>NC_142837.1:0-2500000 GCF_061612785.1 Hesperophylax consimilis
ACAACGTTTAAGTTCAAGTTTACGTTAACGTTACAGTTAAGCTCTTTAAGGTTACAGTTAACGTTTTAACAAGTTAACAGTTTAAGTTTAAGTTCAAGTTTTAAAGTTAAGTTTACAGTTTCAAGTTACTACAGTATTCAAGTCTACCGTTAAGTTAAGTTAAGTAGTTTAGTTAAGTTTAAGTTCAGTAAGTTCAGTTAAGTTTAAGTTAAGTAACGTTAACGTTAAGTTAAGTTAAGTTAAGTTTAAAGTTTTAAGTTAAAGTCTTAAGTTCACCGTTTAAGTCTAAGTTTAGTTAAGTTTACAGGTTAAGTTAAGTTCAGTTAAGTTTAAGTTTTAAGTTAAGGTTAAAGTTTAAGTCTACAGTCAAGTCTATACGTTAAGTCTAAGTCTATTACGTTACAGTTAAGTTAAGTTTAAGCTAGTTTAACAGTTCCAGTTACAGTTACAGTTTAAGTTAAGTCTAGTTAAGTTACAGTCTAAGTTAAGTTAAGTTACAACCTAACCTAACCTTACCTAACCAACCTAACCTTAACCTAACCTAACCTAACCTAACCTAACCTAACCTAACCTAACCTAACCTAACCTAACCTAACCCTAACCTAACCTAACCTAACCTAACCTAACCTAACCTAACCTAACCTAACCTAACCTAACCTAACCTAACCTAACCTAACCTAACCTAACCTAACCTAACCTAACCTAACCTAACCTAACCTAACCTAACCTAACCTAACCTAACCTAACCTACCTACCTAACCTAACCTAACCTAACCTAACCTAACCTAACCTAACCTAACCTAACCTAACCTAACCTAACCTAACCTAACCTAACCTAACCTAACCTAACCTAACCTAACCTAACCTAACCTAACCTAACCTAACCTAACCTAACCTAACCTAACCTAACCTAACCTAACCTAACCTAACCTAACCTAACCTAACCTAACCTAACCTAACCTAACCTAACCTAACCTAACCTAACCTAACCTAACCTAACCTAACCTAACCTAACCTAACCTAACCTAACCTAACCTAACCTAACCTAACCTAACCTAACCTAACCTAACCTAACCTAACCTAACCTAACCTAACCTAACCTAACCGAGTGTTCTTTTGCGAGCCAAGCGGTGAGTGTCTTAAAATTTAAAACTTAAATGTGATTTGAATTCTATTTGTAGTATTTACATTATCTGCGTTTCTTGGCCACGTTCTCTCAGTGTGCACGTAAAATTCGTCTTAAATTCTATTTTTATTTTATAAGTCATTGTTAATTTATGAATTTAAATTTTTTAAAATCGTTTTCCCCTGTAACGTTGCCACGAGCTACTTAATCTTCGGTATCTCCCCGAAAACACGCTGTTGGCAGGCAAGAAACTGAAGATAATTCAGTGTTCTTTTGCGAGCCAAGCGGTGAGTGTCTTAAAATTTAAAACTTAAATGTGATTTGAATTCTATTTGTAGTATTTACATTATCTGCGTTTCTAGGCCACGTTCTCTCAGTGTGCACGTAAAATTCGTCTTTAATTGAATTTTTATTTTAGAAGTCAGTGTTAATTAATGAATTTAAATTTTTAAAAATTGTTTTCCCCTGTAACGTTGCCACGAGCTACTTAATCTTCGGTATCTCCCCGAAAACACGCTGTTGGCAGGCAAGAAACTGAAGATAATTCAGTGTTCTTTTGCGAGCCAAGCGGTGAGTGTCTTAAAATTTAAAACTTAAATGTGATCTGAATTCTTTTTGTAGTATTTACATTATCTGCGTTTCTAGGCCACGTTCTCTCAGTGTGCACGTAAAATTCGTCTTAAATTCTATTTTTATTTTATAAGTCAGTGTTAATTAATGAATTTAAATTTTTAAAAATCGTTTTCCCCTGTAACGTTGCCACGAGCTACTTAATCTTCGGTATCTCCCCGAAAACACGCTGTTGGCAGGCAAGAAACTGAAGATAATTCAGTGTTCTTTTGCGAGCCAAGCGGTGAGTGTCTTAAAATTTAAAACTTAAATGTGATTTGAATTCTATTTGTAGTATTTACATTATCTGCGTTTCTAGGCCACGTTCTCTCAGTGTGCACGTAAAATTCGTCTTTAATTCTACTTTTATTTTAGAAGTCAGTGTTAATTTATGAATTTAAATTTTTAAAAATTGTTTTCCCCTGTTACGTTGCCACGAGCTACTTAATCTTCGGTATCTCCCCGAAAACACGCTGTTGGCAGGCAAGAAACTGAAGATAATTCAGTGTTCTTTTGCGAGCCAAGCGGTGAGTGTCTTAAAATTTAAAACTTAAATGTGATTTGAATTCTATTTGTAGTATTTACATTATCTGCGTTTCTAGGCCACGTTCTCTCAGTGTGCACGTAAAATTCGTCTTAAATTCTATTTTTATTTTAGAAGTCAGTGTTAATTAATGAATTTAAATTTTTAAAAATCGTTTTCCCCTGTAACGTTGCCACGAGCTACTTAATCTTCGGTATCTCCCCGAAAACACGCTGTTGGCAGGCAAGAAACTGAAGATAATTCAGTGTTCTTTTGCGAGCCAAGCGGTGAGTGTCTTAAAATTTAAAACTTAAATGTGATTTGAATTCTATTTGTAGTATTTACATTATCTGCGTTTCTAGGCCACGTTCTCTCAGTGTGCACGTAAAATTCGTCTTTAATTCAATTTTTATTTTAGAAGTCAGTGTTAATTAATGAATTTAAATTTTTAAAAATCGTTTTCCCCTGTAACGTTGCCACGAGCTACTTAATCTTCGGTATCTCCCCGAAAACACGCTGTTGGCAGGCAAGAAACTGAAGATAATTCAGTGTTCTTTTGCGAGCCAAGCGGTGAGTGTCTTAAAATTTAAAACTTTAATGTGATTTGAATTCTATTTGCAGTATTTACATTATCTGCGTTTCTAGGCCACGTTCTCTCAGTGTGCACGTAAAATTCGTTTTAAATTCTCTTTTTATTTTAGAAGTCAGTGTTAATTAATGAATTTAAATTTTTAAAAATCGTTTTCCCCTGTAACGTTTCCACGAGCTACTTAATCTTCGGTATCTCCCCGAAAACACGCTGTTGGCAGGCAAGAAACTGAAGATAATTCAGTGTTCTTTTGCGAGCCAAGCGGTGAGTGTCTTAAAATTTAAAACTTAAATGTGATTTGAATTCTATTTGTAGTATTTACATTATCTGCGTTTCTAGGCCACGTTCTTTCAGTGTGCACGTAAAATTCGTCTTAAATTCTATTTTTATTTTATAAGTCGGCTGGCCTGCGAATACATTTTGGACAAGTTTTTCAACAAGGAATGCGGAAAACATCTTAAATTAAAGAAGTCGTAGGCTCATTGCCTACACAAAAGGTAATGGAGCCCTGTACAAAAGCGGATATCATTGAAAAAACCCTAGAAGAAGGGTTCATTGATACAATGGCCTCAACCTCATCTCATGGTATGGTCCAAGATCCCAAAGAACCAGAAGAAGATGAAAACATCGTAATGTCACTTCTTAACAGCACCATCAAAGAGTCAGAAAATGCCAAACGGGCTATAGCTTCCTGCGGGAATATCAAGAGCACAAATAAGGCAATTGTTATAGCATCAATTGACAAAATGCTCTCCAACGCCACCCAGATGAGCTCGATAACTCAACCAAGCGTAGATTCGACTGGTGAAAGCAGTGAAGTCAAAACCCTAAAAGAAACAATCTTACTGCTTAAAATAGAACACTCCAGGGAACTATTTGAACAGGAGAAACGACACACGGAGCAAATTGTTATGATCATCACCCAAAAAGGAAACAATAAGAGTGAAGCGACACTCCACGAATCGGATGTGGAGAATAACAAGCCCTCCACTAGTTTTGCGGATGCAACAAAGGGGAAAATCGGAACTAGGCAATCCCCCACAGCGCATACAACAATGACAGAAAGCTCTCCGGTCACTATTGCCCCTATTGAGAAAACGTACTCGATAGTTGTCTCAGGGAAATCCCCCATAGCAAGCGAGACTCTGGAAAAGACACTCAAAGAAAAAATCAATGTCACATCCTTAGGGATTGGCATAAAAAAGATCAAAAAATTGGCCAACAATAGAGTGTTCGTTCAATGCGACACAGAAGAACAGTGTCAGAAATTCTCTACTGAAGTGTCCAAAATGGAAAATCTACAGAGCCAAAAGGGGGTTTAGTTACAACCCAGACTCATAATAAAGGGAATTGATGCCGACCTATCAGAAAAAGACATTGTGACGGCTATTATAAAACAAAATAGCGGGATTACCTCTCTCCTAGGAGAACAACCCGAAGAAGCTATCAAATTTATACACAAAGTACCATTTAAAAAAGATGCGACCCGCAAATGTGCGGTGATAGCGGTAGCGCCACATATCTGGCAATATCTTGTCGATAAAAAGGTGCTGAACATTGGTTACTACAAAGCCGGGGTCAGCGAATACCTCTCGATATTAAGCTGCCAAAAGTGCTTGTGTTATGGCCACACAGTAGCCCACTGCAAGAGCAAGGAAGTATGCTGGCGCTGTGGTGGAGACCACAAAATACAAGCATGCAAAGCCCCGAATACCGGTGTAGTGTGCTGCCAAAGCTGCGTAGCATCCAACAAAAGACAAAAACTAACAAAACCTACCAACCACATGGCCCAATCAATGGAATGTCCCATCTACAAAAGGAACGTAGAGAAATATAGGACCTTGGTCGACTATGGACAGCCATAATGCAATAAAGTTTGCGCAGGCAAACCTACAGAGATGTGAAGCTGCCACCGTCAACTTCTTGCAAAACGCCATTAACAGAAAAATAGATATCGTGATCATACAGGAGCCGTATACAGGAAATACAGGAAAAATTAATAAATCATCCTTCAACGGACTCATCTTTCAAAAAACAAGTGTGGACTGCCCAGTAAAGGCTGCAATAATAGTATTAAATAAAAGTATCGCTGACACCTGTATTCTACTCCACAAATTCAGCAACAACTGTAATATATTTATTGAAGCGCAAATTCAGGGAACCCCACTAATCATAGGATCAATATACTGTCCCCCAAATGAAGATATCGACTTCAGCCTAGAAAAATCGAACAGGATAATAGACACTCACAACAAGAAAATAATCATTGGAGCGGATGTCAATGCAAAAAGTATATGGTGGGGCAGCAAAAAGACAGACAAAAGAGGCGACAAACTGAGCGACTTTATTGCCCAGAAACACCTACATATCGTCAACGAAGGAACAACACCGACATTTGAAACCGTTCGACAAAACATGCTACTGAGCAGCGTGATCGACGTAACCTTGTGTTCCGACAGCGTAATTGGACACATAAAGAACTGGAAAGTAGACAAAAGAATCGCTGCCATGTCGGACCATAATGGAATAACTTTCAACGCGCAATTCAATAAATCATCTACAGAAGAAATTCCAAAATCAACATTCCTATATAAGACCAATAAGGCAGATTGGATGGAATTCGACAAGTCTCTAAAATCCAATGTTGAAGGCAAGGGAATAACAGTTCAGGCAATTGAAGCGAACAATCAACCTGGTTCCCTCAACAGACAAGTCTCAGACCTCATGGATGCCATGTCGGATGCATGCAGAATGACAATCCCTCCACTGAAAAAATCTAGACAAAAAATCTGCCCCTGGTGGAATGATAAATTGGAAAAGCTGAAAAAAGACGTTCTCGCCGCAAAGAGGAAGCTAATGAACTCAGGACCAGCAAGAAGAGATGCGGTCACACTACCAGCCTACCTCGAGCTAAAAGAACAATACAAGGAGGAAATTGCTACAGCAAAAATACAAAACTGGAAAGAATTTTGCAGCAATCAAGGAAAAGATACAGTCTGGTCCACGGTACTAAGAGTACTTAAGGCAACACAAAAGTCACCACCGGAAACGCTTCAAGTCAATTCAGTGTCCACAACGTCAGCCCAAGAGACGGCGTCCACACTTTTAGATCATTTCTTCCCTAATGACTCTCCAGTCAGGGAAACAGCGGAACAAATACGTATTCGGAATAATGAGGAAGAAAACCGCCTTAGCGAAATTGACCCCCCATTTACAAGATCCGAAATAAGGAAAATACTTGTATCCATAGATATAAAGAAGTCCCCAGGAAGAGATCACTTTACAGCCGATATATGCCAAAAGGCGTTCGAAAGTGTTCCAGAAATTTTTACGGCATTATACAACGCGTGCCTCCGAATTGGCTGCTTCCCAATCCTTTGGAAGGTCGCTAGAATCAAGGTAATTCCAAAGCCGGGAAAAGAAGACTACGGTAACATCTCTTCATACAGACCTATAGGTCTTCTCCCGGTATTTGGCAAGGTACTAGAGAAATTACTCATCAAGAGAGTAACCTGGCACTTCAGCACGAAGGGGAAACTTAATTCAAACCAATACGGGTTCACGCAACAAAAAAGCACAGAAGACGCAATGCTTGATGCCGTCAACCACATCAAGAAAGCGAATAAAGAAGGACTTCATGCATGCCTAATATCACTGGACATAAAGGGGGCATTCGACAACGCGTGGTGGCCCCACCTTAAAATGCAATTAGCCAAAAAAGACTGTCCACTAAACATATACAAAGTTTTTAAAGACTACCTGTCGGACAGAATGGTAGAAACAATTTACGCAGGCGCGTGGGCACAAAAACACTCGAACAAGGGCTGTATACAAGGATCTGCCTGTGGACCGATTCTATGGAACATAGTTCTGGACGAACTGCTAAATCTCAAATTTGACTCTAACGTTCGCATACAGGCATTTGCTGACGACGTCTTAGTTATAATAATTCATAAAGATACGGCAGAACTACAGCAAATAATTCAAGATACTCTCTCCTTAATAACAGACTGGGGGGAAAAAGTAAAACTGCAATTCTCGGAGGAAAAAACAAAAGCACTATTCATCAGTAAGAGGAAAACACTCCCACCAAACATTGTGATGAATGGTAAAATTGTTCCACTTTCTCGGGATTGCAAAATTTTAGGGATAGTCATAGACGACAAGTTAAATTGGAGCAAGCATGTGGACATGGTATGCCAAAAAGCTGTCAATATAACCAAGAAACTTGCATTTATGGCAAAACCTACTTGGGGACTAAGTTCTGAGATATTAAGGACAATCTACATAGGAGTAGTCGAACCAATAATAACTTACGCCGCGACGGTATGGGCAACAGCTGCAAAACGAAAAAATATTCGCAAAAAACTAGATAGAGTCCAAAGGGCCATCGGCATTAGAATATGTAAAGCCTACCGCACTGTGTCCCTTACTTCTGTGCAGGCAATTGGGGGACTAACACCTTTGGACCTAAAACTCAAAGAACTCAGACTTATCGGTGAGACAAAAAGGAACAGAACTTTGCATCTACTACCTGACGATAAAAAGTACCAGGGAATCGTAAAGGTTACTCATCTACCTCACCCTAGTAAACAAATTGGAGAACATGTCATCTTTCCAGGGACATACGAGAGAAACTCCTTTGAAGAGAACGAAATAGATATATACACAGATGGAAGTAAAACTGGAGAAAAAGTGGGTGCGGCCTACACAGTGTTCAATGCTAGCGGAGAAATTACAGCAAAGAAACTGCCCCTGGCAGATTACTGCTCAGTATTTCAAGCAGAGCTTTTCGCAATAATGCAAGCACTAGAGTGGGTCAACAAACAGCAAAAGCATTGGGAAAAAGTTAACGTCTTAACAGACTCACAAAGCGCTGCACACGCACTAGAGTCAGGGACACCTACCAACCCTATGGTCTTCAATATACAATGCTCGGCTCAAGTCTTGAGAGAAAGAGGGTCTACCTGTAAATTTTTATGGATACGCGGGCACAATGGAATCCATGGAAATGAAAGAGCAGACGAGCTAGCAAAAGACGCTGCATTAAAAAGCAAAACACAAAAACTCTATTCAAAATTCCCACTGAGCTACGCAAAGTTCAAAATAAAGGAGGCAATTCTCGAAGAATGGGACCAAAGGTATAATAACTCTGATACAGGTAAAGGAACACGGCTATTTTTCAGGAGTATAACAGAAGCCAAAGAGTTTGGTAATAAGACAACTCCAACTTTTGAACTCACACAAATCCTTACCGGTCACGGAGCAAACCTATCCTACCTTCACAGATTCAAGCTGAAAGATAGTCCCGCATGCCCGTGTGACAAACTATCGGACCAAACAGTGAAACATCTGTTGCTAGACTGCCCAATGTTCACGATGGAAAGATGGCAAATAACCAAAGAATGCCAGAGAAGAGATATGAACTTTACTGACATTTCTGATGTCATAAAAATTATACCTCTCCGAAAAATCTTCATTAAGTTCGCAAAAAACATCATGACAAAAATTAAGGAACAAAATAAATAAAGCACGATCAACTTAGCTATCCGATCAATCTAAAACATGGCTAACGCAAGAAATCACGAACCAAGAGCGCTAAAGAACACTTCCTATCCTACAAATGGTTCTGTTAAGAGGGTAAGCAATTATAATCTTAACAGAACATCCACAATTTTCTTTCAGATTCACAAAACTACTCCGGCTGAGGTTTTACATGGTTCCCTCATGCTGTCAAACAAATGTTGGAGTAATGGATAGCCCATGTCAGATAGTCCCACTAACCTCTCTAAAAAAAAAAAAAAAAAAACATGAACCCTTACCTATCCCAACATACAATGACATACTTACCTATTACAACATATATGAAAAAATTAAACTCAATAGCTCATTAAAAAATCAAATAGTTTAAAGAAACCTTGATAAATAATAGACAAGGTAAAAAACAGAGAACACCCAAAGGAAAAAAAAAAAAAAAAAAAAAAAAAAAAAACCTAACCTAACCTAACCTAACCTAACCTAACCTAACCTAACCTAACCTAACCTAACCTAACCTAACCTAACCTAACCTAACCTAACCTAACCTAACCTAACCTAACCTAACCTAACCTAACCTAACCTAACCTAACCTAACCTAACCTAACCTAACCTAACCTAACCTAACCTAACCTAACCTAACCTAACCTAACCTAACCTAACCTAACCTAACTGTTGATGATTCATTTTAATGCTTAAATGCTTTTGGGCTTGCAGTGTAAATAAAATATTGTAAACTAGACAAAGCATACTCATATGTAAAGCATTTAAGCATTAAAATGAATCTTCAACATAAAAAAGTTATGGCTAAAAGCTCAGATCTCATTGGTGAGAAAAAGAAGGATTGGTTTGATCTCTCGCTCTCTACCATAATGACTCGTGTAACAGAAAGAGATGACGGAATTTTGCCGTTTGACAGTTTCAAATCATTCAAACAAAATGAGTGTGGTTTATTTATACGAGAGTCGCTATATGCACAGCGACTAGTCGACAGGGGCGTGGCCAACATATCCGAGCATACCCGAGTGTGTTCCGAGTAAATTGTTCAGGGGCGTATAACTCCCGCATGACCTTGTAACCCTGATGGGAGGAGTTATTCAATACCCAAATTCTTATAGACAAAGCTGTTGTGGCTGAAAGCTCAGATCTCATTGGCTTAGAGCAAAAATTGTAGTTTGATCTCTCGCTCTCTACCATAGTGACTTGTGTAACAGAAAGAGAAGCTAAGCATGCTTTATGCTCCGATAAAAATTAACGGCAATTTCCAAGACGCCATTTCGTAAGTTGAAAAGTCAGTTGATGTTTTTACGTAAATATTTTGAATTTTCTCGAAGGAACTGGAACCGGATGACTGCTTAGATTTTTTAGAGGACTAGTCGCTGCCTAACAAAAAAAAATTATAAAAAAAAACAATAAAAATATCCTGAAGACTTCGATATTATCAAAAATAATTGTGTTTTGAAAATTATAAAAACATACAAGTGTATTGTTGAGTGTTTGTTATGAGTTGTTCAAAAGCAGCCAACAAGAAGGACAAAAGGTAAGTTTTTTTTGTCAAAAATTCTGCAGTCCGCCCCCGAATTTTTCTTCTCTGAAATTCTCTAACAACCCCCCCCCCATGCTTTATGTCACTTTCAAAATTTTAGCTCCTTTTTGGCTCTTTTTTGGGTTTCGCCTAGCTCTACTTTAAAATTCGAGTTGGCAACACTGCTCACTGCCATGTCACTGCCGAGTGTAAACAAAGTTTGACGGACGCCATTGTTTGTCATCATAACATTGTCAAACATTTTTAAATATCTGGTTGTGTGAAACAGTTGATTTATGTGCGAAAATGCCTACCGTTAAAGTCATTAAAACGTGTTGTGTGAAAGGATGTACGGACAGAGACTATTCGACACAAGTTTCCAACCATAACATCTGAGAGTCGATTTCGAGAATGGTGTTGGAGATTGGGAAGATTTGAACACATAAATTTTCCAATCTTAACATCATATGCATCAGTGTGTGGTTGTCATTTTAATATCAGCAGCAAGCACAATCGCACTGGAGCATTCAAGAAAGACGCATTGCCTACCCTCAATCTTCCCGGCATTCAAAAATATGTTGATTTACCAAGAGTACTTCAGACACACGGTGATGACCAAAATACAGGTTCGAATCTATTTTTAATCTGGTTTTAAGCGTTTCATCCATAACTAATCGCTCTGGCAATTTTGGGACATATTAGATATAGACAAATATTTTATTTTGGTTAATCTTAACCTCTCATTTTGCAATGTATTGGCTCTTAGCAGAACTGTCAAAATACAGATTCAGTGGAAAATATTTTCGAATTACGTTTTGTTTTAGATAAAATCGCTTTTTGAGTCTGAAGAATATTTCCGAAAATTGCCCAAGGAGTTTTTAACTTCACACGAGAATTGAATTTATTTTCGTTTTTAGACAGTATCCGTGTTCCACCAGGATCATACAGCACGTATTGTGATGCCCTCCAAGGTCATGACTACACCTTAAAAGTATTCTATACTGCATCAGTCTATAATAATAATAATGTTTTGTTAATTCGGTTTGTCATAATTATATTTATTTCACAGCGTAACATCTCAACCAGCATCGTACCTGTTGCTGCACAGGGGATGCTAGTAGAGAATGAAGGTACATATCTGTTTTATAATTCTTAAAAGGGAATAGTACCTATTGTTAGTTTTGTTCCTCTAATATGTCAATCTTTACTTCAATTTCTTCAAGAACTATGGTATATTCTTTTCCAGAAATAAGTGCAGGACCCAGTCATGTCTTCTCTGCAACCAGCATCGTTGCTCTTGCTGCACAGGGGATGGCAGAACATAGATGTAAAATATCTTGCAGGTGACCCATATAATACCATAAATTAATTAATCCTAGCAATCGAGTACTGTCCCACAGAGAGGTTTTGCTTAAATTATCCCACTAAAAAATTTGCTATAAACGCTTTTGAAATTCATTATGTTGTCGAGTATGTACTAAATCATAATTGCGAAAAATTATATCTTGTGCCCGTGTAACGGGATAAATTAAGTACCCGTTGATTTATATTATTTGGTGTGGTTGTCCGACAACTGGCGACACCATGAGACAAGGTTCGGTGTTTGGCTGACAGAACAAAAGGAGCTTCGTCTTGAGTATTCGGGTGGCGGATCCAGCAATCACACGTACGGGGAAGAAAGGACTCTTCGCGGATGGCGGTCAACACGAAATTGGGAAGTTTTTAGTTTATCATTATGCATTTCAATATTCATTTCAAATATTCAATCTTTAGTTCTCTTACTGTTTGCAATATTGGTTTACTATAATTTTATAAATTTTGTTCTATCGTTATATGGAACTGGCGCCCTTAATATTTATAGTAATGATATTTAAAATTATAATTCATTTTACTACCTACAATTTAGCATAACTTTCAATCACCATGTTAATTATTTTACGTAATAATACCGACCTACTAACGCATCTTCGAGGTTAGTCGCACCCTGAGATAATTTATATTTAAATTATTCTTTGAGTCTCTTGCTATGTTTTGTTTTACAATAAATTATATTCTATAAGTATGAATCTTTTATTTAAGATTATCATCCTTATTCTTACATTAATACACACTAAAAATATTACGTTACATTGGCAGCCCAATGTGGTTAAACCGGGTTTTTTGTTTCATGGTGTTTTGATGTGAAGTTGTGGGTAGTTTGAATAGTTTCATGTTAATTTCATGTAATTTTTTAAAATTTTTGAGTAATGGAATGCATATATGAAGCTTCACGAGTTCGTGTTGATTCGCGAGAGTTTTTTTGTTCTTCCGTCGTTATCATTGCAATCGGGGATTTGATTTTAATTTGAATATTTTTTTGTAATCCGCCACCAAATACTCAGAACGCCAAGCGTTAATTTTTTTCTTTGTGACGTAAAATTCTAAATCGTCATATATTTTATTTTTATTGTTACCGTTCCGAATCCGTGACGTATTTAGTAAGGCGTCATCACGTTATTTAAAACATTCTGAATCAGAATACTTGATTCACTGGCAAATATTATTATTTAAATATGTATAATGATTGTGTGTGGGTAAACTAATTATTATTTTATTTCCTCAGTGCACCGGTAGTTTATTTTTTTCACAATATTCGTGAAAAACATGCGTCGCAATTTTGGTGACTATTTATTGCAACAAAATTAATTGATCAAACGGAGTAAGTTACATTCTTATTGTTAAAATGGATTTTTTTCTCATATATTTTGTGCTAAATCTCCTCAAGATATATTAATATTCTTTTTTCAGGTTATGTTGAATTACATTTGCAAACCAATTCAAATCCTGTATAATTTTAATAATAACATTATATTATGATACATCTTAGTCATTTTCATTTCAATTGACTTAGACTTTTAAATCTTCCTGTTATAAGGCATACATATAAATTATTTTTAAATTAATAATCTTTTTTAAAATAATATAATAAAATATATAAATGTGAATTTCAGATTTCTACATCAATGCGTTCAAGTATCACGGGATCGCTTGCTGGTAGTTTTGGAGGAGACGTCTTTCATCACTGCGGCAGACGACTCCTGTATATTGCGCTTTGCCTGTATAAGCATTGCATAAAGAGGTTATATTGTTTGTTTATTTTGTTGATTTTCTTTGGGGCTATGCGAGGTGATATAATAATATCTTCTAGGAAGGATTTAAAGTCATTTTATCGGTTCAATTGGTTTCGTTGGAGTTGACTCAAGTAAAAACATAAATTTTTCTCAATAATTAGTTTTTTAACTGTGAAACCTTTAATGTTTATTGTGGGTACTTTAAATTTATGATTGGTTTTGCATCATCTGGGATTAAATTTTCATATCAATTTTTTTTATTGATAACAGTGCCAAAACTTAAACCGAACTAAAAAAATACCTTACAAGTGATCCGTTATTCAAATGGTAGCACGAAACCAGAGTGATCTGTGATTTTATAGTGTCCTAACAGTTCATGCTGACATTCCAAAACAAACGTCACTCAGCCACAATAACAACACAGATAACGCAGCGAATCCACATAGAGTAGTAAAGCCAGTTTCCAACCTTTCCTACTACAAAGAGCACAACAACAAGAAATGTCTGCCGACAAAAACCTTCGAAGCAAAGGACAAATGCCCGCGACAACGAGCTTGGCTACAGATGTATCTTCACAAATTGACATACTTATGGAGAAAATGGAAAAAAAAATGGTAACAAAATTGGAAGCTTTTAAATCGGCAATTATAAAAAAAATTGACGATGAAAACTTAGAGAGTAAACACTCGAGAGATTTCATCAGTCGTCAATATGACGATCTAATTGCTAAAATGGAAACCATCACTAAATTGGTTTCCGAAGTAGAGTCACTAAGGAATACACTCGTCGAAAAGGACAAGCAAATAAAGTGTCTGGAAGTCAGATTGGCGGAAGTTGATCAAAGATCACTAGAAGATTCACTGGAGTTTGCCGGCCTCATTCCAAAAAATGACGAGCAGCCCTCTGATGCTATAAAACGGGTGGCTTCAATTGCAGGAGTGGATATAAAAGGAGAAGATATAGTGGAAGTGAGGAGGATACCTGATAAACGACCGGGAGTCCCCCCAAAAATACATATTAAACTAAACAATAGACAAAAGAGATACCAACTTCTTACAAACGGGAAACTTTTAAGCTCAGCCACCGCGCAAGATCCAGAAAGTCAACGAATCTACATCAGTGAAATTCTCAGTCCTCATTACAAAGACCTTCTATGGAGAACAAAATCAAAGGCGAAAGAAAGGGGATATAATTATGTGTGGTACAAAGATTCAAAAATTATGATTAGAAAAAAAGAAGGAGAAAAAATCATCTATATTAAACACGCTGATGATCTGTTAAAAATGGTTTAGATGCTTCTGGAGAGCTCCAACGTCGGTTAGTTATTGGCCCGATCACCCTTCATAATCAAACGGTAAGGAGAAACTTCACATTTATTGTTTCGAACTACAACAATAATTATCCACTTCATAATTCTCTCTGCAACTAGGGTGAAACTCCCGGTAACTGCCACGGACAGTGGAGCTCCCATAAACATATAAACTATTTTTTTTTTAATTTTCGTATAATTATTATATCAACATGCCTTTCTCAATGGAATTTTTTGATGAGGAATTACACAACCAAAACCTTTCTTACGCAACTTCAGATACTAATATGTGTAAACGCCTGATTGGAAACTCTGCCAATACAAAAATTATGCACCAAAACATAAGATCTATAAATAAAAACTTTGACGAACTCTTAATTCAACTTCACCACATAGATATTGTTTTCGACATAATCATTCTGACCGAGTGCTGGTTGTCAAACACATATACACCTAAAATCATAAAAAATTACACATCACACAATTCAACTACGTTTGATAATCAGAACGATGGGATTGTTGTTTACACAAAAAATAATCAAAACTTCACAGTAACCGAACTAAAAATTCAGGATGCAAGTTGCACACAAATAGAATACAACAATGATACAGTTATCCTCGCTATATACCGCTCGCCATCGACTCGTAACATCACGCCATTTCTAAACAGTCTTAGTTGCACACTTTCAAATCTTTCCAATACCAAAAATATCATAATAATGGGCGATCTAAATATTAACATACTACCGAGCAACCAACACCACCAAAGCCAAGACTATATCAACATGCTAGAATTTCATGGATTAGTGAGTACCGTTAACTCACCAACAAGAACGACAAATGGATCTATATCATGCATTGACCACATTATGGTAAAGTCAAAAAAACCATCTAAAAGTATCGTCTACAAATCAACTATCACGGACCATTATTCAACTATCTTTGCACTACAAACAGCTATCCAAATAAATAAATGTAGCCTGCCTTTAGCATACAATAAAATCAACTTTCAAAATATAATAACCAATTTAAAGAACAAATCATGGCAAGAACTCTTCCAAATTAAACAATCGGAGGACGCATGGATATACTTTATTAACTATTTGAAAAACGAATTACACCACAATACCCTGACGATGACCAAAAATATAAGTAACAAATTGAAACCCTTGAAACCATGGATTAACCACTCCATTATAAATTGCATTCACAAAAGAAACACGCTACACAAAAAAACCAAAGAAAATCCGTATGACCAACTAACATTCAACTATTATAAAAAATATAGAAACATGTGCTGTAACGTCATCAGAAAAGCAAAAGAAATTTACTACTCAGAAAGAATTAAAGAAAGTAACAATAATCCCAAAAAATTATGGGAAATACTTAGAGAAGCCACAAACTCGCAAACTACAAAAGAGAAACAGAGCATAAATAAACTTTCTATTGATGGACATATTGTTGAAACCACAAAAAATCCTAAGCTCGTTGCTGATCATGTAAACAATTTTTTTATTAATATCGGTCCAAATCTTGCTTCTCAAATTGCCCAGAGCGGAATCACCCAATCTACCGATACAGTGGTTCAAACAAATAACATAAATACAAAATTTCTATTCCAAACTGTGTCACAGGAAGAAATTCTCAAAACAATTAATTCTCTAAAAAACACTTCTTCTGCTGGACCAGACGAAATTTCAACCAAAATCCTTAAAACGCTGTCTTTGGAGATAACATTGCCACTAGAATACCTTATTAACCTAAGTATTACACAGGGCTACTTCCCCTCTAACCTAAAACAAAGTATCGTAATTCCCATCTACAAATCTGGAAACAAGTCAGATATCAATAACTATAGACCAATTACTTTACTGAATAGCTTGTCTAAAGTTTTTGAAAACCTTATTAATACACAACTTTTAAAATTCATCGAGAGCCATAAAATACTTTCAAAAAATCAATATGGTTTTCAAAAAAACAAAAGTACCTCAGATGCCATTGCCAGGGTGACAGACTTCATTGTAAAAAGCCTTGATAAAGGAAATAAATGTATTTCAATCTTTTTAGACCTCTCTAAGGCTTTTGATACAATATCACACTTTAAACTAATTAAAAAACTTCAAAAAATCGGCATCACGGACAAAGAGCTAAACTTCTTTAAAAGCTTCCTAAATGGACGCAAACAACAGGTTAAAATACATAATACCCTCAGTAACCAGCGCTCAACTGACTATGGAATTCCACAAGGAAGCGTATTGGGACCAACTCTGTTCTTACTGTATATAAACAACTTTTGCAACCTTGAAATTGAGGGAAGCATTGTTAGCTTTGCCGACGATACTGTCTTACTGTTTGAAGACAACAATTGGTCAGCTGTATTTAAAAAAGCTGAAAAAAATATTAACTTAGTTAAAAAATGGTTAGATATAAACACGCTTACCCTTAACACGAAAAAAACAAAATATATCACTTCAAGCATCAATACTGCAGGCCAACCTAATGATGATTACTCCATAAAAATACATAACTGTACGAATTCCAATGTATGCAATGAGTGCCCCTGTATAGAGCGAACTCCACAGATGAAGTACCTCGGCCTCACCATTGACCCATACCTCAAATGGAATATACATACTCAGATCATTGCGAATAAAATTAGGAAAACAATACATTTCTTCAGATCCGTAAGGAACTTCCTTAACTTACAAATTCTAAAAACGATTTATTTTGCATTAACCCAATCTATCATTGAGTATGGTATCATTGCATGGGGAGGGGGTACTTCATCAGCTCTAGGTCCTGTTGAAAAGGCGCAGAAAACAATTATGAAAATTATTCTCAAACTTCCTCAAACTGCAAACAGTAACTTAATTTTTAACATAATGAGAGTATTTGATGTTCGACAGATCTATGTAAAAACTATCCTCATGCATCTCTTTAAAAACAAACACGTGCTTTACGAAAAAAAAACTAACTTTAGATTTACGCGTAATTCGAACAAAGACATGTTGCAAGTTCCAGCACTTTCTTCCACCTTTGGTCAACGTAGCTTTGGCTACTTTGCCACAAAGATCTTCAACATGCTCCCGGAAAATATTAAAGAGAGTCAAACACGGAAAGAGTTTAAAAAAAATGTTAAAATTTGGATTTATTCAAATGATCGAGCCTACACCGGTGCCCTCACCCAAACGCCTTGTCATTGACAGTTATTGCAGTATGTACGGTGCTAAAACTTACTATATACGTATTGTGTAAATGCAAACAATAATGAAAAGTAACCAAATGCCTTGTCACAGTGAGTTATTATAGTATGTATTGTGTTTAAACTTATTCTATCTGTATCTTCAATATGTAAACAATAATGTAACCTAAAATAATGGATTGCTGTATGGGAACCCATACATTTACATATTAGCAAACCATAGACAAAATGGAGAAATAATTAACTAAAAATTCTGCCTCAATACAGGTTCGCCTAGTGAGGCAGGTTATGCACAACCTAAAATATAGTATATTAAGCCATTTCTATATAACACTCTTACATTGATAAATATTTTTTCTTATATTAGAAACTGCCGTATTATTGTAACATTATTATTGCAACAATTTCATTGTTTCTAACTGACATATAATTATACAACTTACTAATGATATATTATATATATTCTGTAATTTTTGATGAAATAAATAAATTTAAAAAAAAAAAAAAAAAAATTGGAGTCTGAATTTTATCACAATCATATTTGATAGTCAAAGTTACATGCTTTATTTAAATCATGACATGGAAGTCAATTAGTAATTTCAATATAATTAACTTATTGCTATATTGTGGGTGTAACACATAGTTTGCCTAGTTTGATATTTTGAATTTTCTGAAGAATTTTTTTGAAGTCAGACATTTAATTTTTTTTTTGCGTTAATTTTATTTCGAAAGGAGATTATTAAATGATTAAAATAGAATCACTTTTTTTAATAAGAATGGTTCTTTTAACATTTTACATACAGAACAATGTTACATATTTATTCGAGGAAATATTTATAATGTCAATATTATCTATAAAAAAAAAATAACCTCACACACACACACACAATTATTATTTTCATGCATATTTTTTCTTTCACAAGACACATTTGATGTTGATGATTTTTTCAAGTAAAATTTACTAAAATACACTTGAATATTTTACTACATCATGGTAAAATAATGTTGTCTATCTCACTATAAATATTTATATTATTCGTTCTTAACAAGTTCTCGTAATCGTTTGAACGCCACAAACGAGAAATGACAATTTGATCGCTTACATTTGATGCGTAAACGTAACGCGTATGTTTACACATTAAATGTATGTTTTGTTTTTGTACTGTTCGGTAGTCTTGTCGTGTTGTTTAAATTTTGTTTGGGTAGGTCTCAACGTATGATTAAAATAATAAAAATATATGTAGCCTGTATCTTACAGTGGGAATGTCACTTCATGCTTGGGTAGCCTCTGAAAGTGAATTTTTCTTTTACATTGCACATGTTTTTTTAATATAAAACCGCTGAGGCTTTGTACAGCTCGTAAGGGTTGACTGTAAGGGTGGGAATGATGTATATATTTACATCTAATGTCCATAGGGCATAGAGGGCCTGTAGCGTGTGGAAGTTTTTGCCTACATGAGACAGGGGAACTATGTGCTATGTGATATAGTGAAAGCAATTGGCTTTTGTTGCAATTTTTCTCGGGAGAAATGTACTACATGCTTTTTAACCTCTGAGAGTACATTTTCTTTAATGCCGCCATGCTTTTATAAGCCTCTGAGTGTGCACCTGATGAAATTGTAGATAGTGTTTTGGCACATTTTTGGAAGTTGATAATTTTAAAATGGAAAATCATAACGTTAATTTACTTGCGAGAGCGTGTTTTTGTTTTGTGTTTTCTTTTTTTTTAAAAAAAAAAAAAAAGAAAAGGAATAAAATTTTTCTCAAACTCTAATTTCCATCTCTCTTACAGAGGATATGTTGGATATTATTTGAAATTTTTTTTTTATCGCTGTAAATTCAATAATTCTTAGACATTTCTTGCTATTTTTCATCTCTTTATTGACGATTTGTTGAAATTGAATAAATTTCATTGGCTTGTCTTTTAGAACGGCGAGTTCTAATAATAACAAACTATTTGTTATTTTCCATCTCTGATATATAGGATTTGTTGGAAACTCATAAACAGTGTTTTTATGTTTAATTGTCCATTGATTTATTTTTTTTTCACATAAATTTGGATTTTTTTTGGTATTTTCCTTCTCTATTATAGAGGATTTATCGGAAACTTTGTTTTTGGATTTCAAAGCGTAAAATTTTTCAACAAAAAATTAATAATGTAATATGCTTTCAAGGGCGTATTAGAATATCAACTTTATGTTGAATTTAATACTTTTTCAAGGGTATTCATATCGGGTAGAAACAAATACAATTGAATTTGTAATTTTAAAATAAGTCCAATTTAATGGCAATCCAAGTACAATTTTATACAATCTATCAGTAATTTTGAGTTCTTGAGCTCGTGCAGTATATTTATAGTAAAAATAAAATTTAATATTCAACTTACATTTTAATTCATTGATAATAATTAATGATGATTTAAATAGTAATTTTAAATTCATACATAAATGATCTCCTATTCGAATTTTACAGGGAAGCTCAAATATGACAACATTTATCGCTTGACTTAACAATAAAGTTATTTTTGTCTTTATTTTAACTTATAAAAACATAATATAGGAACTTATAATGTAATCTTTACACATTTTCACACTTTAGATTTGTGATTTTCATAATTATTATTTTGAAATTTAATAATATTTACTGCTATCTTTTGGAAATTGTTCTAAACTTCGAACTCACTTTTAACTAATAGGTTAGCACCTTGGATAGGATGTTGACGTTAATCGATATTAATTTTGGCAATATTTTTTTTAGAAAATACCATTGAATTTAAACAGGTGCTTATTTCTATTTTAAAATTTTTACCTAAATTTTTTTTATTTTATTTTTTATGTTCGTACATAAGTAGAACTAATTGGGACATTTAGTTGTTTTTCTATAATAACTGGCATTGCAGTTGGATTGCTTCAGATGCTCATAAATTTCTTTTTTTTGGGAAATTTAGGAAATTCCAAATAATTGGTTATGCCAAATTTATTATATCATGATTATTGGGGCCAGTATGTTTCAATCAAAATTATAACTTTTGTTAGTGTTTATCATCACTTCTATTTTTATGATTATATTATTAATATGATTAATTATAATTTCTTCTTGCCTTTCTTTGTAAAGTAAACCAATAAATTAGTTAGGGGTTAGAAAATAGGGACTTTAAGAAGACCTGAAAAAAGAAGCGGAACCAAGGATCTCAACATAGAAGCAATTGACTACTACAGAGGCTTTGAACATCGCATGGCTTACTTCGCATCTCCTACGGGCAATCTCATCATCAAGAAGTAAACTACTTGGATTCTTCTCAAACCCCCATTCAACGACAATCAGCCTTCTACTTCATAAGGAACTATATACCCTTTGGCGTTCATCTCACAAGAAATTATGGAATAGCCTGGCTCTAAAGGCTTCATTCGGAGTTGGATATTCTCTTCAAACTTCTTATAACCGGAGTGCTGCACTGTACCCAAAATGGACTTTGAGGAAGTGCCAGGAGGCACTACAAAAAAAAAAAATTGCCAAATATATATGTTTTGATTGGCCATTGGCCATTGGTTGCACAAATCAGGTCCATTGTATGGTTGTGGTGTATCCTTACCAATTCATTTTCTATTAACATCTCTATATGAGTAGTAGAATAATAACGAAAAAATAAATATGTAAGTCAAATATTGTTATCATTTATTCTCTGATGCGGCGTTTACATTATTCAGTTTGGCCGTATTAGTCAGCAGCCCATTTTCAGTCACCGACTAGTGTTAATAAAAAAATCATATTAGTTTATTTTATATGTCTAGTTTATATATATATATAGGTTTATGTTACGGCATTTAGTGGCTCAATGCGTCATTTAATTACCGGAACTTCCTGATCATTTCGACTTAGTGGCTCATTTGGGCACTTTGTGGCTCGTCGTTTTTTTTTTTTTTAAGTCCATCATATCAAACTCGATGAGACGAGTCGAACGGTGTAAAAAAATTTTTTGAGTGAATAAGTGACATTTTTACATGGACTGTTAATGCTCCGATATGCTTTTTTATCAGTAAACACTCATCCATTCTCAGCACATCAATGTACATATATTTTTAATCGCATCTACAACCATCATCGCATGCAACGTTGCCGGACTTTCTCGTCATACAATATCATTCGAACTCCAAGTCGTTTATCAATGCTTTGCTATATTGAACTCAATAGTTAAATTCCTCAGAACCTATTATCGCGTGTCATTCCTATGTCAGATTGAATCTTTTTGCGATATGTTTGCCGGTATGTTATATGTTGTATTCCATCTACATAGGTATAGATAGCCAGACTGTCAAGCGCTCGCTGTGGGCTGTGAAGCTTGAACAGACATTATATTATAATATTTTGTGAAATCCAAGCGGTTATTCGCGCGCTTTTTTAAAATTGAAGATTGATTTACGAATTGCTTTTTTTAATATCGTTATTAATTTTGTGTTTTAAATTGTTTTTGTTTTTATTATAAGGTTTATATTATTACGTAATACACATTTATGTAGTTTTTTTTTAATAAATAAAATATTTGCTACGTACCTAATTATTTGTCTTTTGCGTTCCGAAAGCATAGTCCGTTGTAATAATGTAATGATATCTATATAGGGTTTTCTAAAAATTTCAGAAATATATTAGGTAATCATGTAATATGTTTTTTCGTGTTTACATACAGTTTTATTATTTTTTTAAAGTTATATGGATTATATCATCATATTAAATAAATCTAATAAGTTTTTCATATTTAAAAATGCTCTGTACCTAGGTAATTATTTTGACGCGTGACTATTTTTCAAAGCATAGTCTCTAGTTGTATTATAATAATAAAAAGATGTTTAATTGTTGTTTTGGTGTATTTTATAAAAAAAAGTTGTGAACAAAAATAAACACTAATTTAAAAATAAATTACAATATACGGCCTACATAGTCCAGGGGTAAGACCCTTGACTCACAATCCGCAGGTGCCAAATTTTATTTTATTAATTTGTGTTACTTCACAATTAATTCATTTAAAATAATATATAGTATATTTGCGGCACGTTCCAGAGTGGAAGATACTATCAGTATCGCCCTGGTGTAAGACCACGATTCAGAATTGAAACGTTGCTTGAAAATGGCTTTAGCCGTGTTTAGTGACCAGATCCGAATAGCCAGGTACTTCCCCACCTCCCATAGTCACACTGGCTCCAGACGGGAACAGTTGGGACTCTTGTGCGGTATTCACTGTAAAAAAATAATAGTTAGGTATTAACTTACTTGCATTATACGTTGGTTTTCTGGTGGTTTGAACCAAAAAAGTACTCGCCAGGAAATAAAACACAAAATGGATTTAGACATATCTCGAGATCTACTAATGTAACAAAAATATTTTGAGCAGTTTTGTGTCGTCAGTGGCAATGTTGTTTATGTTTATTGGATTTTAAACACACGTACGCGTCTAATGAATACTATAAACTCTTTTCGATTAATAATCTCGTTTAACTGAACAATGAAATTAAATTATATTGCAAAAAAAAAGGTGGTTTCCTCGAGTCTCGAACTTGCGTAGTGCATGACGAAATTCTATCGCTCTCAAACGGCACCACGGAACTTTCTTGGTCAGGCGACGTGAAATACCTTACCTAGGCTTATTTACTGAACTGTCTGCTTCAGCGGGAATTTCGGCCAAATTCAAACTATCATAATTGAAAAACGCAGATTATAACGTTATTACTAATAGTCCGCGTTAAATTTTACCGTTAGTCGCAGGTAGGAGGTCATACGTGACGTATTTATGAAATTTTTCCCTATAGTTTTTATTTTTTCAAAAGATCTATCATATTTTAACTGTCCAGTACCAAGATGAACATTGAATTTTCAAAAAATTTCTCAATTCGTAATAATTTGCCAAAAATAGTGTTTTAAGTTAGAATTATAGTAAATTATGACTCTACCTTGATTTCTCATCGTTATATACACATTGTATTATACACATATTTTGGATTATAGCCACATTTAGTGGTTTTCTGATGGGTAACGGTTCCACAATTTGTGAATTGGTCAAAATAAAGTTGGCAACACTGTCTCGGTGATTTTGTCGAAACTTGAGCCAACTTGAGCCGTCATTCGCGTGTGCACGTGTGAATCCTTTCTTTACGCATTTTATAAAATGTCACGCTGGCAAAGGATTAATACAATTATTGCCATGTCAATGGATTCTTCAATTAACGGTAAGATTTTATCATATAACCTAAATTATTGTGTTGCATAATAAATTATTACAATGAATGACATAATAAAAGTGTTTTTTTAGGAAAAATTACGTTATAATGCGTTATGCGTTGCTTTTTTGGGTTATGGTCTCCATAAAAACGCTTTTCACTGTTATTTTAATAATAATACATGTTGATTTTCATACAAGTATGATAATTATGCTGATTGTTTTATTATGTTTATGATTTTTAATGTGTTTTGTTATTTTGTAGATAAAAATATATCCAGTACAAGTGAAGGCTCGCCAATTACTGAACGTAAGAGGGCCGTTATTAATGAAATGGAGGAAAAACTGAATGATCTATTTGCAAACCCTTCAGATTCAGGTAGATATATATATTGTGATAAATTATTACTATCAATGACACAATAAAAGTGTTTTTATGTAAAATTACGTTATAATGTGTTGCATTTTTAGGTTATGGTCACTATGAAAACGCTTTGCACTGTTATTTTAATAATAATGCTTGTTGATTTTCACATGAGTATAATAATTATGCTTATTGTTTTATTATGTTTATGATTTTTAATGTGTTTTGTTATTTTGTAGATAAAAATATATCCAGTACAAGTGAAGGCTCGCCAATTACTGAACGTAAGAGGGCCGTTATTAATGAAATGGAGGAAAAACTGAATGATCTATTTGCAAACCCTTCAGATTCAGGTAGCTACATAATAATTACTGATAATATACAATAATCTTTTTTTTTTTCATTACACACCAACATTACGTTACTTATTATTGTGAAATGTTTTAGCAATTAACGGTAGTGATGATTAGTTTTGGAATATTACATTACCTACTATGAATTGTTTTATTTCGAATATTACATTATTATGCTTTATTTTAGCAGCAAGTGTGACGTCCGGCAGTGATGACTTATTCAAGTTACCCTCGAGAATTTCGTCTGATTCTGGTAAGAAGAGGTACCTACTTAATATTGACAGAATATACAGAGTGTATCAGCAGTTAGCCGACAAACGTTAACCAATGATTCCTGACCATATATGTGATAAGCGCATGGTAAACGCTCGTTTCAAATTTCCAACTTGGTAATGTAAACGCTATGCTGTAGCGCAGGGGTTCCCAACCTTTTTGTACTCTAGAGCACATTATACAATATCGGTAGGGTGGCGGACACCACCTATTTTTAATCGACAAACTCCTCCCACAACTTCTCATTTTCCCATAATTTATTTTCTTATATTCATAATTTATTAATATATAATAATAAAAAATGTTTCATAATAATAAAATTATTATTCAAATTGCATACGCACAGAAAAATGTATTAAATGTATTATTACGTCTAAAAGGGATCGCAATGAAAATCTCGTCTCCTTCAACGGAAGCAACCTTCCGAACAGGCCCTCCATTGATATGCTCGGTGTAACTCTAAGTGACCAGCTCAGATATGGGGGCTCCATCGAAGCCAGAGTAAAGCTAGCCTCTCAATATCTGGGCGTACTGTACAAGGCCCGCAGATACTTTAATAGTACACAACTGCTAGCCTTGTACAAATCGCAAGTCCGCCCCATAGTTGAATTTGGCAGCCACCTCTGGTCTGGAGCTCCAAAATATCTGAAAAATACCCTCGACTCTGTGCAGAAACAGGCGATCCGTTTGATAATTTCTCCCATTTCAACAGACAAATTGCAATCTTTAGAGCACAGGCGTCGGGTGGGAATGCTATCCTTGTTTTACCGGTATTTCAATGGAAGATGTTCCGAGGAACTAGCATCATTGATCCCTTCGGCACCGGTGCATAGTCGGGAAACACGCCAAACGCGTGCCCAACATATCTACACGGTTGACATTAGTCACATGAGAACTGGTCGCTTCTTCGACTCGTTCTTGTGCTCAACAGCTGGGCTATGGAACGATTTGCCGGCCTCTGTGTTTCCCCCTTCCTACAACATGGGTCTCTTGAAGACAAATGTTAACTCCCTCTTCTCCTCAAAAAGACCCTCCACACAGCATCTTAGACGACATAGGCCTTAAGGGAAATCGTTTTCCTCAGGGCCTCCTGTGTGGAGTTTTTTTTTTTTTTTTACAGTGAATACCGCACAAGAAACTCAACTGCTCCCGTCTGGAGCCAGTGAGACTATGGCACACCCAATTGGGGTATGTTGTAAGGCTGAAGGTAGTGGGGAGGGGAAGGAGGTGGGTCAGAGGAAGGTTGGGAAGTACCTGAATATTCAGATCTGGTCACCAAACACGGCTAAAGCCATTTTCAATCAACATTCAATTTTGAATGGTGGTCTTACACCAGGGCAATACTGACTGACACACCACATATGCTCAGGAATCGCTGGTTTAAGTTTGTGTGGTAACTGATGATACACTCTGTATAATTTTCCACACAAATTTAATTTATTAAATATGTTATAAAATGTTAATGCATTTTTTAATTTTAGATTCATATACCAGCGATCATCCAGGGAAGCAGAAGAAAACGGACTGCTTTGTGTCATCGACTTCAAAACAATGTACATCTGATTTAGCTAGTAAAAAACCAAGAGTTTATGACCGTAAAAACTTTTGTCCATACTGCTTCAAGCTGATAACCAACTTTGTACGCCACATTACAAGCCAACATCCCTTAGAGGCAGAAGAAAATAAGAAATAGAGGCAATTATCTATACAATCAGGACGCAATAAATAGGGTTGATGGAATATTACTACCGAATCGCCGTCCAAGAACGACTGCGACAGCTAAGGATTATGCTGTTTGCATAGAATGCTGTGGCACATTCAAAAGAACTTTACTCTATAGACACCTGAAAAAATGTTCAAATAGAAAAAATTCACCCGAAGGAAATCCACTAAAACGCTGCAGAGTGTTAAAATCATCCGCTATTTTATTATCCCCAGACAATTCTGAGATCACAGAATCTTTAAGATCTCAGATATTTCCTGTGTTCAAAAATGATCCTATTGCAAGAATTGCAAAGTCTGAGCCATTAATTTGTTCATATGGTTCCCTACTATTAAGCAATCATAAAGAACATCATTTGAAAACACACATTACATCCAAGATGAGAGATCTCGCTAGACTGTTCATGGTCATCAAAGAAAAAAATCCTGCAATTTCCTCATTTGAAATTGCATTTGACCCTATACATTTTAATGTTTTTATGGACGCTGTCAAAATAAATAGTGGTTACGATGAAAGTACAGGTTCTGTAAAAATTCCTAGCATGCCTCAACGACTTTGTACAGCTATAAAAGATTGTGCTGATATTTTGATACGTAAAACAATACAGAATCCTGTGCTGACCACTTCATCCAAAGAAGTTATAAAAAACAAGTTGTCTGAATTTAAAATAATATTTGGTCACGCTTGGAAATTCGAAATTTCTACTAACGCTGAAAAATCAAGGAAAACTCAAAAAATGCTGAAAGCTGATGTCATGCCTTTAACTACTGATATAAAAAAAATATGCACGGAAGTTATGAAACTAGAAGTGAACATAGCTCAACGATTTGAATGTGAAAAGTCTTATATCGCCTATGAGGAGCTATGTAAAATAACAATTGCTCATATTATAATTTTTAATAGGAGGAGAGCAGGAGAAGTTGCAAGGGCTCCATTAGAAAATTATATAGCCAGCCAAAGTGAAAAACAAGACATTCCTAAAGAAATATTGGAAATCATGAGTTCTGAGGAGCAAAATGCTATACATACATTATATTGCTTCCATATCCCAGGAAAAAGGGGGAGAACAGTTCCAATACTTCTTCGAAATCAGATGAAAAAAAATGTAGACACTATATTTGCATACAGAAATTTAGTTGGAATTCCAAATGAAAACAAATATTTATTCCCAAAACTGGGAGGTGAACCTTATTTTTGTGGCACGCAAATTTTAAGGGAACTAAGACACAAGTTTTCCTTTGTGAATTCAGATCATATAACTTCAACTGGACTGCGACACCATGTTGCAACTATGAGCCAAGTAGCTGGAAAGAATAATGCTTATGTAAACGCTTTGTCTCATTTCTTAGGGCATACACCAGGTACACATAAAGGGAATTACATGATACCACAACTGGCTCTTGAGAAAGGTAAAGTTGGATTGAATTTACTGCAATTAGCTGAGGGAAAAATATCTTCCCGATCACAGTCAGATAATGGAGTAAACATTACAGCAACTTTACAAAATGAAATAGATTCCGTCCTTCAACCTGAAGAATCACATAAAGAAAATGTGGATCATGTTACGTTGGATAATAGTTTAGAAAATGACCAAGAGCCTTTACTAAGTAATTTACTTGATGGGAATATTGCAAAAAAAAAGGAAAATATAGTTAGAAGGAGGTGGCTTAATCAAGAAAAAGATGAACTTTATAAAAACTTTGCAAATTATTTCATCGAAGGAAGAGATCCAGGAGCTGCAAAAATAAACGAAATAAAAAAACAAACAGGAATAATGTCAATGAGGTCATGGAAGCAAATTAATACATTTATTAATAATCACCGTGTCAAGAAATTGCCCTTACCTAAGGATTTGCAGAAAAAAAGAGAATTCTACCTACAGGATGCTTAACTTGAATTCAAATGAATTGCATTGGTTAAGAGGCCGCTATGACGGCTTCAACGATTGAACGATCCAAAGTTATCGACTCCGATTCAACTACAGCTGATATAAAGCGTCAAGCAATCGTAAAGTAGCTGTTGGCTTGTTCCATCATTTGATCATTGGCAGTCGTTATAGCAGTTCCATATATTTTATCTTTTATAATCTGGCATACAGAGTACCGGGCCAATAAGGCCCCTTTCTCTTTCATCATGATATTGGTAGTGAAGGGTTAAGGGAATACAAAGTTATTAGGTTATAATTATTTTTTTATTGTATTATGCTATAAATATATATATATATATATAAAATGATTACACACTTTTATTACTATGTATAGCAAAATTTTTTGTTCTTAAAAATTCAAAATAAAGAGTTTTTTTTTTTAAATGAGCGTTTTTATTTTATCTGAACCCTTGAAATGTTGAAAGGTACGTTTGAGACCCGTATTGTAGGAGGGAGGACACACAGAGGCAGGCAAAAATGAGTCGTAGAAATGACCCGTTCTTATGTGAACAATGTCAACCGTCTACAAATGTTGGGCACACGTTTGACGTGTTACCCGACATGCACCGGTGCCAAAGGGATCAATGACGCTAGTTCCTCGGAGCATCTTCCATTGAAATACCAGTAGAACAAGGACAGCTTTCGCACCAGACGCCTGTGCTCTAATACACACACACACCGACGGGCATATGGGTCTATCCCTTCTACTGCGGTGCAAGGTGATGAGTCGAGAGAGCCAGGCTGAAGAGGTCAAAAGGTCTCCCTCAACCACCCTCTCCCAGATGCGACACCTGGACAAACCATTTGGGGCGGCCTATTGTAGAGACGTTGGTTGTACAATGTATACTATCGAAAATAATAAAATTAGAATATGTGTATGTGACATACAACTGGAGACAATGCTTACACGCGTAAAAATAATTATAGAGTAAGATAAGATAAGTAGGTATAACATGAAAATATAATACATTATTAAAATGACATTTAACACACATTCGAATAAAACTGTATGTAAACATGAAATTAATAAACATATTAAAAATTATAATTTGCAAACCAACCTACAACTTAAAGAAACGCACGAATCAATGAACAAAGTAAATTATGTATAACACTAATATGTATTTAAATACATAATTTTATTTATGATAATAATAAAATAAACCTTAACACAAAAAAAACAACCGTAAACACCAAATAAATAACAATATTAATTAGCAAATCATACTCCAATTTTAAAAAATGCGCCAATAATCAAAAACGGCGGCTAGAAATAATAAATGGTGAATGATCATATCCGAGTAGGAAGGTATAATCGTCCTGTCAACCAACCTACATATGTGACTGTATTGGTGTGTAGTGTATAACATTAAACTTGGCAACGTAGCGTGAAGCGGTAAGTGCATTCTTAAAATAGATGAACGAATGCACGTTATTTAAAGATAATTTTTTATAATATATAAACATTACTTTTGATTACATATTATAGCTGACCATATTTTAAACAAAATTTAAAAGACAGCATGTTGGTACTTCATCTACGTAAGTATATATTACATGCGAAAGATTGAGGTACTAAAGTGGGTTCTTCTAAGATGAGCTACAAAATGTGGTATGACATAAATATATATATATATATATTTTTTTTTTTTTTTTATTTTAATTTACATAGTAAGAACACATTTCAAACAAAAGTTAACATGCTTTCCTTTACAAGAGTCAAAAACTCGTGTGCAAAGGGAAAAAAATAAAAACTTAACATACATAAGAATAAAATAATAATAAAAGAAAAAAAAATCATAAAAACATATAAAGTGAAGAGATTTTTGTTTTATATTATAATATATAAGGTAATATAGTGAGATGTCATCGTCATTCTAATTCGCTAAATTATTTAGGGTAGTGAAGTTTATTTTGTTTTTGAATTTATTATAGTCCGGTTCTAACCTTATTTCTGTTGTTAGTTGATTAAACCACACCACACAATATAATTCTACTTTTTTATTACATACTTGACATCTTAATGAATATTCTCTCAACACCTTCTTGTGTTTGGTGTTTTTATTTGTTATTATTATACCCTATTTATTTATCAGGTGCCAATATGTATTGTTAAAACAATAACCTATTGTTAAATTTGTTTTACTGTTTACACTGTTACATTCTTTATGTTGTGTACTATTCCTAAGTTAAAAATAATTATTATTTCCAACAGCTAGTTATTATATTGATACAGTAATTTCTTCTAAATTCACCTTCTAAATGTGTGTGGTGCATATGGCTGGGTTTACACTTGTAAGTAAAATTTACGACTTTCGTAAAATTTTGAAAAGTTACTCACAGGAGCGCTTACATATGCATCCAACTTGTCGTAAATAATGCTCACGGAAGTTGTTAGGAAGTTTAAAAAAAGAATGATATTCCTTTCGGAATGCTATTTCACCAGCTGAAATATTAATGAGATTCCTGAGGCGTATATGTGTAACACCATGTATGTGTGAAAAATGCGGAGATCCGCAAAGAGTACAAGGCTGATGTAAGCGTAATGAGTAAGATTAAGAAAGGGACGCTTAGATGGTTTGGGCATGTAGAGCGAATGAGCGAAGAAATGAGTTTGAAGAATATACAATGCAAATGTGAATGGTAGCAGAAGTCGGGGACGCCCGAGGAAGACATGGCACGACCAAGTGAATCAGATACTTGAGTCAGAATAATAGAAGAGTATGTATTAGACAATGTATGAATGTGAATGAGGCAAGGAGTGTGTGCCAAGACCGAGTTGTTTGGCGGTCCGTCCTCTCTGCCTACCCCTGCGGGGAAACGGTGAGATGGTTAGTTAGTTAGTTAGAAAAATTAATGATGGCTATTCGATTTTTGGCGTCAGGTAATGTTTTCTATGTATTCTTATATTGCATTTTTGTATGAATTCATTGGAGATATTAATTTGTTGTGAAGTTTGATAGCTGATCCATCAGTTCGTGAAGTCGCACTAAAATCATTATCACACATTTACACAGGCATTTTTTAAACATGACATTGTGTTAATGATAAATAATGTTATGTTAGTCTCCATAGATTATTGCAGTGTATTATTTCATAAAGCTGTTCATGGCGACAAGTAAACAAGTCCCGAGGAGCAACGGCAGAAATACCGAATCTTACTGTCAGTGTTGCAGATTTCTGTTTTACCATCCCGACAGTGACGTCAAAACTTACTGTAAGCGTCTCAAGCGTCTGCAATCCAAGATTATGATTACATTTTACAAGGTCTTTTATATAACATCGACTTACCTCATTAATTTTATTCATATTATTATTTGACCAACGTTTTTATTTCAGAGCGTAATTTCTTCCCCAAAAGCATCGGTGTGCCTGTTGCTGCCAAAAGGGTGTCAGAAGATAGTGAAGGTACATATCTGTTTTATATTAAGTGGAAGGAAATAGTGTTCCATGTTTTCTTTTGCTAATTTGATAAATATTTTGGTAAAGGTTACGAATTCCGCTTCACAGTAAATATGGAATGTTTACTTTGAATTAATACTTGAATTTAGTTATATTATTACTAAAAGTTACTATAAATGTTGGGGAAAACCAAAAATAAACACTTCAAATTTTAATTTCGTTTAAATTATTTCACATACACAATACACACCGATCGTCAACCAAAATCATAACGCCATGATACATTTTTGTTCACGAGATTTCAAAGAAACAAAATAATGTGACATTTGCTGGAAATACCAACCTCACAAAATAAATTATTATCAAAATAACATACGTACCTAATTCAAATCATTCCCGACACCACTGGTACTGGGTTGGGGTTGGAACTGTTGCTGCGTTTCATCGGTACTAATTTCAAGCTCATGTTGCGTGTCATCATATGGATTGTACACCGTGCTCACCATGTTAAAAACCTAACCTAATCTAACTGTGATTTTCTATAGCAAAAAATTGCCCCTTTAATAACGCCTGCTCGCGTCCCCTTTAGAGTTATATCCCAGTTTTCAAGTAGTTTGTGGGCTACGCTAGGTTTGTATAGACTGGTTTGTGATTTAATTCTAATACCTTTTCCCATGTTCTAACCTAACCTAACCTAAACGGAATACGTTTAATCACATTTTATTCTATTTAGTTGTTATTCGGGTTATTTTATTTAATTATATGCTGATTATTTGTTATAAATAATACATTGACTTACATATTAACATGGATTAATTATACACAATGATATTAATTATTTTATATGGCAATACTAAATTTTTTTTGGTTGGCAGCAGTGTCTATGAAATATTTTGTAGGTATGAATTACGATATTATGAATATAATCCAACTCTTGAAATGAACATAGTCGCCGTTGGCTGCGGGCGCCGCATACTAATTGACTTAATAAACGAAATTAAAATTAAAAGTGCGTATTTTTCCGTCTCCCCCGACATAATAAATAATGTTTTGAATTAATAAAGCTAAATCCATTTATTTGAAAGTGAAATATTGCGTATTAAGAGTGAAGCGGAATAAGAGAAAAATAATAATATTTTTATTTCAGAGTGTAATTTCTTCCCCGAAAGCAGCGGTGTGCCCGTTGCTGCCAAAAGGGTATAAGAAGATTATGAAGGTATACATTTTTTTCATATAAGGAATGTGAAAGGAAATAATATTCTATGTTTTGCTATGTAATATGGAGATCATATTACAAGCATAAGCTCGGTATTGACGGAAAACTTCTAGAATGGTTTGCTAGCTATCTAACTGATAGAGTTTTACTTGTAAAAATCAATTTGTTCATTTCCAATCAATTTATAGCTACCAGTGGTGTACCACAGGGATCTCATTTAGGCCCAATATTATTTTTACTGTTTATAAATGATATTGTAAATATATTTGATGAAGATTGTACGAAACAATATACTGTCCGTACAATAACTGTAGATACGAAGGTAGCTGGGTACACTTTTAGGCGTTTTCAGTCTTGGTAGATGTTGTAGAGCCTTTGTGGTGGAGTTTAATGCCACGATCAGAGAGGAATTTATTCCAGATCTGAACTGACGAAAGGAATTTAATACTGACAAAAACTGAATTTACTACTGAATAAAACACTTGAAAATATTTCTTGAGACTTTTGGAGACTTGGAGATGGTTTCTTCAGGAGAGAGGATTCTCTTTCAGAGGTAGTTGTTGAACTGACTTTGTATGGAATTCGGTTCTCTATTTATAGAACGTTTTCAAATCGAACCCTCTCGGAGGCGTTCTATCCTCTTTCGTGAGGAGTAAAGTGGTTAGGTATTTTTCCTCTCTGCAATTATCTTGTTGAGAGGAAAGTTATATTTTAATATGATACCTTTCACCAAGTCAGTTCAATCTACCAAAACCATCTCCCGCAGTCCCGTTTATTTATTTTATAAATAATTATACAAGTTTTCATATTGGGTTTGAAATTAAATATCTTTGGTTTGAACATTTCCCAAAGGGTAACAAATATAGTTAGATATAATTATTCATGTTATTATATTAGTATATAATCATTTCTTGATGTTGATAAATATTTCGTAGTCATATCTTGCATCTTTTTCCCGTAAATCCAGTCTGATGATATCACAATTAATCACATTTGAATCTGTTATCAGTGTTTGATAAGGAGGTCAAGGTGATATGCTGGGCTGTGATTGGTTGGAAAACGGCGGCCATCATGGAATTCCATCCGGGGAGTAGTGGAGGGGGTCCCACGTAAATACTGCGTAGCCTTCCTAGCTGTGGTCACTTCGTGGGTTGGTGTGTCCGAGGGAGGTAGTGGATGATTATTTTCAGATGTGTTTCAGGTTCTGCTATTATATTGCTATGTAATTATCTTGATTAATCACATAAAATACATCATTTGATTGAGTTATTTTGATGTAAAGATTTCCAAATGTGTCGGCGACACGGTATCAAGCGGTTTCGGGGTTGAAGTGTTTTTGTGTTTTTTGGCGTAAATATGAATTCTCTTGAAATATTCTGGAGGTCTGGATACGTATGATACACTCCCCCCGTACAGTCTCGCCTGTACTCAGCTTGATCAGACGTATCTTCTTTTGATGTTTTCTCAGGTTGGAGGTCGAGGGATGAGAGAAGGGGTGCTGTCCAGATTTTGCCAGTGTGGAGTCTTGTCAGCGCCATCCGGGGTCAGCAGGAGGGGGTGTTGTCCTGACTTCGCCATGTCAGTGAGGGATAGCCGCTCAGTGCCGGTGTCGTCAGGAGTCCTCCAGCGGGAGTGGGATTCGATTTTGCCAGCTCAACGCCAGCGCCATCGTGGGGGTGCGGGCCAGACTGCCGTGCCAGTGAGGGTTCGCTCAGTGCCGGCGTTGTTGTCTGACGCCCCCTGCAGGATTTTGGAGTATGAGTAGGAAGTTGGAGTCGATTTTGCCAGCTCAGCGCCAGCGCCATCGTGGGGGTGCGGGCCAGACTGCCGTGTCAGTGAGGGTTCGCTCAGTGCCGGCGTTGTTGTCTGACGCCCCCTGCAGGAGTAGGAAGTTGGAGTCGATTTTGCCAGCTTAGCGCCAGCGCCATCGTGGGGATGCGGGCCAGACTACCGTGTCAGTGAGGGTTCGCTCAGTGCCGGCGTTGTTGTCTGACGCCCCCTGCAGGAGTAGGAAGTTGGAGTCGATTTTGCCAGCTCAGCGCCAGCGCCATCGTGGGGGTGCGGGCCAGACTGCCGTGTCAGTGAGGGTTCGCTCAGTGCCGGCGTTGTTGTCTGACGCCCCCTGCAGGAGTAGGAAGTTGGAGTCGATTTTGCCAGCTCAGCGCCAGCGCCATCGTGGGGGTGCGGGCCAGACTGCCGTGTCAGTGAGGGTTCGCTCAGTGCCGGCGTTGTTGTCTGACGCCCCCTGCAGGAGTAGGAAGTTGGAGTCGATTTTGCCAGCTCAGCGCCAGCGCCATCGTGGGGGTGCGGGCCAGACTGCCGTGTCAGTGAGGGTTCGCTCAGTGCCGGCGTTGTTGTCTGACGCCCCCTGCAGGAGTAGGAAGTTGGAGTCGATTTTGCCAGCTCAGCGCCAGCGCCATCGTGGGGGTGCGGGCCAGACTGCCGTGTCAGTGAGGGTTCGCTCAGTGCCGGCGTTGTTGTCTGACGCCCCCTGCAGGAGTAGGAAGTTGGAGTCGATTTTGCCAGCTCAGCGCCAGCGCCATCGTGGGGGTGCGGGCCAGACTGCCGTGTCAGTGAGGGTTCGCTCAGTGCCGGCGTTGTTGTCTGACGCCCCCTGCAGGAGTAGGAAGTTGGAGTCGATTTTGCCAGCTCAGCGCCAGCGCCATCGTGGGGATGCGGGCCAGACTACCGTGTCAGTGAGGGTTCGCTCAGTGCCGGCGTTGTTGTCTGACGCCCCCTGCAGGAGTAGGAAGTTGGAGTCGATTTTGCCAGCTCAGCGCCAGCGCCATCGTGGGGGTGCGGGCCAGACTGCCGTGTCAGTGAGGGTTCGCTCAGTGCCGGCGTTGTTGTCTGACGCCCCCTGCAGGAGTAGGAAGTTGGAGTCGATTTTGCCAGCTCAGCGCCAGCGCCATCGTGGGGGTGCGGGCCAGACTACCGTGTCAGTGAGGGTTCGCTCAGTGCCAGCGTTGTTGTCTGACGCCCCCTGCAGGAGTAGGAAGTTGGAGTCGATTTTGCCAGCTCAGCGCCAGCGCCATCGTGGGGGTGCGGGCCAGACTACCGTGTCAGTGAGGGTTCGCTCAGTGCCGGCGTTGTTGTCTGACGCCCCCTGCAGGAGTAGGAAGTTGGAGTCGATTTTTCCAGCTCAGCGCCAGCGCCATCGTGGGGGTGCGGGCCAGACTGCCGTGTCAGTGAGGGTTCGCTCAGTGCCGGCGTTGTTGTCTGACGCCCCCTGCAGGAGTAGGAAGTTGGAGTCGATTTTGCCAGCTCAGCGCCAGCGCCATCGTGGGGGTGCGGGCCAGACTACCGTGTCAGTGAGGGTTCGCTCAGTGCCGGCGTTGTTGTCTGACGCCCCCTGCAGGAGTAGGAAGTTGGAGTCGATTTTGCCAGCTCAGCGCCAGCGCCATCGTGGGGGTGCGGGCCAGACTGCCGTGTCAGTGAGGGTTCGCTCAGTGCCGGCGTTGTTGTCTGACGCCCCCTGCAGGAGTAGGAAGTTGGAGTCGATTTTTCCAGCTCAGCGCCAGCGCCATCGTGGGGGTGCGGGCCAGACTACCGTGTCAGTGAGGGTTCGCTCAGTGCCGGCGTTGTTGTCTGACGCCCCCTGCAGGAGTAGGAAGTTGGAGTCGATTTTGCCAGCTCAGCGCCAGCGCCATCGTGGGGGTGCGGGCCAGACTACCGTGTCAGTGAGGGTTCGCTCAGTGCCGGCGTTGTTGTCTGACGCCCCCTGCAGGAGTAGGAAGTTGGAGTCGATTTTGCCAGCTCAGCGCCAGCGCCATCGTGGGGGTGCGGGCCAGACTGCCGTGTCAGTGAGGGTTCGCTCAGTGCCGGCGTTGTTGTCTGACGCCCCCTGCAGGAGTAGGAAGTTGGAGTCGATTTTGCCAGCTCAGCGCCAGCGCCATCGTGGGGGTGCGGGCCAGACTGCCGTGTCAGTGAGGGTTCGCTCAGTGCCGGCGTTGTTGTCTGACGCCCCCTGCAGGAGTAGGAAGTTGGAGTCGATTTTTCCAGCTCAGCGCCAGCGCCATCGTGGGAGTGCGGGCCAGACTACCGTGTCAGTGAGGGTTCGCTCAGTGCCGGCGTTGTTGTCTGACGCCCCCTGCAGGAGTAGGAAGTTGGAGTCGATTTTGCTAGCTCAGCGCCAGCGCCATCGTGGGGGTGCGGGCCAGACTACCGTGTCAGTGAGGGTTCGCTCAGTGCCGGCGTTGTTGTCTGACGCCCCCTGCAGGAGTAGGAAGTTGGAGTCGATTTTGCCAGCTCAGCGCCAGCGCCATCGTGGGGGTGCGGGCCAGACTACCGTGTCAGTGAGGGTTCGCTCAGTGCCGGCGTTGTTGTCTGACGCCCCCTGCAGGAGTAGGAAGTTGGAGTAGTTGGAGTCGGGATGTTGATGTAGACAAGTTCTGCCACTTGTGTAGATTCCTACTTGTTGGTATTGCAGGGAATGTCCGGTGTTGTGGGAGCAGGGAGGATGACGGCGACTTTTACTGCCGGTCTTATGTAGACTCCAGTGCTTGTTTGGATCCGAACAGTTCGGACTTGACCATCGGTTGCAGGTGTTGCTTCGATGACACGGCCTCGCGGCCAGCTGTTCCGGGGTAGTGCTGGATCCATGATGATTACTAGGTCGTCTTTTCTAATTGGTGTAGTCGGATGGTGCCATTTTTGACGGGCAGCCATAGTGGGAAGGTACTCGCGCAGCCATCTTCTCCAAAAGGCGTCCGCGAGTTGTTGTCCAATACGCCACTGACGACGGAGGCATACTTCTTCTTCTGTTTTTTTGTAGAAAGATAATTGAGGGCGTTTCCCGGCTGACCCCAGTAAGAAGTGGTTGGGGGTCAGGGGTTCTTCGTCTCGTGGGTCGACCGATATATGGGTTAGTGGGCGGTTGTTCACAATGAATTCGGCCTCCGCAAGGGCTGTGTGTAGAGTTTCTTCTTTAGGCGTCCTTTCCTTGAGCGTGGCGTTTAAGGCCTTTTTAACTGACCTCACTAATCTCTCCCACGCTCCCCCCATGTGGGGACTCATTGGTGGTATGAAGTGCCACTCTATGCCTTGGGTGGCTACTGCGTCGATCATCTTGGTATCCTGGCTCAGTGACATCAGGGCGTCTCTCATTTCAGCGTCGGCTCCATGAAAGTTTGTGCCGTTGTCAGAGTATATGGCAGTTGGTTGTCCTCTCCGTGCGGTCATTCTTTGCAGGGCCATGATTGCGGAGTCAGCTGACAGCGAAGTGGTTAATTCCAGGTGGATGGCGCGTGTTGAGAGGCAGGTGAAGATGGCTCCGTAACGTTTTTCTCTGTGTCTGCCGACTGTTATGGTCATAGGACCGAAATAATCCAGCCCGCAATGTTTTTTCAAATTTGGGGTAATTTGCATTTACCCCATTTTTTTGTGAAAAATGCCTGCCGACTCAGTTTCGTCCGTAGATTCTGATGGTCCCGCTGGCAACCCAGTAGGATCACAGGGGGACAGGGAAAACATCATTGAAAAGATTCAAGCTATTCTCAGTTCAAGATCGCCGATTGCCGGGCCTTCTAAGGTCAAGAAAAAGCTAAAAACAAAGTCCCAGAGAGAACAACAAATAATAGACTCAGACAGTGAGGCAGTCTCTGATCAACCTCCTACTCGTCGTACCCTATTCTCGGCGGACACGTGTGAAATGCCCTCCATTGCGCCCTTTACGACTCCAAATGCGGAGAACAAGAAACGGGTCCGTTACAGTGATTCTCCGGGCAACCAAGAATGGAAGGCAATTCCAGCCTTGGCCAAGTGCCAAAAAATAAGAAACATCTTAATGGATGGCACGAACAAACTGAACAAGACTGTTAAAAGTTCACTTAACTCCACCCTTGATGACCTGATGTCGGACATCACAAGGCTTATGCTGGAATTAAATACACTTTCTACTAGGAGCACTACTATAGACGAAATGCTGAGTGCACAGTCAGCGCTTTCGTCCAAGCTGGATCAGGCGATAAAAACTCGCCCTGTCATGCCTAGTATCCCTCTTGCCAAGGAAACTATGTCATACGCAAATGCTGCGGCAAATTTGCCAGCTTCAAAAAAGATTTTAATAAATGGCTTTGAGCGACCGATCCCCCAGAAGCCACTTACAGTTCTATTCTACCCAGATGCTCCAGAGGGTAAAACCTCGGAGGAAACTCTTAAAACGCTGGAAAAAATCCTTAATCCCAAGAAGGATGACTTCCAAATTGTACGATCTAGGAAGATCAAAGGCGCCGGTATGGCTTTTCAAGCCAAAGATAAAAAGGGCCTGGAGAACATTAAGAAAGCCGAAGCAAAACTCGCAGCAAGTGGTCTGAAGATGATCAACCCTCTGGGCCGACTTCCAAAAATTGTAATTTATAATGTGCCTAAAGGAGAACAATCCGCAGATCAGGAGCTCTTTTCCGAGATTTATGCGAACAATTTATCCGGCCAGACTTCACTGTCTTTGGAGGATCACCTTCGGACCATGCGACGAGTTTCGCTTTTCGGTAAACGAGATACTCCCACCATGAATATGGTGGTGACTTGTCATCCAGCCGCTCGCAAGGTCTTACTAGATAGCGGAATGTGCTTCCTTGGGTGGAATGCCTGTCGCACTCGCGATTATACAGGAGCCACAAGATGCTTCAAGTGTCAACAGTACGGCCATATCAGTAAGTTCTGCTCTCAGGATAAAGAAACCTGTCGCCACTGCGCCGTTGTGGGACACAGTCATGAGGATTGCCCCAAGAAGGCACTTCCCGCTGTCTGTGCTACCTGTACTCGTTTCAGGAAGGTAGCTGACCACCCTACTGGGGATAGGGACTGTCCGGCACAGCTGGCTGCAATCAACGCACAAGTCAGAATGACTGACTATGGCTCCTGCTAATCTCCTCTCCCTAGGTCAGATTAACTTACAGCGTTCCCGGATGGCCACACTGGAGGTGCTGCGGGTCATGTCTGACCTAAACATCGACATCATGCTTATACAGGAACAGTACACTTGGGAAGGTAAGACTCCTATTGACTTTCCGGGAGCGGTACTCGAGGTCGGCTCTCTACCGGGGGCGGGTGTTCTGGTCAACACCTCGTTGATTAGCCCCCTCCTTCTGGCCGGGCTATCCAATGAGTACCAAACCTGTGTATGTATTAAATTTGCTGATACTGAGATCTATTTGATCTCAGTTTATTTTAAATGGGGGAACCCGGTAGGACCACATATCCTGAGTCTGACACGCGCCCTAAACGCGCTTAAAGGTCGTAACATAGTTATCGGAGGTGACTTTAATGCTCGCTCTCCCCTATGGTTTGACAATAATAAAATTCATTCAGTACGATCACGGACTGATGCCGTCGAAGACCTGATTGCTGCGCAAGGCCTTTGTATCGTCAACGAACGGAGTTCGTTTTTCACTTTTTCAAACCATATGGGAGAGAGCAACATTGATTTAACTCTTTGCTCTGAATCAGTTGCGGCCAGGATATCAAAATTGATGGTCCACGAATGCGCAATAAATTCGGATCACAGACTTATCACATTTACGATTGGTGTCAAGAAAACCGAAGCTCCAAGATCCTCCTGGAATTTCAACACCACTAGGGCGAACTGGGATAACTTTGGGGAAGCTCTACGAGATACATTAAGAGATTTTCACCACGTAGCAGCTACCGATCCGGACAATTTGGGGAATTTTTTCAACTCGGCTGTAGTATCAGCGGCCAACTCATCTCTGGGCAGAACAAACCCAAAGACAATTATCCGGACGACGTGGTGGTCACCTGAGCTGACTTCGCTTAAAGGGGTTTATAAGAGAGCTTATAGGGCACTGGGTTTGTCCAGGAGGGGTGGCTGCACGGAGGAGGAGACAGCCCCTCTCTGGGCCGAACTCAGAAAGTCCAGGGCGACCTTTAAACACGCTGTACTTTCTGCGAAACGAGCTGCCTGGCATAATTGGGTTAATAATGTGGGTAACGCCAACCCGTGGGAAATCCACAGCGCAATTGAAAAATCCGGAAAAGGATCGGATCGGTATTTGTCTAGTCTCATTGGGATCACAGAAGGTAGGAACGCTGAGACGATAGACGTGGCCTCTACTCTCAACACACTTTTGGGCAAGTTAGTTCCTGTAGAATCAGTAATTGGGGAAAGTGACCACCATAAACAGGTAAGACACCTGGCACGGCTTCCACCTAGAGACCTCGCCCAAGAGGATAGAGTCATTCCAGTCACTAGAGCAGAAATTGATTCAATAATTAAGGGTTTGGGTCCTAGGAAGGCACCAGGGCATGACAGACTCAACGGTGTGATAGCGAAGCAAGTCTGGATCCACGCTAGGGAGGAACTCTTCCAAGTGATGGAAACGTGTTTGAGAAGAGGAGTTTTCCCTTCTGAATGGAAGAGAGGCGTGCTCAGGGTCATACCTAAGGGGAACGGCAAGCCACTAACTGATGTCAAGGCCTATCGGCCCATTACCTTACTTCCAGTGCTTGGCAAGATCCTGGAAAAACTTATCCGGCATAGACTACGACAATCACTCTCCCCGTCCAGCGATCTTCAATTTGGCTTCGTCCCCGGTAGATCCACCGTGCACGCCATGTCGTTTGCGCTTGATTGGGTGAAGGTTTGTACTAAGAGGTATGTAGTTGCAATCTTCCTCGATATCACTGGTGCCTTCGACTACGCGTGGTGGGACATGATACGCATCAAGGTTAAAAATAGGAACTGCCCAAAACTTTTATTTAAATCGGTGGACAATTACTTATCGGGCCGCACCATCATTATATCTCATGGCGACACCGTTATTGAACGCGAAGTCGATATGGGGTGCCCTCAAGGCTCCAACCTAGCTCCTGAATTTTGGAATATAACCTTCGATGACTCCTCTAGGTTACCCTTGCCTTAAGGATGTATCATGATCGACTATGCGGACGATAAAATGTTTCTTGTCTCTGGGGACAGTAGAAGAGAAGTTGAACGTAAGGCTGGTGAAGGTTTGGACACCCTCCTTAAATGGGGGGAGAGGAATAAAATGACCTTCGCTCCCCAGAAGACAATGGGTCTCCTGATGAAGGGTTCTTTCAGTAAGGAAAGAAACCCTACCATCCGTATGGGAGACACTAATATCAAATTTGTGGATAACGTCAAATACTTAGGTGTCACTCTAGATCGATCGTCCTCCTTTCTGGCTCATGTCAAAGATGTATCCAGCAGGGCTCAGGCGCTTTTCCTGAAGCTAAGAAGAATCTCCACGGCTGAGTGGGGACTTCGCAGACCGGCTCTGCACGCTCTCTACAGGGGGGTATATTATTTGCGCAAGTCTCATATGCTGCCTCTGTTTGGGAGCACCGCCTGGATAACTGCTTAATACTTCTAGCTCTCAATAGGGGTCAACGCACTCCCCTGCTGGCACTATCTGGGGCATATCGAACCGTCGCCTCGGACGCTTTGCCAATTTTGGCTGGTGTACTACCAATTGATCTAGAGATTAGGGAAGTGTTAGCGAAGCAGCGATTAATCCGAGGATCCCCGGCAAACCACCTTGGTGTCGTTCTGACACCGGGTGGACCAGGAACTCTCCCAGGACTGCTCCGAACGATGAGAGACCTGTCGCTCAAAGAGTGGCAGGTCCGTTGGGATAGGTCGAACAAGGGAAGATGGACCTTCTCCTTCTTCCCTTCAGTTAAACTCAGAATGGAAGGGGCCTTCCTCAAACTGGACCATCACGTTACGCAGCTCCTTTCAGGACATGGGGAATTCAGGGGAAGGCTTCACAGCCTTGCCCTGTCCACCCACCCCAATTGCGCTTGTGGCAATAATTACCAGTCGGCCGAGCACATTCTGTGGCACTGTGAGATTTTGAAGGATGCCAGAGACGAAATGATAGAAGGTCTGAATGTCCCCATTAGACCGGTGTGGAACACCGATCTTGTTTCTAACAGTGTGAATTTCGAATGTTTGAGGAAGTTTACTAGGATCTGGGTTGAGAGATGGCCTGTGCTTAGAGTCGTTGACTAGTGTAATAATTGGGAACCCCCGGTGTACTGCTCCTGCTCCATGACTTATTCTTTTACAACTCTTTCATTATTGTATATGCTATTCAGTTTTTCTTATTTTACTATTCTTATCTTATTTCTTTTTCTTACTGTACCAGCTGTTGCAGATGATTTCCATTCGTTTATATTTTGTTTTTTGTTTTTTTTTAATTAACTTAATTTTAATTCTTATTTTCTGTTTTCTTTTCATATGTTTCTTTTTCCCTGTCTAAGGATAACACACTGTTTTTCTTTTTACAGACACTGTAAGCACTCTTATATATTTGTGTTTACTAATTATCTCTCTTACTTCTTATTCTTATTCAATACTTACTGTCCTCTCTACAGACCATGCAGATCTTATTTTTACACCTTTACTTTTGTTTTTACTTATTTACCGTTGCCCTTATGTGGCACTTTTTGGATTGATTATTGTTTTTCATTTTTCCTCTTATTTTCTCTTCTTTTTGCATGTATTTTTTCCGGTTTTCTTTTCTTTTTTTTTAGTAACAGCAACGAGTTTACAGGCGAGAACTGAACTCCGTTGTCTGTTTTGTTTTGTTTATTTTCCCCATTAGGGGTTGGATAACGGGCCTCGTCCCCGCATGCACGACTGGAGCTTCTTATTATTCTTTCTTACTGGGGACTCCGCCAATCACCTGCGCCACCCCTGATGAGCGTTGGTGGTCAGAGGGGTGACTGTGCGGGCTGGGGTAACCTCCACCCTGCCTCCGACCTCCTGACGCTTCTTTCCCCTAGGTTCTTTAGGGTTTTATCCCTCTTTTTCCAATACTTATCTTCAGGGCACCACCGGGTGGTCGGCTAAGGGGTGTGGAAGTCCTGACCTGCACCAGTCGCCCCAACCACCACCAATTTCTCAACAGGACAGCCAGTCGTGGTTCGGCGAAACTCCCCCGTCACTCTATTGTTTTCTTTACTTTTATGTGTTTACAGGTACTGGAGTGTGGGTTCCCTCCACTAACTATCTGCCTGACACTTGAACTTGATTGTTTTGTTGTTTATTTTTCTGTGTTGTCCTTAGTTTAGTACTTGTAAGCGCTTGCATACCGCTTCATAACACCGTATGCGGGGACATTGAAGGCCTAGCTTCATTTATATAAATTGTAGAGCCGTTTATTCAAAAAAATTAGATTCATGCGAGAGCTCCGAAGGGGTGACCATAAGTCACCTATACCGGGGTGGGACAGGGTGGGTGTACCTTCAAAGCCCGCAATGTGTGAATGGGCGGATGTGATGTATCAGACGTGGTGGTGGTAGTACGCCCATCTGGGGTGGTTTGGGTTTACTGCGTCGTATGTAACACATGGGGCAGGCGTGTGCAATCTTTCGGCTTGTTGTACGTAGTCTGAGCACGAAAAAATGGCTGCGTATTTCTGCTACTGTTTTCTCCGTGCTGGGGTGGTCTGCCTTCTTATGGTAGTGATTGATCAGGAGACGGGTGTATGCGTTGTCGCCATCCAGGATGATAGGAGTCCGTGCTACTCTCTTAGCCTTCTCTAAGGTCTGCAGACGTGTGCCCATTCGGAGGATACCGTCAGGTCCGAAGAAAGGGTTCAGGGCGTTGAGGCGGCTGCTGGCGGGTAACTCTTTCTTTTCTTGAATGGTGTGTAGGTCTGAACTGAACGTGTCTTCCTGTGACCTCCTGATCCATCTGTGTTCTGCTGCTTTTATTTCCTCAGCTATTAGTGGTCCCTCCGGGGTTCTGTTGGGGCCCATCCGGCATCGTCTGATAAAACGGAGAACCCAGGCAGTCGAGCGGATCAGTCGGTGCCACGATGAAAACCGTTCAACTGCTGGTAGAGCTTCGCCTCGTTCGGTGATGAGTCCGACGTAGACAGGTTTGACTTCCAGAGTTAGGTCATCAGGTTTATGGGCGGGTGCGCGTTCTTTGGGCCATTTGTCTTCTGAGTGGGTGAGGAAGGTTGGACCGGTGAACCATCTTCCTTCTGGTGTCAAGTCGGGTACTTCGAGGTCCCGTGTGCCGATGTCAGCGGGATTGAGCTTCGTAGGTACCCATCTCCAGTCGGGTATTCTGGTCAGCTCGTCAATCTCTCCTAGTCGGTTGGCCACAAATGTTGAGTAGGCTCGTGGGTCAGTGCGTAACCAGCATAGTACTGTTGTGGAGTCTGTCCAAAAACATGTGCGGCGGATGTTGGCTGTGCTCTCTTTCTGGATGGTTTGGGCGAGTCTTGCTGCAATGAGGCCAGCTTGCAATTCGAGGCGGGGAATGGAGAGAGGTTTCAGTGGTGCGACTTTGCATTTACTTGCAAGGAATGTCGTCTGTATCTTCCCTTCTATGTCTTCGGTGAAGTAGGCTACGGCGCAGCAGGCTTGTTCTGATGCGTCACAGAAGAGATGTAGGGTTACGTTGTTTTGTTTGTTGTAGAGGCAACGTCTCGGGATTGATATGCTGTTTGTGTGCAGTAAGTTCAACCAGCTTGTCCATTTCTGCGCGTGTTCAGGTGTGATAGACTCGTCCCAGCCGACGTTTGATCGCCATACTTCTTGCAAAAGTACTTTTGTTCTGATGGTCAGGCAGCCGATGAAGCCCACGGGGTCGAAAATCTTCATAACTGTTGACAGCAATTGTCGTTTTGTTGGTAATGTAGTAGCTTCGGATGGAGTCATCTCGTGAAATGAGTATAGGAAGTGATCCGTGGATGGGTCCCAGATTAGTCCGAGTACTCGTTCTGTTTCTGGACTCCCGTTGCTGATGGCTATGGTGGTATTGGTGCGATCTTCGTCAGGAAAGTTGGCAATAGCTGCTGGTTTGTTGGATGCCCAGTTGGTCAAATGGAACCCTCCTTTCGCGAGGAGGGCACTCACATCTTGGGTGAGTTGGGCAGCTTCTTGGTGAGTGTCTACTGCATCCAAGTAGTCGTCCATGTAGAACTTGGTGCGAACAGCTGCTGCGGCGGATGGGTATTCGTGCTGGTATCTTTCAGCGACCTTGTTCAAGACAAACTGGGCGCTGCTTGGGGAACAGGTGGCGCCAAACATCATTGAAGTCATTTGATAAGTTTCGGGTTCGTCCTTGGTTGATGTTCGCCACAAGAATCGCTGTGACTGTTGGTCTTCTGGTTTTATTTTTATTTGTAGAAACATCTCTCTGATGTCAGCAGCAATGGCGACGTTTCCTTCCCGGAAGCGCATGATGTTTCCCAGGAGAGATGACAGCAGGTCGGGTCCTGTGAGCAACTGGTCATTGAGTGAAGTCCCGCGGCATCGGCTGGCTGCGTCGAACACCACTCTGATTTTCCCTGGTTTATTGGGGTTGGTCACTGCAAAGTGTGGCAGATACCATTGTCGGGGTGTACGCGTGGATGCTTCTCTATCTGACAGTTTTTTCGCATAGCCTTTGGATATCAGCTGATCAATCTTGTCGGTGTAGGCTGTTTTCAGGGTTTCATCTCTGGATAATTTCTTCTCCAGGGAAATTAGTCGTCTCAGCGCGCACTGTCGGTTGTCAGGTAAGGTGGCTTCTGGGTTGCGCCATATTAAACCAGTTTCCCATCTTCCAGTAGGCAGGGGTCGTGTTGTCGCAGTCATGAGCGCCATTGCTCGTTGTATGTTTGTGTTGACTCGGGTTGCTGCGGTTACGCCAAGTGAGTCGACGGTAAAATTTGTTTTCAGCAGTTCTTCCAATCGTATGTCTGAGGCCGTCTCACGTTGAAGTGCCAATGTGGTGGCTGGGTGCTCGTATCCTGGGTTTGAGCCACCATGGGCGATCCATCCTAGTGCGGTACGTGATATTATTCGTGTAGAATCATTGTCTTCTTGCACTTCTCGTGACACAATCAGGTGGGCGTTATCTTGTCCTATTAATATCTTCGGGATGACGGGCCTTCCGTTGATTTGTTGTTGAGGGAGGTTGAGGTTGCTTATCGTGTTGGCGGTGATTTGATATGTGTCGCTTTGGCCAGCCCCTCTTATCGTCAGTCGCACTCGTTGGGATAGCTTGTCAGAGGTGCACATCCCTTTAGCACCGTGGATTCGTAGACCGTGAACTGAGCCGTATGCTCTGATTTGTGCTGCTGTATCGGTGTCGACTAGTGTCACGGTCGATCCTTCGTCTAGAAGCGCAAATGTTGAACATGTGTCTTGACTTGGTGCACTGAGTATGACTGGTATGATCTTCAGAAGGACGGTCTGGTTTGTGTTCTGGCGTCACAGGTTCACGGTATTTTGAGGTGATTGTGGGCCTCCGTGTAACAGGGTGTGATGTGGGTAATAGCACCCCTCTATGCTGCACCCTTTTGTTTCCTCGCAGAATCGAGAATGATGTTTTTCCAAACATTTCCTGCACAAGTTGGCTGCACGAACTGTCTCCCACCGTAGGGGAACGGTTTTGGCTGCAAACTCTCGGCACTCTCTGATGTGGTGGTCACCGCTGCACTGGACACAACTGCTCGTGGTTACTTGGTGTTTCTGGTTCATCCCGGGATAGCTGGGTGGTGTGATCGCCTTACGTTTGAGGGTGTATGGCGTATTTCCTGCGTTGTTGTTTTGCCCTTGGTATCCTGCATGGACTTGGTCTCGGCGTGGGCGAGGTCTCGGACGGTCTACCATCCCGCTGTTTGGTATTGCGTTGGTTATTTCCTTCATAAAGGCAGCGAGTTGGGTGATGGTTGCAGGGGTGCGCTGTCCGCGAACTTCCATCAGCCAGGCTAGACGCAGAGTGTTTGGCAGCTTGTCGGTAATGTCGCTCAGCAATGTTGGGTTGGTGAGGTAACCCTCGGTCTTCAGGATCCGGAGGGAGGCCACCAAATTTTGTACGGTCCCGGAGAAGTCAGCCAGGTCTTCCAGAGATACGTCAGGTGTAAGGTAGGGCAGCTTTTTCACTTTTTCGAGCATAAATTTGGCTATTGCTCCAGAATTGCCGTACCGTTGCTCAAGTACGCTGAGGATTTCGGGTAGTTGAAAGGGATCCATCAGCAGGGGGGATACGGTCTCTCGTGCCTTGCCTTTGAGGGCGCGTTGCAGTCGGATGAGGTTCTCACTGGCGGTCATTTGGCAGGTGGTAGTAGACTGCATATATTGCGCCTTCCGGGTAGGCCACTCGAGCGGGTCCCCGGAAAATATGGGCAAATCCTTTGCCGAAGACTGTCTGGCGATGAGTGCTGCCATCCTTGAGTCATCTTCCAGTGTTCGAGGGGTGTCCTGGGATCTGGTGGAGCGGATGGCGTCTGCCATTATCGACGCTATTTGAGTCAGTGGGTCGGCGCCTTGTCGTAACCATTCTTGAGTATGTCGTGCCCTCTCATCAGTTGTAGGAGGTGGTGGGAAGAGCGGAGAGTCCAGGTTCGTCAGGAATGGCTGTAGCTGATACTCCATTGTATGGTGAGTCGGGTATCCTTGTCCTGATATGGTGATGTTAGCTGCAGGGCTCGGGGGTACATTTGAAGTTGCTTCAGGTGCGGTTAAGTTGTGCATCGGTTGGGTAGTAGTTTGACGTGTTGCTGTGTTCAGGGCCGATTGTAGTTCTGCGATTTGTTTAGTATGTTGTTCCTCCCGAATGCGCATTTCTCGGCGTAGCATTTGGAGGGAGTCTTTCGTTGATTCAGAAGGTGTATCGGGCTCTTGGGGGTTCTCAGTAGCAGGTTCTTCTTGACCAGTGTTGATAGGCTGGTTTCGGTTTCGGCTGGTCTCAGATGATGTTGAGGCTTTGCGGCCGCTGCGGAGTGACGGCATCTCTACTTTGGATGAGACTGAAGACGTGTGTAGATCCGGCTCGGAGGACCAAATGTACGAAACAATATACTGTCCGTACAATAACTGTAGATACGAAGGTAGCTGGGTACACTTTTAGGCGTTTTCAGTCTTGGTAGATGTTGTAGAGCCTTTGTGGTGGAGTTTAATGCCACGATCAGAGAGGAATTTATTCCAGATCTGAACTGACGAAAGGAATTTAATACTGGCAAAAACTGAATTTACTACTGAATAAAACACTTGAAAATATTTCTTGAGACTTTTGGAGACTTGGAGATGGTTTCTTCAGGAGAGAGGATTCTCTTTCAGAGGTAGTTGTTGAACTGACTTTGTATGGAATTCGGTTCTCTATTTATAGAACGTTTTCAAATCGAACCCTCTCGGAGGCGTTCTATCCTCTTTCGTGAGGAGTAAAGTGGTTAGGTATTTTTCCTCTCTGCAATTATCTTGTTGAGAGGAAAGTTATATTTTAATATGATACCTTTCACCAAGTCAGTTCAATCTACCAAAACCATCTCCCGCAGTCCCGTTTATTTATTTTATAAATAATTATACAAGTTTTCATATTGGGTTTGAAATTAAATATCTTTGGTTTGAACATTTCCCAAAGGGTAACAAATATAGTTAGATATAATTATTCATGTTATTATATTAGTATATAATCATTTCTTGATGTTGATAAATATTTCGTAGTCATATCTTGCATCTTTTTCCCGTAAATCCAGTCTGATGATATCACAATTAATCACATTTGAATCTGTTATCAGTGTTTGATAAGGAGGTCAAGGTGATATGCTGGGCTGTGATTGGTTGGAAAACGGCGGCCATCATGGAATTCCATCCGGGGAGTAGTAGAGGGGGTCCCACGTAAATACTGCGTAGCCTTCCTAGCTGTGGTCACTTCGTGGGTTGGTGTGTCCGAGGGAGGTAGTGGATGATTATTTTCAGATGTGTTTCAGGTTCTGCTATTATATTGCTATGTAATTATCTTGATTAATCACATATAATACATCATTTGATTGAGTTATTTTGATGTAAAGATTTCCAAATGTGTCGGCGACACGGTATCAAGCGGTTTCGGGGTTGAAGTGTTTTTGTGTTTTTTGGCGTAAATATGAATTCTCTTGAAATATTCTGGAGGTCTGGATACGTATGATACAAAGATATTAATGCGTTACTTTTCGCAGATGATTTAAAAATATTTATCAAAATCGCTGAAGATTGTATCTGTCTACAAAATAATTTGAACAGGTTAATTAATTGGTGTTCTCTTAACAAACTTCATCTGAACATAAAGTGTTATTCAATAATATTTTACAGAATAAATCAACCAATTATTCATTCATATAAACTCAATCCTTACCTCTGTCGAAGAAATTAATGACCTGGGGATAACTTTCGACTCTAAATTAAACTTTATATCGCATATAAATAATATTAATAATAAAGGAATGAAAATCCTAGGCTTCATTCTTCGAAATCAATACGAGCCTCGCCGGATTCATAGCATTCCTAAGAGAGTAGCGTTCGATCGTTGCGGGAAACTTAGTAGTGTTAGTGTGTGTATTGTTTTTGTATGGGTTGAATCTGTAGTCTTTTTATTTTTTTTTGGAGATTTTCCTTTTCTAATAGTTAGTATTTATATTGTATTGTATTATTTATATTCATATGTTTTTCTATCTATATATAAAATGAATCTTCTGTGGAAAATTTACTGGTTTATGCAACTTGGTAAAAATGATTTGTATTAAAATATATTTGTATAACTGTTTGTTTCCCAAATAAAATAAAATACAATGAAATTCCAGAGGTTTCAAGAATATTTCAACATTAAAAATTTGGTATACATCCCTGGTTCGTAGTCAAGTCGAATATAACTCCTCGATCTGGTCCCCCCACTACAAATTACATTCAGATTCAATCGAAAAAATTCAACATAAATTCCTAAGACACATTAATTTTCAACTCGGTATTCCCATTGAAAATATAAACTATAATTACTTGATGAAAAATCCAAATTTATTAAAACTCTCAGATCGAAGAATTATATCCGACTTAATATTTATGTTCAAAATTGTAAATGGTAGTATAGACAGTCCTGATTTAATTAACCTCATTGAATTTCATATACCCACGAGAGCTACTCGTTCTAAAATTCTGTTTAAATGCAACAATATCAGGACTGAGTATTCCAAACACTCGCTTGTACCTAGGTTGCATGAAGTTAGTAATAGATACGCAGATGTGGCAGATCTATTTAACTGCACGCAAGGTAGGTACAAGAGGGCTATGCTATCAAATCTTTTCAATCAATATTAATTTAATCTAATTCCACCTTATTTGCACTACAGAAACTTATGTACTTGTATCTCTTGTTTACTTACTTTCTTACTCTCTAATGTCATTTCACAATCAAATGCCACATATATTTGTAATTCTTTTTTTAAAATATTTCTACGATTTTAACTGTGACATGTTATCATTGTTTATGGTATATTTATACCGTTGATATTAAATAAATAAATCATTTCTTCAATAAGAATTTTTTTTTTTTCAGATATGTTCAGAATTGTTCCTGGACCCAGCAGAATTGTACCTACAGAATTGTTCCTGGACCCAGCAGCATTGTACCCACAGAATTGTTCCTGGACCCAGCAGCATTGTACCTACAGAATTGTTCCTGGACCCAGCAGCATTGTACCTACACGGAAAAACGATGGTTTTCTGCGTAAGCATATTTATAACTTTTTTTATCATCATTTTTTGGTAGCTTTTGTTTTGAATAATGTAATCGTATTTTTATAGGTAAACGAAGGTGCAATTTAAGATACATTGTGTCAACTGCAACCCTTTCTCCAAAGAAAAGATGTTGCATTTGGAGCTTTTGAGGACCAGGCGTCAATTAAGGAAATCGCAACAAAAAACTTTTCTTGATTTGGCAGCTCGTTATAGAAATAATTCCTGCTTGGAAGATTCTCTTTCAAATTTGGACCCCGTTCTCTCTAAATTCATTTTGCAACAAGCAAAGCTTCACCCGCATCAAAAAAAAGTCAAAGATATGGTCGGGCAGATAAATCTCGGGCACTTGCTGTATATAAGGGAATGCTAAATGCTATCGATTCTGGTCCAACATTTTTGCATTACCTTCGCCTTTGACCCTGAATAAAGAGTTAGCTTCAGTATCTCTCAAACCGGGAATTAATCAAATTTTATTTGACCATTTGAAAAATAAAAACTGATTCTATGCAAGATATTCATAAATACTGCATAGTAATGTTTGATGAGATGAGTATTTTTCCTCGTGTTAACTTCAATGCGCGTAACGGTGATGTGAGAAGAAAACATTTTGCTGATCATGCTCTATTAATAGTCTTTATGATCAAATATAGGGGTGGATACTTCATGGTAAATGAAAATATGATTTTTCCCTTATTTGACGCACCTCATCTTTTGAAGTGCATTCGTAGTAATCTTTTAGATAAAGACATGAATTTTTATGAGGATGGAATAAAAAAATTGGCTACGTGGGACAATTTGATTATGGCTTACAAATTGGTAACAACTGAATCGTTTAAAAGGATGCATGGAATAACGGAAAGCCATATCATACCTGAAAAAATTAAGAAAATGAAAGTGAAACTTGCCTCACAAGTTTTTAGTGACAAAGTGTCTGCTACACTGGAAACACTAAACCATTTACGCCCAGAGGCGTTAACTAAAAATCCATTGGAGACAGCACGAATTTTGCAATTTTTTTATGTATTATTCGAAAGTGTCAATGGGACATCAGTACACCCCAAACAAATATTGTGTGGCTTTATCGAAAAACTCCCCACATATTCAATTGTGGAATAAGTCATTGACAATAATAAGCACGATGCAATACGTCCATCAGACAACAGGCGCGAACATTAGGACTTTATCTCCTGTAGTAACTAATTAGACTTTTTCCATAAATGGCATTACTAAATTGTGGAATTTTCTGGAAACTGAGGGTTTTAAGTTTTTGAAATGTCGCTACCTGAACCTATTCGAAGTCTTGGTGTATGAAAGCGTCCGCTACCTTGTTTACGGCTGCATATAAATCACTTATGATTTGTAATTTAGTGTCTCCGCGTTCACCTGGTAACAATTCTACCATTCTTTTGTCTAATGTTGCTGATTTTATTTATACTCATTCCACTTCTTCCACTTTGAATTCAAATGTAACTTCCTTTTTAACTATACCTGATGTAGAAGCCCAATTTGGGAAAATTTGCAATTCATTTTCCATACAAAAATTTAGTATCGACTCCTATGTTGCAGGATTTTTATTAAAAAAGGTGTTGAAAGTGATCCAATGCTGTAAGGAATGCAAGTCATCTTGCATTGGTGATCCTTATGATCCCATGAATTATTTTATTTGAACTAGGGAATACCGCATCGCAGAGAGATTCTGTCTGAACTATCCTACGAAAAGCTTTGCCCTTATCGCTTTGGAAATTCATTATGTTGTCGAGTATGTAAATCATAACTGTGAAAATATTCATCTTGTGCATATTATTAAAGAAACCATTGCTAAATATGTATGTTTCGATTGGATCAATTGTGAGGGACATAAAAAATTGTAATAAATGCAATTATTAAATTCACTGTGCCCTTTATTCTTTCATGGTGTGCAGACATCAATAAGAAATTATCTGGCAAAGATACAAGACCATATGATGGACCAGATTCCATGAGGAAAATGGCCGTGCAATGTTTTTTAAAGTATACTAAATATAGGAAGAAAAAGGATTGTCTTAATTAGTTTATTTTATTAGTCTAGGTTTCTTTTACTAACTCGACATCAAAATGAATGTCTTTCAACACCTTTTTAAAAATGTGTTTTGTACTTCTACATTCTTGTATTTCCCGTTTATATATTTTTATACTGTCTTGGTACACCTTCTAAATGTGTTTCGTACTTGTATATTATTGTATTTCCTGTTTCTGTAATATCTTTATTAATATACAATGTATATTAATAATTTCTCAAAAAAAAAAACAAAAGTAAGAATTGTGTCAGAAATTCTCTTCTGAAAAACGGGAGACGTAGGTAAATATTTAATATACAAACCAAAGGTTGTTTCCGTGCGGGGAGTAGGAAGGGGGTGTGGGGGCTGTCGATGTCGCCTGAATCCTTTTGACCGTGAACGAACAGAGTGGCTAGTGACCACCCATCTCGCCATCGCTCTGAACATTTGGGTTACTTGACTTTAAGTTCCTTGAGTTTTTTAACGTTAAAAAGCTAGTTTACACCACTCCTGATTATAGTAAAACCCTATTTACCGATGAAAGGTTATACCATTACTGTCTGTTATAAAATAAACTGCTTTTTATTGAAGAACCGGCATCTCGTCACTATTGTTATGCGTTATTAATAATAACAAAAATATATGGCTTAAAATCACCTAAATGAAGCTTCATTTCGTCAGAGGTAAAGTAAATATAAATAATGAAAACCAAACTCGCAAACAATTTTTTTAATAATAATATTTTTTACTTGTGATCCTTATTATTTGTTTTTTAGACTGATCACCGACAAGGAAACACCGCAGTGGAGACGCATGGAACCAGCATGATCCTGGGCATACTTTCATTGGATGCTAAACTACTTGTTTGTTGACAAGGAAACACCGCAATGGAGACGCATGGAACCAGCATGATCCTGGGCATACTTTCATTGGATGCTAAACTACTTGTTTGTTGACAAGGAAACACCGCAATGGAGACGACGCATGGAACCAGCATGATCCTGGGCATACTTTCATTGGATGCTAAACTACTTGTTTGTTGACAAGGAAACACCGCAATGGAGACGACGCATGGAACCAGCATGATCCTGGGCATACTTTCATTGGATGCTAAACTACTTGTTTGTTGACAAGGAAACACCGCAATGGAGACGACGCATGGAACCAGCATGATCCTGGGCATACTTTCATTGGATGCTAAACTACTTGTTTGTTGACAAGGAAACACCGCAATGGAGACGACGCATGGAACCAGCATGATCCTGGGCATACTTTCATTGGATGCTAAACTACTTGTTTGTTGACAAGGAAACACCGCAATGGAGACGACGCATGGAACCAGCATGATCCTGGGCATACTTTCATTGGATGCTAAACTACTTGTTTGTTGACAAGGAAACACCGCAATGGAGACGACGCATGGAACCAGCATGATCCTGGGCATACTTTCATTGGATGCTAAACTACTTGTTTGTTGACAAGGAAACACCGCAATGGAGACGACGCATGGAACCAGCATGATCCTGGGCATACTTTCATTGGATGCTAAACTACTTGTTTGTTGACAAGGAAACACCGCAATGGAGACGACGCATGGAACCAGCATGATCCTGGGCATACTTTCATTGGATGCTAAACTACTTGTTTGTTGACAAGGAAACACCGCAATGGAGACGACGCATGGAACCAGCATGATCCTGGGCATACTTTCATTGGATGCTAAACTACTTGTTTGTTGACAAGGAAACACCGCAATGGAGACGACGCATGGAACCAGCATGATCCTGGGCATACTTTCATTGGATGCTAAACTACTTGTTTGTTGACAAGGAAATACCGCAATGGAGACGACGCATGGAACCAGCATGATCCTGGGCATACTTTCATTGGATGCTAAACTACTTGTTTGTTGACAGAAACACCGCAATGGAGGCACATGGAATCAGCATGAACCTGGGCATACTACTCATATCTGTTTCCCTTTACTAGACTGCAAAACTACAACAGAGAATAATACACTCAAAGGTCTGTATGTGATTAACTATAACTGTGTCTTATGCACCACTAACCTAACCTAACCTCTGTATAACTAATCGTCTGTTGAAAATCCTTGGCACATAGAAACAGCTGTTATTACACAACTAGCTGCATTGGGATATGATGATGGAAAGCTATTTCCATCATCATATCCACCTCACAAATGATACAAATCCTGATGTTATTTTTAGAAAACCTGCTGCTCCCATTGTTCGCTTCAACGTATCTTTGCAAATCGTCCAACTCCAAATCGAAATATGCGATATATACCTTGATGACTTATTGAGGGTACCATTATATACCTAGTTTGTGATAAAAATAGTCGAAAGTTGTCTCTACCCACTTTATCTGTTACCAGATAATTTTTTACGTTATTACATTATTCGTTATAGTTAATGCGCGACCATACATTGAACGAGACCATTCCATTTTTCGTTACTCTTTGCAAGTTTTAACACTCAAAGCCATATATGGATTGTTGCGATTCATATTAATATAAAAATGTACCAAAAATTTTACAAATTTTTTCCTTATAAAAATATAAAACATGATGTATTATTATTTTTGACATGTTATGGGCCTTGTACACGTTACTTGTGCATTGGGCCATAATTGGCGCCGATGTGTGGACGCCGTGGCCAACATTGGCCGATTAAAAACGGTTGTATCGTTTAGGCGGCAAATCTAAAATGCCACATTTTAAATCGTTATAGAAATTTAATTCCTTAACATGAAAAATAAACTAAATATCCTTTAATTATCGTAATTTTTTTGGGAGTAAAAAAAATAATCTGTTCTGCATTGGCCATTTGGTCTTCTTTTATCAATGTAAATATCGCACAAGCGTCCCAATCGTGTGGACCCAGTGAGACTACGGCATCCCTTAACGATGTCGACTGTGTTGTGAGGCTGAACGCTGTTAGCGGGTTGGCACCAAGATCCTCTGATGTGTGCACAAAAACTGACAATAATCAGGTTGACCGAACAACGCATGCAACGGCCAAGTCGCTGTGTACACCTTGGGCCAGCGCTCTCTAATATCCATATTCTTAGATCTGGAGCCAGTGAGACTATGGCATCTTGTTATGAGGCTAAAGGTAATGAGGAGAGAAAGGAGATGGGGAAGTAGAAGGTGGGAAAGTACCTGGCTATTCAGATCTGGTCACTAAACTCGGCTCAAGTCACTTCAAGCAACGCTTCAATTCTGAATGGTGGTCTTACACTAGGGTTATATTTTGAGTATCTTCTACTCTGGAACAAAATTATTTTAAATGAATAAATTGTGAAATAACACAACTTATTCAAATAAAGTTTTCTCGTGCACAACTGGATTTGAACCTGCTTATCCATTCATAAATAATAATTACACAGCAGAACTTGTCTAAATACTTTTTTTATTTTATAGATTGAATAATGATATTATTACATGTTAGAATGATATAACAAAATTGATATGTATGTAACTACTAGCTCCATCTATGATGTATCTATAAACTAATAAACGTCAGTCCACCTCCATCAGCCTTGCCGTTTTATTAGGTTATGGTCTCACTCCAATACTAAATACGTAATTAGTATATTTTGAAGTTTGTTTTTTATAGTGCACAGTGTATAAAAATGTTGGCAAATTACTCAGTTAACGTTCCGAAGCTGAAGCGATTTTGACGATTGGGTTTTTGCCGTTGAAAATTTCCTGATCCTGGAAGGCTTTGATTTAAGCAGCACGCAAACGCTAGCTGAACCAGATAACAGAAAAGCAAGAGCGATGTTGATAACGACCATTGATCCAACTTTTTATGTCCCGAAACTACAGTGCAAAGTGTATGGAACAAATTGAAATCTTTGTTTGACGACTCCGGTTTCACACGCAAGATTAGTTGAGTCATGTAATTTCTATACCCGCTAAATCAACTTTCATTGATTTGGAGAAAACCGCAAAAAACTGTCACATCTCTAGCTTACATAAGTAATTGCATTATAATTTTTTATTTAATGAATTGGAGGAATAAAATTTCGAAAAGCATTTATTTTTCTATATATGTCTAGCAATAATTAAGTAATTTCGATAAATAAAATGGATAAAGCGGATTTTGATACTCACTTCGTGATATAGAGGCTTTTGAAAGTCAACTGAGCCGATATGGCGGGTTTAGAAACACACGCGTAGATCATTTTGACACACGAGCGTGGCGTCAGAGCGGCGGCCATATTGTATTTTGGCAAAATAACTGCTTGTGATTGGTTGAATCTGATATAGCGCATTTTGATAGTAACTTTCTGTATGATATATTTATTTATTTATTTATATTTTACATGTATATTTACAGAATAAAAATATCCATTAACAAAGATACATTATACAATCATAATTGCCTAATTAGCAATTTAAATTTAGTGATGCGCAGGTGGAAAATGTCGATGTCAGAGGCTAGTGAGTTAAGAAGGCCTATCATTCTTCCGAGAGGCATTGCTGATGGTAAGTTAGTCCTACATCTCGGAAGAATGAATGGTTTGTGTCTACGCGCTCTTGCGAAGTTATCAGGGACGTAAAATAAAATTTTATTCAAAATTTCTGGATTGTTGATGTGACCGTTCAACAAGTTATAGGCCATCATCAGCAACGCAGCTTTCCGCCTGTTGACAAGACTATCGATACCTAGCATTCCGGAAAGGAAGGCTGATGGGTATAAATAGGGATAGTACCCGAAGTCTCTAAGATAAAGATAACGTAGAAACTTCTTTTGTACTTTCTCTACCATAGAAGTGTACGTTGCATCCCCTGGTCCCCATATTATTGAGCCACTTTCCAAAATACTACGTACTAGGCTAAAATATAGCAAGCGAACCACGGCAGAGCTGCAGAAATGCCTGGAGTTACATAGCACAAATCCAAGCATTCTCAAAGCCCTGCTGCATATCGTTTCAATATGAACGTGAAATGTTAAGTGTGGGTCAAAGGTTATTCCCAAATCTTTCGGTTCAGAAATATGTTTAAGAGAACATTGGGACATCCTATAGTTGTAATAAATCACAGTGTTTGCTCTAGTATAGCACATTATGGCGCATTTCTTAAAATTAAAACCTAATTTGTTAATTTCACTCCATACCACGATAGCATTTATGTCTCTCTGGAGCTGTGCGCAGTTTTCTAAGGTCCGGATTCTTAAAAATAGCTTCAAGTCATCTGCAAATAACAAAAATTTCGCAAACTTTATAGCATGATGAATGTCATTAATAAAAAGGGAAAAAAGTAAAGGACCAAGATTAGACCCTTGAGGAACCCCAGAGTTTGTGGGAAAGTACGACGAGTTAGAAATACCATACGTTACGTATTGCTGTCTACTTGATAAATAGCTTACAAATAAATTTAAAATTTTTACCGAGAATCCAAAACGGTCTAATTTATTTAAGAGTATCAGCGGGTCTACGGTATCAAAAGCCTTTGCGAAGTCGTTGTATGAGACGTCAACTTGGTTGTTACCGTCAAGAGCTTGAGATACATATTCCGTAAAGACCATCAGATTTGACACAGTCGATCTGCCAGATCTAAAACCATGTTGTTCGTCTATTAAATAAGGTTCTACTTGGGCGTAGATATATTTATGAATTATTAGTTCGAACAATTTTGCCGGAGAGGAGAGGATCGCTACTGGTCTGTAGTTAGAGACCAAATATTTATCCCCATCTTTATACAGTGGTGTAACTTTAGAGATCTTCCATAAATTAGGAAATGTTCCCGTGCTAAGTGAAAAATTAAAAATGTAAAGTAGGGGTATTAATAAAGGCTCTATACAACCCTTTAATAAAAATGACGGAATAAAATCAGGTCCAAATGACGTTTTCGCTTTGAGTTTTTTAACTGCAGCTAACATATCAGATTTTGTGATGTTAGGAATATCAACATTCTGCGCTGCTGATGATGTATAAGTCCCCGGTTTAAATGAACTTAAATCCGTAACTTGCTGACTGTAAACCGATTTAAAATAGTCCGCAAATGCTTCGGGAATATCAATTCCCGAGTGTGATTGTCCATTCCAAGTGACATGGTCGACAAACCCACCATCACTTCTTTTGGATGAGACATATTTCCAGAACGACTTGGGATCAGATTTGATGTTTTTTTCAATGATATTTATGTAATTTGTATGGGCCAATTGCATACTGCGTTTAACTTTAGCTCTAAGACAACAAAACATTTCACGTTCTCTTACTAGTCCAGTTTTCTTCCATTTTCTAAAATGTCTGAACTTTCGCTTTATATCACTAATAATTTCATTGGAAAACCATTGAGGATACTTTCTTTCATTCTTCGGAATGCGTTTCCTTTTGAAGCACATATCGAAGTAATTATAATAGTAGAATAGAAATAGTCTACGGCTAAATTAACGTTATCAAAATTCAACAAAAGTTGCCAATCGTGCGATTGTAAGTGATTATAAATCTGTTTAAAATTGCCATTTTCGAATTTCCACCCGCGCATTTTACTCATAAATTTATTATTATCATTAACTGGTTCATTTTTACATTTTTTTTTCATATAAAGAAACTCTACGTCCAGTGATGGATGGTAAGGATCTTCGCTAACTAGCGAAGAAATAGACTTGCACACATTCAAATCAAAGTTACTCACAATTAAGTCTAATGAACGTCCTTTTGAATTTAATACAAAGTTTTTGTTTGACATTTGAAACAAATCCAATACATACGAAAATTCAGAAGTAGTGTTTTTGAAATTTAAACACGAGTAGAAATTAAAATCACCTATTAGCAGTATTTTTTTGTTATTTAGTAATTTGTGATTTGAGATAATATTTTCAAATAGGCTAGTATACCTTTCAACAGGTGATGCCGGTGGAATGTAAACAATACATGTGTATATTTTCAATCCATTTAAATTAATTTTCAGCCACATATTTTCTCCGTCAGTCTCGAGATGTTGAAGTCTCTCGGCACGAGGTCCATCGTTATTCCGCCGCAAGGCGACCAGTACTCCTCCTCCTCTTGTCTGTCCTGTGTGACGGTCTCTTCTGTGTACTTCATAGCGCTCATCAAACAGCTGTGCATTATATACACTACTGTTCAGCCAGGTTTCTGTAATTACAATGATGTCGGTCTCTTGCCCTAGCACGCTCATTAGGAAGTCCTGCGATTTCGACCTGAGTCCACGGGCATTCTGGTAGTAGAGAGACGAATGAGTGACATCATCATCGCCATCTAGTCACTTCCGGGCGCTCGGTTCCTTATCTTGGTGAGATGCAGTTTGCGGCGTCGCAGTAGTTTCTCGCGGTTTAAAGTACCTGTAGTGTCGTACCGGCACTCCTCGTGGCCACAGGTCTTCCTGCAGGAGCTTTTCATACAATTCCTCCTTTATTCCGATTCGGAATGCAGCGTATTCCTGAGAGTGTGCGACGAATTTTTGAATTTCACAACCCGTAATTTTATTCACCTCTAAATGCTCACGTATGTGATCCACTGTAGTATCCTTTTCAATCCTAGATATAATTATATTCTTGATCCTTGGAACTACTTTCACATTGGAGGTGATCTGAGAGTTACCGACGATCAGGTTCCTCGCTGTCTGTTGACGTTTTTTGCGTTTGATAACCACCCATTCTTTTTTATTAGAAAGAGCTGATTCCGATTCGAGCTCTGTAGCTGGATTCAACTCTAATTCCGATAATTCCGTTTCCTTTGCGAGGGCGCCACTTGCAGAGGTAGCCGCGAGTTGGCTTTGAATTATTTTGGTAGCCGCTCTAGTCCGTATACGTTCTTTGGTCACTGCGTCGGTCGGCGGGTCAGCGGGAGCATTGCGGGGGGCTGCGTGCGGCGGGGGGGCCGTGGCGTTGGCTGTAGCGCCCGCTCTGTGGCGGACGGTAGACTCAGGCGTTGTAGGTAGTTTTGTATCTTCGCCGTTGTTCACAGAATTCACGTTTGACACTTGCCGATTCAAAATTGCCTCCACGCATTTCACACGAGTCAATAGTTCATTAATCATTTTGCTTTGCTGAAGCACAATGCTCCTTAATTCATGGAGCAAGGAATCACTCATATTTAAGCTCTAAAACGCGTAGTAATTTTAAAAAAATTGGCGCGATGTAGAGACGTGTACGTTCCGTGCGATGTGCGACTGCGTTCTTATAGCGGATTTGGTTTCTCACTCGCAGTTTTAACATGGTTTTTGATTGTGATAAGGAGGGTTTTGAAACTCAATTTTAGGCTCCTCTTGTTGCTCGCAAAAATGTGAACAAGATGTCATACTCAGATCATTTTGTCAAAAAATCGGATATAGCGGGTATAGAAATTATAGGATTCAGTTTACTAAGGAATTTAATTTCAATTCGCTTGAAGACTTGTGATTGTATGACTAGTTATGTCACACAGCCCAGAAGTTATAAGGTACTGGTTTCGAGATAAATGGATTGGTTCATTGCTGTTAGCTGGACTTCCAGAAAAGTTTAGTCCAATGATTATGGCTATAGAACATTCGGGCATGCAAATAAGTGCAGATGCTATTACAACTTAGTTGTTGGACATGAGTATAGATTTTTAAAATAAATCGCATTCATCGCTGGAAATTCTCAGAAACGAGTCGGCGGTAGTAAATTTCCAAAACATCGCGGCATTAACAACGAAAAGTATTGTCAAACATCTGTCAACTCAAACATCAAAAATAATTCGTTGCTACAAATGTAAACAGATTGGACATTATAAAAACCAAAGTTCTGCGGAGAAAAATAAGAATGCATTCAGTGCAGTGTTTATAACAATTGAATTCAGTCAAAATGACTGGTATGGAAGTTAATTTAAAGTTAGAGAAAGATGTGATATCCATACCAACAGTTAATATTTTCAATTCAATTCAGTTAGTTTATTCCATTAAAAACATTACAAAATTACATTTTAAGTACATTTGTAAAATGGTATTGCATAAGAAATAAGCGGTGTATAAACTATACCAGCATCAATAGAGCTTGCCTTTTAAAGGCAGCTTCACCTTCAGCTAAATACGTCGAAATCCGAATTGATTCTGTTCAACAGCAAGACGGCTCTCCCCACCGGCATCACCATTAAGGGAGTCTTTTGTACCTATTTGTGTTGACAAGAACAGACATTGCTTACAGTGTAAGTTACCTAAGTCAGTATAATAGCTGTTATAATGAAACTCATTGGAAACATTTAAAGGCAGCTTCACCTTCAGCTAAATATGTCGATATCCGAATAGATTCTGTTCAACAGCAAGACGGCTCTCCCCACCGGCATCACCATTAAGGGAGTCTTTTGTACCTATCTGTGTTGACAAGAACAGACATTGCTTACAGTGTAAGTTACCTAAGTCAGTATAATAGCTGTTATAATGAAACTCATTGGAAACATTTCAAAATATTGTTCAAATATCTACAAAAATCTAAAAGTTATGCTTTAGTTTATAAGAAAAATGATTATTCTTTACATGGTTTTGTAGATGCTGATTGGGCATCATGTACCTTAGATAGAAAGTCATATACTGGGTTCTGCTTCATAATGTCAGGATGTGTTATATCTTATGAATCTAGAAAGCAAAGAACAGTTGCCTTGACTAGTACAGAAGCAGAATATATGGCTCTATCTGAATCTAAATAACTTATTATCGATAGAAATACATAAAATGCACCGGTATATTTATATGGTGACAGTCAAAGTTCTATTAATTTGTCTGTTAATCCACTGTTCCATAAACGCACAAAGCACATTGATGCACGACATCATTTTGTCAGATAATGTGTATTTGATAATAAAGCTAAGCTTGAACATGTGTCAACTTCCAATACGCCAGCTGACTTGTCAAGAAGTCTTTGTTCGAATAAACATCACAAATTTTTAAGTTCAATGGGCATATCGGAAATTTAAATCCATTTTCATAGAATTCTTTTGTTAGAGAGAGAGGGTGTTAGAATGATATAACAAAACTGATATGTATGTAACTACTAGCTCCATCTATGATGTATCTATAAACTAATAAACGTCAGTCCACCTCCATCAGCCTTGTCTTTTTATTATTACATAAGCATTGATACTTCTGTACCGCAGTGATAAGAAGTCATTCGCAAATTGATCAGCCTAGATATCCTGACAAGCAGGGAACAAAATATCCACAATAGGTGCTCAATACCCCCAAATTGGGGAGAACAAAAAAAAACAGTTCCCCACAAGTTTCATATACAGTGAATACCTCACAAGAGTCCCAACTGCTCCCGTCTGGAGCCAGTGAGACTATGGCATCCCCAAATGGGGGATGTTGTGAGGCTGAAGGTAAGTGGGGAAGGGAAAGAGGAAGGTGGGGAAGTACCTGGCTATTCAGATCTAGTCACTAAACACGGCTAAAGCCATTTGGAGCAACGTTTCAATTCTGAATGGTGGTCTTACACCAGGGCGATACTGGTAGTATCTTCCACTCTGGAACGTGCCGCAAATATACTATATATTATTTTAATTAATTAATTGTGAAATAACACATATTAATCAAATAAAATTTATTTGCGCACGCCGGGTTCGAACCCGCGACCTTCGGAATGGCAGTCCAATGCGTTACCACTGGACTATGCCGGCCGTCAATATGTTCAAAATGGTATAAAATTCTATTGAAATTAGCATTTATTCTTTATTATCTATTCATTTTCGGATTTTCTTTTTCGTTCAGGCTTTAAAAATAATATATTGTTTTAAAAATTGCTGCTAAAGAAAACGAAATTGTATTAAATTTTTCTGAATCTCGCATTTTCGCAGGTTCTCCCTGCAAAATACACAATTCTTGAAAAATCTTTAAAATTCCTTGCAATTTATTTATTTATTTTCACATATACGGCACAACATGTGCCATTCACATACTAAATTACAGAGAATAGTACAGCAACATAAGGAATGCAACAATATAAATCTAAGTATAATGGTATAATCAGTAAATAGTAGTAAGGTTAAAAGTATGAAAAAAGAGATATAAATAAAATATAAGTAGCAATCTGTAGTATAGTATTAAGGTCAAAGTAAGAAATTATATGTAATAATATACAATAAAGTAGTATAAGCAAGAATGAAGTGCTTATAAAATGTCTGAAAGGCAATAAGAGTTTGTAAAAAATAAAAATAAAAATAAATTAGAAAGGTATATACTATTAGAAAATGAAAAGAATAAAATAAATACTATTTTATAATATGAAAAGGAAACAAAAGTAATAAATGGGAGAATCACGTGTATAATAATAATGTGCGACACTGCTTGACAGTCCGATAAAGTTTTACATAGTACCTACCTATGATGACTATGATATATAATGCACTGATATCAGCTTCTACCTATTTGGTGATAAGGTAGGCAGTGCGCGCCTTCAGACAATTGGATCGGTCACTCCCTTTCGATTCGGCCATCCGATCCTATAGTCGGATCGGATGTATATGGACTGTTTCAACATATGTATGGGGCGAAAGCCTTCCCATAGTCTGGTCATCACATCAGTCGCAGTCGCAGTCGCAGTTTTTTACGCAGCCAGCAATTTGCTCGTCATTGTAAAATGGACTAGTAATTTGTAAGAAGATTTTATTTGTGAGGACTGAATATTACAATGTGAGTCGCCTGTATACAGTCAGATTCATTTATTGAATAATGACAGAGAGACAGTCACAAGACAAGGTTAAATATAGATTATTGCTTTTTCACAGATAAATATGTGTAAAATATTATAAAATACTTTAAAATATGCAGCAGGTATTTACACCGGAGCGGTCTCCTTTATACAAGGTGATGTAAAAGTAATGTCATGTTACCAGCCATATTTTATATTAAATGCCATCCCGAACTTTGCAGATTTTCTGCGCGCCAATACTCGGTCCTCGAGTAATGTTCGGGATGGGCAGAGCATGAAACTGTCGCCAAGGCATGGGCACACAAAGGATTACAGGTTCTACTGATTGTAGTGAAATGAAAGCAGTAGTTTTGTTTTTGCACATTATAAAACATGGAGAATATATTTAAGTAAACATGTTACATATTATGACTCGGCACTTACCCCCAGGGATCAAAAATTGGTTCTTAATTCTATCTAAAACTGATTAACCACTTAATTACGGAAAGTGAGCGGGGAGCTTCCATACGGCCGGCGGTGGTCTGTCCCAGACAGATCGAGCTGGCACCATCAGGGCTTTGGTCCAGGAGACGGGTCCAGCGTCTCCGACAAGGTGGCTGATAAGCGGTTCTGGAGCGTATCGGGTCTATCGTTTATGTAACATTAATGGAGCGAATCCATCCATTGAGCTGATCGGCAGATTACTTGAGCGGGTGCCGTCCGGGCTTGTGATTTTATTATCCGTATCTTATTAAGAAAAATACGGCTTGTATCGCGCCACTTGAGGTGAATGCTTCATTTCCCGGAGTCCGCGGAATAACGATTTGCAAGGGATCGCGTATATAAACTTCAGTAGAACATTATTTGTGATCTTCACGAACACACACACGGTCATCCATTATACGGACGTTTAATTAATAGAGCCTGCACCGACTTGGTTTTTGTAAAAAGGAACCGAATAACCCGCATCAGGAATACTGATGTACACTTTTTTAATACGATCGCCCATCCAGGGTAAAAATGAATTATAATCTAATTGACTGTGCGATCATTACACGGCCGTCCCGCTCGTGTAACAATTCCAGAGTACCCAGCGAAAGGAAACGGAAACAAACAATAGACTGCCCGGCGGTCTATTTGTTGCCAGACCGTGCTCTCTATAATTTTAATCAAAATTAATGCTATGAATGGTACTTGTTCTGAAGAGGTGTTTTAAATAATTACTTTTAAATAAGACTTAACACCGCTTCATAACATTACCCCCCGCGCCACACAAATGTTTGTCCCCAAACATTAATACAACTCTAAAAAAAACTACAACTGCAATAACTAAGCTTGAAAAGATCCTCTGGGTTTCTAAAAAAACAATCAACAATTATACATGAGCATCATAATTTGTAAGATAAGTAAGGAATAAGACAAAATCTACGATTTGGATAGCAAAACTTATGATGAATGGGTGTGCCGCAGCTTCAATCGCACCCATCGAGCGTGCAGCCGGATGGTTGAGCCTGCGATTCATCCATTCTAGAACTTAAAGATAACTTAAGATTAATGTAACTTAATTACAAATTTTAGAAGATATTACGTGAACGGAGTCTGCAAGCACCCACAGTATCGGAATACCGGGTGATGATAAATTGACGATTGTCGAAGACTGCCGTTAGCGTTACATCTGTGACGGAAAATATTCTTAAACAAAATTGTAGGTAAACCTGTAGGTATATAAAAAAATATTATTGTTCTTCTCAACACATCTAAACAACTTAAGCGTTAAAGCTTCACTGGCCCTTTAATAGGGCGATAAGCCACTCAGGCAACACTTTTTTTTTAGGGAGGTAAACCAACCCTCACTTTTCACTGAGTCTACTTCTCCGTTGGAGATAAAACACACTTCGAAGAAATTCTATCTACTCTACCTGACCTGGTTATTGGGTAAGTCTTTCGAAGAGAATTTATACAATAAGACAAAATAATCATCCTTGGAAAGCATTATTTCGTAATAGTAGAAAAAACTTTTAACCTTTACACACACGCAGGTGTGTAAGGTGGTTTAATCGAGTGGAACTGTCAACAACCAATCTTATAGATGTGGTGCAATTAGTAGTAGTATACATCCATTGTTGTAAATGGAGTCATTGGTCGAAGATTGTATACATCCATTGTTGTAAATGGTGCAATTGGTAGAAAATTGTATTATTGTACTAATTTATAGATAAAACTTACTTTTACTAAATATAACTAAAGTTATAGAAGGAATTTAAGGAAAAGACATATGCTGAACCAGCTCTTATAATTGTATCATTAATTACTATGAAATTATTAAACAAAATATCAAGAGTACTAACATAAGTATACCATTTCCAAACATGACAAGATAATTATAATAAAGTAAACAAAAATATATTTGGTAAAATTCAATTCTTAATAATAAAATTTTTAAAACTGCTTAGAAAACAAAGATGTACTGGACCGGTACATCTTCACTTTCTAAGTAACGGGCGAACGTATACAATATGAACATAAGTATATATTAAGAAACCTAGAATATACGGGGATAGTGGAAAAGTATCACCGTGCATTCCAAGATTTGGGCAGTTTATATATCCCATGCTACCTAACTTTCACTTGTTTAGTCAAAGCCATATTTCAAGTCGTTTTTTTTTTTTTTTTTTTTTTTTTTTAAATTATTTTCCTATAAGCTTATCTGAACAACATCATTGTCGTGTAACAAACTCGAGTAGGATACTAGAGTATTATACTAAATTTATTATGTTTCTTTCTATTATTTACCGATTATACTAACCATTTTACGAAATTTCTATATTTTCTAAAAGAAAATTAACTAGGACAGGACTAAGGACTGTCATAATGCTGGGTCGCTCCAACTCGGGTGATCAAGCCGCTTTGTGCTCCCGTGCATTGAAAAATATTTGAAATATTAATTAATTGAGAGTACTTGGTAGGGTGGCCAGACCCACCAAAGCACTATCAGAAACATATTAATCCGGTATATTTTCTGACTTGACGATGTCTTTCACGTGAAAGTTACCAGTTTCCTTACCTTTGAGGTCTGCTAATGTATAGATTAAGTCTGATTTTTTCTTCACGACTATATTTTGCACAAAGCGTGGAGCTAGTTTCTGTGCAAAGTAATTTAAAGCGTTTGATTGGACGAAATTTCTACGCCAAACCCTGTCTCCGACTTGAAAACTAACATGTTTTCTCCGCAGGTTATAATGGTTTGCTCCTTTTTGATAAGCTTTTAGTAAAGCATCTGAGACTTGCTCATAAACTGATGACAGTTCTTCTAATTTTTGTGCGTAGATTCTCTGACTAGTACAATTTTGTGAATTAGATTCCGTATCAGCTATAGGGTTACGATGCAAATCACCGTCTAATATTTGCTCCCGACCATGCATTAGAAAATAAGGTGTAAAACCCGTAGCGCAATTTACGGAATTGTTCATAGCTGATTGTATTTGTGGTAAAAATTTTGACCAATTACGGTGGTCTGATTCAACTAATATCGATAATGCGGTGCCCAAAGTTTGGTTATATCTCTCTACCACATTATTTTGAGGGGTATAATAAGAGTTATAAAACGGAGGAGGTATATTATAATTATTTAATAAGTCCTTAAATTCTTTGGATACAAACTGACGGCCGTTATCACAAACAATGGTGCGCGGTACGCCATGTACAAGAAAGATACTTTCTTCTAAACTCTTCACAATGCTTCGCGCGGTACCTTTGCGCAACGGGAACAGCCAGGTAAACTTTGAAAAAACATCGACACAGGATAAAATAACGGTAAAACCAGAGTAACTTCTCGGTAATGGACCTACCAAATCCAACGATAACATTTGCATTGGACGTGTAACTTTTTTTGGATGTGATGAAATACCGTTAGGTGAGGCCGTACTGATTTTGTGGGCCTTACAGACCGTACAGCGATTTACAAATTGTTTAATGTCTCTGTACATATTTGGCCAAAAATACCGTAATTGTGCTTTTTTATAAGTTTTAAAAACGCCGGGGTGACAAGATCGAATAGACTCGTGAACACTACTTAAAATGTCTAATCTTTTTTCTTGAGGAATTACTTTTTTCCACGCAGTGTCTTCACACAGTGCTAAACGAGTTTTCGTGTGACGAAATAGTTCGTTTTCCCGAATTTGGAAGTTCTGAAAACGTTGGGGAAATTCTTGACAACCCTTCCAAATATTTTGATACCACTCATCTTGAATATTTCCTGAATCTATAATGGAGATTTCGGCAAGATCCATCCGCGAAAGGACATCTGGGACTATGTGTTGAGTACCTTTACGATGGATTACGTCAAACGAGAATTGGGATAGGCGTGAACTCCAACGCGCGAGACGACCGCTGGGGTTGGACAGAGAACCTAACCATTTTAGGCTTGAGTGGTCGGTTACAACTGTAAAATGAGTTCCTTCAATGTATGGTCTAAAGTGTGTAACGGAGTCTAGTACGGCTAAAAGTTCGCGCTCAGTTATTCCATAATTACGTTCGTGAACGTTTAAGCATCTCGAAAAATAAGCAATAGGGTGCTCCTGTCCATCTATAGTTTGAATTAATACCCCCCCAATGCCTACGGAGCTTGCGTCACAGTGTATAGCGAAGGGTTTCGAAAAATCTGGACAACTTAAGACTGGGGCAGAAGTAAGTGCTTGCTTTAGTGCAATAAATGCGGATTCAGCTTCCGGTGACCATTTAAAATTACTAATTCCCTTATTTGAACCAGTAATACTTGTTAAAGGAGCTGCAATGCTTGAAAATCCCTTGATAAACCGTCTAAAGTAACCGCACAGGCCAACAAATGCCCGAATTTGTTTAGCATTTTTCGGTATAGGAAAATCTTTAATACTATCTATCTTACTTGGATCAGTGCGAAGTCCCTGGGAATCCACCATATAGCCCAAGTATTTAAGCTCGGCTTTACAAAATTCTGACTTTTTTAAGTTAATGGTGAGACCCGCGTCTCGTAGACGTTCGTACACCCGATTTAACAAGTTTAAATGTGATTTCAAGTCTTCCGATACTAATATAAGGTCATCTAAATAGCAAAAAACATTATCATCGAAATCAGGTCCAAACAATGCATCCGCTAGTCTTTGTAATTCGCTAGGAGCATTTTTCAAACCAAACGGCATGCGAGTGAACTCAAAGAGGCCCCGCCCAGGAACAACAAATGCTGTCTTTTCACATGATTTTTTGTCCAAGGCTATTTGCCAAAATGCCTTGGAGAGGTCAATCGAGGAAACATATCTGGCACCGCCCAGTTTATCTAGGATACGCGCAATATAGGGAAGAGGGTAACTATCACGTACCGTGACGTTATTAATTTTTCGAGAATCAAGGCAGAATCTAGCTGTTCCGTCTTTTTTTGTTACAATTATTACTGGACTGGACCATGGTGAACGAGAAGGTTGAATAACCCCTAATTTTAGCATTTCATCAACTTCTGTTTCTAATTGTTTCTGCCGTGCGGGTGAAAGAGGGTAATACCGCTGTTTGATGGGTGGTCCTGTTGTAATTATTTTGTGTTTAACTAAGTGTGTTAGACCTAACCCCTTTTTTTCAAAAGAAATTGACTCGAATTTTTTAACTATTTTAGAGAGTTCCCTGTTCTCTTCAATAGTTAGGGATGAGGCTGGCCGAATAGCCCGCAACCCACTAATATTTCCTTCCGAAACAGGAAGAGTAGCTTTCGAAAACAGTTCCGGTGCGATGTGGAACTCCTTCCAAAAGTTAACTCCTAGAATAATTGAAGGCGACAATGTCGGGATGACGTAGAAAAGAATTTCCTTTGTGGATGATTTATACGTGACCGGCAATGACATTGTCCCTAAGACTGGTTGGTTTGAACCGTCCGCTGTATAAACACTAAACTTAACTTTAACTAACTTAATACCTAATTCCTTAAAAATTTTATAACTATTGCCTCCTAGACATGACAATGAAGCGCCGCTGTCTAGCATTCCACTGTAGAAATTATTTATAATATGTACATAAGTATAAGGACGGTTATCATTTTCAATAGCCATCTCCCGTGGCAGCGGGCCCACTGTTCCGGTTGATGGGGATGAAAGAAATTTATCAACTATTCGGAGCCAACTCTCCCACTCGCTTTTCCTCTGCGCCAAGGACGGCTTGTAGCAAGAGAGACTCCGACCTAGTTTTTTGACTTTTTATGAGCTTTGTCATTGATAGCTCCCACTTTAGGATTGTTAGACCTTGAATTTTTCTTCCTGCAATCTTCTATAACGTGTCCCGATAGTTTACAATATGAACAGAATGGTTTATTGTAAAACGTTCTAGAATTTTCGTGTGCAGTTTTTGTATATGTGTTAGAAGTAGAAGAAGACGGTTTATTGTATTTATAATTATTATCTCTGTTTCCAAGACTAACTTTAGTATAGTTGTTGGAATAATTGTTGTTATTTGGTTTTCTGTACTGATTTTGGTTATAACCTTGGTGTCTATGCATATTATTATTATTAAAATTAGGTGTTTGTCTAGCAGTACTATCAAATTTCTCCGGTTTATTAGTGACAGGTAAGTCTACTTTTGGTTGAGAAACGTTGAAAGATACGAAATCATCCGACAGTGATGCATAAGATTCCAAGTTGCCTGCATGAGTAGTCAATTGCTCGAATGTCGATATATCTCTTGAGACTAGTAAATTTGTATACATAGGCAATAAAGCTTTTTTTGCCAACCGCAAAAGTTCTAATTCCGGTAGTTTAGCTTCAAGCATATTGTTTAATGATTTCATTCTGAGAGTGAATTCTAGCACTGACATACCTTTAGGTTGTGTCATGTTAAATAGTTTTACCTTAAGATCTGTTTGAAGGTCGTTTGCTTCAAATTGTCTTATCAAAAGTTTTGAAAGATCGTCCCATTTCAAATCCTGAGTGTAAATAGACCTGAACCACAGGAGTGCTAAACCTTCTAAAAGATCAGGAAAAACGCGTACAAGATGATCCTGGTTAAAATTTTTTGTCCTACATTTCTCCTCAATTAATAGTAAGAATTCCCTTACACTACTTTTTCCGTCATATTTCAGTTTCCAACCGTCTACGTTATTTGAGTGTGAGTCCCTATAAATAATCTTCGTTTGTTTAATTATGTGGGCTTTCTTAATGGTTGTGTCGTCTAATTCAGAATCCGATGATTCAGAATTCACTTCACTTATAGCAGGTATTTTAATCTCTTTATTATAAGCGCGCGCCTGTAAACGTAACTCATGAGAAGTCGACGATGGATCAATATTCCTGTCTTTAAGTTCTTTAATGAGAACCTCCTTCGAAGCCCCATTGATATTTGGTATTGGTATTGGTGAAGACATGATTACGTTCTTTGATGTTCAGATAGAAAGAAAGAAGTAAAAGAAGAGAAAAATAAATATTTAATTTTTTTTGTTTATAAAACAAAAGAAACTCTTCATTGACGGCTGTAGTATCATTAGACGTAATATTAGCTCAACTTCTATTGTACAATTGTGAAAAAAACAAAAAAAAAATTGTTAAAAAAAATATGCTCCACCCTAATGAGAATTGCGAAAAATGGACCACCCTATTATATTGTGAAACGTTATTAAACGTCGGCCTAATGTAATTGTCAATCAAAGATATCATTTAATTTGGGCGAAAAAAAATGACGTAGGTATGTATATAAATAATATTGAGTGTTTGTTGACTTACGAGTAATTAAAACGCATATCGATTGTAATGTGGACTTACAATTTGTATTGTAGAACGCCGACATAAATGTTTTTAATATTATGTATATTAGCGTAAAAATCTAATAATATTATAAAACGCAAATATGCCTTGATCAAACAAGTGAATGACATCGTAAAATAATCGTAAATAATTATGAATTAGACAGTTTGACATAACCTCCCATATAATCATCTTGTTTACCAATTAGTGTTGACATAAAATTTGACAGCTACAAAAGCATAGATAAATCATAGATTTCATGAAAGATGAAAGTTTACGCAAGATTTTACCATAGAATAACGCAAATTATGAATTATCGTTACAAGAATACTGAGTGTATTTGAGGTTATGAAACAATATTCAAATCACTTGACATATGTGATACAATATTATGTCAATTAATCATGAAACATTTCACCAAAATCAGCACAACATGCAATCACCACGAGCCAAAACACGTTGAGGCGCCAATTGTTACCAGCCATATTTTATATTAAATGCCATCCCGAACTTTGCAGATTTTCTGCGCGCCAATACTCGGTCCTCGAGTAATGTTCGGGATGGGCAGAGCATGAAACTGTCGCCAAGGCATGGGCACACAAAGGATTACAGGTTCTACTGATTGTAGTGAAATGAAAGCAGTAGTTTTGTTTTTGCACATTATAAAACATGGAGAATATATTTAAGTAAACATGTTACATATTATGACTCGGCACTTACCCCCAGGGATCAAAAATTGGTTCTTAATTCTATCTAAAACTGATTAACCACTTAATTACGGAAAGTGAGCGGGGAGCTTCCATACGGCCGGCGGTGGTCTGTCCCAGACAGATCGAGCTGGCACCATCAGGGCTTTGGTCCAGGAGACGGGTCCAGCGTCTCCGACAAGGTGGCTGATAAGCGGTTCTGGAGCGTATCGGGTCTATCGTTTATGTAACATTAATGGAGCGAATCCATCCATTGAGCTGATCGGCAGATTACTTGAGCGGGTGCCGTCCGGGCTTGTGATTTTATTATCCGTATCTTATTAAGAAAAATATGGCTTGTATCGCGCCACTTGAGGTGAATGCTTCATTTCCCGGAGTCCGCGGAATAACGATTTGCAAGGGATCGCGTATATAAACTTCAGTAGAACATTATTTGTGATCTTCACGAACACACACACGGTCATCCATTATACGGACGTTTAATTAATAGAGCCTGCACCGACTTGGTTTTTGTAAAAAGGAACCGAATAACCCGCATCAGGAATACTGATGTACACTTTTTTAATACGATCGCCCATCCAGGGTAAAAATGAATTATAATCTAATTGACTGTGCGATCATTACACGGCCGTCCCGCTCGTGTAACAATTCCAGAGTACCCAGCGAAAGGAAACGGAAACAAACAATAGACTGCCCGGCGGTCTATTTGTTGCCAGACCGTGCTCTCTATAATTTTAATCAAAATTAATGCTATGAATGGTACTTGTTCTGAAGAGGTGTTTTAAATAATTACTTTTAAATAAGACTTAACACCGCTTCATAACAGTCATAATGTGAATTGAAAAAAATTGGGCTCTGTTTTCAATTCCAGTGAATTAACAACCGTTTGTTTTTAATTTCCAGTTCTCTGTGGTACGAAATCCGTCTTCTCCGTACATGGCCACTTCCCACACTCCTTCTAAAACTCACTCCGCTACCGACTTGAAACCAAGCAAACATCCAACTGCTTGGAAAGTTGGGTTTACAATAGTTGAATTGCTTGGAAACCTAAATGTGAACTTGGAAGGCTTGAATCGAGCAGTGTTGGAATTACGAGATATTGGCAGACGATTTGGGGATAAAAAGCAGACAGACATGGATGATTATGAATCTGGCACCCTCAGGTAATTAGCGCCCCATCCATTGCAAGCCCTCTCCCCGCACCCAACTATGTGTGGGCCGGCTAACCCCTTCCCAATTCCCCTCTGGAATTGCTGCCAGTATTTCATTCAATGCTTCATTCTGATATTCACTATTGAAACAATTTACACCGAGGCTAGTTAGTTACTGAGTGGACGAATGCGTCAGGTTCTCACCCAGGCGTTGTGGGTTCGATTCCTCACAAATTTATTTAAAGTAGAATCGGTTAACCCTTTCATCCCCAGTGTTAATTCAAATTAACATAAACTTGGTTATTTATAACGGTAGCGATTTAAAAAGCCATGTTTTTGTTTTCTTATAGCTTGTAATCTTTTCTGTGGTATCTATTTTTTCCGCTTGGTTGTAATCCTTATTCCTGTCTCAAAAACGATAAATATTTTAACATTTGCTGTTTCATCGAATTTCTGCCATCATTGATTAATTCATTTAAGGCGATGCACTACGTCGTGTAATATTTTAAATCGAGCCGCTATCAATAACAACCCTTACGTAGATGGCGATAAGGTTTAAATTCCTGCTTAACACCATCCGTCTGTTTTGATTTATGCAAGAAAAAAACATGGCCAATAAGTGCCTTTTATTTTATTTTGTGGATGTTCAGGGATAAACATTAAATTTTTTTTCATTATTTTTCGGAATAACTTATTGAGTAAAACCTCAAATTATAATATTTTAAATACTGAAGACAATATTAGTGATTTTTTCAAACGAAAATCTGAAACAGAAAAATCAGAAAAGGAAACGGTCACATCTGGGACTCGAACCCAGGACCCTTGTCTTTCCGGGACAGTGCTCTACCAACTGCGCTAATGGGACCCTATCCTATTCGGTCACTTTTAACTGTATCATACTTCGAATAAGAACTACCAACGTTGTCTTCATTTTTTTCCACCGCACATTTTTATTGGCAACTATCTTTATGTATGATCGCAAGATTCAACCCGAACTAAATGCAATCCTAGACAGCAAAAGTGACCGAATAGGATAGGGTCCCATTAGCGCAGTTGGTAGAGCATTGTCCCGGAAAGACAAGGGTCCTGGGTTCGAGTCCCAGATGTGACCGTTTCCTTTTCTGATTTTTCTGTTTCAGATTTTCGTTTGAAAAAATCACTAATATTGTCTTCAGTATTTAAAATATTATAATTTGAGGTTTTACTCAATAAGTTATTCCGAAAAATAATAATTCATTTTCTAGACTTGCAGAAAAAGTCAATAGATGTCGCACATTAAAAATAAAAACAATAAGATAGGTTTATCTATAAGACGCTGTCTAGGATTGCATTTAGTTCGGGTTGAATCTTGCGATCATACATAAAGATAGTTGCCAATATAAATGTGCGGTGAAGGAAAAAAATGAAGACAACGTTGGTAGTTCTTATTCGAAGTATGATACAGTTAAAAGTGACCGAATAGGATAGGGTCCCATTAGCGCAGTTGGTAGAGCATTGTCCCGGAAAGACAAGGGTCCTGGGTTCGAGTCCCAGATGTGACCGTTTCCTTTTCTGATTTTTCTGTTTCAGATTTTCGTTTGAAAAAATCACTAATATTGTCTTCAGTATTTAAAATTTTTTTTCAATCATTTTATAAATAACTTAATTTGCCACATTATACAATAAAATCATAACCGAAAATGGGTTCGTAAGTAGGAGATTTTTTTCTTTAAAGCAGTTTTTATAGGCCTCATACATTATTTTTTTCTGGGCTTATAAAAAGACTTATCTAAAAAATACTTGATTATTTCAACGGCCAAGATGTATTCTACTCGCAGTATTTAATTAAAGCATCTGAAACATTTCTAGGTGACCAAATTTTCAAACCAAAAACTCATGATTTTGCATTACTACGTATGGCATCGCCTTAATGCCAAATCACTATTTTGATTAATCTTTAAAACGAATTGGTGTACATTATGACTACCAAAAAATATGATTTAGATAAATTGAAGGTTTTCCTATCGCTTCGCTTGAATAGAGTACAAATTAAATAAAATAAATTACTCAATAAAAAATATAAATGCAAACTACTAAAAATTTTTTTTTTCAACAGAAATGTATGAACGAAACAACTTTAAAAAAATACAGTATTGTAGCTAAGATTATCTGTGACAGTTTCACTTGATTAACTTTTTTGCTTTCTTATAAAATTATTTACAAAATAAATAAAAACCAGTTTTTTGCTTGAAATCGAACGTTTCTAGACTCCGTTTGTCAAGCGATTTTAATGCCTATTACCTACGATATAAGGTATACCAAGAATATACATATTTTTGGCTTGTAGCTTCCTCAGTGAGATATCAATATTTTCTACTCGAATTACAAATATTTTAGCGCATAAAGATTATGTTCTATAATAATATCATCAGTTCAATTCACTGTTCACAGTCATTTGCCAGAATATCGCAAATGAATTTCAATGTTCATTCAAATTAACACTGGTAGTGATGGACATATTTTCGACTAGTATGGCGAATTTTTAATCCTAGATTATTTCCGAATGAATTTTAGTTAAATTGTTATTTGTTTCAAACCTTAGAGATTATCACTATACATATAGTAAATGTGCATTTTTGACATGAAACATTTATTTGTATTACTTTTGTGTTATGTTTATTTTACCTTGAAATTTAAAAAATACCCTCTGACGTCCAATGTTAAGCCAAATTAACATAGAATAATTTTTAAAAAAATGAGATACCAAAAATTTTCAAGTAATTTTCGGAGATACCTATTATCAAGCATTAGATATTTTATATATGTGGAAATAATAATGCGGGTGTGAAAGGGTTAATATTATCTATTAACTTTTACTAGCTATATAGGATTTAATGAAACTTTTTTATTTACACCCAAATTGAGCTTTATTCATAAACAGACTTACTAATAAAAAATACATTCCAACACTGTTTTAGTTACACATTGAATAAAGATTGAAAAGGTCAGATTCGATTTGGTTCTAATAAAAAAATGTCTTTAACTGGGCTTCGAAAGAGCTGGCAACTTTGCGTTTCAGCAGACTGATGTCTTGAAAAAGTTATTTCGGACACATTATTATTATTTTAATTTATAGACCTCCATTTTAATTAATTTTTTTTATATATTCAATAATATTGTTATTGGGTTTATAAAAACAGTTTATTTTTGAACATTTTTACACAGCAGAACTTGTTTAAAAATAAACTTTTTTTATAAACCCAATAACAATATTATTGTATAAAAAAAAAAACATTATTTTATAATTGACCGTTACTGCATGAGTTTAATAAGATTTCTATGAAAGTCAAGTTCTTTAATAGCATAACAGCCTTACTAAAGAAAAACCACTTCACATTCGTTGATCTGTTTTTATGTTAGACACTGTATAAAAAATGTGAAAGTTAAGATTTGAGTTGGTACCAATAAAAAAATATTTTTAACTCTGTTTTTAAATTTGGCAACAACGTTTTTTGCAACTTCACGCTTAGGCATTATAACATTCTTCAAGCACGAAAGCCGCGATTGATAGCTGTTTTTATGTCTTCTTGAAATATCTTCACAGATCGTGTTTTGTTCATAAAATGATCAATTTGCTATTATATTTGTGTTATTCAACATATTTGTGTTAAATTTCGTCAGTTTTAGACAAGTAATTTGTATAATAACATTTGTGAAATCTACTTTCATGTTATGTCGTAAAGTTCGATTAAAACAGTTATGCCACTATTCAAATTGAATTTTATGGTCTATATTTTACAAAAACGTTTGTAAAGTGATGTTTTTTTATAACGTAAACGTCTAATGCACTTGTTGGTAACCATGAATCGAATGTCTAATGGTTAATTTTATCTAGTTTCTAAAACGGTATTCGTTTTTAAGACATCTTCATAATGAAGAAATATATAGAACAAAATACCTTGGAAAAATTAACTGAGAAATTATTACAACAGATAATTTAATAAAAGATAAGATAATTTACACAACAGATAAATAACCCACTGTGACTGGGTAAGCAATGTATATATCTTATGTATCTTTCCACTAACTTTTTTATGACTGTTTCAGTTAGTAAAGTTTTCAGAAACACGGTTGTTTATCAATTGAATAAAACTTTCACTACGTTTTTTAGTAAAACAGAAATCAACCTTTATATTGTGCTAACAATGAATCCAAAATTTCATTTTTTTTGTTTTTCTTTGGAAATAATATTTTTTTATAATTTCTATAAACGAGATTAAAAGTGAGGTTATTTCTTGGAGATTACCTAAATAAAAGGATTACCTAATAAGGATTGTTTTTCCAAAAATTTCTCATTCCCTACAATTTTTCGGCGCTATGAAAAGATAGGTGTTTTCTTACAAATTTTTTCACGTTTGAAATTAAAATATTCCAATTTATAAATATTAAAGTATATTTCTAATAATAAACAAGTTTTTCTGGCCTCCTGTAAAATTTGACTAATGGGAGTTACGCATTCTACAAATTAAGCTGATATGTATAGCATATTTTAGATACCTTGGAAAGTTTTTCCAACAGATAAGCAACCTTCAGTCAGTTTCTATTAGTACGGTTTTCACCTACACGGTTGTTTATCAATAATTGTAAGAAATTTTCACCACATTTAATTAGAAGTGTGTTCATTTTTTTTTTTTTAATGATAAAGTAATGTTTATATGACAAGTATTTTTATGCATAGCACAAAGGAAAGGAAGTAATTGTTGATTGAATTACTACTACATATTGAATTATTTAGCATGTTGGGAATAAGTCGAGATTGCTCAGTGGTCCAGAGCACCAGACCGGACATCAGAAGGTGCGGGTTCAATTCCCATCGGCGGAATTTTTTTTTTACTCGGGAGAAATATTTCAATTTGTATGGATATTTCAGGTGACTAATTATAGCTTATATGTAATAATAAGTCTGTTAATGTTTTTACAAGTAGGTACAGACACATATAAATCATACAGTACAGGATTTAATACCTATCTCTCTCCCCCGTATGGCACTGTCCCTGTCATGGAGATGCGCAGCAGGCGGCCGGCCACCCCATGCAGCGCAACTCGCCCTTACGTCTCAGTTCTCTCGCAGAGCTATCTAGCACCATTGCTAAGCAACCCACTTGAAGTCTACCCACACTCGCTGAGAGCGAACCTCTTCTTGGCTACTTGTTGTTGTAATTCAGTTGCACCCAACTCCTACTTATCGACTCCTAATATTTTGGTTTGCATCCATTAAGAACTAAAGATGTCGTTATCTTCATAAAATAAACATTATTTCCAAACTGTTTTCAGGTTTCATCAACGCCGTCAGGAAAATACCATAATCACTGGGATATTCTACAAACAGAGTAAGAAGAAAGGAAAGGATACTCTTTCGGCAGCATAGGTATACATATTTACAACTTTGTGTTTTCAAATTGAGGAGCGTTTTGTCTGAACTCATTCCTTTATCCAGTTTAACATATTCTGTTTTTTTATGGTTAAACTTTACCCACATCAAAATTTCTAGTAAAAAATGAAAAAGTTTTTTGTTTTAAACCACTTTATTTTATTATATACGTCGACCGGTTTTGGTTGTTCCCAACCTTCTTCAGGACAATAAATATATAAACTAAATTAAAGTACAGATGAATCTTACGAGGTAAACGAAAAATAGAACGATTATATAGGGAAAGTTACTCTCCTTATATAACCCCCACCCTTCCCTAACCCCTCTACCTACCTGTCTCTGATGCCCCCCACCCCTACTCTCAAATGCTTTCTCTCTCTATTTTTCATAGGGAGAGTATTTTTCTATTTTTCTGGGATCTATTTTTCATTTACCTGCTAAGATTCCTCTGTACTTTAACCACTTAATACTCGTTTTTTTTTTTTAACAAAAATAAAACTAAAAACATCAGGTTATTTTATTTTTTATTAAAACATTATTTAAAATTGACCAGTCAAAAAAAAAAAAAAAACAGAATCAATAAAAAATGTAAAAAAACTTAACCATATTCAAAAAAATAACACAAGACTAACTATAATAAAAAAATCTAACCATAATAATTAAAAAATAGAATAATAATAACTATAATACTACATAATAATAAAAAAGTGATAAAATTAAAAATTTGATTTTGTGTGGTAAACACGGCTCCAAACAGAGACCAACTTCACAATTTGCACACCAATAACGACTCTCCCTTTGGATACGGAGTTATCTCGCTTGGAACAGCAGACCACACATCTTTTTGTAGGTCTAATCGTAAATATATAAATAATATTCAATAATAGAAAAAGTCGTAAAAAATGCAATACGAAAATTGTAATCAATGTAAATATATAAATAATAGTAAAAGTCGTAAAAAAATGCAATGAATCAGTAATTATTGAAATATAATACTTACAAAATATTTTTGTGAAGTTTTCAATAAGTTGAAACGGAAGAAAAGATTTGTGCAAACCTCTAAGGCGAGTGGCGAGCGCAGTTCGTTTGTTTATCTTGTATAACGCAAAGAAGTCAAAACACGCGAGCATTGTTCAGGTCGTCGCGGTACGATACACGCGCCGTCCGCAAACACTGCTCGTTCAAAAGCATTAAGTGGTTAATTTAGTTTATATATTTATTGTCCTGAAGAAGGTTGGGAACAACCGAAACCATATTATAACCATTTATAATAAAATAAAGTGGTTTAACCGGTCAGCAACGTAAGCAGATATACACGATAAAATAACGATAGCAGTCAAGTACAATAAGCGTGTTTACACGTCAACGCGTGTCTCTCCATAGAAATCGTTCTTACTCCGTTATTATTTTAGTTACATCCCTCAAACAAAAACTAAAAGGTCGATTATAGATCAAGCTACACATCACTACCAAGTTGTCTATGGAAATACAAAACAGGAATCTGCTGACAGTCGCATAATTGACACAACATTTTTACCCGCGCAAAATGTCTGCCGGTAGCGCCGCGCGCTTCACATATTAAATTTTTATAAAATATTTTTATATGAAATGATAAAAAAATGAGGTGATAAAAGTGTTTATTACACATATATACAATAGAATAAATATTTTTGTTTACATAATCTGTGATTTTAGTACCATTTTCACCTAAAAACATGACGTGAGTCATTTTTAACCTATTTTTAATGTTTGCGTTCTAAATTTTAATATTTAAAAATGCTAATATTTATTTGTAATATAATAATTTGAAAGCTTATTTTGTAACTTTTCTAAAACAGTTTTTACTATTCGGCTACGTTCAGAAATGTTTCATTTATAGAGCTTTAATTGTGAAGCGGTAATAACAAAAAGTTTTCGTAAAATGTCATTTCGTTAAAGACAGTTAAAGTGCTTACATGGCGATTTTCGGAGGGGTTAAAACAAAAAAAACTTTTTCATTTTGTATAATGTCAAGCCACAAAGGGATTTTGCTTTCTTCGATAAAATTTCTTGTATTTATGTTCAACTTAAATTTTTTACCAATTTTTAACCAAGGTTTATTACCTTTACTCATTAGATACAAAGCAATTGAAAAAAAATAGTCCCTAAAAATATTCAACCTCCCACTTTAGTTTTTCAGTTTTTTAAAAACGCTCCTCAGTTTATTGTGTTTTTTTTTGTAAAAGTCATAGGAAATGGGAAAAAAAAGATATGGGAAATTTCATGACATCTCTGCCTTTTTATGTAAAATTTTAGGAACAATGTTATTTGGTTAGTGACAGGGGATGAACTTTTCTGTGCAAGTGAGGTCGAGCACGATTCGGCAATCCTCGGCGATGCTCGTGCATCGATGTGAGTCATTCCGTCTCCAATCGCGCGGTCGCGAACAGCTTAATAATTACTTGCATGTAGTCACTCTAAATAAAGTAACACGTTTCATTAAAACTATATATTATTTAATTATCCACTCCATCCTCCTACTACTGCTCAAACAGTTATTACACCTTTATTTTATTAAAACACAAATAACATTGTTTACATCACTTTATATACAACCCCTACATGTTTCGTGAACGAAGTTCACCTCATCAGGAGTAAGTATACACTGAAGTCAATTTTTTTTTGCTTTTTAATTATATCTGCTTTTATATTAACACATTTTCTTATTTACCTAATATAAATATAATATCTATATTTACCCTATTTCTAAAGATAGAAATAAACAATGCCGTAGAATACTATTTGTGGATAACGATACTTCCAAAATTATAAATCAAAACATTCCTGGTACTATTCAACCTGCGTTTTACACTAATAACAAAATGAAGAAATATATTCTTAATAATAAGATAGCAATAGTCAAACAAAAAAATCGGGATTTTTATGAACATACGAGGGAACGTTTTTATGTTCGCGGAATGGGGGGTAAGGAGTTAAAATAAAAATACAAATTTATTTTTCCTTTTCAATATATTCACCAGCTACCCTAATACATTTTTCGGATCTTTCAATTAACTTTTTTTTATTTTTTTTATTTATGTATTTAACGCCCAGAGGGCTTTTACATGGTTGGTAGTATAATTTTAATTTGACAAATACTTTGAAACATAAAAAATAAGAATAAAATTACATTTGATAAAAGCTATGTAACAAGTCATACAAACACAAGAAACAAAAACAGAAAATTACAGCTATTTGTTGGTTGACATGATGTGTTTAGGAGTATTGTTGAAATAAATGTTTTAAATGATCCACAAAACTTGCCAAGTTGATATTGAATATGTCAACATCACCCAAGTAATGATTTCCCATGGTGTGAAGTCGTTGTATCGAAGAGTGGGCAATGTAGTTACGCTTATGTGTGCTGCTGTAGAATATTGTATTTTGTCGTGTTGTTACTGTGGGTGTATGTATGTTTATAAGTTGCAGGAGTTCACAACAGTCGAATTTAGAGTTAAGTATTTTGAATAAGAACGTTAAATCGTTTATTTTACGTCCATCTTCTAATGTATGTATTTTTAGAGTATTTAATAAGAAATTGTATTTTAAGTCTTCGACAGGGATATTTAATTTAAAATTTATAAAACGTAGAAATTTTTTTTGTATTCGCTCAATGTTGTTAATGTGAATTTTATAAGATGGAGACCAAACTGCTGAGTTATATTCAATTAGACTTCTTACTAGAGATACGTATAATAGTTTAATGGCTTGCAAAGAATTAAAGTTTTTAGTTGTTCTTAATACGAAGCCTAGTGTTTTCATACCTTTGTTCACAATTTGATGGATATGATTGGTGAAACTTAGTTTTTCGTCCAAAATAATTCCAAGATCTCTCATTTCCGTGACTCTTTCTAAAGCTATGTTATTGATGGAATATTCGAATAAAACAGGATTTTTGTTTCTGAAGAAAGTCAAGGTTTTGCACTTTACTACATTTAAAAATAAATTATTTTGAACGCACCAATCTCTAAACTTACTAATATTTGACTATAGTATATGGCAATGATTTATATCAGTTATTTTCTTGTATAGTTTGACGTCATCTGCAAAGAGCAATACCTCGACATCGTTGAAGCAATTGGTTATATCATTGATGAAAATGAGGAACAAAACCGGGCCAAGGTGACTACCTTGCGGTAGGCCACTGGTAGCCCGGAATATATGTATAAATATGTATACCCTCAAAATAATAAGATTTGTCTTTGTCTAAAAAATAAGCCGAAACTGCATTGTCATCAGTAGAGACCGGATTATATGCATTTGCATATTTGCATATGCAAATGCATATTTAGAGCTTTTCAGCGGTAGCTGCATATTTTAGCAAATAATTTTAGATCTTGCATATTTACGCTTGATATCGTTCAGATGCCTCACATAGCGACTCTATAGACGTCAGATAGCAAGGCGCGCGGCCAGCGAAGCTGAGCGAAGAACTGATAACTGATCTTACTGATCGCTACGGCCGGCGGCCGGAGAGGGGGGGGGGGGAACCTCTCTCATCTTCGCCTGCGCTCGCGCCTACTCGGCTTAATTCGGCTAATTGCCGAAAACAATTCATTCATTCGTATGAGGGGTGATTTGGTATATTTGTATGGTAATTCAGTGAATTGCGAATTTTGTTTTTGACTGGTCGCACGCGCTGTTCTTTAGAGTTTTGTCTAGTGTTTTGTTTGTTTGCACGAAGTTGTACATTGTGAGAGTGAACCATGCCCCCTGATAAAAAAGTGCCCATACGTGGATAGCTGAATATCCCGGAATATTTACATACGACGGAAAAGTTTTATACCGCCGAGTTTGCGAGAAAAAAATTTCTAGCACAAAAAAGTTCCAAATAGACCAGCATGTCAAAACCAGTGTTCATATCGCAGGAGTGCAGAAGAAGGGCCCACGACAACAAGTTTTTACAGTGGCAAGTAGCAGTAACAGTGAAGTAACCTCCAAAGGTAAACAACAAAATCACTTTAGCATGGATCTATGTGAAGCATTTCTTGCAAGCAATATCCCTTTATACAAACTGACAAATCCTGCCTTGAAGGATTTTCTCAGAAAATATTGCATAAATCAAAATATACCGGATGAATCTACTTTACGTAAAAATTACATCAATTTATATATATGTGCTGGAAAAAATACGCAATGAACTCAAGGATAATATCATATGGATTTCAGCTGACGAAACCAACGACACTTGCGGCCGTTACATTGCAAATTTGATTGTTGGTGCATTAAAACTTGAACCTTCACCTTCCTATTTGGTGGCCTGCAGAGGACATGAAAAGGCAAATCATTCTACGATCGCCAGATTTGTGAATGAGGGTATAAAAAAAATATTTCCTGAATCTTCTGCGGATGAAAATGTGTATGTGTTGCTCTCAGATGCTGCCCCCTATATGATTAAAACAGGCAAAGCCCTCCAAGTATTTTATCCCAATTTGATTCATGTGACGTGTATTGCTCACGGAATTCACAGACTCGCCGAAGAAGTGAGATCCACGTTTGCGAATGTAAATAACCTGATTTCATCAGCAAAGAAAGTGTTTCTTAAGGCGCCTGCTCGTATAAAGGCCTACAAAGAAAAACTCCCAAATATCCCCTTACCTCCTGAGCCAGTAAAAACACGTTGGGGTACATGGATCGAAGCTGCGATGTTTTACCATGAACATTTTGAAGCCATCAAGGGTGTTATCAATGACTTCGATAGTGCAGAGGCTTTGGCAGTTTTCCAGTGCAAAGAATCGTTTGACGACGCCAGTATTAAAAAAAACCTAGCTATGATTACTACTCATTTCGCCTACATACCTGCAAGTATAAAAACGCTTGAAACTCATGGATTGGCGTTGAATCCATCTATTCAGGTTATGAAGGAAATTCGCCTTATGAATTCCTCGTTGCCAAAGCTATTCCAAAGAATAATAACCCAGGGTTTGAATCTTTGTGCCAAATTGATAACTTCATCAACGGGGCAGGTGAAATTTTTCCCGGAACAATAAGTTCAAAATACGCACCAAAATTTTAATTCTGTCCAGCCACATCAGTAGACGTAGAACATTCCTTTTCCGCTTACAAAAATATATTAAGCGATCGTAGACACAATTTGTCTACAGAACATTTAGAACAGTATTTAGTCATATACGTTTTTAAAGGTAAATTCTAAATTTTATTGTTAAATACATTTTATAATTGATATTTTCGAAAATATAATTGTTATCCTTGAGAACTAATAGCTTACTAAAATAAAAAAAAATATGTAAAAATACGACTTCCGCTATTATTTCATGTTGCATATTTTGACCCTTTTTATGCATTTTCGTGCATATTTTAGCTATTTTTATTGCATATTTGCATGCATATTTTGGGCTATTTTTGTTGCATATAATCCGGTCTCTAGTCATCAGAGATGTGCTGTATTTCAAATAAATCCATTTCAAATGGAAATGCAAAATGGGTATTTTCCATTTTGCATTTTAAATGCTTTTCTAAAAACCATTTTTCATTTTGCATTTTAAATGCTTTTCTCAATGCATTTTCCATTTTAAATGCTTTTTTGCAACATTCTTCCTACTATCTCCACTCATTTTTTTTCATAAGCCCCAAATATCAGTCGGTCCTCAACCTCGCTATGAGAGATAATTTACATTTGTCAAGTTGCTCCCTGGTAGGAGCCCTGGCAATTGAATGATACCATTACAAAAAATACTGAACATGGAGCCATGAAGCTGTAATATTAAATGTTAGAGAGCAGTTTCAATGTTTTTACGTTGGCAACATTAGTCCCGCGCAAATTTTTGTGGTTTCATAATTTGTAGTTGTGGTGTTTTTGGATTTACCATCAATTAATATGTTTCTTCTACATTGATGTCCATTATTAAACGAAAAAATTGTTATAATCTATAATTATTTCAATTGTTTAACCTGAGAAACCATTTTGCATTTTCAATGCATTTTGAAAATAGGTATTTTGCATTTTGCATTTGAAATGCTTTTCTAAAAACCATTTTGCATTTTCAAATGGAAAAGTTTTGACCCATTTCCATTTTGAATTTCAAATGGTTTTGGGTACCCATTTTGCACATCTCTGATCGTCATGCAGAAGGAGGACAAATTAATAATAATCAATTTCAACTCTCATTGTTTACAAATTGAAAAAATTCAAAATAAATTTTTACGTTTTATTAATTTCAAAATTGGTATTCCTATTATTGAAATCAATTATGTCAATTTACGCAGTAAACTTAACTTATTGAAATTATCTGAAAGGCGAAAAATATTTGATCTTCTTTTATTATATAAAATTGTGCATTCAAGGTTAGACTGCCCTGACACTATAAACTTGCTATCTTTACATATACCTCCAAAATATACTAGACGGAATATTTTATTCTACAACAATAACTTCGCCACGAATTCTGTGTTAGAAAGAATACATAGGTTGGGCAATGAACTAAGTGATGTCGCTGACATATTTAATTTAAACTTTAATACATTTAAAGCCAAATTAGTCTACCACTTTTTAAATGTAAATAATGTATAAGAAATCATTATATTTTATTTCGATTTTCTATTGTTTGTTTTATACTGTTGCTAAAAATGAAATTTGTAATTTTTATGTACTTAAAAGCCCAATAGGGCGTCAATAAATAAATAAATCCAACCTTACCTATAATAATCCAACCTAACCTATAATAACCCAACCTAACCCAGCATAACCCAACCTAACCTATCCTAACCTATAATAACCCAACCTAACCTAATAACCTAACCTTTTTAATTTTTCTTTATTTATAAAACATACTTAAATATCTAAATATTTTTCGTGTTTGGCCAAAATAGTACTTACCTAGTATTTGCATAGAGTAAATGGTTAAAATTCTAGCCACTCATATCAGGAATACCAAAAAAAGAAAATGTCATCAACAGAAATCATTGCAGCTGTCATCCCACACAACGAAAGTGAATTTTCGATTTACGTAATTAAAAATGGCAAAATTAAAAATGTCCCAAATGCAGTCAGATTCCTTTTATAGTCATTGAGGTAAATCAAAAGGTTTTATTTAAAAATATTTCTTATAATCCGTGTCCAGCGACTCCGAATAATTACCTTTTTTTAAATGTAAATTAGTAATTACAGTTTGCACAATAAAAAACAACTTTTGAAATCGACTTTAAAAGCATTATCTTTGTTTGCGTTAAAATTTTTAATATTTTTAAGTGCATAAGTCGATTTGTACTACTAAAATCTGAAAGAGACTTTCATCCGCTTCCAAGAACAGTATTTTATTTTGAAAAAAAAATAAAAAAATTTACTTTAAAAAATAGCGAATTTCTATGGAATATGTATTCTGACAGTTCGAGATGCACATTGAAAGTCTTTAGGGATTAACTAGATTAACAATAATTCACAAGGACCAGTGTGACTTTGAACATTCTCATTTGTAATACATATTATAATACCTGATGCTGAAGAATTAATGTTATTAATTAGTCTAGGTACTGTCTCCCAGAATAGTTGAATGTATGTTGCAGTGTGAATGTATGTTGCAGTGTGAATGTCCGAGAATAACGTGGATCAGATTCAAAATCGGTTTGACAAGGGTTTTTCTTGTTTTTTGCTACGCCCCTGTTAATTCTGAAAGCGAAAAAGTGAAAGATAATTTTTGGACTGGTGTGAACGATGTAATGACAATAAAAAATACAAACGAAAGGATTATGATGGCAGGTGATTTGAATGGGTGGGTGGGAATTAGACATGACGGATTTGATTCGGTCTTAGGTATGTTTGGGGATAAAAGAACGAATGACAACGGGAACAGAATACTTGAAGTATGTTTAGAGTGGAACCTGTTTGTGTCGAATACTTTCTTCAATCATAAAGGTATCCACCAATATATGTGGGAAAGAGGAAATGAGAGGTCAATTATTGATTTTGTAGTAATCGACTCTAGGTTGAGAGTCGTTGCCGAGGACACAAGAGTTTTCAGAGGGGCTGAAGTTGAAACTGACCACTTTCTGGTAGTGTCAAGAGTAAACCTCTTTCGCGGATAGCGCTCTAAAGTGAAAACGGTACTAACTCCAACAAGAGTCAGAATAGAAAAACTGCAAAACAATAATGTGAGAAGTAAGTATGTGAATTCTGCAGAGATGAGATTGAATGAGAAGGAAGTGGACGGTCTAAGCATAGACGAAACATGGAACCACATAAAACTGAGTCTTTGTGAATCTGCTAGAGGTTTGTGGAGCAAGTACGCAATGTAGGAAGAAAGGTGATGCATGGTGGGATGATGAGACTAATGCTCTGGTCTCAGAGAAGAAGAAATCATGGTTATGTCTGATTGCGGCTGGCAGTGCTTCCAGCGAAGAGAAGGATCGAGCGAAAGAAGTATATAAGGAATGTAAGATAAAAGTAAGAGTTGGAGTGAAAGAACGAAAGGAAGGCCTGGAAGAGGAAGAAGGAATCAAAATGACAAACCATTTCCAAGAAAACATTAAGTTGTTTTGGAAGGAAGTCAAAAGGTCCCGGAGTGACCCAGAAAACGGAAGCATGAAAATGATAAAGTCGAAAGATGGAAGAGGAGGGTTACACGCCTTTAGATTGGAGAAGGGCTGTGATCATGCCATTATACAAAGGTAAAGGGTCACGTATGGAATGTGGGAATCATAGGGCTTGTTTAGTATTGAAACAGTTTTGGATAATATCTACTATTTTTCCCATCATATACCTACTGTCATACCTACTATCCATTTCCTTCCTTAAAAACAGCCTTACCCACACTTGAAAATAAGAAGATTTTTGTTGCATTGTAAATTGTCGCAAGTACAGCATTCGAATTCGTGTCGTGTAGCAAGAAGGTGCAATGGTAGTGTCCTCGTTGTATTATTCACATGCTTTGTGCTAAATATCCAAATCATATTGAAGATTATCTCTTTTGGAGGAAATTTCACCCCGTGAACAGTGCAAGTTCGTCGAGCGCCCTATTGCCGGGATTCTTGGGAATTCAAGGTAGGCTGTTCCTTCATTCCACTTTTCCCCTGATTTTTCAAAACCAATTGAATAAGCTTTACATTGTCGTATTTTTATTGTGGATTTGATTTACGGTTCGTTTACGTGTAATAGAACACGTTACAGGGCTATTAGCCTGCTAAGTTCAATTGGCAAACTGTATGGTAGAATTTTGATTGAAAGGGTAAGAAAGGAAACAAAGGATAAAATATGGGATGTGCAAGGTGCCTTTATGAGTGGAAGGGGGTGCATGGACCAGATCTTCTCATTGCGTATGCTCACCGAGAAGTTTCTGGCAAAAAACCAGAAATTAGTGCCTTTGTAGAACTACAAAAAGCAAATAACCGATTCGAGAGGTAATAGCTATGGGAAGTGATGTCCAAGTATGGCGTGAATACGAATCTCATTCAGGCAATTGCGTCTCTGTATGAGGGAAGCGTTGCATGTGTTAGGGTGAACGGTGGTTTTACGGGGTGGTTTGATATCACAAAAGGTGTTAAACAAGGCTGCGTAGTGTCACCATGGTTATTCAATCAAAACATGGATAATTGTATGTAACAATTGAAATAGGTGGGACTGGGCGCGAATTTGAGTAATCTGACAGTATGTTGCCTGTTGTATGCTGATTGCTAATACATAGTATGGATGATTTACAGTCTCTCGTTTCTAGGATGAACCAAGTATGCATGGAGAATGAGTTAATGATGAATGTAAGTAAGTCTAAGGTAATGGTGTTTGAAAGAGGGGGTACGAAAACAGTGTGCAATATAGCTGTGAATGAGGAATACTTGGAGCAGGTGGATGAGTTTGTGTATTTAGGAAGTATGTTCTAGAGAGATGCGAAGGCTGACAGAGATATTGAAAGAAGGGTAAATGCAGGTAACGCCATTAATGGAGGACTGAACGCAGTTGGCGCTAACAAAATATTGTCTAAAGAAGCGAAGTTAGCAGTCCACAATGGATTGCTTTTACCTACCCTGATGTATGGAAGTGAGGCATGGAACTGGCAAAGAAAGGATTAAAGTAGATTGAATGCTGTTGAAATGAGATCCCTTAGACGTATGTGTGGTAAAACCATGTATGATCGTTCAAGGCTGATGTAAGCGTAATGAGTAAGATTAAGAAAGGGATGCTTATATAGTTTGTTCATGTAGAGCGAATGAGTGAAGATAGGAGTGTTAGGAAGATATATGATGCAAATGCGAATGGTAGCAGAAGTCGGGGACGACCGAGGAAGACATGGCACGATCAAGTGAATCAGATACTCGAGTCGGGCCATGTCAAGAGTCAGAATAATAGAATAGTATGTATGAGGCGATGTATGAATGTGAATGTGGCAAGGAGTGTGTGCCAAGACCGAGTTGTTTGGTGGTCTGTCCTCTCTGCCTACCCCTGTGGTGAAACGGCGTGATGGTTAGTTAGTTATTTTTACCAAATATTTTATTGTACCTGTACTCACTGTACCCAGTAACGAGAAGTACTCACAGGACCCACCTCTAATAAACCTGGGTGCATTTCACCACAGAAAACAAGGTTTTTGCACGTCTGCTGCAACTCTTTTCTTTAAAATACGATTGGTTCTATGTAATTGCAAACGTCAAAACGGTAAACAGACGACAGTTATTATGCGATTAGAGATTTGAGTCAATAGATTTGACTTATTTTTCAGGATGAATAAACGAGATCGAAGCATTAATTTTACGAAAGACAAATGACAGTACACAAACGCTTGAAAATAAAAAAAAGCGACGCGATGTTGTCCTAATTATGGAGACTAGCAGTTAAAAACCCGCTCCGCGGGTTTTTTGCTGCTAGGCCCTGCGGGCGGCATTTGGTTGGGCTTCGCCCAGTTTAAGTGATACTAACAACAGTTACATTTAATAGATACATATATCTATCTTTAGAAATAGGGTAAATTTACCATTTGTAGAGATCATGTTTAATTTTTTTATTTAGTATTTCAACTATCAATTTATTAGAATAACCGTTATAAAATGCTATTTGTTTTATGAATATATTGTTTTATGGTTATATGTTATTTGTTTTTTTTTCGAGTCTTAAAATACTTCACACAGGATATAAAACATCGCAATGTAATTTTTATTTAATTTTTGACTTCAATATATACTTACTCCTGATGAGGTGAACTTCGTTCATGTAACATGTACAGGTTGTATGTAATTAAGGGCGGTTTGCACCATAAGTTAAATTTGGTTTAAATATCATTTTAAACACATTATTCGATTTAAGTCGACTTGGCGTCTTGCACCACAAAATTTAAGTCGTTAAATGCGTTTAAAGAACTGTCAAAGTTCTTATAAATATATAATACCCAAAAGGGTCTGTTTAACCGAGTTAAACGTGTTTAGCTCTACTCATAAAGCAGTAATGTCATTTTTTTTAGTTTATCCCTTCGATTTCTGATTGTAGTTAAAATATATCTCATTTTAATTTGTATTCACAATGAACATTTGGGATTTGTATTCTCACGATGATGAAGAAATTATATCATAGAAATTATAAAATTAAGGAAATTATAAATAAATTATACTTATATGTATATAAGTAGACCGTTTATAGTCAGAGAAGTAAACAACCCCAGTTAAAATTCAACACCAATAAAAACATCAGCTAGGTGCTCGTAACTTGGAGCTAACACTCCTTATCGAGGAGTACTTTGCAAGGTTGTAAACATCTAATCATACCTACAGCATTCTTATAATACTTTAAAACAATATAATATGTAAAAGAAATAAAAAACAAAATTAGTTTTATTTTTAATTCCAACAACAGCAGCTCTTTTTGTCTTATTTCATCATTATGTCTGTTTGCTTTAACTTTTTCTTCATAAAATAAATGAACACACTATTAAACCACACACAATCACAAAATACTTTGATACTTCAAGTAAAATGAAACATCGTAGCTGTTTATCGACTCGTTAATGGCGGTAACCACGCGCTAACTGTTTTACCGACGCGTTAATACGTCTAAAATTGCCACCGAACTACGTGGTGCAGGACGCAACTAAACGCATTTAAGTTAAATGTATTTAGGGTCTTTCGTTTATTTAAATAAAATTTGGTGCAAGCCGCCCTAAGTGATGTAAACAAAGTTATTTATGTTTTAATAAAATAAATAATGCTATCACAAAGTGATAAGCTTCCAGGAGTAATCTTTAAATTAAACGCTGTAATCTTGCGTATTGTTAGATGCATATTTAAATATACGCGCCAGTCATTTAGTTCGTTCTTATACCGCCAGAGGGGCAGAGTGGTCAAATTTTGCCTGCAGACCCCCTTTCGGGATTTAAGCGAAACAGTAATTTGAATTCGACCAATCAGAGGGCCTACATCGTCCAGACGCAAGGGTATTAATACTATCAGATAACATTTATTCTTCAGCATCAGGTATTATAATATTACTGATGAGAATGTTCAAAGTCACACTGGTCCTTGTGAATTATTGTTAATCTAGTTAAGGTGAAGCTATAAGTGAAATCACTATTTAGATTAATCTTTACTACGAATCAAAATAGGTTATCAATACCAAAAACATACTATGGATACATTGAAGCTTGTTCTATCGCTTGGCTTGATCAGAATTAAAATAAAATTGTTAATTGAATGAACTCGCATAAGAAACAACTTTTAAAAAATACTGTTTTACGGCTATGTTTATTTGCTACCACTTGACTTTATTAACTTTTTTCCCGTTTTTATTAAGTTATTCACAAAAAATTAAAATCCACTTAGGCGCTTACTTAATAATTTTTTGAGTGAAACACTGTATTGAATTCTAGTATTTCTTCAGAAGCCCGCCGAGAGCAGCAACGAACAGACGTCAGATCTTTCTGATATTATTATTTTTCGTCACCAAAATATTATACCTTTTCAATACATCTATTTGAAATTCACTTTCGTTTTCTTGAAAGTAGGTATGTATGAACTACCCGACATCCAATCGAGCTGAAACTCAGCAGATATACTCGTTGTCGATGATAATGCATTTTGGTAAACACAGAAGTGGACATATACGCATTTATCTAAAATTGAATGACATAACAACAGTTAATATACGCAATAAATGTCGGTCCTACCAAATTGGGATTTGGCTCAGTTGTTAGCGTGGTTGACTCCAGTCCCTGGGGATGAAGGTTTAATCTTTACTAAAATCTATATATAAATTTATTAATAAAAACAGATATTTATAGCAAAAAAACTTCTTTTTTTACAGATTAATTTTTTAAATCTCAAAATACTACCTTTTAATCGATGTTTTTATTCAGTGTTTACCTGAGTTAATGATTTATATCTCATGGAAAATGCTTTCTGTTTGTATTTATAATTACTAATAATGCATTTAGGTCCATAATTGAAAATGGGGAGTAAAAACAAAACGATTATCCAAATGTAAGCAAGATAAGAAAACGAAAAAATATTCTCAGGAAATGTGAACTCGCGTTAGAGAAGTACAATAGGTGTGTAATCCAAATTACGGTTTTGTTTAGTTTTTAATAACTAGTTATTTAATTAGACAAAATTTCCTGGCCACATTTGTTCATATATTGTTATTGGGCCCGCACTACGAATTTCAAGCTATAAAATTTCTATAAATGAAAAAAAATTCCAGGAATGTCAAGTTTAAAACACTATACCTACCTATCTCCGTTTCAATTTTCAACCTAATTTTGGTTCATAAGTTCAACCTTGGTAAAAAAATATAAAAAATTACTGCTCTACTAAAGTAATTCAGTATTTTTTTATAAAGTTGTACTGAAATTCACGAAAAACCAAACCTAGTCGTGCAATTAACTTGTTTGGTCTGCAATTAAATTAGGTCTTTATCTCAGTACCTATTAGAATATAAAAACTGTAAATTGAATTTTTCTCAGACAAGAGTGTGAAAGATCATTTATAATATCTTTTTTCCTGAATTTAAAAAAATATATATTAATTTGTGTCGATCCACAAATTGATACATTGAATGAAGAATTATGATGAAATACAATAATTTTTGTTTTAAAACCACAAGTTTTTAATAATTTTTGTTTTAAAACCACGAGTTTTTAATAATTTTTGGTCTAAAACCACGAGTTTTAAATAATTTTTGTTCTAAAACCACGAGTTTTTAATAACTTTTTGAACCGACCGGTTTCGCTTTACTCAAGCATCTTCAGGGTACAAATTATTACTAGACAAGAAGTACAAAGTGTGAGCTTATATATAAAAAAATTTTGAGGGAGACAAGATGATATAAATATAACAAACACAGAGAAATCAAACAATACATTTACACAAGTACAAAAGACATGGGAAAAACCGAACGATAATTATGTAGACTAATGAATTATAATAATGTATATTGAGAAACAAAGCATCAACTGACATTTTTTTTATTTTTATTTTTTTTATTGCACAACAGATAGATTATCCAATTACTGTACAATAAGGAAGTTGAGTGAAAAATATTTTGACTTATAAAAAATATGTTCATGTAGATAAAAAATATCGATTCTAAAAATATAAATATATTTCTATATTATTATTCTTAGAATTAGTTAAACGTTCTTGAAAAAGCATTCAATAGCAATAGACTGTAGACGCTCCACGATTGGTCGAAAGAATTCTGACGTCACATGTGTCGTGACTTGTACGTTCAACGGATCACCTATGGTGCATCTCTTTCTATTACATGAGAGATGGTCGGTTTAGATGAGAGAGGTGTATAGGCCAAAGGTTTATTTGGGTTTGTCAAATATATGTACGTATTTGTTGTTATTATTATATGAAATGGATTTCTAAAGATACATATTCGTATAGTGCTTTATAATAATATGTTGTTTATTGCATAACTTAGAAGTTTTTATTATTATACATGTCACATAGCATGTGATACACTTCAGGCCGCCGGCCGCCCAGAAAGGTCTCACAGTGAACTGGGCTGTAAACCGTTATTTTACTTTTGGTCTTTACTTTTCTGCGCGGTGGTCCTGAATTAGCGCGTGGAACGTCAACAAGTAGCCACGGCAATACCGTACAGTACCGTACCGGGCGGGAAAAGCAAATATTCTAACTTAAAATATTAATTTAACTATGAAATCTTAATCAATTTTCTTTTTTTTTAATAACATCAATTCTAATAGACGGTTAACATTGGTAAAAAAATTACTGGAATTCCTTGTTGAAGAATTAAAATTTTTTCCATACAAAATGCTTGAGCGTCGTGGTTTTCACAGTTCTAATGACGTCACACCACACCCCGCCTCTTACCGCTCGGATTCCGCTCGTTTTGGCGGGCTTAATAAAATTTAAACTTTGAGAATTAATTTAATTTTGAAAACAAACTTTAAAAAAAAAAAAAAAATACCAGTATTTAAGTTTGAATGCGAACATTGATAAAAAAAAATAAAAAAAATGGACTCAACTTCCTTATTCTCAATTTGACAATCTTAACACCTATGAAGATAATTATTATACAAAAAAAACTTTAGGCTATTTAAAGAAGAATTATATATATCTAGTGCTTCTGAGATTTCATTCAATAGCACCATTCCTCTTGTCATGCTATGTTGTGCTAGAATATCTGTTCTGCCGTATGGTATTTTGAGTAAGTCGTGTCGACGACTACGGCTGAAGTTTTCGGGCACGTATAAACCATAGCATTCCAAGAGGAACGGGCTATCATTATAGTTATGGATTATGTTAAAACTAAGTATTGCAAGATTTGCATGACGTCTAGTTTCCAAGCTAAATCTATTTGTTGCCTCAAGTAAGTCCACATGGTGCATGAACCTTGGATAAGTTCCACGCATCCGCATATAGACATACCTGAGGAATTTTTTCTGGATTTGTTCCAGCATATTAATATACTTAGTTTGGTGCGGAGTCCACACACCACTAGCATACTCCAGCTTACTTCGTATGACGCCATCAAACATGGCTATCATTGCATCTGGGTCGTGAAATTGTTTACATGTTCTGGTGATAAACCCCAGGAGTTTGTAGCATGCTGTAGTAAGTCGTGATATGTGGTCCGAGAATGTTAGTTTGGGATCAAAGACGATACCGAGATCTTTATAGCTATTGACTCGGCATAATTTTTTCTCTTTAATGGTGTAATCAAAGACTACGGGCTTCTGAGAGCGGGTATATGTCATTGTTACGCATTTTTTTATATTAAATTCTAATTTGTTTTTATCTGACCATTCTGCTATAGCATCAAGGTCAGATTGCATTTTTAAGCAGTCTTCGTAAAATAATATTTCCATCAAAAGTTTGAGATCATCCGCAAATAAAAGACATCTGCTATATTTTACACAGACCTGGATGTCGTCTATAAGTATTAGGAACAACAGAGGACCAAGGTTTGACCCTTGGGGAATACCTGACAAAGCGGGGAATTGTTTAGATTCCTGTCCATTTATTGATACATATTGTCTTCTGGATTTTAGATATGACGCGAAGAAGATAAGTGTCAGTTGATCGAAACCAAGTTTAAACATTTTAAGTAATAAAATATCATGATCAACTCGATCAAAAGCCTTGGCAAAATCCGTATACACTACATCGGTTTGGTGTCTCGAGTCCAGTCCGACGGCCACCAATCGCGAAAATGTTAACAAATTTGATACCGTGGATTTTCTTGGCATGAAACCGTGTTGGTTTTCTCCTAGAAACGGCATAATTTGGTGATGTAATTTCTTATAAATAATCATTTCAAATATTTTGGGTATAGTTGACAGAATGGCAACAGGTCTGTAATTCTTAATATCAGCCTTGTCTCCAGCTTTGAAAATTGGGCTCACACGCGTGAGTTTCCAGGAATGGGGGAAACAACCAGTAGAAATGCTTAGATTATATATATAACTCAGTGGATGACTTATGATTTTTGACATATAAGCAATTGTATTAGGGGGTATTCCGTCTGGGCCTGCCGCCTTATCGAGCTTTAAAGTCCGAGTACAGGCATCTACTTCCTCTGCACAGGTTAGCCCAAGACTGATTTTTCCGATATTCCAGGGCTCCTCTGTTCGAGTAAAGTCTAGATTTAGTAGAGGGGCTGTCTGGCTGTACACTGATTTGAAATAGTCAGCAAATTTTTGGCTAACTATTTCGGGATCGGAAATAGTCGCCGTTCCGTCGCTTAAGTTTATTTGGGTATGAGGATTTGCTTTTTGAGATTTAATAAAATCCCAAAAATATTTGACATCATCTTTGATCCCAAACTGAACTTTTTCTAAATATTGGCGTTTTGCAATTGCAATATCTTTTTTAAGCTCGGATCGCATCGCAGAAAATAACAAGTAATCTGAGTGATCCCCACGCAGTTTGTACCTTCTTCGATGCGATTCTTTGCTTTTTAATTTATCTATAATTGTTTTAGAGAACCACGCTGGATAATTAATATTTTTACATACATATTTTCTAGTAGGGATACAAATTTCAAAAACACTGAATAAAACATTGTTTAAGTACTTGACTGCGTCATTTGCATCCGATATCGTGTATAGGTAGTTCCAGTTGAATTCTGAGAGTATGTCATTTATTAACGGCATGTTTGCTCGTTTGTACTGGAACTGATGGTTGTAGGTAGATAGTACCGGGCGTTTAGTACTATTTCGCAACTGACGTCGGTTGCACTTTGTCCTGAATAACTTCATAAGAATTGATAAGGTCGGATGAAATTTATCTTCAAGGACCAAGGGTTCATCACATCGACTGACGTCACATCTATTCGTGTTACTCAATACTAAATCAAGCATATTGCCAAAATGATTTTTTATCACATTTTGTTGTTTAAGATCATTAGAATTCAAAAAATATAAATGCTCTAACATAACCTCATCGGATTTGTTAGTGAAATTGAAGTCGCCCATTATAATGACGTTTCTATCCTTTAGTATTTTCGATTGATATTCTTGATCAATATAATTGTAGAATTTTATTCGATTCTCTGAATCATCCGTGCAATAGAAATATACAACACATATGTACGCTGTAAATTTATTTTTTGTCACTTTCAGCCAGATGTGTTCGCCTTCCGTTTCAAGGATTTGCATTCTCTGGGACGTTAGTGTATTATTAACCGCTATGCATACACCTCCTCCGCGTGCATCGTTATCTCTGTCCCGCCTGTAGACGGTATAGCGCTTGTCGAATAATTCCGAGTCGAAGACAGAGGAGGTCAACCATGTTTCCGTCAGGCAGATAATTTCGTAGTTTTGTAGTAGTAAATTCCTCGAAAATTCTTCCGTCTTGGTATTTAGTCCACGAACATTTTGGTAAAGTATATCTAAGCTTGCCATTTAATTAGATACGTTCCTTATTAGCTGCTTGTAAAAATGTATATTTACTTACAGCAATACCTGTTGGCCAGACTGATGGGTTAAGAAAGATTTCTCGGTTCTCTTCCGGGACGCCTATCTTAAATGAGCTGTAGTTTCCTCGAGCGTTTAATTTAACTACCTCAAATTCGGTAGAGACTATCGTTTTTAGGTATTCCTCTATAACTGGCACCTCTGTTCCCGCGGTAAATCGCCACGCGTGAATATAGAACTTACGAGCTACGGCTCGTAATGTTGAATCCGTTTTGGTACCCGTAACGATGGGAAGACGTTTACGCGGCTTACGTTTAATTGTCTGCCACTCAGCGTTGTGAGCGTCGTTAGTGCGATTTTCCTCACTCACTTTAGAAGTAGAATTAGAAGTAGAAGTAGAAGTGTGGGGCTCCTCGCTGATCAAGATTTTTTCAGGCTTATTTTTCAATTTGCCTGTGGTCACCGGTACCTTACCCTTTTCCTGGAACGGTCCTGACTTTGCAGAGCTGCCGGTGTTTGTGGGACACGGTTCACTGGTTGTTGGTCCCTGGCTAGGTTCGGTTCGCCTGTCTGCTTCGTACTTCAGCGTTATAGCTTCTAGTTGAATAATTTTGGCGCACAATTTGGTAATGGTGCCGCCTTGTTTAGAAATGAGTGAATTCTGCTCACCGATTGTATCCTGGAGTTTAACAATTATTGCAGCTAAGTACTCCACCTTATCTGTCATATTATTGACTGCTTGGCTCACTGTTTCCCAGGCTTGGGTTGATCTTGTTGCCATGGTTAATATGGAGCACAGGTTATTACGTCCGTACGACAAGATGTCACATTGAGATTGAGAAGACATGGGGTGATAAGGAGAACTTGGACATTTTTAATGGTTTATTGGGAACAAACTTAATATGTATTGGACTACTTGATATATTTAATTGATTATTATGAATAGGACTTTTGGTTTTTACAGCTTTTTTTATTTCCAGTGCTTCTAGATTATTGAGTCTGTTACCATGCCCGTTTGTATGTAAAATATTAGCGCCTATGTTATGACAGAAAGTATGATCTTTGCTAATCAGATGATTGGCAAATTCAGAGCAACCGTTATTATTGAGACAACAAAGATGCTCTTTAATCCTAATGTTAACATTACGTGTTGTCTTACCGATATAAAATGCCGCACAATTATTACAATTTAATTTATAAATGCCTGAATGGCTTAGTCTGTCGTCTTTATCTTTGAATTGATTAGAAATTTACCTAGATTATTATTGGTATAAAAAGCCGGTCTGACTTCAGAAGGAAGGTTTTTTACACGTTAGAAAAGATATTAATAAATAAAATACGGCGCCATTGATAAGTAATATTATCATTGATTTTTGTACAAGGACTAGCGAATAAGAAGCGATTACTGGCGATTTGCTTTAGTTTTTTATTTAAGATTATATCTATAAAAGATGATTCGTAGCCATTATTTACGGCTATTTTTTTAAAATTATTTTTAGTTCATTAGCAAAATTAATATCTGACATTGGGATTGAGACCAAACGATGGACCATTGAATGGAATGCGGAGTTCTTATGTGCAAATGGATAAGTCGATGTATTGTGGATTACAATATCAGTATAGGAGGGTTTACAAAATGTGTTAAAATCAATTTTGTTATTAACGATTGATAAGGTAAGGTCTAAAAAATTTATGGTTGAATTATTGCCTATCTCTAATGTGAATTTAATCTGATTATGATAAGAGTTTTTTGTATTTCTTTGGCATTCACTATGTAACAATTTCTAGACACTTCTTGTTTTTAATGAGTTTTTATTATTCACAATGTACATTTGTTACGTATAATTTTTTTTTTTTTTTATAAAATTAGCGACCGGTTTCGACACGTCCGTCGCTAATTTTATAAAAAAAAAAAAAAATTATACGTAACAAATGTACATTGTGAATAATAAAAACTCATTAAAAACAAAAAATGATAAGAGTTAATAAGATTGAGGAAGGAATTCAGTTGACGCTCTGTCCCTGTCCATATACAAAAAACATCATCAACATATCTTTTCCAAAATAAGACATTTTTAACAAGAGATGAAGTACTAGATAAAATTTTATTCTCTAGGGTATCCATGAATATATCAGCAATCAAGGGGCTGGTGGGACTACCTATAGCTAGGCCATCCCATTGTTTTTTTCTCCTTATCACCCCATGTCAGTTAATGCTTTGTTTCTCCATATACATTATTATAATTCATTAGTCTACATAATTATCGTTCGGTTTTTCCCAAGTCTTTTGTACTTGTGTAAATGTATTGTGTGATTTCTCTGTGTTTGTTATATTTATATCATCTTGTCTCCCTCAAAATTTTTTTATATATAAGCTCACACTTTGTACTTCTTGTCTAGTAATAATTTGTACCCTGAAGATGCTTGACTAAAGCGAAACCGGTCAGTTCAAAAAGTTATTAAAAACTCGTGGTTTTAAAACAAAAATTATTAAGAGTTCATATGAGATGGTTGTGAGTTGTTCCTCGATCGCCTGATTGAGGTGATTTTTCACAAAAACGGCGCTCTACAAATTATCCAATTATTATTATTATTATTATTAATTTGTAATACTGAGATTTCTTTGCTTTAATTGTTTTTTTCAATTGCATTTGTAAAATGATTTTATAGTGATATAAGTACGCAAATTTGGTAAATTGCATGTAAGTTTTATAAACGTATATGCATAAGTTACATTTTAATATAATAGGATACATTCTTTTTAAACGCCCAAAGGGTTTGCAGCACATCTTTCTATGAAAAATTACAGTGGAAATGTGGAAGGCTGGGCCATGGGCGTTGTGAGTTCAATTCCTCGGCTGGCTAAGTCCTCCATCATGACACAAGCAACATTTTATTGTGGTGGTAGTTTATAAGTAATGTTAGTTAGATTTCAAATATTTTCAGGTTATTTGTAATGCGGGAAGGGTAGTTTTACCTCTTACGCCGGTCCTATTTGAATGGAGAGAAAGGCATTGCTTTTCCGATAATTTTATACTGATATCAATCTCTTTGTAAGGATTCCAACTTCCAAATATATATATACAGATAACACATGCTTCCACTTGTCGCATCGGAGACACGATCACACTGACTTTAACTTCAGGTTATGGAGTCTTATTACAAAAGTAGGATTTATTTTCTAATAAAAATTTTTAAAGTTGGAGTGTGGTGACAAATATATCCAAAATCTCAGTAAAAATATGTACTTAATATTTTAAAATAAATAGCTGTTTAAAACAAAATCAATTTCCTCAAATTGGACTCGAATTAGATTTTGTGCTTGAAGTGTGTTATTATACATTATTAATATATATATATAATTTGAATAATGCTCTCATTATTTTTAATGATTATTCATATAAATATATCGACAAAAAACATTAAAAATACAGCATTTAAAAATAAAAATAAAACTGTGTAATTATATTAATCACTAATCCCTAAAGTTGAAGAATCATTGGCAGTTGAAAGTCAGTGCTTTCACGACTGCTGTTCTCACAAAAACTCCGCTAGTATGCGTCCACCAGTTAAAAAGGGTTTTAGCGAGCGTGCGGCAGGATCAACATAAGGAGATCCTGCCAGGCGCTTTCTACCTATTGCAGGGACCCGCGGCACGGCGACTATATTATTTTACAATTCCTTGCTTAGCGCAGACGACACAATAATTTTTACGATACAAGTAGCTCGATCATTATTTTGGAAGTTGAAAGAACAAAAATATTTTTGGCTTTCATATTCCTCTTAATCCCTAAAGACTTTCAATGTGCATCTCGAACTGTCAGAATACAGATTCCATATAAATTCGCTTTTTTATAATGTTTTTCAAAATAAAATACTGTTCTTGGAAGCGGATCTCTTTCAGATTTTAGTAGTACAAATCGACTTATGCACTTAAAAATATATAAATTTTGAACGCAAACAAAGATAAAGTTTTTAAAGTCGATTACAAAAGTTGTTTTTTATTGTGCAAACTGTAATTACTAATTTACATTTAAAAAAAGGTAATTATTCGGAATCGCTGGACACGGATTATAAGAAATATTTTTAAATAAAACCTTTTGATTTACCTCAATGACTATAAAAGGAATCTGACTGCATTTGGGAAATTTTTAATTTTAGCATTTTAATTTTTAATTACGTAAATCGAAAATTCACTTTCGTTGTATGGGATGACAGCTGTAATGATTTCTGTTGATGACATTTTCTTTTGTTGGTTTTCCTGATATGAGTGGCTAGAATTTTAACCAATACTCTATGCAAATACTAGGTAGGTAATATTTTGGCCAAACACGAAAAATATTTAGATATTTAGGTATGTTTTATAAATAAAGAAAAATTAAAAAGGTTAGGTTGGGTTATGGTAGGTTAGGTTATGCTAGGTTAGGTTATGTTATGCTAGGTTAGGTTGGGTTATTATAGGTTAGGTTGGATTATTATAGTTTAGGATTTAGATTATTATGGTTAGGATAGGTCAGGTTAGTTTGGTTTATTATAGGTTAGGTTGGATTATTATAGGTTAGGTTGGGTTATTATAGGTTTGGTTAGGTGAGGTTGGATTATTATAGGTTAGGTGAAGTTAGGTTGGATTATTATAGTTTAGGTTGGGTTATTATAGGTGAGGTTGGATTATTATAGGTTTGGTTAGGTTGGATTATAATAGGTTAGGTTAGGTTGGGTTATTAAAGGTTAGGTTAGTTTAGGTTGGATTATTATAGGTTAGGTTGAGTTATTATAGGTTAGGTAAAATAAAACAATAATTACACCTAAATTTAAATAATTTATGTTTTTTAAGTAACATAAAAATACTTTAATTTTTCAAGTTTGGCCAAAATAGTACCTAACTAGTATTTGCATACAGTAAATGATTAAAATTCTAGCCACTCATATCAGGAACACCAACAAGAGAAAATGTCATCAACAGAAACCATTCCAGCTGTCATCCCATACAACGAAAGCGAATTTAAATTTTTTGTAATTAATAATTAAAATGCTAAAATTAAAAATTTCCCAAATATAGTCAGATTCCTTTTACAGTAATTAAAATAAATCAGAAGGTTTTATTTAAAAATATTTTGTAAAATCCGTTAAAAAATTTACCCAAAAAAATGTATTTTTAGACAAAGGTTTTTTTTTATTTATTTAGAAAAAAAAGTAAATATTCACAAGAGATAAAAATATATTACATTTCATATCAGACATAATTTTTTTTTGTTTACCCAATTTGTAGAGAAATATTCTCGGGTCAAACTGGGGAGCTAGTCTATGTGCTTATATACATAGATAATAATATGTATATTAAGTCCTAAATCCTGTATCTAAATTTCGCGAATAAACAATTAGATAATGTTAATTAAGTGTTAATCTCTAGTGACCTACCAGGTAAGTATTGTACTGTATATTTTCTCCATAAATAGTTAAGTAATAACACAGATCACTGTAAAAATGTATTATAAGTTTGTACAGCGCCCTTGAGGTGATTTTGCACAAAAACGGCGCTATACAAGTCATCCAATTATTATTATTATTTATAGTTACAAAAATGGAAAAAGAATATTTTCAAAAATACGGTAAAATACTACAAAATATTGTACAATAAGAAAATTACATATAATTATAGAAACAGAATATCAACGAAAAATCAACAAAAATATAAGCAACAGAAATAAGCAACAGAATGAATCTGAAAATCATCGATAAAAGTAAGTCATTCTTTTCTGTAAAAATACAACGATAGTTTTTTTTTAAATTTAAAATAATTTTTCTCACTTTTTATTGTATCCGGTAAATCGTTAAATAACTGTGGGCCTATATATTCATGATGGTGTTGTGGAGCTATCATAAAAGTTGTTGTCCCTTAACTTATTCTCGTTTAATATTGTAATGTATAGTTTCACGTATTTATAAAACTTACCGTATCACCGGTTATTTGCTCTACTTAAACTTGTAGCAATAAAGGGAATGAAATGAATACAGCAATATTAATTGTGATAAACAACACAGGGTATATTTGAGATTTAACTTGAATACAAGAGCAATACTTATATTTAAATCATCAGGGGTGGTTGACTACTAGACAGCCAACGTAAATTGAATACGGCCTCGATGTTTAACTCGTATGATTATATTAACTAAGAATCTAAAATAAAACATCACCACAGAGCGCCAGTCTAGAAAGCTTATCTAAACAAATTTATATTCATGGTGATATCTAAGAGATGTGTCTAAATCATGTGGATTAATCAAATTTGTCTCACGTGTGCGTATTAATCTCCGACATTCAAGCAGCCCGTTCACGATGACCTTTCCCCACCAGCATAAATATACCACTCTCTAGATCGATATCTTCCGGCTTTTTGTATCCAACAGAATTATACAGTACTTAACCACAGATATACAAGCAGTACCTACCGTGCGGAGCAGAGCAGTAGACAAGGTAGAGGAAACTCAAGGCCATTTAAAAAAAGATGCGACCATAGACAACATAATTGCTCTCAGCCTACTTTATTCACTCACTAGCCCAAAAGAACTATTATAAAAATAAAAATGTCCTTGAAGCAGAAAAATGTCGAAATGTTTTCCAAGGGCAAGGTTCATCTGACTAAGAAAATAAACTTTTACAGTGCATTTCCTTAAGATGAAACTTGTTAATCTGAGAAGAAGACACCCAAAATGACAAGAAATTTGCAAAAACACTGAAGAAAATTTCCAAAACATGATTGTCCGACAGTACGACGAAAAATTCCGACATTTTTCAGCCTCATGAACTCATGGTTACATATGTTTAAAAATCTTTAATTTCACCAAAACAATAAGATAATACAGGATAACACTAATCAATAACATGAATAAGTTTATCGATATAATAAATAACATTTATACGTTGTGGAGGAAGACATATGTCAAGTATCAAGCATTGTTCAAAAAACCGAACGAATAACCTAAAACTGTTAATTCACTTTAAACTTGAACTTACGTAGGAAGGTTGAATATAATATGTTTATAACTCGCTAACACTATACTGGCTTATATTGTATTTTTATCACGAACAACTTTAACACGCAATATTTTCGACGGAAATGATAGTATTTCGGCAGCAAATGACAACCCGCGTGTATAAATAAACCACTGTCATTTTGTTTGAATGATTTGAAAACTGTCAAACGGCATAATTCCGTCATCTCTTTCTGTTACACGAATCATTATGGTAGAGAGCGAGAGATCAAACCAATCCTTCTGTTCTCACCAATGAGATCTGAGCTTTTAGCCATATTATTCGTTTTCTATAAGAATTTTGAGGTGGGCGTGGCGGTTTCAAATGAGTTTCATGGCCAAAGCTTAGTTAAATGCCCCTGCCCACCAGCCACGAAAACCAACTGACGGCTTCTCTGGAATTCCACGCTCGGCTCTTGAAATCAACGAGTGGCGGCTTGAAATTCTATGGCAACGCGTGTCTAGAAATCATGTTAAGTGAGCGGCCAGTTCCTACCGCTACATTACCCCCTTGGCCAACAGAATTTCTGCAAGAAATTTCACTACGCCACCTGGCGCCTGAAGTCGCATGACAGAAGAGTGTTGCAGCTTCCAAAAGTATCTTGAAGCCATCCTAGAAGATCAACATGAAGACGTCCAAGGAGCCATTCCCACAGAAGAAATAATTTCAGCACCCTCCATGTTACTTGAAGACGGTTTGAATGTCAGACTGGTGAGGTATACTGAAGTAAAAGTGGTGCCATCCGTAAAAGCGGTTCCAATTGAAGAGAGACTTCTGCATACTCAATGCCACTTAGCTTCAAAATTACCAGCATACTGTAGACGTCCCGAGAAAACTGAAGAGCCTTTCTTGAAGAAGTTCCAATTGAAGAAATGTTTCTGCATACTCAATGTGATTTAGCTTCAAAATTACCAGAAGACTGTTGACGTCCCGAGAAAACTGAAGAGCCTTTCTTGAAGAAATTCCAATTGAAGAAATGTTTCTGCATACTCAGTGCGATTTAGCTTCAAAATTACCAGAAGACTGTTGCCGACCAGAGACGACTGAAGCCATTCTTGAAGAAGTTCCAATTGAAGAAAGATTTCTATATTGTAGGTTAGAGATGGTTGTAACCGATGACTGATGTTGAGATCCAGAAAGAATTCCTAATAACACGTGAGACCTACTGATGGATATACTAACTTACAAGAAAAATCACCATGTTTTGAAAGATCTATGTTTTGAAAAAAGAAATAATAAATACAATATTAACCATGATAAACAAAATTTGAAAGCATAAGAGAAAAACTCTATTTTAAATTATCAATTGATGTCCACCTTATGTAGTTACTGCTGAAAATATATAAATATTGAATTGAAATATTAAATAATAGTATACTGCCACCTATAGAACCCTAGAAAAGCAATATCCAAGAACCAAACCTCGAAAGATTTATCGATGAAAATTATTATTATTATTATTTTTTTTTTTTTTTTTTTTAAAGAAAAACAACAAAAAATTAACTGTAAACATCTGAGATTCACCCCATGATAATGATCATTAGAACTAATTAAAACTTCTGTTGAATAAGTTTGTTAAAATTCTAAATAAAATAGTATTCCTCATAATTAAAATAATATTAAATTCTATATAACACAAATGTGATAGCTTTTAAACATGCAACAGAATTTCCTAAAACTCTGGAAAAATAGATATTATGAGCTTCTGTAGCTATCATTTTCAATGTACATATTTATCTGGTGAGGAAAGTTAAACCTCCTCTGGAGAGCAAAAATAACTCAAAAAAAAAAACTTAATATTCTAAGGGCCGGTTTTATAACCATTTATAACCATCCGTTAGTCACGCTTGATACCATTTTTAACAAATATTTGGTCTACTGCTTGATTTCGCCGTTTTATAAACATTCGCCAGGCTACCGGTCGGTTAAGTAGCGGTTAACGCTTTACCGACTGATTTCGGGCAGTTAAATGGATAACGATCCGTTTGCTGTTCATATGCTGACGTTTTTTGACAGTTCTGTTATCAGTAGTTGTTCCCGGCGCTCACTTATTTGGAACCGTGCACTATTTTTTTAAATAATATTACTATATAATTTGTGTTTGTGCAATGGATTCCTCATCGAGCAGTGAAAGTGAAGATGGGCGATTGATAATTCTCGAAGATAGTTCATCGAGCAGCAGTGAAGACGAAGTTGCAAGACGCAGACAACCGCGTGTTTTTATGCATAGACTGGACTATTTTAATTATTTCGCAGATATAGATTTCAAAATGAGATTTCGTTTGTCAAAGAGGACCGTTCCTCAAATTTTAAATATAATTGGAGCTCAATTAATGCCGGCGACATATCGAAATCAGCCAGTTACGCGAGCCCAGCAGTTATTATTAACACTACGATTCTACGCTCTGGGATCAATGCTTCAAGCAGCCGGCGATTTTACAGGAGTCTCCAAGTCGACGGCGTGCATTGTTGTATGGAGAGTGACGCAATTAATAGCCTCCATGAGAAACGTATACATAAACATGAATAGTGACGGAGTTCAAGACTTGTACAGGATAGCAAGATTCCCAAAGGTCATCGGTGCCATTGACTGCACCCATGTCAGGATCCAGTCTCCCGGAGGAGACCAAGCGGAAACTCATCGTAACCGCAAAGGTTATTTTTCTTTGAATGTGCAAGCTGTGTGTGATGCAAAACTTGTGCTTAGGAATGTAGTAGCAAGATGGCCAGGTTCTGCTCATGATTCAAGTATATTTAATAACTCCTCTCTTAAAGCCAGATTTGAACAAGGTGAATTTGGCGACAAGACCTTGGTAGGTGACAGCGGTTATCCACGAACCAAGTATTTAAGGAAACCACTGAGCAATCCTTTAACAGAAGTGGAACGATTGTATAATGAGTCCCAAATAAGAACCCGAAATTGTATCGAGCGTTGCTTTGGTGTGTGGAAACGTAGGTTCCCTGTGTTATTCTTACCAATAAGGCTTTCCCTACACCGCGTTGAGGGTGTCGTCGTGGCTACTGCACTACTGCACAGTAGACATGGGCAGATTCATTCACAATAATGAATCAATTCAGTCTTATTCACCTGGTCAAGTGAACTAATTCATTAAATTCATTCATTTAATTCCTTCATTCGACACTTCATTTTGGTTTTGTACCTAGATTGCTAACATTTAGGAAACTTAAAGAAAACAATAATGAACCATTTTTTTGCATTCACATAAATGTGTTCGTTTTGAAAAAAAACATTTTAAATAAACACACAAAAATATCAAATATAGGGATTTATTATGTACATTGCAGAAGTACATTCATAACTTTACTTAGAAAACCTGTATTTGTAAGCTTTTTTATAGCACAGAGTTCTTAAAGCGAGGAGAGCTTTGGAGTAACTTAAGTAAAAAAAGATATGTCGTTCCACAAAATAAACAAGTTACAAACTTTTTAATAAATATGTTATTTTACAAACAAAAATTAAAAGTAATTTTACAAGTCACTAATAAAATCGTTAAAATGGGTGCCGCAAAGGAAACGGAAGGCGCAGGGCGCTGGACCTGGAGAGGAATAGTCGGATGTTTATTTTTTAACTGCCATTTCTAAATTGTGGAGCAATGCATCCCTCCATCTACTTCAGAAAAGTAACACCAAAGTTCGATCCTTTTTCTGGAATACATCTTGGCTATTCAATATGTTGCTTTTTCCTATAAAAAACGAAGGTAAAACATCATTAAACGATACCAAAAATAAAAAGTTCCACTCGATTTTTATTTTTTTGCATAGAAAATTTTTGCTGGCAAACTGAATCCCAGAATAAAAATTATTATTATCTTTCTTCGTAAAACTATCTATATATTTACTACAAAAAGTAGGTACGTAGTATAACCTTTACATAAAAAATATATTATTTTAGGGGCAATGAGATACGTTCTTAAAGCAATTATAAGAACTATATTATTACTATCCCACTTTTGTTTAACCGATCGGTTCACCTGGAATAAGCTTCAACCACATATATATTATATTTATTTATTTTAATGTTTGCAGGTACTTACCTCAATGGTAATTTTAAATCCATGCGCCAAATAAAAACTGATTGAACGTCTGAAATTGAGTGGCATACAATTCAGTACAAAAATACAGAAATCAAAACAAATTACTTGTTATCATCACCCACAATTCGACAGTCAACCGATCTCGTTTTACGTCTACAAGTAGGCAGGTACATAAAAAACATACTTATAAGAACAATAACGTAAATATCGTTTTGTTTCTAAGCGTATTGCATTATTTTCGCATGTGGAAAGGAGAAGAATACAGGAGATACTTTCGCTTTTTTACTAGAATTCAGATTCCGAAGTAGAAAGTTTTCACCTGACTAGGTACTAAATCGAAGGTTTAGCCACGCGGGAACTAACGACGAACCGATTGACAGCTGACATAGCGCAATGAATTAGGAACTTCTGACTAGTAAGTGTGTTGTGTCTATCTGCGACATTAATGAATTGCGTTCTTGCAGACGGTGCGGACGGACCTGTAACTAGTAAGGAAAGGGACTCGATTACGAATAGGGAATTGGGAACTCTGTCTCGAGTGTCACTGTCTCTGTCCTGTTTCACTTATTCCCTGAGATTGACCGCTTGTCCGGACAGACTCGGTACATGGGACATAGGATTTGTGTCACGACGCGTGACGTCACAACTGAAAACGGAATAAATTCGTTAATTCCTTGACTGGGGACTCGATGAAAAGAGTCTTTTGGATTACGGCGCGGGACGCGGGATACTAGATACGCGATTTAGTGCGACAGGGCACAGTACATATAAACTTCGCGGCGCGCCGCCATAGTACCGTAATAATATTTAATTAGATTTCTATGAAACACTATAATATTTAAATCATTTTAAATCAAGTGCACATCATTATTAATTATTACCTTATTATCATGAAATAATTTAATTGTAAAATGTTTAGAAAAAAATGCCAACGATAACGAATTAAGATTCAATTCCTTTTGAAAATGAGAATAAGATCGATTGTGTTACAAGATTGAATTAATTCATGGAATTAATTCAATCAATTTTGCCCACCTCTACTGCACAGTATTGCAAGAAAGGAAAATGAAGACGACTATCCCATGGAAGCACCCCAACCACCGGACCAACAAGATCCTGCCAATATTGTTGATGAGGATATGACTATTGATAATGAACTATATAACTTCATTAATACTTATTTTGGGAGTCTGCTTTAATAGTGCATCTGTGTGTATTGTGTACTTCTAGCTACTAGGAGTTTCGTTGGTATGAATGACACTAAACGTTTCCCTAGATCAAAGCAAAATTCTGTATAATCATTTCCAGGCCTTCAACGTTATTCACAAAAAGTCACCACTGGTATGTCTTAGCAAGCATTCATTGAAGGCCCTTGAATTATTGCTATTTAAATATATATATATATTATTTATAGATGACATTATTTGACTTTTAAGTTCTCGATTTGTGGTCCTAATTTGAATCTGACGCTATCTGAAAAGTGAACTAGACTGGCCACCTCGCCACTGCATTTCCAATAATTAAAATGATATAACTAAATCACCAACAATTACCGCATGTAATCACTTACCAGCTTATCATGGATGTGAGATTATGATGACTGAAGGAAGATTATATTTTTTAATTTTTAGTTTCGCAGAAAGCTAATGTACCCAAAAAATGGCTCTAATATATTGTAAAATGCTATTTTTCATCCAATGTTTCACATTACTTCTAAATATATTGTAAAATATAACATTCTTTTGCAACACATACACAACCAACTATCAATCAGTAATCACACTCACTTACTAATAGGATGCATGATTTATGCAACAAGTTTGGTGGTATTGTAGATATATTCGCTGATTCCCTTTATAATCTAAAATGCAATTTAAACAAACACTTTGTGAATTCCTACAAATTATTGTAACGAGGGTATAATGTATTTAATAATTTGATGTGTTATTATAATGTTTTATATTTTATTTTGTTCTATGTTATTGTCAAACATTATATTGTTTAAAATATGTCACGGTTATTCACTCTATATTCTTCAAAAACATATCATCGACAACACTGATTTCTATATTTTTCAAAAACTACTTGTATATTCTTAAAATTTTTCACTTTTATAACTTTTGGTATAAATTCTATGTATGTGTAATCCTCGATAACTTATATAATATTGTTTTATAATCTATGTAAAAGCCCCTATGGGCGTATAACAATAATAAATAAAATGCTATTTTTCATCCAATGTTTCACATTACTTCTAAATACATATATTGTAAAATGCTGTTCTTCATCCAATATTTCACATTACTTCTAATGCTATAATATAATTACAGCATGGCTCATATTTTTATAAAGAAATATATTATTTCAGACAGACTATAGTTTTATTAAAAGAAAAATTCTCTACCTTATATACCCCTATTAATTTAGCCTTAAAAATAGTTCAAATTTGAATGTTACATTCAATACTCACTTTAAATCCCTCTCCTCCGGGTTATCTAATTGTATATAATAAAATAATTCATCTTCAATAAACTTACTTTTTATTTTCAAATACAAAGTATACAAGCGAAGAAAATAAATCTTAATCAACATATATTTTAAAAGAAAGTGTTCTACAATGTGCGTGCCGATAAAACGCTAAAGTAAGATACAATTGTAGAAGATAGAATTTTCAGAAGATCATCGACTCGTGTTGGATGCAGGGAGTAGACGTAGCATTGGACAGGAAACGATAAAAGACTAAAAATCAAATAGTTGAAGGGCCTCAAAGATCCTCGAGATCAGAAATAACATCACAAGCAACAGGGGGTGACAGCACTTGCTCAAGTTTTTTTTTATTTATTTTTTTTATAGTGAATACCTCACAAGAGTCCCAACTGCTCCCGTCTGGAGCCAGTGAGACTATGGCATCCCCAATTGGGGGATGTTGTGAGGCTGAAGGTAAGTGGGGAAAGGAAAGAGGAAGGTGGGGAAGTACCTGGCTATTCAGATCTAGTCACTAAACACGGCTAAAGCCATTTGGAGCAACTTTTCAATTCTGAATGGTGGTCTTACACCAGGGCGATACTGGTAGTATCTTCCACTCTGGAACGTGCCGCAAATATACTATATATTATTTTAATTAATTAATTGTGAAATAACACAAATTAATCAAATAAAATTTATTTGCGCACGCCGGGTTCGAACCCGCGACCTTCGGAATGGCAGTCCAATGCGTTACCACTGGACTATGCCGGCCGTCAAGTGGGATGGTTGGTATCTTCTTTAATTTCTTCTTGCTCTGCTTTAATTTGGCGTTAACCGGAGTCTTCAGAATTGTAGGATTCCAACAATCCCACTTATTACCTCCAACAACTGCTGCCACCGCTACTCTTGGTGTTTATGTTTATTTCTGAAAAATTACAATAATTTCATTAAAACCACATCACGATAGTGTAAAAATATGTCAACCTTTTTAATATACGTAGGTTAGTTTACGCGCACATAAAACTATAAAATAATGTTGATCAACACTATATGCATTCGTATCCACTGTATTATAAATATAAACTTACTTATTTTTGATGTATATTGAAGATTTATAAAGTTATTTAAACTTATAGCTTAACAACGATTGGCAACGATCTTGACAGCCATTTGACAGCTGACTAAATCCATAGATGAAAATAGTATCACAGACAATTATTTACCAAAAACATTGCCAGTAAAAAAACTTTCGGACTAAATGTAACCGATGACCGCTAGTAATGCAAATATGTTTATAGAACGCAAAATAAGATAACGAACGGATAGCGGCCCGTTAAAGAAAAACGGTTCGTTACGTAACCGAAATTTGGTACTTCGTTTATAAAACCGGCCCTAAGACAAACACTACACACATGTTAAGACTAAATAATACACACAAGATTAGGATCATCATACTTGTGAGAAGTATACATTCCAGGGATCAGAATGAACACTTCTAACAACCACGCTGTTATGCAAAAGACATTACCGTTCCCTTCCTTTTGTAATTATAATAAAAAAACAACAATGTCAAATACAAATCCAACATGTCTGATATTTCTCAACTATACCTAATCAAAGTATGGTCGTGATGGCCAGTCACTCCCACACTCTGACAACACTAAAGAAAGATAAAAAAAATAATACTGACAACACAATTACAATACCCAACAAATACAAACACAATCACCACAAACATTCAACGTAAGGACACAAAGCGCAATCGTGTTCTCACGATGAATGTAAGTTTGCAAACATAATGTCGGTTTATGTATGCCACACAAAAATAGCGGTACTACAGACCGAAATAAAATCTCACCAAAAGAACAAAGTTTTGCTAGGAAAAAAAAAAGATTATGACACAGAACCATCCACTTGTTCTACTTTTAGCATATCTTTCACATGAAAGGTACCCAGTGCCTTCCCATTCATGTCAGCTAATTGATACGCAACCGGGGAAATTTTCCCTACCACCTTGCTTTTGATGAATTTTGGTGCAAGTTTAGCAGAAAAATGTTTGCTCGCATCTGAAAGAATAAACGATCTTCGCCAGATGATATCTCCCACTTTGTACTGAATATCCCTGCGACGCAGGTTATACTGACGCTTATTGCGTTCATAAGACTGTCTTAACGATGTGCGCACCTGTGAAAAGATATCATTTAATTCCTGCAGATCAGCAGCCCAGGTGTCACGTTCTGAAAATTTAATATCCTCAGCATTGAAATCAGCATCTGCATATTCCTTACCTGAGATGACAATCTCCCTACCATAATTAAGAGAAAACGGCGTGTACCCTGTGACCTCATGCACTGCAGTATTTATTGCTAATTCAATTTCCGCTAAATGGTTCGCCCATGTTCTGTGGTCAGAACCAACATAAGAAGCAAGGGCTGAAACTAGAACCTTATTGACGCGTTCCACCGGATTATTCTGCGGGTGATACCTACAGTTGTAAAACAAATGCCTAATGTTGAATTTTTTAACTAAAGCCTTCATGTCCCGTGAAATGTACTGTGGCCCATTATCCAAGACGATGGTGTCCGGTACCCCAAACTTATAAAAAATTTCATCTTCAAGAATGCTAGTAATGTTATTCCCAGTGGCTTTTCTCAGAGGGAAAAGTTTGGTATATTTAGAGAAGAAATCGGAAATAACCAATAAATAAGTGTACCCTTTCTTGTATGAACTCGGATAAGGACCTAGTAAATCCGTCGCAATCATCTGCCATGGGCGTTGGACTAATTTGGGATTTCCCATAAGCCCTGGTGGAAGCAAATTAGTGCTTTTATAACCTAGGCAAATTTGACATTTGTTAATAAATTGTTTCACATCTGCTGCCATCTTGGGCCAATAATATTTATGCCTTATTCTATTTAACGTTTTCATTATACCAAAATGAGCACAGACCGGAGGAACGTGGTGTTCTACAATAACATTCTTTCTAGCTTCTTTAGGAAGAACCTCCTTCCAATCATACGACCTATGAAGGGCTTCCATACTTTGAATGTGTTTGTAAATCTTATTATTCACCACTTTCCACGCCGAAAATTTGTCAGGACTGGCAACAATTTTTTCTCTTAATTTGATGTACCATTTATCAGATGTGTCAAAGGTTTGAGCAATGATGTTAACTTGTAAGGGGTCGCGCGATAATGCATCTGGAATTATGTTGTCCTTTCCTTTACGGTGAATAATTTCAAAATTAAATTGTTGAAGCCTTACTGCCCAACGCGCCAACCTTCCCGAAGGTGATTTTAGGCTAGTAAGCCATTTAAGACTATAGTGGTCCGTAATTATTTTTACCGGAATTGGTGAGCCTTCGATATAGCCCCTAAATTTTTCTAACGCGAAAATCATGGCATTTAATTCCCTTTCTGTAGTGGAGTGATTTCTTTCTTGAGCCGATAATGATCTCGATATGAAGGAAATGGGGTGTTCTATTTGGTTATCATCATGTTGGCTAAGAACCGCACCGAGGCCAACACTTGATGCGTCGCAGCTAATTGTGAAAGGCTTATTAAAGTTAGGACAAGCGAGAACAGGAGCATTTACCAAACAGGATTTCAATTTCTCAAAAGCCGCCTGAGCTTTATCGTTCCACGCAAATTTTTTCCCCGCGAATTCTTTCTTTGTTAAGTTATGTAGAGGAGCAGCAATAATAGAAAAATTAATAATGAACCTTTTATACCAGGAAAGAACTCCTATAAATCTACGTAGGCTCTTTTGAGATGTAGGCGTTGGAAAGTCAACAATTGCTTTTACCTTATCTGGATCGGTGCGAAGCCCTTTGTTGTCAATGACAAAACCCAAATATTTCAGAGAATCTCTGCAGAAAACCGATTTATCTACGTTTATCGTAAGGCCCGCGGCCTGTAATTTCTGTTTAACCTGTCTCAAAAGATGTAAATGTTCTTCAAAGGAAGTGCTAATGATTATGATGTCATCAAGATAACAGAACACTTTGCCGTCGAACTCTTGGCCAAGTATCTTGTCCATTAACCTAGACATTCGCGAGCTAGCACCATGTAAACCGAATGGCATTGTCACTAAATGAAATAATCCTCTTTTAGGAATTGTGAACGCGGTTTTTCTTTTGAGTTCTCGTCTAGAGGTATTTGAAAGAATGCGTCATTCAGGTCTAAAGTGGTTAAATAGCGTGCACCCCCCAGACTATTTAATATATCAGAAATGAACGGTGTCGCGTATGCGTCACGCTTAGAGTTTGCATTTAGGACTCTACTGTCAAGACATAATCTGTAAGTGCCATTCTTCTTGGGTACCAAAACTATAGGGTTATTCCAAGAGCTATTACTAGGTTCCACTACCCCAAGCTCTAATAGTCTGTCCAATTCTGCGTGAACTTTCGGAAGTAAATGTGGCGAGATAGGATAAACTCGTTGTTTTATGGGAGAAGTGTTACCTGTGTTTATGACATGTTTTTCTAATGATGTCCTACCTAATCGATTACCCGAATAGGAAACATATTCGCGAATTACGCTATCTAAAGCAGAGCGCTGAGCAGTGTTTAAATTTGCTGCATTGTCTAAACCTATAACCTCAGTTTTGCATTTCGTATTGTCTAGCTCACTTGAGGACATCATTTTCGAAATTTTCGGACAAATATTGAAAACCTTCCAAAAATCACAGCCTAGAATAATGTTAGCTTTAATTTGAGGCATAACTACAAAACTGAAAGATTTTTCTACCTTATCTAAACGGACCGGAACCGTAATTTTATAAGAACATAACACAGAATGCCCCGTAGCAGATACTAATGAAAAACTAGAGTCTAATTTGGATAGCTTGAAGCCTTCATCTAAAAACTTACTATGAAAATTGTTACCTAGAATAGAAACGTGTGAACCAGAGTCTAATAAACCAGAGTAAAAAGAATTACCTACTTGGAACGAGACGTGAGGTCGACCGTCCCTGTTGGCCGCTCTCGCCTTGCCCGAAGCACGCAAATCTTCATAAAATTTTCTTACTACTGCCAGCCAGGAAACCCATTCACCGGAAGCGACCTTGGCGAACGCTGACGTCTTGGCGCTCGCTTTCGGGAACTCCCGGGCAACTAGTTTTTTGGACGACGGCAACCGCAAGCTGGAGACTTGACCCCCGGCCTACCGCAACGGAAGCAATGAACGTTCCTGGAAACATTATTAGACGGGCTAAGATTATCATAGTTTGCATTACGCTGATTATTCCTTAAATTGGGATTAAGATTTCCATCGTTGACATTACGTTGTTTGTTTCTGAAAGTAGTATTCAAGTTACCAGAATTCCTATTCTTATCCCTATTCGGAATATTATTATTACCCCCAGAATTCGAATTCAGGGAATGAGACACAACCTGAGGAGATCTGTCGTTTGAACGGCTGTCCGCCAATTCTATCATTTTACCAAGTCTCTTAAGAAAAGAAATGTCTGGAATAGTTGAAAGCGCCAGCTTCTGTATATACCTGGGCAACATATTGCAGCGTAAAATCTCCAATAATTCTGACTCAGGAAGTTTAGAGGATAAGCGATTGTTCAAAATCATGATCCGTGTTATAAAAGAACTTAAATTTTCCTTTTGCAGCTGAACTGTAGATCTTAGCTCTGCCAATAATCGTCTTTCCTGATCTAGAAGTTCGAACTCATCTTTCAGTCCTACGACGATCTCCTCCCAAGAGGTGAAAGAAGTACGATTGACTCTGAACCAAAGGAGTGCATTTCCTGTAAATAATTCAACAGCTGAAGAAAAAAGTGAAACTCTACTCACGTTTCTAGCGAGAGCTAACTCTTCAACTCTTTCTATGAAATTGCGAACATCGGATGAACCATCGTAAGAAATGTCCCATTTGTAAACCGGTACTGATGCTGGCGAAGGAACAGAGGCAGCTGTCGACGATGTTTCTGCTAATTTCGGCATATTGAGATGTGATTCAGAATTGCTTCTTGTGATAATACTATACTTCATAACCTAGCTCAAGCAGGGTAGGAAAAAATAAAAAATTATTAGAACATGCAACAACAATGCAACGTGTAGACATATGTAACATACAACAATTGTACATGAAAACTACCGTGCTGTTTAAACAGGTAGGAATAAAAATATTAAAACTAAAATGTCTCCAGCTCACTGGGGAACATTAAAAACGCCGAATGCGCTGATCAATGAGCTGATTTCGGGCACAAAACTGTATAATTCTATAAACTACAAGTGGTAAGCACAATGAGAACGGGCTGCTTGAAGAATAAACGCACATGAAAACAATCCACCACGAAACGACACATAAATTGGTAAAATTCGTACAAATCGGAAAAAAACATCGCTGGCCAAAAAATTCAAATTACGGTTCGATTAGCCGTTGTGCGCCATTTTGTAACGTATAGTTTCACGTATTTATAAAACTTACCGTATCACCGGTTATTTGCTCTACTTAAACTTGTAGCAATAAAGGGAATGAAATGAATACAGCAATATTAATTGTGATAAACAACACAGGGTATATTTGAGATTTAATTTGAATACAAGAGCAATACTTATATTTAAATCATCAGGGGTGGTTGACTACTAGACAGCCAACGTAAATTGAATACGGCCTCGATGTTTAACTCGTATGATTATATTAACTAAGAATCTAAAATAAAACATCACCACAGAGCGCCAGTCTAGAAAGCTTATCTAAACAAATTTATATTCATGGTGATATCTAAGAGATGTGTCTAAATCATGTGGATTAATCAAATTTGTCTCACGTGTGCGTATTAATCTCCGACATTCAAGCAGCCCGTTCACGATGACCTTTCCCCACCAGCATAAATATACCACTCTCTAGATCGATATCTTCCGGCTTTTTGTATCCAACAGAATTATACAGTACTTAACCACAGATATACAAGCAGTACCTACCGTGCGGAGCAGAGCAGTAGACAAGGTAGAGGAAACTCAAGGCCATTTAAAAAAAGATGCGACCATAGACAACATAATTGCTCTCAGCCTACTTTATTCACTCACTAGCCCAAAAGAACTATTATAAAAATAAAAATGTCCTTGAAGCAGAAAAATGTCGAAATGTTTTCCAAGGGCAAGGTTCATCTGACTAAGAAAATAAACTTTTACAGTGCATTTCCTTAAGATGAAACTTGTTAATCTGAGAAGAAGACACCCAAAATGACAAGAAATTTGCAAAAACACTGAAGAAAATTTCCAAAACATGATTGTCCGACAGTACGACGAAAAATTCCGACATTTTTCAGCCTCATGAACTCATGGTTACATATGTTTAAAAATCTTTAATTTCACCAAAACAATAAGATAATACAGGATAACACTAATCAATAACATGAATAAGTTTATCGATATAATAAATAACATTTATACGTTGTGGAGGAAGACATATGTCAAGTATCAAGCATTGTTCAAAAAACCGAACGAATAACCTAAAACTGTTAATTCACTTTAAACTTGAACTTACGTAGGAAGGTTGAATATAATATGTTTATAACTCGCTAACACTATACTGGCTTATATTGTATTTTTATCACGAACAACTTTAACACGCAATATTTTCGACGGAAATGATAGTATTTCGGCAGCAAATGACAACCCGCGTGTATAAATAAACCACTGTCATTTTGTTTGAATGATTTGAAAACTGTCAAACGGCATAATTCCGTCATCTCTTTCTGTTACACGAGTCATTATGGTAGAGAGCGAGAGATCAAACCAATCCTTCTGTTCTCACCAATGAGATCTGAGCTTTTAGCCATATTATTCGTTTTCTATAAGAATTTTGAGGTGGGCGTGGCGGTTTCAAATGAGTTTCATGGCCAAAGCTTAGTTAAATGCCCCTGCCCACCAGCCACGAAAACCAACTGACGGCTTCTCTGGAATTCCACGCTCGGCTCTTGAAATCAACGAGTGGCGGCTTGAAATTCTATGGCAACGCGTGTCTAGAAATCATGTTAAGTGAGCGGCCAGTTCCTACCGCTACAATATAAAAATTAGCCAACCTTGACAAATATTTTTCATATTTAATTAAATTAAATACGTTGTTTATTAACCACGAGTTTTTTTTATTAATTATCACATCTACCGGTTTCGCTTCAGTCAAGCTTCATAAGGATGTTATTAATGACTTTTTGTTTGACTTTTTGATATTGCCGCATACAGAGCTCCGGGCCAAAAAGGCCCCTTTCTCTTTCATCATGAGTTTATATTATGGTTGTTGGAAATTGTGAGATATTAATAACTAAAAAATAAGACAGAGAATAATAAAGGAAGACAGAGGGAGACAGAATATGACATATTATGTAAGAGTCATTGATATATTATACTAGATTAGCCCTGTCTATTTGAATTCATTTTAAAAATGACACCACATAGCGTACATCACAAATATGCAGATGAACTCAACAATCCAACTCTGTTTAAGCTCCTTGTACAAGTGTTCAAACTCGTAAGCGAAAAGCGAGGTTGTAACGGGATAAATTAAGTACCCGTTGATTTACATTATTTGGTGTGGATATCCGACAACTGGCGACACCATGAGACAAGGAGCGGTGTTTGGCTGACGGAACAAGAGGAGCTTCGTCTTCAGTGTTGCCAACTTGGCGGATTTTCCGCTATATCTGGCGGATTGAGTGCCTTCGAAACGGAAGAATTTTGTGTCTAGCGGAATTCAAAATTTTGGTGGATTTTCTGGCGGAATCGAATAGAGCCCGGAATTACTAATTACTGAAAAAATGGGGAGTCCTTCGTTTCATTACTTTATCGCACTGGCAATTTCTCCAAGCAAACAATAGCGGCAATCACACGTCCACTTCGGAGCAATGGTACTGCGTGCCACTGCAGGCCGCCGCGCAGAAGAGTTCGAAAGTAAGGTAACGGTTTGCAGCACGGACCGCAGACTAATGTGACACTTTTTTACGTGGTGGCCGGGAGCGGCGCTTGGTACCGTTGCTGAGAATTTTAGATGTAATGATCGCTATTTATTTATACGTATATATGACTTTCGGGGATTTCCTTTTCTCAGGGACCTCGGGGAATTATTTCGTTATTGAGAATGATGTACCCTGTTGGCTCGTTTAGTTCTTTGTTTAAGTTCTATACTTCTATACAGTTCTAGAATTCTGCCGGCGCGTCATATATCGTTTGTCTGGGTCAACAGTTTTATAATTTATTATTGTGCATGCCGATACCGATTGCGATCGTGAATTTAGTTAGTTTGTGTTAGAATTTAGTTAGTTTGTAATTATTTAGTTTGTGTTTATCAAAAATGCCGAAACCACAGTACAGACAAAAATTTCGTGCAGAGTGGCTTAAAGACAAATTATTTGAAGACTGGATTGTTCGTAAAAACGATCCGAGTGGTGAGGATTTCCCCGAGTGTAAATTTTGTCGATGTGTTGTTAGCAGTAGTAATAAATATTGTGATTTCAAGAACCACATGCAATCAAAAAAACACCAACTAAATTCAAGTGCCTTTTCAAGTGGAAGTCAAAAAACTCTCAATTTTTCAAAAGAATCCCAACCGAAAGCAAATTCATCAGAAGCTTATTTGAGTCTTTTTATTGCTGAACATTGCAGCATTTTGACGATTGATCATCTCGGAAGTCTTTTAAAAAAGGTTTTTCATGACTCTTCAGCTGCTAAAGATTTCCAGTTGCATCGCACGAAATGCAGTGCAGTGATAAATAACGTGCTTAGTCCACATTTTGTAAAAGAACTAAAACACGATATTGGTGATGGTTATTTTAGCTTATTATTGGATGAGTCAACGGACATAAGTGTATGCAAGTACCTTGGAATAGTCATTATTTACTACAGCAGCTCTTTGCGAAAAATTGTGTCAACCTTTTTGAAACTTGCTACATTATCGGAGTGCACTGCTGATGGAATAGTTTTTACTCTAAAGCAAACATTATGCGAGTTCGACCTCAATCTACAGAAAATGTTAGGTATCGGATAGGTATCATATATTGAAAGTCATCTGGATCCCCGACCATATTTGGGATTCCAATTTGAAACCAAGATGACATCGTTAAGGGAAAATAATATTTTGAAGTGAAACTTCTTTAGGCGCGTAATGGATTTTCGGGGACGGAGTAAAACCGAGTCAGGATCGACACGAAAATGCGGGTACCCCCACCACCGCTCACCGTTCACTGTCCCTCTCTCACCATATGCGCTTGTTGAGGTGGGGGAGCCGCTCACGAACGTTCTCTCTCTTCTCTTCTTTCCTCTCTCTCAGACACCAGCGAACTGCGCCACGCCAAGCATCAGCTGCTTGGTTAGTATACTGCGTCGTGAGTGTAATACGAGTGAAATACGTAATTGATTGTGGTTCATACGGTTTGGTACAGAATTTCAGTGTTAAAAATGAGTAGTGACGAGATAGAGGTGATGAACACATCATTGTCATTGTAATTTCTTTGTAATTTTTAATTGTAATATTGTTATTTATGTAATATTGTATACTTGTGAATAAATTGAAAATTTTTGGAACTATACATTAATCGAACGTCATTCATCTATAAGAAAATATTAGAAAAAGCAAATCCATGCTTCGTCGTTGAATTATTTAACCTCTAATTTTCAAACTAACCTAAGAGAGAAAATAGAGATGATGAAATGAAAATAGAGAGAGAGGAATACTAGAAGTTTCACTTCTGTCTTGCGTAGGCTTGACACACCCACTTTTTTGTGTCAGTAGCACAGGAACAAACTTTACGTAAACGATGTGTTGATTTTACAGTAAAATTAATAAAGGAACTTCGTCAGAGACTTCCTGATAACTTTGAAATTTTGGAAAAAATTAATGTTTTCAGCGTAAGCAACACATTGAGAGTACACAAGGAGTCCATAACGCCTTTACTGGTATTATTTAAATATCCATCTGATGAAATTTCTCTCATCGAAGACCAGTGGAAAATGATACATTTCACCAAATGGACAAAAATAAATAGTACAATCGAATTCTGGACAGAAGTCAAATTTTACGAAGATGCTGCCAATGTGAATCCCTTCAAGCACTTATGTGATTTTGTATTTACAATGTTAATTTTACCACAGTCAAATGCAGATGTGGAAAGAGTTTTTAGTATGATGAACATTGTAAAAAATAAATCCAGAAACAAAATGAAAACTGATTCGGTAAATGCAATTTTGAATGTTCGTTCGGGATTACAGCGATTAAATAAAACCTGCGATACATATACATTACCCACAGAGGTATTAAATATGGTAGGAACTGTAAAAATATATAATAAGAAACGTGACCTAGCCCAACCATCTACGTCTTCATTACAATTTGAAGACCAACAGGGTCAACATGCGGTGGCGGCGGAAAGTGAAGATGATGATATACTGTTTTAACTTTATTTTACTAAAATACTAATTTCTAAGTGAACATTAACATAAAAATTTAATAATCTGTAATAAAACGTTTGTATTGTGTTTCATGAAACTGATTTAGTTCATCAATAAAAACTGTGTAATGTTCGTGGTTTTAAATTAAGCGGAATATCTGGCGGAATCCAACTAAGTTTTTAACGGAATTTGGCGGATTTTTTTGTAAATTCTAGCGGAAATGTAGAATCCTTGTTGGCAACACTGTTCGTCTTCAGTATTCGGGTGGCGGATGGGTGGCGGATCCAGCAATCACACGTACGGAGAAGAAAGGACTCTTCGCGGATGGCGGTCAACACGAAATCGGGAAGTTTTTAGTTTATCATCATGCATTTCAATATTCAAGTCAAATATTCAATCTTTAGTTTCTCCTTTTTACTTTCATTGGTTTACTATAAATTATAAATTTTGTTCTATCGTATATATATGGAACTGGCGCCCTTAATATTTATAGTAATGATATTTAAAATTATAATTCATTTTACTACCTACAATGTAGCATAACTTTCAATCACCATGTTAATTATTTTTACGTAATAATATACCGACCTACTAACGTTTCTTCGAGGTTAGTCGCACCCTGAGATTATTTATATTTAAATTATTCTTTGAGTCTCTTGCTATGTTTTTGTTTTATAATAAATTATATTCTCTAAGTATGAATCTTTTTATTTAGATTATCATCCTCATTATTCTCACATTGATTCACATATTTTTAATATGTTACATTTGGCGACCCAACGTGGAAACCGGGTTTTTTTTTGTTGTTTCATGGTGATTTAATGTGCTGTTGTGGGTAGTTTGAATAGTTTCATGTTAATTTCATGTATTTTTTTTAATTTTTGAGTAATGAAATGCATAAATGAAGCTTCACGAGTTCGTGTTGATTCGCGAGAGTTTTTTTGTTCTTCCGTCGTTATAATTGCAATCGGGGGTTTAATTTTAATTTGAACATTTTTTTTGCAGTCCGCCACCAAATACTCAGAACGCCAAGCGTTCATTATTTTTTTTCTTTGTGACGTAAAATTCTATTTCGTCATATATTTTATTTTAATTGTTACCGTTTTGAATCCGTGACGTATTTAGTAAGGCGTCATCGCATTATTTAAAACATTCTGAATCAGAATACCTACTTGATTCACTGGCAAATAATATTATTTAAATATGTACAATGATTGTGTGTGGGTAAACTAATTATTATTTTATTTCCTCAGTGCACCGGTAGTTTATTTTTTCACAATATTCGTGAACAACATGCGTCGCAATTTTTGGTGACTATTTATTGCAACAAAATTAATTGATCAAACGGAGTAAGTTAAATTCTTATTGTTATCATGGATTTTTTTCTCATAAATGAATAATAATAATAATGATTACTATTATTTGATTCACATAACGCCATTTTTGTGCAAAATTTCCTCAAGATATATTAATATTCCTCTTTCAGGTTATGTTGAATTACATTTGCATACCATTTCACATCCTGTATAATTGGAATAATAACATTATAATATGATACTTCTTTGTCATTTTCATTTCAATTGACATAGACTTTTAAATCTTCCTGTTATAAGGCATACATAGAAATTATTTTTAAATTAATAATTTATTTATTTTTGAAATATATTTTCCTGTTATAGGAAATAATTAAACTTTCCATCAATGACAAAAGGGAGTTATTTTTATTTATTTTTCGATAAGATAATGAAATATATAAATGTGAATTTCAGATTTCTACATCAATGCAGTCAAGTATCACGGGATCGCTTGCTGGTAGTTTTGGAGGAGACGTCTTTCATCACTGCGGCAGACGACTCCTGTATATTGCGGTTTGCCTGTATAATCATTGCATAAAGAGGTTATATTGTTTGTTTATTTTGTTGATTTTCTTTGGGGCTATGCGAGGTGATATAATGATATCTTCTAGGAAGGATTTAAAGTCATTTTATCGGTTCAATTGGTTTCGGAGGAGTTGACTCAAGTAAAAACAAAAAAAAAAATCTCAATAATTATTTTTTAACTGTGGAACCTTTAATGTTTACTGTGGGTACTTTAAATTTATGATTGATATTGCATCATCTGGGGTTAATTGGAGTCTGAATTTTATCACAATCATATTTGATAGTCAATGTAACATGCTTAATTTAGATCATGACATGGAAGTCCATTAGAATTTCGATATAATTAACTTATTGCTATATTGTGGATGTAACACATAGTTTGCCTAGTTTGATATTTTGAATTTTCTGAAGAATTTTTTTCTTGAAGTCAGACATTTATTTTTGCGTTATTTTATTTCTCAAGGAGATTATTAAATGATTAAAATAAAATCACTTTTTTAATTAGAATGGTTCTTTTAACATTTTACATACAGAACAATGTTACATATTTATTCGAGGAAAGATTTATAATGTGATTATTATCTATAAAAAAAAAGTAACGTCACACACACACACAATTATTATTATATGCATATTTTTTTTTCTTTCACAACACATATTTGATGTTGATGATTTTTCAAGTAAAATTTACTAAAATACACTTGAATATTTTACTACAACATGGTAAAATAATGTTGTCTATCTCACTATAAATATTTATATTATTCGTTCTTAACAAGTTCTCGTAATCGTTTGAACGCCACAAACGAGAAATGACAATTTGATCGCTTACATTTGATGCGTAAACGTAACGCGTACCTATGTTTACACATTAAATACATGTATGTTTTGTTTTAGTCTTGTTCAGTGTCTTGTCATAATGTCAAGTTTTGTTTGGGTAGGTCTTAACGTATGATTTTCAACTTAAAAAAAAAAAAAAAAAAAATATGTAGCCTGTATCTTACAGTGGGAATGTCACTTCATGCTTGGGTAGCCTCTGAAAGTGAATTTTTCTTTTACATTGCACATGTTTTTTTAATATAAAACCGCTGAGGCTTTGTACAGCTCGTAAGGGTTGACTGTAAGGGTGGGAATGATGTATATATTTACATCTAATGTCCATAGGGCATAGAGGGCCTGTAGCGTGTGGAGGTTTTTGCCCACATGAGACAGGGGAACTATGTGCTATGTGATATAGTGAAAGCAATTGGCTTTTGTTGCAATTTTTCTCGGGAGAAATGTACTACATGCTTTTTAGCCTCTGAGAGTACATTTTCTTTAATGCCGCCATGCTTTTATAAGCCTCTGAGTGTGCACCTGATGAAATAGTAGATAGTGTTTTGGGCACTTTTTTTTTTTGGAAGGTGATAATTTAAAAAAATAGAAAATCATAACGTTAATTTCCTTGTGAGAGCGTGTTTTTGTTTTGTGTTTTCCTTTTGTTTTTTTTTAAAGTAAAGGATTAAATTGTTCAAATGCTAATTTCCATCTCTATTGCAGAGGATATGTTGGTTATTATTTGGCAATTTTTTTTTCAAACGCTAATTTCCATCTCTATTACAGAGGATATGTAGGATATTATTTGGCAATTTCTTTTTAATTGCTGTAAATTCGGTAACTCATGCTATTTCCATCTCTAATATAGAGGATTTGTTGTAAACTCATAAACAGTGTTTTATGTTTAATTGTCCATTGATTTGATTTTTTTTATAAATTCGGACTATTTTGGTCATTTTCCTTCTCTATAATAGAGGATTTATCGGAAACTTTGTTTTTGGATTTCAAAAGTAATTAATAACGTAATATGGTTATTATTATTTACATACTAATATTTCTGAGATATTCATATCGGGTAGAAACAAATTCAATTGAATTTGTAATTTTATAATAAGTCCAATTTGATGGCAATTGAAGTACAATTTTATACAATCTATCAGTAATTTTGAGTTCTTGAGCTCGTGCAGTTTATTTAAAATAAAATAAAATTTAATATTCAACTTACATTTTCATTCATCGATAATAATTAATGATGATTTAAATTTTAATTTTAAATTCATACATAAATGATCTCGTATTCGAATTTTACAGGGTAGCTCAAATATGACAACATTTATCGCTTGACTTAACAGTAAAGTTATTTTGGTCTTTATTTCAACTTATAGATACATAATATAGGAACTTATGATGTAATCTTTACACATTTTCACACTTTAGATTTGTGATTTTCATAATTATTATTTTGAAATTTAATAATATTAACTGCCATCTTTTGGAAATTGTTCTAAACTTCGAGCTCACTTTTAACTAAAAGGTTCGCACCTTGGATAGGATGTTGACATTAATTGATATTAATATTGGTTACATATTTTTTTAGAAAATACCATTGAATTTTAAATAGGTGTTTAATTCTATTTTACACTGTTTACCTAATTTTTTTTAAATGTTCGTACATAAGTAGAACTAATTGACACATTTAGTTTTTTTTCTATAATAACTGGCATTGCAGTTTGATCGCTTCTGATGCCCATACATTTCTATTTTATTTTTTTGGAAATTTAGGAAATTCCATATAATTGGTTATGACAATTTCATTATATCATGATTATTGGGGCCAGTATGTTTCAATCAAAATTATAACTTTTGGTAGTGTTTATCATCACTTCTATTTTTTTATGATTATATTATTAATATGATTAATTATAATTTCTTTTGCCTCTCTTTGTAAAGTAAACCAATTAGTTAGGGGTTAGATAATAGGGGACTTTAAGAAGAAGCGGAACCAAGGATCTCAACATAGAAGCAATTGACTACTACAGAGGCTATGAACATCGCATGGCTTTACTTCGCATCTCCTACGGGCAATCTCATCATCAAGACGTAAACTACTTGGATTCTTCTCAACCCCACATTCAACGACTATCAGCCTTCTACTTCATAAGGAACTATATACCCTTTGACATTCATCTCAGAAGAAATTATGGAATAGCCTGGCTCTAAAGGCTTCATGCGGAGTTGGATATTCTCTTCAAACTTCTTATAACCGGAGGGCTGCACTGTACCCAAAATGGACTTTGAGGAAGTGCCAGGAGGCACTACAAAAAAAAAAAATTATAATATAACATAAACATAATTTTTTTTTCTCAACGGAAAGGGGTAATGTAACGGGATAAATTAAGTACCCGTTGATTTACATTATTTGGTGTGGATATCCGACAACTGGCGACACCATGAGACAAGGAGCGGTGTTTGGCTGACGGAACAAGAGGAGCTTCGTCTTCAGTATTCGGGTGGCGGATCCAGCAATCACACGTACGGAGAAGAAAGGACTCTTCGCGGATGGCGGTCAACACGAAATCGGGAAGTTTTTAGTTTATCATCATGCATTTCAATATTCAAGTCAAATATTCAATCTTTAGTTTCTCCTTTTTACTTTCATTGGTTTACTATAAATTATAAATTTTGTTCTATCGTATATATATGGAACTGGCGCCCTTAATATTTATAGTAATGATATTTAAAATTATAATTCATTTTACTACCTACAATGTAGCATAACTTTCAATCACCATGTTAATTATTTTTACGTAATAATATACCGACCTACTAACGTTTCTTCGAGGTTAGTCGCACCCTGAGATTATTTATATTTAAATTATTCTTTGAGTCTCTTGCTATGTTTTTGTTTTATAATAAATTATATTCTCTAAGTATGAATCTTTTTATTTAGATTATCATCCTCATTATTCTCACATTGATTCACATATTTTTAATATGTTACAAGGTGTTGTTGTAATTTGAATACAAAGCCGTCACCAAACCAACATTTTTTTTGCTAAACCAGTACTGAATTAGGTAAAGGACTAATAAATAACACAAAATGATTTTTATTTTCACATTTTAAGTTTTAGATTCTGTACACTACATATTGAACCAAAACGGGAAACGTACACATATGTATTTACTATTGAGCAGAAGTTTTATGATTTTACAAAATTATTAATATAAAATAGTATATAATTATCAAAGAAAGCGTTTACTTTGTGGCTTGACAGTTTAATCAAATAAAAAGTCATTTTGTTTGTTAACGACTTTGTTAGGTTTATAAGACAGCATTATAAAAAACTAGTCTAGGTACAAACATTAATAAGGTATAAAATATAATATTAAAATAAAGCGACAGAAATCATATTAGACGAGGACAGAGCTTCAGAGTGGGTGTGGTGGGGTGGGAAAAGGGTGGGTGGGGGTTACATGGTTATAGTACCAATTTATTTATGCCCATTAAATAAGCTTTTACATTTTTACATTGTGTTTGTCTCCTTTTTTTCAAATATAGGCACAACTTTACATATCTACGGAAAAAATTATGATTGTACCTTCCTTCCCAAGGATTGGAGTGAACCGCGCCAACAACCTCGCCAACAACCTCGCCAAATGCATGCCGATCGGGTAGGACCGACATTTATTTCTTATATTAACTGCTGTAATGTCATACAATTTCAGAGAAATGCCTGTTTCAGTTTATTCGGAAATATATAAATGGTGCTTAATCAAAGCTAGACAATAACAACCAGTAATTATAATAACCTTTCTCAGATTAAGCAACGATACCTAATTTGTGGGACCTGAAGGAAATTGCAGTCTAAACGTTTGGGATGAAAATGATTTGAGCCCACATGGTTTCCTGATGATGGTACGGTCAACGTGTTCCGATATCGTGATAATTAATGTTTTCGAAATTTACTAAAAGTTCAACCAGAAACCTGTTCATTCATTCGTTAAAGGCCAGCAATCCGTTTTTTTTGTTTTTAATAAATTACAAATACTCATTTATTTACGTATTTGTAACTCTATATATAATAAAGTTATTTTCACATAATTGAATCCGGATTGTTTATATCCATTTCTCAATTTTTTCTCGGTTTGTGGGGAAACCTAAGCGAAAATAAGACATTTTAAGAATAATTATCGGAATGTATATAGAAAATATTTATTCCTATACCTAACATTTTAAGCCTACATGAATGTTCCTTTTCATGTTTTTTTTTTTTTTTTGAATGTATATTTTATTTAGTCATAAAATTTTACATCTTGTACCTAATATATTATTTTCTAAGACTACTATAATATTATTTACCACTTACATACTAAAATTTGGACTTTGGACAACATTGAGACATAATCCACGAAAAACTGCAAGACTTTTAGCTTCCTTAACAATTACCGGGAGTTCATTGAACATTTTAAAACCTTTATAATAAATATTGTTTTGTGTTCCCGATAAATGTGTTTTAGGAAGCCTAAAATTCTTGCAGTTTCTCGTAGGATATAAATGAACTGTACTATTAATTCTAACATTCTTTGACAAATAGTCAGGTAATATTTTGTTTTTTTAACTTATAAGTAAACACTAAGGTACAGTGGTGCCTCACACAACGAACTTAATTCGTTCCAGGAGCAAGTTCGTTATGCGAAAAGTTCGTTATGTGAAACGCGTTTTCCCATAACAATACATGTTAAAAAAAATAATTCGTTCTGTAGCATAAAATATGGTAAGATGACATAAAAAAAAGATAAATTTTTTGTTATTATTTTTATTTAGATACATCTAAAAACATAATGAAAAAAACACACATTTTTTAATTTTAAGAAATAATCGAATCTTGCACATCTTCATCCATTTTCCGCCGATGGTGCAGTGAAAAACCTGTCCAAAGTCGTTTGTTTCTCTCTTTTCTTCAACATCTGCCGGAAATAACGGACAAGAGTATCGGAGTACAGGTCGTTGATCCTGTTTGCTTCAGCGGAATCCGGATAGTGGGCATTGGTAAACTCCTGAACTGCTTTCCATTTGACCAGGATGTTCTTGATGTCAGCAGTTGGAATTGGTTGATTGTTTGATTGTTGCTCCTCGTTATCAGATGACGCTTCCCTTTGAGCATTGTCCTGTTGTTGGGCCAGAAGTGTTTGGAGCTCTTCAGTTGTCAGCTCTTCTTTGTGTTCCTCAATAAGCTCCTCTACATCCTCTTCCTCTACCTCTAATTCCAACCTTTGGGCCACTGTGATGATGTCCTTCACCACTTCTGTGTCATCAACTACTGCTTCTTCCTGAATCCACGAAGGCACAAGCATCTTCCAAGCAGAAATGAGGGTCCTTTGTGACACTTCTTCCCAGGCCTTCTGTATAAGTCGTATTGCCAAAAAGATATCAAATTTCTTCTTCCAAAACATTCGGATAGTCATATTGTCTCCACCAAACTCGCATTCTTCAAACACCTTATTAAAGAGGGCTCTAGTGTAGAGTTTTTTAAAGTTCGCAATAACTTGCTGATCCATTGGCTGGAGAATGGATGTGGTGTTTGGTGGCAAATACTGCACCTTGATAAAAGAATAATTTTCCTGCAATATTTCTTCTAGGTCTTTTGGGTGAGAAGGGGCATTGTCAAGTATCAGAAGGGCTTTGAGCGGCAGTTCTTTTTCCAACAAGAATTTCTTCACGGCAGGAGCAAAGGTTTCCAGAATCCATTCGTTGAAGATAACTTGGGTCACCCAGGCTTTTTGATTGGACTTCCAATGGACGGGCAATTTGGACTTAATAACGTTATTTTTCTTAAAAATTCTTGGATTTTCAGAGTGATAAACCAATAGAGGTTTGAACTTGAGGTCTCCGCTGGCATTAGACGAAATCATAAGGGTAAGTCTGTCCTTCATGGCTTTGTGTCCTGGCAATTTCTTCTCTTCTTTTGTAATGAATGTTCTGCTCGGCATTCTTTTCCAGAAAAGACCCGTTTCATCGGCATTGAACACTTGTTGTGGGCAGTATCCTTCATCCATAATAAATTTTTGAAAATTAATAGAGAACTTTTCTGCTTCTTTTTTATCAGCACTGCCAGCCTCACCATGCATATTAACGCTGTGGATTCCATACCTTTTCTTAAATCTAAAAAACCACCCCCTGCTGGCTTTGAAATCTTCTTTATTATCTTGATTGCTGCTACTTCCAGGGATGTTTTTCTTTAGATCTTCATAAATTATCTTGGCCTTGTAACAGATAATATCTTGGGTTGTTACGTCACCTTTCACCTGCCTGTCCTTAATCCAAATCGCTAATAGCCTCTCCATTTCCTCGTGGATTGAAGATCTATGTTTTTCATTAAATAGTTTTGATACTCCTTTGGCTACTTTGGCTGATTTTATTGCATCCTTGTTTTTCAAAATGGTGAAAATGGTGGTCTTGTTGAGGCCAAACTCTTTGACGAGGTCACACTGTTTTACCCCACATTCACTCCTTCTAATTATTTCCTGTTTCATTTCAAGAGAAATCACCTTCCTGCTTTTTTTAGAATCCATCATATAAAAAAAATGTTGAGTTTATCTTAAAAGGACGACTGCCGTGATACGTGTGCGATTTAATTCGTAATGAAGAACGATTGCTGCGATACGTGCGTAAGTTAAGCGTACTACGCAGTGACTAACGAGTCTAACGACTGCCTGCGCGGGAGGATGCAATTAATCGGCAGTGATCGTAGAAGATCGGGCGACTTCGTTGTGTGAAGCGAAGTTCGTTGTATGAATCGTGGAATGAACGAAAAGGAAGTTCGTTGTGTGCAGCATTCGCTGTGCGAGGCGTTCGTTGTGTGAGGCACCACTGTATTATAAACTAATCGTTGCCACACACTTAAAAGATTGAGTTGACATTGCATGGTTTTTATTCTGGTGTACCTGCTACAACACAGTATTGACCTCATGCCTCTGTTCTGGATTACTTCCATTCTCTTAATTTGGGTTTTGTCACTCAGAAAGATTACACTTGTACAATAATTCAGATGGGATGCTACAGTGGTATTGTATCCTTGTTTTAATGTCCAATATTCCCTTTATCCTACTTAAGAAATTAACCTTTTTCGCAATTTTTTTATTTAAAATTTCAAAGTTAGTGTTAAATTTTAACTAGTTATCGATTATGATTCCCAAGTATTTAATTTCTTTTACTTCTTCAATATTTTGATTGTCTATATTTAGGACAGTATGTACGTTTAGTTTTTTCCCTAACACCATGAATTTACTTTTAGTTACATTTAATTTCAATTTATTTATGTTTAACCACTTGGATAATTCATTAAGTTCATTTTGTATTTTTGACAATGCATCTTCAATATTATTTGCTATAGTATATAAAAGTGTTTCATCTTCAAAAAGTTTGATGGAACAGTACTTTAAGCACTTCACTATATCATTAATATATAAAATAAATAAAAGCGGTCCCAAAACAGATCCAAGAACACTGCTATGGTGATTTTCTTCTGATCCATAGCTGTTTTCCATTCATTTATCACATAATTTATCGCTGTTTCACAGGAATATTTATTTCTAAACCCAGCTTGTTCTTTTACTAGAATGTTATTTTTTTCTATAAATTTACTCATCTGTTCTTTCATAATGCATTCTAGTAATTGTTCATATTTAGGTAATCCATTTATTGGTCTGAAGTCTTCGAAATTTTTAGCATTTATTATTTTGGGCACTGGTGTTATTATGGAGATTTTCCATGACTGCGGAAAAATTCCCTTAGTCAGAGATTCATTTATTAGTGCAACTAATCTGTCTCCTATAGCTGGCAGTGCATCTTTGATTATGCTTATAGTAATTCCATCCGGCGATGATTTTGGTTTCATTGTTTTAATGATTTTCATTAAATACTCACTGTCAATTTTATTAAACCTGAAAATATTTTTATTCTCATTTTTTTCCGATGATTGAGAAGAATGAAGTGACTAATAGAATACTCTTACTTATGTTTATGACACTAAGTACAAAATTTGTGTTAAATTTTTGGGCTATTTTAGGTGTATCATCTTCAACTCCATCTGGAAACCGAATTTCCTTAATGTTTTCCCTCTGTTTGCCGCTTATAATTTCTTTAAGTGTAGTCCACATTTTTCTTGTGTCACTGTAACGGACGTACTGCTCCGGTATCGGACGCGGTCGCCCCATATTAAAATCTGCCATTTTCCTTAACTTTGCCTGTCTTTAAATTGAATAAACTGCCTGTAAATGTATGTAAAATTAACCTGTAAACCCTAAATAATGTAGAAATTTGTAAAATTGTTATGTAAATGTAAAATTGTTACAATAAATGAACGTCGGAGCTTGGCTGGAGGTATACGGGCAGAGAAGTATTGTGAGAGCTGGTAAAATCATAATTTAATTCGGGCACGATTGTTAGAACCGTGCCAAAACGTAGTGGGAAGCCGTGCCGTGCGCCATGCGCCGTCATAGCGTCACAAATGACCGGTGGTACGCCGTCATTACGTCCCACGGGCACGGTTCTGAGGATCGTGCCCAAACAAAGAAACTACCGAAACCGAAACTACCGGCCGAGCGGCGGTAGACGGCCCGGGGGGCGCCGCGATAGCGTCGCTACACGGCTCACGGATTCCAGGAATCAAAGAGAAAGTGGGCCCGTGTGAGCGTCCGCGCGCCCGCCGGTGGCCTATAAAACGTGCAACATGCCCTCAAAACGTCAGATCGCCAGCAACCACCACCAGCTCAACACCTCTCTCTCTCTGCTCTGCCCTTTACCTCGCTCCGACTTCTGACTCTGCTCGCCTTCTTTCACTCTGACCCCCGCCTCACCCTGGACCACGGACTGCCTACCCCTTCGGACCAGACTCGGAATCAGCTCAAGAACAAGCGACAAGCAATCGGACCAGCTCTACAGCGGCTTCAGAGACGGCCCCGTTCTACCCCTCCACGCCACTGAAGGACGACATCTCACGCCTCCACGGATTGGGATCACCGCCCTGTTTACAGTCTTGTGTGTCACACATTACGTCTGATACATAAGTGGTCCTTCGACGCCGGATCTTTCTGTGGATAAGATGTCACCTTCACTGCGCTCTGGGAAGAACAGCGCTGACGGGGATTCATCGCAGGGAAGCGATGATCCCACACCGACCGGGGCGGCCACAGCCGCGCCCCCCGGACTCCGGCCAACCGCCCCCCTGGCCCCCTCTGATCCCCGAGCGGACCCACTGCCTGGTCCCTCCGGCGCATCACCACCACAGACGCCCCCTGCCGCGGCCGACGTCTCGTCAAGAAGCGAGGCTTCCAGCGAGGACACGCTCCGGCAGGCGCAGCTCGAGCTAAGAGCTGAGAGGCGGCGCACCCAGAAGCTGCAGGACGACCACGCCCGACAGATGGCAGAACTTGTCGCCATGCTGAAGGGCCTCACGCGGACCGCTTCACCTGCAGCCTGGCAACCCGACGGAGCCTATCCCGGAAGCCAGCCATCTAGCGGCCCCGGGCAAGCTCAGAGCTACGCACCCGAGGCGCACACCACTGGCCCACGGGTGGGCCTGCCACAGACTGTGGCGCCCTCTAGCGGCCCCAGTCACAGCCTTGCCTACACAGTGGGGGGAGAGCCCACTGTTCCGCAAGCTACAGCACCACGGGTGGGTCTTCCACAGACTGCGGCGCCCCCGAGCGGCCCCAGTTACAGCCTTGCCTACACAGTGGGGGGAAAGCCCACTGTTTGGCAAGCTACAGAACCACGGGTGGAATACCTACCGACGCTGACGCCGGCGCCCCCGGGCGTACCTACTCAGAGCTACGCACCCGAGGCGCACACCACTGGCCCACGGGTGGGCCTGCCACAGACTGCGGCGCCCTCTAGCGGCCCCAGTCACAGCCTTGCCTACACAGTGGGGGGAGAGCCCACTGTTCTGCAAGCTACAGCACCACGGGTGGGTCTTCCACAGACTGCGGCGCCCCCGAGCGGCCCCAGTTACAGCCTTGCCTACACAGTGGGGGGAAAGCCCACTGTTTGGCAAGCTACAGAACCACGGGTGGAATACCTACCGACGCCAACGCAGGCGCCCCTAGGCGTACCTACTCAGAGCTACGCAGCGGAGGCGCAAACCACTGGCCTTCCGCAGACTGCGGCGCCCCCTTGCGGCCCCGGTCACAGCCTTACGTACACAGTAGGGGGAGAGCCCACTGTGCCAAAAACTACAGCCCAGCCTAGCGATGTTTTCGGGAGCTCGGGCCGCGCCGCGAGGGCTCACACCGGGACGGAGAGAAACCATGCTGCGGATCCACTCACGGACGGCGCTTCCCCAGGCGCCGCGACGCTGCGAGGTGGACCAGAGCCGCAGTACGGCTATCCCGGTGTGACCCGCGGGCCCGCCCAGTTCCCAGCCTTTGCCCCGAGCGGAAACTCGCCATCGCAGCCCCCCGCTGACGGATACGGGGCCTGCAACCGAGCGGATGAGGCAGCTAGGCATACACGAGACTGGGTGCATCAAGGGAGTGTCCCTCTCGTCCAGGTGACGGCCATGTTCGCCGACGCCCTCCGGCAGTCCCAGGCCGGTGGCACACCTCGCTACCATCCCAAAGATGAGCGGATGGCATCCCTCATTGCCCAGCAGTCCAGCGCAAAGGACTTGCCGGCCTACGCTGGCGACGCCATAGAGTGGCAAGCCTGGAAGGCGCAATTCCTCCAGTCGACAGCCACCTGCGGGATGACGGCGGCCGAGAATCTGATGCGGCTGCAGCGTGCCCTGAAGGGAAAGGCACGAGAAGCCGTCAGCCCTCTCTTCCTGGACCCGGCGCAGGTGCCGGAAATTATGGATGTCCTGGAGCACCGCTTTGGGGGCGCGCACTCTGTCGCGGCTGTCATGTTCGATAGGATAAAGCGGCTGACCCGACTACAAGAGGACGCATCGCCCGAGCTTCTGGTGGAGTTCTCGGGCACGGTGCAGAACATCGTGGCTTCGCTGGGGAACCTGCGGGGCGATTACCTCTCTAACCCGGCCCTCCTCAGCGAGATCGTCTCGAAGATGCCGTTAGCCCTACGCCTCTTGTGGTTGGGTAAGGTGGCCGACCAGACGCACGCGGCCACCGTGGTGCAGCCTGCCGCGTTCCTGAAGCGGCTGACCAACGCGGTGCCGCGGTCGGGCCTCACCGAAAAAAGCCGAGCAGCGCGGCCGAGCAGCTCGGTCGAACATCAGCGGGCCGCCCGCCAGCTCGGGACACTGAGGATGGTTTGTCCGGACACCGCCCCACCAGCCTCGCTGCCAACGCCCTGGACCATGCCGCCGGGGACCATGCCACCGGGGACCATGCCGCCGGGGACCATAACGCCGGGAACCATACCGCCGGGGACCGTGCCACCGGGGACCATGCCACCGGAAATGCCGCCGGGGACCATGTCGCAGCACGCCGCTTGCAAAGAGTGTAGCCGAGCTCCACGGGGGGAGTGTAACGGACGTACTGCTCCGGTATCGGACGCGGTCGCCCCATATTAAAATCTGCCATTTTCCTTAACTTTGCCTGTCTTTAAATTGAATAAACTGCCTGTAAATGTATGTAAAATTAACCTGTAAACCCTAAATAATGTAGAAATTTGTAAAATTGTTATGTAAATGTAAAATTGTTACAATAAATGAACGTCGGAGCTTGGCTGGAGGTATACGGGCAGAGAAGTATTGTGAGAGCTGGTAAAATCATAATTTAATTCGGGCACGATTGTTAGAACCGTGCCAAAACGTAGTGGGAAGCCGTGCCGTGCGCCATGCGCCGTCATAGCGTCACAAATGACCGGTGGTACGCCGTCATTACGTCCCACGGGCACGGTTCTGAGGATCGTGCCCAAACAAAGAAACTACCGAAACCGAAACTACCGGCCGAGCGGCGGTAGACGGCCCGGGGGGCGCCGCGATAGCGTCGCTACACGGCTCACGGATTCCAGGAATCAAAGAGAAAGTGGGCCCGTGTGAGCGTCCGCGCGCCCGCCGGTGGCCTATAAAACGTGCAACATGCCCTCAAAACGTCAGATCGCCAGCAACCACCACCAGCTCAACACCTCTCTCTCTCTGCTCTGCCCTTTACCTCGCTCCGACTTCTGACTCTGCTCGCCTTCTTTCACTCTGACCCCCGCCTCACCCTGGACCACGGACTGCCTACCCCTTCGGACCAGACTCGGAATCAGCTCAAGAACAAGCGACAAGCAATCGGACCAGCTCTACAGCGGCTTCAGAGACGGCCCCGTTCTACCCCTCCACGCCACTGAAGGACGACATCTCACGCCTCCACGGATTGGGATCACCGCCCTGTTTACAGTCTTGTGTGTCACACATTACGTCTGATACAGTCACTTTGAGAGGTAATGTATCAGACGCAAGTCATTTACATTGACTGTAAATAAGGGGTGCTGAATCTTCTAGTCGGTGAGCTGTTTTATGTTCAGGGCCTCTTCCGGTTGCTGTGATGTCGTGTATCCAAGGAGAGAGCAGCAAGGTCAGAAGTCAAAGGCGGTTGTAGTGGTTCCAGCGGGAGAAGCAGTCCAGAGTCAAGTGGTCAGAGTAGATGTCGGAAGAGACTTGAGATCGCTTTACGTGCGGTATATATAGGACTAGCGGGAGCGTGCACACATCGGTGTGCGCGCGTCTGAACCGCCCCACGTAAACGAGGTGCATTTTTGTGCAGCTTCGTGTGTTTTCATATGACTTTAATAGTCAATATTGAAATTATTTATTCAATAGTACTCTTTACGCCGCTTCATCTCATGAAAACTGTTTTTCCCTAGCATTTTTAATGTTTTTATAATAAATTGTACAATATGAATCAGTGGGTCCTCAGACCGACATTGGTGTGAGGAAATCCTTATAACTACTTAATATTAATGTTTACATATTTCAATATTACTTTACAACATAGACGCGAGTCCAGCCTTTCAACCTGTATATTTTTATTTAGCATTATTGCGGTGAGACTCACGCAAATCTAACATTAATTTGCGCAATTATATATGAAAAGAGAAATATTTCTAGGTTTATCGTGCTTTGCGGTGATTGGCTTGCCGTCGCCGTTCTATGTTTGGCCTGGGCAAAGGAGAGGGGATGCGACGTAAATACTGGGTCCACGGCTTGCGATATGCCCAGTGCTCTCCAGCCGGGGAGGGGATACCACGTAAATACTGTGTCCGGGCGCGCGTTGTGCTCAGTACTCGCCGGCCGGGTAAATACTAGCTTTCTTATCCTCCCATGGTCAGAAAGCTGCTTTGCGGCCTTTGCGTAATGCATTCGATACATCTAATTATTTTTTGCCTGAAATACTAATTTTTGGTATGTTTTATTTCTGTACCATACATGTTTCTAAGTTTCTTATAGGTTTCCCACCTTTCTTCAGTGAATTGTATTTTACAAGCTTTCTAGGCTGTATCCCTTTGTTTTTGTACAAGATGTTGTTGTAAATTAGGGTCCTTTTAATTAAACTCCGTTATTGAGAGAAAACCGAATCACTTTATTTAACAATAAATATCCACTATCACATGATATGACTAGGCAATTTTTACAGTAAATACTCTGGATACAGGCTAGTTCCTGTGGTTCTTTAGGAAAGGTGAAACCTTTGGTTGTTTTTGAGCAAGAACGAGTTTTTAAGGAAACCCAACCTTTTATATGAAAAGACTGTTGACATACTTCAAATTCAAAAAGCCGCAAAACAGGAATCGGCCTTGCCGACGCGACTTAATTACAAACAAATAGCAGAGGCGAAAACCTTTCATAAATACTATTACCTAACCTTCATAGGTGTCACTAGTGGTACATAATTACTCTGAAAATTATACAGATGTAGGAATTTCGTATACCATTTATTTGTATCTTTTAATATAATATTAGTTAAAGGCATTAGCTCATTTACTACTGTTTTCAGATGTCCTACTAGTTCATCGGCTTTTCCGTCTAAATTTCCTTGGTTATCGCAGATCCATTTTTTGTTTTGTAATGCTGTACACAATGTATCCTTATTATAGTTATTTTTTTTCTTATGCATTATATTTCGTATTCCCTGTGGCTTCGGACTTTTATATGTATCTAATTTTAGTAGCAATAGTTTCGTGATCAGATATTTTGAATTCTTCTACAGCATTAACTTCCGCATAAAAGTCATTTGAAATTACTAAATCAATCATTGTTTTAGAGTTTATACCCATTCTTGTATAAGTGATGACCAGTTGCTTCCAACCTAGGCAATTTATGATGCTTTGTAATCTCGTGCTTTTTGTATTGGATTTCATCATATCAATATTAAAATCTCCACAGATAATTATTAAGTCTCTTGTATTTATTTGTTTGCGACACAATTCTTCAAAAAATTTGTAACATTTTGATTTGGGGAATGATAAATAGCTGCATAGGTTCCCCGCTTAAAATCCTTTTGAATTTCAATAGCCAGTATCCAGGTATTATTATTATCTAGGACCGCATTTGTTATGACTTTGTAAGAGATATTGTTTTGAATTAAAATGATAATCCACCTGTATGCCTGCTAAATGAGTTGCATCTAATTGTCGAATAGCCCTGAAATGTTATTTCATTTTGGTTAAATGTCTTCTGTAATACAGGTTTCGCTCATCATCACCATGTGCGGTTTGTATTCTTTTAGCATGTCTTCCACTTCGTCGATATGTTCTAATAAACTAGCGATTATTATTTATTATTCTCATGTAAGTGTTTCCGTCGACTTCCGTATATACTGTATAATTTATCTGGTCTCTTTTATTTTTAAACTCTTTTATGTAAGTTCCTTCAATATTTGAACTTTTTTCGAATATGTCTTCAGTTTGTGATTTTATTTTTGTTTCGATTTCCTCTCTGTTTTGCTTCTGTGTTATTCCAACAGTGTTGATACTTGGTTTCTTCGCTGTAATTTTTTTAATATCGTATTTGTCTCCTAATTTTCCCTTTACCTCTTCACACATCTTGTCTATATTCGACGCATTTTTACATTCAACTATTATTCCACCATCTTTTGCGTTTCTTACACCCGTCACACCGCAGTTAATGGGATCAATATTTTTTTTTAATTTTAATTGTAGTTTTGACATTTTCTTGTTTATTTTTCAGTTTAATCATTACTATAGGCTCATGTTTTTTTACTTTTTCAGCAAGATTCATTTAAAGTTATTTTTTTGGTGTCATTTTTCAGGTCGTCGCTTTTATTTTTTATGTTTTCGGAGAGACATTTATTCTCAATTATCATTTTCTCACATTTTGTATTTAGTTCATCATATTTTTAAGAAAAAATTTTCATCTGTTTCAGGATAATCAAGTTCTTTCCTAATAATTCATCCATTTTGTTCTCATAGATTTTGGATTGCTCTTCTAATGTATTTTCAAAACAGGTTTTCATTAAATCAAACTCCTTTCTGAACATTTTTTGAATATTGTCAGATAGATTTTTTTCATTTGCATCTTGCGTCACATTTGCCCTGGTAGAGCGCATAGTGGCGGTATTCTGATTGGTTGTCATGGGAGCAATAGCTGTAATTATAGCAGCACTTTTAAATCCCGACTGCACCTCGCATAGAAATACGTTTCTCACTGCACCCTGCCGAGGTAATTTGTCTATGGTAGTTGTCACTTGTCACATGCTTGTCACACACACTACCACACAGTAATGGCAATGTTAAAGTTGTCAAAATTACGCATGTGTTTACAACAGCATTCATTTCTAACATTCACACGGGTAATTTGGCACTTTTATTTTATTTTAACAGCGCAGTAATTACTGTATTACACCGCAATAAACAGATTACAGTTTATATTCCAAGAGAGCTACAATGACAGTGGTTGCTATTGCGGTTGGTTAATAGGTGGAAGATATGGTAAATAATTTAACATATCTTCCACCACCTTCATCACCTCTACAGCAATAGTTATAATTATATAAATAAATATGACAAAAACAACACATTTTTGTTATAATACAACATCGCTTGTCGCTAATAGTTGTTGCGCTGATTAACCCCTTCAGTAATCATTTAAAAATTAAAAATGGAAAAAAAAACACCTTTTTTTATCAATGAATTTTATTTACTCAAAATATATATCCTCATATAAAAGCCATTATATAAACCCAAAATGGGACTGAATATTGATGTTGTGGTGCATAAAATAATTAAAAAAATTTCTTTAGTATGAATTCCGAATTCTTACCTTAAGAGGTTAAGGTAACATTTAAAAAATTGCTCAATATATAATAAAAAAGGTATGTGTAATATTATATATGTATACGTTGTAATATAAATTTTTTCAATAAAAAGAAAAATGTCATTAACATAGTACACACAAAATAAATTACTCAATGACGCGATTTTTTCATATAATTTAATACGCAAATAATTGTGGACTTAATACAACTCTGAATTAGAGACAAACCCAATAAAATAACCCATTCTTCCAAAGTTTTTTGCGCGTATCATTATATAATATACGCGTGATTTTAACCAACACATCAATAATTATCATGGGACAGGCACGTGTCATGTACTATTGTTTATATGTATTCGTTAAAAGTGTAAGTGTAAAACACTGCACGACGTCATGATTGTGACTAGTTTGAAAGATGACCTCAGAAAATTTACTTGTCGATAGTGAAATTCTATTAATTTCTGATATTTGTTAATGCGCTGCCTTCAAGTTATCTGTGAGGTACTTACATTTTTTTGTATTCAGATAGCTGATTATATTTTCTAAAATAAAGTCCGCGAAAGGTACAATCTAAAATATTTGGAACTTAGTTATTTTTGTGATTGAAAAAATGAACTTGCCCAGCCATAGCTGGGAAGCAAAATAAGTAAACTCTAGACCAAAAAAGGGCAAAACGCAATGCACAGTGCCTATTTCGCATTGCGACACAATGCGTGGGCCTTTTCATAAATGTGCACGTGAACCAAACCAAAATTGTGTTGGGGTCATTTTTCAATTGTTATCCCGTGTCTAGTCTAATTTAGTCTATGCTAAGAGTATATACTATTCTCGGTCCAACATTAGAACAACCCGTGGACGCGCATGTCTCCACCCCTTCTCCCCACTTCTACAAGGACGAGCGTTAACACATTCAGACCCACTATTTTAATAAATTAATTATTTAATTTATTTGTCTACCGACAAATAAAATAAAAAATTAAAACATTTTAATACATTCAAATAATGATGATGATAGTATTAGAATACATATTGTACTTTATTAGGCATCAGATTTATCAAATTGGCTAAGAAATCAATCTAAAGTTGAAAATATCATCATTGCCATTAAAAAAAAAAATTTTCTTCCAATGACTCATTTGAAATGTCAAAAGCTAATGAATTATCATTATTTTCCTCGAGTTCGTCAACAATGATGTCGATTTTCCAAATTTTTTTTTTTAGATACCAACAATATGTCGAACAAAGTTAGTCCAATGTTCTGGTGTAACTTTTTCGATACCTTCTTGCATGAGTCGTCTTATGTCACTTATTTTGTGAAGGAGGTATTGTTTAATTTGACATGCTGTTTATTCATTGACCACACTAATTCGATCGGCTTTAACTCACAGTGATAAGGAGGTAATCGGAGCACAGTTTTGTTGACAATAAAAATTAAAAAAAAACAATCAAAACCAACATTCACATATTTTATACATATATTACCTCTCTATATCCTTGAATAATAAAACCAACATTCACATATTTTATACATATATTACCTATCTATATCCTTGAATAATAAAACCAACATTCACATATTTTATACATATATTACCTATCTATATCCTTGAATAATAAAACCAACATTCACATATTTTATACATATATTACCTATCTATATCCTTGAATAATAAAACCAACATTCACATATTTTATACATATATTACCTATCTATATCCTTGAATAATAAAAATGCATTGTTGTAGATCGAATAATCATACAAATAACACATAAATAATGTTTACCTGTCCTTTTTTGTTTTTCGTAATTGGTGATAATGAATTCGGACATATCGGCTGAACATCCATTTTATCGCTGGGTCTGAATGGGTTAATTTCTCTAAGCGCGGGCAGTTAGAACGAAAGCCAAGGACATACTGAATTGTGAGCGGAGACAGGAATTGCAGCCGAGCGATGGTGAAGGAACGGAGCGGGGGGGTGGTATGCGCAGAACAAACCTAATTTGGTAGGCCAGCAGCTCGTTCTTAACTTGGATCGAGAATAGACAGAGACAAAATACATGAAAGAGATGACCAAATTGAAGTGGGAGGGAGAAAACATTACATGGGTGTGATAATGAACTTACATTATAGTTTAAATTACAAAAAATAATAATTTTACAAGAGTTACACATATAATAACAAATTTTAAGGTCGTAAGAAACACATTGTATTATATACATAATATTATGGAGTGGAATGGATTGTGGGAAACAGGTTAAATATAGGGCCATAAAGTGTGTTTTTTTTTTATTAGATAGTTGTTTCATAGAATTAATTGAATTTTTTCGGGAGTGTTTATAGTAATTTATCAAATGCAAACTGAAAGTGCAGTATTCTCTCTTTTACTTCCAGATAACCCGATTAACATTGCAGAAGAGGTACTCATGGAGGTGTTCTTCATAGAAGGAGATGAAGACGAAGCATTCCTCGACAGCCGTCCACTTCCAGGGCTATTGCTGAGTACGCAGTCTCCGCTCCAGAAGTCCCCGCCTCAGACCTTCTGCCGTGGGATAGTTGGACCATCCCGCTGCTTCGCACGCCTTAACGATCAGGCAGCCGCAGCCGGTGTCTGCTGTGAGGCGGCCACTGTCTCAAATAAGCCGTCGTCTCATCGATACTTGAAAATCGATTGAGGAAATAGGAGAAAGATGATAAAAGGCAATTGAAACTGAAAAGCACAATTAAAAATTGCAATAATAAATTAATGTTTTTTGATTCCATTCCCTTTTATTTACAAATAAGGAACTTAAAGTATATAAGATTATTAAACAAGAAACATTATTCAATGATCTCGTGACTGGATCCACGCTACCTCTCCTGGAAACAGTTGTATCTAATAATTAAATTGGCATCGCAGATTACTTGCGTGTTTCTGTTGAGGCGTACTTCAGCATTGTTTCACCGGAAAGTAATATCAGTAATTAACATTATTATTTCAGTGCAATGGCAATGCCATCAGGTGACAACACTGTGCTCGTCACTTGTCCGATGAGTCTTGTGAATGAAGTTGGCTTACGCTTAATTATTTTAATAGTCTCCATTGATTGGAACTACTATTTATCACAATAGTATGTACCACTGTGGTATATTATTGACGTAACAGAGGTACTTATTTGGTGACATTGCGATTTGCAGGATAGCCTTTAGGAACCGAGACAAATTATAAATAAACCTCTTGAGATCCAGGACCTGAGGAAAGAGAACACACACTGGACGGACGTGTCCAATAGCCTCCAAGCACTCCTTTTTGTTTCAGTGTTATTCCTGAAAACAATTATATTATGGTGTATCTATATATGTACAATGCTTGCAACAGGATAATGCTGGTATAATACTATACTGTGTGGGCACAGAAAATAACATTACAAACAGTAACTAACGTCACTGGGTACATACACTGTTATTATTTCTGTTAAAAGATGATGCAAGTACGGCTATTTCGTGATATATTTATATTAAAATAAAATACCAAGTGGTGGTTCTACGAGAGATTTTATCGTTGATTCTGCTGTGGAAAATAACAGCATTGAAGCAATCGAAATCTACTTCATTTCAACCTTTTCACAAGATTATTGTTCACTCTTGGTATTCGTATTACAGACTCCCGCGATCCGTCATATGCTTCTGCATCTTTGATTCTGGCAAAATCCTCAATTAAATCCATATTATAGTAAAATAAACACTGAACTCTAAATAAAAGTGTCAAGTCAAAACGTACTACGAAAGGCAATAGGTAGAAAACTCTGCTAACTTATATCCGATATATAACCGCTATTAGGTGCATCGATTACCCTTTAGTAAACAGGGACTTTATCTTATACATAAGCGTTTTTGAGCTATGGTGAAATCGAAAAAATACTTTATCCAATGCATAGTGCTTCTGACAACTTATAAGCAACATGTTGATATACTAATTACCTTACTAATTTATGCCAGTTTCTATATTAGTAATGTTTCCACATACACGGTCGTTTATGAATAGAATTTTCACCACGTTTTTTAATGTTGGCCTTTTGTTACTGCCATCTATTGGCTAAATTATCTAACTATTTACTTAACTTTGATATTACCTAGCCATTAATATTTCTAAATCTTTTTATTAAATTTAATAGATGTCACTAAATGATTCAATTTATTATTTTAACGTTATTTTCTTGTCGATAGGATAAATTATTTAGTATTCGGGTATTTTCGCCAAATTTTTTATAATTTTTATGCTTTACATTCCGTTATTTTTACGTTTATTTATAAGTTTCCACAAAAACCTGATAATTAGAAGTCGGGATTTTAATTCAGTGCATAAATTTTGAGACTAACTACCATCATATCATATGTAGTGCCCAGAATTATAATGAAGGGTAATTTATGGATTCTTCAGGCGAAATCTTGAATTTATCACAATCTAATTTATAAGCTTTTTGAAAGACCCTAAAAGGGTGTTAAATATCCCGCAGCCAAGTGGGGGAGTAGGTAGTACCCAAAATTACTATCCTTCTTATATTAGCTTAAATACTTGACATATCATTTTAGTGTTTAACGTATTCCTGCGCAAATACATAAGTTACCATTTATAATTTGACCGGTCGGTAGCGCAGTGTGTTCAATTCCTCGTCTGGCTAAGTCCTCCATCACAACACAGGCAACATTTTCAGCCTACTGTGGTGGTAGTAGGAGATTTTCAAATACCTATTGTCAGGCTATTCGTAACCCGGGAATAATTGTCTTTTTTTTTCTAATTGACTGAATAATTGGGATTTCTATGGTTTAAAAGTCCATAAGACATAAAAATGCATTGGGTCGTTCGAAGACCCACTTGGTTACAGACGCATTGTTTGGCATAAAAAAGAAATAAAAATGTTAAACGTTATTTTTTCAATTTTTGTCCAGACTTTAAAAAAAATTATTTTGTAATTAAAATATGGAACCACAAAGGTAATCTTCCATACCTAAAATTAATTACGAAATTGGACTTCATTTAATTGAATGTAGAAATGGGACATGCTAAAGAGACACTTCCTTTTGAAACAAATAACTAATTAAACAAATAAACAGGATCGAAAGTTGTATTAAAATAAAGTAATTTAATAAATTCGCATTAACAAAAAAAAAAAAAAACATTCAAATATTGTATAATACGTAATTATGACAAACCAATGAAAATCGTGGGACAAGACAAAAACGTAATGTACAAACTTTGGCGAAATTGTCCATTTACTACATAATGGAGTGCTGATTTACCTAGGGCGTAGCTATAGCATCCACACAGGGGGGGGGGGGGGGGGTTCGATCTTTGATAGGGGGGAACTTATTATAAAGTTTTTGAGACCTCTACTTACAACCACTTATTATTTACATCACATTGGAAAAAGAGATTGTGCAAATAATATTGTCGTATTTTCCAAGAATGTAACTCAGGCAAATGGGGGGGTTGAACCCCTTTACCCCACCCCCTCATAGACGCCCATCGCTGGTACATACATATATCATACACCAGGTGATCTACATCCCTACGTTGATACGATGTTACTAAAATCCATCATATATGGTCTGTTAGCGATATCTGGGAGCACATTCAGAGTTCCAACAATCGGTAGACAAAAGCCGCGGCCTCTGTCAGATATGCTAACAAATTACACAACTTTTTGAATAATGTCGTTTGTTATGCAAATCAACTGGCTTATTAATGAATAGAGGTGAACTTAAGAAGCTCTTAGAACTGTAAGAAATCGTATACACGATCCATAGAATTAATTCGTTATAAGTTAGGACTATGACTAAAATTAAATTAATTTATTTGATGGAATAAAATATTGGATGTATGTAGAATGTAAAATACTGATACATTCTTCTAGGTAACGGTCTCAACTGGGAATCGAACCCAGGATATCTGTCTTACCGGGACATCTTCTCTGACCACTCGGTATACCCTCCAAAAGTTATTAAAAGAAAAGTTTCTATCTGCCAGGAATGTTAATGCAGGATATTCCTAGATTTGAAGTAACCATCACTTTGTTTAAATGGTAATATTCGTTCTGCTATTTATCATACTTGCTTATTATTGTAGGAAATAATCACCTCGGATGCAATCAAAACATGAAAAATACTAATAGATAATAATAATAACCGTCACGGCTGGCAGATGTGAAACATAGAAAATGATTTTAATTGAATGAAGTGTAAATGTAAGTGAGCACAGAGTTTTGGCGGCCGGGCGGAAAGAGCCGATAAGCCATGAGGCTGGCCGAATGAAGCATTTTTCTGTGTCAGAGCGTCGTCCCGTCTTGCCAAATTTGCTACGCAAGAGTCAATTTTACTCCCCTAGGCGCTCCAAAAGATGTTTCACATCATAAAAACCAGTTTTCAGGAGTCGAAATCTATTTTAGTTCTTCTCAATCAATGGAACTCCACGTAGTAATTATTCAAAATTTCTTTAATTAATAATTTATTATGACCATCTGTAGATAGCATTTAAAGGTCGGATTGCGAAACGGCATTTTTTTATTTAAATTTAAAAAATTCTATTTTAGCGTCATCTATGGACAGTGTTCATATTATTTTATCAACCCAACAGTTTCCGCTATTATAGTTGTATAATCGCCCAACAGATGGCAGTATCTCCTAATTGATGATTAATATGAGGAACCAGTAAATTTTAGCGTCATCTATGGACAGTGTTCATATACTTTTATCAACCCAACAGTTTCCGGTATTATAGTTGTATAATCGCCCAACAGATGGCAATATCTCCTAATTGATGATTTATATGAGGAACCAGTAAATTTTTGCTTATTGCTTGGTTGAGTATTTATGTTAGGCAGTGGAGTACCTATTTAGATATGTATTTTTAAAAATATATCTTCTGTCTGAGTTCCAACCGGAACTTTGAGAAGTGTCTTTAGCACTCCTTTTTGGGCTATGTTGAGCCGCTCTCTATGAGTGCGCAAGGCTTTTCAAAATTTTGGAGGCATATCATGCATACCCAAGCGGACATATATGCATTTATCTGAAATTAGATGACATTACGGCACCTAATATAAGACATAAATATCGGTCCTACCCAATTGGGATTTGAAAAGATATTTTAAATATTTACACTAGTTAAGAGACAGTCCCTGGGGAGGAAGGTTCAATCCTCAGTCAAACCAAAAAAGATGTTTAAAAATACATCTATTACTAAAAGGTAGATTATTTAAATTTGAATGACATAAAGCTGCTGCCACACGCAAAGCTCACATCAACAGATAATACAAAGCACAATAGCGCTCGCCATACAATCCCATAGAAAAGATAACGCGCTATAAGTGTGGTTCTGAACTTCGCTAACCGAATTTATTTTACGTAACCGCTCCCGACGCGATATTTGAAAAGTTATGCGTCCCCCTCTCCGCCGTAAAAAGGAGAGGGGGTCATTTTAATTACGGAGCTACCAACTAAGTTCCGTGTTCCCTTTGACAGCCATGAAATAAGCAGCCTAATAATGCATTTCTTATTTATTATGTTAGCTCATATCGTCATGTGTGCTAGTAAATTTAGAAACATAAAAAAAACTTTATTTGGCAAACATACTTAACATTTATTTAAAATATATATATATTTTTTTATAGTGAATACCTCACAAGAGTCCCAACTGCTCCCGTCTTTAGCAGCTTTATGCTCTAGAAATATGTTCAGTACATTTAGGCTGCTGCCACACGCAAAGCTCACATCAAAAGTTAATGTACAGCGCATCATCTTTTCTACCGACACACGACGCTATCAAATATTTCTTCCTATGGTAGGAGAGGGGGTCAGTTGAATTCGAGAGCGGCCGAGGAACATAATTTCATCTGTCAAAGTGACAACTTTACTTACTGACAGCTTGAGCACGTTTTCGAAATGGATGATACTTGTCGCCTATTGCTGGATCTGTTGGACAGCTCATCCTCAGATGATGATGCCGCCAACTATATAATTATAAATGCTATTTATAAACTTTTTAGATTTTAAACAATCTGCGCGTAAATAGCGCATTTTCACATAACCTGACATAACCTCTCCGTCGAATCAGGAAATTCGCAGTTCGCACGCCGATCGACGAAAGCGACATATAATAAATTATTATAAAATAAGCTCAAGTCGATTTCCAAAAATGTCGAAGGCAAAGGCGGCAAGGACCAACACCAGGGCAGGGAACGAGAAGAAAGCACGAGAGCTGACGAGAGCAATCAACAAACGAACAAACTAGAAGCTTCTCTATGTAGGTATCAGGCCGTCCAACTTTATCAAAAAACCGAATGATATTACCATATAAACATACTGAGTTAAAAATATGATTAATTTTGAAAGTTCAAATTCAAATATTGATTATATTTATATTTTAAATATATGTTAAGTATGTTTGGCAAATAAAGTTTTTTTTATGTTTCTAAATTTACTAGCACACATGACGATATGAGCTAACATAATAAATAAGAAATGCATTATTAGGCTGCTTATGTCATGGCTGTCAAAGGGAACACGGAACTTAGTCGGTAGCTCCGCAATTAAAATGACCCCCTCTCCTTTTTACGGCGGAGAGGGGGACGCATAACTTTTCAAATATCGCGTCGGGAGCGGTTACGTAAAATAAATTCGGTTAGCGAAGTTCAGAACCACACTTATAGCGCGTTATCTTTTTACGTGTGTCGGGTCTGTATGGGATTGTATGGCGAGCGCTATTGTGCTTTATATTATCTGTTGATGTGAGCTTTGCGTGTGGCAGCACCATTATTTGTTTTCTTGCTCGGCGCGCATGCGCATTAGACGATTAGAGCTCTTTCAGACAGGGCGTTTGTGTCGCGCGTTTCCCGCAACTCTCTATTCACACGAAACCGCGCCGTTCTGAAAACGAGCGTTTGCTGCCGAGAATAGGATGCATCTAATATTGCCCTTTCTTCGCGTTATTAAAAAAGGTAGCAGAGTAGCCACAGACATGTTGCTTCCTCAACGTATATTTTTAATATAAACTCGAGGTACAGCTTACCCAGCCATACAGTGTGTAAGCTCGTTTCAGACAGCGCGTTCCCGAAACGCGCTGTCTGAAACGGCTCTTCTGCAATGCCATTGGAACCGTGCGCGTGCACCGCTTTTCATTTAAGGTTGATTTTGCGACGGTTTTTAGAAAATGTGAATTTAGGTATTTCGCTGGAATAAATATGAAATGTTTTAGCATAAAAACGCATTAGAGCTGTTAAACCTAGAAATATATTCTTTTTTTGACATTTTCAACCATTTTATGTTACGTTGCATCTTGTTTGGTGTTTTAGAGAAATTATATTGTATTGGTTGCTGTCAAACGGCTGCCGCATAACCGCGCCCGCAGAAAGCATTCTTTCAAACTACCTATAAATCCTCAATAATAATAATTGAATTGCAGATTATCCATGTACCAAAAAACATTTTTCTGAGTCACTTGCCAGGAGGGTTTTACTTTCAAAACATTATATGAATAATATTCGATTCCGAAGGTAGGTACGAAAAGAAAAAACATCGGAGTTTACATAGCTCCCCTACAACCATTTCCGTATAACTTGGTATGTATATGTCCCCTGTTCCTGTTCCTGGAGAGGGTTTTGACTTGTTGTCGATTCGGCGGCTAATCCAATTTGCCACCCAACTTACTTGGTTTATATTTTGTAGCCATTTCCACATATTATGAAATTTCTTGAGGGAAAACATTGACATTTTATAAATATTAATATTGGGGTGCTTAATTGGTTTTCAAACATAATAAGACAAGCAAGGGAATCATTCAAATAAACAATTTCGTAATTTTCGCTTCATGCTATTATTTTTTTATTTAATGGAATAAGAAAAATACAAATTTGTGTAAGAAAAAAAACAGAGATGAAAAGAAGTGAGGTGAAAACAGTAATAGTCCTTTTTTATATTTGAATTATAATTTCTCCCAACCCTTAATTGGGGTATGGGTTGGATTACACCAGGGTGATACTGAGAATATCCACCGCCCTGGAACGTGCCACAAATATACTATTTTTGAATTAATTAAGGTTTACATTAATACATTGTGAAATAACACAAATCCATTACATGAAACATTGTTGTGTTTGCAACCCACGACCTCCAGATTACTAGTTGAGAGCTTTACCCCTCAGTTGTGAAGAATTTGTGGTGGTTGAAATTTAGGGATCAGTTTTTGACACAATTAATTACATTATTCATGAATTATTAATTAAGTAATTTCTTCAGTCGTGCTGACCTCCCATTTTACAATTTCACAAAATAAAATATTATTTATTACGGTTGTAAATATGGGCATATTTTGTATTATGCATTATGTTCTCAGGATACTTTTGAAATGAAGTTAAGTTTTTTTAAGGTGTGAAATTTGTATTCCTTATATGTCGTAACAGACGAATCGAAGTTGTATTTGGTAATATATTATATTTACTTAGTAGGTAGGTCTAAATTATTATTTAAAATAATTATTGTTAACTCAAAAGTTATTGCTAAGGTTGCCTCTAGGTAGGGTTGCCATCCGTCCGGGTTTCCCCGGATTTGTCCTAGTTTAGAAGGCGTCCGGGGAGCGTCCGGGCGGGGTTTTATTTGTAGTCCGGGTTTGCCAATGGTTTGCCAACGTGGAGAGAATATTCTAATTGATTTCGCAACAATGGACCTAAGAAAGAAATTTACTAAACGTAGAAACAATCTCGCCAGTAATTAAAATTAAATTCAATTTCGAAGAATACAGCTGCATTGATTTTTACAAATTCCTTTTAAAAAGGGGAGATATTCTAAAAGCTATCGGAAAGAGTGATAAATACAAAAAAAAACTGAAAAGTAAAAAGGCAAGAGGCTGAGGAAAAATCTTTAATAGCTGGATAATCAAATAATGTACTTACAAGTGCTATAATTTCTATTCATTTTTGTAGTTAAAGTAATGATTGTTTTTATTACGTAAAAGAAATGTAGAATTTTAATTTTAATTTTTTATTATTTCATAGATTTCTTGAAATTACAATTGTTATGTTTTTTTTTACAACCATACTAGGCTAATGCCCGTGTTAAGGTAATATGGCTGTTGATTAAAATTTAAGGTGATATAAATGAGAATAGTTTTGGATATTATATGTTTAAAAAAATTAATAATGTAACTTACATTCCAGTAAGTCTAAACTTTAAAAAGGGTCAGTTTTATTGCGTAAGATTTAAGAAGACTGAATTTAGTTCATATTTTGTTAAGAGGTATTTGTTGTGTAAATGGCTGGTGATACAAATTTAAAGAAGATAATTATTATTCAGTTAAAAGAGTTACCTCAAAAATTGTAAGACTGAATACTAAAATGGTCTCAGTATTTTTATGATTTTTGTTTAAAAATTTAATTGAATTTTGTTAAGTTTAATATTTTAATAAGGCTTAGTTTTCATAACAGTATATTAATAATTTTTGTTTTATTTTAAGAATGAAACAATTCTAACTGATTATGAAAACAATATGTAACAAACTGTAATAAGATTCTGTTTTGTTAGGTACATTTAAAATGATGATAAAAGATGACAAAATTCAATTTTAAGGTCATAAAATAAATATAAAGGTGATTTATGACATTTTAAACTGTTTTTATTACACTGATTGTGTTTAAAATAACCTGTTGACATGTCCGGGTAGGGGCTCTAAAATCCGGGGTTTTCACGCCTCTTGTCCTGGTTGCCAAATTTTAGAGATGGCAACCCTACTTCTAGGTCGTGACAATCGATTTTGTTAAAACATACAATGTAATACATTATTTTCTATTATAATAATGTTAGTTTAAAAGTTGGCCACATGTTGTGTGTGGCAACCCATTTGGTTTTCTTTTGTTTCTCTTCTCTATGCTCTGTACACTGCTGTCATCTTTATTGTAATATGTACATCGTCAATAAAACCAGTTATTAAAAGTGTTATATTTTAATTTCATAAACACAGAAGATTACAATAGATTTCCTTATAATTAATTAATTTATCACTAATTTATATTTGAAACAAAATAAAATAAAATAGATATTTGCTTAAGTGTTTTGGCCTCATATCAAACTTTTTGTTTTGTATGAAAAAGACGTTCTTCCAAGCCAAAGCTTAAATTAGTCCACTACCAAAATAATTGTGTTTGTTTAATTTAAGAATGAAATAAAATAAGAGTTTCTTTATTTTCTGCGCAACAAATAACAGAATCATTATAATTACAAAAATTCTTAAATTATAAAATGGGGGCCTCAGCACGGGTAAACAACCCAGTTAGGCCAACATTACTGAATTGAAATATGAAATATTGTAAAAAAAAATGTATCAACAATAAAAAATAAAAAAAAAACAAAGGGATTAAATAAATATTAACAGTTTTCCCAAAAAGTTTAGTATTAAAAAAAATTATATCCTATTTAAAAAAAATGAACACCATTAAATCATCAACAAAAGCATCCCAGTAGATATTTAAGACATAAATTATTAGTACGCTATAAAATTAAAAAGAGGCTATTTCAAATACAAAACACCATAATCTGAAAATAACCATAAAAAATGTGAAAAACAATTAATAACATAAACATTGGGGATAAAAACGTACTGCCATTCATATTATCATATATAATACAATACATTTACAGAACTACCGCATTACACGGGAATCGTGTGCAAATAAAATCCTCCCATTGACCTCAACAAACCCAGTCTGACGTCCCGCCAAAATTAGGTGCAATCGTCATATTATTTATTTACGCCCTTTCTATGGGCTTATACATACTTTTAATATTATACACAACTAAACTGTATCAGGAATAATCGTTTGTTTTTATGAAGTGATAAATTGTAGATGTCCACTGAATCGATATCATTATTTCCACCCAAATGTGCAACGAGAAATACATTATGGAAGTTAGTCCCAGAATTTCTGAACTGAAATAAACTCCGCCTTATAGAACGAACGTATTAGGTACGTTGTGGAATCCGAAAGTTTACGAGTGCAAGCAAGTTTGGACTATTTTAGAATTTTATATAGAAATACTTAGTCAGTGAACATCCACATTTTCGACCGGTCAGTGGTTGAGTGGGCATAGCGCTTGGGTCTCACCCGAGCGTCGCGTGTTCGATTCCTCGGCTGGCTAAGTCCTCCATCACAACACAAGCAACATTTTCGGCTTTCTGTGGTGGTAGTAGGAGATTTTCAAACATTGTTGGGTTATCCGTGACCCAGGAATGTTTGTCTTTCTTTTTAAAAAAAATCAAAAAAAAACCTAAAAAATCCTTCTGACCGCTAATTGTCATGAAATGAATTTCCTGAAAGTTTAATATTCAACTTCTGATCTTTTACTTCAGATACTGAAAATTTATTATTTGTTCGTCAAAAAATGGCAACACTAACATGCATTTTCATTGGTCGAGAGATTTGAGGGGGAGGGATGCAACGGTCAGTTCGGTACTCGTTTGCGTCAGGAAGGTCGGATATTGCCGACGGCTGAATGACATTCTGGTATCTTTGAATTTTCAAATCAAATAATTTAACTGATATTCTGAGAGCGTGTTTTAAAATAAAATAAAACTAATTTTTTTAGAAATCATTTCAGTGGTTTCCGATTTCGCTTTGCTATACAAAGGGGCATTTGTATACAAAAAGAGATTCCTGTGTTTTGTGTACCAATCCTTTCATTTCCCAACGCCTGTGGAGCGGCAATTTTCCATGTCGACCACCACCGAACTTAAAATGGGACAAATAACTCCCCAATTGAATTAGCAATGTAAATTTTAGTGTATCTTTTAAATTATCAGATATTATTTTGTAATCTTTAAACAACTTGTAAATGAATATATTAATGCTGGTTCCAGATGAGAGAATTGTACTCAAGTTAGCATATTGCTCAGGAAATCAGAATTATCTTCTTAAAGCGATTTAGAGTATTTCTAAAAACAATTATTGTTTACGAAGAAGATAATACTAATAAAGCTAAACGAAACAGAACAAAACATTGAAAAAAGATAACGGTCTCAACTTTCAACTGTGCATCGAACCCAGAATCTCTGTCTTACCGGACAACGTCTTTAATCACTCAACCATTGGGACCCAATAAATATGCCTCATTTTTGTCGGCCTAATATTTCAAATTCAGAATTAACAATATTAGCTTGCAACTAATTTTTACCATGTCTTTTATTTTTCTGCGTCTTGTTCTGTTTCATGTTTCCTTCAAGATTTGTGTAATACTTTATATTTTATGAATAGTCTTAAATTTTAGAAACATATTAAAAATGATTAAAAAAAAATACACACTGGCTTTCCCTTTGCGGGGTTTTTGTTTTTGGAAAGCTTTCGACAGAGTGAATTACAAGTAATTACTTAAAACTGTATACATTAGGACTGTGGGACAAGTTGTTGGATTACTTGTTCTCGAATTACTAGAATAAAACTGTATTTTTTATAAGAAAGCAAAGCCTCTTCTTTGTAAAAATGGAACATATTTGTCATGAATAGTCATTTATTAAAAACATTTATTTGGAAAAACCTAAATAAAAATACGCAAAACTAGCAAATAAATTGAAGCCTACGCAGGCAAAGCTTACGAAATAATAATAACCCATTGAAATGGGTTCTTCGTCACGCCCTAGCCACTGAGCCTCTATATCATTAGCCATGTAGCGGTTTTCCCGAGCCGCGGGCCCGCGTTCCTCGAGCAAGAAGTCTGGAGAAGGCCTGCCGTCTCGGGGATCGCCATCCACATGCGCGCCGTCCTGTCCGCTAAAGTCGGGCGCCAGCACCATCACTGAGCGACTGTGGATTGCGAGCATCCGGGCAGAAGGCCTGCCGTCTCGGGGATCGCCATCCTCATGCGCGCCGTCCTGTCCGGTAAAGTTGGGCGCCAGCACCATCACTGAGCGACTGTGGATTGCGAGCATCCGGGCAGAAGGCCTGCCGTCTCGGGGATCGCCATCCTCATGCGCGCCGTCCTGTCCGGTAAAGTTGGGCGCCAGCACCATCACTGAGCGACTGTGGATTGCGAGCATCCGGGCAGAAGGCCTGCCGTCTCGGGGATCGCCATCCTCATGCGCGCCGTCCTGTCCGGTAAAGTCGGGCGCCAGCACCATCACTGAGCGACTGTGGATGGCGAGCATCGGGGCAGAAGGCCTGCCGTCTCGGGGATCGCCATCCACATGCGCGCCGTCCTGTCCGGTAAAGTTGGGCGCCAGCACCATCACTGAGCGACTGTGGATTGCGAGCATCCGGGCAGAAGGCCTGCCGTCTCGGGGATCGCCATCCTCATGCGCGCCGTCCTGTCCGGTAAAGTCGGGCGCCAGCACCATCACTGAGCGACTGTGGATGGCGAGCATCGGGGCAGAAGGCCTGCCGTCTCGGGGATCGCCATCCACATGCGCGCCGTCCTGTCCGCTAAAGTCGGGCGCCAGCACCATCACTGAGCGACTGTGGATGGCGAGCATCGGGGCAGAAGGCCTGCCGTCTCGGGGATCGCCATCCACTTGCGCGCCGTCCTGTCCGGTCCAGTTGGGCGCCAGCATCACTGAGCGACTTTGCACACGTCGCCTTGTGGGAGGTTTGAATAAAGTTATTTTTCTGGAACAAGATAAATATATCATAAGAAAAGCATTTTGATTGAAATTGATAAAATTTTATTGAAGAAATGAGTTAATGATTGGATAATAGTCTCAATAATGCTATTCATTAGTGACAGAGAGATGCAAGTCATATCTTAAAAGGATTATAAGATTTCAAATTTATACAAGGACGCAACAAACGTAACACCTTAGAAGCATACCCAAGATAGACCCCCTACTAATGGAATAATATCTCTGGTAAACTGAAAGTTTGGTTTTACGTCAACAACTTTCATGTCGACAACTCATCTGACTTTTGGCACGATCCGACTCAAGTGTTTCATTCTCTTGGTCGTTCTATGTCTTCCTTGGCGTTTCCGTCTTCTTCTACCATTCATTTTTGCATCATACATTATCCATACTCGACATTTATAAAAGCTTTTGATCGAGTTTGACACCGAGAACTTCGACACCGAGATCGATGTTATCTATCTCTTCCTCGTATTCAACTAAAGCTGGCGTTCCACAGGAATCGGCTTTCTTTTCGACTTCCCTTTTTTACACATCAATTTATGTTTTTATATAATTACATGTTTTTGCATTCACAGCATCACGTTAAACTCCACAAAACCGTGAAAAGCACCGGTTATTATACAATTATAAATAGGTACATATTATTCTGATTGATTACATTTGGCATAAACATAAATAGTTCATTTAACTTTTATGACCTTCTACAAATCGCGCCTCTGGTCTGGAGCCCCAAAATACTTAAAAAAGCCCTAACTTTGGGTAGACTGGCGGCCGTTTGTTAAATTCCCAAGAGTGTTATAGGCGCAAGGTTTGAATTCTGGCTTTGTTCTTTGGATGAAGACGAATCTTTCAATGGTAGTTGCACCGAGAAACTAACGTCCTTCGTCACTAGTTCACGTTTACAGTCAGCTGTGGAATGACTTACGTGTCTCTAAACCCCTTACTTTCCTCAAAAAACCCTACACACAGCATTCCCAAAGAAGACATTCTTTTTCTTAGGGCCTCTTATGTAGAGTAAATTTATTTTTATTTAATTTAATCATAATCAATACATCCGAGTAATTAGCTTAATGCGTATTCTAATTTTTTTAACTACACTCCACGCGGTCAAACCACCTATAGGCTTTTTCCGATATTATAATAATACTCGTACCTACATTGAGGCGCCGAGCGACATTTAACCGACAAGTTTAACTACTAATTTATTATTTACATTTTGAACTTGTATATTGAAATGGTTAATTATTTTTGGAATAAAGCAAATAATTATTATTAGGAACAATATTTTAAGTAAAATATCCAGTGGTTTTCAACAAAGTGGCTCACCTTTGGCATATGGAAAAATGGAAAAAGATGGCAATTGATATATTTTTTTGTTATTTTATTTATTCAGTGAAAAATAAAAAATAAAAAACAATAACATATTGTTCCCTGTGAGGTAATAAAATAAAATAAAAAAAGTTATATTTACATAATTAAACCAATTTAACAGGGTACATTGATTTAAAAACAGACTTAACACAGTTAAATGGGAAAATATGTCATAAATACATCAAAAGATAAACACAGAAGTTAGAGAGTTCCAAAGAAAGAATGTGTCACTCTGGAGCAGGCGGATGAGTTTGTTTACGTGGAAAGTGTGCTTAGAGACGGAATGGCTGGTAGATATTGAAATAAGGGTAGGTAAGGGCAGGAAACTCCATTGATGGAGGACTGAACGCGGTCGGCGCTGACAAAAACATGTCCAAAGAAGCGAAGCTAGCAGTCCACGATGGGTACCTACCCTGACGTATGGCAGAAGAAGGACGAAAAGAGACTGAATGCTGTAGAAGTGAGATCCCCGAGGTACATGTGTGGTAAAGACACTTATGATCGGGTAAGAAATGTGGAGATTCGCAAAGAACACAAGGTTGATAAGTGAGTATCGAGTGAGTGAGATTAAGAAAGTAAAGACTTGTAGAGCAAATGACCAAAGAAAGGAGAGTAAGGAGAATATATGATGCGAATGATAAAGGTAGAAAAATCCGGGGACGCCCGAGGAAGGCATGGCACGATCAAGTGAATCAGATACTCGAGTCGGGCCATGTCGAGTGTCAGAATAACAGAAGTATATGTATGAGACGATGTACGAATGTGAATGAAGCAAGGAATGTGAGTTGTTTGGCGGTCCTTACTCTCTGCGGGGAAGCAGCATGATGGTTCGTTAGTTAGTTTATAATGCAATGTACAATCCATCAATACAAACATCATTCGATCAATTCTCTTAATCACCATTCGCATTTGCGCCATATATTCTCCATGCATAAAATGAGAATGGAGCAGGAGTCGGGGACGTCCGAGAAAGACATGCCACGATCAAGTGAATCAGATACTTGAGTCGGGCCATGTCGAGTGTCAGAATAACAGAAGTATACGTATGAGACGATGTGCGACGTATGAATGTGAATGAGGCAACAAGTGTGTGCCAAGACCGAGTTGATGGGCGTGATGGTTAGTTAGTTAGTTTTAATCTTGTCCACTTTGAGGTTGATGACAATAAACATGCAATTAAGTTAAAAACGAACTTGTTGAATTATAAAAACATATAAACAGTTTTGCCGCTTACCTGATTAAAATTATATTCAGTCTTGACGCTAAACTGATTAAAATTATAATCAGTCTTGACGCTAAACTGATTAAAATTAATTCAGCATTTTAATGATTTTAACACATAAAAAATACAATGGAATTATACAATATTAAATAGGTACATAATAATCTTAATTTGTTTATTGTAGCGATCATAATATAAAATGAGACAGTCAATAATAGTTGGTGAGTGGTTACGATCCTCGGCTACAAGTCCTGAGGTCGCCGGTTCAAATCCTGGCATGCGTAAGTAAAAATAATTTCAGTAATGTGTGTGATTCACATTAAAATTTAATAAATTTGCGGCCCGGTCCAGAGCGGTAGATACGTGCAGTTGCTTGAAATGACTTTAGCCGTGTTTGGTGACCCAAAACTGAATAGCCAATCTTATCTTTTATAGCAAATAAACGCAAATCATAAGTATTCATCACAAAGAAATATAAATATTATAGCAGCACGTAACGCAGATAAATCAAATACAACGATGACAATATGTTCTGAGTTCCACTATTCTTCTTTTAGCTGCCAAAAGGTCTATTGAACAATTTTACAATAAATTGCCACCTTGAACTAACCGATCCAAGAGGCAATAAAGTAAGTGAATCAGTGCACACAATAATATAAGTAGTGTTTTCATACTAAGATTATCGTTAAAAAACCCAAATATTCGTAAAATAAATATAAATGTTCGCAAAAAGTTATTTTATAAAACGTATTTCTCTTTAAAAGACAATAATTTTGCCGGCCCAGATAACGGACCTCCAATGTTTCTTTTAACATCTCATGATGTTGAGCATTATTTTTCTTAAATATGCTGTCAGAAGGTTGGAGAATTCGACTGTATAAATAGTGTAGAACTTACAAAAAAATAAAACTTTTATATTTCCTTACGTCTCCGAAAACAAAAACTGTTTTGGGATGGTGAAAAAATGAGCTTTCAAATTTCATTGTCACAAATACATATTTGATTTTAGAAATATATGTATTTTTTAAAACAAACATAAGAAAGTTCACAAAAAAGGCTCACCTTATGTTTTTTCGTCTAAACACTAACAGTAATTACGGATAACAAAACTAAACACACGTTTTATTAGACAAATGTATTTTGAACACGTGACCTGACTTTTTGTGTTTTCATATAAAGTCACAATCAAAAAATCACAATTTTTTCTCAAATTGTTGTCGAAACCTTTGGTTTCTAGATCTTCATATAATGAGTATTATTTTTTATCACTAAAATTTGGATTTTTTTCAGACCAATGGAAAAATAGTTTATAGTTAACTTTAATTTATTTTATTTCACCATTTTAAACATTAATTAGGTTCAAACACTTTTTTTGTTTAAAAAACCAAGATGTTTCAAAAGCAATGCTTTCTTCTCCGTGGTTTTCATAAAACTAAATTTTAAAAATAAACAAACCATCCGTAATGTTGGGCTTGGGTGTGAAGAGAGAGAGAGAGGGCAGATGGAGATAGTAAACAATTTTTTACAATAGAGCCCCTTTAACCCTAGACACCTAACGTTCGTGTGTACCCTAATAAACCTAACCATTCGTCGAATCGACGAAAAAAAAATCGACGAATAAAATATATATATATATATATATTTTCAAAAAATATGAAACAAAGGTTATATTGATAAATAAAATTATTTATTTAAATGTAATTGGAAAATATATTTGTTTTTAAATTTTTTTAGTAAGGCACTGGGTATTTATAAAACTAGAAGTGAGATCATACTTAGAAAATTAATAATAAAGAAATAAAAATAAAAACAGCCTCTTTTCTTTGGCAAAAATAATTAAAAAGATCACGATCCCTTGTGTGAAAAAATAAAAAAAAACTAGTTTTTTGAAGCGCAACTAGTGCAAAAATCAATTTTATGTTCACCACAAATTGCAGTGCTGCACTTTGAGCAATAAGTCTTCGTCATACGCCTTTTATTATACGGACATAATCCACAAACTTTTCTTTTTCGCAAATTGGCAGTCTCTGTCGATCCAGGGTCATTTCCGGAGGTAGACTGACCACTTTGATCTTGAATTTCAGTGCTGACTGAATATATCTTGTATTTTACTTTTTATGTGTGTTGGCATTGTACGAATTTGCAGTCGTATTTGGAGCCAAGGTGTTACAAGTTGTGAATGCAATTTTTTCATAAAATCACGACGATTCATTACATGTTGCCCCAATGTGGAGGCATTATGACAATAAATTATGTAACTGTTTATACATGTTATATTCAGCATGCCATAAAAAATGCACATTGGCCACCGATTAGTTTTTCTGCTGCATAACATTACCGCACACATTTGATCAAATGTACCCCACCTTTCGTGCTATTATAAAATTCAACCATTCGTGGTTTCTTTGTTTCGGGGTTCACTGTGCCTTCCTCATCACAGGAAGATAGCAGGTAAACCATTTTTGATGGTTTAGGCTTGCAAGAAAGGAGCGTGAGAGGGCCATCGTAACCAAACATAGATGTATCGACGTTTCTGGATCGGCTGTTCTTCATTTCTTCAGGAATTTCTTTTTTATTAGCCCGCAGTGTACCCACTATTGTCAACTTATATGGCTGCTGAAGTAACTGTTTCGCTAGTGGTATAGATGTAAACCAATTATCCATGGTAATGTTCCTGTTCGTACCATGTATACTGCGAGTAAGTTCTTTTACGAAGTATTCTCCTAAAGGCAAGCCTCCCGTATCAGTTCCTTTCCCAAGATATGGCGAACCGTCGATCATGTATCTTGTGCCGCTTTCACACATCATTTCCAACTTGAGGCCATACTTGGCGGGTTTATTTGGAATATACATCCGAAATTTACATCTGCCTCGAAACGCCAGCAGCTGCTCATCGATGGTAACATTGGTTCCTGGCTCGTAGTTTTTTCGGCATTGACCTATGAGCTTCTCCCATATATCTTTTATAGGCGTAAATGGATCATCACGTTGTCGTTGCAACCGCAATATTTTATCATAGAATCGAAGACATCGCAAAAGGAAGTCACATCTTTCTTTGCTCATACACGACACATATCTTGTACCAGAATACTCTGTGTTGAATATTTCATCGAGGTTCAGGTGATTGTCTTTCAAAGCTGCAGTTAATACTAGAATACCGATGAGTGCTTGGACTTCTTCTTTACAAGTATCATTCTGCGTAGATGTTATTTGTCCATATGTTTGTTTTTTATCTCAATCTCCGAATTGGTCCATTTTACAATTTCTTCTAATATCTCATTAGTCATAAATTGCTCACATAATAACAGCGGCTCAACCATACCTTTTACAGCACGAGTTGGTCCCCTGGCAACACGTACGATATTTACTGCTGCTACTCTGCACGAAGTACGCCCTTTGTTCGTAGCCCAAACGTGACGATTTTGACTGCAGATATTACTTTGTGTCAAGGTCAAGATACTCGATTGATTGTCTGAGTTCTCTTCCGATAGAACAGGTGGTGATTGTGCCTCCAATCGGTCATCCTCATTGTCCGATGGGTCATCTTGAACATCACTAACCACATCATCAACCTCCACATTGTCTTCTTGTTCACTGACAGATGACTCCTCTGATGAATTTGTGTCCTCTTCCATCAATAAACGTTGAATATTTGCAACAGACAGCGATTTTTGCGAAGCCATAGCGAAAAAACTGCAAAAAAAACGACAATAACAATATACCAAAAAGTCACACAAACCCTAACCATTCGTTGAAACGACGACTATGCGCGTAATATATAAAAAAAATACTGCACTTACCCGCCGAACACGGCCACTCCCCGTAAGAGTTGTACGAGCACTGAGTTGGCAAGGAACCAGGGTTGCCAACCGTAAAAAAAATTCCCTCGTACGGATGCAGCTAAAAATCTCGTACTTTGACTTTCAAACCTCGTACCAGAGATGGTATGCCTAAAATAAATATTTCCCCAGATTTCGAGGCGAAATTTCCCTAGAATTTCCCTACATTTCGCAAACCTTGAACAAAACAAGATCTTGGCAAACAAAACCCGCTTCGGGGGGGGGGGGTAGGATTTAGGACTTTTTACTCAGTGAAATAAAGTATTGCAAGTTTCCTACTAAATAAAACATCCCTTTGTGTGGTATTAAAAAAAATCTTTATTATTGTTATTGTTTTCGTTGTTATCACTCATAGCGATTCTTCTATTACACCGCTAAACAATTGGATGAAACAACGAAAAGACTAGGTATTTAACAATAAAAAAACTTCAATTAGCTACACGTACTAACGTAGTACAACTAAACACGGCCGGCATGCAACAAATGGAACTCGTAAAAAACAGAGAAATTTGCGCTCTGTGTCACAGCGACGACTAATGCGAAGAACAAACGAACTGTTTTATTATTCAGGGATTTCAATAATTTTATTATTCGGGGATTTCTCGGTTGATGGGATAACTACCATAGACAATTATCGCGCAAATACGGCAATGTAATTTTTGGTGTAAGAAGTTCCCACAAGTTCTGATAGATGGCACTAGTTTTTACTGTTATATAATAGTGATGTAAAATGTTCGTATAGCCAAATTATCAAAATCTCGTACATAATTGTACGAGGTTGATAGTCTCCTCGTACCTCGTACGGAAGGCCACAAATCTCGTATTTGTACGAGGAACCTCGTACGTTTGGCAACACTGCAAGGAACGACACGATCATCCGCGCATGCGTTAAAAAAGGACAGCATATTTTGTGTCGCGTAATCGTTGAATCGACGAAGGTTAGGTTTCTAGGGTTAAAAGTGTTCTTTATTTACACAATTTCAAGTTCGTAGAAAAGGATACCATTAATGAATTCAAGACAATATTTGCGATCCTTTGAAACAGAAAAATCAGAAAAGATACGATCGCATCTAAGACCGTTTTTGCCGCAGAGAATAACTAACTGGAATAAGTGGTAAAATGTCCTATTGTTTTTTTTAGTGTTTTTCAACTTATGTTCTTAACTGTACTAAAATTTAAACTGTAATAAATAATAATCAACATTAATATGTTAGTAATATTTTAAATGGAAGCGTAAATTACCAAAGTGTATGTCGTTTTAAATGGGAGCCAACATTATTACCACATATTACATACAAGTGTATGACATAACTAATATCAGGTTCTATCACTCAAGAACATTACCACATATAACATATAAGTGTATGTCGTTTTAAATGGGAGTTAACATTATTATCACATATAACATATACGTGTACGACATAACTAATATCAGGTTCTTTCACTGATGAAGACAACAAAACGGCGTTACTGTGTACGGTTATACTCGTATGTCTTCCAAGATCTATGGGAGCGAATATTACCACATATAACATATAAGTGTATGACATAACTAATATCAGGTTCTATCACTGATGAACACAACAAAACGGCGTTACTGTGTGTACTCGTATGTCTTCCAAGATCTATGGGAGCGAACATTACCACATATAACATATAAGTGTATGACATAACTAATATCAGGTTCTATCACTGATGAACACAACAAAACGGCGTCTTGGGGGTTACTGTGTACGATTATATGTCTCCTAAGATCTATGTCGTTTCAAATGTAAAAAAAAAAGTTTGGTTTTTGTTACGAAATTTCTAGAATTTGTTGGCAGACTTGCAATTACCCACGTGGATATGTATCCAGAGAAAAGTTTTTGTAAAATTCTAAACAGACAACTCGCAGAATGATACCAACAATCAGGATCAGAAAATGTTAATCACGCCGTTTCGGTAGGCAGAGAGGTCGGACCGCCAAACAACTCGGTTACACCACACACTCCTTGCCTCATTCACATTCATACATCGTATCATACATAGTCTTTTATTATTCTGACTCTTCACATGGCCACTCACATGTTCTTCCTCGGGCGCCTCGTATAATTTAATCTTTTAATATTGTAATTATATGTATGTCACCTGTTCCGTGTTCTTTCTGACTTATTGTAATTGCACTTCCTCTTTTTCCGGTGCATGCTGGGTGGCTTACCGTGTATCCACTTTCGACCTAAAATACTTAATTAACAATTGAAAAAAATCAATAACAACTGCCCCAAGCGATTGCTTAATTCATTATGTTATTAATTGTCTATGTTAGCAGTGCTCAAATAATAAATACTTACCCATGTTGAACAAAAGAAATTATTTGGGGGTGTTTGAATTCTAAAATAATATTATCGGTAAATAAGCAACAAATTCTTCAGCTAAAAATCCGCGTGGGCTAACTACGACTGCACACTAGTGCACAGTATGTGCGGACACACTCACACAGATGTATGACGATTGACGTAGATATTTGTTTAGCGAGCGATACTGGTCCCAACCCCTTACTCGCGGCCCTGCATGCAAAATTGTGAATGAGTGTAAAGTAACTAACGAAATACTGAATGAGTAAGAAGTAACTAGCAAAATTGTGAATGAGTATGAAGTTACTAGCAAAATTCGATTTCGAAGTAAGTGATTTCGGCGTTCGATCTTTTCGAATGAAACATTTTTATACGGATGTGCTTCTTTTATATTATTATAAGTGCTGGAATCCATCTGCTATCATTTTGCTGTATATTATCCCATACATGTCGAGTGAACTTTAAAGCCCTCAACAATAATATTGGCTTCCGTACTACTAGAGCTTCCGTGGTGATTTAAATAGCAAATATGCTCCACTGGGGCTACAGTTTTAGCCATTGCTCGAGCACAGGTAACGCAATACTTATTATATCATACATAAAGAAAGTTGCCAATAAAAAATGTGCGCTGAAAAAATGAAGAGAATGTTGGTAGTTCTTATTCGAAGTATGAGACAATTAAATGTGACCGAAGGAGATAGGGTCCCATTATCTCAGTGGTAGAGCGGTGCCCCGGCAAGGCAACGGTCCTGAGGTCGAGTCCTAGATGTGACCGTATCCTTTTCTGATTTTTCTGTTTCAGATTTTCGTTTAGAAATCGTTAATATTGTCTTCAATAATTAAATGCAATAATTATGCTTTACACTATAAAATAACACGTCTCCAAAAGCATGACCCACAATAGCGGCTACCCCAGAGAGAGCGGTATAGTTACACCCATATGATCTTTTAGATTTTAGACCAACAGCCGTCTGCTAATACAGTTATCATGGTGTATATTGTTTTCGTCAACATTCCCAATGAGCCTGGCGTGATTTGCTTCTTTGCGTGCTGCTTCTTCCATTTTCAGGTGAGCTGTTTTTTCCCACCATTTACAAACTTGATCATGCTTCGCTGAATAAGTTTTTGAAGTCATGCACGGAATTTCGAGTGTCGCAGTCAACTCTTCCAAATTAGAAAAGCCACTTCCAATAGCAACTACACCAGCCACTGCACTATAGTTGATGTTCATCGAGCCAGAAGACTCATTATTAGTCTCCAAATTAAAATTTGCATTACACATGTTGCACTGTAAAGACATTATTGAATTTAGGCCCATTTTCTTTTCAGATATAATCTGAACATTACTAAAATTGCAACCAAATATTGAGCTGTGGCTGGAAAATTTCTGAAGTTCTTCCAAAATATGTTGAAAATACACAATCCGCTGACCAACCACGTTGAAAGGAGTGTCTTTAGCTAATTCTTCTTCAATATATAAATTATGGAAGTGCTGAACGTTTTGTTCCACATTAGCTCTTCCGTCTTCAAGGATTGTTTCCACCTGCACAACATAAGTCCTATATAGTCTAGTAAAATTAAACATCTTCACTTGCAAAAAATGGGGTAATTATGATTTTTTTTCATATTGTATATGATGAAGGACTAATTAAAAATCAAAATTTTCAATCTTGTCAGACCTCCGGATGTTACCAAAAATCGTTTTTGTCACTCTGACCCCGAACAACAAAATTTTCTCCAAAAATCATTTTATATTTTTTATAGTAGACTACATTTCTTACTATTTTTATTTACAAATAGTTACAGTATACCCTATAGTGTCTGAGATATAGATGTTGATTTTGTATTGTGTATTGATTTTAAGGCTGATTGTATATATATATAATATAAAAATAATATAAAATATATATATTAATATCCAATAATGTATATATATAGGTATGTGCAACTTGCGCATTTTGCGCAAAATGCTCAAGACGAACAAGATCAAGGGCGGATCCAGCTTTGGCGCCAGGGGGGGGTCACGTAGTCGTGGTCAAGTTGATTTTTTTTTTTTTAAAGAAAGACAAACATTCCCGGGTTACGAATAACCCAACAATAACTCCTACCACCACCACAGAAAGCCGAAAATGCTTGCTTGTGTTGTGATGGAGGACTTAGGTCCGGTCAGTTACAGTTACAAGAAGTTATAATTTAATTTTGATAATAATATATACAAGTAAAAAGTATGTATTGTTGGATATGGTAACACTAGGTATATCATTAAGATTGTCTTTTGCTCCGCAAGCCCGGGCGGCGTAGGCTCGTGTAATGTCAATTGTCAACCAATACAGTACAGATTACAATTATTAATCGTGTTCTTATTTCACCACAATATAACATGGTGTCAGGTGTGTCTTCAACATAGTATTGTGTGTAGGAATCTTGCAACTTTTTGAATTTCCTTTTCCTCGTTGTAGTTATTCGCCATCATATATAAAATCATAAGTACACGGTAAAAGTTCATAACATCTGTCAAAACACCGCCATCTTTAGCAAAAAGCATAAATATACCAAACCACCTACTCATACAAAAAGTCAAATCAAAGGTTAAGTGGTTAAGTTCGCAGAGAACAAACAATAAATCTAGTGAACGTTAAACGTCAAATTCAAAAATTCACCGGATATCAAAGTGTTGCCGTATAAAAAAAATAATCAGTGTGGAATTTTACAAAATTAAGGGAACATAATCGGAGACGGAACATTTTCATGTAAATCATTCAAAATCCATCATTAAAAATAATACTATGCATTTCTAAAAAAAATTACTAACGTTTTCGTAATCTTAGTAAAAAAATCTATCCACACTTTTAGCCTTCATTTTAATTGATTCTGAAGAATTTGTTACAAATATTAAAAATGTGTCCACTTCCGAAATTATTAATTCATCATCTAGAAAAATAAAATCTGGTACTTACCGCTAAGTCCGCTAACTTTATAGTTATACACGGGTTATAAAGTTTTAAAATCGTTGAACGTAAAATATATTAATTGTAAGGTATTGTTTTATTAATCTAAAATATAAATAACTTGCATCCCTCGTGCGGCATAATTTTATTTTTTTTAAATTCAATTATAATTTCGCCGAAATAAATTAAAATGTTAGCCTTGGGCAAAACCTCGATGAACGAGGTTGTGTCTCGCCTTAAGAATTGCTTTAGGAAGTATAGGAAGGCTGGTAATTCGCGCGGGCGCGTTAGACCTGTCCAGACCTGTCAAAAAACTTCCGAAAGAATAAGTTCTGTAACTTACTAAAATTACGTTAAGTGACTTTTGGTGTCGTTTACATTGGGAATTTGGCCAAACTCGCCTTCAAGAGCGATTTACAGGAAAAAAACTTACGAGTCTAACCCCAGCCTTAGAACATTAACAAATAACATTTGAGTTTAAACACACATACACTGGCATAATTAAGAAACTGATTAGATTACTTACCATTTCTTGTAATGAATTGAATTTGCAGCAACAATTTTTAAGAACACTATTACTTATATTGGAACTTATTTTTTTTAACTTAGTAAACAAATAAAAGTAAACACTTTATTAATAAAGTTTAGTCGTTTCGATTGAGGTTAGGTTTTGCTAGACGCTAGACGTTAGTCGAAACAAAGCGCGCGCAAGCGTCACACGTGGTTACACGAAATGTGTCATAATAATATGAAAGGTGGCGGCCGAAGCGCGCGCCGGTGGCGGTGCGCGGTGACGCGGTAACATTCGAATTTTCGATGCGTTCGTTCCCGAATAATGCGTTTGCCGTCAAACAAAGTATTATATTAAATTAATTAAATATTGAAAGTACTTAAATAAAATTTATATTGTGACAAAAAATATATAAAAACATTATGTTTAACAATTTTAATTAGTGGTCCACCTAGGTCCTGGATGGGCCCAGGACCTAGGTAGTCATGACCCCCCTGGGCTGGGGCCCAGGGGGGGGGTCATGACCACCGTGACCCCCCCCTTGGATCCGCCACTGAACAAGATGATAAAGAAGACGAAGAAGTGGTCCTTCAGTTGTACATACAATCGTGCCACTCGGAATGTTAAGAAGATATTACAGAGGGTACACTTATTATGGAGATTGACACGGCAAGTGCCATCTCATGTGTAAATAAAGTCCCGTATGAACATTTGTTAAGAGTTTGCCTATTAAAAAATGTAATCTTTCCCTCAGATTTTATAATGATTCCAAGGTGGGTTATTCAACCACATGTTATATGAAACGGTGTTAAAAAAACGTTAGACCATTATGTTATTGACAGCAGCATTACTAACTTAATGGGGAGGCAGGTTTACGATACTATTAAGTTTTCTATTGTTAAAACTACGCAAATATTGTTAATTGTCAAAACGTCACGCTTAAATGAAGCCAATTCTTCGCGAACGGCTCCCGTGGTACCCGGACCCGGCTATGAGTTTTGGCGCGCAATCGAAAATCTAAGGATTCCATATGTCATCCAGAGAACCGGAATCGCTTCATACGGAAAATCCGAAAAAAATCGTTAATTCTTTTGTCTTAGTAGTTCTTCTGATTGTTTAACTCTACAAATGAACTTTAATATGAAAGGTGCATCGTAAACAAATTACATCTTAATATCAACAAATGCCAAACGATCAGTTTCCATAGATCTAAAACCCCTTTATTATTCGACTACTCAATTCACAATGCCAATCTAAAAAGAGTCTTTGAATTCAATGACCTTGGAGTTATCTTTGACTCCAAATTACGCTTCTTGAATGACATTAATAGCATTACCAGGATTACAAATGCTTGGATTTATTCTCAGAATCGCTAAAGACTTTAATAACATAAAAACTATAAAATTACTATACACGTCTCTGGTTAGAAGTCAGGTTGAATACAATTCAACCATTTGGTGTCCTCATTTCAACTCTCATTGTTTACAAATTAAAAAATTCAAAAAAAAAATTTACGTTTTATTAATTTCAAAATTGGTATTCCTATTATTGAAATCAATTATGTCAATTTACGCAGTAAACTTAACTTATCGAAATTATCTGAAAGGCGAAAAATATTTGATCTCCTTTTATTATATAAAATTGTTCATTCAAGGTTAGACTGCCATTTAAATTTGCTATCTTTACATATACCTCCAAAATATACTAGACGGAATATTTTATTCTACAACAATAACTTCGCTACGAATTCTGTATTAGAAAGAATACATAGGTTGGGCAATGAACTAAGTGATGTCACTGACATATTTAATTTAAACTTCAATATATATTTAAAGCCAAATTAGTCCACCACTTTTTAAATGTAAATAATGTATGAGAAATCATTATATTTTATTTCCATTTTCTATTGTTTGTTTTATACTGTTGTTAAAAATGAAATTTGTAATTGTTATGTACTTAAAAGCCCAATAGAGCTTCAATAAATAAATAAATAAATTTGAAGGAAAGAACAATTTTAATGTCGTTAAGTAGAACGAGAATCGCCCTCTTGGGTTCGTAGAAAAAGTATTTAACAAGGTTAGCTCATTGAGTATAAATGTTGGGCGCGTGTTTGTCATGTTTCCGGACCACGCACCGGTATCTAAGGGATAAATGATACTAGTTCCTCGGAGCATCTTCCATTGAAATGCCAGTAGAACAAGGACAGCATTCCCACCTGACGCCTGTGCTCTAAAGATTTCAATCTGTTTGTCAAACGGACCGCAAGTTTATGCAATGAGTCTAGGGTTTATTCAAGTGTGTTGGGGCTCAAGAACAGAGGTGAATTTCAAATTCAACAGTGGTTAAAAGTTAATGGTGATATATTCAAAGTGCGTAAAAACCTACAATACGTAGAAATATAAAGCAAAAAATATATTTAATAGCTGAAAGTTTTGTAGTTGTGTATTTTAGTGTACGTGGAACTATGTGTAGTTAAGGTGGAAATATTAATTAATTAATATTAAGAAATAATTTTTTTAAAGCACTTGTTTCACTTGATCGCGCCATGTCTTCCTCGGGCGCCCTCGACATCTTTTTTCATTTACTTCCACATCATACACTCTTATTACACCCCTTTCTTTAATACTTATAATAATCTTTGGCTAATTTATCTGGCGCCGTTTTCTTGAAAAATAACCTCAAGGACGCCCTTCAAATATATTTATTAAATAATAAATACTGCTGCCTTATAACTAGGATTCATAATAACTAGTGACTTACATCTAAGACTTATTTCTAGTGACTTACGACTAAAGCCTATAACTAGTGTCTTAATGACACATTTGTAGAGATTAACATACTTACAGTTAAAACAATAAATACTCTTTCTAATTTAAGTATCCGCAGAAGAAGAAGGAACTTCTATAATATTAGGGTGTTTCTTTAGAACACGGGTGCAAAATGCGCCATTAAAGTTTGCTCGTAATTTGATCTAAATAAGTATTTGTTTCACTTGGTCGAACCATGTCTTCCTCAGCGTCCCCGATTCTTTCTACCATTCACTACTGGTACACCATATTGTTAATGTAAAGGGGTTGACAGATTACGCTATAAGTTCAAAGGTGTGACAGGTCTGTATGGGATCGACTGGCGAGAAATAAGGAGTTATATAAAACGCTTTGAACTTATGGCGTAATCTGTCACCCCCTTAAATTTGTCTCCGTATATCATTCCAGTGCAGATGTAATGCGTTAAGTCTTCCTTGGGCGTCCCTGACTTTTTCTACCATTGACCACACTTTTTAAGAGGAAGCTACAAGCAAAAAATGTGTATATTCTTGCTTTACCTTATATTGTAGGTAATAGGCATTCAAATCGCAAGACAAAAGGAGTCTAGAAACGTTCGATTTCAAGCACAAAACTGGTTTTTATTTATTTTGTAAAGAATTTCATAAGAAAGCAAAAAAGTTAATCAAGTGAAACTTGCTACAGAGTTTTGGTTGTTATGATAGTTAGGGCGCCAATTGCTACTATTGTGGGGTAGGTAATATAAGATATGGATCAATTTGCACAGAGAACAGTTTCATTTACGGTGACGGAAACTTGGACGCCAAACTATGCCAGTGAAGAGAAAGCGTGGAATGAAGAGTCGGTGGAATCCTCAAATTCTACAAATAAGCGGACACCGAGATAAGGTAGTGCGATGTGTCGTTTATTCAGCCGCTGTGCAGCTCAAACGTAGTCGGGTGACTCTAATATCCAGCGGATATGCATGTTACATGGACGGTATCACCGCCCGCCGATGAATTAACACGATATGACAAATTCTACAAATAAGCGGACACCGAGATAAGGTAGTGCGATGTGTCGTTTATTCAGCCGCTGTGCAGCTCAAACGTAGTCGGGTGACTCTAATATCCAGCGGATATGCATGTTACATGGACGGTATCACCGCCCGCCGATGAATTAACACGATATGACAAATTCTACAAATAAGCGGACACCGAGATAAGGTAGTGCGATGTGTCGTTTATTCAGCCGCTGTGCAGCTCAAACGTAGTCGGGTGACTCTAATATCCAGCGGATATGCATGTTACATGGACGGTATCACCGCCCGCCGATGAATTAACACGATATGACAAATTCTACAAATAAGCGGACACCGAGATAAGGTAGTGCGATGTGTCGTTTATTCAGCCGCTGTGCAGCTCAAACGTAGTCGGGTGACTCTAATATCCAGCGGATATGCATGTTACATGGACGGTATCACCGCCCGCCGATGAATTAACACGATATGACAAATTCTACAAATAAGCGGACACCGAGATAAGGTAGTGCGATGTGTCGTTTATTCAGCCGCTGTGCAGCTCAAACGTAGTCGGGTGACTCTAATATCCAGCGGATATGCATGTTACATGGACGGTATCACCGCCCGCCGATGAATTAACACGATATGACAAATTCTACAAATAAGCGGACACCGAGATAAGGTAGTGCGATGTGTCGTTTATTCAGCCGCTGTGCAGCTCAAACGTAGTCGGGTGACTCTAATATCCAGCGGATATGCATGTTACATGGACGGTATCACCGCCCGCCGATGAATTAACACGATATGACAAATTCTACAAATAAGCGGACACCGAGATAAGGTAGTGCGATGTGTCGTTTATTCAGCCGCTGTGCAGCTCAAACGTAGTCGGGTGACTCTAATATCCAGCGGATATGCATGTTACATGGACGGTATCACCGCCCGCCGATGAATTAACACGATATGACAAATTCTACAAATAAGCGGACACCGAGATAAGGTAGTGCGATGTGTCGTTTATTCAGCCGCTGTGCAGCTCAAACGTAGTCGGGTGACTCTAATATCCAGCGGATATGCATGTTACATGGACGGTATCACCGCCCGCCATTGAATTAACACGATATGACAAATTCTACAAATAAGCGGACACCGAGATAAGGTAGTGCGATGTGTCGTTTATTCAGCCGCTGTGCAGCTCAAACGTAGTCGGGTGACTCTAATATCCAGCGGATATGCATGTTACATGGACGGTATCACCGCCCGCCGTTGAATTAACCCGATATGACAATAATATCAGCGCGGGCGCACCACGACCGGCTGTAAACTTAACGATCACATGATACTGTTAAATAGCACACCGATCCGTTACACTTGATTAATAAATAATCCACATTTTGGTGACCAGTCGGTAACGTGCCGTGGCCTGTCGGCGTGTTCCCAAGATGTGACCCGAACGACCAATAACCCTCTGTAGTTCAAATCTCAAACCACTCCCGGAGGAAAGGTGGAACCGTTGATAGCCAGTCAATTACAATTAACTGACTGCAATCTACCCGGGGTAATATGAAAAATTACTAACTTTAGTTACGAAAAATAATATTTATAAAACAAAAGTAATTATTTTCATAACAAACTGTCACAGATAATCTTAGCTATAATACTGTATTTTTTAAAGTTGTTTTATTTACGCAATCAAACATTTCTATTGAAAAAAAATTTTTTTTAGTGGTTAACATTTATATTTTTTATTGAGTAATTTATTTTTTTATTTGTATTCTACTCAAGCGAAGCGATAGGAAAACCTTCAATTTATCCAAAACTTTTTTTTTGCCATTCATAATATACACCAATTCGTTATAAAGATTAATCAAAATAGTGATTGAGCATTCCCCTAACAACTTTAACCCGTTAATCATAAGAAGACCAAATTTGGTACCAAACATCGTATGAATTTGGTTTCCTAATATATTCGATTCATACGCGCAAGCATAACTACGAGAAAATCATCTTAGATTGCATATTATACTTAGTAGAAGGTGGTAGAGTCATTCCCTTCGGACGATCTTCGAGTGACATCACGAGCTTGTGAGCGGCCCGATGCGTTTTTTCCCTAAAAGTGCCTGTTTGAGTCAACCTTGTTAAATATATTTTCTACGAACCCTAGTCTACACTGTACCATTGTACGCTACCATTGTACCACCGTATCATTGTACGCATTTATTATTAAACTAAATCTCTCTAATATCCAGAGAACTATAATTTTAATCCTCCACCATTGCATAATATAACACTTTCAGTAATTGAGTATTCACTGGGGATTTTTTAAACATAAATAATTAATTTCGTTTACTGATTATAACAGAGCAAATAAATTTATAATCTTGAACGTTTAAAGCAAGAGTGAGTTATGGCGTAATCCCACTCAGACGAGTTTTCATATTTTTCAGCAGAGCTTCAAATATTTAGTCAATGTGATACCGTGATGATTTGGTTACCCCAATTTTTAGTTATGACCAACAACTTTTGTTCCTCCAACTCGGAACGGAATCAATTGATCGCGTCTCGATCGTCCATGGAATGTGTATACGATGCCTTTCAATCCTAAAAGCTCAGTTTGTTCACCTCCATTCATTAACTAGCCTGTTATTTGCATAACGAACGACATTATCCAAAAAGTCGTGCACATTGACAGCGTATCTGACACATTGGAAGCCTCTCTAAAAGTAGCGGCTTTTGTCAACTGGCTGTTGAAATCATATTCTGACCGTGCTCGCAAATAACGCGAACTGACTATAGATAGGACTTTATCGATCTTCCCTGCTAGACCTCCAGGGGATTACAAGTCATCTTAGAACTCTCCCACGTTGAAAACATTTTGAAGAACGTTTCGCCAACATAACATAGAATGTAACTCGATGGATGAAGCAGTGTCCACAACACTATATGTTGGTATAATTATGTTTTTTGGGTGTGGGGATAAAAAATTACGTATTGTGAAAATTGTTTATTATTTGACACCGAAGAACTGTTCGAGTAATTATATGTCAACTTATGAATTAATTTGTTGACAATTCATTTGAACTCGTTATTGCTTAGTTTTCAAGTTTTATATTATACAAACAGTTCTTCATTTACCTATTGGCTTGTTGGATGTTTAGGTAGATGCTTTATGATGCCAATCGTAGGTATATATGTATGTACCTATATATAATATATATATTGACAAACTAAAGTAGTTTATTGGGCAAAAAATATTATTTATTATTATGTGCACAGGAGGTAAACATGTTTTCAAAATTTTAATGTGCAAATATTTGCTTATAATAAATAATTTGTTATCCTTTGTGCTGTTCATAGAAAAACTTGTCTTAAAAAATTACTCTATCATTAAAAATCATGCATGTTTTATGTTCATAAACCAAGTTTAAGAATAAAAAGGCTACTGAATATGGATAGGGAATCTTTTGAAACATCTAGTATTTAAATTGAAAGAAATGCTCGAAGATGGGAAAGAAATACGGTTAAAGGGGAAAATAAAAAAGATTATTGAAGGAAATGAGAACTTTCATTGGATAGATAATGTTATCTTCACAGCTCTTTGAACACAAGAAGCGTATTTTGTAAAATGGACACTTCATACTACCATATTTTCAAGCAAATAAGAAATTTTATCTTATTTTCTACGCACAAATACCCACCAAAAACATACAGCATTTAGTGTTTTGAGACGTAATAAATTTAGCTCAAAAGCTCCACGACATTTCATGAGCTTTAAGTTGTATCTTGAACACACAGTAGGTATTTAGATTTACATATAGAAGCATACGAGCTTTCGAATCCCGATTTCCAGCAGCAGAATAAATTAGACAAAACTCATTAACGGGTTAGATTAATAAGTTCTTTTCTTTGATGTGGATTACAGGAATGAGCTACACAAAGCATAATTGGGCTCAATACTGAGATGTTAATGAAACACATGGAAGATGGGTACAGTATCTTGTACTACAATTAGAATTACACAGAAAGGAAATTATATGAAATAGCAATTAAAGTGAACGACGAAAGGATTATGGCTTACAAAATATTCTGGAAGATTATTACGTAATTATAATCCCGAAATATTATTAGTTTTGGTCACTGATTAGATATTCGCTACTTTATCTATGGCAATTTGAAAGAAAACTCATGTCACCAATAATTAACACTATATATGAAACATTCCTAAACGACAAACAGTAGATTATTCAGACTGCAAACCATTTCTTTATGAAACACAATCATAGCTGACATTGTGTCCTTTGGGATTGTTTCACAAGCGCAATTTCAACAATAACTTCGACATATAAGAAAAAGGTACCAATACTCGAGTGAGAACTGAAAACAATTATTGTGAATATAAGGCTTAGCACACACTGCGATTAATTTTTACTGAATTCTCTTTCATGGTGGTACTGAGATAGAATTAAGCAAAAACGCCAGTCGTAGTGCTTGTTTGTACGCGGTTTTTTCGTTTTCAGCTATTCCGAAATCACTGCATTTAATCACAGTAGGTACCTACGTGCTAAGCCATATCTACGAGTACATCAAAGTTTTAAACTAAACAAACTTTACAATTAAAATTAAATGTAAATTGTAAGAATTCAATGTGTTACGTAATACTTAAATGGATTTATATTTACACAAACTGTCAAAAGTATTGATAACTAGTATTGTTGATAGGTATTGACAACTAGTATTGTTGTATACTAGGTATGTATTGATAGGTAGGTATTGACAAAATGTTTTGTGAAATTGGGAAAAATAATGATTATTATTTTTCTAAAGGTAACTCACCTATTTACGTAAAATTTTGAAAATATTTATATTTTCTGCACTTATTACCTATGCTATATTCTGTTCTATCTCTGTTATTGTAACTTCATTTGCATGCTAAACGAAAACTTAAATATGCATTAAATGTATTTAGCAATTACTGCTCTTAGATTGATATTTAATATTCCATTACAATCCTAACTTATTGTAAAATAATATTCAAGAGACATTCCCCAGAAATTAACATGTGTGATTTAGTCTTCTTATTCACTCCACCACGAGCCAGTCATCTCCATAACGGGATTTAATATACGTTTTCCTTGATTCTTGATAGCAAACTTGAATCGCGTTCATATGTCGTATAAAATGCTTGGTTTTGTTCTACACATAGGTAAAGTGTTAAGCAACCCACGAATAATCGTAATGTCATATTTCTCATTAGTCAGAAGTACACCGGAATACGCTTCGCCAATTTGAAACCCGCTATATAAACTCTATGTCGATAGTATAGAACGTCATGAAAAGAAATTTATAAAATCTCTAAAAGCCTCAACTCTCAGTGCTATTAGGCAATATTAGTTTGGTTTCCACAAAAGTTGGTTTTCTTGAAGGTGAATTGAATGCCTACAGCAGGGGTGCTCAAACGGTCGATCGCGAGTGCTTTTTGAGTCGATCTCGACAAAAATTTCCCATTTTTCATGCCTTCTTTTTTTATTATTTATTTGTAGCTTGTAGCGGACTGAGTTACTGAACGGAGTGTTCTGGAACATTGCAGATAATATCAGTTATACATCTCATAGCCACAGCATCTGACACAAAATTCTGGTATATCTGAAGATAAATATCCGAATCTAAGGCAAATCGCCCTTCAGTTGACGGCAATTTTTGGGTCAACTTACTTGTGCGAGTCTGCATTTTCTGAAATGAAGATAACTATGTCAAAATATCGCAATCGACTAACTGACGAACATATGTCATCGTGCTTGCGATTAGCACTCGGTAATTACGTACCATCGTATGAAAAGTATGCTGAGAACATGCAGTGCCAAGCTTCAACATCCAAAGTCATTATTTAGTTAAGTTTAGAAACTAGAACTCGTTTGTTTTTTGTAAGAACCAATAAACTTGCAATTTTGAATAAATATAAGTTTTTTTATTGACTTTTTAGTGCGGACCTCCACCTACCTTGACTAAAAAAAAATGCATATTGCGAACTAATTTCTGTCGTTCCTCCAAATTCTATGTGGATTCGTGGCCATGCATTTGTGTAACGTCCCTATATATACACTTATACCTGCGCCACGATACACCCTACCTACATAGACGACAATCCTGCATCATACATACTTGCAGCCTCTCAGAGTCGATCGATCGGAATCTAATAATATTGAGGTAGATCGCCAGCAGTTCAAGTTTGAGCACCCCTGGCCTACAGGAACATTTCACCTAATCGTTCCAAAAATTTGTCAACTACCAACATCGAAACGGAACAACTAACAGGAATTTGCGAAACTTTGAACGAAATGGACGAGAGAAAATCGCGATCTAAAAATGTAATAATGTTCAATGTTCCTGAAAGCTCGGGCAATTCTCAAACTGCAACAATGAGCGAAGATCTGAATAATGTCAAGAATATTCTTCACAATGTTGATAATGTAGATACCTCGCTAATTAAAGAGTATCGATTGGGTAAGAAGGACACTAATAAAACACGCCCCATCAAGGTCGAACTGTCCGATAAATATCAAGCCAGAACTGTTCTACAGAAAAAGGAATACCGTATGGAAATGTAATTATCAAGACTAAGAACGACTTAACAATGCTTCAACGGCAAGAAGTACAAAACTTGTGGAAGGAGCTGGAGGATCGAAAAAGCAAGGGAGAAAATAATTTAACTATCAAATATATCAACAATAGACCCAAAATTATAACAAATATACCAAAAAACTTATAACCGCGCCACGTTACATCTTCTACCAGAACGTCAGGGGACTTCGGACTAAACTCAGTGACTTTAGAACTAATGCACCCACCATCACACAGGACATCATCATACTCTCTGAGACCTGGCTGGAACCATCGATATACTCAGCGGAGCTCGGTCTACCTAACCACAGTATCTACCGAGTTGACCGAAATCGGAACACCAGCTCCAAATCAAGAGGAGGAGGCGTCCTGATAGCAGTAAATAAAAAAAATTCATTGAAATTATTAAAAAACAAAAACAATGATGTTGAGCAAATTTTTGTAATGTTAAACGATAAATCCAAAAAAACTATCATCGGATGTGTATATATTCCACCAAATTCTAATATAATAATGTATAAAAATCATTGTGAAGATGTCGAGCTACTCAAATCTAACCACCCTAATCACAATATTATAATTTGCGGTGATTATAACCTACCTAATTGTAAATTTAATGATTTGGATTACTTACAATTAACGGCGTGCGAGAGAGAAATCTTAGACATGTCGAACTATTTAGGTCTATTTCAATGTAACAATGTACCGAATTGTAGAAATCGGACACTTGATATAATTTTCTCTACTGATGAGGATATAAAAGCCTATGAGTCAGCCGAATCCTTTGACCCAATTGATAATCACCACCCTCCACTAACAATACTATTACCTATTACAATAGAGTGTGACCCCCTAATTAAAAATTGCAGTCGTAATTTCATTAATGCTAATTACCAGGACATTAATCATGCACTTAACAAAGTAAATTGGTCTGTTCTCAGGAAGGTGATCTCAACTATAGCGTAGAACTATTGTACTCTCAACTGAATAGTATCATTTCCGACACAATTCCTCTAATTCATCATAAAGTACGAAAGTATCCGATATGGTTTAGCAAAGAATTAATTCAGTTAATTGTTATTAAAAAAGAAACACATAAAAAATATAAAGAACACAGAACAATTCCCAACTATATGGCATTCAACAATATTAGAAGAGATTGCAAAAAAATGACAAAAAGATGTTATAAAAATTACATTAATTCTGTTGAGAACACGATACTTCATGATGTAAAATACTTTTGGAAATACACAAAATCAATGAAAAACAATGATGCTGGTATTTCTGGTAATATACGTTATAGACAAAATAGCTCCAGTAAAATTTATGAAATTGTTAACATGTTTGCTGATTACTTTAAGGACGTGTATGAACCTGATATTCCAGATGACTTAATTCCTTACTTCAATACGGATTTAAATTTACACTTATCGCAAATACACATTGATATTGAAGACATTATAATCTGTATTAAATCACTTGAACCTAAAACAAGCTCGGGACCTGATAAGATTCCTTCCATCTTACTTAAGAATTGTGTCTAAAGTTTATCTGTTCCGCTTAATATTGTAATGATTTACCCTTTCATCTTCAAACTTTTCCTTCTCTTCTTTCTACGATAAATTTTCCTTAAGTCCCGTAGGTAACTTTCCATCGTAGGTAACTTTCCATAAAGGCTTTGGTTATATATATCCGGGGTAGGAAGGTCCTCCCTGACGTCTTTCTTTATTACACACCCCTTCAAGTGTGTACATCCTAGTTTGTCTACGTGACGTACGACCTTGAACGTACTCATTTCACGTGACGGTTCAGTATAAAAAGGCTTCACCGAACGTTGTGTTGGTTTTTTGTTTCTCGGTTTAGAAACCTAGTTATCTATGTATTGCTAAGATATGGTTAAACCGGGAATCGAACCTGGTTATTAAATTGGCTAAGCTCAGATAAAATGGTAGAGAGATGAGGCTCGTGTACTATCAGGGGCGGGCAGCCTCTTTGGTCATCAGGCTCGTCCATCGGTTAGGAGGTCAAAGGGTAGGTTTATCACACAATAATAACACATGGGTAGTAAGGCACAAGGTATATTAATTGTCTCGAGAAATACAGGTTGACATAGATCTCCCTACTAACTCTCTCTACTAATTTGTGACGACCAGATAAAGCGTGGATTCTACATGAATTTACGAGAATTGAACACAAGAAAAGGGGGAAGGTTGAAAGCTTACGATTCGCCTTGAGATGTGGTACATCATGTTGACCCAGGTTTCCCGCGCTTAAAAGGCAGCGGAACTGATGGTGTGGTAATATGCACTCGGGATTTTACACGAGAACGGGACTCCATTGAGTTTAGTTCGAACCGAGATAATAAACATGACTGCTAGTTTGATGGCGAAATGTATCTAGTTAAACTGGAACGAGATCGCGTCCGTTATTGCGTAATCATGCAAGCCATGCCCGCGAGGGGTTTTCGCCATCGTGAGCGACCGTGTTGCTAAGACCAAGGTCGGATTTGCACTGCCGAAGCGCGCTTAGGGCCGCCCGTGTTGACCGCGAGCAGTGTGGGTGGTCCAAGTCGATCACGTATTTCGACCATCTGGTCGCGTGTGTCGCAACTAGTGAGGGGCAATTGGGGCTAGTGTGCATCCTTTTTATAGGGTAACTTGTATTACGTAACACATTCCCCCTCCGCCAGTAAAAGGCGACGTGGTAATGAAGCTTTAGGCACTAAAAATCCTCTTCATCTTGTCGTGAGGTGAGTAGAGAGAGAAAAAAAACAGTGTTGATTTGCAAAAAAAACAAAGAGAGAAAAAAAAAATATGGTTATGCAATGGTGAAAAGACAAAATACAAGGTTATGCAGTGATGACAAGAACAACATACAAGGTTATGCAGAGATGACAAGAACAACATACAAGTTTATGCAGTGATGAAAAGACAACATACAAGGTTATGCAGTGATGACAAAAACAACATACAAGGTTATGCAGTGATGAAAAGACAACAACCTGACTCTAAAATTTCATTGGTCTGTAAGCTAAGTTTGAAGAGCGTAGTGTTCGTTGAGTACCAAGTAGACGTAATTTCACTGAAGTTATTAAAGTTACACTTTCACTGTAACTTGACCCATTTGAGATTGCACTCAAGTATCACTAGGGCCATAGAAATTGAACTGTGCTTCTTGGTTGTGGTTGAGAGATGGTGATGCTGAGGGCCAGAAGTATCCGGGTTCTGATGTTGTACCAGCGTGAATTCCATTATGCTGATGTGGTGGGGCAGTGGTTGTCAAGGTGAAGTGAAGTTGGTAAGGACATGGAGTAATACCAGTAAGTTGATTGATGATCGATGCGTGTGATGGCTATTATGTTGAGTTTGCGCATCGGCAAGTGGTTGATTTGTACAATGGCCCGTAGTTGATTGTACGATGGCAAGTAGTTGATTTGTACAAATGGCAAGTAGTTGATTGCACAATGGCAAGTGGTTGATTTGTACAAACGGCAGGTGGTTGATTGCACAATGGCAAGTAGTTGATTGCACAATGGCAAGTGGTTGATTTGTACAAACGGCAGGTGGTTGATTGCACAATGGCAAGTAGTTGATTGCACAATGGCAAGTGGTTGATTTGTACAACCGGCAGGTGGTTGATTGCACAATGGCAAGTAGTTGATTGCACAATGGCAAGTGGTTGATTGCACAACGGCAAATAGTTGATTGCACAACGGCAAGTGGTTGTTGCTCAAACGGCAAATAGTTGATTGCACAACGGCAGGTAGTTGATTGCAGGAACATAACTAACCTTGAGCTGGCATGCTCTGAGGTTGGTTCTTTTGAATGTGGTTTGAATGATGAGACAACTTGATTTGCTACTGCACGCACGACTCACACCTAATTTGGGTGCGGTCGGGTGTTTTTGGTACGCAGAGATTGGAGAGAAGTGAGTGATGGAAGTGAAGGCGGCAAAGAAGTGAAGCTCAGTTTGCAGGTGATGAGGAGGGCTGCTGGTCTTCTTTTTAATCCGGGGACAGGTTATTATTATAGTCAAAATTCTTGAAGTTTACCTGCCTGGTAGACCAATGATGAAAAAACGTTTGGAGAGAAACAAATTGTGTTCAAGAGAAAAGACAAAAAGATAAAAAAACGTTGTTGGTTAGAGAGGAGAGAGTAGAGAGAGATCTAGTGTGCTGACTATACCATGAGTATCCCGAGATTGGGGAGACAAAAACTATCACGTCTAGCGTGAGGTTACCTATTTGATTTACAAGGTACAGGTAGGTGGTTGTGCCGTAGTAACACCAAGTTTCTGAAAGAAGTTGGCCTTCCATGGCCGGTGTTAGCGCTTGAGCGATAACAACTTACGACTTTCAAAATTACAAGAAATGTGTTGATTACCTAGGAATGGGGTGAAGAAGAAGTTTTTGAAGCAGATTTCATGGATAAAGATTGTCTTAAAGACAGACGATACGCTATGTGCGTAGGGTACACCTTCCAGATTCATGAAATTAACCTCAAGAATAATGAGGGATGAGGAAAAAATGGCGTTGAGCGAGAAGGTCTGCTGGTGATGGAGCTAATTCTCCGTTCGATCTCTTTCAGAGAACGAAATGTGGTCAACCAGCAGATTTCTTAGCTCTTTACAAATATACATGAGTTTGATGGAAGGGTGAAGGATGGAGGGTTTGAGCAGCGAAAATTGATAGTGACTGAGCTAATTCTCAATTCGATCTCTATGTGAGGACGAAATATATCAACCAGCAAATTTCCTAACTCTTTACAAATATACATGAATTTGATGAAAAGGTGAAGGAGAATACACAGTAATAACAATCTAATCTTTCACGTGTATTTGGTGAAAGATTAGGGGTCGTTTTTAATCTTCTACAGTTTGTGAGAACATGACAGACCCTTGCTCAAGCTTCACAAACCTGGGAGTTTTTCTTATTCGTCTCCCAGACAACGAGTTAGGTGGTTTTGTGTCACTGTCTCAATTAACTCCCACGACACGATACCTCATAACCAACAGTGAAGCTGATGGCTAGTCCATGGTCAATGGATAGTGGATGGTTCTTGGGTCCGCTTGACAAGAAGTCCACAGGTATCAGTTAGCGTAAAAAATTGCTGAATGCACAGCTTCATGTTTGTTTGAAGAGAACAAAAAATTCTCACTACAGTGAAGGACATTTCCCTCAGTGTCATGAGTAATACAAAAGGGTCCCAATTAAGGGCGACAAGTCAGGGTAAAATGATCTACGTCTGGTAGAACAAGTACATAGTGTCAACTTATTTAAAGAAAACAACAACAAGATATTGTATCGTTCGCACGAATCATGGTAAATATTATAACGTTTCCACGTCTCATGTAGAAATTGAACGAATTACGAAAGAACCCTAGTATTGAAAGGACGGTACAACATAGATATTTATAACCATTTATGGAACAAATTATCTCTTTGGCCACAGTATATGTAAGCCAGTAAAAAAAGTAATTATAACGAACTTCTCGTATCACGGTAGATATTATAACATTCTCATGTATAGCGTTAGATTTTATAACGATCCCTCGTCTCATGGTGGATATTGTAACATTCTCATGTATCATGAAAATAACATATCAACGTTCAATAATAAAAAAGTACCATTTCAATACCGGAAAAAAGATACATACACAATGTCAAAACAATCAAGTAGTGGCTATTGGTATTATCAAAAAGACGATGGCATAACCTTTGGTTGGGTTTATGCGTTTAGTTGGCAATAATACAAGACATATGCCTAAAGATGTCTTACGCGAGACACACAGTATAGCAGAAGAGACCTATTTGGTTTTACTAACTCTTTGCTTACAAAATGTTGAGATGGCATAACCTTTGGTTGGGTTTATGCTTTAAGTTGGCAATAATACAAAACATATGCCTATAAGGATGTCTTAAACAAGACACACATATAGCAAAAGAGACCTAATCGGTTTTACTTACTCTTTGCTTACAAAAAGGGTTTGTAGTGGTTTATTTAAGACCTTTTAGGGTTTTACTTACTTAAAATGACCAAACACAAAACGGGGAACACACTTGGTGTTGCCAAAATTGCCACAAACACGAATGTTGTGAACTTTATGTTACAAGTAGATACAAGAGGCACCTAGAGACACAGGATGACTTAATATAAGTGACCTGGCTCGGTGTATTTGACAAGGCAAATTAATGTCATTTAAGTCAAAATATAGTACATAATATAACAAATTGGGGTCAGAAAGTTGAGATCTTAAGATTTTACATACTCAATGTGACCGAAAGGTGTTATTGTTATTGATGAGGAGGACAAAACGGCGTTTGTTCTCCTTTACAACAACCTTTTTCAGAATTGACGTGTCAATATCAAATTCTGAAAAAACAACAAATTAGAGCAAATGGGAATATTGAGCGCCATTCAATTTTTTAGACAAAACTGAAAAAACTTTAAAAAAGGTAATTGTAACTTTTATTTGTTACACCTTTGTAAACATGAATCAAATGACGATACCAAACTGGAATTTACACACGCATTATGATTACAAGTTACAGGGGTAGAAAATTCACCTCAATTGGGTGTATGTTGCAAAGGGTCATTGTTTTATGTACGATGGAGCCCAATGGAACAAATGTGACGAACAAATGTGAAAGAACAATGTGAAAAAACAATGTGAAAAACAAAGAACATGAGAGAATTAAAAAAACATTTACATATAATGTTGTACGTGACTTTTTGTGGTAGTTATGACAAAAAATAGTTATGTATTTAGTGTCGTAAGTGTCAGAATGGTGACGACTAACAATTGATGTCCAGGGTCATGACTCCGGGAGCATCAATCGTTTTGGAGGTGGAAAAAATCTCTTGACTGGAATGATCAGTTCCAGAGAAGAATACGTACAAAATATGAGTACAATTTATATACATTACACGGTGAGGTGTGACAAAGAAACAAAAATAACAAAAGGTTTATACAAAAGAGCATAGTAGTACATGTATGGGTGAGAAATGATTAAAAGCCACAGTTGACACTTCTGTGTTTTTAGAAAAAATGAGAAGGTTACCTTGCAGAGGTCGAAATGCGAGTTTTTATATGAAACTAACGCGATAAGACATGCTGTTTGTCTGCACGAGGGCCAAATCTCGTGGGACAAAGGTAGAGCCAAAAGTTTGTTAGCTATGTGTGTGTGACCTAGTGAAGGTGGTGTCTATTGTGTCCACGCTTCCTAGTTTGACAATATCTTTCACATGGTAGTTACCGATGTGTTTACCAGAGGCGTCCGATAGGGTATATACTACATCTGAGATTTTTCTCAGCACTTTTGCTTTAACAAAGCGAGGAGCTAGTTTTGCAGAGAAGTACAAAGCACCTTGTGAAAGTGTGTTGTTGCGTCTCCAAACTGTGTCGTTTTCCTTAAAGGTAACATGTTTCCTGCGTAGATTGTATCTGTTTGCGTCAGAGATTATACTGCCGGGTTGAAATTGCAGTCCTTTTATGTATTTCCTGTTGTGGAATGTTGCGTACTTAATCAGGACGTTTTTGGTTTTGTTGAAAGGAGAAATATTCCTGTCTTTTAATTCCTTTTCTAAACTTTGAGTACTTTGAGAGCAGATGTTGGCTATTATGCCTAAGGTGTTGTTTTGAGGATTCATTTTGTGGAAGTTGATTTAGACTTTGTGAGAAGAAAAAAGAATTGTCTGAGTGTGTGGCTGGTTGTTTTTCAAAAAAAATACCAGGGGTTTGCTTGTGATGGTTGGTGAAGAATTTTGTGAAATTTTTCAAAGTCCCAGTATGGAAAGAAAAATGGCCAGCGGTTTCCTTGTGTTTTTGATGGAAAAATCCCTGAGATAGTGCGTTTTTGAAAAATTTCCGAAAAATTTTCAAAGTTCCAATTATGGAAAAAAAAAATGGCCAGCGGTTTCCTTGTGTTTTTGATGGAAAAATCCCTGAGATTGTGCGTTTTTGAAAAATTTCCGAAAAATTTTCAAAGTTCCAATTATGGAAAAAAAATGGCCAGCGGTTTCCTTGTGTTTTGATGGAAAAATCCCTGAGATAGTGCGCTTTTGAAAAATTTCCGAAAAATTTTCAAAGTTCCAATTATGGAAAAAAAAATGGCCAGCGGTTTCCTTGTGTTTTGATGGAAAAATCCCTGAGATAGTGCGCTTTTGAAAAATTTCCGAAAAATTTTCAAAGTTCCAATTATGGAAAAAAATGGCCAGCGGTTTCCTTGTGTTTTTGATGGAAAAATCCCTGAGATTGTGCGTTTTTGAAAAATTTCCGAAAAATTTTCAAAGTTCCAATTATGGAAAAAAAAAAAAAAAAAATGGCCAGCGGTTTCCTTGTGTTTTTGATGGAAAAATCCCTGAGATTGTGCGTTTTTGAAAAATTTCCGAAAAATTTTCAAAGTTCCAATTATGGAAAAAAAAAATGGCCAGCGGTTTCCTTGTGTTTTTGATGGAAAAATCCCTGAGATAGTGCGCTTTTGAAAAATTTCCGAAAAATTTTCAAAGTTCCAATTATGGAAAAAAAAATGGCCAGCGGTTTCCTTGTGTTTTGATGGAAAAATCCCTGAGATAGTGCGCTTTTGAAAAATTTCCGAAAAATTTTCAAAGTTCCAATTATGGAAAAAAATGGCCAGCGGTTTCCTTGTGTTTTTGATGGAAAAATCCCTGAGATTGTGCGTTTTTGAAAAATTTCCGAAAAATTTCAAAGTCCTAGATGAGTGAAGAAAATTTTTGAAAAAAAAATTTCCAAGTCTTTGATTTGAGAAAAAAAAAAACGGCCAGGGGTCTCCTTGCAATTTTAGTGGAAAAGTCCCTGAGATTGTGCGTTTTGAAAAAAATTTCCGAAAAAGTTCAAAGTCCTAGATGAGTGAAGAAAATTTTTGAAAAAAATTTCTTCCGAAAAAAAATTTCAAAGTGCAGATTTCGAGAGAGTATTGTTTGTTTCTTTCAACAATTAATTGGAGGGTTGTTTGTGATTCGAGACAAATTGTCTGAATTTAAGCAGAACCAGTGTTTGGTTATTTACTCGTAAAGATTCCCTTTCCCTTGGACAATCGACAGGCCATTGCGGAGAAGCGCCGAGGGTCCGGGTTTACGTCAATCGCGAATCTCAATTATATGTAAAGGGTAAGTCGGCTTTCAAGACTTTTCTTTCAAAAAGGATACTCTACCCACCTTTATTACATATAAAGCGGAATTATCAAATGACAGAAGGGCGTTAGTTTTCCTTGTCTATGTATTTTGCAGAACGATGCTGGCTTATGGCTCCACTAACAAGGAATTTATTTTGTATCATGTACAAGATTTGAAACTGTTGAATTGTAGATTATTGTAGTTAATTCTCTCTAATAGTTGCACTTGGAAAGTAAACCATTGTGGTTTTGGATCACTATGTGATGTTTGAGATGTCCGAAAAGAAGTAAATGTTGGTTGCGCACCTTGTGATGGAATACCGGTACTTAAAATTTTGTCGAGTGACGATTCGTAAAACTTGTAATTTAACACCGAATAGTTTTAATGTGACACGGTTGTTTTAAATTTGACGCGATGGTTTGTAGAATAGCTAAGATTTATTGGAAGAAAACATTGTTATTCAAAGGTTAATACAAAACAAGGCATGAAAACAGAGTGAAGGAGTACAAGATTATTTCCAATTTGACCTCCCGATGGACGATTAATTACCAAAAAAAAACCACGTTTTTGCGCCAGTGCTAAGTATTGGTTAAACCGGGAATCGAACCTGGTTATTAAATTGGCTAAGCTCAGATAAAATGGTAGAGAGATGAGGCTCGTGTACTATCAGGGGCGGGCAGCCTCTTTGGTCATCAGGCTCGTCCATCGGTTAGGAGGTCAAAGGGTAGGTTTATCACACAATAATAACACATGGGTAGTAAGGCACAAGGTATATTAATTGTCTCGAGAAATACAGGTTGACATAGATCTCCCTACTAACTCTCTCTACTAATTTGTGACGACCAGATAAAGCGTGGATTCTACATGAATTTACGAGAATTGAACACAAGAAAAGGGGGAAGGTTGAAAGCTTACGATTCGCCTTGAGATGTGGTACATCATGTTGACCCAGGTTTCCCGCGCTTAAAAGGCAGCGGAACTGATGGTGTGGTAATATGCACTCGGGATTTTACACGAGAACGGGACTCCATTGAGTTTAGTTCGAACCGAGATAATAAACATGACTGCTAGTTTGATGGCGAAATGTATCTAGTTAAACTGGAACGAGATCGCGTCCGTTATTGCGTAATCATGCAAGCCATGCCCGCGAGGGGTTTTCGCCATCGTGAGCGACCGTGTTGCTAAGACCAAGGTCGGATTTGCACTGCCGAAGCGCGCTTAGGGCCGCCCGTGTTGACCGCGAGCAGTGTGGGTGGTCCAAGTCGATCACGTATTTCGACCATCTGGTCGCGTGTGTCGCAACTAGTGAGGGGCAATTGGGGCTAGTGTGCATCCTTTTTATAGGGTAACTTGTATTACGTAACAGTATGTGTGGTATCCCTTGGTTCTTTTGAGATAGAGTGAGTTGAATCCATTACCGCTGTGTTTTAAAGCCATTTTATAAACCTTATCTTCTAAGTCGCCTGCTCCCCCAACTAGCTACGCGATTCTATCTATCGTAGGGTAATGTGAATATAATAAAGTGTTAGATTTTATATATGTGATATACATACGATAAATTTATGGTGTTAGTTGTCGGCGCCATCCATGTATATATTTTGGGAGGGGAAGGAGAGGAAAGGAAATGAATTTTTTTCAAGTTAAGATTGGCTCCTCCTCTTTACCAAACAAAACCGATGGATGATAATTTGAGCAAGGCGATCGATATCTGCGTGTCTGGATATCACAACCGGCCGGGTCTCCCCTTGTTCCAAATCGGCAACCGTCACGCCAGAATAAAGAAAACCAGGTCTCATCACCAATTTCAGAATTGCCTCAACCTCAAACACCTCCAGGAAATCAACTTTACTGAGTGTAGAAGGGGAAAGCTATGACATCCCTTGTCACGAATCTAGTCGCGAAAATGTGACACGTAAGGTCCTAAGTTACGTGCCACCTCTAGAAAACGTTGTAACTCCCTCGTCGTCGGGGATTTACATCCCTTTCTAGGTCAATAACATAGATAACACACGACAATCTTGTCGACATTTAGCCTGCTTTTTAGCGATAGGTTGTGTGCCTACCCATTCAGCCAATTATCATGTGAGATATATGTAAGGTCTACTCGAGATGCCAAATTTAGGATGAGGACTGTCTGTATTTTAATATTTGGTTCTAGTAATTATTTTATGAGGTTACTAGCATCCTCGTGTATTAGGTATGGGTAACTTCTACTGAATACCTATCCTCTCAGGTAGGTATAAACGGATAATTGGTTTGATTTTTGCATTTAATTTAAAGAGGCTGCCTACCTCTCGAAAGGTACTTGTTGAGAAAAGTTGTTCGGTTGGTAGTTTTATTTCGGAGATTACCATCTCCCTCTTTTGACTTTAGATTTGTTTTTGTGCATCCCAATTCGTAACTTAGAAGGTCAAACAATAGATGAAAAGTATTAAATTAGAAAGTCAAATAACAGAAGAAAAGTTTTCATTTTGTTCCGTCTGGTTGCATCCGATCGCTTTCAATTCGGGAGGTCATACGCTAGCAAAACTTCCCCCTTTGACTGACTGTACACCGCGCCTCTCGGCCTATATATGAAAAGGTCATTGGCCTGTCTCTCACTCACAGCTGATTGAAAATCCGTCTAGGGTATTCCTTTTAATGATAACATTATTTGGGCGGCAGGTGTCGTAAACTTAGTTCCTGTACCTCGGTTGTATCCGTCTTTTAAAAGGGGTCCTCTGGAATTTAATAAATAATATAAAAACTCACCCAGTTAGTCACCTCTCATTCTCAGCGTGAAGCTTACCTGGTTACCCTATATAGCTAAATCACTTTAATTTTCGACCTCCTCCCTACGCTTATAAAAGGGTAATTAAATAATTCTGTAAATACAATTGTACCTCCCTAATCTCTGTTGGGATTCGAACCCGAGTTTATGATTTGTTTAATTCTCTGGATTTCGGTCTCCGTGGATAGAATGCCATCTCGTAAAAACAATTCCTCCCTAGCCCGATTAAAAAACTTCCTGCCTTTAAATACGTTCACTCTATTTTACAACGCAATCATTACTATTATTATGTTCATGTTTTTAAAACAAGTAATTTAGTTTGAACTACATATTTACGAAATCACGTTTAATTTAACACATTTTATATTATAATCGCGATCGCCCAACCCTTAGCGCCCCTGGGGTGATTTTTCACAAAACGGCGCTCTACAAATTATCCAATTATTATTATTGTCATTATTATTAATTGTATTCTCACTGAGTCGAACCACTTTCACTTCACACAAACACCGGTTCAATAATCTTTCACTTTAATTCAAAAACCAACAAAGCTTTCTAACACCATCTGAATTCACTAATTAACTGTAATCTCACACAACACTTCTGATTTGTATTGAATTCTCGGAGCTGTCGACGTACCCAAGTTCAAGACTCGACTGCCCGTATTTTATCCCTTTCTGTCGGAATGTGTTTACTCAAGGCCTATAATCTATCCCATGTTGCTAGTCTAGACAAAAAATTTTTAGAGCACGTTCGTTTATTATTTATCGTTTATTTATGTGGATATTCAAAACATCACAATATACTGTTTAATAAGTCACTCTCCACAGGACACTTTCCAAAAATATGGAAAATTAGCTACTTAACTCCTGTATTTAAAAGTGGTGATAAATCCTTTGTTGAAAATTATCGGCCTATCTGTATTCAATCGTCTATACCTAAACTTTTTGAGAAATTGAATCATAAGAAAATCAGCTTCTTTGTAAACTCTTATATCGCAACTTGTCAACACGGCTTTATCTCCGGCAGATCAACTTTGACTAACCTAACATTATATGAAAATTTTATTTCCAATGCACTTGCCAACAAACAACAAGTTGATTCTATATATACCGACTTCAGTAAGGCGTTTGATAAGGTCTGTCATAAAATCCTCATTAATAAACTTTTGAAACTCGGAATTAATGGAAACCTTTTATCTTGGTTTAAGAGTTACTTACTTAGGCGTCAGTTAACTGTCTGTATTAATGATCACTTATCCTACATGTTTGAAGCTACCAGTGGCGTACCCCAGGGTTCGCATCTTGGTCCTATACTTTTTAATTTATTCATTAACGACGTAACAAACATATTCACCCGTGTTCTCATTCTAATGTTCGCTGATGATATGAAGATATATAGAATTATTGACAATATAGAGGACTGTCTAACACTTCAATCTAATATTAATAGCTTTAACGATTGGTGCCTTAAAAACAAATTAACACTTAATGTAAAAAAAATGTCAACTTATGAGATTCCACAGAAAAAAAACCCATTGTTGTTCACCTACTTTCTCAATAATCACACCTTATTATCTGTTGATGAAATAAGAGACCTTGGTATAACCTTTGACACTAAATTAACATTCATTAAACATATTAATAATATAACCAGTAAAGCAATGCAAATGTTAGGATTTGTCTTACGGATTTCAAAGGATTTTAAAAATTTAAAAACTGTCAAATTACTTTACACTTCACTTGTTAGAAGCCAACTAGAATTTAACACCACCATTTGGAGTCCTTACTACAGTGTACATGAGAATTCCCTTGAGCGCGTCCAACATAAATTTTTACGTTATATTAATTTTAAATTGGGAATACTCATCGAAAACATTAATTACCTCTCTCTGTTACATTTATTGGGACTCGATACATTAAAAGAAAGAAGAATTTGTTTTGACCTATTTTATTTATTTAAAATCGTTACCAACCTGTTGAACTCCCCTGAACTTCTTTCGCTAATATGTTTCCGTGTACCTAGTCGATCAGTTCGTTTCAAATTACCCTATCACTGCAACAATACAGGATCTAACGCTGAACTCAATTCCATAATGAATCGCCTACATGTACTTGGTAATAAATATGTTTTGGATGAATCTATAAACATTGCTAGTTTATCCTCATACAAACACCACTTAATTAAAACTGTATGTCAGCGCTTCTCTGATTGAATATAACCAAATACAGTTTTAAAGCATTAGTTTATCCGGGATTTATTGTAAATTAATTGTTATTTATATATACACATTGTTGCATTGTATTTATAATAACCATTTCTATTGTTCTCTTTTATGTATTTTGTATTTATATTTTTTTTATCTATGTATATTCTGTATTTATAATAAGTAAAACAATTGTTATTCTTTTGTAAAAGCCGCTATAATCGGCGTTAATAAATAAATAAATAAATAAAAAATATCTTACCTTCAAATTCGACAATAGCTGTTATTGTATATTTAACAAAACGAACATTAGCTGACTTAAAATTTCCACATAGAAGCTTAAACAATAACATCGACTGTCCCTAATTATTTGTAATATAGGTAACCTTCCTTTGCGACGTATTGCACAATTCTACACGCCTAATTACAAAACAAATGCAACAGCAATTTGTCAATCAACTGTGCTTTTCATACCGTCAATAATATTTGCCTAAACTCTTACATTTATAAAAAGAACCTCACGGCAAAGATACAACAAATCGTTTAGCTTCTATATATCAGCACTCTCACACACGTACATGTACACACACATGTCACCCGGTAACTTCTCAATGTACCTACCAAAAATACGAAATTATAAGAAAACATGTTTTTGACACCCTCTATGAAATATTTAATATTGTATCACTTCCATTGTAACTAACCGTTCTGTTTGTAAAAATATTTAAAATTGCATCACTTCTATTGTAACCAACCGTTCTGTTTTTATAAATATTTTACATTGTATCACTTCCATTGTAACCAACGGTTCTGTTTCTATAAATATTTAACATTTTAACCAACCGTTGAACCGTTATATTTCTAAAAATATTTAATATTGTATCACTTCTATGCTGGCTCTTCTATGGTGGTCGTTTGGTCAATGACCTCCCAAAATATGCTGCAATACTATTAATATAAAAAAGGAGTTAACACGATTATTAATTTAGTAATAGCGGTAATTAGTAGTAATAGGTAACAGCGGGTTCCAGTGTCATCTAGCGTCCAAATGAGAAACTACTGTATGTACTCGTACCTACCGTGGGTCATTTTCAAAGTTGTCCCCAAGTTATCTACTTTCTAATCTTTGTTGTATAGACAAAAGAGATAAACACTATCATGTCTGAACATGACATGACATGAATGCGGTGAGATAGAGATATCTACGACCTAAGATTATTAAGGTATTAGAGGGAGATGTGAAAAATGTCAGTCGAAAGTTTTTTGTGTAATAAACGATAGCCACCTTGAACTTGAATATTAGATAATAGTTAGAGAAGTTATGTTTATCACTGTTGACGTAATTTGCATGGAATAATTTAAAATATCAAATTCTGTGGATATCATATAGAAAGAAATCGCAAGCAATTCATTGAATCGTGACAAACGTACTCAAATAAAGTGGCAATTAATTTATGTTACAAGAGAGAAAAATAAAGAGGTTATAAACGAAAAGTAACATAATATTTTTTGTTGGTGAATTTGCGGGTGCAATAAAATGAGCGTATAGGTACTCTTTCTGTCACTGTTTACTTTTTACGTCTTCTGATAAACAATACCTAATCTGAGATTGGAGTTCATGATAAAAAACTGTTAATCAGTTATATGAGTAAATAATTAGATAGATAATCTTAAATCAAACAATATTGTACTGGCGGCTTCAGAATAGGTGGGTAACGGCAAATTAATTACATATATTGGCGACTTATACTATTCATTACGCATTAATTTCATATTCATTTTTGTTTCGTTTGACCTTTGACTTCTGGACCCCTAGAGCCGCCTCTGCCCGGACGTATCTGCTACTCTTGTAACACCCTAAGAGCTATAGATATTTTCCTCTGTATCCTTAAAACATTTCAAATCAAATTAACCTTACAATGTACCTAAATAAAAATAAGTATTTCTTTATTGTTCTTCTATTCTTTTCATTCACATTTACTTGCTTCCTAATCTGTAAATGAAACCTAACTGGTTTATTTTATATTCAACATATTAAATGTAAATTGTGTTCTCACATAATAATATGTTCCCGCTTACTTGTGAACAATCCAGTTATAAAAACTCAATTATTATACATAGAATTTAGTTATTTATGTATACTTAATTCTTATATAGTATATTCACGCTTTCGTGTAAACAATCTAAGGCTCTCGACTAGCAAGCTGGAGGTCGCGGGTTCAAATCGGCACGTTTCTGTGTTTGTATCATTTCACGAGACAAACCGCACAGCATCAGAAGACACAAAAACGGTGTGTTGTTGTGTTTCTATAACACGCAAATAATGAGATTCATTTTAGAATATTTAGCTATCCATTGTAGGTACCTAGTTGGGATGGTGATGTCGGATAGAATTGATTATCATGACTATTTCTCCGCACTAAACTATTAAACTTTTTTTTGTAATTACGTTTTCGTGTTTCTCGCCCGTAGAATGGTTACTGTGATTTCAAACAGTTTTAGGAACACTTGCAATATAGTGATTTTAACATCCTGCAATGGAAGGATCGATGGTTACATACTTTTTATAAACTCTCTTGTTATTATTTTTTTATTAATAAGAGGGATGATACTCATCTACACATATTAAATAATATGTCTAAGACTGTTTACATTTTTAACAGTAGCCTAGAAGGAATCAAGGAGCATCTAAATGCCATTCATAACCCATTATAAATATGTGTTTTATGTTTCTTCTTTTCTTAATATGTACATACTTTATGTTATTGTAAATTATAAATAAGTACATGTGCATTATAAATGTATAAAATAAATAAATCATATAATTAATTAACAAAATATGAAGAAATAACATTTTATAACATGTCCCGTTATTTTGTTTCAGAAGCGACTAAAGAAGAAAATGTAGGAAAAGTGAGTTAAACCGCCTCAAAGTTGAATAATTCCCCGCATTCAGCAGGAATTTCCTATGCCCTACTGCTTTACTGGTGGTGACGCCTTCCTATGGGAAATGTCAAAACAAGATGCGACGGTGTACGGGTTAAATAAAGTTAAAAGTAAAATACAAACAAACTCATCGATAATGTTTGTACTCTTGATAAAGTTGTACGATTTGTGCAGATCGTAACAATTAATTCAGTAGAGGACGAGTACATACGGGTACAGTGCGCACCGCCGTATATCGGAATAGATTTTATGCCCCCAACTGTCTCGCCAACTAAAGTTAATTTGTTTGTAATTTACTACGTTGTTCATAATTATTATTACTTCAAATATGCCTGTAAGTACGTCTTTGGCATGGTGCCTGCTTTATATATTTAAATAAACAAATGCGCATTTTTATTAAATTAAATCAGGACACTAATATGTATAGTAGACCGGTCGGTGGCCGAGTTGATATCGCGTTTGGGTCCCACACAGGCGTAGTGTGTTCAATTCCTCGGCTGGCTAAGTCCTCCATCACAACTCAAGCAACATTTTCAGCTTACTGTGGTGGTAGTAGGAGATTTTCAAATATTGTCAGGTTATTCGTAATCCGGGAATGTTTGTATTTCTTTTAAAGTTTTGTCACAGAGACGAGTTTTTACTTAATCGTATTTATATAAAACTATAAATGCATAATGGATTGTGTGGATCCAGAAGCTACTAGAAGCACTAGACTGACTAGACAAGTAGACAGTACGTCCTATTTCACACTTCCGTTGCTAGAAAAATCAAGCAAATATAATGTCCCCTCCCATAAATAGACTCCTCGTCCATGATAACGAGTACTGTGGGCGTAAACTATTATAGATTAGTCGATTCAAATAAAAAAAACAATATATTGAAGCATCCATTGCCACTCATCTCTGGAATCTAAATGTCTAAATGTAAATAATCCATTTTTCAACATGACTCGGGAGACCGGATGTAATCCCGCCATTTGACGTCGTACAGTGCGTAGGAAGTAAATTGTCTGAATCCGGAGTCCGGATATTGGATCGATAACAGCAAGCCTTAGTGATCAGAAATGTGCCGTTTCTTGAGAAAATATAATCCCCTCAAGTATAAAATCAAATCACACTATTCACTAGGTAAATACCCCTTTGAACTACTTGGCGTATGTAGTGCAAGTTGAGTACCGTAATAAAATATGCACTACTAAATTACCCCTTTGAACCAATGACGTAAGTATTGTCAGTACCATAAAATTTTTGCAATGTAATTTTTTGTTAATTTATAATGTTAATAAACATGTTTTTATTGTAATGGAAAAAAATATGGGTTAGATTCGTACGCATATATTTTACAAACTTAAAATCATATTATATTATATTATTATGCAAACTGTAAAATTCCCCCGCCATAACACAGGTTATCCCTAGCATGGAGGGTGAAATATCACAAAAAACCATAAAATTATGTATCAATAAAATCAAATATATACCTGATCAGAAAAGAAGAACTCTTGTGCCTGACAAGAAAGCCACGACGCGCGACGCTTTGGTTGTATAATATTTATTTATTTATTTATTAACGGACATCGTCCAAATTACAAAATAATAACACGAATAAAGTAAAAAGAAAAATATAGGAGTAGACAATGGTACATGAAAGCAAAGACATATGGTAGATATAATATAAGAAAATAAAGTGAGAAGTCGAATCAAGTCAAGAATACGCCGTGGGTCAGGACCACAGGACACTTATAATATTCCGTCACTTGTTTAGCGACTGGCAAAAATCATTTAGACTTATCCCAAAAAAGTTAAGGTTTTGACTTGAGTTGACCAGTCTACACATTCTGGACAATGGTGAATAATATCCATAATTTGTCGAATGATGGTTGAGGAAGAGCAGTTCATTATTTCTGAGCCTTTGCGAGGGGATATTGAAGGGAATGAGTTGCAGTAGAGTAGGTGAATCAATAATACCATTTATAATTTTGAAGAAGCAAATGAGGTCATTTCTTTCCCAACGGACTTCCAAAGGAGAGAGGTTTAGAGTTCGTTCAATTTCATCATATGAGTATTTGCCTTTTTCTAAACCTAGCCTCCTAGCAATCCCTCTTAAGAACCGATGAATATTATAAACATATTTGTATAAAATACAGGGTTTAAATAAAGTGCACAAATTTCGGGGGGTGAACCACTTTTTTCGAAATTCCAACATATGGTAGTTTTTTGGTAAAAAGTACGAATTGTTTGTATCGGAAAATAAATTTTCTTCCATGGAAAAATATTTTAGTACTTGTATGGGAAAAAGATGGAATTTCGAAAATTGTTTTTTGTCTTTTTTACTTCTACCATCATGTAGAATCACCTGCCGAAGTTAGTGCACTTTACCCCCGGATACCTTGTATTTAATTTATTTGCATTACCTTTGCCAATTATATCATTGATTATGTTTCAGACTTTTTCATTATCTTTACTTTACCACTCTCCTCAATATTTTTAACAAGTTTGTTAGATGCTCCCTATTAGTTTTTATATATTTGTAATAAGGTAAAATAATGAGGTAGTTTTTGGATTGCATAAAAAGGTTTTTCTTTATTTTTTATTTAAAGAAATATTTAATGGGTTATCCAAGGTTTTATTTTTGGTATTCATGTTTCGATTAGAGTGGATTTAGAGTGGCATTTAATATGTGTTCATGAAATGTAATTCTGTTTGTTTTTTTTTGTTCTAGAAGTTCCATGTTTATATTTATGTTGTACTGCTAAATTGCAGTTGTGGAAAACGATACATGTATTGATTTTTATATCGAAGATTAAAAAAAAGCATGGTGATCGGTTACGCTTGTTTTCCAAATGACTTATGTAAATGTCCAATGATGGGATTTGTAGTTAAATCGTTTACATATAAAATGAAATTCACTTCAGAATCGTTTTTTCGATGTTGTTTGAGTTTTGAGTCATGTTTAAATTGGAGTCACCCATTATTATTTATCACACCTTCGAGGCTCTCTTATTTAAAAAATTGTACAGTCAAGTTCAGTTTTGAAAAGACTAAGGACGGGTTGTTTCGGAAAATTTTAACAATTCATCAAATTTCAACGTTCGTTTTCGGGTTCTGTGAAAGCCCTATTCAAGTTCTGTTATTATATCATTATAGGCTAGCTGCTTGACAAAACTGAAATAAAAACAGAACTTGAAAAAATCTTTCACAGAACTTGAAAATGAACGTTGAAATTTGATGAAATGTTCAAATTCTCCGAAACAACCCGTCCTTAGAGTGCATAATAATTCAGTATTGTTTTTATGTAGGTATAATAATAATATTTGGATGATTTTGATATCTGATAGATGATTTGTGCAAAATCACCTCAAGGGCGCTAATATTTGTTTGTGCTTCTAATATTTGATTACTAATGAGATTCTTAAGTTTCTTTGATCAATACTATTACGTATTTTTTCTTGTGGTTTGTAAGTGTTGTCTCGTTGATCCAGTATTACATTTGTTTGAATAGTAATAACGTGATTTTGTTGTTTGTAATAATAATAAATTTAAACATTACAGTAATTGGGGAAACTTTACTGGGGTAATAACCATTAATAATTTCTAACATTTTACTCAGAAATCATTTTTTTTTTATTTTTTTATTTTTTTATTATCAATATAAAGTTTCTTTTACAGGTTTTTTTTTTCGATGTCTGTCTCACTAGGATAAACCTGTGTCGAGACAGACGTATTTGATACATTAAAAATGTTTACATATTTTTTGATACATTAAATATTTCACTACATTAAATGACATTGTGAAAAAGATAGAAAATAATAAATAATAATAATAAATGATACATTTGTTAATCAGCATCTAGTTGGAGTACATACTTATGTAGGGATTTTTATAAAAAAAATTATCATGGATCTGTCTTGGCTGATGATCCAAGATTTGATGTCTGTTTTATATTTCAGAAAAAAATCGTTCAGTCTAATGGCTAGTGGGAGAGCATTATATAGCCTTGTTGCAAAATATCTAAAGTTTCTCTGGCCAAAAGTTGTTTTAGCGAAAGGGATTTGTAAGAAATTATGTCCTTTTGTTCTAGTATCACGAGCAGTTTGGATATTGTCAAAAGTAGTTTTGTGTTTGAAGAGGTATGTTAGTATGTTTTTGGCATAAAGTTGCCTAATGTCCATAACACAGATTTTCCTAAAGATTTCATCCGAACTGCTTGTGATTGGTAGTTTGAGGATAATCTTTATTATAAGTTTCTGAGCTTTAGATATTGGATCAATGGCGGCAGCGTTTGCTCCTCCCCATGCTATGATACCATACTCTATTAAAGATTGACAAAGTGCATAGTAGATTGTTTTGAGCTGGCTTAGGTTGAGAAAGTTGCGAGTTTGTCTAAAAAAATAAATGAATTTTCTAAGTTTGTTTGCTGTAGAGGTTATATGTTCTTTCCACTTTAAATTGCTATCAAAAATAATACCTAAGTATTTAATTTTAGTTACCTGTTCTAAATAAGGGCAATCACATATTATCGGATTTGTCAGGTTGCAAGCACAAATTTTAATTTGATTTTCTGGGTTTCTTAAGGAAGGATTAATACTAAATTCAATGTATTTAGTTTTGGTCACATTCATTGTTAGTGTATTATTGTTTAACCATCTTTTAACCACAGTTATGCCCCTGTTAGCTTTTATGTATACATCATTCCAATTGCTTGATTTGAAGAGGAGAATCGTATCATCAGCGAAACTTACAATTTTGGCATCTATTTGAAGATTACATAATTCATTTATGTATATTAAGAACAGGGTAGGACCTAAAACACTTCCTTGAGGCACGCCGTAGCTAATTGGTAATTGATTGCTATTGCAGTTGTTGATTTTCACACTTTGCTTTCGGTTTGACAGGTAATCGCTAATAATAGTAAGTTCATCACCATTTATACCAATATTAGATAGTTTTTGTAAAAGTTTAGAGTGAGAGATAGTATCGAATGCTTTGCACAGGTCTAAGAATATTGATATGCATTTTGATCCCTTGTCTAAGTTTTCATTTAGAAAATCGGTAACTGTTGCCAGGGCTTCGGAGGTGCCTTTATTTTTCCTGAATCCAAACTGGTTGAGTGAAAATATGTTATTTTGTTCAAGGTATTCAATTAGTTGATTATTAATAGTTTTTTCAAAGACTTTAGATAGTGAATTTAGTAATGTAATTGGACGATAGTTCGTTATGTCCGCTCTAGAGCCTCCTTTATGTATTGGGATTATGATTCCGTGTTTTAGATTGTCGGGGAATCGGCCTTTTAGGATGCTTAGGTTAATAAGATTTGTTAAGGGAGTGGTTATTTCTGATACAAGTTTTTTTAAGGCAATATTTGATATATCGTCTAAGCCAGTTGAAGACGAGTTTTTTAATGAGTTTATGATCAATCTAGTATCTTCATTTGAAATTTGTTTTAGACTAAAATGCAAGTTGTTGTGCAAATTTGTATTACAGCTTAGTGAACTGGAGTTGGTATGGTTTACATCGATATTTTTTGCGAGTTGTTCACCTATTTTTGAGAAGTATTTATTTGCATGATTAACAATAATATCGGGATTACTAGAAAAACTAAATATTTTATCATTTACTTTTAGTTGTTTTAAGTCATTCGTAGGATTAGGTTGAGAGTGGGTGGCTTCTTTAAGTGTTTTCCAAAGTTTTTTAGGATCATTATTACAGTTTTCTATTTTCTGTTTGTAATATATCTCTTTAGCCTTTCTTATTATTTGGGTACAAATGTTTCTATATCTTTTATAAAAGTTTCGAAGTTGTATATCATAAGGATTGTTAATAACGTTTTTGTGGAGTTTGTTACGTTTACGGATAGATTTAATAATAGTGTGGTTAATCCATGGCTTAATTGGTAAAATATTATTTGGTATATGTTTTATAATTATGTTTGTATGTTCGTTAATGGTAGTCTGTAAGTAATTGATAAAGTACGTCCAGGCGTCTTCTGGATTTATAATGTTAAGTAATTCTGACCATGATTTACTCATCAGAGATTGACGAACACAATCATAATTGATTTGAATGATTTTTTTCTTATTTGTTGTGTTTTTATGTTTGTCTTTTCTGTTGCATGTTTGTATGGAAAGAATAGTGGTGTAGTGGTCGGTAAGTGTAGATTCATATACAATAGATATTACTGGGCAGTTGGATTTGACCATGATGTGGTCGATGCATGAAATGGAGTCTAATGTAGCACGTGTGGGAGTGTTTATGGTGCTTTGGAATCCATGGTAAGTGAGCGTATTTAAGTATTCTTGGCACTGAGGATGTTCGTTTGTGGGCAGAATATTTATGTTGAGGTCACCAGCAATAATACAATTTTTAATATTACATAATTCAGTTAAACAGTTATTAATTGATTTTAGGAATGGTGAAATATTATAAGAGGATGGAGAACGGTATATTGCTAAGATACATGTGTCATTTTTGAGGGTTATTTGCAAACAGTTTGCACCGCTGACTTGGATTTCCTTGACAGATAAACCAATCAGGTCAGTTCTGGTATAGACAACAACTCCATCATTTTGTTTAGTATGTATTGAAGTGCTGTAGTGATCATACCCTTTCAAAATTTTAGGAGCATAATTTTTTGGTATCCAGCATTCAGTAAGAATAATTATATGAAAAGAGGTTCCAATATTATCAAGTTGTAGCAAGAATTCGTCAAAATTCTTGGAAATTGATCTAATATTTTGCTGTAAGATTTGAAGAGAGGATGAGTGTGTTTGTAGTACATTTTTACAGAATTTAGGATTTGACGTCCTATAATTGGTAATACATTCCATTTTTAATAATATCCATTACAGTAAGGGTTTTCTCTAGAATTAAAAATCTACAATACCATTTTTTTAATGTCACTTTCATGTTTGACTTGAATGATTTTTTCCCCCGGACCCTTACGAACGAGTAATTTATTGGCTTTAAACCACACAAATTCGAATTTTGTTTCTTTAGCCTTTTGTTTTGCTTTCCACAGCAATTCCTTATAGTAAGGCGTAAGCACTTCACTAATATAAATAGGTGATTTTGGGTTAAGTATTTTGGCTGTATTTTTGAAAGATAAGACCATATCTCTCGTTTTCTGGTTGTAGAAATTTACTTGCAGTTTATCGGGGGCGTTAGTTCTGCGATCCTGGGTCCTGGTCACAAGGCGTAGATCCTGCTGCAACAATGGCATACCAAGGGAATTGGCTACCAATTAAAATACCTATCTACAAATAATAATAGTAATGTATCGTCTGTAAGTGGGCTACCCACAGTTTGATAATGCCTTCAGAGGGCGAAACAGCTGTCACGCGTAATAATAACTACACAGCAGAACTTGTTTAAAAGTAAACTGTTTTTATAAACCCAATAACAATATTATTGAATATATAAAAAAATTAAAATGGAGTTCTACAAATTAAACTTAATAACAATAAATAAAAAAGGACTCTAATTATTTGGTATAAGATCAGATTTCTAGGCCTGCTAGGTAGAATTCAATCGGATATCCATCCATTACACCGGACCGTCACTTATGTCATTAATATTCCCACTTTATTTGAGAGATTCATCCGCAGGTCTGTCCAACACGCCAGGCCGGGGCAGCGTCGCCATGCTATTTTTTTGTTCAAGGCTTCTTCACTTACGTCATTAAGATTCCCGCGTTATCTTAGGGTTTTCTCGTCTTAATTAAAATGTACATTCTTAACTTTCAAAACAACATGAAAGTCCCCCATGCCCCCTTCCTACCCCCTAAAGCAGTACTTTGATTCTTTTTGGTGATATTTTGCAGCCTTGACATATAAAATTAGACGAAAATTTATGTCGACATCTGATTTGGAAAAAATCTGCTTAAAGCCCTAGCAACTCCGGGACATCTGCTATATGTTTTCTGTATATGTAAAGAAATATCCTGGTGTGACTTTTTTTAACAATAATCTACATTTTTATTCCGAGATCGATCGATCGTAGATATTTGCTAATGGAACCGCGAACCGTTTCAACACCCAACTTCCGGGATAGATACATTAGGTGCGATGAAATGTGTACAAATATAGATGTTGAATATTTAGGCGGTCGTAGAAAAGGAATTTCTTCCATCATTACTGTGACCTAATTTATACACCAATACTTCAAATATCTACGCACATAAAATATAATTTAGAGTATGGTTGGAGGTTAGGTGAAGGTATGGTACAGTATTGGTAGATGCATAGGTAGGCGTGTCATGATCGAGATAATGTCGGAATGTAAGTACTCCTGCGGCGAAATGGAATAATCTTATGATCTTATGCCGGCCCCGTGCGGGCGCAATAGGAGCAGTCCGCTCCGGGCGCCGTACTGCCAAGGCAATAAGACCTAACAGTCCAAACAAATTGCCCTTCAGATTATTTTTCATTAAAATGGCGCTACTATAGATGAATTTTTCGGTTTATGTAGATTGCTTACCAACCTGTGAGATAACGGGCTTAATAGAAATTAGTTCGTCGTTCGTAGTTCGAAATTAGTCGTCCAGTGAATTTCAAACGAACGAAGTTATACAACATAGGTTTATTATGTAGACATTCACAAATATTTTGTTTGAATAGAAAAATGAATAGGTTCCCACGTATGTGACAAGTAAATTTTTGCACACATTCTAATAATTGCTGTACATAATATAGTCGGGCAAATCTCTACTATCAGGGAACTTGACCAAATTGTGCGAAGTCCGTCAAAAAGCCGCCAAAAACGCTTGATTTCCTGCTGGTATTTACAATATTTATATAATATAATATTTTAGATAATAACTGGAAAAATTTATGTACCCACTATTTTAAAGTAATTATTTTGTACAAATATACTCGTATAGTATTGATTTATTTAAATATTGTTTAAGTAAATAGACTAGCTCCCCAGTTAAAACTGGGTAATTAAATTTACTTTATAATTTCAATAAAATAATAATAAGATCGTAGTAATACGATGGCGATTTATGTTTTGAGGTTGGAACAGCCTATCATATGATTTCTTTGTTTGTTAAATGATCGACTGACGCTCATTATCAACAAATTCTCAGGGGGGGCGAAATAGCTATTTCTTTCTATAACGGGATCTAATTATTATAGTTTTTAGTATCTAGCGTTTTCTTCGCTGAGATTATCTGCCACAGGTGACATCTTTACTAGTGGGTCTAGTTTTAATGGTGAACCAAGTCGGAGAATAAACTTTAACAACATACGTTGCTAAAATAATAACATTTTCTGAAGGAACTTCCCACGAAACATAAATAATTCGGTAAGCACATGTAGGATGAGACATTTTTCTTGGAGATTTGTTGCCTAAACCTTTTCTTTTCCCCCCACCGTAACTTCATTTACTATTTTATAGAAATATAACTGTCTCGAGTTAAAAATTAACTCTCAGACAAATTTCTGAAAACGAACAAATGACTTTTTGCACTGTTTTTTAAAGCTTTTCATAGTGAATATGTGTAAGGGCATGATGTTTAACTGTTTTTTAAAGTTTACCATAGTGGATATGTCTAAGGCCATGATGGTTTACTGTTTTTTAAAGTTTGCTATAGTGAATATGTGTAAGGCCATGATGTTTTACTGTTTTTTTAAAGTTTGCCATAGTGAATATGTCCAAAGCCATGATGTTTTACCGTTGAAATGGTAACTCGTTCATGTGAAGCAAGCAAATTATCCACTGTAATTGTTTATTTAAACGTTTTTCACGCAAACGTGTCATTCTTATACGATCATGTTTTTCAAAGATAACGTCCTACCAGGTGCTCTGAACTACTGAGCCACGCAGGCTTATTTCCAACCCGCCAAATAAGTCAATAAGTACCTACTAGTATTTCAGTCAACAATTACCGCTTATTATATTTTTTTCCACCTGTAAACAACCAACTTTTCAATTTTTATTGATATTACAGGCGGCTAATTATTGCTTATAATAATTTGTTATCCTTTGTGCTATGCATAAAACCTTATCTTATATACATTAGTTTATCATTTAAAAAAAATCGTCCTATCCAAATGCCAACAAAGATTCTAATGATATTTTTTTCTTCAAAATATAATCGCCAATAATTATTGATCTGTCTATAACTTTGTAAATTTCAGAGTTTAGAGCAATATAGTCCAAATACGTCGAGGCTGGCTCTTTTATCAATGTACGAGGCGTATCCAGAAAGTAAGTGTACCGAGGCTCTCACGACCGAATGAATTTTATTTTCGATATGTTGGCTACACTTACGTGTAGCCTGACTCTTCCCCTCCGAAACGAGACCTGTTCAAGGTCAGTACGTTGAGAAGTGTCGACGCGACAACACGTTTCGTGAAAAATGTCAATCCAATCTCCCGCCAAGTGCGAAATACGCGGCGTCATCCGTTATCTCGTTTGGAAGGAAAAACCTCCGTTTGAGGTTTATAATGAGGTTAAAACTGCATATTGTGATAAAGCTATGAATTGTATGAGTGTGCACAAGTGGTATCGCGAGTTTAAAAACGGTTCTCACCTCTTCAACCTCCGCCAAAAAGTTCAAAACCACAATTTCAGCCAAGAAAATCGTGGCATCCGTGTTTTGGGACTGTCAAGGCATAATTTTTATTGTCATTCAAATATATTGTGGGTAAAATAAATTTATTTTAGACCACTTTAATTTTAATTACACTCTACCGGTTTTCGGAAACACCCTTTCTTCGTCAGGAGAATATTAAAACTAACCTGTGATACAAAATATTGACATATATATACAAAAAAAGAAATCTTAGGTGTTTGAGTGGGAGGTTAACAAAGGGGGAGGGGTAATTGCGGAAATTCAGGCAATAACAGAGCGGTTTACAGGAAATATATCTAGAATGGGACTAAACGATAAATTAATTTGGTTATTCAGTATACTAGCGTTATTATTTAGGGATTTTTTGATTTCAAGTGCTTCTAAGTTTTCTAATTTTTTGCTTTTATTATTACGATGAAGAATTCTAACCCCTGTGTCCTTATTAAAAGTATGATTGGTGAAAATAAGATGATTGGCAAACTCTTATTTAAACCAATCATATTCAAATTATGGCGAGCCACAAAGTAAATGCTTATTACAAATATATATTGTGGGTATTTGAAAAAACTCTGTCTTAAGTCAAAATATTTTGTATTGTTTTTTTTTTTGTTTCATTCTCTTACTTTTGTCAATAATTGGAACGTAACATTTGACACTCCATACATCTATCATAAGTAATAGTGTTACAGTGCGGAACAATCAATAGTGTCCGCAGTCTGTTTCTGAGGAGTTCAAGGCACAACGGTAAGTTTGAAAACATGCTTAAAATCGGACTCATTTGGTGCAGAAGACGTTGAAATATTGCACGTGCACTTGTTATACTTTAAACCTACATCATACGAGTATACAAACTTTGCAAATTGAAACTAATAAAAAAATTTAAAAATCAACAAATGTTTTCTTACAAGAAAAATATATCTATTGGAAATCAGTGAAAATAACCTCAATTGATGGTAGTTTATTCAAAGCATTTGCGAACCCTCCTGGTGCCAAAAATATGGTCACGTGGTTTGCCTCCAGTTCGTCAAAATGATCGAAGTCTATCAATTTGGATGTCTATGGTTGCCATGTGTTAACTATGTGTTCCTTCCTATCCACACACCACACACAGCACGTGTTCAAGTCCTAATAAAACAGTATCCCACGGTGCACCTGTTGCACCGGGACATGATCTGTTCTGGCTGGTGTGGTGTCTTTAATATGTAACATAAAACACAATCCAAATATCAATTGTCATTTAGTTCAACATAATTCGCGGGGTGGAGAAATATCAAATGTTAAATCTGTCTTTTTTATGAAAACACATGTAAAATAAAACATTCTCAAACTAAACAGTTACAATTGTTAATTTTGATATGGGACCTTTTAGTACTTAAGTTATTTCGTAGGGGAATACCTTTTGTTCATATGAAGCACCTACTTTGTGATGTGACATTATAATTTAAAATAAAACACTAATTTACTGAACACCACTTTTATTTTTTATTCTAAATGCCGACTGTGTTACGCTACGGCCGTAGCTTCATTAGGGCTGTATAATACTGATTGGCATTAAGTTTTGAAAAATGAAAATGTGTTTATTTATAGAGTGGAAACGGTTTACATATAGTTGTGCTATCTCCCATCTTACCTCATTCCTTCAACAGTCACCAGGGTTGTTATTGGATATCTGTCTTCCCAGGTCTCATCTCTCCTCCCCAATCCCCTTTGGTTCCCCGAAGGCCCCTCAAGGGAAGAATTCACGGAGGTATGTTTACTAAGATTCTTTATTTTTTTTTAAATTATGCCTTTTATTGCAAATACAGCGTAGATGGGAGAAGTGTTCTTTCAAACTTAAGAAAGCAGAAAAAGAAATAAAACACAGTTAATTCTGACTAGGGAATATTTTATTTAGGTATAGAGTTGGGTTAGAGGTTTAGATTAGAGTTAGGTATGAATGAAAGGCCGAGGTTAATAAGAAAAATTTCTAAATCAGAAATCAAAAAAAAACTAATTTAACTATCCCAAAATTTAATTTACTTTCAATGTAGGTACTCAAATTTGGTTTGAATTTAAATGTTATTTTCGAAATTAGAACTGATTGCGTGAAGAATTCAAACATATGCGCTATTATAGTTTAATATTTTTCAGAAAATTATTTTAGGTGTCTATATTAAAAAATTAAACTGAATTTTCGAGAATCCAGACAATATTGTGATTTTTCACGGCCTGCGCTTGTAAAATATTGAAAAATAAATAAAATCGTAAGATAGTGAAAAATTAAAATAAATCGATATTTGACAGGATTCAAACTTAATTCAGGTGTAAATTCATTGTTTCTATCTTAAAAGTAGGGTAAGTCGTAAACATCATATCCGTAGTGATTGCGGTTGTAAGTCGGGGGCTGAGGGAGTCATTTTCAGAGGAACCAGAGATGCTTTAGTGCGGGATGGAATATATGTGCTTCCGTCGGGGGCTCAGCGGGAAAGTGGTCTCTTGGGAGTCATTCGCTACAGGCTCTTGATCAACGGAGCGTCCTTTGTCAGCTTGGAAGCCCATGCCCGGAAGCTTCCGTCGGGGGGTCAGCGGGAATGTGGTCTCTTCGGAGTCATTCGCTACAGGCTCCTGATCAACGGAGCGTCCTTTGTCAGCTTGGAAACCCATGCTCGGAAGCTTCCGTCGGGGGGTCAGCGGGAATGTGGTCTCTTTGGAGTCATTCGCTACAGGCTCCTGATCAACGGAGCGTCCTTTGTCAGCTTGGAAGCCCATGCTTGGAAGCTTCCGTAGGGGGGTCAGCGGGAAAGTGGTCTCTTCGGAGTCATTCGCTACAGGCTCCTGATCAACGGAGCGTCCTTTGTCAGCTTGGAAGCCCATGCTCGGAAGCTTCCGTCGGGGGGTCAGCGAGAAAGTGGTCTCTTCGGAGTCATTCGCTACAGGCTCCTGATCAACGGTGCGTCCTTTGTCAGCTTGGAAACCCATGCTTGGAAGCTTCCGTCGGGGGGTCAGCGGGAAAGTGGTCTCTTCGGAGTCATTCGCTACAGGCTCCTGATCAACGGAGCGTCCTTTGTCAGCTTGGAAGCCCATGCTCGGAAGCTTCCGTCGGGGGGTCAGCGAGAAAGTGGTCTCTTCGGAGTCATTCGCTACAGGCTCCTGATCAACGGTGCGTCCTTTGTCAGCTTGGAAACCCATGCTTGGAAGCTTCCGTCGGGGGGTCAGCGGGAATGTGGTCTCTTTGGAGTCATTCGCTACAGGCTCCTGATCAACGGAGCGTCCTTTGTCAGCTTGGAAGCCCATTCTCGGAAGCTTCCGTAGGGGGGTCAGCGGGAAAGTGGTCTCTTCGGAGTCATTTGCTACAGGCTCCTGATCAACGGAGCGTCCTTTGTCAGCTTGGAAGCCCATGCTCGGAAGCTTCCGTAGGGGGGTCAGCGGGAAAGTGGTCTCTTCGGAGTCATTTGCTACAGGCTCCTGATCAACGGAGCGTCCTTTGTCAGCTTGGAAGCCCATGCTCGGAAGCTTCCGTCGGGGGGTCAGCGGGAAAGTGGTATCTTTGGAGTCATTTGCTACAGGCTCCTGATCAACGGAGCGTCCTTTGTCAGCTTGGAAGCCCATGCTCGGAAGCTTCCGTAGGGGGGTCAGCGGGAAAGTGGTCTCTTCGGAGTCATTTGCTACAGGCTCCTGATCAACGGAGCGTCCTTTGTCAGCTTGGAAGCCCATGCTCGGAAGCTTCCGTCGGGGGGTCAGCGGGAAAGTGTTATCTTCGGAGTCATTTGCTACAGGCTCCTGATCAACGGAGCGTCCTTTGTCAGCTTGGAAGCCCATGCTCGGAAGCTTCCGTAGGGGGGTCAGCGGGAAAGTGGTCTCTTCGGAGTCATTTGCTACAGGCTCCTGATCAACGGAGCGTCCTTTGTCAGCTTGGAAGCCCAAGCTCGGAAGCTTCCGTAGGGGGGTCAGCGGGAAAGTGGTCTCTTCGGAGTCATTCGCTACAGGCTCCTGATCAACGGAGCGTCCTTTGTCAGCTTGGAAGCCCATGCTCGGAAGCTTCCGTCGGGGGGTCAGCGAGAAAGTGGTCTCTTCGGAGTCATTCGCTACAGGCTCCTGATCAACGGAGCGTCCTTTGTCAGCTTGGAAGCCCATGCTCAGAAGCTTCCGTCGGGGGGTCAGCGGGAATGTGGTCTCTTTGGAGTCATTTGCTACAGGCTCCTGATCAACGGAGCGTCCTTTGTCAGCTTGGAAGCCCATTCTCGGAAGCTTCCGTAGGGGGGTCAGCGGGAAAGTGGTCTCTTCGGAGTCATTTGTTACAGGCTCCTGATCAACGGAGCGTCCTTTGTCAGCTTGGAAGCCTATGCTCGGAAGCTTCCGTAGGGGGGTCAGCGGGAAAGTGGTCTCTTCGGAGTCATTTGCTACAGGCTCCTGATCAACGGAGCGTCCTTTGTCAGCTTGGAAGCCCATGCTCGGAAGCTTCCGTCGGGGGGTCAGCGGAAAAGTGGTATCTTCGGAGTCATTTGCTACAGGCTCCTGATCAACGGAGCGTCCTTTGTCAGCTTGGAAGCCCATGCTCGGAAGCTTCCGTCGGGGGCTCAGCGGGAAAGTGGTCTCTTTGGAGTCATTTGTTACAGGCTCCTGATCAACGGAGCGTTCTTTGTCAGTTTGAAAACCCTTTCCAGATGGCGAAGGAGAGGGATGGTGGGTAAATATTTTCTTTTCGCCACAATTGAGAAGGCAATTTTTGCTGGGGGGCCTATCGGAATGCATATCTGGTTTAGGCGTCGTAACCTGCATCATAACGCCTCCCGAGAGTAGGGCCAGGTTTTTAAAATACGAGATTTGGATCGTCCTGTAGGGTGGCCGACCTTCGACGGTTGATTGCTTCGGTAGAAAGTTTTGGCGAGGGTTGACAGGCGGTGGTTGGCCGGGGGCGCCTTCTTATAGGTTTTGGGTTTGTTCGTCGATTTGAGGATAGCGCAGTGTTTCACGGGTGTTGTGGTTGATGGGGAAATGGGGTGGAGGGGTAGCTCGGGGATTATGGGCAAGGAGGGGGGGGTCCAGCACGGGCACGCCATGGATCTGGTCCGGCGCCGCAGCACAGGGGACGTGATGGGAGTTCTGGTGCCTGTGCTCCTTCAATGCCTTTATCTGCCGGGAGCCCTGGGATGTGAAAAGTTATTATGTTCTTAAAAGTTCGATAAATGTTGTTTATGAAACAATGATTAAAAAGTTAGGTAGATATTTTTATGATATGTGTTATCGTAGTGAAAAGAATTGTAGGTACTATAAATCTGATAGCGAATGTTCATATGCTCGGAAGCTCATATTATAATAGTTGTATTTCAGATTTCTTTTTCCTATTTTCTTTAATGGGAATAACGTTTGTTTTTTTATGGAATGATGATAACATTCGATTATCGTATTAGCAATAAGAATAAATTATTTAAATATGCGAGTCTCTGAAAAAATAATCCGAAAAAAGTGGGTATGTCCGTGTGCCCGGCTTAGACTCTTTTATATCTGTGCCCTAGTTACTGATCAGTAATTCCAGCAAACAGCGTGATAACTGACAACAGCCAGTATCTTGTCAGTTGTCATGCTGTTTGCTGGAATTACTGAAAAAGTGGGTATGTCCGTGTGCCCGGCTTAGACTCTTTTATATCTGTGCCCTAGTTACTGTTCAGTAATTCCAGCAAACAGCGTGATAACTGACAACAGCCAGTATCTTGTCAGTTGTCACGCTGTTTGCTAGAATTACTGAAAAAGTGGGTATGTCCGTGTGCCCGGCTTAGACTCTTTTATATCTGTGCCCTAGTTACTGATCAGTAATTCCAGCAAACAGCGTGACAACTGACAACAGCCAGTATCTTCTCGGGATCAGTTTCTGCGGGCAGGTACTGTGAATTGACCAGCGGACAAGCCAACAGCATAATGCCGACGATATTATTACCACCCACTCCTAGACGTGTTGGTCCACTTAATTATTTCAGAAACGTTTCTAAAATACAAGGTCATTCTAAAAAGCAATCAATACTCCGTACAGACTTGCTTCTAAACTCTCATTGTCTTCGTACGGTAGGTATGTCACCGGATCTCCAGGTATTAGGTTTTAGTACAACCATTTGTGATGATTGGACCGACGTAGTGGCTCCACTATTGAAAAGAGGACCGAGTGGAATGAAACCATCGTGCTACTGATATTTGTAGCCTCTTCTCATATCTAATCAAGTTGCTCTAAACGCAGCAAGTAGGATGTTTGGAGTACCTAAGGCGACACTAAAACTCGACAGCGTAAATGAACAAGAGAGAGAGGAGGATAAAAAATTGAATCTGCAAAATTCGTCACCGTGCTCCCGCTCCCATTGAAGACATTACAATATGATCCAGTGTCTAACAAATGTGCAAAGCCTGGCTTGAAGAAGAGTCTGTCTATTATAAAAGTTTGGGAAATAATATAAACGTATTTTAAATTTTGCTTTTTTTGAATGCACGAATCAAAAATAACAAAAAAGTGATTATTTTTGAAGTTAGAAACTGGTAAATACAAAATAAAAAAACTACTAGGGAGTAACCGAATTTGAATTATTTTACGATGTTTAAGGTCTCATTATTGATATAAGTTATGTATCAGTTTATTGTGTTTCTTTTTCAAATGTGGGTATTACATCACTACCTTTTTTTAAAATTTTTTATAGTGAATACCTCACAAGAGTCCCAACTGCTCCCGTCTGGAGCCAGTGAGACTATGGCATCCCCAATTGGGGGAAAGAGGAAGGTGGGGAAGTACCTGGCTATTCAGATCTAGTCACTAAACACGGCTAAAGCCATTTGGAGCAACGTTTCAATTCTGAATGGTGGTCTTACACCAGGGCGATACTGGTAGTATCTTCCACTCTGGAACGTGCCGCAAATATACTATATATTATTTTAATTAATTAATTGTGAAATAACACAAATTAATCAAATAAAATTTATTTGCGCGCGCCGGGTTCGAACCCGCGACCTTCGGAATGGCAGTCCAATGCGTTACCACTGGACTATGCCGGCCGTCTTAATGCTTAAACAACCTTTTAACCTAATGCTTAAACAGATATGTAGGTATATCATCCCTACCTAATGCTTAAAAAGACAACCGACGAGTATTTTACTATAAATATGTACCTACCTATGCTAATTTATCCAAATTTGACTGTCCTAAAACGGTAATTTCTCCTAGTTGGCTAGTCAAAACATTTTACAAATACATTATATGTATACTTCACTATGTTTGTTTTAAAGTTTTAATAAATGTTTATAGTTTCTTATAATTGTTATTGAATTATACACTAAAATTATAATTGTAAAACGAGCTATGATTGGATACTACCTATAAAATGCAGTGGTCCGATCATAGCAACCCAGTAGTCCAAACAAGGCGACGGTGGAAACAATTAGACAAACCCTAAAGTTTTTATAGTTTCTTATAATTGTTATTGAATTATACACTAAAATTATAATTGTAAAACGAGCTATGATTGGATACTACCTATAAAATGCAGTGGTCCGATCATAGCAACCCAGTAGTCCAAACAAGGCGACGGTGGAAACAATTAGACAAACCCTAAAGTTTTTATAGTTTCTTATAATTGTTATTGAATTATACACTAAAATTATAATTGTAAAACGAGCTATGATTGGATACTACCTATAAAATGCAGTGGTCCGATCATAGCAACCCAGTAGTCCAAACAAGGCGACGGTGGAAACAATTAGACAAACCCTAAAGTTTTTATAGTTTCTTATAATTGTTATTGAATTATACACTAAAATTATAATTGTAAAACGAGCTATGATTGGATACTACCTATAAAATGCAGTGGTCCGATCATAGCAACCCAGTAGTCCAAACAAGGCGACGGTGGAAACAATTAGACAAACCCTAAAGTTTTTATAGTTTCTTATAATTGTTATTGAATTATACACTAAAATTATAATTGTAAAACGAGCTATGATTGGATACTACCTATAAAATGCAGTGGTCCGATCATAGCAACCCAGTAGTCCAAACAAGGCGACGGTGGAAACAATTAGACAAACCCTAAAGTTTTTATAGTTTCTTATAATTGTTATTGAATTATACACTAAAATTATAATTGTAAAACGAGCTATGATTGGATACTACCTATAAAATGCAGTGGTCCGATCATAGCAACCCAGTAGTCCAAACAAGGCGACGGTGGAAACAATTAGACAAACCCTAAAGTTTTTATAGTTTCTTATAATTGTTATTGAATTATACACTAAAATTATAATTGTAAAACGAGCTATGATTGGATACTACCTATAAAATGCAGTGGTCCGATCATAGCAACCCAGTAGTCCAAACAAGGCGACGGTGGAAACAATTAGACAAACCCTAAAGTTTTTATAGTTTCTTATAATTGTTATTGAATTATACACTAAAATTATAATTGTAAAACGAGCTATGATTGGATACTACCTATAAAATGCAGTGGTCCGATCATAGCAACCCAGTAGTCCAAACAAGGCGACGGTGGAAACAATTAGACAAACCCTAAAGTTTTTGTTTTATTCACTTTTGTCGTGAAATGCTATTCGTTGATTTTTCCTCTTAATATATGACTAAACGGTGGTTTTAATAAATCGATTACTGTTACCTCCCACCCGAGTTGGTCTAAGAGCCCTGTATATTCATGCTATTATGAACCCAGTTGACGGCCGCTTCAGACCCCACGGCAGCATCAAGTTAATTGCAATCACAACCGTTATAATAGCTTCGATTACTATGACCTCCCACTCGACTTGATTGAAGCGCCCTTTAAACCAGAAATATTAGTTGCACTCTTCTCTTACCATCGCGCATCCCTCGTTAGACAGAGACTAGAATAGTTTCATCGCAAATATTATTTTTTTTAAACTACATTGTCAAATTCCAATCGTCCGCCCAGTATTACGTGTGACGCCATTGTTGATATAGCCCAGCTACACTACTCGCGAAGTTGATCGAAGTTGACCGAATACGATAGTGTGGGCACGGACTTCGCTTCGCTTCGGGCATCTTCGCTTCGCTTCGCAAGACTTCCGATTGTTGTCGGTAAATGCGCCCGAGTCAAAGGACTCGAAGCGTCACGGCATAAATAAACCAATCACTGACTGGTTGGACTGAGTTACTCGCGAAGTACACGAGTGTGTGGGCACGCACTTCGAACTTCGTCGAGGACTTCGTCGAAGCGTCGAAGCGAGTAGTGTAGCGGCCGCTTAACTCACAGAAAAAATGGGTATTGCTAATTTATTAAGAATCTCTTCAAATTATTGGAAATCCGATTGAAAACGGAATTGCAGGCCGTTTCCATTGTTCCGACACGTATTCCGACATATGTTCCGACATCGTGATAATATATTCCTCATTTACTACAAGCTTAGCAAGAAACCTGTATCATTTGTTGAAGGCCTGTAATCCCGTTTTTACAAATATTAGTACAAATATTTGCATTGCATAAAAAAATATACAGAGGCTCAGCGAATTGTGACGCGGCCCGGGGCTAATATATTTTGGTTTAACAATTTATTTTGAATTATATCAATGATAATATTTAATATTAACAAGTTGATATTTGTATTCACAGAAATATTAATTAAGCACCGTTAATGATTTGTCATATACCGGCAATTAATATTTAAGACCTCTGTGATAAAGGTAGACCAGAACAAAAGAAAGAATTGTATTCACAGAAATATTAATTAAGCACCGATTTGTCATATACCGGCAATTAATATTTAAGACCTCTGTGATAAAGGTAGACCAGAACAAAGGAAATAATTGTATTCACAGAAATATTAATTAAGCACCGTTAATGATTTGTCATATAGGTACCGGCAATTAATATTTAAGACCTCTGTGATAAAGGTAGACCAGAACAAAGGAAATAATTGTATTCACAGAAATATTAATTAAGCACCGTTAATGATTTGTCATATAGGTACCGGCAATTAATATTTAAGACCTCTGTGATAAAGGTAGACCAGAACAAAGGAAATAATTGTATTCACAGAAATATTAATTAAGCACCGTTAATGATTTGTCATATAGGTACCGGCAATTAATATTTAAGACCTCTGTGATAAAGGTAGACCAGAACAAAGGAAATAATTGTATTCACAGAAATATTAATTAAGCACCGTTAATGATTTGTCATATAGGTACCGGCAATTAATATTTAAGACCTCTGTGATAAAGGTAGACCAGAACAAAGGAAATAATTGTATTCACAGAAATATTAATTAAGCACCGTTAATGATTTGTCATATAGGTACCGGCAATTAATATTTAAGACCTCTGTGATAAAGGTAGACCAGAACAAAGGAAATAATTGTATTCACAGAAATATTAATTAAGCACCGTTAATGATTTGTCATATACTGGCAATCAATATTTAAGACCTCTGTGATAAAGGTAGACCAGAACAAAGGAAATTATTTTCTTTATTACACTTAAAATTAGGTATTTCATATGCAAATAAAGTGGTTCGCAACGTTTGGTGGATTTAGCAGTGGGTGGGTGCTTGTATTCATCGGGTTGGTTAATTACAAGTAATTCAGAATATCAAACTGGTATGCTTATGTGTATACATAGACTTAATACATTAAAATACAATATTTACCATTTAAGCCGTCCACATATACACCCACAGAATGGTGAAGGTAGACTGAAAATTGGAAAAACAAGTCATTATTTTCACATAAGGCAAAACTATTCTAAATCGTTTTGGTTTGAAAATTTGATCGCGTATATTTATTACAGATCGGTAAAATTGGGATTTTGGTAAAAAGCAATCACTTTTTTGTTTAGTTCTGAAATATTATTAAATAAAAATTTAACACTTTGTTAAACCACGAATTATAGTAAATTTTACTAAGACCGACCGGTTTCGCTTGGTAGAAGCATCTTCAGGGTTCAAAACTCACTGACATGACAAAATATGAATGACTTACCTAATAAGAATTTTATATGGTATTCCCAGTTGGGGTACCTATACGGTGGCGTAGAGGGATTGGAATATGAATTATTTCATTCAGAAAGGACACGGAAAAGCCCAGCAGGCGAACGTTTTTCTAGGTCGGGGGACAAACCAATGCTTTCCATTTTTATTTATCGAATAGTCAGAATCAGCAATATTTGGACGGAAATCTTTTAGTATTGTTGAAAATGTATAATTGTGTAATGTGACTAGTAGTCGAGTGTACAGCTTACTTCGGATTCAGATTCCCACCCAGTCGTCGCAATTTCAATAAATCCCAAATCGTTGGAGAGGAAACATAGTCCTGTGTCATTTTATGACCTAGCAGGGGCCTCTTCCAAGGTTAGATTTGATATATATTATATAGTCCTGTGTCCTCAGTGGGCACCATGTTCACAGCATCCCCAAAGATGCCCCAAGGAACTTATTTCCTGTGTCAAATTAATGTTAAAAAATAAGGTTTTTACAAGTAAAGACTTTGTATTATTTACGAAATAAATGCATGACAGCTGAATTATTGACGTGTTATCTTTCAAGTAACCTTTTTATTTATTGTATGCATCAATAATAGTTACACGATTTGGACAAAATAAGTTCAAGGGTGCTTTTAATGTTAGTAAAATAATGCGATTGCTATTTCGGGCCGGACCGGGTCGATGATTTACTCCTCTGTATTCCCCTCTCAGGGGGCCGTATCATACGTAGGGTAAAGGTGGGGAATATATTCATGTTTTAAGTTCATCTCTGGAACTATATTTAATCCACATGTTAGCTTATATGAAGGGTTGGCGGAAGAAACACGCGTAGTCATGTTTACGCACAGTCGATCGATAAAAGATTTATGAATAATGTCGGTAACTTGTCATTGTTCCCAAGCACGCTGCAGTTCACTAACCAGATCTGTATAGCCAACTTTCGATTTCCCCACCCCTTCCCTTCCCCACTATTTCCAGCCTCCAAACATACCCCAATTGGGGATGCCATAGTCTCACTGGCTCCAGGCGGTTGGGAGCAGTTGGGACTAAGTAAAAAAAAATAATTTTAAAAAAACGTTGTAGCATATTCTTCCAGACAGCACGAAAAATTTGGTACACAAAAAAATGAAAAAATAACAATAATATAGGTCAAAAGTAATGGTTTGACCTATATACCTTTGCATTCCAACAAATTCGAATTTATTGATGTGACAAAACTATTGAGCGATTATATTGTATTATAAGTGTAGGTATGTTCATATGTATTTAAATGACCCTGTAAAATGAGATAATACATTTTTGTTAATTTTATTTACTTACTAATTTGTGAACTGCGCACACTTATGTTTTTTTATGTACAGACTCCCATTTCTTATGCGCGAAGTAGGCTAGCATGATAATTATGAGGACGATTATCATTGTCGCGTTAATCTGAAAAAAAAACACCTTTAATTTATTTAATTATTTATTTACTATCTATTAGTATCATTTAAAAGTGATAAAAAAAATTCGCATTCAAAGAAAAAAGTATTGTCTTCAATACGTTTGCAAAATGTTCTCATCGTCCGTTGAATATTAGATACTAAAATAAATAATTTTACTACATTATGAAGTAGAGAATAAAATAAATATAGTACGTAGTATAACGAATTCATCCAAAATCAAGGTTAATAGCGTATTTTAAATTAAACATCCCGGTTAAGGTTTATTTTAATTTGATATTTTAGTTGAAGAAAATACCAATTACACTGAATCTTGAATTTTTCGTAATACAAAAAATAACACAAGCGAGAGAAATGCTATAAAGCTGTTAAAAGTTTATTATTTAACATAAGTTTAATTTTTGAAAATAGTCCTTATTTAATAATACTGTTTAGGTGATACTTTATAATAGAAAAGTTTGATATTTGACGCATGTTAGTTAAAAGGGTCTTTGAACAGATTCAGTTTCAGAACTTAGTTTTGGTGGGTTGAGAAACCATATTCTGAGTAATTCTTATGGTGCTACGAATTATAATTTTATAGCACTCATATTGCGCCCCTCCAGAGTTTCAGGGTTTCCAGGTTTTGTTAGGGTATTTCATATAAGTGTTCACATTTTATAAAAGTATTTTTACCTTTTTTTCTATCATTCGGAAATAAATATTTTTTATGTTAGAAAAAGAAAAATGCCATTAATAAAACCCTAAAAATAGCCAAAATGAATTATTCATATTTCGCATCGCTATCGTAATAATCGGTTTAACTTTAAAAATTATTTAAAAAAAAATTATATGAACAATAAACAAGCGAAGTTACAGTTTTCTTACAAATTCCCCTAACAAAACGAATGTGCTATCGAAATATCGAGTTCTCTCAATTTTTCTACGTTTGTAGTAAAAAATTAAGTAAAAATGTTATTAAAAATGTTGGTTAGCGTTTTTGACAACATTTTTTACGTTCGATATTAAAATAATAATGTTTATTACCGGGAAGATAATTGTATCTATCTAATCTATCTTAAATAGAATCTTGAAGCAACCCAAATAACAAGGATTTTTGTTTCTAATAATATTTAAATGATTATCAAAAGTCTCTTATTGAACCCCTAATTTATGGTTTAAATTCTCAGAATAATTATTATTGGGTAGTCAAACACCTAACTACTAATACTCCTCTCTACTGTCAAAGTTCTGCTTGTATTAAAAGTACAATCATCGCAAATTAATTTACAGAAAACCGATTTGTATAAAATATAAATATGTTATTAATTTTAAAAGTTGGCTGGATAGTGTTAATGATATTTTTTAATTTTTAAATATAAAATATGATTATTTAAAAGTAAATACTATTTTTCTTCACTTTTCCCCATTGTCAATACAAATAATATATCAATAATATCGACTGTCAATATTATCGGTGAGTAAATATCTAATAAACATTTTCGTTTATTTTTTTTTAATGATAAATTAATGTTTATAGGACAAGGCTTTTTGTTGGAATGGTACAAAGGATAACAAATTATTATAAAATCTACGGAGTAAAAATAAATGCCGCCGACGGAAATTGAACCCGCCCCTTCTGATTGCCGGTCAGGATGAATCAGAAAGTGCGGGTTCTATACCCGTCGGCGGCATTTATTTTTCAATTTTGTATGGATATTTCATTTAATTTGTTTATAATAATTTGTTATCTATTAATTTCGTTTTAAAACCGTTGTTATTTGCATTTTGTTTAACGATAATTTATTCCAAGTTAAAATTTATATTAATAATTTTTAATGTTTGGTAGCTATATATACTTTAATTTAATTTAACCTTTAGTTCTGAAACATGTACTCGATTTTAATTAAAATAGTAAACGGCTATTTAAGATAATAATTTTTAAATGAGTAAAATGATTTTTACATTTTTTATTAAAAATGCATGACTATAATTATCCTTAATAATTACACTTTTGTATTATTGGGAATTTTTCTGATTCACACACGCGATAAATCCTCTTTGTTTTATAGAAATAAATTAAAAGTTGTTGAATAAAAAGACGATTTTACTTTAGCGCTTAAAGAATTTCAAACCAAACATAACAGTGTTATTATTAAAATGTAAACATTGATAATAATTATGTAAGTATTTACATTTAAAAAAAGTATGCAGTTCGTGAATATTAACTGATAATATCCCAAAAATGGATCGTCGCGACGCAATAAGTGGGATAACACGCGATGAAGCGACTGAGAGAGAGTTGAGAGCGGACTGCGCTACTAGATGCATTGGAGGTTGTGCATTCACCTGTGGCAGAATGATGGGGCTTTGCGCAGGTCGCATAGAATCCAGTGCGACCCGATGCAAGCCAGCTAGCTCGTGTCTTGCAATATTCGTTTAAGTCTTTGAAGCTGTCCTTTACAATACAACGCAGAGGAAAATATACAATCTCTGTAAATACATTAAATGTTTAGAAGGAAGTGCTTTTACGAAGGTCTACTTGCGAACCATAAATATGCTGCAAAATGCAGATAAAACATTCGCATTTTCCGAATAAAATTTAAAATAGTTTTAATCGATTTATTCTTAAATTTAAACCAGTCTTGTGTTCAGAATGCGCAGATAAAATTATAGTGGCGGGTTCATCAGTGATTCATCTGCCGATGTATTGTGAAGCAAACTGTTTCTGTGTTCCTTGTAGAGTATAACATCTTAGTTGTACACCATAAGCTGTACAAAACATTTGCTCCTCCCGCGTGTAACCATTATTTTAGCTGGTAACTTGCAATCAGTTTAGTTTAAAAAGGGTTTAAGTAAAGAGTTAACAAACTCTTCACTCAATAACAAGTTTTTGTTCAAAACACAATTTCAGTTGCGGGTTCATCTGGTGACGCAATTTAAAGGATATCATTCTTATATTCCAAGTGTAGTTTAAAATTCGAGTTGAGAAACCATTTGCTTGTTCCACGTGTAACGATTATTTAAGCTTGTGGTTAAAACCAGTCTTGTGTTCTGAATGGAACGTAGAATTCAAGTTGCGGACTTGTTTGCTGATACAATTCAAGGGAAAATATTTTTGCTTCCCGAGAGCCATTATAAATTTCTAGTCGCAGACTTGTTTGTGAACGTGACGTTTGGTCCTCATTTTTTTAATGATTATTGTCAGTTGTGTGATATATAATAAAATAGTACTTGGTAAAAGGAGGTTACTTTCGAAACAACCTCACTTTTTCAAGACCAGAATTGCACGCGTCAGTCTGCGGAAAATCCAACGTTGCCAGTTTTTTCGGAGCCCAGTTAAATAACTTTTTTACCAACTCGAATCTAAAATTTTGAAGTCTTTATACAATGTCTAAAAAAACACCGTTAAACGAATGTGAAGTAATAATCTAAAGATTTCCTAATACGCCACTGCAGCGTTGGTATTCATAGCTATACGGTGAAAAGGGCCGTACGCTATGTAGGTTGTGTCGCTCTTCACACAGAAAATGAAGATGCCTTATCTATGAAGGTATGAGGTCTCAAAAATTAAGTATGTGCGGTAGTTTTTTTTGTTATTTGTTTTTGGGGTATTATGCCGTGTTGCGCTAACTCCTTCTTTAGCCAACGTTTCGGACAGCATTACAGTCCATCATCAGGGCAGATGTGTGACACATCTGCCCTGATGATGGACACTGCAATGCTGTCCGAAACGTTGGCTAAAGAAGGAGTTAGCGCAACACGGCATAATACCCCAAAAACAAATAACAAAAATACTTTTGGCCGTGAAAATTTTAAATCATATATGTGCGGTAGTTATTCGAAAATGTAAAAATGAATAAAATTGCCTTTCTTTATAAAATCGCTAAAATGGCCTGAAGTTTTGGAAAAATAGGTTTTGTATTTGGAATAAAATAAAATGATAGGTGCATTTTTTTGTAACAAAGTTTATTTTTATTGCATAACTGCAGTACAAAGAAAACAAAGAAAAACTTTAAATGTACGAGATCTCTTTATTTAAAATGAGAATGAGAAAATGACACGTTTTCTGAATAAAGTCAAATCTGGTCACTAAACACGGTGAAATCCATTTCGTTTCAATTCTGAATGATGGTCTTACACCAGAGTTATAATGAGAGTATCTCTATCCTGAAACGTGCTGCCAATATTGTATAAATTAGTAAATTGTGAAATAAACTTCGAACCCGTGACCTCCAGCTCGGTAGTCGAGTGCCTTCTAGGTCTTCGAACCCGATTTAAACCACTTCCTTTTATTAAGTGTTAAAACGTTTTATATACGTCTAAAAGGGATCCAAATGATAATCTAGTCTCCTTCAACGGAAGCAATCTTCCGAACAGGCCTTCCATTGATATGCTTGGTGTAACTATAAGTGACCAGCTCAGGTACGGGGGCTCCATCGAAGCCGGAGTAAAGTTGGCCTCTCAGAAGCTGGGCGTACTGTACAGGGCCCGCAGATACTTTAATAGTACATAACTGCTGACCCTGTACAAATCGCAAGTGCGCCCTACTGTCGAATTTGGCAGCCATCTCTGGTCCGGAGCCCCTAAATACCTGAAAAAAACCCTTGACTCTGTGCAGAAACGGGCGCACAGTGGTCCCTCGGTAGGTCATAGCCATAAAATATTGATGACCTCATTATAGGGTTTTTATTTTACGTAAGTCTTGCCTAATTATAAAACTATCTGCATGTATAAATACAATCCCGGTTTGCCAAAGATTTTATTAGTATTTCGGCTTCGAAAGTGATCTGATTGCTGGAAGTGCTAAATTACTATTATCAGAGCCCTTATTAGTCACCGTGTTTACCGTTGCTAATTTGCTGTAATTTTTTATTTGTGAGTGTTGTTTTACAATGAAATTTCGAGTTGAAGGTATGTTAAATTATTTTTATAATTTTTTTAATTTATTAATAGATAGGCCTTTGAATTGTACGCCTGCTACGCGCGTATAAATTTCTTGGTTATATTTAAATTTATATTTGTGTTTCCATAAACTTTTAACTACTTTACCACACGATTCCACTAGTGTTATTTAATGAAAAATGTTCTTTAGAATTAGCAGTTTATGAGATACTTTTTTTTACTGCACATTCATGCTCTGTTCTTAATTATGGGTCATCTACGCCGTGCGTAAACCGTCGTAGAAGTTACGGTCTACGAAAAAACATACGTATGGTTGGTAATCGGTTTATGGACGCGTCATCCAAGCGCCGCGCGCCGGTTTACGACGTTCTACGTTAAAATCATATGTACATATAGTTTTGAATTTAAAATAAACGATTAGAATTTAAAGCAAAATCTCTTAATTTTTTAAATTATTTTATCATTACCAAATTAAACATCTCTATTACCATAAATTCCTGCACAATTGCAATAAACACTTCATGCATAGTACTTAAAATTATTTGAGTAATTAGTTATTAGTTTACGTACTGAATAATTCCAAAAATATCAATAAACCATTACTTGAGAAATTAGACAATAAGTATCTCTACTGCATTGGCAAATATCATATTCATTATTAATATAAATTAATACCTGGAAAATAACATTAAGCAACAATGTAAATTATTAAGGGAATAACACAATACACTAATAATATGGGTTATTCCCAATAGTAATTAGTAAAATAAATCGAAATTTTAACAAGTTTTAACAAATTTTAACAATCATTGAAAACAGATAATAATGCTAGTACCAAACAATTTGAAATTTAAGTCCTCAAGCAATTAAGGTGAAAAACCCCTTTGGAAAAACAGCTATCTAGCACTTTATTGTGATTATGTAATAGATTTAAATAAAAAGTCCTAAAGTATACACATAATTATATTATTAGCATTGACCAACCATTCAAAATATATAAACTCTTTATAAAATCAACCACAATCAATTTTACACACATTTTATAGTTTTAAATAATTAATAAAGCCATATATGTATATATAGTTAACAATACTAATTGTTTTTATTAAGTATTTATTAACAAAACGCATTTTAAAATACAATAGCATATGATTTCAATGATTATCACAACGTCAGCATGCTATAACCGCCCTCCCTTGAGCGCTAGCCCACTGTGGGGCGGTCCGTTTGATAAATTCCCCAATCTTAACAAACGGACTGCAATCTTTAGAGCACAGGCGTCAGGTAGGTATACTGTCCTTGTTCTATCGGTATTACAATGGAAGATGCTCTGAGGAACTAGCGTCATTGATCCCTTCGGCACCGGTGCGAAGTCGGGATACACGCCAAACGCGTGCCCAACATTTGTACACGGTTGACATTTGTCACATGAGAACGGGTCGCTTCTACGATTCGTTCTTAAGTTCAACAGCTCGGCTGTGGAACACACTGCCGGCCTCTGTGTTTCCTCCCTCCTACAACATGGGACTCTTCAAGACCCATGTTCACTCCTTCCTCTCCACAAAAAGACCCTCCACACAGCATCCCCAAAGATGACATAGACATGAGTTAATTTAATGAAATATTTTAGTACCTACCTACCTGTAATTTACATGTTATATTTTTATTTCAAGACAACATTTATGTATTGCATACATGGCACTATTATGAATTGTTATAAAATATTAATATAATTTTACTAACATCATCAACAATTAACCGGTCGGTGGCCGAGTTGACACCGCGTTTGGGTCCCACCCAGGCGCAGTGCGATCAATTCCTCGGCTGGATGAGTCCTCCATCACAAAACAAGCATCATTTTCCAAGAACTGTTGTGGTAGTAGGATAATTTCAAATTTTGTTAGGTTGTTTGGTTGACTAGATTTTAGACAATAACGTATACCAATAATTTTGAACAAAAAATGATGGTTGCACAAAATTGAATTTTAACTTAGCATAAAGACTAGGACGGGTTGTTTCGGAGAATTTGAACAATTCATCAAATTTCTATGTTCATTTTCAGGTTCTGAGAAAGTACTATTCAAGTTCTGTTATTATATCATTTTAGGCTAGTTGTTTGACAAAACTGAAATAAAAACAGAACTTGAAAAAATCTTTCACAGAACTTGAAAATGAGCTTTGAAATTTGATGAATTGTTCAAATTCTCCGAAACAACCCGTCCTTAATTACTTAAAATTTTGCTCATAATTCAAATGTGGCATTATATTATATTTTTGGCCTGGCACAAATTATTCTAATTTCGAACATTTTTATATTACCTTCAAATAATAATTTTAAAAATTCGTCTATATTTATGTTGTTCATATGAGTGGAGGCTGTGTCAGAATTTAAATTGGAGCTTGCCAGTGAATTAATTTAATTAGCATTCGTATTGTATTGTATGTATTGCAGTTGAAACGTTCCCGTAAGCTCTCCCAAAGTTTTAAGAACGCTATATTTAATGATCCTTTTGCATCCCGGCTACCTTTTTCTATTCGGTAAGCATTGAATGCTCTCCGTGTGTGCAAAATACGCAATCTTCTGTATCATAGGGTCAATGACAGTTTTCAATTCTTGTGAAATATATTTTGAAGTTTTGATCATTTTCAAGAGATGACGGACTCCATCTACACAATAACTATTGCACTGTATGGTAAACCAGGATGGTGTATATACAAAGTTGGCCAGTATCTGCAAATTTTGTGTTGGGTTTTCGTTGTTACATACTAGAGTAATATCCTGTTTGCATTTTTAGGTACCTGGCATGAAACATTTTCCCTGGTTGATTCCTCGCCCAATCCGCAGTTTTCCTACCTGTTGACACAGCCAGGCAAATACTATATTCTATTAATATTCCACTAAGGATTAATATTCCACTCCCCTCACCAACACCACATGCATACAGAGCTCCTCTTTTCTGATAAGGTATACATGACCAATTATGTACCTAAATATTATATTTTGTAAAAAAATGTATGTATTAATGTAACTATGATCTATATTAAAATAATAAAAAATAAAAATAAAAAATACCCCGATTGGGGAAATGATTTCGAGGAGTTTTTCCGTGTGAATGTTATAACCATTAATTTTTCGGAATAACTTAATTGAGTAAAACCTCAAATTGTAATATTTAAATATTGAAGACAATATTAGTGATTTTTAAACGAAAATCTGAAACAGAAAAATCAGAAAAGGAAACGGTCACATCTGGGACATGTGACCGTTTCCTTTTCTGATTTTTCTGTTTCAGATTTTCGTTTAAAAATCACTAATATTGTCTTCAATAAGTTATAACCATTTTTCCACTCCCATTGTTCTCGTCACTAACTCCAGTTGGGGATGTCATAGTTCCACAGGCTCCGAGGTTATTGAGGATTTGGGATTAATTTGTATATTCGCAATTGTTTTTTTATATTTTTCTAGATAATCTACACATTTAAAAAAAATATATTATTTTATTTATTTTTTATTAAACCTTTCTAAACGCAAAAGACACATAATATATACTTCAAAATGATATTATTGCTATTTTGACATTTTTTCAACTATTGTAAACTTTTAAATGCTCATATTTCTCCAAATTACGATTAGGAGTCATGGATTAGTTGTAAAGACATAGCATTTCGTGCAAGAACACCTTTGTTTGTTGTTTTCCTGTAACTCCTACAGTGTGCCATGACGGCCCTGTTCATAACCTCGTGCAAGGCCGGGTAAACGCAAGCTTTTATATACATATTTCTAATTAATTCCGACTATTTCCTTGTTCCTTTCCTGTAAGCTCCCCGCCCACCCTTATCTACTGTTTTCCTGTAACTCCTACAGTGTGCCATGACGGCCCTGTTCATAACCTCGTGCAAGGCCGGGTAAACGCCAGCTTGTATATACATATTTCTAATTAATTCCGACTACTTCCTTGTTCCTTTCCTGTAAGCTCCCCGCCCACCCTTATCTACTGTTTTCCTGTAACTCCTACAGTGTGCCATGACGGCCCTGTTCATAACCTCGTGCAAGGCCGGGTAAACGCCAGCTTTTATATACATATTTCTAATTAATTCCGACTACTTCCTTGTTCCTTTCCTGTAAGCTCCCCGCCCACCCTTATCTACTGTTTTCCTGTAACTCCCACAGTGTGCCATGACGGCCCTGTTCATAACCTCGTGCAAGGCCGGGTAAACGCCAGCTTGTATATACATATTTCTAATTAATTCCGACTACTTCCTTGTTCCTTTCCTGTAAGCTCCCCGCCCACCCTTATCTACTGTTTTCCTGTAACTCCCACAGTGTGCCATGACGGCCCTGTTCATAACCTCGTGCAAGGCCGGGTAAACGCCAGCTTGTATAAACATATTTCTAATTAATTCCGACTACTTCCTTGTTCCTTTCCTGTAAGCTCCCCGCCCACCCTTATCTACTGTTTTCCTGTAACTCCCACAGTGTGCCATGACGGCCCTGTTCATAACCTCGTGCAAGGCCGGGTAAACGCCAGCTTGTATATACATATTTCTAATTAATTCCGACTACTTCCTTGTTCCTTTCCTGTAAGCTCCCCGCCCACCCTTATCTACTGTTTTCCTGTAACTCCCACAGTGTGCCATGACGGCCCTGTTCATAACCTCGTGCAAGGCCGGGTAAACGCCAGCTTGTATATACCCTAGTAGACCCTCAACCTGCTACAACATATGCTTCAATGGCATCATCTGTTCCAGATCCATCGGTTCCGATGTCCGGCCCATCTAAACCGAAGAAGATGTCAACTCCCGTTGCCCAACCTACCGATACTATAACATCGAAGACTGCAGAAACCGATACAGCAGAATCCAAATCGGAAACAGAAGCCTATACCTCCACTTCGGCTAACCCCAATTGGCGCCGAGTCACGCATAGGAAAAAAAGACGACCAGTACTTCATGGTACCGCGACTGAGCATAAAGGCCTCATAGCCGTTGAAAGGCGCAAGTATATTCATGCCTGGCAATTCGATGTCAACACTACGGTCGAGGATATTGTAAATTTCCTTCTCAATATAAACAAAGAAATTGTTTACGATGTTGTCAAATTGACAGCCAAAGCTGACTACGCCTCTTTCCGGATTGGAGTCCCGGAATCGAAGCTTTCATTTTATATGGACCCGAACATATGGCCAAATCATGTTGCATTCAATGAGTGGTTTTTTCGGAGAAACGTTGCAACCAATGATAAAACGAAACACTCTAAGAGTGAGAAGTAATTCTAACCTCTCTATCTATTATCAAAACGTTCGAGGGCTAAATACGAAATTGGCAGTATTTAAAAACAACCTATTTGCTCGAGATAGCTTAGATTTAATAGCAATCACTGAATCGTGGCTGAAACCAAGTGTGCATAATTCAGAGCTATTTCCAGAAAATTATGTTGTCTTTCGTCGTGACCGCCTCACACGAGCGGGGGGTGTCGTCCTGGCTGTTCGTGCTGATTCTGTAACCCATGCTGAGAGGATTTCTTCAATGGACCTCCCCGACACTGAATCCCTGTGGGTGAAGCTATCCTTGAAATCTTCAACTGTTTTCGTATGTGTGATATATGTGCCACCTCGTTCTTCAACTTCGTTATACTACAACATGTTCGAAAAAATAGAAAGTAATTATAATCTTCTCAGTGACAAAAATATCTTAATATTAGGTGATTTGAACCTCCCTTCCTGTAACTCCAATATTGTGAACATGTTTAACTATTTTAAATGTTTAATTTTTCGAAGAAAACTTCTTCTAACTGCTTTTCACTTTGTGATGGCATTATTTATTTTTTATTAAAACACAAATAACATTGTTTACATCACTTTATTTCGATACAAAATCTCAACATGTTTCATGAACCAAGTTCACTTCATCAGGAGCACAAGTATACTTGTGCTCCTGATGAAGTGAACTTGGTTCATGAAACATGTTGAGATTTTGTATCGAAATAAAGTGATGTAAACAATGTTATTTGTGTTTTAATAAAAAATTTTAATGTTTCTACGGTTTGCAAGAATATAACTTGATATGTAATGATTATAATAACACTCTGGACATAGTTTTATGTAATGCCAAGGATCTTATAAAGTGTGTTGAGAAATGTCATGACCCTATTACAAACGAGGACAAGCACCACCCTGCTTTGTCTATAAGTATTAGTGAGACTCACTCAGGTGTTGCAAATTCATGTCTAAACCCAAGTCCAATAGAAGTTCCCTCCTATCATGGAGCTAGAACCATAAACGCATGGAGATTCAACAAAGGAAATTTCCACTTATTATATGAATTGCTTTCTGAATGCTCATGGCAACCGGTCTGCCAAAGTTCAACAGATATAAATGCATTATGTACAAATTTTTACAATTCAATTTACAATATATTCGACAAGTGTATACCCATTTCCACACCTCGCACTACGGCACACAGAGTATATCCTAAGTGGTACACCAATAGTATTATTTCAAATATTAAAATTAAACATATTTTTCATAAGCGATGGAAAAAAACACGTCACAACTTGGACTATGCTAGTTTTTCAGCCTATCGCTCCATCGTAAAACATGAAATCAGTGAAGCTTTTAAAAATCATTTAACTTCGATGGAAGAAAAATTATCTATCGATCCCAAACAGTTTTGGAAGTACATTAAGGATCTAAAAAATTCCAACAACTCATTTAAGTCTATGATTCTTGACGGAGAGGAATTGACTACTGATGATAAAATCGCAAATAGTTTTGCGACCTTTTTTTCATCTGTTTACAAAAATGTCCAACCAACTCTCAATATTGACTCTACCCTTCACACTGTACAGATTGGGCCCTCATTCGACCTGGTCAGTATTTCAGAAAAAGATGTTAAGGAGGCACTCTCAAATTTAAAGAAACCTCACTCCATCGGTCCTGACAATATTCCAACATTTATACTAAAGGGTTGTTCCGACCTTTTAATACCACCATTATGTCATCTCTTCAATGTTTGCCTAAAAAACGGGATTCTCCCAGACATCTGGAGATTAACTAAAATAACCCCTATCTACAAGAAGGGAGATAAACGCGATATCCGGAATTATCGACCAGTTGCCGTTCTATGTTCCATCATGAAAATATTCGAGAAAATTCTACATAAATATATACTTAATCACGTTAATCCAATTCTTGATGACCGTCAATATGGTTTTAGACCCCAGATGTCAGTAACATCAAACCTCTTATGCATCTCAGATTTCTTATCACAAACTCTCGACAATCGGGGACAGGTGGATGTTGCTTATTTCGACCTGGAAAAAGCATTCGACAAGGTTGACATCGACATTCTTCTAAATAAGCTAGCTTCATTTGGTTTTTCCAAAAGACTACTCTGTTTTTTTGCTTCATATTTTCGAAATCGTAGACAGTTTGTTTATTATAAGGGTTCCAGTTCTTTGGAATTCACAGTTTTTTCTGGAGTTCCTCAGGGGTCTATCCTTGGACCACTTCTGTTTCTGATTTTTATCAACGATATTGGTTCAGTCATCACACATTCGCTGTATTTACTATTTGCAGATGACTTGAAACTATATCGTTCAATAAAAAACCATCTTGACTGTATTCTCCTTCAACGTGACATTGACTGCGTCTCAAACTGGGCCAAAATAAATGGCTTGAACTTCAGTACACCCAAGTGCAATATCGTCTCGTATACAAGATCAAAGAAACCGCATGTATTTGAATATACAATCAATGAAATTATTCTCCAACACCTAAATCAAATCAAAGATCTAGGAGTTATTTACGACAGCAAACTAACCTTTCACCAACACATCGATGATTTAATAAGCAGAGGATACAGGCTTCTCGGCTTCGTAATTAGAAACTCATATCCGTTTCGTAACACAAAAACACTGACGTTATTATATAACACACTAGTCCTAAGTGTACTTGAATCAAACTCGATCATCTGGGCTCCACATGAATTAACATACACTTTACGCATTGAAAGAGTCCATAAAATTTTTTTAAGGTTTTTATTCTCGCGGCTCTATGGACGTTACCCTTGGCTTTACCCATCGATTTATATATTAGGCATGACCAATTACCACTCCCTAGAGACACGTAGAGGTATTGCTTTGCTTAAATATTTTTTCCAACTAATAAACGGTCACTTATCTAATAATGAGATACTGGCCCAATTAAATTTTTTTGTACCAGAGTCTCACTCTCGAGGACGTCATCACAATCTTCTATATAGTAGAGCAAGCCGCACTAATTTATTAATGAACTCACCTGTGGGGAGAGCTACGTGCTTTTTGAATGCGGTAGATAAGAAATTAGATTTATTTTTTGTGTCCTATAGCGCATTTGCGAGATTTTTGGCATTGCATATACACTGCATAAATGGTACAATTATAACGTCTTAGGCTTTATTACCTGTAATTGTTATAAATAAATGTACAAATTATATATAAATAAAATATAAATAAATACATATTTCTAATTAATTCCGACTACTTCCTTGTTCCTTTCCTGTAAGCTCCCCGCCCACCCTTATCTACTGTTTTCCTGTAACTCCCACAGTGTGCCATGACGGCCCTGTTCATAACCTCGTGCAAGGCCGGGTAAACGCCAGCTTGTATATACATATTTCTAATTAATTCCGACTACTTCCTTGTTCCTTTCCTGTAAGCTCCCCGCCCACCCTTATCTACTGTTTTCCTGTAACTCCCACAGTGTGCCATGACGGCCCTGTTCATAACCTCGTGCAAGGCCGGGTAAACGCCAGCTTGTATATACATATTTCTAATTAATTCCGACTACTTCCTTGTTCCTTTCCTGTAAGCTCCCCGCCCACCCTTATCTACTGTTTTCCTGTAACTCCCACAGTGTGCCATGACGGCCCTGTTCATAACCTCGTGCAAGGCCGGGTAAACGCCAGCTTGTATATACATATTTCTAATTAATTCCGACTACTTCCTTGTTCCTTTCCTGTAAGCTCCCCGCCCACCCTTATCTACTGTTTTCCTGTAACTCCCACAGTGTGCCATGACGGCCCTGTTCATAACCTCGTGCAAGGCCGGGTAAACGCCAGCTTCCCCCCCCCCCCTTATCTACTATTTCTCTGTAACTCTATTTCTGTAATACGTTAACTCTTTCTCGGGCGTCCATTGGCTTTTTCTACTATTATTGAATACCACAGTTTTACTTTTAAAATACTACATTTTGAGGAAGTGAGGAAATTAACTTAGATTTTCCAAAAATAAAATTTTATACCTAGTGCAAAGTTCCTTTCCGACTCGAACTGGACTACGAGCTACGTCACGAGCGCCCGGTGCGTTTTTATCCGTTTTTTCCTACGAACTTTGACCTACACCCACATTTAAAAAGAATAAATCAAACGTTAATAGTACCTACCGCGATATGATTTCAAATTTCGTGCGGATACATTGTTAATCATAGATCAAATACAACCATCAATGTTGTTAACTGAATCCTTGCAATATACACATTACGATGCGTCACAAAAGCGCAGGCATAATGTGTATTGTGTAAAGGTTTAATTAATGTTGAAGGACCATTGATTTAATGTAAGTTTAGTGTAAAACCAACTGTAATACATGTATGTCACATAAAGGAAAGGAGCGATACAGCACCTAACTGTCTGTTTCTGTAGCATCCCATCTCTGAAGCACTGATGATTAACTATTTTGTACTTTGCTGTTCAATTCAAATTCAAGTCCACAAATTACGATCATATTACGGCGCGTAAATATACGTGCGGCAGCTCGAGTGCTTTGTATACCGACTATACTATAACTTCCATGGCGGAACCACTAGGCCGCAAGCATTATTATCTAATGGAATTACTTCAAACATCATGCATTACAGGGTGTTCGGATTAACTTCGGGAGGTGATTCTACATAATGGTAGGAGTAAAAAAGTCAAATGACTTTTTTCGGAATTCCAATGTTTATTTTCCCGTACAACAAACTATTTTTTCTCTACAAACAATTCATTTTTTTACCTAAACACTACCTTAAAACATTGAAATTTCAAAATAAGTTATTTTTCTTTTTATCTTGTACTATCATGTAGAATCACTTTACCCCCGGACATCCTGTACATTTGATGAAATAAAAGGAAACATATGTTAGACTGAACCATGTAGGTTAGGTTTTTTTAAATCAATTTTTGAGGACCTATAAGCTTTATATCTCGGCAATTCTTTTATTCCCACAAACATATTAAAAGCTTAAAAACACCATCTTTCTTGGATGTTTGTAAGGTCGCGGCTACGGCTGTTGCCTCTCTGTTTTGAGTAGCATAGATTTGTTTTTAATATTTCTCCAGTAAATAAACGGCGACATATATCTTTGGTAGACTAGTAGTTCGAACAACACTTTTCTACTAAAGGTAACTGTTCTGGATGTTTGTAAGGTCGCGGCTACGGCTGTTGCCTCTCTGTTTTGAGTAGCATAGATTTGTTTTTAATATTTCTCCAGTAAATAAACGGCGACATATATCTTTGGTAGACTAGTAGTTCGAACAACACTTTTCTACTAAAGGTAACTGTTCTGGATGTTTGTAAGGTCGCGGCTACGGCTGTTGCCTCTCTGTTTTGAGTAGCATAGATTTGTTTTTAATATTTCTCCAGTAAATAAACGGCGACATATATCTTTGGTAGACTAGTAGTTCGAACAACACTTTTCTACTAAAGGTAACTGTTCTGGATGTTTGTAAGGTCGCGGCTACGGCTGTTGCCTCTCTGTTTTGAGTAGCATAGATTTGTTTTTAATATTTCTCCAGTAAATAAACGGCGACATATATCTTTGGTAGACTAGTAGTTCGAACAACACTTTTCTACTAAAGGTAACTGTTCTGGATGTTTGTAAGGTCGCGGCTACGGCTGTTGCCTCTCTGTTTTGAGTAGCATAGATTTGTTTTTAATATTTCTCCAGTAAATAAACGGCGACATATATCTTTGGTAGACTAGTAGTTTGAACAACACTTTTCTACTAAAGGTAACTGTTCTGGATGTTTGTAGGGTCGCGGCTACGGCTGTTGCCGCCCTGTTTTGAGTAGCATAGATTTGTTTTTAATATTTCTCCAGTAAATAAACGGCGACATATATGGGTAAGTTTTTAGATTCTCACGGCCAAAAGCATTTTTGTTCACATCTTCGGATCTACCGGATCTGCCCTGATGATGGACATTGCAACGCTGTCCGAAACGTCGGCTAAAGAAGGAGTTATCGCAACACGGCATAACACCCCAAAAACAAACAACAAAAAAGGCGACATATATCTTTGGTAGACTAGTAGTTTGAACAACACTTTTCTTCTTTTCTACTAAAGGTAACTGTTCTGGATGTTTGTAAGGTCGCGGTTACGGCTGTTGCCTCCCTGTTTTGAGTAGCATTGATTTGTTTTTAATATTTCTCCAGTAAATAAACGGCGACATATATCTTTGGAAGACTAGTAGTTCGAACAACACTTTTCTACTAAAGGTAACTGTTCTGGATGTTTGTAGGGTCGCGACTACGGCTGTTGCCGCCCTGTTTTGAGTAGCATTGATTTGTTTTTAATATTTCTCCAGTAAATAAACGGCGACATATATCTTTGGAAGACTAGTAGTTCGAACAACACTTTTCTACTAAAGGTAACTGTTCTGTACAATAACGTATTTTCTTTCCCAACAAAATATTGCTGATTTCCTGTGTCTGCAAAGCCAAAGGTGCTTTATCTTCACCATTCCAATCGATATTATCAGAAATAATGTACCTCGATTTACCTGGAAAACTTTTAAGAACTTCCGTTGTCTGTTTGTAGAAATTGTCATTTTCACAATCTTCTTCTCCCTCGGATGCCATGGAATCTGAATCCAAAGGTAATTCATCAAAAATAGTATCCAAAGGGAGATGCTAGAATTCAGGAAATGTATAAATACTTTTATCCAAAACAAAAACCGAAAAGCTCAGTTTCCTTGTGGCATTTGGAACCACCATTGTATTGTTGTAACAAAGTAATAGAATCTCTTAACAACTGAGAATTCGAATGAAATATATTTAGAGCAATAGTGAATGTATTAGTAAATATAAAAATAACATACCTGCCATCGATTTGTTGCCACTGCCAAATGCAAGCACTGTTCTCATGATTGAACTTGAGAAAAGAATTATGTTTTTAACTCGATTTTTAAAATAAAGCCACACGTCATCCGAAAAGGAGCTAAGAAAGAGCAGAAACCTTATCTTGCATAACCCAGAAAATTCATCATTCGGTGGGGGGTCTCTATAGAATTTCTTTATCCGGGTGACCAGAGAAAGAAATAATTTTCTTTCCTGGGAGGGGGGAGGGAGACTTCGGCGATAAATAAACGAAAATTACAATACAAAAATAACCGGTTCATAACTGTTAAACTGTCACTCGATGCCAAACTCACTAAGATGCCAAAATTTGCAAATATCTTATAGCAGATGTAACAACACTACAATTATGATCCAAAATATTAGGTCAATTAATAAAAACTTCAATGAAATCCAGATACAGCTTAACCACCTTAATATATACTTTGATATAATTATTCTCACGGAATGTTGGTACAAAATTAATAAATCACTACTCTTCCTTCAATTCGACAAAACATGATAGCCAGAACGATGGAGTCGTGGTACACACAAAAATGATCTTAACCCCATTGTAACGGAAATAGACATTATTGGCGCGTACTGTTTGCAAATAACATACAATAATGACACCTGCATTCTAGCAACATACCGCTCTCCTTCGAATCGTAATATTACACCATTTCTAAATAGTCTTAATAGCATATTATCCAATCTTTCCCGTACTAAAAATTTGATAATTATGGGAGATTTAATTATCAACATACTCTCAAACAATCCACATCACCAATGTCACGACTACCTGAACATGTTAGAATTCCATGGATTAATCAATACACCAACAAGAATAGTCAATAATAAACAAAACAAAAGCATCGTTTACAAATCAACAATTACTGATCATTACACAACAATCTTCACTTTGCAATCCGACACGACAAAAAATAGACGAGATCAGTCTCTTATATACAATAATATGTATTAACTTTGAAAATTTAAAAACCTCAATTAAAAATAAATCTTGGCAAGAGCTCTTCCAAATAAAAAACTCAAATGATCCATGGAGATATTTTTTTGACTTTTTGAAAAATGTATTAAGTAATAATACCTCAATTTTGTCAAAAAAAATTCCAAACAAAATTAAGCCCTTGAAATCATGGATAAGTCATTCAATCATCAACTGCATTCGCAGAAGAAATGCACTACAAAAAAAAGTGAAAGACAATCCTTACGACATAATCTCATTAAACATCTATAAAAGATACAGAAATATGTGCGGGGAAGTCATTACAAAGGCAAAAGAAATCTACTATGGAGACAAAATCAAAGGAAGTAATAAAGATCCCAAAAATATGGCAAATTCTAAGAGAAGCCACAAATACTCAAAATTCCAAAGACAAACAGGACATACGAAAACTCTGCATTGATGGAAAAATTATTGACACCTCAAAAAATCCTAAGCTCGTTGCGGATTATATCAATAATTTTTTTATTAATATTGGTTCAAATCTTGCTTCTCGTCTACCAAATTATGGGAATGTTCAACCGACTGAAGCAGGACTTCAATACTCCAACAGAAGACTCAATTTTCAAACGGTGTCAGAAGAAGAGATTCTAAAAATTATCAATTCCTTAAAAATCACTTCTTCAGCCGGGGTTGATGGCATAACAACCAAGATCTTGAAAACACTGTCTACGGAAATTGCATTGCCCCTAGAACATTAAATAACTCTTAGTATCACTCAGGGCCACTTCCCCTCAAATCTTGTAATTTTCATAATAATTTCGACATTACAATATGTAGTTAGGTTAGACCATCCCTACTTCAATGTAAACATGTACCCCTTCAATAAGTAACTTTGTAATTAATAAGCTATTAGTATTAGTTGCTAAGTCCCTACTTTCTTAATTCTTATAATAATTTCTCAAATGTAAACATGTATCATTTCAAAAAGCAAATATAATCCCATCATAAATAATGATTTGACAGTAAAATTAGGTCATTAATAATGCATATTACCTGTGAGGTTTTTTCCCTAATAAATATTGAAATGAGCTACAAACCCAAGGTAATTTTAGCTTACTGGAATTACCAAATATTTAGAAATTCGACAATCTTAAACGACTTAGTAACAAATAAAATTGATTAAAACCCTATAAACTACCCCTCTCCCCCCTCCCCCATATGTTGTGTATATAAACCGTAGACTAAGAATTTTGTGTACCAGTCTGAAGATGGCTTTGACGAGCTGAAACCGGTTACGGTCAAAATAAAATTAAGTGGAATAAAGTTTTTTATTTGTTTTATTATAATATATTATAATGGAATTCCACCATGAATTATCGGTCTCAAAAATAGAAATATTAAAGATATTATTATTATACTTTTCGTTTATGACTTAAAAAAGAGCTAGCGTATCTGAAAAACGAGCTAAAAAGCTAAACCACTTTTTTAGTATATGTGCTGCAGTCTAACTATAAAGGAGTTGAGTTGGTAACACTGGATGAAATTCTATCCCAGTGACCTAAGCTATGTTGAATGAAACACAGATGTCGCTAGTAGTAAGACTGGTTCAATCTGAAATCTACCAGGGATACATTTATGTATTAATTATTGTTGGTGGTTTCGCCGTAGAACTACTAGGATTATGAAAATAGTTACAGAGCAATATGTAGTAACTTTGTTGATATATTATAATAATATTAATTTTAATATTCAATACATAAATAATAATTGTTAATATTATTATTTTTTGTATTTATTATGCTCATTATGCATTAGCACTTGCATAATGTGGATTGACTAGATGATCATTTGTGGAAAATTGTGTGGAAGGGTTTAGTTTTTCCTGTGGGGAAGATTTAACCCGGACATAATAATTAGTTTAGAAATACATTGTTTTTGTATAAAATAATAATTTAATACAAAAATTAATTAAATTTTGTTTATTTCAGCTAAACAGAGCGGCAAATGAAATACTCGGTCTGCCATATTAAAACATCTAAATAAATATGTTACACGATATTGATAGAATAAAATAAAACATATTTAGCACTTGTACATCTATGGTGAACGTAGGGGCGCGCCCTGCGGTCTGGACAACAGTGTTTTCCGATCTCCCTCCCGTCCCGGCTACTCTGTAGCGCATCAAGGCAGCAAACCCATGCACCCGCCCCTCTGCGAACATCTGTGAGGCGCTGCATCGCCAAGGGAGGCGATCAGCGCCCTGAATGCGTTGTTAGTGTGTTCATGACGCCTTGGTGTATCTTGTTCACAGTTCGCTAGTGTAAAAGCAGTATGTTTGGAATAGTTGCTTCTTCACCGGAGCATGTTGGCTCGCACGTTGAGTACTCTTCTTTGGCGTTCTGTCATTATTATCATTTATTTTCGCTTTTGATTCTAGGTTAACTTAAATTCTAGGTTCTAGACTTAACGGTGTTAACAGAAGGGCGAAACGGACGGATCTACGGTCGAATTTGCCCTAGCAAGCCATGAAAATCATATTTTTTCTGTGGGGTTTTTTTGGGTCCTGCATTTGCGAATTTAGTAAGACGTTCATGAGAAATAATCAAAATGTGAGCCTCGAGCAAACCGTGGTTATTAAAGTCTATTGTCGCCTTACGGTCCAAGCGTTGTGTTAAATATCAAGGCTAATTAAGATATGTAATCGATGCATTTCATATTTCAATTAATTATTTTCCACAGTGGAGACAAATTTTCTAATTTTTATGGAAGATAAATAAATACACAACGTCTTTCTATGTTCTAACATAAATGTATACACAAATCAAAATAAATATAGCTATAAACGCGGCAGTCCTAGGTTTATCTGTTTATATATTGAATGTATAGTGTATTAGTTCTTTTCTTGAATGATTAATGCAAATTCTGTTGGAGGTGTCATTTTAGATTGAATGACAATAATAAACTTTGTGTAAACCATTTTTTGTAAAAGAATTACAAATTTCAATATTATGGGAACTACAGAATTTTATGTAGAAGGGTATGTTGACTATAAGGAAAGATGTACAAAAATATTATTATTTATTTTCATGTTCATAATTAAAGAGCAGCTTAGACGGATACCATCTCGGATTTTTCTGTAGGTCTTTTCAAGATATAAAATGACGTGGTACATTCTTTTGACGTATCTCGTAAGGTTTAGATTAGACTTGATTACAAAACATGAACTTTTCTCTACTTTCCATAAATATTAGATTCACGTGTTGTATATAAACCTTCCGAAAGAAAATATTTAGAGATAATTTAGATAGCCCGTAAGATCTGCTCGAAGTTCAGCCAAACAATATTAGAACTCAAGAAAGGTGTGCCGCCTACATATTTTATCGATTCATTCTCATTTTGGGAGGCGGATATGGGTACCATTAACTGGGTTACCACCACCTGTGCCATAGGACAGCCCATGTGGCAGGCAGCAGACTAGCAGTGACCTAGCAGGGTGTCCGGGTGCGGTATGGTGAGGTGTTGCTGCGTGGTGGCCCGGTTTGGAAACCTCTCCAGCTGGTATCTCGACTCATCGCCACTCCTGGAAACACTGACCCTACCCACCTCTCATACCTTTTGGGAGGCGGGTATGGGTACCATTAACTGGGTTACCACCACCTGTGCCATAGGACAGCCCATGTGGCAGGCAGCAGACTAGCAGTGACCTAGCAGGGTGTCCGGGTGCGGTATGGTGAGGTGTTGCTGCGTGGTGGCCCGGTTTGGAAACCTCTCCAGCTGGTATCTCGACTCATCGCCACTCCTGGAAACACTGACCCTACCCACCTCTCATACCTTTTGGGAGGCGGGTATGGGTACCATTAACTGGGTTACCACCACCTGTGCCATAGGACAGCCCATGTGGCAGGCAGCAGACTAGCAGTGACCTAGCAGGGTGTCCGGGTGCGGTATGGTGAGGTGTTGCTGCGTGGTGGCCCGGTTTGGAAACCTCTCCAGCTGGTATCTCGACTCATCGCCACTCCTAGAAACACTGACCCTACCCACCTCTCATACCTTTTGGGAGGCGGGTATGGGTACCATTAACTGGGTAACCACCACCTGTGCCATAGGACAGCCCATGTGGCAGGCAGCAGACTAGCAGTGACCTAGCAGGGTGTCCGGGTGCGGTATGGTGAGGTGTTGCTGCGTGGTGGCCCGGTTTGGAAACCTCTCCAGCTGGTATCTCGACTCATCGCCACTCCTGGAAACACTGACCCTACCCACCTCTCATACCTTTTGGGAGGCGGGTATGGGTACCATTAACTGGGTTACCACCACCTGTGCCATAGGACAGCCCATGTGGCAGGCAGCAGACTAGCAGTGACCTAGCAGGGTGTCCGGGTGCGGTATGGTGAGGTGTTGCTGCGTGGTGGCCCGGTTTGGAAACCTCTCCAGCTGGTATCTCGACTCATCGCCACTCCTGGAAACACTGACCCTACCCACCTCTCATACCTTTTGGGAGGCGGGTATGGGTACCATTAACTGGGTAACCACCACCTGTGCCATAGGACAGCCCATGTGGCAGGCAGCAGACTAGCAGTGACCTAGCAGGGTGTCCGGGTGCGGTATGGTGAGGTGTTGCTGCGTGGTGGCCCGGTTTGGAAACCTCTCCAGCTGGTATCTCGACTCATCGCCACTCCTGGAAACACTGACCCTACCCACCTCTCATACCTTTTGGGAGGCGGGTATGGGTACCATTAACTGGGTTACCACCACCTGTGCCATAGGACAGCCCATGTGGCAGGCAGCAGACTAGCAGTGACCTAGCAGGGTGTCCGGGTGCGGTATGGTGAGGTGTTGCTGCGTGGTGGCCCGGTTTGGAAACCTCTCCAGCTGGTATCTCGACTCATGGCCACTCCTGGAAACACTGACCCTACCCACCTCTCATACCTTTTGGGAGGCGGGTATGGGTACCATTAACTGGGTTACCACCACCTGTGCCATAGGACAGCCCATGTGGCAGGCAGCAGACTAGCAGTGACCTAGCAGGGTGTCCGGGTGCGGTATGGTGAGGTGTTGCTGCGTGGTGGCCCGGTTTGGAAACCTCTCCAGCTGGTATCTCGACTCATCGCCACTCCTGGAAACACTGACCCTACCCACCTCTCATACCTTTTGGGAGGCGGGTATGGGTACCATTAACTGGGTAACCACCACCTGTGCCATAGGACAGCCCATGTGGCAGGCAGCAGACAAGCAGTCACCTAGCAGGGTGTCCGGGTGCGGTATGGTGAGGTGTTGCTGCGTGGTGGCCCGGTTTGGAAACCTCTCCAGCTGGTATCTCGACTCATCGCCACTCCTGGAAACACTGACCCTACCCACCTCTCATACCTTTTGGGAGGCGGGTATGGGTACCATTAACTGGGTTACCACCACCTGTGCCATAGGACAGCCCATGTGGCAGGCAGCAGACTAGCAGTGACCTAGCAGGGTGTCCGGGTGCGGTATGGTGAGGTGTTGCTGCGTGGTGGCCCGGTTTGGAAACCTCTCCAGCTGGTATCTCGACTCATCGCCACTCCTGGAAACACTGACCCTACCCACCTCTCATACCTTTTGGGAGGCGGGTATGGGTACCATTAACTGGGTAACCACCACCTGTGCCATAGGACAGCCCATGTGGCAGGCAGCAGACTAGCAGTGACCTAGCAGGGTGTCCGGGTGCGGTATGGTGAGGTGTTGCTGCGTGGTGGCCCGGTTTGGAAACCTCTCCAGCTGGTATCTCGACTCATCGCCACTCCTGGAAACACTGACCCTACCCACCTCTCATACCTTTTGGGAGGCGGGTATGGGTACCATTAACTGGGTTACCACCACCTGTGCCATAGGACAGCCCATGTGGCAGGCAGCAGACTAGCAGTGACCTAGCAGGGTGTCCGGGTGCGGTATGGTGAGGTGTTGCTGCGTGGTGGCCCGGTTTGGAAACCTCTCCAGCTGGTATCTCGACTCATCGCCACTCCTGGAAACACTGACCCTACCCACCTCTCATACCTTTTGGGAGGCGGGTATGGGTACCATTAACTGGGTTACCACCACCTGTGCCATAGGACAGCCCATGTGGCAGGCAGCAGACTAGCAGTGACCTAGCAGGGTGTCCGGGTGCGGTATGGTGAGGTGTTGCTGCGTGGTGGCCCGGTTTGGAAACCTCTCCAGCTGGTATCTCGACTCATCGCCACTCCTGGAAACACTGACCCTACCCACCTCTCATACCTTTTGGGAGGCGGGTATGGGTACCATTAACTGGGTTACCACCACCTGTGCCATAGGACAGCCCATGTGGCAGGCAGCAGACTAGCAGTGACCTAGCAGGGTGTCCGGGTGCGGTATGGTGAGGTGTTGCTGCGTGGTGGCCCGGTTTGGAAACCTCTCCAGCTGGTATCTCGACTCATCGCCACTCCTGGAAACACTGACCCTACCCACCTCTCATACCTTTTGGGAGGCGGGTATGGGTACCATTAACTGGGTAACCACCACCTGTGCCATAGGACAGCCCATGTGGCAGGCAGCAGACTAGCAGTGACCTAGCAGGGTGTCCGGGTGCGGTATGGTGAGGTGTTGCTGCGTGGTGGCCCGGTTTGGAAACCTCTCCAGCTGGTATCTCGACTCATCGCCACTCCTGGAAACACTGACCCTACCCACCTCTCATACCTTTTGGGAGGCGGGTATGGGTACCATTAACTGGGTTACCACCACTTGTGCCATAGGACAGCCCATGTGGCAGGCAGCAGACTAGCAGTGACCTAGCAGGGTGTCCGGGTGCGGTATGGTGAGGTGTTGCTGCGTGGTGGCCCGGTTTGGAAACCTCTCCAGCTGGTATCTCGACTCATCGCCACTCCTGGAAACACTGACCCTACCCACCTCTCATACCTTTTGGGAGGCGGGTATGGGTACCATTAACTGGGTTACCACCACCTGTGCCATAGGACAGCCCATGTGGCAGGCAGCAGACTAGCAGTGACCTAGCAGGGTGTCCGGGTGCGGTATGGTGAGGTGTTGCTGCGTGGTGGCCCGGTTTGGAAACCTCTCCAGCTGGTATCTCGACTCATCGCCACTCCTGGAAACACTGACCCTACCCACCTCTCATACCTTTTGGGAGGCGGGTATGGGTACCATTAACTGGGTAACCACCACCTGTGCCATAGGACAGCCCATGTGGCAGGCAGCAGACTAGCAGTGACCTAGCAGGGTGTCCGGGTGCGGTATGGTGAGGTGTTGCTGCGTGGTGGCCCGGTTTGGAAACCTCTCCAGCTGGTATCTCGACTCATCGCCACTCCTGGAAACACTGACCCTACCCACCTCTCATACCTTTTGGGAGGCGGGTATGGGTACCATTAACTGGGTTACCACCACCTGTGCCATAGGACAGCCCATGTGGCAGGCAGCAGACTAGCAGTGACCTAGCAGGGTGTCCGGGTGCGGTATGGTGAGGTGTTGCTGCGTGGTGGCCCGGTTTGGAAACCTCTCCAGCTGGTATCTCGACTCATCGCCACTCCTGGAAACACTGACCCTACCCACCTCTCATACCTTTTGGGAGGCGGGTATGGGTACCATTAACTGGGTTACCACCACCTGTGCCATAGGACAGCCCATGTGGCAGGCAGCAGACTAGCAGTGACCTAGCAGGGTGTCCGGGTGCGGTATGGTGAGGTGTTGCTGCGTGGTGGCCCGGTTTGGAAACCTCTCCAGCTGGTATCTCGACTCATCGCCACTCCTGGAAACACTGACCCTACCCACCTCTCATACCTTTTGGGAGGCGGGTATGGGTACCATTAACTGAGAAACCACCACCTGTGCCATAGGACAGCCCATGTGGCAGGCAGCAGACTAGCAGTGACTTAGCAGGGTGTCCGGGTGCGGTATGGTGAGGTGTTGCTGCGTGGTGGCCCGGTTTGGAAACCTCTCCAGCTGGTATCTCGACTCATCGCCACTCCTGGAAACACTGACCCTACCCACCTCTCATACCTTTTGGGAGGCGGGTATGGGTACCATTAACTGGGTTACCACCACCTGTGCCATAGGACAGCCCATGTGGCAGGCAGCAGACTAGCAGTGACCTAGCAGGGTGTCCGGGTGCGGTATGGTGAGGTGTTGCTGCGTGGTGGCCCGGTTTGGAAACCTCTCCAGCTGGTATCTCGACTCATCGCCACTCCTGGAAACACTGACCCTACCCACCTCTCATACCTTTTGGGAGGCGGGTATGGGTACCATTAACTGGGTAACCACCACCTGTGCCATAGGACAGCCCATGTGGCAGGCAGCAGACTAGCAGTGACCTAGCAGGGTGTCCGGGTGCGGTATGGTGAGGTGTTGCTGCGTGGTGGCCCGGTTTGGAAACCTCTCCAGCTGGTATCTCGACTCATCGCCACTCCTGGAAACACTGACCCTACCCACCTCTCATACCTTTTGGGAGGCGGGTATGGGTACCATTAACTGGGTTACCACCACCTGTGCCATAGGACAGCCCATGTGGCAGGCAGCAGACTAGCAGTGACCTAGCAGGGTGTCCGGGTGCGGTATGGTGAGGTGTTGCTGCGTGGTGGCCCGGTTTGGAAACCTCTCCAGCTGGTATCTCGACTCATGGCCACTCCTGGAAACACTGACCCTACCCACCTCTCATACCTTTTGGGAGGCGGGTATGGGTACCATTAACTGGGTTACCACCACCTGTGCCATAGGACAGCCCATGTGGCAGGCAGCAGACTAGCAGTGACCTAGCAGGGTGTCCGGGTGCGGTATGGTGAGGTGTTGCTGCGTGGTGGCCCGGTTTGGAAACCTCTCCAGCTGGTATCTCGACTCATCGCCACTCCTGGAAACACTGACCCTACCCACCTCTCATACCTTTTGGGAGGCGGGTATGGGTACCATTAACTGGGTAACCACCACCTGTGCCATAGGACAGCCCATGTGGCAGGCAGCAGACAAGCAGTCACCTAGCAGGGTGTCCGGGTGCGGTATGGTGAGGTGTTGCTGCGTGGTGGCCCGGTTTGGAAACCTCTCCAGCTGGTATCTCGACTCATCGCCACTCCTGGAAACACTGACCCTACCCACCTCTCATACCTTTTGGGAGGCGGGTATGGGTACCATTAACTGGGTTACCACCACCTGTGCCATAGGACAGCCCATGTGGCAGGCAGCAGACTAGCAGTGACCTAGCAGGGTGTCCGGGTGCGGTATGGTGAGGTGTTGCTGCGTGGTGGCCCGGTTTGGAAACCTCTCCAGCTGGTATCTCGACTCATCGCCACTCCTGGAAACACTGACCCTACCCACCTCTCATACCTTTTGGGAGGCGGGTATGGGTACCATTAACTGGGTAACCACCACCTGTGCCATAGGACAGCCCATGTGGCAGGCAGCAGACTAGCAGTGACCTAGCAGGGTGTCCGGGTGCGGTATGGTGAGGTGTTGCTGCGTGGTGGCCCGGTTTGGAAACCTCTCCAGCTGGTATCTCGACTCATCGCCACTCCTGGAAACACTGACCCTACCCACCTCTCATACCTTTTGGGAGGCGGGTATGGGTACCATTAACTGATTTACCACCACCTGTGCCATAGGACAGCCCATGTGGCAGGCAGCAGACTAGCAGTGACCTAGCAGGGTGTCCGGGTGCGGTATGGTGAGGTGTTGCTGCGTGGTGGCCCGGTTTGGAAACCTCTCCAGCTGGTATCTCGACTCATCGCCACTCCTGGAAACACTGACCCTACCCACCTCTCATACCTTTTGGGAGGCGGGTATGGGTACCATTAACTGGGTAACCACCACCTGTGCCATAGGACAGCCCATGTGGCAGGCAGCAGACTAGCAGTGACCTAGCAGGGTGTCCGGGTGCGGTATGGTGAGGTGTTGCTGCGTGGTGGCCCGGTTTGGAAACCTCTCCAGCTGGTATCTCGACTCATCGCCACTCCTGGAAACACTGACCCTACCCACCTCTCATACCTTTTGGGAGGCGGGTATGGGTACCATTAACTGGGTTACCACCACCTGTGCCATAGGACAGCCCATGTGGCAGGCAGCAGACTAGCAGTGACCTAGCAGGGTGTCCGGGTGCGGTATGGTGAGGTGTTGCTGCGTGGTGGCCCGGTTTGGAAACCTCTCCAGCTGGTATCTCGACTCATCGCCACTCCTGGAAACACTGACCCTACCCACCTCTCATACCTTTTGGGAGGCGGGTATGGGTACCATTAACTGGGTTACCACCACCTGTGCCATAGGACAGCCCATGTGGCAGGCAGCAGACTAGCAGTGACCTAGCAGGGTGTACGGGTGCGGTATGGTGAGGTGTTGCTGCGTGGTGGCCCGGTTTGGAAACCTCTCCAGCTGGTATCTCGACTCATCGCCACTCCTGGAAACACTGACCCTACCCACCTCTCATACCTTTTGGGAGGCGGGTATGGGTACCATTAACTGGGTAACCACCACCTGTGCCATAGGACAGCCCATGTGGCAGGCAGCAGACTAGCAGTGACCTAGCAGGGTGTCCGGGTGCGGTATGGTGAGGTGTTGCTGCGTGGTGGCCCGGTTTGGAAACCTCTCCAGCTGGTATCTCGACTCATCGCCACTCCTGGAAACACTGACCCTACCCACCTCTCATACCTTTTGGGAGGCGGGTATGGGTACCATTAACTGGGTTACCACCACCTGTGCCATAGGACAGCCCATGTGGCAGGCAGCAGACAAGCAGTCACCTAGCAGGGTGTCCGGGTGCGGTATGGTGAGGTGTTGCTGCGTGGTGGCCCGGTTTGGAAACCTCTCCAGCTGGTATCTCGACTCATCGCCACTCATGGAAACACTGACCCTACCCACCTCTCATACCTTTTGGGAGGCGGGTATGGGTACCATTAACTGGGTTACCACCACCTGTGCCATAGGACAGCCCATGTGGCAGGCAGCAGACTAGCAGTGACCTAGCAGGGTGTCCGGGTGCGGTATGGTGAGGTGTTGCTGCGTGGTGGCCCGGTTTGGAAACCTCTCCAGCTGGTATCTCGACTCATCGCCACTCCTGGAAACACTGACCCTACCCACCTCTCATACCTTTTGGGAGGCGGGTATGGGTACCATTAACTGGGTAACCACCACCTGTGCCATAGGACAGCCCATGTGGCAGGCAGCAGACTAGCAGTGACCTAGCAGGGTGTCCGGGTGCGGTATGGTGAGGTGTTGCTGCGTGGTGGCCCGGTTTGGAAACCTCTCCAGCTGGTATCTCGACTCATCGCCACTCCTGGAAACACTGACCCTACCCACCTCTCATACCTTTTGGGAGGCGGGTATGGGTACCATTAACTGATTTACCACCACCTGTGCCATAGGACAGCCCATGTGGCAGGCAGCAGACTAGCAGTGACCTAGCAGGGTGTCCGGGTGCGGTATGGTGAGGTGTTGCTGCGTGGTGGCCCGGTTTGGAAACCTCTCCAGCTGGTATCTCGACTCATCGCCACTCCTGGAAACACTGACCCTACCCACCTCTCATACCTTTTGGGAGGCGGGTATGGGTACCATTAACTGGGTAACCACCACCTGTGCCATAGGACAGCCCATGTGGCAGGCAGCTGACTAGCAGTGACCTAGCAGGGTGTCCGGGTGCGGTATGGTGAGGTGTTGCTGCGTGGTGGCCCGGTTTGGAAACCTCTCCAGCTGGTATCTCGACTCATCGCCACTCCTGGAAACACTGACCCTACCCACCTCTCATACCTTTTGGGAGGCGGGTATGGGTACCATTAACTGGGTTACCACCACCTGTGCCATAGGACAGCCCATGTGGCAGGCAGCAGACTAGCAGTGACCTAGCAGGGTGTCCGGGTGCGGTATGGTGAGGTGTTGCTGCGTGGTGGCCCGGTTTGGAAACCTCTCCAGCTGGTATCTCGACTCATCGCCACTCCTGGAAACACTGACCCTACCCACCTCTCATACCTTTTGGGAGGCGGGTATGGGTACCATTAACTGGGTTACCACCACCTGTGCCATAGGACAGCCCATGTGGCAGGCAGCAGACTAGCAGTGACCTAGCAGGGTGTCCGGGTGCGGTATGGTGAGGTGTTGCTGCGTGGTGGCCCGGTTTGGAAACCTCTCCAGCTGGTATCTCGACTCATCGCCACTCCTGGAAACACTGACCCTACCCACCTCTCATACCTTTTGGGAGGCGGGTATGGGTACCATTAACTGGGTTACCACCACCTGTGCCATAGGACAGCCCATGTGGCAGGCAGCAGACTAGCAGTGACCTAGCAGGGTGTCCGGGTGTGGTATGGTGAGGTGTTGCTGCGTGGTGGCCCGGTTTGGAAACCTCTCCAGCTGGTATCTCGACTCATCGCCACTCCTGGAAACACTGACCCTACCCACCTCTCATACCTTTTGGGAGGCGGGTATGGGTACCATTAACTGGGTAACCACCACCTGTGCCATAGGACAGCCCATGTGGCAGGCAGCAGACTAGCAGTGACCTAGCAGGGTGTCCGGGTGCGGTATGGTGAGGTGTTGCTGCGTGGTGGCCCGGTTTGGAAACCTCTCCAGCTGGTATCTCGACTCATCGCCACTCCTGGAAACACTGACCCTACCCACCTCTCATACCTTTTGGGAGGCGGGTATGGGTACCATTAACTGGGTTACCACCACCTGTGCCATAGGACAGCCCATGTGGCAGGCAGCAGACTAGCAGTGACCTAGCAGGGTGTCCGGGTGCGGTATGGTGAGGTGTTGCTGCGTGGTGGCCCGGTTTGGAAACCTCTCCAGCTGGTATCTCGACTCATCGCCACTCCTGGAAACACTGACCCTACCCACCTCTCATACCTTTTGGGAGGCGGGTATGGGTACCATTAACTGGGTAACCACCACCTGTGCCATAGGACAGCCCATGTGGCAGGCAGCAGACTAGCAGTGACCTAGCAGGGTGTCCGGGTGCGGTATGGTGAGGTGTTGCTGCGTGGTGGCCCGGTTTGGAAACCTCTCCCAGCTGGTATCTCGACTCATCGCCACTCCTGGAAACACTGACCCTACCCACCTCTCATACCTTTTGGGAGGCGGGTATGGGTACCATTAACTGGGTTACCACCACCTGTGCCATAGGACAGCCCATGTGGCAGGCAGCAGACTAGCAGTGACCTAGCAGGGTGTCCGGGTGCGGTATGGTGAGGTGTTGCTGCGTGGTGGCCCGGTTTGGAAACCTCTCCAGCTGGTATCTCGACTCATCGCCACTCCTGGAAACACTGACCCTACCCACCTCTCATACCTTTTGGGAGGCGGGTATGGGTACCATTAACTGGGTTACCACCACCTGTGCCATAGGACAGCCCATGTGGCAGGCAGCAGACTAGCAGTGACCTAGCAGGGTGTCCGGGTGCGGTATGGTGAGGTGTTGCTGCGTGGTGGCCCGGTTTGGAAACCTCTCCAGCTGGTATCTCGACTCATCGCCACTCCTGGAAACACTGACCCTACCCACCTCTCATACCTTTTGGGAGGCGGGTATGGGTACCATTAACTGGGTAACCACCACCTGTGCCATAGGACAGCCCATGTGGCAGGCAGCAGACTAGCAGTGACCTAGCAGGGTGTCCGGGTGCGGTATGGTGAGGTGTTGCTGCGTGGTGGCCCGGTTTGGAAACCTCTCCAGCTGGTATCTCGACTCATCGCCACTCCTGGAAACACTGACCCTACCCACCTCTCATACCTTTTGGGAGGCGGGTATGGGTACCATTAACTGGGTTACCACCACCTGTGCCATAGGACAGCCCATGTGGCAGGCAGCAGACTAGCAGTGACCTAGCAGGGTGTCCGGGTGCGGTATGGTGAGGTGTTGCTGCGTGGTGGCCCGGTTTGGAAACCTCTCCAGCTGGTATCTCGACTCATCGCCACTCCTGGAAACACTGACCCTACCCACCTCTCATACCTTTTGGGAGGCGGGTATGGGTACCATTAACTGGGTAACCACCACCTGTGCCATAGGACAGCCCATGTGGCAGGCAGCAGACAAGCAGTCACCTAGCAGGGTGTCCGGGTGCGGTATGGTGAGGTGTTGCTGCGTGGTGGCCCGGTTTGGAAACCTCTCCAGCTGGTATCTCGACTCATCGCCACTCCTGGAAACACTGACCCTACCCACCTCTCATACCTTTTGGGAGGCGGGTATGGGTACCATTAACTGGGTTACCACCACCTGTGCCATAGGACAGCCCATGTGGCAGGCAGCAGACTAGCAGTGACCTAGCAGGGTGTCCGGGTGCGGTATGGTGAGGTGTTGCTGCGTGGTGGCCCGGTTTGGAAACCTCTCCAGCTGGTATCTCGACTCATCGCCACTCCTGGAAACACTGACCCTACCCACCTCTCATACCTTTTGGGAGGCGGGTATGGGTACCATTAACTGGGTAACCACCACCTGTGCCATAGGACAGCCCATGTGGCAGGCAGCAGACTAGCAGTGACCTAGCAGGGTGTCCGGGTGCGGTATGGTGAGGTGTTGCTGCGTGGTGGCCCGGTTTGGAAACCTCTCCAGCTGGTATCTCGACTCATCGCCACTCCTGGAAACACTGACCCTACCCACCTCTCATACCTTTTGGGAGGCGGGTATGGGTACCATTAACTGGGTTACCACCACCTGTGCCATAGGACAGCCCATGTGGCAGGCAGCAGACTAGCAGTGACCTAGCAGGGTGTCCGGGTGCGGTATGGTGAGGTGTTGCTGCGTGGTGGCCCGGTTTGGAAACCTCTCCAGCTGGTATCTCGACTCATCGCCACTCCTGGAAACACTGACCCTACCCACCTCTCATACCTTTTGGGAGGCGGGTATGGGTACCATTAACTGGGTAACCACCACCTGTGCCATAGGACAGCCCATGTGGCAGGCAGCAGACTAGCAGTGACCTAGCAGGGTGTCCGGGTGCGGTATGGTGAGGTGTTGCTGCGTGGTGGCCCGGTTTGGAAACCTCTCCAGCTGGTATCTCGACTCATCGCCACTCCTGGAAACACTGACCCTACCCACCTCTCATACCTTTTGGGAGGCGGGTATGGGTACCATTAACTGGGTTACCACCACCTGTGCCATAGGACAGCCCATGTGGCAGGCAGCAGACTAGCAGTGACCTAGCAGGGTGTCCGGGTGCGGTATGGTGAGGTGTTGCTGCGTGGTGGCCCGGTTTGGAAACCTCTCCAGCTGGTATCTCGACTCATCGCCACTCCTGGAAACACTGACCCTACCCACCTCTCATACCTTTTGGGAGGCGGGTATGGGTACCATTAACTGGGTAACCACCACCTGTGCCATAGGACAGCCCATGTGGCAGGCAGCAGACTAGCAGTGACCTAGCAGGGTGTCCGGGTGCGGTATGGTGAGGTGTTGCTGCGTGGTGGCCCGGTTTGGAAACCTCTCCAGCTGGTATCTCGACTCATCGCCACTCCTGGAAACACTGACCCTACCCACCTCTCATACCTTTTGGGAGGCGGGTATGGGTACCATTAACTGGGTTACCACCACCTGTGCCATAGGACAGCCCATGTGGCAGGCAGCAGACTAGCAGTGACCTAGCAGGGTGTCCGGGTGCGGTATGGTGAGGTGTTGCTGCGTGGTGGCCCGGTTTGGAAACCTCTCCAGCTGGTATCTCGACTCATCGCCACTCCTGGAAACACTGACCCTACCCACCTCTCATACCTTTTGGGAGGCGGGTATGGGTACCATTAACTGGGTAACCACCACCTGTGCCATAGGACAGCCCATGTGGCAGGCAGCAGACTAGCAGTGACCTAGCAGGGTGTCCGGGTGCGGTATGGTGAGGTGTTGCTGCGTGGTGGCCCGGTTTGGAAACCTCTCCAGCTGGTATCTCGACTCATCGCCACTCCTGGAAACACTGACCCTACCCACCTCTCATACCTTTTGGGAGGCGGGTATGGGTACCATTAACTGGGTTACCACCACCTGTGCCATAGGACAGCCCATGTGGCAGGCAGCAGACTAGCAGTGACCTAGCAGGGTGTCCGGGTGCGGTATGGTGAGGTGTTGCTGCGTGGTGGCCCGGTTTGGAAACCTCTCCAGCTGGTATCTCGACTCATCGCCACTCCTGGAAACACTGACCCTACCCACCTCTCATACCTTTTGGGAGGCGGGTATGGGTACCATTAACTGGGTAACCACCACCTGTGCCATAGGACAGCCCATGTGGCAGGCAGCAGACTAGCAGTGACCTAGCAGGGTGTCCGGGTGTGGTATGGTGAGGTGTTGCTGCGTGGTGGCCCGGTTTGGAAACCTCTCCAGCTGGTATCTCGACTCATCGCCACTCCTGGAAACACTGACCCTACCCACCTCTCATACCTTTTGGGAGGCGGGTATGGGTACCATTAACTGGGTTACCACCACCTGTGCCATAGGACAGCCCATGTGGCAGGCAGCAGACTAGCAGTGACCTAGCAGGGTGTCCGGGTGCGGTATGGTGAGGTGTTGCTGCGTGGTGGCCCGGTTTGGAAACCTCTCCAGCTGGTATCTCGACTCATCGCCACTCCTGGAAACACTGACCCTACCCACCTCTCATACCTTTTGGGAGGCGGGTATGGGTACCATTAACTGGGTAACCACCACCTGTGCCATAGGACAGCCCATGTGGCAGGCAGCAGACTAGCAGTGACCTAGCAGGGTGTCCGGGTGCGGTATGGTGAGGTGTTGCTGCGTGGTGGCCCGGTTTGGAAACCTCTCCAGCTGGTATCTCGACTCATCGCCACTCCTGGAAACACTGACCCTACCCACCTCTCATACCTTTTGGGAGGCGGGTATGGGTACCATTAACTGGGTAACCACCACTTGTGCCATAGGACAGCCCATGTGGCAGGCAGCAGACTAGCAGTGACCTAGCAGGGTGTCCGGGTGCGGTATGGTGAGGTGTTGCTGCGTGGTGGCCCGGTTTGGAAACCTCTCCAGCTGGTATCTCGACTCATCGCCACTCCTGGAAACACTGACCCTACCCACCTCTCATACCTTTTGGGAGGCGGGTATGGGTACCATTAACTGGGTTACCACCACCTGTGCCATAGGACAGCCCATGTGGCAGGCAGCAGACTAGCAGTGACCTAGCAGGGTGTCCGGGTGCGGTATGGTGAGGTGTTGCTGCGTGGTGGCCCGGTTTGGAAACCTCTCCAGCTGGTATCTCGACTCATCGCCACTCCTGGAAACACTGACCCTACCCACCTCTCATACCTTTTGGGAGGCGGGTATGGGTACCATTAACTGGGTAACCACCACCTGTGCCATAGGACAGCCCATGTGGCAGGCAGCAGACTAGCAGTGACCTAGCAGGGTGTCCGGGTGCGGTATGGTGAGGTGTTGCTGCGTGGTGGCCCGGTTTGGAAACCTCTCCAGCTGGTATCTCGACTCATCGCCACTCCTGGAAACACTGACCCTACCCACCTCTCATACCTTTTGGGAGGCGGGTATGGGTACCATTAACTGGGTTACCACCACCTGTGCCATAGGACAGCCCATGTGGCAGGCAGCAGACTAGCAGTGACCTAGCAGGGTGTCCGGGTGCGGTATGGTGAGGTGTTGCTGCGTGGTGGCCCGGTTTGGAAACCTCTCCAGCTGGTATCTCGACTCATCGCCACTCCTGGAAACACTGACCCTACCCACCTCTCATACCTTTTGGGAGGCGGGTATGGGTACCATTAACTGGGTAACCACCACCTGTGCCATAGGACAGCCCATGTGGCAGGCAGCAGACTAGCAGTGACCTAGCAGGGTGTCCGGGTGCGGTATGGTGAGGTGTTGCTGCGTGGTGGCCCGGTTTGGAAACCTCTCCAGCTGGTATCTCGACTCATCGCCACTCCTGGAAACACTGACCCTACCCACCTCTCATACCTTTTGGGAGGCGGGTATGGGTACCATTAACTGGGTTACCACCACCTGTGCCATAGGACAGCCCATGTGGCAGGCAGCAGACTAGCAGTGACCTAGCAGGGTGTCCGGGTGCGGTATGGTGAGGTGTTGCTGCGTGGTGGCCCGGTTTGGAAACCTCTCCAGCTGGTATCTCGACTCATCGCCACTCCTGGAAACACTGACCCTACCCACCTCTCATACCTTTTGGGAGGCGGGTATGGGTACCATTAACTGGGTAACCACCACCTGTGCCATAGGACAGCCCATGTGGCAGGCAGCAGACTAGCAGTGACCTAGCAGGGTGTCCGGGTGCGGTATGGTGAGGTGTTGCTGCGTGGTGGCCCGGTTTGGAAACCTCTCCAGCTGGTATCTCGACTCATCGCCACTCCTGGAAACACTGACCCTACCCACCTCTCATACCTTTTGGGAGGCGGGTATGGGTACCATTAACTGGGTTACCACCACCTGTGCCATAGGACAGCCCATGTGGCAGGCAGCAGACTAGCAGTGACCTAGCAGGGTGTCCGGGTGCGGTATGGTGAGGTGTTGCTGCGTGGTGGCCCGGTTTGGAAACCTCTCCAGCTGGTATCTCGACTCATCGCCACTCCTGGAAACACTGACCCTACCCACCTCTCATACCTTTTGGGAGGCGGGTATGGGTACCATTAACTGGGTAACCACCACCTGTGCCATAGGACAGCCCATGTGGCAGGCAGCAGACTAGCAGTGACCTAGCAGGGTGTCCGGGTGCGGTATGGTGAGGTGTTGCTGCGTGGTGGCCCGGTTTGGAAACCTCTCCAGCTGGTATCTCGACTCATCGCCACTCCTGGAAACACTGACCCTACCCACCTCTCATACCTTTTTCCTTCCCAGAACCCCAATGTCCCTGAGAGATCTTATTTTCCTCAGGGCCTCCTGTGTGGATCTAATGACAAAGCCAAAAGGTTTGAAGTAGTAGAAAGAGCGGATGTTTTGCATAATATCATCTTTACTGAATCATGTACCCGCTGAGTTAATGAAAGTACTCGTAGCTTGTCAGCAGGAGCCGAGTTCAATAATAATAAATATTACAGCAGTAACGTTCAAATAATCATCAAAATAGCAGCACGATAACATGAATTATCAATTAAATTAAAATTATTAAAAAATCCGTAAACACCATATTCACAATCCAGAAGAGCATCGAGTAATTAGTAGACGATATAAGAAAGACCAAAAATTGAAAACCCAAAATTCTTTAAAAATACATTGTCCCCTGAACGAGTTTTATCAACTGAATTTGTTAAACCATTACTGAACCCCCATAAAAAGTATACCTAACTGAAACCCCTCTAATGGTACGTGTACATTTGCGAACCGAAACGCTAACCGATCCACGAATTACCGGAAATGAACGAAGCAACTGCAAGCGGCGTTTCGCGTTATTTACGGTTGCTTCGTTCCTTTCCCATAAGTGTAGGTTTAGTTCGGCAGTACGGCTCGCGTATGTATACGTTGCATTTGGCATTACACAATTCCATCGTAAATATTATTTTCCAACAGATTTACATATTTAGACAAAAATAAGCCGTATATACGAGTTGGTATTGTTTCTATTATTATGGTGGATATTTATTTTAGTAAGTCAACATATTATTTATTTATTTATTGGTTCGCCAACAGAATACGTCACATTATTTTAACAGTAATTTACATTTATACATACATATATTGTTATAATGATGTTTCTAATTATAGGTGAGCACAACATTCATCTCAATATTCTTTTGTAATAGTAATTGGTTAGTTACAGTAATAATAAACTTAATTACAAGAATGTATATAAAACGATGAAGATCGAAATCAATTATTAGGAAGAAAGATGCATACATACTTACCTATAAATATATTATACATATATATGCGCATACATGCACACATCTAAATAAACATAAACATACATATATATACACATATAAATGTACACCCACCCAAAGTCGTACATACATACATACATTAAAACACGTACCTACACATTTAAATACAAACACACACATGAGCATATATGCATAGATGTGTACACAGTACGCATATTGTATAGAAATCTAAATTATTATTTTTATTATTAAACAATGATATTGCTATAATTTTAACAATAACAAAATATTAGTCACGCTGTGCTACCAAGGCGGGTCGTCTGCAGGTTTCAACATTAAAAAAATAATAAATACAACACTAAATCATTTTGTTGGTAAATTTACATAAATTTATTTTCATGAAATTTTGTAAACTTAACTTTCAAAACATGAGATAGGTCACATGATGATATTTCTAAAAACTAATTAAATCTTCTACAGGTCCAAATATGCGCCTTCATTGATTAATTCTCAATGCTAAAACGACAAAACTTAAAGGCCCTAAACTAAATGTTCAAAACCTAATAAGCTCAAAGCTTTCATCTCAAAGCCGAAAGTAGAAGTTACAATCTCAATGCTTACAGATCGAAGCTAAAAGCTCAACGTTGAAAGCTAAAATCTCAAAACAAAACATTAACTAAGTCGTGGCCGCATCTGTCCATCCATCCAAAAAAGTAACGAAAACTTTGAAATGTGAACAATTCAAAAAGAAAATGTAGTGCCTGAAATTGGATACTGATATATTGTGCACTTACGACGACGGGTTGTTTCACAGAATTTGAACCAATCAAAGTTCATTTTCAAGTTCTGTGAATTTTCTATTCAACTTCTGTTTTCATTTCAGTTCCATGAAACAACTGGCCAACAATGATATAATAACAGAACATGAAAATTAACGTTGAAATTTGATGAATTGTTCAAATTCGTAATTAATCTAAACTATCTAGCACTTAAAAAATATTTTCCTAAAATTGTGTGTATTGAATTACGTTTGTAGTAACGAGTATTTAGTAATTCTTTGAATATTGTTTACACATCGCCTTTGCAGTAATTTTTTTTGTAAATATTTTTCCCGTAAACACGAGCTACTGGAGCTCACCTCATGAAGGGTAGAATACTCCTCCCATAAACAAGAGCTACTGGAGTGGTAGAATACTCCCATAAACAAGAGCTTCAGGAGATCAACTCATAGAGTGGTAATTAGTGGAACAAGTTTAAACGAGATATTAGTGCGCCTCTAATTGCAGCTCTATGCTGGTTGCTCGCTTTGGTACTTTAAAGTTGATGACATGCAGAAGACCTACGTTCAACAAATCAAATTCAAATAAAATCTAATAATATAAATGTCCCCTTACCTTAATTTTTAGGATTGAACTTTTTATTATTCACACATTTTTTCGTGGAATCAAAACCGTGAATAAAAAATCGATGACCTGAAAAAAGACGTTTCCTAGAACCCAATAAATTATCATGTATATTTTAGTGGAAAAACTGTTAAATTGTGTTACATTAATATTAGCATCCAAGAAAAAATGAAAAAAAAAACAACCATAAAAAGGGATAGAGACAGGATATTTACATATTATTATATTCAATGTCATTTAAAGGTTAATATCACAGACAACTGAATATATAGACTAGAAATTAAAGGTGAGGGGTAAAATCAACTGTTGAAGAACGAAGGGGGTAAAGCTGACTGTGATTCGTCAATAAATCAATCTGACAGTATATAGGCATCTCGCATTATAATATCACCATTTAGTTCTTAAAAGTAAAATCTGCTTTTGAATGAATAGACATTTTTACATGGGAGCGCAAATTACTCGCCACGTTATGAACAAATTTGCTAAGTCCAAATTCGGCAAAAAAAAATTCTTCTATTTTCAGAGTCGAATATTTTGTTTACGTATTTAGTTAAGACACTTTTATAAGTGTTCATAATTTACTTCCCAGTAACAACGATGCGCACACTTGAGAATCGCTACATTCGACCAATGTTGGCTCGATGTGATAGTATATGTTTCTACAACTGATTCATATATTATACGACGTGAATAAGCTTAAAATGATGCTTACATATGGAATGTAATACTACAATTGGGTTTATTCTTTTTTTCACATCTATTTTTACAAGTTTTCATATCACAAGCCACTATTTTGCTGTGTCATTTCATAAAATGCCTCGACCATAGCTTGACGCTAGTTCGAACAAGAATGATGACGTCACATTCTCAAGATTCACGAGAAGCCATACGCGAGCCCAGCCGGCTCCAATGGAACCGGTATGGGGAGTGGGGAATAAAACGCTTTTAATCACTTAGGGCAGGTCTACTAATATTCATATGTCTATGGTTAATATTGTTAGGTTACGTTAGGTTAAGGTAACACACGAGAGCATGTCACCATAAAAGGGATAGAGACGGGATATTTACATATTATTATATTCAATGTCATTTAAAGGTTAATATTGTTAGGTTACGTTAGGTTAAGGTAACACACGAGAGCATGTCACCATAAAAGGTATAGAGACGGGATATTTACATATTATTATATTCAATGTCATTTAAAGGTAAATATTGTTAGGTTACGTTAGGTTAAGGTAACACACGAGAGCATGTCACCATAAAAGGTATAGAGACGGGATATTTACATATTATTATATTCAATGTCATTTAAAGGTTAATATTGTTAGGTTACGTTAGGTTAAGGTAACACACGAGAGCATGTCACCATAAAAGGTATAGAGACGGGATATTTACATATTATTATATTCAATGTCATTTAAAGGTAAATATTGTTAGGTTACGTTAGGTTAAGGTAACACACGAGAGCATGTCACCATAAAAGGGATAGAGACGGGATATTTACATATTATTATATTCAATGTCATTTAAAGGTTAATATTGTTAGGTTACGTTAGGTTAAGGTAACACACGAGAGCATGTCACCATAAAAGGGATAGAGACGGGATATTTACATATTATTATATTCAATGTCATTTAAAGGTTAATATTGTTAGGTTACGTTAGGTTAAGGTAACACACGAGAGCATGTCACCATAAAAGGGATAGAGACGGGATATTTAGATAATATTATTCAACGTCATTTAACGGTTAATAATGTTATGTTAGGTTAGTGTAGTGTGGTAATGAGGCGTCCTACCCACTGTGTGGGCAATACCATATTGTACCGCCAGTTCTAGAATAAACTCTGGTGTGCCTTTCAATTGTACCTTCATACATTACAGTGGCTTGCCGAAGTAAAAATAAGGTTTTAGAATATGACAATAATTTATTAAGAATGATCAAAAAGATATTTTCGATGTTTCTAGAGGGCTTGGGGCGATTCGCTGGGGGTCTGGCAAAATTACACGTACGGCCGGGCGCGCAGCCAGTCTTTTGTCGCGAGGGAGCGCGTCGCACAGTGGGCTGAAAATCGCCTTTCATAGACATAGAGACTTGAATTTTCAAGGGTTTTTTTTTTGCTAGAAATGGATTTTGCTGATCATTATAATATGCTATAAAATGTCGTACGAAGCAATTGCGTGTACAAATGAAGGAGTTATAATTTTTTTAAGAAAAATTTGTATGGCGCTGACATTAAAAATGAGGCTATCTCTGGAATCATAAGGTTGGCCGTTCTATCTTTACACACAAATAATACTACTATTTATTTGTATTTTTTTGACGTACTTCATATTGTGGCGCAAGGTGCGATTATTTTTTTAAAAATCCTCAAAGTTGAAAAAAACCCTTTTTAATGTTGATGATTCATTTTAATGCTTAAATGCTTTTAGGCTTGCAGTGTAAATAAAATATTGTAAACTAGACAAAGCATACTCATATGTAAAGCATTTAAGCATTAAAATGAATCTTCAACATAAAAAAGTATTTTTTTCAACTTTGAGGATTTAAAAAAAAAAAATCACAAGTTTCGCCACAATACAAAGTATGTCGAAAAAATACAAATAAATAGTAGTATATTTGTGTGTGAGGATATAATGGTCAACCTTATGATTCCAGAGATAGCCTCATTTTTAATGTCAGTTCCATACAAATTTTTCTTAAAAAAATGATGACTCCTTCATTTGTACACGAAATTCCTTCATACAAAATTTTATAGCATATTAATGATCAGCAGAATCCATTTCTAGCCAAAAAAAATACACTTGAAAATTCAAGTCTCTATGTCTATGAAAGGCGATTTTCAGCCCACTGTGCACAGTGTTTTGGCTTGCAGTGTAAATAAAATATTGTAAACTAGACAAAGCATACTCATATGTAAAGCATTTAAGCATTAAAATGATTCATCAACAAAAAAAAGATTTTTTTTCTACTTTAGGATTTTTAAAAAAATAATCGCACCTTGCGCCACAATATGAAGTATGTCAAAAAATACAAATAAATAGTAGTATTATCTGTGTGTAAAGATAGAACGGCCAACCTTATGATTCCAGAGATAGCCTCATTTTTAATGTCAGCGCCATACAATTTTTTCTTAAAAAAATTATAACTCCTTCATTTGTACACGCAATTACTTCGTACGACATTTGATAGCATAGTAATGATCAGCAGAATCCATTTCTAGCAAAAAAAAATACCCTTGAAAATTCAAGTCTCTATGTCTATGAAAGGCGATTTTCAGCCCACTGTGCGTCGCCGCAGGGCTGCAGGCAATGCAGGCTGCGGGTGTGATCGACCCCGTGGAGGCTACCCCCCTGGTATCAGTTTGTAAGGACGGATCTTTAAGGGTTTGTGCTGAATTCAAAATTACTTTCAACCCGGTTTTATTGGTCGATAGGCATCCCTTACCTAGAATAGACGAGTTATTGGCAGGTTTGAATGGTGGGATTTATTTCTCTAAAATTAATTTACCACAAGCTTATAACCAGATTGAATTAGATGAAGAATCAAAAAAAAATTACGGTAGTTAATACACATCTTGAATTGTTTAGGTATAAAAGATTAGTGTACGGTTTAGCTTCCAGCCGGGAATTCTTCAGAGAACTATGGAGAATTTATTTAAAGGATTACCTAAAGTTTTTGTTTTTATAGACGATATTTAAGGAACGGGAAAAACTCTCGAGGAACATAAAGCGACATTATGTTCGGTTTTCGGAAACAAAATAAATGTGTTTTTTGGCGGATCAGGTATCCTATTTTCGGTTTGTTATTGACAGAACAGGAATCAGTACCTCTCAAGACAAAATATCTCAGAATTGAGATCTTTTTTGGGGTTGGTGAATTTTTATGTAAAGTTTGTTTACCGTTGTTTAAATTTGAGTACCGTTTTAATGCCTTTGTATGGACTGCTCAAAAAAGAGCATAAGTGGCTGTGGGACATTTCGTGTAGGAAGGCGTTTGAAAAAGTAAAATCATTATTGATAAGTACCGAAGGTTTGACACATTATGACCAGTCACGACCGTTACTAGGGGCGGGACTCTCACAGCGCGGGGCGAAGGGGGGAACCGAACGCCCAGTAGCGTTCGCCTCCTGAACCTTGAACAGCGCTGAATTAAATTATTCACAAATACATAAAGAAGCTTTATCAATAATTTTTGCGGTAAAAAAATTTTACCTGTATTTATATGGGCGGTATTTTTTACTACGCACAGATCATAAGCCCTTGGTAACAATTTTTGGGCCTAAGACGGGAGTACCAGTACCTAATGGCAGCTAGTCGCTTGCAGCGTTGGGCAATCATATTGTCCGCTTATGATTACGATATAGAATACGTACGTTCTGCGGATAACGGAGCCGACGGACTTTCAGAGCAGCGCAATAGTACAGGAACAAGTCGAGCAAACATATTTGCACTTCGCCGAAGACGCTTTATTGTTGGATCACGTAGTTTTTAAAAAAGAAACACAGCGCTTTAACATTTAGGCAGGGTAATCGGGTACATAAAATACGGTTGGCCGGACTACGTCGAAATAGATCAGTTAAACCCGTTTTTTAATAGAAAAAATGAGCTATATGAAGAATTAGGATGTGTAATGTGGGGGCATAGAGTAGTCGTTCCGGAAGTCTGCAGGGCAACGGTTTTGACGGAGTTACATCAAAGCCATATGGGAATTTTAAAGACGAAGAGTTTTGCGCGAAGTTATGTGTGGTGGCCGGGGATGGATGAAGCTATTGAGGCGAGAAGAGAGTGTGAGGTATGTGCAGCCGAAGCGGCAGCCCCGCCGGCGTCGGTTCCGCGTCCCTGCGGCGATGGCCGGAATGCCCTTGGCATAGGCTTCACCTCAATTTCCTAGGCCCTTATAAATTACGGGAAACATGGGCACGTTGTGGGCTACCGCGTCAGATCGTAACAGACGATGGTCCACCCTTTACTAGTGAAAAATTTAGCACGTTTATACGGGGAAATTCTGCACCATACCATCCGGCGCCTAACTGTGCGGCGGAAAACGCAGTAAAAAATTGTAAAAAGGTTATTAAAAAAGCCTTACGAGAGAAGGTAGACGTAGATATAGCTTTACAATGTTTTTTGTTAGTCTATCATAACACAGAACATAGCACTACGGGAGAGACACAGTTTTGCAGAACCGAGCACTACGTACCCGTTTAGATGCAATGAGGCCAGATAGGGCAATGGTTATAGAGTCGGAACAAGCGCGACAGGTTCAAGCGCGGGGGATAAAGTTTGGTTCCGAGATTTCGGCCGCACCTGGGCAGTGGGTCAAGTGCGGGAGCAATTAGGGTCAGATGGGGCAACTTACAACCGGCATATTGACCAAATAAGACCGAGGAGTTCGTTAGTTTTCCCGTCAGTATCCGGAGACCAGGGCGGGGTGAGTTCGGAGTCGGAGACCACTGTCAGACCTACAGAGCCGCCCCAAGCATTAATTAAATAAATAACTTCTTTAGTGAGAACTTGTATCATGGATATGATTTCATGTTTATATTGTATCAGTGACATATTCCATACATCTATGTGCAAATACATAATTCCCAAGTTTTGAATTCTGTGTAGTGGTATATTGAATTGCGCACTGGTCGTAGTATTACCATAATAAAATGTTTGTACTGACCTTGTGTTTCTGGCTGGCAAATTCAAATTTATGAGCGCCAATAATTCAGGGCAGTCAATTGTATTATGCAAGATTTTAAATAGAAATGCTAGATCGAAAAAAGTTCTTCTGTCACTCAAATTTAATAGATTAGAAAACCGTAATAGATAAGTGTAGGTTTTTAGATTTTCACGGCCAAAAGCATTTTTGTTGTTTGTTTTTGGGGTGTAGATAAGTGTAGTTTATTTGTTCTTTCGGTATTTTTAGTTTTTAATTTAAAAAGTTTAGGATTTTTTTTACTCTTTCTATTGTTTGAGAATGCGCATTATAGTCGGAAGACCATACAGTTGAATTATATTCAACCTGACTTCTCACTAGTGATGTGTAAAAAAGTTTTAATGTTTTAATGTTGGTAAAATCTTTAGCAACTCTTAGTACAAAACCTAACATTTTTAAACCCTTCTTTGAAATATTTTATGTGAGGTATGAAGCTAAGTTTGGTGTCGAAAGTAACACCTAAGTCATTTATTTGGGAAACAAATTCGAGGATGATATTATTGATTGAGTAATTTTGTGCATTTATTAACATTAAGGTATAGCTTATTATCGTTACACCACTGAACTAATTTTGACAAATTTGCTGAGAGAATATAACAGTCGTCCAGGCTTCGAATTACTTTAAAAAGTTTTAAATCATCTGCGGACATAAGTACGTTGATGCCTTATTATAAATAAAATATTACAAATGCCGTTCACAAAAAATATAATACAGGTGGGAATCTTGCGGAACCTTCCCCATTTAGTTTAACACTAAGGACGGGTTGTTCTGCGTAATTAAAACAATTTCAAAGTTGATTTTCATATTCTGTGTAGGTTCTATTCAAGTTCTATTATTGTATCATTATTGTTCAAGGGCTTCACAAAGCTGAAATACTAACAGAACTTGAATAGAACCTTCATAGAACTTGAAAATCAACTTTGAAATTTGATGAATTGTTCAAATTCTGTGACACTTAGTTTTCTGTTTGAAAGATAGCTCATAAACCAATGCAACATATTTCCACCAACTCCAGCTAAACAGTTTTCCATAAGAATAGCGTGACAAACCTTGTCGAACGCTTTGCTGAAGTCAGTGTAAATTCTCTCAATCAACTTGAAGCTTCTTCGCCATTGCGTCGGAAATGAAATTTGGATAGTTAGTTAGTGTTGATTTTCCGGTTATAAAGCCATGCTGTTCAGTACATATACTATCTTTAAAGGAAGTAATTATTTTATCCAGCATAAGCTTCTCAAAGAGTTTTGGAATTGTTGATAGTATGCATATCGGTCTATAATTAGTTTTTATCCCCTTTCTTGAAGATAGGTGTTATATAAGTATGTTTCCATAGATCGGGAAATATACCTTTCGATACAGAATGACTAAAGAAAGTGTACAGGGGATAAGCAAGAACGGTACTTTTACAGCAGTGTATCACCGTTCTTGCTTATCCCATGACCAGGATCAATAAGTTTCAGTGGTATTTGTAGGAGAGAATTGATGCTGACTCCATACCATTATGTACCCCATTCCATTAAAAGATTATTGTAGAGACAAACCTGTTTTATTTCCAAGGAAAGAAAACAAGACCTACTTGTAAGTCGTATGCTCTAATTATAAGTTTTTGTACAAAAAACAGTTACTAAACCATTACATAGTACACCACAAGTAGGTACCTACTTTTCTGCATTCCAGAGCAGTGGCGTGCCGTCCATTTCCTTTCCGTGTTACTAAAAGTACTCTTTTATTTATTTGTTATTAACTAATTAATTTGCTTTACTTATTGATGTACTTTACTTTGCCGCTTTCTTCAAAAACCACCTCCGGGAAAGCTATGTAAATGATATAATCGTAATTTACTAAAAGTTTATCATTTCTACGGGCTGCAATTTCGTTTTCAAGCGGAATTACCAATAATTTGAAGAGATTATTAATAAATTAGTAAATTTGACCAGAAAATATCGTCACTCAAATCTAATCCTGGTCTGACAGTAATTAGAACTACGAGCCTCATATTATTTAACCTTCGGCGGTAAAATAGGCAATTTACAAATTGACGTCATTTCGGCCTTTACATACAAAAGTATCTAAAGGCTGACAAAGGAAATTCTAAATCATAAAGTTGACTACGTTATAAAGACTTTGCTTTTTCTAAAAGGTGACAACTTTGAAATAATAAATACAAACCAAAACAGGCAACAAATGAAATTATTGTAAATTTATTTAAAACCAACAAATTAACGGAAAAAGTACCAAAATAATATAGCTTATTAAAAGTTTCTTATTACTCGTAGCTACAGGTTAGCAACTGCGATCAATACGATAACTCTAAGGATAGGTTGTTTCGCAGAATTTGATCATTAGTTCTGTGAAAGTCCTATTCAAGTCATGTGATTATATCATCATAGACCAGTTACTTGACAGACCTGAAATAATAGCAGAACTTAAAAATAACTTTCACAGAACATGAAAATTAACTTTGAAATTTGATTGTCCAAATTCTCTGAAACAACTCGTCCTTAATAACAACATTTTTAACCCAAAATATACCTACGATTAAAAACTCCCTTGAGTACGTAGATAAATTAAAATCTTGGATGTAGCTGATAATGCAATGTTCATATTACATATTTCCAAATATTCCGCTTGAGGAAAGTAAGTTCGTAATAAAAGTAGGTATTACTTGATTCTTCTAATATATCTAAAAGCTCGTCTCATAATTTATGTACACTTTTTTACGAACAAAATGATGGCTTAGCAATAGTACTAGTACTAGCGCTTTAGTAGAAGATATATTTTTATGAATTAAACATTTTTCGTCAATCGAACCATCCATTTATTCAAAAATTATCCGCTTTTCATTGGATTAGTTAAATTTCTCTTATCTTTTAATAATTTTAACATAACATTATATATCATTAAACAAAGCAATAACCGTTATAATACTCAATTGATAGCTAATTATGTAAAACAAAAAAATACAAGAAAACATTTATTCGATCTTATGTTTATCCTTACATAGTTGACAATGTTAAGAAGCGGAGAAAAATAGTATTTTTGAAAAATAATAACTCAAATTTAAATGTTCAAAATATCTCAAAGACTACCCAACAAGCTTTTTATTGTAATAACAAATAAAAAAATTATATTTGAAATAACAAGGATAAATATGGTATTTATAAAAATTATTATTGTAAAAGTTAATTCATAATGATTGTAATTTTTTTTCATCTTCCTAATGATTGTAACTTTTAACTTTTTTGATTTCTATAAATTTGAATACAAGATCTATGGAGGACCTTTGGTGTATGAATAATAATAATCATAATTCTGAATTTGCTAACCACACTTTGAAAAAAATCATTCTTTTCCTTACGAATACAATGGGTTTACAATTAGATAACTTTTAATTTACTTTTCTTTACACATTAAGGTAATGATTAACTTTTTTTTTGATAAGTAGATGTATTTTATTTTATGTAATTTTAACCTTTATTTTTTATAATAATAACTGATTAAGCACCTCTCATTATTTTACATTTTTCTCTCTGTACTTACTGTCTATTCTATTGTCTATTTTGAAACCCTTTATTTTTCATAATCCTAATGAAGAAGCCATTGTCTTCGAAACATGTACATTGTTATTGATTAAAAGTGGTGCATACAAACTATTTCATTTTCAAATATACATGTAAAAGTCTATTTAACGAGTGTAAAAATATAATAAAATAACATTTTAAACTCCCTCATGCAAATTCTACGATAGTGTAAACACAAATTAACATGAAGGGTACCTACTGATATTTATTACATAGTGGGCCCGGGCAGGGGTTGTCCTGCCGCGAACCGCCTTCTATGCAATGTAGTTCATTGTTATATCTCGACAACAGCGCCACCTATCGGGTCCAAAATTAGTCTATATTTCAAACTGGAACCATCCTTACGAATTCACAAAGTTTATTGTGGGCCCGGGTAGGGGTTGTCCTGCCGCGAACCGCCTTCTATGCAATGTAGTTCATTATTATATCTCGACAACAGCGCGACCTATCGGGTCCAAAACTAGTCTATATTTCAAACTGGAACCATCCTTACGAATTCACAAAGTTTATTGTGGGCCCGGGCAGGGGTTGTCCTGCCGCGAACCGCCTTCTATGCAATGTAGTTCATTGTTATATCTCGACAACAGCGCGACCTATCGGGTCCAAAACTAGTCTATATTTCAAACTGGAACCATCCTTACGAATTCACAAAATTTCATTGAGATCGGTTGGGCGGTTTCGGAGATTAGCGTGTACGAACACAGTGACACGTTATTTTTACATATTATGAAAGACTATGTACTTATATATCTTGTATTTCTGCAATATTTAAAATTTCAACGTGTATTATGTCTGTAAAAGCCCTATTGGCTTTCAATAAGTGAATATATATTCCTGAAATTGTACAATTCATAAATATTATGAAATATACGGTGACCGGATAAATCATCAAAATGATAATTAATCACATCTTTAAAAAGTTATATAAAGTCATGGAAAGTGACGAAACAAATCTTTATTGACTGGGTTAAGTAGGTTATGTTAGGTTAATCTTTTTTTCATCGTTTTTAATGACTTTATATCACTTTTTAAATGTGTGTTGAATAGTCACTGTGTTCAGTTAGGAATGGAACCCAAATATGTATATATCATAAATTATTATTTTTTTTTCTTATTATTTGATAAATGTTTACATGTTACATTTTTTGACATTTTTTTAACTACCATACTAGGCTAATGCCCGTTTTGTGGTAGTTATACATGAAATAATAATAAAGATAACATAAAAGAACTAAAAAATACTATTTTATAGAAACATAAGTATGCAAGTATGAATCATACATGAAAGAATAATAAAAATAACATTAAAGAACTAAAAAATACTATTTTATAGAGAAATAAGTGTGCAAGTATGAATCATACATGAAATAATAATAAAAATAACATTAAAGAACTAAAAAATACTATTTTATAGAAACATAAGTATGCAAGTATGAATCATACATGAAAGAATAATAAAAATAACATTAAAGAACTAAAAAATACTATTTTATAGAGAAATAAATGTGCAAGTATGAATCATACATGAAATAATAATAAAAATAACATTAAAGAACTAAAAAATACTATTTTATAGAAACATAAGTATGCAAGTATGAATCATACATGAAATAATAATAAAAAATAACATTAAAGAACTAAAAAATACTATTTTATAGAAAAATAAGTATGCAAGTATGAATCATACATGAAATAATAATAAAAATAACATTAAAGATCTAAAAAATACTATTTTATAGAAAAATAAGTGTGCAAGTATGATTCATACATGAAATAATAATAAAAAAAAGGTAATTCAGGTAATCTATGTTAGTAGTAGTAGGTGTATTTACATAATTATTGCAATCTGGTCAAGAAAATTACTTTTAAAAATTATTTGTGTGTCTTCAATATTCTCATTTGAAAATAGATCGGAATATCGTTGTTTTAAATTGTACCAAAAAGCGGCCGCTTTCCCAGTTTCCTTAACTTCCCCTTATTTTAACTCTGTCAAAGGTTTTCCTGCCATCAGAGCCAATTTAGAGGCAAATTGTTTAATAACAGATTCTGTAAGGGGTGAAAGCAAATTGAGTTTGGGGGGCACACTACAAAGTATTGATTCCATAATTTTATCGAAGGGGATTGTGAAAGACAGTAATCCTATGTAATTGTGGGTTGGTGATAAGTACCTACATGAGCATTTAAGATATTTAAAATTACATTAGCCATTATCATTTTGTATGTTTGTCTATTTATATTTACACATGAAAATTAATATTAATTTACACTTGGAAAGGTCAAGTTATGTATAATTTTTTTTTACCTATGAATTTGAATTTGATTTTTTGTATCAACCTATAGATGCAATTAGATATTCTTTTACATTTGGAAAGGTCAAATAATTTATAATTTTTTTAATGGTAGCTAATTACCTATAACAAGATAACGTTATACAATTGAGAATACTGCACAATAGTCCCAATTCCTTAATAATCTCGGAGCCTGTGGAACTAAAGCATCCCCAACTGAGTAAGCGCCTAGAGCAAAGAGAGTGTTCCATGGTATCCCTAATTGGGATACGTATGTTGTGTGGGTGAAGGGAATGGAATATGAATTATTAAATTCACAAAGGCAATGAAAAAAAACTAAAATTTTCGTTTTTCTTTTTTTGGAAAGTCAGTACACCAACGAAATTCTTTAGTATACTCTTAAATGGAAATCTTTTAGTGTTTTTTTAAAACGGATACGTTTAAAACCCAACCCTTTAGCTGGTTAGTAGCCGAGTGGACAAATGCGTCATATTCCTTCATCTAAGTCCTTCATCACTCGCATACGCAACATTTTCCACTTTTATACAAATGTGAAATATATTTTTCCAAATCCTGTATCCTCAATGTGCACCATTTTGGAACCTAGCGCCCAGCACATCAGAGGTTAGCGCCCCCTGGAAAATATGATATTTTATCAGACAAGTCCTGTGATTTAAAACAAATGTTTATCACAAAACCGCTGTGCAGATTTTTTTACAATAATAATTCTACGAAAAGAACGCAGCAAATTCGTACTATAAGAATTGGCTCTGGTCTGAACTTTATGACAATTCACCCTAAATCATTTGGGCAAAGACATTATTTGTAACAGCCTTCCAAATCATATTAAGTCGTCAAATTCCTAGTGTACATTTAAAAAGAATGTTAAATTATTTGTGCTATCTGAGGATTTCCAACATATTCTTTCATTTTTGTACTTATAAATTGTGGCATAATATGTTGTATATGTATATTTTTTCATCATTTTCCTTTTATAATGTAATTTTTTCTCTTTCTTTCTTCTCTCCTTTTTACAATGATAGTTATTTTTTTCTTGTTATTAAATAGCAATGTATATCATGGTCACCCTACATATTTACTACATTATACTGTAATGAATTGGCTGGAATTAGATTAATAGTGTATCGAACGCAATACGCAATGTTACCCGAAGACCGCAAAGCAGCTTTCTGACCATGGGAGGATAAGAAAGCTAGTATTTACCCGGCCGGCGAGTACTGAGCACAACGAGCGCTTGGACACAGTATTTACGTGGTATCCCCTCCCCGGCTGGAGAGCATTGGGCACATCGCAAGCCGTGGACCCAGTATTTACGTCGCATCCCCTCTCCTTTGCCCAGGCGAAGCAACGCCAAACACTGAACAGCGTTGATCAGCCAATCAGCGCAAGGCCACGATAATACTAGAAATATTTCTCTTTTCATACATAATTGCGCAAATTAATGTTAGATTTGCGTGAGTCTCGCCGCCATAATGCAAAATAAAAATATACAGGTTGAAAGGCTGGACTCGCGTCTATGTTGTAAAGTAATATTGAAATATGTAAACATTAATATTAAGTAGTTATAAGGATTTCCTCACACCAATGTCGGTCTGAGGACCCACTGATTCATATTGTACAATTTATTATAAAAACATTAAAAATGCTAGGGAAAAACAGTTTTCATGAGATGAAGCGGCGTAAAGAGTACTATTGAATAAATAATTTTAATATTGACTATTAAAGTCATATGAAAACACACGAAGCTGCACAAAAATGCACCTCGTTTACGCGGGGCGTTTCAGACGCGCGCACACCGATGTGTGCACGCCCCCGCTAGTCCTATATATACCGCGCGTAAAGCGATCTCAAGTCTCTCTCTTCCGACATCTACTCTGACCGCTTCACTCTGGACTGCTTCTCCCGCTGGAACTACTACAACCGCCTTTGACTTCTGACCTCTCGCTTCCTTGGACTACCTACTGCTCTCTCCTTGGATACACGACATCACAGCAACCGGAAAAGGCCCTGAACATAAAGCAGCTCACCGACTAGAAGATTCAGCACCCCTTATTTACAGTCAATGTAAAGGACTTGCGTCTGATACAAATAGGTACCATGTAGATATTCAATTCGTACAAACGTTAATGTAACAATATTTTTATCAATATATAATCTTTGTGCTATTTTTATTATTTTGTAAAATTATTAACCTCAACACAGGCTTGTCTTAGTGAGGTTTAAATTGTAACGTAAAAAAATATAATGTAAAGAAACAATACCCTCTGCCCCCCTCTCAGTCTGACGACAGATCTGACGCCATTTATCCCCGTGGGCTTCTGCATCTCCTCTTCTGTCTTCAGAGGGGTCCGAGTCATTCAGCGTCCTAGATAGATATAGCCAGTTTCATCGTCGTAAGAAACAATACCCTCTGCCCCCCTCTCAGTCTGACGACAGATCTGACGCCATTTATTCCCGTGGGCTTCTGCATCTCCTACTCTGTCTTCAGAGGGGTCCGAGTCATTCAGCGTCCTAGATAGATATAGCCAGTTTCATCGTCGTAAGAAACAATACCCTCTGCCCCCCTCTCAGTCTGACGACAGATCTGACGCCATTTATCCCCGTGGGCTTCTGCATCTCCTACTCTGTCTTCAGAGGGGTCCGAGTCATTCAGCGTCCTAGATAGATATAGCCAGTTTCATCGTCGTAAGAAACAAAACCCTCTGCCCCCCTCTCAGTCTGACGACAGATCTGACGCCATTTATTCCCGTGGGCTTCTGCATCTCCTACTCTGTCTTCAGAGGGGTCCGAGTCATTCAGCGTCCTAGATAGATATAGCCAGTTTCATCGTCGTAAGAAACAATACCCTCTGCCCCCCTCTCAGTCTGACGACAGATCTGACGCCATTTATCCCCGTGGGCTTCTGCATCTCCTACTCTGTCTTCAGAGGGGTCCGAGTCATTCAGCGTCCTAGATAGATATAGCCAGTTTCATCGTCGTAAGAAACAATACCCTCTGCCCCCCTCTCAGTCTGACGACAGATCTGACGCCATTTATTCCCGTGGGCTTCTGCATCTCCTACTCTGTCTTCAGAGGGGTCCGAGTCATTCAGCGTCCTAGATAGATATAGCCAGTTTCATCGTCGTAAGAAACAATACCCTCTGCCCCCCTCTCAGTCTGACGACAGATCTGACGCCATTTATCCCCGTGGGCTTCTGCATCTCCTACTCTGTCTTCAGAGGGGTCCGAGTCATTCAGCGTCCTAGATAGATATAGCCAGTTTCATCGTCGTAAGAAACAAAACCCTCTGCCCCCCTCTCAGTCTGACGACAGATCTGACGCCATTTATTCCCGTGGGCTTCTGCATCTCCTACTCTGTCTTCAGAGGGGTCCGAGTCATTCAGCGTCCTAGATAGATATAGCCAGTTTCATCGTCGTAAGAAACAATACCCTCTGCCCCCCTCTCAGTCTGACGACAGATCTGACGCCATTTATCCCCGTGGGCTTCTGCATCTCCTACTCTGTCTTCAGAGGGGTCCGAGTCATTCAGCGTCCTAGATAGATATAGCCAGTTTCATCGTCGTAAGAAACAATACCCTCTGCCCCCCTCTCAGTCTGACGACAGATCTGACGCCATTTATTCCCGTGGGCTTCTGCATCTCCTACTCTGTCTTCAGAGGGGTCCGAGTCATTCAGCGTCCTAGATAGATATAGCCAGTTTCATCGTCGTAAGAAACAATACCCTCTGCCCCCCTCTCAGTCTGACGACAGATCTGACGCCATTTATCCCCGTGGGCTTCTGCATCTCCTACTCTGTCTTCAGAGGGGTCCGAGTCATTCAGCGTCCTAGATAGATATAGCCAGTTTCATTGTCGTAAGAAACAATACCCTCTGCCCCCCTCTCAGTCTGACGACAGATCTGACGCCATTTATTCCCGTGGGCTTCTGCATCTCCTACTCTGTCTTCAGAGGGGTCCGAGTCATTCAGCGTCCTAGATAGATATAGCCAGTTTCATCGTCGTAAGAAACAACACCCTCTGCCCCCCTCTCAGTCTGACGACAGATCTGACGCCATTTATTCCCGTGGGCTTCTGCATCTCCTACTCTGTCTTCAGAGGGGTCCGAGTCATTCAGCGTCCTAGATAGATACAGCCAGTTTCACTGTCGTAACCTCGTAGTAGCGGCATTCGTATTTATTACTCCTTCATTTCTGTAAGGAGCATTATCATTTTCAGAGTAATAATAAATATAGTATCAACGTGTCTAAAGTTTCAAATGCTGGGAACGACTGGAACACTGGGATAATTGAAACGTTGCAAAGTTGTATTTTTAGTCAAAAATGAGTCTGTAATATAATAATTTTAAAATAGAACGAGATATAATAAAATATTTGGTCAACTAATAATAGAGTGAAAGAAATACTTATTTTTATTGATAATCACAATAATTACAGACACCAATGCTTATCAACTGTTAAACGTTATTAAGTAGTATATGGTTTGTAATTAAGTATGTAAATACAAATGTTTGGATCATTTCTATAGCGCCATTTTCACACCTCTTTTACATCTTTACATCTTAATATATAGAATCATACTTTACTTAACAGTCTGACATTATATGACTTCCTACAGTTAAGATTTATAACTAGTGACTTAAAATCCTCCATGTTTATGACCTGGTATTTGTGTATGGGTAACAATACCTTCTGCTATAATATGATTTACGACTAACATACTGACCACCTCCCCTTCTCCCTTGCCCCCCTATGAAGTATTACAAAAGTAAGATGTAAGGCATAAGAAAAGTGTAAGCGTAAGATTTCGTTATAACACTAAATTAGGTAAATAAAAAAATCAAAAAAATCTCTCGGACTGAGTAAAGAAACATCACTGAAGAAATTCGGTCGTTATCTTGGATACGACTAATTCAAAAGGTGAGTGTTTGGTTTTGCTCTGAAATCAGATTAGCTCTCGATCCTTCGCAAATGTGAAGGGACCTTGTCCTACAATATCAATACAAATCTTAAGATTTCAGAGGAAAGATTTTGATATCAAATAAAAGAAAATTAGAAACGCACTTTTTCTAGAGTTCTACACTGCTCACAGATCTACTAGTCTAGACCGAACTAAACACTGTTCACAGATCTACTAGTCTAGACCGAACTAAACACTGTTCACAGATCTACTAGTCAAGACCAAACTAAACACTGTTCACAGATCTACTAGTCTAGACCAAACTAAACACTGTTCACAGATCTACTAGTCTAGACCAAACTAAACACTGTTCACAGATCTACTAGTCTAGACCGTACTAAACACTGTTCACAGATCTACTAGTCTAGACCGAACCAAACATATTTAATACCTGGGTCTTACGTTTGATACACATCATTAATGGAACTCTCATTGCCTTCGTATCACATAAAAAACTCTGAGATCCTTTAAAAATATTAGGAATACATAAAATATACTCATTTAAAAATAACTGACAATGGTGTATTATGTTCATGTCAACCGATTATCGAATATGGAATAATCGCATGGGGAGGGGCAACACGTCAGGCCATATATTTACTATAGAAAGTTCAAAAAGAATCATTAAAGTTATCTACTAAGTCCCTTTAACATCAAACACTGGACAATTGTTTAACACATTTCAAAAACAATCGCAACTCACCTCTTTTAAAACAAGTGAAACCAAATATTACGAAAGCACACGAAACATGAGACATCAATTTAACAGGAATCCCTAGTGGTTGAGAAATAGAAATGCTAAAATGCTAATTGCTAATTAGGAAAAAGCCGTGGTAAGTTGTTTATAAAACTCAATCAAAATCTACTTTCAAGAGAATGAGATGAGAAATAAGATTTTTTTTTAAATTTCAGATTTGGCGCGAACGAAAGAAACCATTAAAAATAGACGAGTTTCTCAGACTAAGAAAGTTGAAAATTGGGCTATTAAAATATCGTTGATGCAAATTAGATTTTAACACGAGGAGGAAGGAACTCCGTGGTCAGAACAGACTCCAGAGGCATCGCAAAGATAGTCTGATAGAACTAAATGATTAGAATCATATAGAATCATATAGAATTATATAGAATCATATTTTTACATTTTATAGAATAATCCACTTTTTTGTTAACTGTTCATCGGATTGAAAATTACGTTCAGACGTTCTTGAGGTGCACAAAGGCATAACACAATGTTGAAGCATTTTAATTATAATTATGAATAAATAATTGTTACACACTTACGTCAGGGCAAAGGAATAAACAAAGATTGATAACAGATTACCTGCTGTTGGGCAATGGGCATACCATAGTTCCACTGGCTCCGGTCAGTTGAGATTAATTGGTACCTACTGGTATTTATAGACACCTTTATTAAGGTGATGGACTAACCTTTGTTTTGTGGGGCAGAAAAAGTCTCGATTAGTTTGCTGATAATATTGATTTCCATTACCTACAGCAAATCTGATTTATTTGTAATCTAATTTTAAGGTCATTTGTGATTTTAATCCACAAAAATGGAGACAAATCACAGATTATTATTAAAATTGTCGCACTAAAAAATTTAATGTACGTACAAAATTATTGTACCTTAGCTATACTAACTATAATTACATGATATTTTTCATTGATACGTGTTCGCAAGACAACTGTTGTGACGTCGCGTCGTTGTACAACAAGTTAATACATATTGAATTTATAATACAATCTAAAGCCGCTTACCTGTTCCTAAATGGTTTGGATTTGTTATGATGTATCTAACTTGAACAAATGTATACATAGTGGCCATTTAAAAACCTAACGTAGGTATATAATTGATTTGCTCCGTCCAACATAACCATTTTAGTTTCTTACACCTCAATTAAAACAAATAAAAATAATGTAAAATCCAAAGATTTCGGATTTATAGTTACCTACCCAATCTCAGCTGAACGTTTATAATACAGAGAAGCCCGATAGCAAATTCTGGGAAAGACTGGCAGTTGGGAGAGATATCGCCATGGTTAAGAATTCACTTCCAGCAATGATTATATTTCACTACTGTAAGGTCTTGTTTACTCCAAAATAAAATGACACAGTAAATTTCAATCATGGTGAACATAGAAATGCTTCTAATTTTCTCTCAACTCCTCAACTAAGTGGGAGATGAACTCAAATCGAAATTCACACTTTCGGTGGCCTTCTAGAAATGTAGGTGCTCTCAACCCTCAATTAATAAATTCCTCTTCTCCCGCAAGTGTCCCCCGATTGCCTCGTTCGTTCGCCCCCAGTTTTCTGTTCGTCTCTCTTTGTTCGTGCTCTTTGAACGCCGGGGTAGGTCGGACGGCCTAGCAGAAAATAACCCTTGGAAGTGGCTTTTTGCTGCTACTTTCTAATCATTAGTTCTCTTTGTACTTTTAAGTTAATAATAACACTGTAAAAGAATATATATTGCCGAAATTTTCTCAAAAACTCTTGTTGGCTTTATTATTCGATGAAAAAAGAGGGTGTGGTACAGGGGTGGGGAACCTTTTCGCCGTCGGGGGCCATTTGGATGTTTTTAGTATTACCATAATTTAGCTGGCAGGAGGGGGGGGTCTGCAAATAGTGGCGGTACCAGATTGTTGTTTGTACTACAATGCTAATATTAGAAAAAAGAGGGTGTGGTACAGGGGTGGGGAACCTTTTCGCCGTCGGGGGCCATTTGGATGTTTTTAGTATTACCATAATTTAGCTGGCAGGAGGGGGGGGTCTGCAAATAGTGGCGGTACCAGATTGTTGGTTGTACTACAATGCTAATATTAGAAAAAAGAGGGTGTGGTACAGGGGTGGGGAACCTTTTCGCCGTCGGGGGCCATTTGGATGTTTTTAGTATTACCATAATTTAGCTGGCAGGAGGGGGGGGTCTGCAAATAGTGGCGGTACCAGATTGTTGGTTGTACTACAATGCTAATATTAGAAAAAAGAGGGTGTGGTACAGGGGTGGGGAACCTTTTCGCCGTCGGGGGCCATTTGGATGTTTTTAGTATTACCATAATTTAGCTGGCAGGAGGGGGGGGTCTGCAAATAGTGGCGGTACCAGATTGTTGGTTGTACTACAATGCTAATATTAGAAAAAAGAGGGTGTGGTACAGGGGTGGGGAACCTTTTCGCCGTCGGGGGCCATTTGGATGTTTTTAGTATTACCATAATTTAGCTGGCAGGAGGGGGGGGTCTGCAAATAGTGGCGGTACCAGATTGTTGTTTGTACTACAATGCTAATATTAGAAAAAAGAGGGTGTGGTACAGGGGTGGGGAACCTTTTCGCCGTCGGGGGCCATTTGGATGTTTTTAGTATTACCATAATTTAGCTGGCAGGAGGGGGGGGTCTGCAAATAGTGGCGGTACCAGATTGTTGGTTGTACTACAATGCTAATATTAGAAAAAAGAGGGTGTGGTACAGGGGTGGGGAACCTTTTCGCCGTCGGGGGCCATTTGGATGTTTTTAGTATTACCATAATTTAGCTGGCAGGAGGGGGGGGTCTGCAAATAGTGGCGGTACCAGATTGTTGGTTGTACTACAATGCTAATATTAGAAAAAAGAGGGTGTGGTACAGGGGTGGGGAACCTTTTCGCCGTCGGGGGCCATTTGGATGTTTTTAGTATTACCATAATTTAGCTGGCAGGAGGGGGGGGTCTGCAAATAGTGGCGGTACCAGATTGTTGGTTGTACTACAATGCTAATATTAGAAAAAAGAGGGTGTGGTACAGGGGTGGGGAACCTTTTCGCCGTCGGGGGCCATTTGGATGTTTTTAGTATTACCATAATTTAGCTGGCAGGAGGGGGGGGTCTGCAAATAGTGGCGGTACCAGATTGTTGGTTGTACTACAATGCTAATATTAGAAAAAAGAGGGTGTGGTACAGGGGTGGGGAACCTTTTCGCCGTCGGGGGCCATTTGGATGTTTTTAGTATTACCATAATTTAGCTGGCAGGAGGGGGGGGTCTGCAAATAGTGGCGGTACCAGATTGTTGGTTGTACTACAATGCTAATATTAGAAAAAAGAGGGTGTGGTACAGGGGTGGGGAACCTTTTCGCCGTCGGGGGCCATTTGGATGTTTTTAGTATTACCATAATTTAGCTGGCAGGAGGGGGGGGTCTGCAAATAGTGGCGGTACCAGATTGTTGGTTGTACTACAATGCTAATATTAGAAAAAAGAGGGTGTGGTACAGGGGTGGGGAACCTTTTCGCCGTCGGGGGCCATTTGGATGTTTTTAGTATTACCATAATTTAGCTGGCAGGAGGGGGGGGTCTGCAAATAGTGGCGGTACCAGATTGTTGGTTGTACTACAATGCTAATATTAGAAAAAAGAGGGTGTGGTACAGGGGTGGGGAACCTTTTCGCCGTCGGGGGCCATTTGGATGTTTTTAGTATTACCATAATTTAGCTGGCAGGAGGGGGGGGTCTGCAAATAGTGGCGGTACCAGATTGTTGGTTGTACTACAATGCTAATATTAGAAAAAAGAGGGTGTGGTACAGGGGTGGGGAACCTTTTCGCCGTCGGGGGCCATTTGGATGTTTTTAGTATTACCATAATTTAGCTGGCAGGAGGGGGGGGTCTGCAAATAGTGGCGGTACCAGATTGTTGGTTGTACTACAATGCTAATATTAGAAAAAAGAGGGTGTGGTACAGGGGTGGGGAACCTTTTCGCCGTCGGGGGCCATTTGGATGTTTTTAGTATTACCATAATTTAGCTGGCAGGAGGGGGGGGTCTGCAAATAGTGGCGGTACCAGATTGTTGGTTGTACTACAATGCTAATATTAGAAAAAAGAGGGTGTGGTACAGGGGTGGGGAACCTTTTCGCCGTCGGGGGCCATTTGGATGTTTTTAGTATTACCATAATTTAGCTGGCAGGAGGGGGGGGTCTGCAAATAGTGGCGGTACCAGATTGTTGGTTGTACTACAATGCTAATATTAGAAAAAAGAGGGTGTGGTACAGGGGTGGGGAACCTTTTCGCCGTCGGGGGCCATTTGGATGTTTTTAGTATTACCATAATTTAGCTGGCAGGAGGGGGGGGTCTGCAAATAGTGGCGGTACCAGATTGTTGGTTGTACTACAATGCTAATATTAGAAAAAAGAGGGTGTGGTACAGGGGTGGGGAACCTTTTCGCCGTCGGGGGCCATTTGGATGTTTTTAGTATTACCATAATTTAGCTGGCAGGAGGGGGGGGTCTGCAAATAGTGGCGGTACCAGATTGTTGGTTGTACTACAATGCTAATATTAGAAAAAAGAGGGTGTGGTACAGGGGTGGGGAACCTTTTCGCCGTCGGGGGCCATTTGGATGTTTTTAGTATTACCATAATTTAGCTGGCAGGAGGGGGGGGTCTGCAAATAGTGGCGGTACCAGATTGTTGGTTGTACTACAATGCTAATATTAGAAAAAAGAGGGTGTGGTACAGGGGTGGGGAACCTTTTCGCCGTCGGGGGCCATTTGGATGTTTTTAGTATTACCATAATTTAGCTGGCAGGAGGGGGGGGTCTGCAAATAGTGGCGGTACCAGATTGTTGGTTGTACTACAATGCTAATATTAGAAAAAAGAGGGTGTGGTACAGGGGTGGGGAACCTTTTCGCCGTCGGGGGCCATTTGGATGTTTTTAGTATTACCATAATTTAGCTGGCAGGAGGGGGGGGTCTGCAAATAGTGGCGGTACCAGATTGTTGGTTGTACTACAATGCTAATATTAGAAAAAAGAGGGTGTGGTACAGGGGTGGGGAACCTTTTCGCCGTCGGGGGCCATTTGGATGTTTTTAGTATTACCATAATTTAGCTGGCAGGAGGGGGGGGTCTGCAAATAGTGGCGGTACCAGATTGTTGGTTGTACTACAATGCTAATATTAGAAAAAAGAGGGTGTGGTACAGGGGTGGGGAACCTTTTCGCCGTCGGGGGCCATTTGGATGTTTTTAGTATTACCATAATTTAGCTGGCAGGAGGGGGGGGTCTGCAAATAGTGGCGGTACCAGATTGTTGGTTGTACTACAATGCTAATATTAGAAAAAAGAGGGTGTGGTACAGGGGTGGGGAACCTTTTCGCCGTCGGGGGCCATTTGGATGTTTTTAGTATTACCATAATTTAGCTGGCAGGAGGGGGGGGTCTGCAAATAGTGGCGGTACCAGATTGTTGGTTGTACTACAATGCTAATATTAGAAAAAAGAGGGTGTGGTACAGGGGTGGGGAACCTTTTCGCCGTCGGGGGCCATTTGGATGTTTTTAGTATTACCATAATTTAGCTGGCAGGAGGGGGGGGTCTGCAAATAGTGGCGGTACCAGATTGTTGGTTGTACTACAATGCTAATATTAGAAAAAAGAGGGTGTGGTACAGGGGTGGGGAACCTTTTCGCCGTCGGGGGCCATTTGGATGTTTTTAGTATTACCATAATTTAGCTGGCAGGAGGGGGGGGTCTGCAAATAGTGGCGGTACCAGATTGTTGGTTGTACTACAATGCTAATATTAGAAAAAAGAGGGTGTGGTACAGGGGTGGGGAACCTTTTCGCCGTCGGGGGCCATTTGGATGTTTTTAGTATTACCATAATTTAGCTGGCAGGAGGGGGGGGGGGGGTCTGCAACTACAATGCTAATATTAGAAAAAAGTGCATTATTAATGTTTTCACCATTGAAGTGAAAACATTAATAATGCACTTTTTGCAATGTTGTTGTTAAGCGGCTAGTTAGCCAAGTGGGAAAATTTGTCGGATACAAATCCTGGTGTCGCGACTTCAAACCACTGAAGTCCATCATTGCAACATTTTCTACTTACACAAAAATGTGAAATCCTCAACGTGTATCATTTTGGAACCTAACCGGGGTTTCTCGATGGAAATGGAAAATTCGATGCATTATTTTCCGAGTCCTGTGTCCTCAATGTGCCTTTAGTTGTTGTGTTCAGTTAGCCTTATGGATTTAATTTCCGAGTCCTGTGTCCTCAATGTGCCTTGAGTTGTTATGTTCAGTTAGCCTTATGGATGTTATTTCCGAGTCCTGTGTCCTCAATGTGCCTCAAGTTGTTGTGTTCGGTTAGGCTTATAGATCTTATTTCCCATCGGGCCACCTGTGTGGATTTATTAATAAAAACTAAAATAAAATCGGTTACTGGCTTGGGCCTCCCACTCCAAGGTTGGGTTTGCCCCTCCCCCCCTGCCGAAGTCCATGAATGGTTTCCATCTTATATGTGTCTGCATGTGAATTCATAACTGTAATGTTATCTGTAAGTGAGTCCCAGTTAAAATAGCACTACGCGAATTATTTCCTATTACCTACACATGTAAGTTACTTACTAGTAAAATAATAAGATATTAAAATAAAATATAGTAGGGAAGTCGGATCGCGCATTTATTTGTGTCTAAACAGCTTTCTAATAACGTAGGTGCATACATAAGTACCTACCTGTAAGCTATGTAATACCTTTCTAATAACGTAGGTGCATACATAAGTACCTGTAAGCTATGTAATACCTTTCTAATAACGTAGGTGCATACATAAGTACCTACCTGTAAGCTATGTAATACCTTTCTAATAACGTAGGTGCATACATAAGTACCTGTAAGCTATGTAATACCTTTCTAATAACGTAGGTGCATACATAAGTACCTGTAAGCTATGCAATACCTTTCTAATAACGTAGGTGCATACATAAGTACCTGTAAGCTATGTAATACCTTTCTAATAACGTAGGTGCATACATAAGTACCTGTAAGCTATGTTATACCTTTCTAATAACGTAGGTGCATACATAAGTACCTGTAAGCTATGTTATACCTTTCTAATAACGTAGGTGCATAAGTACCTGTAAGCTATGTTATACCTTTCTCTGGATTTTGTAATAATTTCTTGAAAATTAATCTAAAGCATCGTGATAGAAAACAGTTCTAAAAGTAATTTTTATACTCTTTTTGCACCGAAAGAGTTGACGGGTCGAACCAAAAAGGTTCCCCACCCCTGATGTAGTACTTACCCACGCCCCGTCATCGATCACGCATTCCCTGTCTGGCTTCAAGTTGGGAGCTCACACCAGCTGGCGAGCAAAAGCGGCCGCCTTCTCAAAAGGGACGGGAAAGCGTAGCGCAGGGGAGCTGCCTAACCTCTCCCTTTCGACGAGCTCTGTACGTATTGGTCATAGACCTCTGTACTCTCGCCATGAACCGTGTGACCTGCGTGTTTCGATGTTTCTCCTGTCTTCGCCGCGGACAGTCGTGCATTTCGGGCGCCCTACTCTCCACCGATAGATATTTAGCTGTTTTTGCAACGGCCTTTATTTGATTCATTCAGTTTTGTGTGGTGACTAATAATAATTATATATTAATCGAAATAGTCGAAACCAATAGTTTCTTCGTCAGTGTTAATGTGAAAACAAACCATATCGCTATAATACTTGGTTATTAATAATATTTTATAAGAAGTATTAGTACCTATACAATTAGAATATTTATTTTATATTTTTAACGACCAGGAGGTTATTATAAAAACAAAGATTTTCCTATTGACCGTATTGTAGCAACTAGTTCACTTCGGTTTCTATTTATTTGTAGGTACGTACCTATATAGGTACCTATCTAATAGGCTTATTAAATAATTTTATTGGTACAATAAAAATACATTTCACAGTCTATTATGTTTTTATACTATTCATTTTTAACAATTGCAAATAATTATAAAAATATTATATTACCTAAAAGAAAAAACCATAAATATTTAAAAAATACTAAACACGGACCAATTAAAAATAATACAGTGTTTGCACGATACAAGAATAGTAATAAAAAATCAAATTAAAATACTTACCGCATAAAAAACATCACATTAAATATAATATATTATATTAACCCTCTGTAGGTATGTTGAGTACACCGAGTGATTTCAAATAATTGAATAAATAATACTAAAAATATATTTTTAAATACGTTATAAAAGTAATAAATGTGAATGAAATATTCAGCAGTGAAATATCGCTCATGAAAAAGGTATGAGGGGTGGGGAGGAATCTAGGGATCAGTGTCTTCAGGAGTGACGGACGTACGATGGGTGGAGAGGTCAAAGGGTCGCCCTTGGTCGCGCAGCAGGCGCATCTCAACACGGGGTGAACCCGGGCACCCCTGCTTAACCACCAAACGTAGCGAACCAATTTCACTTGTTTTCGGTAAGTTTTCTTCTGTTTACGCATGCTATAAATTGATTTTCTACCGTGTATTATGGCATAGTCCAGTGGTAACGCATTGGACTGCCATTCCGAAGGTCGCGGGTTCGAACCCGGCGTGCGCAAATAAATTTTATTTGATTAATTTGTGTTATTTCAGAATTAATTAATTAAAATAATATATAGTATATTTGCGGCACGTTCCAGAGTGGAAGATACTATCAGTATCGCCCTGGTGTAAGACCACCATTCAGAATTGAAACGTTGCTCCAAATGGCTTTAGCCGTGTTTAGTGACTAGATCTGAATAGCCAGGTACTTCCCCACCTTCCTCTCTCCCTTCCCCACTTACCTTCAGCCTCACAACATCCCCCAATTGGGGATGCCATAGTCTCACTGGCTCCAGACGGGAGCAGTTGGGACTCTTGTGAGGTATTCACTATAAAAAATAAAAAATAATTATTTTCGTTACATTACAATTTGTACATTGAAGGTTACAAATGACTAATTAATTGTTACATGCATATTTGCTATATTTTCTCTTGCTTGATGTGGCTCCTACACAGCATCTAAATGGAATGAAATTAATGAAAGAATGAATGGAACATAATATTTTTGATTCTGTCTCCAAACTTAGTTTCTGTTTCACGTCAGTGACATTTTATGTGTAGGTACAGTGTACAACAATACATTGGTACAGTGAGAATTACCACTGGGGTTCGAAAGTCTGCATTTCACATGACTTGATAGATATCATACATAAAATAAAGCAAAAATTCCATCCTATGAAATAAAGATTTGTGACCAACTTCTTTAATAGTAATAGAATGTAGAAATCTTACCGATGATCTGGCCCGTAGGTATGTTTTATTATTTGTCTTAACCAAAACTCTTTTTAATTCAACGATGTTTAGGTACCTACATAGGTATCAGCAAGATAATGGATTACTAATAGGTTTACCTACGAGCTCTTTTTGCTGATATCTTTCTGGAAAAACAAATGTTTTTAACTAACTCACCTCTGTGTTTATGTGAAAACTATATGTTGATGAAATATTTGGTATATGGAAAGGTACTAAACGTCAACTGAACTCCTTTTTTTCACTCCTAAACTTGTTCCATAATAAAATTCAGTTCAAAATAGAAGGTACTAGGTAATAGGTACTAGGGACATCAATATTTACAGAGAACCTACCTTTACTGATACACTAATTCATAGTAGGTACTTCAAACCATCCCAATTGCCATAACCACTCTGCCTTCCACTCTATGGTCCATAGAGTTGCCACTATCCCTCTATCTAACACTAAACTTTAATAAAAAACTCGCTATAATCAAATCTACAGCAATAAATAACGTATATGCCCATACCTTGATTGATAGAATCCATATCCACTAATAAATTCCTGTATAATAGCATACCTACCCAACACCAGAGTCAATAAAATCTACGGTTGGCGTAGATTTGTATTCATTAATAATCCTCGTGCGTTTCAAAATCTCCAACAGAAATTAAAGCCGGTTTCTATACCAATAATAACATAGGAAAACGTTATGTAATGATTGCCCAGCATTTTACCCAGGTAAAACGGCAAGAAATTTTCAAACAAGGGTGGTTGAACACTTTAGGTGCCTAAATGGTGTAGGTCTTTCAAAATTTAAAACACACCTAAGATCACTCTTTGAATAAATCCTCGGGAATAGAAGTGCTGCATAGAATGGGATAGGTTTACGTTTGAACGATCTATAAGCTCTCGAAATAAAATAAAAAACAATCCCTAAAAACAAATAAAACACATTTAGGTACTCAATAAACAATCAGACTTATTTATTTATTTATTTATTTACGGACAAATAGTCCATTAACAACATATTAATTACACGAATAAGTTTTATAAACAGAGATGACAGTGAAAGGAGAGTAAATATCAAATAGCTAAATTATAAACATATTCAATCAGAATTATGTATTTTGGATTGTGTATGTATGTTTAATTGTTTGCTTTTAAATGATGGCATTAAAAGATTTCAATTTAAAAATGAAGGGTAAAGCATGTTAAAATTTAAATTCTAGATAGGGATACGTTCGGATTATTTTCAATCTGCACTGAAAACTTCATCATCGTCAAGATTGATCCAAACAGTGCAAACAGTCGTGCCTACCCATGATTTAAAAATCACAATGATCTCCATCATATGCCTCACCAGCTCGCTGGTATATTTACTTTTGGAACCTTACTTATTATATTATAAATAGTTTAGGAACAATTTTCAAAAATTCAAACCAACTTAAAATATCCAAAAACTAAGTCATGATTTTCGGTATTCTTAGAATGATACCTACAAGCTTTCGCTATTCCTAAAATGATACCTACAAGCTTTCGCTATTCTTAAAATGATATCTACAAGCTTTCGATATTCTTAAAATGATACCTACAAGCTTTCGCTATTCCTAAAATGATACCTACAAGCTTTCGCTATTCCTAAAATGATACCTACAAGCTTTCGCTATTCTTAAAATGATATCTACAAGCTTTCGATATTCTTAAAATGATACCTACAAGCTTTCGCTATTCCTAAAATGATACCTACAAGCTTTCGCTATTCTTAAAATGATATCTACAAGCTTTCGATATTCTTAAAATGATACCTACAAGCTTTCGCTATTCCTAAAATGATACCTACAAGCTTTCGCTATTCTTAAAATGATATCTACAAGCTTTCGATATTCTTAAAATGATACCTACAAGCTTTCGCTATTCTTAGAATGATACCTTGATAATTAGACATGACTGCAGAGAAAAAATGTTTTCTACAAATGTTTGACTTCATATTCCTTTCTTACAAATTGAAATTACTTTTTCCTTGTATTGTGTCAGTATAGGTAAAGTCACAAGGAGGAAATCCGTAATTGGTTTTATTTTGGCTTTATAATACTTATGTACAAACTGAAATAAATATAAACTGTCGATTTCCCGAAAATTAATAAATAAAGTGAAATCTAAGATAAATTATCCCGTGGTAACATATTGTTTATTGGTATCATTGAAATACGCTGTTTATCTAAGCTTTAATAGTTGTAATACGCTGTTTATTTAAGGGTACGTATACATTTGCGAACCGAAACGCGAACCGTACCACGAACTACGAGAAAGGAACGAATCAAAGTTTTTCACTGTTTATCTAATATTTCATAGTGGTAATACACGGTTTACCTAAGATTTAAGTCGTCATCAGTTGTCTTGTTTTGACCGTTATTCTAAAATAATTTAATAAATCTTTTAAACAGAAGTTTTATGCAGTTTTAAAATTTTTTCATCATTAACGTTCAAAATAGTACTAATAATAGAAAACTCCAAATATATAACAAATAAGCAATGATAATAATTAATAACTAGCTGTACCCCGCCAGGCGTTGCTGTAGCTCGGTCTGTATGTGCATATCGAGAAACCCGTGTTGCTTTAACGTCCAAAACAGTATGTAGCATGTCAAGCAGATGGCACCGTTTTTTCAAAAAGGTTTTTACCTATCACAGGAGATATTCATACAATATAGGTAACAAACTTTCAAAGCAATCGGTGACGAGCTTTTGGATATTTAACATTTACATTTTTATTTATTTACATAGATAGACAAAGAAGAATTTTCTGTTTCTGGTTGATTTTTATGATTACGATAAATATATGGAGACAAATACTACTAGGTAACTAAATATCAGACGTAACATACTTCTCCTACGTAATTTGTCCATAATGCCTACAAACATTGATCATCAATTGAGCACAGCGAAGAACACCAATGTGCATTGCAAACAGAAAACAAATATTTACTAGACATATTTCAATACTTCTCTTATTTTGGAAAAGAAATGAATTCTTGCATTCTCGTGGTATTTGATTCAATATATTTATGTCAGAAACAAAATACTACTAACTAAATATCAGACGTAACATACTTTTCCTACGTAATTTATTCATAATAGGTAAAATTATAAACAAACAATATTACAAACATAAACATATTCCCATTCAATATATATCAGAAACAAAATGATTATCCCAGATATGTTGGAAAAGTCGTGTAATATAATCGCGCACACTTAAAACTGTTTGAAAGTGATGTGGCCAATATTAGCATTATTAGGCAATGTCAATGGCAATTGGTCTCTATGACCGACGCCCGATGCCAGGCGCATAAAAATACATTTAAGTTATTAATTTCTTTGGGGACACAATATTATTGAAAGTTATCAGTAAAGTTATTGAAAAAAAAAACAATAATTCGATCTCTACTGCCTATATACCCATTAATCATACAGTAATAAAAACAAATAATTAATCTCTGTTTGGGTAGGTAATTACTTATTGTCTATTAAAATGAATCTCATAATATTATTTGTCCCTACACAGAACCATAGGTTCCGATATATTTTATAGATTATTCTGATTGAATAGTGTTTATTTTCTTTAATTAATATTTGCAACAATCCGCTTTAGATGAATCGGACTGAAATTTTTGTGATCATTTTTTTGTTCATAACAAATGAATAACATTATTTGTATTGATTGTAATTTACTTGTTGACTGTAGTTGGCTTTCAGACTTTTTTTGTATTGACTGCACTTCACTCACAATAATATTTATTTAAAAGACATATCTAATAATAACACGGGTTGTATTGGGGTGAGCAATTAGAACACGCGTAATAATGCAAGTTTATTTATCGACCACACTGGTCCACAATGAGTTTATAAGTAAGAGTGACAGGAAGAGGTGACTATACACAGATAAGTGATTGTTACAGTAATGCCATCTAAATAAGAGTTACACGTTTATTTACTGACCGCTCTGGTCCATAGTGAGTTTATAAGTAAGAGTGACAGGAAGAGGTGACGATACACAGATAAGTAATTGTTACAGTAATGCCATCTAAATAAGAGTTACACGTTTATTTACTGACCGCTCTGGTCCATAGTGAGTTTATAAGTAAGAGTGACAGGAAGAGGTGACGATACACAGATAAGTAATTGTTACAGTAATGCCATCTAAATAAGAGTTACACGTTTATTTACTGACCGCTCTGGTCCACAATGAGTTTATAAGTAAGAGTGACAGGAAGAGGTGACTATACACAGATAAATAATTGTTACAGTAATACCATCTAAATAAGAGTTGCAAGTTTATTTATAGACCACTCTGGTCCACAATGAGTTTATAAGTATGTAAGAGTGACAGGAAGAGAAGATGATACACAGATAAGTAATTGTTACAGTAATACCATCTAAATAAGAATTAATTGTCTATCTTATGTGATAAGTAATACCATATACACATCTAAAACACAATATTTTACCCAGTACGAAGGTTACCCTCCGTGGTCGATTAGCAAGCTGGGGGTCGCGGGTTCAAATCCCCGAGTGCGCCAGTAAGATTTTTTTAATATAATATATAGTAAAGTTGAGGCACGTTCAAGAGTGGAAGATGCTATTAGTATCACCATTCAGAATTAAAACGCTGCTTGAAATGGCTTTGGCCGTGTTTGCCGACCAGATACCCCTGCCCTCCCCACCATGTTAAGCCTTACAACATTACCCGATTGGGGATGCCAATAAACTAGTACCTACTAGTTCTTTATTTGGTTTCTGTTCTGAACCTACCAATACTAATTAAGAGGAATGTACTTAGGTACTTGATTTGGTTAATTTTAATATTATTTGTGAACTTATCTAACTTTTTTTACTTTTCCTGTAAACTCTATAAGTTGGCCCTGGAAGCTGGCGACGCCCCTGGTTTATTTGTGTAAATACCACACAAGAGTTATGTGAATACGCTCTCAGTAATTGGAGCCAGTGAGACTATGGCACCCCCGATTGGGGAATGTTGTGAGGCTGAAGGTAGTGGGGAGAGGAAGTACATGTGGATGTGTTCAAACCTTTTCACTAAACTCGGCCAAAGCCATTTTAAGGAACGTTTCAACTCTAAATGGTGATCGTACACCAGGGCGATACTGAGAAAATCTGGATCTCTGGAACGTGGCGCAAATATACTATATATTATTTTACATGAGTTTATTGTGAAATAACACAAATTAATCAAATAAAATTGACTTGGTCACGCCGGGAATCGATCCGCAACCTCCGGCTTTGTAGCCAAGAGCCTTACCCCTCAACCACGGAGGCTGTCAAACTATTATACATCAATAGTACATTAAAAGCTAGATTAAATAGATTAATAGAAGTAGAATCAACAGAGTAGTATAAATTACGGAAAATAATATATTCGCTCTACCTTGAGTACGAGTATATTAATGATTTATGAAAATGACATAACTGAATCCCTCGGTCTCAAACAACAAGTGGACAGTATATACACTGATTTTAGTAAAGCTTTTGATAAAGGTTCGACATCACATATTTTTAACTCCGATTGTTGTGCATCATAGGTAAATTATTGAGTTGGATTGTTAGTTGCCTCAACAATAGGATGTTTAGCGTAAAGATTAATTCTGTTCAATCTTACATAGGTATTTGAGTCAACAAGTGAAGTTCCTCAAGGGTCCCATCTAAGCCCAATATTATTCTTACTATTAAGCAATGACATTGTTGACCAATTTAAAGATGTAGAAGTCCTAATATTTGCTAACGACATAAAATATATAAAATAATACGAAATATATACGATTGCCAAATTTTACAGAGTAACTTAGGTCAACTTCATCAATGGTGTGAACACAATGCTTTATATTTGAACATTCAGAAATGTCAAGTAATAAGATTTTCCAGAACCAATTTTAATATAGTCCATGAATATAGGTACATTAAATTATATTAAATGAAAACAATATAATACCAGTGTAACATTCGATGGAAATCCACATTCATTGCACAGATTAACGATATAACTAATAAGGCTTTTAAGATGCTTGGCTTCCTTTGCAGAACTTTAATTGATTTCAAGTCCCTAGATTGTATGAGAACCCTCCTTATTTCATTAGTAGGTCAAGTGAAATATAATTCACCTATAGAGACCAACCTTTGTATAAAGTTCACTATGGAAATAGTTCAGCCTAATTTTCTTAGGTACCTACGTAAATTTTAAGCTCAGAATTCCAATTGAATAAATTAATTATATCAGTTTGATGTATCAATGGCATCTAATAACAATGTCCGACAGGAGAATTATGTCAGACCTGGCAGTGTTACTCAGAGTCGTTAAAAACTTTATTGACAGCCCTGCCATCGCTGCCAGTATTAAATTCCATGTGCCGACTAGGAACACAAGACAAAATGAAACATTCATATATACACAAAGAACTATCAGACTCACTCACTAATAACTGGGCAACAAGTTTTGGGGTACTATTGACATTTTTACTGACTCCATTTATAGAATTAAGTGTAATCTATGCCAGCACTTTGTTGAATCCCACAAATTTTAAAAGCGTTAATAATTAATGTAGTTTCAGTGATTGGTGTGATATATTGTTCTATATTATTTCATTTTACTGTTTTACTAATATTGTTTATATTGAGTTTATAAGTTTTTAGATTATTTCATGCTTTAATATTCGATTGCTCACTAGTATACCTATTCTTTTCGGACTGGGCGTAAAACCAAATAAAATAAGTAACAATCATATTATATGTTATTCTAAGCACCCTTTCCCCAACCCGTGACCTATGGCACGGGTACCCATACCCTAATCCCAATTTGAAATTTATAATTCTATTCAAAGGGTATAAAATAAATAAGTGTTATAAAATATGCAAAATAAACAAGGCCAACTGTAACTAATAAAATTATATCGCATCCTGGTATCCATGGCTCAGGTACCCTCGAAGCCTCCAAGTCTTCACGTCCACCGTTCGCCTCGGATTCGTTGATTGGCGGCTATGGCGACTCTGGCGGCTCTGACGGCTCGCCCCCGTCCTCGTCGCGCCCTTGGTCTTCTGCCGCGGTTGGCGCTACATCCTCTGCGGTTATCTCGATCACATGGTCTAACTGTAATCGTTTCATTTGCTCAATATTCCGTTCTGGGCTCCATACAAATTGAGAATATTCGTTGATTGGCGGCTCTGGCGACTCTGGCAGATCTGACGGCTCGCCCCCATCCTCGTCGCGCCCTTGGTCTTCTGCCGCGGTTGGCGCTACATCCTCTGCGGTTATCTCGATCACATGGCCGGACTGTAATCGTTTCATTTGCTCAATATTCCGTTCTGGGCTCCATACAAATTGAGAATATTCGTTGATTGGCGGCTCTGGCGACTCTGGCGGCTCTGACGGCTCGCCCCCGTCCTCGTCGCGCCCTTGGTCTTCTGCCGCGGTTGGCGCTACATCCTCTGCGGTTATCTCAATCACACGGTCGGACTGTAATCGTTTCATTTGCTCAATATTCCGTTCTGGGCTCCATACAAATTGAGAATATTCGTTGATTGGCGGCTCTGGCGACTCTGGCGGCTCTGACGGCTCGCCCCCGTCCTCGTCGCGCCCTTGGTCTTCTGCCGCGGTTGGCGCTACATCCTCTGCGGTTATCTCGATCACATGGTCTAACTGTAATCGTTTCATTTGCTCAATATTCCGTTCTGGGCTCCATACAAATTGAGAATATTCGTTGATTGGCGGCTCTGGCGACTCTGGCAGATCTGACGGCTCGCCCCCATCCTCGTCGCGCCCTTGGTCTTCTGCCGCGGTTGGCGCTACATCCTCTGCGGTTATCTCGATCACATGGCCGGACTGTAATCGTTTCATTTGCTCAATATTCCGTTCTGGGCTCCATACAAATTGAGAATATTCGTTGATTGGCGGCTCTGGCGACTCTGGCGGCTCTGACGGCTCGCCCCCGTCCTCGTCGCGCCCTTGGTCTTCTGCCGCGGTTGGCGCTACATCCTCTGCGGTTATCTCAATCACACGGTCGGACTGTAATCGTTTCATTTGCTCAATATTCCGTTCTGGGCTCCATACAAATTGAGAATATTCGTTGATTGGCGGCTCTGGCGACTCTGGCGGCTCTGACGGCTCGCCCCCGTCCTCGTCGCGCCCTTGGTCTTCTGCCGCGGTTGGCGCTACATCCTCTGCGGTTATCTCGATCACATGGTCGGACTGTAATCGTTTCATTTGCTCAATATTCCGTTCTGGGCTCCATACAAATTGAGAATATTCGTTGATTGGCGGCTCTGGCGACTCTGGCGGCTCTGACGGCTCGCCCCCGTCCTCGTCGCGCCCTTGGTCTTCTGCCGTGGTTGGCGCTACATCCTCTGCGGTTATCCCGATCACATGGTCGGACTGTAATCGTTTCATTTGCTCAATATTCCGTTCTGGGCTCCATACAAATTGAGAATATTCGTTCATTTTCACTACTTCTGGAGAGCATTTCCACGGCATCTCTCTGCAACAAGATAAATATCTGTTAAATGTTAATATTTAAATTAAAAACTCTTTGGATAATAACCATTCGTAAAATGTTGACAAATTCAATTAAAAACGTATTAAAACAATATAATCTAGAAAATGAGAATCGCAGCGGACTCTCTGCTGCTTTGCATACCTATTGCTGTACCAAATTTCTAAACTAAAATGTGATCTAGAGCAGTGTTCCGCAAACTTTTTGTTTTCAAGGTACACCTATCAAATCAATCAATTTTAGAGGAACACCAAAGAAAAAAGCAGTATTTATTTATTACATAATACCAACTTAGCGCGAAAGCTTTCAATTTTGACCGAAGACGTTAAAATATAAGAATTCTTGGCTTGCATTTTTATGTTGAGCTCATTATATATGTAAGTTTTATTACCCATTCTTCTTCTTTAAACTCATAAGCAAAATCTGAACCATGGGCCTCTAAAAACGCCTGGAACTCATTTTTTAGCTCGTAAATCCGAAATAGCACTTTTCCGCGAGAAAGACATCGTACTTCTGTATGAACAGAAGTGATATGATCTGCTCCCATTTGCTTTCTTATTATTTCACAATACCTTGAATTTTTTCCGCGGCACACCAACTGATGACCACGGTACACCAGTGTGCCGCGGAACACGCTTTGCGGAACACTGATCTAGAGGATACTGTGTGGAGGGTCTTTTTAGGGAAAGGATGGAGAGAATAGCTAAATAATCTAAATAAGCTATCATTTTTGTCAGAAATATCCTCTGTGTTTGAAAACAATATTAAATCAAATGAAAGTGTAATATTTTTCGGCGACATAAATTTAAATTTATTAAACAAAAATGATCCTATCATAATAAATTATGAAAATATTCTTACAAATAACTATTTGAAAAAATGTATAGATGGCGTCACTAGGGAAGTAATTGTTAAACAGAAAATAAATAGTTCATGTATCGATCATTTCTACGTGCGAATAAGCGGTAAACTGCCCGCTGGATTAACCAGTACAATCTTCGCATGTGTATGTGACTATAACATTGCCGATCACAACACAACAGCTATAAGTATACGCTATAACTCGGTAGATAATTTAAACTCAAATGATTATAATAAAGTTAAAATTCTTTCGCAAAAACTGCTTGATAAACATATTTGTAATTATGATTGGAAATCGCTTCTAAAGGAAACCGAATGTTCTGTTATTTATTTGAAAATTAAAAATTATTTTGATGACTTGTATAAAAAAAGCACAATTGAAATAAGCAAAAAATCAAAAAACCGACCGCATGCCATAAATGAATGGATATCTACTGATGCACTTTATAAAATTAAAAAAAGAGATTTTTTATACAAACGTTGGAGAAATGCTCCAACGAACAAATACTATGAAAAAGAATATAAGTGTTTTCGAAATATTTTAAATAAATTGTTAATAAAATTAAAAACCTCATACTATAATGATAAATTCAAAAATATATTTCAAGACTCAAAAAAAACATGGGACGAATGTAATCAAATTTTAGGAAAGAAATGTAAAAATGATTGTGACCAAGTTGCATCCAAATATTTGATGAAAGATCGGACCGAAGAAAGCGTAACAAATGACTTTGTTGATTATTTCTCTGACAATGTTTGCAATATGTTACATAAATGTAATCACAGGACAACTGGGTTTGAACCAGAGGAGATGCCTCAAAGCATGTACCTACCTAGGGCTAAAATTGCTGATATAGAAAACATTGTGAAGCAACTTAAAAGCTCTTCTCCTGGAATCGATAATATCAGAATGAGCGATATTAAAAAACATATATTAACATTAGGTCTAATTATAACCCATTTTGTGAACAGAATCTTATTTGAAGCAAAAATTCCAGATGATTTAAAATGTAGTATTATCAGACCCATTTATAAAGGAGGTGATCACACCATTTTGGGTAATTATAGACCAATCAGTATTTTGCCATCACTCGAAAAAATTCTTGAAAAATACATTCAAATTAAATTAATAAAATATTTGGAAGATTTTTCTATTATTGATACTAACCAATATGGATTCCAAAAAAAAAGGGCACTGAAGTGCTACTTCAAAAGTTTGCCAGCTTGATAAATAATAATTTAAATAATAAACATCATGTATTAGTCTTATTTATAGATTATTCCAAGGCATTTGACACTATTAACCATAAAAAATTGTTGAAAATACTAGAAATCATAGGAATAAGAGGGAAACTTCTAAAACTATTTGAAAATTATTTGAACAACAGGTGCATGCAAATAAAGCTTTTGAACACATTAAGTAAAAAAAGAAAAATCTTAGCAGGTGTTCCTCAAGGTTCCATATTAGGTCCTATTTTATATATAATTTATGTATCTTTTATTAAATTTATTTTTAAACATGTAAAACACTTTGTGTACGCGGATGATACTGCATTGGTGTTTTCTTGCAGTGATTTGCAATTATGTATTGAACTTTTACAAAAAGATTACATTGAACTTTTAAAATGGTCTCACGACTCTGGCCTAATCATAAATGCAAAAAAAACTAAATTGATACACATTAGATCACCCAATGCCAAGGTAAATACTATTATACCCGAAATTAAAACACACAATTCAGATTGCCTACATGTTGGTATCCCTGCGTTGTGTACATGTGAAAATATTGAACTGGTTAAAAAATATGTTTATTTAGGTGTTATTATTGATTGTTTTTTCAAATGGGATTTACAGATAAATAAAGTCTGTGAACGACTGAGATCTATTATTAGTAGATTATATAAATTAAAATTTTATGTTCCAATATGCACACTTCGAATAATTTATTTATCACTAGCTGAATCTATCATAAGGTATGGAATTACAGCTTGGGGATTTTCCTCTAAAACAAATATAAATCATGTTCAATCAGTTCAAAATTCTCTTGTTAAATTATTAGCTCATAAAAGTTTATATGAACAAAGGCATAATGTTCCATACCTTTATCAAAATCTGAAAATCCTCTCGGTAAGAGCAATTATGTGGTATAAAATAATTTTTCAGCACATAAATAGCCCTATGTACATAAATAGACTGGAACACACTTACAATACTCGTTTTACATTAAATGAAGGACTAATCGTACCAAAGCATGTAAACAAATATGGACAAAGAACGCTAGACTACATGATACCAAATTGTTTAAATATGTTACCTGCAGAAATCAAAAAATGTACAAATATAAAAAGAAATTTTTTGTTGAAAAATTGGCTAGCTGAAAGAAATAGTTTGTACTAGACTCTAATACAAACTATTTCTAACTGCATACGCTTTAATTGTTTTTTGTTTTTATTTTTATTGTATTACACCTCTCATGATATGAATGTATACATTTGATATAATCTGTTTAAGTTAAAAGCACCCAATGACAAACTACTTTAAAGTAGTTTATTGGGACTTTTTGATTTTTGTATATTATTTTGATATTTAATAAAAATAAAAAAAAAAGGTTCTGGGAAAGAAAGAGACGAGAGGGGTGGGTAGGAATCTGGGGGGCAATGTGTCCAGGAGTTACGGACGTATGAATCTATCCCTCACACGGCGGTGCAAGGCGATGGGTCGAGAGATTCAGCAATAGTCATTTTTCCAGGTTTTTATTTATAAAGTGCAGGAGTTCAGCGGGAGCAGTAGCTGCGTACAGAGGCAGATGTTTGTCGGGTGTGGCAATTGACTTTGGTAGGTAAATACTGAATATGCAAAAAATGGAGTAAACCAGTGTCTTCACACTGGCAATGATGTTTATTGTTGATCGCAGATAGCAACGTAATGATCGTTATATTATTATAATGATGTGAATGTGTTTCATAAGACGTTAAATTTATAATTTCTACATAACTGAATAAATAATACAAATCAGTTTCGTACCTAGGTAGGTACTACTAATTATAAGGAAATACTACATACTTGAATATTCCAACTGGAGGTTCGAAATCTCCTCACATTTCTCATCATTCTGTGATGTCATTCTTCAATAGAAGAAACCACGAAAATATTTCATCCCCACGGACATTAAAACAATACCGAATATAATATTCATATTACAAAAATCTAAACAAAAAAAAACATAACTTAACAATAAATTTAACCATAAAATTCTTTATGGAGCGCCCTCGAGGCGATTTAAAAAAAAACGGAATTATAAGAATGATCAATTTATGCTTATTAATAACCTTCCCAACTAATTATTAGTCAGTTTATACACACACTAAATGCACGGGCGTCGACAATCCCAACCTAAAATTTGTTCACATACTCGTAGCTTCTTCGATTGGTAGATAATATCATAATTAAACAGTTGAAAAGTAGCAAAAAATACTTGCGTAATCCCAGTTCCCAGTGGATTTCAAATCATATTAGTTAGTATGTAACACAATGTACCAAGGGAATAATATCTCGTTTGTCTATTTTCAGCATATTTAAAGCATGTTCACACAAGACATGGAAAGGCTAAACATGATAATTAAACTGGTAGAGGACCGATGAAAGTAGAATCTATATCTCCAATAAAACACATTTGTTTTAAGTTCTAGACCAGTGATACTCAACCTTTTTCTTCTGCGGGCCACATTCATATGTTTGTAAAGCTACGCGGGCCGCAACACTATACTGGTCAGTGTTGCCAACGGTGTGAGCTTAATTCCCCCTTTTATTATTCGAAGAACTTCGCTGAAAAAAAATTCCGCACAGCCAAAAACATCATATGTAATTCCCAACAACAATTTTTCGAAATCCATGGGGGGGGGGGGGGGGTAGCTACGGAATTCCATTTTCGAAAATTTATATAAAATACTTTTACTATCCTCTTCGAGTTTCAACGTCTGTACGTCAAAGTCGCAATTAATCTCAAATTAACGTGATATAGAATGCCAGATTTTGTAAATCATGTTCCTGATATTAAATGTATGGAGGGCCGCACAAAATAGCTCGGCGGGCCGCAGGTTGAGTATGACCTAGACCAACATCTGATCCAGTCTCTGAACCACTACCATACCATCCCAAACTATTTCACCTATTACAGAATGCGTTGCAGTTGGAGTCTAATAATTAACTTGTTCCATTTCTGTCACCTCCATGTTAATATTATATTTTAAATTGTTCTCTTTTCACCTGTTGTCTAACACCGCATGCAGCGCTTTGTCTTCTTGTTCTTCAAACTCTTTCAATATACCTTTGAAACTTAAATATTTTTTTCGAAAATGCCTTTTTGCTTGTTTATTACAAATAAAAGACATATTTTAGTTAAAATAGTACTTATTATAAATCTTATATAATCATAGTATATTAAATTATATAATCGTATAATACATTACAACTACAATACCCATTCATTCTTCACTCTCAATTTAATTACTTTTCAGACAAAACATAATATATCCTTATTCCCTAACTAAGTGGTCTAGTATGTACATTAGGGTGTCCCAGGACATAAGGAAGAATTTTTTTTAATGAATTTAAATATGCACACCCTCTTATTTTATTCCATTTGATCCCAATAACTCATATAATAAATATTATTTTGATTAAACACCGACAACCCGTGCTGACTTGATGCCAAACATATGGTACAAAAATTTGTACAGAGTTAATATGGAACGATTTTAAACTTTCATTTTTGTCGGATAAATAAAATTGAAATATGCACAAATGTTCAATTATGTAGTATTTTATATTTAAAAATGATTTATTGATTAAATTTTCTCTTCAAATTTGGTTTTTTACAGTCAGGATAAATCTTCCCTTGTTTCTGAACGCATCGTAACAAAAAATGTTTTTGTTCTTCTTCGACCGTGATTGCCATGCAAATCTTGCATTAACTTAACAGCTCTTTCAGCTGTATCATTCACTACCCTCAGTGACAACACCTTATTTCTAGCTTCTTGATACGAAGCATTATTTGACAACATCGTAGGGCATTCGTTAAGAATCTGGCATCTATTTTCAGACGATCAAACAAAGACTTGCTTTTAACTGAAATGAAGTCGTAAATATTTTTCTCTGAAAAAAAATTCACTAAATTATGATATGAACAAAAACCTCAATAGAAAACATAAATGTAACAACTTATTAAACTTACCATACTATTTACCATCAATATCTTCCTTCGATGGGATGTAACGTTTGTCATGGTTTGGTAAATTTTTATTTTAGTTGTTTGATCCACAGCGTCGTCAAACAGCGATAAAATAGATACTTCATCGGTCAAATACCATAAATGCTTACTGAACTTCTGCAAAGCTGCCATTGAGATGTTTTCATCAATTTTTCGTAAGCCTTCACCGATTTCAAAAAGCACGAGTCCTGGCAACTTGACATAGGATGTTACTATGAACAGGCAAACGTCTAAAAGTGCCGCCTTATCCTTACCGGTAATTTTAAATTGCGCACAAAGTAATGATATTTTCAACAAATAAAGCGCCCTTGCCATCCATCAAACACCTGGAGGCCGAATCTTAAATTTTCTCGCTGTATCTCCGCCTAAAAATATCACACAGAGCTCTAACAACTCTTGATAGCCATCTCCAAGTATTTTTGTTGTCAGTGCAGTTTTGGGAGTGGTTAGGTGCAATGTGAAATTTTCTCTGTAGCACTGAATTTTATCGGGATCAACATTTTTCCAGTTATCTCGAAACTTTTTGAAGAGTGGGATGTCAGGGCTTGTAGTCACTTGACTGATTTTTACTTCAAACACAGCTTTTAATACCAACTCATACACATGATGGCGGCAAGCAAAAATAAACATTTCTCTACTAGGTTTTTGTTCAAGAAGCACACAAGCACCATTGCTGAAGCTGTAGTATCACAATCGAATTCTTTAAATTGAAGACTTACTTATTGGAAACTGATCAATATTATAACTTTGGAGTAATTAAGTCTTTTCGCATCGACGTTTTACTGGTTTCAGTTTGAGTTTTCTGTAGGGGTTTTGGAAAATCTTCTAAATTTGTGTCTTCGTTAGAATCAGAAGATGAGTCGTTTTGTAACGGTTCGTAAGACGATGTTGAAGGAGTTGGCGCAAATAAAAATTTAGTACGCCGCTTTTCTTCCTCGATTGTTCTAAGGCGCGCTCTCTCCTCTTTATCTGTCATTTTTTTGTCAACCCCCCTAAGTAGCCAGGACAACCTGGCTTTATTAGCCGCTGCAAGAAGATTCTTCTTCTTTTTCATTTATTTTTATTAATTCAAGAGACTGAACAACGTCGTCAAGAGTTTGTACAAAACAACAAACTGTGTTTGAACAAACTCTTGACGACGTTGTTCAAATATGATTTTTTGAGTTTTTTCACACAAGTAGGTAAAGATTTGGTTAGTACACGCGCCTTTTCTCAATAAATAACACACTCGCGAATAGTGAGATTAGCACTTTGATTGATAGTTAAATTCGCTTCCCGGATATTGTAGAACAAAACTTCAAGAACTTGTTCATTAGATGGCAGTTTAGAACCCGATATTTGGTGTTTTATGACTCCTATTAAAAACATACTCTTTTTAGCAGTGCGTAAATCTAACGACATTTTGCCTGACTGAGTGATATTCGTTTACTAACAAAAAAGCAACTTACTACAAGCTCATCAACACGTTTGCTCGCGAGAAGTGTTAAAAAGTTTCGATGCAAGTCGGCACGGGTTACAGTGGTCCCAAGTAAGTGTTTTGTCATTATTGAAACAAAATTAGAGGGTATGCGTTGAAAACTAACAACTTTAATTTTTTTGGGACACCCTAATGTGCATAATTAATTAGTGTGATATGTATACTAATAATTTCTCAAAATTTTCACCTTCTTATAATTCTCTAACTTCTCCATCCTCTTCTTGCAAACCAAACTAGATTTACATCATTTTAATTATTTTTCTTTTTTATATTATAGTAGTGTATAGATTCTATGTCCGCAAACTGTAAAATTCACTCGCCATAACATAAGGTCATCCCTAGCATGGAGGGTGAAATATCACAAAAAACCACATGTACTCACTAAATCTTGTATCAATAAAATAAAATAAATAAAATAATGACAATATGTTAGAATCTGTCTTAAATGCACTAAGCAGGCTAGAGTTGAGATTAGACAAAAATATTATTATGTATGTAATTGTTTCACAAGATTTGATTTTTTTTTTTTTTTTATAGTGAATACCTCACAAGAGTCCCAACTGCTCCCGTCTGGAGCCAGTGAGACTATGGCATCCCCAATTGGGGGATGTTGTGAGGCTGAAGGTAAGTGGGGAAGGGAAAGAGGAAGGTGGGGAAGTACCTGGCTATTCAGATCTAGTCACTAAACACGGCTAAAGCCATTTGGAGCAACGTTTCAATTCTGAATGGTGGTCTTACACCAGGGCGATACTGGTAGTATCTTCCACTCTGGAACGTGCCGCAAATATACTATATATTATTTTAATTAATTAATTGTGAAATAACACAAATTAATCTAATAAAATTTGTTTGCGCACGCCGGGTTCGAACCCGCGACCTTCGGAATGGCAGTCCAATGCGTTACCACTGGACTATGCCGGCCGTCCCCCATCCCCCAATTGGGGAAGCCATAGTCTCACTGGCTCCAGACGGGAGCAGTTGGGACTCTTGTGAGGTATTCACTATAAAAGAAAAAGGAAAATAGTATTGTTGAATTATTTTTTTTGCAATAAACCGCAAATAATGTTATTGAGTCGTTCTGGATAAATTGCAATTTATCCAGAACGACTTGGAACTTTGCCGACTCTTCTTTGGCAGACAATTCTGGTCAGGCATTCTGTTTAGGCGGGATCGGGGTGAATCTTCTTCACCACTGCCCTGCATTATGACAATAATTACTTGTTCCAGAGTGGAATGTACCGCTAGTCGATCAGTATTATTGTCGCCCTGGGGTAAGACCATGAAATGGCTTTAGCTGTATTTGGTGACCAGATCTGAACAGTCTTATCTCCCCCTCCCCACTACCCTCAGCCTCACAACATACCTCAATTGGCGGTTCAGAGCACTTGGGACTCTTGTGCAGTATTCAATAATAAAACATACTATTTTTGTTCTGTACTGTATGTGAAACACTTATGTTTTATAATTTTTCCTGACAATATGACTGAATAATTTACCGGGAACCATGTAGCAAATGTAAAAAGTATTTATTCGTCTGAGAAGTACTTCCTAACAACTTGTTCTCTCCCTCCGCGAGCTGCTATTGCTACTACTCTGCTGACATCTTCTAGAATCATCTTTTAGAAGCTCAACCTCTTCTAATACAATATCGTCACTATAATCGTCTGTCAATCTGAAATTAAAGAACAATTATTATCTTGAATTGTTGCCTTCCTTTCTTTCGACGCAATTAAGATATAATACCTATGTCTCGACGACATCTAATGACAAATTTAACAAAGCCTTTCCTACAAAAATAAAAGTTGGTTATTTACAGGTAAAAAAAATATAATAAGCAGTAATTGTTGATTGAGGTACTAGTACATATTGAATCATTTGGCGGGTTGGAAATAAGCCGACATAGCTCAGTGGTTTCAGAGCACCTGACCGGACATCAGAAGGCAGGGGTGCAATTCCCGTTGGCGGCATTTATTTTTACTCGGGAGATATTTTCAATTTGTATTGATCGTTCAGGCGACTAATTATTGCTTAAAATAATTTGTTATCCTTTATGCTATGCATAAAACCTTGTCTTATAAACAAAAAATAAGTGTAGACTGTACTTCGTTGAAATGAATAGTGAACGTGGAAGAACAGTTTGTTTCTGTTTAAAATACTTTTGTAGTATCCCGGAATCGTGGGAAGATTCATAGCTTAAGTACGACAAGCAAAAAGGGTAATTTTAGTTGATTTTAATAAACAAAGATTCAAAATTTGAAACAATTGATTTTTATAAACATTAGTTTATCATTAAAAAAATAATTATAATAGGTACCTTTAATGACCAAGTCAAAAAGTGTATTGTTGAAAAACATACCTAGTAAAAAATACGTCCCAATTCTATGATTATACTCGTATAGTCTGGTCATTTCGTTTTTGAGTGTACTATTGTACTTGTTCCAAATAAAGTGGTCTTGGACAGTACCCGGAAAACGTGCATTCATACTTAATATTGTCAACATAGCATCAGAGACCTGTTTATCAAACATATAAAACTACAAATAAAATATGTAAAACCGCACAATCTGGCTATTTTATTTGTTTAATTATTGTGAAATTATATATTTACCACTTGAACTTTAAGCGAATAAAATCCCTTGTGGTTTTTGTACTGCTTCTCGTGTCATGAAGGGGTGACGATGGAGATGTGGGTGCAATCGATGCAGCCTAGAACACGAGGAAAGTTTCATTTGTCCCTGAAAGCACTCTCTATTCATCATATGCATATTTTCATTAGTTGAACGAAAATGTATCCATCTTTTATAAAGGTACTCCAAAAGTGCTTTCACAAACACTTCGATACATTGACTTACAGTCGTCTGACCTATGGCCGACACGTGATCTTGGCCTACTCCACGTTGGTAACTTCCTGTGGCAAAGAAACTAATTGGTGCTAATCCCTGTCAACAATATCTTAATCCTTCATTATAATAATACAACTAACTAATCCTCTCTTTTGATTGTTTTAAACATCGAGTTTATCTTGTTTTTTTACTAAGATATAATAATTAATTAAATACACTCACTTTAACATACATTGGAAGACACTGAATGAGATCAATGGGTCAATGAGATCTTTAGCCTAAGTGTCTGAATTCCATCTCTCCAAGTTCGAACGGATTTAATTGATCGCGTAAATGACGTCTTTCAATCCTACGAGCTTCGCTAATATTCCTCCGTTCATTAATAAACCAGTAATTTTGAAAGCTAAAGATTTTGCGGGCTTTTATGACAGAATTTCTTATGAATGGGAATATTTATAATTGACCATAGATCACGAATTTAGTCAATATAGTATTGACATAAGGTTATATCGATCGCCCGTGCTTCACCTCCAGGTCTGACATTATTGTATTGTAAAAAGTATTTATTTCACTTGAACATGCGTTTTCCTCAGGCTCTCTGCTCTCGACTCGACGTTTCCTGCCATTCGCTTCCACGTTATACATTTTCCTTACACCCCTTTCTTTTTTTCATTACAAACGCCACATTTCACAACATATTGATTCAATTAACAGTGCTGTCTTAAGAGGACTTTGGGGGTGCCCAATTTCTTCAACCATAACATTCATGTAATCGGATATAGGAGAAGGAGAACTCCGTACACCCCTTTCTTTTTTCATTACAAACGCCACATTTCACAACATATTGATTCAATTAACAGTGCTGTCTTAAGAGGACTTTGGGGGTGCCCGATTTCTTCAACCATAACATTCATGTAATCGGATATAGGAGAAGGAGAACTCCGTACACCCCTTTCTTTTTTCATTACAAACGCCACATTTCACAACATATTGATTCAATTAACAGTGCTGTCTTAAGTCACTTGTTTTATGTCAGCAGTTCTAGTGTTAACTATTTAAGAAATATAATTGTTCAGCGCCCTTGAAGTGATTTCTCACGAAAACGGCGCTATATAAATTAACCAAATATCATTATTATTATTACCAGATACCTACCACATTGTTACTGTTGTGTTAAGTGTTTCTCGAGCGTCCCCGATTTTTGCTACCATTTGCTCCTGTATACCATATTGTTACTTTTAAAAAAACATCACATTCCAGTCTAGTTAAGTCATCTACGGGCGTCTCCGACTTTTTCTGCTATTCAAACCACTCTCTAAACATTCCCAACACTAATAAGAAAACATCACATTCCAGTCTAGTTAAGTCATCTACGGGCGTCTCCGACTTTTTCTGCTATTCAAACCACTCTCTAAACATTCCCAACACTAATAAGAAAACATCACATTCCAGTCTAGTTAAGTCATCTACGGGCGTCTCCGACTTTTTCTGCTATTCAAACCACTCTCTAAACATTCCCAACACTAATAAGAAAACATCACATTCCAGTCTAGTTAAGTCATCTACGGGCGTCTCCGACTTTTTCTGCTATTCAAACCACTCTCTAAACATTCCCAACACTAATAAGAAAACATCACATTCCAGTCTAGTTAAGTCATCTACGGGCGTCTCCGACTTTTTCTGCTATTCAAACCACTCTCTAAACATTCCCAACACTAATAAGAAAACATCACATTCCAGTCTAGTTAAGTCATCTACGGGCGTCTCCGACTTTTTCTGCTATTCAAACCACTCTCTAAACATTCCCAACACTAATAAGAAAACATCACATTCCAGTCTAGTTAAGTCATCTACGGGCGTCTCCGACTTTTTCTGCTATTCAAACCACTCTCTAAACATTCCCAACACTAATAAGAAAACATCACATTCCAGTCTAGTTAAGTCATCTACGGGCGTCTCCGACTTTTTCTGCTATTCAAACCACTCTCTAAACATTCCCAACACTAATAAGAAAACATCACATTCCAGTCTAGTTAAGTCATCTACGGGCGTCTCCGACTTTTTCTGCTATTCAAACCACTCTCTAAACATTCCCAACACTAATAAGAAAACATCACATTCCAGTCTAGTTAAGTCATCTACGGGCGTCTCCGACTTTTTCTGCTATTCAAACCACTCTCTAAACATTCCCAACACTAATAAGAAAACATCACATTCCAGTCTAGTTAAGTCATCTACGGGCGTCTCCGACTTTTTCTGCTATTCAAACCACTCTCTAAACATTCCCAACACTAATAAGAAAACATCACATTCCAGTCTAGTTAAGTCATCTACGGGCGTCTCCGACTTTTTCTGCTATTCAAACCACTCTCTAAACATTCCCAACACTAATAAGAAAACATCACATTCCAGTCTAGTTAAGTCATCTACGGGCGTCTCCGACTTTTTCTGCTATTCAAACCACTCTCTAAACATTCCCAACACTAATAAGAAAACATCACATTCCAGTCTAGTTAAGTCATCTACGGGCGTCTCCGACTTTTTCTGCTATTCAAACCACTCTCTAAACATTCCCAACACTAATAAGAAAACATCACATTCCAGTCTAGTTAAGTCATCTACGGGCGTCTCCGACTTTTTCTGCTATTCAAACCACTCTCTAAACATTCCCAACACTAATAAGAAAACATCACATTCCAGTCTAGTTAAGTCATCTACGGGCGTCTCCGACTTTTTCTGCTATTCAAACCACTCTCTAAACATTCCCAACACTAATAAGAAAACATCACATTCCAGTCTAGTTAAGTCATCTACGGGCGTCTCCGACTTTTTCTGCTATTCAAACCACTCTCTAAACATTCCCAACACTAATAAGAAAACATCACATTCCAGTCTAGTTAAGTCACCTACGGGCGTCTCCGACTTTTTCTGCTATTCAAACCACTCTCTAAACATTCCCAACACTAATAAGAAAACATCACATTCCAGTCTAGTTAAGTCATCTACGGGCGTCTCCGACTTTTTCTGCTATTCAAACCACTCTCTAAACATTCCCAACACTAATAAGAAAACATCACATTCCAGTCTAGTTAAGTCATCTACGGGCGTCTCCGACTTTTTCTGCTATTCAAACCACTCTCTAAACATTCCCAACACTAATAAGAAAACATCACATTCCAGTCTAGTTAAGTCATCTACGGGCGTCTCCGACTTTTTCTGCTATTCAAACCACTCTCTAAACATTCCCAACACTAATAAGAAAACATCACATTCCAGTCTAGTTAAGTCATCTACGGGCGTCTCCGACTTTTTCTGCTATTCAAACCACTCTCTAAACATTCCCAACACTAATAAGAAAACATCACATTCCAGTCTAGTTAAGTCATCTACGGGCGTCTCCGACTTTTTCTGCTATTCAAACCACTCTCTAAACATTCCCAACACTAATAAGAAAACATCACATTCCAGTCTAGTTAAGTCATCTACGGGCGTCTCCGACTTTTTCTGCTATTCAAACCACTCTCTAAACATTCCCAACACTAATAAGAAAACATCACATTCCAGTCTAGTTAAGTCATCTACGGGCGTCTCCGACTTTTTCTGCTATTCAAACCACTCTCTAAACATTCCCAACACTAATAAGAAAACATCACATTCCAGTCTAGTTAAGTCATCTACGGGCGTCTCCGACTTTTTCTGCTATTCAAACCACTCTCTAAACATTCCCAACACTAATAAGAAAACATCACATTCCAGTCTAGTTAAGTCATCTACGGGCGTCTCCGACTTTTTCTGCTATTCAAACCACTCTCTAAACATTCCCAACACTAATAAGAAAACATCACATTCCAGTCTAGTTAAGTCATCTACGGGCGTCTCCGACTTTTTCTGCTATTCAAACCACTCTCTAAACATTCCCAACACTAATAAGAAAACATCACATTCCAGTCTAGTTAAGTCATCTACGGGCGTCTCCGACTTTTTCTGCTATTCAAACCACTCTCTAAACATTCCCAACACTAATAAGAAAACATCACATTCCAGTCTAGTTAAGTCATCTACGGGCGTCTCCGACTTTTTCTGCTATTCAAACCACTCTCTAAACATTCCCAACACTAATAAGAAAACATCACATTCCAGTCTAGTTAAGTCACCTACGGGCGTCTCCGACTTTTTCTGCTATTCAAACCACTCTCTAAACATTCCCAACACTAATAAGAAAACATCACATTCCAGTCTAGTTAAGTCATCTACGGGCGTCTCCGACTTTTTCTGCTATTCAAACCACTCTCTAAACATTCCCAACACTAATAAGAAAACATCACATTCCAGTCTAGTTAAGTCATCTACGGGCGTCTCCGACTTTTTCTGCTATTCAAACCACTCTCTAAACATTCCCAACACTAATAAGAAAATATCACATTCCAGTCTAGTTAAGTCATCTACGGGCGTCTCCGACTTTTTCTGCTATTCAAACCACTCTCTAAACATTCCCAACACTAATAAGAAAACATCACATTCCAGTCTAGTTAAGTCATCTACGGGCGTCTCCGACTTTTTCTGCTATTCAAACCACTCTCTAAACATTCCCAACAAATATTTCTCTGAAAAGCACAAACAAATGTTCATTTATATATAGGGCAGAATTTTAAAATTATTTATTACTTTTTTTCGGTAAAGTTATATTGATAAACTAGCGTGTATGTGAAAAGCTAACTGATTGAAAAGTAAATTAGAAACTGACATTAAATAGTTCATGGAAAGATATATGCATCGCTTATCCAGCCAAAGAGGGTTGTTTATCTGTGGTACAAATTAAATTGATAAACTAGCGTGTATGTGAAAAGCTAACTGATTGAAAAGTAAATAAGAAACTGACATTAAATAGTTCATGGAAAGATATATGCATCGCTTATCCAGCCAAAGAGGGTTGTTTATCTGTGGTACAAATTATATTGATAAACTAGCGTGTATGTGAAAAGCTAACTGATTGAAAAGTAAATAAGAAACTGACATTAAATAGTTCATGGAAAGATATATGCATCGCTTATCCAGCCAAAGAGGGTTGTTTATCTGTGGTACAAATTATATTGATAAACTAGCGTGTATGTGAAAAGCTAACTGATTGAAAAGTAAATAAGAAACTGACATTAAATAGTTCATGGAAAGATATATACATCGCTTATCCAGCCAAAGAGGGTTGTTTATCTGTGGTACAAATTATATTGATAAACTAGCGTGTATGTGAAAAGCTAACTGATTGAAAAGTAAATAAGAAACTGACATTAAATAGTTCATGGAAAGATATATACATCGCTTATCCAGCCAAAGAGGGTTGTTTATCCGTGATACAAATTTTAAATAATAATAATTTCTCATCGAATTTGGGATATTTCCCGAAGTAATAAGTTCTATATATTTCTTCATTATGAAGATGTCGTAAAAACAAATACCATTTTAGAAACTAGATAAAATTACCTTTCAGATTTATGTATTTGATATATACTTTAATCTTTAAAAAGTGCAATATTTTATATTTTAAAACATGAAAAAAGTTTAATAAAACTTTTCACAAACATTTTTTAATAAAACTTTTCACATACATTTTTTATTAAAACGTCGCAAAATGGCAAAGAAATCATAGTTCGAATAACATTTCTTATGTCACGTATTTAACTTATTTGTTTGTAATGTATAAGCAATTTAAAATCAAAGTGGTTTTAACATAAATAATTGATTGAAGACAGCGCGCTTGAGGTGATTTTACACAAAAACGGCGCTATACAAATCGTCTAAATACTGTTACTAATATTAACAACTCTCAAAAAAAAATCGTAACAGAAAAGACAGAAAAAAAATTCGGTCGCATTTGCAGGAAATGCTCTGACCACTGAGCTAATTCGACCATATCAACTTCGGTAATTTTTAACTGTGATAGCACAACAAATATGCGTTAAGGAAATAAATATAATATTGGAAGCTCGCAGACGAAGTGTGTTACAGTTATCCAACCATAAAATATTAAAAAGTTGTTATCATTAAACACAATTCATAATTAAAACGGCCTCATAGTTAAATAAAACATATTTTTCTATATTACTCGCCGTGAAAGTTAAAATAGTTCTACTTACCATTGTAATATTTGGAAAACCACCTTTTACAATTACACCAGTAAATTTACACTAATCATCGGTCTCAAGCTTCCAATTCGATGGAACAATCCCCTATGTTTTAATTAGTATATATTAATGACATGGTGAAAATATTTTCAAAATGCAAAGTACGACTATTTGCCGATGATACACTTATATTATATAATTGGAGAAAACTATGAAGAACTAATACATATTTTAAATAATGAACTAGATAATGTATCAAGATGGCTAAAAATAAATAAGCTTAAATTAAATATAAAAAAAAAAAACAAAATGTATGGTAATTGGTTATAAGAAGGCATCCAGTGAAAGCAAAATCAAAATTGATGGTGAAATTATTGAAAATGTTACCGACATAAAATACTTAGGAGTTGTAATAGATTCCAAACTCAACTTTAACAAACATGCTGAATATACCCAAAAAAAAATTGGAAAAAAGATATTTTTTTTGGGAAGAATTCGCCAAAAACTGTCCGAAAAAACTGCAATTACCATTTATAACTCCATTATTGCTCCACATTTTAATTACTGCTCAACTATCCTTTTTCTGTGTAACTACCGAGAACAAAATAAATTTCAAATTCTCCAAAATAGGGCAATGAGAATAATACTCAGACGAAATAGATATTCAAAAGTAAATAAAATGTTAAACGAACTAAATTGGCTAACGGTGAAACAGATGTTGACCTTGAACACGATGATATTTGTACACAAAATAGTAAACAACCTGCTACCGATATATTTTTCAAATAAAATTCTATACAACAAGGACATACACAAACATAAAACTAGGAAGTGCAATGAAATCAGGCTACCAAAAAAGGACAAGGCGAATACACAGAACAGTATATTCTATAAAGGGATGAAATACTATAACGCGCTGCCGGAAAACCCAAAGACTGCACCAATTGAAAAATTCAAGATGTTGCGTAAAAGCCACATAAAACAAGAAAAAACATAGAATATTCCACTACTCTGAAATGAAACGTTGCTGGAAATGGCTGTGACTGACGCCTCCAGTTCTTTATGGACTAAGTCTGGAAGGGAAGGTCTCATTAAAGGGAGAATAGAGTCTCGAATTAGACAATGAGACAAATATAATGGCTTGGGAGCAAAGACTAAATTAGACCATCAATGCTTGGGAGTATTTGGAAATCGGATATTTTTAATAATTAATAGGTCTAATTATTGAAGACAATATTAGCCACATCTAGGTCCTAGATGTGACCGTATCCTTTTCTGATTTTTCTGTTTCATATTTTCGTTTAGAAATCGCTAATATTGTCTTCAATAATTAAATATTACAATTTGAGGTTTTACTCAATAAAGTTTTTCCCCAAAATAAAAATAAATTAATAAGTCAATATATCCGTTATGTGTTTTACAGAAAAAAATCAATATTAATCCGGAGGTAAAATAACAATAAATCCAAATATTACAAAAAATATAGTTCGTTTTATGTTTGTATTTAACACCCTTTTTGCAGAGTCCAGATTGCTTTACATAGATTAATGATGGGAAAAAAATGAACATCATTGTAAAATAATTGTCAAATACTTTTCCAATGAGTATGAAAATACATCATGATTAACTTCGGCTTATCATTTTATATTCCATTTCCATCCATTTGGTTCAGAGATTGGATGTGAATTTATATAATTAGAAAAATTTTCAAGCAATTTATCGCAAGTTTTTTTTTTTAAACTATCTCAACATTCTAACTTAACAACTACTCGCATTCATCAATAATACTCAGATTTTTTTTAAATATTTATCTAAATTTTTAGAAATATATTTTTCTAAAGTTTTTTCTAATGCAGGTAGTATAGAAATCGCCCTTTAATTATTTATTGAGGAGTGATTTCCATTTTTAACGCTATATTTACAATGCTATATTTTAATACATCAGGAATGTGGCTCGTGTCAATTATTCTGTTAATTAAGTGGGTAATTACAGGACTAAGTAATTTTACATACTTTTTAAAATCATACATACGAAATAAATCCACACCTGGTGTCTTGGAATTTTTCATACCTCCGATAATGAATTCAATTTGCTTTGCATTTGCTCTTGGTGGGTACATTGAATGAGGTAAATGTTAAATAGGACGTAATACATTATTACGTCCTATTTAATTTTTCATACCTCCGATAATGAATTCAATTTGCTTTGCATTTGCTATTAATGGGTACATTGAATGAGGTAAATATTAAATAGGACGTAATACATTATTTACTCCTTCATCAAAGAAGTCTGCAAAATTTTCTGCCACTGCATCTGTCGAAATTAGACTTTAAGAAATATTTTGATATGAATTCATCACAACCGGATTTATCTTTCCTTCCTAAAATTTTATTAATTTCATTCCACGTTTTTTAATGTCTTTAAAACAGTGATGTAGGTACTTTAAAAGGATGACGCAAATCGCGCAAAGTCGCATAGACTATGATTAGGTATGTTTGTATGTATTGTTGTTCTAAAGAAAAATCAATGCTAGTGCTAATGTCTCTTAGTAAAAGTTAAAACGAGTGTTCCGACTTTAGCCAAGAATCAAACCAACGAAAATGCCACCTGTATCTGTATTGAGTAATTGAAATATCCGACAGATGTCTCCCCTAAGGGCAATAATTGTGATTATGTACCAATACATTAAAATGAATTAGTTTATAAATAGGCTTGCAAGCCCATTTTCTTTCTCTTCTCTCTCTAAATAACGGATCAATAACAACAATGAAATAATTACGGAATTCGAGGGTGGTCGTTTTTTTTGTTACCAGTGATGTGTGTTCTAAGGAATAAAACTTATCAATTATATTTCGTTGTATCATTAATTTAACGAGGCCATTATTGTAACATATGGTCCAATCGAGCCGCATCGTGCACCAGAAAGAGCCGAAATATGAACCAGCAAAAAACCAAGAAGATGCAGATCATCATCAGATAAGTATCCCAATGCCATCCTATCAAAACTGTGACCGAATCCCGAATCCTTCCTATTTCAAATTATCCCAAATGAAATATTTAAATATGCAACAAAGATTGAAAAAAAAATTATTGTTGTTTCTGATTTTTCAGTTGTATAAAATTTTAATAGCTACCTACATTGCAAATTGATACGATTATTGTTAAATGAGCATCTCAATTGTAAGAGTTTTGTCATTGGATTTATTTAATTAAAAATAATTCACGCGAATGTTCAAATTTACCGGGTAAAATTTTGCTACAAAATAATTTCAGCGAATTTCTGATTTAAAAAGTTGTCAGCCCTGGCACTGGCAAGCATTTTTACTAACACCGCCGTGTTTTCATTCGTAAACTGTCAGTTGTTTGAGGTTAAAAGTTAAATTGTTTATTATTTACCATTAAAGATGGAAAAGTTAAAGCCGTTAATCAACAAGCGTGGAGTTTTGAAAGCGAAATTGACAAGGTTTAATGAAATTTTAAAGACACTCGATAAAACGGAACTAGAATCACGTTATCAAAAGGTCGAAAAATTGTTAGATGACTTTGAAAAAATTCAATCTCAAATCGAAGAACTTTCGGATGACGAGGCAGAAAACGTAAGTCAACGTGAATCCTTTGAAAATCAATATTTCTCTGTACTTGCATTAGCAAAAGGTTTATTGAATTCAGTAAATCATGAAAAATGTGAAATTAAATTACCAACTTTGAAACTTATTGAATTTCATGGTGAAATTACTGACTATGCTAAATTCGCTGAGACCTTTAAAGCATTAGTTCATGATAATAATACGTTAAACAATTCTCAAAAATTCTTTTATTTACAATCGTGCCTTAAAAAAGACGCAGCTAAATTGATTGCCTCCTTGACCATATCGCACGACAATTACGAATCTGCGTGGCAGATACTGCAGGAACGGTACGCGAATAAAAAAATAATAGTTCATAGGCATGTTGCATCTTTATTTCAGTTAAAAGATATGAAACAAGAATGTCCAGTCGCGTTAAGGCATATTATTGATCAGGCTAATATAAATTTAGAAGCGTTAAAAAATCTAAGATTACATGTTGATTCCTGGGACGCGATTATGATATATTTAATATCTAATAAATTGGATGGATCAACTCGTAGATTTTGGGAAGAGCAGCCAATAGATGGTGCACTCCCAACGTTGAAAGAATTTATTACATGTCTAACCAAACGTGTTGAGGTACTGGAGTTCGCAAATTTGCAAGAAAAAAGGCCTACCTACAAGAATGTTACACTACGTGATGATCGCAAGAAAGATTTGTCTGTCTCATTGATAGCAAACAAACACGGATGCATCCTATGTAAAGAAAATCATCCAGTGTATTATTGTAAAAAATTTCTCAAATTAAATATCCAGGGAAGATTAGAATTTTTAAGAAAGGCCCGAGCCTGTTTCAAATGTTTGAGGGTAGGACATTTTACACAAGATTGCAAAAATAAATTCAAATGTAAAATCTGTGCAAGTGATCAACATAATACTTTGATACATGTTAATGAATTAAATAGTGAAAACACAAATGAAGAGGCACACACCTCGACATCAGTGGCAAATCATACGGTGTTAAATAAAAATGAAAAGATAATTTTATTATCTACAGCGATCGTGAATATCGTAGGTAGCGACAACCGTTTACACAAAGCGAGGGTATTATTGGATTCAGGCGCCCAATCGAATTTCATAAGAGAGAGAGTTTTGCAAAAAAATTGGAATTAAAAACAGAAAAAATAAATACGCCGGTGTCTGGAATACAAAATCGCATCACACATATCAATCGAAGAGTTACAATTGACATGTTAGCAGTGAATAGTGATTATAATAAGAAAATATCTTTTTTTTTTTTTTTTTTTTTTTTTTTTTTTTTTTTTTGTTTGTTTTTGGGGTGTTATGCCGTGACACCCCAAAAACAAACAAAAAAAAAATGCTTTTGGCCGTGAGAATCTAAAAACTTACCAGAAAATATCTTGTTTAGTATTGCAGGCTATAACAACCGACCTACCCCAAATGACCTTCAAGAAACAAGAGTTGAAGATCCCATCTGGCTTGCAACTAGCGGATAAGGATTTCAATGTCACGTCTCCAATTGACATCCTGTTGGGTGCGGAAGTTTTTTGGGAAATAATGAATAATGATCGAATACGCTTAACGGAGGGCGGGCCAACTATTCAAAGGACTGAACTCGGTTGGATTGTTTCCGGAGCGATCGACATCATCACTAAAACAAGGCCAGTATCAATTAATTGTAATCTAGCCATTAATAAAATAGGTAACCAGATGGAAAGATTCTGGAAACTAGAAGAGGTGGATGCCATGAAACCTCAGAATTTTGAAGAAAAGGCTTGCGAAGTCAACTTTACAGAGTGTCATAGTAGAGACACGGAGGGCAGATTTACGGTAGCCTTACCAACCCGCCCTTGTATAGACCAACTAGGGAGTTCTTTGTCAATGGCTGAAAAAAGGTTTCATACATTGGAAAGAAAATTTTCCACCAATAAAGAATTGAAATGTCAATATAGCATGTTTATGAGAGAATATTTACAATTGGGTCATATGGAAGAGTGCCGAAAATCCGAATGCGATGCGAGATCATATTTTTTACCACATCATGCGGTGATGAAGGAGTCAAGCACCACCACTAAAGTTCGCGTGGCGTTCGATGGATCGGCAAAAACATTTTCTGGTATTTCCCTTAATGATGCTCTGATGGTCGGACCTAACATACAAAAGGATTTAAATATTCAAATTTTACATTTCAGAAAACATCCTGTAGTCATAACTGCGGACATAGAGAAAATGTACCGTCAGATAAACGTGCAGCAAAGCGACCGCAATCTACAGAAAATTGTTTGGCGCTTTTCACAGGATGAGGATTTGAAGCATTACAAGCTAAGGACAGTGACTTATGGATTAGGACCGTCATCTTTCCTGGCGACAAGATGCCTGAAGCAAATAGGTATTGAAAATAGACTTTCATTTCCTATAGCAAGCAATGTCATTGAAAACGACTTTTACATGGACGACCTATTAACGGGAGGAAATGACGTTGAATCGTGCCACCTTCTAAAACAACAGGTAATCAGTTTACTAAAATCTGCAGGGATGAATCTAAGAAAATGGAGATCGAACGCGGCAGAATTATCTTCCGAACCAGGTCAAGATATGCAAGGATTGATATCTAAAGAACCCCAAGAAGAAAAAATACTAGGATTAATCTGGAACAGTGAGTTTGATTACTTTTCATATGTAGTGAAAAAACCAGTATGTACCGTACAAAGCAAACGGCGGATATTGTCAAGTATCGCCTCAACGTTCGATCCTTTAGGACTGCTAGGACCAGTAACGGTTGTAGCAAAACTAATTATGTAGAGATTATGGATATCTAAGACTTCCTGGGACGAAGAAATACCCGAGGGAATATTAAAAGATTGGGAAAATTACATGAAAAATTTATCTCAAATAAACCTGTTGAAAATAAAGAGAAGAATCTTGTGGGGTCAAAACGGCCTACAAATCCATGGTTTTTGCGACGCATCGGAAAAGGCCTACGGAGCCTGTGCGTATCTAGTATCCAGGGACGCCGAGGGTAAGATGCACTCTCAGTTAATATCTTCCAGGTCCAGGATAGCGCCATTAAAAAGCATATCCCTGCCAAAATTGGAACTTTGTGGTGCGGTGCTGTTAACGAAATTATTAAAAAACATCAAAGAAGCGCTCAACATGGTTGAGGTGGATACATACTACTGGTGTGACTCTACCATCGCACTATGCTGGATAAGAAAATATCTAGTTGAAACATGGCTTGTAGCAAGTATAAATACGGCTGAATTCATAGATTCGCGTTAAACGGTGTTCCGACGTGATAGGGACCGTATACTCACTGGTAAAATGGACGGAGGCGGTGTGTTGGTAGCAGTGCGCAAGGAGCTTGCATCTTCCCGGCTCGATAACTGGGAAAATGGTCAAATCGAACAAATCTTCATTTCTATTCCGGTAAGATCTTTCAATCTCATCATATGTGCAGTATACATACCTCCTGCCTCACAACCTACGGTCTATGATACGTTCTCCGAAAACCTGGAATCTGTATATTCATCACAACCAAATAATACTTTTTGTGTACTAGGAGATATGAATCTACCAACTCTGACATGGTCATTTTCCGAAGACAGCAGTCAAGGTCTCGCCTCCTCAAATACGGCTGCATCGAAAACTTTGCTTCAAGCAATGTCATTGATGGACTTACTCCAATATAACTGTATACCAAACCATAATGAAAAATACTTAGACCTCGTATTCTACAGTCGCGAAACAAATGTTAAACGTAGCAACAACCCTCTCCTCTTAGAGGATAGACACCACCCAGCCCTTGAATTTGATATATCCTTCGTAATTCAACCAAAAATCAAAAACAAAATACAGCGTAGGCGCAATTTCAGGAAAGCTAATTATGCTCAGATTAATGAGGACATTAATTGTATTGATTGGTTATCTGAAATCGCAAATTTATCAGCCGAAAAAGCAGTAGATCGATTCTATTTAAAAATAAACAATGTAATTGATAATCTTATTCCAGTATTGGCACGACGAAATGACAAATTCCCCATATGGTTTACTCCAGAACTTATTAGGTTATCAAGGAAAAAAGATAAAGTCTGGCTCAAATGGAAGACATATAAAGGTCTTTCTGACTATCGTGAATTTTCCTTCTTACGTGCTACATACAAAAAAATGACTTATGAAACCCGAAGGTTATTTTTTGACAACATCGAAAGTTCATTGCAAAATAATATCAAAAGCTTTTGGTCATACATATCCTCATTAAAATCGTCTGATGGATACCCTGCTGCAATGTCCTTCGAAGGGCGCAAATCTAAAGATGCCCAGGAAATTTGTGATATGTTCTCTGAATTCTTTAAGTCAACATTTGAACCTTCCTCTATCAATGACCCAATTATTAACATTGACCAACTCGAGGAAGTTCAGGACTCTGGACTTGCGCACATTCACACAATTAAACTAACGGAAAAAGAAGTGCAATCGAGTTTAAAATCGATAGACATAAACAAGGATGCGGGTCACGATGGAATACCGGCGTTTTTCCTTAGATCTGCTGCGTCGTCACTGTGTGTGCCGCTTACCATAATATTTAATAAATGCCTGAGTGATGGGGTTTTCCCTGATGGAAGTTGTCCTATATTATACCGGTCCACAAGGGTGACTCGCGTCAAAGAGTGGAAAACTATAGGCCAATATCCATTCTCTCGGCGATCCCTAAACTATTGGAAAGACTTGTCCATGACAATATATATCCCCAGCTTGCTGCCAAAATTACTGAACAACAACACGGGTTTGTAAAAGGCAAATCTACCACGAGTAATTTACTTATTTACTCAAATTTCTTATTTACTAGCATGGATCGAGGCCACCAGGTAGATGCAATATATTGCGATTTCAAAAAAGCTTTCGACAAGGTTGACCACCTTATTCTTATTAAAAAAATTATGTACAACGAATTAGAGGAAATTTATTACGTTGGATTATCTCATATTTAACAAAAAGACAACAAGCCGTATCATTACGAGGACAGACTTCTACATGGGAACCAGTTACTTCTGGCGTGCCACAGGGGTCAATCCTGGGTCCGCTGTTGTTTATTCTTTTTATTAACACTGTTACTAGACATTGCAACAATAACATTTGGCTGTCATCAGTTGTTTTGTTTTGCTCTATCTAAAATTAATTTTTTACCATTATATTTTGTTTTCTGGCCAAAAAAAAAGTGTAGTGTGTTGTGCCTTGAGGTTTCTTCTCCCTTCTGATCTTCCAGGAGTCACTTTTCGCTGCTGATTTCCAGATATTTATAAACTTTTTTACTTCTGTCATTTTTCATACTATTATTGTAGTTGTTTACTGTTGTGAATAATGGAGGAAGATTTCCCTCCTGTACCCCCTACAAAGCCCCCAGATCCCTCTCCGGACCCCCCAGACGGGGAAAATGTAGAAATTTCTGACAGTGATTCTGTCATTTTGACTTCTACCAAAAAAAGGAAATTTACTCCTTCTTCCCCAATAAAACTTGACTCGCCTTCGACTTCACAGTCCCCACCAGCACTTTCTCAACTTCCTCCAACAAACTTTTATTCTCCTCATTCCCGTGGCCCATTCATAGTATACGCCCAAAAAACTGAGCAAGGAAAAACCATCCACCCTCTTGAATTTGGCAAATTCCTATCAAATAGCAAGAATCTTTCAATCAAGCCTGGAGGTGTAAAAGCCGAGGGTCGCTTCCGAATCTCCGTCGAATTCCTCTCAGGGTCAGCTGCCAACAGTTTCATCAAAAATATCTTCATTTCATCTAATTCAAAGTTTAAGGCATATATCCCTACTTTCAATGTCACTCGCATGGGCCTGGTCAGAGGTATCTCGACCGATCTGTCCATCGAAGAAATTCTGTCTTCACTTTCAACCCCCCAACACATTGGCAATCCCATAAAAGCCAGGAGGCTAAATTACAAGGACTCCTCTGAGGGTATAATTTCCTGGAAGCCCTCCCAATCTGTCGTTATCACCTTTGAAGGTCAATCTCTTCCCTCCCATATATATTTATTCTTCAACTCATTACCAGTTGAAATGTATACTTATCCCACCACTCAATGTTTCAATTGCTGCCGTTTTGGTCATACCAAAGCTGCATGCAGATCTCAACCCAGATGTTTTAAATGTGGAGAAAACCACGCAGCTGACCAATGTCCTTCTTCCTCCTCACCTAAATGTTTTAACTGCTCAGGCTCACATACAGCTATCAACACATCTTGCCCAGAACAATCTCGCCAAAAAAATATTAAAATTTCTATGGCCTCTCAGAACTTGTCTTTTCTGCAGGCTTCTAAACTATTCCCGCCTGTCAAAAAATCATTTGCTGAGGCTTTATCCAGCAACTCCTCATCCAACCCTCTTCCCTCCACTACAACAACTTCTTCTCGTTCAACTAAATTCACATACAAAAACGCTATCTCTAAACCGGCTCCTGGATACGATCAGCAACAACACAACTCACTGCTCTTAAATCCCAATGGTTCACCTCTTTCAAATGCCACAAATGGGTGTGCAAATAATTATAATCCGTCCTCAATGAACTCTCTTAAACTTTCTGAAAAACTCTCCCAAGACAATTCTTCATTTATCCAAACTCTTATTATGCTTCTAATTGAGCTTATTTCTTCTCAAACTAATCTACCGTCCAACGCTGCTACTATTATTTCCACATTAAAATCATTTATTCAAAATGACTCTTCAGGATGTCAGAATACTTCAGTGGAATAGCCGAAGTGCTATTTCTAACAAATCTGATCTCCTTAACCTATTAAATTCCAACTTTATTTCTTTGGCTGCTATCTCGGAGACTTGGTTTACTCCATCCACCCACTTTAATGTGGGAGGGTATTCCTGTCTCCGCGACGACCGCCCGGAAGGTTCGGGTGGCGGTGCTGCCCTTTTTATTAAAAAATCCATATCATTTTCCCCAATAAATAATATCAAACCCCCCAATGCTGACTTCCAAATGGTTGCAGCTAAAATAAAGGACACATCCTTTATTTCAGTCTATCTTCCCCCAACAGCCCACTTCAATAAACAAACTTGGTTGCAAATTGTAAGTCAACTAAGCCCTCCTTTCTTTATATTAGGCGATTTTAATGCCCATTCCCCCGTCTGGGGTTCTGCTTTCTCCGACCGAGATGGTCGAAGTGTGATGGATTTCCTAGATCAATCCAACCTTTTCCTTTTGAATGACGGATCTCCTACTAGGATCTCACGCCCCAGCACAAACCCCAGTGCAGTGGATCTATCGATATGTTCTACTAGTCTGGCTTCTCTCTCCTCGTGGGTGGTGTCCCCCGACCCTTGCTCCAGTGATCATTTCCCGATCACCATTACTTATCAAACTTCTTTCCAATCAGACAAGTCTCATATTTCAACAAAAATTAAAACGAAACACACCAAATGGGATGAATTTAACTCTCATATGGACAAGTTCCTATTAAATTCACCCGCCACCGATATATTTTCCGTCAAAGATGATTATAATAACTTCAAATCAATGCTCATAACTGCAATAAATAAATCAAATCCTCCCCCTAAAACTAAATCTCTCAAAAAACTCCCTCCAACTCCCTGGTGGGATGAGGAATGTTCCAAAGTAGTAAGAATTCGGAAAGCTAAATCTCTTTCCTATCGTTACAATATGACTATGGAGAACTATCTTATATACAAAAATGCTGAATCCAATGCCAAAAGGGTATTGAGGTCAAAAAAAAGATCCGGGTGGTACAACTTCTGCAGTTCAGTATCTCCGAACACTCCAATTTCGGAAGTTTGGTCTATGATCCGAAGATTTAGATCCTCCTCCAGTTCACCATCTCCTCGAGCGTCTCATTCTAAATGGATCGATGAATTTTTGGACAAAATTGCCCCCCCTTCTGTACCTAACTTAGATGAAATAACGCCCATCTATAATACTCCTATGTCTAATCATTGGCTAGACTCTCCATTCACCTTAATTGAGCTAAAAAATTGTTTATCAACAGTCAAGGACTCATCTCCAGGCAGAGATGGTATACCTTACAGCATAATCAAAAATAGTAATGATAATGTTCTAAACCACTTCTTGAGCATCTTAAATAAAATCTTCCAGACTGGTATAATGCCTGATGACTGGAGTTGTCAAATAATCATCCCTATTTTAAAAACAAACAAATCACCAAATTCTGGATCCAACTACAGGCCAATCGCTCTTTCATCCACCCTCAGTAAACTTTATGAAAAATTAATTAAAAACCGATTAGAATTTTTCGTCGAGAGTAAACAGCTTCTCTCTCCATGTCAATTTGGATTTAGGAAAAAAAAATCCACTCAAGATAACCTTGCCATCATCAGTACTGATATTAATTTATCAATTTCTAAACAGGAAGTTTGTCTTGCCGTCTTTATAGATATAGAAGGCGCCTTTGACAATGTTTCCATCCCAATCTTGAAAAAAAAACTTCTAGGCCTTGGCCTTCCCCCCATGTTTGTCCAATCTATTATTAATCTATTTCTAGATAGAAAAATTTTCATTGAACTTCCAGATATTTTTCCTCAAAGTAGGTCTATTTGGAAGGGTTTACCACAAGGCGATGTATTGTCCCCCTTACTGTATAATATATACACATATGATATGCATGTCGCTATTCCCCCACAAGTAAAAGTTATTGAGTTCGCAGATGACATAGCTTTCTTCTTATCATCCAAAATCATCCCTCTCGCCGTCAAATATCTTAACGAAGCCATGAATGCCCTTTGCACATGGCTCACGTTAAATGGTCTTGAACTTTCAATCCAAAAGACTCAGTGTGTCACCTTCTCAAACCGCCATAAAAACCCCCCCGTTCAAATTTTATTTAAAAATTCTCCAATCCCCAACGCTTCTGAAGTAAAATTTTTGGGAGTAACATTTGATAGGAAACTTAAATGGTCGTCCCATATTAATAATTTAGTTACTAAATGCGAAAAAAATTTAAATATCATCAGATCATTATCTGGCGTTTGGTGGGGTGCTCACCCTACTTGCATTAAGTTGCTTTACAACGCACTTATTCGAAGCCATCTTGACTATGCCTGCCCACTTTTTAGTACTGCCTCAAAAAATGTACTTGATAAATTAGACAAAATTCAATCTAAATCTTTGCGAATTATAACTGGAGCGATGCAATCGTCACCCATCAATTCCCTTCAAGTAGAATGTTCTGATCCTCCTCTTTATTTAAGGCGTCAACTATTTGCTGACAAATTTGTTCTGAAATGTTTAAATTCTAAATGTCATCAGGTTATCCCCAGCGTCTCGTTGTTCATTGACTCAACCCATTCATCTACAATCAGAGCTTCAACTAAACCTCTTCCTGACATCTGTAAAAATTTTAAGTCTCTCTCAGAGCTTCACATCATCCAAAATGATCTACTTCCCTTATACAAATTAAAATATAGTCACGTCACCCTATCCCCAACAATAATAGAAGGGATCGGAATCTTTAAAAGTCATTCCAATTTCCCGGCCCGAACTGTCAATAATATGTTCAATGACATTATTTCATCTAAATGGCCCAACTTTTCTCTTCTATTTACTGATGGATCCAAATCTCCCGATTCTCCTAACTGTGGTATAGGTATTAACGTTTACCACAATAATTCTAATGACAGAATATTTCATTCAATTTCAAATCAATTTTCAATATTTTCAGCCGAGTGTATTGCAATAATAGAATCTCTCAAATATATAATAAAAAATAATTTTGAACATTCCCTCGTTCTCTCTGACTCTGACGACATAAAAATATTTGCCATTGTTCGGAATTTAAACGATTGTCTTCTCATACAAAGCGACTTAGTAAGGTTCGAAACGTTTTGCAATGAAAACAAAATTTACCTAAGTTACAATAAATGTAAACAAATAAGTTTTACTAAAAATCACAACGCTATCAAACACAATTATTGTATTGGTAATTATTTACTCGAGCGCGTTTACTGTATAAGAGATCTAGGCGTACTTTTTGATTCCAAACTGCACTTCGATGCGCACATAGATAATATTGTGAATAAAGCTTACAGCATGCTAGGATTTGTCATCAGAAACAGCCGTGAATTTCGAAAACCTGAAACATATCTTCTTCTTTACCACACTCTGGTCCGTTCTCAACTTGAATACTGCACCTCCATATGGAATCCACTTTACGATATCTATAAAGAAAATATTGAAAATATTCAAAAGAAATTTCTGCGATGCCTCAATTACAGAATGAGCGCACCCAAACGTGGGTACATAAATATGCTCTCGAGTTATAACGTCTCCACTCTATCTAACCGGCGAACATACCTTGATCTCATGACTCTGTATAAAATCTGTAAATCAGAAGAATGTGCGAATCACTTAATCAGAATCAAAACCTCAAGGACTCTGACTTATTTTTTGATACACGCACTACTTTTAGTAGAAAAATGAAGACTGTTTTCCTACAAAGTTCAAAGTAAACAACTTAGACATACTTCGTTTAAATATATTTATATATTTTTTACTTTCTGTTTAACATTGTTTATCTACTTATATATATATATTTTTTTTTTGTTTTACCCTCTAAATTTTTTCAAAAATAATTTGTAAATTCTTAAAAGGATATTGCGCATTTCTTTCATATTTCTATTTGTAAAATAATATTCTTATGTATATATTTTTCCCCTATTTATAAGTGAAAATATTTGTAAATGTTTTCTGCTGTTTAAGTTAATTCGTGAGAAATAGTTTGGATGCAGGTGAATTCTCTAGTTTATGTTTCGTATATATTTTTGTCAATTGATATCTGTATCTGTTTTTTCTCCTTAATAAAAAAAAAAAAAAAAAAAAAAGAGGACAGCCAGCTAGATGGAATACCTTTGTGGCCAACAGGGTTGCCGAGATACAAGAGGCCGGCGATCCCGCCCATTGGCGACATGTTTCATCGCAGGAAAACGCCGCTGATATTTTATCAAGAGGAGTTACAGCAAACAAACTATTACAAACAGATATTTGGTGGAAGGGTCCAGATTGGCTAATAAGAGAGGCCGATCGCTGGCCGAAGCCAGAAAATTCCTGTATAAATCCTCCAGAGATAAAAACCAAGGCGGTATGCGTGTCTACTAATGTCACGGAGTGGGACATCTTTTCAAAATTTTCCTCTCTCAACAAGCTAAAGAGAGTAACTGCATATATATTGCGTTTCTTTAATAATTGTAACACAAAAAACTGTAAATTAACCGGGAGGTTAAGCGTGCCGGAGCTGGACAATACATTGCATCGTCTAATAGCAATAATTCAACGCTACCATTTTAAGGATGAGTTCAGGGCTTTGAGTAATAAATGTTCACTGGATAAACGTAGCGTTATTTTGTCGCTTAATCCATTTATAAATAATGGATTAATTTGTGTCGGGGGCAGGCTAACAAAGGCGAAACATTTATCATACCAGCAACGACACCCAATAATTTTACCAAAAAATAATAAGTTAACAGAATTAATTATTCGACATCTTCATTATGTACATTTACATGCAGGGACACAAACTATGTTATCTCTAGTGAGATTACAGTTCTGGCCGATTGCCGGAAAAACCACTGTTAAGCAAATATTACATAAATGTATAGTATGTTTCAGAAAAAATCCAGTAACCAGTCAAGTTATCATGGGTGACTTGCCGGAAAACAGAATAACACCTAGCAGGCCGTTCGAGGTTACCGGGATTGATTACGCAGGTCCTATCATGATGAAAAGCGGTATCACCAGGAAGGCTCCATTGGTGAAATCTTATTTATGCATTTTTGTTTGTTTCTCAACGAAAGCTGTGCATTTGGAACTGGTAACGGACCTCACCACTGACAACTTTTTAAATTGTTTAAAACGTTTCATTGCGCGGAGGGGCAAACCCTTTAAAATATATTCAGATAATGCGACCAATTTTAAGGGAGCATATAATCAACTGAGAGAATTGTATGATAAGTTAAAGAAATCTGATGACAAGATTCAAAAATATTTAGCTGATTTGTCAATACTGTGGGGATTTATTCCACCACGGTCACCGAATTTCGCTGGACTCTGGGAAGCAGCAGTGAAATCCGCCAAATATCATTTAAAAAGAATAACCGATAATTCAAGTTTAACCTTTGAACAATTATATACTTTATTGTGTCAGGTAGAATGCTGTTTAAATTCACGTCCGCTCACTCCTCTGTCCAACGATCCGACTGACCTGAATCCTTTGACTCCAAATCATTTCCTGATTGGCGGAGGGATAGCTTCTATCTCTGAGAAGGATGTTCGGGAGATACAATATAATCGATTGAATCAATATCAAAAATTAAATGCACTGATTCAAACATTTTGATGCAGGTGGAAACTGGAATATCTTGCAGAATTACAAAGACGTACCAAATGGAAGGAAGACAAGGGCCTCAGGACTGTTGAAAGGGACGACATGGTCATACTAAAGGAGGACAACCTGCCGCCTAATATGTGGAAACTAGCCAGGATCCTAGCTACTCACCCTGGAGCTGACGGGAAAGTGCGGGTGGTTACCCTCAAAACCACACAAGGAACATTGAAGAGACCTATCAGCAAAATATGTTTACTACCCATGGAAAGGGATTCAAGCATTGCTACAGGGACGCCCGATGTACCCCCCGGACTGAATAAATAAGTTCCTGCAGTCATAAACAAGAGAAAAATCAACAAACCACCTTGGATGACCTTGGACCATCAAATTTTTGCTAGCAGTCATAAAAAGGAGAAGAATTAGCAACCTACCTGAAGGATGACCTAGGAACATCGAATTAACTTGTTCATATTATGATTCTCTTATTTTAGAAATTTTTGTTCATATTCATCTCATGATTGTTTTTCAAATTAATTTGTCCATATTTATATTATGTTTATTTTTCAAATTATTTTTGTTTATATTATGGTTATTTTAAAAAAAAAATTATTTTTTTGTTTATGTGTAAAAAAATAAATTCTTCCGTGCCGTGGCAGCATGTTCCGACTTTAGCCAAGAATCAAACCAACGAAAATGCCACCTGTATCTGTATTGAGTAATTGAAATATCCGACAGATGTCTCCCCTAAGGGCAATAATTGTGATTATGTACCAATACATTCAAATGAATTAGTTTATAAATAGGCTTGCAAGCCCATTTTCTTTCTCTTCTCTCTCTAAATAACGGATCAATAACAACAATGAAATAATTACGGAATTCGAGGGTGGTCGTTTTTTTTGTTACCAGTGATGTGTGTTCTAAGGAATAAAACTTATCAATTATATTTCGTAGTATCATTAATTTAACGAGGCCATTATTGTAACAACGAGCTTCTCAAATGGACCCATGATGTAGGACTAATTATGAAGGTTAAAAACCTAAATGCATGTATATGAGATCACCGAGTTTGAAAATGTGAAATATACCTAATAACCGCTTATAGTTTACACTGTATACATAGAGAAATTGTTAAATGATTTCACAGATGAATATACTTAGGTATCTGGGGATAATTGTTTATAATAATTTGCTCTGATCCTTAGCTAGTAACCTTTGCAAATTAAATATTATTTTGCCTCATTGCACTCTTAACCTCATATATTTTTCTATGGTCTAATCCATCCTAAGATATGGAATTTGGGGACACGCAACCACTATTGACATTAAATGCATTCAAAATTTACAAACTGCCATAATAAAAATTTGATTATCACATCAAATATTTACAAGCAGAGACATAATTTAAAAGTACCTACTATATGGATCAGAGAGCCTACTTACGATAAAAGGTCTCCTTTGGTTCACTACTATTATGGATAACATGGGGGAAAGCTCATACAAACACCCACTGGTACACAAACATACCACAAGATTTAAAGTACTATATGGATCAGAGAGCCTACTTACAATAAAAGGTCTCCTTTGGTTCACTACTATTATGGATAATATGGGGGAAAGCTCATACTAACACCCACTAGTACACAAACATACCACAAGATTTAAGGTACTATATGGATCAGAGAGCCTACTTACAATAAAAGGTCTCCTTTGGTTCACTACTATTATGGATAATATGGGGGGAAAGCTCATACAAACACCCACTGGTACACAAACATACCACAAGATTTAAAGTACTATATGGATCAGAGAGCCTACTTACAATAAAAGGTCTCCTTTGGTTCACTACTATTATGGATAATATGGGGGAAAGCTCATACAAACACCCACTGGTACACAAACATACCACAAGATTTAAAGTACTATATGGATCAGAGAGCCTACTTACAATAAAAGGTCTCCTTTGGTTCACTACTATTATGGATAATATGGGGGAAAGCTCATACAAACACCCACTGGTACACAAACATACCACAAGATTTAAAGTACTATATGGATCAGAGAGCCTACTTACAATAAAAGGTCTCCTTTGGTTCACTACTATTATGGATAATATGGGGGAAAGCTCATACAAACACCCACTGGTACACAAATATACCACAAGATTTAAAGAAGGAAAGGGCCTAAAAACTCCTCAAGTATTAAATAAATATGGAAGCCGTATTCTTGAATACCTTATACCAGTGATTTTCAATAAAATCAATAAAAACTTAAAATTTAAAAAAGAATAGAGACTATGCCCTAAAATGATAAAGCTGTGGTTAAATAACGAAAATTTCTTTGAATTTCTTAATGTATCTGCCTACATATCTTGTTATTATGGCGATGCCATACGTAGAATCATGTGTTTTTGGTTTGAAAATTAGGTCGCCTAGAAATGTTTCAGATGGTTTAATTAAATAATGCGAGTAAAATACATCTTGACCTTTGAAATAATCGAGAATTTTTTATATAAGTCTTTTTATAAGCCCAGAAAAAAATAATGTATAGGCCTATGAAAACTGCGTTAAAATTAAAAATCTCCTACTAACGAACCCATTTTCGGTTACGAATTTATTGTATAATGTGGAAAATTAAGTTATTTATAAAATGATCGGAAAAAAAATTAATATTTATGCCTGAACACCCACAAAATAAAATAAAAGGCACTTTTTGGCCATGTTTTTTTCTTGCATAAATCAAAACAGGCGGATGGTGTAAAGCGGGAATTTAAACCTTATCGCCATCTACGTAAGGGTTGTTATTGATAGCGGCTCAATTTAAAATATTACACGACGCAGCGCATCGCCTTAAGCAGGTATATTGAGATATTTCATAAATTTTATAGATGTAATTTAAATTATCTAATATTACTATGTCATGTATTCTAATGTTTCCTTAAAACTATAAATGTATTTATCTAAAAATATTTTCTTACACATCATATTAAGAATGATTAATTGATAGAACCTACAGACAAGCTGCCTTATGACAGCTTTGTTGGACAACCGTACATTTGTAAAAATGTTTTATTAACTAAATAAATTTAAAAAAATAAAAGTATTTTTTTCCCGCTAAACTGGTGATACAACTTCCATACTATAATATCTACTGGAAACGCCATGTTGTGTTTTCAACGTTCAGATTGCCAAAATCTTCCAAATAATGGTTTCTTCCATAATCGATCTACTATATAAATAAAAATGTTAATGTTCGTTTGTTTAAAATCTTAAATCTCCGAAAAATCTTCCCCGTTTGCTTTGAAATTTTGACACAACGTTCCATTCGAACACGCGTGTGTTTTATATATTATACTAGCTTTTTTCCCGTTGCAGGCAACTAATGGGTAAAAATTAAGCAGGGAGTGTGGGTCTACTAAAAATTTAAAAAAATAAATGTATATTTGGAGACAAAAAAGTGCCAAGGAGCTTAATATTTTATCACCGATTAATCATTTTTTCACCGATCCGTTCGAGTTGTGTGGGTCGAGACGCGTAATTTGATACCCATATCGTATGTACGGTTTTGTCACCGACATTCTTCAAAAGTTGTTATTTTGGAAAAAGAATTGCTCAATTAACACGCAAAATTTTAAAACTTTTAAAAATGTAATTTGTATTTTGGCATATAAATGAAACTATGAGTGTGTGACCACAAATATATTAAAATATATGCCTGGATAGAAAGAAATGGATATTTTGAGAAAAAAAAGTGGCAAGGAGCTTTCTGATCATTTTTTCACTGAGCCATTCGGATTTTGTAAGTCGAGACGCGTAATTTGATACCCATATCGTATGTACGGATTTTGTCACCGACATTCTTCAAAAGTTGTTATTTTGAAAAAAGAATTGCTCAATTAACACGCAAAATTTAAAAACTTTTAAAAATGTAACATGTATTTTGGCATATAAATGAAACTATGAGTGTGTGACCACAAATATATTAAAATATATGTATGGATAGAAAGAAATGGATATTTTGAGAAAAAAAAGTGCCAAGGAGCTTTCTGATCATTTTTTCAGTGAGCCATTCGGATTTTGTAAGTCGAGACGCGTAATTTGATACCCATATCGTATGTACGGTTTTTCGTATGACCTCTACCCGGTACCATCTGTGTAGGTACCTGCACCACTACTACCACTACCACAACCACTACCACTACCACTACCACTACCACTACCACTACCACTACCACTACCACTACCACTACCACTACCACTACCACTACCACTACCACTACCACTACCACTACCACTACCACTACCACTACCACTACCACTACCACTACCACTACCACTACCACTACCACTACCACTACCACTACCACTACCACTACCACTACCACTACCACTACCACTATCACTACCACTACCACTACCACTACCACTACCACTACCACTACCACTACCACTACCACTACCACTACCACTACCACTACCACTACCACTACCACTACCACTACCACTACCACTACCACTACCACTACCACTACCACTACCACTACCACTACCACTACCACTACCACTACCACTACCACTACCACTACCACTACCACTCCTACTACTACTACTACTACTCCTACTCCTACTACCATTACCACTACTACTCCTACTCCTACTCCTACTCCTACTCCTACTCCTACTCCTACTCCTACTCCTACTCCTACTCCTACTCCTACTCCTACTCCTACTCCTGCTCCTACTACTACTCCTACTACTACTACTACTCCTACTACTACTACTACTACTACTAGTACTACTACTACTCCTACTACTACTCATACTCCTACTCATACTCCTACTCCTACTACTCCTACTCCTCCTACCATTACCACTACTACTCCTACTACTACTCCTACTCCTACTCCTACTCCTACTCCTACTCCTACTCCTACTCCTACTCCTACTCCTACTCCTACTCCTACTCCTACTCCTACTCCTACTCCTACTCTTACTCCTACTCCTACTCCTACTCCTACTACTACTCCTACTACTACTACTCCTACTACTACTAGTACTACTACTACTCCTACTACTACTCATACTCCTACTCCTACTCCTACTCCTACTCCTACTACTACTACTCCTACTCCTACCCCTACTCCTACTCCTACTCCTACTCCTACTACTACTACTACTCCTACTCCTACTACTACTTCTACTCCTACTACTACTGCTACTACTACTTGGTACAATTTATAAATTTGCGTGACGCTATCGATGTAGTTTTTCACTACGGGGCGACGGTATCCGTGTCAAATTATTTTTACCAAACTTTATTTTATTTCTTTTTTTTGTTGTTTTTTTTGGGGTGCTATGCCGTGTTGCACTAACTCCTTCTTTAGCCGACGTTTCAGATCTACCGGATCTGCCCTGAAGATGGACACTGTAACGCTGTCCGAAACGTCGGCTAAAGAAGGAGTTTGCGCAACACGGCATAACACCCCAAAAACAAATAACAAAAATGCTTTTGGCCGTGAGAATCTAAAAACTTACCATTTATTTTATTTCGTTCAAAAGCATTATCGATTTAAAAAAATTAACTGCAAAAGTAAGTACCTGCACAAATTTTGTCGTTTTTTTTTAATTTTAAATCCATACTTTTTATTACAATACAACGGACCTAACCTAGAAAACGGGCTAAAACACGCTCTCAGTACCTGCCTACCTAGGACCTCTACCCGGTACCATCTGTGTAGGTACCTGCACCTACTATCAAAAATTTACCGAAAAAATATTTACATAACGCAATTAGGCACCTACTCGTTAAAAAATAAACAGATGAAAACCTATGAATGGCTCCCAGGCTAACCTCATCCAAGTTCTGCGCTCCTGGTAGAAATTGTAAATTTGCGTGACGCTATTGATATAGTTTTTCACTACGGGGCGACGGTATCCGTGTCAAATTATTTTTACCAAACTTTATTTTATTTCGTTCAAAAGCATTATCGATTTAAAAAAAATAAACTGCAAAAGTAAGTACCTACACAGATTTTATCGTTCTTTTGAAGTAACATTCCTAAAATAAAAGTACATCACTTCGCTATGGCATTTTTCGGTTCAAATTGCAAATGTCAAAAGTTTAGCCGCTTATTGTGAGACATTTTGAACCGAGCGCCATATGTAGAACGGCCGATTAACGTTCCTAAACCTTCGGAGGATTAATTTTTTCGATAATTTTAACCGTAGACTGTGCCTTTTTGACGGAATTCTATCATTAGGTTGACCGTGTTGATTTTATAAAAAGGCATACCACGTGGTTTCGTGTTGACCACGTGACTAATTTTTGTCAAAGATTCGAAGCTGTGCCAATTAAACTGCCGCAAATCAACTTTAGTGTTGGGCAATTTGTGTGTTGGGCAAACCTGGCGGCCGGAAAGAGCACTTCGCACTTTCGTATGGCGCGCCGCGTGCGCTTCCAGTTTCCGCCGCCAGATGCTACTCAAATTTGTGTCGACATTTTATCCCGAACGAATAAATTAGAAAACATTTTCATACAAATTCTTACTGAATTTCGCCCAAAACGCGTCCCGCCATAGTGAACCTCGAGTCGAAGCGGCTCCGTGAGAGCGGCGGTCGATTTTCGCTCGCCAGGAATTCAGCAAAAAACAATTGAATGGGACTTTTTTTCTGGCACGCCAAAACGAACCTCGAGTTGTTTGAACTTAAGGGGGAGAGTGGTCGATTTTCGCCTAATTTTCAGCGAGCAAAAAAAACAAAGAAACTGAGTATTAATATATGTACTAGCTTTTTGCCCGTTGCAGGCAACTGATGGGTAAATGTGATAAGCGATCTGATGTTTGAATGTAGATGAGACGAAGAGTGTGGGACTACAAAATTTAAAAAAAGAAATGGATATTTTGAGAAAAAAAAAGCCAAGGAGCTTACTGATCATTTTTTCACCGAGCCATTCGTGTTGTGTAGGTCGAGACGCGTAATTTGATATCCATATCGTATGTACGGTTTTTGTCACCAACATTCTTCAAAAGTTGTTATTTTGGAAAAAAAAATTGCTCAATTAACACGAAAAATATGTATGCTTGCATGTGAATGAAGCAATGAATGTGTGACCACAAATGTATTGAAATATATGTTTGTTTAGAAAGAAATGAATATTTTGAGAAAAAAAAGAGCCAAGGAGCTTACTGATCATTTTTTCACCGAGCCGTTCGGATTCTGTGAGTCGAGACGCGTAATTTGATATCCATATCGTATGTACGGTTTTTGTGACCAACATTCTTCAAAAGTTGTTATTTTGGAAAAAAAAATTGCTCAATTAACACGAAAAATATGTATGCTTGCATGTGAATGAAGCAATGAATGTGTGACCACAAATGTATTAAAATATATTTTTGTTTAGAAAGAAATGAATATTTTGAGAAAAAAAAGAGCCAAGGAGCTTACCGATCATTTTTTCACCGAGCCGTTCGGATTCTGTGAGTCGAGACGCGTAATTTGATATCCATATCGTATGTACGGTTTTTGTCACCAACATTCTTCAAAAGTTGTTATTTTGGAAAAAAAAAATTGCTCAATTAACACGAAAAATATGTATGCTTGCATGTGAATGAAGTAATGAATGTGTGACCACAAATGTATTAAAATATATTTTTGTTTAGAAAGAAATGAATATTTTGAGAAAAAAAAGAGCCAAGGAGCTTACCGATCATTTTTTCACCGAGCCATTCGGATTCTGGAAGTCGAGACGCGTAATTTGATACCCATATCGTATGTACTGTTTTTGTCACCAACATTCTTCAAAAAATTGTTATTTTGGAAAAAAAATTGCTCAATTAACACGCAAAATTTAAGAACTTTTAAAAATGTAATATGTATTTTGGCATATAAATGAAACTATGAGTGTGTGACCACAAATATATTAAAATATATGTATGGATAGAAAGAAATGGATATTTTGAGAAAAAAAAGTGCCAAGGAGCTTTCTGATCATTTTTTCACTGAGCCATTCGGATTTTGTAAGTCGAGACGCGTAATTTGATACCCATATCGTATGTACGGTTTTTGTCACCGACACTCGTCAAAAGTCCCAGCGAGTTTTATTTTGGAAAAAACATTGCTCTATAAACAAAAGCAAAATGTAAAAACTCTTATTGGAAATTTTTTATTTTTAAATTTAAAATCTACCACTACCACTACACTACCCCTACCCCTACCCCTTCCCCTACCCCTACCCCTACCCCTACCACTACCACTACCACTACCCCTACCCCTACCCCTACCCCTACCCCTACCCCTACCCCTGCCCCTACCCCTACCCCTACCCCTACCGCTACCCCTACCCCTACCCCTTCCCCTACCCCTACCCCTATCCTACCCCTACCCCTACCCCTACCCATACCCCTACCCCTACCCTTACCCCTACCACTACCACTACCCCTACCCGTACCCCTACCACTACCCCTACCCCTACCACTACCACTACCCCTACCCCTACCCCTACCACTACCACTACTTCTACTACTTGGTACAATTTATCAATTTGCGTGACGCTATTGATGTTGTTTTTCACCACGGGGCAACGGTACCCGTGCGAAATTATTGATCGGTTTTTTTTAAATTTTCAATCCATACGTTATAAAACAACACTACGGACCGAACCTAGAAAACGGGCTAAATCACGCTGTCAGTACCTGCCTACCTAGGACGTCTACCCGGTACCATCTGTGTAGGTACCTGCACCTACTATTAAAAAAATACCGAAAAAATATTTGCATAACGCAATTAGGCACCTACTCGTTAAAAAATAAACAAATGAAAACTTTAAATATGAATCGCTTCCAGGCTAACCTCATCCGATTTCTGCGCTCCTGGTAGAAATTAAAAATCTGCGTAACGCTATTGATGTAGTTTTTCACTACGGGGCGACGGTATCCGTGTCAAATTATTTTTACCGAACTTTATTTTATTTCGTTCAAAAGAATTATCGATTTTTAAAAATATACTGCCAAAGTAAGTACCTCTACAAATTTATCGTTTCTTTGAGATCACATCCCTAAAATAAAAGCACATCACTTCGGTGTGTCTATGATTGGCTGATTTCTGACTGACCAAAAGCTGACTGTTGGCATTTTTTGTTAAAATAGCAAATGTCAAAAGTTTGGCCGGTTACTGTGACACATTTTGAACCGAACGCCATTTGTGGGACGGCCGAATAACGTTCCTTAACCTTCGGAGGATGATTTTTTTCGATAATATTAAAGGCGGACGGCGTATATGCTACGGATTGCAATCATCAAGTTGAGCGTGTAGATTTTATAAAAAAGCATACCGCGTAGTTTTTGCTTGATCACGTGACTTCGCGAAGCTCTCCCGATTAAATCATTTTTTTGCTTGTCGGGCGAACCTGGCGGCCGGAGAGAGAAATGCGCCCTTTCGTAAGGCGCGCCGCGAGCGCTTCCAGTTTCCGCCGCTAGATGCTACTCAAATTTTTGTCGACAAATTACGCCGAACGAATATTTTAGTAAACATTTTCATAGAAAATCATACTGAATTTTGCCCAAAACGCGTCCCGCCATAGTGATCCTCGAGTCGAAGCGGCTCAGTGAGAGCGGCGGTCGATTTTCGCTCGCCAGGAATTCGGCAAAAAACAATTGAATGGGACTTTTTTTCTCGCACACCAAAACGAACCTAGTGTCCTATGTGACTTTAGGGGCAAGTGGTCGATTTTCGCCTAATTTTAAGCGACCAAATAAAACAAAGAAACTGAGTATTAATATATGTACTAGCTTTTTGCCCGTTGCAGGCAACTGATGGGTAAATGTGATAAGCGATCTGATGTTTGAATGTAGATGAGACGAAGAGTGTGGGACTACAAAATTTAAAAAAAGAAATGGATATTTTGAGAAAAAAAAGAGCCAAGGAGCTTACTGATCATTTTTTCACCGAGCCGTTCGTGTTGTGTAGGTCGAGACGCGTAATTTGATATCCATATCGTATGTACGGTTTTTAATATTTAATAATATTTGGCTAATTTATATAGCGCCGTTTTCGTGAGAAATCACCTCAAGGGCGCTTGTCACCAACATTCTTCAAAAGTTGTTATTTTAAAAAAAAAAAATTGCTCAATTAACACGAAAAATATGTATGCTTGCATGTGAATGAAGCAATGAATGTGTGACCACAAATGTATTGAAATATATGTTTGTTTAGAAAGAAATGAATATTTTGAGAAAAAAAAGAGCCAAGGAGCTTACTGATCATTTTTTCACCGAGCCGTTCGGATTCTGTGAGTCGAGACGCGTAATTTGATATCCATATCGTATGTACGGTTTTTGTCACCAACATTCTTCAAAAGTTGTTATTTTGGAAAAAAAAATTGCTCAATTAACACGAAAAATATGTATGCTTGCATGTGAATGAAGTAATGAATGTGTGACCACAAATGTATTAAAATATATTTTTGTTTAGAAAGAAATGAATATTTTGAGAAAAAAAAGAGCCAAGGAGCTTACCGATCATTTTTTCACCAAGCCATTCGGATTCTGGAAGTCGAGACGCGTAATTTGATACCCATATCGTATGTACTGTTTTTGTCACCAACATTCTTCAAAAGTTGTTATTTTGGAAAAAAAATTGCTCAATTAACACGCAAAATTTAAGAACTTTTAAAAATGTAATATGTATTTTGGCATATAAATGAAACTATGAGTGTGTGACCACAAATATATTAAAATATATGTATGGATAGAAAGAAATGGATATTTTGAGAAAAAAAAGTGCCAAGGAGCTTTCTGATCATTTTTTCACTGAGCCATTCGGATTTTGTAAGTCGAGACGCGTAATTTGATACCCATATCGTATGTACGGTTTTTGTCACCGACACTCGTCAAAAGTCCCAGCGAGTTTTATTTTGGAAAAAAACATTGCTCTATAAACAAAAGCAAAATGTAAAAACTCTTATTGGAAATTTTTTATTTTTAAATTTAAAATCTACCACTACCACTACCACTACCCCTACCCCTTCCCCTACCCCTACCCCTACCACTACCCCTACCACTACCACTACCCCTACCCCTACCCCTACCCCTACCCCTACCCCTACCCCTACCCCTACCCCTACCCCTACCCCTACCCCTACCACTACCACTACCCCTACCCGTACCCCTACCACTACCCCTACCCCTACCCCTACCCCTACCACTACCACTACCACTACCCCTACCCCTACCCCTACCACTACCACTACCCCTACCCCTACCCCTACCACTACCACTACTTCTACTACTTGGTACAATTTATCAATTTGCGTGACGCTATTGATGTTGTTTTTCACCACGGGGCAACGGTACCCGTGCCAAATTATTGATCGGTTTTTTTTTAATTTTCAATCCATACGTTATAAAACAACACTACGGACCTAACCTAGAAAACGGGCTAAATCACGCTGTCAGTACCTGCCTACCTAGGACGTCTACCCGGTACCATCTGTGTAGGTACCTGCACCTACTATTAAAAAAATACCGAAAAAATATTTGCATAACGCAATTAGGCACCTACTCGTTAAAAAATAAACAAATGAAAACTTTAAATATGAATCGCTTCCAGGCTAACCTCATCCAATTTCTGCGCTCCTGGTAGAAATTAAAAATCTGCGTAACGCTATTGATGTAGTTTTTCACTACGGGGCGACGGTATCCGTGCCAAATTATTTTTACCGAACTTTATTTTATTTCGTTCAAAAGCATTATCGATTTTTAAAAATATACTGCCAAAGTAAGTACCTCTACAAATTTTATCGTTTCTTTGAGATCACATCCCTAAAATAAAAGCACATCACTTCGGTGTGTCTATGATCGGCTATTATCTCTGACTAACCAAAAGCCCGCCTGTTGGCATTTTTTGTTAAAATAGCAAATGTCAAAACTTTAACCGGTTACTGTGAAACATTTTGAACCGAACGCCATTTGTGGGACGGCCGAATAACGTTCCTTAACCTTCGGAGGATGATTTTTTTCGATAATATTAAAGGCGGACGGCGTGTTTGCTGCAGATTGCAATCATCAAGTTGAGCGTGTCGATTTTATAAAAAAGCATACCGAGTGGTTTTCGCTAGACCACGTGACTTCGCGAAGCTCTCCCGATTAAATCATTTTTTTGCGTGTCGGGCGAACCTGGCGGCCGGAGAGAGAAATGCGCCCTTTCGTAAGGCGCGCCGCGAGCGCTTCCAGTTTCCGCCGCTAGATGCTACTCAAATTTTTGTCGACAAATTACGCCGAACGAATAAATTAGTAAACATTTTCATACAAAAACCGGATTACACGGTATTTCGGATTTTCCACGCAAAATTGAACTTGAATTCTATGCAAACAGAGAGACGTCTCGGTCTACTTTCGCTTGAAGCCTGAAACAAATGAAAGGCAACTTTTTTCAAGCACACGAAAATGAACCTAGAGTGTGAGCGACTTGAAGGTTCGAGTGGTCGATTTTCGCCTAATTTTAAGCGACCAAATAAAACAAAGAAACTGCGTATTACTATATGTACTAGCTTTTTGCCCGTTGCAGGCAACTGATGGGTAAAAATTAATTGCGTGGTGTAGTATTTGAATGTAGATGAGGCGAGGGTGTGGGACTACAAATTTTTAAGTAACAAAAGATTGCCCCTTAAATAACGCCTGCTCGCGTCCCCTTAAGAGTTACATCCCAGTTTTCAAATAGTATGTGGGCTACGCTAGGTTTGTATAGACTGGTTTGTGATTTAATTCTAATACATATTTTCTGTAACATAAATTGCCCCTTAAATAACGCCTGCTCGCGTCCCCTTTAGAGTTATATCCCAGTTTTCAAGTAGTTTGTGGGCTACGCTAGGTTTGTATAGACTGGTTTGTGATTTGATTCTAATACCTATTTTCCATCTTCTAACCTAACCTAACCTCAATAATACGCAAAATTTATAAACTTTTAAAATTGTCATATGTATGTTTGCATGTGAATGAAGCAACGAATGTGTGACCACAAATGTATAAAAATATACTTGTGTTTAAAAAGAAATGAATATTTTGAGAAAAAAAAGTGCCAAGGAGCTTTCTGATCATTTTTTCACCGAGCCATTCGGATTTTGTAAGTCGAGACGCGGAATTTGAAACCCATATCGTATGTACGGTTTTTGTCACCGACATACTTCAAAAGTTGTTATTTTGAAAAAATAATTGCTCAATTTACACGCAAAATTTAAAAACTTTTAAAAATGTAATATGTATTTTGGCATATATATGAAACTATGAGTGTGTGACCACAAATATATTAAAATATATGTATGGATAGAAAGAAATGGATATTTTGAGAAAAAAAAGTGCCAAGGAGCTTTCTGATCATTTTTTCACTGAGCCATTCGGATTTTGTAAGTCGAGACGCGTAATTTGATACCCATATCGTATGTACGGTTTTTGTCACCGACACTCGTCAAAAGTCCCAGCGAGTTTTATTTTGGAAAAAAATATTGCTACTACCACTACCACTACCACTACCACTACCACTACCACTACCACTACCACTACCATACCACTACCACTACCATACCACTACCACTACCACTTCCACTACCACTACCATACCACTACCATACCACTACCACTACCACTACCATACCACTACCATACCACTACCATACCACTACCAGTACCACTACCACTACCACAACCACTACCACTACCATACCACTGCCATACCACTACCACTACCATACCACTACCACTACCATACCACTACCACTACCAGTACCACTACCACTACCACTACCATACCACTACCAGTTCCACTACCACTACCACTACCACTCACACTTCCAGTACCACTACCAGTACCACTACCACTACCATACCACTACCAATACCACTTCCATACCACTACTACAACCACTACCACTACCACTACCACTTCCATACCACTACCACTACCACTACCACTACCACTACCATACCACTACCATACCATTACCACTACCATACCACTACCATACCACTACCACTACCACTTCCATACCACTACCACTACCACTACCATACCACTACCACTACCACTACCCTACTACTACTACTACAACTACTTAACTACAATTTATAAATTTGCGTGACGCTAATGATTTAGTTTTTCACTACGGGGCGACGGTACGTACCAGTGCAAAATTATTTTTACCAAACTTCATTTTATTTCGTTCAAAAGCATTATCGATTTTAATAATATGAACTACCAAAGTAAGTACATGAACAGATTTGATCGTTTTTTTTAATTTTAAATCCATGTACCATCCACCCGGTACCATCTGTGTAGGTACCTGCACCTACTATTAAAAATTTACCGAAAAAATATGAAAAATGAAAACTTTAAATATGAATGTCTCGCAGGCTAACCTCTTCCAATTTATGCGCTCCTGGTAGAAATTAAAAAATTGCGTAACGCTATTGATGTAGTTTTTCACTACGGGGCGACGGTATCCGTGTCAAATTATTTTTACCGAACTTTATTTTATTTCGTTCAAAAGTATTATCGATTTTTAAAAATATACTGCCAAAGTAAGTACCTCTACAAATTTTATCGTTTCTTTGATATCACATCCCTAAAATAAAAGCACATCACTTCGCTGCTTGTCTACGATCGGCTATTATCTCTGACTAACCAAAAGCCCGATTGTTGGCATTTTTTGTTAAAATAGCAAATGTCAAAAGTTTGGCCGGTTACTGTGACACATTTTGAACCGAACGCCATTTGTGGGACGGCCGAATAACGTTCCTTAACCTTCGGAGGATGATTTTTTTCGATAATATTAAAGGCGGACGGCGTATATGCTACGGATTGCAATCATCAAGTTGAGCGTGTAGATTTTATAAAAAAGCATACCGCGTAGTTTTTGCTTGATCACGTGACTTCGCGAAGCTCTCCCGATTAAATCATTTTTTTGCTTGTCGGGCGAACCTGGCGGCCGGAGAGAGAAATGCGCCCTTTCGTAAGGCGCGCCGCGAGCGCTTCCAGTTTCCGCCGCTAGATGCTACTCAAATTTTTGTCGACAAATTACGCCGAACGAATAAATTAGTAAACATTTTCATAAAAAACTTACACTGACTCGAGTTTCACGTTTTTGCACGCTGAATTGAACTTGAATTCTATGCAAACAGAGAGACGTCTCGGTCTACTTTCGCTTGAAGCCTGAAACAAATGAAAGGCAACTTTTTTCAAGCACACGAAAATGAGCCTAGAGTGTGAGCGACTTGAAGGTTCAAGTGGTCGATTTTCGCCTAATTTTAAGCGACCAAATAAAAACAAAGAAACTGTGTATTACTGTATACTAGCTTTTTGCCCGTTGCAGGCAACTGATGGGTAAAAATTAATCGCGCGGTGTAGTATTTGAATGTAGATGAGGCGAGGGTGTGGGACTGCAAATTTTTAAGTAATGTAAATTTCCCCTTTAATAACGCCTGCTCGCGTCCCCTTAAGAGTTACATCCCAGTTTTCAAAAAGTATGTGGGCTACGCTAGGTTTGTATAGACTGGTTTGTGATTTAATTCTAAAGCCTATTTTCCATGTTATTTTCTTTAACATAAATTGCCCCTTAAATAACGCCTGCTCGCGTCCCCTTTAGAGTTACATCCCAGTTTTCAAATAGTATGTGGGCTACGCTAGGTTTGTATAGACTGGTTTGTGATTTAATTCTAAAGCCTATTTTCCATGTTATTTTCTTTAACATAAATTGCCCCTTAAATAACGCCTGCTCGCGTCCCCTTTAGAGTTACATCCCAGTTTTCAAATAGTATGTGGGCTACGCTAGGTTTGTATAGACTGGTTTGTGATTTAATTCTAAAGCCTATTTTCCATGTTATTTTCTTTAACATAAATTGCCCCTTAAATAACGCCTGCTCGCGTCCCCTTTAGAGTTACATCCCAGTTTTCAAATAGTATGTGGGCTACGCTAGGTTTGTATAGACTGGTTTGTGATTTAATTCTAAAGCCTATTTTCCATGTTATTTTCTTTAACATAAATTGCCCCTTAAATAACGCCTGCTCGCGTCCCCTTTAGAGTTACATCCCAGTTTTCAAATAGTATGTGGGCTACGCTAGGTTTGTATAGACTGGTTTGTGTTTTAATTCTAATACCTATTTTCCATGTTATTTTCTGTAGCAAAAATTTGCCCCTTTAATAACGCCTGCTCGCGTCCCCTTTAGAGTTATATCCCAGTTTTCAAGTAGTTTGTGGGCTACGCTAGGTTTGTATAGACTGGTTTGTGTTTTAATTCTAATACCTATTTTCCATGTTATTTTCTGTAGCAAAAATTTGCCCCTTTAATAACGCCTGCTCGCGTCCCCTTTAGAGTTATATCCCAGTTTTCAAGTAGTTTGTGGGCTACGCTAGGTTTGTATAAACTGGTTTGTGATTTAAATCTAATACCTTTTCCCATGTTCTAACCTAACCTTACCTCAAAAACACGCAAAATTTAAAAACTTTTAAAAATGTAATATGTATGTTTGCATGTGAATGAAGCAATGAATGTGTGACCACAAATTTATTCAAATGTATGTATGTTTGAATGTATGTGCCTAAAATTAGCTTTTTGCCCGTTGCAGGCAACTAATGGGTAAATGTACTAAGCCATTTGATGTTTGGGTGTAGATGAGACGAAGAGTGTGGGACTACAAAATTAAAGAAAGAAATATACTGATCATTTTTTCAGTACGGGGTGACAGTACCCATATGTAAAAACTTTTAACTGAAAAAAGGTTATTTAAAAAAAAAAAAAATTGAATAAACCGTTTTTAATAGTAAATTACTTTCCCAAACGTCTGTGCTCCTGGTAGATTACAGCGTCACCGAGCTAATTTTTCGAAGAAATGGCTTTATAAGAATTATCATTAATTTAATAAAAAAAAATATATATATATGCAAAACGAAATATGTTACCTACTGGTTAAAAAAATAAAGAGATCATGCTATGTATGAATGGCTCCCGGGGCGACGGTTCTCATGACCCCCACCCTAAATTAAATAATTATTATTAATCGCGAAATGCAAAAACCTTTAATAAAAAAAAATCGTTACTTCAACCTACTTAATATTTATAACGCAAAAAAAATATTCGTTTTAAAAAAAATCAGAATGTGGATGAAGCATTACCTATGTTATTTTTGATTATTAAATGAAAAATCTTTATCATTGTATGTGGACCCAATTTATTGGAAAACGTTTTTAAGTTTGATTAGCCTTAAATATTTTTTTCAAAACACTGGTTGTTCAGCGATCATCGATCTATTTTTTCATCGATCTGTGGTTTACATATGTCATTTGAACTGACATTCGATGTTAAAATATATGCATTATTTTGCAGGTTAAAAGTTAATGCTGATTAATTTGCTAAGAAATTCGAATTTTAATATGACATAACACTGGAAAATTGAAAATTTTATATCTATTATGAACCCACAATAAAGATAAACGGAACATAAATGATATTTTTTTTGATAATTTAAGTCCAATGAAGTTCGATAATTTAAATGTTGGTCTGTTAAATTTTGTAAGAGATATTACTTGTGGGTTAATAAACCCCTATGTTTAAATATATATGTTCAAGTATATTTTATAATCATCTTGGTGATCTGACGTGACAACTGAGCAATACAAAATCTAATATTTTTGAAAATATTTTGATGCTTTCATCAAATTCTGCGAGTAGAACATAATTTTAATGTCAATGAGATACCTTCAGATACTACTTACTGCATCCCCAAAGATGCCATAAGCCCCGAGGGAAATTATTTTCATTCAGGCCTTCTGTGCATTTAGTGTAAAAAGATAGAAAAAATTCTGCAACTTTGACTTATGGCACTTCAAAATCATCTGTACAGTTTGACGCAGTTTGTTGAAAGTCCACTCCATGAAATTATTTATAATAACTGTAATGTCAACATAATGGAAATTTTAACATATTATAAAACTGCTCATCTTGATACAGAAATGCCCTAGTGAGATGTGCATAGTATGCTTTTTATTTAAAAACTTTTTTTGAATGAAATAAATAAAATAAAATAACAGATTTTGGAAATAAGTAAAAATCAAACAACGTTTTAATTTCATTAAAGTGTATTTATTTTTTTTAAATCTGATTCGATATAAGTAATATGGGAAGAACCAGAAAGAAACCCATATATCATATTAATTGCGTTTCATATATTCATATTTCATGTCAAATAAACAACTTATAAACAACTTTTGAGTTTGAACTTGTTTTACTTTTTAAAGTTTAAACAGAATATAAAAATAGTTAAAATGCTTTTGGGAATCTATTTAATCTGAAACTAAATTTTCCTAATGATAAAAATCAACAGTTCCCTCAAATAGTGACAAATTTAGGTTTACGTTATCATCAAATGATAAGTTCAAGTGACACTGTATGTATTTAACCCTGCGAATAAATTTAAAATGGGAAGATTAGTCTTAAATAGATTAAATTTACTGGTTTAAATAGATATGAAACGACAATACCTAATCTAAAATTTACCTGTAAACAATGTTTTGGGTTGTAATTCCGGCCTGATTTACACCTTGACGACTTCCGTCGACTATTTGAATTTTTAATGAATTTATTGTTATGACTCTGGAGCAAGCTACATACAATTGCCCATGCGTAAAGACGGGTTCTGGTAAATAAACACCAATCTGATTAAAAGTTTGACCCTGCGATTTATTAATTGTTATTTCATAAGCAAGACTTTTTCGTTAATTTTACGTGCATCTACATTTTTGGGACACAGTATCGCTCTGTCACTGAATAAATTTGAATCGCTACAGAATGAGAATCTCCGTAAAGTGCGCTAATAACATCTTGGCAAATCGTACTTGACGGTAAAACTATTTCATGATGGTACGCAACTTTGAGGAGTTGGTAATGTTCCATTCCATTCGTCTGTGAACAAATTTTAAATGAACAAATTGGCCGTCCAATTAAAAACCTTGATCGTTTCCGATTTAAGTAGATATATTAACTGGCAAGCTAGTTATGTAATTAGTTCCATAATTATACCATTCATGGATGATTAGTAACTTTAAAATATCAAAGCGTTGAAGTGTCATCATTTTCATCACGCCTTTGGAAAGACATAGAGAGGATTGTGAAATTAGTTCCAGTTCAAAGTAACGCCGGCTGAAGTTCATTCATTCTCGAGGACTTGAAAACGCAGAGAGTAGAGAAAGGTTTTGACATCCTGCAAACGAAAAAAATTATGCATATTGTTAATTCATTTATTAATATATAGTATTTTAATGTTTTTAACTTGGTACAACAAAAAAATCTGCAATAAGAGACAAATGATCAGAAGAATTGTGCAAAATTTACAGAATCGGCGTTAATGGCGATTGTCAAAGTTTCAAATGTAATATCAAATAGCGGGCCAGAACTAATTACATACATTTTGTAATAGATATTACTTGTACCCTATGTTTAAACATATATATTTAAACATAGGGGTTTATTAGCCATCTACGAACACAGTGCACGATCTTGAGATATGTTATTTGAATATTATAATTAAAGAGTCGCCTCATGTTTTCTTGTCTCAAGTGTTAATAGCGTTTTAACTTTTGTATGATAATACAATTTGACGCTCAACATGAATTTTATAGCTATGAATTTTAAATATTACAATGGCGTCCAACGCGTCTTGTATTTTAATCTTATTGCATTGTGTTGACTTTCAAATGTTACAATGATAGTCAATAATTGAAACGCCTGATGTAACTTACTATCTAATAGAATTATGCAAACAAACTTTGTAACTTTAAGGTCCGCTTCGTGTCACTAATAAATATTATAATGGCATTACCAAAACCCAGCTTAACTCAAAACACCAGTTTTTGTAGTTGGGCCCCTGTGATTATAAGCTCCGAACCGAACCAGAAAAGGAACGCAACAACTGCAAACGGCGTTTCGAGCCATTTGCGGTTGTTTCGTTCCTTTCCTATAAATAGCATGAGGCTTTCTAAACGGCACAACTCTGATAATTAAATACATATGCTTGCGTGTAAATGAAGCGGACTGCGTGTCAAAACGTTGCTTTTTCCCCGAAACTAATGGGTAAAAATGTGGTGTGTTATGAAATATTTGAATGTGAATAAAGCAAGATGTTATAGTTATGTCATACTGAAAACTGGCGCACGTAAAGATTAAAGGAACCGTTGTGTCTGCGAATATATCCGGCATGATTGTAGGCAAAAAATGAACGCTTTCTCTTTTATCATTTCACGTGACTTTCTTGTAAAACATTATCTGATAATTCCCAACCATCATACTTGTGCCATTGTATACCTGTTCAAGAAACGCTTAAAGCCGGCTGACAACTTTAATTTCAAACTTATATTTTTAGATATTTCTGAAGTTCCACGACGCCCGGTGGAGATTTCCTCCATTGTCAATTGCAATAAACAGACAGTAGAGATGTTTCAATAGATGAAAGATAGGCTTTTATTTACGTTATAATAATAGTATGAACATGATAATATTCACCTTGAGAAAGTGCATTCAGGATTCTGCGCTGTCCTTTGTTCAGAACGTCGAGTCAAAGCGTTGCACAGTCATCACGACTTGACGATATTTCTGAAGCAACGCCAGTAACGTATGTAAGTAACGTAACGCCGGCTGTCATTACTCGGCTTTCTCGAATACTGAAAAACGCAGACTGCAAAGACGTTTTCAAAACCCTGCAAATGACATTTTAATAACAGTTAGGCATTTTGTATCATTTTATTAATATATATTGCAAAATTTACAGACTCGGCGATAATGGCAATTGTCAAAGTTTTAAAATGTATGTCAAATAGCAGCCAGAAAAAACTACACGTAATATGCAGTCGTCTTATGTCATAATACTAATAATCATTTATAACACTGCCGCTAAAACATTCTGAAAAGTTCCCAATTATCATACGTGTACATACCTGTCCAAGAAACGCTCCCAAAAACCATGGATGAAATCGCCTAGGTGTATTTTTAACCGAATTTGGAAAAGCGTAGACGCCATTTTTTTAGATTTTAAAATCCACTTGAACACAACGTCCCGTGAAAGTATCCATTAAAGTATCCATACAGTAGAATCCTGCAAATAACGAATGTAATAACATTAAAATATAATTTAGAATATCATTAAGAAAGGGACGTTAGTTTTCTTTTTAATGAATCTACTATATTTCATTTCGTTTCCCCAAATAGTGATGGGTTTTGACAAATTTAATGATTAGTTCAAGTCACACTGTATGTATTTTACCACGTGAAGAAATCAATAGATTAAAAAGAATGTGTTTCAACACTTTTGCTTTTTGCCCGAAAGTAATGCGAGAGGCATCTGCCTAATTTTATAATTAAATACATATGCTTGCGTGTAAATGAAGCGGACTGCGTGTCAAAACGTTGCTTTTTCCCCGAAACTAATGGGTAAAAATGTGGTGTGTTATGAAATGTTTGAATGTGAATAAAGCAAGATGTTATAGTTATGTCATACTGAAAACTGGCGCACGTAAAGATTAAAGGAACCGTTGTGTCTGCGAATATATCCGGCATGATTCTAGGCAAAAAGTGAACGCTTTCTCTTTTATCATTGGTGGATATGTCCTCCATTGTCAATTGCAATAGAGATGTTTTACATTGACAGTAGAGATGTTTCAATAGATGAAAGTTAGGCTTTTATTTACGTTATAATAATGACATTAATTAATTAATTATAACATGATAAAATTCACCTTGAGAAGATGCTAGAATTCTGCGCTGTCCTTTGTCCAGAACGTCTAGTCAAAGCGTTGTTAGAGACGATATTTCGACAGCCTAGACGTTTCAGAACCCTACAAATGACAGTTAGGCATTTGTGTAATCATTTATTAATATAAATTATTACGTTATATTATGGGTAAAACTCACTTTAAGTTCATTTTCGATCAAAGCTTGCAGATAGGCACCATTGTTTTCTTCGTCGCGTTCATGAGTGCAAATTCGATTTCCAATTGGGCAACTTGTCAAAGACACACGGAACTTGAGAATAATCTCAACTCATCTATTATCCATTATCGATATCCATTTCGACGGACTTTCCAATATTTTGAAACACACAGAAAACAAACAGACGCGTAAAAAATGCGGTTATTTAGTTAAAAGAGGACGCCATTTTGAGAAAAAAAAATGGCCACGTGACTACCGATGATACCATTATGAAAAGAAAAACATTTAGACATAAATTAAACCTATTACCCTAAAAATCGGGAAATTTCAAAACATCTTTCGTAAAATTTAAAAAACAAAATCAACGATACCCGATCAATTCAGACCCGACGCTCGATAAAAATCAATCGTGTTTTTAATTTACGTTCGAGTAATGCGAAAAACGCAAAATTTTCGAGCAAAAAGGCGCAAGAAATTTTTTTTTTATGATTTCGCGTTCGGGGTGCGTTCGATGTTGAATAAAAACGTAAACGATGAAGGAGAAAATGTTTTGCAGATCATCCCGATCGATGAAAACGAAACGTTGCGAAAATGCACCAAAATTTGGCCGTTTCGAAACCGCGCGCGTGGCAACACTCACTTTCTGCAAAATTCGGCAGACCACGTGGTACGATTCCCAGATTTGGAAGCTCTGATGCAAATCGTTTTTTTTGCCATAGTGGGGCAGTCCTGGCGGCGGGAGAGTGAACCTCGGTACTTGAGCATGGCGCGCCTCGAACGTTTCCAGTTTCTGTCGACAGAGTTCCTCTAATTTTCCAGCCGTAGAGTTTCCAAATAAAAAAACTGACTGCTGTTTCACGTTTTTACACGCAAAATTGAACTCGAATTCTATGCAAACAGAGAGGCGTCTCGGTCTACTTTCGCTTGAAGCCTGAAACAAATGAAAGGCAACTTTTTTCAAGCACACGAAAACGAACCTAGTGTCCTATGCGACTTTAAGTTCGAGTGGTCGATTTTCGCCTAATTTTAAGCGACCAAATAAAACAAAGAAACTGTGTATTACTATATATATACTAGCTTTTTGCCCGTTGCAGGCAACTGATGGGTAAATGTGATAAGCGATCTGATGTTTGAATGTAGATGAGACGAAGAGTGTGGGACTACAAAATTTAAAAAAAGAAATGGATATTTTGAGAAAAAAAAGAGCCAAGGAGCTTACTGATCATTTTTTCACCGAGCCATTCGTGTTGTGTAGGTCGAGACGCGTAATTTGATATCCATATCGTATGTACGGTTTTTGTCACAGACATTCTTCAAAAGTTGTTATTTTGGAAAAAAAAATTGCTCAATTAACACGAAAAATATGTATGCTTGCATGTGAATGAAGCAATGAATGTGTGACCACAAATGTATTAAAATATATGTTTGTTGAGAAAGAAATGGATATTTTGAGAAAAAAAAGTGCCAAGGAGCTTTCTGATCATTTTTTCACAAAGCTGTTCGGATTCTGTGAGTCGAGACGCGTAATTTGATACCCATATCGTATGTACTGTTTTTGTCACCAACATTCTTCAAAAGTTGTTATTTTGGAAAAAAAATTGCTCAATTAACACGCAAAATTTAAAAACTTTTAAAAATGTAATATGTATTTTGGCATATAAATGAAACTATGAGTGTGTGACCACAAATATATTAAAATATATGTATGGATAGAAAGAAATGGATATTTTGAGAAAAAAAAGTGCCAAGGAGCTTTCTGATCATTTTTTCACTGAGCCATTCGGATTTTGTAAGTCGAGACGCGTAATTTGATACCCATATCGTATGTACGGTTTTTGTCACCGACACTCGTCAAAAGTCCCAGCGAGTTTTATTTTGGAAAAAAACATTGCTCTATAAACAAAAGCAAAATGTAAAAACTCTTTTTGGAAATTTTTTATTTTTAAATTTAAAATCTACCACTACCACTACCACTACCCCTACCCCTTCCCCTTCCCCTACCCCTACCCCTACCCCTACCACTACCCCTACCACTACCACTACCACTACCACTACCCCTACCCCTACCCCTACCCCTACCCCTGCCCCTACCCCTACCCCTACCCCTACCCCTACCGCTACCCCTACCCCTACCCCTACCCCTACCCATACCCCTACCCCTACCCCTACCACTACCACTACCCCTTCCCCTACCCCTTCCCCTACCCCTACCCTTACCCCTACCCCTACCCCTACCCCTACCCCTACCCCTACCCCTACCACTACCACTACCCCTACCCGTACCCCTACCACTACCCCTACCCCTACCCCTACCCCTACCCCTACCACTACCACTACCACTACCACTACCACTACCCCTACCCCTACCCCTACCCCTACCCCTTAAACTACCACTACCACTACCACTACCCCTACCCCTACCCCTACCCCTACCACTACCACTACCACTACCACTACCCCTACCCCTTCCCCTACCACTACCACTACTTCTACTACTTGGTACAATTTATCAATTTGCGTGACGCTATTGATGTTGTTTTTCACCACGGGGCGACGGTACCCGTGCCAAATTATTGATCGGTTTTTTTTAAATTTTCAATCCATACGTTATAAAACAACACTGCGGACCTAACCTAGAAAACGGGCTAAATCACGCTGTCAGTACCTGCCTACCTAGGACGTCTACCCGGTACCATCTGTGTAGGTACCTGCACCTACTATTAAAAAAATATCGAAAAAATATTTGCATAACGCAATTAGGCACCTACTCGTTAAAAAATAAACAAATGAAAACTTTAAATATGAATCGCTTCCAGGCTAACCTCATCCAATTTCTGCGCTCCTGGTAGAAATTAAAAATCTGCGTAACGCTATTGATGTAGTTTTTCACTACGGGGCGACGGTATCCGTGTCAAATTATTTTTACCGAACTTTATTTTATTTCGTTCAAAAGTTTTATCGATTTTTAAAAATATACTGCCAAAGTAAATACCTCTACAAATTTTATCGTTTCTTTGAAGTAACATCACTATGTAATAAAACATCTCTTCGGTGCTTGTCTATGATTGGCTGATTTCTGATTATACAAAAGCCCGCCTGTTGGCATTTTTCGGTTCAAATTGCAAATGTCAAAACTTAAGCCGCTTATTGTAAGACATTTTGAACCGAGCGCCATCTGTAGAACGGCCGAAAAACGTTCCTTAACCTTCGGACGATGATTTTTTTCGATAATTTCACCTGCAGACTGCGTGTTTGCGACGGAATTTAATCATTAGGATGACCATGTAGATTTTATAAATAAATCGTACCACGTGGTCTCGTGTTGACCACGTGACTAAATTTTGTCCAATGATACCACTATGCAAAGAAAAACAATTTCACTTAAATTAAAAATCTTTCCCGATAAATGAGGAAATTTGTAATATTTATCGTGAAATTAAATTTTTTTTTTTCGTGATATTTAAAAAAAAATCAACGATACCTGATTAAATCAGACACGACGCTCGATCAAAAATAATCGTCTTTTTAATTTGCGTTAGAGTAATGCGAAAAACGCAAAATTTTCGAGCAAAAAGGCGCAAGAATTTTTTTTTAATTATTTCGCGTTTTGGGTGCGTTCGAAATTGAATAAAAATATAAACGGTGAAGGAAAAACAGTTTTACAGATCGGTGGCGATCGATGAAAACGAAACATTGAGAAAATGCACCAAAATTTGGCCGTTTCGAAACCGTGCGTGTTGCAACACTCGCGGTGAAAAGTTGATTTGTCGCCGGGAAGCTCTGCCGATTGACCGGCCGCGAATTAACTTATTGGAGTGTCGCCGTCCCGGCCGCCGAAGAAGAGAAAATCAGCGCTTTCGTATGGCGCGCCGCCAGCGTTGCCGGACGATTTTGACGACATCGATTCCCTAAAGAAACCTCTCGAGTTTCCGGGAATTATTTTCATAGAAAATCATACTGACTCGGATTTTCAGGTTTTACAAACCAAATTGAACTTGAATTCTCTTCCCACAGAGAGGCGTCTCGGTCTACTTTCGCTTGAAGCCTGAAACAAATGAAAGGCAACTTTTTTCAAGCACACGAAAATGAACCTAGTGTCCTATGCGACTTTAGGTGCGAGTGGTCGATTTTCGCCTAATTTTAAGCGACCAAATAAAAACAAAGAAACTGTGTATTACTATATATATACTAGCTTTTTGCCCGTTGCAGGCAACTGATGGGTAAATGTGATAAGCGATCTGATGTTTGAATGTAGATGAGACGAAGAGTGTGGGACTACAAAATTTAAAAAAAGAAATGGATATTTTGAGAAAAAAAAGAGCCAAGGAGCTTACTGATCATTTTTTCACCGAGCCGTTCGGATTCTGTGAGTCGAGACGCGTAATTTGATATCCATATCGTATGTACGGTTTTTGTCACCAACATTCTTCAAAAGTTGTTATTTTGGAAAAAGAATTGCTCAAATAACACGAAAAATTTAAAAACTTTTAAAAATGTAATATGTATTTTGGCATATAAATGAAAGTATGTGTGTGTGACCACAAATATATTAAAATATATGTATGGATAGAAAGAAATGGATATTTTGAGAAAAAAAAGTGCCAAGGAGCTTTCTGATCATTTTTTCACTGAGCCATTCGGATTTTGTAAGTCGAGACGCGTAATTTGATACCCATATCGTATGTACGGTTTTTGTCACCGACACTCGTCAAAAGTCCCAGCGAGTTTTATTTTGGAAAAAAACATTGCTCTATAAACAAAAGCAAAATGTAAAAACTCTTTTTGGAAATTTTTTATTTTTAAATTTAAAATCTACCACTACCACTACCACTACCCCTACCCCTTCCCCTTCCCCTACCCCTACCCCTACCCCTACCACTACCCCTACCACTACCACTACCACTACCACTACCCCTACCCCTACCCCTACCCCTACCCCTGCCCCTACCCCTACCCCTACCCCTACCCCTACCGCTACCCCTACCCCTACCCCTACCCCTACCCATACCCCTACCCCTACCCCTACCACTACCACTACCCCTTCCCCTACCCCTTCCCCTACCCCTACCCTTACCCCTACCCCTACCCCTACCCCTACCCCTACCCCTACCCCTACCACTACCACTACCCCTACCCGTACCCCTACCACTACCCCTACCCCTACCCCTACCCCTACCACTACCACTACCACTACCACTACCCCTACCCCTACCCCTACCCCTAACCCTTAAACTACCACTACCACTACCACTACCCCTACCCCTACCCCTACCCCTACCACTACCACTACCACTACCACTACCACTACCCCTACCCCTTCCCCTACCACTACCACTACTTCTACTACTTGGTACAATTTATCAATTTGCGTGACGCTATTGATGTTGTTTTTCACCACGGGGCGACGGTACCCGTGCCAAATTATTGATCGGTTTTTTTTAAATTTTCAATCCATACGTTATAAAACAACACTGCGGACCTAACCTAGAAAACGGGCTAAATCACGCTGTCAGTACCTGCCTACCTAGGACGTCTACCCGGTACCATCTGTGTAGGTACCTGCACCTACTATTAAAAAAATATCGAAAAAATATTTGCATAACGCAATTAGGCACCTACTCGTTAAAAAATAAACAAATGAAAACTTTAAATATGAATCGCTTCCAGGCTAACCTCATCCAATTTCTGCGCTCCTGGTAGAAATTAAAAATCTGCGTAACGCTATTGATGTAGTTTTTCACTACGGGGCGACGGTATCCGTGTCAAATTATTTTTACCGAACTTTATTTTATTTCGTTCAAAAGTTTTATCGATTTTTAAAAATATACTGCCAAAGTAAATACCTCTACAAATTTTATCGTTTCTTTGAAGTAACATCACTATGTAATAAAACATCTCTTCGGTGCTTGTCTATGATTGGCTGATTTCTGATTATACAAAAGCCCGCCTGTTGGCATTTTTCGGTTCAAATTGCAAATGTCAAAACTTAAGCCGCTTATTGTAAGACATTTTGAACCGAGCGCCATCTGTAGAACGGCCGAAAAACGTTCCTTAACCTTCGGACGATGATTTTTTTCGATAATTTCACCTGCAGACTGCGTGTTTGCGACGGAATTTAATCATTAGGATGACCATGTAGATTTTATAAATAAATCGTACCACGTGGTCTCGTGTTGACCACGTGACTAAATTTTGTCCAATGATACCACTATGCAAAGAAAAACAATTTCACTTAAATTAAAAATCTTTCCCGATAAATGAGGAAATTTGTAATATTTATCGTGAAATTAAATTTTTTTTTTCGTGATATTTAAAAAAAAATCAACGATACCTGATTAAATCAGACACGACGCTCGATCAAAAATAATCGTCTTTTTAATTTGCGTTAGAGTAATGCGAAAAACGCAAAATTTTCGAGCAAAAAGGCGCAAGAATTTTTTTTAAATTATTTCGCGTTTTGGGTGCGTTCGAAATTGAATAAAAATATAAACGGTGAAGGAAAAACAGTTTTACAGATCGGTGGCGATCGATGAAAACGAAACATTGAGAAAATGCACCAAAATTTGGCCGTTTCGAAACCGTGCGTGTTGCAACACTCGCGGTGAAAAGTTGATTTGTCGCCGGGAAGCTCTGCCGATTGACCGGCCGCGAATTAACTTATTGGAGTGTCGCCGTCCCGGCCGCCGAAGAAGAGAAAATCAGCGCTTTCGTATGGCGCGCCGCCAGCGTTGCCGGACGATTTTGACGACATCGATTCCCTAAAGAAACCTCTCGAGTTTCCGGGAATTATTTTCATAGAAAATCATACTGACTCGGATTTTCAGGTTTTACAGACCAAATTGAACTTGAATTCTCTTCCCACAGAGAGGCGTCTCGGTCTACTTTCGCTTGAAGCCTGAAACAAATGAAAGGCAACTTTTTTCAAGCACACGAAAATGAACCTAGTGTCCTATGCGACTTTAGGTGCGAGTGGTCGATTTTCGCCTAATTTTAAGCGACCAAATAAAAACAAAGAAACTGTGTTTTACTATATATACTAGCTTTTTGCCCGTTGCAGGCAACTGATGGGTAAATGTGATAAGCGATCTGATGTTTGAATGTAGATGAGACGAAGAGTGTGGGACTACAAAATTTAAAAAAAGAAATGGATATTTTGAGAAAAAAAAGAGCCAAGGAGCTTACTGATCATTTTTTCACCGAGCCGTTCGTGTTGTGTAGGTCGAGACGCGTAATTTGATATCCATATCGTATGTACGGTTTTTAATATTTAATAATATTTGGCTAATTTATATAGCGCCGTTTTCGTGAGAAATCACCTCAAGGGCGCTTGTCACCAACATTCTTCAAAAGTTGTTATTTTGGAAAAAAAAATTTGCTCAATTAACACGAAAAATATGTATGCTTGCATGTGAATGAAGCAATGAATGTGTGACCACAAATGTATTGAAATATATGTTTGTTTAGAAAGAAATGAATATTTTGAGAAAAAAAAGAGCCAAGGAGCTTACTGATCATTTTTTCACCGAGCCGTTCGGATTCTGTGAGTCGAGACGCGTAATTTGATATCCATATCGTATGTACGGTTTTTGTCACCAACATTCTTCAAAAAGTTGTTATTTTTGGAAAAAAAAATTGCTCAATTAACACGAAAAATATGTATGCTTGCATGTGAATGAAGTAATGAATGTGTGACCACAAATGTATTAAAATATATTTTTGTTAGAAAGAAATGAATATTTTGAGAAAAAAAAGAGCCAAGGAGCTTACCGATCATTTTTTTCACCAAGCCATTCGGATTCTGGAAGTCGAGACGCGTAATTTGATACCCATATCGTATGTACTGTTTTTGTCACCAACATTCTTCAAAAGTTGTTATTTTGGAAAAAAAATTGCTCAATTAACACGCAAAATTTAAGAACTTTTAAAAATGTAATATGTATTTTGGCATATAAATGAAACTATGAGTGTGTGACCACAAATATATTAAAATATATGTATGGATAGAAAGAAATGGATATTTTGAGAAAAAAAAGTGCCAAGGAGCTTTCTGATCATTTTTTCACTGAGCCATTCGGATTTTGTAAGTCGAGACGCGTAATTTGATACCCATATCGTATGTACGGTTTTTGTCACCGACACTCGTCAAAAGTCCCAGCGAGTTTTATTTTGGAAAAAAACATTGCTCTATAAACAAAAGCAAAATGTAAAAACTCTTATTGGAAATTTTTTATTTTTAAATTTAAAATCTACCACTACCACTACACTACCCCTACCCCTACCCCCTACCCCTACCCCTACCCCTACCCCTACCACTACCCCTACCACTACCACTACCACTACCACTACCCCTACCCCTACCCCTACCCCTACCCCTACCCCTACCCCTACCCCTACCCCTACCCCTACCCCTACCCCTACCCCTACCCCTACCCTCCCCTAACCCCTACCCCTACCTACCACCCACTACCCCTTCCCCCTACCCCTACCCCTACCCCTACCCCTACCCCTACCCCTACCCCTACCCGTACCCCTACCACTACCCGTACCCCTACCACTACCCCCTACCCCTACCCCTACCACTACCACTACCCCTACCCCTACCCCTACCACTACCACTACCACTACTTCTACTACTTGGTACAATTTATCAATTTGCGTGACGCTATTGATGTTGTTTTTCACCACGGGGCAACGGTACCCGTGCAAATTATTGATCGGTTTTTTTTTTAATTTTCAATCCATACGTTATAAAACAACACTACGGACCGAACCTAGAAAACGGGCTAAATCACGCTGTCAGTACCTGCTACCTAGACGTCTACCCGGTACCATCTGTGTAGGTACCTGCACCTACTATTAAAAAAATACCGAAAAAAATATTTGCATAACGCAAATAGGCACCTACATCGTTAAAAAAATAAACAAATGAAAACTTTAAATATGAATCGCTTCCAGGCTAAACTCATCCAATTTTCTGCGCTCCTGGTAGAAATAAAAATCTGCGTAACGCTATTGATGTAGTTTTTCACTACGGGGCGACGGTATCCGTGTCAAATTATTTTTACCGAACTTTATTTTATTTCGTTCAAAAGTATTATCGATTTTTAAAAATATACTGCCAAAGTAAGTACCTCTACAAATTTTATCGTTTCTTTGAGATCACATCCCTAAAATAAAAGCACATCACTTCGCTGCTTGTCTACGATCGGCTATTATCTCTGACCTAACCAGAAGCCCGATTGTTGGCATTTTTTGTTAAAATAGCAAATGTCAAAACTTTGGCCGGTTACTGTGACACATTTTGAACCGAACGCCATCTGTGGGACGGCCGAATAACGTTCCTTAACCTTCGGAGGATGAATTTTTTCGATAATATTAAAGGCGGACGGCGTATTTGCTGCGGATTGCAATCATCAAGTTGAGCGTGTCGATTTTATAAAAAAAGCATACCGCGTAGTTTTCGCTAGACCACGTGACTTCGCGAAGCTCTCCCGATTAAATCATTTTTTTGCTTGTCGGGCGAACCTGGCGGCCGGAGAGAGAAATGCGCCCTTTCGTATAGCGCCGCGAGCGCTTCCAGTTTCCGCCGCTAGATGCTACTCAAATTTTTGTCGACAAATTATCCCGAACGAAAAAATTAGTAAACATTTTCATACAAAAACCGGATTACACGGTATTTCGAGTTTTCCACGCCAAATTGAACCCCGGGTTTTATGCCCGCAGAGAGGCGTCTCGGTCTACTTTCGCTTGAAGCCTGAAACAAATGAGAGGCAACTTTTTTGCTACTTTCACGCCAAAACGAACCTTAGAGTGTGAGCGACTTAGGGGTCGAGTGGTCGATTTTCGCCTAATTTTAAGCGACCAAATAAAAACAAAGAAACTGAGTATTAATATATGTACTAGCTTTTTGCCCGTTGCAGGCAACTGATGGGTAAATGTGATAAGCGATCTGATGTTTGAATGTAGATGAGACGAAGAGTGTGGGACTACAAAATTTAAAAAAAGAAATGGATATTTTGAGAAAAAAAAGAGCCAAGGAGCTTACTGATCATTTTTTCACCGAGCCGTTCGTGTTGTGTAGGTCGAGACGCGTAATTTGATATCCATATCGTATGTACGGTTTTTGTCACCAACATTCTTCAAAAGTTGTTATTTTGGAAAAAAAAATTGCTCAATTAACACGAAAATGTATGCTTGCATGTGAATGAAGCAATGAATGTGTGACCACAAATGTATTAAAATATATTTTTGTTTTATTAAGAAATGAATATTTTGAGAAAAAAAAGAGCCAAGGAGCTTACCGATCATTTTTTCACCGAGCCATTCGGATTCTGTAAGTCGAGACGCGTAATTTGATACCCATATCGTATGTACGGTTTTTGTCACCAACATTCTTCAAAAGTTGTTATTTTGGAAAAAAAAATTGCTCAATTAACACGAAAATGTATGCTTGCATGTGAATGAAGCAATGAATGTGTGACCACAAATGTATTAAAATATATTTTTGTTTAGAAAGAAATGAATATTTTGAGAAAAAAAAGAGCCAAGGAGCTTACCGATCATTTTTTCACCGAGCCATTCGGATTCTGTAAGTCGAGACGCGTAATTTGATACCCATATCGTATGTACGGTTTTTCTCATCGACATTCTTCAAAAGTCCCAGCGAGTTTTATTTTGGAAAAAAACATCGCTCTACAAACATGTAAAATGTAAAACTTTTATTGGAAAAAATTATATATAAAAAAATCTTCAAACTTAATATATTTAAAAAAAAAATTACCAAAAAAATATATTCATAACGCAATTAGGTACCTACTCGTTAAAAAATAAAGAGACAAAAACTTAAAATATGAATGGCTCCCGGGGCGACGGTACCCATGCCCGCCTCTCAAATTTATTACAAACACTCAAACTGGAAAAATTTTTGATTAAAAAATGTTTATTTTACAAAACAATAACACCGCTTCACCCTATATAACTTCTGCGCTCTGGGTACAATTTATAAATTTGCGTGACGCTTTTGATGTAGTTTTTCACTACGGGGCGACGGTACCACTACTACAACTACAACTACAACTCCTACTCCTACTCCGGCTCCTACTCCTACTCCTACTCCTACTCCTACTCCTACTCCTAATCCTACTCCTACTCCTACTCCTACTCCTACTCCTACTCCTACTCCTACTCCTACTCCTACTCCTACTCCTACTCCTACTCCTACTCCTACTCCTACGCCTACTCCTACTCCTACTCCTACTCCTACTCCTACTCCTACAACTACTACTACTACTCCTACTGCTGCTACTACTACTTGGTACAATTTATAAATTTGCGTGACGCTATTGATGTAGTTTTTCACTACGGGGCGACGGTATCCGTGTCAAATTATTTTTACCAAACTTTATTTTATTTCGTTCAAAAGCACTATCGATTTAAAAAAATATATACTGCCAAAGTAAGTACCTACACATATTTTATTGTTTCTTTGAATTCCATCTGTGTAGGTACCTGCACCTACTATTAAAAATTTACCGAAAAAATATTTACATAACGCAATTAGACCCCTACTCGTAAAAAAATAAACACATGAAAACTTTAAATATGAATGGCTCCCAGGCTAACCTTTTCCAATTTCTGCGCTCCTGGTAGAAATTAAAAATTTGGGTAACGCTATTGATGTAGTTTTTCACTACGGGGCGACGGTATCCGTGTCAAATTATTTTTTACCGAACTTTATTTTATTTCGTTCAAAAGCATTATCGATTTTTAAAAATATACTGCCAAGTAAGTACCTACACAGTTTTTATTGTTTCTTTGAATTCACAACATTTCGCTGCTTGTCTACGATCGGCTATTATCTCTGACTAACCAAAAGCCCGATTGTTGGCATTTTTTGTTAAAATAGCAAATGTCAAAAGTTTGGCCGGTTACTGTGACACATTTTGAACCGAACGCCATTTGTGGGACGGTCGAATAACGTTCCTTAACCTTCGGAGGATGATTTTTTTCGATAATATTAAAGGCGGACGGCGTATATGCTACGGATTGCAATCATCAAGTTGAGCGTGTAGATTTTATAAAAAAGCATACCGCGTAGTTTTTGCTTGATCACGTGACTTCGCGAAGCTCTCCCGATTTAATCAATTTTTTGCTTGTCGGGCGAACCTGGCGGCCGGAGAGAGTAATGCGCCCTTTCGTATAGCGCCGCGAGCGCTTCCAGTTTCCGCCGCTAGATGCTACTCATTTTTGTCGACAAATTATCCCGAACGAAAAAATTAGTAAACATTTTCATACAAACTTACACTGACTCGAGTTTCACGTTTTTACACGCAAAATTGAACTTGAATTCTATGCAAACAGAGAGACGTCTAGGTCTACTTTCGCTTGAAGCCTGAAACAAATGAAAGGCAACTTTTTTCAAGCACACGAAAACAAACCTAGTGTCCTATGCGACTTTAGGTGCGAGTGGTCGATTTTCGCCTAATTTTAAGCGACCAAATAAAAACAAAGAAACTGTGTATTACTGTATATATACTAGCTTTTTGCCCGTTGCAGGCAACTGATGGGTAAATGTGATAAGCGATCTGATGTTTGAATGTAGATGAGACGAAGAGTGTGGGACTACAAAATTTAAAAAAAGAAATGGATATTTTGAGAAAAAAAAGAGCCAAGGAGCTTACTGATCATTTTTTCACCGAGCCATTCGTGTTGTGTAGGTCGAGACGCGTAATTTGATATCCATATCGTATGTACGGTTTTTGTCACCAACATTCTTCAAAAGTTGTTATTTTGGAAAAAAAAATTGCTCAATTAACACGAAAAATATGTATGCTTGCATGTGAATGAAGCAATGAATGTGTGACCACAAATGTATTGAAATATATGTTTGTTTAGAAAGAAATGAATATTTTGAGAAAAAAAAGAGCCAAGGAGCTTACTGATCATTTTTTCACCGAGCCGTTCGGATTCTGTGAGTCGAGACGCGTAATTTGATATCCATATCGTATGTACGGTTTTTGTCACCAACATTCTTCAAAAGTTGTTATTTTGGAAAAAGAATTGCTCAAATAACACGAAAAATTTAAAAACTTTTAAAAATGTAATATGTATTTTGGCATATAAATGAAAGTATGTGTGTGTGACCACAAATATATTAAAATATATGTATGGATAGAAAGAAATGGATATTTTGAGAAAAAAAAGTGCCAAGGAGCTTTCTGATCATTTTTTCACTGAGCCATTCGGATTTTGTAAGTCGAGACGCGTAATTTGATACCCATATCGTATGTACGGTTTTTGTCACCGACACTCGTCAAAAGTCCCAGCGAGTTTTATTTTGGAAAAAAATATTGCTACTACCATACCACTACCACTTCCACTACCACTACCACTACCACTACCACTACCACTACCACTACCACTACCACTACCACTACCACTACCACTACCACTACCACTACCACTACCACTACCACTACCACTACCACTACCACTACCACTACCACTACCACTACCACTACCACTACCACTACCACTACCACTACCACTACCACTACCACTACCACTACCACTACCACTACCACTACCACTACCACTACCACTACCACTACCACTACCACTACCACTACCACTACCACTACCACTACCACTACCACTACCACTACCACTACCACTACCACTACCACTACCACTACCACTACCACTACCACTTCCACTACCACTACCACTACCACTACCACTACCACTACCATACCACTACCATACCACTACCACTACCACTACCACTACCATACCACTACCACTTCCACTACCATACCACTACCACTACCATACCACTACCACTACAACTACCACTACCACTACCATACCACTACCAGTACCACTACCACTACCACAACCACTACCACTACCATACCACTGCCATACCACTACCACTACCATACCACTACCATACCACTACCACTACCATACCACTACCACTACCACTACCACTACCACTACCACTTCCATACCACTACTACAACCACTACCACTACCACTACCACTTCCATACCACTACCACTACCACTACCATACCACTACCATACCATTACCACTACCATACCACTACCATACCACTACCACTACCACTTCCATACCACTACCACTACCACTACCATACCACTACCACTACCACTACCCTACTACTACTACTACAACTACTTGTTACAATTTATAAATTTGCGTGACGCTAATGATTTAGTTTTTCACTACGGGGCGACGGTACCAGTGCAAAATTATTTTTACCAAACTTCATTTTATTTCGTTCAAAAGCATTATCGATTTTAATAATATGAACTACCAAAGTAAGTACATGAACAGATTTGATAGTTTTTTTTAATTTTAAATCCATGTACCATCCACCCGGTACCATCTGTGTAGGTACCTGCGCCTACTATTAAAAATTTACCGAAAAAAATATGAAAAATGAAAACTTTAAATATGAATGTCTCGCAGGCTAACCTCTTCCAATTTATGCGCTCCTGGTAGAAATTAAAAAATCGCGTAACGTTATTGATGTAGTTTTTCACTACGGGGCGACGGTATCCGTGTCAAATTATTTTTACCGAACTTTATTTTATTTCGTTCAAAAGCATTATCGATTTTTAAAAATATACTGCCAAAGTAAGTACCTCTACAAATTTTATCGTTTCTTTGAAGTAACATCACTATGTAATAAAACATCTCTTCGGTGCTTGTCTATGATTGGCTGATTTCTGATTATACAAAAGCCCGCCTGTTGGCATTTTTCGGGTCAAATTGCAAATGTCAAAAGTTTATCCGGTTACTGTAAGACATTTTGAACCGAGCGCCATCTGTGGGACGGCCGAATAACGTTCCTTAACCTTCGGAGGATGAATTTTTTCGATAATTTCACCTGCAGACTGCGTGTTTGCGACGGAATTTAATCATTAGGATGACCATGTACATTTTATAAATAAATCGTACCACGTGGTTTCGTCGTTACCACGTGACTATTTCTTTTCCAATGATGCCATTATTCAAAGAAAAACATTTAGACATTAATTAAACCTATTACCCCAAAAATGGGGAAATTTAAAAACATCTTTCGTAAAATTTAAAAAACAAAATTAACGATACCTGATCAATTCAGACCTGACGCTCGATAAAAATCAATCGTGTTTTTAATTTACGTTCCAGTAATGCGAAAAACGCAAAATTTTCGAGCAAAAAGGCGCAAGAAATTTTTTTTTAATGATTTCGCGTTTGGGGTGCGTTCGATGTTGAATAAAAACATAAACGGTGAAGGAGAAAATGTTTTGCAGATCATCCCGATCGATGAAAACGAAACGTTGCGAAAATGCACCAAAATTTGGCCGTTTCGAAACCGCGCGCGTGGCAACACTCGTGATTTCTGCAAAATTCGGCAGAGAAACAAAAAATTCCCAGATTTGGAAGCTCTGACGCAAATCAAATTTTTATATAGTGGGGCAGTCCTGGCGGCGGGAGAGTGAACCGCGGTTCTCGAGTATGGCGCTCCTCGAACGCTTCCAGTTTCCGCCGACAGAGTTCCGCTAATTTTCCCGCCGTACGAATCCGGCCGAGTTTCTAAAAAAGCTGGTTGAATCCTGTTCACATTTTGGCACGCTGAATTGAACTTGAATTCTTTTCCCGCAGAGAGGCGTCTCGGTCGCCTTTTGCTTGAACACGAAACAAATGAAAGGCAAATTTTTTCAAGCACGCGAAAACGAACCTAGAGTGTGAGCGACTTGAGGGTTCGAGTGGTCGATTTTCGCCTAATTTTAAGCGACCAAATAAAACAAAGAAACTGTGTATTACTATATGTATAGCTTTTTGCCCGTTGCAGGCAACTGATGGGGAAATGTGATAAGCGATCTGATGTTTGAATGTAGATGAGACGAAGAGTGTGGGACTACAAAATTTAAAAAAAGAAATGGATATTTTGAGAAAAAAAGAGCCAAGGAGCTTACCGATCATTTTTTCACCGAGCCATTCGTGTTGTGTAGGTCGAGACGCGTAATTTGATATCCATTTCGTATGTACGGTTTTTGTCACCAACATTCTTCAAAAGTTGTTATTTTGGAAAAAAAAATTGCTCAATTAACACGAAAAATATGTATGCTTGCATGTGAATGAAGCAATGAATGTGTGACCACAAATGTATTGAAATATATGTTTGTTTAGAAAGAAATGAATATTTTGAGAAAAAAAAGAGCCAAGGAGCTTACTGATCATTTTTTCACCGAGCCGTTCGGATTCTGTGAGTCGAGACGCGTAATTTGATACCCATATCGTATGTACGGTTTTTGTCACCAACATTCTTCAAAAGTTGTTATTTTGGAAAAAAGAATTGCTCAAATAACACGAAAAATTTAAAAACTTTTAAAAATGTAATATGTATTTTGGCATATAAATGAAAGTATGTGTGTGTGACCACAAATCTATTAAAATATATGTATGGATAGAAAGAAATGGATATTTTGAGAAAAAAAAGTGCCAAGGAGCTTTCTGATCATTTTTTCACTGAGCCATTCGGATTTTGTAAGTCGAGACGCGTAATTTGATACCCATATCGTATGTACGGTTTTTGTCACCGACACTCGTCAAAAGTCCCAGCGAGTTTTATTTTGGAAAAAAATATTGCTACTACCACTACCACTACCACTACCATACCACTACCACTACCATACCACTACCACTACCACTACAACTACCACTACCACTACCACTACCACTACCACTACCACTACCACTACCACTACCACTACCACTACCACTACCACGACCATACCACTACCACTACCATACCACTACCACTACCATACCACTACCACTACCATACCACTACCACTACCATACCACTACCAGTACCACTACCACACCCACTACCACTACCATACCACAGCCATACCACTACCACTACCATACCACTACCACTACCATACCACTACCACTACCACTACCAGTACCACTACCACTACTATACCACTACCACTACCAGTTCCACTACCACTACCACTACCACTCACACTTCCAGTACCACTACCAGTACCACTACCACTACCATACCACTACCAATACCACTTCCATACCACTACTACAACCGCTACCACTACCACTACCACTTCCATACCACTACCACTACCACTACCATACCACTACCATACCATTACCACTACCATACCACTACCATACCACTTCCATACCACTACCATACCACTACCATACCACTACCATACCACTACCACTTCCATACCACTACCACTACCATACCACTTCCACTACCACTACCATACCATTACCACAACCATACCACTACCATACCACTACCATACCACTACCATACCACTACCATACCACTACCATACCACTACCACTTCCATACCACTACCACTACCATACCACTACCACTACCACTACCCTACTACTACTACTACAACTACTTAACTACAATTTATAAATTTGCGTGACGCTAATGATTTAGTTTTTCACTACGGGGCGACGGTACCAGTGCAAAATTATTTTTACCAAACTTCATTTTATTTCGTTCAAAAGCATTATCGATTTTAATAATATGAACTACCAAAGTAAGTACATGAACAGATTTGATCGTTTTTTTTTAATTTTAAATCCATGTACCATCCACCCGGTACCATCTGTGTAGGTACCTGCACCTACTATTAAAAATTTACCGAAAAAATATGAAAAATGAAAACTTTATATATGAATGTCTCGCAGGCTAACCTCTTCCAATTTATGCGCTCCTGGTAGAAATTAAAAAATTGCGTAACGCTATTGATGTAGTTTTTCACTACGGGGCGACGGTATCCGTGTCAAATTATTTTTACCGAACTTTATTTTATTTCGTTCAAAAGTTTTATCGATTTTTAAAAATATACTGCCAAAGTAAATACCTCTACAAATTTTATCGTTTCTTTGATGTAACATCACTATGTAATAAAACATCTCTTCGGTGCTTGTCTATGATTGGCTGATTTCTGATTATACAAAAGCCCGCCTGTTGGCATTTTTCGGTTCAAATTGCAAATGTCAAAACTTAAGCCGCTTATTGTAAGACATTTTGAACCGAGCGTCATCTGTAGAACGGCCGAAAAACGTTCCTTAACCTTCGGACGATGATTTTTTTCGATAATTTCACCTGCAGACTGCGTGTTTGCGACGGAATTTAATCATTAGGATGACCATGTAGATTTTATAAATAAATCGTACCACGTGGTCTCGTGTTGACCACGTGACTAAATTTTGTCCAATGATACCACTATGCAAAGAAAAACAATTTCACTTAAATTAAAAATCTTTCCCGATAAATGAGGAAATTTGTAATATTTATCGTGAAATTAAATTTTTTTTTTCGTGATATTTAAAAAAAAATCAACGATACCTGATTAAATCAGACACGACGCTCGATCAAAAATAATCGTCTTTTTAATTTGCGTTAGAGTAATGCGAAAAACGCAAAATTTTCGAGCAAAAAGGCGCAAGAATTTTTTTTTAATTATTTCGCGTTTTGGGTGCGTTCGAAATTGAATAAAAATATAAACGGTGAAGGAAAAACAGTTTTACAGATCGGTGGCGATCGATGAAAACGAAACATTGAGAAAATGCACCAAAATTTGGCCGTTTCGAAACCGTGCGTGTTGCAACACTCGCGGTGAAAAGTTGATTTGTCGCCGGGAAGCTCTGCCGATTGACCGGCCGCGAATTAACTTATTGGAGTGTCGCCGTCCCGGCCGCCGAAGAAGAGAAAATCAGCGCTTTCGTATGGCGCGCCGCCAGCGTTGCCGGACGATTTTGACGACATCGATTCCCTAAAGAAACCTCTCGAGTTTCCGGGAATTATTTTCATAGAAAATCATACTGACTCGGATTTTCAGGTTTTACAGACCAAATTGAACTTGAATTCTCTTCCCACAGAGAGGCGTCTCGGTCTACTTTCGCTTGAAGCCTGAAACAAATGAAAGGCAACTTTTTTCAAGCACACGAAAATGAACCTAGTGTCCTATGCGACTTTAGGTGCGAGTGGTCGATTTTCGCCTAATTTTAAGCGACCAAATAAAAACAAAGAAACTGTGTATTACTATATATACTAGCTTTTTGCCCGTTGCAGGCAACTAATGGGTAAAAATGTGGTGCGTGGTGTAGTATTTGAATGTAGATGAGGCGAGGGTGTGGGACTACAAAATTTTATAAAAAGAAATGAATATTTTGAGAAAAAAAAGAGCCAAGGAGCTTACTGATCATTTTTTCACCGAGCTGTTCGGATTCTGTGAGTCGAGACGCGTAATTTGATACCCATATCGTATGTACTGTTTTTGTCACCAACATTCTTCAAAAGTTGTTATATTGGAAAAAAAATTGCTCAATTAACACGAAAAATATGTATGCTTGCATGTGAATGAAGCAATGAATGTGTGACCACAAATGTATTAAAATATATTTTTGTTTAGAAAGAAATGAATATTTTGAGAAAAAAAAGAGCCAAGGAGCTTACCGATCATTTTTTCACCGAGCCGTTCGGATTCTGTGAGTCGAGACGCGTAATTTGATACCCATATCGTATGTACTGTTTTTGTCACCAACATTCTTCAAAAGTTGTTATTTTGGAAAAAAAATTGCTCGATTAACACGCAAAATTTAAAAACTTTTAAAAATGTAATATGTATTTTGGCATATAAATGAAACTATGAGTGTGTGACCACAAATATATTCAAATATATGTATGGATAGAAAGAAATGGATATTTTGAGAAAAAAAAGTTTCAAGGAGCTTTCTGATCATTTTTTCACTGAGCCATTCGGATTTTGTAAGTCGAGACGCGTAATTTGATACCCATATCGTATGTACGGTTTTTGTCACCGACACTCGTCAAAAGTCCCAGCGAGTTTTATTTTGGAAAAAAACATTGCTCTATAAACAAAAGCAAAATGTAAAAACTCTTATTGAAAATTTTTTATTTTTAAATTTAAAATCTACCACTACCACTACCACTACCCCTACCCCTACCCCTTCCCCTACCCCTACCCCTACCCCTACCACTACCCCTACCACTTCCACTACCACTACCACTACCCCTACCCCTACCCCTACCCCTACCCCTGCCCCTACCCCTACCCCTACCCCTACCGCTACCCCTACCCCTACCCCTTCCCCTACCTCTACCCCTACCCCTACCCCTACCACTATTACTACCCCTACCCGTACCCCTACCACTACCCCTACCCCTACCCCTACCACTACCACTTCCCCTACCCCTACCCCTACCACTACCACTACCCCTACCCGTACCCCTACCACTACCCCTACCCCTACCCCTACCCCTACCACTACCACTACCACTACCCCTACCCCTACCCCTACCACTACCCCTACCCCTACCACTACCACTACTTCTACTACTTGGTACAATTTATCAATTTGCGTGACGCTATTTATGTTGTTTTTCACCACGGGGCGACGGTACCCGTGCCAAATTATTGATCGGTTTTTTTTTAATTTTCAATCCATACGTTATAAAACAACACTACGGACCTAACCTAGAAAACGGGCTAAATCACGCTGTCAGTACCTGCCTACCTAGGACGTCTACCCGGTACCATCTGTGTAGGTACCTGCACCTACTATTAAAAAAATACCGAAAAAATATTTGCATAACGCAATTAGGCACCTACTCGTTAAAAAATAAACAAATGAAAACTTTAAATATGAATCGCTTCCAGGCTAACCTCATCCAATTTCTGCGCTCCTGGTAGAAATGAAAAATTTGCGTGACGCTATTGATGTAGTTTTTCACTACGGGGCGACGGTATCCGTGTCAAATTATTTTTACCAAACTTTATTTTATTTCGTTCAAAGGCATTAGCGATATAAAAAAAAAATAAACTGCCAAAGTAAGTACCTCTACAAATTTTATCGTTTCTTTGAGATCACATCCCTAAAATAAAAGCACATCACTTCGGTGTGTCTATGATTGGCTGATTTCTGATTGACGAAAAGCTGACTGTTGGCATTTTTTGTTAAAATAGCAAATGTCAAAAGTTTGGCCGGTTACTGTGACACATTTTGAACCGAACGCCATTTGTGGGACGGCCGAATAACGTTCCTTAACCTTCGGAGGATGATTTTTTTCGATAATATTAAAGGCGGACGGCGTATATGCTACGGATTGCAATCATCAAGTTGAGCGTGTAGATTTTATAAAAAAGCATACCGCGTAGTTTTTGCTTGATCACGTGACTTCGCGAAGCTCTCCCGATTAAATCATTTTTTTGCTTGTCGGGCGAACCTGGCGGCCGGAGAGAGAAATGCGCCCTTTCGTAAGGCGCGCCGCGAGCGCTTCCAGTTTCCGCCGCTAGATGCTACTCAAATTTTTGTCAACAAATTACGCCGAACGAAAAAATTAGTAAACATTTTCATACAAAAACCGGATTACACGGTATTTCGAGTTTTCCACGCCAAATTGAACCCCGGGTTTTATGCCCGCAGAGAGGCGTCTCGGTCTACTTTCGCCTGAAGCCTGAAACAAAAGAAAGGCAACTTTTTCGCTACTTTCACGCCAAAACGAACCTTAGAGTGTGAGCGACTTGAAGGGTCAAGTGGTCGATTTTCGCCTAATTTTAAGCGACCAAATAAAAACAAAGAAACTGAGTATTAATATATGTATACTAGCTTTTTGCCCGTTGCAGGCAACTGATGGGTAAATGTGATAAGCGATCTGATGTTTGAATGTAGATGAGACGAAGAGTGTGGGACTACAAAATTTAAAAAAAGAAATGGATATTTTGAGAAAAAAAAAGAGCCAAGGAGCTTACTGATCATTTTTTCACCGAGCCATTCGTGTTGTGTAGGTCGAGACGCGTAATTTGATATCCATATCGTATGTACGGTTTTTGTCACCAACATTCTTCAAAAGTTGTTATTTTGGAAAAAAAAATTGCTCAATTAACACGAAAAATATGTATGCTTGCATGTGAATGAAGCAATGAATGTGTGACCACAAATGTATTGAAATATATGTTTGTTTAGAAAGAAATGAATATTTTGAGAAAAAAAAGAGCCAAGGAGCTTACTGATCATTTTTTCACCGAGCCGTTCGGATTCTGTGAGTCGAGACGCGTAATTTGATATCCATATCGTATGTACGGTTTTTGTCACCAACATTCTTCAAAAGTTGTTATTTTGGAAAAAGAATTGCTCAAATAACACGAAAAATTTAAAAACTTTTAAAAATGTAATATGTATTTTGGCATATAAATGAAAGTATGTGTGTGTGACCACAAATATATTAAAATATATGTATGGATAGAAAGAAATGGATATTTTGAGAAAAAAAAGTGCCAAGGAGCTTTCTGATCATTTTTTCACTGAGCCATTCGGATTTTGTAAGTCGAGACGCGTAATTTGATACCCATATCGTATGTACGGTTTTTGTCACCGACACTCGTCAAAAGTCCCAGCGAGTTTTATTTTGGAAAAAAACATTGCTCTATAAACAAAAGCAAAATGTAAAAACTCTTTTTGGAAATTTTTTATTTTTAAATTTAAAATCTACCACTACCACTACCACTACCCCTACCCCTTCCCCTTCCCCTACCCCTACCCCTACCCCTACCACTACCCCTACCACTACCACTACCACTACCACTACCCCTACCCCTACCCCTACCCCTACCCCTGCCCCTACCCCTACCCCTACCCCTACCCCTACCGCTACCCCTACCCCTACCCCTACCCCTACCCATACCCCTACCCCTACCACTACCACTACCCCTTCCCCTACCCCTTCCCCTACCCCTACCCTTACCCCTACCCCTACCCCTACCCCTACCCCTACCCCTACCACTACCACTACCCCTACCCGTACCCCTACCACTACCCCTACCCCTACCCCTACCCCTACCCCTACCACTACCACTACCACTACCACTACCCCTACCCCTACCCCTACCCCTACCCCTTAAACTACCACTACCACTACCACTACCCCTACCCCTACCCCTACCCCTACCACTACCACTACCACTACCACTACCACTACCCCTACCCCTTCCCCTACCACTACCACTACTTCTACTACTTGGTACAATTTATCAATTTGCGTGACGCTATTGATGTTGTTTTTCACCACGGGGCGACGGTACCCGTGCCAAATTATTGATCGGTTTTTTTTAAATTTTCAATCCATACGTTATAAAACAACACTGCGGACCTAACCTAGAAAACGGGCTAAATCACGCTGTCAGTACCTGCCTACCTAGGACGTCTACCCGGTACCATCTGTGTAGGTACCTGCACCTACTATTAAAAAAATATCGAAAAAATATTTGCATAACGCAATTAGGCACCTACTCGTTAAAAAATAAACAAATGAAAACTTTAAATATGAATCGCTTCCAGGCTAACCTCATCCAATTTCTGCGCTCCTGGTAGAAATTAAAAATCTGCGTAACGCTATTGATGTAGTTTTTCACTACGGGGCGACGGTATCCGTGTCAAATTATTTTTACCGAACTTTATTTTATTTCGTTCAAAAGTTTTATCGATTTTTAAAAATATACTGCCAAAGTAAATACCTCTACAAATTTTATCGTTTCTTTGAAGTAACATCACTATGTAATAAAACATCTCTTCGGTGCTTGTCTATGATTGGCTGATTTCTGATTATACAAAAGCCCGCCTGTTGGCATTTTTCGGTTCAAATTGCAAATGTCAAAACTTAAGCCGCTTATTGTAAGACATTTTGAACCGAGCGTCATCTGTAGAACGGCCGAAAAACGTTCCTTAACCTTCGGACGATGATTTTTTTCGATAATTTCACCTGCAGACTGCGTGTTTGCGACGGAATTTAATCATTAGGATGACCATGTAGATTTTATAAATAAATCGTACCACGTGGTCTCGTGTTGACCACGTGACTAAATTTTGTCCAATGATACCACTATGCAAAGAAAAACAATTTCACTTAAATTAAAAATCTTTCCCGATAAATGAGGAAATTTGTAATATTTATCGTGAAATTAAATTTTTTTTTTCGTGATATTTAAAAAAAAATCAACGATACCTGATTAAATCAGACACGACGCTCGATCAAAAATAATCGTCTTTTTAATTTGCGTTAGAGTAATGCGAAAAACGCAAAATTTTCGAGCAAAAAGGCGCAAGAATTTTTTTTTAATTATTTCGCGTTTTGGGTGCGTTCGAAATTGAATAAAAATATAAACGGTGAAGGAAAAACAGTTTTACAGATCGGTGGCGATCGATGAAAACGAAACATTGAGAAAATGCACCAAAATTTGGCCGTTTCGAAACCGTGCGTGTTGCAACACTCGCGGTGAAAAGTTGATTTGTCGCCGGGAAGCTCTGCCGATTGACCGGCCGCGAATTAACTTATTGGAGTGTCGCCGTCCCGGCCGCCGAAGAAGAGAAAATCAGCGCTTTCGTATGGCGCGCCGCCAGCGTTGCCGGACGATTTTGACGACATCGATTCCCTAAAGAAACCTCTCGAGTTTCCGGGAATTATTTTCATAGAAAATCATACTGACTCGGATTTTCAGGTTTTACAGACCAAATTGAACTTGAATTCTCTTCCCACAGAGAGGCGTCTCGGTCTACTTTCGCTTGAAGCCTGAAACAAATGAAAGGCAACTTTTTTCAAGCACACGAAAATGAACCTAGTGTCCTATGCGACTTTAGGTGCGAGTGGTCGATTTTCGCCTAATTTTAAGCGACCAAATAAAAACAAAGAAACTGTGTATTACTATATACTAGCTTTTTGCCCGTTGCAGGCAACTGATGGGTAAATGTGATAAGCGATCTGATGTTTGAATGTAGATGAGACGAAGAGTGTGGGACTACAAAATTTAAAAAAAGAAATGGATATTTTGAGAAAAAAAAGAGCCAAGGAGCTTACTGATCATTTTTTCACCGAGCCATTCGTGTTGTGTAGGTCGAGACGCGTAATTTGATATCCATATCGTATGTACGGTTTTTGTCACCAACATTCTTCAAAAGTTGTTATTTTGGAAAAAAAAATTGCTCAATTAACACGAAAAATATGTATGCTTGCATGTGAATGAAGCAATGAATGTGTGACCACAAATGTATTAAAATATATGTTTGTTGAGAAAGAAATGGATATTTTGAGAAAAAAAAGTGCCAAGGAGCTTTCTGATCATTTTTTCACAAAGCTGTTCGGATTCTGTGAGTCGAGACGCGTAATTTGATACCCATATCGTATGTACTGTTTTTGTCACCAACATTCTTCAAAAGTTGTTATTTTGGAAAAAAAATTGCTCAATTAACACGCAAAATTTAAAAACTTTTAAAAATGTAATATGTATTTTGGCATATAAATGAAACTATGAGTGTGTGACCACAAATATATTAAAATATATGTATGGATAGAAAGAAATGGATATTTTGAGAAAAAAAAGTGCCAAGGAGCTTTCTGATCATTTTTTCACTGAGCCATTCGGATTTTGTAAGTCGAGACGCGTAATTTGATACCCATATCGTATGTACGGTTTTTGTCACCGACACTCGTCAAAAGTCCCAGCGAGTTTTATTTTGGAAAAAAACATTGCTCTATAAACAAAAGCAAAATGTAAAAACTCTTTTTGGAAATTTTTTATTTTTAAATTTAAAATCTACCACTACCACTACCACTACCCCTACCCCTTCCCCTTCCCCTACCCCTACCCCTACCCCTACCACTACCCCTACCACTACCACTACCACTACCACTACCCCTACCCCTACCCCTACCCCTACCCCTGCCCCTACCCCTACCCCTACCCCTACCCCTACCGCTACCCCTACCCCTACCCCTACCCCTACCCATACCCCTACCCCTACCCCTACCACTACCACTACCCCTTCCCCTACCCCTACCCCTTCCCCTACCCCTACCCTTACCCCTACCCCTACCCCTACCCCTACCCCTACCCCTACCACTACCACTACCCCTACCCGTACCCCTACCACTACCCCTACCCCTACCCCTACCCCTACCCCTACCACTACCACTACCACTACCACTACCCCTACCCCTACCCCTACCCCTACCCCTTAAACTACCACTACCACTACCACTACCCCTACCCCTACCCCTACCCCTACCACTACCACTACCACTACCACTACCAGTGGCGGCTCGTGACTTTTGTGTTACTAGAGTGCTAATATTACAAAAAATGGCATTATTGATGTTGTTGTAGCTGAAAACGATTTTTTATTTTTTTTCGAAAAATTGATTTTTTGTATGAAGATTTTCAGGAATTCCGTGCGGCGCACGGCTATACTGAAATTTCCTGAAAATCTTCATACAAAAAATCGATTTTCGAAAAAAAATTTAAAATCGTTTTCAGCTATAACAACATCAGAAATGCCAATTTTTTTAAATATTAGCACTCTAGTACACCCAAAAGTCACGAGCCGCCACTGACCACTACCCCTACCCCTTCCCCTACCACTACCACTACTTCTACTACTTGGTACAATTTATCAATTTGCGTGACGCTATTGATGTTGTTTTTCACCACGGGGCGACGGTACCCGTGCCAAATTATTGATCGGTTTTTTTTAAATTTTCAATCCATACGTTATAAAACAACACTGCGGACCTAACCTAGAAAACGGGCTAAATCACGCTGTCAGTACCTGCCTACCTAGGACGTCTACCCGGTACCATCTGTGTAGGTACCTGCACCTACTATTAAAAAAATATCGAAAAAATATTTGCATAACGCAATTAGGCACCTACTCGTTAAAAAATAAACAAATGAAAACTTTAAATATGAATCGCTTCCAGGCTAACCTCATCCAATTTCTGCGCTCCTGGTAGAAATTAAAAATCTGCGTAACGCTATTGATGTAGTTTTTCACTACGGGGCGACGGTATCCGTGTCAAATTATTTTTACCGAACTTTATTTTATTTCGTTCAAAAGTTTTATCGATTTTTAAAAATATACTGCCAAAGTAAATACCTCTACAAATTTTATCGTTTCTTTGAAGTAACATCACTATGTAATAAAACATCTCTTCGGTGCTTGTCTATGATTGGCTGATTTCTGATTATACAAAAGCCCGCCTGTTGGCATTTTTCGGTTCAAATTGCAAATGTCAAAACTTAAGCCGCTTATTGTAAGACATTTTGAACCGAGCGCCATCTGTAGAACGGCCGAAAAACGTTCCTTAACCTTCGGACGATGATTTTTTTCGATAATTTCACCTGCAGACTGCGTGTTTGCGACGGAATTTAATCATTAGGATGACCATGTAGATTTTATAAATAAATCGTACCACGTGGTCTCGTGTTGACCACGTGACTAAATTTTGTCCAATGATACCACTATGCAAAGAAAAACAATTTCACTTAAATTAAAAATCTTTCCCGATAAATGAGGAAATTTGTAATATTTATCGTGAAATTAAATTTTTTTTTTCGTGATATTTAAAAAAAAATCAACGATACCTGATTAAATCAGACACGACGCTCGATCAAAAATAATCGTCTTTTTAATTTGCGTTAGAGTAATGCGAAAAACGCAAAATTTTCGAGCAAAAAGGCGCAAGAATTTTTTTTTAATTATTTCGCGTTTTGGGTGCGTTCGAAATTGAATAAAAATATAAACGGTGACGGAAAAACAGTTTTACAGATCGGTGGCGATCGATGAAAACGAAACATTGAGAAAATGCACCAAAATTTGGCCGTTTCGAAACCGTGCGTGTTGCAACACTCGCGGTGAAAAGTTGATTTGTCGCCGGGAAGCTCTGCCGATTGACCGGCCGCGAATTAACTTATTGGAGTGTCGCCGTCCCGGCCGCCGAAGAAGAGAAAATCAGCGCTTTCGTATGGCGCGCCGCCAGCGTTGCCGGACGATTTTGACGACATCGATTCCCTAAAGAAACCTCTCGAGTTTCCGGGAATTATTTTCATAGAAAATCATACTGACTCGGATTTTCAGGTTTTACAAACCAAATTGAACTTGAATTCTCTTCCCACAGAGAGGCGTCTCGGTCTACTTTCGCTTGAAGCCTGAAACAAATGAAAGGCAACTTTTTTCAAGCACACGAAAATGAACCTAGTGTCCTATGCGACTTTAGGTGCGAGTGGTCGATTTTCGCCTAATTTTAAGCGACCAAATAAAAACAAAGAAACTGTGTATTACTATATATATATATACTAGCTTTTTGCCCGTTGCAGGCAACTGATGGGTAAAAATTAATCGCGCGGTGTAGTATTTGAATGTAGATGAGGCGAGGGTGTGGGACTGCAGATTTTTAAGTAACATAAATTGCCCCTTAAATAACGCCTGCTCGCGTCCCCTTAAGAGTTACATCCCAGTTTTCAAAAAGTATGCGGGCTACGCTAGGTTTGTATAGACTGGTTTGTGATTTGATTCAAATACCTGTTTTCCATGTTATTTTCTGAAACAAAAAATTGCCCCTTTAATAACGCCTGCTCGCGTCCCCTTTAGAGTTATATCCCAGTTTTCAAGTAGTTTGTGGGCTACGCTAGGTTTGTATAGACTGGTTTGTGATTTAATTCTAATAAATATTTTCTGTAACAAAAAATTGCCCCTTTAATAACGCCTGCTCGCGTCCCCTTTAGAGTTACATCCCAGTTTTCAAATAGTATGTGGGCTACGCTAGGTTTGTATAGACTGGTTTGTGATTTAATTCTAAAACCTATTTTCCATGTTATTTTCTGTAACATAAATTGCCCCTTTAATAACGCCTGCTCGCGTCCCCTTTAGAGTTATATCCCAGTTTTCAAGTAGTTTGTGGGCTACGATAGGTTTGTATAAACTGGTTTGTGATTTAAATCTAATACCTTTTCTCATGTTCTAACCTAATCTTACCTCAAAAACACGCAAAATTTAAAAACTTTTAAAAATGTAATATGTATGTTTGCATGTGAATGAAGCAATGAATGTGTGACCACAAATTTATTCAAATGTATGTATGTTTGAATGTATGTGCCTAAAATTAGCTTTTTGCCCGTTGCAAGCAACTAATGGGTAAATGTACTAAGCCATTTGATGTTTGGGTGTAGATGAGACGAAGAGTGTGGGACTACAAAATTAAAGAAAGAAATATACTGATCATGTTTTCAGTACGGGGTGACAGTACCCATATGTAAAAACTTTTAACTGAAAAAAGGTTATTTAAAAAAAAAAAAAACAATTGAATAAACCGTTTTTAATAGTAAATTACTTTCCCAAACGTCTGTGCTCCTGGTAGATTACAGCGTCACCGAGCTAATTTTTCGCAGAAATGGCTTTATAAGAATTATCATTAATTTAATAAAAAAATAAAAATATATGCAAAACGAAATATGTTACCTACTGGTTAAAAAAATAAAGAGATCATGCTATGTATGAATGGCTCCCGGGGCGACGGTTCTCATGACCGCCACCCTAAATTAAATGATTATTATTAATCGCGAAATGCAAAAACCTTTAATAAAAAAAATCGTTACTTCAACCTACTTAATATTTATAACGCAAAAAAATTATTCGTTTTAAAAAAAATCAGAATGTGAATGAAGCATTACCTATGTTATTTTTGATTATTAAATGAAAAATCTTTATCATTGTATGTGGACCCAATTTATTGGAAAACGTTTTTAAGTTTGATTAGCCATAAATATTTTTCTCAAAACACTGGTTGTTTATCGATCATCGATCTATTTTATCATCGATCTGTGGTTTCCATATGTCATTTGAACTCAATATTTATGTTTCAAGTGTAGGATGCGCATTTTTTTGCAGGTTAATAATAATTATTTCATAACACTTCGATTTATTTTATAGTTTCTATGAGGCTGTGCAGTTTAATGTTTATTATACCATAATTTGCAGCAAAAGCTTACGGGAAATGCACTGTGTTTCAGTAAACTCTTTGATACAAAACGTCAAATTCGTGCACATAAGGAAGTCTTTTTAAACTTTAATTTAATAAAAATAGAATTGAAATGCATCTTTTACAATGTATTCAAAATTAATTTGTCGTTTCGTGTCATAATTACGTTTTAACGTAGTGTGTATTCCAAAATCTGAGCCATTAGGTGGACAATATTTACGAATAATAATAATCCTTGTTTCTCCCAGGGTATTTTCATAAGCATTTGCAGGGAGAATAATCTACCATAATACATACGTAATTTTTTTTAATAACCACAAACATATCCAAATAAAGCTGTAACTGAAATCAGCGTTCAACGCAACCAAAATTGCTTGAACGGCTCTCTGATGGCAATTGAATGTTATATTTGAATTTCTATAAAACAACTGGCTTTTAATAATAAAAAAATAAAATTTGGATGATTTGCGTAGCGATGAACAGACTTGTAATATATTTCTACCATCTGTCTTACAGATTGCATTCACCGACTTGTCGATCATTAATACAAAACTATATGTAGGTACAATGTATTTGACCAACAAATCTATGCTGTGTTAAGATTTACACGCTACTTGTAAAAGTATGGATTGTTTCACAGGACTTGAACAATTCATCAAATGTAATTTTTTATTATTATTTCACTGGAGAACTGTACGCAATACTTAAATAATAACAGAATTTGAATATTATCTTTGAAATTCTTCAAATTGTAATTAAAATAATGGGTCGCTTTTCCTCCCTCCTACAACATGAGTCTCTTCAAGGCCTGTATTCACTCTTTTCTTTCCTCAAAAGACCCTCCTCACTGCATCCCCAAAGATGCCATAAGCCCCGAGGGAAATTATTTTCATTCAGGCCTCCTGTGCATTTAGTGTAAAAAGGGGGAAAATAAAATAACAGATTTTGGAAATAAGTAAAAATCAAACAAAGTTTTAATTTCATTAAAGTGTATTTATTTTTTTTAAATCTGATTCAATATAAGTAATATGGGAAGAACCAGAAAGAAACCCATATATCATATTAATTGCGTTTCATATATTCATATTTCATGTCAAATATCAGCTAGAATAATAATATATAATATAATATGTAATCTTACATCAAATTATTTTTATATTTATTAATCATTGTAAAAAAATTGTATTTACGTATATTGTACAATTATTTTTGTGTTATAACTAAAAAAATAAGAATATGAAGTACTCTCAAGGTATAGAATGTTAAAATTAACAGAGAAACTTTTATTTAAACATATTAAAAATATGTTAAATCGTTAACACAAACTGTCCACATACAATTTTATTTGTAAATCGTTGAATTCTAGGAATTGTTTTATAAATAAAGTAATATTTATTGATCTACCTTCAAAATTATCTTTGTAAGGAATTTACTGTGCAGGTAAATTATTGGAAATTACCTATGTTAATTCAAGGCCATCTGTTAAATAATAATTTATCTGATCTGACTGCGTATTTTTTCATTTAATAAAGAATTTAACCTTCGATAGAGATAAGCATTTTAAAGTTTGCAATTTAAATTTGATTCAATCTCTGAATATAAAACATTATGCTACGAAAGCTTTCTTCCTAGAAGAGAGAAGGCCAAATGAATTATGAAGCTATCGCCAATATCGTTTTTCAAATTCGCCACAAAGGCCTGTACCTTCAAAATTCTATTCGAGTAACACTGCTCCCCGTGTCAAAGGAAGTTGCGTTACTTTTCAAATATCGCTTTAATAATTATCTAGAAAATGATGAAAAAACATTTCATTAATTGTGCTAAAATAAAACACACTCTCGGGAGATCTTTTTATCTTTCTTCTACTTAGTCTGATAGGTCAGTATGGAAACGATATGCTGTTATTAAGTATATTTTATAATAATCTCTGTGATTATAGTGATTTGTTTTGGGATATTATGCTGTGTTGCACTACCTCCTTCTTTAGGCAACGTTTCTATATAAGATATACTTTTTCAAAGTATGTGTGAGATAATTAATTATTCGTTTATCGTAGATGTTTACTTTTCTATAACTGAATCTATATTTCATTTTAAATAGTGGTCAAAGATAATTAATATTTTTTTATAGTTAATATGTTAGTCGAGCTATTTTTTTTAGTAATTTTTAGAACAACTTTTGAGTTTGAACTTGTTTTACTTTTTAAAGTTTAAACAGAATATAAAAATAGTTATAATGCTTTTGGGAATCTATTTAATCTGAAACTAAATTTTCCTAATGATAAAAATCAACAGTTCCCTCAAATAGTGACAAATTTAGGTTTGCGTTATCATCAAATGATAAGTTCAAGTCACACTGTATGTATTTAACCCTGCGAATAAATTTAAAATGGGAAGATTAGTCTTAAATAGATTAAATTTACTGGTTTAAATAGATATGAAACGACAATACCTAATCTAAAATTTCCCTGTAAACAATGTTTTGGGTTGTAATTCCGGCCTGATTTACACCTTGACGACTTCCGTCGACTATTTGAATTTTTAATGAATTTATTGTTTTGACTCTGGAGCAAGCTACATACAATTGTCCATGCGTAAAGACGGGTTCTGGTAAATAAACACCAATCTGATTAAAAGTTTGACCCTGCGATTTATTAATTGTCATTCCATAAGCAAGTTGAACTGGGAACTGGCGCCTGTAAAGATTAAAAGGAACAGTTACATCTGCGGAAGTATCTAATATAATTCTAGGTAAAAAATGAATGCTCCCCCTTTTATCTCCTGTGATTGTTTCAACCTGTAAAATGTTATCTGAAAAATTTTTAACTATCATTCGAGTTCCGTTGCATAAGCCATTTGCGATGGACATATTTCTTAACAGCATTACTACGGCTCCAATCTTTAAATTCAAGGCATGAACAGGTAAACCGGGTGGATTGAAAGAATTTAAAAATTCCAATGGAAATCTAACCTGCTCCTCGGGATCTGGATTACCCTTGTCATCTCTCGCGGAGTCAATACTATAAAATGTTTTCAATGGACCTTCTAATTTTTCTAAGACTTTTTCATTAATTTTACGTGCATCTACATTTTTGGGACACAGTATCGCCCTATCACTGAATAAATTTGAATCGGCTACAGAATGAGAGTCTCCGTAAAGTGCGCTAATAACATCTTGGCAAATCGTACTTGATGGTAAAACTATTGATGACGGTACACAATTTTGAGGAGTTGGTAATGTTCCATTTCCCAACTCCAACAACCATTCGGCAAACACAGTCTGGTCGCTCGCAGTACGCATATTGATATTTAGATGAATTGTTTTAAATAATCTCCAAAGCGGACTCCTTTTAATGGACGATGCAACAATTTTTCCGCGGGAAGCTCTACGACAAACGGGCAAGACTTGTCTAAAATCTCCGCCTAAAACGATAACTTTCCCGCCAAAGGGCAGTTCGTTTCTCATTACATCTCTTATCGCACGTTCTATCATTTCAAAAGCTAAAATAGGAGCCATCGGAGCTTCATCCCACAATATTAATTTGGCGTTTCTTATTAAAGTTTTATTTTTATTTGAAAGTCGACACGTCATCGAACTATTTAAATTTAAAGGCAAATTGAATGCAGTGTGGCACGTTCTGCCACCGGGAATCAAAATTGCGGCTATTCCAGTCCAAGCTACGCTTAAAACGCTGAACCCCTGCGATTGCAACGAATGAACTAATGTTTTGTACAAAAAAGTCTTTCCTGCTCCTCCTGCACCATCGATGAAGAAGCACCTAGAAGAACCTTCAATCGATCTATCCGAGAGCACTTGGAGGATTGAATCAAACACTTCTCGTTGTTGGGCGTTCAACAATGACTGCATCTCAGATGCCAGGTTTCCTTCATTTACATTGTCTGCACGACTAATGTCTATATTCACAGTTCTATCAGGTTCCGGTAGACCTTGTGCGATGCAAGAAGAACCTTCGTTCAGGAGGGCGTCACTTATTTCGAGAAGTGCCAGATTCACCGCCAAGTCTGCACTATCAACATTTCTGAGAAAATCTTCCGACATGGCTGATTTGAAAGTATTCCAAATTTGCAGTGGATCAGAGGGAAGACAGTGAACTAAAATGACAACAAAAAGATTTCTAAGTGCCTTCGGCATCATGAAAACAACCCCTTCTTCTAAACACTTTACCCATTCGTTGATATTATCCGTCAGTCCCAATTCACGGGCTGCATCACTGAAAGTAGGAAGAATGACGCCGTCAACCGTTCGGAGATGTTCATAAGAAGTAGCACCTTTGACTTTCAATAAGAGAATTCTGAGATGATAAAGTTCTCGATTACGTGGTGAAACGGAAACAATTCGCCCGATAACTTTGTCGCCCCCTTGTTTGCGTTTTTTCCAGATCTTATTGCTGTTGAAAACAAAAAAATTCGGGATATCCTGGTAAAAATAGGAATGGGCAGAGTCATCTAATCGATTCAAATTGTACCAAGCAGTTAAAGTCGTAATGTGGCTGAGCGCTAGTGCTTCTTCTTCATTTCCTTCTCTGAAATAAACCTGTTCTCCGCCCGGCAAATGTACGCCAAGTAAAATTGTGGTATGGGACTGACCGTGAATTGGATTTTCGAGAATACGCCAAGCTGCTTCCGGGGCGCTGATGAACCTACAATCCAAAAACTGACTAATTTCATCATGAACGATCGCACTGTTGCTGGTGCTCTCAGCTGCTTCTTGAAGAAGTCTTATTTCCATGCGAGCACAATCGTGACCCTTAGCGAGATACTTATGAATGTACTTAATTGCAACGACGGAGGAACAAATTTCTGCATTAATGTGGGCGTTGAATTTTCTTGTCAGATATGGGTTGAAGGGCACGACAAACCTATTGTCTACTTTGAGACTACGACACAAATGATCCTCTGCACTATTGTCACGCCGTTTGTACACCGGGTAGCCGTTTAAATCCGCTTCAGTCTCTTCGCGAAATGCTTTAGGAAATTTCTTAGAGCATTTCCCGTCAACCATACAAATTGAGTTAGGATTGACTGCGCCGCATGGACCGTGAATATTATGCTTTAGAATCGTCCTATATAAATCCAGATCCCTCTCTCTGTCGGGTAACTCTGCACTGATGACACTATCTATATCGGACGGGGAATACAACTTGTCTGAATCGCCAAGAGTGAATAAACCGTGAAGATGTGGCAAACCTCTCTTTTGTTCCTCAATTACGTAAACGTACGCTAAAACCTTACCGAACACTTCCCTTTTAACAATATCATCGATGAACTCTTCAACCTTCAGCTGGAAAACTCGTGCCACTAAATCTGGCCTATCAGAAGCACTTTGCCATGGATGGAGCTCATTAACTATTTCACGCCATTTTGGATTACAGGTTAACGTTATGAACAGGTCAGGCCGACCGTATTTTCTGACCACTGACATGGAATCCTGGTATAATTTAGACATATGCCGAGGGCCACCGATGAAGGTCGACGGCAAGATAACGACATTTCCTGCACGAATGTCACGATCTACATGCCTATTGTTCAAATGATCCAACAATCCCTGGTAACACTCGACGCGCAATTCCTGCTGATGTAACCTCAAATAACTAAGTCTACTGGATTCGCAGCGAACATACGAATTGACGATGTACTGCTGAAACAACTTTCCTGAAGAATGAATGGGGTTGAAAATAGCACGCCTAATTGCAATTTTGTGCGAATAAAATTGGAGCAAAGTGACATTTTTCCGAACTCGAGTCGCAAAATCTGGGTGGTGCTGAAGATCTGGTGACCACGCGCATTCTCCTGAAGGAAATAGCAAAGGAAAGACCATGGAATCTAAATTTGGAGATAACATACTGATGCGTTGGGTGCTATGAGGCCTATTATTGGGAAAAATGGCTATATCAATTTCGGCAGGCAGATTGCCTTGATGGTCTTGAACAAAAATAACAGCGACATCGTTCGGACTCGTTGGAGCATTATATCGGCGCTGATCATCGGATGAAGAACGCGAAAACAACAAACTAACGATACGCTGTGGATCACCGCTTTCTCTGCAACGTGCTTCTTCTTCCTCAACAGCCGTTTGAAGATTCATATAGCTACCTGCATAAGGACTAATTTGACGGATTACCCTATCTACAATGGACATGATTTCCTGGACACAATTCACGTTAGCCGGATGATTCATTCGAAGAGTGACTGCCGTGTCTGAATCAAATACATATAACTGAGCATAAGAGGGGGATCGATCTGCTTCTGGCTCCATCGTGGTTGAAGTAAGATGACATATCTCGCCTGAAATTTTCAAACAAAACGGACCCCTGCCTGGAACGTTGACAATTTTAGCACCAAAAGAAGCAAAAGCGCTGGCATTGTTGTATTGTCTGATGAAAGCTCTGAAATTCTTAGCACGGGCACCATTACCTAGCAAAAAGTCTTTAAACTCGGCTGGATAGTCTGATTGTGGGTTGAAGAAGACCTTTCCAGAGTGGCAACAACTATGTTTCAGACGACTTCTCTCTGCTGCAAAATGAACCGCTCGACAGTGGTTTACGGTACATTCACGATCCAAAACTCCTAAATAGTGAACAGAAGGAGACATTGCATTTGAAGTTCCTGAAATGGCACATTTGAATGAAGAAACACTGCTCCTATTGCGTGGAAGGACTATTCTGGGCAATAAAACTGTTTCAAAATTTAATACGTCACCAGGGTTAGATGCAGTCACATTCGTCGCTGGTGTAGGGATTTCGTTGATCGCAGAAACCACATCATGAGGTGATTCACGAACCTCGGATTCTGCAACAGCTCTCGTTGGTGCAGGAGCGTTGGGCGCAAGAACCGCTCCATGATGTAATGTTTCAACTACGAATTCCGCTACACCTCGCGATGTTGATGGACTTTCATCCACCACTGGAACTACATTACATTGAGCATGTTTAATGCGATTGTATTGTAAATTTAATATGTCACCAGGGTCGGAGATCATCGTCGGTGCAGGGATTTCATTCAGCGCAGAAACAATTTCATTGTGTAGTGATTCATGAACCACAAATTCTGCAACAGCTCTCGTTGGTGCAGAATCTCCATTTGGCGCAAAAACTACTTCATGGTGAAATGCTTCATCAACCATGAATTCCACTACACCTCGCGATGTTGATGGACTTTCATCCGCCACTGAATCGACATTACGTTGAGCATGTTTAATGCGATAGTTTTGTTTGTCTGTTTGAATTTTTTTTTCTTTCGAATCGATTTTTCTCTGTTTATAAGCAGCTTTTTTATTCAAACATAATTTATTTTTACTTTCTAGTTCTTTCCGTTCAGCCAGTTTTTTTTCAGCCAATTTTTTTTCAGCCAGTTTTTTTTCAACCAACTTCTTGCATTCAAATTCTGCATTCTTTTTCTGCTGTCTCTTTTCATACGCCACTTTGTTTTTCAATTTTAATTTATTTTTAAGTTCTTCTTCCAAAATAATGCTCTTCTGAACATTTTCAGCCTGTTTTTTACTTTCATTCTTTGTCTTTTTTTTTTGATAAGCTATTTGATTTAAAGTTAGTTTTTTTTCTCCTGTATTTAATTTACTTTCATTCGCTTTAAATTTTTTATTACCAAACATTTTCATATTTTCATTTTCCCGCCTATTTTCCGACCCTCTAGAACTGGTATCGGCGATACATTCTCCCACTTGATCAATAGCTAATTCCTCTTTCTTATCAAGATCATCTGGCACAACATCCATATCAATAATTTTCCTATCGCCGATGCATTCAGAAGATATTTCACAAATTTGTGTGGGAACACAGCATTTTTGCAAATTTCGCCTTTCACACTGAGCATTTATAGCACACTTACCCTGATCTATCAACTCACTCCCCGAAACACTACTTTGCGAACTTTCATTCATAATTATTCAGTAAAATCAATAAAAAATTTCAGACAATGCGTAAAACACAGCTCTAACAGTCAAAAATCTGAAATCGAAAGAAAGTTCAAAACCATAGATATTGCAATTAAAGTTAGCGTCCCTAGCTAGGGATGTCGACATTAGAATAAAAATGTAACTTGTCACTAAGACTCGGTAGTGATTTTCGTCACTGACAAAATTCAAAATTTAAAAAATAAAGAGATAAGCACTTAATATAAGAATAGCTCCCGGGGCGACGGTACCCATGCCCGCCTCTCAAATTTAATGATTATTAAAAACACGCAAACTGCAAAAACTTTTGATTAAAATAATGTTTATTTTACAAAACAATAACACCGCTTCACCCTATATAACTTCTGCGCTCTGGGTACAATTTATAAATTTGCGTGACGCTATTGATGTAGTTTTTCACTACGGGGCGACGGTATTCGTATCAAATTATTTTAACCAAACTTTATTTTATTTCGTTCAAAAGCACTATCGATTTTTAAAAATATACTGCCAAGTAAGTACCTACACAGTATTTATTGTTTCTTTGAATTCACAACATTTCGCTGCTTGTCTACGATCGGCTATTATCTCTGATTAACAAAAAGCCCGATTGTTGGCATTTTTTGTTAAAATGGCAAATGTCAAATTTTAGCCGGTTACTGTGAAACATTTTGAACCGAACGCCATCTGTGGGACGGCCGAATAACGTTCCTTAACCTTCAAAGGATGAATTTTTCCGATAATATTAAAGGCAGACGGCGTGTTTGCCGCGGATTGCAATCATCAAGTTGAGCGTGTCGATTTTATAAAAAAAGCATACCTCGTGGTTTTCGCTAGACCACGTGACTTCGCGAAGCTCTCCCGATTAAATCATTTTTTTGCTTGTCGGGCGAACCTGGCGGCCGGAGAGAGAAATGCGCCCTTTCGTATAGCGCCGCGAGCGCTTCCAGTTTCCGCCGCTAGATGCTACTCAAATTTTTGTCGACAAATTATCCCGAACGAAAAAATTAGTAAACATTTTCATACAAAAACCGGATTACACGGTATTTCGAGTTTTCCACGCCAAATTGAACCCCGGGTTTTATGCCCGCAGAGAGGCGTCTCGGTCTACTTTCGCTTGAAGCCTGAAACAAATGAAAGGCAAATTTTTTGCTACTTTCACGCCAAAACGAACCTTGTGTCCTATGTGACTTAGGGGTCGAGTGGTCGATTTTCGCCTAATTTTAAGCGACCAAATAAAAACAAAGAAACTGAGTATTAATATATGTAATATAGATGTCACATGTGACAGGCAAAAATTAGCTTTTGTTAGAAAAAGATGCTTTTTATTAACTGCCATCTGCTGGACGTAAAAGAAACACGCGCTATTGTTTCTCGTCTGCACAGACAGGACTGTACAGCTGGTTCATTAATTATTATTATTGTATCGCTTTGTAAACTTTATATCTAAAATAAATAAAAATACAGTGTGTGGCAAGCCTACGCACGACGGAAGTGAAACTTTTAGTATTCTTCTCTCTCTCTTTTCATTTCATATTATTATTATTCAGAATGCTGTACATTATAGTTTTAAAAAGCATACATTTATTTATAGGCGTTCTGTTAACAAATGAACGTTTAACTAGATTCCTAATATTGACATATTTATAAGTAGCATGTGATAAAAAAAATTAAAAGTTATAAAAATATGGGATTCGAACCCGGGTCCTGCATAACGAGTGTCGAACGCTCTGCCTCTAGACCACGAGGAGAGGTATTTCGCGCGAAGAGAACCGCGTATACAACGTGTACTCCTATCACATAACGTCTCGTTAACGCTTTAGGGTCGAATCGAAGATATATCGGCAGTGTGAAGTCAAATCTGTCGTTTTTCAAAATATTTCCGTATATTTGTCCGTTTTGGAAAAGATCTATCGTGTTTTAAGAGTCTCATACCCGTATGGAGTCTGAATTTGAAAAACATTTCTAAATTTTGAAAAACCACTTACGACTGTGTTTTTTACAAAAAAAACTTATCACGCACGTCTGCGAGGGTAATTAGTCGCGTTATCGGCCATGATTGGTAATTTTAATGATTCAAAATAAAAATAATTAATCAAAATACCGAGCGACTCTACCGGCTCGATTTGTAAGCTATATTTCGACCAAAATATCATATAGTCAAAATATCTAAAAGTCGCAGCACGAGAGTATTTTATCACTTTTCCTCGTATTAAAAAAATCACAAAAAGAAAAAAAAAATAGTTAAAGCGGGATCGAACCTCGGTTCTTCACGACGAGAGTCGGGCGCTCTGCCTCTATACCGCGAAGCTGAGTTTGGAGAGTAACCTAAACTAGGTATATAATATTAGCTAGGCTCCTATAGCGAAATGATCACGGTTTTTCGTGACGGTCATGAGTCGGTTTTACTCCGGTCGTCGAAAATGCATAACGCGCGTAAAGAAGTTTCACTTCAAAAACCTCCAAATGAAAAAATGTTGAGGTATTTTGAAGTATGTAGAATAAAGTCTTAGGACGGGTTGTTTCGGAGAATTTGAACAATTCATCAAATTTCAAAGTTCATATTCAAGTTCTGTGAAAGATTTTTTGAAGTTCTGTTTCTATTTCAGTTTTGTCAAGCAACTAGCCTATAATGATATAATACACATAACTAACATAACTATACATAATACATAATAAACATAACTTGAATAGGACTTTCACAGAACCCGAAAACGAACAATTTGATGAATTATTCAAATTCTCCGAAACAACCCGTCCTTAGTAAATAAAATAATTGTTCATCATGACTTTTCTGAAAAGCAGACTAATAATAAAACTTTACGTCCTCAACCTTCAAAGTTATTCGGGTCAAGTTGTAGGAGATTCAACCAAAATAAAATAAGGGGTTTTTATCAATTCTTTTGCAAACTTCTCGCAATCTCTTTCAATCAATAAAACACTTTTAGTGTGATAGATTGTGGATATCTTATTTAGCAGGCGGTTGGAGTAATCTGCAGTGTTGCCAACTCAACTACTTCAAAATATGCTAGAGTGATGGAAAAATATGCCAGAAATATGCTAAATTCCTTGAAAAAATGCCAAAAAAAACCAACATAAATTTAACTTAGGACGGGTTGTTTCGGAGAATTTGAACAATTCATCAAATTTCAACGTTCATTTTCGGGTTCTGCGAAAGTCCTATTCATGTTCTATTATTATATCATTGTAGGCTAATTGCTTGGCAAAACTGAAATAAAAACAGAACTTGAAAAAATCTTTCACAGAACTTGTAAATGAACGTTGAAATTTGATGAATTGTTCAAATTCTCCGAAACAACCCGTCCGTATTTATTGAGAAATAGAGTGATGGGAAAAATATTCCAGAAAAATGCTAAATTACCTAAAAAAATGCCAAGAGAAAAGCTAACATAAATTTAACTTAGAAATAAAATCAGTGAAATAAAATATCAATATCTTCATCTTCTTTTTCTTCATTAACAGCAGCTGAAGTGGAAGGCTGAGAGACGGAGTCGTAACTTTCTTTGGTCCCAATTCAGTACTTCGTCAGGAACAGTGTAAGAATAACAGCACTTTCCTGCTATCTTTAGGCCAAATCTCACGTACAAAATGGCATTCAGGGTTCTCACCGCCAAACGATTTCGGAGTTTTGTTTTGACCAGACTCATTTGGCTAAATACACGTTCAATGTCCGCATTTGAATGCGGCAATGTTAAAATAGACATTGCAAACTGACATAAATCACCGAAGGGGTTATTATTAGCTGCACCTTTATATTGCATGACTTCATTCCAAAACTCTACAGTGGTAGTCAAGGATTTCCATTTAATGTGAACTATGTTTCTCCATTGAGACACCAGTTTTTCAATCGTAGGTTCATTTAGTCGGAACTCTTGGGCTATTTTTACAATGGATGGTTTTACTACTTTTAAAGTATCTTTTTCTTTGTGAAAAAGTGTTGTCCATAGTGCAAGTGAGGTGGGGAGACCGACAAAGTTATCGATATCATTTTTGTTAGTTAAAAAATTGGTTTTTATTATTTTCATGTTTCTGTAAAAATAAGCCAAATAAATATGCTATATGCTAAAAGCATAATAGTTATGCTAAACATGGAGTAATTATGCCAAATTTAGCATATAATATGCTAACTTGGCAACACTGGTAATCTGGACACCGACCTTGGGTTTGCCAACTTATTTACTGTCCTAATACTCGCGAAAGCTACCGCCATCTGTGGGTAACCTAATAGACTACGACGACTGTCATCTACATTAATATCAACGACATCGCAGTTTGTATTTATTGTAATATAATTTTTTTTTCAAATTTTGGTAGTGTGCACGTAACATTCTAAAATTTAAAAAAATACATAATTCTCATATTTTCAGTACCTATGTATAGTGAATTTATGCCGCCGTTCTTATAATAGTGGGTGGTGTAATGGTCAGTTTTGTTACATTCCAAGCAGTTGATCGAGTTTCGATTCACTGCCGTCATAATATATAACATTATTATCTCATTTGAAAGAATGGGAAAATGAAACGCTAACAAATATTTTTTGGAGAATGTAGGAAAAAATAAAATCATTTGAAAATGTTGCTAAACCAGAAATGAGAAAAATGTACAATGTATTAAGGAAATATGTGAAAGTTGTCGTTTTTTTTATAGGAAAACATATTTAAATTTTCCATTACATCAGTGAGAAAACAACATCTTGGTACCTGTACACACTTATCATCATCTTGATACCTATATACAATCTTGCTGTTGAACAGAATCAATTCGAATATGGACATTTTTAGCCTCAAAGAAGTTGCCTTTAAAAGGCAATCTCTATTATTACTAGTAAAGTTGATTTACCCACTGTTTATATTAATGTAAGAATTTTTTTTGCCAAATGTATTTTAAAAACGCATAAAAATTATCAATTTTGTAATGTTTTAATGAATAAACTAAATTGAAATGAAATTACATACCAATGTCCATTATTACATTACCCGTTACTATGTAATGTTTAAATTTTACTGTAAAACATTCAAAATACTAATTTCGGTTGTGCCTCAGTCTGTAACACCTGTTCGGTGAACTCTAGAACCTTGAGACGCCACACGCGAAACACCCGTTCGCAATTGATGTTGACGGCATCTATTTTTCCTCCTTCATATAATCCAGGTCGCTGCAATATACCTAGGTATCAAATAATCCCTCTGTCTTTATACTAACCAAACAGGGGCGCTATTGAGTACTTAGTATCTACTCGTATAGTACATCCCACCTATTCCCATATATTCATCAGACTGACATAACTTAATCTATCTGAAGGACTTGATTTCACATTGCTTTCAATACTGTCTGTTAATGGTCTGGTTTTAGTTAGGTATTTCATATTTTACAATAACTTGAAAGTATAAAGTAAGATAATTTTTTAACTTCCGATTTTGTTGTCCGGGTTAAATCTTCCCCAAAGGAAAAACTTAACCCTTCCACACACTTTTCCACAAATGATCATCTAGTCAATCAACACTATGTAAGTGCATTATATAAGCAAAATAAATACAAAACAATACAAGAACAACGCGTCAACTCACCAGAGATCAAATGGGAAAATAATTCACCGACTCCAGATATTTTCATATCAGAGGGTTCGGCTCGGTAGAACTTCTAACAGGGCCTATAAATCCTACTGATCCCTCAACATAAATATTTAAAAAATCTTTTGTTATCCTACATGTATTCAAAATGACCGACTTTTGCATCTTTATATATAAATTTTTTGATAGATCTAATACGCCTAAATTTTTAATGAGAGAGCTAGGTATAATGCCAATGTAATATTTTTATAGTCTGAGAATGCCAAATTCTTTTTATTTCATTTCCTAAATCTGTGTATTTTCTTATTTTTTCCCTAACAGACTTTTGAATATTACAGGAATTTGGAATAGCGACATCAATGATATAAGTAATTTTTTTAATTTTGTCATGTAAAACTATATCGGGTATATTATGACTAATCGCTCGGTCTGTTAGTATAGTTTTATCATAATATATTTTATAAAATTCGTTTTCTAAAAATGAATTTGGTTCGTATTCATAATATGGTACTATATTACGGCAGTCAATCAAGTTATGTTTAATTACCAAATTTTGGTTAATTATTTTTAAAACTTGATTGTGCCTAAATGTATACTCGGACGGTGCTAATATAGAACATCCCGATATAATATGTTCTATAGTTTCCGGAAAAGCCAAACATTTTCTACACAAATCATCAATTTGATTTGTATCTTTGATTATATGCTTTCTATAATTTTTAGTATTAATGACTCTTTCCTGAATGGCAAGCATAAATCCTTCTATTTCTGCGCTCAACTCTCCAATACTCAACCATTTGTTTGACGAAAATTTGTCAACATACGTTTGGTTGAGATAATTGAAGTGTTTTGCGTGTAAAATTTTATTTAACCAGGAATCTAATAATTCCTGGTTGGGATTTATAAAAATGTTGTTATTCTCATCGTATAAATTTAAAGGTGTAATATTTCTATCTGCCTTGCAAAATATTTTGTGCATTTCTGAGCTATGAGCTTTCCTATGGAAAAAAGTTCTTAGCATTTCTACCTGATTATGTTTCAATGAAGTTATTTTGACTATACCTCTACCTCCTAAATTTCTAGGTAAATTATCTCGTTCTATAGCTGAATTTGGATGATGGCAATTAAACTTTGTTAGCGTAGTTCTAATTAATCTTTCTAAGTTATCTAAATCTGTATTAGACCATTTAATTATGCCAAATGAGTACGTTAATAGAGGTATTGCCCAAATATTTATTGCTTTTACTAAATTTTTAGCAGATAGATTGCATTTTAAAATTTTCCTGATCCTGGTTTGAAATTTAATCCTTATATCATTTTTAATACTAGTATGGTCTTAACAAACGGACTGCAATCTTTAGAGCACAGGCGTCAGGTAGGTATGCTGTCCTTGTTCTATCGGTATTACAATGGAAGATGCTCTTTTTAAAATTTTGTATATTGTCGGTAAACATCTAATGGGTCTGTACTGAGAGGGATTATTAATATTTTCGCTTTTGGGCAACATATAAGTCATGCCCTTAGTTAGAAAATTTGGAAAATTTTGTGGTTGACTGACAAATTTTGAAAGATTTTTTGCCAAAAGAGGGTGTAAATTAGTAAGACGTTTGTACCAAAAATTATGTATCCAATCGCACCCCGTGGCTTTCCAATTATGAGTATTTTTAATAATTTTGGTTAACAATTCAACCGATATATTAGAAAAACTCATTTGTTCAATGCCTGAAAAATTGAGTTCATCATTTTCTATCCAGGGACTTGACTCGTTATGTTTTATATCTTTACTCCAAATTTTAGTCCAAAAATCGCGTATATCTGATTCAGATGGCAACGGAATATTATTATTCGAAATAATATTTTGTTTATCGTCAAGTTTGGAATAAAATATTTTTTCATTTTTCTGGAATAATAATCTGTTTTTTTATTTATTATACGTATAATTATATCTTTTTAATCTGCTAGCTTTTACGCCTAATTTTTGTTTTAATAAATCCAATAAATCATTGATTATATTTTCATTATTATGACTATCTATGTTATAACCAAATTTTCTCCCAATTTAATCTACATGTCTCAAAATTTTCCTACTTCTATTCCCATTTTTATATTCTATTACTCTAGCTTTATTACTTCTTATAAATACTACATCATTTTCTAATCTGATCTGCCATTCTGGTTTACTATAACTATATGATCTATCATCAGAGGATGATAATTTGGTTCCTAACTTATTACAAACAGTAACAGCACTAGCATATACTATTGTATGAAGATCTAAACAACTAATTTCGTCAAATATGATTTTTGGTAAAATTATGTTATTTAATTCAAAAATTAATTTAGATAATTTCTTTGACGTATGCAATTTTGGTCTAACTGTTGGCTCTACATCTATATATCTGTTTATATTATTATGAAGTAAGTTAGCTAATTCTACTACATTATCATCAACAAAGTTTAAATTAGCAATGTACAACATACAACATTACCAACAAGTCTAATGTTGACGTATTTCTATGTATACATAAAATTATTAAAAATTACCTAACAAAACAATAGTAAACTAAGTTTAAAGTGCTCTTTTCTTCTAAATCGTAGACCGCGCGTTTAACCAGCTAATTTTTATTAAGTGGAGTGGCTTGTTTTAGTGTTTTTTTTTACCTACTTTCCAAAACTGCCACGAAGTGTCAAACTCTACCTACTGGAAAAAAAAATCAACATTATTTTTCTCTTATTCCGCTTCACGTGACGCAATAGTGATTACCGATTACTATCTTATCCACTTAAAAATAACTCTTTGTACGTAAAGATCGCATAAAATAACATAATCATGAATACAAAGTGCATTGTATGTGAAAAAAACATTGACACTCCGTCAGATTTTATATGCTGTAGTGTCTGTGAAATGAACTACCATCTTGGCTGTGCGGATATTACTGAAACCACACGCCGTAGTGCAAGAAGTTTACAATGGAAATGCAAGAAATGTAATAGTAAAAATGCTAAAAATACCAAACCAAAACAGACTAATAACGACATACTATTGAACAACGAGCAAGAACCGCCATCTATCATCAAACAAGCAAAACAGTCTACTCAACTGCCGAAATCTGCAAACCAACCAAACGACACGGACAACTTAACAACCACAAATATAGATGGCGCTAATGGTCCTTTAACTTCTCAACTGTTTATTAAAGAGCTGACTGATTTCAAAACATCCATTATGAAATTCGTGGAAGACAAATTTGATTCATATGTACGCAAATATGAAGCTATCATCTCACAAAATAACGAAATAATAAAATCTATCCAATTTATGTCAGATCAGCAAGATGACCTAAGAAAACGTATAAATGTTATCGAAAAAACTCAAGAAATAGCCAATGAGGAATTAATTACACAAAAAAATCATAATAATACGCTACTAAGTACTATCTCTAAACAAGATGAAAAAATCGATAAATTGGAGTATTTAAGCCAAATCTGTAATATCGAGATAAGAGGTGTTCCGGAGTCCGACATTGAAAATAATGCAGAAGTACTCAAAAAAATTTCTAAAATTATCAACTACGAAAATACCGGCGTGCATTCTGTATTTACAAAAATCTACAGGCTGGGACCGAAGTTCTCCGACAAAAATCCAAGACCTATCGTAGCGACGTTCAACACCACAACATCGCGGGATGACTTCCTATCCAAATTCAAAACTTACAAAAAATCCACAACCACTATGACAAATAAAATAAATACAAGGGATCTAGGATTATCACAAGCCGCCAAACACATCTATGTATCCGATCAATTAACTCAAAAAGGAAAATTTTTGCTATCTCAAACAAAAAATTTTGCCAGAGACAATAATTACAAACACTCTTGGTCCACCGGAGGGCGCATTCTTTTGAGACAAACGGATACTTCCAAGATAATTTCTATAAATAATATTGCTGATCTGGACCGTGTTAAACGTCAATTACTGTGACTGACGATACAAGGATACCCTACATGAGATATAATGGATTTTTCTTTAATCTATCAAGCTCATCCATTTTTAACACAATTAGTGAGTTTATATTATGTAATCCCATTCTTGCAGAAAAACTATATCTAACCAATATAAAACATATTATCATCCAGCTTATTTACGTTGTAATTAGTATATATAACATCACTAGTGCTCTACTTATCACCAACAATTTTTTTTTTTTTTTGTAACTTTTAACAAAAAGAAATTGAAGTATATTTACTTTAACTATTTCCATCAATATACTAACTATTCTAATTATTGCTCTCCTAGCTCTATCATAAAAACAACTAAAATATGTATTAAATATCTTATCTTACAGCTAAACCATTCTGAAACACACACAATTACTACCATCCTTATTCCAATCTCAAGTCCTTTAATATCTTTTGAGAATCAAGTATATAATCTAATTATCACTACTTTCCTGGCAACTTGAGTCATAGCAATAATAATTATATGTGTACTCAATATAAATTCTTACACTCCGAACTAGATTCCTCTGCTTCTATCATAATAACCTTAAAAAATGTCTTATTTCATATTGTATTGCTCAATATTATCACCATACAAAAAAATAAGAAAACAATTTTTGTCATAAAAAATGAGTGATATAGGGAATAAACAACTATGTACAAGTAGGCATGTGTATATGTGTGTATGTATGTATGCATACATATATATATGTGTATGTATGTATGTATACATATATATTTGTATATATTTGTATGAATATGTATGCATCTATAAATATGAATAAGTGTGTGTGTGGATGTATGCGTGTACACGCGTATTTACGCGCTCATACATGCATGTAGGTACACTTACACAACCAGAAAAGAGAGTTATGTATTTGATCTTTTCCTGCATAATAGCATGTCTTAGACTTCTAAATTTTTTATTTTTTTGTTTTTCTTTTATTTTTATTTCTTCTTTATTCTTTTTATTTTCCTTTTTTTTTTGTCTTCTGCTTTCTACTTTAACATTTTTATATTTTCTATTTCCATTATAATTCATTCTAATATAATCTTTCATACTTTAAACATGCATAAATATTTAATTTATATGTTAACACTAGACCTCACATACTAACTATATACCATTGGTCGCCACGAGACAGGCAGTCGCCTAGTGTGGTGATTTAATGTATCACATGTAAGAAAATGTATTATTGTATTATCATGTATTCTATAAATATAAAAAAAAAATATAAATGTTGATTTCCCTAAGATTATAAATAACGTGTAAGTTATTTGAATCTACTGTAATATCATTGGACATTTCGACTAGAATATTATCCAAACTATCTACATTCAATGCATCTGATATGACATTACTTGTGTTGATTTGTTCTAAATTATTTACCATTTGCAATCTATCTGCTACTTCTCTTTTAATCTGTTCTAATGTGACTACAGGAATTAAATTATTTTTGAAAATTGCTCGCTTTTGGTCCGCTAATCTTTGTTCGTTTACCTGGGCAATCGGATAATTTTTTGAGAAAAGTGGATGTTATTTTTTCCTATATAACTACATATCTGTTTCTAGTTTGGTTACATAAAAATATGAACGAACAATGAACATACTGACATCGTTCGTCCATTTCAGGCGATTTAACCAGCGGACGAGAATTCAAATTTCGTTAAAAGACGATCTCGCGATCGGACGTTTTTTTAGACCGAGACAGAAATACCGAATTCATTCCGCTGCGAGCCGTCCACTCGCGCGGCTGTGAAAACTACAGCATGGTTCCGATGAAATAACAATTATTGTTGTTTAATTCTTGGTTGTAGCTTTCTTCCTTATAAGTAGTTACATACATATTTGTAAATTATACGTCGGAGTGCGTAAACATAAATAAATACAAATGCAGTTTGTTGACATGGTAGATATAAAATATGTAGGTATATAAATATACATTTAAACAAATTTCAAATATTTGTTTAATTTGTTTTTTTTTTAAATATTTTACACGAGTTTTCCAAAGGTGAGTAAAAATCTTTTGTTTTACTTATTTATTCGTTTGTCCGAAAGGTATTACCGGTAAGTTTTATTTCTAATACTTATCTTCAAAGTATTACTTGATTTGATATGTATGACATTGAAAAGAGGGTTTATTCCTTACAACTGAAGTAGTTTAAATATATTAGAACTAGGTTTTATTTCCAACTATTTTCTACGGTACCTACCTACATATGTAGTTATGCGATTGCATAATATTGTATCGCTTTCATGTATTTGTTTTCATGATTAACGGAGCGACCTGACTCGTCTAATTTTCGAAATGTTATTAAATTCACGAGTAAAAATCATAGGTTTGTATGTAAAAAATAACCTTGTTTTTTTTTTCCTAAAACAAGAAGCTCAATTCACAATATGACATTATGAAACTGACAAAAAGTAACACAAAAAACATTAAATATGTTGAATTATACCAATGTAATAGTGAATTGGACAATAAAATAGAAATTATGAACAAAAAAATGATTTGAATCGCACATCACGAATCGAAATTCATTTGGTTCGTGTCACTTTTTGACTACCAATCACAAACAGTTTCACGTACTTTGGCATAAGTTTTAACATTTATACATGAAAAAACGATAACAGACATAAACTCCTGTCCATAGTTGATTCTTTTCCCTGGAAATTAAACAACACAAAATTATCGCCAAATGTTATAAAAATATGTGCTTATTCTGACTGATTCTTTCGAACGACCCTGTAGCATATAAGTACGAACAATGTACACGGATAATTAAATATCACTAACCTTTGTTTTTTCTGAAAATATATCTCCCACGTACGTTTTTGATGTCGCAATTTGTGCTATCTAATAAAACTTTTTTTCGAGGGTATTTTCCTCCTCATTTTTAAGCGAGGAATTTCTTTAAAATGTTATCAAGTAGACTGGCGTGGAATAGACGTCTGCTCGCCGCCCTGTCGCAGCGGGGAATGATAAAATTTCGGCTTGCGCCGGGGCAAGACACAAACAACAAACGCGAATCGAAATTAATTACTATTATATACTTTAAGAATATATTTTTTGGTCATAAATTATTTCTAATGTTTCAATTATGTCTTGGTAAATTATTTTTCTAAAAAAATCTGAACTATACCAATTTGTAAGACCATAAATAAATAGTCCAATTGAGGGATTTTCGTCACAAAACGCGTGCTCGGATTTATTTATTAGTAATTTTATTTGAAATAAAAACAAAATTCTTATACATACATATGATAGATAATTTATTGATTGTTTATACATTATTATTCAATGATTTGAAATATTTGCTGTATAATACAACTTCACCTTTGAAAATGCAACAAATCTGCGCATCGTCCAACGGTAACACTTTATTATGATATGAAAATAATATTATTTTTCAAAATTTTACATCTTACTTTACAAGATAAAATAACGATCTTTCGAAATCAATTTGTGTTTTTTTCTAGAAAAGTGTCCATACGTCTAAAAGTGACCTCAAAAATGCCAAATTTCAGGTCAAGTCTACCTATTTCGCCTTCATACGTTGTCTAGGAATACCTGCTTTTGTTTTTTGGGGTCTTAGACTATCCATGTTCATCTGTACAGATGACACAATAATCCCCTGTTCATCTACGTTGGTTGCAAATGACATTGTTGTCATTTTGCAAAACAACTAGGAGATGATTGTATCGTTACTGCTACATTCCAGTAACCAAATCAACAAATAATTTTCAATATGACCAAATTAAATATTCTAATCAAACTACCTTTCGACATAACAAATCTATAATTTCCAATTCAACTACCTTTCAACATTACAAATCTATGAAATATTATGTTCCAGAAAAAACGTTAACATAAAAATATACCTAAAATTTAATTTTTTCAAATGAATTTCAAATATTGTTGTTTGCCTTGGTTACTGGGGTCCTCAAATATTTTTTTTTTAAAATCCTGTTTATTTACCTAAATATCCTATGGCTTACTGGCAGTTTATTTAAGGCGTTATCTGATATACTCTTCTTTAAATATTTGTATGTTTTGGGATCAAAGCTAATTCTTTTCTATCTGATATTACAAAAAATAATCAGAGATCAAATGAAAAGCATATGCCTTAACTAGCGTTGCTAAGCAACCTATCTATTATTATTATTACTGTACATTATTTTTTAAACCTTGTCTTATAAGTAATGTTTATAAGGTATGGTATTTTTATGAATATCACAAAGGATAACAAATTATTCGCCTGAAATACCCGTACAAATTGAAAATATCTCCCGAGTAATAATAGAGCGTCGGCGGCATTTATTTTTACTCGGGAGGTATTTTCAATTTGAATGATGGATGGATAATTCAAGCGACTAATTAAAGCTTATAATCATTTATTATAATGCCTACTTCCAAATTGGTTGGGCCATTGTCCTACTATCTAGTGGCAGTTAGGACTATCGCGATTGACGCTAGTTTTAAACAATGAACATAAGTGGGTAACTATTATATCAGTAGAAATTATGATGTATCCATTTGTATTTGGAGTAGGGATGTGTCTTGCGTTTTTTGCATTATATATATTATATGTAGTACGGTTTGTAGAAATATTCAAATTCGTAAACGGCAACTAGGCGTATGTTGCTATTTTTCACTATCAGCAGTTTATTGACCATTTACATAAATGTCTGTGCTAAGTTCTAAGACAGTTGCAATAATCGTTAGTTTATAAGTACCTAATATAATTAGGTAAACAAGATTAAATTTCTTACATAAAATAGAAGTAGAATTGCATCAAAGCTTAAATATGCAAGTAGGTACCTACCTAAATAAAAATATCTACAAGTAGGTACCTAAATAAAAATACAACTAGGTACCTAAATAAAAATACCAGTGGGTAACTAAATAAAAATACACGTAGGTACCTAAATAAAAATTAATTTTCAATCATTAAAATATGCATGAATACATTATAAATTTACAAAAATGTGAATAGTGCATAAAAGGTGAGCAAAAATATTATATTTTAATTTTTTTTAATAGAATTACAGTTTCCCACTAATTTGTTAATTTTGTTTATCAGCCATGTGTTGATTTTTTTAAATGTAAATACATAATACTTAAGTAATTTAATAATAAAAAACTAGTGATCTGTAAATATCCGAGTAAAACTAAAGTTTTAATATTCTCCTGACGAAGGAAGGGTGCTTCCGAAACCGGTAGAGTACAATTAAAATTAAAGTGGTCTAAAACAAATTTATATATTTTATTGTAAAATATATTATTGTTTTTAAATCAGTCATCAATTGAAGAAAAAGTGCTAATTTACTCTATGTTAGTGATGCAAATATAATTCTGAAAACCTACTTATTATTACTATCTAGTCGAAACGCCAAATTGTACATATTACCCTTTATCTTATTATGGTGTTAAGAATAATGTAGTCAGTTCAAAACTAGTACAAATATGATTCGGATAACTTCCTACTTATTATTACTATCTAGTCGAAACGCCGAATTGTACATAGGTATTACCCTTTATCTTATTATGGTGTTAAGAATAATGTAGTCAGTTCAAAACTAATACAAATATGATTCGGACAACTTCCTACTTATTATTTAGTCGAAACGAAAAGTTGAAAAAAAATCATATCCATGTAGGTACTCGTATATCCGACATCGGGACCTTTCAAATGTCATGTTTTGAAAATGAAAGAATTTGAAAGGTTATCTACAACTTACCGGACATCCTGTTGGTATGCATTTTAATGTGGGTAATGCGTAGCATTTGCGTGCATCTTGAATCCTCCAAGACTACTGTTAAAAATGTTAACTGTATATTTTTTTAAATGCGTACGTAGATTACCTACAAAAGATTTCTAAAATAATTGCGAATACCACACAATAGTTCCGATTCCTCGGAGCCTGTGGAATTATGGCATCCCAACTGCAGTAAGAGACGAAAGCGAAGGGAGTGGAAATTTAGTAAGCTATCACAAACACACGGTATCCTCGATTGGGAAGGATTCCTAAGTGGTTGATTAAGGCAGTGAAATATTTGTCACCTTAAAGCAATATTGGGATATCTTCTAAAAATACACTTTTGAGATAAGTATGCAGTTCGATGTAAAATTTAGTAAGCTATCACAAACACACGGTATCCTCGATTGGGAAGGATTCCTAAGTGGTTGATTAAGGCAGTGAAATATTTGTCACCTTAAAGCAATATTGGGATATCTTCTAAAAATACACTTTTGAGATAAGTATGCAGTTCGATGTAAAATTTAGTAAGCTATCACAAACACACGGTATCCTCGATTGGGAAGGATTCCTAAGTGGTTGATTAAGGCAGTGAAATATTTGTCACCTTAAAGCAATATTGGGATATCTTCTAAAAATACACTTTTGAGATAAGTATGCAGTTCGATGTAAAATTTAGTAAGCTATCACAAACACACGGTATCCTCGATTGGGAAGGATTCCTAAGTGGTTGATTAAGGCAGTGAAATATTTGTCACCTTAAAGCAATATTGGGATATCTTCTAAAAATACACTTTTGAGATAAGTATGCAGTTCGATGTAAAATTTAGTAAGCTATCACAAACACACGGTATCCTCGATTGGGAAGGATTCCTAAGTGGTTGATTAAGGCAGTGAAATATTTGTCACCTTAAAGCAATATTGGGATATCTTCTAAAAATACACTTTTGAGATAAGTATGCAGTTCGATGTAAAATTTAGTAAGCTATCACAAACACACGGTATCCTCGATTGGGAAGGATTCCTAAGTGGTTGATTAAGGCAGTGAAATATTTGTCACCTTAAAGCAATATTGGGATATCTTCTAAAAATACACTTTTGAGATAAGTATGCAGTTCGATGTAAAATTTAGTAAGCTATCACAAACACACGGTATCCTCGATTGGGAAGGATTCCTAAGTGGTTGATTAAGGCAGTGAAATATTTGTCACCTTAAAGCAATATTGGGATATCTTCTAAAAATACACTTTTGAGATAAGTATGCAGTTCGATGTAAAATTTAGTAAGCTATCACAAACACACGGTATCCTCGATTGGGAAGGATTCCTAAGTGGTTGATTAAGGCAGTGAAATATTTGTCACCTTAAAGCAATATTGGGATATCTTCTAAAAATACACTTTTGAGATAAGTATGCAGTTCGATGTAAAATTTAGTAAGCTATCACAAACACACGGTATCCTCGATTGGGAAGGATTCCTAAGTGGTTGATTAAGGCAGTGAAATATTTGTCACCTTAAAGCAATATTGGGATATCTTCTAAAAATACACTTTTGAGATAAGTATGCAGTTCGATGTAAAATTTAGTAAGCTATCACAAACACACGGTATCCTCGATTGGGAAGGATTCCTAAGTGGTTGATTAAGGCAGTGAAATATTCATCACCTTAAAGCAATATTGGGATATTTTCGAAAAATACACTTTTGAGATAAGTATGCAGTTTGATGTAAAATTGAGAGCTCCACATGATGCATTACTGGGATATTTTGTAAAAAAAATGCCAGTGTTACAAGTAAAATCTCAGTATTGAAATGTTCGGTCACTCAGAGCAACACTGAGATATTGATGTTGTCCCACTGTTGCTTTCAAAAGGTCGTTTAAAATCCTGATATTAATTCATTGTCTCACTGTAGGTCTATAGTTTTCAACAAGTTGGGTGATCTTGGAAGAGAAACATAAAGAAACTGAAGTTGAATACTGGTCAGGAGTATGTAGCAGTCAGGAAAGGTATGCAGAGCAAAACAAATTAAGCCTGTACCTACTGTGTACTAATTGTAAATACAATTGTTCCGAATCTGTTTTGGAAGTAGATCGATTAAAATATTTTAATATTTATGATTCCACGAATGCTAGCTAACAGTGGTTATTAGTTTGAGAGAGATGAACATAACATACGTGTATATAAGATTTTTTTATGGCAACCTTAGATATAAGCAATAATACCATAAGCACTGCATCAAAAAAGAAAACAGACAGCTTCCTGCAAAAGGATGATTTAGTTGATGGTGTTATGAATCACATCATCAGCTTTAGTAGAGTGGAATCGCACTATTGTCGTGCAGGATCAGCTCGGATCTCCAAATATCCAAAAGATGTACAATTTGTACAAATAGAAGTGTGTCTCGGTAGGTAATCTCTATGTTACACACTCTACATACAGGAAAATATTCAATACCAAATTCAATATATTTTTTTTTAAACCAAAAAAGAACCTTTGCGCATTTTGTGTATTTTACAACTATAGTACCTACTGCAAATGAGAAATTAGAAAAAATAATAATATTCTGAACACATTCAGAATGTACCTAAAGCTATCTCGACAAGAAAAAGATAAAAACATTACCAAGACCACTGCTGATACTGTAGTTGCCATTTATGACTTTTAAGCTGTTGCGCCTTTGCCGAATGGCAATATATCTATATTTTTTTAGAAGAGCAAGTTAAACGTTATAACTTCTGTATTTACAATACCAAAACACGACAGGGCCATTGCGTTACATGCGGCATGAGGGTGTAGCTAAAAGAGGCGCAATTGAAATGTCTACTTGGGTGTACACATTTTTAAAAGACCTTTGCCGAGGGAAACGGGAAGTGATACAATTTGTGACTGTTGTTATATGCGTTAATGTAAAAAAATAAAATAAAAGCGGTCCCTTGCTGGCACAATATTGCTTGGTACTTATCTTTACCAATAAAATATACGTAGACTATGTCATGTGTTCTCTTTTACCTCTACATAAGCTTTGGCAAAGCGAGGGAGACAGGTGTCGAGCGGGGCGTGGCCGAACCGGTACGCCCCGCCCAACAATAGTGCCCATTGTACAAGGGTGCGCCTGTTCTCACATTGCCGGAGGATTGGGGGCGGAGCTACGAAATCCGAACTTCACTTCATATCTGCCCGGCAAATTTAAACCTGTGACAATGAGAACTTGGCTTTCTTGGTTGGTTGTTATTTCTCCATAAGACATAAGACTGCATAACAATTACATCGAAGAAGGCACTTTGTCATAAAAATACAAGTAGTGCATTCAAGTTTAAATGATCTTAAGAGTTACTAGTGAAGTAGGCCTATCGTAAAGGAATATCAGGATAGGTCACGGATTAAACACTAATTTCTTCTACTTTGTGATTTTATTCGGAAAACCTAGAATATATAAGATTAAATAACAATTGTGAGGTCAGGCTTCTGGCAGAAAGCTTAAATAATACAAACATAACCTTCAAATATCAATACAAACTACCAGAGCTAGGTAAGTTGGAGGTTAGTAATAAAAAGTACAATAACCTATCCTAGTAATGGTTTCGTAACCAGGAAGTAGAAGGTTAGGTTAGGTTAGGTTAGGTTAGGTTAAAAAAAATGGAATACAAATTAGTTTATGTTGGCCAAAAGGGCAGGGCTAGACGCTGCACGCTCTGTGATTGTAGTAGGGTAGGGCTACATACCTTTTCTACCATAACTGGTTCTGGTTGAGAATGAAAACCCTGAAGCCTTCAAGTCAGTATTGAATGCAGCGTTTCGTTTCTTTCAACTCAAAATCTCCCTCATACTTGAGAGATTTTCGAACGTCAAACCACAGTCAAACTTCAAGACTTCAAACAAATTATTCAAAATCAAGTTGATTGTTGCCAGCCTTCGTGTACACTCGGCAAACTTCGTAGTTCCGAGCCGCTTTGAGCCTTCGTGTTCACTCGGCAAACTTCGTAGCTCCGCCCCCAATCCTCCGGCAATGTGAGAACAGGCGCACCCTTTTTCAACTTCGAAAACTTTTTTTTTCTGGAAATATTTCTTACGAGAAAATTGGTCGGGATATTTTTTGTCTTTTTGATATCATGTGAAGTTTTTAATAGTAGGTATATTGGAATTTTTTTATAAAAACATTTATCTTTTTAATTATGATTGATGTTTGAAATTTTTTATTGATGGAAAATTAAGGATCACAGAGAAATTGGAAAACGAGAAAAAATTGGGAGGAAAATGGAGATAGAATGTAAAAATTCTCTTTGACATTTTTCTAATCTTTGAAAATAAAAAATCTTCAACTGTTCTTTTTTTAAATAAAAAAAATTATAATAAATATAATATTTAAAAAATATATTTAAATAATAATATTTTATTTATTTTTTGGAATAACTTAATGAGTAAAACCTCAAATTGTAATATTTAATTATTGAAGACAACACTCATTTCCATAAATCCGTCATTCTATCCAAATATTTCTTTTTTTTCATTTTTTTATACCGTAATTGTTACATTATCTAGCGATTCCGTTCATTCAATTTTGCTATTGACTTGCCTACCAGTGGACAATGGACAATATCAGCGGGAACATAACAAGTTAATCGGTTTAATTGTTGGCAGATGAATCATCTAAATGCGTTTAAGATTGGCGATTGATTGATTTTATTCATTAATTTAATTCATTTAACATATAGGTAATATATCCAGCTAACAATAAATCCACCCTAATATAATAGAACTTCCTTCTTCTTCTGGCGTTAGTAAGATTAAATTGTTAATTTTAATTTTAGTTGTAAGTTGCCAAATATGTAAATACTCGTGTATTTGTCGTTAAGATAGTAGTTATAGGCCTTAGTCGTAAGTCACTAGATATAAGTCTTAGAGATAAGTCAGTAGTTCTAGTATTAAATATTTAAGAAATATATTTGTACAGCGCCCTTGAGGTGATTTCTCACGAAAACGGCGCTATATAAATTAGCCAAATATTATTATTATTATTAATATTAGCGATTCCTAAACGAAAATCTGAAACAGAAAAATCAGAAAAGGATACGGTCACATCTAGGACTCCAGGACCCTTATAAATTAAAATAATAAATAGGGCGCCACCTTCGTCTATAAGCATCTAAACTGTACCCACTTGTAAGGATAATAATACTTTCAGATATATTACAAATAGGTATATAACTTCCTTCAGGTACTACTCAGGTGAATATAAAATACCTATTTATAAATCCACTTTCGTAGTAGGTAGATGTCTACTCAGGTGAACATAATATACTTTAACATAAAACTACTTTCATAGTAGGTAGGTACCTACTTAGATGAATATAATATATTTATAAAACTACTTTCGGAGTAGGTAGGTAGGTATGAATATAATATATTTATAAATCCACTTTCGTAGTAGGTAGATGTCTACTCAGGTGAACATTATATACTTATAAAACTACTTTCTGAGTAATCTATTATGTTTCGGTATCTACTCTGGTGAATATAACATATTTTATAAAACCACTTTCGGAGTAGGTAGGTATTTGAATATAGGTGAACATAAGTCGCTCAAGCTCACCTAATTATTTTTGTCGGAAGATGGAATAGCGGCCGTCAAACGTAAAAGTATAAACAATAAACATTATTATATTGTTTACTTATAACTTTTTGACAGTTTGGAAAAGCCTTCAGAACATTGACTAGGTATAAAATTTTGAATGGTTCAGAACCTTCGGAAAATGGAATGGCTGTCAATCGTAAAACCCACCTAATTAATTAGCAGAACTACACAACTTGTGTAATAATTACACCTCCACAACATAATCGGACAAGGTTCAAATGAGTTAGGAATTAGTTTAATAAATTAGGAACTTGAGTCAAAAATATTATGGATAAAAGTACCTATAAGTATATATAGGTAGTAACCTATATCAATAAACGCTGTATATATTATGTATATGAATATGCAGTGGGAAGGGGAAGAAGGTGGGGGAGATGAAGGTGTGGGAGTACATGGCTATTCAGATCGGGTCGCCAAACACGGCTAAAGCCACTTCAAGCAATATTTCAATTCTACATGTTGGTCTTACGCCAGGGCGATACTGAGATTATCTTCCACTCTGGAATATGCCGCAAGTAAACTATTTGCATATAATAATAAAACATTTATTTGCTAATAGATAAATTTTACATATTTTTTAACAAAAAGGTCACTGCTCAGCTATGCATTCCGGATCTCTCCAGGAATGCAGCTGGTTTTGCAGCAGTGCCTCCAATATAATAATATATACATATTTAGATAAAATAATGAAAAATGAGATAATATTAACAATAAAAAATCAAATCAACACAAACAAATAAAAATAGAAATGGTAGGTATACAAATCGGTGCAAATTCATAATATAGTCAAATAAACAATATACAAAATCGCAACCACATGTACCTAAGTATCCCCTTCACTCTAAAGATAGCAACCATTCGCGGCAAAGCTTTTTGAAGCAATGCAACGATGTCGATATTCGAATTGACAGTGGTACTTCGTTCCAAAGCTTTGACGAAGAATAGCTATAACTCCCCTCAAACACAGAAGTTTTATGTTTGGGGAGAGCGAGTAAGTGGTTTCTTCGACGCGTACTATGTGTATGAGAGTCATGCGACCACTGCAATCTGTCAAACAGATAGGCAGGAACGTATTATACATCAATGGCAGGAACCTTTGAATTCATCAAATTGAACATTTGACTCAATTGGTGTAATTTCCTTCTGTTCGACATATTTAGAATCTGATGCCGATAGAGGTGAGGCGATATATGATCGCGTCTCGGAACATTATAACTCGTTGTACTTGTTTTTGGGTTTTTTTCAGTAAAGATGGACCATATACTGTGTCTCCATAGTCCAATATTGAGAGAACAAGACTGTCAGTAATAATCTTTCTTAATTTCATTGATATATGATCTCTTATACTATACAGCAGACGAAGTCTCGAATAGCACCACTGTGACTTGTTTTTAATATGTTCCTCATTCCTCAATTTACCGTCCACCACTGTTCCAAGGTTGCGCGCAGATTCAACAAAGGGAATAGTGGTTTCACCTATTTTTACATCATGTCCTCTATTCCTTACACATGATATTTTTTGTTTAGTTCCCATTAACAAAGCAACAGTTTTTTGGGCAAGCGCAAACTCAAATGCTCAATGATGACGTGGATACGAGCTCCGCCTGGGAATACTTTTGAATGTGTTTTGATATAAGTGTATATGTACGAGGACCAGTATTAGGTACTTACGCCAGGGCGATACTGAGATTACTTAATACGATTTTTTTAAAAATAATATTTTGATTTAATTTAATAACTATTTACTCCTGAGGAAATGGGATATAGGTACTATGTTTTAATAGATATTTCGTTTAAAACACGGATAATTGGTCATCTTTTGTTCCCACCATGTTTTTACATATTAATTACGAAAATGAGTTTTTAGGCTAGTTGACTTTTTACTAAACATATTGGGTAAAATTCAAAGGTTCTTAATTTGGGTTAAATTAAATAAGAAAAAAAACAACCTTTAAACGGCAGCCAAATAATAAACAATTTTAAGATTAACGACAAAATATACATTTAAATGCTGTATTTTCCATCCACCTGGTTGTCTCTTATCTAGTCGTAGCAATGAAGATTAATCACAGGCTCGCATTTTAAATAATTCTGACGAATTCGTTTCAACCTTTTTTTCATTATAACAAGTCTACAAATTATAATAACTAACTAACCATCACGCCGTTTCCACGCAGGGGTACGCAGAGGGGACAGACTGCCAAACAACTCGGTCTTGGCACACACTTTTTGCCTCATTCACATTCATACATCGTCTCATACATACTCTTCTATTATTTTGACTCTTGACATGGCCCGACTCAAGTATCTGATTCACTTGATCGTGCCATGTCTTCCTCGGGCGTCCCCAACTTCTGCTACCATTCACATTTGCATCATATATCCTCCTTTCACTCCTATCTTCGCTCATTCGCTCTACATGCCCAAACCATCTAAGCGTCCCTTTTTCCCGAAAACCTCCCAATATAGGATCGTTCACATATTCAAATATATTTTATTCTTTTAAATTTGTGTAAAAAACATTTGTGAAGGTTAATTGTTATTGTTTTTATTGTCTTGTTTATTACTGTCCGTGTTTTCTATAACAAAATAATCGTAATACCTATATGCCTATTACTTTTTATGCACCCCACAGGATGAACTTTCACGTAATACCGCGGCGTCCTTACCTCGATCCTTTACCATTTCAAATATCTGTACATTTGTTTGTGTGTTTACCACATATATTTTATTAATTCATTCATTTGATCGTGCCATGTCTTATGGGGAGTCCCTGACTTCTTCAAGCATTCACTTTACACCCCTTTTTCATTTATCATATACGCATAATTTTATCATACAAATTTATTTCTTTTACTTGATCGTGCCGTGTCTTATGGGGTGACCCCGACTTCATCTACCATTAAATAAGTACAAATAATATGTGAATCTATTGTTTCTACACAATCTGCTAAATAAAACAAGAGGTTGTTCCGAGAATTGCTAACTTTCAAAGGGTTAAGTGTTTCTAAAAGAGGCTTACCAGGCTGACTACCAGGCTCACTACACACAACATCTCCGTACAAGCGCCTATTGAATGCACGCTTGGTGGCGCGGTCCCCACACTTCTAGCTTGCTAGAACATGTTCAGCATTCTTCGTAAGTCTTTCGGCTCCGAAGATATTGGCGTGGCCCAACAAGTCCCTTGGTTCAACTAGCCCCGTACAACCCTATATAACAAAATCTCCGTGCACACGCTACAGGTGCCATGCGCCTACTGAATGCTTGGTGGCGCGGTCCCCACACTTCTAGCTTGCTAGAACATGTTCAGCATTCTTCGTAAGTCTTTCGGCTCCGAAGATATTGGCGTGGCCCAACTAGTCCCTTGGTTCAACTAGCCCCGTACAACCCTATATAACAAAAGAAAAAGAGAGATCACTAGTGCTTATATACTTAAGGATTGAGGGTAGATATATAAGATAAAATGATTTACTTTCATCACTATTACATGACATTGTAAAAATAACGGATTGCAGTGGTTCCACATAAGCCCAAAAACTCAAATAAAAGATAGATTTAAGATCTTTTAAGTAAAATAAAATAAATAAGTTTTAAGATCTTAAAACTTACTGGAGTAATATTTTCATAGCTGATAAAGAAGGTATTGCAGATACCAAAAGACAAAGGGATCATAAACGACTTGTGCGCGTTAAAGTTATAATTCCTGCTTTTCATTACAATGTACTTTTTACTGTAGCATTTGTGTAATAGTATATTGAAGTACCCACGTATGAATAAACCAGCGCGCTTTGAGTCAAATAAACACAAACAGTACATAAAAATGTTATTTAAAGTTCGGCACTAACCTGAGTGGCCAATGTGACCAGCCAAGATCCTTCCCGATATTGTAATGACATGCGACACTAGAACAAACCATCGCAAAATTGAGTCAAATCAACAAGCACATTTCATTAAGTACCTACTCATAATAATCGATGACAAGCTTTGCTGGGAAGCACAAGTTGAATTTTTGACCGAAAAAATTGAGTTACTAGTTCATCGATAAGCAATCAAACAAAAAAATCATTAGTTTAATAGTCAATCTAGTACCTAATCGATATTCGTTTATTTTTTAAATAAAAAATATAGTAGGCAATGATATTTTACTCACGGATTATTTTTCATCATAACTATTAGTGTTTTAACGAGCTGCTTCATGTGGATGTTTGAGGAAGATCCCCATCCAATAATCCCATATTCTATACGTGATTGGCAAAGGGCATACTAGAATAGTATGTTTCTAAAGTAAAACGTAAACTTTGTAACCCTATTGTGTGGGATTCTCATTGAAGATTTATATATATATATTTTTTTTTATTTCTTACCATATCTTTATTTTATTTTTTATTTTTTTATTTTAAATACATAAACGGCTATACTGCCTTTATATACTGAAGAATGTTCTTGATCGAGAACAATTGCCTATCGTCTAATTTTCCAGGTATTATAGCGGGCTGGGGGGAGATGCCTTTACGTTGCTAGGTCCTCTGATAAAAATACCAAAAGGAGTACCTATTTAGAAAGTCCTTCAGGCATCTAACAAAGTCGCTTTATCGGTTTTTCAGAATTCTCAACGTCAGACAATTATACCTCAAGGTAATGTGTACCAAAATCATCAATGTGTAGTAGAGACACAAAAGCGATAACACAAAGGCGACTTTTGAAACCTGTGATATTCGACAATCTTTGCTCAAAGACACCATATAAATAGGTATACACCGTCTCACCTATAGACTAAAGCTACAACTTATGTATATTTCAAGGTACTGTGTACCAGAATCATCAATGTGTAGTAGAGACACAAAAGCGATAACACAAAGGCGACTTTTGAAACCTGTGATATTCGACAATCTTTGCTCAAAGACACCATATAAATAGGTATACACCGTCTCACCTATAGACTAAAGCAACAACTTATGTATATTTCAAGGTAATGTGTACTAAAATCATCATGTGTAGTAGAGACACAAAAGCGATAACACAAAGGCGACTTTTGAAACCTGTGATATTCGACAATCTTTGCTCAAAGACACCATATAAATAGGTATACACCGTCTCACCTATAGACTAAAGCAACAACTTATGTATATTTCAAGGTAATGTGTACTAAAATCATCATGTGTAGTAGAGACACAAAAGCGATAACACAAAGGCGACTTTTGAAACCTGTGATATTCGACAATCTTTGCTCAAAGACACCATATAAATAGGTATACACCGTCTCACCTATAGATTATAGCAACAACTTATGTATATTTCAAGGTAATGTGTACTAAAATCATCATGTGTAGTAGAGACACAAAAGCGATAACACAAAGGCGACTTTTGAAACCTGTGATATTCGACAATCTTTGCTCAAAGACACCATATAAATAGGTATACACCGTCTCACCTATAGACTAAAGCAACAACTTATGTATATTTCAAGGTAATGTGTACTAAAATCATCATGTGTAGTAGAGACACAAAAGCGATAACACAAAGGCGACTTTTGAAACCTGTGATATTCGACAATCTTTGCTCAAAGACACCATATAAATAGGTATACACCGTCTCACCTATAGATTATAGCAACAACTTATGTATATTTCAAGGTAATGTGTACTAAAATCATCATGTGTAGTAGAGACACAAAAGCGATAACACAAAGGCGACTTTTGAAAACTGTGATATTCGACAATCTTTGCTCAAAGACACCATATAAATAGGTATACACCGTCTCACCTATAGACTAAAGCAACAACTTATGTATATTTCAAGGTAATGTGTACTAAAATCATCATGTGTAGTAGAGACACAAAAGCGATAACACAAAGGCGACTTTTGAAACCTGTGATATTCGACAATCTTTGCTCAAAGACACCATATAAATAGGTATACACCGTCTCACCTATAGATTATAGCAACAACTTATGTATATTTCAAGGAAATGTGTACTAAAATCATCATGTGTAGTAGAGACACAAAAGCGATAACACAACGGCGACTTTTGAAAACTGTGATATTCGACAATCTTTGCTCAAAGACACCATATAAATAGGTATACACCGTCTCACCTATAGACTAAAGCAACAACTTATGTATATTTCAAGGTACTGTGTACCAGAATCATCAATGTGTAGTAGAGACACAAAAGCGATAACACAAAGGCGACTTTTGAAAACTGTGATATTCGACAATCTTTGCTCAAAGACACCATATAAATAGGTATACACCGTCTCACCTATAGACTAAAGCAACAACTTATGTATATTTCAAGGTACTGTGTACCAGAATCATCAATGTGTAGTAGAGACACAAAAGCGATAACACAAAGGCGACTTTTGAAAACTGTGATATTCGACAATCTTTGCTCAAAGACACCATATAAATAGGTAGGTATACTCCGTCTCACCCGTAGGTACAACAAACTGCCGGTATAGACTATAGCAACAACTGAATGGCTAAAGCTAATGACAAAAGATCTCAAGGAACTCGAAAAAGAACTTGTTATTCCGTGTGTCTAATTTAATCTAACATATATTAATTCTTCTCCTTTAGATACATACTAATTAATATAACCGAATCTGTCAACAACATTGCACTGAGATATTTCTTGTACAATCCTGTTTCTACATCTGAACAAGTTGCACCTAGTGAGTAGTGAGGGAGGTAATGTAAGGGTACATATACGTTTGCGAACCGAAACGCGAACCGCACCAAGAATTACGGAAAATGAACGAATTGTCACATCACTATGTTAATGATGTTTATGCCATCACTATCGTTATTGTCGTCTATTGTAAAACAGTGTGTGCATTAAGCTGGCATCTCTAAAATGTCTCCTGTACATCAAGTCTAAATAAACTAATTAAACAGTAGGTACAAGTGTTCAATATAAAAACTCAAAGATCACATGAAAGCGGCGGTTGCTTCGTGTCTTTCCCATAAGTTGTGGTTCAGTTCGGCAGTTCGGCTCGCGGATGTATACGTAGCATAAGGCAAACGATTCAATTATGAAACTTGGGACTTAACCTATATCGTTTTTTGTATGTAACTCTAGATAAATACTCCAATAAAAGCCGATTTATCGCCACTGAAACTGAATTATTTAATTTAAAATGGTGCTAATTCAATTTGTTTTAAAAACTAACTAACTTATTAATACTTCCTCCTTAATATAACATTATCCAATATATCCAATTGTAAATGGTTGCTGAAACCCATCAATATTAAGGCCCTAGGAGATATGTAAATACGGGTGACCGGATAAATCATCACAATGATAATTCATCACATCTTTAAAAAGTTATGTAAAGTCATGGAAAGTGGTGAAACAAAAACTTTATTAACTGGGTTACGTAGGTTAGGTTAGGTTAGGTTAAGTTAGGTAAGGTTATGTTAGAGGGAGCGCGCTACTATTTAAAAAACGATAAGAATTAAGTGAAAACGGTGAAAATATTTAATAAAACATGACTTGTTTGAAATAGAGCAAAAATCTTTCAAAAAATGCGTTATTTGCATTTAAAGATTTTTTTCATGCCTATAACATTTTACATAACAGAACAAGACGTGTTTTTTTTTTCGTAGCTTACTTTGCAAGCAATTTTTTTTCCATCGAGGGAATTTCATATAATTAATCTTTCGGCAGAACAAATGTAATGATATTTTCCTCAAAACTTACTTTTTTTTGGAACTTAAAAACTCGTCAAACTTGTTAGAAATTGCAAGCAAGATTCGACATACGTCCCAATGGATTTTTTCATGTTGACGTACATACGAACTGTTCCCGAGACTACGATTGTAGAACGCTCTTCAAACATAAACTTTGTTTTTAAGTACTTTGAAAAAATATTTTTTTTAAATGTCACCTAAAATTTTACAGCTCCCAACCGCCTGGAGCCAGTGAAACTATGGCATTTTTTAATTATTTTTTTATAGTGAATACCTCACAAGAGTCCCAACTGCTCCCGTCTGGAGCCAGTGAGACTATGGCATCCCCAATTGGGGGATGTTGTGAGGCTGAAGGTAAGTGGGGAAGGGAAAGAGAAAGGTGGGGAAGTACCTGGCTATTCAGATCTAGTCACTAAACACGGCTAAAGCCATTTGGAGCAACGTTTCAATTCTGAATGGTGGTCTTACACCAGGGCGATACTGGTAGTATCTTCCACTCTGAAACGTGCCGTAAATATACTATATATTATTTGAATTAATTAATTGTGAAATAACACAAATTAATCAAATAAAATTTATTTGCGCACGCCGGGTTCGAACCCGCGACCTTCGGAATGGCAGTCCAATGCGTTGCCACTGGACTATGCCGGCCGTCAAATTCAGGCATCCCCAATTGAGGTATGTTGTGAGGTTGAAGGTGGTGGGGAGGGGAAGGAGATGGGAGGGGAAGGTGGGGAATTACTTGGCTATTCAGATCTGGTCACTTCAAGCAAAACATTCTGAATGGTGGTCTCACACCGAGGCGATACTGAGAGTATCTGGCACTCTGGAACGTGCATCAAATATACAATGTATTATTTTGGATGAGTAATAAAAACTCAAATTTATCAAATTTGGAACTTCGACATCCAGTTTGCTAGTCGAGAGGCTTACCCCTCGACAACGGAGGACGTCGATAATTTTCTGTTCTACTCTCTCGTAAATTTATTTTACAAAGGGAAATTGTTTGGTAATTGATGCAAGCAATATGTCGCATGGTTTTGTGAGCAAAGTAATATTGAGAGTTTCCTATAAAGCATAGACCAGACGGTAATTGACAATGTCGTAGGGGAGCAAATTAAATTGTAAAAGGCATCTGTAAATCGCAAAAGTGTTGTCGGTAACTTCGCAAGCTTCCGAACTAGGGGGAGTCGCTTTTCCATTTGATGTAGTTTCCCTTGTGAGGTAATTGATACATTTTGGCAAAATAATTGTTTCAAATTACGTTTTCAAAATGAATAATTAACATGTGAGCAATAAATTTTCATTTGAGTAATATGGTCAGTTATTGGCATTTATTTTTGGATTATTATTTGTTATTTTATTTATTTACGGTTTTTACATTAAACAAGTCTTAATTACGTGTTAGTGTATTCAAATTTACATGATAATAATTTTTTAATTTCTTTGTAGAGCAATCCCGATGAAGAAGACGGAAGAAATTTACAATTATTTATCCGTGAGATTAATAGGTACAATTTTACATGTATTTTGATAAATAAATTATAAGTTTCACATACAATACAATTCAAAAAAAGAGGTTAAGTAGAACAAACAACAAGAGAAAACAAACAGAAGGCAGGAATTTACAGAAAGGTATTCAGTCTCACTTAGGTAAAAATAAATTATGGATGATTACTAATACAGGGAAACGAAAATGAGAGAAAAGGACAAACAAGAAAAAGAATCGCGAAAAGAATTGTACTGCTTTTCATTTCTAAATATACCTACTTTAAAAAAATATTATTTTAAAACATTAGCAAGAATATGTTAGGAGGATGTCGGGACAAGTGTTCTTCAAAATAATAATACTTTGGCATCTAGTCCATTACATTTATTCAGGCAAGGCCATGACCACGTGTTCAGATTTATTCGGAATGTCGGAAATCTTTTTTAATCAATGTGATGTAAATATAAAGTTGTGGTAAGTAGAAGTGCCAAAAACTTTCTAATCAATTCCCCCTCCCCTTCTCCCTTGCTCGAGCAGGACCCCCCTTGGTGGGAACCAAGTGAACGTTGTAGATACGCCACTGGTTGTGGATATATCGATAGTAAAGTGACTTGATGACTTAATGTTAATTTGTAATAATAATAATAATTCTTTGGCATCTAGTCCATTACATTTATTCAGGCAAGGCCATGACCACGTGTTCAGATTTATTCGGAATGTCGGAAATCTTTTTTAATCAATGTGATGTAAATATAAAGTTGTGGTAAGTAGAAGTGCCAAAAACTTTCTAATCAATTCCCCCTCCCCTTCTCCCTTGCTCGAGCAGGACCCCCCTTGGTGGGAACCAAGTGAACGTTATAGATACGCCACTGGTTGTGGATATATCGATAGTAAAGTGACTTGATGACTTAATGTTAATTTGTAATAATAATAATAATTCTTTGGCATCTAGTCCATTACATTTATTCAGGCAAGGCCATGACCACGTGTTCAGATTTATTCGGAATGTCGGAAATCTTTTTTAATCAATGTGATGTAAATATAAAGTTGTGGTAAGTAGAAGTGCCAAAAACTTTCTAATCAATTCCCCCTCCCCTTCTCCCTTGCTCGAGCAGGACCCCCCTTGGTGGGAACCAAGTGAACGTTATAGATACGCCACTGGTTGTGGATATATCGATAGTAAAGTGACTTGATGACTTAATGTTAATTTGTAATAATAATAATAATTCTTTGGCATCTAGTCCATTACATTTATTCAGGCAAGGCCATGACCACGTGTTCAGATTTATTCGGAATGTCGGAAATCTTTTTTAATCAATGTGATGTAAATATAAAGTTGTGGTAAGTAGAAGTGCCAAAAACTTTCTAATCAATTCCCCCTCCCCTTCTCCCTTGCTCGAGCAGGACCCCCCTTGGTGGGAACCAAGTGAACGTTATAGATACGCCACTGGTTGTGGATATATCGATAGTAAAGTGACTTGATGACTTAATGTTAATTTGTAATAATAATAATAATTCTTTGGCATCTAGTCCATTACATTTATTCAGGCAAGGCCATGACCACGTGTTCAGATTTATTCGGAATGTCGGAAATCTTTTTTAATCAATGTGATGTAAATATAAAGTTGTGGTAAGTAGAAGTGCCAAAAACTTTCTAATCAATTCCCCCTCCCCTTCTCCCTTGCTCGAGCAGGACCCCCCTTGGTGGGAACCAAGTGAACGTTATAGATACGCCACTGGTTGTGGATATATCGATAGTAAAGTGACTTGATGACTTAATGTTAATTTGTAATAATAATAATAATTCTTTGGCATCTAGTCCATTACATTTATTCAGGCAAGGCCATGACCACGTGTTCAGATTTATTCGGAATGTCGGAAATCTTTTTTAATCAATGTGATGTAAATATAAAGTTGTGGTAAGTAGAAGTGCCAAAAACTTTCTAATCAATTCCCCCTCCCCTTCTCCCTTGCTCGAGCAGGACCCCCCTTGGTGGGAACCAAGTGAACGTTATAGATACGCCACTGGTTGTGGATATATCGATAGTAAAGTGACTTGATGACTTAATGTTAATTTGTAATAATAATAATAATTCTTTGGCATCTAGTCCATTACATTTATTCAGGCAAGGCCATGACCACGTGTTCAGATTTATTCGGAATGTCGGAAATCTTTTTTAATCAATGTGATGTAAATATAAAGTTGTGGTAAGTAGAAGTGCCAAAAACTTTCTAATCAATTCCCCCTCCCCTTCTCCCTTGCTCGAGCAGGACCCCCCTTGGTGGGAACCAAGTGAACGTTATAGATACGCCACTGGTTGTGGATATATCGATAGTAAAGTGACTTGATGACTTAATGTTAATTTGTAATAATAATAATAATTCTTTGGCATCTAGTCCATTACATTTATTCAGGCAAGGCCATGACCACGTGTTCAGATTTATTCGGAATGTCGGAAATCTTTTTTAATCAATGTGATGTAAATATAAAGTTGTGGTAAGTAGAAGTGCCAAAAACTTTCTAATCAATTCCCCCTCCCCTTCTCCCTTGCTCGAGCAGGACCCCCCTTGGTGGGAACCAAGTGAACGTTATAGATACGCCACTGGTTGTGGATATATCGATAGTAAAGCGACTTGATGACTTAATGTTAATTTGTAATAATAATAATAATTCTTTGGCATCTAGTCCATTACATTTATTCAGGCAAGGCCATGACCACGTGTTCAGATTTATTCGGAATGTCGGAAATCTTTTTTAATCAATGTGATGTAAATATAAAGTTGTGGTAAGTAGAAGTGCCAAAAACTTTCTAATCAATTCCCCCTCCCCTTCTCCCTTGCTCGAGCAGGACCCCCCTTGGTGGGAACCAAGTGAACGTTATAGATACGCCACTGGTTGTGGATATATCGATAGTAAAGTGACTTGATGACTTAATGTTAATTTGTAATAATAATAATAATTCTTTGGCATCTAGTCCATTACATTTATTCAGGCAAGGCCATGACCACGTGTTCAGATTTATTCGGAATGTCGGAAATCTTTTTTAATCAATGTGATGTAAATATAAAGTTGTGGTAAGTAGAAGTGCCAAAAACTTTCTAATCAATTCCCCCTCCCCTTCTCCCTTGCTCGAGCAGGACCCCCCTTGGTGGGAACCAAGTGAACGTTATAGATACGCCACTGGTTGTGGATATATCGATAGTAAAGTGACTTGATGACTTAATGTTAATTTGTAATAATAATAATAATTCTTTGGCATCTAGTCCATTACATTTATTCAGGCAAGGCCATGACCACGTGTTCAGATTTATTCGGAATGTCGGAAATCTTTTTTAATCAATGTGATGTAAATATAAAGTTGTGGTAAGTAGAAGTGCCAAAAACTTTCTAATCAATTCCCCCTCCCCTTCTCCCTTGCTCGAGCAGGACCCCCCTTGGTGGGAACCAAGTGAACGTTATAGATACGCCACTGGTTGTGGATATATCGATAGTAAAGTGACTTGATGACTTAATGTTAATTTGTAATAATAATAATAATTCTTTGGCATCTAGTCCATTACATTTATTCAGGCAAGGCCATGACCACGTGTTCAGATTTATTCGGAATGTCGGAAATCTTTTTTAATCAATGTGATGTAAATATTAAGTTGTGGTAAGTAGAAGTGCCAAAAACTTTCTAATCAATTCCCCCTCCCCTTCTTCCTTGCTCGAGCAGGACCCCCCTTGGTGGGAACCAAGTGAACGTTATAGATACGCCACTGGTTGTGGATATATCGATAGTAAAGTGACTTGATGACTTAATGTTAATTTGTAATAATAATAATAATTCTTTGGCATCTAGTCCATTACATTTATTCAGGCAAGGCCATGACCACGTGTTCAGATTTATTCGGAATGTCGGAAATCTTTTTTAATCAATGTGATGTAAATATAAAGTTGTGGTAAGTAGAAGTGCCAAAAACTTTCTAATCAATTCCCCCTCCCCTTCTTCCTTGCTCGAGCAGGACCCCCCTTGGTGGGAACCAAGTGAACGTTATAGATACGCCACTGGTTGTGGATATATCGATAGTAAAGTGACTTGATGACTTAATGTTAATTTGTAATAATAATAATAATTCTTTGGCATCTAGTCCATTACATTTATTCAGGCAAGGCCATGACCACGTGTTCAGATTTATTCGGAATGTCGGAAATCTTTTTTAATCAATGTGATGTAAATATAAAGTTGTGGTAAGTAGAAGTGCCAAAAACTTTCTAATCAATTCCCCCTCCCCTTCTTCCTTGCTCGAGCAGGACCCCCCTTGGTGGGAACCAAGTGAACGTTATAGATACGCCACTGGTTGTGGATATATCGATAGTAAAGTGACTTGATGACTTAATGTTAATTTGTAATAATAATAATAATTCTTTGGCATCTAGTCCATTACATATATACACGCAAGGCCATGACCACGTGTTCAGATTTATTCAGAATGTCGGAAATCTTTTTTAATCAATGTGATGTAAATATAAAGTTGTGGTAAGTAGAAGTGCCAAAAACTTTCTAATCAATTCCCCCTCCCCTTCTCCCTTGCTCGAGCAGGAACCCCCTTGGTGGGAACCAAGTGAACGTTATAGATACGCCACTGGTTGTGGATATATCGATAGTAAAGTGACTTGATGACTTAATGTTAATTTGTAATAATAATAATAATTCTTTGGCATCTAGTCCATTACATTTATTCAGGCAAGGCCATGACCACGTGTTCAGATTTATTCGGAATGTCGGAAATCTTTTTTAATCAATGTGATGTAAATATAAAGTTGTGGTAAGTAGAAGTGCCAAAAACTTTCTAATCAATTCCCCCTCCCCTTCTTCCTTGCTCGAGCAGGACCCCCCTTGGTGGGAACCAAGTGAACGTTATAGATACGCCACTGGTTGTGGATATATCGATAGTAAAGTGACTTGATGACTTAATGTTAATTTGTAATAATAATAATAATTCTTTGGCATCTAGTCCATTACATTTATTCAGGCAAGGCCATGACCACGTGTTCAGATTTATTCGGAATGTCGGAAATCTTTTTTAATCAATGTGATGTAAATATAAAGTTGTGGTAAGTAGAAGTGCCAAAAACTTTCTAATCAATTCCCCCTCCCCTTCTTCCTTGCTCGAGCAGGACCCCCCTTGGTGGGAACCAAGTGAACGTTATAGATACGCCACTGGTTGTGGATATATCGATAGTAAAGTGACTTGATGACTTAATGTTAATTTGTAATAATAATAATAATTCTTTGGCATCTAGTCCATTACATTTATTCACGCAAGGCCATGACCACGTGTTCAGATTTATTCAGAATGTCGGAAATCTTTTTTAATCAATGTGATGTAAATATAAAGTTGTGGTAAGTAGAAGTGCCAAAAACTTTCTAATCAATTCCCCCTCCCCTTCTCCCTTGCTCGAGCAGGACCCCCCTTGGTGGGAACCAAGTGAACGTTATAGATACGCCACTGGTTGTGGATATATCGATAGTAAAGTGACTTGATGACTTAATGTTAATTTGTAATAATAATAATAATTCTTTGGCATCTAGTCCATTACATTTATTCAGGCAAGGCCATGACCACGTGTTCAGATTTATTCGGAATGTCGGAAATCTTTTTTAATCAATGTGATGTAAATATAAAGTTGTGGTAAGTAGAAGTGCCAAAAACTTTCTAATCAATTCCCCCTCCCCTTCTCCCTTGCTCGAGCAGGACCCCCCTTGGTGGGAACCAAGTGAACGTTATAGATACGCCACTGGTTGTGGATATATCGATAGTAAAGTGACTTGATGACTTAATGTTAATTTGTAATAATAATAATAATTCTTTGGCATCTAGTCCATTACATTTATTCAGGCAAGGCCATGACCACGTGTTCAGATTTATTCGGAATGTCGGAAATCTTTTTTAATCAATGTGATGTAAATATAAAGTTGTGGTAAGTAGAAGTGCCAAAAACTTTCTAATCAATTCCCCCTCCCCTTCTTCCTTGCTCGAGCAGGACCCCCCTTGGTGGGAACCAAGTGAACGTTATAGATACGCCACTGGTTGTGGATATATCGATAGTAAAGTGACTTGATGACTTAATGTTAATTTGTAATAATAATAATAATTCTTTGGCATCTAGTCCATTACATTTATTCACGCAAGGCCATGACCACGTGTTCAGATTTATTCAGAATGTCGGAAATCTTTTTTAATCAATGTGATGTAAATATAAAGTTGTGGTAAGTAGAAGTGCCAAAAACTTTCTAATCAATTCCCCCTCCCCTTCTCCCTTGCTCGAGCAGGACCCCCCTTGGTGGGAACCAAGTGAACGTTATAGATACGCCACTGGTTGTGGATATATCGATAGTAAAGTGACTTGATGACTTAATGTTAATTTGTAATAATAATAATAATTCTTTGGCATCTAGTCCATTACATTTATTCAGGCAAGGCCATGACCACGTGTTCAGATTTATTCGGAATGTCGGAAATCTTTTTTAATCAATGTGATGTAAATATAAAGTTGTGGTAAGTAGAAGTGCCAAAAACTTTCTAATCAATTCCCCCTCCCCTTCTCCCTTGCTCGAGCAGGACCCCCCTTGGTGGGAACCAAGTGAACGTTATAGATACGCCACTGGTTGTGGATATATCGATAGTAAAGTGACTTGATGACTTAATGTTAATTTGTAATAATAATAATAATTCTTTGGCATCTAGTCCATTACATTTATTCAGGCAAGGCCATGACCACGTGTTCAGATTTATTCGGAATGTCGGAAATCTTTTTTAATCAATGTGATGTAAATATAAAGTTGTGGTAAGTAGAAGTGCCAAAAACTTTCTAATCAATTCCCCCTCCCCTTCTCCCTTGCTCGAGCAGGACCCCCCTTGGTGGGAACCAAGTGAACGTTATAGATACGCCACTGGTTGTGGATATATCGATAGTAAAGTGACTTGATGACTTAATGTTAATTTGTAATAATAATAAAAATTCTTTGGCATCTAGTCCATTACATTTATTCAGGCAAGGCCATGACCACGTGTTCAGATTTATTCGGAATGTCGGAAATCTTTTTTAATCAATGTGATGTAAATATAAAGTTGTGGTAAGTAGAAGTGCCAAAAACTTTCTAATCAATTCCCCCTCCCCTTCTCCCTTGCTCGAGCAGGACCCCCCTTGGTGGGAACCAAGTGAACGTTATAGATACGCCACTGGTTGTGGATATATCGATAGTAAAGTGACTTGATGACTTAATGTTAATTTGTAATAATAATAATAATTCTTTGGCATCTAGTCCATTACATTTATTCAGGCAAGGCCATGACCACGTGTTCAGATTTATTCGGAATGTCGGAAATCTTTTTTAATCAATGTGATGTAAATATAAAGTTGTGGTAAGTAGAAGTGCCAAAAACTTTCTAATCAATTCCCCCTCCCCTTCTCCCTTGCTCGAGCAGGACCCCCCTTGGTGGGAACCAAGTGAACGTTATAGATACGCCACTGGTTGTGGATATATCGATAGTAAAGTGACTTGATGACTTAATGTTAATTTGTAATAATAATAAAAATTCTTTGGCATCTAGTCCATTACATTTATTCAGGCAAGGCCATGACCACGTGTTCAGATTTATTCGGAATGTCGGAAATCTTTTTTAATTAATGTGATGTAAATATAAAGTTGTGGTAAGTAGAAGTGCCAAAAACTTTCTAATCAATTCCCCCTCCCCTTCTTCCTTGCTCGAGCAGGACCCCCCTTGGTGGGAACCAAGTGAACGTTATAGATACGCCACTGGTTGTGGATATATCGATAGTAAAGTGACTTGATGACTTAATGTTAATTTGTAATAATAATAATAATTCTTTGGCATCTAGTCCATTACATTTATTCAGGCAAGGCCATGACCACGTGTTCAGATTTATTCGGAATGTCGGAAATCTTTTTTAATTAATGTGATGTAAATATAAAGTTGTGGTAAGTAGAAGTGCCAAAAACGTTCTAATCAATTCCCCCTCCCCTTCTCCCTTGCTCGAGCAGGACCCCCCTTGGTGGGAACCAAGTGAACGTTATAGATACGCCACTGGTTGTGGATATATCGATAGTAAAGTGACTTGATGACTTAATGTTAATTTGTAATAATAATAATAATTCTTTGGCATCTAGTCCATTACATTTATTCAGGCAAGGCCATGACCACGTGTTCAGATTTATTCGGAATGTCGGAAATCTTTTTTAATCAATGTGATGTAAATATAAAGTTGTGGTAAGTAGAAGTGCCAAAAACTTTCTAATCAATTCCCCCTCCCCTTCTCCCTTGCTCGAGCAGGACCCCCCTTGGTGGGAACCAAGTGAACGTTATAGATACGCCACTGGTTGTGGATATATCGATAGTAAAGTGACTTGATGACTTAATGTTAATTTGTAATAATAATAATAATTCTTTGGCATCTAGTCCATTACATTTATTCAGGCAAGGCCATGACCACGTGTTCAGATTTATTCGGAATGTCGGAAATCTTTTTTAATCAATGTGATGTAAATATAAAGTTGTGGTAAGTAGAAGTGCCAAAAACTTTCTAATCAATTCCCCCTCCCCTTCTCCCTTGCTCGAGCAGGACCCCCCTTGGTGGGAACCAAGTGAACGTTATAGATACGCCACTGGTTGTGGATATATCGATAGTAAAGTGACTTGATGACTTAATGTTAATTTGTAATAATAATAATAATTCTTTGGCATCTAGTCCATTACATTTATTCAGGCAAGGCCATGACCACGTGTTCAGATTTATTCGGAATGTCGGAAATCTTTTTTAATCAATGTGATGTAAATATAAAGTTGTGGTAAGTAGAAGTGCCAAAAACTTTCTAATCAATTCCCCCTCCCCTTCTCCCTTGCTCGAGCAGGACCCCCCTTGGTGGGAACCAAGTGAACGTTATAGATACGCCACTGGTTGTGGATATATCGATAGTAAAGTGACTTGATGACTTAATGTTAATTTGTAATAATAATAATAATTCTTTGGCATCTAGTCCATTACATTTATTCAGGCAAGGCCATGACCACGTGTTCAGATTTATTCGGAATGTCGGAAATCTTTTTTAATCAATGTGATGTAAATATAAAGTTGTGGTAAGTAGAAGTGCCAAAAACTTTCTAATCAATTCCCCCTCCCCTTCTCCCTTGCTCGAGCAGGACCCCCCTTGGTGGGAACCAAGTGAACGTTATAGATACGCCACTGGTTGTGGATATATCGATAGTAAAGTGACTTGATGACTTAATGTTAATTTGTAATAATAATAAAAATTCTTTGGCATCTAGTCCATTACATTTATTCAGGCAAGGCCATGACCACGTGTTCAGATTTATTCGGAATGTCGGAAATCTTTTTTAATTAATGTGATGTAAATATAAAGTTGTGGTAAGTAGAAGTGCCAAAAACTTTCTAATCAATTCCCCCTCCCCTTCTTCCTTGCTCGAGCAGGACCCCCCTTGGTGGGAACCAAGTGAACGTTATAGATACGCCACTGGTTGTGGATATATCGATAGTAAAGTGACTTGATGACTTAATGTTAATTTGTAATAATAATAAAAATTCTTTGGCATCTAGTCCATTACATTTATTCAGGCAAGGCCATGACCACGTGTTCAGATTTATTCGGAATGTCGGAAATCTTTTTTAATTAATGTGATGTAAATATAAAGTTGTGGTAAGTAGAAGTGCCAAAAACTTTCTAATCAATTCCCCCTCCCCTTCTCCCTTGCTCGAGCAGGACCCCCCTTGGTGGGAACCAAGTGAACGTTATAGCTACGCCACTGGTTGTGGATATATCGATAGTAAAGTGACTTGATGACTTAATGTTAATTTGTAATAATAATAATAATTCTTTGATCTAGGAACTTTTATGCATAGGAAAGCTAATAGTACAGAAATGCAGAAATGCAAAAATAGAAACATTACACCTTTATATTTATACGACGAGAATGCCAACATTTTTATAAATCCTAACCAGGAATTATTAGATTCCTGGTCAAATAAAATTATTCACACAACACACTTCAATTAACTCAACCAAACGTATGTTGACAAACTTTCGTCAAAAAAATGTTATATTACTTACTTTATATATTATTATTTAAAAAAACAAAAATCTCTTCACTTTATACTTTTTTATGATTTTTTTTCTCCTATTATTATTCTATTCATATGTATGTTAAATTTTTATTTTTTTCCCTTTACACACGAGTTTTTGACTCTTGTAAAGGAAAGCATGTTAAATTTTATTTGAAATATGTTCTTACTATTTAAAATTAAATAAAAAAAAAATTTAAAAAAATGGTTGCGTATTGGAGAGTTGAGCGCAGAAATAGAAGGATTTATGCTTGCCATTCAGGATAGAGTCATTAATACTAAAAATTATGGGAAGCATATAATTAAAGATACAAATCAAATTGATGATTTATGTAGAAAATGTTTGGCTTTTCCGGAAACTATAGAACATATTATATCGGGATGTTCTGTATTAGCGCCGTCCGAGTATACATTTATGCACAATCAAGTATTGAAAATATTTCACCAAAGTTTGGTAATTAAAAATAACTTGATTGACTGCCGTAATATAGTACCATATTATGAATACGACCCAAAATCATTTAAAAAAAATAAATTTAAAAAAATATATTACCTATGATAAAACTATACTAACAGACCGAACGATTAGTCATAATAGACCCGATATAGTTTTACATGGCAAAATTTAAAAAAATAACTTATATCATTGATGTCGCCATTCCAAATTCCTGTACTATTAAAAAATCTGTTAATGAAAAAATAAGGATAGGTATACACAGATTTAGGAAATGATACTAAAAGAATTTGACATTCTCAGACTATAAAAATATTAACATTTGTTATTTCGGCTACTGGCATTATACCTAGCTCTCTCATTAAAAATTAAGGCGTATTAGATCTATCAAAAAATTTATATATAAAGATGCAAAAGTTGGCCATTTTGAATGCATGTAGGATAACGAAAGATTTTTTAAATATTTATGTTGAGGGATCAGTAGGATTTATAGGCCCTGTTAGAAGTTCTACCGAGCCGAACCCTCTGATATGAAAACATCTGGAGTCGGTGAATTATTTTCCCATTTGATCTCTGGTGAGTTGACGTGTTGTTCTTGCATTGTTTTGTATTTATTATGCTTATGTAATGCACTTGCATAATTTGGATTGACTAGCTGATCATTTGTGGTAAAGCGTGTTTAAGGGTTTAGTTTTTCCTATGGGGAAGATTTAACTTGGACATAAAGTCGAAATAAAAAATAAAATTATTATTATTGGAAATATAGCAAACAATAGGAAATAATAACATATAAGAAAGGAATGAACGTAATATTCGTAGGTAAAACAAATAAAAAGAAGAGAGTGAATAGAGATTGCCTTCAGTAAATAGATACCCGCCTTGAAGAGAGTGGCCACGGCAAGGACTGGCCCGGCCAATACCATTTAAGGTTAGATTCGATTATAAATGGTGGTTCCGCCAGAGCAATACCGAGAGTATCTATCACTCTAGTCTAGATGGAACGTGCTGCAAATGCACTGGAATTTAATTCTATGTAAAATAACCACCAAGACGCGGCGGAATAATATAATATATTATATTATTGGTGGCAGAGAAGCTGTGCGAAGCGTGCGTACCCACTGAGTTAGTGTGTTGGTCCCATTTAAGGGGTGCTTTGAGAGCACGGTTGTATTCAAATGTACGAAACTTTATGACAATGTTTACATAATATATATTATATTATTGGTGGCAGAGAAGCTGTGCGAAGCGTGCGTACCCACTGAGTTAGTGTGTGGGTCCCATTTAAGGGGTGCTTTGAGAGCACGGTTGTATTCAAATGTACGAAACTTTATGACAATGTTTATATATATTTTTTTCCGAGAAAACTTGTAATGTTTTATATTTTTAAAAAAATTAAGAAATTAAACACGAATAGTTTTGAAATTAGACATAAAATTCCGACCAAAAAATATTAAGTACGAGTTTATGATTACAATGAGCAAGGGATCAATAAATTACTATTTGTAATTTCGGTAAAATTACAGGGATATTCAAAGTTGTTCAAATACAAACTGGTTCAGGAAAGCTTGTTCACGTTTACATTTAGGTTATAGGTTCTGTGTTTGTTAACCATGATCTGAACGGCTGAAACCATCGCAAAAATACCTTATCGAAAAGTGATCATAAAGTATTAATTGATACGCGCCACATTCGGAGAATGAATTTATAAATTAGTTAATAATGATTTGAATGGTGTCGGGTCGGCCGGAATCATCATCAGGTTTAATTAATAAAATACACAGCAATAATAAAAAACAACAGAAAAACCCCGAGTAACGATAGAAGAGAGATGAGAACTTCTACTTTGATGGGGGTTGGATAGGCGTGGGGATGCGAAATGGAGCAAGGCTAAAATTGAGGTACTCGATAAATCTGTTTTCATTTATTTCTGAACCTATCCTATTTCTATGGGGTTAATGGAATGGAGTGATCTTTATTATTTAAATTTAACTCGATTTCTCCATAACGTACACTAAGGACGAGTTGTTTCGGAGAATTTTAACAATTCTTAAAATTTCAAAGATAATTTTCTAGTTCTGTGAAAGATTTTTTCAAGTTCTGTTATTTTTTTAGTTCTATAAAGCAACAAGCCTATAATATAAAACATAATAACAAAACTTGAATAAGACTTTCACAGGAACCGAAAATGAACGTTGAAATTTGATGAATTGTTCAAATTCTGTGAAACAACACGTCCTAATTAGGCATCTCGTATGAATACATCTTCTACTTTTTCTTACGTAAAATAAGCAATTATTGCATACATCTAAGCTTGTAGAGTAAACAGATGTATATTCTTCAACCTTAAAAGTATACCCAACTTTTTTATATAGAAAGCAGGTTTAATTTCTGAGGAAAATTTGAAAATATTCAATGACTCTAATTTTGGGTCCTCTGTTAATAGATTTTTGGTTGTGAATGCGAGTCGATACATTAGATAGGTTCCCTTGCTTTGGTCATATCCGTTATTTAATTTAATCATCTTCGGAGAGAGAGTTAAATTGGACGAACTAGGTGGATGGTCGAATATTTGTGGTTTGAATCAGCAGGTAGGTTAAAGCGGCTAAAGGTAGGATTTCTATAAATATTGAAATAGAAATAATTCTAGTACCTACCGGTATGTCCCCCTTAAGAATAAATAATGACAAATTACAAAAGAACTTTCTTACGCAAATTATGATACAATTAGTACAATACAATACAAAGGAAGTAGTCCCTTTAGCTCAGTGGTAGAGCTCAGCAAGGCAAGGCTAAGGTCCCGGTTTCAATTTCTAGATGCGACCGTATCTTTTTCTGATTTTTGGGTTTCAAAGTTTCGTTTGAGAATCGCTAATAGTGATTAAATATTAAAATATGTTTTAAATCCTCCAAGCAACGTTTTTACGAACCCAGATAAATTATATCTTTATGCTAAAAGAATCTCATGCCAAAATATTATAGTATGAGATGTAGATACTATAATATGGAACTAAAACATTATTTTTTTATCATAAAATCTTATTTTATAAGGTTAGTTAAGTTTCAATTTCAGTATTCTCAATATGATGATTTGACATGGAGGTACAGTATTTAAGCTCTAAGCCATCGCTCGTACTTTTTCAGAAACTTTAAAAGGGAAACATGATCATATTGTAAAGCGACGCTTGGAGTGTTAGTACCTATACCGGAAATATCCCATTTTACTCAAAGGATGGCACGGATCGTGCAATCAGAGGCTTAGCTAGGGTAGTTGAGGCATGCGTGTGTGAGGATTGTTGAGTTGGTTTATTGCTTAGAGTAATAATATATATTATACTCTAAAGTTTATTGCCGGGTTTTCATTGAGTTTGGTATCAGCTCAGATACTTTTAACTTAGATACACACACATATGTCTATTGATGTATGCATGTGTGTGCATACAAATAATAATTAAATTAATTATGTATATGCATGTAATCTAAATCATTTTCTTCTTTCTATTATAATTTTTACAATTTTCAGAATATTTATGTATTTAATACTTTATTGATAAAAAAGTATGTTCCATTGGTCACCATAAAACAGGCAGCCGCCATGTATAGTGATTTCATATATCTATTCTCTGTAAATGTATGTTTCATTGGTCACCATGAACCATGCAGCCACAAGGTATATATCAATTCTCTGTAAATGTATGTTCAATTGGTCACCTTGAAACAGGCAGCCGCTAAGTATAGAGATTTTATAAATCTATTCTCTGTAAATGTATGTTCCATTGGTCACCATGAACCATGCAGCGCCAGGTATAATGATAAAATATATCTATTCTCTGTAAATGTATGTTCCATTAGTCACCATGAAACAGGCACGATATCATCCTTTGGAATAATTTTAAGGTTCCCATTAGAATGGAAAATGCTTAAAGATTTCGTGGCAAAATACTCTTAAATTTTCTCAAAGATAAAAATTAACGAAATTTATAGTTTTAATACAGGATAAAAAATGATCACTGGCATGATCCACATGCGTCTGTCTTGTCTCGCAACATACTTACCCAATTTGGTTATGTTGCGAATGAAACAAATTGTAGAAGATTCTGATTCAACGTGTCTTTACTATGTAGTAGGTACCTACCCAGATCTAACTAAGGAAATACATCAGTGCCAGGAAATAGAACATATTGAATTTCCGCTCTTGGGATTTCTAGTATAGAAGCTCGAGACCCATTGTCATTCAGTTCCCGGACGAAGGGCGGATGAGTACTATTTCATACCGGGTACACAACAAGCGATATAATACACAAAACAGGGAAGGGAAGGCTGACAGAGATATTGAAAGAAGGGTAAATGGAGGACTGAGCGCAGTTGGCACAACGGAGTGCTGCTAGTGTACCTACACCTACCCTGATGTATGGCAGTGAGGCATGGAACTGGCAGAGGAAGGATGCAAGTAAACTGAATGCTAAGAAATGAGAACACTTAGGCGTACGTGTGGTAAAACCACGTATGATCGTGTGAGAAATGTGCAAAGAATGCGAGTCTGATGTTAAGCATACTGATGGTTTTGGCATGTAAGGAGTGTAAGGAGAATATATGACGCAAGTGTGAATGGTAGCAGACGTCAGGGACGCCCGAGGAAGACATGGCACGATCAAGTGAATCAGGTACTTGAGTCGGGCCATGTCAAGAGTCAGAATAATAGAAGACTATGTATGATACGATGTATGAATGTGAATGAGGCAAGGAGTGTGTGGTGTGACCGAGTTGTTTGGCGGTCCGTCCTCTCTGCCTACCCCATGATGGTTAGTTAGTTAGTTAGTGACAAACCTGGCGATTATAGTACCAACAGAGAAAGGCAATCATAAATCGTATGTTCGCTAGCAACTAGCAACTAAATACTATACTACACTTGCCAATGAACTGAGATATACACAAGCAAGTTTTTAGAGCACAGTTGATCACCACCTTGAGAAGGTTCGTGCCCGGGGTAAGGCCTGGGGTAACCTCGTCACTTTCACCGTCACAGAGGGAGATCAATAGCTGTCTGGTGAAATGTGACTGAAGCAACCTCCTCTATAGAGTCCATTTAAATGCTCGCAGTAAGTATATTAGACCGACGCGACGCCAAGTATCGAGGCTCCGTAGAATCAGGAAACCAAGAAACTGGCCGTTTTTTATAGGGCCACCAGAGTGACCAGCTGCTAACTCTGTATAATATACGGTCGGAGCCCCACAATACTAATAATGCACAGACGTAATGTAGGCATGCTGAGTTTGTTCTACAGGTATTCTAATGGAGCCTTCTCCGAGGATTTAGTAGCATTGATCCCCGGTGCACGTGCGTGAAACTCGTACACGAGCGGAACACCGTTGACAACAAAACGCTGAACAACACCGTTCACAGATGATGTTGGCTTTCATGCTTTTTTTTTCGACATTTTTGTGTCGACTCGTACGTGGAACGAGCTACTGGCATTAGTTTCACATATTTCCTAATTCCTCCTTCGTATAATTCGGGCCTCTTCAAGACCTGCATTAATAAATCTTTTCCTATAGCCCCTACCTTAACCCGCCTCACAACGCTGCCCAACCGGTGTCGTCATAGTTCTCCTGTCTCTACATTGTACAGAAAGGGGCGACCTTCTGAGATAATGTATACAAATTTAAATAAATACAACCTACTGAATTACACGCGAACGATGCCGGTAGCACATTATTAAAAATAAGTAACAAATGAAAGAACACTGTCCTCTTGATAAGGACGGTGAGTGAGGGTGGGGAGGCGTTAGGAAGAAAAAGTACTCGTAAATGGTGTGGTTTACTTAGGCCCTACATGGTTGATGTAAATTAACTACTCCGGGAGAAGTAAATAAGCTCAGAAAAAAATGGTTATGGTTTGTCGGGTATGTGCTGATACTACTTGTATTTTATATTTTCCATTTTATATACATACGAAATAATAATAATATAATATGTAGAGTAAATTATGAAATTATAAACTAAAAAGGTAGGTACCCACCTTCTTAATATTATGTCCAAATATAGTGTTAACAACGGAAAAATATAGTATAGTATTAGAATTAGAATTATAATTGTTCTTAATAATAACTTATGTATTTTTGCTATATATAGATCACCTTCTTTCCTGAACATAGATTCTTTTTTGAATTCACTCCAAACTGTTATCAGTAGTTCCGATAAATTTGACAGGCAAATCATTATAGGCGACCTTAATATTAACACTTTATCTCCATTTCACCCCCAATTCGACGACTACCTATGCATGCTCACAGAAAACGGATTCATAACAACAATCAATACACCTACTCGTGAACAGGGCACGAACAAATCCTGTTTGGATCACATCAACATAAAAAATATTAACTTCACTGACTCTTTTGTTATCCACACTTCAATTTCCGACCACTACACAACAGCCCTCTGCTTTAAAGATAAACCGCCCACAACTGCAAAAATTAAGTACGTCCCTCGAACAAACTACAAGAATTTAATTGAGGACTTGCAATTAGAACACTGGCAAAAAGTATTTGATCAAACTGATACTGACATTGGGATGAACGAATTCATCTCCATCCTTCATACATATATATCTAAACATACAAGTAACAAACTCATACCGAACAGCCAGTTAAAACTTACGCCCTGGATATCTCCCGGCCTTGTCAAATCGATTTACAAAAGAAACCAACTCCACAAAAGGGCGCAAAAGTTTCCAGATAATATTTTAGTTCAAACTCACTATAAGAAATACAGGAACTTATGCAAAACGATTATTAAAAATACTAAAGAAAATTATTATAAAGCGTTCGTTTACGAAAATTCTTATTCTCCAAAACGTATGTGGGAAGCATTTCGTAATATTAGTAAAACAAAAATCAACAGGTCTTCCGAAATTAAATCATTAAATATCGGTAACACAAACTCCTCTAATCCTAAAAATATGGCGAATTTTGCTAATAACTACTTCACGTCAGTGGGAACCACACTTGCCAAGAATATCCTCGATAAATGCAATAAAACTGAAACCGATCTTGCCAAGTTGGTCACCTCTAACCTCAACCATAAAATAGACAATATAAAAACATCGACGAACGAAGTCTTGGAAATAATTGACGACCTAAAGCCATCCAACGCTTGTGGACCAGACAAAGTTTCGACAAATCTGCTAAAAGTAATTAAGTCATTCATAGCAACTCCGATAGCTTTTATCTCAAATCTAAGTCTAGTCTCAAATCAGGAATATTCCCTAACCATCTAAAACATTCGATTGTTGTATTACTACATAAAAATGGAGATAAATCTGCGATTCAAAATTACCGGCCGATATCTCTGGTCAATTCGGTCTCAAAAATTATCGAGAAAATTGTCAAAAACCGTCTTAGCTTTTACCTTGAAGATAATAAGATTCTTTCTGAAAGACAATTTGGCTTCCGACCGGGTTTAGGTACCGAAAATGCCATTGGCAATCTTACTAAAGTAATTTCTAATAACATCGATCGAGGAATTAAAACCATCGCGCTCTTTCTGGATCTGGCTAAAGCTTTCGATACCATCTCGCACAAAATCCTTTTGAAAAAACTTCAACGAATCGGTATTCAGGGGCAGTTACTTAAATGGTTAGGAAGCTATCTAGAAAATCGAAGCCAAAGAGTTAATATTAGTGGCACTCTAAGCGATCCAGCCAATATCGAATTTGGTGTTCCACAGGGAAGTACTTTAGGACCGATATTGTTTAATATTTATATTAATGATCTTTGTAACAGTAACCTTGCCGATCATATTATCACTTTTGCTGACGATACGGTCTTAATATTTGAGGCGAAAAACTGGTTCGAAACGCATAGAAAAGCCGAAATTGGGATAAACAATGTTAAACATTGGCTGGATAATAATCTCCTTACTCTCAACACGGAAAAGACAAAATTTATACGTTTTAGTGCAACTCAAGCGGGACAACCTAAGGAAATACTGAATATTACTATTCACATTTGTAATGAACCGAATACTTGTACTTGCAAAAACCTAGAATCCGTAGATATTTTAAAATATTTAGGAATCACCATTGACAAATATCTGAGATGGGAAGAACACATTAACTCAACTGCCTCAAAAGTCAGAAAACTTACCACCTCTTTATGACCATCAGAAATATTCTCTCTGTAAAAGATATGAAATCAATATACTATTCCATGTGTAATTCCCTACTCGAATATGCATCCCTAGGTTGGGGTGGCTGTGCCAAAACAATATTAGACTCCCTGGTTAAAGCACAGAAATCACTCCTAAGAGTCATCCTCAAAAAACCATTCAGGTACCCCAGTGATGCATTATTCACGGAAATAAAAGTTCTCGATGTTAGACAACTGTATATTAGAAAGATTATATTACTTGCACAAAAACAACGTCAGCATTTCCCTTCCATCGACCACCTTCACGACACCCGACTTTCAAGGAATAATCCAATAGTCCCAATAAAAACCACGACGTCCCTTGGGCAACGGCAATTCTCGTACTTAGGACCTAAATTATTTAATATCATTCCTAATGCTTGGAAAACGAAAAGTACAAATGTTTTGCGTAAATTGGTCAACGACTGGCTCCTTGATTTAGGGAGGGTAAAAAGTGAAGATATGTTGATCAATAGATAATCTCATTATAAAAAATATTTATATGTACATTATTGTCAAAACACTGATACATAATTTTTTAAAGTACATACAATACAAAAACACATATTTATCACCTCTGAACACAATTGTCAATTCTGTATTAATCTGTACTTTATTTATCAATGCTATCGATTATTTTCTAATCATCCAACTATATTATAAACTTATAAACTACCCTTCCCATTTTTTCTACCATTTTTTCTACCTTTTTTCTACCTTACTACTCCTGTGGTGATCTGTCTTTTTATTACAACTATCTGGATGTTATTTACTTTACCGGTTTGTTTTATATTAAGTACTAAATTATAATATGAACTAAACTTGTCAATTTGACTGGCCTAAAACAGGATTCATTCCTAGTTGGCTAGTCAAAGTTTCCGCATGTTTTATTGTATGATTTTTATGTGAAATAAATTAATTATTATTATTATTATTATTAATAGACTAGGATTACAGAATCTATGAGTTTATCAATTTGTATTTTGTATTTCAGTCACCTTGATTTGAAAATATTCACAAAACAATGATTATAACCTAGCAACGTCTTCGTATGGACGAGTTAAGGTTAGCGCAAAGTTGGTACGAAATAGTTATTCATGAAATGAAACCATCGACCAACTGAAGTCTTCAACGAATAGAACTCCACATCAAGTCTTCTTACTCATAATCGCGGTACAAATTTAATATTATACGGATGCATAAGTCTGAATAAAGCCTTAGACAAATGACGCTATTTGAGAGTAGCCTGTGCAGATTATATGCTGAAGTGTCACAATAAATGTTCCTCAGGAGATGGGGTCAAATATTGTTATCTGTTATGTATACCCACACTTATAACACATCATCTGTCAGGTGTGACAGGTCTGTGTGGCGATCGATACGGTGTTGTATAAAACGCTTTGATGCGTATGCGTATAGCGTCGCCACCCTAATGGAAAACGTGCGTCATATATGCCTTGAACCTTGACCTTGCCTTGCTAAAGTTAGTCTCAAACATATTTTGATATTATACTGTGGAGTTTGGTACCCTGATGAAAATACATGTTTTCGACGTTGGGTTTCCTCTGCGAATTTTCTTTGAACGGTGAGGAGAGCCGTATACTACTCCAGGATAAAATATTTACTCATGATAATATTTATGCAAGATTTTTTTAGACTGGAAACACTTTGTTTAAATCCTTAAAACACGGTAATTTTTGAATTTCGAGTTTAGTTGCTAACTTCAAGTATCTTGACCCCTTCTGATTTGAATTGCTTAGAAATTTGGCCAATTTGATTACGCTTTCCGTATTTGCTTTGGTAAATCGACAAGAAGAAGATTACTGAGATGGTTTCAAAGAGAAATATTATATAAATACGGATGATAGAGGGAGGGCGCTAATATAAAAATGGTTAAGCGCAACTCTTATGAAAAGATTTAATAAAACACGAATTATTTAACATAAAGCAAAAATCTCTTTCCATCTGAGTAAAGTAGCTTTTGTTAATTTTTTCATACCCTATAATATCATGTTAAAAACAACAGAGTATACTTCGCCACTCTTTTTCTATTTATAAGATAACCTTCCGGAGACAAATGTAAACCTTTCCACTGGCGAAATCTCTGTGTTTATATTGCCACTGTAGGTATTCCTCTCCACACGGACAAAACTTGCTGATATAAAATATTGTTAATTTATTAAGAATGTCTTCAAATTATTACGTTTAAAACGGAATTGCAGGCTTTTACCGAATGAATCAACAGGTTTCCTAATAAACTTTCAGTAAAGCACGAAAGTGTTGATGTTGCGATGTTGGAACAAGGTTCATAGAAAATCTAATATTTTCAAATTTCGTCGTTGTATATTATCAGGACAAACTCGATGCATGAACACATGAATGTACTAACATTTTATTACGAAACGGCCTGCAATCCCGATTTGACAGGATTTTAATAAATCAGCAATACTCATGTTCCTCCGTGGCGAAGATAACCACCGGGAACAAAGAAACGAATGCTCTCCATGAAGCAGTCTGGAGAAATGTGATACAATGTGCTCATCCCTTTGACCCATAGATGGTTCATTCCGTGCATGCCCAAGAGAAATTCAGCAGGATAGAGCCACGGGCAGTAGCCATACTCCCCCTCAGGTAGGGAATGTTCAGAACCTTCTCCAACATGAGAGAATACCTACTTCACCTGGTGCAGGTTCCAAACCACCGACCCACTCCCAAGCATGCATTGTATCTCTTTACTCGTACCTACCATTGTACACTCACGGAGCACCTACTGTGATAACGCGGGTGTAGTTAATTATTCGTAGCAGTAGGACGTAATCCAGCATTCTCACGCACTCACTACACGTCATGTCGATATGAACATGAAATGTCAGCCTACTACCAAACGATTCCCTTCATAATGGAGAGTGGAGACACGTTTTAAACTTATGGTATTCCTGTAAAACCAACTATGACCACGCCATTTTGAAAACAGAAAGAAATATTTGGAAACAATATTAAATAAAGATAAAATAGGTAGCAAAATAAAGTCAGTAAATATATTATCAGGACATTGGTCACATTTAAAAGGTTATTCTAATAATATAGGTACATGCAGGTAATCGATTTAAACCTGTATGTTAAAGAGGTCGTTATTTGTAATGTTAATATATTTTTTGATTATCTCAGAACTTATGTTTTATGACTAAAGTTTTAATGTTCTTCAAGCTGCAAGTATACCCTCGATCTAATATTCACCCCTCTTATGCATTTGTATATCTCCCTAACGCGAGTGAAGTTCACATGGGTAGGTTCATTGGGAAACATAATATTTTTGTTTTCAGAACTTGTTTTGTTTATTCACACCTCGAACTTATGATTAGTTCGCATAATACGTCCGGAAGTTTTCGGCGGGTTTAATATTGGATTTTTGATATTCAATATGTTGGAAGAATTCTATTATGGAGTTTAAGAGCATTCTTTGGTTAGGAATAAATTTTTCAACATCAACAAGTCAGTAATTGGATATAAGAACTACATACCTACGTCGTGAGGTAGATATAACAAGACATTATTTATTAGCTTTTAATCATATAAAATATTCCAATTCAAAATGGCATAGTTTTGATTCCAAGAAATCAGCAAACATAAATTAACTTTTTGTTTAATACCTACTTCTGAGATGAAATAATTGATAGAATAGAACAGAATGTAATCAGATCACAGTAAAGCTAGTATACTGAATTAATGCCAAGCTCAGGGTTATTCATGGTTTAGAATAAAATTTTGAGGATGTGTATATTATGAATTCTAGTGTACCTAGAAGTTGGGTGCATTTTTTAAGATGAAAATAATATTGTTGTAAACATTTTGTGCCAAGCCTCCTTCCATCCTCGGGGGTCCCCAGCTTTTCTACTATTCACCTCATGCGGTATCCGTTGTCACTGTTCAAAAACTACATACAAATCGTCTTTAATTCGACTCCGTAACCTCATTACATTGCAGATTAAACGTCTTTGTCTCCGAATTTTTCCATCCTTCACTACTGTATACCATAATGTTACTGTTTAAAAACTACATACAAATCGTCTTTAATTCGACTCCGTACCTCATTACATTGCAGATTAAACGTCTTTGTCTCCGAATTTTTCCATCCTTCACTACTGTATACCATAATGTTACTGTTTAAAAACTACATACAAATCGTCTTTAATTCGACTCCGTACCTCATTACATTGCAGATTAAACGTCTTTGTCTCCGAATTTTTCCATCCTTCACTACTGTATACCATAATGTTACTGTTTAAAAACTACATACAAATCGTCTTTAATTCGACTCCGTACCTCATTACATTGCAGATTAAACGTCTTTGTCTCCGAATTTTTCCATCCTTCACTACTGTATACCATAATGTTACTGTTTAAAAACTACATACAAATCGTCTTTAATTCGACTCCGTACCTCATTACATTGCAGATTAAACGTCTTTGTCTCCGAATTTTTCCATCCTTCACTACTGTATACCATAATGTTACTGTTTAAAAACTACATACAAATCGTCTTTAATTCGACTCCGTACCTCATTACATTGCAGATTAAACGTCTTTGTCTCCGAATTTTTCCATCCTTCACTACTGTATACCATAATGTTACTGTTTAAAAACTATATTATAGCAACTCTATTTCGACTTCCTATCTCATTGCAATGCAGAGAGAATGCGTTAAGTTTTCCTAGGGAGTCCCCCACTTCTTCTACCATTCAAATCACTCTCTAAACACTCATGGCACTAATAAGAACAAACTTTGAAATTTTCAAGAAAATCGGTCCAGTAGTTTTTGAGTCTTCATCCGTTTCACTTGATGAACAGTATATTGTGTTCAATTTTTAAACAGAAAATGTGAAAGTATCTTTAACTTCAATTTAATTTATTTTATTTGAATAAAATGTTTTCATAAATAAAGTAAAACGAAGCGAGTTCATATTTTGAGCGCTGATTGGCTAATCTTTGTTCTTTTATCCCCTCTGCTCCTGATAAAATGATTAAAGAGAATAACTGTTAGGGATGTAGGTATAAGTTAATCTCTTTCAAAGTAGATGGATTATGCAAACCTCCTTTCCATATGGTCTCGCAACGAACTGCGCTGTAAACCGTTGCCTGGAATGGAGCGTGGTGCGGACGCGTCGCTCCGAAGTGGCCGTGTAATAGCCGCTTTTGGGTCCGTCCATCCTCCGTCCACATCCATAGATACGCTTTGGAGCGACGCGACGGAACCACGCGCCTCTCCAGGCCGCCTCACAGAAAGTAAGGTAATGGTAGCGGAAAAGTCCGCTTGCCAACCGATATTTTTGCCGATTTAATCTATATTCGTGGTGATGGCAGACACAAATCTTGCAGTAGATATTTTAAATTTGTACAGAAGTCATCTCAACATCTAAAATCAAAGTAATATTGGAATAAACGCCATACTCGTTAACGAAAACGAACGTAACAATAAACGTAAACGCCACTATAGGTACATCCCACTTTGAACAAAACCGTCCTGATTTGGGTACCTAGATACCACGTGTAACTTTCAGCATTCACAAGCCATATTAATAAATTAAACCGGTTTAGAATTTCACTTTTCTTCCGTTGTTATAAAGAAAGTGTTTTCCTTTAAAAAGTAATGTAAATCATAAATTATTATTTTTTACATATAACTTTTAAATGAAATGTAAGACGAAGGACGATGTGTTATTAAATTATTTTTTAAATGCTTATGTGTGTGTAAGTAATAATAAGTGAACCCCTCTAGCAAGTAACCAATGGTAACCCCCTAAACAGAAGTTAGAGAAAGTTGCAATATAAGAACCTACCTGCGTAAGCAGGGTGAGGTTAGAATGTATCTTGGCATCTTCTCGGCGAGGAAATGGTTTTGTGTTTGTGTGTTTTTGGAAATAAAGATACCCTAATTGTAGTTATTACCCCGTGATAGGGTCACACAGTTTTAAATAATCTGTCTGGGGTCATTAAGACCATAGCTTCATCTTTGAATGTATGTTCTAAGGCTGAAGTAAGTGGGGAGGGGAATTAAATGGGATTGAGGAAGGTGGGGAAGAACTTCATGTGTTTAGATCTGACCACCAAATACAGCTAATGAATGGTGGTCCTCAATCAAGGCTATACCTAGACTCTTTGTATTTGGTATTTAAATTTTTAAAAAATATATGTTTTCAGATTATTCATTCAAAAACACAAACAACCACAATTTTTAACTTCCCTACATAGAAGGCAGTCTGTGGCAGGACAACGTCTTAAACTATAAAATGCATTCCAAATGGTTGAGTTAAATTCTAACTGGTTTCTAGTCTTAACATATAAAAATTCAACCTGCGGATGTTTGTGCTCACAAAATTCTAAAAGTAGTCGACCGATATCGCTGAAAAGTTTGTTCTTATTAGTGCCAGTATTGTTTGGATATGTTTAAATATTGTAATTAATGAGATACGAAGTAATGAGATACGAAGTCGATGTAATGTAGTGTTTACAACAGTTACATTGTGGTATACAGTAGTGAATGGTGTAAGAAGTAGGAGGCGCCCGAGAAAGACATTAGAAATAGCGAAGCGGATCCACTAATATATTAATATAAACCAACCACATTGCAAACCAAAGATATTAGAAGAACGAGATATGCTATGTATGTTGGCCGCCGGACCGTAGCCGGAGTACTACCTAATTAGGGTACTTTGAATACTATCGGGACGTGCACGCACAGAAATCTGTTCTATGTATTAGTGCGGATACCTTAGCGTAAGCGAATGTGTGCAGTAGTATTGGTGAACAAAACCGGCGACACTGGGCAAAACAATTCCACACAGTATGAACTGCTCATAGCACGTCTCGTTCTTCTAATATCTTTGTTGCAAACTGTTGATTCCCCTAAAACAAAATAAATTAATCCAATACGTATTGTATGTACTTATTTGTATTCGTTTCATACAACAAAAAATTATTAGTATTCTTAATCCATACGTAAATGTACAACAACAATACATTTATTTTTCAAAATCAAACGGTGCAGTAAAGTTTTTTTTTCAAAAAAAAAATATTCTGATCCATCTACGACAGCGAAGCAATTTTTTTCATTTGTGATGTATTCTTTAACAATAGACTTTTTAAGTACTTACCAGGAAGTTTAGCAAGATGATCAATAAAGCAAAAAGATTTTGACAAAATCCATCATCTATAGTCAGTTAGCGATATTTGCGAGCACGGTCAATGATTGATAAGAAATATTCCGACCGACGAAAGACACATTTTACACAGTTACGCAAAATGACTGGCTTATTAACGAACGGAATTAAACTATCGGAGCTCTTAGAATTGAAAGAATTCGTATACGCTGTCGAGTTGATTCCGTTCAGGCCAATGATTGAGTGCTATACCCCCAGAACCAAAACAGCGTAATTCTTACCTAAAGGCCATGGAAGAATATTTCCTCAATTGACGACTAAAGTCAAATGGGTCGAAAACAGTTGCGACAGCTTTCCATCTTAGCAATTTACAAGCGAATGCCAAACTCTGTGTTCAGTTTGATGGAAAAGTATTTACCATGACCCCCACCCCCGCTATCTTGGAGTTACTTTGGACAGGGGCTTGAACTACCGGCAATACATGGAAACAGTGAGTAAAAAAACTAGGAAAGGCTTAACTTGGTTAATAAGCTAGTTGGAACTAGCTGTGGATGTGACGCCAACACGCTCAGAACAGCATCCATTGCCCTGGTTTTCTCAACGGCTGAATACTGTGCTCCAGTATGGGCTAGAAGCGCCCACACTTCCATGGTAGACGTTCAGCTTAATGCCACAATGCAAACCATCAGCGTGACTTTAATATCTACTCCTCTCCCTTGGCCCCCCGTACTTGTAAACATAACCCCGCCAAACATCAGGCGAGAAATTGCAACACTGAGGGAATACAAGAAGGCGCTGCAAAAAAGCGCAATACACCTCAGAAGATAGGTGGAAACTTGTGTGGCTGTTTTGAAACATGTTTTTTTAAATGTACCTATACTTTTTTCATTTTTAATTTCGTCTGGGAGGCAATTATATATGTTGCTTCCCTCGTAACCAATGGATTGCTTGCCATAATGAGTATGTATTGTGTTTAAATGTATTTTATCGTGTTGCCGTGTAAAGTGTGTGTGTACTTGGGACGTTTTAATGAGTTCTGTATTTGTATGTATGAGTTTATTATTTATTTTGTAAATGAGGATTTGTATTATATTCATATAATTTTCTTAATTTTAATAGTTTTGTTTCGATGTATAATTTTTTTGTTGATGTTCTAGGTTTGAAATGAAATAGCTTTTTGATTACTTTGTTTTGTGTTACCTGAAGTTCATTTATATATGTTTCACATGTATTTCCCCAGATTTCAATCAAGTAGTTTAAATGTGAGTGTACGAGGCTATAATATAGACCTTTTTTAATTTTATTTGGTAACAGTTATGATATCCGGCTGAATATGCTAATTAAGGGGGTGATTTTATCTTTAATATCTTGAATATGCTGTTTAAAAGTTAGGTGTTTATCAATGCACAGCCCAAGATATTTCTCCTGTATCAGGATTTGCAGGTTGTTATATTCAATTTTTAAGGGTACATGAGGAGGAATTATTTGACGAGTTGAGCTTAAAATCATGTATCCTGTTTTTTTAACATTTGACAGCGTCAATTTATTAGTATTTTTTACTTTTGCGTAGCCGTCTTACGTTAATTCATTTCCTAGCTGCCAATATTGCCAGCGTATCTATATTGAATTGCATTACGATATCGGTTGGCGTATCAATAGTTCGACCATACTTAATATCCACCTCTACTTCTACTTAGTTCCACCTATCGATCCGATATTGTAAAGTTATTTATACATACTGGTGACACTAGAATAATTTGACATTTCGAATGACCAAACCTCATATATTTACGAACAAATATATATAAAATGGGAATTTTGAATTGAAATACTAACCTATTCTCCAGCAGCATTAAAAAGGAGTTAATTTGTTTATGAGGTCTTTATTGACAACCGAGTTAATAATAATAATAATATTTGGCTAATTTATATAGCGCCGTTATCGTGAGAAATCACCTCAAGAGCGCAGTAGAAATATATTTCTTAAATAGTTAATACTAGAACTACTGACTTATCTCTAAGACTTATATCTAGTGACTTACGACTAACGCCTATAACTATAATTTACATATTTAGCAACTTACAACTAAAATTAATATTAACAATCTAATCTTACTAACGCCAGAAGAAGAAGGAAGTTCTATTATATTAATAGCTCAACCATAAGAAAATATATCACTCGTAGGTAGGTACCCACTAATAAATATTGTTTCATAAATGTAACAAACGTTTTGCATTTTTTTTAAATATTTTAAAACACTGTTTTCATTATAGCTAAATAAAACAAAGAGTAATAACCATGTTGCTGTACTTATGAGTTCGTCGGTACATATTTCTGAATCTGTTATGTGATTTGACACAAATTTAATTTTTTTTTAAACTAATCTCAAATATTGATTACAAATTACATTTGTGTTTCATGAGCATAGTGAAATTATTAAAATTACACCCAGAATTCGTCGGATCCAGTTCTCGTATTCAAAAACTGACACAGGCGACGTTACCATTATTTGGGAAATATCATGGAAATGTTAAATATGCCAAACAATAACAATATTATTTTCACCTCAAAACTTTACTAAAATTCACAACCCCATAAATTTACTCCAAACCATTCATAACCCCGAGCAACGTCAGCTATTGTTATAATAAAACAAAAGTCTGGATCGAGTTTTTGTGTTGTTGGTTAGTTAGTTCTGTCAGGTGACGTGGAAATAATATGAGTTGGGTTTGAATGCGAAAAGATACAATTATTACTTTTAATTGCAACCCGCAAACGCGGTGGGCTAATGTTAGTTCATTCTTTCCAACCCTCGTACAAATATTATGTATTCCTTTAAGATACAACAACAGTGCAGAAATGGGTTTTGGAAACAAATTTACTTTTTCATTTTTTTGCAATTGAAAATAATTAGTCACTGAAGCCAGTGATACCTGTATATAGTACAAAACAGAAAGTTATTTGGCAAGATTTCTACAGCCTCCGCGATCGAGAGGTAAGGCTCTCGACCAGCAAGCTAGAAGCCGTGAGTTCAAATACCGGCGTGCGCAAATAAATTGAACTCTCTCAATTTGTGTTATTTCACAAATAACCTATTTAAAATAATACATCAGAGTGGAAGACACTCTCAGTATCGCCCTGGTGTAAGACCACTATTCAGTATTGAAACTGAAACTGTTGACCAGATGTGAATAGCCAGGCACTCCCCCACCTTCCTCTCCAACATCTCCTTCCCCTCCACTGCCTTCAGCCTCACAATACACCACAATTGGGGATGCCATAATCTCACTGGCTCCAGAAGGTTGGGAACAGTTGTGACTATTGTGCGCTTTCACATAAAAAACAACAGAAAAGTTTAAGTACCTATGAATGTGAATGAAGCAAGGAGAGAGTTCTGTTTCTGTCCATCGCTGTGGTTAGTTAGTTAGTCTGTATTAACTACAATAATTGGCTACATGCTTTTGTTTACTATTGAGACAGGTTTACGTGTTATAAGCGCATACTTAATGTATTTTATCGTTTTCATTTCGGCTTTTCACTTTAGTCTACCTGCACGTTGAATGGGATAAACAAGGTTATATATATTTGTACTTTTAACTTACGGGGATTGAAGATTTGAATAAACAAACATTAACATTTTTATTTTCGAAGGAAGCAAACACTTTGGGGTGTGACTATATATATTAATTGAAAAAACACACTTTGTAATACACCACTTTTTATTTTGAATCAATAATGACAGTAAACCGGGTTTCGCTTGTCTCAAGCTTCATAAGGTCTTATTATGTTAACTAAAGATAATTACATACAGGGACATATTTATATAAGAAAATAAAACGATGAGTGAAAGAGATACAAATAGGAAAGAAGGAACCTTATTGGTGATAGAAAGAGATAAAAATAGAATAGAGAGACACAAGAATATTAGAGAGGATGGAATAGAGGGTGACAAAATATTATAGGAAGGGTAGGTAGGGGAAGGAAGTAAACAGTTTCAGCCGGAATAAATTCAAAATGGGACTATTGGTTAATATTAATTAATTAATATTTATTCATTATTAATTTTGTTTTTTTTTATTATTAATTATTATTTTTTTTTTTTTGATAAATTAATGTTTTTAAGACAAGATTTTATTTATGCATAGCACAAAGGATAACAATTATTTTTATAAGCAATAATTGTTCGCCTGAAACACTCATCCACATTGAAAAAATCTCCTGATAAAAAATACATGACGCCAACGGGACTCGAACCCGTGTCCATTCGATTTCCGGTCGAAAGCTCTGACCACTGAGCTATGGAGGCTTATTTCTTACCCGCGAAATTATTCAATATATGCTAGTGTTTCATTCAACAATTAAAAATCTAACAAGCAGTAATTGTTGAATGAAACACTAGCATATATTGAATAATTTCGCGGGTAAGAGATAAGCCTCCATAGCTCAGTGGTCAGAGCTTTCGACCGGAAATCGAATGGACACGGGTTCGAGTCCCGTTGGCGTCATGTATTTTTTATCAGGAGATTTTTTCAATGTGGATGAGTGTTTCAGGCGAACAATTATTGCTTATAAAAATAATTATTAATTATGTTTGAATTATTATTAACCACCTTTTTTTTAATTTCAAGGGCTTCTAAATTGTTTAACCTAATTCCGATTCAATTTTTATGCAATATTTTAGCTCCAGAACTTTTATCAAATGAGTGATTAGTTTCTAATAAATGGTTCGCGAATTCTGAAAATGCATTTATATTTAAACATCGGAGATGTTCTTTTACTCTTATGTTTATAGTTCGGGTCCCTCATTTCGGAATGAGGGACCCGAACCATAAAACTATAAACCTTGAATAGAAGTGCTCAGAAAAATTTGGTTAGATCCTTCTCGGCTCAAGACGCCTAAATAAACAAGGTTTTTTTTAATATTTTCTGAAAACTATCGGAACGAAAATCGATACTTTATTGGTATACCCTTGTGACTTTGAACCAACAATTTTTGTTGTATATCACTGAAATGGGGTTGCCATTTGTCCGGTTTTGGACCGGACAGTACGGTATTTTGAACGGCTGTTCGGTCTAAAAAATTTTGGAAAACCGGACAATGGAATGTCCGTTTTTTTTTTAAATACGCGACAAATATACCTCACTCACGAGATAATTTACAGAGCAAAAGCCTTGAGGGATTCTGGCGGGTGGTAGCCAGACTTGCTCAAATCTGTTGAAAATGATACTACATGTGTGCAGTGCCCGTCTCCAATGCCTTCGTGGAAAGAATTTTTAGTGTAAAGGGTAATGTATGGACTGATGATAGAAATATACTAGGTGTGAATACCGTAAAAAGTAAATGTGTCAGTTGCACTGAATTTAAAGATACAATTTCAGGCAATAAAAAATTATTTAAAGCAGTAGCATCTAGTGGCAAATATGTTAAAAAGTGATTTTATGCTTACTAAAAGCAATAATGAGTATAAGTATTTATGTTTACTAAGTGTTTCATTATGTTCACCGTGAGAAATTTTCGGTAATTTTCTCTGTTTGTTTTGGCCAAAATCAAAAGGGTTTATGAATATCAAAGGACCCTTTGGTTTTCGACAATTTGTACCAAAAAAATCAAAATGGACGATCTGGCAACCCTACACTGAAAGCGTGTTTTGAATAACCGTCTTAAAATAACAATAACCTCATTTTACATATTTATATGTACATAGAGTTAAGTGAATTTTTTGTTCAAATCTACGTTTTATGTAATAATGGGTTCCGTTTTATGAATTATTGGATTGACCTTGGGTCTGTTGGTTGGGATCGCTTTCTTTGTGGGCGCTGAAAAAATAATTCAATAATTCAATTGAGTTCAATAGTCGTCGAAATGCAAAACCCGCTCTGGAGGTATTTTGGAAAAAAAAGATTTTATAAAAAATAACTTTGTTTTTAATACCACTTTATTGTATATATTTTCAATATATAAAACCAATCCTTTTCGGTTCACCCCTAACCTTCATCAGGGTTATATAAAAACATATTAAATCAATAACAGAGTTACAGTGTATTTATAGATAAGAAAGAAGAGGGAAAGAGAACACCACAAGAGGTGGGGGCGTGGGCAGGTAGTGGTGAAAGTAGATGGAGGGGGGGGAATATGTTTTAAATGGGATTATTTGACAAGTGTGATTGTTTATTGAGTTAATGGGTTTTATTTATTTTTAGGGATTGTTTTTATTTCCAGAGCTTGTAGATTGTTCAAACATAAACCTATCCCATTTTTATGCAGCACTTCTATACCCGAGTATTTATTAAAAGGGTGAAAAGTGTTTGCTACTTGTGAAAACTGCATCAAAAGATTTTAATGCAGTTTTGTAAATGATTAAAAGATCTATCTACAAAATTCAAAATTATTTACAGATAATGCAGTTCCTCAGAGATAGTCGTGACATTTTTGCTTCCATAAAAATGACTTTTTTTTAGTTGAACAATGGATTTACGTTTAATGAGTGTAGGGGAATCTTTTCGTTGCGAATCAAGGAAGGGTCCAGTAAATCCAGATTTGTGAAAACACATTTAAAGTTTCCTCATTTCACCTTATATTTTACATCATTTGTCAGTGACGTGGAAATTGACAAGCGGATGGCTTCATATAAATTAGATTTTTAACTAAAAATTAAAATCAAAAACAAAAACCTTATCCGTTTCCGTTTAACGTTTTGATGTAATTTAAACAACTTACGTAGATTTATAAATGATTGCGCCAATGCGCAATAGACATTAATTTATACATACATCTCATGCACACATACACACATACCTGCGACCACTGTACTGAGATAGTATTATTGTCCTTTGTCCTACCTTCCTTTCCATTCCTACTAATTTTATGTGCCCTTTGGGAATCAATCAGTATGTTGCAATAACCCGAACCGCTCACAATAAAACCGCATTCCGCGCGAGATTTCATCTCCCTTATCTTATTACCTAATTATTCGCGCCGATACCGTGCAAGCCGCTCCGTGTTAAGTGACATTTTTGTGAGGAGAAAAGACGGGAAGAAACGAGTGCCCTTTCCTAATGGTGAGTCCTTCCTTTATCCGTACAACAAATATTGTCTTATTTGCAGTGGTCATTACTCAATCATCCAAGGTCCTTCGACAATCATTTCTTGCACTATCATAAAAACAACTTCATAACTTCTCACACCAATAAATTTCAAGAGTTTTCAGTGCGTTTTCCAAAAAGGGAAACGATAATAGGAACTTTCTCAGTGCATTTTAGGCAACTAAGAAGAAATTAAAATAGGATACTTGCGTAATTTGTAAATAATTCCAATACAAAGAGCATTATTTCAGTTAAAACAACTCCCCGCTGTATTTTTGTATTTTCATATCTGCTTCCCAATGCATGATGCAATATCCGATCTGTCAAAAAAGGAGTTACAAAATCCGCTCTGGCGGGAAAAGGGTTGCAAAAGAATATATCTCTATAAGAGGTCCTCTTACCTTTTGTTATTGCATCATAATCCCTTCAGATATTTAGCTAAAATATTGAATTACTTTTGCATTAAATGTTTCCTAAACAGTCTTTCCCGATTATCTTTGAATTACAAAAGCTTCTAGAGGTTTTGCAAGTCCACGAATCAATTCACAGGATAAAAGACACACACTCGATCAATATGTAGAAGAAGGGGCAAGCTTCTAGTTAGGGCTAAATTCACCCCTCGGAGTTCCAGCTACGAGTAGATCCAGTTAGTGCCTTTGCAGTATGTAGCGCGCGAGTAGTAATTAGGCATCCTGAGCAAGAGTTGAATATTTTTACAGAACCATGGATTTTATTCACTTTATTTACTTGTTTTTATTATTCGCATGTGAGATCCCCCTACCGAGTAACTGATCAGCGTGACGGAAAATAGTGACCGTTTATAAAAAGATAAAAATGAATATGTAAGTCAATACATTGCAATATTATTTTACCCATTTGACGTAGGGGATGATAATTAAGTACAGAATTGGTCCAAACCAGTTAGGTATGTCAACAAATGCCGCCTATAATAATGTTTTATGAGACGAATCATATACCTGAAACGGTGGAGGATTAAAACGATTAAATTTAGGGCATTGAGATATTACGTTCAACTCGGATGAGACATTGAACATGTTTACACGTTGGACGTTGCTTGTTGAACGCTAAATACAAAACATTCAAACATGCGGAAAGCTATCACAGCAGAAGAAACATTTCTGATTCTTATTTCCGTGTATCTAAACAAATGATATCTCTCGTTGTGGTGACATCTGACTGACTGGCATGACACTTACAGATCAGTGGATGATGTAGTAATAATGATGGGTAGCTCTACAATAATAATACTGGAGTGTATAGGTACACTATTTTCACGATTATTGTCAGTATTCTGCAAAATCATGCCGTCTCTTTCATACATTTAGACACACTATTTATACATTTATTACTCCCGAAATGATTTTTACATTTCTCTAGCATTATCCCTTTCGTCTTGGTCGATGCAAATTAAGTCAGCTAATTTTATGTAATAGGTTTATGTTTGCAGTTTAAAGAGAATTTCTGTAATTTGTATACTTTGTAGCACTCGCTTTAACTGAATATTCCTTGAAACCTTTTGAAACAGAGATTCAAATGAAACTATTGTTTGTCAAGGTCTAAGTCTACAGGGAGGAGGTTGTAGAAAATGCGACAATATGACCATAAATAGGTACATTTCTAAATAAGTGCGTACCAAGATTAATCAGAGATTCAAATGAAACTATTGTTTGTCAAGGTCTAAGTCTACAGGGAGGAGGTTGTAGAAAATGCGACAATATGACCATAAATAGGTACATTTCTAAATAAGTGCGTACCAAGATTAATCAGCGATTCAAATGAAACTATTGTTTGTCAAGGTCTAAGTCTACAGGGAGGAGGTTGTAGAAAATGCGACAATATGACCATAAATAGGTACATTTCTAAATGAATGCGTACTAAGATTAATCAGTTTTAAATAGAGAAAAAAAAAGTGTTTTATGTATAGTGAGATGCAATAAATAAATAAATTACCATGTTATGGTAGTATTATTATTACTACCATAACATTATTAAATTATTATTATTACTACCATAACATGGGCATTAGCCTAGTATGGTAGTTGAGAAAATAACCAAAATTGTAATTTTTGAAAATCATAAAATAAAAAGTTCAGAAACTCGCTATATGTTCAGCATTCATAACAAATTAGAGACCAATTCAATTTAACTAAAGCCGATAAACACAATACCATCATCATCATGACAAAATGTAAAAACCGATACAGGCAATATCGTCATCGCGTAACTAGATTTGATTATCATTCAAAATGTAATGATTTCATTAATAATGATGTGTTTTTTCACAAGAACCAAAAAATAAATATCTGTTAAATGTTAAAAATAACTTTAAATAAACCAAAACACCAATCAAGTTATATGGAGTTCTAAAAATTCATAAAGCTAATATCCCCATTAGAACTGTTGTTTTCTGCTGTGAGTCGACAAATTTGAAATGAGTATAATTTATCACTATTTAATTTAATAATTCCATACTGTTTTCCCCCAAACACACTATTATACCCTCGTTCGCCCTAATGAATGAGTTAAAAAACCTAGTTATTGCTAGTTACAAGTAAACTGATTTCATTTGATGAAGTGACTATATTCCTTAATGAAAGGAAATCTCTAATTAATACTTTACTGAATAATTAATTACCAGATGATTTTACTAATGACTTCTCTCGTCTGTTTAATGTCTGTTTATTTTTGACTTTTTGAAATACTGGCATAGAGAGCTCCGGGCCAAAAAGGCCCGTTTCTCTTACATCATAAGTTTAAAATTGTTTGTTGGGAGAAATTTTTTAGTTTTTTTTTTGTGATAAACGTTTTGTAATAAAACATGGCTGAAATTAGAGGGGTAATTTACGTAGGATTTGTTTTGGTTTTTTTAAACTGGGTTTTGGCATTTTCGTCGTACTGGGCGAGACAATTAATGGAAGAGTTTGTATGAGTTGGAATGCCCGAATAAAAAGATTCTGCGATACTTAAGATGTGGTCATTAAGGCAATGCACTAAGTCGTGTAATATTTTAAATTTAGCCGCTATCAATAACAACCCTTACGTAGATGGCGATAAGGTTTAAATTCCCGCTTAACACCATCCGCCTGTTTTGATTTATGCAAGAAAAAAAGATGGCCAAAAAGTGCCTTTTATTTTATTTTGTGGATGTTCAGGCATAAATATTTTATTTTTTTTCGATCATTTTATAAATAACTTAATTTGCCACATTATACAATAAAATCATAACCGAAAATGGGTTCGTAAGTAGGAGATTTTAAACTTTAAAGCAGTTTTCATAAGCCTTTACATAATTTTTTTCTGGGCTTATCACGGTGGATTTGGGAGACCCTCATCCACGTGGGGGCTCTCAGGGCTGTGCGAATGACTTTATTTTGGAATAATTCTAATCTATTTAATTGTGATTTTGAAACGTGGGCCCAGATTGGGCTCGCGTAGGTTAATTTTGGTCTTATCGTGGATTTGTATGTTAAAGGTTTATTTCTTGTAGATAATTTCTTGTTTTTTTTTTACATATCATGGAGCAAGGGGATGCAAAGGTTTTGTTTAATGTTTCTGTGATGTGCTTTGCCCAGGTTAATTTAATGTCGAGGGTGATTCCGAGGCATTTAATGTTTTTTTGCCAGGGGACGTTTTCTCCGATTAGGTGGATGTTGGGAGGTCTTGCGGGGCGTTTACGGGAGAATACACAAGCGGCACTTTTGAAGGGATTTATACTGATTCGCCATTTTTAAAAAAATGATTCTAGTTTGGAGGCGTGGGCTTGGACGCGTGCTGTTATTTCGCAAACTGAAATCGACATGACTTCAGTATCGGCTGCAAATTTGCCTATTTTTTTTTTTTTGTGCTTAAGTCGTAGATACTGGGGCTGGGGATATCACTTAAGTAGAAGTTGAAGAGGGCTGGCGAGAGAATAGAGCCTTGAGGAATACCAGCTCTTGGCAATCTCACTGATTTTTAAATATAATAATATATCTTTTCCTAAAAAACCTGCTGATGTGGAAGAGATACGTAGATGATTCATTTTGTATTTGGTCGTTACGATCGACAGCTAAATTCCTTCTTCAAGTTTATAAATTCATTTCACACTCAAGTACAGTTTACCATAGACATGTGTATTTATTTCCTTAAACTTTCAAGACCTTATAATATTTCTATCGAATAAGAGAATTGAATTAAATATCTACCATAAGCCAACCCACACTGATACAACTATCCACAACACATCTAATCACCCAATCTCTCACAACTAATCGGCCTATCATTCAATAGCAGTCATTTTACAAATGATTATCGCTAATTAAGCAAATAGCTAAATACTAAATACAAGAATATCATTTAAGCCACTCGGATATTTATAAACTTAGCTGCAATGATTGCCCTGCTTTCTATATACCTACTAAAAACACAACTTTATGGAAACATCAAAGCGAATGAACACTTTCGATGTTTTAATGGTAAGGGTTTTCTGAATTTGCAAATCATTTGATCTCTTCAGATCATAGTTTTAATAAAATCAAAGGAACAAGACATTTGCATAAAAATAAAGCATTTTAGAAATTAGGAAATCTTTAAATACAAATATATCTGAATACTTACTTAACAACTAAATAAATTTATCTAATCCAAAAAATACACCCTATAGCCCTTTATTTAACTGTTTTTGCTGCAATTCATTAAATCTCATGATTTTATATGCATATGTGTTATATTAGTTAAGGAGATTTTCAAATATTTTCAGGTTATTCGTTACCCGGGAATGTTTGTCTTTCTTTAAAAATGGACTTTTTGAGATGTTGAATTATTATTATATTTAATTTTTGTAATTATTATTATAATGCAAAATCATAAACAGAAATCAAAGTGTGAGAATACCTAATATGCCCAATCTACCACATCCTACAGCCAGAGGTACAGACATAACATTCACTTAACAGTTTGTTTACTTTACAGCTGGGATCAGAGAGCGACGATGAAGATTACGTAATGGATAGTCAGCTCATCGTCATCGCAATGGTGCCCTTGAGCTCATTGGTGCCAACGGTGCCGTCGCTTTCCAAGATATCGTCGATGCCAGTGATACCATCCCTGAGTATGGAGCCTTCGCTGCCAACTTTAACTACAGAAATCAAAGTGTGAGAATACCTAATATGCCCAATCTACCACATCCTACAGCCATAGGAACAGACATAACATTCACTTATCAGTTTGTTTACTTTACAGCTGGGATCAGAGAGCGACGATGAAGATTACGTAATGGATAGTCAGCTCATCGTCATCGCAATGGTGCCCTTGAGCTCATTGGTGCCAACGGTGCTGTCGCTTTCCAAGATATCGTCGATGCCAGTGATACCATCCCTGAGTATGGAGCCTTCGCTGCCAACTTTAACTACAGAAATCAAAGTGTGAGAATACCTAATATGCCCAATCTACCACATCCTACAGCCATAGGTACAGACATAACATTCACTTATCAGTTTGTTTACTTTACAGCTGGGATCAGAGAGCGACGATGAAGATTTTGTAATGGATAGTCAGCTCATCGTCATCGCAATGGTGCCCTTGAGCTCATTGGTGCCAACGGTGCCGTCGCTTTCCAAGATATCGTCGATGCCAGTGATACCATCCCTGAGTATGGAGCCTTCGCTGCCAACTTTAACTACAGAAATCAAAGTGTGAGAATACCTAATATGCCCAATCTACCACATCCTACAGCCAGAGGTACAGACATAACATTCACTTAACAGTTTGTTTACTTTACAGCTGGGATCAGAGAGCGACGATGAAGATTACGTAATGGATAGTCAGCTCATCGTCATCGCAATGGTGCCCTTGAGCTCATTGGTGCCAACGGTGCCGTCGCTTTCCAAGATATCGTCGATGCCAGTGATACCATCCCTGAGTATGGAGCCTTCGCTGCCAACTTTAACTACAGAAATCAAAGTGTGAGAATACCTAATATGCCCAATCTACCACATCCTACAGCCATAGGTACAGACATAACATTCACTTAACAGTTTGTTTACTTTACAGCTGGGATAAGAGAGCGACGATGAAGATTACGTAATGGATAGTCAGCTCATCGTCATCGCAATGGTGCCCTTGAGCTCATTGGTGCCAACGGTGCTGTCGCTTTCCAAGATATCGTCGATGCCAGTGATACCATCCCTGAGTATGGAGCCTTCGCTGCCAACTTTAACTACAGAAATCAAAGTGTGAGAATACCTAATATGCCCAATCTACCACATCCTACAGCCATAGGTACAGACATAACATTCACTTATCAGTTTGTTTACTTTACAGCTGGGATCAGAGAGCGACGATGAAGATTACGTAATGGATAGTCAGCTCATCGTCATCGCAATGGTGCCCTTGAGCTCATTGGTGCCAACGGTGCTGTCGCTTTCCAAGATATCGTCGATGCCAGTGATACCATCCCTGAGTATGGAGCCTTCGCTGCCAACTTTAACTACAGAAATCAAAGTGTGAGAATACCTAATATGCCCAATCTACCACATCCTACAGCCATAGGTACAGACATAACATTCACTTAACAGTTTGTTTACTTTACAGCTGGGATCAGAGAGCGACGATGAAGATTACGTAATGGATAGTCAGCTCATCGTCATCGCAATGGTGCCCTTGAGCTCATTGGTGCCAACGGTGCCGTCGCTTTCCAAGATATCGTCGATGCCAGTGATACCATCCCTGAGTATGGAGCCTTCGCTGCCAACTTTAACTACAGAAATCAAAGTGTGAGAATACCTAATATGCCCAATCTACCACATCCTACAGCCAGAGGTACAGACATAACATTCACTTAACAGTTTGTTTACTTTACAGCTGGGATCAGAGAGCGACGATGAAGATTACGTAATGGATAGTCAGCTCATCGTCATCGCAATGGTGCCCTTGAGCTCATTGGTGCCAACGGTGCCGTCGCTTTCCAAGATATCGTCGATGCCAGTGATACCATCCCTGAGTATGGAGCCTTCGCTGCCAACTTTAACTACAGAAATCAAAGTGTGAGAATACCTAATATGCCCAATCTACCACATCCTACAGCCATAGGTACAGACATAACATTCACTTAACAGTTTGTTTACTTTACAGCTGGGATAAGAGAGCGACGATGAAGATTACGTAATGGATAGTCAGCTCATCGTCATCGCAATGGTGCCCTTGAGCTCATTGGTGCCAACGGTGCTGTCGCTTTCCAAGATATCGTCGATGCCAGTGATACCATCCCTGAGTATGGAGCCTTCGCTGCCAACTTTAACTACAGAAATCAAAGTGTGAGAATACCTAATATGCCCAATCTACCACATCCTACAGCCATAGGTACAGACATAACATTCACTTATCAGTTTGTTTACTTTACAGCTGGGATCAGAGAGCGACGATGAAGATTACGTAATGGATAGTCAGCTCATCGTCATCGCAATGGTGCCCTTGAGCTCATTGGTGCCAACGGTGCCGTCGCTTTCCAAGATATCGTCGATGCCAGTGATACCATCCCTGAGTATTGAGTCTTCGCTGCTATCGTCACGATCGCTGCCAACCCTAACCTTCCAGTACCTCAGGTCCCCGTGAACCCTGTAGAGTAGAACACATTTTTCGATGCAATACCGACGAACCGTTCGAGTAATGATTTTTTTGATTACGCATTCATTTATTAATTATTCATTTGAAATTATGTATCTACCAGTTCTTACAACCACTCACTATGATGGACACAAAATCCAGTTCCGTAGACAAACTACCCCAGTGGTTGTCTACAAGTCATATTGAACCAAGCTATAAGCGCTATATGTTGTCATGGCTTGACCTATTTCAGCATGTCGCTCGCCATAAATTCCCATTGGTATTGTATGGCGAGCGATATGCCTAATTAGGCTAAGCCATGATGCGTATAGCGTGATGGGTCGCCTACCTTATACGATAGGTACACATATTGTAACCTACGCGGGGCATTCCCAGTTTTTCGCAGTTTATGAGGGGAAGCAATAGACAAAATGTCTCGGGAGCTTATCGCAATACTAGTTCATTATATTTCCGCTCTGGGTTTAGATTCTCCAATCAATCGAAAAGTACGACAAATGTTTAAAGTCATTCCACTGAATGACTTTGTCAAGAATCAAGGCCCTGGACGCACTATTCGCACTCAATCGCGCCCGGTTCCGTAACTCTCGGTGTTTTCAGTTATTGGTTATAATTCCACTGAATGACTTTGTCAAGAATCAAGGCCCTGGACGCACTATTCGCACTCTATCGCGCCCGGTTCCGTAACTCTCGGTGTTTTCAGTTATTGGTTATAATTCCACTGAATGACTTAGTCAAGAATCAAGGCCCTGGACGCACTATTCGCACTCTATCGCGCCCGGTTCCGTAACTCTCGGTGTTTTCAGTTATTGGTTATTGCAGTAAGTGAGGCACGCTTCCGCTTATAACAAAATATTGTCTTATATTCTTGATATGTAAGTATGATTCGTATTACCCTCCACTTTTTACACTTTAATTTCATTTTAGTCAAACTCTTTCGTGTGTAAAAAACTTCTGAAAATTCACATTTTTTATATTATATTTATGCAGGGCACGTTTTATAAGTGAAGATGACATTCTACCCTTTTTTCATGAGTTATCTGAAATGTTTTGAGCACGTTTGCAAAATTCATTCTGTTCGGGAAATTGTGTGAATTCTATTGAAGATGAGAATGAACGGAGAAATACTATGAATGTATGCAGTATTGTAGCGGGTGAAGGACGTACACAATAATACTCGATAGGTGATCTATGTACTGGTATTTATTGGGGAGCTGCTTGTAACAAAAGAGGGACAATGCTAGTATGCATCGCCTTTTATAGCATCTCGCAAGCATGCTATCTCGCTTGCACTTACACACATTCGTACAGACATCACAGATTGTATGCTCCTTTTTTTTCAAATATACTACTTATCTCACATTTATTCAATTTAAAATTTGTTTCAATAATACTGTATCCAATGTATTATTATTTTTCGTTGTTTTTTTTAAATCATAGAAATGTGTGCATTCCGTATTTCATGGTATTTATTTTATGTCTGTCGAAAAAAAGTGAATTATACAGCTTTAACAACTTTAACTCGTCTTTAACTTTAATTTTCCGCATATATATGACATGATTTTGATAAAAATATTAGATTTTCGAAATAACGCAGGTAGTGCGGCGCCCGCCGGTCCCGGCATTCGCCAAAGCGCGCCGCCGGTAGGTTAAATTAAAAGTAATGTTGTAGGATTTATTGTGTTACTTATTACATAAATGTTAGAGTGTTTATATTTACATAATTTGTATTGAACACATTGCAGAAGTGTTTTAATGTTTCAGATTGTAAGATTTATTGTGTTATGTAATACATCAATGTTATAATGTTGAATACACAAATGTTGTGTCGATTCTTATTTGGAAACTAGAAAAACTTGGTATACGGGTCAACATATAACTCGGCTCAAGTGCTATCGTACTGGTTGACAACAAATCATGAAAATAAAATCCCCCCAGTCAGAAAATAATAATGCAACAAGTGAAGTCCCACAGGGTTCACACCATGGACCAATATTGTTTATAAATGATATTTCATGATGAATTTATCTTCATTTTTGCCGATGATCTCAAAACTTTTGGAATTGCCCAAAATGTGTATCATTATAATATTCTTTAAGATATATCAACAATTGGTTAATTTAGTGTAATGAAAACAGACTTTACTTAAATATTTCAAGTAGTCGATTTTTAATTACAACATTGAAACAATACTTCTTTTGTTAACCACTGTTAAATGTTGAGATTTATAACTAGGTTAACTAGAAATTTTAATAATATTAAGTGTATTAAACTGTTATATTTTGCCTTTGTTATTGAAACAATACAAAGAATAACTTTAATTTTCTAAGTTTTCAAATTGGTATTTCAGCAATTTTATAAAACTACAACACTTTTTTTAAACGAAATGAATATGCTCATATTGTCTGATAGAGATTTTCACTGATTTAGTATTTCTATATAACATTCTAAATGCTGCATATGATAGTCCAGAATTGCTTTCATTGATAAGCTTTCAGATTGCATAACGTAATACGGATTTGTTTCAGTGCGGAAATTCTGGGAATAACTAACATATGCATTCCTCATTTTCCAGAATACTTAGGTATGGAGGGAAATAATTATCCCGAGTCGGTGGACATCTTTAATTAATAACTTGGCAAATACAAAAGATTTTTACTGAGATAGTTTAATCATGTATAATACATGTGAACTGTATTTATATTTAATTTTGACTATTCATATGTAAAAGCCCCTACCTACAAGGACCGTTAATAAAATAAAAAATAAATTATTTACATTGATCACATGATGATTACTTATAGATGATGCACGTATTTTAAATTAAATTAATGTGTCAGATTATATGATGTATTGTGTTATGTAATACTACATATAATTTTCTTTTATGTGCTTCGATCTTTTAATATTATGGAATTTAATATTATTTATTTATAATTAGTGAATAAAAATACGAAAATTCCAAAAATAAAATGGAATTCTATGTATCCAACTTGTTAACAACTAATATGACAACAATTTATAATATTTAGAAAAAATTGGAAAAAAAAGACGATTTGTATTTTTTATTTTTATACCTGTAATTACACTTTTTGGTACCGTAGGTAACGTTGCCAACAACTTACCGTTGGTAAGTAGCTTTAAATATGAATCCAATTGATTCGTATCTAAGAAAAATTTGGATATTTTCCGCATTTATAATGGAATTTTTTCAATATTTCGAATTATCCATAATCGTATTCTATATTACTTTATTTGCATGCTAAACGTAAACACAAAGAAATATTAAAATGTTATTCTGCAATTAATACATGGTACATTATCTTAAAATAAATATACTGACTGATATATTCACAAAATCAAAATTTGTATTTATTTACTAACTGAACCTTGTCCAATTACAGCAGATTATATGAAACACGAAGTTAACACAAGGAAAAATGTTACAATATAGGATAGAATTAGATCTATGACAAAAATGGGGCACAAAAACAATAAAGATAATGTCAAGTCAAGTCAAGACAGGAACAAGGTTTTGATGGAGTTCCTTCTACTTCGAGTTGCTTCTTTTTATTATCTAATGTAATTTATCTTGAGCAGTTTACTTTACCAGTACGAGATTAATAATAATATTTGAATAGTTGACTTTACCAGTAACCAGATTAATAATAATATTGGAGCAGTTCACTTATTCAGTATCAGATTAATAATAATATTGGAGCAGTTCACTTATTCAGTATCAGATTAATAATAAAATTTGAACAGTTGACTTACCAAGTAACCGAGATTAATAATAATAATTGACTTCTAAATCTTACTGGTCTTAAAATAATATTGAGTTTCATTTGTTCCAACTCTCTTGAATCACCCCGGTTCAAATGCTGATATTATTAAATCTTTTTTGTAGAAAATAAATGAAATATTTTACTATGAATCGTAGAATAGTAATTCTGCACCAAACTCATTGTAGGATGGGAGGAACTTACAATACACAGATGCGAGTTTTTTTTTTTTTTTACATTATTTCTGGCTTTCACCCTTCAAGGGTGTTCTTGGCCATCATTTAAAATTATTGAGAAATGAAAGGTGAATTTAAATATTAATTTTATTTAAATGGGCAAATTTCAAAATTATAATGAAAATTGGAGTCGAGTTCAGACTTAGAAGAGATGAGATGTTGAATGGAGGGGAGGCAATTTTAGATAAGGCTTGATAGAAGAGAGGATATTTGTTTAGAGAGGGACAACCAAAAAATATGTGATCTAAAGTTCCCACTTCTAGACCACAGAATGTACAATCTGAGGAGTCAAGGACGTGAATTTTAAAAAGATGGGAAGGAACGGAACAATGTCCGATCCTCATTCGAATGAGTGAATAAATTTCTTTTTTGGAAAAATGAGGGAATTGCTGAAACCACGGTTTTGATGGAATAGTCCTTTGTATTGAGGCATAGCAGGCTCCCTTGGATTGACTAGCAATGTGCCAATACTCCGACCAAACATTGCGGGATCTATCTTTGATGATGGAAAAAATGTCAGATAGGGGAATGTGGTTTACGAGGGTAACAACTGGGTTGGACGCTCCTTGTTTTGCCAAGGCATCCGCAATATCATTACCCATGATACCAACATGTCCAGGAATCCAAATCAGAGTTACAGTTTTACCAGAGCTTTGAATGGAGGCTATCATCTCTCGAATAAGGCATACAAAGTGATCATCAGGATGAAGAAGAGGACTGGATTTAAGTTTTTGGAGGGAACTGAGAGAGTCAGAGAGAACGAGGGAATGTTCAAAATTATTTTTGATTATATATTTGAGAGATTCTATTATTGCAATGCACTCGGCTGAAAATATTGAAAATTGATTTGAAATTGAATGAAATATTCTGTCATTAGAATTATTGTGATAAACGTTAATACCGATACCACAGTTAGGAGATTCGGGAGATTTGGATCCATCCAATAAAAGAGAAAAGTTGGGCCATTTAGATGAAATAATGTCATTGAAAATATTATTGACAGTTCGGGCCGGGAGATTGGAATGACTTTTAAGGATTCCGATCCCTTCAAATATTGTTGGGGATAGGGTGACGTGACTATATTTTAATTTGTATAAGGGAAGTAGATCATTTTGGATGATGTGAAGCTCTGAGAGAGACTTAAAATTTTTACAGATGTCAGGAAGAGGTTTAGTTGAAGCTCTGATTGTAGATGAATGAGTTGAGTCAATGAACAACGAGACGCTGGGGATAACCTGATGACATTTAGAATTTAAACATTTAAGAACAAATTTGTCAGCAAATAGTTGACGCCTTAAATAAAGAGGAGGATCAGAACATTCTACTTGAAGGGAATTGATGGGTGACGATTGCATCGCTCCAGTTGTAATTCGCAAAGATTTAGATTGAATTTTGTCTAATTTATCAAGTACATTTTTTGAGGCAGTACTAAAAAGTGGGCAGGCATAATCGAGATGGCTTCGAATAAGTGCGTTGTAAGGCAACTTAATGCAAGTAGGGTGAGCTCACCACCAAACGTCAGATAATGATCTGATGATATTTAAATTTTTTTCGCATTTAGTAACTAAATTATTAATATGGGAAGACCATTTAAGTTTCCTATCAAATGTTACTCCCAAAAATTTTACTTCAGAAGCGTTGGGGATTGGAGAATTTTTAAATAAAATTTGAACGGGGGGGTTTTTATGGCGGTTTGAGAAGGTGACACACTGAGTCTTTTGGATTGAAAGTTCAAAACAATTTAAGGTGAGCCATGTGCAAAGGGCATTCATGGCTTCGTTAAGATACTTGACGGCGAGAGGGATGATTTTAGATGATAAGAAGAAAGCTATGTCATCTGCGAACTCAATAACTTTTACTTGTGGGGGAATAGTGACATGCATATCATATGTGTATACATTATACAGTAAGGGGGACAATACATCGCCTTGTGGTAAACCCTTCCAAACAGACCTACTTTGAGGAGAAATATCTGGAAGTTCAATGAAATTTTTTCTATCTAGAAATAGATTAATAATAGATTGGACAAACATGGGGGGAAGGCCAAGGCCTAGAAGTTTTGTTTTCAGGATTGGGATGGAAACATTGTCAAAGGCGCCTTCTATATCTATAAAAACGGCAAGGCAAACTTCCTGTTTAGAAATTGATAAATTAATATCAGTGCTGATGATGGCAAGGTTATTTTGAGTGGATTTTTTTTTCCTAAATCCAAATTGAGATGGAGAGAGAAGCTGTTTACTCTCGACAAAAAATTCTAATCGGTTTTTAATTAATTTTTCATAAAGTTTACTGAGGGTGGATGAAAGAGCGATTGGCCTGTAGTTGGATCCAGAATTTGGTGATTTGTTTGTTTTTAAAATAGGGATTATTATTTGAGAACTCCAGTCATCAGGCATTATACCAGTCTGGAAGATTTTGTTTAAGATGCTTTTTTTTTATTTTTTTTATTTATCAACTTTCAAAAATACATTTTTTACAATTAACTCCCGTTAAACTGATTGATATCAGTTTGTCAACGGGTTCTTTTAACAATTACTTCTTAAATACATATACAATTTTAACAAGTACATAAAATATACACATAATTACATTAGTACAAAAAAATTCTTTCACATAACCATTTTTTTAACATACATTTCCTTCTGTGAGTCAATTCACAGCTTTTTATTGAGTTTGGTAACATGTTATAAATTATTGGAACGAGGTATTCTAGAGTTCTTTGACCATATTTATTCAGGTATCTGGGAACTACAAGTCCATCGTTTGCAATAAGTCTTGTATTATGAACATGTGTCACTATTTTATTATGTTCAGATTGAGATGTATGCTGACTCGCAATTTTAAGCCACAATAAAGCACGAACAGATAATACATTTACAGAGTTGTATAGTAATGACTTTGGTACGTCATTTCTTTGTTCGTATTTAGTTCTGTTTAATAATAATTTTACCAAAGAATATTGTACATTTTGGACTGAAAGAAGATTTGTTTTTGTTGAATGTCCCCATGAAGTTATTCCGTATCTTATTAGGGATTCCGCCAATGATAGGTATACTATTTTAAGGGTATTTGGTGGAACAAAAAACTTTAATCTATAAAGTTTGCTCACTATAGCTCTAAGCCGTGTGCACACTTTTTGTATATGTATATCCCATTTAAAATAACAATCAATTGTTAAGCCTAGATATACGTATTTTGAAACAAGTTCAATATTTTTGCATGAGCATGGTTGTATTACAAAGTTATGAATTATGAATGCAATTAAAGTCATGAGAAATAATTTTAGGAGTTATGGTGATGTTATTATGAGGAGATCTGATGTGCATAAGCTTCGTTTTTTTAGCATTGATTATTAAACCTACATCATGTGACCATTTTTGAAGAGTGACAAAGTCAATTTGCAGTAAATTACTCGCTATTAATAAATCCTCATGTGAAATAACTAATGCAGTGTCGTCAGCATAAACGTAATGTTTAACATGAGAAAAAATAAATTTCATTGCAGTAACATATATTATATACAAGGTAGGGCCTAGTATGGACCCTTGTGGTACGCCTGCGAAAACAATATTTTTTTTGCTAAAATGATCAAAAAATTTTACACAAATCTTTCTATTTTGAAAGTAGTTAACAAATAATTTATGTAGGTTTCCTGTAATTCCAATGTTTTCTAGAGTTTTAAGTAATTTACTTTGATCAATCGTATCAAAAGCCTTTGAATTATCAATAAATAATACGAGTACATGTTTTCTTTTGTTAAGATCATTATTAATTTTATTTGAAAATTCTTGAAGTAGTAGATCTGTGCTTTTATTTTTTTGGAAACCATATTGATGGGTATCAATAATAGAAAATTTTTCAAGGTACTTTATTAGTTTTACAGATATATATTTTTCTAGGATCTTTTCAATTGCAGGTAAAATACTGATCGGTCTATAGTTTTCAATTTCACTGTGTTTACCACCTTTGTAGATGGGTCGGATTATGCTACATTTAAGATCTTCAGGTATAATTGCCTCCGATAAAATCATATTAATTAATAGAGTTAAAATAGGTCCTAAGATATTAAAGTGTTTTTTAATGTCAGACATTCTAATTTTATCTATCCCCGGCGATTGACTATTTTTTAAACTTCTGACTACTTTTTCAATATCACAAAGTTTTGCTTGTGTTAAGAGCATGCTGTGTGGAAGTCTATGTGTTTGAATATGAAAAGCTTTTTTGTCACATCTATGTAATAGTTGCTTAACATTGTCAGAAAAAAAGTTTGCAAAATTGTTAGATGTTTGTTCAGTCGTTTGTTCTTTTTTTAAAAAATAGTTTGATATTACTTGGTCGCAATTACTTTTGCTCTTCCTCCCTAACAATCTGTTTATTTCGTCCCACGTTTTTTTAGAGTCGGCAAAGTAATTTTTAAATTTTGAGTTGAAGAATTTTAATTTGCATGCACTGATTAATTTTGTAACTTTGTTTCGATTACATTTGTACTCTCTTTCATAAAATTTATTTGTAGGATTATTTTTCCATCTTTTGTAAAGTGTATCTTTTAATTTGATTTTTGATAATAAATCTTCATTAATCCATTCATTTATGGCATTAGGTCTGATTTGAGGTTTATAAGACTTTACTACAGTACTTTTTTCATAGATTTCATTAAATTTATTTTTAATTTTATTATACAGAGTAACGCAATCCACTTCTTTCAAAAGAATATTCCAATTATATTTTTTTATTTCTTTATCAACACGTTTTTGAGACAGAATTGTGATTTTTTCATTTTGTTCAATATTTTTGACGTCATGGTATTGTAAATTTAGTCCCGTCATAAAATGATCAGCAATTCTCGAATCAATTACACACGCGGACAAGTTATATTTATTAGATCTAACATATATGTGGTCAATACAGGATTTGGTTATTTGACCAGCAACGATTGCTTCTCTAGTCGTATCATTAATACATTTTGTTAAGTAATTACTGGTAAGTATATTTTCATAAGCTATTATATTTGAATCACTTTGATTTAGTATGTTAAGATTAATATCCCCAAAAAATATTATATTATCATTAAAGTTTACATTATTGCAAAAAAAACAAGAAATTTCATTTAAGAATCCCTTTTTATTGAGGTTAGGTGGTCTATAAATTGCTAAAATATAAAAATTACATTTATTAGGTAATGTCAATATTCCAAACACATTTTCAAAGTGAATGGTTTCAAATATTTTTTGTTTAAAATGTAAATGTTCCCTTATATACAGCAATATTCCACCTCCTTGTTTATTTTTTCTGCAATAATAATACGATTTATATCCTGGAATATCATATAATTTAATAAGTTTCTCGTTAATTGCAGTTTCGCAAAGCATAATTACATCTATGTCTTTCAAACAGTTTTTCAAATAGGCATGAAGAATATCCCAATACTTGTTTAGTGATCTTATATTTATTTGGACACAGGTAAGGTTAGTATTGCTTTTATTAATATTTTGTGCGTGAATCCAACATTCTAAATTGCTTACTCGGGTAAATTCTACATCAGTATCATTTTCAATATAGTTGAAAGCCATTTAAAAATATAATATAATATTATACTCGTAACATTCAGTATAATGGTTGGAAGTTGAAATATAGCATCTATTAATAATGTACAAAATAATAATGATGTACAAAATATACTTGAATATTGTAGGCTTGTAAAAAATCAATTGAAAAATAGATTTTAATTTTGTGCATCTTATAAAGAAAAATATTGAACTGTTTGTAAGAATAGTATTATCCTCGTATATTTTAATATTATGGTTGTTGGGCTTAGTATTATTTGATACTATTTCCCGAGAAGCTATGTACAACCTAGTATTGAGTAATACAAAACAAACTTGAATAATATCGGCGTGTAAGTAGAATATATAAAAAGAGATATGTTTCAATAATAATACCAGAGAATACTGCTGAAGAGTTATGTGCAAAATACTACTATAGAGTACAAAATAAACTTCAAGAATATGGATTTGTAAAACGTAGTTAGAAATGTCAATTTTATGACATCCTGATGAAGAAAACATTAAAACATTACGATTTTCAATAATCGATTTTTTGGTGTGCAATTTCAAGCATTTTTTTATAAAACTTACAATTAATCTTGTCATTTGCTCGGTGATTTGATGGAAATGTCAGTTTATTTTTTAGGTTATGTTGTTCACAGTTCAGACATTTGGGTGCTTGGCTTATATTAATACAAGTCGTATGTGTGTGAGGGCCTCCACAATAGCTGCAGCTAGCTGCGTCCTTTTCTTTCCCAAGGCATCTACTTGATGTGTGTCCAAAGCGTAAGCAATGGAAACATTGTACCAGCGGGTTTGCATCTTCGGCGTAAATTCTTTGATATCCGATATTTATTTTTTCTTTTTGTATTATAGTTCTTCGGATGTCCTTGTCTACCTCTACAATGAAGTTCATCGTGTCGTTGTATTTATTTTTAACAACCTTTTTCACATTTATTAGTGATTTGATATCTGTAGTGTGTGTAAAAACTTTAAGATATTCGTTTTGTTCAAATAGGTCATCAGTAAAATCTTCAGTGTTGTAGTCATTGAAGATGCCTTTGAATATAAGTGTAGGTTTTTTTTTCATAAGTTCTTTTGCTTCTACATCCTGTAATTCTTTGGAAATTTCTTTTTGCAGAATCAGTGCGTCCTCTTTTTTAAAGCATTTTATGATTAATCTGTTTTGAGAAATTTTTTTAATGCTGTCAATATTAATCCTTAATTTTCCGTTTTTAATTTTTTCTTGGATTCGTTTTTGGAGTTTTTCATTTGTTTCTTTATTATTTTGATTAGGGGTAATCATTAGGGAAAATTCGTTTTTTCGATTTAAGTATCGTTTTTTATCTACTGATTGGTCATACGACTCAAGTTTGACATTGTTTTTAGTCATTTCAATGGCGACGTGACCCATCAGTGCCAATATTGTATTCACTTTTAATGTAATTAAGTTTTGTTGATCCTTGGTAAATTTTTTTGTTGGATCTTGTACTGCCTCCAACAGGTCTTGAATTGCCGTCTTGCATGATTCCATAAATTGGTGGTTATTTGTGTGCGTCATGTTTACCCCAATTTACACTGTGTTGTTTATTTCGTTGAGTTGTGTGTTATTGTCACAATCACTGGTTGAGCTCTAATGGACTCCAATAGAACACAGTTAAATTTACAAAATGCACCGTGATAAAGCACTTGAATGACAGTATGTTTAGCCACCTTTTTAAGGAAAACTTTTTTTATCAGTAAGTTCACTCACTTGAATATAAATCTTCAGATTATTCACTGTTTTTAAGCGGTTTTAGTGAGAGCACAAATATCGCGTCTACTCGCTGTTACGTACTTGGTTGAATGCTTAAGAAGTGGTTTAGAACATTATCATTACTATTTTTGATTATGCTGTATTGTATACCATATCTGCCTGGAGATGAGTCCTCGACTATTGATAAACAATTTTTAGCTCAATTAAGGTGAATGGAGAGTCTAGCCAATGATTAGACATAGGAGTATTATAGATTGGCGTTATTTCATCTAAGTTAGGTACAGAAGGGGGGGCAATTTTGTCCAAGAATTCATCTATCCATTTAGAATGAGACGCTCGAGGAGATGGTGAACTGAAGGAGGATCGAAATCTTCGGATCATAGACCAAACTTCCGAAATTGGAGTGTTCGGAGATACTGAACTGCAGAAGTTGTACCACCCGGATCTTTTTTTTGACCTCAATACCCTTTTGGCATTGGATTCAGCGTTTTTGTATATAAGATAGTTCTCCATAGTCATATTGTAACGATAGGAAAGAGATTTAGCTTTCCGAATTCTTACTACTTTGGAACATTCCTCATCCCACCAGGGAGTTGGAGGGAGTTTTTTTAAAAGAGATTTAGTTTTAGGGGGAGGATTTGATTTCTTCATTGCAGTTATGAGCATTGATTTGAAGTTATTATAGTCATCTTTGACGGAAAATATATCGGTGGCGGGTAAATTTAGTAGGAACTTGTCCATATGAGAGTTAAATTCATCCCATTTGGTGTGTTTCGTTTTAATCTTTGTCGAAATATGAGACTTGTCCGATTGGAAAGAAGTTTGATAAGGAATGGTGATCGGGAAATGATCACTGGAGCAAGGGTCGGGGGACACCACCCAAGAGGAGAGAGAAGCCAGACTAGTAGAACAAATCGAGAGATCCACTGCACTGGGGTTTGTGCTGGGGAGTGAGATCCTAGTAGGAGATCCGTCATTCAAAAGGAAAAGGTTGGATTGATCTAGGAAATCCATCACACTTCGACCATCTCGGTCGGAGAAAGCAGAACCCCAGACGGGGGAATGGACATTAAAATCGCCTAATATAAAAAAGGAGGGCTTAGTTGACTTACAATTTGCAACCAAATTTGTTTATTGAAGTGGGCTGTTGGGGGAAGATAGACTGAAATAAAGGATGTGTCCTTTATTTTAGCTGCCACCATTTGGAAGTCAGCATTGGGGGGTTTGATATTATTTATTGGGGAAAATGATATGGATTCCTTACAAAAAGGGCAGCACCGCCGCCCGAACCTTCCGGGCGGTTGTCGCGGAGACAGGAATACCCTCCCACATTAAAGTGGGTGGATGGAGTAAACCAAGTCTCCGAGATAGCAGCCAAAGAAATAAAGTTGGAATTTAATAGGTTAAGGAGATCAGATTTGTTAGAAATAGCACTTCGGCTATTCCACCGAAGTATTTTGAAATCTTGAAGAGTCATTTTGAATAAATGATTTTAATGTGGAAATAATAGTAGCAGCGTTGGACGGTAGATTAGTTTGAGAAGAAATAAGGCCAATTAGAAGCATAATGAGAGTTTGGATAAATGAAGAATTGTCTTGGAAGAGTTTTTCAGAAAGTTTTAGAGATTTCATTGAGGACGGATTATAATTATTTGCACACCCATTTGTGGCATTTGAAAGAGATGAACCATTGGGATTTAAGAGCAGTGAGTTGTGTTGTTGCTGATCGTATCCAGGAGCCGGTTTAGAGATAGCGTTTTTGTATGTGAATTTAGTTGAACGAGAAGAAGTTTTTGTAGAAGAGGGAAGAAGGTTGGATGAGGAGTTGCTGGATAAAGCCTCAGCAAATGATTTTTTGACAGGCGGGAATAGTTTAGAAGCCTGCAGAAAAGACAAGTTCTGAGAGGCCATAGAAATTTTAATATTTTTTTGGCGAGATTGTTCTGGGCAAGAAGTGTTGATGGCTGTATGTGAGCCTGAGCAGTTAAAAAATTTGGGTGAGGAGGAAGAAGGACATTGGTCAGCTGCGTGGTTTTCTCCACATTTAAAACATCTGGGTTGAGATCTGCATGCAGCTTTGGTATGACCAAAACGGCAGCAATTGAAACATTGAGTGGTGGGATAAGTATACATTTCAACTGGTAATGAGTTGAAGAATAAATATATATGGGAGGGAAGAGATTGACCTTCAAAGGTGATAACTACAGATTGGGAGGGCTTCCAGGAAATTATACCCTCAGAGGAGTCCTTGTAATTTAGCCTCCTGGCTTTTATGGGATTGCCAATGTGTTGGGGGGTTGAAAGTGAAGACAGAATTTCTTCGATGGACAGATCGGTCGAGATACCTCTGACCAGGCCCATGCGAGTGACATTGAAAGTAGGGATATATGCCTTGAACTTTGAATTAGATGAAATGAAGATGTTTTTGATGAAACTGTTGGCAGCTGACCCTGAGAGGAAGTAAAAAAAGTTTATAAATATCTGGAAATCAGCAGCGAAAAGTGACTCCTGGAAGATCAGGAGGGAGAAGAAACCTCAAGGCACAACACACTACACTTTTTTTTGCCAGAAAACAAAAAAAAATGGTAAAAAATTAATTTTAGATAGAGCAAAACAAAACAACTGATGACAGCCAAATGTTATTGTTGCAATCCACAGGTGGGAGTTAATAGGTAAATTTTACCTTGGAATTATGATATTAAAATTATTAAGTTTCACATGCAAAAAAGTACAGAAATAGAAAAAAGAAAAAATAATCTAAATTATAAGTTTCACATAAAAAACAGTAGAAAAAAAGAAAAAGGAAGTTAAGTGGAACAAACAAGTAAACAGAAAAAGGAAATAAACAGGGATATACACATAAGCGCAAAGCCAAGGTAAGAATTTACAAAAAGGTACTTACTCAATAATCCGTCGGTAAAATTTATTATTAGTTAATTTTTTTCCTTTATAATTTGTAAAAAAAACATTAAAGTGAAGCAGAATCATGTTGGAATCAACACGGCAGCCATCACCGGACATGCAAGATTGGAATTTATTTGTATACCTAATGAACATCAGCAAAGCAGTTCAGCGGGTTTTTAGGGGCTGCGGTCTGCCGCGAGGAGATTGCTCCGATGAAATCCGTATGGAGAGGATACATGTCATTTGATGTATCTACAATGAATTCAAATAAGTTTTGTAGAATTTATTTATACTGGGTTGTCACATAATATGTTCTCACTTACGCGTGAACAATATCATGTTGATATGTCCCTTTTTGACGAATTTGGTTTGTCCTCACATTTCGTAGAAAACAGTACTTGGAATGTGGTGGCACAACTTCATATCAATATCCATTCACGAGATATTGTCGTTTGACTAAACTTGACATGTTGATTTCTTGAAAAGGATGAGAAGTCAAAACACGAAATTTTACATATAGTTTTTTGTAACACAAACACACAAATATTATGCCTATACATTTGGCCACACACCTTTTTCGTTGGAAATTTGAAACAGTGAAAGTTGTAAAAATAACATAATATAATAATAATAAGTTGATTCATGCTCTGTGAAGGTTCTATTCAAGTTCTATAGGGGTTCACCAAACTGAAATAATAGCAGAACTTGAATAGAACCTTCAGAGAACTTGTTTTATTTGGAAATTTTATCCTGTTTATACGCACCCTCATCGAATGAAGCTGACAATATCATACCAGGTGTTTCTCCTATACAAAATCATTGTGTTGATGAGCGAAACAACGATCATATAGGGGTCGGTGTAGTAGAAGGGAATCACATTACCTATATCGCTTGAAGTGCCTTCGAAGAAAATCGAACTTCCGTGGGGTTTATTTTAATTATTTCTGATGAACGTATTACTAAAATCTCAAATATAGGTACCTAGAGAGATTCCTCGGGAAGTTACAGTTAGATAAATAAAATCTGGTGCTTACAGCTAATTTTTAAGTTGAAAAACGTTTTATATAATTAGCCGTTATTTAGAGTCTTACAGCACCCTTGAGGTGATTTTGCACAAATCATACAAATATTGTTATTGTTGTTATGTCGCCCTAACCGTAAAGACCAATAATAATTTAAGTACCAAGGAAGGCAGTATGTGAACCGGAAAAAATTTTTTTTGAACAGCAAGAGCAAAAGCAAATATTTGATAATTTCTACAAAACATCCATGGTTGCACAAACATAAAAAAATATTTTATAAATGAGTAAACGAACGATCAAGAAATCAATGTTAAATGTGGATTCTATGATTCGTTTAAGTGTTTTTATGGAAACAGAAAACCAAAAAAAGATAAAGTCTCAGCAGCAGAAAATCAGAATACCGGGGTTTTGGTTTTCGACTTTTCAACAAGACACTGTCGGGAAAGTGTTGGATACGCTATCGCTGGCATCAAATATAACACTTTACAAAAGTTGGTTGTCAACGTACATCCTAACAATAAGGGGTTAGTGAGTAGTGAGACAGAGTGCTAAATGTAGCACTATTAAACATATTCAGATACGTGCGGTGGCCAAAACCAAAACTCTAATATGACTTACCTCCGAGACAAGTGCACGCTACTGTCAACAACTGCTGAGCTCTGTTAAATTTATAAAAATTGCAGTAAAAAGTAATCAAACCTATATATTTAAGTGATCAAACGATAAAGACTTTAAAAATCCACAATCTACGTGATTAATAAGTTAAATTCTGCATTGCATTCCATTAAAAGTGTACGAATTTAAATAATACGGAACTGTCAAAATTAATTGTTTTCAAGATTACGTTCAAATTACATCAAAAGTGCTCAATTTTGTTTTTTGCTAAGTGTAACAGTGTTAAATCACCCAGTTTTTTTTTTTAATTTTTTTTAAATCCAATTCTATTAATATAAAAGTAAAACTATCAAATATTGAAAGTGAAAGATTTAGCAAAAACAGCACTGTCATCTCTCAAGCTGAATTACAATATATGAAGATCTATTATCTCGCCTACTCATAACTCGGAAGTGGTTCAGTGGATAAATCGGTCACCCTGAAAGTTATATCAACGGCGTACGTTCGAGCCCCAACCAAACCAACTAAAATTTTTATACTTTATTTTTATTTTATTTAATCTCTAACGCACGACTGTTAAGTTGCGGGGCGCGTTCAAGGCCCAGAGAATCCATCGAAAATTGAATAAATTAAAAATATTAAAAATCTTCTAACTATGCCTAACTGCTTAGCATGTCCCGAATCGACGGGAACTACATTTGTATGCCTAGTATGTAAAGGAGCATACCATCTTCTCTGCGGTGGAATCACAGAAACCGCTTATCGACGACTGACAATGGAACGGCGCACTCAAATTAAATGCAAGAAGTGCGCAACCGTAGCGGTTGGCACTTCTTCCCAGGCGCAGTCACCGGTTTACGATATCAGTTGTGATAAACCCATTGGATCGGAGAACAGCGAAATCCTGAAAAGTCAAAATGCAATCATCTTACAAAATAATAAAATACTGGATACAATAACCTTCATGAGCAAGCAGTATGAAGATATTCTCCTCCGCGTGCGGGAGTTAGAAGATAAAAATATGGTGTTAACAAAACAAAATTCCTCTTTAGAATCCCGAATTGACCTACTAGAAGGCCAGCTTGAAAATGTCGAAAGGTCGGCAAGAGCCAAAAATATAGAGGTGAGGGGAATACCCGAAATAAAGGGAGAAAGTTTGAAAAATATATTCCACAATATATGCCAAACCATTCAATCAAAAGTAAATACTTCAAACATTGAAGCGTCCTACAGGACACAAAAACACAAAAATGGACCTATTGTTTTTAAACTGACCTCGAATCGCGATCGAGAACAATTACTATCGGATATAAAAGCCTTCCACAAACAAGCATCCAGTCCCGAGGAGAAGCTCAACACTCTGAACTTAGGGATTGCCGGACCAAGCTCACCAGTCTACGTTGCGGAACACCTGACATTTCGTGCTAACCACTTGTGGTACCTGGCCCGCAAAGCTACAAAGGAATTTTTTTTTAAGTATTCGTGGATCAAATCAGGGCAGATCTACGTACGTAGAGATATCGGAACACCTGCAATTCTTGTTTCTAATGCGGAGACACTGGCACTACTCTCACCAAATTCATCACAATTATAGTTCTAAAATTATCATGTGTAAAACTTTTATTGTATCGTATTATTATTTTTTTATTGTTCTTGTTTTGAGGTATCACATATATTGTACTAGTTGCAGAATCAAGAATCCGGTAAAAGATACTATTCCTATTTCTATTGCTTTGAAACATCAACATTATTTTCTAACATTGCCAACAGTAAAAACTCTACATACAACTTGTTTTCTAAATTGCTCGCCAAGTTTTGTTCAGCTTCTAGTCTTCATCCAAAGTTTAGCTACCAACACCCTACACCAATTTAAAAAATGGAAGATAATATAAATAATATTTTAGACAATTTGTCGCAGATTCCATGTATGAAACAAGTAGTTCTGTAGAAGTTCAAAAAACCCTAAATAAATCCAACCTAAAAATATTTTCCATGAATATCAGAAGCATGAACAAAAATTTCAATGAACTAATGATACTACTTACAGAACTTGACTCAGACTTTGACTTGATTATTCTGAGCGAATGCTGGATCAGAGATAACTATATTCCTAAAAACATAAAAAACTATAATCAATACAGTACTCAGAATAACCAATTACAAAATGATGGCGTTATTATATACATAAAAAATCATATACAATACTCTATAAAGGAAATCACAATAACTCACTCAAATTGTCTTAAACTTGAAATAGAAAATAGCGTTACTGTTCTAACTATATACCGATCACCGAGCACTTCCAATATAACACCATTTTTAAACTCGCTTAATCAGTTTCTGGCATGTATTAGAGATCATGAAAATGTTCTAATTATTGGTGACCTAAATATTAATATTATAAATACAATGCATCCCCAAGCAAACGACTACATAAATTTATTAACTCTTCAAGGATTTATCCCAGCTATTACAGCCCCTACTCGTGTCTCAGAGTTATCCGCCAGTTGCATAGACCACGTGTCACATAAATATTTTGTGACAAGTTTAGTTTTTATTTTTTATATATTCAATAATATTATTATTGGGTTTATAAAAACAGTTTATTTTTAAACAAGTTCTGCTGTGTAATTATTATTACGCGTGACAGCTGTTTCGCCCTCTGAAGGCATTATCAAACTGTGGGTAGCCCACTTACAGACGATACATTTATATTATTTCTAGGTAGGTATTTTAATTTCAATTACTGATTTCTTAATTGATTTTTGAGTAAAATATTAGAAATTATTAATGGTTATTACCCCAGCAAAGTTTCCCCAATTAGTGTAATGTTTAAATTTGACTGAATGTCTTAATGTTAGTTATTCCCAAACGATGACTCATAGGGTTATTTTAATAGCATAATTAAGTACTTCATAGTGTACTCATATTTGCCCTAGGTTTGAAGATATCTAGTAGGGGTGAACGAATTATATTTGTTTGTTCATTAATTAGAATAGCTTTCGGATTATTAGAGTTTTTGTTAATTTCTAACTGTTCTAAAAGATTCAGTTTACGGCCTTTATTTTGAACGTGTAACGGAGTTGGTTTATTATTATCATTAAGTGAGTGATTTTCATCTAGGAGATGTTTGGCAAATTGAGATTGCATTTTATTATTATTTTTAAAAGATCTAATATGTTCTTTGAACCTAGTGTTAAAGGACCGGCCCGTTTGTCCAACATAAACAGCGTTGCATTCGTCACACTGGAGTTTATAAATGCCACTATTTTGTAATTTGAGTACCTTACTTTTTGAGTTTTTAAGAGATGATCCTAAGTTATTATTTGTGCGGAAGGCAATATCTAAGCCAGACTTTTTGAGGACTTTGGCAATTTTATTAGATGTCTGTCCGATGAATTCTAAACACCCGAATTTATTATTCGTCTTATTATTAGTCGCTGGGTAAATTAATTTAAGGTTATTTTTGTGTTTGTTATTATTAATTATTTTTTCAATGTCTCTACCCTTGAAGCCATTATTTTTAGCAATAGTTAGGATTGTATTTTTTTCCTTCTCGTATGCTTTCTTGTCGAGTGGGATGTTATTAAGCCTATGTACCATTGAGTGGTAGGCAGATAATTTATGTGACCATGGGTGTAAAGATTTATAATTAATGGTCGTATCTGTAAACGTAGGCTTACGGAAAATTTCAAACGTATGTTTATTATTTTCTCTACCGATTGTTAGGTCTAAAAAATTGATTTTATTATTACACTCTCTTTCAACCGTAAAGCAGATTTTACGGTTGATGGAGTTAGCAAATGTGACAAAAAGATCTAATTGTCTGTTGGTACCTTTCCAACAGACCAAAATGTCGTCAACATAACGAACATAGTAAATGATGTGTTTGTTAAAGATTGAATTTAAAATTTGTTTTTCAATGTAATCCATAAATATTTCTGCAAGAAGTGGACTGAGGGGCGATCCCATTGGTAATCCGTCGTTTTGTTGATAGAATTTATCGTTAAACTCAAAGTAGTTAGTTTCCACACAAATTTTAAATAGATCGAATAATTCTTTTTTAGTAACTGGGTTTATATTAGATTCGTCTAAAATATCTTCAATGATTTTATTGAAATCATTTTATGATTATGAATTTTATGAAATCATTGAAGATATTTTAGACGAATCTAATATAAACCCAGTTACTAAAAAAGAATTATTCGATCTATTTAAAATTTGTGTGGAAACTAACTACTTTGAGTTTAACGATAAATTCTATCAACAAAACGACGGATTACCAATGGGATCGCCCCTCAGTCCACTTCTTGCAGAAATATTTATGGATTACATTGAAAAACAAATTTTAAATTCAATCTTTAACAAACACATCATTTACTATGTTCGTTATGTTGACGACATTTTGGTCTGTTGGAAAGGTACCAACAGACAATTAGATCTTTTTGTCACATTTGCTAACTCCATCAACCGTAAAATCTGCTTTACGGTTGAAAGAGAGTGTAATAATAAAATCAATTTTTTAGACCTAACAATCGGTAGAGAAAATAATAAACATACGTTTGAAATTTTCCGTAAGCCTACGTTTACAGATACGACCATTAATTATAAATCTTTACACCCATGGTCACATAAATTATCTGCCTACCACTCAATGGTACATAGGCTTAATAACATCCCACTCGACAAGAAAGCATACGAGAAGGAAAAAAATACAATCCTAACTATTGCTAAAAATAATGGCTTCAAGGGTAGAGACATTGAAAAAATAATTAATAATAACAAACACAAAAATAACCTTAAATTAATTTACCCAGCGACTAATAATAAGACGAATAATAAATTCGGGTGTTTAGAATTCATCGGACAGACATCTAATAAAATTGCCAAAGTCCTCAAAAAGTCTGGCTTAGATATTGCCTTCCGCACAAATAATAACTTAGGATCATCTCTTAAAAACTCAAAAAGTAAGGTACTCAAATTACAAAATAGTGGCATTTATAAACTCCAGTGTGACGAATGCAACGCTGTTTATGTTGGACAAACGGGCCGGTCCTTTAACACTAGGTTCAAAGAACATATTAGATCTTTTAAAAATAATAATAAAATGCAATCTCAATTTGCCAAACATCTCCTAGATGAAAATCACTCACTTAATGATAATAATAAACCAACTCCGTTACACGTTCAAAATAAAGGCCGTAAACTGAATCTTTTAGAACAGTTAGAAATTAACAAAAACTCTAATAATCCGAAAGCTATTCTAATTAATGAACAAACAAATATAATTCGTTCACCCCTACTAGATATCTTCAAACCTAGGGCAAATATGAGTACACTATGAAGTACTTAATTATGCTATTAAAATAACCCTATGAGTCATCGTTTGGGAATAACTAACATTAAGACATTCAGTCAAATTTAAACATTACACTAATTGGGGAAACTTTGCTGGGGTAATAACCATTAATAATTTCTAATATTTTACTCAAAAATCAATTAAGAAATCAGTAATTGAAATTAAAATACCTACCTAGAAATAATATAAATGTATCGTCTGTAAGTGGGCTACCCACAGTTTGATAATGCCTTCAGAGGGCGAAACAGCTGTCACGCGTAATAATAATTACACAGCAGAACTTGTTTAAAAATAAACTGTTTTTATAAACCCAATAATAATATTATTGAATATATAAAAAATAAAAATTAAAATGGAGTTCTACAAATTAAACTTAATAACAATAAACAAGTTTAGTTCTTGCTTAATTGGGGTTATTTTGTCTATGGTGTTTTTTCTCGAAACATTTGGCGCTCAACGTTTAAAATATTTCATTTTCGGTGCCGTATACTTTTTTCTGTCATGTCAGGTTGGATTTTCATTAATACTAGTTGATAATATTAAAATTAAATCGATGTGTGTGTACTTTACATTTATATACTTAAATTTACATATTCTATTGTCTACTATTGTTTTTCTTGCTCGAGAATATCTAATTTCTAACATTATAACCTTTAATATTAATGTTATGTTCATGTATTCTCATACATAACCTATAATAATTATGTTGTTTGCATTTTCAAATGTCATTGTTTGAGCATAGACAATTTATTACTGTTAAAGTTTTCGAAAGTTTGAGTAAATAAGTAATTATTTTCTTTAAATTATAATATCGATTGTCTATGATTTTTTTTTTGTTGATCTATGAACAAGATTAGTTGTCAAAATAAACAAAGGTTAAACGTCAAAACGAGTGTTGTATTTTTACACTTTCAAATGATTACAGCAGTCAAAAGCTATTGTATTTTTATGAATGGTGAATAATAATTCCGAATCAAATTAAAAATTAACATGCATTTGTTAAAATCTTTGTGTTTTATGTTCAATACGGAGGTACATTTTTCATATCAATACAAACAACTGTGATATTAAAATTCAATTTATTTGTAATTACAATGCATACAAGGTACAAACATACGTACAATACTTACTTTTAAATATATTTGCACAGTAATATTCAAGTTTTTATGAATCCAGTACACATTTAAATTACGACTTTGTCAAAAAAAAAAAAATTACCTACCTTATTATTATCACAAATACTATCAAAACAAATAACTTGTTTACATTTTAAAAATACTATCTGTCAAAATGTGTACATTGACATTTGTCATCTATCATGATGAAACATAAACATGCAAATAATGTTCAATATTGTTATTTTATAATGAAATACCTTTTTCAAAGAATCTTTTATATGATATTACCATTTCATATACAAAAACTGTAACAAGACTTTTCATGGTTATTTTTCAATGACAGCGCACTTCTGTCATTATTGATTATGTTGTTGTTGTGGTTTCATCTGACATTAGGTACTAGTAATTACTTCATTGTTTACAAACATTGACAACTGTTTTGCAGGTTATCTAATCGAAATTAACGACGTGTTATTTCTATTAATGAGCATCTTCTTCTTCTTTTTCAATTATTATAACAATTTGGATAATTGTTTTTTTGATTAAATTACAATAAAGTAAATGTCCTTGATTCGTAATTGTACTTGGCGTTCTAGTATATAATCGTACTTGTATACCGTCGCCTGGTGAGCACTGAAATATTAGTAGGATACTTTGACGGTACTGTTGTGTCTCGTGTTAATGTATACAATTTATACTTGTCGAGTTGACTTGTACAGGGGGTTCGGTAATTGATGTGTTATAAATAAATTATTATTTATATCTCATTATTACATTTAAGTTATTATTCTTATTAAAGAATAATTATTTAATTTCTACTTATCATTTTCTCCAGTTTAACAAAGATGGCGATTTCGGATATTAATGGGGTGACGAAGGAGGAAATGATTAAATTGTTATCGGATCGTAACATCGTTCCGGAAGCTACTCTATCCAGTATGCGCGAACAGGCTCGCTCCTTTAATAAAAGTCTGAAAGTTGGGGGTGGTTCTAATATAGATGTGGGGGATGATAATACAGTTTCTTCAGAAAATACTAAAACTATAATTAATAATTATTATCAGTCGGCTATTCCTTCAACTTCTTCTTCTGTCCATTCTTGGGGTTTAAAATTTTCTGGGTCTTCGGACGTCAGAGATTTCATTTTACGAATTGAAGAACTATCTAGAAGCCGGAAGGTGGAGTTGTCCTCGGTTGTTACCGCTTTCTCTGACCTCCTAGAGGGAAGAGCTCTTTCTTGGTTTAGGACTATTTTTGACGACTCTCTGTCTTGGTCAACTTTGAAAAAGCTCCTCATTTCCCGTTTTGACGTTTGTACCAACCAAACGGAAGCTTTAAAAGCCTTGTTCGCTATGAAGCAAAAGTTCAATCAAGCTGTGGTGGAATATGTTGAAGATGTTCAATTAGCAAACTTGAGGTTGGATGTTCCGCTCTCGGAAGAACAATTGGTAGACTTAGTCTGTGACAGTCTCCTACCTAAATACGCCTTGGCCGTTGCTTATTTCTCGGATAAGAGTCTTTCAGCCCTAGTAAGTGTGTGCAGTAAATTTGATAAACTTTCGGTAGAAAAACCCGCTCCACACTTTAATCCTTCTCCGCGAGTTTCGTTTCCTAAATCGTCGTATTCTAATCGGGTTCCGTATTCTCAACCGTCGTATCCGCCTCAAGCTCAAGGGTCGTTTTCTCCACGTGTTAAGTATAATCAGGCTTCCTTTTCTCCACGCGCGTCTTCTTCAAGTTCTTCTTCTAATAGTAAGAAAACTTTTAATTGTTTCTATTGTAAAGAACAGGGACATACGAAACAATTTTGTCAAAAATGGAAAAGGGACTCTTTTAAGCATAATGACGCAAATAAGTATAATTCAAAAAACTAGCCAACGATCTTTTGCATTCTGTGCACAAGGGTGATAAGGGGTCGTCGGCAGTTTCTAGTAATAAATCTAAGTTTAAGTTTTCCACGCGCAACATGGACGCATGTTTGCCGTTAGCTGATTGTGGACAAGATGTTAGACCACATGTTAATATTAAAATTAAGAATTTGGTTTTTTCAGGACTTTTAGACAGTGGAGCATCTGTCAGTTGTTTCGGGGGTTCTGTTTATAATTTTTTCATAAGTCTAGGATTTAAGTTAAAGAAATTAGATTCTTACGTTACCACCGCGGATGGCAAACGTCAGGATATAATTGGTACCATGCGAGTATTGGTATTTTATAATAATATTAAAAAATATATTAATTTTTTTATAATTCCGTCTCTGTCCTCTTCAATTGTTTTGGGAGTTGACTTTTGGAAGCAATTTGACGTGGCCCCTCAGTTGTTTCCAAAAGTTGACAGCAATGTTGATTTTGGGAATGTTGTCAGTGAGGTTCGTAAATTAACATCAGCTTCCTTGCTGTCCCCTCAAGACAATCTAAAGTTAAATTCGGTTATATTTAAGTTCAAGTCGATTTCTTTCGAAGAACGAGGTTTAGGAAAAACCCATTTGGTACGTCATAAAATAAAGACAACAGGGGATCCTATTAAGCAGCGTTACTATCCATTGTCTCAAACTCGTCAGAAGCAACTAGAAGCTCAATTAAAAGAAATGTTGGATTTAGGTGTTGTCCGCCGTTCTCGTTCGGCTTGGTCAAACCCAGTTTTGATTGTCCCTAAGAAGGATGGTTCTGTCAGATTTTGTTTGGACTCAAGGCGCTTGAACAGCGTTACTCTGGCTGATTCCTATCCTCTTCCGTATATTTCACGTATTTTAGATAAACTTAGGGGTGCTCGTTTTATTTCATCAATAGATTTGTCCAAATCGTTTTGGCAGATTCCCTTGGATAAGGAATCCTGTCCTAAAACGGCTTTCGTTGTACCAGGCCACGGTTTATTTGAATTTGTGAGGATGCCATTTGGTCTCAAGAATGCTCCCAGCGAATTGCAGCGTCTTGTGGATGCCCTTTTTGGTCCTGAGTTCGACGAGAACGTATTTTGCTATCTCGATGATTTGATTATTATTTCAGAGAATTTTGAATCACATTTGAAGATTTTGATTAAAATTTATGAACGTTTAAGAGATGCGGGCCTAACAGTTAACCTCAAAAAATGTGAGTTTTGTAAAGAAGAGTTGAAATATCTAGGTTATATCGTAGACGCGAAAGGTCTTCGTACAGACCACGTTAAATTAGAATGTATTCGAACGTACCCTACCCCTAAAAATTCTAAACAAATTAAAGCTTTTATAGGTCTGTGCGGTTATTACAGGCGTTTTATTAAAGATTTCTCTACTATTGCGGCCCCGTTGACTAAACTCACTGGTTCTAGAATGGGAATAAGTAATTTTTCATGTTCTCCAGAAGCAGAAAACGCGTTTAAAGAATTAAAAAAAGCTCTTACTTCTGCTCCCGTTATTAGCTGCCCAGATTTTTCTTTGCCCTTTACTATACATTGCGACGCGAGCAACGTTGGAATCGGCGGCGTGCTTACCCAGGTGTTCGACGGTGAAGAACATCCTGTTTCTTTTTTCTCTAGGTGTTTAAATGTTCACGAGAGAAACTATGGCGTTACGGAGCGCGAACTCCTTGCGGTGTTAGACTCGGTGAATCATTTCAGGCCTTACGTAGAAGGAGTTCATTTCACAGTGGTAACGGATCACTCCAGTTTGCAGTGGTTGGTTTCGTTGTCCAATCCAACTGGTAGACTAGCTCGTTGGTCTACGCGTCTTTCTCAGTATTCTTTTGATGTGGTGCACAGAAAAGGAAAATTGAATACTGTTCCAGATGTTCTTTCTCGTAAAGATGATTTTACTGTTGCTGCCTTAGATTCTACGCCAACAATTTCTGATAGTTGGTATAATAATTTGTTTTCCAATTGTATGAATAATCCACAACGATTCAATAATTTCCAAGTTAAAGATAATTGTTTATTTAGACATTCTAAATCTCGTTTCGATTTGCAGGAGGATACAGCCTGGAAGTTGGTTGTGCCTTTTGAGGACCGTAACGCAATTTTAAGTAAAGAACACGAGTCTATTAATTCTTGCCACCCAGGTGTATTCAGAACATATAAGAAAGTCCAACTACGTTATTTTTGGCCGGGTTTGTACAATGATGTCAAAAAATTTGTTAATAAGTGTAAAACGTGCAAAGCACATAAAATAAATACATCAGCGCCGGCGGGTATTTCTACGAATCCTAAAATAGTCAACAGACCGATGCAAATGTTGTCTATCGATCTTGTTGGTCCTCTTCCACGTAGTTACGCGGGATTTATGTATATTTTATCGGTTGTTGACGTCTTTTCGAAATACACTTGGATTTTTCCGCTAAGAAATGCTACTGCTAAAAGCATTGTAAAAAATGTTGAACAATTCATTTTTCTGGTTCACGGTGTTCCTCAAACCTTTGTGTGTGATAATGGTAAACAATTTATTTCAAAAGAGTTTAAACAATTGTTGTCCGATTATAATGTTCCTATGCCTTTTTATAACGCGTATTACACCCCGCAAAACAATGTAGTCGAGCGGTATAACCAAACTGTCGGGACTGCTTTGTCTATCTTGACCGAGTCTGACCATCGTAATTGGTCTAGGTTTCTGCCTCAGATACAGTCAGCCTTGAATAATTCTGTTAATTTTGCTACAGGCTTCACGCCTTTTTTCCTCATGCACGGCAGGGAACAAATTATTGACGGTAATTTACATAAATTTAATATTTCTTCTAGTCTCACGGACATACCTTTAGATCAGTCTAGACCCGATTTTGCAAAGAAGTTGGAAGACTTAGTTCCTATTTATGAACAAGTTTCAAATGCATTAGTACAAGCCTTTAAAAAGAATGCCCAACATTATAATTTACGCCGTAAATCCGTGGTTTATGATATAGGTGATGTCGTTTGGAGGAAGAATTTTGTTCAATCCAGTGGTCCGGATTACTTTTCTCATAAGTTGGCACCAAGATTCGTGCGTAATGTTATAAAAAATAAAGTTTCAGATTTAGTATACACCTTGGCAGATATGCAAGGTAAAATTGTAGGCAATTTTCACGTAAAAGATATTGTTCGGGTAGATTAGTTTTGTTTTTTTTCCTTTAAGGAAGCCAATGTTTTAGTGTGTAGGCCTACCAACCCTTCACATTATGGCATTTGTTTCTTTTGTGACTGTTCTGTTCTCATGATTTGGAGTTTGGTACCTCCATTTCTTGTGCTCAGTACGGACACTAAAATCTAGTTTATCGACGATAAACCGTTTATTTACCCTCGGTAAACTGGAACGTGATCCTTGTGGTCACTGGCGCCCAAATTTTGTTAGTTAAGTCTTTCTTTCTTCGTTACTATGTTTTTTCTTGTTATTAATGACATACACTAGTTTCGAGATTTTGGTAGTTTCAAATATTTGATTATATTGGTTATAATACACTTAGTTACATACATGCACACACATTGATTTATTTCTTGGTTCCGTCTGTATAACGGATTATGTTGTAATGTTTTTATTTTTAAGTTTAAGCCCTTCTTTCTTTAGTCCACTGGAGGCCCTTTTATTGAACCTCCAGGGAACTTGAGAATGTATATCTTGGAATTTTGTGTTTCAGAGACTTGAGCTACTTTCTGATGCACAAAAGTTCTGTTAGTTCTTTTATTGTTAGTTTGTATTTCATAAACTTTAAGTATGGTATTGCTTTCCTAAAAGTTCTTTAAATAAGTCTTAGTTCATAAGAAAGTTGTTTTGTCTCTAACAAAGTAAGTACTGCTTTGGCGTGCTTAACTAGTAATTAATTCCTTTGGTATTATCACTTTGCCTCTAATACAGGAAAATGTGTTTCTGTTTAGTTTTTAAGTCTAAATGTGATAAACATTAGAGTCTTACTGTTAATACCAGTATTAGACTATAAATTAAGTATTACTAGTGTCATTCATTAAATTTTGGATTGATCACCCCTCGAATAGTGTCAACTCACTGAAAGCCATAGTTGATCACACAATTTTGTTTTGTTTGTACAAGAAATGCTGACGTTTTGTCTACACTTGGAGTGTTTTTTTAAGGAATGCCAGCTTGGGTATTGCCTTGGTCTCTTTTCTTTTACAATCAATGTCACTCTGTTGAGTGTTTGCTGCAGATTATTATATGGATTTTTGTATATCCTAAGGTATGAGCTTAACTTACTAGTTTCTGTTTTGCTTTTTAGTACCATTTGACTTTGGTCATGAACTGATTGATAAATAGATAGGTATTGTGTTATGTAAACCCTATTCTGTCCACCTTGATTGGCAGGTATTTATTGTTTTATAAATCCTGACCTGATTTGACTTTCGCAAAAAGAATAATTTGAATATTATTCTTGTTTGACGACTCTGTTACTTATTGGTATTTCTTCAGAATTGTAAATCCTGGTTCAATAACGAACGATAAACAAAAAAAATGATGGATAAATAATCCAATACAAACCCCTACTCTGGTCACGTCTAATAGACAGTTTTTAAACTGATTCTATACTACTAATAACACAGAAAAGTATTTTCTTGTGTACTAATTTTGCCTACTTTGAACTCCATTGTTCTAAATTGTAAAAAAAATGTATATCTATAAAGATATTTTCATTATATATGATTGTTTAATTTTAAGTATTGTTTAATTTTAAGTTTTGTCATAAGACTGTTAAACCGGATGGACTTAGTTAGATAGGTTTCTCATTGTGCTATTTAATTATAGCGTAAATTCAGTGTAAGTGAGGGCTGTTTAACCACCCTAAAGTGAAGCCAAATTGGCCTTGATTTCCTGTGCAAGGAAAAGTGATCTTGTTTTTTTTCTTTATTATTAAGAAATTTATTTTTAAGAAATTTAGTTTTTAAGAAACTTAATTCTAAGTTGTTATTTATAACTACTAATTATTGTTTATGTTTTCATTTTTCTAGACACCTGATGGACTCATAGTTTAGTTTATTAGTGGTCTTAGTTGTTCATGTTTGAGGGCAAACATTTTGTGGGAAGGGGGGAATTGTCACATAAATATTTTGTGACAAGTTTAGTTCTTGCTTAATTGGGGTTATTTTGTCTATGGTGTTTTTTCTCGAACTTTGGCAATATTTTGAAGGAAGGAAGGACAGTTTTGTTGATGGTCACTTCCTCCCCCGGTGAGGAAGGCCTGCTGATCGGTGGATCCAGTCCCTCTCCTTTAAAGGGGCTTGAATCTGAGTTAATCATGTGAATAGGAGTTATAATTTCTTTTAAAAAAGGCGCGGGGTGTTTATCCATTCACGAACAGTTCGTGTTTGTTATTATTTTAGTGGGGAATAGGGAATCCCGCTTTTATTGAGTGTTGGCCGATGGTCATGTCGGAGTGCTCGTGTTTCGGACTTGAAACCGAGATGGGTTTGGTCCTAGCTGTGGCTGGTTGTTCTTGGCGGAGTGTCCCCGTGTCGCAAGAGAACAGATTGCTGTCTTGGCTCCGTTGAAGAGTCTGGTCGACTACCACGTGCTGCAGGCCTGATGCCCCTGCAGGCGTCCATTGAAGGAGCTGCGTTCTCCCGCTGCCACTAAGAATACGGATTGCTGTCTTGGCTCCGTTGAAGAGTCTGGTCGACTACCACGTGCTGCAGGCCTGATGCCCCTGCAGGCGTCCATTGAAGGAGTTGCGTCCTCCTGCTTCCACCAAGGGAAGGATGTCCTGGCTTTCGTCTCGGGTCCGTTCCCCACTGCCGAGAGCAAGTCTTCGTTCGCTATCCGTTGTCGTTCTTTCGTTTTACGTTAAGTTAGTTTAGTTTGATTCAGGAGTCCATCGGGTATGTGCCTATATTTATTTCTATGGGTACAATGTTTATCATCTGTACTGCTTTGTTGTAACTCTTGTTGTTTCAATATATTTTCCATTAAGAATTCATTCTTATTATTTATGATTACCCAACTTACTTGACAGGAAATTAATCCCACAATCATGAGATGAGATCTCTGCTCTACCGTTTTTGTAAACATTGGAATGTTACAACAATATACATTGCATTTGGCGACCCAGCCTTTTCCTTACATTACACACGTCTTTGTCAAATGTAAGCTAAATATCAAATCTCTCATATATCAGTGCACTGTGACAGATCACTACGCTACTATCACCTCCATTTCTCATAAAATTCAAAAATTACCAGCATCCACTATACAACTAAAGAAAATTTCTTATGACACTCTCTTCAAACTGGTTTCCAATGAAAACTGGTCAAATTTCTACAAAATTAGCGATCCAAACTTAGCGTGTGAATCTCTCATCAACATCCTACATAAGCATCTGAAAAATGCCACATCCCACACACACAACAATCAAAGTAGTCGTACAACTAAACTAAAACCTTGGATAACTACTGGTATTTTACACTGTATCCGCAAACGTGATAAACTTCATAAATATTGTAAAAATAACCCCACTGATTACGAATCTCTCTTATTTTATAAAAGATACAGAACTGCCTGTAAAAAAATAACCTGTACGGCCAGAGAAGATTATTATAGGAAACAGATAGAGGAAGCTGCGAATGATAATAAAAAATCTGGAACATTGTCAAAGAAATATGCTACACCGACAAAATTACCACACCCATAAATAAAATAACCATCACAAATAAAACACTAAATGCAACCGAAAATTCAGAAACAATCGCAAATCACTTCAACCAATTCTTCTCTACAATCGGATCGGATCTAGCAAATAATATTTTAAAAAGAAATAGCAAGTCTGAAAATAATCTTGCAAATACTATCTTTCTCGATAATCTGAGTTATGACCCTTTCAATCTCACACTAACAACAGAACAAGAAATCACTGAAATCATCAATTCACTCAAAAATACACACTCCACGGGAGTTGACAATATATCCACTAAACTAATTAAACACCTTAAACCAATCATTGCTAAGCCCCTTGTATACATCACAAATCTAAGTTTTCGAACTGGCCTTTTCCCAAACACTCTAAAACATTCAACAATTATTCCTATCTTTAAATCAGGGGACAGATCAATCGTCAATAACTATAGACCAATATCTCTACTGAGTCCAATCTCTAAAATAATCGAAAAAACAGTAAAACAAAGGCTCTACAAGTTTCTCGAAGAAAATAAAATCCTGTCAAAAAACCAATACGGCTTCCGCAAAGGTCTTAGTGCATCAGATGCAATTGCAGCTTTTACTAAATTAATTTCTGATAACCTCGATAAAAGTCGCAAGCCCCTCGCTGTATTCTTGGATCTGGCTAAAGCCTTTGACACTGTATCTCACCGCATACTTTTGAAAAAACTCTCACAGATAGGAATAAAAGGTGTTCCTCTTAAATGGTTTGAGAGCTATCTAACAAATAGGTCCCAGTCAACTATTATTAACTCCGCTAAAGAGTATAGAAGTACAAGTTTGCCAATCACATATGGCGTGCCCCAAGGCAGTGTGTTGGGCCCACTTCTGTTTCTAATATACATTAACTCGTTATGCAATTTGGATACTGGTGGCACTATAATATCTTTTGCCGATGATACGGTTATCATATTTGCAGATGAAAATTTGAATTCAGCATTTGAAAAAGCAAATCATGGTATAAATGAAATAAAACACTGGTTAGATTCCAACCTCCTCACTCTAAATATTGAGAAAACTAAATACTTACTTTTTTCCATACGCAAACCTAATCTCCCTCAAAACTATCATAAACTTACCATACATTCATGTTCACAGAACTTCAACATGGCTACATCACCTCACAAAAATTGTTCATGCGATAACCTTATAATATCAAACGAAATTAAGTACTTGGGGGTCATTATAGACAATCAACTGCGATGGGAGGCCCATATAAATTCTACAACAAAAAGGCTTCGCAAATTATGCTACATTTTCTACTCTCTCAGATCTATCCTTAACCTACAAACACTAAGATGTGTATACTTTGCACTTTTTCAATCAATTACTACATATGGTATAGTGGGATGGGGAGGTTGTGCAAAAACGATTCTTCATCCCATGGTTTTAATTCAAAAACTGTTACTAAGGATAATATTCAAATGTAAGCCAACAAACCCATCAGAACCACTTTTTAGAAAACTCAGAATATTAGATATTCGACAATTATATGTTAAGACCATTCTCATATACATACGGAAAAATGACTTGGTGAATAAAACACAACAAAAAATTAACACCCGTTACTCGTCACACCTAAAATGTAAAATTCCCCAAACGAAAACAGCTTTCGCCCAGCGGCAGTTTTCTTATATTGCTCCCAAAATATTCAACTCGCTGAGTATTGATATCAGAAAATCAAAAACTCACAATTTGTATGTCATAAGTGTTCAAAATTGGTTATTTATAAAGGGAAGGAACTTTTTCAAGGAATGCCTGCCATCATTAAATTAAGCTCATTTTCTTTATTAGTCATTTTTGTTATTCATTCAATTCTGTAAAGAAAAAAGTTTAATAATTAATTAATTAATCTTTATTTTCATTATTTTAACAAGTAAAGTAACCTATTTATTTGCTGATTGTGTTCATTTTATCTCATTAATATCAACAGTTTAAAATACGGTTGATGTACACTTGAGCAATCTACTGAACTGGGAACCAGTAAAAGTGTCACCCTTTATACACATACATTGCATGTAAGAAAAAAAATACTTAGATTAACAAGTTATCAAATATTACATTTATATAATTATATAAACCTATGTATATAAATTTCGACTACCATAATACGGGCGTGTGTCTAGTGTGGTAGTCGAAAAGCATGTAAAAACTGTACACATTAATATTTCATGAATAAAGAAAAAAAAAAAAAAAAAAAAACTGTAATTACAAAGGGTCTGCGAAATGATGGACAAGAAATTTATTTTACCTGGCCACACTCACATGATAAGATCATTCTAGGATTGAAAAGGCCAACAAAAATTAGTGATGTTCCCATTATGCCACAATGGTTTCTAGAGTATCAATTTGTTCGATTGGTGAGAGGGAAACACTTTACTGTCATTGATGATTGAGATGGTTTAGGATTGAGAAAATGACACAAATAATTTCTGGGCTTTTTCAGGTTTTTTCGGAACTTGTTTAATAAAGAAATATATAGACGTTGATGTGAACTAGATGAAAATATAGTAGAAAAATACATTGGGTGTTTTAAATTTCAAGTACACATTGGACAAACATTACCCAGGGAGATTTAAGAGAGAAGAAACTGTGTGTGTGGAGGCAAAACATGATAAGTCACCAAACTACAATTCATAGCTTAATCACATAATCTAGTCAAAAATGCAATATGTGTCTTGATTTCTAGATCTTTAGAGCACAAATTACTGAAAGAATATATCTTTTGAATCTGATTTTCAACAGTGTTTAAAGTCAATATTTCCTATCTTTTAAAGTTCAGTAAATCGGACATTTCAACTTTTGCCATAACACGACAGAAATAATAAATCATAACATGTCCTCAAAAGATTAAAGAACGTAAATAAATGAAGTGATTATATCACTTCATTTATATTATATATACATATAAGTAACAATTGTGTCATCAAATAATCTTTCCATTGTTTAAATCCGTTTAACCGTTCTAAAATAAAAATGAGAGGAAAAGTGAGTCTAACCGTCTCTAAGTTGAAAAATGTCATAAATCAAAAATATAACGCCGGCGGTAGTAGCGCGCAAGTACCACCGGTCCCAAGTACAACTAGTGTGACGTCCCAACTCCCAAAGTAATATATAATCCCGGCAGTAGTAGCGCGCAAGTACCACTGGTGCCAAGTACAACTAGTGTGACGTCCCAACTCCCAAAGTAATATATAATCCCGGCAGTAGTAGCGCGCAAGTACCACCGGTGCCAAGTACAACTAGTGTGACGTCCCAACTCCATAAATAATAAATAATCCCTGCAGTAGTAGCGCGCAAGTACCACCGGTGCCAAGTACAACTAGTGTGACGTCCCAACTCCCAAAGTAATATATAATCCCGGCAGTAGTAGCGCGCAAGTACCACCGGTGCCAAGTACAACTAGTGTGACGTCCCAACTCCATAAATAATAAATAATCCCTGAAGTAGTAGCGCGCAAGTACCACCGGTGCCAAGTACAACTAGTGTGACGTCCCAACTCCCAAAGTAATATATAATCCCGGCAGTAGTAGCGCGCAAGTACCACCGGTGCCAAGTACAACTAGTGTGACGTCCCAACTCCCAAAGTAATATATAATCCCGGCAGTAGTAGCGCGCAAGTACCACCGGTCCCAAGTACAACTAGTGTGACGTCCCAACTCCCAAAGTAATATATAATCCCGGCAGTAGTAGCGCGCAAGTACCACCGGTGCCAAGTACAACTAGTGTGACGTCCCAACTCTCAAAGTAATATATAATCCCGGCAGTAGTAGCGCGCAAGTACCACTGGTGCCAAGTACAACTAGTGTGACGTCCCAACTCCCAAAGTAATATATAATCCCGGCAGTAGTAGCGCGCAAGTACCACCGGTGCCAAGTACAACTAGTGTGACGACCCAACTCCCAAAGTAATATATAATCCCGGCAGTAGTAGCGCGCAAGTACCAACGGTGCCAAGTACAACTAGTGTGACGTCCCGACTCCCAAAGTAATATATAATCCCGGCAGTAGTAGCGCGCAAGTACCACCGGTCCCAAGTACAACTAGTGTGACGTCCCAACTCCCAAAGTAATATATAATCCCGGCAGTAGTAGCGCGCAAGTACCACCGGTGCCAAGTACAACTAGTGTGACGTCCCAACTCCCAAAGTAATATATAATCCCGGCAGTAGTAGCGCGCAAGTACCACCGGTGCCAAGTACAACTAGTGTGACGTCCCAACTCCATAAATAATAAATAATCCCTGAAGTAGTAGCGCGCAAGTACCACCGGTGCCAAGTACAACTAGTGTGACGTCCCAACTCCCAAAGTAATATATAATCCCGGCAGTAGTAGCGCGCAAGTACCACCGGTGCCAAGTACAACTAGTGTGACGTCCCAACTCCCAAAGTAATATATAATCCCGGCAGTAGTAGCGCGCAAGTACCACCGGTCCCAAGTACAACTAGTGTGACGTCCCAACTCCCAAAGTAATATATAATCCCGGCAGTAGTAGCGCGCAAGTACCACCGGTGCCAAGTACAACTAGTGTGACGTCCCAACTCTCAAAGTAATATATAATCCCGGCAGTAGTAGCGCGCAAGTACCACTGGTGCCAAGTACAACTAGTGTGACGTCCCAACTCCCAAAGTAATATATAATCCCGGCAGTAGTAGCGCGCAAGTACCACCGGTGCCAAGTACAACTAGTGTGACGACCCAACTCCCAAAGTAATATATAATCCCGGCAGTAGTAGCGCGCAAGTACCACCGGTGCCAAGTACAACTAGTGTGACGTCCCAACTCTCAAAGTAATATATAATCCCGGCAGTAGTAGCGCGCAAGTACCACCGGTGCCAAGTACAACTAGTGTGACGTCCCAATTCTCAAATTAATATATAATCCCGGCAGTAGTAGCGCGCAAGTACCACTGGTGCCAAGTACAACTAGTGTGACGACCCAACTCCCAAAGTAATATATAATCCCGGCAGTAGTAGCGCGCAAGTACCACCGGTCCCAAGTACAACTAGTGTGACGACCCAACTCCCAAAGTAATATATAATCCCGGCAGTAGTAGCGCGCAAGTACCACCGGTGCCAAGTACAACTAGTGTGACGTCCCAACTCCCAAAGTAATATATAATCCCGGCAGTAGTAGCGCGCAAGTACCACTGGTCCCAAGTACAACTAGTGTGACGTCCCAACTCCCAAAGTAATATATAATCCCGGCAGTAGTAGCGCGCAAGTACCACCGGTGCCAAGTTTTTTTTTTTTTTTTTTTTTTTTCTTTATTCATGAAATATTAATGTGTACAGTTTTTACATGCTTTTCGACTACAACACTAGACACACGCCCGTATTATGGTAGTCGAAATTTATATACATAGGTTTATATAATTATATAAATGTAATATTTGATAACTTGTTAATCTAAGTATTTTTTTTCTTACATGCAATGTATGTGTATAATAGGTGACACTTTTACTGGTTCCCAGTTCAGTAGATTGCTCAAGTGTACATCAACCGTATTTTAAACTGTTGATATTAATGAGATAAAATGAACACAATCAGCAAATAAATAGGTTACTTTACTTGTTAAAATAATGAAAATTAAGTAGAAATTATGAAAATGAACTTGTTGAAATAATGAAAATAAAGATTAATTAATTAATTATTAAACTTTTTTCTTTACAGAATTGAATGAGAAACAAAAATGACTAATAAAGAAAATGAGCTTAATTTAATGATTGCAGGCATTCCTTGAAAAAGTTCCTTCCCTTTATAAATAACCAATTTTGAACACTTATGACATACAAATTGTGAGTTTTTGATTTTCTGATATCAATACTCAGCGAGTTGAATATTTTGGGAGCAATATAAGAAAACTGCCGCTGGGCGACTGGTACAACTAGTGTGACGTCCCAACTCCCAAAGTAATATATAATCCCGGCAGTAGTAGCGCGCAAGTACCACCGGTCCTAAGTACAACTAGTGTGACGTCCCAACTCCCTATACAAATGTCAGTTTGACCCTGGTAATAAAATCTTTGCGATTCATTCAAGGATAAATAAACCATCCTGTCACTTCGAAAGCAATCAACAATGTTCTTAAAAATTGTTTTGACAGCATCGCCAATCCATTGTAAGAATATTATGTACTAAATACACAATTTGGCTGTCCTGAAACGGGAATCCTTCCCAGTTGGACAGACAAAGGTTCATTTTGTATGGTATTATAGTTTTATTTATTTATTTTATATATATATATATATATATATATATATATATATATATATATATATATATATATATATATATAATGTAGAATAATGTTCTCGGTTTACCCGCGTAAAGTAGTCCTTAAAACTTTACGCGGGTAAACCGAGAACATTATTCTACATCTTACACCCGTGAAAACCTTAACCATAATATATATATAATATATATATATATAAAATAAATAAATATAACTCTGTGGCGAACCTCGTCAAAATCAGTAGACCTCCAGGTAGGTCTTTACTATAATCAATAGACCTCTAGGTAGGTCTTTACTTTAATCAGTAGACCTCTAGGTAGGGCTTTACTATAATCAGTAGACCTCTAGGTAGGTCATTTCTATAATCAGTAGACCTCTAGTAGCCCAGTCAATGAAGGTTTTGTGTCGGAACTAATTCCCCGGAAGCTGAATTTTTCACAGATGTTAGAAGACCTTTAGACATGTATTTTTACAAAAGTCCCCGACTTTCCCCCTTGTGCTTCCTTCCCCACCCCCTCTTGAATATATTTTTCAAAGCCTTTCGGAATACGCTAATATCTCCTTAATGGTTTTATAAAATAAGATTATTTATTTTTTGTTTAATTTAATATTAGTTATTCTAAAAAATTGTATTCTTTCATTTTTACGAGAAAAGCTTTACAATCTCTACAATTTATTAGTAAAGGAAAAATATCAGTTTTTAAAATAGTATTTCAGAATATATTTGCACATAACTTTTTTCTGAGCATGTTAACAAAAAAAATAAATCAACAAAACTTGTAGACAATATTTTTAGCTATAAAATAATGTATACAATGATGGGTTTTAATTTATAATAAGGCACGTAGGGTGTTAATAAGGAGCACGGCGCGTGGCGGCTCGAACGCGCAGCGGTTCGCGGCGCAGCGAGAAATTACAAAAACCTAAGGAAAGTAATGATTAATTCATGTGTTTGCTATTTTTATAACAAATTCATTTAACGTTGAAGAGTTTTATTGTTATTTACCAGTTTTAGTTCGGAGGGGAGGGGGGTAATATAAATATTTTCCCCTGCCCAATGAAGCGCTTTCATTATCCACCAACTGCCGTGCCCCGGTCTGGCTAAACAGTCATATTATGTTGTATGATTGTTTGTTACTTATTATTTAAATAAAGTTATGTGAAATAAGCCAAAAATACCTACAACAGCGTGGGACTACCCTTTCACAACATTAAAATATTACAGAACTTATGTTATGACGAAGTTCTAAAAAATCTTTTGTGGAAATTCTCACTTGTTTTATTATGTGCACCTCATTTATGTGCACATCAACAATAAAATAACGAAACAACAAATCACTTAAAATAGTCCATAAATCTAAAATGGTTTACTTTCAAACAAGCTTCTTAAAATATACCTCAAAAAATATTATAATGACAAAACGGTGCGTAAATTATATTATATACTTTTCAATATTGTCTATGACAAAATTAGGCAAATATTCAAATAATTTTCTAGTCAAGAGAGTCTTCCATTTATTCGTCATACTGGGGTGTGTTCAGACATGATAATCCGTTACGGTTGTAGCACATGGCAGAGCAGGTAAATCCAGATTTTCTGCAGCCACAGTAATTTCCACATCCAGACTTGCAGGAACAGGACACAAGAGAAAGAAGGTCATCAGAAGCAAATGGTTTCAAAAATTTCTTGTTTCCACCATTTTCATACCTCCATCCCCAGTTTATAGAGTTTAGTTTGTTTCCTAACCAAAACCGTGCTTGCAAATAAACTCTCAACAAATGTTGATGACACGATTCTGAAGTCGGTGGTAGTTTTGCCATGTCAAATTTAGATTTAAAAGCTGATTCTGTCGTTAGTCTGGTAAACTTATAGTATCAAGCTTCGTTTCAATTAGAGTAGCTACCAAGACCATACACGGCGAGAGCGAATTTTTCTCCATTTTGCAACTAGTTTTCTTCTGTTGCATCTTTTCCCAGAAATGCCTCAGCTGCGCGTTTTGCTTCGGGATTGTTTTTCATCATGTCAACAGCTTTTATCTTTCCTGACCCATATAAAGATGGGGTCGTACCACAGCCCGTAATGGCATGGGTAAATGGCATGTGTTTTCGAATAGCTTTATTTAACACTATAGGTTTCTCTATGATGTAGAAAGTTCTTGAAGAGGCCTTTCCACCAACATCTTTACAGAAAAAAATAGATTTTCCTTCAGGAGCAAGACTTACAAGTAATACCAAAAGATCACTATCCGTGCCAACAACAATCACCTTTGAGAAGATGTTGAGTTGTTCGATGCCGGTTAGTACAATGTCAACATCGGCATCACCCGCGGCCGTGACTGTTTTCAAACCAGATTCACTAAATTCATGACACAGTGCTTCAATCATTATTTTTGTTGTTTTTCTTATTAGATAAGAAAGCTTCCTTCTTAGTCAAACAACGTGTAGTGAAGTTTAATTCAATATCGCACGATGAGTTGCTAGCCGATCTTCGTCTTTGCTCTTCATATTTTACAGTTGGTTCTTCAGGGTATCCATCGAAAACGACAATAGAATGTTTGCCAAATTTAGTATGAACGAAACGTGAGTATGATTTAATGATGTCTCCGGAAGTAGTTTAAGTTTGCCAAACAACAGAGTGTAGGAGGTATCCCCCATCGATGACTATTGCAGCATTTTCCAAATCAACTTCGTCATGAATACTTTCGCTAAATACTTTCGCTATTCATGATTTTGTTCCTTTACGAAGGGAGACTTCATCAAAAATAGATGGTGTCTTGAAGCCAATTCATATCCTAAGTAGGTCTAAAGTTTGCTAGGACTATCACTAATGCATAGTATTCTGTTAAATAGCTGCTGGGGGTTTACTGCAACTTGTCTCGTCCTAACAGTTGCGGATTTGAATCTTGCTGGGTAGTCACCATGTCTATCCTTTTCAGCCGTATATCTCCAAAATTACATCCTTTCATTTTTTGCATAACTGCCAGGCCCACCTCAAAAGCGTTATCACAATTGACACTATTATCTGAAATAAACCCTGAAGATAAAGACACCAGCTCCCCCGAGAGCTTGGTGAACGGGCTGTGGTGTCTTAGCCATGATGTAGATTTTCCTATATCTAGCTCATCCCTTTTCTTTTGTGATTCACGGAGCTCAACATGCTGTTCAGTAATATTAAATTCTATACCGATGAATTCTTCAATGCTCTCTTGCACTTTCACGCAGTAAGCGGTTCCAAGTTTCCACTTTGACATAGCGCTGTCAGTGATTTCGCGCCCATGTGTCAAACCTCCTACTGACTTCATTGGTCGCATGAGACACTGCTCGATGATCATGTCCGTCCACGTACCGGACGAATATCTGTCGCTTCTTCTTATTGTAAAGTACCCATTTTCAGTGAATAGTTTATATTCTCCTTAATTCTGTCTTCACTTGCTTCAGTATATGAAATCGTCTCTTTTAGATTGTCATTATTATTAACCTCCTCCATATCTTTTTTCCACGTAACTAAATCTCGATACATATTTTCTATTTGTCTTAATTTCCCATCAATATCTCGGTATTGTTCTCTCATTACGTGGACAAGAGACGCTGCTGTTAAAGTGTAGGCTCTGTTTGCCCGAGAATATTTATGTCCATGGAGCATGTGGGTTACTGTTGAGGACGCATAAACTGATTCCCATAAATTTCCCACATACCTTTATTTAAATAATAAGTAACAAACAATCATACAACATAATATGACTGTTTAGCCAGACCGGGGCACGGCAGTTGGTGGATAATGAAAGCGCTTCATTGGGCAGGGGAAAATATTTATATTACCCCCCTCCCCTCCGAACTAAAACTGGTAAATAACAATAAAACTCTTCAACGTTAAATGAATTTGTTATAAAAATAGCAAACACATGAATTAATCATTACTTTCCTTAGGTTTTTGTAATTTCTCGCTGCGCCGCGAACCGCTGCGCGTTCGAGCCGCCACGCGCCGTGCTCCTTATTAACAGCCTACGTGCCTTATTATAAATTAAAACCCATCATTGTATACATTATTTTATAGCTAAAAATATTGTCTACAAGTTTTGTTGATTTATTTTTTTTGTTAACATGCTCAGAAAAAAGTGATGTGCAAATATATTCTGAAATACTATTTTAAAAACTGATATTTTTCCTTTACTAATAAATTGTAGAGATTGTAAAGCTTTTCTCGTAAAAATGAAAGAATACAATTTTTTAGAATAACTAATATAAAATTAAACAAAAAATAAATAATCTTATTTTATAAAACCATTAAGGAGATATTAGCGTATTCCGAAAGGCTTTGAAAAATATATTCAAGAGGGGGTGGGGAAGGAAGCACAAGGGGGAAAGTCGGGGACTTTTGTAAAAATACATGTCTAAAGGTCTTCTAACATCTGTGAAAAATTCAGCTTCCGGGGAATTAGTTCCGACACAAAACCTTCATTGACTGGGCTATTAACCATTTCTACGATCATTCGGTCCTCATGCCCACACTATTGCATTCTTCACATCCAACCGCTATTATTATTATTACACCGCTTATAATACTTACTCAATAAATAGATAGCACGTCAAATATCTAAAATACTGTTTTAAAGTGATTAGATCTATGTACTTACATTTAAAATGGTTCCAATGGCATAGCCAAATCATTTATGGGGCACACGTATTAGTAAACATAAATAACAAATTAAGTAAAATATGATTTGGGATTTCCTAGTGCTGATAATAAACTTTATGACTTTATGAGTAAAGTGTGACAGTATTATATGTTTTAATTCAGAAAATTCACACAGCTTACGAATTATTACTAATATGAGCAGAATGTTTGACCATTTTTTGCATAGTGTGAAAATGACATAGTTTGTATCCATGAAATTAATACACTGAGAGAATAAATATTTTCGATTAATTAAAAATCTCTTAAAAATATTCGTATTCGATAACACGGGATGCACTCGTAACTATACTCAACATATGTAACTAATAGGACGTAAAGAAATTAATATCAAGCACAAGCCTGGCTGAATAAATCTAATTGCGCCCGCAAAGCGAGTGGCATTAAAACTGTCCGATAGCTAATTGGGAATATAACAGCCTATTAGATGTGAATTCATAATTGATCAAACATTGCCGTGTGTGTTGTACAAGTGCGGGGATCGGTGTTTCAGTATAATCATTAGTGAAATTAATGTCCAGTACCGGGTAAAAGAACTGTTAACAACTAGGCGTGCTCGATGCGTTTTGGTACTGATTACAATAAAAAATAGAATTAAATAAATATAGTCCGCCTCAGCACAGGACACCCTAGTGAGGAGTATTATGATCCGGTAAAGCTCGGCTCGGTTGGAATGTGGAGCTTAGCGCGGCTTAGAACATAATCCGTACATATGTAGGTCAGAAGTCTAAATATCGGCAATATTACACGTATTGTCTATGATTTTATTAGAGAAAAGTACTTTATTTTTTAGTGGTATATTAATACTATTACGTCATCGCGAGATCGAGAGCTTTCAAAATGTCAAATGTTTAGGCGGGCTAATTTACGAGTTTATTAGTTAGATATGTGCGTGGTTTAAGAAGAGTGTTTTCCTAATGCATTTTTAAGGAACAAGTACACATTTCCGTATACATTATTATAAAAGAACTAAAGCTGCAATATGATCCACAACACGGATGAACTGGCGGCAAGGAGTGCCCTCAGATCTCCAGATCTAAGGCGGAATACAACCGTCGGTCAGTCCACGGTTTCGAATGTGATCCCATCGTCAGCGGGCACGTGGTTTAGAATCACGCATTTAGCGTTATTACGGGAGAGTATAATATTTAAAGGTTATTTACGGTTGAAGACCAAATTCATCCAGACGCGTATAGCAGGATTACTTAGAGCATGGCTTCCGTTTCACCCTCTTTACTCGGGTTTATAGAATAATCACATTCCACAACGCCATAATACACCACGCACTTTTATGTTAATGCTAGAATTCACCTGCATCCTAACTATATCTCACAGATTAACATGACAGCCTTTAAAAATAATAATAATAAGCCTTTACAAATGTAATATTACAAATTAAAGTACACATATCTATTAACAAATGTTTACAAATATTTTATATAGAATAGTGGTAAAGTCTAAAATTAAAAATATTCTAAAATGTTTTTAAATAAAAAAAGTGAGAAATTTAAATAATGTACGAAGGAAATATGTCAAGATTGTTGTTTTTATAAGATACCATCTTTTTCTACTAAAGGTACTGCATGTATCAAAAAATATTGGAATCCTTCAGGTTTTGATTTTGTTAAACAACTCACACATTCTTCTGACTGGATCTCTAACACCAGCATCTGTGCGCGACCGGCTAATGTGGAATAAGTCATTACACCTAGTTGTTCTGGGTGCTATTTTAAAGTTTATTAGTTTGAGTAAGTCAGGATAGTCGATAACGTTATTGCAGACTTTATACAGGATCGTGAGATTAAGGTATGTTATAGAGAAAATGGAGACGTTATATTTCCATCTCACTTGTGTGACTCTGATGGATTCAACCCCCTGTCGAAGAGTTGCATAGGTTTTCAGTTTAGAACTTGAGGCGCTTGAGAGATTTACTCTCGACACTACCAGGAAGTGGTCACGTTTAACTTTAGTTCCTCTGAATACTCTTGTGTCTTCGATAACGGCTCTTAATCTAGAGTTAACTTCTAGTAAACTCAATCTAGAGTTGATTGATGTCTCTTTTCCTCTTTCTCTTTCCTCGTTCCACTCTGAACTACTACAAAGTACTTCAAGTATTCTGTTCCCAGTATTATTTGATCCTCTAACATACCCAGGGCCGACTCAAACAAACCATCCCCTCTAATTACAATTCAAGTCCCCTTCAATTTATAACCCTCATCGCTTTCAGAATTAGCAGGAGAGTAGCAAATAACAAAAACACCCTGTCAAACGAATTATTATTAAGCCACGCACCGCTCCCTTGTTAGTGCTCGAGTGGTTACAATCCTTTTTCTACTAATCCTTCAAATCCCGGCGCGGCGTGCGCAACTTTATTAATTTGTGTTATCTCATATTACTTTCAGTATCGCTCTGGTGCTAGGCCACCAACAGCTAATACTCCTCTCCACTTCCTGCAGCCTCACAACATACCCTTCAGTCACTTGCAGCATGCTCAAGACGGGTGGTGCGGTACATATAGGGTTGCCAGACGTCCTTTATTTTAAAGGACATCCTCTATTTCAGACCCAAAAATTGATCTTGTCCTCTAATTTAAAATCTTCAATAGAGGACAATACTTTGTCGTTTAATTTAGAAAAAAATAAATGAATCAGTGTGATTTCGCGCGATGTGCTGCGAGTCGAAATGCGGAACACGGTCGGGCAAATATTGGTCGGCGCCTATTTCCTCTGCTAGGTGAGGTGACGCGTGACGTTAGAGAGCGTGTTATTTCGTCTGTACGCAAGTAAATCGAATTAAATATGCCTTTTTTGGAATGGCAGTCCAGCAAATTCTTCAAAAAATGTCTACTTCTCAGGCTGAAATACACTACTATATTTTTGGAGTGGTATCAAAATGTACTGACATATATAGAATCGCGATTCCATTTCTCAGAAAACAGTAATATCCATTGTTTGCAGCCGCTGACACTGACGAAAGAAATTAAGTTCCAGGATTTGTGCATCATGGTATCAAAACTACAGATACCTAATATTAACCTTGATGCATTGTATGTAGAGTTCTGTATGTTAAAGCCTCTCCTGACGAAAATTTAGACGATAAGAAAATGTTCTTAAAATTTGGATTCAGATTCTCAAATCTACGGATGAAAACAAGAATCTGCTAAAAATAGTACAATACGTATTTTCCATCCCCGTTTCTAATGCCCAAGCCGAAAGGATTCTTTCCTTTTGTACGAATACGTGGACCAAAACCGAAATAAGTTAAATATTGATACATAAGCCAAAAGTAATACCAAGTATTAACTTTATTTATTACTTTAAATGCAAAATGACTAATTAAGGTCGTACTACTTACTTGGCTTCGATTTACATTGTGTATTAACATTGTTTTTTTATTAATAAATGTAACTACTGATACCATAACAGCATTTTATTAAAAAATATTGATGTCCTTTATTTTCATCATATGTCCTTTATTTAATCGTATCAAATCCTCTAATTCAGAAAACGGGAGCTGGCAACTCTAGTACATAGGTAGCATCGCACCGGCCGGTGACGGCATGTTTCCGAAATGAGTTATCTATTAACAACTGTATTGAACATTTCATTCAAAACATCCCTGGCGCTCCCCTCGTGTGTCTGCGGACGAAGGGGTGAACTGAATACACGGGGTTCCACCATATGAAAGAGGTGACGGGCCGCGCGGAGTGCAATATCAAGTAACCCCTATTTTTCTGGGAATTTATGCACTCGGTTACACCAACATTCTATTTTATTTTATTTCTAATTATTTGCGTTAAGGTACATTTACATTTAAATATTTTAGCATCATTTTTTATTTTATTTAAATCCTGTTGTCCCCCACTTTGGATACTTATTTATATTTTGGAACATTGGAAGTCACCTTCTGTATCACCATAAACAAAAGATTATAATGCTAGGTGCAATTGAAACTTTGTGATAAAATTGTGAAAATCTTAGGTTTCAAACTAGATTTCGTCAGTAACAAAAATGTTTATGTTTTCTATGTTGGACCATTTCACAATCGCACCCCTAATGTAGGTACTTATATGTTTATTCGATTCTCCGTTTTCCACCCTGATGTTGAAACTGAACTAGAATTAAGTGGATGTGTTAGGTTAGGTTAGCACAGTGTTTCCCACGGTGGGGCGTATGCCTCAGAGATGAGACACGTAGGCATTCTATATATAAAGGGGAATACTCACCAGTCATACAAAAAATGCCTGAGATGAACAAAATTGAAATATACGCCAAATTATTATTAAAATAAAATCAAACCCGTTACAATTTCATTAATTATCTAAAAACACAGAAACTGTGCAGGATGTAGCTGTCATTTTTTTATACATAATGTATACGTATAGTGAGGAAATCCATAATTGGTTTCTCAGTTAAGAAAATTGCACATGTATAAACCAACCAAGTAACTGTTAATTTTCCTAAAATAAAATATATAATCACAATAAGAACACAATACATGATTTTTACTAAGCATGAGTGCGATTTTGTAACAATAAGCTGAATATCTGTGAACATGAATTATCGCTGTAAGAACATGAAAATGGTTTATCCTAACTGTGAATGTGAATAACAAATTTGTCTTTTGTGAACATGAATAGTTACAGTAAGAACATGAGAATGGTTTTTCCTTAGTGTGAATGCGAATGTTTCCCACTAAGCTTGACTTCAGCGAACATGGATAGTTACAGAAAGAACACGAGAAAAGAGACGGGCTTTCCTTAGTATGAGTGTGAATGTGTCTTATTATGCTTGACTATGAATAATCACAGTAAGAAAATAAGAACAAAGTTTCCTTAGAATGAGTGAGAATGTTAAAAAAATGCCGGTGGGGCATCTGACTTTTGAAAAGACTACGGTGGGGCATGGCATAAAGAAGGCTGGGAAACACTGGGTTAGCACCTTTAAATGCTATAAGCTCTATTTATCGATAATGTGGCACGGTAATTTGAACATACTTACAGTATCACCCTGGTGAAATAGGCTAAACAGGGCTATATGGCTATAGCCCTGTTTGACCTCCTGCTCTGAATATACAGGTACCTTAATTTTAACTCAGATGTTGGTACAAACGGTTTGGTTAAAATAGAGTAAAGAAGAGTATTTTTAACTCCTAGGCCACAGGCGGTCATTACATTAAATCTGTTTTGTGGTTTCATTAGGATGCTAGCTTTTAATTTACTGAATATCCAATGAAAAATACTTTCATTGGATAAATAGATCATTTTTTTGAAGGTCAGCGGCTGAATTGGCACTATAGCGTTTTATATTTTTATTATTATTTGTATTTTCGGGTTTCGGCCCCACCCAGGCGTAGTGTGTTCAATTCCTCGGCTGGCTAAGTCCTCCATCACAACACAAGCAACATTTTCTACTCACCGAAGTATGAGATTTTCAAATATTTTCAGGTTATTCGTAAACCGGGAATGTTTGTCTTTATTAAAAAAAACTGCTTAGTTACGAAAACCTAGATTTACTCTTGTTATATAGATACTGAGTTCATACAAGTACTTTTGTTGGATAGATAGATAATTTAACGGCATAATTACAAAAAAAAACTGCTTAGTTACGAAAACCCAGATTAACTATTGTTATATACATACTGAGTTCATACAAGTACTTTTTTGGATAGATAGATCATAAAACGGCATAGTTACAAAAAACTGATTGGTTACGAAAACCTAGATTTAGTATTGTTATATACATACTGAGTTCATACAAGTACTTTTTTGGATATATAGATCATTTAACGCCATAATTACAAAAACTGCTTAGTTACGAAAACCTAGATTTAGTATTGTTATATACATACTGAGTTCATACAAATACTTTTATTGGATAGATTGATCATTTAACGGCATAATTATACAAAAATAAATTTTAAGAAACGCAGTACTTTTTATGACAATTTTTTTAGAGACCCAACTGCTCCCAACCCCCTGGAACTTGTGGGACTATGACATCCCCTATTGGGGTGTGTTGGGACCCTAAAGGCAATACCAAACTATTCAGATATTTACTCTCAATATCACCGTGGTGGAAGACCAGAATTTAAACCACTTTTTAATTCTAGTCTTTCACCACGGTGATATTGAGAGTATCTTCCAAAGTGAAACGACTTTTTAATTCTAGTCTTTCACCACGGTGATATTGAGAGTATCTTCCAAAGTGAAACGACTTTTTAATTCTAGTCTTTCACCACGGTGATATTGAGAGTATTTTCCAAAGTGAAACGACTTTTTAATTCTAGTCTTTCACCACGGTGATATTGAGAGTATCTTCCAAAGTGAAACGACTTTTTAATTCTAGTCTTTCACCACGGTGATATTGAGAGTATCTTCCAAAGTGAAACGACTTTTTAATTCTAGTCTTTCACCACGGTGATATTGAGAGTATCTTCCAAAGTGAAACGACTTTTTAATTCTAGTCTTTCACCACGTTGATATTGAGAGTATTTTCCAAAGTGAAACTACTTTTTAATTCTAGTCTTTCATCACGGTGATATTGAGAGTATCTTCCAAAGTGAAATGACTTTTTAATTCTAGTCTTACACCACGGTGATATTGAGAGTATCTTCCAAAGTGAAACGACTTTTTAATTCTAGTCTTTCACCACGGTGATATTGAGAGTATTTTCCAAAGTGAAACGACTTTTTAATTCTAGTTTTTCACCACGGTGATATTGAGAGTATCTTCCAAAGTGAAACGCGCTGCAATTAAGTTTTTTTTTAAAAAGACAAAGATTCTCGGGTTGCTAATAACCTTACAATACTTGATAATCTCCTACTACCACCACCGTAGGCGGAAATGTTGTTGGTGGCTTGATGAGTCCAATGTCACGAAAGGGTGTTTTTGCGGACATGGCTTGCTTATGAGAAAATCTCCTACTACCACCACCGTAGGCGGTAATGTTGTTTGTGGCTTGATGAAGTGCTTAAACGACGCACGGTGTCACGAATAGGTGTATTTGCGGACATGGCTTGCTTATGAGAAAATCTCCTACTACGACCACCGTAGGCGGTAATGTTGTTTGTGGCTTGATGAAGTGCTTAAACGACGCACGATGTCACGAAAAGGTGTTTTTGCGGACATGGCTTGCTTATGAGAAAATCTCCTACTACCACCACCGTAGGCGGAAATGTTGTTTGTGGCTTGATGAAGTGCTTAAACGGCGCACGATGTCACGAAAAGGTGTTTTTGCGGGCATGGCTTGCTTATGAGTAAATCGTTATGCCTTTTTTCATTAAAATTTTTCCAGTCCTTTAGATAAATGTAGCATAAAGGAAAACAAAATCGGGTTTCTGAAATTAAGATTAAGGAAAAATTTTTGATCACGGAAATTATGTTATTTTAGTGACTTACAGGTGTAATATTATATTTTAGGTTTTTTGTAATTTTTTCATGAAAGTCATTGTAATTAAAAACTGAAAAAATCCCTAAAACATTTAAATGTGGTTTATTTGTAAATTTTATAATTTTTATAAATTATTTTCTGAATTATGCGAAAATTGGTGCATATAATAAGGTGTAGCTACTAAATTCAAATGGACTCTCGAAAAAAGACCCTTACGTACGTTTTGTCCATTAAATTTTTTTTATGCACTCCTTGGAATATATTATTACATTTGTAGCACTTAAGCGAATTAAAAAAGAAATTGAATCATCGGAATAATCTTCAGGTAGGTAGGTACCTAGGAATTAAGACGAGACAATACTAAAAATAAAGCCACAATCTTAAAGACGCGCGGCCCATTGTATTGGACAGACCTGCGGCTGAATTAGCCTCATCAAATCTTTAAAATAATGTGGGAATCATAACGACATAAGCGACGAAGTCAGTAAACAGCAGTCGACTCAGAGTCGACTCTGCCCTTATTAGCAAGCCTGGAAAATTGATCATTCCGCTGGGAAACTTCCCCAGGGATATTACTAATGCATTTTAAAATAAAATCTGGTGCTTACCGGTAATTTTATAGTATGAAATTTTCAAAACGTTTTCATAAAATATTAAAGGTTCTGATTTCATTAATCTTAAATATAAATAACTCTCACCCGTAGGGATCGTTCTAGAAACATTTGAGTTTTTAGTAATACGTTCATCAGAAATAATTAACATGTTGTTAGAGTCTTCTGTCGCCTTCAAACAAGTCTTTAAAATCAAAAATTTGTTTTTTTGTGAAAAATGTTTTAAAATTTTATTAAGTTTCTCTTTCAATATTTATTTATTAGAATGTTTTTTTAAATTCTTAAGTTAAATAAATTTAAATATAATATTTTTTCCCCAAAAATCGCAAGCTGGTCTGCCTGAGACATATGTACTACATGCGTGCACACAGAGCCCAACTGCAAAACCAGGCTGGCCCAACCAAAATTGTTCAATTCCTTACCCAATTCTCATAGATATACCTTTCCGAAGATCACGGGTTCAAATCCCAGCGCCAATTTGTGTTATTTCACAATTTATTCATTAAAAATAATTTAACAGTACCTATATGTACTTGCGGCAAGTTGCAGAGTGGGAGATACTCTCAGTATCGCTCTGGTGCAGGACCACGGTTCAGAATTGAATTGAGTATCCGGGTACTCCCCCACCTTCCTCTTCCCCAACTCCTTCCCCACGCTGCTACCTTCAGCCTCACTACATTCCCACTTGGGAATGCCATAGTCTCACTAGTTCCAGACTGTTGGGACTCTTGTGCGGTATCTACACAAATAAATCACACTTATCTATCTGTAGATACTGTATTTAGTATAGTATAGACACTACACGGTATCCACATAAAATATAATCACCTCAACTCACCACACTTTCTTAAAATACCCTTTGGATCTACTTGATCTAAGTAGGTACCTTAATATGTATATCATTTTAGCAATGTCATTTTCAGTTCATTTTACATTTTTAGTAATAGGACAGACAAATAAGTACATATAGACAAAAGTTTACAATGAGCGGTGATTAATTAGTTACTAGCTTTTTGCCCGTTGCAGGCAACTGATGGGTAAATGTGATAAGCGATCTGATGTTTGAATGTAGATGAGACGAAGAGTGTGGGACTACAAAATTTAAAAAAAGAAATGGATATTTTGAGAAAAAAAAGAGCCAAGGAGCTTACTGATCATTTTTTCACCGAGCCATTCGTGTTGTGTAGGTCGAGACGCGTAATTTGATATCCATATCGTATGTTTGGTTTTTGTCACCAACATTCTTCAAAAGTTGTTATTTTGAAAAAAAAAATTGCTCAATTAACACGAAAAATATGTATGCTTGCATGTGAATGAAGCAATGAATGTGTGACCACAAATGTATTGAAATATATGTTTGTTTAGAAAGAAATGAATATTTTGAGAAAAAAAAGAGCCAAGGAGCTTACTGATCATTTTTTCACCGAGCCGTTCGGATTCTGTGAGTCGAGACGCGTAATTTGATATCCATATCGTATGTACGGTTTTTGTCACCAACATTCTTCAAAACTGTTATTTTGGAAAAAAAAATTGCTCAATTAACACGAAAAATATGTATGCTTGCATGTGAATGAAGCAATGAATGTGTGACCACAAATGTATTGAAATATATGTTTGTTTAGAAAGAAATTAATATTTTGAGAAAAAAAAGAGCCAAGGAGCTTACCGATCATTTTTTCACAGAGCCGTTCGGATTCTGTGAGTCGAGACGCGTAATTTGATATCCATATCGTATGTACTGTTTTTGTCACCAACATTCTTCAAAAGTTGTTATTTTGGAAAAAAAATTGCTCAATTAACACGCAAAATTTAAAAACTTTTAAAAATGTAATATGTATTTTGGCATATAAATGAAACTATGAGTGTGTGACCACAAATATATTAAAATATATGTATGGATAGAAAGAAATGGATATTTTGAGAAAAAAAAGTGCCAAGGAGCTTTCTGATCATTTTTTCACTGAGCCATTCGGATTTTGTAAGTCGAGACGCGTAATTTGATACCCATATCGTATGTACGGTTTTTCGTATGACCTCTACTACACCTACTCCTACTCCTACTCCTAATCCTACTCCTACTTCTACTCCTACTCCTACTCCTACTCCTACTCCTACTCCTACTCCTACTCCTACTCCTACTCCTACTCCTACTCCTATTCCTACTCCTACTCCTACTACTACTACTACTCATACTCCTACTCCTACTCCTAATCCTACTCCTCCTACTACTTCTACTACTACTCCTACTCCTACTCTTACTCCTCCTACTACTTCTACTACTACTCCTACTACTACTCCTACTCCTACTCCTACTCCTACTCCTACTCCTACTCCTACTACTTGGTACAATTTATAAATTTGCGTGACGCTAATGATGTAGTTTTTCACTACGGGGCGACGGTACCCGTGCCAAATTATTTTTACCAAACTTCATTTTATTTCGTTCAAAAGCATTATCGATTTTAATAATATGAACTACCAAAGTAGGTACTTGAACAGATTTGATCGTTTTTTTAAATTTTAAATCCATAGGTTATATAACAACACTACGGACCTAACCTAGAAAACGGGCTAAAACACGCTCTCAGTACCTGCCTACCTAGGACCTCTACCCGGTACCATCTGTGTAGGTACCTGCACCTACTTTAAAAAAAATACCGAAAAAATATATACATTACGCAATCAGGTACCTACTCGGTAAAAAATGAAGACATGAAAACTTTAAATTTGAATGGCTCCCAGGGTAACCTTATCCATTTTATGCGCTCCTGGTACCGAGGATAAATTTTCGAGACGCTATTGATGTAGTTTTTCACTACGGGGCGACGGTACACGTGCCAAATTATTTTTACCAAACTTTATTTTATTTCGTTCAAAAGCATTATCGATTTAAAAAAATAAACTGCAAAAGTAAGTACCTGCACAGATTTTATCGTTTCTTTGAAGTAACATCACTATGTAATAAAACATCTCTTCGGTGCTTGTCTATGATTGGCTGATTTCTGATTATACAAAAGCCCGCCTGTTGGCATTTTTCGGTTCAAATTGCAAATGTCAAAACTTAAGCCGCTTATTGTAAGACATTTTGAACCGAGCGCCAACTGTAGAACGGCCGAAAAACGTTCCTTAACCTTCGGACGATGATTTTTTTCGATAACTTCACCTGCAGACTGCGTGTTTGCGACGGAATTTAATCATTAGGATGACCATGTAGATTTTATAAATAAATCGTACCACGTGGTCTCGTGTTGACCACGTGACTAAATTTTGTCCAATGATACCACTATGCAAAGAAAAACAATTTCACTTAAATTAAAAATCTTTCCCGATAAATGAGGAAATTTGTAATATTTATCGTGAAATTAAATTTTTTTTTTCGTGATATTTAAAAAAAAATCAACGATACCTGATTAAATCAGACACGACGCTCGATCAAAAATAATCGTCTTTTTAATTTGCGTTAGAGTAATGCGAAAAACGCAAAATTTTCGAGCAAAAAGGCGCAAGAATTTTTTTTTAATGATTTCGCGTTTTGGGTGCGTTCGAAATTGAATAAAAATATAAACGGTGAAGGAAAAACAGTTTTACAGATCGGTGGCGATCGATGAAAACGAAACATTGAGAAAATGCACCAAAATTTGGCCGTTTCGAAACCGTGCGTGTTGCAACACTCGCGGTGAAAAGTTGATTTGTCGCCGGGAAGCTCTGCCGATTGACCGGCCGCGAATTAACTTATTGGAGTGTCGCCGTCCCGGCCGCCGAAGAAGAGAAAATCAGCGCTTTCGTATGGCGCGCCGCCAGCGTTGCCGGACGATTTTGACGACATCGATTCCCTAACGAAACCTCTCGAGTTTCCGGGAATTATTTTCATAGAAAATCATACTGACTCGGATTTTCAGGTTTTACAGACCAAATTGAACTTGAATTCTCTTCCCACAGAGAGGCGTCTCGGTCTACTTTCGCTTGAAGCCTGAAACAAATGAAAGGCAACTTTTTTCAAGCACACGAAAACGAACCTAGTGTCCTATGCGACTTTAGGTGCGAGTGGTCGATTTTCGCCTAATTTTAAGCGACCAAATAAAAACAAAGAAACTGTGTATTACTATATACTAGCTTTTTGCCCGTTGCAGGCAACTGATGGGTAAATGTGATAAGCGATCTGATGTTTGAATGTAGATGAGACGAAGAGTGTGGGACTACAAAATTTAAAAAAAGAAATGGATATTTTGAGAAAAAAAAGAGCCAAGGAGCTTACTGATTATTTTTTCACCGAGCCATTCGTGTTGTGTAGGTCGAGACGCGTAATTTGATATCCATATCGTATGTACGGTTTTTGTCACCAACATTCTTCAAAAGTTGTTATTTTGGAAAAAAAAATTGCTCAATTAACACGAAAAATATGTATGCTTGCATGTGAATGAAGCAATGAATGTGTGACCACAAATGTATTAAAATATATGTTTGTTGAGAAAGAAATGGATATTTTGAGAAAAAAAAGTGCCAAGGAGCTTTCTGATCATTTTTTCACAAAGCTGTTCGGATTCTGTGAGTCGAGACGCGTAATTTGATACCCATATCGTATGTACTGTTTTTGTCACCAACATTCTTCAAAAGTTGTTATTTTGGAAAAAAAATTGCTCAATTAACACGCAAAATTTAAAAACTTTTAAAAATGTAATATGTATTTTGGCATATAAATGAAACTATGAGTGTGTGACCACAAATATATTAAAATATATGTATGGATAAAAAGAAATGGATATTTTGAGAAAAAAAAGTGCCAAGGAGCTTTCTGATCATTTTTTCACTGAGCCATTCGGATTTTGTAAGTCGAGACGCGTAATTTGATACCCATATCGTATGTACGGTTTTTGTCACCGACACTCGTCAAAAGTCCCAGCGAGTTTTATTTTGGAAAAAAACATTGCTCTATAAACAAAAGCAAAATGTAAAAACTCTTTTTGGAAATTTTTTATTTTTAAATTTAAAATCTACCACTACCACTACCACTACCCCTACCCCTTCCCCTTCCCCTACCCCTACCCCTACCCCTACCACTACCCCTACTACTACCACTACCACTACCACTACCCCTACCCCTACCCCTACCCCTACCCCTGCCCCTACCCCTACCCCTACCCCTACCCCTACCGCTACCCCTACCCCTACCCCTACCCATACCCCTACCCCTACCCCTACCACTACCACTACCCCTTCCCCTACCCCTTCCCCTACCCCTACCCTTACCCCTACCCCTACCCCTACCCCTACCCCTACCCCTACCACTACCACTACCCCTACCCGTACCCCTACCACTACCCCTACCCCTACCCCTACCCCTACCCCTACCACTACCACTACCACTACCACTACCCCTACCCCTACCCCTACCCCTACCCCTACCCCTTAAACTACCACTACCACTACCACTACCCCTACCCCTACCCCTACCCCTACCACTACCACTACCACTACCACTACCCCTACCCCTTCCCCTACCACTACCACTACTTCTACTACTTGGTACAATTTATCAATTTGCGTGACGCTATTGATGTTGTTTTTCACCACGGGGCGACGGTACCCGTGCCAAATTATTGATCGGTTTTTTTTAAATTTTCAATCCATACGTTATAAAACAACACTGCGGACCTAACCTAGAAAACGGGCTAAATCACGCTGTCAGTACCTGCCTACCTAGGACGTCTACCCGGTACCATCTGTGTAGGTACCTGCACCTACTATTAAAAAAATATCGAAAAAATATTTGCATAACGCAATTAGGCACCTACTCGTTAAAAAATAAACAAATGAAAACTTTAAATATGAATCGCTTCCAGGCTAACCTCATCCAATTTCTGCGCTCCTGGTAGAAATTAAAAATCTGCGTAACGCTATTGATGTAGTTTTTCACTACGGGGCGACGGTATCCGTGTCAAATTATTTTTACCGAACTTTATTTTATTTCGTTCAAAAGTTTTATCGATTTTTAAAAATATACTGCCAAAGTAAATACCTCTACAAATTTTATCGTTTCTTTGAAGTAACATCACTATGTAATAAAACATCTCTTCGGTGCTTGTCTATGATTGGCTGATTTCTGATTATACAAAAGCCCGCCTGTTGGCATTTTTCGGTTCAAATTGCAAATGTCAAAACTTAAGCCGCTTATTGTAAGACATTTTGAACCGAGCGCCATCTGTAGAACGGCCGAAAAACGTTCCTTAACCTTCGGACGATGATTTTTTTCGATAATTTCACCTGCAGACTGCGTGTTTGCGACGGAATTTAATCATTAGGATGACCATGTAGATTTTATAAATAAATCGTACCACGTGGTCTCGTGTTGACCACGTGACTAAATTTTGTCCAATGATACCACTATGCAAAGAAAAACAATTTCACTTAAATTAAAAATCTTTCCCGATAAATGAGGAAATTTGTAATATTTATCGTGAAATTAAATTTTTTTTTTCGTGATATTTAAAAAAAAATCAACGATACCTGATTAAATCAGACACGACGCTCGATCAAAAATAATCGTCTTTTTAATTTGCGTTAGAGTAATGCGAAAAACGCAAAATTTTCGAGCAAAAAGGCGCAAGAATTTTTTTTTAATTATTTCGCGTTTTGGGTGCGTTCGAAATTGAATAAAAATATAAACGGTGAAGGAAAAACAGTTTTACAGATCGGTGGCGATCGATGAAAACGAAACATTGAGAAAATGCACCAAAATTTGGCCGTTTCGAAACCGTGCGTGTTGCAACACTCGCGGTGAAAAGTTGATTTGTCGCCGGGAAGCTCTGCCGATTGACCGGCCGCGAATTAACTTATTGGAGTGTCGCCGTCCCGGCCGCCGAAGAAGAGAAAATCAGCGCTTTCGTATGGCGCGCCGCCAGCGTTGCCGGACGATTTTGACGACATCGATTCCATAAAGAAACCTCTCGAGTTTCCGGGAATTATTTTCATAGAAAATCATACTGACTCGGATTTTCAGGTTTTACAGACCAAATTGAACTTGAATTCTCTTCCCACAGAGAGGCGTCTCGGTCTACTTTCGCTTGAAGCCTGAAACAAATGAAAGGCAACTTTTTTCAAGCACACGAAAATGAACCTAGTGTCCTATGCGACTTTAGGTGCGAGTGGTCGATTTTCGCCTAATTTTAAGCGACCAAATAAAAACAAAGAAACTGTGTATTACTATATATACTAGCTTTTTGCCCGTTGCAGGCAACTGATGGGTAAATGTGATAAGCGATCTGATGTTTGAATGTAGATGAGACGAAGAGTGTGGGACTACAAAATTTAAAAAAAGAAATGGATATTTTGAGAAAAAAAAGAGCCAAGGAGCTTACTGATCATTTTTTCACCGAGCCATTCGTGTTGTGTAGGTCGAGACGCGTAATTTGATATCCATATCGTATGTACGGTTTTTGTCACCAACATTCTTCAAAAGTTGTTATTTTGGAAAAAAAAATTGCTCAATTAACACGAAAAATATGTATGCTTGCATGTGAATGAAGCAATGAATGTGTGACCACAAATGTATTAAAATATATGTTTGTTGAGAAAGAAATGGATATTTTGAGAAAAAAAAGTGCCAAGGAGCTTTCTGATCATTTTTTCACAAAGCTGTTCGGATTCTGTGAGTCGAGACGCGTAATTTGATACCCATATCGTATGTACTGTTTTTGTCACCAACATTCTTCAAAAGTTGTTATTTTGGAAAAAAAATTGCTCAATTAACACGCAAAATTTAAAAACTTTTAAAAATGTAATATGTATTTTGGCATATAAATGAAACTATGAGTGTGTGACCACAAATATATTAAAATATATGTATGGATAGAAAGAAATGGATATTTTGAGAAAAAAAAGTGCCAAGGAGCTTTCTGATCATTTTTTCACTGAGCCATTCGGATTTTGTAAGTCGAGACGCGTAATTTGATACCCATATCGTATGTACGGTTTTTGTCACCGACACTCGTCAAAAGTCCCAGCGAGTTTTATTTTGGAAAAAAACATTGCTCTATAAACAAAAGCAAAATGTAAAAACTCTTTTTGGAAATTTTTTATTTTTAAATTTAAAATCTACCACTACCACTACCACTACCCCTACCCCTTCCCCTTCCCCTACCCCTACCCCTACCCCTACCACTACCCCTACCACTACCACTACCACTACCACTACCCCTACCCCTACCCCTACCCCTACCCCTGCCCCTACCCCTACCCCTACCCCTACCCCTACCGCTACCCCTACCCCTACCCCTACCCCTACCCATACCCCTACCCCTACCCCTACCACTACCACTACCCCTTCCCCTACCCCTTCCCCTACCCCTACCCTTACCCCTACCCCTACCCCTACCCCTACCCCTACCCCTACCCCTACCACTACCACTACCCCTACCCGTACCCCTACCACTACCCCTACCCCTACCCCTACCCCTACCCCTACCACTACCACTACCACTACCACTACCCCTACCCCTACCCCTACCCCTACCCCTTAAACTACCACTACCACTACCACTACCCCTACCCCTACCCCTACCCCTACCACTACCACTACCACTACCACTACCCCTACCCCTTCCCCTACCACTACCACTACTTCTACTACTTGGTACAATTTATCAATTTGCGTGACGCTATTGATGTTGTTTTTCACCACGGGGCGACGGTACCCGTGCCAAATTATTGATCGGTTTTTTTTAAATTTTCAATCCATACGTTATAAAACAACACTGCGGACCTAACCTAGAAAACGGGCTAAATCACGCTGTCAGTACCTGCCTACCTAGGACGTCTACCCGGTACCATCTGTGTAGGTACCTGCACCTACTATTAAAAAAATATCGAAAAAATATTTGCATAACGCAATTAGGCACCTACTCGTTAAAAAATAAACAAATGAAAACTTTAAATATGAATCGCTTCCAGGCTAACCTCATCCAATTTCTGCGCTCCTGGTAGAAATTAAAAATCTGCGTAACGCTATTGATGTAGTTTTTCACTACGGGGCGACGGTATCCGTGTCAAATTATTTTTACCGAACTTTATTTTATTTCGTTCAAAAGTTTTATCGATTTTTAAAAATATACTGCCAAAGTAAATACCTCTACAAATTTTATCGTTTCTTTGAAGTAACATCACTATGTAATAAAACATCTCTTCGGTGCTTGTCTATGATTGGCTGATTTCTGATTATACAAAAGCCCGCCTGTTGGCATTTTTCGGTTCAAATTGCAAATGTCAAAACTTAAGCCGCTTATTGTAAGACATTTTGAACCGAGCGCCATCTGTAGAACGGCCGAAAAACGTTCCTTAACCTTCGGACGATGATTTTTTTCGATAATTTCACCTGCAGACTGCGTGTTTGCGACGGAATTTAATCATTAGGATGACCATGTAGATTTTATAAATAAATCGTACCACGTGGTCTCGTGTTGACCACGTGACTAAATTTTGTCCAATGATACCACTATGCAAAGAAAAACAATTTCACTTAAATTAAAAATCTTTCCCGATAAATGAGGAAATTTGTAATATTTATCGTGAAATTAAATTTTTTTTTTCGTGATATTTAAAAAAAAATCAACGATACCTGATTAAATCAGACACGACGCTCGATCAAAAATAATCGTCTTTTTAATTTGCGTTAGAGTAATGCGAAAAACGCAAAATTTTCGAGCAAAAAGGCGCAAGAATTTTTTTTTAATTATTTCGCGTTTTGGGTGCGTTCGAAATTGAATAAAAATATAAACGGTGAAGGAAAAACAGTTTTACAGATCGGTGGCGATCGATGAAAACGAAACATTGAGAAAATGCACCAAAATTTGGCCGTTTCGAAACCGTGCGTGTTGCAACACTCGCGGTGAAAAGTTGATTTGTCGCCGGGAAGCTCTGCCGATTGACCGGCCGCGAATTAACTTATTGGAGTGTCGCCGTCCCGGCCGCCGAAGAAGAGAAAATCAGCGCTTTCGTATGGCGCGCCGCCAGCGTTGCCGGACGATTTTGACGACATCGATTCCCTAAAGAAACCTCTCGAGTTTCCGGGAATTATTTTCATAGAAAATCATACTGACTCGGATTTTCAGGTTTTACAAACCAAATTGAACTTGAATTCTCTTCCCACAGAGAGGCGTCTCGGTCTACTTTCGCTTGAAGCCTGAAACAAATGAAAGGCAACTTTTTTCAAGCACACGAAAATGAACCTAGTGTCCTATGCGACTTTAGGTGCGAGTGGTCGATTTTCGCCTAATTTTAAGCGACCAAATAAAAACAAAGAAACTGTGTATTACTATATATATACTAGCTTTTTGCCCGTTGCAGGCAACTGATGGGTAAAAATTAATCGCGCGGTGTAGTATTTGAATGTAGATGAGGCGAGGGTGTGGGACTGCAAATTTTAAAAAAAGAAATGGATATTTTGAGAAAAAAAAGAGCCAAGGAGCTTACTGATCATTTTTTCACCGAGCCATTCGTGTTGTGTAGGTCGAGACGCGTAATTTGATATCCATATCGTATGTACGGTTTTTGTCACCAACATTCTTCAAAAGTTGTTATTTTGGAAAAAAAAATTGCTCAATTAACACGAAAAATATGTATGCTTGCATGTGAATGAAGCAATGAATGTGTGACCACAAATGTATTGAAATATATGTTTGTTTAGAAAGAAATGAATATTTTGAAAAAAAAAGAGCCAAGGAGCTTACTGATCATTTTTTCACCGAGCCGTTCGGATTCTGTGAGTCGAGACGCGTAATTTGATATCCATATCGTATGTACGGTTTTTGTCACCAACATTCTTCAAAAGTTGTTATTTTGGATAAAAAAAATTGCTCAATTAACACGAAAAATATGTATGCTTGCATGTGAATGAAGCAATGAATGTGTGACCACAAATGTATTAAAATATATTTTTGTTTAGAAAGAAATGAATATTTTGAGAAAAAAAATAGCCAAGGAGCTTACCGATCATTTTTTCACCGAGCCATTCGGATTCTGTAAGTCGAGACGCGTAATTTGATACCCATATCGTATGTACGGTTTTTCTCACCAACATTCTTCAAAAGTTGTTATTTTGGAAAAAAAAATTGCTAAATTAACACGAAAATGTATGCTTGCATGTGAATGAAGCAATTAATGTGTGACCACAAATGTATTAAAATATATTTTTGTTTAGAAAGAAATGAATATTTTGAGAAAAAAAAGAGCCAAGGAGCTTACAGATCATTTTTTCACCGAGCCATTCGGATTTTGTAAGTCGAGACGCGTAATTTGATACCCATATCGTATGTACGGTTTTTGTCACCGACACTCGTCAAAAGTCCCAGCGAGTTTTATTTTGGAAAAAAACATTGCTCTATAAACAAAAGCAAAATGTAAAAACTCTTATTGGAAATTTTTTATTTTTAAATTTAAAATCTACCACTACCACTACCACTACCCCTACTCCTTCCCCTACCCCTACCCCTACCACTACCCCTACCACTACCACTACCCCTACCCCTACCCCTACCCCTACCCCTACCCCTACCCCTACCCCTACCCCTACCCCTACCCCTACCCCTACCCCTACCCCTACCCCTACCACTACCACTACCCCTACCCGTACCCCTACCACTACCCCTACCCCTACCCCTACCCCTACCACTACCACTACCACTACCCCTACCCCTACCCCTACCACTACCACTACCACTACCCCTACCCCTACCCCTACCACTACCACTACTTCTACTACTTGGTACAATTTATCAATTTGCGTGACGCTATTGATGTTGTTTTTCACCACGGGGCGACGGTACCCGTGCCAAATTATTGATCGGTTTTTTTTAAATTTTCAATCCATACGTTATAAAACAACACTACGGACCTAACCTAGAAAACGGGCTAAATCACGCTGTCAGTACCTGCCTACCTAGGACGTCTACCCGGTACCATCTGTGTAGGTACCTGCACCTACTATTAAAAAAATACCGAAAAAATATTTGCATAACGCAATTAGGCACCTACTCGTTAAAAAATAAACAAATGAAAACTTTACATATGAATCGCTTCCAGGCTAACCTCATCCAATTTCTGCGCTCCTGGTAGAAATTAAAAATCTGCGTAACGCTATTGATGTAGTTTTTCACTACGGGGCGACGGTATCCGTGCCAAATTATTTTTACCGAACTTTATTTTATTTCGTTCAAAAGCATTATCGATTTTTAAAAATATACTGCCAAAGTAAGTACCTCTACAAATTTTATCGTTTCTTTGAGATCACATCCCTAAAATAAAAGCACATCACTTCGGTGTGTCTATGATTGGCTGATTTCTGACTGACCAAAAGCCCGATTGTTGGCATTTTTTGTTAAAATAGCAAATGTCAAAACTTTGACCGCTTATTGTAAGACATTTTGAACCGAACGCCATTTGTGGGACGGCCGAATAACGTTCCTTAACCTTCGGAGGACGATTTTTTTCGATAATATTAAAGGCGGACGGCGTGTTTGCTGCAGATTGCAATCATCAAGTTGAGCGTGTCGATTTTATAAAAAAGCATACCGCGTAGTTTTTGCTTGATCACGTGACTTCGCGAAGCTCTCCCGATTAAATCATTTTTTTGCGTGTCGGGCGAACCTGGCGGCCGGAGAGAGAAATGCGCCCTTTCGTATGGCGCCGCGAGCGCTTCCAGTTTCCGCCGCTAGATGCTACTCAAATTTTTGTCGACAAATTATCCCGAACGAAAAAATTAGTAAACATTTTCATACAAAAACCGGATTACACGGTATTTCGAGTTTTCCACGCCAAATTGAACCCCGGGTTTTATGCCCGCAGAGAGGCGTCTCGGTCTACTTTTGCTTGAAGCCTGAAACAAATGAGAGGCAACTTTTTTGCTACTTTCACGCCAAAACGAACCTAGTGTCCTATGCGACTTTAAGTTCAAGTGGTCGATTTTCGCCTAATTTTAAGCGACCAAATAAAAACAAAGAAACTGAGTATTAATATATGTATACTAGCTTTTTGCCCGTTGCAGGCAACTGATGGGTAAAAATTAATTGCGTGGTGTAGTATTTGAATGTAGATGAGGCGAGGGTGTGGGACTACAATTTTTTAAGTAATGTAAATTTCCCCTTTAATAACGCCTGCTCGCGTCCCCTTAAGAGTTACATCCCAGTTTTCAAAAAGTATGTGGGCTACGCTAGGTTTGTATAGACTGGTTTGTGATTTGATTCAAATACCTATTTTCCATGTTCTAACCTAACCTAACCTCAAAAATACGCAAAATTTATAAACTTTTAAAAATGTAATATGTATGTTTGCATGTGAATGAAGCAATGAATGTGTGACCACAAATTTATTGAAATATATGTTTGTTTAGAAAGAAATGAATATTTTGAGAAAAAAAAGAGCCAAGGAGCTTACTGATCATTTTTTCACCGAGCCGTTCGGATTCTGTGAGTCGAGACGCGTAATTTGATATCCATATCGTATGTACGGTTTTTGTCACCAACATTCTTCAAAAGTTGTTATTTTGGAAAAAAAATTGCTCAATTAACACGCAAAATTTAAGAACTTTTAAAAATGTAATATGTATTTTGGCATATAAATGAAACTATGAGTGTGTGACCACAAATATATTAAAATATATGTATGGATAGAAAGAAATGGATATTTTGAGAAAAAAAAGTGCCAAGGAGCTTTCTGATCATTTTTTCACTGAGCCATTCGGATTTTGTAAGTCGAGACGCGTAATTTGATACCCATATCGTATGTACGGTTTTTGTCACCGACACTCGTCAAAAGTCCCAGCGAGTTTTATTTTGGAAAAAAACATTGCTCTATAAACAAAAGCAAAATGTAAAAACTCTTATTGGAAATTTTTTATTTTTAAATTTAAAATCTACCACTACCACTACACTACCCCTACCCCTACCCCTTCCCCTACCCCAACCCCTACCCCTACCACTACCCCTACCACTACCACTACCACTACCACTACCCCTACCCCTACCCCTACCCCTACCCCTACCCCTACCCCTACCCCTACCCCTACCCCTACCCCTACCGCTACCCCTACCCCTACCCCTTCCCCTACTCCTACCCCTACCCCTACCACTACCACTACCCCTACCCGTACCCCTACCACTACCCCTACCCCTACCCCTACCACTACCACTACCACTACCACTACCCCTACCCCTACCCCTACCACTACCACTACTTCTACTACTTGGTACAATTTATCAATTTGCGTGACGCTATTGATGTTGTTTTTCACCACGGGGCAACGGTACCCGTGCCAAATTATTGATCGGTTTTTTTTAAATTTTCAATCCATACGTTATAAAACAACACTACGGACCGAACCTAGAAAACGGGCTAAATCACGCTGTCAGTACCTGCCTACCTAGGACGTCTACCCGGTACCATCTGTGTAGGTACCTGCACCTACTATTAAAAAAATACCGAAAAAATATTTGCATAACGCAATTAGGCACCTACTCGTTATAAAATAAACAAATGAAAACTTTAAATATGAATCGCTTCCAGGCTAACCTCATCCAATTTATGCGCTCCTGGTAGAAATTAAAAATTTGGGTAACGCTATTGATGTAGTTTTTCACTACGGGGCGACGGTATCCGTGTCAAATTATTTTTTACCGAACTTTATTTTATTTCGTTCAAAAGCATTATCGATTTTTAAAAATATACTGCCAAGTAAGTACCTACACAGTTTTTATTGTTTCTTTGAATTCACAACATTTCGCTGCTTGTCTACGATCGGCTATTATCTCTGACTAACCAAAAGCCCGATTGTTGGCATTTTTTGTTAAAATAGCAAATGTCAAAAGTTTGGCCGGTTACTGTGACACATTTTGAACCGAACGCCATTTGTGGGACGGTCGAATAACGTTCCTTAACCTTCGGAGGATGATTTTTTTCGATAATATTAAAGGCGGAAGGCGTATATGCTACGGATTGCAATCATCAAGTTGAGCGTGTAGATTTTATAAAAAAGCATACCGCGTAGTTTTTGCTTGATCACGTGACTTCGCGAAGCTCTCCCGATTTAATCAATTTTTTGCTTGTCGGGCGAACCTGGCGGCCGGAGAGAGTAATGCGCCCTTTCGTATAGCGCCGCGAGCGCTTCCAGTTTCCGCCGCTAGATGCTACTCAAATTTTTGTCGACAAATTATACCGAACGAAAAAATTAGTAAACATTTTCATACAAACTTACACTGACTCGAGTTTCACGTTTTTACACGCAAAATTGAACTTGAATTCTATGCAAACAGAGAGACGTCTAGGTCTACTTTCGCTTGAAGCCTGAAACAAATGAAAGGCAACTTTTTTCAAGCACACGAAAACAAACCTAGTGTCCTATGCGACTTTAGGTGCGAGTGTTCGATTTTCGCCTAATTTTAAGCGACCAAATAAAAACAAAGAAACTGTGTATTACTGTATACTAGCTTTTTGCCCGTTGCAGGCAACTGATGGGTAAAAATTAATTGCGTGGTGTAGTATTTGAATGTAGATGAGACGAGGGTGTGGGACTACAATTTTTTAAGTAATGTAAATTTCCCCTTTAATAACGCCTGCTCGCGTCCCCTTAAGAGTTACATCCCAGTTTTCAAAAAGTATGTGGGCTACGCTAGGTTTGTATAGACTGGTTTGTGATTTGATTCAAATACCTATTTTCCATGTTCTAACCTAACCTAACCTCAAAAATACGCAAAATTTATAAACTTTTAAAAATGTAATATGTATGTTTGCATGTGAATGAAGCAATGAATGTGTGACCACAAATGTATTGAAATATATGTTTGTTTAGAAAGAAATGAATATTTTGAGAAAAAAAAGAGCCAAGGAGCTTACTGATCATTTTTTCACCGAGCCGTTCGGATTCTGTGAGTCAAGACGCGTAATTTGATATCCATATCGTATGTACGGTTTTTGTCACCAACATTCTTCAAAAGTTGTTATTTTGGAAAAAAAATTGCTCAATTAACACGAAAAATATGTATGCTTGCATGTGAATGAAGCAATGAATGTGTGACCACAAATGTATTAAAATATATTTTTGTTTAGAAAGAAATGAATATTTTGAGAAAAAAAAGAGCCAAGGAGCTTACCGATCATTTTTTCACCGAGCCATTCGGATTCTGCAAGTCGAGACGCGTAATTTGATACCCATATCGTCTGTACGGTTTTTCTCATCGACATTCTTCAAAAGTCCCAGCGAGTTTTATTTTGGAAAAAAACATCGCTCTACAAACATGTAAAATGTAAAACTTTTATTGGAAAAAATTATATTAAAAAAAATCTTCAAACTTAATAAATTTAAAAAAAAAAATTACCAAAAAAATATATTCTTAACGCAATTAGGTACCTACTCGTTAAAAATAAAGAGACAAAAAATTAAAATATGAATGGCTCCCGGGGCGACGGTACCCATGCCCGCCTCTCAAATTTATAACAAACACTCAAACTGGAAAAATTTTTGATTAAAAAATGTTTATTTTACAAAACAATAACACCGCTTCACCCTATATAACTTCTGCGCTCTGGGTACAATTTATAAATTTGCGTGACGCTATTGATGTAGTTTTTCACTACGGGGCGACGGTACCACTACTACTACTACAACTCCTACTCCTACTACTACTCCTACTCCTACTACCACTACCACTACTTCTCCTACTCCTACTACTACACCTACTCCGACTCCTACTCCTTCTCCTACTCCTTCTCCTACTCCTTCTCCTACTCCTACTCCTTCTCCTACTCCTACTCCTACTCCTACTCCTACTCCTACTCCTACTCCTACTCCTACTCCTACTCCCACTCCTACTCCTACTCCTACTCCTACTCCTACTCCTACTCCTACTCCTACTCCTACTCCTCCTACTACTTCTACTACTACTCCTACTACTACTCTTACTCCTACTCCTACTCCTACTCCTACTCTTTTCCTACTCCTTCTACTACTACTACTACTCCTACTACTGCTACTACTACTTGGTACAATTTATAAATTTGCGTGACGCTATTGATGTAGTTTTTCACTACGGGGCGACGGTATCCGTGACAAATTATTTTTACCAAACTTCATTTTATTTCGTTCAAAAGCATTATCGATTTTTCAAAAGATAAACTACCAAAATAAGTACCTGCACAGATATTATCGTTTTTTTTTAATTTTAAATCCATACGTTATATTACAACACTACGGACCTAACCTAGAAAACGGGCTAAAACACGCTCTCAGTACCTGCCTACCTAGGACCTCTACCCGGTACCATCTTTGTAGGTACCTGCACCTACTTTTAAAAATTTGCCGAAAAAATATTTACATAACGCAATTAGACCCCTACTCGTAAAAAAATAAACACATGAAAACTTTAAATATGAATTGCTAACAGGCTAACCTCTTCCAATTTCTGCGCTCCTGGTAGAAATCAAAAATTTGCGTAACGCTATTGATGTAGTTTTTCACTACGGGGCGACGGTATCCGTGTCAAATTATTTTTACCGAACTTTATTTTATTTCGTTCAAAAGCATTATCTATATAAAAAAAAATAAACTGCCAAAGTAAGTACCTCTACAAATTTTATCGTTTCTTTGAGATCACATCCCTAAAATAAAAGCACATCACTTCGGTGTGTCTATGATTGGCTGATTGCTGACTGACCAAAAGCCCGATTGTTGGCATTTTTTGTTAAAATAGCAAATGTCAAAACTTTCGCCGGTTACTGTGACACATTTTGAACCGAACGCCATCTGTGGGATGGCCGAATAACGTTCCTTAACCTTCGGAGGATGATTTTTTTCGATAATATTAAAGGCGGACGGCGTGTTTGCTGCAGATTGCAATCATCAAGTTGAGCGTGTCGATTTTATAAAAAAGCATACCGCGTAGTTTTCGCTTGACCACGTGACTTCGCGAAGCTCTCCCGATTAAATCATTTTTTTGCGTGTCGGGCGAACCTGGCGGCCGGAGAGAGAAATGCGCCCTTTCGTAAGGCGCGCCGCGAGCGCTTCCAGTTTCCGCCGCTAGATGCTACTCAAATTTTTGTCGACAAATTACGCCGAACGAATATTTTAGTAAACATTTTCATAGAAAATCATACTGAATTTTGCCCAAAACGCGTCCCGCCATAGTGATCCTCGAGTCGAAGCGGCTCAGTGAGAGCGGCGGTCGATTTTCGCTCGCCAGGAATTCGGCAAAAAACAATTGAATGGGACTTTTTTCTCGCACGCCAAAACGAACCTAGAGTGTGAGCGACTTGAGGGTTCAAGTGGTCGATTTTCGCCTAATTTTAAGCGACCAAATAAAAACAAAGAAACTGCGTATTACTGTATACTAGCTTTTTGCCCGTTGCAGGCAACTAATGGGTAAATGTGATAAGCGATCTGATGTTTGAATGTAGATAAGACGAAGAGTGTGGGACTACAAAATTTTATAAAAAGAAATAAATATTTTGAGAAAAAAAAGAGCCAAGGAGCTTACTGATCATTTTTTCACCGAGCCGTTCGGGTTGTGTAGGTCGAGACGCGTAATTTGATACCCATATCGTATGTACGGTTTTTGTCAACGACATTCTTCAAAAGTTGTTATTTTGGAAAAAGAATTGCTCAATTAACACGCAAAATTTAAAAACTTTTAAAAATGTTATATGTATTTTGGCAAATTAATGAAACTATGAGTGTGTGACCACAAATATATTAAAATATATGTATGGATAGAAAGAAATGGATATTTTGAGAAAAAAAAGTGCCAAGGAGCTTTCTGATCATTTTTTCACTGAGCCATTCGGATTTTGTAAGTCGAGACGCGTAATTTGCGTAAATTGCTCAATTAACACGCAAAATATGTATGCTTGCATGTGAATGAAGCAATGAATGTGTGACCACAAATGTATTAAAATATATTTTTGTTTAGAAAGAAATGAATATTTTGAGAAAAAAAAGAGCCAAGGAGCTTACCGATCATTTTTTCACCGAGCCATTCGGATTCTGTAAGTCGAGACGCGTAATTTGATACCCATATCGTATGTACGGTTTTTTGTATGACCTCTACCCGGTACCATCTGCGTAGGTACCTGCACCACCACTACCACTACCACTACTACTCCTACTACTACTCCTACTCCTACTACCACTACCACTACTACTCCTACTCCTACTACTACACCTACTCCTACTCCTCATCCTACTCCTACTTCTCCTCCTACTCCTACTCCTACTCCTACTCCTACTCCTACTCCTACTCCTACTCCTACTCCTACTCCTACTCCTACTCCTACTCCTACTCCTACTCCTACTTATACTCCTACTCCTACTCCTACTCCTACTCCTACTCCCACTCTTACTACTAATACTACTCATACTCCTTCTCCTACTCCTACTTCTACTCCTTCTCCTACTCCTCCTACTTCTTCTACTACTACTCCTACTCATACTCCTACTCCTACTCCTACTCCTACTCCTACTACTTGGTACAATTTATAAATTTGCGTAACGCTATTGATGTAGTTTTTCACTACGGGGCGACGGTATCCGTGTCAAATTATTTTTACCAAACTTCATTTTATTTCGTTCAAAAGCATTATCGATTTTAATAATATGAACTACCAAAGTAAGTACATGAACAGATTTGATCGTTTTTTTTTAATTTTAAATCCATGTACCATCCACCCGGTACCATCTGTGTAGGTACCTGCACCTACTATTAAAAATTTACCGAAAAAATATGAAAAATGAAAACTTTAAATATGAATGTCTCCGAGGCTAACCTCTTCCAATTTCTGCGCTCCTGGTAGAAATTAAAAAATTGCGTAACGCTATTGATGTAGTTTTTCACTACGGGGCGACGGTATCCGTGTCAAATTATTTTTACCGAACTTTATTTTATTTCGTTCAAAAGCATTATCGATTTTTAAAAATATACTGCCAAAGTAAGTACCTCTACAAATTTTATCGTTTCTTTGAGATCACATCCCTAAAATAAAAGCACATCACTTCGGTGTGTCTATGATTGGCTGATTTCTGACTGACCAAAAGCTGACTGTTGGCATTTTTTGTTAAAATAGCAAATGTCAAAAGTTTGGCCGGTTACTGTGACACATTTTGAACCGAACGCCATTTGTGGGACGGCCGAATAACGTTCTTTAACCTTCGGAGGATGATTTTTTTCGATAATATTAAAGGCGGACGGCGTATATGCTACGGATTGCAATCATCAAGTTGAGCGTGTAGATTTTATAAAAAAGCATACCGCGTAGTTTTTGCTTGATCACGTGACTTCGCGAAGCTCTCCCGATTAAATCATTTCTTTGCGTGTCGGGCGAACCTGGCGGCCGGAGTGAGAACTGCGCGCTTTCGCACAGCGCGCCGCGAGCGCTTCCAGTTTCCGCCGCTAGATGCTACCAAAATTTGTGTCGACAAATTACACCGAACAAATAATTTAGTAAACATTTTCATAGAAAATCATACTGAATTTTGCTCAAAACGCGTCCCGCCATAGTGATCCTCGAGTCGAAGCGGCTCAGTGAGAGCGGCGGTCGATTTTCGCTCGCCAGGAATTCGGCAAAAAACAATTGAATGGGACTTTTTTCTCGCACGCCAAAACGAACCTAGAGTGTGAGCGACTTGATGTGTCAAGTGGTCGATTTTCGCCTAATTTTAAGCGACCAAATAAAAACAAAGAAACTGCGTATTACTGTATACTAGCTTTTTGCCCGTTGCAGGCAACTGATGGGTAAAAATTAATCGCGCGGTGTAGTATTTGAATGTAGATGAGGCGAGGGTGTGGGACTGCAGATTTTTAAGTAACATATATTGCCCCTTTAATAACGCCTGCTCGCGTCCCCTTAAGAGTTACATCCCAGTTTTCAAATAGTATGTGGGCTACGCTAGGTTTGTATAGACTGGTTTGTGATTTAATTCTAATACATATTTTCTGTAACATAAATTGCCCCTTAAATAACGCCTGCTCGCGTCCCCTTTAGAGTTATATCCCAGTTTTCAAGTAGTTTGTGGGCTACGCTAGGTTTGTATAGACTGGTTTGTGATTTGATTCTAATACCTATTTTCCATCTTCTAACCTAACCTAACCTCAATAATACGCAAAATTTATAAACTTTTAAAATTGTCATATGTATGTTTGCATGTGAATGAAGCAACGAATGTGTGACCACAAATGTATAAAAATATACTTGTGTTTAAAAAGAAATGAATATTTTGAGAAAAAAAAGTGCCAAGGAGCTTTCTGATCATTTTTTCACCGAGCCATTCGGATTTTGTAAGTCGAGACGCGTAATTTGATACCCATATCGTATGTACGGTTTTTGTCACCGACATACTTCAAAAGTTGTTATTTTGAAAAAAGAATTGCTCAATTTACACGCAAAATTTAAAAACTTTTAAAAATGTAATATGTATTTTGGCATATATATGAAACTATGAGTGTGTGACCACAAATATATTAAAATATATGTATGGATAGAAAGAAATGGATATTTTGAGAAAAAAAAGTGCCAAGGAGCTTTCTGATCATTTTTTCACTGAGCCATTCGGATTTTGTAAGTCGAGACGCGTAATTTGATACCCATATCGTATGTACGGTTTTTGTCACCGACACTCGTCAAAAGTCCCAGCGAGTTTTATTTTGGAAAAAAATATTGCTACTACCACTATTACTACCACTACCACTACCACTACCACTACCACTACCACTACCATACCACTACCACTACCATACCACTACCACTACCACTTCCACTTCCACTACCACTAACACTACCACTACCACTACCACTACCACTACCACTACCACTACCACTACCACTACCACTACCACTACCACTACCACTACCACTACCACTACCATACCACTACCACTACCATACCACTACCACTTCCACTACCACTACCACTACCACTACCATACCACTACCACTACCACTACCATACCACTACCATACCACTACCACTACCACTACCACTACCACTACCACTACCACTACCACTACCACTACCATACCACTACCAGTACCACTACCACTACCACAACCACTACCATACCACTGCCATACCACTACCACTACCATACCACTACCACTACCATACCACTACCAGTACCACTACCACTACCACTACCATACCACTACCAGTTCCACTACCACTACCACTACCACTCACACTTCCAGTACCACTACCATACCACTACCAATACCACTTCCATACCACTACTACAACCACTACCACTACCACTACCACTTCCATACCACTACCACTACCACTACCATACCACTACCATACCACTACCATACCACTACCACTACCACTTCCATACCACTACCACTACCACTACCATACCACTACCACTACCCTACTACTACTACTACAACTACTTAACTACAATTTATAAATTTGCGTGACGCTAATGATTTAGTTTTTCACTACGGGGCGACGGTACCAGTGCAAAATTATTTTTACCAAACTTCATTTTATTTCGTTCAAAAGCATTATCGATTTTAATAATATGAACTACCAAAGTAAGTACATGAACAGATTTGATCGTTTTTTTTATTTTAAATCCATGTACCATCCACCCGGTACCATCTGTGTAGGTACCTGCACCTACTATTAAAAATTTACCGAAAAAATATGAAAAATGAAAACTTTAAATATGAATCGCTTCCAGGCTAACCTCATCCAATTTCTGCGCTCCTGGTAGAAATTAAAAATCTGCGTAACGCTATTGATGTAGTTTTTCACTACGGGGCGACGGTATCCGTGCCAAATTATTTTTACCGAACTTTATTTTATTTCGTTCAAAAGCATTATCGATTTTTAAAAATATACTGCCAAAGTAAGTACCTCTACAAATTTTATCGTTTCTTTGAGATCACATCCCTAAAATAAAAGCACATCACTTCGGTGTGTCTATGATTGGCTGATTTCTGATTTACCAAAAGCTGACTGTTGGCATTTTTTGTTAAAATAGCAAATGTCAAAAGTTTGGCCGGTTACTGTGACACATTTTGAACCGAACGCCATCTGTGGGACGGCCGAATAACGTTCCTTAACCTTCGGAGGATGAATTTTTTCGATAATATTAAAGGCGGACGGCGTATTTGCTGCGGATTGCAATCATCAAGTTGAGCGTGTAGATTTTATAAAAAAGCATACCGCGTAGTTTTCGCTAGACCACGTGACTTCGCGAAGCTCTCCCGAATAAATAATTTTTTTGCTTGTCGGGCGAACCTGGCGGCCGGAGAGAGAAATGCGCCCTTTCGTATAGCGCCGCGAGCGCTTCCAGTTTCTGCCGCTAGATGCTACTCAAATTTTTGTCGACAAATTATCCCGAACAAAAAAATTAGTAAACATTTTCATACAAACTTACACTGACTCGAGTTTCACGTTTTTACACGCAAAATTGAACTTGAATTCTATGCAAACAGAGAGGCGTCTCGGTCTACTTTCGCTTGAAGCCTGAAACAAATGAAAGGCAACTTTTTTCAAGCACACGAAAATGAACCTAGAGTGTGAGCGACTTGAAGGTTCAAGTGGTCGATTTTCGCCTAATTTTAAGCGACCAAATAAAACAAAGAAACTGAGTATTAATATATGTACTAGCTTTTTGCCCGTTGCAGGCAACTGATGGGTAAAAATTAATTGCGTGGTGTAGTATTTGAATGTGAATGAGGCGAGGGTGTGGGACTGCAAATTTTTAAGTAACATATATTGCCCCTTAAATAACGCCTGCTCGCGTCCCCTTTAGAGTTACATCCCAGTTATCCAATAGTATGTGGGCTACGCTAGGTTTGTACAGACTGGTTTGTGTTTTAATTCTAATACCTATTTTCCATGTTATTTTCGGTAACAAAACTTTTCCCCTTTAATAACGCCTGCTCGCGTCCCCTTTAGAGTTATATCCCAGTTTTCAAGTAGGTTGTGGGCTACGCTAGGTTTGTATAGACTGGTTTGTGATTTGATTCAAATACCTATTTTCCATGTTCTAACCTAACCTAACCTCAAAAATACGCAAAATTTAAAAACTTTTAAAAATGTAATATGTATGTTTGCATGTGAATGAAGCAATGAATGTGTGACCACAAATGTATTGAAATATATGTTTGTTTAGACAGAAATGAATATTTTGAGAAAAAAAAGAGCCAAGGAGCTTACTGATCATTTTTTCACCGAGCCGTTCGGATTCTGTGAGTCGAGACGCGTAATTTGATATCCATATCGTATGTACGGTTTTTGTCACCAACATTCTTCAAAAGTTGTTATTTTGGAAAAAGAATTGCTCAAATAACACGAAAAATTTAAAAACTTTTAAAAATGTAATATGTATTTTGGCATATAAATGAAAGTATGTGTGTGTGACCACAAATCTATTAAAATATATGTATGGATAGAAAGAAATTGATATTTTGAGAAAAAAAAGTGCCAAGGAGCTTTCTGATCATTTTTTCACTGAGCCATTCGGATTTTGTAAGTCGAGACGCGTAATTTGATACCCATATCGTATGTACGGTTTTTGTCACCGACACTCGTCAAAAGTCCCAGCGAGTTTTATTTTGGAAAAAAATATTGCTACTACCACTATTACTACCACTACCACTACCACTACCACTACCACTACCACTACCATACCACTACCACTACCACTACCACTTCCACTACCACTACCACTACCACTACCACTACCACTACCACTACCACTACCACTACCACTACCACTACCACTACCACTACCACTACCACTACCACTACCACTACCACTACCACTACCACTACCACTACCACTACCACTACCATACCACTACTACTACCATACCACTACCACTACCATACCACTACCACTACCATACCACTACCATACCACTACCACTACCACTACCATACCACTACCAGTACCACTACCACTACCACAACCACTACCACTGCCATACCACTACCACTACCATACCACTACCACTACCATACCACTACCACTACCAGTACCACTACCACTACCACTACCATACCACTACCACTACCAGTTCCACTACCACTACCACTACCACTCACACTTCCAGTACCACTACCAGTACCACTACCACTACCATACCACTACCAATACCACTTCCATACCACTACTACAACCACTACCACTACCACTACCACTTCCATACCACTACCACTACCACTACCACTACCATACCACTACCATACCACTACCATACCACTACCACTACCACTTCCATACCACTACCACTACCACTACCATACCACTACCACTACCACTACCCTACTACTACTACTACAACTACTTAACTACAATTTATAAATTTGCGTGACGCTAATGATTTAGTTTTTCACTACGGGGCGACGGTACCAGTGCAAAATTATTTTTACCAAACTTCATTTTATTTCGTTCAAAAGCATTATCGATTTTAATAATATGAACTACCAAAGTAAGTACATGAACAGATTTGATCGTTTTTTTTAATTTTAAATCCATGTACCATCCACCCGGTACCATCTGTGTAGGTACCTGCACCTACTATTAAAAATTTACCGAAAAAATATGAAAAATGAAAACTTTAAATATGAATCGCTTCCAGGCTAACCTCATCCAATTTCTGCGCTCCTGGTAGAAATTAAAAATTGCGTAACGCTATTGATGTAGTTTTTCACTACGGGGCGACGGTATCCGTGTCAAATTATTTTTACCGAACTTTATTTTATTTCGTTCAAAAGCATTATCGATTTTTAAAAATATACTGCCAAAGTAAGTACCTCTACAAATTTTATCGTTTCTTTGAGATCACATCCCTAAAATAAAAGCACATCACTTCGGTGTGTCTATGATTGGCTGATTTCTGACTGACCAAAAGCCCGATTGTTGGCATTTTTTGTTAAAATAGCAAATGTCAAAACTTTCGCCGGTTACTGTGACACATTTTGAACCGAACGCCATCTGTGGGACGGCCGAATAACGTTCCTTAACCTTCGGAGGATGATTTTTTTCGATAATATTAAAGGCGGACGGCGTGTTTGCTGCGGATTGCAATCATCAAGTTGAGCGTGTCGATTTTATAAAAAAGCATACCGAGTGGTTTTCGCTTGATCACGTGACTTCGCGAAGCTCTCCCGATTAAATCATTTTTTTGCTTGTCGGGCGAACCTGGCGGCCGGAGAGAGAAATGCGCCCTTTCGTAAGGCGCGCCGCGAGCGCTTCCAGTTTCCGCCGCTAGATGCTACTCAAATTTTTGTCGACAAATTACGCCGAACGAATAAATTAGTAAACATTTTCATAGAAAATCATACTGACTCGAGTTTCACGTTTTTACACGCAAAATTGAACTTGAATTCTATGCAAACAGAGAGACGTCTCGGTCTACTTTCGCTTGAAGCCTGAAACAAATGAAAGGCAACTTTTTTCAAGCACACGAAAATGAACCTAGAGTGTGAGCGACTTGAAGGTTCGAGTGGTCGATTTTCGCCTAATTTTAAGCGACCAAATAAAACAAAGAAACTGCGTATTACTATATGTACTAGCTTTTTGCCCGTTGCAGGCAACTGATGGGTAAAAATTAATCACGCGGTGTAGTATTTGAATGTAGATGAGGCGAGGGTGTGGGACTGCAAATTTTTAAGTGACATATATTGCCCCTTAAATAACGCCTGCTCGCGTCCCCTTAAGAGTTACATCCCAGTTTTCAAATAGTATGTGGGCTACGCTAGGTTTGTATAGACTGGTTTGTGATTTAATTCTAATACCTATTTTCTGTAACAAAAAATTGCCCCTTTAATAACGCCTGCTCGCGTCCCCTTAAGAGTTATATCCCAGTTTTCAAGTAGTTTGTGGGCTACGCTAGGTTTGTATAGACTGGTTTGTGATTTGATTCAAATACCTATTTTTCATGTTCTAAGCTAACCTCACCTAAACTACATCACATTTTATTCTATTTGGTTGTTATTCGGGTTATTTTATTTAATTATATGTTGATTATTTGTTATAATTGTTACATTGACTTACGTATGAATATGGATTAATTATACACGATGATATTATTTATTTTATATGGCAATACTTAATTTTTTTTGGTTGGCAGCAGTGTCTATGAAATATTTTGTATCGCGTAATTGACTATGAACGAAATTAAAATTAAAAGTGCGTATTTTTCCGTCTCCCCCGAATAATAAATCATGTTTTGAATTAATAAAGCTAAATCCATTTATTTGAAAGTGAAATATTGCGTATTAAGAGTGAAGCTGAGTGTGAGCAAAAATGTTTATAAATGTAATATGTATGTTTGCATGTGCATGAAGCATTGAGTGTGTGCCCACAAATTTATTCAAATATATGTATGTTTGAATGTATGTGCCTAAAATTAGCTTTTCGCCCGTTGCAGGCAACTAATGGGTAAATGTACTAAGCCATTTGATGTTTGGGTGTAGATGAGACGAAGAGTGTGGGACTACAAAATTAAAGAAAGAAATATACTGATCATTTTTTCACTACGGGGCGACAGTACCCATATTTAAAAACTTTTAACTGAAAAAAGTTTATTTAAAAAAACAAAAACAATTGAATAAACCGTTTTTAATAGTAAATTACTTTCCCAAACGTCTATGCTCCTGGTAGATTACAGCGTCACCGAGCTAATTTTTCGCAGAAATGGCTTTATAAGAATTATCATTAATTTAATTAAAAAAAATATATATATGCAAAACGAAATATGTTACCTACTGGTTAGAAAAATAAAGGGATCATGCTATGTATGAATGGCTCCCGGGGCGACAGTTCTCATGACCGCCACCCTAAATTAAATGATTATTATTAATCGCGAAATGCAAAAACCTTTAATAAAAAAAAAATCGTTACTTCAACCTACTTAATATTTATAACGCAAAAAAATTATTCCTTTTAAAAAAAATCAGAATGTGAATGAAGCATTACCTATGTTATTTTTGATTATTAAATGAAAAATCTTTATCATTGTATGTGGACCCAATTTATTGGAATACGTTTTTAAGTTTGATTAGCCTTAAATATTTGTAATAAAAACTGGTTGTTCCAAAGCATCCATCTATCTATCTATAATTTATCTGTGGTTTTAGTATGACATTTGAGCCACTGTCGTCTCTGTTTACATTTGAGCTGATGAATGTTTTTTTTGCTCTTAATTTATTTGCTAACAGTTCAATTAAAAACAGTTTATCCGATTACACCTCACATTCAACATATTCATAGTTATGACATGAATACATTTAATTAAAAATGAAACAATCAGGATGTGATTTGTCTACATATCGTTAACGTAGCGTATATTTTCTTTTATAAGTCTTAAACATTTTATACATCGACCCCTATAATGGAAGTCTTTACCTATAATGAAATGCATATTGAAAATGGTGGTGGAAAGAAACACGTTATAACATAAATGCTTAAAATATTTTTTTATTGGGTAACAAAACATTCAATATAAATGTACAGATATAGTTTGTTTGTTGTTTACAAAGAATATGCATAACATGTTAGATTTGACAAATTTAACGTCTGATTTACACAACACTTGAATTGTGACGTCTTTGGGTTAATGCACACTTCTCACAATACATATAATATGGAATAGTGGTTTTAAAGCTGTAAAAACTTTGAACTGAACAACGCGCTAAGACACTTGTGTTTTGTTGCCTCGCGTTTTAACTTTTGTATGAGTCAGAAGTACACTGGAATATGCCTCGACAATTTGGAATCCACAGTATAAACCGTAGAAAAGAAATATACACATTTCACTCTCTTTACTTAAAAGTAAGACATTAAAAATATAATTGTTTACTACCTACAACTACTTGAACTTACATAAATACTTTTTTGTTGTTTGTTTTTGGGGTGTTATGTCGTGTTGCGCTAACTCCTTCTTTAGCCGACGCTGTCCGAAACGTCGGCTAAAGAAGGAGTTAGCGCAACACGGGATAACACCCCAAAAACAAACAACAAAAATGCTTTTGGCCGTGAGAATCTAAAAACTTACCTTACATAAATACATTTTAATTTAGCTCACTGATCTAGCTGAGCAAACCTATTTACCTATGTCAAGCTACCGATTGAAATGCCCTAGTGAGATGTGCAGAGTATGCTTTTTATGTAAAACACAAAAAGCATACTCTGTGTTTTTTGAATGAAATAAATAAAATAAAATAACAGATTTTGGAAATAAGTAAAAATCAAACAACGTTTTAATTTCATTAAAGTGTATTTATTTTTTTTAAATCTGATTCGATTTAAGTATTTTGAGTTTGAACTTGTTTTACTTTTTAAAGTTTAAACAGAATATAAAAATAGTTAAAATGCTTTTGGGAATCTATTTAATCTGAAACTAAATTTTCCTAATGATAAAAATCAACAGTTCCCTCAAATAGTGACAAATTTAGGTTTGCATTATCATCAAATGATAAGTTCAAGTCACACTGTATGTATTTAACCCTGCGAATAAATTTAAAATGGGAAGATTAGTCTTAAATAGATTAAATTTACTGGTTTAAATAGATATGAAACGACAATACCTAATCTAAAATTTACCTGTAAACAATGTTTTGGGTTGAAACTCCAGCCTGATTTACACCTTGAGGACTTCCGTCGACTATTTGAATTTTTAATGAATTTATTGTTATGACTCTGGAGCAAGCTACATACAATTGCCCATGCGTAAAGACGGGTTCTGGTAAATAAACACCAATCTGATTAAAAGTTTGACCCTGCGATTTAAATTGTCATTTCATAAGCAAGACTTTTTCGTTAATTTTACGTGCATCTACATTTTTGGGACACAGTATCGCTCTGTCACTGAATAAATTTGAATCGCTACAGAATGAGAATGTCCGTAAAGTGCGCTAATAACATCTTGGCAAATCGTACTTGACGGTAAAACTATTTCATGATGGTACGCAACTTTGAGGAGTTGGTAATGTTCCATTCCATGATTAAAACGTCTATTCTGTATTATTTGTAGGTTGTTTAAATATGTAAGCTCCCGATTTGCGAACCGAGCCAGGAAAGAAACGGCGTTTCGAGCCATTTGCGGTTGTTTCTTTCCTTTCCTATAAATCGAAGTTCAGCTCGTGTACATAGCATGAGGCTTTCTAAACGGCACAACTCTGATAAAAATGGAGAAGCAAAGAATGTGTTTCAACACTTTTGCTTTTTGCCCGAAAGTAATGGGTAAAAATGTGGTGCGTGGTGTAATGTTTGAATGTGAATGAAGCAAGATGTTTGTGCCAAATTTCATATTTACGATTTGATGTTCGAATGTAAATAAAGTGAATGCTTTCATTTAAATCAAATAGCTGTAGGTACCTGACCGACCCCCCTATGGTGGTCTGTGAACAAATTTTAAATGAACAAATTGGCCGTCCAATTAAAAACCTTGATCGTTTCCGATTTAAGTAGATATATTAACTGGCAAGCTAGTTATGTAATTAGTTCCATAATTATACCATTCATGGATGATTAGTAACTTTAAAATATCAAAGCGTTGAAGTGTCATCATTTTCATCACGCCTTTGGAAAGACATAGAGAGGATTGTGAAATTAGTTCCAGTTCAAAGTAACGCCGGCTGAAGTTCATTCATTCTCGAGGACTTGAAAACGCAGAGAGTAGAGAAAGGTTTTGACATCCTGCAAACGAAAAAAATTATGCATATTGTTAATTCATTTATTAATATATAGTATTTTAATGTTTTTAACTTGGTACAACAAAAAAATCTGCAATAAGAGACAAATGATCAGAAGAATTGTGCAAAATTTACAGAATCGGCGTTAATGGCGATTGTCAAAGTTTCAAATGTAATATCAAATAGCGGGCCAGAACTAATTACATACATTTTGTAATAGATATTACTTGTACCCTATGTTTAAACATATATATTTAAACATAGGGGTTTATTAGCCATCTACGAACACAGTGCACGATCTTGAGATATGTTATTTGAATATTATAATTAAAGAGTCGCCTCATGTTTTCTTGTCTCAAGTGTTAATAGCGTTTTAACTTTTGTATGATAATACAATTTGACGCTCAACATGAATTTTATAGCTATGAATTTTAAATATTACAATGGCGTCCAACGCGTCTTGTATTTTAATCTTATTGCATTGTGTTGACTTTCAAATGTTACAATGATAGTCAATAATTGAAACGCCTGATGTAACTTACTATCTAATAGAATTATGCAAACAAACTTTGTAACTTTAAGGTCCGCTTCGTGTCACTAATAAATATTATAATGGCATTACCAAAACCCAGCTTAACTCAAAACACCAGTTTTTGTAGTTGGGCCCCTGTGATTATAAGCTCCGAACCGAACCAGAAAAGGAACGCAACAACTGCAAACGGCGTTTCGAGCCATTTGCGGTTGTTTCGTTCCTTTCCTATAAATAGCATGAGGCTTTCTAAACGGCACAACTCTGATAATTAAATACATATGCTTGCGTGTAAATGAAGCGGACTGCGTGTCAAAACGTTGCTTTTTCCCCGAAACTAATGGGTAAAAATGTGGTGTGTTATGAAATATTTGAATGTGAATAAAGCAAGATGTTATAGTTATGTCATACTGAAAACTGGCGCACGTAAAGATTAAAGGAACCGTTGTGTCTGCGAATATATCCGGCATGATTGTAGGCAAAAAATGAACGCTTTCTCTTTTATCATTTCACGTGACTTTCTTGTAAAACATTATCTGATAATTCCCAACCATCATACTTGTGCCATTGTATACCTGTTCAAGAAACGCTTAAAGCCGGCTGACAACTTTAATTTCAAACTTATATTTTTAGATATTTCTGAAGTTCCACGACGCCCGGTGGAGATTTCCTCCATTGTCAATTGCAATAAACAGACAGTAGAGATGTTTCAATAGATGAAAGATAGGCTTTTATTTACGTTATAATAATAGTATGAACATGATAATATTCACCTTGAGAAAGTGCATTCAGGATTCTGCGCTGTCCTTTGTTCAGAACGTCGAGTCAAAGCGTTGCACAGTCATCACGACTTGACGATATTTCTGAAGCAACGCCAGTAACGTATGTAAGTAACGTAACGCCGGCTGTCATTACTCGGCTTTCTCGAATACTGAAAAACGCAGACTGCAAAGACGTTTTCAAAACCCTGCAAATGACATTTTAATAACAGTTAGGCATTTTGTATCATTTTATTAATATATATTGCAAAATTTACAGACTCGGCGATAATGGCAATTGTCAAAGTTTTAAAATGTATGTCAAATAGCAGCCAGAAAAAACTACACGTAATATGCAGTCGTCTTATGTCATAATACTAATAATCATTTATAACACTGCCGCTAAAACATTCTGAAAAGTTCCCAATTATCATACGTGTACATACCTGTCCAAGAAACGCTCCCAAAAACCATGGATGAAATCGCCTAGGTGTATTTTTAACCGAATTTGGAAAAGCGTAGACGCCATTTTTTTAGATTTTAAAATCCACTTGAACACAACGTCCCGTGAAAGTATCCATTAAAGTATCCATACAGTAGAATCCTGCAAATAACGAATGTAATAACATTAAAATATAATTTAGAATATCATTAAGAAAGGGACGTTAGTTTTCTTTTTAATGAATCTACTATATTTCATTTCGTTTCCCCAAATAGTGATGGGTTTTGACAAATTTAATGATTAGTTCAAGTCACACTGTATGTATTTTACCACGTGAAGAAATCAATAGATTAAAAAGAATGTGTTTCAACACTTTTGCTTTTTGCCCGAAAGTAATGCGAGAGGCATCTGCCTAATTTTATAATTAAATACATATGCTTGCGTGTAAATGAAGCGGACTGCGTGTCAAAACGTTGCTTTTTCCCCGAAACTAATGGGTAAAAATGTGGTGTGTTATGAAATGTTTGAATGTGAATAAAGCAAGATGTTATAGTTATGTCATACTGAAAACTGGCGCACGTAAAGATTAAAGGAACCGTTGTGTCTGCGAATATATCCGGCATGATTCTAGGCAAAAAGTGAACGCTTTCTCTTTTATCATTGGTGGATATGTCCTCCATTGTCAATTGCAATAGAGATGTTTTACATTGACAGTAGAGATGTTTCAATAGATGAAAGTTAGGCTTTTATTTACGTTATAATAATGACATTAATTAATTAATTATAACATGATAATATTCACCTTGAGAAGATGCTAGAATTCTGCGCTGTCCTTTGTCCAGAACGTCTAGTCAAAGCGTTGTTAGAGACGATATTTCGACAGCCTAGACGTTTCAGAACCCTACAAATGACAGTTAGGCATTTGTATAATCATTTATTAATATAAATTATTACGTTATATTATGGGTAAAACTCACTTTAAGTTCATTTTCGATCAAAGCTTGCAGATAGGCACCATTGTTTTCTTCGTCGCGTTCATGAGTGCAAATTCGATTTCCAATTGGGCAACTTGTCAAAGACACACGGAACTTGAGAATAATCTCAACTCATCTATTATCCATTATCGATATCCATTTCGACGGACTTTCCAATATTTTGAAACACACAGAAAACAAACAGACGCGTAAAAAATGCGGTTATTTAGTTAAAAGAGGACGCCATTTTGAGAAAAAAAAATGGCCACGTGACTACCGATGATACCATTATGAAAAGAAAAACATTTAGACATAAATTAAACCTATTACCCTAAAAATCGGGAAATTTAAAAACATCTTTCGTGAAATTTAAAAAACAAAATCAACGATACCCGATCAATTCAGACCCGACGCTCGATAAAAATCAATCGTGTTTTTAATTTACGTTCGAGTAATGCGAAAAACGCAAAATTTTCGAGCAAAAAGGCGCAAGAAATTTTTTTTTTATGATTTCGCGTTCGGGGTGCGTTCGATGTTGAATAAAAACATAAACGGTGAAGGAGAAAATGTTTTGCAGATCATCCCGATCGATGAAAACGAAACGTTGCGAAAATGCACCAAAATTTGGCCGTTTCGAAACCGCGCGCGTGGCAACACTCACTTTCTGCAAAATTCGGCAGACCACGTGGTACGATTCCCAGATTTGGAAGCTCTGATGCAAATCGTTTTTTTGCCATAGTGGGGCAGTCCTGGCGGCGGGAGAGTGAACCTCGGTACTTGAGCATGGCGCGCCTCGAACGTTTCCAGTTTCTGTCGACAGAGTTCCTCTAATTTTCCAGCCGTAGAGTTTCCAAATAAAAAAACTGACTGCTGTTTCACGTTTTTACACGCAAAATTGAACTCGAATTCTATGCAAACAGAGAGGCGTCTCGGTCTACTTTCGCGTGAAGCCTGAAACAAAAGAAAGGCAACTTTTTTCAAGCACACGAAAATGAACCTAGAGTGTGAGCGACTTGAAGGTTCAAGTGGTCGATTTTCGCCTAATTTTAAGCGACCAAATAAAACAAAGAAACTGAGTATTAATATATGTACTAGCTTTTTGCCCGTTGCAGGCAACTGATGGGTAAATGTGATAAGCGATCTGATGTTTGAATGTAGATGAGACGAAGAGTGTGGGACTACAAAATTTAAAAAAAGAAATGGATATTTTGAGAAAAAAAAGAGCCAAGGAGCTTACTGATCATTTTTTCACCGAGCCATTCGTGTTGTGTAGGTCGAGACGCGTAATTTGATATCCATATCGTATGTACGGTTTTTGTCACCAACATTCTTCAAAAGTTGTTATTTTGGAAAAAAAAATTGCTCAATTAACACGAAAAATATGTATGCTTGCATGTGAATGAAGCAATGAATGTGTGACCACAAATGTATTGAAATATATGTTTGTTTAGAAAGAAATGAATATTTTGAGAAAAAAAAGAGCCAAGGAGCTTACTGATCATTTTTTCACCGAGCCGTTCGGATTCTGTGAGTCGAGACGCGTAATTTGATATCCATATCGTATGTACGGTTTTTGTCACCAACATTCTTCAAAAGTTGTTATTTTGGAAAAAGAATTGCTCAAATAACACGAAAAATTTAAAAACTTTTAAAAATGTAATATGTATTTTGGCATATAAATGAAAGTATGTGTGTGTGACCACAAATATATTAAAATATATGTATGGATAGAAAGAAATGGATATTTTGAGAAAAAAAAGTGCCAAGGAGCTTTCTGATCATTTTTTCACTGAGCCATTCGGATTTTGTAAGTCGAGACGCGTAATTTGATACCCATATCGTATGTACGGTTTTTGTCACCGACACTCGTCAAAAGTCCCAGCGAGTTTTATTTTGGAAAAAAACATTGCTCTATAAACAAAAGCAAAATGTAAAAACTCTTTTTGGAAATTTTTTATTTTTAAATTTAAAATCTACCACTACCACTACCACTACCCCTACCCCTTCCCCTTCCCCTACCCCTACCCCTACCCCTACCACTACCCCTACTACTACCACTACCACTACCACTACCCCTACCCCTACCCCTACCCCTACCCCTGCCCCTACCCCTACCCCTACCCCTACCCCTACCGCTACCCCTACCCCTACCCCTACCCATACCCCTACCCCTACCCCTACCACTACCACTACCCCTTCCCCTACCCCTTCCCCTACCCCTACCCTTACCCCTACCCCTACCCCTACCCCTACCCCTACCCCTACCACTACCACTACCCCTACCCGTACCCCTACCACTACCCCTACCCCTACCCCTACCCCTACCCCTACCACTACCACTACCACTACCACTACCCCTACCCCTACCCCTACCCCTACCCCTACCCCTTAAACTACCACTACCACTACCACTACCCCTACCCCTACCCCTACCCCTACCACTACCACTACCACTACCACTACCCCTACCCCTTCCCCTACCACTACCACTACTTCTACTACTTGGTACAATTTATCAATTTGCGTGACGCTATTGATGTTGTTTTTCACCACGGGGCGACGGTACCCGTGCCAAATTATTGATCGGTTTTTTTTAAATTTTCAATCCATACGTTATAAAACAACACTGCGGACCTAACCTAGAAAACGGGCTAAATCACGCTGTCAGTACCTGCCTACCTAGGACGTCTACCCGGTACCATCTGTGTAGGTACCTGCACCTACTATTAAAAAAATATCGAAAAAATATTTGCATAACGCAATTAGGCACCTACTCGTTAAAAAATAAACAAATGAAAACTTTAAATATGAATCGCTTCCAGGCTAACCTCATCCAATTTCTGCGCTCCTGGTAGAAATTAAAAATCTGCGTAACGCTATTGATGTAGTTTTTCACTACGGGGCGACGGTATCCGTGTCAAATTATTTTTACCGAACTTTATTTTATTTCGTTCAAAAGTTTTATCGATTTTTAAAAATATACTGCCAAAGTAAATACCTCTACAAATTTTATCGTTTCTTTGAAGTAACATCACTATGTAATAAAACATCTCTTCGGTGCTTGTCTATGATTGGCTGATTTCTGATTATACAAAAGCCCGCCTGTTGGCATTTTTCGGTTCAAATTGCAAATGTCAAAACTTAAGCCGCTTATTGTAAGACATTTTGAACCGAGCGCCATCTGTAGAACGGCCGAAAAACGTTCCTTAACCTTCGGACGATGATTTTTTTCGATAATTTCACCTGCAGACTGCGTGTTTGCGACGGAATTTAATCATTAGGATGACCATGTAGATTTTATAAATAAATCGTACCACGTGGTCTCGTGTTGACCACGTGACTAAATTTTGTCCAATGATACCACTATGCAAAGAAAAACAATTTCACTTAAATTAAAAATCTTTCCCGATAAATGAGGAAATTTGTAATATTTATCGTGAAATTAAATTTTTTTTTTCGTGATATTTAAAAAAAAATCAACGATACCTGATTAAATCAGACACGACGCTCGATCAAAAATAATCGTCTTTTTAATTTGCGTTAGAGTAATGCGAAAAACGCAAAATTTTCGAGCAAAAAGGCGCAAGAATTTTTTTTTAATTATTTCGCGTTTTGGGTGCGTTCGAAATTGAATAAAAATATAAACGGTGAAGGAAAAACAGTTTTACAGATCGGTGGCGATCGATGAAAACGAAACATTGAGAAAATGCACCAAAATTTGGCCGTTTCGAAACCGTGCGTGTTGCAACACTCGCGGTGAAAAGTTGATTTGTCGCCGGGAAGCTCTGCCGATTGACCGGCCGCGAATTAACTTATTGGAGTGTCGCCGTCCCGGCCGCCGAAGAAGAGAAAATCAGCGCTTTCGTATGGCGCGCCGCCAGCGTTGCCGGACGATTTTGACGACATCGATTCCCTAAAGAAACCTCTCGAGTTTCCGGGAATTATTTTCATAGAAAATCATACTGACTCGGATTTTCAGGTTTTACAGACCAAATTGAACTTGAATTCTCTTCCCACAGAGAGGCGTCTCGGTCTACTTTCGCTTGAAGCCTGAAACAAATGAAAGGCAACTTTTTTCAAGCACACGAAAATGAACCTAGTGTCCTATGCGACTTTAGGTGCGAGTGGTCGATTTTCGCCTAATTTTAAGCGACCAAATAAAAACAAAGAAACTGTGTATTACTATATACTAGCTTTTTGCCCGTTGCAGGCAACTAATGGGTAAAAATTAATCGCGTGGTGTAGTATTTGAATGTAGATGAGGCGAGGGTGTAGGACTACAAATTTTTAAGTAACATATATTGCCCCTTAAATAACGCCTGCTCGCGTCCCCTTTAGAGTTACATCTCAGTTTTCAAATAGTATGTGGGCTACGCTAGGTTTGTATAGACTGGTTTGTGATTTAATTCTAAAACCTATTTTCCATGTTATTTTCTTTAACATAAATTGCCCCTTAAATAACGCCTGCTCGCGTCCCCTTTAGAGTTATATCCCAGTTTTCAAGTAGTTTGTGGGCTACGCTAGGTTTGTATAGACTGGTTTGTGATTTGATTCAAATACCTATTTTCCATGTTCTAACCTAACCTAACCTCAAAAATACGCAAAATTTAAAAACTTTTAAAAATGTAATATGTATGTTTGCATGTGAATGAAGCAATGAATGTGTGACCACAAATGTATTGAAATATATGGTTGTTTAAAAAGAAATGAATATTTTGAGAAAAAAAAGAGCCAAGGAGCTTACTGATCATTTTTTCACCGAGCCGTTCGGATTCTGTGAGTCGAGACGCGTAATTTGATATCCATATCGTATGTACGGTTTATGTCACCAACATTCTTCAAAAGTTGTTATTTTGGAATAAAAATTGCTCAATTAACACGAAAAATATGTATGCTTGCATGTGAATGAAGCAATGAATGTGTGACCACAAATGTATTAAAATATATTTTTGTTTAGAAAGAAATGAATATTTTGAGAAAAAAAAGAGCCAAGGAGCTTAGCGATCATTTTTTCACCGAGCCATTCGGATTCTGTAAGTCGAGACGCGTAATTTGATACCCATATCGTATGTACGGTTTTTGTCACCGACATTCTTCAAAAGTCCCAGCGAGTTTTATTTTGGAAAAAAACATCGCTCTACAAACATGTAAAATGTAAAACTTTTATTGGCAAAAATTATATAAAAAAAAATCTTCAAATTTAATATATTTAAAAAAAAATTACCAAAAAAATATATTCATAACGCAATTAGGTACCTACTCGTTAAAAATACAGAGACAAAAACTTAAAATATGAATGGCTCCCGGGGCGACGGTACCCGTGCCCGCCTCTCAAATTTATTACAAACACTCAAACTGGAAAAACTTTTGATTAAAAAATGTTAATTTTACAAAACAATAACACCGCTTCACCCTATATAACTTCTGCGCTCTGGGTACAATTTATAAATTTGCGTGACGCTATTGATGCAGTTTTTCACTACGGGGCGACGGTACCACTACTACTACTACAACTACAACTACAACTACAACTACAACTACAACTACAACTACAACTACAACTACAACTACAACTACAACTACAACTACAACTACAATTTACAACTACAACTACAACTACAATTTACAACTACAACTACAATTTACAATTTACAACTACAACTACAATTTACAATTTACAATTTACAATTTACAATTTACACTTAAAATTACAATTTACAACTACTTGGTACGATTTATAAATTTGCATGACGCTATTGATATAGTTTTTCACTACGGGGCGACGGTATCCGTGTCAAATTATTTTTATTAAACTTTATTTTATTTCGTTCAAAAGCATTATCGATTTTTCAAAAGATTAACTACCAAAGTAAGTACCTGCACAGATTTTGTCGTTTTTTTTCAATTTTAAATCCATACTTTATATTACAATACATCGGACCTAACCTAGAAAAGGGCTAAAACATGCTGTCAGTACCTGCCTACCTGGGACCTTTACCCGGTACCATCTGTGTAGGTACCTGCACCTACTTTTAAAAAAAAATACCGAAAAAATATATTCATAACGCAATACGGTACCTACTCGTTTAAAAATAAAGAGATAAAAACTTGAAATATGAATGGTTCCCGGGGCGACGGTACCAATGCCCGCCTCTCAAATTTATTATAAACACTCAAACTGGAAATTTTTTTGATTAAAAAATGTTTATTTTACAAAACGATCATCACCGCTTCACCCCATATAATTTCTGCACTCCGGGTACAAATTATAAAGTTGCGGGACACTATTGATGTAGTTTTTCACTACGGGGCGACGGTACCCGTGCCATATTATTTTTCCCCAACTTTATTTCATTAATAATAAAAAAAAAATATTTCCTTCAAAAGCATTATCGATTTTCAAAAGATAAGCCACCAAAGAAAGTACCTACACAGATTTTATCGTTTCTTTGAAGAAGCATCACTATGTAATAAAACATCTCTTCGGTGCTTGTCTATGATTGGCTGATTTCTGATAATACGAAAGCCCGCCTGTTGGCATTTTTCGGTTCAAATTGCAAATGTCAAAACTTAAGCCGCTTATTGTAAGACATTTTGAACCGAGCGCCATCTGTAGAACGGCCGAAAAACGTTCCTTAACCTTCGGACGATGATTTTTTTCGATAATTTCACCTGCAGACTGCGTGTTTGCGACGGAATTTAATCATTAGGATGACCATGTAAAATTTATAAATAAATCGTACCACGTGGTTTCGTTGTTACCACGTGATTATTTTTTTTCCAATGATACCACTATGCAAAGAAAAACAATTTCACTTAAATTAAAAATCTTTCCCGGTAAATGAGGAAATTCGTAATATTTATCGTGAAATTAAATTTTTTTTTTTCGTGATATTTAAAAAAAAAATCAACGATACCTGATTAAATCAGACACGACGCTCGATCAAAAATAATCGTCTTTTTAATTTGCGTTCGAGTAATGCGAAAAACGCAAAATTTTCGAGCAAAAAGGCGCAAGAATTTTTTTTTAATGATTTCGCGTTTTGGGTGCGTTCGAAATTGAATAAAAATATAAACGGTGAAGGAAAAACAGTTTTACAGATCGGTGGCGATCGATGAAAACGAAACATTGAGAAAATGCACCAAAATTTGGCCGTTTCGAAACCGTGCGTGTTGCAACACTCGCGGTGAAAAGTTGATTTGTCGCCGGGAAGCTCTGCCGATTGACCGGCCGCGAATTAACTTATTGGAGTGTTGCCGTCCCGGCCGCCGAAGAGCGAGAAAATCAGCGCTCTCGTATGGCGCGCCTCGAGCGCTTCCAGTTTCCGCCGGCAGAGTTCCGGGACGATTTTGACGACATCGATTCCCGAACGAAACCTCTCGAGTTTCCGGGAATTATTTCGATACAAACTCTGGCTTAATTTCGCCCAAAACGCGTCCCGCCATAGTGAACCTCGAGTCGAAGCGGCTCCGTGAGAGCGGCGGTCGATTTTCGCTCGCCAGGAATTCGGCAAAAAACAATTGAATGGGACTTTTTTTCTCGCATGCCAAAACGAACCTAGTGTCCTATGTGACTTAGGGGTCGAGTGGTCGATTTTCGCCTAATTTTAAGCGACCAAATAAAACAAAGAAACTGAGTATTAATATATGTACTAGCTTTTTGCCCGTTGCAGGCAACTGATGGGTAAAAATTAATTGCGTGGTGTAGTATTTGAATGTAGATGAGGCGAGGGTGTGGGACTACAAAATTTTATAAAAAGAAATGAATATTTTGAGAAAAAAAAGAGCCAAGGAGCTTACTGATCATTTTTTCACCTAACTGTTCGGGTTATGTAGGTCGAGACGCGTAATTTGATACCCATATCGTATGTACGATTTTTGTCACCAACATTCTTCAAAAGTTGTTATTTTGGAAAAAAAAATTGCTCAATTAACACGAAAAATATGTATGCTTGCATGTGAATGAAGCAATAAATGTGTGAGCACAAATGTATTAAAATATATTTTTGTTTAGAAAGAAATGAATATTTTGAGAAAAAAAAGAGCCAAGGAGCTTACCGATCATTTTTTCACCGAGCCATTCGGATTCTGTAAGTCGAGACGCGTAATTTGATACCCATATCGTATGTACGGTTTTTGTCACCGACATACTTCAAAAGTTGTTATTTTGAAAAAAGAATTGCTCAATTAACACGAAAAATATGTATGCTTGCATGTGAATGAAGCAATGAATGTGTGACCACAAATGTATTGGAATATATGTTTGTTTAAAAAGAAATGAATATTTTGAGAAAAAAAAGAGCCAAGGAGCTTACTGATCATTTTTTCACCGAGACGTTCGGATTCTGTGAGTCGAGACGCGTAATTTGATATCCATATCGTATGTACGGTTTTTGTCACCAACATTCTTCAAAAGTCCCAGCGAGTTTTATTTTGGAAAAAAACATCGCTCTACAAACATGTAAAATGTAAAATTTTTATTGGTAAAAATTATATAAAAAAAATCTTCAAACTTAATAAATTTAAAAAAAAATATATATTCATAACGCAATTAGGTACCTACTCGTTAAAAATAAAGAGACAAAAACTTCAAATATAAATGGCTCCCGGGGCGACGGTACCCATTCCCGCCTCTCAAATTTATAACAAACACTCAAACTGGAAAAATTTTTGATTAAAAAATGTTTATTTTACAAAACAATAACACCGCTTCACCCTATATAACTTCTGCGCTCTGGGTACAATTTATAAATTTGCGTGACGCTATTGATGTAGTTTTTCACTACGGGGCGACGGTACCACTACTACTACTACAACTACAACTACAACTACAACTCCTACTCCTACTACTACTCCTACTCCTACTACTACACCTACTCCTACTCCGACTCCTACTCCTTCTCCTACTCCTTCTCCTACTCCTTCTCCTACTCCTACTCCTACTCCTACTCCTACTCCTACTCCTACTCCTACTCCTACTCCTACTCCTACTCCTACTCCTACTCCTACTCCTACTCCTACTCCTACTCCTACTCCTACTCCTACTCCTACTCCTACTCCTTCTCCTTCTCCTACTCCTACTCCTACTCCTCCTACTACTTCTACTACTACTCCTACTCCTACTCCTTCTCCTACTCCTACTCCTACTCCTCCTACTACTTCTACTACTACTCCTACTACTACTCCTACTCCTACTCCTACTCCTTTCCTACTCCTTCTACTACTACTATTACTCCTACTACTGCTACTACTACTTGGTACAATTTATAAATTTGCGTGACGCTATTGATGTAGTTTTTCACTACGGGGCGACGGTATCCGTGACAAATTATTTTTACCAAACTTCATTTTATTTCGTTCAAAAGCATTATCGATTTTTCAAAAGATAAACTACCAAAATAAGTACCTGCACAGATATTATCGTTTTTTTTTAATTTTAAATCCATACGTTATATTACAACACTACGGACCTAACCTAGAAAACGGGCTAAAACACGCTCTCAGTACCTGCCTACCTAGGACCTCTACCCGGTACCATCTGTGTAGGTACCTGCACCTACTATTAAAAATTTGCCGAAAAAATATTTACATAACGCAATAAGACCCCTACTCGTAAAAAAATAAACACATGAAAACTTTAAATATGAATTGCTAACAGGCTAACCTTTTCCAATTTCTGCGCTCCTGGTAGAAATCTAAAATTTGCGTAACGCTTTTGATGTAGTTTTTCACTACGGGGCGACGGTATCCGTGTCAAATTATTTTTACCGAACTTTATTTTATTTCGTTCAAAAGTATTATCGATTTTTTAAAATATACTGCCAAAGTAAGTACCTCTACAAATTTTATCGTTTCTTTGAGATCACATCCCTAAAATAAAAGCACATCACTTCGCTGCTTGTCTACGATCGGCTATTATCTCTGACTAACCAAAAGCCCGATTGTTGGCATTTTTTGTTAAAATAGCAAATGTCAAAACTTTGGCCGGTTACTGTGACACATTTTGAACCGAACGCCATCTGTGGGACGGCCGAATAACGTTCCTTTACCTTCGGAGGATGAATTTTTTCGATAATATTAAAGGCGGACGGCGTATTTGCTGCGGATTGCAATCATCAAGTTGAGCGTGTCGATTTTATAAAAAAAGCATACCGCGTAGTTTTCGCTAGACCACGTGACTTCGCGAAGCTCTCCCGATTAAATCATTTTTTTGCTTGTCGGGCGAACCTGGCGGCCGGAGAGAGAAATGCGCCCTTTCGTATAGCGCCGCGAGCGCTTCCAGTTTCCGCCGCTAGATGCTACTCAAATTTTTGTCGACAAATTATCCCGAACAAAAAAATTAGTAAACATTTTCATACAAACTTACACTGACTCGAGTTTCACGTTTTTACACGCAAAATTGAACTCGAATTCTATGCAAACAGAGAGGCGTCTCGGTCTACTTTCGCTTGAAGCCTGAAACAAATGAAAGGCAACTTTTTTCAAGCACACGAAAACGAACCTAGTGTCCTATGCGACTTTAAGTTCAAGTGGTCGATTTTCGCCTAATTTTAAGCGACCAAATAAAACAAAGAAACTGCGTATTACTGTATATATATATATACTAGCTTTTTGCCCGTTGCAGGCAACTAATGGGTAAAAATGTGGTGCGTGGTGTAGTATTTGAATGTAGATGAGGCGAGGGTGTGGGACTACAAAATTTTATAAAAAGAAATGAATATTTTGAGAAAAAAAAGAGCCAAGGAGCTTACTGATCATTTTTTCACCGAGCTGTTTGGATTCTGTGAGTCGAGACGCGTAATTTGATACCCATATCGTATGTATTGTTTTTGTCACCAACGTTCTTCAAAAGTTGTTATATTGGAAAAAAAATTGCTCAATTAACACGAAAAATATGTATGCTTGCATGTGAATGAAGCAATGAATGTGTGACCACAAATGTATTAAAATATATTTTTGTTTAGAAAGAAATGAATATTTTGAGAAAAAAAAGAGCCAAGGAGCTTACCGATCATTTTTTCACCGAGCCGTTCGGATTCTGTGAGTCGAGACGCGTAATTTGATACCCATATCGTATGTACTGTTTTTGTCACCAACATTCTTCAAAAGTTGTTATTTTGGAAAAAAAATTGCTCGATTAACACGCAAAATTTAAAAACTTTTAAAAATGTAATATGTATTTTGGCATATAAATGAAACTATGAGTGTGTGACCACAAATATATTCAAATATATGTATGGATAGAAAGAAATGGATATTTTGAGAAAAAAAAGTGCCAAGGAGCTTTCTGATCATTTTTTCACTGAGCCATTCGGATTTTGTAAGTCGAGACGCGTAATTTGATACCCATATCGTATGTACGGTTTTTGTCACCGACACTCGTCAAAAGTCCCAGCGAGTTTTATTTTGGAAAAAAACATTGCTCTATAAACAAAAGCAAAATGTAAAAACTCTTATTGAAAAATTTTTATTTTTAAATTTAAAATCTACCACTACCACTACCACTACCCCTACCCCTACCCCTTCCCCTACCCCTACCCCTACCCCTACCACTACCCCTACCACTTCCACTACCACTACCACTACCCCTACCCCTACCCCTACCCCTACCCCTGCCCCTACCCCTACCCCTACCCCTACCGCTACCCCTACCCCTACCCCTTCCCCTACCTCTACCCCTACCCCTACCCCTACCACTATTACTACCCCTACCCGTACCCCTACCACTACCCCTACCCCTACCCCTACCACTACCACTTCCCCTACCCCTACCCCTACCACTACCACTACCCCTACCCGTACCCCTACCACTACCCCTACCCCTACCCCTACCCCTACCACTACCACTACCACTACCCCTACCCCTACCCCTACCCCTACCCCTACCACTACCCCTACCCCTACCCCTACCACTACCACTACTTCTACTACTTGGTACAATTTATCAATTTGCGTGACGCTATTTATGTTGTTTTTCACCACGGGGCGACGGTACCCGTGCCAAATTATTGATCGGTTTTTTTTAAATTTTCAATCCATACGTTATAAAACAACACTACGGACCTAACCTAGAAAACGGGCTAAATCACGCTGTCAGTACCTGCCTACCTAGGACGTCTACCCGGTACCATCTGTGTAGGTACCTGCACCTACTATTAAAAAAATACCGAAAAAATATTTGCATAACGCAATTAGGCACCTACTCGTTAAAAAATAAACAAATGAAAACTTTAAATATGAATCGCTTCCAGGCTAACCTCATCCAATTTCTGCGCTCCTGGTAGAAATGAAAAATTTGCGTGACGCTATTGATGTAGTTTTTCACTACGGGGCGACGGTATCCGTGTCAAATTATTTTTACCAAACTTTATTTTATTTCGTTCAAAGGCATTAGCGATATAAAAAAAAAAATAAACTGCCAAAGTAAGTACCTCTACAAATTTTATCGTTTCTTTGAGATCACATCCAGAGGCGGCTCTAGGGATTCAGTCGTGGTAGGTCATTTGAAAAAAATGTGTGACTAATCTTTATTTGATATTGTGAAAAATGCCCATATATTATTAACTATATCAATTTGTTATAGAGTTTTAGAGTCGCGGACTCTAAATAAATATTATGTTAATATAATAAATTGGAAATAAATACACAATCCATGTACTTACGGCAAATTATTTTTAAGATATTAAGTTTTAATGTAGTTGTCCACAACATTAAAATAAATAAAATCAGTGTTTGATTCTATTTGACAATGATTTTTTACGTTTTTTGTTTTGTTTCATTCTAAATCGATAACAACATAAATAATTATTCTAATCCTTTCCCGAACTATGCAATTGAAAAACAACCATTGTTCCACACACTACAAGCGTGTAAAATGAAAAAACGACATTTGTTTATGTCACCATCTCTGTAAAACATATAATATTCACCGTGTTGTCTCCCCCACGGTCATGACCTAAGCGTCCCTAAACTTTCTTCGGAAGCTAATTTTTACTTCGACGAAAAATATAGTGCCATCTCGTTTATTCTATGGCGCGCGTAGGGACAGAAGATGCCAAATTGGACATTCTTTAAATTGACCCAGCGAATCGTGTGGACTTGTGAATGAAAGCTTCTATTAGAGACAACAGATGTCACTGCTAGTCACTCGCCGCCGCCGCTGTTTCGCGTTACATTTTAAATGTTTTGATGCACATAATTGATTAATATATTTATTATTGTTGTCTTATAATTTTGGGGGGTCAAACACCAATTGACCTAAGGGAAGAACCGCCACTGATCACATCCCTAAAATAAAAGCACATCACTTCGGTGTGTCTATGATTGGCTGATTTCTGATTGACGAAAAGCTGACTGTTGGCATTTTTTGTTAAAATAGCAAATGTCAAAAGTTTGGCCGGTTACTGTGACACATTTTGAACCGAACGCCATTTGTGGGACGGCCGAATAACGTTCCTTAACCTTCGGAGGATGATTTTTTTCGATAATATTAAAGGCGGACGGCGTATATGCTACGGATTGCAATCATCAAGTTGAGCGTGTAGATTTTATAAAAAAGCATACCGCGTAGTTTTTGCTTGATCACGTGACTTCGCGAAGCTCTCCCGATTAAATTATTTTTTTGCTTGTCGGGCGAACCTGGCGGCCGGAGAGAGAAATGCGCCCTTTCGTAAGGCGCGCCGCGAGCGCTTCCAGTTTCCGCCGCTAGATGCTACTCAAATTTTTGTCGACAAATTACGCCGAACGAAAAAATTAGTAAACATTTTCATACAAAAACCGGATTACACGGTATTTCGAGTTTTCCACGCCAAATTGAACCCCGGGTTTTATGCCCGCAGAGAGGCGTCTCGGTCTACTTTCGCCTGAAGCCTGAAACAAAAGAAAGGCAACTTTTTCGCTACTTTCACGCCAAAACGAACCTTAGAGTGTGAGCGACTTGAAGGGTCAAGTGGTCGATTTTCGCCTAATTTTAAGCGACCAAATAAAAACAAAGAAACTGAGTATTAATATATGTACTAGCTTTTTGCCCGTTGCAGGCAACTGATGGGTAAAAATTAATCGCGCGGTGTAGTATTTGAATGTAGATGAGGCGAGGGTGTGGGACTGCAAATTTTAAAAAAAGAAATGGATATTTTGAGAAAAAAAAGAGCCAAGGAGCTTACTGATCATTTTTTCACCGAGCCATTCGTGTTGTGTAGGTCGAGACGCGTAATTTGATATCCATATCGTATGTACGGTTTTTGTCACCAACATTCTTCAAAAGTTGTTATTTTGGAAAAAAAAATTGCTCAATTAACACGAAAAATATGTATGCTTGCATGTGAATGAAGCAATGAATGTGTGACCACAAATGTATTAAAATATATTTTTGTTTAGAAAGAAATGAATATTTTGAGAAAAAAAAGAGCCAAGGAGCTTACCGATCATTTTTTTACCGAGCCATTCGGATTCTGTAAGTCGAGACGCGTAATTTGATACCCATATCGTATGTACGGTTTTTGTCACCAACATTCTTCAAAAGTTGTTATTTTGGAAAAAAAATTGCTCAATTAACGCGAAAAATATGTATGCTTGCATGTGAATGAAGCAATGAATGTGTGACCACAAATGTATTAAAATATATTTTTGTTTAGAAAGAAACGAATATTTTGAGAAAAAAAATAGCCAAGGAGCTTACCGATCATTTTTTCACCGAGCCATTCGGATTCTGTAAGTCGAGACGCGTAATTTGATACCCATATCGTATGTACGGTTTTTCTCACCAACATTCTTCAAAAGTTGTTATTTTGGAAAAAAAAATTGCTCAATTAACACGAAAATGTATGCTTGCATGTGAATGAAGCAATTAATGTGTGACCACAAATGTATTAAAATATATTTTTGTTTAGAAAGAAATGAATATTTTGAGAAAAAAAAGAGCCAAGGAGCTTACAGATCATTTTTTCACCGAGCCATTCGGATTTTGTAAGTCGAGACGCGTAATTTGATACCCATATCGTATGTACGGTTTTTGTCACCGACACTCGTCAAAAGTCCCAGCGAGTTTTATTTTGGAAAAAAACATTGCTCTATAAACAAAAGCAAAATGTAAAAACTCTTATTGGAAATTTTTTATTTTTAAATTTAAAATCTACCACTACCACTACCACTACCCCTACCCCTTCCCCTACCCCTACCCCTACCACTACCCCTACCACTACCCCTACCCCTACCCCTACCCCTACCCCTACCCCTACCCCTACCCCTACCCCTACCCCTACCCCTACCCCTACCCCTACCACTACCACTACCCCTACCCGTACCCCTACCACTACCCCTACCCCTACCCCTACCCCTACCACTACCACTACCCCTACCCCTACCCCTACCACTACCACTACCACTACCCCTACCCCTACCCCTACCACTACCACTACTTCTACTACTTGGTACAATTTATCAATTTGCGTGACGCTATTGATGTTGTTTTTCACCACGGGGCGACGGTACCCGTGCCAAATTATTGATCGGTTTTTTTTAAATTTTCAATCCATACGTTATAAAACAACACTACGGACCTAACCTAGAAAACGGGCTAAATCACGCTGTCAGTACCTGCCTACCTAGGACGTCTACCCGGTACCATCTGTGTAGGTACCTGCACCTACTATTAAAAAAAAACCGAAAAAATATTTGCATAACGCAATTAGGCACCTACTCGTTAAAAAAGAAACAAATGAAAACTTTAAATATGAATCGCTTCCAGGCTAACCTCATCCAATTTCTGCGCTCCTGGTAGAAATTAAAAATCTGCGTAACGCTATTGATGTAGTTTTTCACTACGGGGCGACGGTATCCGTGCCAAATTATTTTTACCGAACTTTATTTTATTTCGTTCAAAAGCATTATCGATTTTTAAAAATATACTGCCAAAGTAAGTACCTCTACAAATTTTATCGTTTCTTTGAGATCACATCCCTAAAATAAAAGCACATCACTTCGGTGTGTCTATGATTGGCTGATTTCTGACTGACCAAAAGCCCGATTGTTGGCATTTTTTGTTAAAATAGCAAATGTCAAAACTTTGACCGCTTATTGTAAGACATTTTGAACCGAACGCCATTTGTGGGACGGCCGAATAACGTTCCTTAACCTTCGGAGGATGATTTTTTTCGATAATATTAAAGGCGGACGGCGTGTTTGCTGCAGATTGCAATCATCAAGTTGAGCGTGTCGATTTTATAAAAAAGCATACCGCGTAGTTTTTGCTTGATCACGTGACTTCGCGAAGCTCTCCCGATTAAATCATTTTTTTGCGTGTCGGGCGAACCTGGCGGCCGGAGAGAGAAATGCGCCCTTTCGTATGGCGCCGCGAGCGCTTCCAGTTTCCGCCGCTAGATGCTACTCAAATTTTTGTCGACAAATTATCCCGAACGAAAAAATTAGTAAACATTTTCATACAAAAACCGGATTACACGGTATTTCGAGTTTTCCACGCCAAATTGAACCCCGGGTTTTATGCCCGCAGAGAGGCGTCTCGGTCTACTTTTGCTTGAAGCCTGAAACAAATGAGAGGCAACTTTTTTGCTACTTTCACGCCAAAACGAACCTAGTGTCCTATGCGACTTTAAGTTCAAGTGGTCGATTTTCGCCTAATTTTAAGCGACCAAATAAAAACAAAGAAACTGAGTATTAATATATGTATACTAGCTTTTTGCCCGTTGCAGGCAACTGATGGGTAAATGTGATAAGCGATCTGATGTTTGAATGTAGATGAGACGAAGAGTGTGGGACTACAAAATTTAAAAAAAGAAATGGATATTTTGAGAAAAAAAAGAGCCAAGGAGCTTACTGATAATTTTTTCACCGAGCCATTCGTGTTGTGTAGGTCGAGACGCGTAATTTGATATCCATATCGTATGTACGGTTTTTGTCACCAACATTCTTCAAAAGTTGTTATTTTGGAAAAAAAAATTGCTCAATTAACACGAAAAATATGTATGCTTGCATGTGAATGAAGCAATGAATGTGTGACCACAATATATGTTTGTTTAAAAAGAAATGAATATTTTGAGAAAAAAAAGAGCCAAGGAGCTTACTGATCATTTTTTCACCGAGCCGTTCGGATTCTGTGAGTCGAGACGCGTAATTTGATATCCATATCGTATGTACGGTTTTTGTCACCAACATTCTTCAAAAGTTGTTATTTTGGAAAAAGAATTGCTCAAATAACACGAAAAATTTAAAAACTTTTAAAAATGTAATATGTATTTTGGCATATAAATGAAAGTATGTGTGTGTGACCACAAATCTATTAAAATATATGTATGGATAGAAAGAAATGGATATTTTGAGAAAAAAAAGTGCCAAGGAGCTTTCTGATCATTTTTTCACTGAGCCATTCGGATTTTGTAAGTCGAGACGCGTAATTTGATACCCATATCGTATGTACGGTTTTTGTCACCGACATTCTTCAAAAGTTGTTATTTTGGAAAAAAAAATTGCTCAATTAACACGAAAAATATGTATGCTTGCATGTGAATGAAGCAATGAATGTGTGACCACAATATATGTTTGTTTAAAAAGAAATGAATATTTTGAGAAAAAAAAGAGCCAAGGAGCTTACTGATCATTTTTTCACCGAGCCGTTCGGATTCTGTGAGTCGAGACGCGTAATTTGATATCCATATCGTATGTACGGTTTTTGTCACCAACATTCTTCAAAAGTTGTTATTTTGGAAAAAGAATTGCTCAAATAACACGAAAAATTTAAAAACTTTTAAAAATGTAATATGTATTTTGGCATATAAATGAAAGTATGTGTGTGTGACCACAAATCTATTAAAATATATGTATGGATAGAAAGAAATGGATATTTTGAGAAAAAAAAGTGCCAAGGAGCTTTCTGATCATTTTTTCACTGAGCCATTCGGATTTTGTAAGTCGAGACGCGTAATTTGATACCCATATCGTATGTACGGTTTTTGTCACCGACACTCGTCAAAAGTCCCAGCGAGTTTTATTTTGGAAAAAAATATTGCTACTACCACTACCACTACCATACCACTACCACTACCATACCACTACCACTACCACTACAACTACCACTACCACTACCACTACCACTACCACTACCACTACCACTACCACTACCACTACCACTACCACTACCATACCACTACCATACCACTACCACTACCACTACCACTACCATACCACTACCACTACCATACCACTACCATACCACTACCACTACCACTACCATACCACTACCAGTACCACTACCACTACCACACCCACTACCACTACCATACCACAGCCATACCACTACCACTACCATACCACTACCACTACCATACCACTACCACTACCAGTACCACTACCACTACCATACCACTACCACTACCAGTTCCACTACCACTACCACTACCACTCACACTTCCAGTACCACTACCAGTACCACTACCACTACCATACCACTACCAATACCACTTCCATACCACTACTACAACCGCTACCACTACCACTACCACTTCCATACCACTACCACTACCATACCACTACCACACCATTACCACTACCATACCACTACCATACCACTTCCATACCACTACCATACCACTACCATACCACTACCATACCACTACCACTTCCATACCACTACCACTACCATACCACTACCATACCATTACCACTACCATACCACTACCATACCACTACCATACCACTACCATACCACTACCACTTCCATACTACTACCACTACCATACCACTACCACTACCACTACCCTACTACTACTACTACAACTACTTAACTACAATTTATAAATTTGCGTGACGCTAATGATTTAGTTTTTCACTACGGGGCGACGGTACCAGTGCAAAATTATTTTTACCAAACTTCATTTTATTTCGTTCAAAAGCATTATCGATTTTAATAATATGAACTACCAAAGTAAGTACATGAACAGATTTGATCGTTTTTTTTTAATTTTAAATCCATGTACCATCCACCCGGTACCATCTGTGTAGGTACCTGCACCTACTATTAAAAATTTACCGAAAAAATATGAAAAATGAAAACTTTATATATGAATGTCTCGCAGGCTAACCTCTTCCAATTTATGCGCTCCTGGTAGAAATTAAAAAATTGCGTAACGCTATTGATGTAGTTTTTCACTACGGGGCGACGGTATCCGTGTCAAATTATTTTTACCGAACTTTATTTTATTTCGTTCAAAAGCATTATCGATTTTTAAAAATATACTGCCAAAGTAAGTACCTCTACAAATTTTATCGTTTCTTTGAGATCACATCCCTAAAATAAAAGCACATCACTTCGGTGTGTCTATGATTGGCTGATTTCTGATTTACCAAAAGCTGACTGTTGGCATTTTTTGTTAAAATAGCAAATGTCAAAAGTTTGGCCGGTTACTGTGACACATTTTGAACCGAACGCCATTTGTGGGACGGCCGAATAACGTTCCTTTACCTTCGGAGGATGATTTTTTTCGATAATATTAAAGGCGGACGGCGTGTTTGCTGCGGATTGCAATCATCAAGTTGAGCGTGTCGATTTTATAAAAAAGCATACCGAGTGGTTTTCGCTAGACCACGTGACTTCGCGAAGCTCTCCCGATTAAATCATTTTTTTGCGTGTCGGGCGAACCTGGCGGCCGGAGAGAGAAATGCGCCCTTTCGTAAGGCGCGCCGCGAGCGCTTCCAGTTTCCGCCGCTAGATGCTACTCAAATTTTTGTCGACAAATTACGCCGAACGAATAAATTAGTAAACATTTTCATACAAAAACCGGATTACACGGTATTTCGAATTTTCCACGCAAAATTGAACTTGAATTCTATGCAAACAGAGAGACGTCTCGGTCTACTTTCGCTTGAAGCCTGAAACAAATGAAAGGCAACTTTTTTCAAGCACACGAAAATGAACCTAGAGTGTGAGCGACTTGAAGGTTCGAGTGGTCGATTTTCGCCTAATTTTAAGCGACCAAATAAAACAAAGAAACTGTGTATTACTATATATACTAGCTTTTTGCCCGTTGCAGGCAACTAATGGGTAAATGTGATAAGCGATCTGATGTTTGAATGTAGATAAGACGAAGAGTGTGGGACTACAAAATTTTATAAAAAGAAATAAATATTTTGAGAAAAAAAAGAGCCAAGGAGCTTACTGATCATTTTTTCACCGAGCCGTTCGGGTTGTGTAGGTCGAGACGCGTAATTTGATACCCATATCGTATGTACGGTTTTTGTCAACGACATTCTTCAAAAGTTGTTATTTTGGAAAAAGAATTGCTCAATTAACACGCAAAATTTAAAAACTTTTAAAAATGTTATATGTATTTTGGCAAATTAATGAAACTATGAGTGTGTGACCACAAATATATTAAAATATATGTATGGATAGAAAGAAATGGATATTTTGAGAAAAAAAAGTGCCAAGGAGCTTTCTGATCATTTTTTCACTGAGCCATTCGGATTTTGTAAGTCGAGACGCGTAATTTGATACCCATATCTTTTGTTCGGTTTTGTCACCAACATTCTTCAAAAGTTGTTATTTTGGAAAAAAAATTGCTCAATTAACACGCAAAATATGTATGCTTGCATGTGAATGAAGCAATGAATGTGTGACCAAAAATTTATTAAAATATATGTGTGTTGAGAAAGAAATGGATATTTTGAGAAAAAAAAGTGCCAAGGAGCTTTCTGCTCATTTTTTCACTGAGCCATTCGGATTTTGTAAGTCGAGACGCGTAATTTGATACCCATATCGTATGTACGGTTTTTTGTATGACCTCTACCCGGTACCATCTGCGTAGGTACCTGCACCACCACTACCACTACCACTACTACTCCTACTACTACTACTACTCCTACTCCTACTACCACTACCACTACTACTCCTACTCCTACTACTACACCTACTCCTACTCCTCATCCTACTCCTACTTCTCCTCCTACTCCTACTCCTACTCCTACTCCGACTCCTACTCCTACTCCTACTCCTACTCCTACTCCTACTCCTACTCCTACTCCTACTCCTACTAATACTCCTACTCCTACTCCTACTCCCACTCCTACTACTAATACTACTCATACTCCTTCTCCTACTCCTACTTCTACTCCTTCTCCTACTCCTCCTACTTCTTCTACTACTACTCCTACTCATACTCCTACTCCTACTCCTACTCCTACTCCTACTACTTGGTACAATTTATAAATTTGCGTAACGCTATTGATGTAGTTTTTCACTACGGGGCGACGGTATCCGTGTCAAATTATTTTTACCAAACTTCATTTTATTTCGTTCAAAAGCATTATCGATTTTAATAATATGAACTACCAAAGTAAGTACATGAACAGATTTGATCGTTTTTTTTTAATTTTAAATCCATGTACCATCCACCCGGTACCATCTGTGTAGGTACCTGCACCTACTATTAAAAATTTACCGAAAAAATATGAAAAATGAAAACTTTAAATATGAATGTCTCCGAGGCTAACCTCTTCCAATTTCTGCGCTCCTGGTAGAAATTAAAAAATTGCGTAACGCTATTGATGTAGTTTTTCACTACGGGGCGACGGTATCCGTGTCAAATTATTTTTACCGAACTTTATTTTATTTCGTTCAAAAGCATTATCGATTTTTAAAAATATACTGCCAAAGTAAGTACCTCTACAAATTTTATCGTTTCTTTGAGATCACATCCCTAAAATAAAAGCACATCACTTCGGTGTGTCTATGATTGGCTGATTTCTGACTGACCAAAAGCCCGATTGTTGGCATTTTTTGTTAAAATAGCAAATGTCAAAACTTTCGCCGGTTACTGTGACACATTTTGAACCGAACGCCATCTGTGGGACGGCCGAATAACGTTCCTTAACCTTCGGAGGATGATTTTTTTCGATAATATTAAAGGCGGACGGCGTGTTTGCTGCGGATTGCAATCATCAAGTTGAGCGTGTCGATTTTATAAAAAAGCATACCGAGTGGTTTTCGCTTGACCACGTGACTTCGCGAAGCTCTCCCGATTAAATCATTTTTTTGCGTGTCGGGCGAACCTGGCGGCCGGAGAGAGAACTGCGCACTTTCGTATAGCGCCGCGAGCGCTTCCAGTTTCCGCCGCTAGATGCTACTCAAATTTTTGTCGACAAATTACTCCGAACGAAAAAATTAGTAAACATTTTCATACAAAAACCGGATTACACGGTATTTCGAGTTTTCCACGCCAAATTGAACCCCGGGTTTTATGCCCGCAGAGAGGCGTCTCGGTCTACTTTTGCTTGAAGCCTGAAACAAATGAAAGGCAACTTTTTTCAAGCACACGAAAATGAACCTAGTGTCCTATGCGACTTTAGGTGCGAGTGGTCGATTTTCGCCTAATTTTAAGCGACCAAATAAAAACAAAGAAACTGTGTATTACTATATACTAGCTTTTTGCCCGTTGCAGGCAACTGATGGGTAAAAATTAATCGCGTGGTGTAGTATTTGAATGTAGATGAAGCGAGGGTGTGGGACTACAAAATTTTATAAAAAGAAATGAATATTTTGAGAAAAAAAAAGAGCCAAGGAGCTTACTGATCATTTTTTCACCTAACTGTTCGGGTTATGTAGGTCGAGACGCGTAATTTGATACCCATATCGTATGTACGATTTTTGTCACCAACATTCTTCAAAAGTTGTTATTTTGGAAAAAAAAATTGCTCAATTAACACGAAAAATATGTATGCTTGCATGTGAATGAAGCAATAAATGTGTGACCACAAATGTATTAAAATATATTTTTGTTTAGAATGAAATGAATATTTTAAGAAAAAAAAGAGCCAAGGAGCTTACCGATCATTTTTTCACCGAGCCATTCGGATTCTGTAAGTCGAGACGCGTAATTTGATACCCATATCGTATGTACGGTTTTTCCCACCGACATTCTTCAAAAGTCCCAGCGAGTTTTATTTTGGAAAAAAACATCGCTCTACAAACATGTAAAATGTAAAATTTTTATTGGTAAAAATTATATAAAAAAAAATCTTCAAACTTAATAAATTTAAAAAAAAAAAATTACCAAAAAAATATATTCATAACGCAATTAGGTACCTACTCGTTTAAAATAAAGAGACAAAAACTTAAAATATAAATGGCTCCCGGGGCGACGGTACCCATGCCCGCCTCTCAAATTTATAACAAACACTCAAACTGGAAAAAATTTTGATTAAAAAATGTTTATTTTACAAAACAATAACACCGCTTCACCCTATATAACTTCTGCGCTCTGGGTACAATTTATAAATTTGCGTGACGCTATTGATGTAGTTTTTCACTACGGGGCGACGGTACCACTACTACTACTACAACTACAACTACAACTACAACTCCTACTCCTACTACTACTCCTACTCCTACTACCACTACCACTACTTCTCCTACTCCTACTACTACACCTACTCCTACTCCGACTTCTACTCCTTCTCCTACTCCTTCTCCTACTCCTTCTCCTACTCCTACTCCTTCTCCTACTCCTACTCCTACTCCTACTACTACTCCTACTCCTACTCCTACTCCTACTCCTACTCCTACTCCTACTCCTACTCCTACTCCTTCTCCTACTCCTACTCCTACTCCTACTCCTTCTCCTACTCCTACTCCTACTCCTCCTACTACTTCTACTACTACTCCTACTACTACTCCTACTCCTACTCCTACTCCTACTCCTTTCCTACTCCTTCTACTACTACTACTACTCCTACTACTGCTACTACTACTTGGTACAATTTATAAATTTGCGTGACGCTATTGATGTAGTTTTTCACTACGGGGCGACGGTATCCGTGACAAATTATTTTTACCAAACTTCATTTTATTTCGTTCAAAAGCATTATCGATTTTTCAAAAGATAAACTACCAAAATAAGTACCTGCACAGATATTATCGTTTTTTTTTAATTTTAAATCCATACGTTATATTACAACACTACGGACCTAACCTAGAAAACGGGCTAAAACACGCTCTCAGTACCTGCCTACCTAGGACCTCTACCCGGTACCATCTGTGTAGGTACCTGCACCTACTATTAAAAATTTGCCGAAAAAATATTTACATAACGCAATTAGACCCCTACTCGTAAAAAAATAAACACATGAAAACTTTAAATATGAATTGCTAACAGGCTAACCTCTTCCAATTTCTGCGCTCCTGGTAGAAATCAAAAATTTGCGTAACGCTATTGATGTAGTTTTTCACTACGGGGCGACGGTATCCGTGTCAAATTATTTTTACCGAACTTTATTTTATTTCGTTCAAAAGTATTATCGATTTTTAAAAATATAATGTCAAAGTAAGTACCTCTACAAATTTTATCGTTTCTTTGAGATCACATCCCTAAAATAAAAGCACATCACTTCGCTGCTTGTCTACGATCGGCTATTATCTCTGACTAACCAAAAGCCCGATTGTTGGCATTTTTTGTTAAAATAGCAAATGTCAAAAGTTTGGCCGGTTACTGTGACACATTTTGAACCGAACGCCATCTGTGGGACGGCCGAATAACGTTCCTTAACCTTCGGAGGATGAATTTTTTCGATAATATTAAAGGCGGACGGCGTATATGCTACGGATTGCAATCATCAAGTTGAGCGTGTAGATTTTATAAAAAAGCATACCGCGTAGTTTTTGCTTGATCACGTGACTTCGCGAAGCTCTCCCTATTAAATCATTTTTTTGCGTGTCGGGCGAACCTGGCGGCCGGAGAGAGAACTGCGCACTTTCGCATAGCGCGCCGCGAGCGCTTCCAGTTTCCGCCGCTAGATGCTACTCAAATTTTTGTCGACAAATTACGCCGAACGAATAAATTAGTAAACATTTTCATACAAAAACCGGATTACACGGTATTTCGGATTTTCCACGCAAAATTGAACTTGAATTCTATGCAAACAGAGAGACGTCTCGGTCTACTTTCGCTTGAAGCCTGAAACAAATGAAAGGCAACTTTTTTCAAGCACACGAAAATGAACCTAGAGTGTGAGCGACTTGAAGGTTCAAGTGGTCGATTTTCGCCTAATTTTAAGCGACCAAATAAAAACAAAGAAACTGTGTATTACTATATACTAGCTTTTTGCCCGTTGCAGGCAACTGATGGGTAAAAATGTGGTGCGTGGTGTAGTATTTGAATGTAGATTAGGCGAGGGTGTGGGACTACAAAATTTTATAAAAAGAAATGGATATTTTGAGAAAAAAAAGAGCCAAGGAGCTTACTGATCATTTTTTCACCGAGCCATTCGTGTTGTGTAGGTCGAGACGCGTAATTTGATATCCATATCGTATGTACGGTTTTTGTCACCAACATTCTTCAAAAGTTGTTATTTTGGAAAAAAAAATTGCTCAATTAACACGAAAAATATGTATGCTTGCATGTGAATGAAGCAATGAATGTGTGACCACAAATGTATTAAAATATATTTCTGTTTAGAAAGAAATGAATATTTTGAGAAAAAAAAGAGCCAAGGAGCTTACCGATCATTTTTTCACCGAGCCATTCGGATTCTGTAAGTCGAGACGCGTAATTTGATACCCATATCGTATGTACGGTTTTTGTCACCGACATTCTTCAAAAATCCCAGCGAGTTTTATTTTGAAAAAAAACATCGCTCTACAAACATGTAAAATGTAAAAATTTTATTGGTAAAAATTATATAAAATAAAATCTTCAAACTTAATAAATTTAAAAAAAAAAATTACCAAAAAAATATATTCATAACGCAATTAGGTACCTACTCGTTAAAAATAAAGAGACAAAAACTTAAAATATAAATGGCTCCCGGGGCGACGGTACCCATGACCGCCTCTCAAATTTATAACAAACACTCAAACTGGAAAAAAATTTTATTAAAAAATTTTTATTTTACAAAACAATAACACCGCTTCACCCTATATAACTTCTGCGCTCTGGGTACAATTTATAAATTTGCGTGACGCTATTGATGTAGTTTTTCACTACGGGGCGACGGTACCACTACTACTACTACAACTACAACTACAACTACAACTACAACTCCTACTCCTACTACTACTCCTACTCCTACTACCACTACCACTACTTCTCCTACTCCTACTACTTCACCTACTCCTACTCCGACTCCTACTCCTTCTCCTACTCCTTCTCCTACTCCTACTCCTTCTCCTACTCCTACTCCTACTCCTACTCCTACTCCTACTCCTACTCCTACTCCTACTCCTACTCCTACTCCTACTCCTACTCCTACTCCTACTCCTACTCCTACTCCTACTCCTACTCCTACTCCTACTCCTTCTCCTACTCCTACTCCTACTCCTCCTACTACTACTCCTACTCCGACTCCTACTCCTTCTCCTACTCCTTCTCCTACTCCTACTCCTTCTCCTACTCCTACTCCTACTCCTACTCCTACTCCTACTCCTACTCCTACTCCTACTCCTACTCCTACTCCTTCTCCTACTCCTACTCCTACTCCTCCTACTACTTCTACTACTACTCCTACTACTACTCCTACTCCTACTCCTACTCCTTTCCTACTCCTTCTACTACTACTACTACTCCTACTACTGCTACTACTACTTGGTACAATTTATAAATTTGCGTGACGCTATTGATGTAGTTTTTCACTACGGGGCGACGGTATCCGTGACAAATTATTTTTACCAAACTTCATTTTATTTCGTTCAAAAGCATTATCGATTTTTCAAAAGATAAACTACCAAAATAAGTACCTGCACAGATATTATCGTTTTTTTTAAATTTTAAATCCATACGTTATATTACAACACTACGGACCTAACCTAGAAAACGGGCTAAAACACGCTCTCAGTACCTGCCTACCTAGGACCTCTACCCGGTACCATCTGTGTAGGTACCTGCACCTACTATTAAAAATTTGCCGAAAAAATATTTACATAACGCAATTAGACCCCTACTCGTAAAAAAATAAACACATGAAAACTTTAAATATGAATTGCTAACAGGCTAACCTCTTCCAATTTCTGCGCTCCTGGTAGAAATCAAAAATTTGCGTAACGCTATTGATGTAGTTTTTCACTACGGGGCGACGGTATCCGTGTCAAATTATTTTTACCGAACTTTATTTTATTTCGTTCAAAAGCATTATCTATATAAAAAAAAATAAACTGCCAAAGTAAGTACCTCTACAAATTTTATCGTTTCTTTGAGATCACATCCCTAAAATAAAAGCACATCACTTCGGTGTGTCTATGATTGGCTGATTTCTGACTGACCAAAAGCCCGATTGTTGGCATTTTTTGTTAAAATAGCAAATGTCAAAACTTTCGCCGGTTACTGTGACACATTTTGAACCGAACGCCATCTGTGGGACGGCCGAATAACGTTCCTTAACCTTCGGAGGATGATTTTTTTCGATAATATTAAAGGCGGACGGCGTGTTTGCTGCAGATTGCAATCATCAAGTTGAGCGTGTCGATTTTATAAAAAAGCATACCGAGTGGTTTTCGCTAGACCACGTGACTTCGCGAAGCTCTCCCGATTAAATCATTTTTTTGCGTGTCGGGCGAACCTGGCGGCCGGAGAGAGAAATGCGCCCTTTCGTAAGGCGCGCCGCGAGCGCTTCCAGTTTCCGCCGCTAGATGCTACTCAAATTTTTGTCGACAAATTACGCCGAACGAATAAATTAGTAAACATTTTCATACAAAAACCGGATTACACGGTATTTCGGATTTTCCACGCAAAATTGAACTTGAATTCTATGCAAACAGAGAGACGTCTCGGTCTACTTTCGCTTGAAGCCTGAAACAAATGAAAGGCAACTTTTTTCAAGCACACGAAAATGAACCTAGAGTGTGAGCGACTTGAAGGTTCGAGTGGTCGATTTTCGCCTAATTTTAAGCGACCAAATAAAACAAAGAAACTGTGTATTACTATATGTATATACTAGCTTTTTGCCCGTTGCAGGAAACTGATGGGTAAATGTGATAAGCGATCTGATGTTTGAATGTAGATGAGACGAAGAGTGTGGGACTACAAAATTTAAAAAAAGAAATGGATATTTTGAGAAAAAAAAGAGCCAAGGAGCTTACTGATAATTTTTTCACCGAGCCATTCGTGTTGTGTAGGTCGAGACGCGTAATTTGATAACCATATCGTATGTACGGTTTTTGTCACCAACATTCTTCAAAAGTTGTTATTTTGGAAAAAAAAATTGCTCAATTAACACGAAAAATATGTATGCTTGCATGTGAATGAAGCAATGAATGTGTGACCACAAATGTATTGGAATATATGTTTGTTTAAAAAGAAATGGATATTTTGAGAAAAAAAAGAGCCAAGGAGCTTACTGATCATTTTTTCACCGAGCCATTCGTGTTGTGTAGGTCGAGACGCGTAATTTGATATCCATATCGTATGTACGGTTTTTGTCACCAACATTCTTCAAAAGTTGTTATTTTGGAAAAAGAATTGCTCAAATAACACGAAAAATTTAAAAACTTTTAAAAATGTAATATGTATTTTGGCATATAAATGAAAGTATGTGTGTGTGACCACAAATCTATTAAAATATATGTATGGATAGAAAGAAATGGATATTTTGAGAAAAAAAAGTGCCAAGGAGCTTTCTGATCATTTTTTCACTGAGCCATTCGGATTTTGTAAGTCGAGACGCGTAATTTGATACCCATATCGTATGTACGGTTTTTGTCACCGACACTCGTCAAAAGTCCCAGCGAGTTTTATTTTGGAAAAAAATATTGCTACTACCACTACCACTTCCACTACCATACCACTACCACTACCATACCACTACCACTACCACTACCACTACCACTACCACTACCACTACCACTACCACTACCACTACCACTACCACTACCATACCACTACCATACCACTACCACTACCACTACCATACCACTACCACTACCATACCACTACCACTACCATACCACTACCATACCACTACCACTACCATACCACTACCACTACCACTACCATACCAGTACCACTACCACTACCACTACCACACCCACTACCACTACCATACCACAGCCATACCACTACCACTACCATACCACTACCACTACCATACCACTACCACTACCAGTACCACTACCACTACCACTACCATACCACTACCACTACCAGTTCCACTACCACTACCACTACCACTCACACTTCCAGTACCACTACCACTACCATACCACTACCACTACCATACCACTACCACTACCAGTACCACTACCACTACCACTACCACTACCATACCACTACCACTACCAGTTCCACTACCACTACCACTACCACTCACACTTCCAGTACCACTACCAGTACCACTACCACTACCATACCACTACCACTACCACTTCCATACCACTACTACAACCACTACCACTACCATACCACTACCACTACCATACCACTACCATACCATTACCACTACCATACCACTACCATACCACTACCATACCACTACCATACCACTACCACTACCACTTCCATACCACTACCACTACCACTACCATACCACTACCACTACCACTACCCTACTACTACTACTACAACTACTTGTTACAATTTATAAATTTGCGTGACGCTAATGATTTAGTTTTTCACTACGGGGCGACGGTACCAGTGCAAAATTATTTTTACCAAACTTCATTTTATTTCGTTCAAAAGCATTATCGATTTTAATAATATGAACTACCAAAGTAAGTACATGAACAGATTTGATCGTTTTTTTTAATTTTAAATCCATGTACCATCCACCCGGTACCATCTGTGTAGGTACCTGCACCTACTATTAAAAATTTACCGAAAAAATATGAAAAATGAAAACTTTAAATATGAATGTCTCGCAGGCTAACCTCTTCCAATTTATGCGCTCCTGGTAGAAATTAAAAAATTGCGTAACGCTATTGATGTAGTTTTTCACTACGGGGCGACGGTATCCGTGTCAAATTATTTTTACCGAACTTTATTTTATTTCGTTCAAAAGCATTATCGATTTTTAAAAATATACTGCCAAAGTAAGTACCTCTACAAAATTTATCGTTTCTTTGAGATCACATCCCTAAAATAAAAGCACATCACTTCGGTGTGTCTATGATTGGCTGATTTCTGATAAACCAAAAGCTGACTGTTGGCATTTTTTGTTAAAATAGCAAATGTCAAAAGTTTGGCCGGTTACTGTGACACATTTTGAACCGAACGCCATCTGTGGGACGGCCGAATAACGTTCCTTAACCTTCGGAGGATGAATTTTTTCGATAATATTAAAGGCGGACGGCGTATATGCTACGGATTGCAATCATCAAGTTGAGCGTGTAGATTTTATAAAAAAGCATACCGCGTAGTTTTTGCTTGATCACGTGACTTCGCGAAGCTCTCCCTATTAAATCATTTTTTTGCGTGTCGGGCGAACCTGGCGGCCGGAGAGAGAACTGCGCACTTTCGCATAGCGCGCCGCGAGCGCTTCCAGTTTCCGCCGCTAGATGCTACTCAAATTTTTGTCGACAAATTACGCCGAACGAATAAATTAGTAAACATTTTCATACAAAAACCGGATTACACGGTATTTCGGATTTTCCACGCAAAATTGAACTTGAATTCTATGCAAACAGAGAGACGTCTCGGTCTACTTTCGCTTGAAGCCTGAAACAAATGAAAGGCAACTTTTTTCAAGCACACGAAAATGAACCTAGAGTGTGAGCGACTTGAAGGTTCGAGTGGTCGATTTTCGCCTAATTTTAAGCGACCAAATAAAACAAAGAAACTGTGTATTACTATATATACTAGCTTTTTGCCCGTTGCAGGCAACTGATGGGTAAAAATTAATCGCGCGGTGTAGTATTTGAATGTAGATGAGGCGAGGGTGTGGGACTGCAAATTTTTAAGTAATGTAAATTTCCCCTTTAATAACGCCTGCTCGCGTCCCCTTAAGAGTTACATCCCAGTTTTCAAAAAGTATGTGGGCTACGCTAGGTTTGTATAGACTGGTTTGTGATTTAATTCTAAAGCCTATTTTCCATGTTATTTTCTTTAACATAAATTGCCCCTTAAATAACGCCTGCTCGCGTCCCCTTTAGAGTTACATCCCAGTTTTCAAATAGTATGTGGGCTACGCTAGGTTTGTATAGACTGGTTTGTGATTTAATTCTAAAGCCTATTTTCCATGTTATTTTCTTTAACATAAATTGCCCCTTAAATAACGCCTGCTCGCGTCCCCTTTAGAGTTACATCCCAGTTTTCAAATAGTATGTGGGCTACGCTAGGTTTGTATAGACTGGTTTGTGATTTAATTCTAAAGCCTATTTTCCATGTTATTTTCTTTAACATAAATTGCCCCTTAAATAACGCCTGCTCGCGTCCCCTTTAGAGTTACATCCCAGTTTTCAAATAGTATGTGGGCTACGCTAGGTTTGTATAGACTGGTTTGTGATTTAATTCTAAAGCCTATTTTCCATGTTATTTTCTTTAACATAAATTGCCCCTTAAATAACGCCTGCTCGCGTCCCCTTTAGAGTTACATCCCAGTTTTCAAATAGTATGTGGGCTACGCTAGGTTTGTATAGACTGGTTTGTGTTTTAATTCTAATACCTATTTTCCATGTTATTTTCTGTAGCAAAAATTTGCCCCTTTAATAACGCCTGCTCGCGTCCCCTTTAGAGTTATATCCCAGTTTTCAAGTAGTTTGTGGGCTACGCTAGGTTTGTATAGACTGGTTTGTGTTTTAATTCTAATACCTATTTTCCATGTTATTTTCTGTAGCAAAAATTTGCCCCTTTAATAACGCCTGCTCGCGTCCCCTTTAGAGTTATATCCCAGTTTTCAAGTAGTTTGTGGGCTACGCTAGGTTTGTATAAACTGGTTTGTGATTTAAATCTAATACCTTTTCCCATGTTCTAACCTAACCTTACCTCAAAAACACGCAAAATTTAAAAACTTTTAAAAATGTAATATGTATGTTTGCATGTGAATGAAGCAATGAATGTGTGACCACAAATTTATTCAAATGTATGTATGTTTGAATGTATGTGCCTAAAATTAGCTTTTTGCCCGTTGCAGGCAACTAATGGGTAAATGTACTAAGCCATTTGATGTTTGGGTGTAGATGAGACGAAGAGTGTGGGACTACAAAATTAAAGAAAGAAATATACTGATCATTTTTTCAGTACGGGGTGACAGTACCCATATGTAAAAACTTTTAACTGAAAAAAGGTTATTTAAAAAAAAAAAAAAATTGAATAAACCGTTTTTAATAGTAAATTACTTTCCCAAACGTCTGTGCTCCTGGTAGATTACAGCGTCACCGAGCTAATTTTTCGAAGAAATGGCTTTATAAGAATTATCATTAATTTAATAAAAAAAAATATATATATATGCAAAACGAAATATGTTACCTACTGGTTAAAAAAATAAAGAGATCATGCTATGTATGAATGGCTCCCGGGGCGACGGTTCTCATGACCCCCACCCTAAATTAAATAATTATTATTAATCGCGAAATGCAAAAACCTTTAATAAAAAAAAATCGTTACTTCAACCTACTTAATATTTATAACGCAAAAAAAATATTCGTTTTAAAAAAAATCAGAATGTGGATGAAGCATTACCTATGTTATTTTTGATTATTAAATGAAAAATCTTTATCATTGTATGTGGACCCAATTTATTGGAAAACGTTTTTAAGTTTGATTAGCCTTAAATATTTTTTTCAAAACACTGGTTGTTCAGCGATCATCGATCTATTTTTTCATCGATCTGTGGTTTACATATGTCATTTGAACTGACATTCGATGTTAAAATATATGCATTATTTTGCAGGTTAAAAGTTAATGCTGATTAATTTGCTAAGAAATTCGAATTTTAATATGACATAACACTGGAAAATTGAAAATTTTATATCTATTATGAACCCACAATAAAGATAAACGGAACATAAATGATATTTTTTTTGATAATTTAAGTCCAATGAAGTTCGATAATTTAAATGTTGGTCTGTTAAATTTTGTAAGAGATATTACTTGTGGGTTAATAAACCCCTATGTTTAAATATATATGTTCAAGTATATTTTATAATCATCTTGGTGATCTGACGTGACAACTGAGCAATACAAAATCTAATATTTTTGAAAATATTTTGATGCTTTCATCAAATTCTGCGAGTAGAACATAATTTTAATGTCAATGAGATACCTTCAGATACTACTTACTGCATCCCCAAAGATGCCATAAGCCCCGAGGGAAATTATTTTCATTCAGGCCTTCTGTGCATTTAGTGTAAAAAGATAGAAAAAATTCTGCAACTTTGACTTATGGCACTTCAAAATCATCTGTACAGTTTGACGCAGTTTGTTGAAAGTCCACTCCATGAAATTATTTATAATAACTGTAATGTCAACATAATGGAAATTTTAACATATTATAAAACTGCTCATCTTGATACAGAAATGCCCTAGTGAGATGTGCATAGTATGCTTTTTATTTAAAAACTTTTTTTGAATGAAATAAATAAAATAAAATAACAGATTTTGGAAATAAGTAAAAATCAAACAACGTTTTAATTTCATTAAAGTGTATTTATTTTTTTTAAATCTGATTCGATATAAGTAATATGGGAAGAACCAGAAAGAAACCCATATATCATATTAATTGCGTTTCATATATTCATATTTCATGTCAAATAAACAACTTATAAACAACTTTTGAGTTTGAACTTGTTTTACTTTTTAAAGTTTAAACAGAATATAAAAATAGTTAAAATGCTTTTGGGAATCTATTTAATCTGAAACTAAATTTTCCTAATGATAAAAATCAACAGTTCCCTCAAATAGTGACAAATTTAGGTTTACGTTATCATCAAATGATAAGTTCAAGTGACACTGTATGTATTTAACCCTGCGAATAAATTTAAAATGGGAAGATTAGTCTTAAATAGATTAAATTTACTGGTTTAAATAGATATGAAACGACAATACCTAATCTAAAATTTACCTGTAAACAATGTTTTGGGTTGTAATTCCGGCCTGATTTACACCTTGACGACTTCCGTCGACTATTTGAATTTTTAATGAATTTATTGTTATGACTCTGGAGCAAGCTACATACAATTGCCCATGCGTAAAGACGGGTTCTGGTAAATAAACACCAATCTGATTAAAAGTTTGACCCTGCGATTTATTAATTGTTATTTCATAAGCAAGACTTTTTCGTTAATTTTACGTGCATCTACATTTTTGGGACACAGTATCGCTCTGTCACTGAATAAATTTGAATCGCTACAGAATGAGAATCTCCGTAAAGTGCGCTAATAACATCTTGGCAAATCGTACTTGACGGTAAAACTATTTCATGATGGTACGCAACTTTGAGGAGTTGGTAATGTTCCATTCCATTCGTCTGTGAACAAATTTTAAATGAACAAATTGGCCGTCCAATTAAAAACCTTGATCGTTTCCGATTTAAGTAGATATATTAACTGGCAAGCTAGTTATGTAATTAGTTCCATAATTATACCATTCATGGATGATTAGTAACTTTAAAATATCAAAGCGTTGAAGTGTCATCATTTTCATCACGCCTTTGGAAAGACATAGAGAGGATTGTGAAATTAGTTCCAGTTCAAAGTAACGCCGGCTGAAGTTCATTCATTCTCGAGGACTTGAAAACGCAGAGAGTAGAGAAAGGTTTTGACATCCTGCAAACGAAAAAAATTATGCATATTGTTAATTCATTTATTAATATATAGTATTTTAATGTTTTTAACTTGGTACAACAAAAAAATCTGCAATAAGAGACAAATGATCAGAAGAATTGTGCAAAATTTACAGAATCGGCGTTAATGGCGATTGTCAAAGTTTCAAATGTAATATCAAATAGCGGGCCAGAACTAATTACATACATTTTGTAATAGATATTACTTGTACCCTATGTTTAAACATATATATTTAAACATAGGGGTTTATTAGCCATCTACGAACACAGTGCACGATCTTGAGATATGTTATTTGAATATTATAATTAAAGAGTCGCCTCATGTTTTCTTGTCTCAAGTGTTAATAGCGTTTTAACTTTTGTATGATAATACAATTTGACGCTCAACATGAATTTTATAGCTATGAATTTTAAATATTACAATGGCGTCCAACGCGTCTTGTATTTTAATCTTATTGCATTGTGTTGACTTTCAAATGTTACAATGATAGTCAATAATTGAAACGCCTGATGTAACTTACTATCTAATAGAATTATGCAAACAAACTTTGTAACTTTAAGGTCCGCTTCGTGTCACTAATAAATATTATAATGGCATTACCAAAACCCAGCTTAACTCAAAACACCAGTTTTTGTAGTTGGGCCCCTGTGATTATAAGCTCCGAACCGAACCAGAAAAGGAACGCAACAACTGCAAACGGCGTTTCGAGCCATTTGCGGTTGTTTCGTTCCTTTCCTATAAATAGCATGAGGCTTTCTAAACGGCACAACTCTGATAATTAAATACATATGCTTGCGTGTAAATGAAGCGGACTGCGTGTCAAAACGTTGCTTTTTCCCCGAAACTAATGGGTAAAAATGTGGTGTGTTATGAAATATTTGAATGTGAATAAAGCAAGATGTTATAGTTATGTCATACTGAAAACTGGCGCACGTAAAGATTAAAGGAACCGTTGTGTCTGCGAATATATCCGGCATGATTGTAGGCAAAAAATGAACGCTTTCTCTTTTATCATTTCACGTGACTTTCTTGTAAAACATTATCTGATAATTCCCAACCATCATACTTGTGCCATTGTATACCTGTTCAAGAAACGCTTAAAGCCGGCTGACAACTTTAATTTCAAACTTATATTTTTAGATATTTCTGAAGTTCCACGACGCCCGGTGGAGATTTCCTCCATTGTCAATTGCAATAAACAGACAGTAGAGATGTTTCAATAGATGAAAGATAGGCTTTTATTTACGTTATAATAATAGTATGAACATGATAATATTCACCTTGAGAAAGTGCATTCAGGATTCTGCGCTGTCCTTTGTTCAGAACGTCGAGTCAAAGCGTTGCACAGTCATCACGACTTGACGATATTTCTGAAGCAACGCCAGTAACGTATGTAAGTAACGTAACGCCGGCTGTCATTACTCGGCTTTCTCGAATACTGAAAAACGCAGACTGCAAAGACGTTTTCAAAACCCTGCAAATGACATTTTAATAACAGTTAGGCATTTTGTATCATTTTATTAATATATATTGCAAAATTTACAGACTCGGCGATAATGGCAATTGTCAAAGTTTTAAAATGTATGTCAAATAGCAGCCAGAAAAAACTACACGTAATATGCAGTCGTCTTATGTCATAATACTAATAATCATTTATAACACTGCCGCTAAAACATTCTGAAAAGTTCCCAATTATCATACGTGTACATACCTGTCCAAGAAACGCTCCCAAAAACCATGGATGAAATCGCCTAGGTGTATTTTTAACCGAATTTGGAAAAGCGTAGACGCCATTTTTTTAGATTTTAAAATCCACTTGAACACAACGTCCCGTGAAAGTATCCATTAAAGTATCCATACAGTAGAATCCTGCAAATAACGAATGTAATAACATTAAAATATAATTTAGAATATCATTAAGAAAGGGACGTTAGTTTTCTTTTTAATGAATCTACTATATTTCATTTCGTTTCCCCAAATAGTGATGGGTTTTGACAAATTTAATGATTAGTTCAAGTCACACTGTATGTATTTTACCACGTGAAGAAATCAATAGATTAAAAAGAATGTGTTTCAACACTTTTGCTTTTTGCCCGAAAGTAATGCGAGAGGCATCTGCCTAATTTTATAATTAAATACATATGCTTGCGTGTAAATGAAGCGGACTGCGTGTCAAAACGTTGCTTTTTCCCCGAAACTAATGGGTAAAAATGTGGTGTGTTATGAAATGTTTGAATGTGAATAAAGCAAGATGTTATAGTTATGTCATACTGAAAACTGGCGCACGTAAAGATTAAAGGAACCGTTGTGTCTGCGAATATATCCGGCATGATTCTAGGCAAAAAGTGAACGCTTTCTCTTTTATCATTGGTGGATATGTCCTCCATTGTCAATTGCAATAGAGATGTTTTACATTGACAGTAGAGATGTTTCAATAGATGAAAGTTAGGCTTTTATTTACGTTATAATAATGACATTAATTAATTAATTATAACATGATAAAATTCACCTTGAGAAGATGCTAGAATTCTGCGCTGTCCTTTGTCCAGAACGTCTAGTCAAAGCGTTGTTAGAGACGATATTTCGACAGCCTAGACGTTTCAGAACCCTACAAATGACAGTTAGGCATTTGTGTAATCATTTATTAATATAAATTATTACGTTATATTATGGGTAAAACTCACTTTAAGTTCATTTTCGATCAAAGCTTGCAGATAGGCACCATTGTTTTCTTCGTCGCGTTCATGAGTGCAAATTCGATTTCCAATTGGGCAACTTGTCAAAGACACACGGAACTTGAGAATAATCTCAACTCATCTATTATCCATTATCGATATCCATTTCGACGAACTTTCCAATATTTTGAAACACACAGAAAACAAACAGACGCGTAAAAAATGCGGTTATTTAGTTAAAAGAGGACGCCATTTTGAGAAAAAAAAATGGCCACGTGACTACCGATGATACCATTATGAAAAGAAAAACATTTAGACATAAATTAAACCTATTACCCTAAAAATCGGGAAATTTCAAAACATCTTTCGTAAAATTTAAAAAACAAAATCAACGATACCCGATCAATTCAGACCCGACGCTCGATAAAAATCAATCGTGTTTTTAATTTACGTTCGAGTAATGCGAAAAACGCAAAATTTTCGAGCAAAAAGGCGCAAGAAATTTTTTTTTTATGATTTCGCGTTCGGGGTGCGTTCGATGTTGAATAAAAACGTAAACGATGAAGGAGAAAATGTTTTGCAGATCATCCCGATCGATGAAAACGAAACGTTGCGAAAATGCACCAAAATTTGGCCGTTTCGAAACCGCGCGCGTGGCAACACTCACTTTCTGCAAAATTCGGCAGACCACGTGGTACGATTCCCAGATTTGGAAGCTCTGATGCAAATCGTTTTTTTTGCCATAGTGGGGCAGTCCTGGCGGCGGGAGAGTGAACCTCGGTACTTGAGCATGGCGCGCCTCGAACGTTTCCAGTTTCTGTCGACAGAGTTCCTCTAATTTTCCAGCCGTAGAGTTTCCAAATAAAAAAACTGACTGCTGTTTCACGTTTTTACACGCAAAATTGAACTCGAATTCTATGCAAACAGAGAGGCGTCTCGGTCTACTTTCGCTTGAAGCCTGAAACAAATGAAAGGCAACTTTTTTCAAGCACACGAAAACGAACCTAGTGTCCTATGCGACTTTAAGTTCGAGTGGTCGATTTTCGCCTAATTTTAAGCGACCAAATAAAACAAAGAAACTGTGTATTACTATATATACTAGCTTTTTGCCCGTTGCAGGCAACTGATGGGTAAAAATTAATCGCGCGGTGTAGTATTTGAATGTAGATGAGGCGAGGGTGTGGGACTGCAAATTTTTAAGTAATGTAAATTTCCCCTTTAATAACGCCTGCTCGCGTCCCCTTAAGAGTTACATCCCAGTTTTCAAAAAGTATGTGGGCTACGCTAGGTTTGTATAGACTGGTTTGTGATTTAATTCTATAGCCTATTTTCCATGTTATTTTCTTTAACATAAATTGCCCCTTAAATAACGCCTGCTCGCGTCCCCTTTAGAGTTACATCCCAGTTTTCAAATAGTATGTGGGCTACGCTAGGTTTGTATAGACTGGTTTGTGATTTAATTCTAAAGCCTATTTTCCATGTTATTTTCTTTAACATAAATTGCCCCTTAAATAACGCCTGCTCGCGTCCCCTTTAGAGTTACATCCCAGTTTTCAAATAGTATGTGGGCTACGCTAGGTTTGTATAGACTGGTTTGTGATTTAATTCTAAAGCCTATTTTCCATGTTATTTTCTTTAACATAAATTGCCCCTTAAATAACGCCTGCTCGCGTCCCCTTTAGAGTTACATCCCAGTTTTCAAATAGTATGTGGGCTACGCTAGGTTTGTATAGACTGGTTTGTGATTTAATTCTAAAGCCTATTTTCCATGTTATTTTCTTTAACATAAATTGCCCCTTAAATAACGCCTGCTCGCGTCCCCTTTAGAGTTACATCCCAGTTTTCAAATAGTATGTGGGCTACGCTAGGTTTGTATAGACTGGTTTGTGTTTTAATTCTAATACCTATTTTCCATGTTATTTTCTGTAGCAAAAATTTGCCCCTTTAATAACGCCTGCTCGCGTCCCCTTTAGAGTTATATCCCAGTTTTCAAGTAGTTTGTGGGCTACGCTAGGTTTGTATAGACTGGTTTGTGTTTTAATTCTAATACCTATTTTCCATGTTATTTTCTGTAGCAAAAATTTGCCCCTTTAATAACGCCTGCTCGCGTCCCCTTTAGAGTTATATCCCAGTTTTCAAGTAGTTTGTGGGCTACGCTAGGTTTGTATAAACTGGTTTGTGATTTAAATCTAATACCTTTTCCCATGTTCTAACCTAACCTTACCTCAAAAACACGCAAAATTTAAAAACTTTTAAAAATGTAATATGTATGTTTGCATGTGAATGAAGCAATGAATGTGTGACCACAAATTTATTCAAATGTATGTATGTTTGAATGTATGTGCCTAAAATTAGCTTTTTGCCCGTTGCAGGCAACTAATGGGTAAATGTACTAAGCCATTTGATGTTTGGGTGTAGATGAGACGAAGAGTGTGGGACTACAAAATTAAAGAAAGAAATATACTGATCATTTTTTCAGTACGGGGTGACAGTACCCATATGTAAAAACTTTTAACTGAAAAAAGGTTATTTAAAAAAAAAAAAAATTGAATAAACCGTTTTTAATAGTAAATTACTTTCCCAAACGTCTGTGCTCCTGGTAGATTACAGCGTCACCGAGCTAATTTTTCGAAGAAATGGCTTTATAAGAATTATCATTAATTTAATAAAAAAAAAATATATATATGCAAAACGAAATATGTTACCTACTGGTTAAAAAAATAAAGAGATCATGCTATGTATGAATGGCTCCCGGGGCGACGGTTCTCATGACCCCCACCCTAAATTAAATAATTATTATTAATCGCGAAATGCAAAAACCTTTAATAAAAAAAATCGTTACTTCAACCTACTTAATATTTATAACGCAAAAAAATTATTCGTTTTAAAAAAAATCAGAATGTGGATGAAGCATTACCTATGTTATTTTTGATTATTAAATGAAAAATCTTTATCATTGTATGTGGACCCAATTTATTGGAAAACGTTTTTAAGTTTGATTAGCCTTAAATATTTTTTTCAAAACACTGGTTGTTCAGCGATCATCGATCTATTTTTTCATCGATCTGTGGTTTACATATGTCATTTGAACTGACATTCGATGTTAAAATATATGCATTATTTTGCAGGTTAAAAGTTAATGCTGATTAATTTGCTAAGAAATTCGAATTTTAATATGACATAACACTGGAAAATTGAAAATTTTATATCTATTATGAACCCACAATAAAGATAAACGGAACATAAATGATATTTTTTTTGATAATTTAAGTCCAATGAAGTTCGATAATTTAAATGTTGGTCTGTTAAATTTTGTAAGAGATATTACTTGTGGGTTAATAAACCCCTATGTTTAAATATATATGTTCAAGTATATTTTATAATCATCTTGGTGATCTGACGTGACAACTGAGCAATACAAAATCTAATATTTTTGAAAATATTTTGATGCTTTCATCAAATTCTGCGAGTAGAACATAATTTTAATGTCAATGAGATACCTTCAGATACTACTTACTGCATCCCCAAAGATGCCATAAGCCCCGAGGGAAATTATTTTCATTCAGGCCTTCTGTGCATTTAGTGTAAAAAGATAGAAAAAATTCTGCAACTTTGACTTATGGCACTTCAAAATCATCTGTACAGTTTGACGCAGTTTGTTGAAAGTCCACTCCATGAAATTATTTATAATAACTGTAATGTCAACATAATGGAAATTTTAACATTATTATAAATTGTAAAACTGCTCATCTTGATACAGAAATGCCCTAGTGAGATGTGCATAGTATGCTTTTTATTTAAAAACTTTTTTTGAATGAAATAAATAAAATAAAATAACAGATTTTGGAAATAAGTAAAAATCAAACAACGTTTTAATTTCATTAAAGTGTATTTATTTTTTTTAAATCTGATTCGATATAAGTAATATGGGAAGAACCAGAAAGAAAACCCATATATCATATTAATTGCGTTTCATATATTCATATTTCATGTCAAATAAACAACTTATAAACAACTTTTGAGTTTGAACTTGTTTTACTTTTTAAAGTTTAAACAGAATATAAAAATAGTTAAAATGCTTTTGGGAATCTATTTAATCTGAAACTAAATTTTCCTAATGATAAAAATCAACAGTTCCCTCAAATAGTGACAAATTTAGGTTTGCGTTATCATCAAATTTTAAGTTCAAGTGACACTGTATGTATTTAACCCTGCGAATAAATTTAAAATGGGAAGATTAGTCTTAAATAGATTAAATTTACTGGTTTAAATAGATATGAAACGACAATACCTAATCTAAAATTTACCTGTAAACAATGTTTTGGGTTGAAACTCCAGCCTGATTTACACCTTGAGGACTTCCGTCGACTATTTGAATTTTTAATGAATTTATTGTTCTGACTCTGGAGCAAGCTACATACAATTGCCCATGCGTAAAGACGGGTTCTGGTAAATAAACACCAATCTGATTAAAAGTTTGACCCTGCGATTTAAATTGTCATTTCATAAGCAAGACTTTTTCGTTAATTTTACGTGCATCTACATTTTTGGGACACAGTATCGCTCTGTCACTGAATAAATTTGAATCGCTACAGAATGAGAATGTCCGTAAAGTGCGCTAATAACATCTTGGCAAATCGTACTTGACGGTAAAACTATTTCATGATGGTACGCAACTTTGAGGAGTTGGTAATGTTCCATTCCATGATTAAAACGTCAATACTGTATTATTTGTAGGTTGTTTAAATATGTAAGCTCCCGATTTGCGAACCGAGCCAGGAAAGAAACGGCGTTTCGAGCCATTTGCGGTTGTTTCTTTCCTTTCCTATAAATCGAAGTTCAGCTCGTGTACATAGCATGAGGCTTTCTAAACGGCACAACTCTGATAAAAATGGAGAAGCAAAGAATGTGTTTCAACACTTTTGTTATGTTGTGTTATGAAATGTTTGAATGTGAATGAAGCAAGATGTTTGTGCCAAATTTCATATTTACGATTTGATGTTCGAATGTAAATAAAGTGAATGCTTTCATTTAAATCAAATAGCTGTAGGTACCTGACCCACCCCCCTGTGGTCTGTGAACAAATTTTAAATGAACAAATTGGCCGTCCAATTAAAAACCTTGATCGTTTCCGATTTAAGTAGATATATTAACTGGCAAGCTAGTTATGTAATTAGTTCCATAATTATACCATTCATGGATGATTAGTAACTTTAAAATATCAAAGCGTTGAAGTGTCATCATTTTCATCACGCCTTTGGAAAGACATAGAGAGGATTGTGAAATTAGTTCCAGTTCAAAGTAACGCCGGCTGAAGTTCATTCATTCTCGAGGACTTGAAAACGCAGACAATAGAGAAAGGTTTTGACATCCTGCAAACGAAAAAAATTATGCATATTGTTAATTCATTTATTAATATATAGTATTTTAATGTTTTTAACTTGGTACAACAAAAAAATCTGCAATAAGAGACAAATGATCAGAAGAATTGTGCAAAATTTACAGAATCGGCGTTAATGGCGATTGTCAAAGTTTCAAATGTAATATCAAATAGCGGGCCAGAACTAATTACATACATTTTGTAATAGATATTACTTGTACCCTATGTTTAAACATATATATTTAAACATAGGGGTTTATTAGCCATCTACTAACACAGTGCACGATCTTGAGATATGTTATTTGAATATTATAATTAAAGAGTCGCCTCATGTTTTCTTGTCTCAAGTGTTTAGCGTTTTAACTTTTGTATGATAATTTGACGCTCAACATGAATTTTATAGCTATGAATTTTAAATATTACAATGGCGTCCAACGCGTCTTGTATTTTAATCTTATTGCATTGTGTTGACTTTCAAATGTTACAATGATAGTCAATAATTGAAACGCCTGATGTAATTTACTATCTAATAGAATTATGCAAACAAACTTTGTAACTTTAAGGTCCGCTTCGTGTCACTAATGAATATTATAATGGCATTACCAAAACCCAGCTTAACTCAAAACACCAGTTTTTGTAGTTGGGCCCCTGTGATTATAAGCTCCGAACCGAGCCAGAAAAGGAACGCAACAACTGCAAACGGCGTTTCGAGCCATTTGCGGTTGTTTCGTTCCTTTCCTATAAATAGCATGATGCTTTCTAAACGGCACAACTCTGATAATTAAATACATATGCTTGCGTGTAGATGTAGCGGACTGCGTGTCAACACTTTTTCCTTTTGCCCAAAACTAACGGGTTAAAATGTGGTGTGTTATGAAATGTTTGAATGTGAATGAAGCAAGATGTGTGTGCCAAATTTCATATTTACGATTTGATGTTGTTCGAATGCAATATTATGAACATGATACTATTCACCTGAAAGTGCCAGAATTCTACGCTGTCCTTTGTTCAGAATGTCGAGTCAAAGCGCTGAACGTCAATTGGAAAACGCAGACAGCAGAATACGTTTCTAAATCCTGCAAATTACATTAGATAACAGTTAGCCATTATATTAATATATATGTAACGTTATATTCATTTTCAACTCGGTACAGCAAAAAGATAAAGAAACGTCATAATAGAAAAAGTTATGTCATACTGAAACTAAAAACTGGCGCACGTAAAGATTAAAGGAACCGTTGTGTCTGCGAATATATCCGGCATGATTGTAGGCAAAAAATGAACGCTTTCTCTTTTATCATTTCACGTGACTTTCTTGTAAAACATTATCTGATAATTCCCAACCATCATACTTGTGCCATTGTATACCTGTTCAAGAAACGCTTAAAGCCGGCTGACAACTTTAATTTCAAACTTATATTTTTAGATATTTCTGAAGTTCCACGACGCCCGGTGGAGATTTCCTCCATTGTCAATTGCAATAAACAGACAGTAGAGATGTTTCAATAGATGAAAGATAGGCTTTTATTTACGTTATAATAATAGTATGAACATGATAATATTCACCTTGAGAAAGTGCATTCAGGATTCTGCGCTGTCCTTTGTTCAGAACGTCGAGTCAAAGCGTTGCACAGTCATCACGACTTGACGATATTTCTGAAGCAACGCCAGTAACGTATGTAAGTAACGTAACGCCGGCTGTCATTACTCGGCTTTCTCGAATACTGAAAAACGCAGACTGCAAAGACGTTTTCAAAACCCTGCAAATGACATTTTAATAACAGTTAGGCATTTTGTATCATTTTATTAATATATATTGCAAAATTTACAGACTCGGCGATAATGGCAATTGTCAAAGTTTTAAAATGTATGTCAAATAGCAGCCAGAACAAACTACACGTAATATGCAGTCGTCTTATGTCATAATACTAATAATCATTTATAACACTGCCGCTAAAACATTCTGAAAAGTTCCCAATTATCATACGTGTACATACCTGTCCAAGAAACGCTCCCAAAAACCATCGATGAAATCGCCTAGGTGTATTTTTAACCGAATTTGGAAAAGCGTAGACGCCATTTTTTTAGATTTTAAAATCCACTTGAACACAACGTCCCGTGAAAGTATCCATTAAAGTATCCATACAGTAGAATCCTGCAAATAACGAATGTAATAACATTAAAATATAATTTAGAATATCATTAAGAAAGGGACGCTAGTTTTCTTTTTAATGAATCTACTATATTTCATTTCGTTTCCCCAAATAGTGATGGGTTTTGACAAATTTAATGATTAGTTCAAGTCACACTGTATGTATTTTACCACGTGAAGAAATCAATAGATTAAAAAGAATGTGTTTCAACACTTTTGCTTTTTGCCCGAAAGTAATGCGAGAGGCATCTGCCTAATTTTATAATTAAATACATATGCTTGCGTGTAAATGAAGCGGACTGCGTGTCAAAACGTTGCTTTTTCCCCGAAACTAATGGGTAAAAATGTGGTGTGAATAAAGCAAGATGTTATAGTTATGTCATACTGAAAACTGGCGCACGTAAAGATTAAAGGAACCGTTGTGTCTGCGAATATATCCGGCATGATTCTAGGCAAAAAATGAACGCTTTCTCTTTTATTATTGGTGGATATGCAATAAGCAGACAGTAGAGATGTTTCAATAGATGAAAGTTAGGCTTTTATTTACGTTATAATAATGACATTAATTAATTAATTATAACATGATAATATTCACCTTGAGAAGATGCTAGAATTCTGCGCTGTCCTTTGTCCAGAACGTCTAGTCAAAGCGTTGTTAGAGACGATATTTCGACAGCCTAGACGTTTCAGAACCCTACAAATGACAGTTAGGCATTTGTATAATCATTTATTAATATAAATTATTACGTTATATTATGGGTAAAACTCACTTTAAGTTCATTTTCGATCAAAGCTTGCAGATAGGCACCATTGTTTTCTTCGTCGCGTTCATGAGTGCAAATTCGATTTCCAATTGGGCAACTTGTCAAAGACACACGGAACTTGAGAATAATCTCAACTCATCTATTATCCATTATCGATATCCATTTCGACGGACTTTCCAATATTTTGAAACACACAGAAAACAAACAGACGCGTAAAAAATGCGGTTATTTAGTTAAAAGAGGACGCCATTTTGAGAAAAAAAAATGGCCACGTGACTACCGATGATACCATTATGAAAAGAAAAACATTTAGACATTAATTAAACCTATTACCCTAAAAATGGGGAAATTTAAAAACATCTTTGGTAAAATTTAAAAAAAAAAATCAACGATACCCGATCAATTCAGACCCGACGCTCGATAAAAATCAATCGTGTTTTTAATTTACGTTCGAGTAATGCGAAAAACGCAAAATTTTCGAGCAAAAAGGCGCAAGAAATTTTTTTTTTATGATTTCGCGTTCGGGGTGCGTTCGATGTTGAATAAAAACATAAACGGTGAAGGAGAAAATGTTTTGCAGATCATCCCGATCGATGAAAACGAAACGTTGCGAAAATGCACCAAAATTTGGCCGTTTCGAAACCGCGCGCGTGGCAACACTCACTTTCTGCAAAATTCGGCAGACCACGTGGTACGATTCCCAGATTTGGAAGCTCTGACGCAAATCGTTTTTTTGCCATAGTGGGGCAGTCCTGGCGGCGGGAGAGTGAACCTCGGTACTTGAGCATGGCGCGCCTCGAACGTTTCCAGTTTCTGTCGACAGAGTTCCTCTAATTTTCCAGCCGTAGAGTTTCCAAATAAAAAAACTGACTGCTGTTTCACGTTTTTACACGCAAAATTGAACTCGAATTCTATGCAAACAGAGAGACGTCTCGGTCTACTTTCGCTTGAAGCCTGAAACAAATGAAAGGCAACTTTTTTCAAGCACACGAAAACGAACCTAGAGTGTGAGCGACTTGAGGGTTCAAGTGGTCGATTTTCGCCTAATTTTAAGCGACCAAATAAAACAAAGAAACTGCGTATTACTGTATATATACTAGCTTTTTGCCCGTTGCAGGCAACTGATGGGTAAAAATTAATCGCGCGGTGTAGTATTTGAATGTAGATGAGGCGAGGGTGTGGGACTGCAAATTTTAAAAAAAGAAATGGATATTTTGAGAAAAAAAAGAGCCAAGGAGCTTACTGATCATTTTTTCACCGAGCCATTCGTGTTGTGTAGGTCGAGACGCGTAATTTGATATCCATATCGTATGTACGGTTTTTGTCACCAACATTCTTCAAAAGTTGTTATTTTGGAAAAAAAAATTGCTCAATTAACACGAAAAATATGTATGCTTGCATGTGAATGAAGCAATGAATGTGTGACCACAAATGTATTGAAATATATGTTTGTTTAGAAAGAAATGAATATTTTGAAAAAAAAAGAGCCAAGGAGCTTACTGATCATTTTTTCACCGAGCCGTTCGGATTCTGTGAGTCGAGACGCATAATTTGATATCCATATCGTATGTACGGTTTTTGTCACCAACATTCTTCAAAAGTTGTTATTTTGGATAAAAAAAATTGCTCAATTAACACGAAAAATATGTATGCTTGCATGTGAATGAAGCAATGAATGTGTGACCACAAATGTATTAAAATATATTTTTGTTTAGAAAGAAATGAATATTTTGAGAAAAAAAATAGCCAAGGAGCTTACCGATCATTTTTTCACCGAGCCATTCGGATTCTGTAAGTCGAGACGCGTAATTTGATACCCATATCGTATGTACGGTTTTTCTCACCAACATTCTTCAAAAGTTGTTATTTTGGAAAAAAAAATTGCTCAATTAACACGAAAATGTATGCTTGCATGTGAATGAAGCAATTAATGTGTGACCACAAATGTATTAAAATATATTTTTGTTTAGAAAGAAATGAATATTTTGAGAAAAAAAAGAGCCAAGGAGCTTACAGATCATTTTTTCACCGAGCCATTCGGATTTTGTAAGTCGAGACGCGTAATTTGATACCCATATCGTATGTACGGTTTTTGTCACCGACACTCGTCAAAAGTCCCAGCGAGTTTTATTTTGGAAAAAAACATTGCTCTATAAACAAAAGCAAAATGTAAAAACTCTTATTGGAATTTTTTTATTTTTAAATTTAAAATCTACCACTACCACTACCACTACCCCTACTCCTTCCCCTACCCCTACCCCTACCACAACCCCTACCACTACCACTACCCCTACCCCTACCCCTACCCCTACCCCTACCCCTACCCCTACCCCCTACCCCTACCCCTACCCCTACCCCTACCCCTACCACTACCACTACCCCTACCCGTACCCCTACCACTACCCCTACCCCTACCCCTACCCCTACCACTACCACTACCACTACCCCTACCCCTACCCCTACCACTACCACTACCACTACCCCTACCCCTACCCCTACCACTACCACTACTTCTACTACTTGGTACAATTTATCAATTTGCGTGACGCTATTGATGTTGTATTTCACCACGGGGCGACGGTACCCGTGCCAAATTATTGATCGGTTTTTTTTAAATTTTCAATCCATACGTTATAAAACAACACTACGGACCTAACCTAGAAAACGGGCTAAATCACGCTGTCAGTACCTGCCTACCTAGGACGTCTACCCGGTACCATCTGTGTAGGTACCTGCACCTACTATTAAAAAAATACCGAAAAAATATTTGCATAACGCAATTAGGCACCTACTCGTTAAAAAATAAACAAATGAAAACTTTAAATATGAATCGCTTCCAGGCTAACCTCATCCAATTTCTGCGCTCCTGGTAGAAATTAAAAATCTGCGTAACGCTATTGATGTAGTTTTTCACTACGGGGCGACGGTATCCGTGCCAAATTATTTTTACCGAACTTTATTTTATTTCGTTCAAAAGCATTATCGATTTTTAAAAATATACTGCCAAAGTAAGTACCTCTACAAATTTTATCGTTTCTTTGAGATCACATCCCTAAAATAAAAGCACATCACTTCGGTGTGTCTATGATTGGCTGATTTCTGACTGACCAAAAGCCCGATTGTTGGCATTTTTTGTTAAAATAGCAAATGTCAAAACTTTGACCGCTTATTGTAAGACATTTTGAACCGAACGCCATTTGTGGGACGGCCGAATAACGTTCCTTAACCTTCGGAGGACGATTTTTTTCGATAATATTAAAGGCGGACGGCGTGTTTGCTGCAGATTGCAATCATCAAGTTGAGCGTGTCGATTTTATAAAAAAGCATACCGCGTAGTTTTTGCTTGATCACGTGACTTCGCGAAGCTCTCCCGATTAAATCATTTTTTTGCGTGTCGGGCGAACCTGGCGGCCGGAGAGAGAAATGCGCCCTTTCGTATGGCGCCGCGAGCGCTTCCAGTTTCCGCCGCTAGATGCTACTCAAATTTTTGTCGACAAATTATCCCGAACGAAAAAATTAGTAAACATTTTCATACAAAAACCGGATTACACGGTATTTCGAGTTTTCCACGCCAAATTGAACCCCGGGTTTTATGCCCGCAGAGAGGCGTCTCGGTCTACTTTTGCTTGAAGCCTGAAACAAATGAGAGGCAACTTTTTTGCTACTTTCACGCCAAAACGAACCTAGTGTCCTATGCGACTTTAAGTTCAAGTGGTCGATTTTCGCCTAATTTTAAGCGACCAAATAAAAACAAAGAAACTGAGTATTAATATATGTACTAGCTTTTTGCCCGTTGCAGGCAACTGATGGGTAAATGTGATAAGCGATCTGATGTTTGAATGTAGATGAGACGAAGAGTGTGGGACTACAAAATTTAAAAAAAGAAATGGATATTTTGAGAAAAAAAAGAGCCAAGGAGCTTACTGATAATTTCTTCACCGAGCCATCCGTGTTGTGTAGGTCGAGACGCGTAATTTGATATCCATATCGTATGTACGGTTTTGTCACCAACATTCTTCAAAAGTTGTTATTTTGGAAAAAAAAATTGCTCAATTAACACGAAAAATATGTATGCTTGCATGTGAATGAAGCAATGAATGTGTGACCACAAATGTATTGGAATATATGTTTGTTTAAAAAGAAATGAATATTTTGAGAAAAAAAAGAGCCAAGGAGCTTACTGATCATTTTTTCACCGAGCCGTTCGGATTCTGTGAGTCGAGACGCGTAATTTGATATCCATATCGTATGTACGGTTTTTGTCACCAACATTCTTCAAAAGTTGTTATTTTGGAAAAAGAATTGCTCAAATAACACGAAAAATTTAAAAACTTTTAAAAATGTAATATGTATTTTGGCATATAAATGAAAGTATGTGTGTGTGACCACAAATCTATTAAAATATATGTATGGATAGAAAGAAATGGATATTTTGAGAAAAAAAAGTGCCAAGGAGCTTTCTGATCATTTTTTCACTGAGCCATTCGGATTTTGTAAGTCGAGACGCGTAATTTGATACCCATATCGTATGTACGGTTTTTGTCACCGACACTCGTCAAAAGTCCCAGCGAGTTTTATTTTGGAAAAAAAATATTGCTACTACCACTACCACTACCACTACCATACCACTACCACTACCATACCACTACCACTTCCACTACCACTACCACTACAACTACCACTACCACTACCACTACCACTACCACTACCACTACCACTACCACTACCACTACCACTACCACTACCACTACCACTACCACGACCATACCACTACCATACCACTACCATACCACTACCACTACCACTACCATACCACTACCACTACCATACCACTACCACTACCATACCACTACCACTACCATACCACTACCACTACCATACCACTACCAGTACCACTACCACACCCACTACCACTACCATACCACAGCCATACCACTACCACTACCATACCACTACCACTACCATACCACTACCACTACCATACCACTTCCACTACCAGTACCACTACCACTACCACTACCATACCACTACCACTACCAGTACCACCACCACTACCACTACCACTCACACTTCCAGTACCACTACCAGTACCACTACCACTACCATACCACTACCAATACGACTTCCATACCACTACTACAACCGCTACCACTACCACTACCACTTCCATACCACTACCACTACCACTACCATACCACTACCATACCATTACCACTACCATACCACTACCATACCACTACCATACCACTACCATACCACTACCACTACCACTTCCATACCACTACCACTACCATACCACTACCACTACCACTACCCTACTACTACTACTACAACTACTTAACTACAATTTATAAATTTGCGTGACGCTAATGATTTAGTTTTTCACTACGGGGCGACGGTACCAGTGCAAAATTATTTTTACCAAACTTCATTTTATTTCGTTCAAAAGCATTATCGATTTTAATAATATGAACTACCAAAGTAAGTACATGAACAGATTTGATCGTTTTTTTTTAAATTTTAAATCCATGTACCATCCACCCGGTACCATCTGTGTAGGTACCTGCACCTACTATTAAAAATTTACCGAAAAAATATGAAAAATGAAAACTTTATATATGAATGTCTCGCAGGCTAACCTCTTCCAATTTATGCGCTCCTGGTAGAAATTAAAAAATTGCGTAACGCTATTGATGTAGTTTTTCACTACGGGGCGACGGTATCCGTGTCAAATTATTTTTACCGAACTTTATTTTATTTCGTTCAAAAGCATTATCGATTTTTAAAAATATACTGCCAAAGTAAGTACCTCTACAAATTTTATCGTTTCTTTGAGATCACATCCCTAAAATAAAAGCACATCACTTCGGTGTGTCTATGATTGGCTGATTTCTGACTGACCAAAAGCCCGATTGTTGGCATTTTTTGTTAAAATAGCAAATGTCAAAACTTTCGCCGGTTACTGTGACACATTTTGAACCGAACGCCATCTGTGGGACGGCCGAATAACGTTCCTTAACCTTCGGAGGATGATTTTTTTCGATAATATTAAAGGCGGACGGCGTGTTTGCTGCGGATTGCAATCATCAAGTTGAGCGTGTCGATTTTATAAAAAAGCATACCGAGTGGTTTTCGCTTGACCACGTGACTTCGCGAAGCTCTCCCGATTAAATCATTTTTTTGCGTGTCGGGCGAACCTGGCGGCCGGAGAGAGAACTGCGCACTTTCGTATAGCGCCGCGAGCGCTTCCAGTTTCCGCCGCTAGATGCTACTCAAATTTTTGTCGACAAATTACTCCGAACGAAAAAATTAGTAAACATTTTCATACAAAAACCGGATTACACGGTATTTCGAGTTTTCCACGCCAAATTGAACCCCGGGTTTTATGCCCGCAGAGAGGCGTCTCGGTCTACTTTTGCTTGAAGCCTGAAACAAATGAAAGGCAACTTTTTTCAAGCACACGAAAATGAACCTAGTGTCCTATGCGACTTTAGGTGCGAGTGGTCGATTTTCGCCTAATTTTAAGCGACCAAATAAAAACAAAGAAACTGTGTATTACTATATATATACTAGCTTTTTGCCCGTTGCAGGCAACTGATGGGTAAAAATTAATCGCGCGGTGTAGTATTTGAATGTAGATGAGGCGAGGGTGTGGGACTGCAGATTTTTAAGTAACATAAATTGCCCCTTAAATAACGCCTGCTCGCGTCCCCTTTAGAGTTACATCCCAGTTTTCAAATAGTATGTGGGCTACGCTAGGTTTGTATAGACTGGTTTGTGATTTAATTCTAAAACCTATTTTCCATGTTATTTTCTGTAACATAAATTGCCCCTTTAATAACGCCTGCTCGCGTCCCCTTTAGAGTTATATCCCAGTTTTCAAGTAGTTTGTGGGCTACGATAGGTTTGTATAAACTGGTTTGTGTTTTAATTCTAAAACCTATGTTCCATGTTATTTTCTTTAACATAAATTGCCCCTTAAATAACGCCTGCTCGCGTCCCCTTTAGAGTTATATCCCAGTTTTCAAGTAGTTTGTGGGCTACGCTAGGTTTGTATAGACTGGTTTGTGTTTTAATTCTAATACCTATTTTCCATGTTATTTTCTGTAGCAAAAATTTGCCCCTTTAATAACGCCTGATAGCGTCCCCTTTAGAGTTATATCCCAGTTTTCAAGTAGTTTGTGGGCTACGCTAGGTTTGTATAAACTGGTTTGTGATTTAAATCTAATTACCTTTTCCCATGTTCTAACCTAACCTTACCTCAAAAACACGCAAAATTTAAAAACTTTTAAAAATGTAATATGTATGTTTGCATGTGAATGAAGCAATGAATGTGTGACCACAAATTTATTCAAATGTATGTATGTTTGAATGTATGTGCCTAAAATTAGCTTTTTGCCCGTTGCAGGCAACTAATGGGTAAATGTACTAAGCCATTTGATGTTTGGGTGTAGATGAGACGAAGAGTGTGGGACTACAAAATTAAAGAAAGAAATATACTGATCATTTTTTCAGTACGGGGTGACAGTACCCATATGTAAAAACTTTTAACTGAAAAAAGGTTATTTAAAAAAAAAAAACAATTGAATAAACCGTTTTTAATAGTAAATTACTTTCCCAAACGTCTGTGCTCCTGGTAGATTACAGCGTCACCGAGCTAATTTTTCGCAGAAATGGCTTTATAAGAATTATCATTAATTTAATTAAAAAAAATAAATATATGCAAAACGAAATATGTTACCTACTGGTTAAAAAAATAAAGGGATCATGCTATGTATGAATGGCTCCCGGGGCGACGGTTCTCATGACCGCCACCCTAAATTAAATGATTATTATTAATCGCGAAATGCAAAAACCTTTAATAAAAAAAAAATCGTTACTTCAACCTACTTAATATTTATAACGCAAAAATATTATTCGTTTTAAAAAAAATCAGAATGTGAATGAAGCATTACCTATGTTATTTTTGATTATTAAATGAAAAATCTTTATCATTGTATGTGGACCCAATTTATTGGAAAACGTTTTTAAGTTTGATTAGCCATAAATATTTTTCTCAAAACACTGGTTGTTTATCGATCATCGATCTATTTTATCATCGATCTGTGGTTTCCATATGTCATTTGAACTCAATATTTATGTTTGAAGTGTAGGATGCGCATTTTTTTGCAGGTTAATAATAATTATTTCATAACACTTCGATTTATTTTATAGTTTCTATGAGGCTGTGCAGGTTAATGTTTATTATACCATAATTTGCAGCAAAAGCTTACGGGAAATGCACTGTGTTTCAGTAAACTCTTTGATACAAAACGTCAAATTCGTGCACATAAGGAAGTCTTTTTAAACTTTAATTTAATAAAAATAGAATTGAAATGCATCTTTTACAATGTATTCAAAATTAATTTGTCGTTTCGTGTCATAATTACGTTTTAACGTAGTGTGTATTCCAAAATCTGAGCCATTTGGTGGACAATATTTACGAATATTAATAATCCTTGTTTCTCCCAGGGTATTTTCATAAGCATTTGCAGGGAGAATAATCTACCATAATACATACGTAATTTTTTTTAATAACCACAAACATATCCAAATAAAGCTGAAACTGAAATCAGCGTTCAACGCAACCAAAATTGCTTGAACGGCTCTCTGATGGCAATTGAATGTTATATTTGAATTTCTATAAAACAACTGGCTTTTAATAATAAAATTTGGATGATTTGCGTAGCGATGAACAGACTTGTAATATATTTCTACCATCTGTCTTACAGATTGCATTCACCGACTTGTCGATCATTAATACAAAACTATATGTAGGTACAATGTATTTGACCAACAAATCTATGCTGTGTTAAGATTTACACGCTACTTGTAAAAGTATGGATTGTTTCACAGGACTTGAACAATTCATCAAATGTAATTTTTTATTATTATTTCACTGGGAGAACTGTAAGCAATACTTAAATAATAACAGAATTTGAATATTATCTTTGAAATTCTTCAAATTGTAATTAAAATAATGGGTCGCTTTTCCTCCCTCCTACAACATGAGTCTCTTCAAGGCCTGTATTCACTCTTTTCTTTCCTCAAAAGACCCTCCTCACTGCATCCCCAGAGATGCCATAAGCCCCGAGGGAAATTATTTTCATTCAGGCCTCCTGTGCATTTAGTGTAAAAAGGGGGAAAATAAAATAACAGATTTTGGAAATAAGTAAAAATCAAACAAAGTTTTAATTTCATTAAAGTGTATTTATTTTTTTTAAATCTGATTCAATATAAGTAATATGGGAAGAACCAGAAAGAAACCCATATATATCATATTAATTGCGTTTCATATATTCATATTTCATGTCAAATATCAGCCAGAAAAATAATATATAATATAATATGTAATCTAATATCAACTTATTTTTATATTTATTGATCATTGTAAAAAAAAGAGTTCATTTAATTACATTTTACAAATTATATATTCACCATATTTCATTACATTGATTATATTACAAATTATATCAGTTTGCGATGCAGTGTAAATATATAAAAAATATATTTGTCTATAAAATGATTTACGGGACATAATGTCGACAAAGAGATACAGTTGATATTAGAAGAACAATTATATTGAAAGAAACTATGCACTTGATGCAGTTAGTACCTACTTGAATAATAAACTGTGTTTATATATTTTAAAATCCAACATAAGATAGCGTAATACATACATTGATGAAAAAATTGTATTTACGTATATTGTACAATTATTTTTGTGTTATAACTAAAAAATAAGAATATGAAGTACTCTCAAGGTATAGAATGTTAAAATTAACAGAGAAACTTTTATTTAAACGTATTAAAAATATGTTAAATCGTTAACACAAACTGTCCACATACAATTTTATTTGTAAATCGTTGAATTCTAGGAATTGGTTTATAAATAAAGTTGTATTTATTGATCTACCTTCAAAATTATCTTTGTAAGGAATTTACTGTGCAGGTAAATTATTGGAAATTACCTATGTTAATTCAAGGCCATCTGTTAAATAATAATTTATCTGAACTGACTGCGTATTTTTTCATTTAATAAAGAATTTAACCTTTGATAGAGATAAGCATTTTAAAGTTTGCAATTTAAATTTGATTCAATCTCTGAATATAAAACATTATGCTACGAAAGCTTTCTTCCTAGAAGAGAGAAGGCCAAATGAATTTATCGCCAATATCGTTTTTCAAATTCGCCACAAAGGCCTGTACCTTCAAAATTCTATTCAAGTAACACTGCTCCCCGTGTCAAAGGAAGTTGCGTTACTTTTCAAATATCGCTTTAATAATTATCTAGAAAATGATGAAAAAACATTTCATTAATTGTGCTAAAATAAAACACACTCTCGGGAGATCTTTTTATCTTTCTTCTACTTAGTCTGATAGGTCAGTATGGAAACGATATGCTGTTATTAAGTATATTTTATAATAATCTCTGTGATTATAGTGATTTGTTTTGGGATATTATGCTGTGTTGCACTACCTCCTTCTTTAGGCAACGTTTCTATATAAGATATACTTTTTCAAAGTATGTGTGAGATAATTAATTATTCGTTTATCGTAGATGTTTACTTTTCTATAACTGAATCTATATTTCATTTTAAATAGTGGTCAAAGATAATTAATATTTTTTTATAGTTAATATGTTAGTCGAGCTATTTTTTTTAGTAATTTTTAGAACAACTTTTGAGTTTGAACTTGTTTTACTTTTTAAAGTTTAAACAGAATATAAAAATAGTTATAATGCTTTTGGGAATCTATTTAATCTGAAACTAAATTTTCCTAATGATAAAAATCAACAGTTCCCTCAAATAGTGACAAATTTAGGTTTGCGTTATCATCAAATGATAAGTTCAAGTCACACTGTATGTATTTAACCCTGCGAATAAATTTAAAATGGGAAGATTAGTCTTAAATAGATTAAATTTACTGGTTTAAATAGATATGAAACGACAATACCTAATCTAAAATTTCCCTGTAAACAATGTTTTGGGTTGTAATTCCGGCCTGATTTACACCTTGACGACTTCCGTCGACTATTTGAATTTTTAATGAATTTATTGTTTTGACTCTGGAGCAAGCTACATACAATTGTCCATGCGTAAATACGGGTTCTGGTAAATAAACACCAATCTGATTAAAAGTTTGACCCTGCGATTTATTAATTGTCATTCCATAAGCAAGCTGAACTGGGAACTGGCGCCTGTAAAGATTAAAAGGAACAGTTACATCTGCGGAAGTATCTAATATAATTCTAGGTAAAAAATGAATGCTCCCCCTTTTATCTCCTGTGATTGTTTCAACCTGTAAAATGTTATCTGAAAATTTTTTAACTATCATTCGAGTTCCGTTGCATAAGCCATTTGCGATGGACATATTTCTTAACAGCATTACTACGGCTCCAATCTTTAAATTCAAGGCATGAACAGGTAAACCGGGTGGATTGAAAGAATTTAAAAATTCCAATGGAAATCTAACCTGCTCCTCGGGATCTGGATTACCCTTGTCATCTCTCGCGGAATCAATACTATAAAATGTTTTCAATGGACCTTCTAATTTTTCTAAGACTTTTTCGTTAATTTTACGTGCATCTACATTTTTGGGACACAGTATCGCTCTGTCACTGAATAAATTGGAATCGGCTATAGAATGAGAATCTCCGTAAAGTGCGCTAATAACATCTTGGCAAATCGTACTTGACGGCAAAACTATTGATGACGGTACGCAATTTTGAGGAGTTGGTAATGTTCCATTCCCCAACTCCAACAACCATTCGGCAAACGCAGTCTGGTCGCTCGCAGTACGCATATTGATATTTAGATGGATCGTTTTAAATAATCTCCAAAGTGGACTCCTTTTGATGGACGATGCAACAATTTTTCCGCGGGAAGCTCTACGACAAACGGGCAAGACTTGTCTAAAATCTCCGCCTAAAACGATAACTTTCCCGCCAAAGGGCAGTTCGTTTCTCATTACATCTCTTATCGCACGTTCTATCATTTCAAAAGCTAAAATAGGAGCCATCGGAGCTTCATCCCACAATATTAATTTGGCGTTTCTTATTAAAGTTTTATTTTTATTTGAAAGTCGACACGTCATCGAACTATTTAAATTTAAAGGCAAATTGAATGCAGTGTGGCACGTTCTGCCACCGGGAATCAAAATTGCGGCTATTCCAGTCCAAGCTACGCTTAAAACGCTGAACCCCTGCGATTGCAACGAATGAACTAATGTTTTGTACAAAAAAGTCTTTCCTGCTCCTCCTGCACCATCGATGAAGAAGCACCTAGAAGAACCTTCAATCGATCTATCCGAGAGCACTTGAAGGATTGAATCAAACACTTCTCGTTGTTGGGCGTTCAACAATGACTGCATCTCAGATGCCAGGTTTCCTTCATTTACATTGTCTGCACGACTAATGTCTATATTCACAGTTCTATCAGGTTCCGGTAGACCTTGTGCGATGCAAGAAGAACCTTCGTTCAGGAGGGCGTCACTTATTTCGAGAAGTGCCAGATTCACCGCCAAGTCTGCACTATCAACATTTCTGAGAAAATCTTCCGACATGGCTGATTTGAAAGTATTCCAAATTTGCAGTGGATCAGAGGGAAGACAGTGAACTAAAATGACAACAAAAAGATTTCTAAGTGCCTTCGGCATCATGAAAACAACCCCTTCTTCTAAACACTTTACCCATTCGTTGATATTATCCGTCAGTCCCAATTCACGGGCTGCATCACTGAAAGTAGGAAGAATGACGCCGTCAACCGTTCGGAGATGTTCATAAGAAGTAGCACCTTTGACTTTCAATAAGAGAATTCTGAGATGGTAAAGTTCTCGCTTGCGTGGTGAAACGGAAACAATTCGCCCGATAACTTTGTCGCCCCCTTGTTTGCGTTTTTTCCAGATCTTATTGCTGTTGAAAACAAAAAAATTCGGGATATCCTGGTAAAAATAGGAATGGGCAGAGTCATCTAATCGATTCAAATTGTACCAAGCAGTTAAAGTCGTAATGTGGCTGAGCGCTAGTGCTTCTTCTTCATTTCCTTCTCTGAAATAAACCTGTTCTCCGCCCGGCAAATGTACGCCAAGTAAAATTGTGGTATGGGACTGACCGTGAATTGGATTTTCGAGAATACGCCAAGCTGCTTCCGGGGCGCTGATGAACCTACAATCCAAAAACTGACTAATTTCATCATGAACGATCGCACTGTTGCTGGTGCTCTCAGCTGCTTCTTGAAGAAGTCTTATTTCCATGCGAGCACAATCGTGACCCTTAGCGAGATACTTATGAATGTACTTAATTGCAACGACGGAGGAACAAATTTCTGCATTAATGTGGGCGTTGAATTTTCTTGTCAGATATGGGTTGAAGGGCACGACAAACCTATTGTCTACTTTGAGACTACGACACAAATGATCCTCTGCACTATTGTCACGCCGTTTGTACACCGGGTAGCCGTTTAAATCCGCTTCAGTCTCTTCGCGAAATGCTTTAGGAAATTTCTTAGAGCATTTCCCGTCAACCATACAAATTGAGTTAGGATTGACTGCGCCGCATGGACCGTGAATATTATGCTTTAGAATCATCCTATATAAATCCTGGTCCCTCTCTCTGTCGGGTAACTCTGCACTGATGACACTATCTATATCGGACGGGGAATACAACTTGTCTGAATCACCAAGAGTGAACAAACCGTGAAGATGTGGCAAACCTCTCTTTTGTTCCTCAATTACGTAAACGTACGCTAAAACCTTACCGAACACTTCCCTTTTAACAATATCATCGATGAACTCCTCAACCTTCAGCTGGAAAACTCGCGCCACTAAATCTGGCCTATCAGAGGCACTTTGCCATGGATGGAGCTCATTAACTATTTCACGCCATTTTGGATTACAGGTTAACGTTATGAAAAGGTCAGGCCGACCGTATTTTCTGACCACTGACATAGAATCCTGGTATAATTTAGACATATGCCGAGGGCCACCGATGAAGGTCGACGGCAAGATAACGACGTTTCCTGCACGAATGTCACAATCTACATGCCTATCGTTCAAATGATCCAACAATCCCTGGTAACACTCGACACGCAATTCCTGTTGATGTAACCTCAAATAAGTTAGTCTATTAGATTCGCAGCGAACATACGAATTGACGATGTACTGCTGAAACAACTTTCCTGAAGAATGAATGGGGTTGAAAATAGCACGCCTAATAGCAATTTTGTGCGAATAAAATTGGAGCAAAGTGACATTCTTCCGAACTCCAGTCGCAAAATCTGGGTGGTGCTGAAGATCTGGTGACCACGCGCATTCTCCTGAAGGAAATAGCAAAGGAAAGACCATGGAATCTAAATTTGGAGATAACATACTGATGCGTTGGGTGCTATGAGGCCTATTATTGGGAAAAACGGCTATATCAATTTCGGCAGGCAGATTGCCTTGATGGTCTTGAACAAAAATCACAGCGACATCATTCGGACTCGATGGAGCATTATATCGCCGCTGATCGTCGGATGAAGAACGCGAAAACAACAAACTAACGATACGCCGTGGATCACCGCTTTCTCTGCAACGTGCTTCTTCTTCCTCAACAGCCGTTTGAAGATTCATATAGCTACCTGCATAAGGACTAATTTGACGGATTACCCTATCTACAATGGACATGATTTCCTGGACACAATTCACGTTAGCCGGATGATTCATTCGAAGAGTGACTGCCGTGTCTGAATCAAATACATATAACTGAGCATAAGAGGGGGATCGATCTGCTTCTGGCTCCATCGTGGTTGAAGTAAGATGACATATCTCGCCTGAAATTTTCAAACAAAACGGACCCCTGCCTGGAACTTTGACAATTTTAGCACCAAAAGAAGCAAAAGCGCTGGCATTGTTGTATTGTCTGATGAAAGCTCTGAAATTCTTAGCACGGGCACCATTACCTAGCAAAAAGTCTTTAAACTCGGCTGGATAGTCTGATTGTGGGTTGAAGAAGACCTTTCCAGAGTGGCAACAACTATGTTTCAGACGACTTCTCTCTGCTGCAAAATGAACCGCTCGACAGTGGTTTACGGTACATTCACGATCCAAAACTCCTAAATAATGAACAGAAGGAGACATTGCATTTGAAGTTCCTGAAATGGCACATTTGAATGAAGAAACACTGCTCCTATTGCGTGGAAGGACTATTCTGGGCAATAAAACTGTTTCAAAATTTAATACGTCACCAGGGTTAGATGCAGTCACGTTCGTCGCTGGTGTAGGGATTTCGTTGATCGCAGAAACCACATCATGAGGTGATTCACGAACCTCGGATTCTGCAACAGCTCTCGTTGGTGCAGGAGCGTTGGGTGCAAGAACCGCTCCATCATGTAATGCTTCAACTACGAATTCCGCTACACCTCGCGATGTTGATGGACTTTCATCCACCACTGGAACTACATTACATTGAGCATGTTTAATGCGATTGTATTGTAAATTTAATATGTCACCAGGGTCGGAGATCATCGTCGGTGCAGGGATTTCATTCAGCGCAGAAACAATTTCATCATGTAGTGATTCATGAACCACGAATTCTGCAACAGCTCTCGTTGGTGCAGAATCTTCATTTGGCGCAAAAACTACTTCATGATGAAATGCTTCATCAACCATGAATTCCGCTACACCTCGCGATGTTGATGGAATTTCATCCGCCACTGAATCGACATTACGTTGAGCATGTTTAATGCGATAGTATTGTTTGTCTGTTTGAATTTTTTTTTCTTTCAAATCGATTTTTCTCTGTTTATAAGCAGCTTTTTTATTCAAACATAATTTATTTTTGCGTTCTAGTTCTTTCCGTTCAGCCAGTTTTATTTCAGACAATTTTTTTTCAGCCAGTTTTTTTTCAGCCAGTTTTTTTTCAACCAACTTCTTGCATTCAAATTCTGCATTCTTTTTCTGCTGTCTCTTTTCATACGCTACTTTGTTTATCAATTTTATTTTATTTTTGCGTTCTTCTTCCACAATAATGCTTTTCTGAACATTTTCAGCTTGTTTTTTACTTTCATTCTTTGCCTTTTTCTTTTGATATGCTATTTGATAAGTTAGTTTTTTTTCTCCTGTATTTAATTTACTTTCATTCGCTTTGAATTTTTCATTACCAAACATTTTCATATTTTCATTTTCCCGCCTATTTTCCGACCCTCTAGAACTGGTATCGGCGATACATTCTTCCACTTGATCAATAGCTAATTCCTCTTTCTTATCAAGATCATCTGGCACAACATCCATATCAATAATTTTCCTATCGCCGATGCATTCAGAAGATATTTCACAAATTTGTGTGGGAACACAGCATTTTCGCAAATTTCGCCTTTCACACTGAGCATTTATAGCACACTTACCCTGATCTATCAACTCATTCCCCGAAACACTACTTTGCGAACTTTCATTCATAATTATTCAGTAAAATCAATAAAAATTTTCAGACAATGCGTAAAACACAGCTCTAACAGTCAAAAATCTGAAATCGAAAGAAAGTTCAAAACCATAGATATTGCAATTAAAGTTAGCGTCCCTAGCTAGGGATGTCGACATAAGAATAAAAATGTAACTTGTCACTGTGACTCGGTAGTGATTTTCGTCACTGACAAAATTCAAAATTTAAAAAATAAAGAGATAAGCACTTAATATAAGAATGGTTCCCGGGGCGACGGTACCCATGTCCGCCTCTCAAATTTAATGATTATTAAAAACACGCAAACTGCAAAAACTTTTGATTAAAAAAATGTTTATTTTACAAAACAAAATCGTCGCTCCACCCTACTAACTTTTGCGCTCAATGTGTAATTTATAAATTTGCGTGACGCTATTGATGTTGTTTTTCGTTACTGGGCGACGGTATCCGTGTCAAATTATTTTTACCAAACTTTATTTTATTTCGTTCAAAAGCACTATCGATTTTTAAAAATATACTGCCAAGTAAATACCTACACAGTATTTATTGTTTCTTTGAATTCACAACATTTCGCTGCTTGTCTACGATCGGCTATTATCTCTGATTAACAAAAAGCCCGATTGTTGGCATTTTTTGTTAAAATAGCAAATGTCAAAACTTTCGCCGGTTACTGTGACACATTTTGAACCGAACGCCATCTGTGGGACGGCCGAATAACGTTCCTTAACCTTCGGAGGATGATTTTTTTCGATAATATTAAAGGCGGACGGCGTGTTTGCTGCGGATTGCAATCATCAAGTTGAGCGTGTCGATTTTATAAAAAAGCATACCGAGTGGTTTTCGCTTGACCACGTGACTTCGCGAAGCTCTCCCGATTAAATCATTTTTTTGCGTGTCGGGCGAACCTGGCGGCCGGAGAGAGAACTGCGCACTTTCGTATAGCGCCGCGAGCGCTTCCAGTTTCCGCCGCTAGATGCTACAAAAATTTGTGTCGACAAATTACACCGAACAAATATTTTAGTAAACATTTTCATAGAAAATCATACTGAATTTTGCCCAAAACGCGTCCCGCCATAGTGATCTTCGAGTCGAAGCGGCTCAGTGAGAGCGGCGGTCGATTTTCGCTCGCCAGGAATTCGGCAAAAAACAATTGAATGGGACTTTTTTCTCGCACGCCAAAACGAACCTAGAGTGTGAGCGACTTGATGTGTCAAGTGGTCGATTTTCGCCTAATTTTAAGCGACCAAATAAAAACAAAGAAACTGCGTATTACTGTATATATATTACTATATATATACTAGCTTTTTGCCCGTTGCAGGCAACTGATGGGTGAAAATTAATTGCGTGGTGTAGTATTTGAATGTAGATGAGGCGAGGGTGTGGGACTACAAATTTTTAAGTAATGTAAATTGTCCCCTTTAGAGTTACATCCCAGTTTTCAAATAGTATGTGGGCTACGCTAGGTTTGTATAGACTGGTTTGTGATTTAATTCTAAAACCTATTTTCCATGTTATTTTCTGTAACATAAATTGCCCCTTTAATAACGCCTGCTCGCGTCCCCTTTAGAGTTATATCCCAGTTTTCAAGTAGTTTGTGGGCTACGCTAGGTTTGTATAAACTGGTTTGTGATTTAAATCTAATACCTTTTCTCATGTTCTAACCTAATCTTACCTCAAAAACACGCAAAATTTAAAAACTTTTAAAAATGTAATATGTATGTTTGCATGTGAATGAAGCAATGAATGTGTGACCACAAATTTATTCAAATGTATGTATGTTTGAATGTATGTGCCTAAAATTAGCTTTTTGCCCGTTGCAAGCAACTAATGGGTAAATGTACTAAGCCATTTGATGTTTGGGTGTAGATGAGACGAAGAGTGTGGGACTACAAAATTAAAGAAAGAAATATACTGATCATTTTTTCAGTACGGGGTGACAGTACTCATATGTAAAAACTTTTAACTGAAAAAAGGTTATTTAAAAAAAAAAAAAACAATTGAATAAACCGTTTTTAATAGTAAATTACTTTCCCAAACGTCTGTGCTCCTGGTAGATTACAGCGTCACCGAGCTAATTTTTCGCAGAAATGGCTTTATAAGAATTATCATTAATTTAATAAAAAAATAAAAATATATGCAAAACGAAATATGTTACCTACTGGTTAAAAAAATAAAGAGATCATGCTATGTATGAATGGCTCCCGGGGCGACGGTTCTCATGACCGCCACCCTAAATTAAATGATTATTATTAATCGCGAAATGCAAAAACCTTTAATAAAAAAAATCGTTACTTCAACCTACTTAATATTTAAAACGCAAAAAAATTATTCGTTTTAAAAAAAATCAGAATGTGAATGAAGCATTACCTATGTTATTTTTGATTATTAAATGAAAAATCTTTATCATTGTATGTGGACCCAATTTATTGGAAAACGTTTTTAAGTTTGATTAGCCATAAATATTTTTCTCAAAACACTGGTTGTTTATCGATCATCGATCTATTTTATCATCGATCTGTGGTTTCCATATGTCATTTGAACTCAATATTTATGTTTGAAGTGTAGGATGCGCATTTTTTTGCAGGTTAATAATAATTATTTCATAACACTTCGATTTATTTTATAGTTTCTATGAGGCTGTGCAGGTTAATGTTTATTATACCATAATTTGCAGCAAAAGCTTACGGGAAATGCACTGTGTTTCAGTAAACTCTTTGATACAAAACGTCAAATTCGTGCACATAAGGAAGTCTTTTTAAACTTTAATTTAATAAAAATAGAATTGAAATGCATCTTTTACAATGTATTCAAAATAAATTTGTCGTTTCGTGTCATAATTACGTTTTAACGTAGTGTGTATTCCAAAATCTGAGCTATTTAAAGGTGGACAATATTTACGAATAATAATAATCCTTGTTTCTCCCAGGGTATTTTCATAAGCATTTGCAGGGAGAATAATCTACCATAATACATACGTAATTTTTTTTAATAACCACAAACATATCCAAATAAAGCTGAAACTGAAATCAGCGTTCAACGCAACCAAAATTGCTTGAACGGCTCTCTGATGGCAATTGAATGTTATATTTGAATTTCTATAAAACAACTGGCTTTTAATAATAAAAAAATAAAATTTGGATGATTTGCGTAGCGATGAACAGACTTGTAATATATTTCTACCATCTGTCTTACAGATTGCATTCACCGACTTGTCGATCATTAATACAAAACTATATGTAGGTACAATGTATTTGACCAACAAATCTATGCTGTGTTAAGATTTACACGCTACTTGTAAAAGTATGGATTGTTTCACAGGACTTGAACAACTCATCAAATGTAATTTTTTATTATTATTTCACTGGGAGAACTGTACGCAATACTTAAATAATAACAGAATTTGAATATTATCTTTGAAATTCTTCAAATTGTAATTAAAATAATGGGTCGCTTTTCCTCCCTCCTACAACATGAGTCTCTTCAAGGCCTGTATTCACTCTTTTCTTTCCTCAAAAGACCCTCCTCACTGCATCCCCAAAGATGCCATAAGCCCCGAGGGAAATTATTTTCATTCAGGCCTCCTGTGCATTTAGTGTAAAAAGGGGGAAAATAAAATAACAGATTCAATAATAACAGAGGAAATAAGTAAAAATCAAACAAAGTTTTAATTTCATTAAAGTGTATTTATTTTTTTTAAATCTGATTCGATATAAGTAATATGGGAAGAACCAGAAAGAAACCCATATATAGCATATTAATTGCGTTTCATATATTCATATTTCATGTCAAATATCAGCCAGAAAAATAATATATAATATAATATGTAATCTAATATCAACTTATTTTTATATTTATTGATCATTGTAAAAAAAAGAGTTCATTTAATTACATTTTACAAATTATATATTCACCATATTTCATTACATTGATTATATTACAAATTATATCAGTTTGCGATGCAGTGTAAATATATAAAAAATATATTTGTCTATAAAATGATTTACGGGACATAATGTCGACAAAGAGATACAGTTGATATTAGAAGAACAATTATATTGAAAGAAACTATGCACTTGATGCAGTTAGTACCTACTTGAATAATAAACTGTGTTTATATATTTTAAAATCCAACATAAGATAGCGTAATACATACATTGATGAAAAAATTGTATTTACGTATATTGTACAATTATTTTTGTGTTATAACTAAAAAATAAGAATATGAAGTACTCTCAAGGTATAGAATGTTAAAATTAACAGAGAAACTTTTATTTAAACGTATTAAAAATATGTTAAATCGTTAACACAAACTGTCCACATACAATTTTATTTGTAAATCGTTGAATTCTAGGAATTGGTTTATAAATAAAGTTGTATTTATTGATCTACCTTCAAAATTATCTTTGTAAGGAATTTACTGTGCAGGTAAATTATTGGAAATTACCTATGTTAATTCAAGGCCATCTGTTAAATAATAATTTATCTGATCTGACTGCGTATTTTTTCATTTAATAAAGAATTTAACCTTTGATAGAGATAAGCATTTTAAAGTTTGCAATTTAAATTTGATTCAATCTCTGAATATAAAACATTATGCTACGAAAGCTTTCTTCCTAGAAGAGAGAAGGCCAAATGAATTTATCGCCAATATCGTTTTTCAAATTCGCCACAAAGGCCTGTACCTTCAAAATTCTATTCAAGTAACACTGCTCCCCGTGTCAAAGGAAGTTGCGTTACTTTTCAAATATCGCTTTAATAATTATCTAGAAAATGATGAAAAAACATTTCATTAATTGTGCTAAAATAAAACACACTCTCGGGAGATCTTTTTATCTTTCTTCTACTTAGTCTGATAGGTCAGTATGGAAACGATATGCTGTTATTAAGTATATTTTATAATAATCTCTGTGATTATAGTGATTTGTTTTGGGATATTATGCTGTGTTGCACTACCTCCTTCTTTAGGCAACGTTTCTATATAAGATATACTTTTTCAAAGTATGTGTGAGATAATTAATTATTCGTTTATCGTAGATGTTTACTTTTCTATAACTGAATCTATATTTCATTTTAAATAGTGGTCAAAGATAATTAATATTTTTTTATAGTTAATATGTTAGTCGAGCTATTTTTTTTAGTAATTTTTAGAACAACTTTTGAGTTTGAACTTGTTTTACTTTTTAAAGTTTAAACAGAATATAAAAATAGTTATAATGCTTTTGGGAATCTATTTAATCTGAAACTAAATTTTCCTAATGATAAAAATCAACAGTTCCCTCAAATAGTGACAAATTTAGGTTTGCGTTATCATCAAATGATAAGTTCAAGTCACACTGTATGTATTTAACCCTGCGAATAAATTTAAAATGGGAAGATTAGTCTTAAATAGATTAAATTTACTGGTTTAAATAGATATGAAACGACAATACCTAATCTAAAATTTCCCTGTAAACAATGTTTTGGGTTGTAATTCCGGCCTGATTTACACCTTGACGACTTCCGTCGACTATTTGAATTTTTAATGAATTTATTGTTTTGACTCTGGAGCAAGCTACATACAATTGTCCATGCGTAAATACGGGTTCTGGTAAATAAACACCAATCTGATTAAAAGTTTGACCCTGCGATTTATTAATTGTCATTCCATAAGCAAGCTGAACTGGGAACTGGCGCCTGTAAAGATTAAAAGGAACAGTTACATCTGCGGAAGTATCTAATATAATTCTAGGTAAAAAATGAATGCTCCCCCTTTTATCTCCTGTGATTGTTTCAACCTGTAAAATGTTATCTGAAAATTTTTTAACTATCATTCGAGTTCCGTTGCATAAGCCATTTGCGATGGACATATTTCTTAACAGCATTACTACGGCTCCAATCTTTAAATTCAAGGCATGAACAGGTAAACCGGGTGGATTGAAAGAATTTAAAAATTCCAATGGAAATCTAACCTGCTCCTCGGGATCTGGATTACCCTTGTCATCTCTCGCGGAATCAATACTATAAAATGTTTTCAATGGACCTTCTAATTTTTCTAAGACTTTTTCGTTAATTTTACGTGCATCTACATTTTTGGGACACAGTATCGCTCTGTCACTGAATAAATTGGAATCGGCTATAGAATGAGAATCTCCGTAAAGTGCGCTAATAACATCTTGGCAAATCGTACTTGACGGCAAAACTATTGATGACGGTACGCAATTTTGAGGAGTTGGTAATGTTCCATTCCCCAACTCCAACAACCATTCGGCAAACGCAGTCTGGTCGCTCGCAGTACGCATATTGATATTTAGATGGATCGTTTTAAATAATCTCCAAAGTGGACTCCTTTTGATGGACGATGCAACAATTTTTCCGCGGGAAGCTCTACGACAAACGGGCAAGACTTGTCTAAAATCTCCGCCTAAAACGATAACTTTCCCGCCAAAGGGCAGTTCGTTTCTCATTACATCTCTTATCGCACGTTCTATCATTTCAAAAGCTAAAATAGGAGCCATCGGAGCTTCATCCCACAATATTAATTTGGCGTTTCTTATTAAAGTTTTATTTTTATTTGAAAGTCGACACGTCATCGAACTATTTAAATTTAAAGGCAAATTGAATGCAGTGTGGCACGTTCTGCCACCGGGAATCAAAATTGCGGCTATTCCAGTCCAAGCTACGCTTAAAACGCTGAACCCCTGCGATTGCAACGAATGAACTAATGTTTTGTACAAAAAAGTCTTTCCTGCTCCTCCTGCACCATCGATGAAGAAGCACCTAGAAGAACCTTCAATCGATCTATCCGAGAGCACTTGGAGGATTGAATCAAACACTTCTCGTTGTTGGGCGTTCAACAATGACTGCATCTCAGATGCCAGGTTTCCTTCATTTACATTGTCTGCACGACTAATGTCTATATTCACAGTTCTATCAGGTTCCGGTAGACCTTGTGCGATGCAAGAAGAACCTTCGTTCAGGAGGGCGTCACTTATTTCGAGAAGTGCCAGATTCACCGCCAAGTCTGCACTATCAACATTTCTGAGAAAATCTTCCGACATGGCTGATTTGAAAGTATTCCAAATTTGCAGTGGATCAGAGGGAAGACAGTGAACTAAAATGACAACAAAAAGATTTCTAAGTGCCTTCGGCATCATGAAAACAACCCCTTCTTCTAAACACTTTACCCATTCGTTGATATTATCCGTCAGTCCCAATTCACGGGCTGCATCACTGAAAGTAGGAAGAATGACGCCGTCAACCGTTCGGAGATGTTCATAAGAAGTAGCACCTTTGACTTTCAATAAGAGAATTCTGAGATGATAAAGTTCTCGATTGCGTGGTGAAACGGAAACAATTCGCCCGATAACTTTGTCGCCCCCTTGTTTGCGTTTTTTCCAGATCTTATTGCTGTTGAAAACAAAAAAATTCGGGATATCCTGGTAAAAATAGGAATGGGCAGAGTCATCTAATCGATTCAAATTGTACCAAGCAGTTAAAGTCGTAATGTGGCTGAGCGCTAGTGCTTCTTCTTCATTTCCTTCTCTGAAATAAACCTGTTCTCCGCCCGGCAAATGTACACCAAGTAAAATTGTGGTATGGGACTGACCGTGAATTGGGTTTTCGAGAATACGCCAAGCTGCTTCCGGGGCGCTTTTGAACCTACAGTCCAAAAACTGACTAATTTCATCATGAACGATCGCACTGTTGCTGGTGCTCTCAGCTGCTTCCTGAAGAAGTCTTATTTCCATGCGAGCACAATCATGACCCTTGGCGAGATACTTATGAATATATTTGATTGCAACGACGGAGGAACAAATTTCTGCATTAATGTGGGCGTTGAATTTTCTTGTCAGATATGGGTTGAAGGGCACGACAAACCTATTGTCTACTTTGAGACTACGACACAAATGATCCTCTGCACTATTGTCACGCCGTTTGTACACCGGGTAGCCGTTTAAATCCGCTTCAGTCTCTTCGCGAAATGCTTTAGGAAATTTCTTAGAGCATTTCCCGTCAACCATACAAATTGAGTTAGGATTGACTGCGCCGCATGGACCGTGAATATTATGCTTTAGAATCGTCCTATATAAATCCTGGTCCCTCTCTCTGTCGGGTAACTCTGCACTGATGACACTATCTATATCGGACGGGGAATACAACTTGTCTGAATCACCAAGAGTGAACAAACCGTGAAGATGTGGCAAACCTCTCTTTTGTTCCTCAATTACGTAAACGTACGCTAAAACCTTACCGAACACTTCCCTTTTAACAATATCATCGATGAACTCCTCAACCTTCAGCTGGAAAACTCGCGCCACTAAATCTGGCCTATCAGAGGCACTTTGCCATGGATGGAGCTCATTAATTATTTCACGCCATTTTGGATTACAGGTTAACGTTATGAAAAGGTCAGGCCGACCGTATTTTCTGACCACTGACATAGAATCCTGGTATAATTTAGACATATGCCGAGGGCCACCGATGAAGGTCGACGGCAAGATAACGACGTTTCCTGCACGAATGTCACAATCTACATGCCTATCGTTCAAATGATCCAACAATCCCTGGTAACACTCGACACGCAATTCCTGTTGATGTAACCTCAAATAATTAAGTCTATTGGATTCGCAGCGAACATACGAATTGACGATGTACTGCTGAAACAACTTTCCTGAAGAATGAATGGGGTTGAAAATAGCACGCCTAATAGCAATTTTGTGCGAATAAAATTGGAGCAAAGTGACATTCTTCCGAACTCCAGTCGCAAAATCTGGGTGGTGCTGAAGATCTGGTGACCACGCGCATTCTCCTGAAGGAAATAGCAAAGGAAAGACCATGGAATCTAAATTTGGAGATAACATACTGATGCGTTGGGTGCTATGAGGCCTATTATTGGGAAAAACGGCTATATCAATTTCGGCAGGCAGATTGCCTTGATGGTCTTGAACAAAAATCACAGCGACATCATTCGGACTCGATGGAGCATTATATCGCCGCTGATCGTCGGATGAAGAACGCGAAAACAACAAACTAACGATACGCCGTGGATCACCGCTTTCTCTGCAACGTGCTTCTTCTTCCTCAACAGCCGTTTGAAGATTCATATAGCTACCTGCATAAGGACTAATTTGACGGATTACCCTATCTACAATGGACATGATTTCCTGGACACAATTCACGTTAGCCGGATGATTCATTCGAAGAGTGACTGCCGTGTCTGAATCAAATACATATAACTGAGCATAAGAGGGGGATCGATCTGCTTCTGGCTCCATCGTGGTTGAAGTAAGATGACATATCTCGCCTGAAATTTTCAAACAAAACGGACCCCTGCCTGGAACGTTGACAATTTTAGCACCAAAAGAAGCAAAAGCGCTGGCATTGTTGTATTGTCTGATGAAAGCTCTGAAATTCTTAGCACGGGCACCATTACCTAGCAAAAAGTCTTTAAACTCGGCTGGATAGTCTGATTGTGGGTTGAAGAAGACCTTTCCAGAGTGGCAACAACTATGTTTCAGACGACTTCTCTCTGCTGCAAAATGAACCGCTCGACAGTGGTTTACGATACATTCACGATCCAAAACTCCTAAATAATGAACAGAAGGAGACATCGCATTTGAAGTTCCTGAAATGGCACATTTGAATGAAGAAACACTGCTCCTATTGCGTGGAAGGACTATTCTGGGCAATAAAACTGTTTCAAAATTTAATACGTCACCAGGGTTAGATGCAGTCACATTCGTCGCTGGTGTAGGGATTTCGTTGATCGCAGAAACCACATCATGAGGTGATTCACGAACCTCGGATTCTGCAACAGCTCTCGTTGGTGCAGGAGCGTTGGGTGCAAGAACCGCTCCATCATGTAATGCTTCAACTACGAATTCCGCTACACCTCGCGATGTTGATGGACTTTCATCCACCACTGGAACTACATTACGTTGAGCATATTTAATGCGATTGTATTGTAAATTTAATATGTCACCAGGGTCGGAGATCATCGTCGGTGCAGGGATTTCATTCAGCGCAGAAACAATTTCATCATGTAGTGATTCATGAACCACGAATTCTGCAACAGCTCTCGTTGGTGCAGAATCTTCATTTGGCGCAAAAACTACTTCATGATGAAATGCTTCATCAACCATGAATTCCGCTACACCTCGCGATGTTGATGGAATTTCATCCGCCACTGAATCGACATTACGTTGAGCATGTTTAATGCGATAGTATTGTTTGTCTGTTTGAATTTTTTTTTCTTTCGAATCGATTTTTCTCTGTTTATAAGCAGCTTTTTTATTCAAACATAATTTATTTTTACGTTCTAGTTCTTTCCGTTCAGCCAGTTTTTTTTCAGCCAATTTTTTTTCAGCCAGTTTTTTTTCAATCAACTTCTTGCATTCAAATTCTGCATTCTTTTTCTGCTGTCTCTTTTCATACGCCACTTTGTTTATCAATTTTATTTTATTTTTGCGTTCTTCTTCCACAATAATGCTTTTCTGAACATTTTCAGCCTGTTTCTTACTTTCATTCTTTGCCTTTTTCTTTTGATATTCTATTTGATTTAAAGTTAGTTGTTTTTCTCCTGTATTTAATTTACTTTCATTCGCTTTGAATTTTTCATTACCAAACATTTTCATATTTTCACTTTCCCGCCTATTTTCCGACCCTCTAGAACTGGTATCGGCGATACATTCTCCCACTTGATCAATAGCTAATTCCTCTTTCTTATCAAGATCATCTGGCACAACATCCATATCAATAATTTTCCTATCGCCGATGCATTCAGAAGATATTTCACAAATTTGTGTGGGAACACAGCATTTTCGCAAATTTCGCCTTTCACACTGAGCATTTATAGCACACTTACCCTGATCTATCAACTCACTCCCCGAAACACTACTTTGCGAACTTTCATTCATAATTATTCAGTAAAATCAATAAAAAATTTCAGACAATGCGTAAAACACAGCTCTAACAGTCAAAAATCTTAAATCGAAAGAAAGTTCAAAACCATAGATATTGCAATTAAAGTAAGCGTCCCTAGCTAGGGATGTCGACATAAGAATAAAAATGTAACTTGTCACTGTGACTCGGTAGTGATTTTCGTCACTGACAAAATTCAAAATTTAAAAAATAAAGAGATAAGCACTAAATATAAGAATAGCTCCCGGGGCGACGGTACCCATGCCCGCCTCTCAAATTTAATGATTATTAAAAACACGCAAACTGCAAAAACTTTTGATTAAAATAATGTTTATTTTACAAAACAATAACACCGCTTCACCCTATATAACTTCTGCGCTCTGGGTACAATTTATAAATTTGCGTGACGCTATTGATGTAGTTTTTCACTACGGGGCGACGGTACACGTGCCAAATTATTTTTACCAAACTTTATTTTATTTCGTTCAAAAGCACTATCGATTTTTAAAAATATACTGCCAAGTAAGTACCTACACAGTTTTTATTGTTTCTTTGAATTCATAACATTTCGCTGCTTGTCTACGATCGGCTATTATCTCTGACTAACCAAAAGCCCGCCTGTTGGCATTTTTTGTTAAAATGGCAAATGTCAAAACTTTGGCCGGTTACTGTGACACATTTTGAACCGAACGCCATCTGTGGGACGGCCGAATAACGTTCCTTAACCTTCGGAGGATGAATTTTTTCGATAATTTCACCTGCAGACCGCGTGTTTGCGACGGAATTTAATCATTAGGATGACCATGTACATTTTATAAATAAATCGTACCACGTGGTTTCGTCGTTACCACGTGACTATTTCTTTTCCAATGATGCCATTATTCAAAGAAAAACATTTACACATAAATTAAACCTATTACCCTAAAAATCGGGATATTTCGTACAACTTTTCGTGAAATTTAAAAAAAAAATCAACGATACCCGATCAAATCAGACACGACGCTCGATCAAAAATAATCGTCTTTTTAATTTACGTTCGAGTAATGCGAAAAACGCAAAATTTTCGAGCAAAAAGGCGCAAGAAATTTTTTTTAATGATTTCGCGTTCGGGGTGCGTTCGATGTTGAATAAAAACATAAACGGTGAAGGAGAAAAAGTTTTACAGATCGGTGGCGATCGATGAAAACGAAACATTGAGAAAATGCACCAAAATTTGGCCGTTTCGAAACCGTGCGTGTTGCAACACTCGCTGATTTGTCGCCGGGAAGCTCTGCCGATTGACCGGCCGCGAATTAACTTATTGGAGTGTCGCCGTCCCGGCCGCCGAAGAAGAGAAAATCAGCGCTCTCGTATGGCGCGCCGCCATAGTTCCAGGACGATTTTGACAACATCGATTCCCTAACGAAACCTCTCGAGTTTCCGGGAATTATTTTCATAGAAAATCATACTGACTCGAGTTTCACGTTTTTACACGCAAAATTGAACTCGAATTCTCTTCCCGCAGAGAGACGTCTCGGTCTACTTTCGCTTGAAGCCTGAAACAAATGAAAGGCAACTTTTTTCAAGCACACGAAAATGAACCTAGTGTCCTATGCGACTTTAGGTGCGAGTGGTCGATTTTCGCCTAATTTTAAGCGACCAAATAAAAACAAAGAAACTGTGTATTACTATATATACTAGCTTTTTGCCCGTTGCAGGCAACTGATGGGTAAAAATTAATCGCGTGGTGTAGTATTTGAATGTAGATGAGGCGAGGGTGTGGGACTACAAAATTTTATCAAAAGAAATGAATATTTTGAGAAAAAAAAGAGCCAAGGAGCTTACTGATCATTTTTTCACCGAGCCGTTCGGATTCTGTGAGTCGAGACGCGTAATTTGATATCCATATCGTATGTACGGTTTTTGTCACCAACATTCTTCAAAAGTTGTTATTTTGGAAAAAAAATTGCTCAATTAACACGAAAAATATGTATGCTTGCATGTGAATGAAGCAATGAATGTGTGACCACAAATGTATTAAAATATATTTTTGTTTAGAAAGAAATGAATATTTTGAGAAAAAAAAGAGCCAAGGAGCTTACCGATCATTTTTTCACCGAGCCATTCGGATTCTGTAAGTCGAGACGCGTAATTTGATACCCATATCGTATGTACGGTTTTTCTCACCGACATTCTTCAAAAGTCCCAGCGAGTTTTATTTTGGAAAAAAACATCGCTCTACAAACATGTAAAATGTAAAACTTTTATTGGAAAAAATTATATAAAAAAAAAATCTTCAAACTTAATATATTTAAAAAAAAAATTACCAAAAAAATATATTCCTAACGCAATTAGGTACCTACTCGTTAAAAATAAAGAGACAAAAACTTAAAATATGAATGGCTCCCGGGGCGACGGTACCCATGCCCGCCTCTCAAATTTATTACAAACACTCAAACTGGAAAAAATTTTGATTAAAAAATGTTTATTTTACAAAACAATAACACCGCTTCACCCTATATAACTTCTGCGCTCTGGGTACAATTTATAAATTTGCGTGACGCTATTGATGTAGTTTTTCACTACGGGGCGACGGTACCACTACCACTACTACAACTACAACTACAACTACAACTCCTACTCCTACTCCTACTCCTACTCCGACTCCTACTCCTACTCCTACTCCTACTCCTACTCCTACTCCTACTCCTACTCCTACTCCTACTCCTACTCCTACTCCTACTCCTACTCCTACTCCTACTCCTACTCCTACTCCTACTCCTACTCCTACTCCTACTCCTACTCCTACTCCTACTCCTACTCCTACTCCTACTCCTACTCCTACTCCTCCTACTACTTCTACTACTACTCCTACTACTACTCCTACTCCTACTCCTACTCCTACCCCTACTCCTACTCCTACTACTACTACTACTACTCCTACTACTGCTACTACTACTTGGTACAATTTATAAATTTGCGTGACGCAATTGATGTAGTTTTTCACTACGGGGCGACGGTATCCGTGTCAAATTATTTTTACCAAACTTTATTTTATTTCTTTTTTCTGTTGTTTTTTTTGGGGTGTTATGCCGTGTTGCGCTAACTCCTTCTTTAGCCGACGTTTCGGATCTACTTGATCTGCCCTGATGATGGACACTGCAACGCTGTCCGAAACGTCGGCTAAAGAAGGAGTTAGCGCAACACGGCATAACACCCCAAAAACAAATAACAAAAATTATTTTGGCCGTGAGAATCTAAAAACTTTCCATTTATTTTATTTCGTTCAAAAGCATTATCGATTTTAAAAAATAAACTCCAAAGTAAGTACCTGCACAGATTTTATCGTTTTTTTTTTAAATTTTAAATCCATACGTTATATTACAACACAACGGACCTAACCTAGAATTGGGCTAAACCATGCTCTCAGTACCTGGCTACCAAGGACATCTACCCAGTACCACTGTGTAGGTACCTACTTTTAAAAATTTGCCGAAAAAATATTTACATAACGCAATTAGGCACCTACTCGTTAAAAAATAAACACATGAAAACTTTAAATATGAATTGCTCCTAGACTAACCTCTTCCAATTTCTGCGCTCCTGGTAGAAATCAAAAATTTGCGTAACGCTATTGATGTAGTTTTTCACTTCTGGGCGACGGTATCCGTGCCAAATTATTTTACCAAACTTTATTTTATTTCGTTCATAAGCATTATCGATTTTTAAAAATATACTGCCAAAGTAAGTACCTCTACAAATTTTATCGTTTCTTTGAGATCACATCCCTAAAATAAAAGCACATCACTTCGCTATGGCATTTTTCGGTTCAAATGGCAAATGTCAAAACTTTATCCGGTTACTGTAAGACATTTTGAACCGAGCGCCATCTGTGGGACGGCCGAATAACGTTCCTTAACCTTCGGAGGATGAATTTTTTCGATAATATTAAAGGCAGACGGCGTATTTGCTACGGATTGCAATCATCAAGTTGAGCGTGTAGATTTTATAAAAAAGCATACCGCGCGGTTTTTGCTTGACCACGTGGTACGATTCCCAGATTTGGAAGCTCTGACGCAAATCGTTTTTTTGCCATAGTGGGGCAGTCCTGGCGGCGGGAGAGTGAACCTCGGTACTTGAGCATGGCGCGCCTCGAACGTTTCCAGTTTCTGTCGACAGAGTTCCTCTAATTTTCCAGCCGTAGAGTTTCCAAATAAAAAAACTGACTGCTGTTTCACGTTTTTACACGCAAAATTGAACTCGAATTCTATGCAAACAGAGAGGCGTCTCGGTCTACTTTCGCGTGAAGCCTGAAACAAAAGAAAGGCAACTTTTTTCAAGCACACGAAAATGAACCTAGAGTGTGAGCGACTTGAAGGTTCGAGTGGTCGATTTTCGCCTAATTTTAAGCGACCAAATAAAACAAAGAAACTGTGTATTACTATATATACTAGCTTTTTGCCCGTTGCAGGCAACTGATGGGTAAAAATTAATCGCGCGGTGTAGTATTTGAATGTAGATGAGGCGAGGGTGTGGGACTGCAAATTTTAAAAAAAGAAATGGATATTTTGAGAAAAAAAAGAGCCAAGGAGCTTACTGATCATTTTTTCACCGAGCCATTCGTGTTGTGTAGGTCGAGACGCGTAATTTGATATCCATATCGTATGTACGGTTTTTGTCACCAACATTCTTCAAAAGTTGTTATTTTGGAAAAAAAAATTGCTCAATTAACACGAAAAATATGTATGCTTGCATGTGAATGAAGCAATGAATGTGTGACCACAAATGTATTGAAATATATGTTTGTTTAGAAAGAAATGAATATTTTGAGAAAAAAAAGAGCCAAGGAGCTTACTGATCATTTTTTCACCGAGCCGTTCGGATTCTGTGAGTCGAGACGCGTAATTTGATATCCATATCGTATGTACGGTTTTTGTCACCAACATTCTTCAAAAGTTGTTATTTTGGAAAAAGAATTGCTCAAATAACACGAAAAATTTAAAAACTTTTAAAAATGTAATATGTATTTTGGCATATAAATGAAAGTATGTGTGTGTGACCACAAATCTATTAAAATATATGTATGGATAGAAAGAAATGGATATTTTGAGAAAAAAAAGTGCCAAGGAGCTTTCTGATCATTTTTTCACTGAGCCATTCGGATTTTGTAAGTCGAGACGCGTAATTTGATACCCATATCGTATGTACGGTTTTTTTCACCGACACTCGTCAAAAGTCCCAGCGAGTTTTATTTTGGAAAAAAATATTGCTACTACCACTACCACTACCATACCACTACCACTACCATACCACTACCACTACCACTTCCACTACCACTACCACTACCACTACCACTACCACTACCACTACCACTACCACTACCACTACCACTACCACTACCACTACCACTACCACTACCATACCACTACCATACCACTACCACTACCACTACCATACCACTACCACTACCATACCACTACCACTACCATACCACTTCCACTACCACTACCATACCACTACCAGTACCACTACCACAACCACTACCACTACCATACCACAGCCATACCACTACCACTACCATACCACTACCACTACCATACCACTACCAGTACCACTACCACTACCAGTTCCACTACCACTACCACTACCACTCACACTTCCAGTACCACTACCAGTACCACTACCACTACCATACCACTACCACTACCACTTCCATACCACTACTACAACCACTACCACTACCACTTCTATACCACTACCATACCACTACCATACCATTACCACTACCATACCACTACCACTACCACTACCACTACCACTACCACTACCACGACCACTACCACTACCACTACCACTTCTATACCACTACCATACCACTACCATACCATTACCACTACCATACCACTACCACTACCACTACCACTACCACTACCACTACCACTACCACTACCACTACCACTACCACTACCACTACCACTACCACTACCACTACCACTACCACTACCACTACCACTACCACTACCACTACCACTACCACTACCACTACCACTATCACTACCACTACCACTACCACTACCACTACCACTACCACTACCACTACCACTACCACTACCACTACCACTACCACTACCACTACCACTACCACTACCACTATCACTACCACTACCACTACCACGACCACTACCACTACCACTACCACTACCACTACCACTACCACTACCACTACCACTACCACTACCATACCACTACCATACCACTACCACTACCACTACCACTACCACTACCACTACCACTACCACTACCACTACCACTACCACTACCATACCACTACCACTACCACTACCATACCACTTCCACTACCACTTCCACTACCACTACCACTACCATACCACTACCAGTACCACTACCACAACCACTACCACTACCATACCACAGCCATACCACTACCACTACCATACCACTACCACTACCACTACCAGTTCCAGTTCCACTACCACTACCACTACCACTCACACTTCCAGTACCACTACCAGTACCACTACCACTACCATACCACTACCACTACCACTTCCATACCACTACTACAACCACTACCACTACCACTACCACTTCCATACCACTACCACTACCATACCACTACCATACCATTACCACTACCATACCACTACCATTCCACTACCATACCACTACCATACCACTACCACTACCACTTCCATACCACTACCACTACCATACCACTACCACTACCACTACCCTACGACTACTACTACAACTACTTGTTACAATTTATAAATTTGCGTGACGCTAATGATTTAGTTTTTTACTACGGGGCGACGGTACCAGTGCAAAATTATTTTTACCAAACTTCATTTTATTTCGTTCAAAAGCATTATCGATTTTAATAATATGAACTACCAAAGTAAGTACATGAACAGATTTGATCGTTTTTTTTAATTTTAAATCCATGTACCATCCACCCGGTACCATCTGTGTAGGTACCTGCACCTACTATTAAAAATTTACCGAAAAAATATGAAAAATGAAAACTTTAAATATGAATGTCTCGCAGGCATTCTCGCACTCTTCCAATTTCTGCGCTCCTGGTAGAAATTAAAAAAATTGCGTAACGCTATTGATGTAGTTTTTCACTACGGGGCGACGGTATCCGTGTCAAATTATTTTTACCGAACTTTATTTTATTTCGTTCAAAAGCATTATCGATTTTTAAAAATATACTGCCAAAGTAAGTACCTCTACAAATTTTATCGTTTCTTTGAGATCACATCCCTAAAATAAAAGCACATCACTTCGGTGTGTCTATGATTGGCTGATTTCTGACTGACCAAAAGCTGACTGTTGGCATTTTTTGTTAAAATAGCAAATGTCAAAAGTTTGGCCGGTTACTGTGACACATTTTGAACCGAACGCCATTTGTGGGACGGCCGAATAACGTTCCTTAACCTTCGGAGGATGATTTTTTTCGATAATATTAAAGGCGGACGGCGTATATGCTACGGATTGCAATCATCAAGTTGAGCGTGTAGATTTTATAAAAAAGCATACCGCGTAGTTTTTGCTTGATCACGTGACTTCGCGAAGCTCTCCCGATTAAATCATTTTTTTGCTTGTCGGGCGAACCTGGCGGCCGGAGAGAGAAATGCGCCCTTTCGTAAGGCGCGCCGCGAGCGCTTCCAGTTTCCGCCGCTAGATGCTACTCAAATTTTTGTCGACAAATTACGCCGAACGAATAAATTAGTAAACATTTTCATAGAAAATCATACTGACTCGAGTTTCACGTTTTTACACGCAAAATTGAACTTGAATTCTATGCAAACAGAGAGGCGTCTCGGTCTACTTTTGCTTGAACACTGAAACAAAAGAAAGGCAACTTTTTTCAAGCACACGAAAATGAACCTAGAGTGTGAGCGACTTGAAGGTTCAAGTGGTCGATTTTCGCCTAATTTTAAGCGACCAAATAAAACAAAGAAACTGAGTATTAATATATGTACTAGCTTTTTGCCCGTTGCAGGCAACTGATGGGTAAAAATTAATTGCGTGTTGTAGTATTTGAATGTAGATGAGGCGAGGGTGTGGGACTGCAGATTTTTATAAAAAGAAATAAATATTTTGAGAAAAAAAAAGAGCCAAGGAGCTTACTGATCATTTTTTCACCGAGCCGTTCGGATTCTGTGAGTCGAGACGCGTAATTTGATACCCATATCGTATGTACTGTTTTTGTCACCAACATTCTTCAAAAGTTGTTATATTGGAAAAAAAATTGCTCAATTAACACGAAAAATATGTATGCTTGCATGTGAATGAAGCAATGAATGTGTGACCACAAATGTATTAAAATATATTTTTGTTTAGAAAGAAATGAATATTTTGAGAAAAAAAAGAGCCAAGGAGCTTACCGATCATTTTTTCACCGAGCCGTTCGGATTCTGTGAGTCGAGACGCGTAATTTGATACCCATATCGTATGTACTGTTTTTGTCACCAACATTCTTCAAAAGTTGTTATTTTGGAAAAAAAATTGCTCGATTAACACGCAAAATTTAAAAACTTTTAAAAATGTAATATGTATTTTGGCATATAAATGAAACTATGAGTGTGTGACCACAAATATATTCAAATATATGTATGGATAGAAAGAAATGGATATTTTGAGAAAAAAAAGTGCCAAGGAGCTTTCTGATCATTTTTTCACTGAGCCATTCGGATTTTGTAAGTCGAGACGCGTAATTTGATACCCATATCGTATGTACGGTTTTTGTCACCGACACTCGTCAAAAGTCCCAGCGAGTTTTATTTTGGAAAAAAACATTGCTCTATAAACAAAAGCAAAATGTAAAAACTCTTATTGAAAATTTTTTTATTTTTAAATTTAAAATCTACCACTACCACTACCACTACCCCTACCCCTACCCCTTCCCCTACCCCTACCCCTACCCCTACCACTACCCCTACCACTTCCACTACCACTACCACTACCCCTACCCCTACCCCTACCCCTACCCCTGCCCCTACCCCTACCCCTACCGCTACCCCTACCCCTACCCCTTCCCCTACCTCTACCCCCACCCCTACCCCTACCCCTACCACTATTACTACCCCTACCCGTACCCCTACCACTACCCCTACCCCTACCCCTACCACTACCACTTCCCCTACCCCTACCCCTACCACTACCACTACCCCTACCCGTACCCCTACCACTACCCCTACCCCTACCCCTACCCCTACCACTACCACTACCCCTACCCCTACCCCTACCCCTACCACTACCCCTACCCCTACCCCTACCACTACCACTACTTCTACTACTTGGTACAATTTATCAATTTGCGTGACGCTATTTATGTTGTTTTTCACCACGGGGCGACGGTACCCGTGCCAAATTATTGATCGGTTTTTTTTAAATTTTCAATCCATACGTTATAAAACAACACTACGGACCTAACCTAGAAAACGGGCTAAATCACGCTGTCAGTACCTGCCTACCTAGGACGTCTACCCGGTACCATCTGTGTAGGTACCTGCACCTACTATTAAAAAAATACCGAAAAAATATTTGCATAACGCAATTAGGCACCTACTCGTTAAAAAATAAACAAATGAAAACTTTAAATATGAATCGCTTCCAGGCTAACCTCATCCAATTTCTGCGCTCCTGGTAGAAATGAAAAATTTGCGTGACGCTATTGATGTAGTTTTTCACTACGGGGCGACGGTATCCGTGTCAAATTATTTTTACCAAACTTTATTTTATTTCGGTCAAAGGCATTAGCGATATAAAAAAAAAATAAACTGCCAAAGTAAGTACCTCTACAAATTTTATCGTTTCTTTGAGATCACATCCCTAAAATAAAAGCACATCACTTCGGTGTGTCTATGATTGGCTGATTTCTGATTGACGAAAAGCTGACTGTTGGCAGTTTTTGTTAAAATAGCAAATGTCAAAAGTTTGGCCGGTTACTGTGACACATTTTGAACCGAACGCCATTTGTGGGACTGCCGAATAACGTTCCTTAACCTTCGGAGGATGATTTTTTTCGATAATATTAAAGGCGGACGGCGTATATGCTACGGATTGCAATCATCAAGTTGAGCGTGTAGATTTTATAAAAAAGCATACCGCGTAGTTTTTGCTTGATCACGTGACTTTTGCGAAGCTCTCCCGATTAAATCATTTTTTTGCTTGTCGGGCGAACCTGGCGGCCGGAGAGAGAAATGCGCCCTTTCGTAAGGCGCGCCGCGAGCGCTTCCAGTTTCCGCCGCTAGATGCTACTCAAATTTTTGTCGACAAATTACGCCGAACGAAAAAATTAGTAAACATTTTCATACAAAAACCGGATTACACGGTATTTCGAGTTTTCCACGCCAAATTGAACCCCGGGTTTTATGCCCGCAGAGAGGCGTCTCGGTCTACTTTTGCCTGAAGCCTGAAACAAAAGGAAGGCAACTTTTTCGCTACTTTCACGCCAAAACGAACCTTAGAGTGTGAGCGACTTGAAGGGTCAAGTGGTCGATTTTCGCCTAATTTTAAGCGACCAAATAAAAACAAAGAAACTGAGTATTAATATATGTACTAGCTTTTTGCCCGTTGCAGGCAACTGATGGGTAAAAATTAATTGCGTGTTGTAGTATTTGAATGTAGATGAGGCGAGGGTGTGGGACTACAAAATTTTATAAAAAGAAATAAATATTTTGAGAAAAAAAAAGAGCCAAGGAGCTTACTGATCATTTTTTCACCGAGCCGTTCGGATTCTGTGAGTCGAGACGCGTAATTTGATATCCATATCGTATGTACGGTTTTTGTCACCAACATTCTTCAAAAGTTGTTATTTTGGAAAAAAAATTGCTCAATTAACACGAAAAATATGTATGCTTGCATGTGAATGAAGCAATGAATGTGTGACCACAAATGTATTAAAATATATTTTTGTTTAGAAAGAAATGAATATTTTGAGAAAAAAAAGAGCCAAGGAGCTTACCGATCATTTTTTCACCGAGCTGTTCGGATTCTGTGAGTCGAGACGCGTAATTTGATATCCATATCGTATGTACGGTTTTTGTCACCAACATTCTTCAAAAGTTGTTATTTTGGAAAAAAAATTGCTCAATTAACACGAAAAATATGTATGCTTGCATGTGAATGAAGCAATGAATGTGTGACCACAAATGTATTAAAATATATTTTTGTTTAGAAAGAAATGAATATTTTGAGAAAAAAAAGAGCCAAGGAGCTAACCGATCATTTTTTCACCGAGCCATTCGGATTCTGTAAGTCGATACGCGTAATTTGATACCCATATCGTATATACGGTTTTTCTCACCGAGTTTTATTTTGGAAAAAAACATCGCTCTACAAACATGTAAAATGTAAAACTTTTATTGGAAAAAATTATATTAAAAAAAAATCTTCAAACTTAATATATTTAAAATAAATTACCAAAAAAATATATTCATAACGCAATTAGGTACCTACTCGTCAAAAATAAAGAGATAAAAACTTAAAATATGAATGGCTCCCGGTGCGACGGTACCCATGCCCGCCTCTCGAATTTATTACAAACACTCAAACTGGAAAATTTTTTGATTAAAAAATGTTTATTTTACAAAACAATAACACCGCTTCACCCTATATAACTTCTGCGCTCTGGGTACAATTTATAAATTTGCGTGACGCTTTTGATGTAGTTTTTCACTACGGGGCGACGGTACCACTACTACTACAACAACTACAACTACAACTACAACTCCTACTCCTACTCCGACTCCTACTCCTACTCCTACTCCTACTCCTACTCCTACTCCTACTCCTAATCCTACTCCTACTCCTACTCCTACTCCTACTCCTACTCCTACTCCTACTCCTACTTCTTCTACTACTCCTACTCCTACTACTACTGCTACTCATACTCCTACTACGACTCCTACTCCTACTCCTACTCCTACTACTACTCCTACTCCTACTCCTACTCCTACAACTACTACTACTACTCCTTCTGCTGCTACTACTACTTGGTACAATTGATAAATTTGCGTGACGCTATTGATGTAGTTTTTCACTACGGGGCGACGGTATCCGTGTCAAATTATTTTTACCAAACTTTATTTCATTTCTTTTTTTTGTTGTTTTTTTTTGGGGTGTTATGCCGTGTTGCGCTAACTCCTTCTTTAGCCGACGTTTCGGATCTACTTGATCTGCCCTGATGATGGACACTGCAACGCTGTCCGAAACGTCGGCTAAAGAAGGAGTTAGCGCAACACGGCATAACACCCCAAAAACAAATAACAAAAATGCTTTTGGCCGTGAGAATCTAAGAACTAACCATTTATTTTATTCCGTTCAAAAGCATTATCGATTTTAAAAAATAAACTCCAAAAGTAAGTACCTACACAGATTTTATCGATTTTTTTTAAATTTTAAATCCATACTTTTTATTACAATACAACGGACCTAACCTAGAAAACTGGCTAAAATACGCTCTCAGTACCTGCCTACCTAGGACCTCTACCCGGTACCATCTGTGTAGGTACCTGCACCTACTATCAAAAATTTACCAAAAAAATATTTACATAACGCAATTAGGCACCTACTCGTTAAAAAATAAACACATGAAAATATTAAATATGAATCGCTCCCAGGTTAACCTTTTCCAATTTCTGCGCTCCTGGTAGAAATTAAAATCTGCGAGACGCTCTTGATGTAGTTTTTCACTACGGGGCGACGGTATCCGTGTCAAATTATTTTTACCGAACTTTATTTTATTTCGTTCAAAAGCATTATCGATTTTTAAAAATATACTGCCAAAGTAAGTACCTCTACAAATTTTATCGTTTCTTTGAAGTAACATCCCTAAAATAAAAGTACATCACTTCGCTATGGCATTTTTCGGCTCAAATTGCAAATGTCAAAAGTTTAGCCGCTTATTATGACACATTTTGAACCGAGCGCCATCTGTGGGACGGCCGAATAACGTTCCTTAACCTTCGGAGGATGAATTTTTTCGATAATATTAAAGGCAGACGGCGTATTTGCTACGGATTGCAATCATCAAGTGGAGCGTGTAGATTTTATAAAAAAAGCATAAAAGGTTTCGTGTTAACCACGTGACTAAATTTTGTCCAATGATACCACTATGCAAAGAAAAACAATTTCACTTAAATTAAAAATCTTTCCCGATAAATGAGGAAATTTGTAATATTTATCGTGAAATTAAAATTTTTTTTTCGTGATATTTAAAAAAAAAATCAACGATACCTGATTAAATCAGACACGACGCTCGATCAAAATTAATCGTCTTTTTAATTTGCGTTCGAGTAATGCGAAAAACGCAAAATTTTCGAGCAAAAAGGCGCAAGAATTTTTTTTTAATGATTTCGCGTTCGGGGTGCGCTCGAAATTGAATAAAAATATAAACGGTGAAGGAAAAACAGTTTTACAGATCGATGGTGATCGATGAAAACGAAACATTGAGAAAATGCACCAAAATTTGGCCGTTTCGAAACCGTGCGTGTTGCAACACTCGCTGATTTGTCGCCGGGAAGCTCTGCCGATTGACCGGCCGCGAATTAACTTATTGGAGTGTCGCCGTCCCGGCCGCCGAAGAAGAGAAAATCAGCGCTTTCGTATGGCGCGCCGCCAGCGTTGCCGGACGATTTTGACGACATCGATTCCCTAACGAAACCTCTCGAGTTTCCGGGAATTATTTTCATAGAAAATCATACTGAATTTTGCCTAAAACGCGTCCCGCCATAGTGATCCTCGAGTCGAAGCGGCTCCGTGAGAGCGGCGGTCGATTTTCGCTCGCCAGGAATTCGGCAAAAAACAATTGAATGGGACTTTTTTCTCGCACGCCAAAACGAACCTAGAGTGTGAGCGACTTGAGGGTTCAAGTGGTCGATTTTCGCCTAATTTTAAGCGACCAAATAAAACAAAGAAACTGTGTATTACTATATGTACTAGCTTTTTGCCCGTTGCAGGCAACTGATGGGTAAAAATTAATCGCGTGGTGTAGTATTTGAATGTAGATGAGGCGAGGGTGTGGGACTACAAATTTTTAAGTAATGTAAATTTCCCCTTTAATAACGCCTGCTCGCGTCCCCTTTAGAGTTATATCCCAGTTTTCAAGTAGTTTGTGGGCTACGCTAGGTTTGTATAGACTGGTTTGTGGTTTGATTCAAATACCTATTTTCCATGTTCTAACCTAACCTAACCTCAAAAATACGCAAAATTTATAAACTTTTAAAAATGTAATATGTATGTTTGCATGTGAATGAAGCAATGAATGTGTGACCACAAATGTATTGAAATATATGTTTGTTTAGAAAGAAATGAATATTTTGAGAAAAAAAAGAGCCAAGGAGCTTACTGATCATTTTTTCACCGAGCCGTTCGGATTCTGTGAGTCGAGACGCGTAATTTGATATCCATATCGTATGTACGGTTTTTGTCACCAACATTCTTCAAAAGTTGTTATTTTGGAAAAAAAATTGCTCAATTAACACGAAAAATATGTATGCTTGCATGTGAATGAAGCAATGAATGTGTGACCACAAATGTATTAAAATATATTTTTGTTTAGAAAGAAATGAATATTTTGAGAAAAAAAAGAGCCAAGGAGCTTACCGATCATTTTTTCACCGAGCCATTCGGATTCTGTAAGTCGAGACGCGTAATTTGATACCCATATCGTATGTACGGTTTTTCTCACCGACATTCTTCAAAAGTCCCAGCGAGTTTTATTTTGGAAAAAAACATCGCTCTACAAACATGTAAAATGTAAAACTTTTATTGGAAAAAATTATATAAAAAAAAAATCTTCAAACTTAATATATTTAAAAAAAAAATTACCAAAAAAATATATTCATAACGCAATTAGGTACCTACTCGTTAAAAATAAAGAGACAAAAACTTAAAATATGAATGGCTCCCGGGGCGAAGGTACCCATGCCCGCCTCTCAAATTTATTACAAACACTCAAACTGGAAAATTTTTTGATTAAAAAATGTTTATTTTACAAAACAATAACACCGCTTCACCCTATATAACTTCTGCGCTCTGGGTACAATTTATAAATTTGCGTGACGCTATTGATGTAGTTTTTCACTACGGGGCGACGGTACCACTACTACAACTACAACTACAACTCCTACTCCTACTCCGGCTCCTACTCCTACTCCTACGCCTACTCCTACTCCTACTCCTACTCCTACTCCTACGCCTACTCCTACTCCTACTCCTACTCCTACAACTACTACTACTACTCCTACTGCTGCTACTACTACTTGGTACAATTTATAAATTTGCGTGACGCTATTGATGTAGTTTTTCACTACGGGGCGACGTATCCGTGTCAAATTATTTTTACCAAACTTTATTTTATTTCGTTCAAAAGCACTATCGATTTAAAAAAATATATACTGCCAAAGTAAGTACCTACACATATTTTATTGTTTCTTTGAATTCCATCTGTGTAGGTACCTGCACCTACTATTAAAAATTTACCGAAACAATATTTACATAACGCAATTAGACCCCTACTCGTAAAAAAATAAACACATGAAAACTTTAAATATGAATGGCTCCCAGGCTAACCTTTTCCAATTTCTGCGCTCCTGGTAGAAATCAAAAATTTGCGTAACGCTATTGATGTAGTTTTTCACTACGGGGCGACGGTATCCGTGTCAAATTATTTTTACCGAACTTTATTTTATTTCGTTCAAAAGCATTATCTATATAAAAAAAAATAAACTGCCAAAGTAAGTACCTCTACAAATTTTATCGTTTCTTTCACATCCCTAAAATAAAAGCACATCACTTCGGTGTGTCTATGATTGGCTGATTTCTGACTGACCAAAAGCCCGATTGTTGGCATTTTTTGTTAAAATAGCAAATGTCAAAACTTTGGCCGGTTACTGTGACACATTTTGAACCGAACGCCATTTGTGGGACGGCCGAATAACGTTCCTTAACCTTCGGAGGATGATTTTTTTCGATAATATTAAAGGCGGACGGCGTGTTTGCTGCGGATTGCAATCATCAAGTTGAGCGTGTAGATTTTATAAAAAAGCATACTGCGTAGTTTTTGCTTGACCACGTGACTTCGCGAAGCTCTCCCGATTAAATCATTTTTTTGCTTGTCGGGCGAACCTGGCGGCCGGAGAGAGAAATGCGCCCTTTCGTATGGCGCGCCGCGAGCGCTTCCAGTTTCCGCCGCTAGATGCTACTCAAATTTTTGTCGACAAATTAGCCCGAACGAAAAAATTAGTAAACATTTTCATAGAAAATCATACTGAATTTCGCCCAAAACGCGTCCCGCCATTGTGAACCTCGAGTCGAAGCGGCTCCGTGAGAGCGGCGGTCGATTTTCGCTCGCCAGGAATTCGCCAAAAAACAATTGAATGGGACTTTTTTTCAAGCACGCCAAAACGAACCTAGTGTCCTATGCGACTTAGGGGTCGAGTGGTCGATTTTCGCCTAATTTTAAGCGACCAAATAAAACAAAGAAACTGAGTATTAATATATGTACTAGCTTTTTGCCCGTTGCAGGCAACTAATGGGTAAATGTGATAAGCGATCTGATGTTTGAATGTAGATAAGACGAAGAGTGTGGGACTACAAAATTTTATAAAAAGAAATAAATATTTTGAGAAAAAAAAGAGCCAAGGAGCTTACTGATCATTTTTTCACCGAGCCGTTCGGGTTGTGTAGGTCGAGACGCGTAATTTGATACCCATATCGTATGTACGGTTTTTGTCAACGACATTCTTCAAAAGTTGTTATTTTGGAAAAAGAATTGCTCAATTAACACGCAAAATTTAAAAACTTTTAAAAATGTTATATGTATTTTGGCAAATTAATGAAACTATGAGTGTGTGACCACAAATATATTAAAATATATGTATGGATAGAAAGAAATGGATATTTTGAGAAAAAAAAGTGCCAAGGAGCTTTCTGATCATTTTTTCACTGAGCCATTCGGATTTTGTAAGTCGAGTCGCGTAATTTGCGTAAATTGCTCAATTAACACGCAAAATATGTATGCTTGCATGTGAATGAAGCAATGAATGTGTGACCACAAATGTATTAAAATATATTTTTGTTTAGAAAGAAATGAATATTTTGAGAAAAAAAAGAGCCAAGGAGCTTACCGATCATTTTTTCACCGAGCCATTCGGATTCTGTAAGTCGAGACGCGTAATTTGATACCCATATCGTATGTACGGTTTTTTGTATGACCTCTACCCGGTACCATCTGCGTAGGTACCTGCACCACCACTACCACTACCACTACTACTCCTACTACTACTCCTACTCCTACTACCACTACCACTACTACTCCTACTCCTACTACTACACCTACTCCTACTCCTCATCCTACTCCTACTTCTCCTCCTACTCCTACTCCTACTCCTACTCCTACTCCTACTCCTACTCCTACTCCTACTCCTACTCCTACTCCTACTCCTACTCCTACTCCTACTCCTACTCCTACTTATACTCCTACTCCTACTCCTACTCCTACTCCTACTCCCACTCTTACTACTAATACTACTCATACTCCTTCTCCTACTCCTACTTCTACTCCTTCTCCTACTCCTCCTACTTCTTCTACTACTACTCCTACTCATACTCCTACTCCTACTCCTACTCCTACTCCTACTACTTGGTACAATTTATAAATTTGCGTAACGCTATTGATGTAGTTTTTCACTACGGGGCGACGGTATCCGTGTCAAATTATTTTTACCAAACTTCATTTTATTTCGTTCAAAAGCATTATCGATTTTAATAATATGAACTACCAAAGTAAGTACATGAACAGATTTGATCGTTTTTTTTTAATTTTAAATCCATGTACCATCCACCCGGTACCATCTGTGTAGGTACCTGCACCTACTATTAAAAATTTACCGAAAAAATATGAAAAATGAAAACTTTAAATATGAATGTCTCCGAGGCTAACCTCTTCCAATTTCTGCGCTCCTGGTAGAAATTAAAAAATTGCGTAACGCTATTGATGTAGTTTTTCACTACGGGGCGACGGTATCCGTGTCAAATTATTTTTACCGAACTTTATTTTATTTCGTTCAAAAGCATTATCGATTTTTAAAAATATACTGCCAAAGTAAGTACCTCTACAAATTTTATCGTTTCTTTGAGATCACATCCCTAAAATAAAAGCACATCACTTCGGTGTGTCTATGATTGGCTGATTTCTGACTGACCAAAAGCTGACTGTTGGCATTTTTTGTTAAAATAGCAAATGTCAAAAGTTTGGCCGGTTACTGTGACACATTTTGAACCGAACGCCATTTGTGGGACGGCCGAATAACGTTCTTTAACCTTCGGAGGATGATTTTTTTCGATAATATTAAAGGCGGACGGCGTATATGCTACGGATTGCAATCATCAAGTTGAGCGTGTAGATTTTATAAAAAAGCATACCGCGTAGTTTTTGCTTGATCACGTGACTTCGCGAAGCTCTCCCGATTAAATCATTTCTTTGCGTGTCGGGCGAACCTGGCGGCCGGAGTGAGAACTGCGCGCTTTCGCACAGCGCGCCGCGAGCGCTTCCAGTTTCCGCCGCTAGATGCTACCAAAATTTGTGTCGACAAATTACACCGAACAAATAATTTAGTAAACATTTTCATAGAAAATCATACTGAATTTTGCTCAAAACGCGTCCCGCCATAGTGATCCTCGAGTCGAAGCGGCTCAGTGAGAGCGGCGGTCGATTTTCGCTCGCCAGGAATTCGGCAAAAAACAATTGAATGGGACTTTTTTCTCGCACGCCAAAACGAACCTAGAGTGTGAGCGACTTGATGTGTCAAGTGGTCGATTTTCGCCTAATTTTAAGCGACCAAATAAAAACAAAGAAACTGTGTATTACTGTATATACTAGCTTTTTGCCCGTTGCAGGCAACTGATGGGTAAAAATTAATTGCGTGGTGTAGTATTTGAATGTAGATGAGGCGAGGGTGTGGGACTACAAATTTTTAAGTAATGTAAATTTCCCCTTTAATAACGCCTGCTCGCGTCCCCTTAAGAGTTACATCCCAGTTTTCAAAAAGTATGTGGGCTACGCTAGGTTTGTATAGACTGGTTTGTGATTTGATTCAAATACCTATTTTCCATGTTATTTTCTGTAACAAAAAATTGCCCCTTTAATAACGCCTGCTCGCGTCCCCTTTAGAGTTACATCCCAGTTTTCAAGTAGTTTGTGGGCTACGCTAGGTTTGTATAGACTGGTTTGTGATTTGATTCAAATACCTATTTTCCATCTTCTAACCTAACCTAACCTCAAAAATACGCAAAATTTAAAAACTTTTAAAAATGTAATATGTATGTTTGCATGTGAATGAAGCAATGAATGTGTGACCACAAATGTATTGAAATATATGTTTGTTTAGAAAGAAATGAATATTTTGAGAAAAAAAAGAGCCAAGGAGCTTACTGATCATTTTTTCACCGAGCCGTTCGGATTCTGTGAGTCGAGACGCGTAATTTGATATCCATATCGTATGTACGGTTTTTGTCACCAACATTCTTCAAAAGTTGTTATTTTGGAAAAAAAATTGCTCAATTAACACGAAAAATATGTATGCTTGCATGTGAATGAAGCAATGAATGTGTGACCACAAATGTATTAAAATATATTTTTGTTTAGAAAGAAATGAATATTTTGAGAAAAAAAAGAGCCAAGGAGCTTACCGATCATTTTTTCACCGAGCCATTCGGATTCTGTAAGTCGAGACGCGTAATTTGATACCCATATCGTATGTACGGTTTTTCTCACCGACATTCTTCAAAAGTCCCAGCGAGTTTTATTTTGGAAAAAAACATCGATCTACAAACATGTAAAATGTAAAACTTTTATTGGAAAAAATTATATAAAAAAAAATCTTCAAACTTAATATATTTAAAAAAAAAATTACCAAAAAAATATATTCATATCGCAATTAGGTACCTACTCGTTAAAAATAAAGAGACAAAAACTTAAAATATGAATGGCTCCCGGGGCGAAGGTACCCATGCCCGCCTCTCAAATTTATTACAAACACTCAAACTGGAAAAAATTTTGATTAAAAAATGTTTATTTTACAAAACAATAACACCGCTTCACCCTATATAACTTCTGCGCTCTGGGTACAATTTATAAATTTGCGTGACGCTATTGATGTAGTTTTTCATCACGGGGCGACGGTACCACTACTACAACTACAACTACAACTCCTACTCCTACTCCGGCTCCTACTCCTACTCCTACTCCTACTCCTACTCCTACTCCTACTCCTACTCCTACTCCTACTCCTACTCCTACTCCTACTCTAACTCCTACTCCTACTCCTACTCCTACTCCTACTCCTACTCCTACTCCTACTCCTACTCCTACTCCTACTCCTACAACTACTACTACTACTCCTACTGCTGCTACTACTACTTGGTACAATTTATAAATTTGCATGACGCTATTGATGTAGTTTTTCACTACGGGGCGACGGTATCCGTGTCAAATTATTTTTACCAAACTTTATTTTATTTCGTTCAAAAGCACTATCGATTTAAAAAAATATATACTGCCAAAGTAAGTACCTACACATATTTTATTGTTTCTTTGAATTCCATCTGTGTAGGTACCTGCACCTACTATTAAAAATTTACCGAAAAAATATTTACATAACGCAATTAGACCCCTACTCGTAAAAAAATAAACACATGAAAACTCTAAATATGAATGGCTCCCAGGCTAACCTTTTCCAATTTCTGCGCTCCTGGTAGAAATCAAAAATTTGCGTAACGCTATTGATGTAGTTTTTCACTACGGGGCGACAGTATCCGTGTCAAATTATTTTTACCGAACTTTATTTTATTTCGTTCAAAAGCATTATCTATATAATAAAAATAAACTGCCAAAGTAAGTACCTCTACAAATTTTATCGTTTCTTTGAGATCACATCCCTAAAATAAAAGCACATCACTTCGGTGTGTCTATGATTGGCTGATTTCTGACTGACCAAAAGCCCGATTGTTGGCATTTTTTGTTAAAATAGCAAATGTCAAAACTTTGGCCGGTTACTGTGACACATTTTGAACCGAACGCCATTTGTGGGACGGCAGATAAACGTTCCTAAACCTTCGGAGGATGAATTTTTGCGATAATATTAAAGGCAGGCGGCGTGTTTGCTACGGATTGCAATCATCAAGTCGAGCGTGTAGATTTTATAAAAAAAACATACCACGTGGTTTTGCTTGATCACGTGACTTCGCGAAGCTCTCCCGATTAAATCATTTTTTTGCGTGTCGGGCGAACCTGGCGGCCGGAGAGAGAACTGCGCACTTTCGTATAGCGCCGCGAGCGCTTCCAGTTTCCGCCGCTAGATGCTACAAAAATTTGTGTCGACAAATTACACCGAACAAATATTTTAGTAAACATTTTCATAGAAAATCATACTGAATTTTGCCCAAAACGCGTCCCGCCATAGTGATCCTCGAGTCGAAGCGGCTCAGTGAGAGCGGCGGTCGATTTTCGCTCGCCAGGAATTCGGCAAAAAACAATTGAATGGGACTTTTTTCTCGCACGCCAAAACGAACCTAGAGTGTGAGCGACTTGATGTGTCAAGTGGTCGATTTTCGCCTAATTTTAAGCGACCAAATAAAACAAAGAAACTGAGTATTAATATATACTAGCTTTTTGCCCGTTGCAGGCAACTGATGGGTAAAAATTAATCGCGTGGTGTAGTATTTGAATGTAGATGAGGCGAGGGTGTGGGACTACAAATTTTTAAGTAATGTAAATTTCCCCTTTAATAACGCCTGCTCGCGTCCCCTTAAGAGTTACATCCCAGTTTTCAAAAAGTATGTGGGCTACGCCAGGTTTGTATAGACTGGTTTGTGATTTGATTCAAATACCTATTTTCCATGTTCTAACCTAACCTAACCTCAAAAATACGTAAAATTTATAAACTTTTAAAAATGTTATATGTATGTTTGCATGTGAATGAAGCAATGAATGTGTGACCACAAATGCATTGAAATATATGTTTGTTTAGAAAGAAATGAATATTTTGAGAAAAAAAAGAGCCAAGGAGCTTACCGATCATTTTTTCACCGAGCCATTCGGATTCTGCAAGTCGAGACGCGTAATTTGATACCCATATCGTATGTACGGTTTTTCTCACCGACATTCTTCAAAAGTCCCAGCGAGTTTTATTTTGGAAAAAAACATCGCTCTACAAACATGTAAAATGTAAAACTTTTATTGGAAAAAATTATATAAAAAAAAATCTTTAAACTTAATATATTTAAAAAAAAAAATACCAAAAAAATATATTCATAACGCAATTAGGTACCTACTCGTTAAAAATAAAGAGACAAAAACTTAAAATATGAATGGCTCCCGGGGCGACGGTACCCATGCCCGCCTCTCAAATTTATTACAAACACTCAAACTGGAAAATTTTTTGATTAAAAAATGTTTATTTTACAAAACAATAACACCGCTTCACCCTATATAACTTCTGCGCTCTGGGTACAATTTATAAATTTGCGTGACGCTATTGATGTAGTTTTTCACTACGGGGCGACGGTACCACTACTACTACTACAACTACAACTACAACTACAACTCCTACTCCTACTCCTACTCCGGCTCCTACTCCTACTCCTACTCCTACTCCTACTCCTACTCCTACTCCTACTCCTACTCCTACTCCTACTCCTACTCCTACTCCTACTCCTACTCCTACTCCTACTCCTACTCCTACTCCTACTCCTATACCTACTCCTACTCCTACTCCTACTCCTACTCCTACTCCTACTCCTTCGCCTACTCCTACTCCTACTCCTACTCCTACTCCTACTCCTACTCCTACTCCTACAACTACTACTACTACTCCTACTGCTGCTACTACTACTTGGTACAATTTATAAATTTGCGTGACGCTATTGATGTAGTTTTTCACTACGGGGCGACGGTATCCGTGTCAAATTATTTTTACCAAAGTTTATTTTATTTCGTTCAAAAGCACTATCGATTTAAAAAAATATATACTGCCAAAGTAAGTACCTACACATATTTTATTGTTTCTTTGAATTCCATCTGTGTAGGTACCTGCACCTACTATTAAAAATTTACCGAAAAAATATTTACATCACGCAATTAGACCCCTACTCGTAAAAAAATAAACACATGAAAACTTTAAATATGAATGGCTCCCAGGCTAACCTTTTCCAATTTCTGCGCTCCTGGTAGAAATCAAAAATTTGCGTAACGCTATTGATGTAGTTTTTCACTACGGGGCGACGGTATCCGTGTCAAATTATTTTTACCGAACTTTATTTTATTTCGTTCAAAAGCATTATCTATATAAAAAAAAATAAACTGCCAAAGTAAGTACCTCTACAAATTTTATCGTTTCTTTCACATCCCTAAAATAAAAGCACATCACTTCGGTGTGTCTATGATTGGCTGATTTCTGACTGACCAAAAGCCCGATTGTTGGCATTTTTTGTTAAAATAGCAAATTTCAAAACTTTGGCCGGTTACTGTGACACATTTTGAACCGAACGCCATTTGTGGGACGGCCGAATAACGTTCCTTAACCTTCGGAGGATGATTTTTTTCGATAATATTAAAGGCGGACGGCGTGTTTGCTGCGGATTGCAACCATCAAGTTGAGCGTGTCGATTTTATAAAAAAGCATACCGTGTAGTTTTCGCTTGACCACGTGACTTCGCGAAGCTCTCCCGATTAAATCATTTTTTTGCGTGTCGGGCGAACCTGGCGGCCGGAGAGAGAACTGCGCACTTTCGTATGGCGCCGCGAGCGCTTCCAGTTTCCGCCGCTAGATGCTACAAAAATTTGTGTCGACAAATTACACCGAACAAATATTTTAGTAAACATTTTCATAGAAAATCATACTGAATTTTGCCCAAAACGCGTCCCGCCATAGTGATCCTCGAGTCGAAGCGGCTCAGTGAGAGCGGCGGTCGATTTTCGCTCGCCAGGAATTCGGCAAAAAACAATTGAATGGGACTTTTTTCTCGCACGCCAAAACGAACCTAGAGTGTGAGCGACTTGAGGGTTCAAGTGGTCGATTTTCGCCTAATTTTAAGCGACCAAATAAAAACAAAGAAACTGTGTATTACTGTATATATAATATACATGGTGTCCGGAAACTCGTAGTACAAGCGGGAAACTGGAGAATCTACACCACATGGGGAACCCAAAAAAACATAAAGTTTTTTGATTTGAGCATTTTCAAAAAAAAAAAAAAAAAAACCAAAAAAAAATATTTTTCGGCTATTTTAGGGTTAAAGTTTTTTCTGGTGTTTAGGGTTGAATAACAGATGTTTTAACCCTGCAGAGCAGAAATATTTTATGATTACACCGGGTTAAATGAAGGGTGATTTCAAAATAATGCTTCAAATCCGAGTTTCTTCATTTGTTTTACTTTCAAATAGTTTTAATTAGTTGGGTTCTTTGATCTTCAGTAATAATTTATAAGAATTTGATTAAAAAAAAAAAAAAAAAAAAAAAAAAAATCAACTTCAAACTCGATTTACTCGATAACGAAAGCTCAAAAAAAAAAAATATACTACAAAATCGACTCCAAATGTGATGTAGATTCACCAGTTTCCCGCTTGTACTACGAGTTTCCGGACACCCTGTATATATTATCTTTTAAATATATATAAATAGATATGTATATCTACTATCTCATATATATATATATTATACTTTTGGTAATGACAGTTGATTAATGCCTTCAGAAGACGAAACAACCATCACGCTTAACTAAAATAATAGTTCTTACCCACATACATACCATATTAAGAATGCCATACAATGAGTAAGTAGGTACTATGTAAGTAGTTATAGCGCAACGGGTTAATCTTGTAACAAAATAGTTGTAAAAAGGGACTGTTTCTCTGAATACCTACTCGGCAGTAAACACGGGTCGATTTTTGTTTTAATGGTTATTAGCGTCTAAGGATAAAACCACTTCAAGCAGATCAGATTAGTTCACTTGAATTTAAGTAATTAATATTATTAAGTATTTGGAAGTAATTTTTCACAAATCTGATGAAACAGAATGAATTTCTTTTTCATCAGCTTTGCTTTAGAAAAGCAACTCACAATCATATCGAGAACGGTGTTAGATTACATCGGCGAAGATAGAATTAACTGCATTCATTGAGGCAGGATCTGGCTGATCGATTTTAAACTATTTCAAGAAAGGTTTGTGGAACCCTGAGCTCTGGTAAATATTGTGAACCTCTTGAGTCACGTAGATTAGTCTATTTGGACGGGTATACAATAATCTCACGTTTCAACTATACTGGTGGATGGAACACTGAAACCTTGATACCTGGGAGAGAACTTACTTACCTGCAATAGGTATATATACTTAAATACTACAGAAAACCGCCCCAACAAGGAAAAGGAAGTAGAGGAACCGATGAGAACTAATATAAATACCAAATGCTTCGGACACATGGCGAGGAAGGGACGATCTAGTCACGGTAGACTGGTACTTTTCTCGAGACGGTACGGTGGGAAGGCGGGAGGCAAGAAGCAGCGGGAAACTTGATGAATGCGCAGTTAGCAAGAAGCGAGAAGGAAAAGGGAAACGAGAAGCAGCGGGAAACTTAAGGAAGCAGTGGGAAGCAATACGCAGGTAGCAAGAAGCGAAAAGTAAGAATAAGTAAATGGGAAGCAGTAAACGGGAAACGAGAAGCAGCGGGAAACTTGAGGAAGAAGCGAGAAATAAGAATAAGTAAATGGGAAGCGGGAAACGGGAAAGCGAGAAGTAAGATTTCTATTCCTGCCCATCCTACATTCCAATATTGACTTAATGGGTTGTCATCCTTAGAGCAGAGCACGTGTTCCAGTCCTAACGAATCAGTGTCAATTGTTCCCAACCGTCTGGGTCCTCTGAGACTCCTCCATCTGGGTCAATTGGGGTATGTTATATGGCTGAAGGTAGTGGGTCACCAAATACGGCTAAAGCCATTTCAAGCAACTTTTCAATTCTGAATGGTGGTCTTACGCCAGGGCGATACTGAGAGTATCTTTCACTTGTTGTGTCACCCTTACTGTAATGGTAAGAAATGCAATTTAAACTGTGTTAGAAAGTGAAAACAACGCTTTGTATTAAAATCTAGAAACTAACCAGAATTGAAATGTACTATGAAACCGAAGGTTCCGACCGCAATTTGAGAAAAAAATACGAAACTTTGTGGATTTTTTATTTATTATTTTTGTATGAAACGATGATAAAGTTGGGTAAAAATAACTTTCCTAATACATTTTTCTGATAAAATGTGTTTTTTTGATATAGGTAATTTTATCTCAGTGTTTATACGAAAAAAAATGTTTGCATTTAAAATTTGAAAATTGTTACCGGTCATATTTTAAATTAATGCCATCCAGAACTTTGCAGATTTTCTGCGGGCCAATACTCGGTCCTCGAGTAATGTTCGGGATGGGCAGAGCATGAAAACTGTCACCAAGGCATGGGCACACAAAGGACTACAGGTTCTACTAATTGTAGTGAAATGAAAGATGATAGTTTTTGCAAAGTATAAATCATGGAATATATATTTATGTTAACATGATACATATAATGAGTCGGCACTTACCCCCAGGGATCAAAAATTGGTTTTTAATTCTATCTAAACTGACTAACCACTGAATAACGGGAAGTGAGCGGGGAGCTTCTATCCGGCCGGCGGTGATCTGTCCCAGACGGATCCAGCTGGCACCATCAGGGCTTTGGTCCGAGAGTAACGTCCAGGAGACGGGTCCAGCGTCTCCGACAAGGTGACTGATAAGCGATTCTGGAGCGTAACGGGTCTAGCGTTTATGGAGCGAATCCATTAATTGTGGAGCTGATCGGGCAGATTACTTAAGCGGGTGCCGTCCGGGCGTGTGATTTTATTATACATTTCTCGTTTAGAAAAATATGGCTTGTATAGCGCCACTTGAGGTTTATGCTTCAATTCGCGGAGTCCGCGGAATACCGATTTGCGAGGGATTGCGTATATAATCTTCGGTAGAACATTAGTGATTTTCACGAACACACTCACGGTGAACCTTTATACGGTCGTTTATTTAAACGAACTTGCACCACCGACTTGGTTTTTGTAAAAAAAAACGAATAACGACCCGCGTCAGGAATACTGATGTACACATTTTTATTACGATCACCCATCCAGGGTACAATGAATTATCTTCTAATTGACTGTGCGATCATTACAAGGCCGCTCCCGCTCGTGTAATAATTTCACAGTCCAAAAAAAGGAAACGGAAACAAAACAATAGACTCCCCGGCGGTCTATGTGTTGCCAGACCGTGCTCTCTATAATTTTAATCAAAATTAATACTAACAATGGTACTTGTTCTGAAGAGGTGTTTTAAATAATAACTTTTAAATAAGACTTAACACCGCTTCATAACAAAATCTCAAAATTATTTGTTTATTTCTAATAATAAAATTTGAAAGCATCTCCTTTCAAAACAGTTTTTTATTATTTTTCCGATACATTGAGAAATATTTCATTTATTTGGATTTTATTGCAAAGCGAAAATACGAACAAATTCTTCCGACTCTTTAATTCTTTTAAAATCAATAATAATTAATATAATAATTCTTCAATGATAATTCTTTTATGATCAATATCCCAGAGCCCTTAGGGGTTAAACAGATAATTAATATCTTGGAGCCTTGAAGTCGACATCTCTTATATGACAGGTGTGATAATACTGATAATGCCGCAAGACAAAACGCATAGCCGGGAAGGGAATTGTTGTACCAATTAGTAGTAACAGATACAGAAGAGGTCCACGTGACCTATTGGTGAAGTCAATTGATTATATCTCGTAATTAATTTTCCTTGACATTCCTTCATAACCAACACACATTATTGTAGACTCTATAAGAGGTATAATAATATAATGTTTTCTTTTTGTAATTTATGTTAAAATTAAATCATGTGTTTCTTTTTATCGCTTCCTCATAAAGAGTACAGAATAGCCCTGATATATTAATGCTAGTATTTATACTACGATTTCAGACTTGTTATAAATAGATTACACACACACCATTACTAACTCTTATGCTATGTTAGCTGGTGTGGAATATGCCCCAAATGATGTAAAAAAACAGTTCTAATTAATCATTAAATTTTATAAGTGAATATTTTAACGAGATATTTGTAATTATTTCAGAATAAACATTATTACTTTGTAATATAACTACTAAATTGTAATAATCTGTAAATGTGAAGATACCATTATCTTTATTTGTAACAGAAAAAAAGAAGATATAAAAATAATTATGGTTATCTCTCAGATGACAACAGTCACGTGCTTTATATACAAACACCAACGATAGCAAAGTAACGGATACAATCAATACAGTATTCCGTTCACCAGAATCCCGGGAAGAACACGGAGACGGGATAATGGATACAGGAGGTGGGCAGGACATTTGGTATGGCCTTACAAGACAAGGAAATCCATAAACTAGGGCCGAAGGTGACGTTACAACACAATGGACGTTTCTAAGATTTGTAAAAAAGATAAAGGGTTGGCAATAACGAGTATGAATTCAATAAAGATGGTCCTGAATATTATCTGCCTGTACAGAATATAAATAAGGATAATAATAATAAGATGTCCATCATTTAAATCTCAAACTAAATTCAAACCTTGACGTAAACAGCTCGATGGACCTTTATGGACTTAAGCCATTAAAAACTAGAAGAGACTCCGCAGATATAATATATCTCCATAAAATTATCAATGGCTCTATTGACTGTTCTCCCCTTCTGTCTGAAATTAATTTTAGAGTCCCGAGCGTTAGAACTAGAGAAAAATCACTTTTTCATCTCCATAAATGTTCTACTAATATAAGACAAAATGCGTTTATATTCAGAGCCTGTAGTATATTTAATAAGAATTTTAATGATATGGACATATTCTCAAGTAATTTAGGAACCTTTAAAAGATATGTAATAACTAACATTAAATAATTTTAAATATTCTACTTGAAGTTATCATGTTATTGCTTTGAATCCTTTCCAGTTACTTACCTTCCAATTTATACTCATGTGTTCAATTTAGTTGTAGGTATACATTTATTATATTGTTATTATTGCTATTGTGTAGTGCTTTTATTGATTGCTGCTGTGTTGAAATTTTACAATACATTTTGTTTTGAATTTTAGTTGGTTATTAGTATATCAATTAAATTTAAATTTTTGAAATTTAGCTGGTTATTAGTATATTAGTATATCAGTTAACTTTAAATTTTAATTTATTTGTGTTCCTAGATCTGTTATTATTTTTTATTTATTATTTACAATTTTGTATTTTTTGTAAATTTCTCAGGCCACGGGTACAGAACCCTTAGTTTCTTGTTTTAATATTTTTTATTATTATTATAATTTTAAGTGAAAATCTGTTATTGGATTTTATCTTTATTATTTAGTTTATTCTTATATATGTAAATAATCTGTTGATTTTCCCAAATAAATAAAATAAAAATAAAATAAAATAAAATAATAACATATGTACATTCTAATATCACGTTCATCAATCAAATGCATTGTACATATGGCTTTGTATTAGTGATCAACGAACCGGTGGATGCAATCTGTTAGTCTCATGTTAATAATAGTTGGTTATAGTTATCTATAGTTAGTTATCTGATTGATCGTTGTAGAATCATATTATATATTTGTACGGCGCCCTTGAGGTGATTATTACGGCGCTATACAAATCATCCAAATATTTTTATTATTATATTACAAACATCAATCACTATTCACAAATGTGTTGAATTACCTCTGTCTGAAGTTGCCATGGAACCCTTAATTTTGGGGGCGCGCGTATCATCGTAGTCGGGTATGTCGTGTTGCCCTCCGCCCGCCACCCTCCGCTTGCCACCCTCCGCTTGTCACCCTAGGCCCGCCACCCTCTCCGAATCGATCTTTTCCTCGACCAAGGAGCAAGTCGCTCTCGGTGTTCGATTCTTTTCCCGCACCATCTGCTCGGAATTACTTCTTGTCTAGTCATTGCGACATGTGATATTGGCACTGAAATATTCTGTTTGCATATTTTTAAAACAATGAATAGGTTATTTTCTTCAATCATTGCTTCAATAAAATACCAGTAGAACGTGAACTTCGTGGCATCATTTTAAAATAACTGAAAATTATAAACTTTGTTAAAAACATTTGAATAAGTACCTACTAACAACAAAAACTACCAATTAAAATAATACGAGAACCAAACTATTTTTCTTGGTAAGGGGAAAGTGGACTACAAAAAAAGATGTCAATAATTTAAATAATTATTTAATCTTTTCATAATAAGAAGCCACTTTTAAAATACTGAAAAATACACTACACTATCCGGGATGTCAGCAGATGAGGAATTATGTTGAATTTCAAAATAAAATTGTTGGAACTTTCCGGGAATCCACTGTTTCAATGTGTTCAGGTATCTGCGCCGAATCCTCAAGGTGCCAAGGCCAAGGCGCTGATAATACTTAAAACCTAACAGTCCTAACACATCGCCCACGAGATTAGTTTTCACAATAACCGTGCTACACAGAAATAAAAATCATCTTATTGATTACATTGATCACCTACCCAGGCGTCTACTGGTTTTGACAAGGGGGGTAACAATTTGACTCACGCCAGGCGCCGTTTGACCCTGGGCCGGCCCTGCGGGTTAGAGGGAAACGTAATATTATTGATTACAGTGATCACCTTCCAAGGCGTCTACTGGTTTTGACAGGGGGCGTAACAATTTGACTCCCGACAGGCGCCGTTTGGCTCAAGGCCCGAACTGCGGGTTAAAGAGAAACGTAATATTATTGATTACAGTGATCACCTTCCAAGGCGTCTACTGGTTTTGACAGGGGGCGTAACAATTTGACTCCCGACAGGCGCCGTTTGGCTCAAGGCCCGAACTGCGGGTTAAAGAGAAACGTAATATTATTGATTACAGTGATCACCTTCCAAGGCGTCTACTGGTTTTGACAGGGGGCGTAACAATTTGACTCCCGACAGGCGCCGTTTGGCTCAAGGCCCGAACTGCGGGTTAAAGAGAAACGTAATATTATTGATTACAGTGATCACCTTCCAAGGCGTCTACTGGTTTTGACAGGGGGCGTAACAATTTGACTCCCGACAGGCGCCGTTTGACCCTGGGCCGGCCCTGCGGGTTAGAGGGAAACGTAATATTATTGATTACAGTGATCACCTTCCAAGGCGTCTACTGGTTTTGACAGGGGGCGTAACAATTTGACTCCCGACAGGCGCCGTTTGGCTCAAGGCCCGAACTGCGGGTTAAAGAGAAACGTAATATTATTGATTACAGTGATCACCTTCCAAGGCGTCTACTGGTTTTGACAGGGGGCGTAACAATTTGACTCCCGACAGGCGCCGTTTGGCTCAAGGCCCGAACTGCGGGTTAAAGAGAAACGTAATATTATTGATTACAGTGATCACCTTCCAAGGCGTCTACTGGTTTTGACAGGGGGCGTAACAATTTGACTCCCGACAGGCGCCGTTTGACCCTGGGCCGGCCCTGCGGGTTAGAGGGAAACGTAATATTATTGATTACAGTGATCACCTTCCAAGGCGTCTACTGGTTTTGACAGGGGGCGTAACAATTTGACTCCCGACAGGCGCCGTTTGGCTCAAGGCCCGAACTGCGGGTTAAAGAGAAACGTAATATTATTGATTACAGTGATCACCTTCCAAGGCGTCTACTGGTTTTGACAGGGGGCGTAACAATTTGACTCCCGACAGGCGCCGTTTGACCCTGGGCCGGCCCTGCGGGTTAGAGGGAAACGTAATATTATTGATTACAGTGATCACCTTCCAAGGCGTCTACTGGTTTTGACAGGGGGCGTAACAATTTGACTCCCGACAGGCGCCGTTTGGCTCAAGGCCCGAACTGCGGGTTAAAGAGAAACGTAATATTATTGATTACAGTGATCACCTTCCAAGGCGTCTACTGGTTTTGACAGGGGGCGTAACAATTTGACTCCCGACAGGCGCCGTTTGGCTCAAGGCCCGAACTGCGGGTTAAAGAGAAACGTAATATTATTGATTACAGTGATCACCTTCCAAGGCGTCTACTGGTTTTGACAGGGGGCGTAACAATTTGACTCCCGACAGGCGCCGTTTGACCCTGGGCCGGCCCTGCGGGTTAGAGGGAAACGTAATATTATTGATTACAGTGATCACCTTCCAAGGCGTCTACTGGTTTTGACAGGGGGCGTAACAATTTGACTCCCGACAGGCGCCGTTTGACCCTGGGCCGGCCCTGCGGGTTAGAGGGAAACGTAATATTATTGATTACAGTGATCACCTTCCAAGGCGTCTACTGGTTTTGACAGGGGGCGTAACAATTTGACTCCCGACAGGCGCCGTTTGACCCTGGGCCGGCCCTGCGGGTTAGAGGGAAACGTAATATTATTGATTACAGTGATCACCTTCCAAGGCGTCTACTGGTTTTGACAGGGGGCGTAACAATTTGACTCCCGACAGGCGCCGTTTGGCTCAAGGCCCGAACTGCGGGTTAAAGAGAAACGTAATATTATTGATTACAGTGATCACCTTCCAAGGCGTCTACTGGTTTTGACAGGGGGCGTAACAATTTGACTCCCGACAGGCGCCGTTTGGCTCAAGGCCCGAACTGCGGGTTAAAGAGAAACGTAATATTATTGATTACAGTGATCACCTTCCAAGGCGTCTACTGGTTTTGACAGGGGGCGTAACAATTTGACTCCCGACAGGCGCCGTTTGACCCTGGGCCGGCCCTGCGGGTTAGAGGGAAACGTAATATTATTGATTACAGTGATCACCTTCCAAGGCGTCTACTGGTTTTGACAGGGGGCGTAACAATTTGACTCCCGACAGGCGCCGTTTGGCTCAAGGCCCGAACTGCGGGTTAAAGAGAAACGTAATATTATTGATTACAGTGATCACCTTCCAAGGCGTCTACTGGTTTTGACAGGGGGCGTAACAATTTGACTCCCGACAGGCGCCGTTTGGCTCAAGGCCCGAACTGCGGGTTAAAGAGAAACGTAATATTATTGATTACAGTGATCACCTTCCAAGGCGTCTACTGGTTTTGACAGGGGGCGTAACAATTTGACTCCCGACAGGCGCCGTTTGGCTCAAGGCCCGAACTGCGGGTTAAAGAGAAACGTAATATTATTGATTACAGTGATCACCTTCCAAGGCGTCTACTGGTTTTGACAGGGGGCGTAACAATTTGACTCCCGACAGGCGCCGTTTGACCCTGGGCCGGCCCTGCGGGTTAGAGGGAAACGTAATATTATTGATTACAGTGATCACCTTCCAAGGCGTCTACTGGTTTTGACAGGGGGCGTAACAATTTGACTCCCGACAGGCGCCGTTTGGCTCAAGGCCCGAACTGCGGGTTAAAGAGAAACGTAATATTATTGATTACAGTGATCACCTTCCAAGGCGTCTACTGGTTTTGACAGGGGGCGTAACAATTTGACTCCCGACAGGCGCCGTTTGACCCTGGGCCGGCCCTGCGGGTTAGAGGGAAACGTAATATTATTGATTACAGTGATCACCTTCCAAGGCGTCTACTGGTTTTGACAGGGGGCGTAACAATTTGACTCCCGACAGGCGCCGTTTGGCTCAAGGCCCGAACTGCGGGTTAAAGAGAAACGTAATATTATTGATTACAGTGATCACCTTCCAAGGCGTCTACTGGTTTTGACAGGGGGCGTAACAATTTGACTCCCGACAGGGGCCGTTTGGCTCAAGGCCCGAACTGCGGGTTAAAGAGAAACGTAATATTATTGATTACAGTGATCACCTTCCAAGGCGTCTACTGGTTTTGACAGGGGGCGTAACAATTTGACTCCCGACAGGCGCCGTTTGACCCTGGGCCGGCCCTGCGGGTTAGAGGGAAACGTAATATTATTGATTACAGTGATCACCTTCCAAGGCGTCTACTGGTTTTGACAGGGGGCGTAACAATTTGACTCCCGACAGGCGCCGTTTGGCTCAAGGCCCGAACTGCGGGTTAAAGAGAAACGTAATATTATTGATTACAGTGATCACCTTCCAAGGCGTCTACTGGTTTTGACAGGGGGCGTAACAATTTGACTCCCGACAGGCGCCGTTTGGCTCAAGGCCCGAACTGCGGGTTAAAGAGAAACGTAATATTATTGATTACAGTGATCACCTTCCAAGGCGTCTACTGGTTTTGACAGGGGGCGTAACAATTTGACTCCCGACAGGCGCCGTTTGACCCTGGGCCGGCCCTGCGGGTTAGAGGGAAACGTAATATTATTGATTACAGTGATCACCTTCCAAGGCGTCTACTGGTTTTGACAGGGGGCGTAACAATTTGACTCCCGACAGGCGCCGTTTGACCCTGGGCCGGCCCTGCGGGTTAGAGGGAAACGTAATATTATTGATTACAGTGATCACCTTCCAAGGCGTCTACTGGTTTTGACAGGGGGCGTAACAATTTGACTCCCGACAGGCGCCGTTTGACCCTGGGCCGGCCCTGCGGGTTAGAGGGAAACGTAATATTATTGATTACAGTGATCACCTTCCAAGGCGTCTACTGGTTTTGACAGGGGGCGTAACAATTTGACTCCCGACAGGCGCCGTTTGGCTCAAGGCCCGAACTGCGGGTTAAAGAGAAACGTAATATTATTGATTACAGTGATCACCTTCCAAGGCGTCTACTGGTTTTGACAGGGGGCGTAACAATTTGACTCCCGACAGGCGCCGTTTGGCTCAAGGCCCGAACTGCGGGTTAAAGAGAAACGTAATATTATTGATTACAGTGATCACCTTCCAAGGCGTCTACTGGTTTTGACAGGGGGCGTAACAATTTGACTCCCGACAGGCGCCGTTTGACCCTGGGCCGGCCCTGCGGGTTAGAGGGAAACGTAATATTATTGATTACAGTGATCACCTTCCAAGGCGTCTACTGGTTTTGACAGGGGGCGTAACAATTTGACTCCCGACAGGCGCCGTTTGGCTCAAGGCCCGAACTGCGGGTTAAAGAGAAACGTAATATTATTGATTACAGTGATCACCTTCCAAGGCGTCTACTGGTTTTGACAGGGGGCGTAACAATTTGACTCCCGACAGGCGCCGTTTGGCTCAAGGCCCGAACTGCGGGTTAAAGAGAAACGTAATATTATTGATTACAGTGATCACCTTCCAAGGCGTCTACTGGTTTTGACAGGGGGCGTAACAATTTGACTCCCGACAGGCGCCGTTTGACCCTGGGCCGGCCCTGCGGGTTAGAGGGAAACGTAATATTATTGATTACAGTGATCACCTTCCAAGGCGTCTACTGGTTTTGACAGGGGGCGTAACAATTTGACTCCCGACAGGCGCCGTTTGGCTCAAGGCCCGAACTGCGGGTTAAAGAGAAACGTAATATTATTGATTACAGTGATCACCTTCCAAGGCGTCTACTGGTTTTGACAGGGGGCGTAACAATTTGACTCCCGACAGGCGCCGTTTGGCTCAAGGCCCGAACTGCGGGTTAAAGAGAAACGTAATATTATTGATTACAGTGATCACCTTCCAAGGCGTCTACTGGTTTTGACAGGGGGCGTAACAATTTGACTCCCGACAGGCGCCGTTTGACCCTGGGCCGGCCCTGCGGGTTAGAGGGAAACGTAATATTATTGATTACAGTGATCACCTTCCAAGGCGTCTACTGGTTTTGACAGGGGGCGTAACAATTTGACTCCCGACAGGCGCCGTTTGGCTCAAGGCCCGAACTGCGGGTTAAAGAGAAACGTAATATTATTGATTACAGTGATCACCTTCCAAGGCGTCTACTGGTTTTGACAGGGGGCGTAACAATTTGACTCCCGACAGGCGCCGTTTGGCTCAAGGCCCGAACTGCGGGTTAAAGAGAAACGTAATATTATTGATTACAGTGATCACCTTCCAAGGCGTCTACTGGTTTTGACAGGGGGCGTAACAATTTGACTCCCGACAGGCGCCGTTTGACCCTGGGCCGGCCCTGCGGGTTAGAGGGAAACGTAATATTATTGATTACAGTGATCACCTTCCAAGGCGTCTACTGGTTTTGACAGGGGGCGTAACAATTTGACTCCCGACAGGCGCCGTTTGGCTCAAGGCCCGAACTGCGGGTTAAAGAGAAACGTAATATTATTGATTACAGTGATCACCTTCCAAGGCGTCTACTGGTTTTGACAGGGGGCGTAACAATTTGACTCCCGACAGGCGCCGTTTGGCTCAAGGCCCGAACTGCGGGTTAAAGAGAAACGTAATATTATTGATTACAGTGATCACCTTCCAAGGCGTCTACTGGTTTTGACAGGGGGCGTAACAATTTGACTCCCGACAGGCGCCGTTTGACCCTGGGCCGGCCCTGCGGGTTAGAGGGAAACGTAATATTATTGATTACAGTGATCACCTTCCAAGGCGTCTACTGGTTTTGACAGGGGGCGTAACAATTTGACTCCCGACAGGCGCCGTTTGACCCTGGGCCGGCCCTGCGGGTTAGAGGGAAACGTAATATTATTGATTACAGTGATCACCTTCCAAGGCGTCTACTGGTTTTGACAGGGGGCGTAACAATTTGACTCCCGACAGGCGCCGTTTGACCCTGGGCCGGCCCTGCGGGTTAGAGGGAAACGTAATATTATTGATTACAGTGATCACCTTCCAAGGCGTCTACTGGTTTTGACAGGGGGCGTAACAATTTGACTCAAACAAACCACTCTCAAAATAATCAATACCTATGTATCTATCAAAATAATCAATATGTAATCATTTAAAAAAAGATGAATTCCTTGAAATAAAAACTCAGGGGGGAGGTGCTAAGAGCCGACCTACCCTACTAGACTTGGTCACCCAAACTTATCTCAAAACGTAAGCTTTACGTTATAACACTACGAGATAAAGTAGTCATTTTACGAATTTACTTCAATTTCAGCGAGACGAAAGTAGGCAATTATACTGGAACTAGGTGATCTTTTGCGACTAGCAAGGAGAATTAGCGTGCTTAGATTATGGCAAGGATTCACGTACCTACTAAGCGAGCGTCAAGAGCAACTGATATACCGGTCTATAACAATCAAAAGCGGCTTCTACCAGATTGTCTCCGGGCAGGTTTCACGTGATGCGGTTTCTAGTTTATATGAAATAAATCACTTTGTACTACATCACTAATTTAATTGCAATATAAACCCCTCGACCTTTATGGCATACAAAGATATCTTTTCATTTCATGCAAGCATTGTGTCACTTCAAAAAGATATTGCTTTCTTTTATAATAAAGTTTATGATTTTGTTGAAAATTGTTTGCAAAATGCGGCAGCCCATATTACCGTCACAACGTTAACTCTCAAGTGGGACTGGCAGTGTCGTGTACTCCATAAAGAATGAGAAGCTTTGCCTGATAAATACATTTTGTAAGATGGGTGAGTTTGGGTGGGTTGGGGTGGATTCCCGACCAGTGCGGGGAAACTGCGTGCCGAGAGGTCATTTATAGAGCATTTTTGGTGCGTCATGAATTACACTCAGAATGGTTTCTTTCACGGAGTATCAGATACGTTTTTAAGTAAACTAAATAGTTAAATAAATCTAAAATCTTCTTCGCGTTTCGAGCATACTGATACAACATATAGGTATACCTGGATCTCATACACATCTAATTGACAAAACTAGTAGTCTAGATCAAACTTAACATATATACCTGGATCTCATACACATATAATTGACAAAACTAGTAGTCTAGATCAAACGGAACATCTATACCTGGATCTCATACACATCTAATTGACAAAACTAGTAGTCTAGATCAAACTGAACATATACACCTGGATCTCATACACATCTAATTGACAAAACTACTAGTCTAGATCAAACTGAACATATATACCTGGATCTCATACACATCTAATTGACAAAACTAGTAGTCTAGATCAAACTGAACATATACACCTGGATCTCATACACATCTAATTGACAAAACTACTAGTCTAGATCAAACTGAACATATATAGGTACCTGGATCTCATACACATCTAATTGACAAAACTAGTAGTCTAGATCAAACTGAACATATATACCTGGATCTCATACACATATAATTGACAAAACTAGTAGTCTAGATTTTTTTTTTTTTTTTTTTTTTTTTTTTTTTGTTACATACCTACATGGTTTTAAAATACAAATTATGTTTTTTACATACATATTAAAAAAAGAAAGAAACAATGCGAATTACAGAAAAGTATATGTACACATGCACATATGTATACATATATAGTGTATTACACACCATACATAACATACACACACAATACACGTACACACACACGAGTTCATAAACAGCATATACATAAAAATAATAATATGCATAAATGTATGATAGCAAAAAAATCCCACATAGGCATCGCCAGTTCGTGGGTATACTTGTGTTTCTTTAAGGCAGTTCAGTTAAAATTACTCTAGATATACATATTTTATCTTTGTAGAAAATTGAAAAGAAAAGAATGAAAATATTTATAGTAAAATCATTATTTACTGTATTTACGGGATTAAATATGAAAAATAAAAGTTAATAAGGATTTGTTAAAAGTTAATAGAGATTAAGATCAGATGTTACAGCAGGTAAATATTAATATCTATGGTATTTATCCAAGACTTTATTACATTTTTATGTTTCCTGTAGGATGATATATTTTCACATTTGATTTCTGTATTGGTATAGAGTGCATTATAAATTTTTGGTGTAATAAAATAAGCATGTCTTTGCGCAAGCCTTGTTTTGCACAGTGGAACTTTAAATACATTATTTACCCTATTACTAGACCGATTTTCATTTTTTATAAAAAGAAAATTTCGAGCAAATATATATTTTAAACATTGTGTACAGTAAATTTTTCTTATCTCTAACAATTTAGCCTCTTCGAATAATTGCAAGGAGGGGTAGGTCATATCTTTATGCAACATTATTTTTAGTATTAGTTTTTGTGTTATTTCTAGTGGCTTAATATGGGTGTTATAAATCCCCCCCCATGCAATTATTCCATAAGATACTGATGATTGCACCAATGCATGATACACCAATTTGATTCTTTTGATATCTACTATGTTATTTAAACGTTTAAAAATATAAGTTAAATATCTAAGTTTATTTACAAGCTTTTCTACGTGATTTGTCCATTTGAGTTGGCTGTCTATTATAATTCCTAAATATTTAACTGTATTCCCCGATTTCATTTCTGTACAGTTAGTGCATAAGACAGGATTGCAAGTATTTTTGTGAAACCTTATACTTAGATGAGTTAAGGGTGCCGCTTTTTTGGTATTATAAAAAGGAATATATATAGTTTTTTCACAGTTCAGAGTTAGAAGGTTTTGATTGAGCCATTCTTTGACAATAATTGTGCACTTATTTGCATTTTTAGAGACCTCGTCCCAGGATTTACCATGAACTGTGATTGCAGTATCGTCAGCATACGAGAAAAGTTTTCCCGGAATACTAATATTACATAGGTCATTAATATAAATTAGAAACAAAAGCGGACCTATAACTGTTCCTTGTGGAACCCCATGTCTCATAGATGCTGGTTTACTAATATTTACGCCAATTTTTGTGGATTGTCTGCGATTAAGTAAATAATTTGTTAAAAGTGACAGACAATTATTTTTGATTCCCATATTATAAAGTTTTCCAAGCAGTTTATTATGATTGACGGTATCAAAAGCCTTTTTTAGGTCTAAGAATATTGTTAAACTTTTCATATTCGAATCTAGATTGGTGTATAATTTTTTTGTTAGATTAAATAAAGCATCATCAGTACTAAGACCTGATCTGAAACCATATTGGTGTGGTGACAAGAGTGCATTAGATTCTAGAAACTCTAGTACTTGTATCTTTATGATTTTTTCTAATATCTTTGCAAGTTGGGATATCAGCGATATTGGTCTGTAGTTGTCAAGTTTAGAGATCGATCCAGATTTATGTATGGGTACAATAATTGAGAGTTTAAATGCATTTGGGAAAATGTTTTTTTCAAGGCAGGAATTAAAAATGTGTTGTAAGGGCATAGAAATGTGTTGTTTAATAGACTTTATTGTGATACAGCTTAATTCATCTGGACCATTGGCTGTATTTGTTTTAAGATTGTCAATGTGTTTTATAATTTCAGATTCGGTTATCCGTTTAAATTGAGATAAATTAGGAGTATGTTCGGGGGTGGGTATGTCTATTTGGGTTGATTTATGTATACTGTTTTGAAATGAGGGATTATTATTTATTAAATCTGCGGCAACGTTTGTAAAGAAATCATTGAATTTATTTGCGATTTTTCCTACATCCGTTATGACTATTTTATCGTCTGTTACAATTTTTTCGGGAAATCTTTTTATTTTGTGTGTTCTATTCGTTATTTCATTTATGACTTGCCATGTTTTTTTAGAATCATTATCAGCTTTTTGCAATTGGTTTGCATAGTATTCTTGTTTACATTTCTTCATAAGAATATTAAAAAAATTTCTATAGATTATGTATTGCTGACGTAAATTTCCATTAGATGGTACACCTTTTACCATACAGTAATTCTCATGGTTTTTGTAAATTTTGTACAGTTTGTTCCTGTGTTGACTTGCAATTATCAGTCCACGCGTGATCCATGGTTTAATTTTTTTATGTTTTCTTTTAGGTGTTCGTGTTAATTCTAGACTATTTTTGATATTATTATTTAATATCGAATAGAATGTATTCAGTGATTGATTTGGGTCATCATTGGATAAAACTTGGTTCCAAGTTTCTTTTTTTAGAGAATTGTTTAGTGTTTGGTAGTTAATTTTATTTTTTTCCACTTGTTGTTCTTTAGTTGTATGATGAAAATTTAATTTACTGTGACCGAAAAAGGTTGGGTAGTGGTCTGTGATATCGAATTTTAGGACAGCTGATCTGGGTATAAAATTTTTATTAGTTTTGAGTAATATATGATCGAGGCAAGAATCAGCGTGATGGCCATATCTAGTGGGTTTATTTATGTAAGACAGATAACCCTCGCTATATATAACATTTAGATATTCGTTTGCAATAGGGTTTAGGATCGAATTATCAATGTTGATGTTTATATCACCTACAATAAATGAGAAATCGGATTGATTGCAATTATTTTCATTTATAAAATATTTAAGTTCTGTAATAAAGGATTTAGAGTCTAAGGAAGGGGAGCGATATATAGCAAGTATAGAGTATGTTTTACTGTTATGTGTGAAGGATAAATGTATGGCATTAGAATACTTAAATTTGGGGATATTAATTATTACGTTAGTTATTTTATTTGAACTGTAAAATATTGAGAGACCATCGTGAGAAGTATGTTTACAGGGTAGTGAGTAAGTCTCATAATCGGAGATGTGGTAGGGTATTGAGTCACGCATTTGCGTTTCGGTAAGTATGATTACATTTGGACGAAAATCTAGAGAATTGAGGAAAATACAGAAATCATCAAAATGTTTGCGTATGCTTCTTATATTTAAATTTATTAAATTGAAATCAGTATTTCCCTCAATTATGTAGTTATTTAGTTCTGTCATATTTTCATAAACCTTAGTGTCTGGGACCGAAAAATCGTCATAGTAATCCATTTTCAAATTTAATTATAAAAATTTCTTACTCTAGTAGGTACATGATTATTGGGTTGGAATGTCGTTAACATCATTTATTCTTATTATAGGGGATTCTTCGTTCTTTCTCAGTAATACATTTCCATCCTTCGTCCAAACGTATTTATATCCCAAAGATTTGGTAGATTTTGTTAACCAAAGAAGTTGTTTATTCTTTGGGGTAAGTTTATCATTTATGAATATTTTTTCAGTTGATTCTGAGTACCTGATGTCCTTGGGAGTGAAGATTCCTTTATTTTTTTTTTGTTTGATGACCTTATCCTTCGTTTCCTTTGTATCAAATTGAATAGTAATAATTTGTTTCACCGGGTTGTTATAGTAATTCACCAATGAGTTATTTTTTAGGAGGTCACTACAGTCTAGTGTCGACATCAGCATTTCTACTGGTTTTCTGATGTCGTCATTTTTTTTCAGTGTGATTCCTTGAATTTCAATGGATGTTTCTAGTGAGCTCTGTTGGATATGGTTTACTGACTGTTTAAGATTTTTTATTTCTTTTTGTAGTTCTTCAATTTTCGATTCATTTTTTTTTTGATGTTCATTGGTTTTTTTTAATTCATTTTCGAAATCATCAATTTTGTTAGAGCAGAATTCTACGCTCTTAACTATATCCTGAATTTCTTTTTTAATGTCTAAGAATATTTTATTGACATCTTTTTTTAGAAAATTTTTTAGTTGAAGGTCAATTCTGTCGCTCATTGTTAGTAACAATTGTTCTTTGAAACATTCTAATTTTTGTTCCATTGTATCACTTTTGGGAGCCATTTTTAAATGATTTTTATTTATTTTGGATATTATAAAATTTCAATTTTGGGCTAGAGTGACATCTATTGGCAGCAACTTATTTATGGTGTTTTTGGCAGCAGATTAAGCTTCGTCTGTTGGTCGATAGATGTGATAAGATAAAAATAAATAATCAATATCAACTTTAGTATTATTTATTGCATTTGAAATTTATTTTTATACTTAATTATTAATTTTTATGTATGATGAGTAAAACCGCAGATGATTTAATGTCAAATTGATTGTTTTGAGTATCACTTTTTGTATCCACTATTAATTGTCCAAATTGTTATTGCCAATTTCTAGGTTAAGTTGATAAAAGTTTTTAACTGATATTCTTTTGCTTTATGTTGAACTAATCAGCTGATTATTATTATTTAATTGCTATGGAAAGCCACTGTTTTGTTCACTTTACATTTGCACTTATTGGATACTGAAGAATATAGTGTTGACAAATTCTATTCAAAGATAGTTAGAATTTGTCAGATAAAGTTTGTTCTATTGGGTTTATTTTTTATTTAGGATTCACTAACTTGTGTATCAATTTAGGATTAATTCACTAGAACAGTTTTCTGTTACTATTTCACTTCAAATTCTCAAAGATTTCAAAAAAAATATCGGAAGATACTTTGACAGCTGGTAACTGCTCAATTATTATTGCAAAATATCAAACTAGATCAAACTGAACATCTATACCTGGATCTCATACACATCTAATTGACAAAACTAGTAGTCTAGATCAAACTGAACATATATACCTGGATCTCATACACATATAATTGACAAAACTAGTAGTCTAGATCAAACTGAACATCTATACCTGGATCTCATACACATGTAATTGACAAAACTAGTAGTCTAGATCAAACTGAACATATATACCTGGATCTCATACACATCTAATTGACAAAACTACTAGTCTAGATCAAACTGAACATTTATATCTGGATCTCATACACATCTAATTGACAGCACTACTAGTCTAGATCAAACTGAACATACATACCTGGATCTCATACACATCTAAAAACACGGAATTCTATGTGACTTCGTATAACAAAAAAAACTTTGAAAACTTATTTATTTATTAGAAAAACCTAAAATATAAAATAATGTATATTATGCCGAAGGGGAAAAAACTAATCATTAAAATTATCCTCAAAGTCAAGCACTGAAGACGTTTTCGACAAATTTCAACTACTAGACAAATTTATGCCAAAACCTATACCTACTATATACCTACTACATTACCTATACAACAAAATGTAGACAAAAATATTCAAAACGCACGAAACACGCGACATGACATTTCATTCGTCGGAACAGTAATCTTTAGTGATTCAGAAATAGAAACGATGAAGAGAATAGAGAAATGGAAAAGCAAAAGTAATTGGCAAAAGGAAGACTTGGGTAAGTTGCTTATCGTGCGAGTACTTTCAACAGAATAAGATGACAAATAAGTTTTAATTTTTAATTTCAGATTGGTAGCGTACCACAGGAATAAAAAAAATAGTTATACGACTTTCTCTGATGAAAAGAATTTGAAAATTGGCATAATCGTGCTCATTTATATTTATTTTTTAAAAAGACAAATAATCTATGGTAACGAATAAACTGAATTTAACCGAAAATGTTGCTTGTGTTGTGATGGAGGACTTAGCCAGACGAAGAATTGAACTCAGGACGCCTGGGTGGGATCCAAACGCGATGCCAACTCGGCAACTGACAGGGAAACTTATTCTACTATTAAAACAATATATTGTTTTGCTTGAATTAGAGGCATAATTCTAAAAATGACAAAGTCTAGTGGCGATCAAGCCTAGGCCAAACAAGTCTAGTGTAGCAAACATCAAACTAACATAAGTAAGATATCGCTTACGAAGGCGCCATAATTATAATTCGTATCACTATTATTGTTTAGGTACTTTGAAAAAAGCGTTTGTCATCAAAAGTCGCCAAAAAACCAAATAGGAAAAGAGGAAATAAATGGATTTAAAAGAAATAGTCAATTTGTCCATATAATCTCATAAGACATTTCCTTTCATGGTGAAATGAATGATGAGAAAAGCAGAAAAAGAGATTTAATCATATTTCATTATCGGGCAGATGCTCTCAGGATCGCGGTATGGCGAAGACAACCATTCGCAATCTAGAATATATCTCGTTCCGGCATTGTAGTTTACTAAAAGTTTATCAGCCTGTTAAATCATTCGTTCAAGGCCTGCAATACCAATAATTTGAAGAAATCCGAGAATAAATTAACAATACTCACTTTTCTCCGTGTACTCACTTTAATACTGGGTGTCCGCGGGTGAAGGGCGCTAACTTCGAGGATGATTTTACAAATACAAAAGTAAGACGAGTGGCTTGTGGTAAAATAGGCCCAATTTTAGTATTTTACTATAATTGTATAGTTGCACATCTGGACACAGGAATTGGCTTGTGGTAATATAGGTACCTACTATTCTTTGAATAAATAAATGGGTGTGGTGTCATAGCTCCTAGTTTCGTCACTTCAGACGGCAGTCGGCCGGATTGGAGCGAACTGTCACTCTCCTTGGACATTGGAGCGAACTGTTACGCACCTTTGGAATAGCATTAATTAGTAACGAGCCACACTTCAGGGACATTTTAACGAGCTTCGTCAAAATACGAGCTATTTCTGCAGCACATCCCTGATATTACCCCTTTGTATGTACATTGTACGGCAATGAGAATTGGTACAAACATTAACTTATCACTTAATAACAATAGCAATCCATGTTCATATTACTACTGGGCTTTGAAGATAATTCCATCCGAAGCCATCGCTGAAATCGTTGGAGATTTTCAACTGTTGAAAATAATGCCGACGTTATTTTAGTTGTACTCAGTCTGTGCAGATAGAAAAACAATGTTTTTACTTGTCACAGGTGACATCTATATAACAAAGGTATATAAAAGCACCGTTGTGTCAACATTTCAAAACAATCGGTGAAGAACTAATGCCGACGTTATTTTAGTTGTACTCAGTCTGTGCAGATAGAAAAACAATGTTTTTACTTGTCACAGGTGACATCTATATAACATAGGTATATAAAAGCACCGTTGTGTCAACATTTCAAAACAATCGGTGAAGAACTAATGCCGACGTTATTTTAGTTGTACTCAGTCTGTGCAGATAGAAAAACAATGTTTTTACTTGTCACAGGTGACATCTATATAACATAGGTATATAAAAGCACCGTTGTGTCAACATTTCAAAACAATCGGTGAAGAACTAATGCCGACGTTATTTTAGTTGTACTCAGTCTGTGCAGATAGAAAAACAATGTTTTTACTTGTCACAGGTGACATCTATATAACATAGGTATATAAAAGCACCGTTGTGTCAACATTTCAAAACAATCGGTGAAGAACTAATGCCAACGTTATTTTAGTTGTACTCAGTCTGTGCAGATAGAAAAACAATGTTTTTACTTGTCACAGGTGACATCTATATAATATAGGTATATAAAAGCACCGTTGTGTCAACATTTCAAAACAATCGGTGAAGAACTAATGCCGACGTTATTTTAGTTGTACTCAGTCTGTGCAGATAGAAAAACAATGTTTTTACTTGTCACAGGTGACATCTATATAACATAGGTATATAAAAGCACCGTTGTGTCAACATTTCAAAACAATCGGTGAAGAACTAATGCCAACGTTATTTTAGTTGTACTCAGTCTGTGCAGATAGAAAAACAATGTTTTTACTTGTCACAGGTGACATCTATATAACATAGGTATATAAAAGCACCGTTGTGTCAACATTTCAAAACAATCGGTGAAGAACTAATGCCAACGTTATTTTAGTTGTACTCAGTCTGTGCAGATAGAAAAACAATGTTTTTACTTGTCACAGGTGACATCTATATAACATAGGTATATAAAAGCACCGTTGTGTCAACATTTCAAAACAATCGGTGAAGAACTAATGCCGACGTTATTTTAGTTGTACTCAGTCTGTGCAGATAGAAAAACAATGTTTTTACTTGTCACAGGTGACATCTATATAACATAGGTATATAAAAGCACCGTTGTGTCAACATTTCAAAACAATCGGTGAAGAACTAATGCCAACGTTATTTTAGTTGTACTCAGTCTGTGCAGATAGAAAAACAATGTTTTTACTTGTCACAGGTGACATCTATATAATATAGGTATATAAAAGCACCGTTGTGTCAACATTTCAAAACAATCGGTGAAGAACTAATGCCGACGTTATTTTAGTTGTACTCAGTCTGTGCAGATAGAAAAACAATGTTTTTACTTGTCACAGGTGACATCTATATAACATAGGTATATAAAAGCACCGTTGTGTCAACATTTCAAAACAATCGGTGAAGAACTAATGCCAACGTTATTTTAGTTGTACTCAGTCTGTGCAGATAGAAAAACAATGTTTTTACTTGTCACAGGTGACATCTATATAACATAGGTATATAAAAGCACCGTTGTGTCAACATTTCAAAACAATCGGTGAAGAACTAATGCCAACGTTATTTTAGTTGTACTCAGTCTGTGCAGATAGAAAAACAATGTTTTTACTTGTCACAGGTGACATCTATATAACATAGGTATATAAAAGCACCGTTGTGTCAACATTTCAAAACAATCGGTGAAGAACTAATGCCGACGTTATTTTAGTTGTACTCAGTCTGTGCAGATAGAAAAACAATGTTTTTACTTGTCACAGGTGACATCTATATAACATAGGTATATAAAAGCACCGTTGTGTCAACATTTCAAAACAATCGGTGAAGAACTAATGCCAACGTTATTTTAGTTGTACTCAGTCTGTGCAGATAGAAAAACAATGTTTTTACTTGTCACAGGTGACATCTATATAACATAGGTATATAAAAGCACCGTTGTGTCAACATTTCAAAACAATCGGTGAAGAACTAATGCCGACGTTATTTTAGTTGTACTCAGTCTGTGCAGATAGAAAAACAATGTTTTCACTTGTCACAGGTGACATCTATATAACATAGGTATATAAAAGCACCGTTGTGTCAACATTCGGAGTTTTGAGATTTAGAAAAACGAACATTTACGTTTTGATTTACATATTTGCATGACGTCAATGGAAAACCCTTGTTGAGTACGTCTAGTAGGAAGGTACACAACGAAAAGACCCTTTTCCCTTCACGAAGTGTACACTCTTAACCCTCTTTATTTATTAGGCGTAAACAATGGTACATAACCGGATGAATCGTTTACTGCGTTGGCGACCGGATAAATCATCACGATGATAATTCATCACATCTTTAAAAAGTTATATAAAGTCATGGAAAGTGATGAAACAAAAACTTTATTAACTGGGTTAAGTAGGCTAGGTTAGGTTAGGTTTTAAAAAAAAAATCATCGTTTTTAATGTCTTTATATCACTTTTTAAAAGTGTGTTGAATTGTCACTGTGTTATGATGGAACCGGCATTAATATATTACAACTGTTGTCAATAGCGTTGAGCGTTGAAGGAACATCATATCTATTATTTTCAACGTCTAGTTATAGTTTATTAGTTCCTATTCATGTTCATTGAATACAGATTAACTTCGTATAACTTCGTTAATTTGAAATTCGAAGAACCTATTAAAATACCTATCAAATACTAAGTTTGGTGATCGCGCTTTCGGAGTATCTGGGCCGAAGGCTTGGAATAAACTCCCTGCGGAACTAAGATCCATAACAAGTCCAACAGAATTCAGGTCTAAACTAAAAACTTACATTTTTAAGCTGTATATATAAACCACAATACTCTTAAATTAAATATATCGTTCCTAAGAGAAAGTCCAATTATTTCCAATTTTCCAATTATGTCCTAAACCCTGTATCTAAATTTCGCTAATAAAAAAATAGTTAAGGTTAATTAAGTGTTAATCACAAGTGACCTACTAGGTAAGTATGGTACTGTATAATATCTCCATAGGTATATATAGTTATTAGATCATTGTAGAAGTGTATTATAAATTTGTACAGCGCCCTTGAGAAATTTCTTATCAATGAAAAATCTTTAGTCTATATTTTATGCATTAGTAAAGTCTGTTCTACAATATGCCATTATTAGTTGGGGAGCAGCATAATAAAAATAATACTAAAAACACCTCCAGACTTCCCCACTGAACGCGGATTCGAAGAATTTAAAGTTCCTACATTTAAACACTTATTTATGAAAAATTCAATTATTCACATTATAAAAGAAAAAGATAAATATTCATTCAGAACCGAAAATCGAACCAGACTTAACATATTTGCATGCCCTAAACTACACACTTTTACCCAGCACCAATATAACCACCAAGGAAAACATTTCTTTAATAAATTACCAGAATAAATCAGAAACATTAATGATAAAAAACAAATATTGAACTATATAAATGTATTTTAGGAAAATCATTAACATTCCACCATAATATTTTTTTTTCTTCTTTCCAAATACAACAATTTGTATGGATTTTAATTTCGTAATTATTTTTACTTTGTAACCTAATTATATTATTTTTTCGCAAATGTACACTCCTCTTCAATCCACAAGCAAATGCTTTTAATGAAAGTGTAGTATAAATTAAAACAGTAAAAATATTTAAAAATGTATTTATGTTATGTTAAACTTTTTGTTTCCACAATAATTTTTTTTTTTTTTAAACCCACTTTTTTCCGGTATCATGAAACTCTGTTCACAATATTGCAGTATTAATGGATTAAAACTGACAACAATTGACACGAATAAAATTTAATACATATATTGAATTATAATTATATAAAATAGTCAATTGGTAAGTAGAATTTAATTTTTTAACGATAACATGTTTTAAATGAAGAATTATAAATCACATAGCTGAACTGTCATTATTCCCGTAAAAATCGTGCAGTGATGGTACAGCGTGTAACAAAAACACCGTTTAACGGTTGTAAAGAGAATTTTTATTAATAAGGCTGTAAGAATATAGATTACACATATGACAATTAGATTACACATATATAATAATATTTAATAATTAACGAAAAAAGCCAAATTGTCAATACAAAAAACAAAAATTTAAATCAGAAAAAGATACTTTTAAATATTTCCAACACACCTGCGCTTTGCAGCGACAAGCAAAGGGAAAATACCAAAACTTTTAACATTAATGTTTATGGAATTAAGTTTTCGTCGTTCCAGTTCGTTTTTGTTCAAATAGTGATTTTATGTATTTCAATGAAAAATGTACTTAAGATAAAACGAGCTCTATTGTAGGATCACTTAAAGTGATAGAAAATATTATATAAGTAGATATAATAATGTACTAAATATTTCAAATTTTTTATATAGTTAAATTTAATACGCATGATAAAAAAGTAATTTTTTATCATGCGTATTAAAAACACGTATTTAATACGCATGTTGAACAATGTGACGAGTATGGATATTGGACAACAGAGACTGAATTTCGGACAAAAGAGCGCACTCTTCCATGACTGGTGTTTTGTCCAATGTGTTTGGTATTACAGGAAGAACAGAAATAATAAATTTAAAATTAATATTATTCTGGAACACAGTCCAAATAGGCCAATCATTGAACGTTGATGCTTGTTGGTAGAGATTAGCAATAACCAAGTTAATAACAAATTAGTTATATTTATGATGTAAGTCTTTACAATAAAAACTTACCCTTTCAGAAAATACCCCTAAACAATAAATCAGGCGGAACTCATCATTTTACTGCATGTATTATTGTTGGTGAGCAGTAGCCGATGCAAATAATTCTTCAAGTAGGTCTTTCCAGGAACCAATCATCAATCAATCAATAAGACCGAGCTCACGTACGCGACTATTCATAATTATTGTAACGCGTTCAAGGGGTGATTTTATACTGAACGGCTCTTCACAAATATTATTATTTTTATCATATAAAGTAATAAGTAGGAGCATGAGTATGATCAGGCACGGAAGATTGGACTGGTTTATGTGTCGACATAAATTTGCAAAACAATAAACCACCAGTTTGTATGTATACTAGTAAAAAAATGAACACAAACCTTTTGCGAATTTAATTTTCAAATATTCATATCAACCGACCAATTTTCAGAAGGTCTAGGCACTTTGTTTGGTATCGAATTACCGATGTATACAAAAAAACTGGACAATTTATACTGTTGAGCTCGTCAATTAATTCTTTGCGCGTCCTTTCGTGATGATATTTTTAAATTAACACGTTTTATTCACCGTCACAGTCCAGTAAAAGGATCAATATAGCAGGCCAGATTCACCTCGCCCTCGTACACGAGGGTGGAGAATTGGCAAAAATATAATATATTCAGTTAGGTGGAGGGTATGGTAGAAAAAACGGGAAACCGGGATATAATGTAGGTATGTAAAAACAGTCATTGGATAACCAACACCTCTCTGCAAGCTACCTCGGCTTTATGGGGTGGTCTGTCCACCAGTTGTGTGACTGACAGAGATGTACTTTATTTCAAATAAATCCATTTCAAATGGAAATGCAAAATGCAAAACGGGTATTTTCCATTTTGCATTTTAAATGCTTTTCTCAATGCATTTTCCATTTTAAATGCTTTTTTGCAACATTCTTCCTACTATCTCCACTCATCTTTTTTTCATAAGCCCCAAATATCAGTCGTCCTCAACCTCGCTATGAGAGATAATTTACATTTGTTACGTTGCTCCCTGGTAGGAGCCCTGGAAATTGAGTGATACAATTACAAAAAATACTGATTCAAATACTGAACATGGGGCCATGACGCTGTAATATTAAATGTTAGATAGTAGTTTCTATGTTTTTACGTTGGCAACATTTGTCCCGCGCAAATTTTTTGTGGTTCATAATCCGTAGTCGTGGCATTTTTTGATTTACCATCATGTAATATGTTTGTTCTACATTGATGTCCATTATTAAATGACAAAACTGTTTAAAAATTCTATAATTATTTTAACTGTTTGACCTGAGAAACCATTTTGCATTTTCAATGCATTTTGAAAATAGGTATTTTGCATTTTGCATTTGAAATGCTTTTCTAAAAACCATTTTGCATTTTGCATTTTCAAATGGAAAAGTTTTGACCCTTTTCCATTTTGCATTTCAAATGGTTTTGGGTACCCATTTCGCACATCTCTGGTGACTGACCACACATTCGATGCGTTATACACATCGAAACGCCGCCAGCTTGCGATGGCGTCGTTTCCTTCATACAATTGGTGGTTCGCAAATGTATACGTAGCTTTAGGTATAAACAAACATTGCTCGTCTAATAAGTAACTGCCTGCGGTCAAACGACACGACAACTCACTTGTCTACTTTTAGGTATATTTCATGTAAACTAATTATTAAGTTCATATCATTACCAATATTGTGATTTCATTTTTATTATTATTTTAGTTTTATTACCAAATTTTGTACATGATGTAATTAATACAAAATAAGTGTAGTGTAATATTTTTCAGTCCTTCTCACTGGGGTTTCCTGTTCTGAGGCGTCCTGTAGTTATTTGTTTTTTGTATTTAGTTTCTAGTTGTCTTTACGTTGTTGTTTGCAAGTTGGTAATCACTCTGTTCTTTCAGCCGTGTTTTTACTCGAATTGTTAAATATATTTATGTATGTTTTATTAATCTATGGCAAAATTTGTACACGATGTAATTTATACAATATAAGAAGAATGTCATAGTTACTACAAAATTACCATAATAGTGCTGCTACCTAGAATGAAAGTAGATTGAATGCTGTTGAAATGAGATCCCTGAGGCGTATGTGTGGTAAAACCATTCATGATCGTGTGAGAAGATTCTCAGGGTGCAAAGCTGATTTAAGTGTGATGACTAAGATTGAGAAAGAGACGCTTAGATGGTTTGGGCATGTAGAGCGAAAAAACGAATAAAGGAGAATATATGACGCAAACGTTTTTTTGTTTTGTTTTTGAATCTTTATTTAGATGTACGCAATTTTTTTCAAACATCTAGTAGGATAAAATAAAAAATACGATGTAGGTATAACAATTACATTTTAAGAGAAAAAGATAAATACACAAAATTACATGATATAAGATATCTAGGTGACTAAAATAATATTGGTGAGTATGTTCAACAATAAAAAAATATTTTTACATATAAAGCGTGAATGGTAGAAGAAATCGGGGACGCCCGAGGAAGACGTGGCACGATCAAGTGAATCAGATACTCGAGTCAGGTCATGTCAAGAATCAGAATAATAGAAGAGTGAATGTGAATGAGTGTGTGGTGTGACCGAGTTGTTTGGCGGTCTGTCCTCTGAGTCCCCTCTGCCTACCGAAGCGGCGTGATGGTTAGTTAGTTAGTTATGCCATTCATGGGTATATTTATGTGTGCTTGATGAGTGTCGATTTTATAATTGTATCACAAATATGAAGTTGGTATATCAATCTTCTGCATTACCAACCAACCTAAGTTACTTCTCTATTGCCGAGTAGAATATCACTGTAAATAATAAACATCAAACCTGTGTATGTTTAGGTTTGTTTCCAGCTTCCGTCGATGGCTTATCAATATTCTGTATTATTTACTAGCTCAAGTCCCGGGTTTTACATGCACGTTTAGAAATCTAATAAAGATAGTGACGTTCCTCTAAAAATAAATGTATGGAATAAAACTGTAGATTGGTAATACTCATATTTATACAGGGAATAATTCCATTTCATGAAGTTGCTTTTTACTTATCGCGTACCTACCTATAAACGGTTGTCAGTGATGTGCAGTTTGCTCTTCGACGACGAGTTTTATCGTAATTTACATAGTTGGTTCCCGCAACAGAAAGTTTCCCCGTGATCGAGTTCACTCGCGTTGATTGTTCGAATACCTTCTGCCTATTCTCTGTGCTTTGTGGCCCGTGTGTTTCGTAGCCGGCGTGTATGATCAAATTATAATAATATTTAGTTTAAAGTGAAAAGTTACAAAGTGAAATTTTAATATGAACGACTACTGATAGTCCAGTCAGTGGGGGATAAAAAAGGGCTCCACCTTGCAAAAGGTTAGGTAGTAGCGATTTTCACATATGTTGTTAAGATTGGGACTCTAAAGAAAAAAAAAAGTTTTCGACCTTGGGAGGGTCGAGCTCGATCCGCCATCTTGGATTGAAGGTGCCAAAATTTGTTTTTTTCAAAATAATTGTGAAGTGGTCGTTTTTACAACCAAATTGTTGAAGACAAACTTAAAGACAACTAAATTACCTACATTTTTTGTAGAAAGTTTTTTTTTGTAAGTCAATTAGGTAACGAGTTACAGCGGTTGAAAGAAGAAAATTTTGACAAAAAATTGTAAAACTCCAGTTTTCTTGATAAATTTTGTACGAACATATTACACAATATCATTTTAACGTATTTCTACGTTACAATATACTTATATAGCATCATCCGTGTGTTCGATGACGTTGATTTGTTATAGTGGGATCCTAGTCTACAGCTGACTTGGCAACACTGATTGAGTCGGGGTGGTTACAGGACGTTGCCTGGATGCTCGGTCACTCAGTGTGCTCGTGCGCAAAGGTACGAAATCATCATTTTATGGTGTTTTCGAACAACTTCCAGAAGGCGTGCAACTTGAAGGTAGCAAAATTAATGTTGTAGATGGAGGATATCTTTTACATAAAGTTGTATGGAATCGGAATGATTATTTTGGGTCAATTTGCGAGAAGTACGTTCACTATGTAAGAAATCACTATGGATCATATGCAGTCATTGTTTTCGATGGATATCCGCTTGATGATGGTGAAAAAAATACGAAAACCGCAGAAAGACTTCGCCGATCGAAGAAGCACATGTCTGCAGATGTTCTTTTCGATGAAACAATGCCAGTTCAAGTTTCACAAGAACGATTTTTAGCCAATGAAAATAACAAAGTCCGTCTGATTTCGATGCTTACAAAGCAATTTATACAGGATGATTTTACAGTTAATCAGGCTGAAGAAGATGCTGATGAGTTGATTGTCAATACTGCGATTTCCTTGTGTTCATCATATGACGTTTCATCATACGTTTTCATTATTGGCGAAGACGTTGATCTCCTAGTTCTGCTGACAGCATGACAGCATTAGCACCACAAAAAATAGTATATATCTTCGCAAACCCGGTAGAGGCAAAACTTTTGAAAGATTGTATTCCGCGAATAGTGTGAAATACAAAGAGGCGGCTGAGAATATTCTGTTTCTTCATGCCTTTAGCGGCTGTGATACAACATCGTCCTTCTTCAACCAAGGAAAAAATAAATTTTGTTCGCTTGTGCAAAACGACACAAGACTCAATGCCATGATAAGAATCTTCAAACAACATGATGCAACACCAGAAGACATAGCAGTTGCAGGAACACGCTATCTTGTTGCTTTATACGGGGGTGACATGGATAAGGAAACCTTGGAAGAAGTCCTCTACAAACGTTTCGCAAAGTCGACAACAAAAAGCAAATTCAATCTTGCCTCTTTGCCACTAACGAACGACGTTACACGGTACCATGCATTTAGAACGTACCATCAAGTCCAAAAATGGTATGGAATCCAAAAAAATCCAGAAAACTGGGCCTGGAAACGTGACATCAACGGGCTTGTTCCAGTAAGAATGACAAAGAAACCAGCACCCGAGACTTTATTAAAATTTATTTCATGCAATTGTAAAAAAGGATGCGGCGTTGCATGTGGCTGCAGGAAAGCTGGATTGAAGTGTTCTATTGTATGTGGGTGCTGTAATGGTCAAACATGCCGAAATTCGCCAGAGGTTCACATCGATGTCGAGGACGAAGAAAAAGAGATTTTGTCAATGGAAGCCCAAATATCACAGGCAATGAGTTAGATGATGACATTGATGACGAAGACTGTTATTAAGTAACATAATTTATAGTAACATAATTCACAGTAATGTAACATAATTTACTGTAGCATAACGCTGGTATATCTGTGGAGTTGACCTACTGGGGATACCACAATAAAAAAAATGCGCAATGTTCTTTACCTCATGGTGGTGTGGAAATGAGTTAACAAAATTATTATAAGTATGTAATGAATAACCCGCAAAAATTACAAAGTTGGGAATTTCATCACTTTTTTGAAAAATATTCACATTTCCGCCACTGTAACTCGTTACCTATTAGACTTACAAAAAAAAACTTTCTACGAAAAATGTAGGTAATTTAGTTGTCTTTAAGTTTGCGTTGAACAATTTGGTTGTAAAAACGACCACTTCACAATTATTTAAAAAAAAACAAATTTTGGCACCTTCAATCCAAGATGGCGGATCGAGCTCGACCCTCCCAAGGTCGAAAACTTTTTTTTTTCCTTAGAGTCCCAATCTTAACAACATATATCAAAATCGCTACTACCTAACCTTTTGCAAGGTAAAACTCCCCACTGACTGGACTATGAGTGAAGTTAAGTGAAAAGTTAGACACGCATATTACATAGTTTGACAATAACTTGTTGGATAAGGGCCATACGCTCATCAAAAAAACAGTATGACATAATTCTAACCATTACAGGAGACACACTCTCTAAAAACTTACCCAGAAATGTCACTTTTGCCAAATGATTTTGGTACGAGCAATGATGTATTATATATTATCTATGGGTGTTTTGGCATGAGCGCATAGCTTTCATATTTTATGATAATTTTTAAAACATACAATGTAATACATTGTTTTCTATAATAATAATGTTAGTTTAAAAGTTGGCAACATGTTGTGTGTGGCAACCCATTTGGTTTTCTTTTGTTTCTCTTCTCTATGCTCTGTACACTGCTGTCATCTTTCTTGTAATACCTACGTACATCGTCAATAAAACCAGTTATTAAAAGTGTTATATTTTAATTTAATAAACACAGAAGATTACAACAATAATGATTTCCCATGGAAACTTAAGAAATAAACCGATTCTAAAATAAATATAGCTAGTAAAAAAATAAAATAGCACCTTATTCATTTCAAGTTTTTAAATTTATTTTACAAAAGAGTGCTTATATGGTGCATGCTAGGATATGTCGTATGTTGTTGTGGTTACATTTTACAGTAAAATAGTTTTACCTTTTTTTCTAAATTAAAACATAGCAAATATTATACCATTTCAAAAACTACACAAAATAAACATAATTTTAAAAAAAATTCCAGTAAATTTTTTTAACGGTCGAGTTTACTATTTAAAAAAAAATTACTGAAGAATCGATCAAAAATGTTTTTATTTACAAATTTATTGGCACTGCTAGTTTTTATTTTCGACTGTGATCAATAGCAGAGTTATTCAGAGTTTCACAATAAAAATTAGAATCCACCTACGTATACATACGCGAGCCGAACTAAACTTATGGGGAAAGGAACGAAGGCGCGAAACTCCCTGTTGCAGTTACTTCGTTCCTTTCCCTTAATTCGTGGCTTGGTTCATATCCTGCAAATGTTTTTTTCTAACCATCTTTGCACCCTCCAAATCTACATGCAATAATAGGTAGGTATTATATAAAAGTGTTTCTGTTTCTGCTCCCCTGTTTTCTCCTCCAAAACTCGATCGATTTGTTTCACCTTCTGTTTTAGAAGAAAATTTTCTATATCTGTTTCTTTTACGTATTTATGCTGAAAGTCGGTTGATGACGTTCAAACTAGAAAATTTAATTAGAAGTGACTTATCAAAAGAAGCCAAACGTAAGGATATGACAGTGATTGATTTGATATCTATATTATAAAACTGAAATGGGAACTTCACATAAACTCGCTTGTAATGAGAATCCGGAAACAAATATACATTTTTTAAACGATTACAAACATTATGTCACTTAAACTACTAAAAAATGTTTAATTTTCCCTTTGTCAAAGCATTTTAATGTATGGTATATCGGCATGGGGTGGAGCCCCAGACACATACATTAAGCTACTTAACACAGCTCATAAATCCCTTATTAGAACCATCTTCAAAAAACCATATCTTCACTGAAAGAAATGTTTAGGTACGATTTACTAAATTTTCAGTAATTATCTACTAAACAGTTTAGTTGCTGTGGTGACTGCCGAACTTTTAGCTACTGTTTGCTAAACAGCAGTTTATTTATGACAGCTTAACGATTCAGATATTCTAGCTAAACTAATCGGTTGAGACAGCTTTCTGTGTTTAGTTATGTTACCTAAACTGTATTTATGACAGCTTAACGATTCAGATATTCTAGCTAAACTAATCAGTTGAGACAGCTTTCTGTGTTTAGTTGTGTTACCTAAACTAAAAATTATATACCTAAACCATTTTGTAGTGTTTGGTTAGAAAAACATAACTGTTTAGATGTAGTAACCTTATTATTTAGTTAATATTACAAAATGGTTAGGTTGATTAACTAAACTTCGGTTGGAATAGCCCTACCGATATAGGTGTTTTAGCTCTATACTGCTAGCTTTAGATACTGTAGCTTAGCTTTTTGGTTAGATTATCTATATTAAATAAGAAGTGCAGCTTTGCAGTTTAGCTGAAAACAATACAGGGTGTAAATGTAACCACCATCAACTCGAAGGATTATACCCATAATTCAGAATCATGGGTTAAATACTTTGAGTTGCAGGTAGTTTATTACAACCCTTTTGAGAAATGAAACCTAAATAAATAAATATTATGTTTTGTAAGACTAGAAAGTACTTATTAAAAACCTCATTCATATAAAAGTTATTTTGTTAAGAATCGTCTCTCAAAATATTGTTTCCAGCTACCAGCAAAGTCTCAAAAAAGAAAACACGTTTGATCATACACACATTTATATTATCATTTTTTATTATAATTTTTTTTAAATATAGTAAAAGATGTTTGTGTCCTGATTTGGCAAATTCTTTTCGGCGCTGCCTGTATGTGTCTAGTAATTTACCTTTAGCAGCAATTTTTTGGGTAGGCCCAAAACACACATATGGGGTGAAATATACAGCTGCGCTTTCTTTATTAAAGACTTTGGTGATTTGAAAAGCAAATTCATAAAATCTCTTGCTTGTAATGGATCTATCTGGATTACCCTGCAATTCCTTACTTATAATAGTACTGCACAGTCTGGCAGAATTGTCCAACAGACCCTTTGACTCAAACTGCATTAAAAGTGCTTGCCCTTCATTGATTAATAGAAGATGATTGCGTAAGTCCTAGAAAACAAAATTAAATTGCATATTGATTACATAACTAATAACCACTTCTATAATCATCATAATATCAGTCACAGGATGGCTATTCTACGCTGCCACTACTAAAATACATATATCGGAATGTATAAAACAATTAACCTAAGTTACTTAGGTATCTGAAACTTACTAAAATTATTTAACTTATGTACATTCGAAATTTGCTCTTCAAAAGCTTCTTGCGTTATTCTTTGTGATTTGTTTTTATTTTCCAACAAGGAAATGTCATTTACAAGGAAGTCATCGTGTTGATAATATATGGGCGTTGTTTGTTTGGAAGTTGAAGGTATATCTTCAATCTGAAACAAAAAGCGGGTATGTACACAAAGGGGAAAGAAGGGGTGAAGGGGTCAAGCTTTGTTTTTATCCCTTCGGAATTGCTTGACCCCCCCCCCGGCAGTCGATTTATTCATTAATTACAGGAATTATTATTTTAAATACTATTATTTTTGTATCAAAATCGCGTCCGGTTCAACTATTTCCAAATGGTTGGCCAAAAAAGGCCTAGGTATACAATATGTCATCATTACTGCTTTTAAAAACTTACACTTATGACAGGTGGATTAATAACATCCTTGAGCGCATTAATGTGTGCTGTAGGCAGTGCCCGGTGCCCTACAGTCGGAATCAATTCTTTAATATCATCTTGAGATATTATCAGGAGTGTTTTCGAGTCTATGGCTTGAGTCTGAAATAAAGAAAAAAAAACGACGAGAAAATACAAAAATTTTCAAAACAAGAAAATAAAAATTTATTTATCAAAGGAATGAAAATTATTCATTAAAAAAAAAAGTATATTTATACAACAGCAGATACCGAACACCCTGTATCATGAATCAAGCGGAGATAAAATAGTTTTAATAATGAAATTATTTCATTTATATGAAAATTTAAAATGTAAACATTAACAATGGGTGATCACCCTGTATTTAAAAAAACATATCCCTCCCAAAAAAAAAACAACAGAATTCAATGTTCAAAATGTTATGTCCGAATTAATAATTTGCAATACACATTTATTAAAATTAAATATAACCTGCTATGACTGACCATCCATCGGTACGATTTCAAAGCTAGTTTGGTTGGTTCTAGTTTCTGGCTAGGGTAAAACTGTAACTTAGAAAATACTGCAGTTTCAAACAACATTCGTTCAATACAAAATAATACTGGCGGAAACAAACAAAGAAATAAAGGCGCCCTTGAGGTGATTTTGCACAAAAACAGCGCTATACAAGTGATCCAATTATTATTATTTTTGTTATAAACCTCTCTCTGTAACTTGTGTCATGACTCCTGACACAATCTTGGTTGTAGCGTCAACACGCACTCTTCAAACTAGGTACATAATAAATACAAATCTTCTAAATCTATTGCGTAGGTACTTGAGTCATGGAATAATGAAGGTGCCAGTTTCTAAATCAAATAGAATGGATATTATCATAATATATAATATCATAGTTCCATGATCTAAATTCTAAATCAATAAAAAAATGAAAAAATAAAACTCACCTTTAAATGTTACTATGTAAGCCTCCAGATTCCAAGAAATTAAATAATCCTCCACGGTTTTGTCTGCCATTATCACTAGGAACTAGGAACAGCGGTTAACGTAAATTCAATTCAATTCAAAAATAAATTCGCAACGCGCGCAACGAACGTCAATTCACGTATGGTGCGAACTGTGGCGATCTGAGAACTGCGTCGTAAATGAACACCTGCGTCGACCGCTAGCGACGACAAAAAGATCTACCAAAGTTCGGGAGATTTAACTAAAGTTTTGTTGCACTTTGCCTAAGTTTGTGCAAAGCAACTAATTGTTATGTAAAAATACCAAATTTAGATATTCCAACCTCAGTTTTGCTATATGAACAAAACATTTAACCAAACTAGATGTTTAGTTAAATTTAGCTAAATACTTTGGGAAGTAACACATAAACTTAAGTTACTAAAGTGAAATAGGTTTAGTAAATTACTTTAGCTTGATTAACCAAACCGATTATTTTGTTGAGGTAAGTATGCTTTTAGTGTGCTATTATTAAAGTTTAGTTGTAATAGCTCAAGCACATTTTACTAAACAACGACGGTATCTGCACATAAAGTATTTTAGGTAAAGTAGCTGAAGTTTAGGCGATGGTTACACAACTTCAATTAGCTTAACACTTTAGCTAACTCATTTTTTCAGTATTCTTCCCACCGAAAATCTTTTAATGAAAAATAAAATACTTGATATAAGGAAGCTATTCATTAAAAAAATTATCCATGTAAATAGCATAAAATCGTCACCTTCCCACATATCTCACTCCCATAACACTAGAGCTAAATCTAACAATTAAATCCACTCTTGCAAAAAAAACATGAATACCTCGCTCCTTCCATATTCAACATTTTCTTAAAAGAAACACATCATATAATTCAAACCAACAGAAAATATACATACAAAAACTTTAATACATGGTTAATGAACAAAAATAGAAATAGCATTAACAAGTTACTTGCAAACCGTCCGTGTTAATAAACATAATTTTAAGTACCTAAATGTAATTTTTACACCGAAAATGGTTTCTAATGTGTCTCCTTTATATTGAATACTCTTTTTCTCTCTCTCTCTTTTTTCTTCCCTTCTTGCATTGTATTTACTTTGGGTACATCATTAATGTGAATCAATTGAGCGTGTTATTATTTCATTTATTTTTATTTTTTACACATGCACAAGACTAATTAACTAACCAAGACAAAAAAGAACAACAACAACAATCATAAACGTCAGACGATTATTTAAATGCTCCAACATTAATCTAATCAAAAGTGTGGTAAAAAGTTAAGTGGATCACTTCAGTTTATGAAATACAGAGTAGTTTTTCGCGCACTATCATCGCGTGATCTTAGATCCTGAACTGTAACACCCGAAAGTATCAAAATAGTGTTTTGAAATTAAAACAATAAACTTCCTACTAGATTGCACAGTTTAATCTCATTAAAAATTAAAATCATATAGACTGTATTTCGACAAGAAGCTATACAAAACAAAGAGAACAACAGTAAATAATTCACAGTTTTTCGGTGAAGATAAAAAGTGAAATAACAAAATAAAAAAGTGCTAAAAACGTTACAAGTGCAACAATAAATACATGTTTTTACCCAAGAGCATAAACAAAATTTAAACAAGTACTAAATGAACTTTACACAAGTATATTTAAACGTATCCCACAACTCTCACCCAAGGCTCCATAGCTCAGTGGTCTAAAACGTCAGCACCGCGCTATTCTGTCGATACAAGTTCAATCCTCAGACCGGCGAACAAAAAAAAAAAACTTTTTTTTTAATACATATTAATAATAAATATTAATAAATAATACTCAACCCAGAATATAAAACTCTCACTTGGATTTTAAAAACAGCTTCACAATCAGCTACCATCACGGATTCAAACCAAAACACAACCTGTGTAACTGGTTTTGCCTGCCTATAGGCGCTAGAGAGTGTGCCAGTGTGTTTGCCCACCAACAGGCGCAACCCTGAAAATACATAACCGGTGTAATTGATTTTGCCTGCCTTTAGGCGCTAGAGAGTGCCATTGTTTTTGCCCACCAACAGGAGCAATCCTAAAAAAAAAAAAGGACAACACAACATGTCTAAATCTCGCAGTAAATTCTCCAGCGCGAAGAAAACCACATCTTCACCACAAACTAGCACTATGGACTCACCGTCGGCGACACATCAATCTATGATTAATATAGACAGTGAATCAATATTTGAATTCATCAATACGAAATTCGAGGAAATGAAGACAGTAATGCTCAATAAAATTGAAACAGAGCTGCAAGAAATAAAAAACTTCACGAACTTCATCAATGACAAATACGATGACATTCTACAAAAACTTCAACAAATCATGGACATTCCAAACACCGTCAACAAAATCAAGGAGGAACTAGCGGATAAAGAAATCAGATTATCTACGGTAGAAATCCACCTGGCGGATATAGAACAAGCAGCTCTGCTGAACTCCATAGAGATAAACGGCCTAAAATTACAGGACAACATATCCCCAGTCCAAGCTGTTACACGGATCGCTGAACTCGCAGGCGTTACGATGTCCCCAGAGGATACATACAAAGTCACAACAAACAAAACAAATGATCAAACAAAAATAACAATTAATTTTAAGGATACCACAAAAGCACAAACCATGTTAGCATCCAAACACAATGACCCGATAAAAAAATTCAACGGAGAAGGAGCCAAATATGTTTATCTTAATGCGGCATTAACCCAATATTACAAAAATCTGCACTGGAACACCAGAAAAAGAGCCCAAGAAAAAGACTACAAATATGTTTGGGTAAAATCAGGAAAAATTCTCGTCAGAAAATCCAAAGACTCAAAGGTTATGGAAATAAAACACCTAAACGATATATCTAATAAACTGACATAAACACGACTGTACATCTAACACAACCTCACATCACATACTTACACAAATACACACCAACATGGCAGATTACATGGAATATATAGATTCGGACAATCAACACTACTGTGAAAGTACAAATGATATTAACCTCTGGACCAAATTCACAAAAGAAAAACATAGAATCAATATATTACACCAAAACATTAGATCGATCAATAAAAATTTTGATGAATTTTTTATATACCTCCAACAGCTTGAAAATAATTTTGATGTCATTGTACTGACAGAATGCTGGTTGAATGACAACTACATACCAAAAACAATCAAAAACTATAATACACACCATACAAAAATACACAAAAACCAAAATGATGGTATAGTTATATACGTCAGTGATAAAAATAACACAACCATTCAAGAAATAAACATAATCGACTCCAACTGCATACAAATTACATATAGAAAAGAAACATGTATCCTAGCTATGTACAGATCTCCATCCAAAAACAGCATCACAAATTTCTTAACTGATCTTAACAATACATTAAATGATCTCAACAAATACAAAAATATCATCATCATAGGAGATCTTAATATAAACATTCTACAAAACGGACACCCACAAAACATAGAATACCTAGCAATACTAGCACAACACGGACTGGAGCCAATAATAAAGGTCCCAACACGGGTCACACAAAACACTAAAAGCTGCATAGACCATATAATGATCAAGACAAAACTAAAAACCAAAACAGTAGTACTTGAAAGCACAATCACTGATCACTACATGAATATGATAGCAATAGACACCGAAAACACTACTTCGAAACAACATAAAATATTTACAAAAAAAATAATTGACTACTCAAACTTAAAAGAAAAACTCCAAAAAATAAACTGGAATACATTATACCAAATAGATAATGTCGAGGAAGCCTGGAATACATTTACAAATACGCTAACGCAAGAAATAAATAATTACACTACAATAAAACATATAAAACTTACACACAAAGCAAAAAAAATTAAACTATGGATAACACAAGGAATATTAAACTGTATTCGTAAACGAGACAAAATTCACAAACAAATTAAACAAACACCGTATGACATGGAACAACTTAATTACTATAAAAGATATAGAAACATATGCACGAAAATTATTAGAGTAGCTAAGGAGATGTACTACAAAGAAAAACTTAAAAAAGCAAACAATTACCCAAAGGAAATATGGAAAATATTAAAGGAAGTTACATACACACAAAAATACAAACAAAAAAATACTATCGAACATCTAAATATTAACTCGAAAAAAATAGATGCCAAAACAAATATAGAAATGGTGGCAAACCACGCAAATAACTTTTATGCAACTATGGGGAAAGTTTTAGCGAATCGTAAAAAACACAGCACAAACACACTAACACAAACAAACAGATCAAACATCGATACCCAACCAACACAACACAGATTTATATTAAAAACAAGTTCGGAAATGGAAATTAACAAAATAATAAATACATTAAAAAACCAGATTGCTCCTGGATTAGATGAGATAACAACGGATTGCATTAAAATAATAAAAAATGAAATATTAAAACCTATAACACACCTAATCAACCTTAGCATAACACATGCCTGCTTTCCTAATACTCTTAAAAAAGGACTGGTAATCCCTATGTATAAATCCGGAGATAAAATGGAAATAACTAACTATAGACCAATTACTTTGTTAAACTCTCTATCAAAGATTTTCGAAAGACTATTAAAAAACCAAATAATAAAATACCTGGAAGAAAACAAATTAATCTCGGACAAACAATATGGATTTAGAGAAAAAAGAAGCACAAAAGAAGCTTTAGCAAGTACAATAGATTATATACATAGCAACTTAGATCAAGGGTTTAAATGCATAGCGATATATTTAGATTTGGCTAAAGCCTTTGATTCAATATGCCACAAAACACTTTTTAAAAAATTAGAAAATATGGGTATCAAAGACAAAGAACTACAACTATTAAAAAGCTACATGAGCGACAGAACACAACAAGTCAAAATTAATAACTATACTAGCAAACCACTGCCGATTACACACGGAGTTCCACAAGGAAGCATACTAGGGCCCGTTCTTTTCATAATTTACATAAATGAACTTTGCAGCATGGAAATAGATGGAGAAATAATTAGTTACGCAGACGACACAGTTTTATTATTTAAATCTAAGGATTGGAATAAGGTTTATAACATAGCGAATCTAGGAATCACGCAAGTGAAAAAATGGTTGGACTCAAATACACTCACACTAAACATATCGAAAACAAAATTTACAACGTACAGCATAACTAACACAGGACAGCCAAAAAACAATACAAACACCATAAAAATACACGAATGCATAAACACCAACATCTGCGATTGCCCCCCTCTAGAAAAAACAGAACAAATAAAGTATCTAGGAATCCTAATTGACCATAATCTTAGATGGACACATCACATCAAACAAATCACAAATAGACTCCTCAGAACAATACACATTTTCCTAAACATAAGAAACATATATAAAATAAAACAATTGAAAACAATATATTATGCACTATGCCAATCAATAATAGAATATGGAATAATTGCTTGGGGAGGAGCAACAAACGCAGCTATCGCTCAAATAGAAATCGCACAGAAAACGATATTAAAAGTAATACTCAAAAAACATAAACTAACCGACACAGACCAAATATTTAAAAGCTGTGACGTACTTGATATACGCCAATTATATGTTAAAACACTACTAAACTACATTTTCGACCAAAAAAACAAACCCCAACAAACACAAAATATCACTAATAGACCGGTCAGACAAGCGTACAAAGAAAACATAAAAACTCCGACGGTAAACACTACCTTTGGACAAAGACACCATAAATACCACGCTATTAAAGCATTCAACAGTCTTCCACTTGAAACAAAAATTGAGGAAAATAAAAATAAATTCAAACACAAAATAAAAAAATGGATTAAAGAACAAAAAGACAATATTACCAAAATACTATGACATAAAAGAATAAAACATATACACGCAACACAAAAAAAAATATATAAAACACGCAACACGCACAAACACATATATCATTATAAATGCCGATTTACATTCTCTTTTGATATTTTTCTTTTAGTGTTATAATTATATTTTAATTTTTAATCTTTATTTTTTATTTTAAATTTATCTTTATTTTAATGTTGTTTTTCTTTTATTTTTTTTAAATGTATAAATTCTTAAATTATAAAATGGGGGCCTCAGCACGGGTAAACAACCCAGTGAGGCCAACATTACTAAATTGAAATATGAAATATTGTAAAAAAAATGTATCAACAATAAAAAAAAAAAAAAAAAAAAAATTTACTGTTTCTTATGTTTTAAATGTAATTGCTAGACTTTTTCCTACTTATTTTTATTTTTAAATACAACTTTACTCTATACATATGATAAGTGTTTATGGGGTAGGGGAGAGAGGGGCTAGTTGTAATATTTTTTCATTCTTTCGATGGAGTGACTAAACTATTGAGTATTTTAATTGAAAAAAGCTTTTAAATGAGTAATCATATATTTAAAAATATATTCCCACTATATTTTTTCCTGAATCTATAATAAATTTGTATTTATAACACTTTTTGTGGAAATAGTCGCTTGTTACAACGTACCCCGTTTTTGGGGCAAGTTGTAACTAGTGTGGGGCAAGTAGTAACGTTATATTAAAACAACAGGTTTCATTATTTAATGCTTGTATTATAAAACCAACGAACACATAATAAAACAATTGTATTTCTTACGAACTAATGAAGTGAATACTTATCGTTTTCTTTAACAACAATAGTCATCTTTGGACTCGTATAGCATATACTTAGGTTAATTATTAAACTTATTAATAAACTCAATCATCAGTGAATTTTTTTTTTATAATTTGCACTTATAATCGACATAAAACAATTTTTTATAAGAATTCTTTAATTTTTCTATTTGCTCAACTATCACAATCAATGTGGCATGCTACATGGGCTTTAAAAAATAAAAACAAACAAATCTTACATTATTTTTGGTCAAAAGTTTAAAGAAATTAATTCAAACAACTAATTTCCTCAACCTTCGCTGCTTATGCTTCGTCTTCATCAGAATCACAGTTTATACAAATGTACGAAACAGGATCACCTCTTACACATTTAACGTGTGACCACAGTTTACAGATCATACAATCGACCCAATCTTCTTTGTCTGATTTGCTATATTCTTCTCCGCAAATCAAACATAACCACTCTTCTTCTTCAGAATCTAAGTCTTCATTGAAAACTTTTTTCTTCACTTAATCAATCTTGGTCTTTTCAGGTCTATTCGCCTTTGCTTTACCAACCTTTACCCATGTGCAGGCTTGGGGCAAGTTGTAACAGTTTACTACTTGCCCCTTAAATTTTGCTACAACTAGCCCCAAACCGAAATTACTGAAATTTTTATTTATAAAAAAAAAATTATTGGCTTTGGTTATGTGAAAGTACCATAATACGATGGCTTAATAAATGCTTAACAAAATTTAATAGAAATATTTTTCAATTTGACAGAGTGTGATCTTTAAATCAAAATTTACGAAATAATATTTTTAGGTTACCTGGCAAAAAAACGCACTCCTGCAGAAAACCGGTCACGGCGCTCTCCCGCACTATACTGACTGTGCTTACGTCGTAAGCCATATCTTAAAGGGCACGTCGAGTTAAAAATCGAAACAAAATATTTGAAACCGGCTGAGTTATTAAGCTGTTACTACTTACCCCCGTTACAACAAGCCCCTGGCTCCCCTACTCCATCTTAATTAGAACTCTCACACTAAAATTTGTTATTTTTTTTTTATATTTGTATGTAATATTTTATATCTAGATTATTTTGAATTTTTTCAAGCCCTGATTTGTTTACAAAATATATGTAAATAACCATTTATCAATAAACGACAGGGTAAAACAGCGAATAAAAAAATATATTATAAAAAATATTTGAACTAGCCTCAAAATCCAAATAGGAAATAGAGGAATAAATAGAGGGCCACGAAAATATCAAACAGATGTCATGGGCAAAATATGATGAGTTTGGTACTAAGTACCTATGCGTAGCGAATGCAACATGATCTAAGTCTGTGCTTCAGTAACGACAGCCGCCGCACAGTGGACCGCCTAGAACAAGCCAGCTTGACAGCATTATTTTGTTGTCTTTTATTACATATTGTGTGGTCATTTATGAATTGTGTGGTCATTTTACAAAGCATTTACGCTAGTTTTTTAATGATATATAGGGTTTAATTGTAGAATTTCATTAATTGTAGAATATATTTTAATTGACGTTATAAGTAACAAGCATACCCACTACTTTACGTCATTTGTGAAAATATTGAACTGAAACATTAAATCATATTTTATTGTATAAATTTTACATGGAAATACGAATACCAATAATAGTTTTCCACATTTAACATCTGCACATTATCTGTAAGTACTTACATGAAACAGGGGAAATAAGAACATTTCAATATTTTAAAAATAAAATAGCGTTTACGAAACTCGTCTCTGAAAAATGAAAAAAAGTTTTAAGTCGCGGTAAATGAATTATTGTTAAAATTAAGGTTTTCTTTCATTTTAACAAAATATTCAGCTGGTATCGACTAAAATAATATATAGTAAATGACATGAATTTTACTTAGAATTTTTGTAGAGTTATATCACATTCTTTTACGTTGAATATTTAATTTACTAATTAAATGTCAGTAAAGAGATTGTGTTTTAATAGTGTAGGTAAATATCCATTGAGATAATATTCATAATAAAATTTTAATCCACGCCACTTCAGAAAGAAATATATGCTGTCGATTGAAGCACCAAAATTGAACTAAATGGTAGTAGGAAATTGGATATCTCATTACCTCAACTTTAGTGAGTCGCCATTCTTTCTATCTTGTGACTAAATATGCAATACTTAGTATCTTCTTCTGTCCAACAATCCCTTAACGTTTTCCAATAATCCCTTTGTCGAGCTGCTCGTTCCACGCGGTGCTCTGTGCGGCGCGCGTTGCCAGGCGACATCGGCACCTGTCCCCTTCTCAGAGAGGAAGGGAAAGTATAACAAAGTGAGCTCTATTTCGGCAGAATGAAGTCGCTGGCCTTTTATAAACTTCCACCGACACGAGTCGCGCTCTCGTCTCTAGCGACTTTTAAAAACGGGCTTTGTAAAATACGCCATGGTGGCTTCTCATTAAGTACTTTTCTTTTGTATGTACCTATCTTTTTTTTATTTTTGTTGTAACTTATTTAAAAACATGTATTATAATAATCGGAAACAGTCAAATAATATTTTTTTATTGCACTTGCCAAACGTTTTGGCATCATATGGCAAAAATAAATCATGATAAAGTCATAAGCAGTACCTACCCTAAAAACAATAATGTTTGAAACTTTAAACCTATCGACCAATAGAGTTTTCCGTTTTAATGATAAAGTTATTCACTTTAACGTTTCATCAAGAGAAGTTCAGATTAGCAATTATATTTATACTCACTGGTGCAGCCTGGTTTTGATAAAATTGACAAAAGAAAATACAAAGTGTTCAAAAAATAGTAAATCCGATCGTTACAGATTTAAAAAAATATTTAGATTTATAAAAAGTGTTAACAGTCAATTAAATATTATTAACAATCAAATAAGAATATATTTTTAAAACGTTAATTTTCCATCCTTCATTCCCATTTTTCATTCCTATTTTCGCATTGATACCTATATTGATAGTAATTTTATATTCGCATTGATACTTGACATATTATTGTAGCATTCTATGCCTTAAGAAAATTTCAGCTGTATCACATTCAATGTCATTTTGTATACATATTGTTGTGTTCTTAAATGTATTACTAATATTCGCCTATGTACCACTGTGTACTTATAATCTCATGTATCACATTATTGTAAAAGCCTTTTATGGCGTTTAGTAAATAAATAAATAAATAGATACCTATATTGATAGTAATTTTATTTTCGCATTGAAACCAATATTGATACTAATTTTACTTTCGCATTGATACCTATATTGATAGTAATTTTATTTTCGCATTGAAACCAATATTGATAGTAATTTTACTTTCGCATTGATACCTATATTGATAGTAATTTTATTTTCGCATTGAAACCAATATTGATAGTAATTTTATTTTCACATTGATACCTTTATTGATAGTAATTTTATTTTCGCATTGAAACCAATAAATTACGCCTTGATATACGATCGGAAGAAAACTACGAAAAATATTTAAAAAAAAATTAAATTAAAATACTCTTGTACCACCTCATAACTTTACTTATTGTTTAGAAATATGTTTTTGCCTTTTAAATTCTTTGAATCATTTATTAACTAACCTATATTTTTATTACTTTTATTGTTATTTTTTGTTTTATTACTAATATTTTTTGTTTAATTTAAACAAATGTAAAAATATTTTGGTTGTCCTCTCCTAAACACAAGCAGCTGCTTTATTAGGAGAGTGATTGATATATTGGTGTTTATATTGTTAAAAAAATTGTAACCTTGTTTATATGTTTCAATAAATAAAAAAAATAAAAAAAATAAAAAAATAAATATTGATAGTAATTTTATTTTCGCATTGATACCTATAGTGACTATACTACCGATAATACTTTTTGTCAACATTTGAATTCGGAAATGCGATAACTCAAAATTTGCTTCTTCGTTTTTCAAGTTTATGAATAGTAAGTCTATAAAGAATCTGAAATTTACAAAAAATGGGTAAAAATACAATTAAAAAACATTATTCATAACAAATCCAAATTTGATTTAATTTGAACTTATTGAGCTTGGATTGATGTTTGAAGACTCAAATTAACATCTGCCTTCATCTTCATCTGCCTTCATCTTCATCTGCTCCACCACCCCCTCCTGCAACCAATGTACCCCCCCCCCTTCCCACCTCTTCCTGTACAGGAGCCAGGATCAGTGTTCCTCCGATAAGCTACGCCGTCGTATGGGACTTCTAATTACAGACAAAATGAAAATACTATACTTTCGCTTTTGGATGATGAAAATTTTCTAGTGGAGAAAATTGTTGCTGTTGGTTTTACGGCAAAATGCGAACAACGCGCCCCGTAAAACGAAATTATTTCAAGAATGGAAAAGAGACTAGGAAAGCCACTACAATTGTTTATCTACCAGCTGCACGCCAATGAATTACAATTACGACGTCTGCTTTCTTGTTTAAACCATAAGCACGTGACCTGGCACTAGGGCCTGGCAAATGCGTATTATATGTTGGGATCAAATCAATTGTGGGACTGCCGCGGAATATCATTTATTTGTATGAGATTTGTCACTTCGACAGATGACAGACGCGTAATTACGGCGTTCCATAAACTGTTGTGACCCCCTGGCTAGCAGATCACAGCGGATATCGTCGCAACGCCAACAGAACACATCATCTTTTTAGGTGTTACATGTCTGTATGGGATCGAATGGCGAGCAATAAGGACTTATATAAAACGCTTTGACCTTATAGCGTAATCAGCGGACATGTAGCCTTCTCGGGACCAATCGGAAAAAAACATAAAAATTGTTAGATGAGTTGTACAGTTCGTTCCAATCGATTATTCATACCAGAAGATTTAAACGGAAAATTAAGCACAAAGATTATTTATAGAATATATGCCTGGCAGTGTCAACAAGTGTGAAAACTCCTTTCTTTTTTTTGAATGATAAACTAATGTTTATAAGACAAGGTTTTATGCATAGCATAAAGGATAACAAATAATTATAAGCAATAATTAGTCGCCTGAAATATCAATACAAGTTAAAAATATCTCCGGAGTAAAAATAAATACCGCCTACATATAAAAATATATATTAAGCAGTAATTGTTGATTGAGGTACTAGTAAATATTGAATTATTTGGCGGGTTGGAAATAAGCCGACATAGCTCAGTGGTTCAGAGCACTTGACACTTGTATTGATATTTCAGGCGACTAATTATTGGTTATAATTGTTTGTGAAAACTGCAGAATAGGCAAGGAAACGACCATGTAAAATGTTAAAAAATGCAAGCAGGTTCGTATGTTACAACGAAAACCCAACACAAATTTGCAAATATTGGCCATCTTTAATGTGCGAGTACCTATATGCTCCAACACGGTACATGGTTTACCATACAGTGCAAAAGTAACTGTGCAGATTGAGTCCGTTAATCCGTAAAATGATCAGATATTCCAAATATATTTCAGCAGAATTCAAAATTGTTCTTGACCCAATTTGGGAGGACGGTTTGAATACCGCCACCCCGGAAAACATTTAATTTAATCATTTAAAATTATATATAGTACACTAGCAGTACGTTCCGAAGTGAAAGATACTCTCAGTATCGCTCTGGCGTAAGACCACCATTTAGAATTGAAACGTTGCTTAAAATGGTACTGGTTACTTAAATTTCTAGGTACTTTTTTTTTTTTTATAGTGAATACCTCACAAGAGTCCCAACTGCTCCCGTCTGGAGCCAGTGAAACTATGGCATCCCCAATTGGGGGATGTTGTGATGCTGAATGTAAGTGGGGAAGGGAAAGAGGAAGGTGGGGAAGTACCTGGCTATTCAGATCTAGTCACTAAACACGGCTAAAGCCATTTGGAGCAACGTTTCAATTCTGAATGGTGGTCTTACACCAGGGCGATACTGGTAGTATCTTCCACTCTGGAACGTGCCGCAAATATACTATATATTATTTTAATTAATTAATTGTGAAATAACACAAATTAATCAAATAAAATTTATTTGCGCACGCCGGGTTCGAACCCGCGACCTTCGGAATGGCAGTCCAATGCGTTACCATTGGACTATGCCGGCCGTCAATAATATAATAACTTAAATATATTACCCACGCACAGGCTGCGCATTAGTGGGTTCTCATTATTCGTATTGATTTATAAAATATTCTATGTAAAATGTAAAAATTGGGAAAAATAAAGGAATTTAAAAAAAAATGTCTTTAGTAGTGTGTGGTGAACAGATCTAGATAGCCAGCTACTCCCCCACCTCCCTATTCCCCATCTCCTTCACCTCCCCACTATATTCAGCCTCACAATATACCTCAATTTCAGGTTTTCAAAATATTCGCACATTTCAGAACACCTTCGTAACCTTCACTGGCTCAAGTAACCTGAAAGAATCCAGTACAAACTGTGATGGATGGTGTTTAAATCCATCAATGAAATGGCCCCACCCTACATCTCTGAACTATGCTTCCCGGAAAACACTGGTCTGAGGCAGTCAACTCTTAGATCAGCAACATCATCAGCTGTAGGCAGACTAATGGAACCTAAGCGCAGGCCAAATACTAAGTTTGGTGATCGCGCTTTCGGGGTATCTGGGCTGAAGGCTTGGAATAATATAGCGCCGTTTTTCTGAAAAATCACCTCAAGGGCACTGTACAATTTATTTCCTAGGATCTACATTTGTTATTTAGACCAACTGTGCCAGCACGAGGTTCGTCATCCGTTCAGGCATGTGTCTGCCGCCAATATAGCGCTGACATGTGTCTGCTGCCAATAAAGAGCGCTGACACAACATCCTCACATAGACAACAAACCTTGGCAGCACCGCTGTGACGCTCGACGAAGACAGAAGATGGAGACTCTGCTGCAAGAGTCCTAGGTAGCGAAGGAACTGTACCAGCTGCTGCAGGGAGAGAGACTACCCCGTCCACCAACTGTGCCAGCACGAGGCTCGTCATCCGTTCAGGCATGTGTCCGCCGCTAATATAGCGCTGACATGTGTCTGCTGCCAATAAAGAGCGCCGACACAACATCCTCACATAGATAACAGACCTTGGCAGCACCGCTGTGCAAAATCACCTCAACCTAGTTTACCTTAGTCTCTCCAGTCACCTCCCAGCCTTTCATGCCACCTAGTGCATCCTCTCGACCCTTTCAGACTCCTTCCTGGCTCCAATACATTCTTTCTATTGTCGTGATCCGACGATTTCACACCTCTGTCTCAGACCCTTAGGGCTCGCTTATCGCAGGCTATCATAAGCAAAAGCTTGAACCAAAGTCAAAGTGAAGTTTATGTGTGTCATCTGTAACAACATACATAAACAAAAACAGAAAATAAAAGCTCTATTTCGTAAATTAATGTTTTGTGCCAATAAAATAACGTTTTTATTAAATCTACGTTGAAGTCAATTTAATAATTACATATCTCTTGATTGATCGAGAGAATCGGTGCGCCAAATATTGACATATCACACAAAATGCTCAGATAGTTTTTTTTAGATTATTGATAATGATATCAGTTATATAATATTATAGAAAATACCTTCCTTTATATTAAATGTCAAATAAAAAAATATTTTTCGGAATAACTTTATTGAGTAAAACCTCAAATTGTAATATTTAAATATTGAAGACAATATTAATGATTTCTAAACGAAAATCTGAAACAGAAAAATCAGAAAAGGATACGGTCACATCTAGGACTAGATTGTCTTCAATATTCAAATGAAATTCTTAAAAATGAAATATGGTTATTTCAATATCTGGAGTTATGCTAACGAAACAAAAAAGAAAAGAAATGTCAGTTAAATATATTTAGCGCAGAAAAGGCTCATTAATTAAGATCATGTAGCATTAATATTAATTACACATTCTTCTTCAATTCTTTTACGTACGAGCTCGTGCTGCCGGATTAGTCCTGTAGATTTAAACTACTCTTCAAGTAATTAGTTTGTTTACTTAATGACAAGATATATGATAGAATCGCTGTACGAACTTTCTTTTTAAATAGCTCTTCGTTTAATTAATACTATAATGATAAAAGATGCTTTAAGGTTAGATTTTGAAGGAAACTTTAAAAGTTTGCGTGTTTTACATTTAATATGAAGTCTTGGGGAGGATTGCGTTTTCATCTAAATACGAACAAATTGTGTAAATAACTCATGACCGGTCAGCGGCTGACTAAGTCAAAGTATTTTCAGGTCATTCGTAACCCGGGAATGTTTGTTTTAATAACAAAAAGCCAGTAAGCTATGTTTTTCCACCTCCCCTACGCAAATAGTACCTAGTATTTAAGTAGAATGGAAGCGATTCTGAAGAGCTCGCTTCAGTGCCGGCAACCCGGGCTTTTATTAAATAGTTTTGTTTACCAAAATCTGTTCTGGGGAAGGGTTTTACCGAACATATTTAACTCCTCCATCATTTCCTTAGCTTATATCTGTTTCTCATTTGTTTCGTAATATGAAACAATATACCTATTATATATCCATGGTAGATTAAGAAAAGAATGCTGCTACAATTTACTATACAATTCTTGAAAACAAAATAGGTTTGTTAATAATGACAATAAAGTCCACTCATTGGGAAGTAATAAATTACCTTTGAATAAATTTGACTGATCATGGGAAAGAAACATTGTTAGTTGTCTCAGCACTAGGTCACATTAAGCAAGTTACAGAAGACTTAAGAGGCGTAAGTTTTTGACAGGTCTAATCGCGTCCGCGCCAACTTACAACCTTATCTCACTGTTTATGAAATCAGTTTGATAAGTTGAGACGATTACCGTAATAAATGTTACCAAAACGCGCCAATGTGAGATATCAAAAAGTAAAAGTCTGGTTTTTGTAGGATTTTTCTTTATATTAAAACTAGTTTTTTTTTACTTTATGAATTAAAAAAATGATTAGGAAAAGTGAATACGTATATAATTAACTCCCGAAAAATACATTAGTAAAACAATGGAAAAGATTCAATGAAGCACTACGAAAACGATTGTAAACGGAAACAATTTCGGTTTCCAGAAAGCGAAGATATTTCATTTATTTTTCAGGTGGAAATTTTTTTTCTAAAAATGAGAACCCTTCTTTTTAATTATCGGTCCAATCCTTTCTAATCTCAACGTTTCTGTTTATAACATTACTAAGTAGGTTGAATTCCAAGTAGGTTGCTGTCATCTGGCTGGCATTCGGATAAAATAAAAGAACTCCAATCAATTCCGCCGTTAAAGAACATTGATTGCCGCTCCCAAGCCAACTCAAATTCCAACAGTTTTGGTCTGTATCGGCAAATTTGACGAACGCCGCGCCGTAAGCACTTGCGTAAGTTCAACTTCCGTGAGCAGCATTCATTACCATTCGTTGGATGCATATAAACTGTCCTGTGAGTGTAAAGCCAGCCTTAGCCTGATTTTATTTTCTGTTTTTTATAATACTTTTTCTTTTCTTCTTTTCCCCCCTCTTTTATTATTTATGGGGATGTTAACGAGTCTACTTGCTTGTAGGTACCGTTGAATGGTTATCTGATCCTTTTTGGGACGAGTTATTTTACATTAATTTAGTGTTTTATCCATAAAAATTGGTTTCCTAAATATATTTTGAAGGTATGTCGTATTAGTTTTAACGATTGAAAGATCAAAAAAAGTCTCCAATCTGATATTGAACTTTGAAGCAGATGGTGTTGGCCCATTAAGTAAAGGTATCTATCAAACAGTCGGTTTGTCTTTTCAAACATAGTATAAAGACATCGTCTACGTATCTGATATAATTAGTACCCTTGAGGTGATTTAAATATTTTTTGAGATGATTGACGCTATATAAATTATCAAAATATTAAAATAAGGTAATATTTTTAGCTAACAGAGATTGAAGAATTTTATTTTCACCAGTTGAAGTTGAAATGTACTCGAACAATTAAATAACGTAAATAAAAAAACATGGACAAATTATTTCTTTCCACTCCTTAATATTTTCGAGAAAACCGCCTTTAAAATCATTTTTACGACCGTGGTAACAAATGGCAAATGGCTTAAATAATATCAATAACATGTAAAACAATTGAGACAAACCTGCTACGTCATTAAAAGGGGGAACACAGATTTTAATGAAGAATTTCAAATATCACTACTTTTACTGTCTGAGTAAATCGGTTATAATCATTTTAAATACAAATAAAAAATGGATAATAATAATAATAATGATTGGATTATTTATATAGCGCCGTTTTCGTGAGAAAATCACCTCAAGGGGCTTAACAACTTAACTTATGCATTGATCACTTAGACTTAATTACTTTTGGTTTATAACTAAGTTTCATAGATAGAGAGAGACTTATAACTAAGATTAATGTCGAGTGATTTACAACTAAGACTTTTAACTAATGACCAAGTGGGCATTTACACAATATCGCTATAATACGACTTACAACTACGGCAAACTAGAGATTTACGACTAACATACATATTTGATTTATATTTACAAATACCGATTGTTATGATTTCTGCCCGTGGTGTCAGTTATAAAATATTTTAAAAAAATAAATTGTTTACGCGTAATAAACGGTTAATAACGGTGAAAAAAAATTCAAGTAGAAAAAAAAATACCACCAACGGATACCACCAACCATTAATATAGATGCCACCAACTGAAAATAGATCGAAATCGTTTTGAAGAAATATGTGACTGACCTAATAAGTAGGTATGGATTGCTGGCAGTCGTCCGATTCTCAGACCGATTCTCGGTCGCACAGATCATGTATATGGTTTGAATGTTATCAACACTGTTTCAATAGTAAATACGATGACGGTAGTGGTGTGAAGCTTTAGAAAGTTAGTTTTTCCATGTTCACGCTTTACCAATCAGATATTTATCTTGTTTCAGAACAACGAGAATTTCAACAAAATTTTGAATATGGAGGAAGCTTCCAAAGATGGCAGCGAAGTTACGGTACCACTAGAGGTCGTCCAAGAAACGGAGATGCAGGAGATGAAGCGAACGGAAATGTATGGAGCCACGCCAGTACAACAGACGATGCTGGAGACACCAATCATCCCCGAGGGCTATGACCGTGACACAAATTCCACCCATATAGAAGTATTTGAGCCGGTAATAGGAATCTCCGATGAGTTTTGTTGTTGGACGTCCGGTGTTTTTTTACTTATGGTTTTAATTTTTTTTTATTTTCACTGTATTTCTTTACTTAAATCGAATTGCACAATGCACGACAGTGTTTAAAATGTTACTAGCCCAGTCAATGAATTAATTTAGAAATAGTTGAGCCGGTAATAGGAATCTCCGATGAGTTTTGTTTTTGGACGTCCGGTGTTGTTATTTTAACCCTATTCATTATTATTTTCTTTTTACTGTATTTCTTTAATTAAATCACATTGCACAATGATTTTAGTGATTATTTCTCCCACAGTGTTTACAATGTTACTAGCCCAGTCAATTAATTACTTTAATTTATTCCTTATTTGGGAGGCGGGTTTGGTTACCGCTGCCCCGGGAACCATTTATGCGATAACCAACATCTCTGTGATTTAGCAGGGGTGCCCAGGTTCATCGGGTGAGGTGTGTTCAGGATGCACTGGGGAGACCCCTTGACCTCTCCATCTGGTCTCTCAACCCATGGCTTTGCATCACAGTGGGAGGGATAAATTCATATGTCCGTCACTTCTGGACACACTGATCCCTAGATTCCCACCCAGCCCTCAAACCTTTTACCTTCTCAGAACTTCCTCTACTTCCTTTCCTTAAAAAAGACCCTCCGCTCAGCATCCCAAAAGACACTGAGGGATAATATTTTCCTCGCGGCCTCCTGTGGATAATTTACAAAAAAAACTAACGGCAACAAATACTTTGTTCCAAAATAAGTTTTGACTCCCTAAAAGCTTTATCCTTAAAACGACAAAGAAACATGTACCAAAAAGCGAATGTATAAAATAGTAAATCCAAATAAACAAGTGTTTAGTCATATAGCTGATAAAGTGATGCTTGGACTTTAAAATGTAACCTGAAGTCGAATTGAGTAAATTACATATAAAATAGGCCCTGATTCATATATTTGACAATAAGTTAATGAATTAAATGTAGGCGAACTTATTTTAGAAGCAGATATTTTATTAGAGCAACAAAATGGTCATATTTAGATAAAATTCCAGAATAAATTGGGGTTCATATTAAGATTTCGACTTACTACGTGTGAGAAAGCGGTATTATTTTTGATTTTGTTACTCGTTGTGAGAAAGCGGTACTATTTTTGATTTCGTTACTACTTGTGAGAAAGCGGTAAGTATTATTTTTGATTTCGTTACTACTTGTGAGAAAGCGGTATTATTTTTGATTTCGTTACTACTTGTGAGAAAGCGGTATTATTTTTTATTTCGTTACTACTTGTGAGAAAGCGGTATTATTTTTGATTTCGTTACTACTTGTGAGAAAGCGGTATTATTTTTGATTTCGTTACTACTTGTGAGAAAGCGGTATTATTTTTGATTTCGTTACTACTTGTGAGAAAGCGGTATTATTTTTGATTTCGTTACTACTTGTGAGAAAGCGGTATTATTTTTGGTGTCAGGTACTTTATTTGTATAACGTAAACTTATTTAGGTAAAGTTTTAGTTGAAAACAAGCCGTCGAATTTTGGTGAGCATTTATCCATTTTGAGTTGAAAACGTTTTGTTGTGGATGTATATTTTTACTCAATTTGATGAGCAGTTAAACATAGGCCAAAACTAACTATTGGACTGTTAGCTTCATATTTAGCACTTTTTAAACATACCTCATACGGCCGAGCTTTTTGGCACATATTCAATAATTTGTATTTACGTAACCATTACTTAAAATCAGTGGCGGCTCGTGACTTTTGAGTGTTATAGTATCTATGTTTAACACAGATAGATTTTCTATTTTTTTTTTTTGAAAATTCGGTTTTTTGTATGAAGATTTTCAGTAAATTTCAGTTTGGCAGGGCACTGAAAACCAGCGACATCAGTAATGCAATTCTTTAAGTAGAGGGAACGTTTTTAAGTTCGCGGAATGGGGGGTAAGGAGTTAAAATAAAAATAAAAAAATTATTTTTCCTTTTCAATATATTCACCAGCTACCCGAATACATTTTTCGGATCCTTCAATTAACTTATGTATACCCTCAGAAAAAAAATTGTCTTTCTCTAAAAAATTCGCCGAAACTGCATCCTTCACTTCTTCATCACTTGAAAACTTTTTCCCACGAAGTTCTTTTTTCAAGTTTGGAAAAAAGTAATAATCAGTGGGAGCCAGGTCAGGACTGTAGAGTGGATGTGGCTAAATTTTGAAGCCCATCTTCTGCAGGGCAGCCATCACAACACGGCTCTTGTGAACAGGCGCGTTGTCGTGCAGAAGGAGGACACCTTTTGAAGCCCATCTTCTGCAGGGCAGCCATCACAACACGGCTCTTGTGAACAGGCGCGTTGTGGTGCAGAAGGAGGACACCTTTTGAAGCCCATCTTCTGCAGGGCAGCCATCACAACACGGCTCTTGTAAACAGGCGCGTTGTAGTGCAGAAGGAGGACATCTTTTGAAGCCCATCTTCTGCAGGGCAGCCATCACAACACGGCTCTTGTAAACAGGCGCGTTGTCGTGCAGAAGGAGGACACCTTTTGTCAATTTTCCCCCTTTTTCTCCTTGATGGCTTCCTTTTTTTATTTCAAAAATATATTTTTTTTATATAAAAACATAAATATGTTATACTAAAATAACTAATAAAAAAACAATAAAAATGTTTTCTTTGTAACTTAACTACCCAATTCAATAGAGAAAAACGTTTCGCGTGTTTGAGTTGGGGAGTAGTGCCATTACAATGTATATTGGGTAAAGAAAAGAAAAGAAGTTTTTATTTATTTATAAATATAAAATGTATATGGCATGATAACAAAAGTATAGATAACGAAAAAATACTAAAACAGCAGTTCCTAAATTAGATACACAGTAAATGTAAATAAATTTAAGAATTTATTCATTTACATTTAACATTAATTTAAGAACAAAAGTAAAATAAAAATAATTTTATTACATTTCGATTAATAAGTAGGTAGTAGGTGGTATAAGTACATGTAGGTATTTTATTCATTTGGAGTAAACGGAGCGGATAATATTGCAAGCGAGAAAACTCAAAACAAAATTACGAAAACAAAAAACGAACTTAATTACGCCCCTCGTATATAAACTCAAAACACACCCAATAGTCACGAGCCGCCACTGCTTAAAATGAGGTTGTTCTTTTTGATTTTGTTAGATTTGTTCTTATCATCTTTTCAAAATAAAACAATGCATTTTGTAATTAGTTTGAATTTAGTCGACCTTTTGTTGATTAATTGTCGAGCCAAAAGTCGCACACTTCTATCACACGCCTAGCTTGCGCATCAACTAAAGCACTTGAACTCTCGTCGTATAAAACGTTTTGTTATACAGTGGCGATTTTGTGTGACGTATGAATCCCACTTGACTATTAACTTAACAACTCACGAATTAGACACGTAGTTTAGATAGGAAAAATATCCAAACCAAACATGAACACGAACACAACGATTCGGACTCGGCCGATTAGCCGAAAATATCTATGCGAACGGAGTTCCCACTGGGCTGGATGAGGATAGAAGGTGAGTAAATTGCCGCCAACTGGAAGAAAAATAAACCATCATTTGAATACTCTTTCATTTTAATACCTAAGGAGTTATTGATCATTCTACATAAAATTACCTTCGGGTTATATCCAAGCCCCATGTTACATTTGTAGCCATATTGACGAAGTGTTCATTTTAGCTACACCACAAAGGCAAGGAAGGATGATATTTCATCAAAATGACTATTTAAAACATTTTTGAAAAGTGACATAGAGTCATGAAAAGTGATAAAACAAAAACTAGGTTAAATAGGTTATATGAATAAAAAACTATGTGATACAGTGATGAAACAAAAAGTAGGTTAAATAGGTTACATAAATAAATAACTATTTAACCTAGTTTTTGTTTCATCACTTATCATGACTTTATATGAAATTTTATAGGTGTGTTGAACAGTCATTTTGATGAGATACCCGGTCACCTAGGAGAATAGTCACCACATTGTATTTTCATAGTTTGCATACTTACCATAACATTCCACATTGTGCAGCTACAGTTCATGCACATTGTCTAGTATGAGTCGAAAAGTGAAAAAAGTCACAATGGAGCGAGAGCTGTCAATGTTACTCTGTCTCAGTTGCACGTAAGAGCTTCGCATGGTTGGTTAGTTTGAAGGAAGTTTTGTCTTACTAATTAGATTCTTACACGCCCGTTCAACGTTGATGGTAAAGCCGACCTTGAGCCTGGTTTATCCCTTCAGTACTTTCATCACTTTTCTTTATTTGAAATGTTTTCTGTGTATTTCAAATGGGCTATATACATCCTATTTTATTATTTTAAAGATTATTTTATCTAGTTTCTAAAACAGTATTTGTTTTAGAAACGAGATAATCTATAATATTTCTAGTGTACGCATTTGAAATAAACATTAATATTTGGAAATAGTTTATCACTATAAGTATCTTATTACTGTAGAGTATCTTATCACTATAATTATCTTATCACTATAAGTATCTAAATACTATGAAGTATCTTATCACTAAAGAGTAACTTATCACTGAAGAGTATCTTACCACTACAAGTATATTATCACTATAGAGTTTCTTATCACTATTTTATTTTTAGTATTTTCAATAGTATTTTCAATACCATTATATAATGATATGTACAAACGTGTAGATCCAGATGTGGATAACCGGGCTCTGGGGGAATATTAACCACATCATTTTCCAAAAATGGGGCAAAATATTAAAAAAAAATGTATATGCTCGTTTTCCTCTCATTCTTTCCCTACTTTAAAATTGGCTGCAGAACATTTATGCAGATTATTGCAGCTTCATCATCAGATTTTCCAAAGGGTTAAATTGACCGTTACTTTAATAATAGTATAAGATGTGCCTAAAGAGCTATGACATCTCCTTTAAGGTACGGTGGATAAGGTGGTTTATTGTGAAGAAAGACGGTTGTACTCTGTAAAGAGTAGAAAATGAAATATACCTAGTAAATAGTAAACAATAAAGTATATTGGTATAAATCAATCGTCGACCTAGGATTAAACTTTGACTTTTGACTTTTGATTTACTTTATTTTACAGAGTTCCTAAACATGAGTTTACTGACTCTAACATAATTATAAATTGATTATCTTTAGATACTTTACTGTTATTTTTATTATTATAGTGGTGTTGAAAAAGAGCTTAAAAACTATACTGCGGCTGTAGGCAGGTTATTATTCCTTCCGGAGGACTATCTTGGGTTTTTTAAATTTAAATTTATCGTTTTCGCTATTTTTGGAAAGTGAATTTATTGTTGGATTAGTGTGGCTGGAAAGGCCGGCAGAAAATTTGGTTGCTTGGGAAACAATTAAGTCCTTTATCAACGGAATGTTGGTGTCTTTATGGATAGAAGAAATTCTAATCCATTTAGGTGCATTTAAAGCAAGTCTAATGGCTTTATTTTGAAATAATTGAATCTTTTGTATTAGACTTGGAGCGGCGTGCCCCCAAATGGGGCATCCGTAAGTGAAACCTGGTCTTATTGTTGTTTTATAAAGAAGTAATTTATTATCCGTTGATAAACGACTTTTCTTTCCCATCATTGGATAAAGTGATGCGAGACATTTATTTGCTGCTGTTATTTTACTAGTTATATGTTTCTTCCAGGTGAGCTTGGAGTCAAGCGTTACACCTAGGTATTTAATTGACTTTTCCCATGGAACCTTTTCCCCAAACAGTTTAATGAATAGGGGCCGTGTCTTTGAGAAAACGGTCGCGGCGCTTTTAGATAGGGTTTATTGAAATTCTCCACTTTTTGCACCACTCTTCAGTTAGAGTGGCCTGTCTCTGAACACGCTTTGTGGCGATGCTCTCGACTGTTGAACTAGACATGATGTTAGTGTCATCCGCAAATTGAGTGATTTGAATGTTGTGGTCAATGGGTTTAGGAATGTCACTAGAGTAGATGTTATACAAGGATGGAGAGAGTTGACTGCCTTGAGGGACCCCAGCTGATAAGGGGCGAGTTGTGGAGAAGACGTTTTCTGACTTGACTTTAAAGCATCTATCTCTCAGGTAGCTAGCTATTAATTGCGTAAGTCTCAAAGGATACCCGAGAGCGTTCATTTTATATAAAAGGCCGTTGTGCCAGACTTTATCGAAGGCTTTACTTACGTCGAGTGAGAGGATTACCGTTTTTTTCTAGTATTAAAACCCTCCGTGATGTGTTCCACAACACGCAGGAGTTGGTGAGAGGTGGAATGACCTGCTCTGAAACCATGTTGGAAGTCTGGCAAGAATTTACTGTCCTGAGTGAATGAGTTTAATCTTGATAGTATAACTTTTTCCAGGATTTTACCTAGGCAAGGAAGGAGGCTAATAGGCCGATGATTCTCCGTTAATAGTGGGTCCTTGCCTGGTTTGGGAATTAAAATTACGTCAGCTTCTTTAAAATCCTTTGGAAAGCAACGTAATCTCAGCGACGCGTTGCAGATGGCTGTAATAGCGCAGATGCCTTTCTTTGGCAGATATTTTAAGATTTTATTTGAGATGCCGTCAGGACCGGCTGCTTTTTTTTTCTCTAATTTTTTAATTATGTTGTTTATTTCCTTAGGAGTTGTGAAACTGATTGGAGGGTCTTCAGGATCTAGACTTAAGATTGATTCTACTTTTGAATCCACCTTTGCTACGAAGGCTGGGTCGTCGTAGTCTGTATTGGGAGAGAATTGACTTTGAAGGCTATCTGCGAAGGCTTCAGCCTTGTCTGCAGCGGAGTATACTAATCCGTTGGGGCCTTTAATCGGAGAGATTTTAGTTTTTGGGCGTCTGAGTGCTTTAGAGAGCTTCCAGTACGCTGCTCTATCGTCTTCGAGAGTTGAGATGAAGTCGTGCCATCGCTCGTTGCGGAATTTGCTGAGGGCCTCACGTACTTCTCTGTTTAGTCTATTAAAATGATGCTTTACTATTGGATTGCAAGATCTCTGCCACTCTTTCCTAACAAGATTTTTTTCCCTAATAAGATCTTTGATCTCTTCGGGTATTCCATGTCGTGTGGTGTCGGTAGGAATCTCAACGGACGCCTCGTTGATGCATGATTTTAATGTTTTAATTAAGGCGGAGGTAGCAGCGTTAAGAGTGGTTTCGTCGGGAATTGATGTGGGAATTGTTATATTTTTATTCATTAGTTCGTTGAGTTTATTCCATTCAATTTTAGTTGGTAGAGGATTAACGGGGACCAGAGGATTAGAGCCTCCTGTTAGAGAGAAGAGAACTGGATCGTGGTCAGATGAAAGTTCGTTAAGTACTCGGAGGGAGTGCAGATGGCTGTATTTTTAAGAATGATGATGTCAATCACGTCCGGATTACCGGTATGGTGATGAATCGTTGGTCTATCTGGAGCATCGACTACGATAGGATGGGTACTCGCGTAATTTGCGAGTACGTTACCTTTGGTGTTATTTTTTAGGCTGTGCCACGATCCGTGCTTTGCGTTCATGTCCCCAGCTATTATAGTGGGGACATTTTCAGACAAGAGATTGTCTAATTCTGCTGGAATTAATTTGCGGGTAGGGGGTGAGTAGACAGAAATAAATTTAAGTGGTCCGGAAGAGGTATTGATTATTACCGAGGTGGATTCAATGTTACTACTAGAGAATGAATGTGCTAGACGGTGGTCAATATTATTTTTAACCAAGATGGCGGTTCCGCCTCCTCTGTTGGCTAGTCTGTCGTCACGGTAAGTTACGTAATTAGGTATTCTGAAGTTCCTGGAAGTCTTGAGCCAGGTCTCGTTTATGAGGAATACTTCAATACTATAATCGTGAAGGAATTCAATTATTTCCTCCTTGTGAGCTAGGATTGAGCCATTGGCGTTCCAAAAGGCCGTCTGTAGGTTGATTAATTTAAAATTTTGTCTAGACATTGTGATTTCTTATCAGGGCTTGAATTTTTGCCAGCTCTTTGGTGGCATGTTGAATAGTAAATTGAAGCGCCGTCGCTTGTTAAATAAGTGCCTGGACATGTACGGGGTCCAGGAGTCGTGGAGGAGAGTCGGGAGAGGAGTCTTGGGGAGTAGGTTTCGGATCGGGCTGGCGCTCTAATCTGTGTTGTTGGCTACTGCCCTGTGTGATGGGCGCCCTTTGTAGGATTAAACTGTCTTGGGCAAAAGAGGTTGAATAAGTGGGCGATACCGTGCGATTCGTGGCGCTACAGCTGATGTGGAAGGCTGATGTGACGTGCTGACAACGATACCGTGCGATTCGTGGCGCTACAGCTGATGTGGAAGGTTGATGTGACATGCTGACAACGATACCGTGCGATTCGTGGCGCTACAGCTGATGTGGAAGGTTGATGTGACGTGCTGACAACGATACCGTGCGATTCGTGGCGCTACAGCTGTTTTTTTTTTTTTCATTTTCTAGATTCTTATATTCCATGAAGTGGTGAATCATTTAAATTTACTGAATTTAAAGTTAATGTTCTTTATACAAATAGAACGGCGTCATATGCGCCTCACAATTTTTACCTCATATGGGTTTATTCAAATATTACCTGGCTTTTATAGACTTAGAGGCCTTGTATTTTCTCGGTAGGGAAAAAATTTGTTACCTAAAAACCCTACTAAAATTGCATGTATCATCATCCAGCATCAGCACCAGCGGCGACCTACAGCGGCCATATACTACATACGTGTCTGTTTGTGTTGTGTTGGGAATGGGAGGGAAATTTTGGCTGCGCCCTTTTGTTGGAGTCCTTCCGCATTTGCCGTTGGGAGTAAGGAAAATCGCAGAAAACCTTACCCAGGAAGGAGCGGCCGAACGTCAACTTGAAACGTTTGCGGCCTTCAGTAACATCGGTATATGATGTCCTGCATTTTTGAGATGTGTGTGTGTGTGTCTGTTTTTATGTTAATATATACTTATGGGAAGATAGAAAATAAACATACATATACATACAAATTATAAAATATTATATAAATATATAAATAGATATATAAACATTATATATTTGGGAAGAAGGTCGGGAGTTTAGGAAATACCTACTGCTCGCTATTCGTCCGCGTCTAGTTCTGGTATGTGCCATATGTGGTCATGGTCCATGAGGATGTGTTTTGGTAGTCTATGTGTGTATCTGAATGTCAGGTCGCTCGGAGCATTGTATTGTCCTATGTCTCGTATTAGTTGATTTTTACTAAGTGTGAGTGATTTGTAAAAGCGTTCAGTCAGTCTGTGTGTGAATTCGTATAGAGTTGGAATTTGTTCTCGTTCGTGTAATCTCTTCAAGTTTGTTCTGAGTCTCGTGTTGTATGTGATTTTAATGCAGAGATTTTGAAGTGTCTGTAGATTCTTGTGGTCTGTGTGTGAGATGCTGCTCCATACGGGAATCGCATAAGAGAGTACCGGACGAATGAGCGAGTAGTAGATGAGGAGTTTGGTTTTGGGAAGTAGCGGACTCCGTCTATTGAAAATTGGCTTCATCATGCCGATCGCTTGTCGCGTGCGCGCGTGCATTTTCGCTTGGTGAGATTTCCAGTTGAGGCGGGAGTCCATGGTCAGGCCGAGATATGTAACTTCATCTTTCCATTCAATGCTGTGTCCTCCCATTTCGATGTTGAAGTCAGGTTTTCTATTTATACGTTTTCTCGTAAACATGATGGCTTCGGTTTTCGCCTCGTTCAGTTTCAGGCGCCATTTCTTGTAATACTCTACGAGCGCGTCGAGCGCTCTCTGTAGGTAAATCGCGGCCATGTTCGCTTTCAGCGAAGAAACGTATAGTTTGACGTCATCTGCGTAGATAGACAGATTGCATCTCTCGTCTCGGGGGATGTCGTAGGTGAATAGAATGAAGAGAAATGGTCCCAGTAAACTTCCTTGCGGCACGCCTTTTGGAATCTCACGCATTGAAGATAGCACGTTCCTTATGAACACTCTGAACGATCTATTCTTTAGGTATTCCTGTATCAGTCTCGTTAGGTATATGGGCGTGTTAGTGCGGTGCAGCTTATGCACGAGCCCGTCAATCCATACGGTGTCGAATGCCTTCTCTAGGTCGATGAGCGCAGCGGCGGTGAAGCGATGTTCGTTAAATTTTCTTGCTATAAATTCCGCTACTCTGGTGAGTTGATGGGTCGTGGAGTGCCTCTTTCTGAAGCCGAACTGCTCGTCTGGCAAAGTCTTGTTGTCGTCGTGGTGTGGTACAAGCCTGTTGAGTATAATTTGTTCAAATACCTTGCTCAGCGTAGATAATAGGCTAATCGGCCGGTAACTTGTCGGTTGCGTTCTATCTTTATTCGGCTTTGCGAAAGGCAGCACGGTCGCCGATTTCCAAATCTGGGGGAAATGCCCGGTCATGAGGCAGGCATTGAACAATTTTGTTGTGTAGATGATGGCTTTTTGAGGAAGATGTTTGAGTAGAATGTTGTGTATTTGATCGCTTCCCGGCGCCTTGTTCGTTCTGAGTCGCTTGATTGTGACCGCAATCTCGCTCGGCGTTGTGAAATGAATATCTTCAGCGTTTGTCTGCTCCGCTTCGTTCAAATCTCGTAGAGAGTCAGCTACGATCCGGTCCGTAGCCGGGTCGGAAAGGCCGTCTGTAGCGGCGTAAGCTCTCTCGAACCCGTCGGCGAGTGTTTCAGCTTTTTCTTGTAGCGAAAGCGCCGTCCCGGGGCCGTTCGATTTCTGTAGCGGGGGAATTGTGTAATCTTTATGTCTCAGCGCGTTCGCCATTTTCCATAGGGAATTATCCTTCGGCGTGAGCGACGCAACTTTTTTGTCCCAAAGTTCGCGCTTGAGTTCTGCGATTTCGGTCTTGATTTCCCTCTGCAGGCAGTTGTACGCTGTCTTGAAGTATTCGTCACGCGTGCGGTGGTACATGCGTCGCAGGCGATTTTTGTCCTTGATGAGCGATAAAACGTGTTCGGGAAGCTTGATCGTGTATGAATGTATTTCTTTGAGAGGAATGTGTGTGTCTTGTGCTGTTTGAAGAATCTCTGTGAGAGTGCTTGTAGCTTCGTCGATTTCTTGTGGCGAGCGCAGAGTTCCCGAAGTGAGATGAATTCGTTCGTTGACTTCTTTTTTGAATCCTTCCCAGTTCGCATCCTTGTAATTTCGCTGTTTTCTGGGGGTCCTTGAAGTTGTGCCGCCTATAGTAAAGCTCACGGGCAGGTGGTCCGAAGACAGTTCGTCTAGTGTGCGCAGTGGAGATATTGTCTTGACATTTTTCTCGAGTACTATGTCCAGTGTACTCGGATATCTAGATCGTTGCGAGTAGTACGTAGGTCTGTCGGGCGCCATTATCGAATAGGTATTTGTCTGCATGTGTGTAAAGAGCGTATTTCCGTTCGCATTTCCTCTGTAGTTATTCCAATAGTTGTGTTTGGCGTTCAAGTCGCCTCCCATCACAACAATCGGTCCCAGATTGAGCAATTTATTGAGATCTTCTCTCACTAGGTTGTGTTGGGTGCAGTATACGGAGATGATGGTATGCGCTCTACCCTCTATGGTGACTTCGATAATCGTGGCTTCAGCGTGCTTCAACTTCGGAGTAGGTATTCTTGTGGACGTCATAGATTGCCGAACGAATATTGCGGTTCCTCCGCCTGATCTTCCTTGTCGATCGTCACGATAAATCTCGAAACCTTGCACTCTCAGCGGTACGCTTGGATTCAAGTGAGATTCTGATAGGAGAATAATGTCGGTGTGTAATTCGTTTGCCAAAGCGAGCAGTTCGTCTGTCTTGTTGCGCACGCTAAATGCGTTCCATACGAGGACTTTCACCGTCTCGGTATTAGGCATCGAGGGTGTCTAGGAGCTCAATCAGGATGACGAGCTTGTCTGCTCTTGTTGCGCAGCGGGCGAGCTGTGATCGCATCCTCAGGAGGCCTTGGAGCAGGGCCATCAGGTCCAGGTTGTCATCTGAAGAGGTGGGCGCGCGCACGGGCTCCTGCTGTGGGCGTGGCTGTGGGGGCGGCGCGGTCTCGCGCTGCTCTTGGGCGGGGGCGGTGCCTCCGGCTACGTTGGCCCATGTGCGTCCATCCGTCCTCGGCTGAGGAGGTGGCCTGCTCGGGTTCTGTTCTGCCGGCGGGCGTTGGGCCCTTCTGGCAGGTCGCTGCTGTATTGAGGCGACGTACGCTACCCGCTTGGGGCAGCCTCGGTAATTGGCGGGATGCGGGCCTGAGCAGTTGCAGCATGCGGCGGGCTCATCTCTCGTCTTCTTGGGGCATTCTGCCGAAGCATGCTCCAGTAAGCATTTTACGCACCTTGCTGTGTGCGAGCAGTTTCGGGACCCATGCCCGAAGTCTTGACATCTGTAGCACTGAGTGCCGTGTTGAAGGTGGTTGCTCCTGTGCTTCTGGAGTCGAATTCGGCAGTGGCACAGGTATTTGACGGCCGCGCGCAGCTGTCCCATGTTGACTTCCTTATTGAAGTGCGCTAAGTATATGGGATATTCTATTGAGGCGGTCATCTTGACCACCTTCACTGCTGGGAATCCCTGCGATTCCAGGTCTGCCTTGATATCTTCCACTTCTACGAGCGGCAGGCCCTTGATGACGGCCTTTTTCATCTTTTCTGCTTCGGCCGTGAATGTATGGAAGCCGCGAGCCTCCGCCCGCAGTCCATTGGTGAGGGCGCGATGGTCCTCCATCGTGCGCACGAAGATGTTGGCCGTGCCGCCCCTGTTATACCTGAAAGTAAAATGCTTACCAGCTCCCAGGTGTCCTTGCACCGCAGCTGTGATCTGCGCGTGCGTCATGTTTCCCAGGGTCATCACAACCGGGGGAACGCGGTCTCTCCTGCCGGTACCTGCGGGAGAGAAATTATTATTAGTATTGGCACGCTTTATACGCGGCGCGCCGGCGCCTTCGCTTACCTCGGGCAACTCATCAAATCGGTTGCCACACTGGAGCGGTTGTGGTCCCCGTGGGGACATGGGCCTCTTCACGGGGTTGGACGGCCTCGTCCAGCCTCCATCCTGGGGGGCAGCCGTCTCCATCGGCTGCTGCGGTCTCGGGGGCGCCACGTAGGCCGACGCTGGGCCTATCGGGGGGCGCGTGGGGGCAGGACTGGGTCCTGCTGCCCAGGATGGGCCTGCTACGGGCTCCGTCATCTCGGTGGCGTCGGGCGTCGTGGGAGCCGTGGTGGTGGATGGTCTCCGGGTCCTTGGGTCCTCGGGGCGGGGCTGTGGTGCGGGGACCGTATAGCGCACGGTCCCGGTCTTCTTACGCAGCGCGATTTGGTGAGCGCCGGGCGGTACCACGACCGGGGAGTCCTCGTGGTCTTCAGGTAGCATCCTCGTCGGGAACATCTTGACATGCGGAAGTCTGTGTCTCCTCTTAAAAAGAGAGCACGTCTCGGGTGCTTGCGGGCGGTTTGTAGGGGCCAGCGTGGATTTTTATGTTGAGTAATACTTTGCGTGAAAAGTGTTGCCTTGAGAAAGGCAGTTGGGGGGCGCGAGCGCCTGCTCAGTGGGCCGGCGGGATTCCTCCGGCCGGCAAAAGTAGCGGGGCCTGGCTGAGTACACAAGCCAGACAAAAACGATTCTGTGGTTGTGTCACAAACCACAAAACTCCTCTCAATCTATCTATATCGGCGCTACAGCTGATTTGGAAGGTTGATGTGACGTGCTGACAACGATACCGTGCGATTCGTGGCGCTACAGCTGATGTGGAAGGCTGATGTGACGTGCTGACAACTGCAGCGGGAACCAGTCTCCCCTCGAGAGAACCACAGCCAGAACCGGAGCCTTCTCATCCATGTACTGGTGCAGATTCAACGGATGTCCTTCGATATCCAAACTCAAAGGTTATTTAAAATAATAACTATACTGCTGCCAGCCGTCTGGAGCCAGTGAGACAATGGCTTCCCCATGCCGGGTATATTGTGATTCTGAACGTAGTGGGGATGGGAAGGAGGTGAGGAAGGGGAAGGTGGGGAGGAACCTGGCTATTCATATCTGGTCACCCAACACGGCTAAAGCCATTTCAAGCAACGTTTCAATTCTGAATGGTGGTCTAACACCAGGGCTATACTGACAAAATGTGATACTGACAAGATGCAATATTTAAATATTACTTTAAATGAGTAAATTGTGAAATAATTATGGGATTCAAACCCGTGACCTGCGGCTTGCTAGTCCCCTCGACAACGGACGCTGTTTAGCAAATTTAGCCAAACTTGTCATGTTTTGTAATTTTATTTTTATTTGTACTATAGTCTGACCAATCAAGTAATCCAGAACTTGAAAACATTAAATAATCGCAACTATTTGTATTGTTTACTTGTTTTAGCAGTGATACAATTCCTACCGAAATATAGGTTGACCTACCGATATTCATATTTAAATAACTCAAATTTATTACTGTTCTATAATAATCATCATACACAAGGATAAATAATAAATCAAAATACATTTATATATGTATAAATAAGCATCGTACAAAAGGATGTAATTTTATGGTTCAAGGCTGTTCATAAAATACATATGTATAAATAAAATATTGTAAACCAGAGATACACAATAATCGTATGTTACATAACATTACTTGTTATAAAGCAAATGTTAAAATTAAAATGTCACATACATTATAAATTCTTAATTATAAACCAAAGATACACAATAATCATATGTTACTTAACATTCTCAATTATAAAGCAAATGCACAAATTTGAAATAATAAATCGTGTTTTTACGGTACGTTCCAAAATGTAAGACCACAACTCAGAATCGAAACGTTGCTGTAAATGGTTTGGTGACTAGATGTTAGTAGCCAGGTGCTTCCCCACCTTCCTCTCCCCCATCTGCTCCCCTCCCCGCTCCCTTCCGTCTCACAATATACCCCAATTGGGTATGCCATAGTATCACTGACTCCAGACGGTCGGGAGCTGTTGGGACTCTTGGGTGGTATTTGTACTTGGTGTTAAAGGAATCTATTGCGTACATTGATGTATTATTATGTTAAGTCTATGATTGCGTACTAATATCTCGTTAGAACACGATAAGCGGTGAGCGTTGGAGGTAAAAAAGTGTAACCAATATTTTAGCTTCATGTCTCATCTAAATGTAGTAAATTAATTTGTATACCGTCATTAGAATTTGTCAAATTGTTAAGATCGGTGCGGCGGTGTTATTAATTTTGTCAGTTGAAAATTATTAATATTAATTACTAATATAATAATTTGAAGTTGAATGTGATGAATTTAAACAGCTAGAGCAACCTTTTGTGGATTTTGTTGATTCGAATCTTTCTTGGGAGCATTTCATTTTTCTAAAAGTGGATTATATTTTATAGTTTAGAACGACTCAAAGTTTCACGTAAAATGCATGACCAGGTAGGTAATTCATTATTACCAAGACTTGCGATAAATGTTTCCAAAGTATGGTTTCGTTCAGGGGATTATTATTACTCGCGAATAGTGTACCTTTATTATTGTTATCTTGAACAAATACGTCATACCCGCATTCTTTAGGTATACATTTCGTGGAACGTCATACAGTGCAATCAATGTTAATCCGGTCGTCCATCATGTTTCGAAGTTCAATTTAAATCGTTAGATTTTCAACAAGTAGAAAAACACTATCTTGTGAGTCAATTGCCTTTTGAGTTTGTTAGCAAAAAAAACACAAACTTATGAATTATGGCGCCAAGTCACAATATCACATTTTATTTGTTTAAAACAAGAACAGCTAAACTTTTAACACAGATACTTTGCAGTGTTATATTTTTATTATTTTGGTTGAATAACTACAAGAAAAGAGTATTTTGTAAATGATGTGTGGTAATATCTCTTGACCACTGAATATTGAAAGGAACAGATGGCAAGGACAGCACACCGGGGTGATAGTCAAAAGAGTTAGGCCTCTTATGCATGCATCTTTGTAAATGATGTGTGGTAATATCTCTTGACCACTGAATATTGAAAGGAACAGGTGGCAAGGACAGTACACCGGGGTGATAGTCAAAAGAGTTAGGCCTCTTATGCATGCATCTTTGTAAATGATGTGTGGTAATATCTCTTGACCACTGAATATTTAAAGGAACAGATGGCAAGGACAGCACACCGGGGTGATAGTCAAAAGAGTTAGGCCTCTTATGCATGCATCTTTGTAAATGATGTGTGGTAATATCTCTTGACCACTGAATATTGAAAGGAACAGGTGGCAAGGACAGTACACCGGGGTGATAGTCAAAAGAGTTAGGCCTCTTATGCATGCATCTTTGTAAATGATGTGTGGTAATATCTCTTGACCACTGAATATTTAAAGGAACAGATGGCAAGGACAGCACACCGGGGTGATAGTCAAAAGAGTTAGGCCTCTTATGCATGCATCTTTGATTGTTTTAAAATGCTTAACTCATTTTCGCCAATTTGTGTCTTGGCTCCCTTATATATATATATACATGGCGTCCGGAAACTCGTAGTACAAGCCGGAAACTGGAGAATGTATACCACACGGGGAACCCAAATAAACATAAAGTTTTTTGATTTGAGCATTTTTATAAAAAAAAAAAAAAACTAAAAAATATATTTTTCGGCTATTTCAGGGTTCAAATTTTTTCGTCATTATTTGTTTTACTTTTAAATTTTTAAATAGTTTTAATTAGTTGGGTACTTTGATCTTCAGTAATAATTTATAAGAATTTGATCAAAAAAAAATCAACTTCTGACTCGATTTACTCGAAAACGAAAGCTCAAATCAAAAAAAAATTATACTACAAAATCGACTCCAAATGTGATGTAGATTCACCAGTTTCCCGCTTGTACTACGAGTTTCCGGACACCAATACAGTTGGATTTTAAATAACTTTTGAAACTATTTTAAGGCGATGCACTACGTCGTGTAGTATTTTAAATCGAGCCGCTATCAATAACAACCCTTACGTAGATGGTGATAAGGTTTAAATTCCCGCTTAACACCATCCGCCTGTTTTGATTTATGCAAGAAAAAAACATGGCCAAAAAGTGCCTTTTATTTTATTTTGTGGATTTTCAGGCATAAATATTTAAATGTTTTTCAATAATTTTATTAATAACTTAATTTTCCACATTCTACAATAAAACCATAACCGAAAATGGGTTTGTAAGTAGGAGATTTTGAACTTTAAAGCAGTTTTCATAGGCCTTATACATTATTTTTTTCTGGGCTTATAAAAAGACTAATCTAAAAAATACTCGATTATTTCTAAGGCCATGATATATTCTACTAGCAGTATTTAATTAAAGCATCTGAAACATTTCTAGGCGACCAAATTTTCAAACCAAAAACACATGATTTTGCATTACTACGTATGGCATCGCCTTAAAGCATAATTTCACATTTACGTGATATTTAGGTTGTTCTTGTGATAACAATTCACCCTAACTTGCCGGAAAATAATATTTATTCGTAAATGAAGAATAGCTAATATAGCTAATTGTGTATTTAGGGACGCGGTTTGAAGGAACTGACCGAGGCTGTTGTCCACAAGGCACATAAAGAGAGCGGACTTATGAAGTCTTTTTAATTTAAATATTGAAGACAATATTAGCGATTTCTAAACGAAACTCTAAAACAGAAGTTCGTTTAGAAATCGCTAATATTGTCATCAATATTTAAATATGACAATTTGAGGTTTTACTCAATAAAAGTTATTCCAAAAATAAAAAATAAAAAAACTTTTTAATTTAGTTCACTGAACATATTTTTCAGAAGAAGAAGCCGCACCCAACCAATGAATAACTATGTACCTGCCTCACTTTTAGCAAGTCTGGTGGAATTAGAAATAGTCCTTTTAAACACCAAACCAATGAATAACCATGTAGCTGCATCACTTTTAGCAAGTCTGGCGGAATTAGAAATAGTCCTTTCATTTTTACTGTTTCTGGACAAATATTCATAGTTCGGTGGCCGAGTGGACATCGCGTTTGGGTCCCACTCAGGCGTAGTGTGTTCAATTTCTCGGCTGGCTAAGTCCTCCATCACAACACAAGCAACATTTTCAGCTTACTGTGGTGGTAGTAGGATATTTTCAAATATTGTCAGGTTATTCGTACACCGGGAATGTTTGTCTTTCTTTAAAAAAAAAAAAAATAAAATAAAATAATAATAATAATTGCATTATTTGAATAGCACGGTGCGGGAACGCAGTACAGACGGCATGAAATGTATTGAAGTAATATATCAGTGTTTGTTTCTGGAAACTTTTTAAGGTGATTGTATCGAACGCAATACGCAATGTTACCCGAAGGCCGCAAAGCAGCTTTCTGACCATGGGAGGAAAAGAAAGCTAGTATTTACCCGGCCGGCGAGTACTGAGCACAACGAGCGCTCGGACACAGTATTTACGTGGTATCCCCTCCCCGGCTGGAGAGCATTGGACACATCGCAAGCCGTGGACCCAGTATTTACGTGGTATCCCCTCCCCGGCTGGAGAGCATTGGACACATCGCAAGCCGTGGACCCAGTATTTACGTCGCATCCCCTATCCTTTGCCCAGGAGAAGCAACGCCAAACACTGAACAGCTTTGGTCAGCCAATCAGCGCAAAGCCACTATAATGCTAGAAATATTTCTCTTTTCATACATAATTGCGCAAATTAATGTTAGATTTGCGTGAGTCTCGCCGCCATAATGCAAAATAAAAATATACAGGTTGAAAGGCTGGACTCGCGTCTATGTTGTAAAGTAATATTGAAATATGTAAACATTAATATTAAGTAGTTATAAGGATTTCCTCACACCAATGTCGGTCTGAGGACCCACTGATTCATATTGTACAATTTATTATAAAAACATTAAAAATGCTAGGGAAAAACAGTTTTCATGAGATGAAGCGGCGTAAAGAGTACTATTGAATAAATAATTTTAATATTGACTATTAAAGTCATATGAAAACACACGAAGCTGCACAAAAATGCACTTCGTTTACGCGGGGCGTTTCAGACGCGCGCACACCGATGTGTGCACGCCCCCGCTAGTCCTGTACAGGGTGTATCGGCACTAACCCGACAAACTTTAACCAGCTATTCCTTAGCACATTTGGAGTAAAAAATGTTATGTGCACTTTGCTGTCCGGTAACGTTTTTTTTAATAAAAAATTAATTAAACATATTTTCACCACATGTCACCACTGTTTTATCCTTTGTCAAAATTTGAAAGCAACATCGCAACTCTCGCGTGTTGCTGCGAACGAAGCCCGTATTACATAATCCAGTACCAGAAAAGAAATATTTTATTTAACAATAATGATTATTCACATTTTTCGTATGCGAATCACTGATTGTCTTCTTGTATTGTACACATCAGTTTTATTTTTGTATCTAAATTGTTTCACCTCTGGAATGCTTTGGTTTCACCTCTTACGCGTTTCACGTATTAAATAGTCTAATTTTGAAACTAAGAAACTAATTAGTAGATTTCCTGAATTTATAATCGAAGTCCAATAATTCTGAGCACTTTTAAAAACAATTTTCCTCACTTAGGTACTTATCAATTATAATAATTGGATTATTTGAACAGCGCCGTTGTTTTTTAAATCACCGTAAGTGCTCTGTCAAAATGTTACTTGCTAGGCTATCCTACAACGTATATTTTTTAATAAATTTAGTTATTTACAACTTCGCGGAATGTGATTTATGAATATTATTGCTTATGTTAAAAGCCTTCCAGAATTACCGGAATATAACGAGCAGCTTGACACACTTAAGTTTATTTCCACTAATTTGAAGGTACAAAGAATGTATAGTTTTAAAAACAATCCCGATGAATCAAAAAACGGTTCATATAAAACTGCTGCGCAACACACTGAGACAAAGGAAAGCACTCACACAAACGTCATGACTGCATTGGATTGACCACCTGCAAATGAATGCTGCCAGATTGCTAATTTATTTAAACAATAATTATTAAATTTTATTTAAAATATCGCAATTTTTTTAAAAAATCGACAATAAATTACAACTATAATTTAAAAAAAATATTCTTAACCCCACGCTTTTTCGTAATTGATTAATTAATTCAGAATTTAAACGTTGCTTGAAATGACTAGCCGTATTTGGTGACCAGATCTGAATATCCAGGTTCAGAATTTAAACGTTGCTTGAAATGACTAGCCGTATTTGGTGACCAGATCTGAATATCCAGGTTTAGAATTTAAACGTTGCTTGAAATGACTAGCCGTATTTGGTGACCAGATCTGAATATCCAGGTTCAGAATTTAAACGTTGCTTGAAATGACTAGCCGTATTTGGTGACCAGATCTGAATATCCAGGTTTAGAATTTAAACGTTGCTTGAAATGACTAGCCGTATTTGGTGACCAGATCTGAATATCCAGGTTCAGAATTTAAACGTTGCTTGAAATGACTAGCCGTATTTGGTGACCAGATCTGAATATCCAGGTTTAGAATTTAAACGTTACTTGAAATGACTAGCCGTATTTGGTGACCAGATCTGAATATCCAGGTTCAGAATTTAAACGTTGCTTGAAATGACTAGCCGTATTTGGTGACCAGATCTGAATATCCAGGTTTAGAATTTAAACGTTGCTTGAAATGACTAGCCGTATTTGGTGACCAGATCTGAATATCCAGGTACTTCCTCACCTTCCACTCCTTCCCTTAGCCATAAAACTTACCCCAATTCAACATAAAAATTGTTTAAATTATCGGATGTAATGAAATGCATAATAATTAGACCCCAAAATACTTAATTATTCAGGGAAATAAACCCCTGAGTCATCAGTTGGAAATACCAACGACATTAAGTGAAATTAACAATGCAATAATCCTATTATTGCATTGTTTAAAATTTCACTTAATTATTAGCATTAGCAAATAATATTGGGATTAGCAAATAATAATTTACGACAATTTACTCGGAAATCAATAAAGCCAGAATAATAAAAAAAGAAAGTTATCACTTACGTCGTCTGTAAGTGGCTTTACCAAAGTTTGATAATGCCGTCAGAAGGTGAAACAGCTGTCACGCGTAATAATAATTACAACTAGCAGAACTTGTTTATAAACACACTGTTTTTATAAATTTTTTAATAAGACTGTTAAAATAAAAAAAATCTCTAAATTGAAATGGAGTTCTACAAACTAAACTTAAAATCAAATAAATTTATTGCGAAGGTTCAAAGTACTGTACTGTAATATTATATTAAATAATTTTTACGTGTTTAATTATTGTTTAAAGTCAGATTAAAGCGATTAAAAAACCCACCTGGCAATTCTTATTCGAGTTTCGTTGTTTTTACGTATTGGCGCGCTTACAAGCATCAGTCGTCTCATTTTTAACCATTAATATTTAGTGTGTAGGAAAGAGAGAAGACGCTTTTCGACACACTTGTCGAAAAACTTGTTGAATGCCGACGGGCATACTCTTCTACAGATTTTATTAAATATTGATATGTAGGTAATATTGATGTGTAAATGAATGACATTGTGAGAATTTTACCAATAAATAATAAATGAAAATGCGGACATGTAGTTTATGTTAATTTTTTTATTGGAGCATTTGTTCGAAGTGACTACCATTATTTTCGATGCAAGCGTGTAGTCTTGTTATATTTTGATTATTTAAGTTTGCAGGATTTGCTTTAATTTCTGCAGCGGCTTCCATCACTCGTTCGAGCAGTTGCTCTCTTGAGGCTATTGGCTTAGCATACACTTTTTCCTTGAGAGCCCCCCACAGGTAGTAATCCAGGGGGGTCAGGTCGGGTGATCTTGGTGGCCAAGCAATGGCCGGACTTCCACGGCCTATCCAACGACCAGGAAACTCGACATCCAAGTAGTTCCGCACGGCAATCGAATAGTGTGGTGGGGCTCCATCGTGCTGGAACCACATTCTCCGTAGTAATTCGAGGTTCACATCTTCCAGAATCTCGCCCAGTTGCACTTGTAAGAACTCCAAATACATCGGTCCATTTAGTCTGGGAGGCAACTCGATTGGACCGAGTATTTGATTTCCCAGGATTCCTGCCCACATGTTGATGGAAAATCTGTCCTGGCTCGACGACTCCCGAACAAGCTTGGGGTTTTGTTCAGCCCAATGGTGCAAGTTGTGCACATTTAGCACTCCTGTTTTAGTGAACTGTGCTTCGTCGGTAAACAATATGTTTTTCATGAAGTCTGCATCTCTTATGACATTATGCAGCATTCTTCTGCAGTACACGACTCTGGAAAAGTGGTCATTCTCCATGAGGCCTTGGCAGCGCCTATAGTGAAAAGGTTTGAGCCCGTGCTTCTTCAGAACTCTCCATACCGCCATGTGTTCCCTGTGTCCTATCATCAGAGCGACCCGACGCACGGACAGCGTGGGGTCTTCGGTAATTAAGTTCAGGATTCTCTCCTCAACTGCCACAGGAACGATGTTGTGTCCTCCGCCGGCGCCTTCAATCCGTCCGATGCCACAGTCACGCAATTGTTGATACATCTGAAACAAAACAACAAATAACAACTGCTTTTATTATTCAGCTCAGTAATAATGTCAAATAAACAATCGCGGGCTTTTTCACTCATTTTATTTTTAAAGAACACTTATTTTAGGCACATATCAGAAAACTTACGTTTTCTCTTCATTTATTTCATTTTTTTATAGTAAAATGTATAACAAAGTGTTTTAAATTATAATTTTCTTAACTAGGTACGGTTGATATCTTGGATTCACAGGGGTGAAATTGAATTCAAGTAATTTAAATAATCCCATGGTGAGAAAGGGAGTGAATTCAATTGCAGTGAATGATGCATTTATTAGAGATTAAAATTAATTAACTTTTTAAAACGCCGTTTAGTGACCACTGAACACAAATCACCTAAAGTACAATTTACATTTTTAAAGTTGGTGGCCCCTTGTTATGTTTTTAATGTTCCCAGTTTAAATTTCAAAAGCGCTTTTTGGCATTATCAATGAATGTAAATAGTTTCAATAAACAATTGATAGGGTACAAACCTGGACAAAGGTAGCATGGTGTGGGACGCGTCTTCCAGGAAACCTCATGCGATACTCCCTTACGGCTGCTCGTGAATTTCCATTGCAAAATCCATAAACAAAAACAATATCTGCTTGCTCGGCAGGTGGATAATTGAGGGGCATATTTCAACAGTAAAAACTTAGATAACAAAACAAAAACGAAACTAGAAACTTGATGACATGCGAACTCCCAAAACAGCACTGACCACTGATACGAGACGGGGTGGCGGGAACCACACGGGACTTGAGACAGAATATGTGTGAAAGAGATGACAGTAGCGCGGCGTTGCCAATTATTTTACCCCTATACTGTGGGCAGTAGCGGAGTGTGGAAATTTTATTTATTTTTTGTTTTTAAAAGAAAAAAAATGTTACCGGACAGCAAAGTGTACATAACATTTTTTACTCCAAATGTGCTAAGGAATAGCTGGTTAAAGTTTGTCGGGTTAGTGCCGATACACCCTGTATATACCGCGCGTAAAGCGATCTCAAGTCTCTCTCTTCCGACATCTACTCTGACCGCTTCACTCTGGACTGCTTCTCCCGCTGGAACTACTACAACCGCCTTTGGGCCCGTTCCCACTTCCGTTTTCAAATCGGAGGCGTGTCCCGTTTTAAAAACGGATGGCCAATGGCCCTGTTCACACTACCGTTTTAAAAACGGACCATACTCTACGAAAAAAAATAATTGTCGATTCAACAAAAACATGTTATTTGCTCATTCTTCAGTAATGGTGCGCAATGAACGACGATGAAGCTCTTGTTGTCAAAGTTAAAGTTTTTTCTGGTGTTTAGGGTTGAATAACAGATGTTTTAACCCTGCAGAGCAGAAATATTTTATGATTACACCGGGTTAAATGAAGGGTGATTTCAAAATAATGCTTCAAATCCGAGTTTCTTCATTTGTTTTACTTTAAAATAGTTTTAATTAGTTGGGTACTTTGATCTTCAGTAATAATTTATAAGAATTTGATTAAAAAAAAAAAAAAAAAATCAACTTCAAACTCGATTTACTCGATAACGAAAGCTCAAATAAAAAAAAAATATACTACAAAATCGACTCCAAATGTGATGTAGATTCACCAGTTTCCCGCTTGTACTACGAGTTTCCGGACACCCTGTATAGCGCCGTTTTCACCATGAAAAATCACCTCAAGGGCGCTTAATGGCTTAAAAGAATGTCTATCACTTCCTTTAACCATCTACTGGAATGAGTTTCAGAGAACTTAACATATCAAAATACAAAATTGAGAAAGTGCATTTGTCCTGAAGAAAGGCTATCGATATTTTAAAGTAAGAAAACAATAACAACTCAAATATTTTTTATTATGTGTTTATTAAAATAATAAGCTCTTCCGTGCATCTCATTAAAGCTTTAAAATTTAAAAAAAGTAAACTTAAAAAAATAAAAATAACAATTTTGATGTACAAAAGTTGTGTACACCAAGTGTTTTGTTTTTATTTGGTTAAAGATAAAATATTACCATACTCTTTCTTCGACCAGTGGTATTAAATTTTCGGGATTTATTTCCTTATCCATTATTGTAGTTTTGATTTATTTACTTAACAAAATAACCAAATACAAGCACGCAGCGTGCCTGCTTCCTTGCGACAGGGAGCGGGCGGGGAGGGGTCGGGGTTTGGCGGGGACTCTGCCGGAACGACTGGACGACAAGTGTGAACAGCTCCATACAACACTATGAGCGAGCGTGTTCCGACACGATTTGAAAACGGACGCGCTGCGTAGGCGAGCCATCCGACAAAAAATGTCGGATCCGTTTTCAAATCGTGTCGGACAAGTGTGAACAGCTCCATACATCCACTACAGCCACTAGGGCATCCGTTTTGAAAACGGGACCCGCCCCCGATTTGAAAACGGAAGTGGGAACGGGCCCTTTGACTTCTGACCTCTCGCTTCCTTGGACTACCTACTGCTCTTTCCTTGGATACACGACATCACAGCAACCGGAAAAGGCCCTGAACATAAAGCAGCTCACCGACTAGAAGATTCAGCACCCCTTATTTACAGTCAATGTAAAGGACTTGCGTCTGATACAGTGATTTAATAGTTTTACAAATAAATATAGAAAGCAGGTAGAATATTAATAAGAGAATTGTTTTCAAATTCACTGTGTTTAATTAAATATTATAATTAATAGTGAGTGAAGTAAATAGAGCCCGGTGCGTGCTCGGCGCTACGAAGGGGAGCTACCGTTTTCTAGAACGGCACATCGCATCGTCAAGCGGATTAGCAACAGGTACCCGCACGCCCCACTGAGCGCTCGCTCGATTCTACCTACTGTTCTGGGTATACAAACATCGCTCGCGTCCCTCGCAGCAGCCCTTCGGGAGGGCGATTCCTTGAGGGGATTTTAATGAAGAGTGGAATAATATTTGCGGGGTGAGAGGAATGGGGTAACTGGCCACCCCCGTGCGACCTAACATATAAATACTATAGAACCCTCTAGTAATAGCAAAATTATGTTTTGTATTTGTTCCGTATTTTTGGCCGAATATAATCGGTGTATGGCCACAAAATCGACGTTGGACAAATAATTCCTTATGTTAAGTAAAATTTACCATACCTACTTATTTTTTTAAACGCGAGGTCTACTCCTGTTGACACATAAGTTGACGATAAGTAGTAACAGCTTTAATTAAAAATAAATTAAACAATTTCAAAGGCAATGAATATTATAAATTTCCCACCCTAATTGTTAGGGTGATTTTCTCCACTCAAGTCATTTGGTAACAACTCTAGCCGGTACCTATACCTATTGTGTAAAATGGTTTGCTAAAATATTATCGCTTTATTTACTAGTTACACTTCGGAAATATGTTGTTGTACCCATCGACCGAGTACTAGATATGTCGATGGCTGTGTCCCATCAAAAGTTAATTTTATTTTTGGAATAACTTATTATGAGTAAAACCTCAAATTGTAATATTTAATTATTGAAGATAATATTAGCTATTCCCAAACGAAAATTTAAAACAGAAAAATCTGAAAAAGATGCGGTCACACTAATTTTTCTGTTTCTAATTTACGTTTAGGAATAATAACTAACTAACCATCTAACCATCCCGCCGTTTCCCCGCAGTGGTAGGCAGAGAGGACGGACCGCCAAACAACTCGGTCTTGGCACACACTTCTTGCCTCATTCACATTCATACATCGTATCATACATACTCTTCTATTGTGCTGACTCTTGAGATGGACAGACTCAAATATCTGATTCACTTGGTCGTGCCATATCTCGACTTTTGCTACCATTCACATTTGCATCGTATTTTCTCCTTACACTCCTCTCTTCGCTCATTCGCTCTACATACCCAAACCATCTACACGTCTCTTTCTTGATCTTACTCATTACGCTTACATCAGCCTTGCACTCTTGGAGTTACCTGCATTTACCCATCTGTCAATATCTCTGTCAGCCTTCCCATCTCTCTAGAACAAGGCTGCCCAACCTTTTTAACAGTTGGGCGAAATTGACGATTTTGAATCACTGGCGGGCCACTGAATACTGACGGTTCCTATTTCCATGGGGAGGGGGGGTTGTTAGAGAATTTCTATAAAACATAATTCCCCACAAAAAAAATTCAAAATCAGTGCTCCCCACAAAATATTTGAAATCTATGGGGGGGGGGTTACGGAACATCGCTGAAAAAAAATTCCGCGCACCCAAAAACATCATATGTGATTCCCCACAACAATTTTTCGAATTCCATGGGGGGGGGGGGGTGGCTACAAGATTCCATTTCGGACGCAAAAAATATTATATCAAAAACCGGTGTATTTTTGTTTAAAAAGTAAGTTCAACAGGTTAAAGCCCAGCTACACTACTCGCGAAGTTGATCGAAGTTGACCTAATACGATAGTGTGGGCACGAACTTCGCTTCGCTTCGGGCATCTTCGCTTCGCTTGGCCCGACTTCCGATTGTTGTCGGTAAATGCGCCCGAGTCAAAGGACTCGAAGTTCGAACACGAAGTGTCTGTCCACACTACTCGGTTCACTTCAGTTCGCTTCGAGACGTCGTGTTTGGTGGTTGTGCATGCGCAGAGTCATGTGACTATACGTAATAAAATATGGCTTCTACACTGTGGTCACAGGACCTAATTTTTTTGTTTCTAGAAACACTCCAATCCGAGGCGGTTATTTGGGACCCAATTGAAAGGGACTATAAAGATAACTAACTAACCATCACGCCGTTTCCCCGCAGGGGTAGGCAGAGAGGACGGACCGCCAAACAACTCGGTCTTGGCACACACTCCTTGCCTCATTCACATTCATACATCGTCTCATACATACTCTTCTATTATTCTGACTCTTGACATGGCCCGACTCGAGTATCTGATTCACTTGATCGTGCCATGTCTTCCTCGGGCGTCCCCGACTTCTGCTACCATTCACATTTGCATCATATATCCTCCTTTTTTTAATATTTTTTTTATAGTGAATACCTCACAAGAGTCCCAACTGCTCCCGTCTGGAGCCAGTGAGACTATGGCATCCCCAATTGGGGGATGTTGTGAGGCTGAAGGTAAGTGGGGAAGGGAAAGAGGAAGGTGGGGAAGTACCTGGCTATTCAGATCTAGTCACTAAACACGGCTAAAGCCATTTGGAGCAACGTTTCAATTCTGAATGGTGGTCTTACACCAGGGCGATACTGGTAGTATCTTCCACTCTGGAACGTGCCGCAAATATACTATATATTATTTTAATTAATTAATTGTGAAATAACACAAATTAATCAAATAAAATTTATTTGCGCACGCCGGGTTCGAACCCGCGACCTTCGGAATGGCAGTCCAATGCGTTACCACTGGACTATGCCGGCCGTCACACTCCTATCTTCGCTCATTCGCTCTACATGCCCAAACCATCTAAGCGTCCCTTACTTAATCTTACTCATTACGCTTACATCAGCCTTGCACTCTTTGCGGATCTCCACATTCCTCACACGATCAAACATGGTTTTACCACACATACGCCCTTGAGGTGATTTTTCACAAAAACGGCGCTTTACAAATTATCCAATTATTATTATTATTATTATTATACGCCTCAGGGATCTCATTTCAACAGCATTTAATCTACTTTCATCCTTTATTTGCCACTTGAACGTCCATGTTGCCTAGTGCACGGACTCCGAGAGACTGAGCTACTCGCGAAGTTGCACGAGTGTGTGGGCACGCACTTCGGACTTCGGCTAACTTCGTCGAGGACTTCGTCGAAGCGCCGAAGCGAGTAGTGTAGCGGCCGCTTTAGATTTTTTCGTCGCTGATTCTCGTTCTGAGTAGCCTAAATAGCGATAAATCGCCTTCGTTGGCAACACTGGTGACCGCGCGGCAAGCTGCATTGTTTGTTTTACCGCGACACTTTTTCAAATTGGCGGGTTTTTTGAAAACGGTTCACGCGGGCCACTTATAATTCGCTCGCGGGCCACATTGTGGCCCGCGGGCCTGGGGTTGGGCAGCCTTGCTCTAGAACATACTTCCTAAATACACCAACTCCAAGTATTCCTCATTCACACCTATTTTATTTATTTTTTATAATATAATATTAATTACATTTTATGATTTTTACTGTCCAACTAGGAAGGATTCCCGTTTCAGGACAGCCAAATTTACAGGTTTCAAGTTATCCTAGACGAATACAGGATTTAAGACTAGCTAAAATAAGTAGGTATGTTAAAACAAAGATACATAAAAAAGATAATAATAATAACTATATCTCTCTCTTTCAAAAACCATGACTTAAGACTTACTTACATTCATCATTAACTCGTTATTCATACATACTTCGTTCATCCTAGACACGAGAGATTAATAGAATCGATACTATTGTCTTCAATAATTAAATATTACAATTTGAGATTTGAGTCTAGATTGCATTTAGTTAGGGTTGAATCATACATTAATATAGCAGCCAATAAAAATGTGACGTGAGAAAATGAAGACAATGTTGGTAGTTCTTTTTGAAGTATGATACAGTTAAATATGACCGATGGAGATAGGGACCCATTAGCTCAGTTGGTAGAGCGGTGTCCCGGCAAGACAAAGTCTTAGATGTGATCGTATCTTTTTCTGTTTCAAATTTTCGTTTATGAATCCCTCATATTGTGTTCAATAATTAAAAGTTAATTTATTCATTTTAATTATTTCCAGATATCATTGAACTTTTATTTGAGTTGTGATTTCAATCAATTGTTTATTAAAGTGATAAGTGATAAGCTATGTCACCTTCATGTATCTCTTTCGGTAAGTTTATCTCATTTATTTAGTTGTTTTGTACAGCAGTTTTTGTCAAAATGGCTCAAACTAAATAAATTAAAACTAAATGTAAATAAGACAAAATACATGCATATAGGCAGAACAAATACGCATGAGGAACCAAAGGTTTCTATAAATGGAGAAATCATAAAAAAAGTGGAAGAAATTAAATATCTAGGTGTTTCAAAATTGAATTTCTCAAAAAATGCAGACTATTCAATTAAAAAAATTGCAAAAAAAATATCATTTCTTGGTAGAATCAGAAACAAAGTAAATAAAGAAACATGCCAGATAATATACAATACAATTATATCACCACACCTTAATTACTGTTCAAGTATTCTTTTTCTCTGCAATAAAGAGAAAATGAAAAAATGCAAATACTGCAAAATAAAGCAATGCGAATAATACTTAAGCGCAACATATACACACGGATAAGAGACATGTTAAAGGAGCTGAATATTTTGACGGTGAAGCAAACTGTATATTTGAATGTACTTATTTTTATACATAAAATTAACATAGGGATGATGTCTAAGGAACTGAAAAGAAAAATAAATTACAATAACGAGATACACGGACACGGGACGAGAAATTCTAAGCAAATTAGATTGCCAACAAGAAAAAAAACAAGCACCCAAAAATGTCTGATGTACCAGGCCGTTCAACTCTATAACAAAATCCCGAAGGAAATTGCTGTGATAGAAAATATTAATAAGTTCAAAAATGAATTAAGAAAATATGTCTATCTCAATTATTAATGTTTCTTTTTTTGTGACATTATTGAAATATTTAAAGAAAGATTATGTTTGCCAAACAATGTACATGTTTATATAATTATAAAACTATTAGCACACACGAAGATGTGAGCTAACTTATGATTAATAAATAAATAAAATAAGTTTTATAAAATTTCAATGCAAGGGCGGTTTATAATATTATAATACATTTACCGATAGTAAATATACCTATATTTCTATAGGAGCTATTTACCTAAAAATACTCCAAAAATGCATACTTTGCAATGTTTATTATTTAACCTACATCAAAGTTGGTATCAAAAATAAAATACAAAAAGTTCTCTTTTCCGTCGAGAATCTATATGGAAAGATGACCTGCATGTAATCTGAACGAAAAAATGTAATGAAATTCAGATGAAATGTCTATTTAAAATCTAATTTTATTTTGTGATAAGAAAAATAGAAACTGTCGAAATTTGTTTCGAAAACAGCTGTTTTGCGGGGAATGCGGAATTTAACTCTTAACAAATTAGGACGGGTTGTTTTAAGTTCTGTGAAGGTTTTATTAAAGTACTTTCATCATTTCAGTTTTGTGAAACAACTGGCCAATAATGATATAACAACAGAACTTGAATAGGATTCGACCGGTCGGTGGCTGAGTTGACACCGCGTTTGGGTCCCAGCCAGGCGTAGTGCTTTCAATTCCTAGGCTGGCTAAGTCCTGCATCACAACACAAGCAACATTTTCCAAGAACTGTGGTGGTAGTAGTAGATTTTCAAATATTGTCAGGTTGTTCGTAACCCGGGAATGTTTGTCTTTCTTTAAAAAAAAGAACCTTCACAGAACTTGAAATTCCACTTTGAAATTTGATGTATTGTTCAAATTCTGCGAAACATCCCGACCTTAGTGTGGGTATCATTGAACTCCGTTAAATACCAATTAAGTACAAGCACAGCCATCCAACTTATTAGTTGTATTCCTTTTGTATTGTTTTAATAGATACATTATAATATCATCACTCGGGCGCTGAATTGCCAACATTTTACAGCTCATCGTATTCCTACATAATATGTTTAATTATAAAATCAATCAATCAATAAAATAAAATCACACAATCTTTAAGAATGTGTTAAAAATAAAAATGAAATCTATCTAAATATATTAATTTGGTTGAGAATAATTTGTTGCGGACACAAGCTTTGCTTCCCGCACGCCAGTTATGACTGCTACGACCCGAGGTACGTACCATCGCCATCGTGACGATGTTTTGTATGAAGCTCCTAGCATACATCGCTAAACCATCATTTCATAAATAATTTGTTGCGGACACAAGCTTTGCTTCCCGCACGCCAGTTATGACTGCTACGACCCGAGGTACGTACCATCGCCATCGTGACGATGTTTTGTATGAAGCTCCTAGCATACATCGCTAAACCATCATTTCATAAATAATTTGTTGCGGACACAAGCTTTGCTTCCCGCACGCCAGTTATGACTGCTACAACCCGAGGTACGTACCATCGCCATCGTGACGATGTTTTGTATGAAGCTCCTAGCATACATCGCTAAACCATCATTTCATAAATAATTTGTTGCGGACACAAGCTTTGCTTCCCGCACGCCAGTTATGACTGCTACGACCCGAGGTACGTACCATCGCCATCGTGACGATGTTTTGTATGAAGCTCCTAGCATACATCGCTAAACCATCATTTCATAAATAATTTGTTGCGGACACAAGCTTTGCTTCCCGCACGCCAGTTATGACTGCTACAACCCGAGGTACGTACCATCGCCATCGTGACGATGTTTTGTATGAAGCTCCTAGCATACATCGCTAAACCATCATTTCATAAATAATTTGTTGCGGACACAAGCTTTGCTTCCCGCACGCCAGTTATGACTGCTACGACCCGAGGTACGTACCATCGCCATCGTGACGATGTTTTGTATGAAGCTCCTAGCATACATCGCTAAACCATCATTTCATAAATAATTTGTTGCGGACACAAGCTTTGCTTCCCGCACGCCAGTTATGACTGCTACAACCCGAGGTACGTACCATCGCCATCGTGACGATGTTTTGTATGAAGCTCCTAGCATACATCGCTAAACCATCATTTCATAAATAATTTGTTGCGGACACAAGCTTTGCTTCCCGCACGCCAGTTATGACTGCTACGACCCGAGGTACGTACCATCGCCATCGTGACGATGTTTTGTATGAAGCTCCTAGCATACATCGCTAAACCATCATTTCATAAATAATTTGTTGCGGACACAAGCTTTGCTTCCCGCACGCCAGTTATGACTGCTACAACCCGAGGTACGTACCATCGCCATCGTGACGATGTTTTGTATGAAGCTCCTAGCATACATCGCTAAACCATCATTTCATAAATAATTTGTTGCGGACACAAGCTTTGCTTCCCGCACGCCAGTTATGACTGCTACGACCCGAGGTACGTACCATCGCCATCGTGACGATGTTTTGTATGAAGCTCCTAGCATACATCGCTAAACCATCATTTCATAAATAATTTGTTGCGGACACAAGCTTTGCTTCCCGCACGCCAGTTATGACTGCTACAACCCGAGGTACGTACCATCGCCATCGTGACGATGTTTTGTATGAAGCTCCTAGCATACATCGCTAAACCATCATTTCATAAATAATTTGTTGCGGACACAAGCTTTGCTTCCCGCACGCCAGTTATGACTGCTACGACCCGAGGTACGTACCATCGCCATCGTGACGATGTTTTGTATGAAGCTCCTAGCATACATCGCTAAACCATCATTTCATAAATAATTTGTTGCGGACACAAGCTTTGCTTCCCGCACGCCAGTTATGACTGCTACAACCCGAGGTACATACCATCGCCATCGTGACGATGTTTTGTATGAAGCTCCTAGCATACATCGCTAAACCATCATTTCATAAATAATTTGTTGCGGACACAAGCTTTGCTTCCCGCACGCCAGTTATGACTGCTACAACCCGAGGTACGTACCATCGCCATCGTGACGATGTTTTGTATGAATTTTTGACCATGAATTTTTGACAAACTGCTATTTTGGTTTTTTGGATATTACAACCAGAAGGCGTTTTGTTTCTTGAAGATGCACATAAGCTAACAAATAATAAGTTCTCTTGCATTTGAAGTCAAGCTCCCAGTAGTGCCTGCAAAGTGTTCTACGTTCATCCAAAGAAAAAATTTCATTGCATCTGTACTGGCATTTATTACAACTAGCCGGCTTGGGTACCTTTGAAGTTTTTTTTAATGTTACATATTATGTAAGCATTTAGCCCTTTTCATTTTTGCTGTATTCACAGCCCATTCATGAAGGTCCGTAACACACCATATCTTTAATGGACCAATCTTCCTTGCTACTCGAGCCAGAAGGTATTTTAAAACATCACCAATTATTTGAGATCGAAGAAAAAAATGGAGAAGTAAGTCAATGCGCATTACCCTCCGGTTCTTCAGAAACTGTTGCTTTGATACCATCTAAAAAGAAGAAGAATATTGAGCCGAATCGTAAATGGAAAAAACGCGATTTAGAAACTTATCTTCCAGAATATTCTACAAATACGGGTGTGGTCGAAGAATGTTTTGCTGGATGTAATACACCCACCGATATTTTTTTAGTTTTCATTGATGATATTCTGGATATAATTATATATCAAAGTAACTTATATGTAGTCCAACATGATAAGGTCCTCAACCTAAAAAAGGAAGAACTGATGGCTTTTATTGGAATGAACTTTTACATGGCCTACAATACTAGACCTTCATGGACAGATCATTTTTCGTCGGCCCCTGATTTGAACAATCCTTTGGTAAGCAAGACCATGCCCAGAGATAGATTTGCAATTATTTTGTCCAACCTCCATTGCAATGATAACTCTCAACTGCTTCCTAACTGCAAAGACAAACTATACAAAATCAGACCTATGTTGATGCTTTGAACAAACAATTTCAAGGGTGCTACCACGGAACGAGAGAAGTGAGTGTTGATGAATCAATGATAAAATTCAAGGGAAACAATATCTTCCGATGAAACCAATAAAGAGAGGCTATAAGCTATGGTGTCTGGCTGACCAAAGAGGTTTTATAAAAAAAATTCATGATTTATCAAGGAAAAGACGAAGTAATGAATGCAAAATTTTCCGATTGCACTTTAGGAGATAGAGTGGTTTTGGAATTGACAGAATCTGACTGGGGGAAGGATAAAGTAGTTTACTTCGACAATTTTTTTACATCGGTAGCTCTACTGGAGAAACTGAAGACTGAAAGAACTTACGGATGTGGAACAATGAGGGTTAATCGTAAGGGTGTACCCAACAATCTGTTAGCTGACTCTAAATTGAAACGTGGAGAATGTGACTATCGATTTTCTAGTTTGGGCATCGGGTTTTGGAAATGGAAGGACAACAAAGTCGTAAACATTGCTTCGAATTTTCATGGCAACGAAGAAGAAACTGTAACTCGCAAAGAAAAAAATGGATCCAAATCGACAGTATCTTGTCCAAAATCTATCAAAGACTACAACTCTTACATGGGCGGTGTAGATACAGCTGACAGATTGAGGGCCTTGTACTGTGTAGACCGAAAGTCTCCAAAATGGTGGCACAGATTGTTTTGGGGAGTTCTGGATATAGCTTTTGTAAATGCATATGTTGTTCATGGGCTGATACTTGAAAAGACTTCTGTAAAAGAGTTTAGACGGTCAGTTGCACAAGGATTGATGACAAAAAAGGATCTTGACAAGAAAAAAAGGTTATCGAGGGAAAACCAACCCAGCCCTGGCCCATCTAAAAGGCGCAAAGCAAACTATTCGACATTGAAAGATGTTAGGTTGGGTAACAGAGGCATACACTGGCCTACTTTTGTAGAAAACAGAGGCAGATGCGAAGTATGCAGCATCAAGAAGATACAGTCAAAGCCTCACTCAAAATGTTTTCACTGCAATGTATTCTTATGTCTAAATGAAAAGAAAAACTTCTTTACTGAATACCACGAGATTCTTTTTTAATTATTTATAACTATTAATATTTATTTAACGATTTAATTAGTTTTAAAAAAAAAAAACCTATGTTTTAAAAGTTCCTATTATACACATTACTATGATACACAAAGTTCCTGACGGTACAAATTAGTCCAGGTCACAGTAATAATACCTAGAATGCAAATAAAAATCTAAAAAAAAATTATGTGTTTCCTTTACAACATATTATTAAGAATCTCATATAAAACCATTAATTTTGTACTTTTTTCTCATAGCCATTAGGAAAGGGTTAACATACACAACTAAATGTACTTCAGCATTATTTATAAAACATACTACTGATAAAATGGTGTAGAATTCCATTGCGACTGTAATTAATAAACCCACATAATTATTTTCTGTTTACTTTTCGATGGTTTAAGATGGTTTTTCGCTGTTTTTGGATGCCATTTTTACAATACAAGTTACAAGTTCACATTCACATTGTTCTGATATGTTCCTCGCGAAAGAATTCACTGTAAACTTGTCGAATTCCGTTGCACGCAAAGGGTCAAACAACAACAATTGATTTGAAGTTGTCTCTATTAGATAGATAGTGAACGTTCACAAGTATTTTAGTCGTACATGATAGTAGCACTAAAAAGGTTTTTAGGGTTTAGTTTGGGTTATTTTAATAATTTGTGCGAATTTCCTAACCTGAGAACTTAACTTTCATTGAGAAAACAATGTAACTGTAATGCTGTTCTCTTTTACCATCTCCCACTGCAAAAATAGTTATCTCTTATAATAGTTGAAACCATGTGATGTTTATAATTTGTTGCATACTAAGTATGCAGCGTAATTTTACAAGATTAAATGAGTTCACTAAAGTTATTTTAAATTATTATTTTTCTTATTTATCGTAACAAAACATTTTCAATAGTGCGACAATTGACGTATATAGATAGAGTCTATATTCCTTGCAAAATCAGTTGTTCCCATGCAGGAAGTAAGAAGGGGGGTGTGGCGGCTTTCGATGCCGCCCGAATCCTTCTGACCGCGAACCAACTCAATGAACAGAGTGGCCAGTGACCACCCATCTTGCCACTGCCCAGAACATTGGCTTACTTGACTTCAATTTCCTTGAGTTTTTTAATGTTAAAAAGCTAGTTTGCACCACTCCTGATTATGGTAAAACCCTATTTACCGATGGAAGGTTATACCATTACTGTCACTATATTTACCAGTACGATTTGTACATTATCTCAGCATGCATGTGGGCATTTTGAAGTTATCGGCGAGCGCTTGTAACCAAACGAAGCCCGTAGTATCTCACAGCGGACAGAGGCCCACACTTCGAATGCCAATGTTGACTTTATTTATATACTTAGATGAGTGAAAATAGGATATACTATTATGTTCAAAGGTTCTTATTGGGAGTTCAATCGTCATCCAGAATTTTAATACGTACTACATCCGTTTGTAAAATTAAAATCTAAAATAGTCTTTTATTTGCTTCCACAAACAGTATTTCATTTTGGTATACATTCAAAAACAGCAAATCTATTTGAAAATTAATGTCATCTGGAAAAAATTTTAAGTGATTCCAAAATCTCAAAATACCCAATCTCCGACAGCGTGTTTTTGAGGTAAGATTCACATTTTCCGATAAATAAATTTAACTTTACCTTGCATATTTTAAAAATTATGAATAAATAATAATAATAACATGGCATTTATATAGCGCAGTTTAGTGAAATTTCACTTCAAGTGCGCTTTACTATAATAAACTTACAAACTGTAATTTAGTATTAGTGGTCATGTTCTTAAAATTATTCCTATAGTGTGCCTTACCCAATAGAGATCTAATATTATAACACTAAATATGTAGAATAACAATAACAGCAGGACAGGACAAAACAAGAATATTAAAACAAAACATAATATAAAACAGGAGGCAGTTTGTGCTCAGAAATTAGAATCTTCTGAGCAGACATTTTAAAAGGTACAATAAGGAGGCAACTGAATCCAAACTATTACCGGAAGTTTTAGAATATGGCTTATTATAATATATCGAAAAGAAGTTAAGATTTATAAATGATAAGATTTTTTAAATAATTTTGTTTTTAAAGCCCGCTTAAATTCTGGAGATTAGTAAGAGCTGAGGGAAGTCTATTGCAGATGAGCGGGCCTGTTACGCGAAAAGAGCGATCATAGTAAACGGCTCGATTCGACCTAGAAAGTTCGATTAGACGATTATTAACATCTAGATCTGCTGACTTAGAGTAAGCTGTCTATTGCTTAAGTTTTGTCGAACACATAGTTCTGATTCCGATAGTTTCTAAGGGATAGGTTGATTCAGGCGGTTGCTGACGGTTTCACCTCTTCCTCGCACTCCATAAATGCTGGCGTCCCACAGGGATCGGTTCTGTCTCCGACTTTGTTTTTGTTGTACATCAATGACCTTTTGACATGTGGACCGATTCATTGCTACGCGGATGACAGTACAGTTCATGATAGCTTTTTGTTTGACAAGCCCCCAAAGGGCACACAAACTCCAACGGCTCGGAGGGCTTGGAGGGAGAGTATTTCCTCCTGGGGTAAAAATAATCTCGTCGAATTTAATGTTTCAAAGACCCAATCCTGTCTGATTACGTCTAAAAGGGATCCAAATGATAATCTTGTCTCCTTCAACGGAAGCAATCTTCCGAACAGGCCTTCCATTGACATGCTAGGTGTAACTATAAGTGACCAGCTCAGGTACGGGGGCTCCATCGAAGCCAGAGTAAAGTTGGCCTCTCAGAAGCTGGGCGTACTGTACAGGGCCCGCAGATACTTTAATAGTACACAACTGCTGACCCTGTACAAATCGCAAGTGCGCCCTACTGTCGAATTTGGCAGCCATCTCTGGTCTGGAGCCCCTAAATACCTGAAAAAAACCCTTGACTCTGTGCAAAAACGGGCGGTCCGTTTGATAGATTCCCCAATCTTAACAAACGGACTGCAATCTTTAGAGCACAGGTGTCAGGTAGGTATGCTGTCCTTGTTCTATCGGTATTACAATGGAAGATGCTCTGAGGAACTAGCGTCATTGATCCCTTCGGCACCGGTGCGTAGTCGGGATACACGCCAAACGCGCGCTCAACATTTGTACACGGTTGACATTTGTCACATGAGAACGGGTCGCTTCTACGATTCGTTCTTAAGTTCAACAGCTCGGCTGTGGAACGAACTGGCCTCTGTGTTTCCTCCCTCCTACAACATGGGACTCTTCAAGACCCATGTTCACTCCTTCCTCTCCACAAAAAGACCCTCCACACAGCATCCCCAAAGATGACATAGGCCCTGAGGGAAATTATTTTCTTCAGGGCCTCCTGTGTGGAGTTAATATAAAAAAAAAGATAAATAGGCTGGCGCCATTCCTTGCAATGCTTTGAAGGTCATTAAGCAGATTTTAAATTCTATTCTTTCAGGGCATCGAAGCCAGTGAAGGCAATCCCTTAGAAGTGGGGTTATACGGCAATACTTAGATTCACCAAAAATCAGTCTCGCCGCAGCATTAAAAACTGACTGGATTCTATTGATTTGTTTCTGAGGTAGGCCGGCATATGCACTACTGCAATAGTCCATACATGAGACGACGAACGAATTTATGAGTGACTTTGCTCCATCAGAGGGAAGGCATCTCCTGTTAGATTTTATCTGCCTTAAATGGAAAAAGCCAGAACTCACAGCTTTTGAAATTTGCGATTCAAGAGAAAGACTATTGTCCATAGTGAAACCCAAAAATTTTATTTCTGCAAAAGGGATTACATATATCTGTATCCTGAATACGGATTAGACTGAAGTCAAGGAGAGCTTGCCTTCCAGGGGAAGCTATCCACATAAATATTAATAGTAATAGTACCCTACTATATTTAGTAAACCATTAATAATAAAATTTTGTACTTATTTCTAAACTTTAACTCCAAGAATACATTATCATAATTTAGGTGGTTGGTTATTGTTTTTCCCATGATAATATCCTAGATATGCGTTATTAATAATTGTTTTTATTATATTTAACAACAATACATATATTAAAATCACCTTAATGAAGTTTCATTTCTTCGGCAGTAAAGTAAATATGAATAATGAAAACAAAACACGCAAACAAATTGTTTTATACATAATAATATTTTTTACTTGAGATCCTTATTATTTGTTTTTTAGACTGATCACCGACAAGGAAACACCGCAGTGGAGACGCATGGAACCAGCATAATCCTGGGCATACTTTCATTGGATGCTAAACTACTTGTTTGTTGACAAGGAAACACCGCAATGGAGACGCATGGAACCAGCATGATCCTGGGCATACTTTCATTGGATGCTAAACTACTTGTTTGTTGACAAGGAAACACCGCAATGGAGACGCATGGAACCAGCATGATCCTGGGCATACTTTCATTGGATGCTAAACTACTTGTTTGTTGACAAGGAAACACCGCAGTGGAGACGCATGGAACCAGCATAATCCTGGGCATACTTTCATTGGATGCTAAACTACTTGTTTGTTGACAAGGAAACACCGCAATGGAGACGCATGGAACCAGCATAATCCTGGGCATACTTTCATTGGATGCTAAACTACTTGTTTGTTGACAAGGAAACACCGCAATGGAGACGCATGGAACCAGCATAATCCTGGGCATACTTTCATTGGATGCTAAACTACTTGTTTGTTGACAAGGAAACACCGCAATGGAGACGACGCATGGAACCAGCATGATCCTGGGCATACTTTCATTGGATGCTAAACTACTTGTTTGTTGACAAGGAAACACCGCAATGGAGACGCATGGAACCAGCATGATCCTGGGCATACTTTCATTGGATGCTAAACTACTTGTTTGTTGACAAGGAAACACCGCAATGGAGGCGCATGGAATCAGCATGAACCTGGGCATACTTTTATTGGATGGTAAACTACTTGTTTGTTGACAAGGAAACACCGCAGTGGAGACGCATGGAATCAGCATGAACCTGGGCATACTTTCATTGGATAGTAAAATACTTGTTTAAACTAAGATTGTCAGCTTTAGCAATGTAAGCTCCCGAAAATATATTTTTTTAACTTGATTAGAAAACGTCGACTATTCTGTACTTTCTATAAATATAATATGCATGTATTATATACATAAATCTTCCAGAAATTCGCTAAACGATAGTGAAAACTGTATTAAAATCTGTTGCGTAGTTTAGGAGAACTAAGCGCACAGACAGACGACACGATAAGCCACTTTATTTAATACTATTTAGAGATACATTAAAATATGCAGCAGGTATTTACACCGGAACAGTCCCCTTTATACAAAGTGGGGCAAAAGTAATGTCATAATGTGAATTGAAAAAAATTGGGCTCTGTTTTCAATTTCAGTGAATTAACAACCGTTTGTTTTTAATTTCCAGTTCTCTGTGGTACGAAATCCGTCTTCTCTGTACATGGCCACTTCCCACACTCCTTCCATGGATTCGACATCACTTCGACTGTGCCTCCAAAACTCGGCTACCGACTTCAAAAGCTTCAAATCCACAGAAACCAAGCAAACATCCAACTGCTTGGAAAGTTGGGTTTACAATAGTTGAATTGCTTGGAAACCTAAATGTGAACTTCGAAGGCTTGAATTGAGCAGTGTTGGAATTATGAGATATTGGCAGACGATTTGGGGATGAAAAAGCAGACGGACATGGATGATTATGAATCTGGCACATTGGAGCCATACTACCACCTCAGGTAATTAGCGCCCCATCCATTGCAAGCCTGGACTGGAATTGCTGCCAGTATTTCATTCTATTTACATTTTTACAGCCAATGCTTCATTCTGATATTTACTATTGAAACAATTTACACCGAGGCTAGTTAGTTACTGAGTAGACAAATGCGTCAGGTTCTCACCCAGGCGTTGTGGGTTCAATTCCTCACAAATTTATTTAAAGCAGAATCGGTTAACGCCCCCCTTCCGAAAACGGGATATTATAATATTATGTATTAAATTTTACTAGCTATATAGGACTTATTAAAACTTTTTTTATTTACGCCCAAATTGAGCTTTATTCATAAACAGACTTACTAATAAAAAATACATTCCAACACTGTTTTAGTTACACATTGAATAAAGATTGGATTTGGTTCTAATAAAAGATGTCTTTAACTGAGCTCCGAAAGAGCTGGCAATTGCAATTTCAGCAGACTGATACGCATAATGTGTGTCTTGAAAAGTGAAGTTATTTCTGACATATTATGTTTTAATTGACCATTACCACATGAGTTTAATAAGAATTCTATGAGTATTAGTTAAGTTCTTTAATAGCATAACAGTCTCACTAAAGAAAAACCACTTCACATTCGTTAAACGGTGTTTTTTGTTAGACAGTAATAATAATAATGTAGATGGTACCTACCAGCGAATAACATAAAAGATTATTTCCCTATTATGGCAACATTCTGGACAGGTACCGTACCGACATAAGTCCGCTGGCCCAAAGATTCTTGTTTTCCCGTTTGCCTCGACTGGTGGTGTCTTTTGGTTCAGACCGTCTACAGTCTACATTCTAGAAACTTCCATTTAAATTTATTGTCGCGTATAACTGGTAACGATGTGTTTTAAATAAACTCAGTGAACTTCAATCTACTTTTTATTCAAACAACCTTCTGATATTTAGAGCCATGTTAGAACCCGTTTTAACCTACAAAACAAGTAATTCTAAATTGGTGACCACCGACTTTACACATTTTACGACACAACAAATTTTAAACTTTTAATTTATCAAACCGACATTTCACGCGTTATCAAGCATCTGCCAGTCGAGGATAGCGTGAAATCAAGGATCCTGAGATAGCGTAATCCTCCGTAAGTAACTTAAACTAATATTATTTTCTCTTGTTCAAGTAACGAAAATAAATGTTCTCAGTACCTTTTAAGATTAAGCGCCTCGCGCGACCTGCTATTATTACGGTAATGGCAGCCCAAAACCATGGTTTACAAGCATTAATATACAGTACGAGTTGTCAATTTCACGAAATACCTACAAATGATTAAAGTCTTTTAACATTTTTTAATAAAATGTCCCAACTAATCATGCAAATTGTCACATAAATACTTTGTGACAAGTGAAGTTCTTGCTTAATTGGGGTTATTTTGTCTATGGTGTTTTTTTCGAACTTTGGCAATATTTTGAAGGAAGGAAGATTAGTTTTGTTTATGGTCACTTCCTCCCCGGCCTTCTTGGTAGACGTGGGTCGTAACGTCATTTTCAAGAAACGTAACGAAACAAGTTTCTTGGTCGGCGTAACCTGTTTCAAAACGGTTATTTTTGTAACTAGTTATTTTCATTCACTTACCCGTCCTCGCGTGACAAATGTCAACCATGTACATGTGTTGGCCCCGCGTTTGGCGTGTCTCCCGAGTCGGACTAATTAATTAATTAGTTCCGACTAATCACGAATAATATACAATGGTTATTGATATTTACAGTTTATTTGCACGTTATATTTACTGTTTATTTTCACCTTTTCATCGTTTTCACTGATATCTATCATCTACCCCATCTCCTTCCCCTCCCTACTACCTTCAGCCTCACAACTCACAACATACCTCAATTGGGGGTGCCATAGTCGCACTGGCTCCAGACGGGAGCTTTTGGGACTCTTGTGCGGTATGATGATGGACACTGTAACGCTGTCCGAAACGTTGGCTAAAGAAGGGGGTAGCGCTACATGGTATACCCCAAAAATAAATTGTTTCGCACTGGCTCCAGACGGGAGCAGTTGGGACTCTTGTGCGGTATTCGCTCGGCTGCCCGGGAGGTGTATTTCCAATCCCTTTCACGTTTCAGTCGCGCTAAAATTATTTAATTATTTTCAATGTAAAACAAAACATTGGAGGTAATAAAAGCGGTCTATCCTCTCTGCTTACCCTTCTATAATTACGGTCGTCACCCTCATACAAACAGATTTATTTTTTATTTATTTATTACATAAGATACATTTATAAGCAAAAATAACATAATAATATTTCAAAATAACTGTCAATATTAAAATGTGTACAAGTGTTATAGATAGAGCAACGAAACGCGTAGGCGACTGAAACGAGGACTAATGGTGATTTATATGCATAACATAACAATACCGCCGACTACCGCGTTACATTACGAAACGCGGCGTTACTGAAACGCGGCAGAGATTGGAAATACGCGGTCGCATGCGAAACGACCGAAACTAGTCTCACATATACATAACAAATAACAATCCGTCCCGCCGACGGCGCCGACTACCGCGTTAGTGTACGAACACAAAGAACGCGTGTTTCGGCTTTCAGATTAACAGCACTCAGTGCCTGAGTCCGCTGGAGAAGATAGGCGCCGAGTTGTGGACACATAGAACGCCGGTAAAATCCGCGCCATTTGCGCGGTAGCCTGATAGCAGCTGTCAGTTTTAACAAAATGTCAAGCTCGTCAGAAGAAGATTTTTTACTTTTGGAGAATTCTTTCTTTAAATTAAGAAATAAAACAATTGGCATTCATCCAATTAATCGTAGTAGAAAAAGTCATGGTGAATATCATCACTTGTTTAGTGAGCTTAAGGCGGACGAAGAAAGATTTTTTAAATATACCAGAATGACTTTCGAAACGTTTAACTACATTTTAAATAAAGTGGAACATCGATTAAGCAAAAGCTGGTGTAATTGGCATCGTCAACCTATTTTTCCGGAAGAAAGACTTGTTGTTACTCTCAGGTGAGTTGATTACCTACCTATAAAATGCAATCCACCATCTTCAAATCCTTTTCTTTAAATCAGGCCTCACCTAGCAATATAACGGGGGAGTAGGGAAGGGGTGGGTGGGGTGAGATTTGCACATCAATAATATTATAAGATGTTTATTGTCATATTTTTTTTATTATAAAAGGTTCAACTTATGTTTCATTCATAGGTACAATCAATATGCATATATTAAATATAATAGAATGTTTTACGAAGAAAAAAATAACAGGATAGTACCTTATTAAATTAAATCAACAGAAACACATCGCTCTACTCACCTGCCTCTTTTGCTGGGTGAGAAATTTACACTCGAATTAATAGTTTAACAGAAATATAGTTTAAAACATTGTTTCTTTTTCAGATATCTTGCAACTGGGTCATCGTTCAAGACTCTTGCATTTACTTTTCGAATGGGAGCATCTACAGTGGGAAAAATTGTTGCCGAGACGGTTGCTGTATTGTGGGAAGAATTGTATCAACTGCATATGCCCGTACCAACAAAAGAAATATTTAATTCAGTAGCAAAAGATTTTTTTCAAGTTTGGAATTTTCCTCACGTCATTGGTGCAATTGATGGAAAACATGTTCGCATCCAATGCCCAAAAAACTCTGGGTCTATGTTTTATAATTATAAAAAGTTTTATTCAGTGGTGCTGCAAGCTGTTGCAGATGCTAATTACAAATTTATATCAGTAGATATTGGAGGTTATGGAAAACAGAGTGATGGAGGCACCTTCAAAGCATCTGATATTTACCACCACCTTTACAATGAACAATTAGATATTCCAGAACCTGATAATTTGCCTGGAACGAATGTGAAGGCTCCTTTCGTGCTTATAGGTGATGAAGCATACCCACTTCTCACTAATTTATTAAAACCTTTTGGTGGAAACAGTTTGACAATTGAGCAACAATGTTTCAATAAACGTTTGTCTAGAGCTAGAAAAACTGTGGAATGTGCTTTCGGTATTTTATATTCAAAATGGCGTTTGCTTTCTAAAAGCATTGAAACAGATATAGCATTAGCAGATAATATTGTAAAATGTATATGTGTTCTACATAATACAATAATTAACAAGGAAGGATGTGAGCGTCATCTAACTGAAGTTTTTGTATTTAATGAACACAGACAAGACTACAGACAGGCTATAGGACGATCCTCTAATGCAGCTAAAAGTGTGAGAGATGTTTATGTAACATATTTTTCAAACAATCCTTTGCGTTACAATAATTAATTGAACTCAAATTGTAAAAATACCAATAAGAAACACAAAAACGAGTAAAATTTGTGATATTGCTAACGAACAATACGACAAAATGGTATAGATTCTGGAGTGACGTAAATGGATTCTGACAATGAAAATTAAAAAGCATCTAAAAACCATAACCACTACCACTCTACAAGAAAACGAAATATGATAAGACTGTCATTTAGAAAAAAATCTAAATCTCAGAATTCCTTGATTCAAATCAAGATATACCAGTCAAAATAAAAGAAGAGAAAAATAAATGTAAAATTTAAGAAAATATATTTAGTAATTTCTAAGTACCTACATGATGTAGGTAAAATATTTGTTAATAAGCAATTATAAGGTTTATGTTAAATATTATGTAACCATTGAACATATTATATATACTATTTCAATAAAGATAAACATAAAAATGTAATAATATGTAGTTTTGTTAATTGGGGTGACTAAATACTAAACTAACGTATTTAAACAAGAATATTATTAGAATTGAAAATTAAACAACTTTTGCACTTTGTTCCACTTATTTTAGAAATGAGTGGAACAAAATGCAAAAGTTGTTTAAATTTCAATTCTAATACAATGGAATTCCACCACGAATTAACAGTAAAAAAAAACTAGAAGAATATTATGTTGGTATTAGACTATGATTATATGTCAGGTAAGTTTTTAGATTCTCACGGCCAAAAGCATTTTGGTTGTTTGTTTTTGGGGTGTTATGCCGTGTTGCGCTAACTCCTTCTTTAGCCGACGTTTCGGACAGCGTTGCAGTGTCCATCATCAGGGCAGATCTGGTAGATCACATCTTCGGATCTACCGGATCTGCCCTGATGATGGACACTGCAACACTGTCCGAAACGTCGGCTAAAGAAGGAGTTAGCGGAACACGGCATAACACCCCAAAAACAAACAACCAAAATGATTATATGTACTTACCTATATTAAAAATTTATGTAATATAGGTAAGTACATAAAAAAATTAACGTTTAAAATCTAAGATGGACTGAGAAACATTTGCAGTGGCTGCGTCTTCTGCATTTGGACTCATGACTGAATAGGAAAACGGAGGTGGTGTGAATTGCGTTGGATACGCAAATTGCTCCACCACTTGTTGAATTCTACTTCGGAATGAAAGTATTCGTGATTTTGGTATCTCTGCAACATGAGGAAGTAAACTTTTAAAGAAAAGGTGATGTTCATCATTTTCATTGTCTCTGGATTCTCTCCTCCGGGACTTCTCTTTTAAATATTCAAGTTTTTTTATTTCGATATCCACTATCGCCTGATTGTAGACATTCATCGGCTTTCTTCTCTTTTTGCTTACTGGAGTAGATGAGGAAGAAGTGTGCGGAAGATCGTCGATGCTAGGATCGATAATTTCAACGCAGTATTCATCCTGCGTATCTGTATCCATGGGTGGGGTTTGTGGAGAGATAATAGTTTCTTCAGTATCCCAGGTATCCGTGTAGTGGGTACTGGCTGTAGATGTTGATTGATGGATGGATGCAGCTTCCTTATTAAGATTGCCAGTCGACGCCCGCGGTCTTACCACATCTTTCAGAAATAATAGCGATTTGAAGAAAGGCCATTTTGGGGTGAACGTTGCATTTGCAGCATCTCCTGAGCGGGAAGGTGGTATTCTGCCCAGCTCCACAGCAAATTGGTCTCTTAAATACTTCCACTTTTTTCGTAGTTTGGTTTCTGAAAAAAATATATAATTGATTTTAGTTAAGCATTTCAATTGATAGAACATTGTTTCGTCAGAACAATAACTAAAAAATGTAAGTCATTCAATTTAACTGAAAAATATAGATTATGTTCGTTACTGTGCATTTTTACCGCTAGATGGCACTGCAATCGGTTAGGATATTTTTATGTTCATTTACATTGGAAGTGTTTGATAAACCAAAATTTTAAAACCGAATTGTAAATTGTATATTTTTAGTACAAACTTATGATATTTATCAGCCCCATACGGTGTGGAAGGTAAAGCTACTGTTTCTCATCTTAATATGAAAAACCCTCAGCAGAACACACGCACTTGAGTGCATATGCCCATTAAAAGAATTCACTTGTGACCTTTGAGGTTATTTCAAAAGTGAGAATATACCATCTTAATTCATTCGTCGCAAATTCTGCACGTATATTTGTGTATTTAGTAAAAACAACCGTTCATGCAAATTCATGGGTATATTTTGCAATAACATCAAATGTCATTATTCAGACACAAAATGTTTGATATTAGTTTATCAGCCCCATACTATTGCAGAGGGTAAAGCTATGGTTTGAGTGCATGTTCCCATGAAAATAATTCACTTGTGACATTTGAAGAACCATCTTCATTCAATCATTTCAAATTCTTGATGTATTTAGTAAAAACAAAAGTGCATGCAAACTTATTTCACTCGTGACATTTGAGGTTATTATAAAATTTTCTCAGTTCGTACTTACCGTTTTCATTCATATCCTTACTGATTTCTTTCCAGCACTTGTCGACAACATTTCTGTTGCTGTGTAAGCTGTTTCTCTTATCCCAGATCGGCGATTTGTTAAAAACAGCAGCAATTAGTAAGTCGCTCATTTTGACAGGACTTGTTTATTTGTGTTTTGACACTAGCTTCCAAAACAAGCTTCACTAATCGGCCGCACCGGCGAGTAGGAATTAAGAATTCATTCCGGTAAAGCTTCTCGGCGCGCCAGCGCGCGGACATAAATCTGAACCTGCCTTTACTATGTGCGTTCTCACACGTTTAGATACAAACATTCTTGTCGGCACGCCTGCGCCAGTCGGTCGCTTACTCGCCGGCTAATCTGAAAGCCGAAACACGCGTTCTTTGTGTTCGTACACTTACGTTACGAAACGCGGCGTTACTGAAACGCGGTCGCATGCGAAACGGCCGAAACTACTTTACATCACACCCAACACCAAATAACGCATTTACAAAAATAACTACTTGTAATTTTATCGAGACTAGTTATTTCCGTTACATCGACGAAACTAGTTATTGTATCTAGTTACGTTAAATAACGCTCACTCCTACTTCTTGGCCAGTGGGTCGTGGATCCAGTCACTCGCCTTTTAAGGGGTTTTAATCTGAGTTAATCATGTGAATAGAAGTTATTATTTTCTTTCAAAAAGGGCGCGGGGTGTTTATCCTTTCACGAATAGTTCGTGTTGGTTATTATTTCTAGTGGGGATTATGGAATCCCGCTTTTCTTCCAGTTTTGGCCGTTGGTCATATTTGTATACTCGTGTTTCGGAACTGAAACCGTAAATGGATCGGTCCTAGCTATGGCTAGTAGTTGATGGCTGAGTTTCCCCGCGTCGCGAAGGAACGGATTGCTGTTCCCGAAGTCTGTAAGACGAGCCTGGTCGGTTACCACGTGCTGCAGACCTGATGTCCCTGCAGGCACGCGTTGTAGGAGTTGCGTCCTCCCGTTCCACTAAGAGAAGGATGTCCTGGCTCCGTAAGAAGAGTCTGGTTGCTTGCCTCGTGCTGCAGGCCTGATGTTCCTGCAGGCGCCCGTTGTAGGAATTGCGCCCTCCCGTTTCACTAAGAGAAGGATGTCCTGGCCTTCGTCCCGGGTCCGTTCCCCGCTACCGAAAACAAGTTTTGTTCGCCAACCGTTCTTATTCCTTCGTTTCTCGACCACGTAAAGTTAGTTTAGTTTGATTCAGGAGTCCATCTGGTATGTGCCTATTTTTATTCCTATGGTTACATGGTTATCATCTGTACTCCTTTGTTGTAACTTTTGATGTTTCAATATATTTTCCATTAAGAATTCACTCTTATTATTTATGATCACCCAACTTACTTGACAGGAAAATAATCCCACAATCTTGAGATTGAGATCTTGCTCTACCGTTTTTGTAAACATTGGAATGTACCTACATTACATTTCTCCATTACATTACTCCATTACATTTGGCGCCCCAACTTTCACCGTTACATTTGGCGCCCCAACTTTCACCGTTACAAAATATACTTGTTTCTTCGAGCATTAAGTGCGTTTTAAACTTAATTCCAGGAAAGATCGACCAGCTGCATCCAGTGGAAGACGGACTGCGTCATGACAGCTGCTACAAGGAGTTGCCAACACGACATCACGATACATTTCATCAGCTGGGCGAGGTTTCACCGCATTTCATCCGTCTACATGCAGAAAGACAACCTGCTGGGCGAATTCCAGTTTTCCTGAGTCATCCTGGGATTACAAGTTTCAAAAAAAAGAAGAAATCATATTCAAGTCACGTAAATGCTTAAACAGTTTTTACATATTCTTCATTTCCACATTTTTAAAATTAAAGTTAATATGTTACATTGATTTGACGTAAATAATTATGAATTTTAAATAATATGTTGCAAATCAGCACATGTTTGAATAAAAAAAACCTTCTAAAACGTTTGAAATATTGTAACTACAATATTAAAGTCATACCTACAGTTGATTAACATGAAACTACATAAATCAGTCTGCTCGTGCGCAGGATCGGAACTGCTCGTGCGCAGGATCGAATTGCATACGCTGCCGCCGTTTACGAAAACAATATGAATATTACGAAAAAAAGTGATAAATTAATTATTAATGAACTTCTAACGTTTCTTCAAAACAAAATCGATGTCTTAGACGAACTAACCGCGGTTCAAATATGCTCCAATCATTTCTCAGAAGACGAAGTGGAGGCTGCGAAAGACATTCTGTGCAGTGAAACAGTTGAACGCAGGATTATGAGGAAAGGCGAAGGTAGGAAGTCTAAGAATTTATATGATATCATTAAAATACTGAAGGAAACAGAGAATGAAGCTCTACCGACATTTGTCGCTCAGAATCTACACAAACTACCGCCTGTCAATTTCGATCACGTAGATGTCACTTGTCTCCTAAAAGATATCACGGCATTAAAGGGTGAATTAACCACAATTCAGTCACAAATGTCCAAACGAAGCGATCTGGAAGTATTACGCTCTGAAATGGCTTTCCTAAGGAATGAACTGAAAATAAATAAACATAACCGTATTCCAAATCAAAACGAAAACACATCGCCGTCCTTGAGCACATTGAAGGTCACCATACCGGTAGCCATAGATAAGAACCGCTCAAACTCACGGTCGCCAACTAATGAAATACATTTGGACAACAATGCGCACTGCAGTAATGTGATAACCCCGCCCGCGCCCCTCACATTAGCTGCCCCACCTGTCATGCACTCTCCTCAATCATGGAATAAAGTAGCGGCGTCTAGCTCTCTCACACAACAGCAACAAGTCATAATTCAGACATCACAGGTACATCAACAGGGTATGGATGAATCAGCCAAAGTTGCACGCACACTATCTCACAAAAATACATTTAAACCAGAGACAACTAATTTTAATATGGATGGTTATAAAACCGTTACAAGAAAACTAAAGAGGTCGAGAAATATTATTGCAACTGGAATAGCGATGGAGAACTCCCTAAAAATAGCCGAGTTAAAAACAACGCTCTATGTGTCGAGGTTCGACAATAGTGTAACTGAGGACAATATTCGAAACTTTATCAATTGTAAAATAAAAGGAAGTAATATCCAAATAGAAAAAATAATACAACGAAATCCCACGCAGTTTGGATCTTTCAAGTTGACTATACCGAATACGGATTTCAAAACCTACATGAACAAAGAATTTTGGCCGACTGGTACTGTTTTCCGAAAATTTATTGAAAAAAAATACAATGGAAAAGAACAAAATTAAGATAATCTCAATAAACTGCAAAAGTTTTAAACGAAACGTCAACTTCGTTATAGATATGTGCGATATCTACGATGTAATACTTTTGCAAGAAACGTGGTTATTACAAAACGAAACATCGAATCTATCCAAAATTCACCCGAACTTCCAGGGATGGGGTACCTCTGCTGTAGATTTATCAAACGGACCGCTACGAGGCCGACCCTACGGAGGAGTCGCAGTACTTTGGAGGAACGAGCTGCAAGCTTCAATAATACCGTGTGGAGATGACCGCATCGCTGGTATTCAGATAACCACCAACGGAGGGACGATAAGCATACTGACTGTCTACATGCCGGTATGTCACGCGGACAACCTTACCGACTTCACCAACTACCTTTCCAAAATACATACGATCATTCAAGATAACGAACACTCTGAAACCATTGTTATGGGAGATTTCAACGCTCACCCATCCTCCATATTCGGGAAAGAACTCTCTCATTTCTACACCGAAAATAATTACAATTGTATCGATATTGAAAGACTACCGAATGACACATATACATATATAAGCGATGCACACAATACCACTTCCTGGCTCGATCACTGTATATGCACCAATAATCTTAAGAACAAAATAGATAGTCTAAAAATACATTATGATACCGACTGGTCCGATCACAGGCCGACATCTTGCGTAATCGCTGCTGAAAAATTACCTGCAACTATTTTTAATATTCCACAACAGCCTAATAACATAATATGGAGAAGGAATAATAATAAGAAAATCAGTGAATATACGTCTGTAGCAGAAGCATTACTTAGTGTAATCTATCAAAGACACTCCAAATCCATTTGTAATTCGGATTCTATATGTGACAGATGTGACCATATACAAAGCATGGAACATATATACACAGACATCGTTGAAGCTCTAAGTAAGGCTGCCAATACCGTATTTCATCGGGAGAACGATCAAAACAAACCAAAAACACATCGTGACATTGCTGGGTGGAATCAACAAGTTAAGGAACACTACGAAAATTCCAGATCGGCGTTGATGGAGTGGATTAAAAATGGGAGACCATTACATGGTCCCATTGCGGATGAAAGAAAACGAAAAAGGAAGGAGTTCAAAATAGCTCTTAAACACTGCCAAAGCTCCTCTGAACAAACAAAAATGGATGATATCGTAAAATCACTTGACACGAAGCAGTTTGCCCAGTTCTGGAAGAAAAGCAATAACCTGATCAAACCAAAAAATCGAATCGCCAGCCAAATTGATGGGTCTACAAACACGGAGGAAATTGCTAATACTTTTAGAAGAACCTTTGCAGATATTTCTGGAAATGAAATACCGTCTGTCCCTGATATTATGGAATTTGATGGACAAAACGTTTACCTCTCTGAAAGCAGTATAATGAAGGCCATAACAGGCACTAAGGCTGGTAAGTCTCCGGGACATGATAACTTAAGTATTGAACACATAAAATACGGAGGTAGATACATACCCAAACTACTACACATACTGTTCAACGCAATACTTAAACACAACCATATACCGGGTGCAATGACGAAAACGATTATAACTCCAATCCTGAAATCGGGACAGCCTGACATGACTAACTCCAGCAATTACCGGCCAATATCTTTAGCAACTATAACTGCTAGATTATTTGAAAGGGTAATATTAAATGAGATAAATGATAAACTAATGTCTAAAGATAACCAGATGGGATTTAAATGTAGACTATCCACTAATATGGCAATATATACTGCAAAGCAAATAATAGAATTCTACAAGAAACGAAAAACTACCGTATACGGGTGCTTCTTAGATCTAAGTAAAGCCTTCGACAGGGTCTGTCATAAAACATTATGGGATAAATTGAAAGCTAGGAATATACCTACCTCATTTATAAACATACTATCCCGATGGCACTCCCAGCAAGAAAATGTTGTACGGTGGGCAAGTACATACTCCCAGCCGATATATTTGCGGTCAGGAGTAAGGCAAGGAGGGTGTATGTCCCCCATTCTATTTAATGTATACATGGACGAGTTGTCAAGTCGCCTGGACATCAGAACGGGCTGTCGTGTTAACAGTATATGTATGAATCATATAAGCTACGCGGACGACATGATCCTCCTAGCTCCGTCGATCAAGGGATTAAGATTACTCCTAAACATTTGTGAAGAATATGGAAAACAGCATAATATGATGTACAACCCGAAGAAGACGGAATTGATTGCGTTCCACCACGGAAAAAGTCAAGATACAAGTAATATGCTCCCCGTATACCTTAACGAGGCAAAAATAAATACATGTTCGAACGTGAAATACTTGGGGCACATTATTAATGAAAACCTATCGGACGATGGCGATATCGAACGACAAAGGAGAAGCCTTAGCATAGTTTCTAACATGATTGCCCGCAGATTTTGCAAATGCAGCAATACCGTTAAAAAAATACTGTTCAACGCATTCTGTACTGGCCTGTATACGTGTGAGACATGGTGTTACTACCGAACTTGCTCGATGGAACGACTCCGAATTCAATATAATGACGCCTGTAGAATAATATTTGGATACCGAAGATACAGCAGCGCATCGACAATGTTCACGGAACTAGGACTGAATGGATTTGCCGGCCTGATGAGACACCGGGTCACTGGAGCCAGGATGCGGCTAATGGCCTCCGCCAATACGTTGGTGACCGCAGCTTACCAGCACCAAGCGCCACTCCTGAGTGAGCGCTGGGCCCAAGCGCACTCAAGACCACACCCTGCATAGTTTTCCTTATTTGATAACTTATTATATCTATTGTACAAAAAAAAATGTATATCTATATGGGACGTGTGGGATTGCACAAACCTCCCCACATCCTGGAATAAAATATTATTATTATTATTATTATTATTATAATCAAAGATACAAATCAAATTCATGATTTATGTAGAAAATGTTTGGCTTTTCCGGAAACTATAGAACATATTATATCGGGATGTTCTATATTAGCACCGTCCGAGTATACATTTAAGCACAATCAAGTTTTAAAAATAATTCACCAAAGTTTGGTAATTAAACATAACTTGATTGACTGCCGTAATATATAACAAATTCATTTTTAGAAAACGAATTTTACAAAATATATTATGATAAAACTATACTAACAGACCGAACAATTAGTCATAATAGACCCCATATAGTTTTACATGACAAAATTAAAAAAATAACTTCTATCATTGATGTCGCTTTTCCAAATTCCTGTAATATTCAAAAATCTGTTAATGAAAAAATAAGAAAATATACAGATTTAGGAAATGAGATAAAAAGAATTTGGCATTTTCAGACTATAAAAATATTACCATTTGTTATTTCGGCTACTGGCATTATACCTAGCTCTCTCATTAAAAATTTAGGCTTATTAGATCTTTGGGGATCAGGTGTGTGGCACGAAATAAAAGTCGTGTCGGGAAGGTCACAGTGTTTATTGAGTCAGAGTAGCCGTAACGAGAGTTGACGCTAGACAGATGTATTCACCGGATGCTGGCTGTGTTGGCAGGTCCAGAGAATCAATTCTAGCGGTTTGACTGCTGAAAGCTGATTCATTGGTTTAATTTCAAACACCCAGCCAATGGCAGTGCGGGTGGAGATTTTGATGACCAATGAGAGATCTCCGCGGTGACGACACTATTTTCTCACTTCAATATTATTATTTAGTACAGAATGGTAACATGAATTAATTAGAGGTTTATTTGGTAATTGATGTTTATCAGCGCTTGTATATCAGATAAATAATTTCACTTAGTAGATTGAGAAAAACTGTATCGATTTAGTACCGGACTTTTAGATTAGAATGTATACTTATTTTTATTGATAATCACAATAATTACAGACACCAATGCTTATCAACTGTTAAACGTTATTAGGTATTATTATAGTATCTGGAGTTCATAAAAGTTTTTGTTAATTGACCTTAAATTTTGGTTCAAAATAGTAGTTTTTTTTACCTCTGCTCTAAGATATTTGCAAATTTTATATATTTTGATCTAGCAAAAGGGTTGATTTGATCACCTTGTTCTTCATATAGGTGATTAATGTTAATAGTAATTTTATAATTTATACTACACAAAAAAAAAGTTTTTTTCCCTTGAATGAGAGCTCCACTAATCCGTGGCCATCACTGGGGATTTCAACCTTTTATTGAAAGTGCAGGAGGTGATTATTGTTACAGTGCGAAAATAAGCATATAAGATATGACTCACCAATATTGGGGGAATCGACCCAGTGAATGACCGGTAAGAGTGGGACTCTCAATAAAAAGAAACTAATCAATTTTTTTAAGATCAACCGAATTTTTAATGTAGTGTATTTACCAGTCACCTTAATTTTTCCTAATAATTATTTTATAGTTTTTGTACCAGACATATTTGAAGCCTATTTCTTTTGCCTTTGTTTTAGACCTCCACAGAAGGTCTTTGAAATAGGGACCAAGGATTTCACTAACAAAAATCTTCTGAAATCCGTTTCCTTATGTTTAGTTGCTTTTTGTTCAGTAGAATCTGTTTCTTTCTTCTAATTCTTCTTTTGGGGGTTAGTAATTCTGACGTGGAGTTTTGGGGGATTCCAGGTCGTCGGTCTGGAGTTTTCTTGATGTTGAGAATGTCATCGCCTTTTAATTCTATTTTAAGTTTCAATTAGTAAGATTTTCACATACACAAATGTTTATCAATAATTGTATGAGATTTTCACCACATTTATAGTAGGTCTGTTAGTGTTTTTACAAGTAGGTACAGACACATATAAATCACACAGTACAGGATTTAATACCTATCTCTCTCCCCCGTATGGCACTGTCCCTGTCATGGAGATGCGCAGCAGGCGGCCGGCCACCCCATGCAGCGCAACTCGCCCTTACGTCTCAGTTCTCTCGCAGAGCTATCTAGCACCATTGCTAAGCAACCCACTTGAAGTCTACCCACACTCGCTGAGAGCGAACCTCTTCTTGGCTACTTGTTGTTGTAATTCAGTTGCACCCAACTCCTACTTATCGACTCCTAATATTTTGGTTTGCATCCATTAAGAACTAAAGATGTCGTTATCTTCATAAAATAAACATTATTTCCAAACTGTTTTCAGGTTTCATCAACGCCGTCAGGAAAATACCATAATCACTGGGATATTCTACAAACAGAGTAAGAAGAAAGGAAACGATACTCTTTCCGCAGCATAGGTATACATATTTACAACTTGTGTGTTTTCAAATTGAGGAGCGTTTTGTCTGAACTCATTCCTTTTTCCAGTTTAACATATTCTGTTTTTTTAATCTTTTGCACGCGGCCGTATCAACTGTTGTTACGGCAAAAAGTCTATACTCACACGCGGCCGTATCAACAGTTGATACGGAAACTTTGACGGCCGATATTACAGCGCTCTTTCGTCATTAATGTATTTCTTGCTCGCTTGGACATTCGTAGAACTATCACGATGCTGACATCTACAAGTATTTCTCAAAAATAAAATTGTATTTCATAAAAAAAGATCCATAATCAAGTGCGCCTCTTCGCGCCTTTGAGTGCTTTAGTTCACAATTTTGTCAACGGATGGCGTTAGTACTAGTATGTTATCTGCGCTTGCGCGCGCCGAGTTGATCTGTGGAATCTGCGCCGATAACATTCTGTGTTCTGCTGTAATATTGAATTATTACGAAAAATTCAAATTAATTTGTTCACTTCAGAAATCATTTTTTTTTTGATTTCTTGTGTTTCGTCTAGCAAATTCAATTTTACTGTATCCACGAGTGACCATATTGTGCCGATTGCGCGTATTTTTTAACATTTTACTGTGTTACAAAACTGAGTTATTGACTTTACTATATACTTTATTAATTTAAATATATTTTGTTATATATGTATATGTATTAGTTATATATTACTAAAGTGCGTGTTATTTTCGTGTTTTATATACTATTTCAAAATTTATTAGGAAACGTTCACAAGTTTTTAGTTTTTTAATTCATTTGATTTTTCGGATAAAAAATGTCCCATAGTTTGGAAGATGATGAAATTGAAAATATATTGAACGTTTTGGATTCTGATTATGAAATGTCCGAAGATGAATTTGAACCTTCGGAACTTTCAGATACAGAAACTCAAGCGAATGAGTCTGTAAGTGAAGAAGTGCTACACTCCTGGGTGTCTGGACCTCATATTCCAATAGTACACGAATTTGATGATTTTCAATCCGGCGTTTCTGTACAATTTAACGAAAATTCAACAGAAAGTGATTTTTTTGAACATTTTTTAAATCGCTCGATTATGAATGAAATTGTTCGAGAAACAAACGACTACCATACTTTTCTTCTCATTTCAAAGGAATTTGGTGCGAAGTCACGAATTCATAAGTGGAAGGACACAAGTATTGAAGAAATGTATCTATTTTTTGCAATAACCATGCTTATGACAAGAAACGAACATTTGACTATTGAAGAGTATTGGAGTACAAATATATTTCTAAGTTCCCCTATTTTTGGCCAGATCATGAGTAGAGACCGATATCAATTGTTGTTGCAAAATTTACATTTCTGTGACTCAAATTCGCTTCCTATAGATCGTCTTTATAAAATAAGGTTAGTTTTAAATCACACCCGAACACTATTTAAGGAGTCTGTGATACCTTATGAAGACCTATGTATAGATGAAAGTATCATTGTTTTCAAGGGTAGGCTAATTTTTAAGCAATATATTCCATCAAAACGACATCGCTTTGGAATCAAAATGTTTGTTTTGTGTGATGTGAAAACTGGATACATTCTAGATTTCATAATTTACTGCGGAGAAGGCACGGAAATTACAGATGAACAAAACTTGGGAATAACCGGCGCTGTTGTTACTACACTCCTAACTGATTATTTTGGCAAAGGGCACAATTTATGGTGTGACAATTGGTACTCAAGTCCAAATTTATTCAATTTTTTGCATTCGAAAAAAACAAATGCCTGTGGGACGGTAAAAAAGAACCGGAAGGAAATGCCAAAATTTATTAAACTGAAAAAAGGCGAATTTGAGTCAAAAAGCCGCGGTCCCCTTTTAGCATTAAAATGGTGTGATAAAAGGGATGTACATATGCTAACTACCTTGCACGATAACTCATTTAAGGAAACCAGTAAAATAAATCACCAAACTAAACAACCCATTCGCAAGCCTGCCTGTGTCATTGATTACAATAAATCTATGGGAGCTGTTGACAAAAGCGACATGATGCTGAGCAGTTTATCCTGTATGAGGAAGACCATAAAATGGTATAAAAAAGTATTTTTTCACATACTTGACCTATATTTATTGAATTCATTTATTTTGTACACCCAAGTGACAGGTATAAAAAAATCTCTAGCAGATTTTCAATTGGCGGTTATTATGCAACTAGTTGAGAAATATAAACCAGAGATTTCTCAAATACCAGAGCCTAATACATCAGCCCACCTCAACCCGTTTCGGGTTTTGCCTAAATATGCCGCTAAGCATATGGCCGAATTGATTCCATCAACTGGCAAAATAAAAAAACCGCGTAGACGATGTCGTGTATGCCGATTGAAAAATAAAAAAATGCAGTTAACGAGATACGTATGTAAAGAATGTGGTGTGTCTTTATGTATCGAACCCTGTTTTAAAGTTTACCATAGTTCCAAAAAAATGTGACAGACAGAGATTCCTCTAAAGTGCTTAAAAAACAATATTTATTAAGTGATATAAAATTTATGTGTTATTTTTAAGTGTTGAGTTTAGAAAAGAGTTTGAGAAAAAGTTTTCAGAACTAAAAATGATAAGTGATCATGGTGTCCCACTTATGTCTATCAACGCAGTGGCCTAAGTACACACACGGCGAGTGAATGGCGGGACCACATTCAAAAGATACGGTACGTCTTTGTATGAAATTTTATGTTTTTGTTTTTATAAACATCTAAGAGTGTTGAAACACGAGGATTTGTTTTCATATTGTGGAGAATAATCTGTTCTGTCTATATAGTCCAATAAATAATGCCAGAATGCTATAATTTGACATTTAATTGCGTGCATAGGTATTTGAAAATATGTACCGCGTACGGGTATAGATAAAACGGAGCAAATTAACGCGTTCAAAAGGTTAATGGTTAAACTCTACGCATTCTTGTATTTATTTTCAACTTACATTTTTTTCCAATAATATCTGAGTTTTATTACCTTTACTCATTAGATACAAAGCAATTGAAAAACAAAAACAAATGGTCCCTAAAAAATATTTGACCTCCCACTTTGTCGAGTTTTTTAAAATGCTCCTCAGTTTATCGTAAAATCTTTTTTGTAGAAGTCATAGAGGCGGGAAATTTCATGACATCTCTGCATGTTTGGTAAAATTATGTAAGCCAAATTTTAGGAACAATCTTATTTGGTTAGTAAGACAGGGAATGAAGTTTTTATTACACCCTAAACCAGCATATACCTGGGTAGTGTCAAGTTCACCTTGGGTTTTGCTGTAGTATTATTTGGTTATCGAGATAGGGGGTGGAGTTGTTCTTACAGCATATGCCTGCGTAGTGTCAAGTTCACCTTGGGTTTTGCTGTAGTATTATTTGGTTATCGAGATAGGGGGTGGAGTTGTTCTTACAGCATATGCCTGCGTAGTGTCACGTTCACCTTGGGTTTTGCTGTAGTATTATTTGGTTATCGAGATAGGGGGTGGAGTTGTTCTTACAGCATATGCCTGGGTAGTGTCAAGCTCACCTTGGGTTTTGCTGTAGTATTATTTGGTTATCGAGATAGGGGGTGGAGTTGTTCTTACAGCATATACCTGGGTAGTGTCAAGTTCACCTTGGGTTTTGCTGTAGTATTATTTGGTTATCGAGATAGGGGTGGAGTTGTTCTTACAGCATATGCCTGGGTAGTGTCAAGCTCACCTTGGGTTTTGCTGTAGTATTATTTGGTTATCGAGATAGGGGGTGGAGTTGTTCTTACAGCATATGCCTGCCTAGTGTCAAGTTCACCTTGGGTTTTGCTGTAGTATTATTTGGTTATCGAGATAGGGGGTGGAGTTGTTCTTACAGCATATGCCTGCGTAGTGTCAAGTTCACCTTGGGTTTTGCTGTAGTATTATTTGGTTATCGAGATAGGGGGTGGAGTTGTTCTTACAGCATATGCCTGCGTAGTGTCAAGCTCACCTTGGGTTTTGCTGTAGTATTATTTGGTTATCGAGATAGGGGGTGGAGTTGTTCTTACAGCATATACCTGGGTAGTGTCAAGTTCACCTTGGGTTTTGCTGTAGTATTATTTGGTTATCGAGATAGGGGGTGGAGTTGTTCTTACAGCATATGCCTGCGTAGTGTCAAGCTCACCTTGGGTTTTGCTGTAGTATTATTTGGTTATCGAGATAGGGGGTGGAGTTGTTCTTACAGCATATACCTGGGTAGTGTCAAGTTCACCTTGAGTTTTGCTGTAGTATTATTTGGTTATCGAGATAGGGGGTGGAGTTGTTCTTACAGCATATGCCTGCGTAGTGTCAAGCTCACCTTGGGTTTTGCTGTAGTATTATTTGGTTATCGAGATAGGGGGTGGAGTTGTTCTTACAGCATATACCTGGGTAGTGTCAAGTTCACCTTGGGTTTTGCTGTAGTATTATTTGGTTATCGAGATAGGGGGTGGAGTTGTTCTTACAGCATATGCCTGCGTAGTGTCAAGTTCACCTTGGGTTTTGCTGTAGTATTATTTGGTTATCGAGATAGGGGGTGGAGTTGTTCTTACAGCATATGCCTGGGTAGTGTCAAGTTCACCTTGGGTTTTGCTGTAGTATTATTTGGTTATCGAGATAGGCGGTGGAGTTGTTCTTACAGCATATGCCTGGGTAGTGTCAAGTTCACCTTGGGTTTTGCTGTAGTATTATTTGGTTATCGAGAAAGGGGGTGGAGTTGTTCTTACAGCATATGCCTGGGTAGTGTCAAGCTCACCTTGGGTTTTGCTTTAGTATTATTTTATTATCTCCGGCTTTGTCACTAGTGTCTCTTGGATTTCTTCCTTCACGTGCAATAGGGTGTCCCAATCTTGTATGGTGAATTTTTTTTTCAAATAGAGACTCGCATACCCTCCAGTTTTTTTCTAGTTAATTTGGTCCTAAACAGTCAATGAGGAACTGCGGGAACCTCAAAAAGGTTCTCCCCACACAAAACCAAATTCTTGAAAATTCCTCGCAATCTGGTAAATTCTCCACAAAGTGGCAACCCTGATGTGGAAGTATTACTCACGTAGAATAGTTGTGATGAAACTGCAGGTGCAGCCGTACCAACCAAATGGTGTGTTTTAACGACATGGAGTTTTTTTCGTTTTTAAATGACGATTTATAAATGCTACTTATTACATATATGTAATATAACTTACATATTCAGAATTTGCATTTGTTGATCTATATGAAAACATATTTTTTAAGCCATAATATTTTTTACTGCAGTTCCTTATTATGAAATATTATCAATCTAGGATAGCAGTCGGCACAATTCTTATTGAAATTTATTACTGGGGACATGGTTTTTCCGAAAATTGTACTAGCGAGCAATGGGTCAGTGGACCAGTGATCTTCGATAGTAAGATGTCGGTTTCTCGTCATTAACATTAACAGTGCAAAAAAAATGTACATTTCTTCGACAGATGTGTCAACCCATTTACGAAGTCTGGATTTTTGGGAAGGTTCTTGTTTTGATATGGTGGCTATGTAATATCGATTAGTTTCGATCACCATTTTTGTCACAATTTCTTTGTTCAAGAAGTATTCAAAAAAGTCAATTTCCGATGAATTACCAGAAAATAAAGTGGATGGATCAAAACCTGACACAAAATCATCAAATTCATGAACTATTGGAATAAATGGACCAGAGGTCCAAGAGGAAAGCAGTCTGCATTTACGGTATAGTCTAAGTTAGGTGTACGAGAGTCATGATCTTGGCTTGTCCTGGGGGCGTTTATTTCACTGTCACTAACTTCTTCAGTAATTGGTATATCTTGATCATCTTCACTTATTTCTAAATCAGAGTCCATGTCTAAAAATGTTTCATAAATTTCGTCTTCCGTAAGACTGGGGTTTGCCATTTTTAAGGGAGTTCAATTTTGAAATATAAACGGTAAGCCTATAAATATAGACAGATATATTACTATTTAGGTTGTCCACAAAATTTAGAAATAAAATCACAAAATAAAGTCAATCAAAAAGTCTTGAGTAAAATAACTATTTTTAAAACACGTCACGTCACAAGTTCACAAACAAACGAAAGTCAATCAAAAAGTCTTGAGTAAAATAACTATTTTTAAAACACGTCACGTCACTTAAGTTCACAAACAAACTAATGTTTCACAGAAAAATAAATTATTTAAAAAGATTCGCAAAATAGAAATCGGTCAATATTTTACATCGACGCATAAGTCCATCAAAGCAGATTTGATCACCTAAGAAATACTATGGATGACACAACGATTCAGCGGCGCGACATTCAAATGACTGAATGAAGATGTAACGAATCATCGCTTTCACAATGTTTTATGTAAACAATTTATTATATTTTAACCAGCAAACGCCAGATGTCAGTAAGAAAAAGGATTGAACTATTTTTTGGTTCAGTTATCTGCTAAATTCGTCGCGTATTTACGTAGTATCAAGCCGCTAAAGTGAAACGCATGATATGATGCGCGTAGCGCTGGGGGCACAAATTATTTTCGCATGAATTGATGCGCGTAGCGGCGAAAAAGTTAAAGCAAAATGTCTTGGTAAATTACCATTGATAATGTTTTTTTTTAAATATAAATGCCTAGCTAGTGCTATGCTGACTTGGACCAGCTTGGCACTTAAAACTATATTTTTCATTCTGAGGGGATTGTGGGCCATCTCAAAACATTTTTCGAAACTTTACGCCGATAGATGGTGTTATTTTCAATATCGTCTAATAAAACACTTTTAACACGTTATGCTTTATAATATTGAGATGAATTATTGGTTTGCGAACGTATATAAGTAATATTAATCTGTATAAATTTTTTATGGTACCTATAATTACATAATCGTAGAAAACGGCTGAAAAATACACAATTTCATTGCAAAAAATACGTACAAAAGACATTTCACGCAGCTCCGCGCGCGTTGGTACCAGTTGGTACAGGAAATTTTTATTTACCCAACCAAAACCATTTGCGAAAAAGACTCCATTTCAAAAAATTTACGATGTTTCGCATGAGTATGAAATATACACGAGATAGAGGTTTGTTCAATTCACTAAACTAAATCAATGCCTGGGAAGATTAAATAATTTATAAAAGGAGCCGGCTAGGAACAACGGTATGTGTGCCGGGAGCTGGCGTTAACTGGACCTTTTTTTTAAAGGCCGCTTTTGCTAAATGGACATAATCATACCAAGCGATGTAGGTATATACCTACATAGTAACCATGTATTCGCGCGGTTGCTTGCTCACAAATATTTCGCGAATAAGTCAAAAGGTTACACTTTTTCTTACATTTCTATGGGGCGCATTCATCAAACCAACGAAGTGGTTAGAATTGCCAGACGGAGAAACAAATTTGTCATATGCACAAGTCAGAAAGGGCTCTCGTAACCAGTGGCGGCCAGCTAATATGTGCTCCCGAGCGCCGAACAACCAACAAGATTTCCGACATGGCTAATCACAATACGAAACTCGGTTCGTTTATAATATCTCATTCAAAAGGTACCTACTTATTAGGCGCGCTTAACTTGCAGACCGACTTTGACTTGTGCCTATGTTCGTAGCAGTTCGTTTTCGATTGCGATCCAAAATTTAACTGCTTTGTCGCATATTCTGTGGAACAGTCGAAAGCGTGGGTACATACCAGTTCATACTATTCTTTGCAAATAATTCCTTATCATGGACGGCGTTCGGGGTTTTACCACCACATCAGAAGGAACGGTTTATTCAGTAGAAAGTTAAACTAAAACGCGTATGTTTTATATTATTGTCGATATCGTGGTTTCAATTTACCATCTGCTATTTTTCAGCGAATGTTCCGCTTCTTCGATACAAGCATACATGATAAAACTTGTCATTAAGAGATGAGTGATGGTCAGATTACTCATTATCAGTTTAGTCAGTACTCGCCGTTGCCGGGTACGGGCATTATCTGTTGAATTTAAAACTTTTCTTACTCTGCGAAAGTTTTGATATTTAATTGCAGGTTATATCGATCTTGTATATCAATTATTAATAAGGCATATCAATTGCAGGTTGTACTAATTTATGATTACTTTTGTGTTTGTTCAAAGTATAAATTAAGAATGAGTTTGAATGTGGAATACATTAAAAACAATAGGTCGAGTTTTGAAAACAAAGTGATAATAAAAAAATGCCGTTCCACCTAAAACCTGAACTGATAATAAAACAAGAGTGAAAATCTGGATCGAAGAAGTTTACTCAATCATTTAACAAAACATTGTATAACAAAGCTTCGTAGCTCTGTGCATGTGATCAATTCAATAGTTTATTTTGTTTTCCGTGTTTAATTTACGATGTTATAGGTATCTACCTTTATTTAATTTATTTTATGACTTAATGTTTTAATCCAGTGAACCCCCACATATTTTGACCACCGGCCGCCACTGCTCGTAACATCATAACATCATCTCGCATATAAATAATATAGGCATTGTTTTGAAATCAGCTCGCCACGTGCGTCGTAATATATGAGTGTCCACAAAGACGATGCCTACAGTGTGCATATGAAGTCGCCTTTTCACATTAAAAAACTTTTTGTATTTTGTAAATGGGTATATTTTATTTTCACAAATGACAAACATGTCATGTTAATAATAGTAAATCCTTTATAGGGCAGAAAGGTGATTGAAAAAAAAAAACTTTTTGTACAAATATCTTATACACGGTGTCCATAAACTAGTTGTAAAACTGCCATCACAGTAAGCGGAAAGCGTTGCCTGGGTCGTGATGAAGGAATTAGCCAGCTGTGGAATTGAACTCACGATGCCTGGCGGGAACGACGATAGTAAAAGATTTTTTATTTACTTATTTTTTTTTTTTTTATTCTTTTCACATATTCTGTCCATATTTCTTTTTTTTGTAAGATCCTTTTTCTTTCAATGTTTGTTTCCGCGCCAGTGTTTGTGGGAACTAAAAGATATAATATAAAGGCATTAAAGGAGTATAATTTTTGAGCAACATTAAATATGAATCACCCTATACCAAACGAGCGACATGGGTCATAAAATAACAAGCGTGATGGTTAGTTAGTTAGGTAGGTACCGAGAAAATATTTAAAAAATAATCAAATATTTTGAAATAATTTCATAATACCTGTATTCCGATTCGCCGTGCTGACGTTTCATCCCGTTCGCACTTAGTCTTGGATTCACTCTTTTCCCGGAATACTGATGATTCTTATAAAGGGCACGCCTCATTTTTATGGAATAACAATGCTGTACAAAATCGAAAAAAGTCACTTCAAACCGCGGCAGACAATGACTGTTGAATGAATGAATGAGAGAATGTGAATTGGCGGGCGTCTAGCTAGTGATAGTTACAGATTTAAGAAAGTTCTAAATAATTACAACCGCTCTCACTATAATTATTATACATTTAATTTTGCCTTTTTTACTGCGTGCCAAAACCGCAAATGTTCCTTGCGACGAGTAATACTGGAACATTCGTAAAAAAGCAAAACGAACATTCTATCAGAATAACAAATCAAGCCGCGCAAATTGACATTTTTACTACAAATTTACTGACCACTTTAACACCGTAGGAATGGGCTAATAGCGTGCACGTGAAACATATGGCTCGCACATATGTTTGTCTCCTTCTAACACGGATTCGGGCATTTCGGCTGGCGGTGCCCGCATAAAATAATTACTTTTGTTAATTTAATTACTTGGTTATTATAAGTGATAGAACAGTGAAATTTTCGTTCACGATAAACTCATTACGAGTATTATTTTTCGGTACTAAAATAAATAAAATATTATCTGTAGTTTTCAAATGTGGCTGAAAAATAGATTGTATGGGAATTGTCACATCTGTTTCACCTTAAGCATCTTTTCTTGCTCAGGTTTCTTCGAAAACTTCAAAAATTCTTGGCAATTTATTATAATTAATCTTCACAATTAACTCTGCCTTCACCATGTCCACTGACAAGCAGTTTCTCTCGTCTGTCCACAAATTTCCCATTAATGAAAAGACACGTTCAACAAAAGCATTGCTTATAGGGATTGAAAAAAAAATTCTAATTATTTTTGGCAGTTCAGTGAAGGTTGAGGTGACTTTGAATAACTGAACTCATCGTAAATCAACAGGCAATGTTGAATCACTAGATTGTACGAACTGAGGAAATACTTGATTTAATTTTCGGGTCTCGTCATAAAGTTTCTCATCGTCGACATTTTTCAAACCAAGTGATTCGACAGCTTCCACAGTATCTTCGTAACTTACTGCACTTGAAAAGATTTTGAATACAGAATCCTCAAAATCATAATATATCTGAATGTATTCAAGAATTTTCCTGTAAACCTCATTGGCTTCTTTTTTTAATTGATCCTGATCAGAAGACCTCAAAAACTTTATGTTTCTTATGACAGGATCCTTTATTTGAGGCGTCTATAGCAATCGAAAAGTGAACCCCATTTTCAGATTGAGACCTTTTGAGGTCTTCAAAACAATGGCTCCAGCTTTGGTTCTGCCACAGTGAACCTTATTGGATAGTGGTGAATCGAAATAAAGAGATGCATTCAATTTCATTTCGCAATCCATGCTCAAATAACTGTGGTGGTGTCTAATTACATGATAAATCGACGCCATTTCAATTGTCGCTACGTTTAGGTCATCAAAGAGTTTGATTCAATGTTTTCCTTTTTAGAGCCTTTTCACCATCCCATTTCACTGTAAATTTCACATTACAAAATACACATTTTGTGTTTTTTTCATCGACTTTTCTTACCCATTTTTCCCACTCAAGCCACGATTGTTGAAAATTAAATTCGTACTTTTTTCTTCGATTTTGATTCTCCGTCTATTATTATGCTAATTATACATCAACACACTACAACACTAGGGACTTTAAATAGGAAAAACGTTAGAAAATAATCTATGATTGAAATTAAAAAAAGAAAGCATAAAACACTGCTGTTTGTGCTGACTGAGCTGAGCTATTGTTTCCATTCTAATGTTTGTCACGCAGATGTTTCCCGCCCCGCCGCCGCTCCCTGTCGCTCGGCGTCCGTGCCCTGCCGACCGGGGCGCGATGCATTCAGTCAAACAGTCACGCGCTCGGCACCGTGATGGTCGTCTGTCGGTTCGCTGCCACCGCCCGGTCTGACCTGGAGATATCGATGTTAAACCCGTAGCCCGGACATGCACCATGCAAACCCGTAGACTCCGGGTCAAACCCGGAGAGGTGGCAGCCCTAGTTACTACCCACATTCTTTTCTTAACTGAGCATCAAACCACCATGTTAATTGTTTCAAGTAAAATAAGACCGACCTTCTAACATTTCATCGAGGTTAGGCACGCCTTGAGTCATTATTATGTTTAATTAAAAGATTATTAAGGGGTCTCATGCTGTATTTTTATATAAATAAATTATTTAAAAAAAAAATGAATCTTAAGATTGCATCCTTGTTCTTGACATTTTTTTTAGCAAGGTTAAAATCTATCTTTACATTTGGCTGCCCAACGTGGTTTTACCAGGTTTTGTGTTCGTGGTGTTTTGATGTGAAGTTGGTGTGGGTAGGTTGAATCTTGCAATTTGTAGAATCATTCCAGAAATATAATTCTATGAGAATGCAGGTGTGGAATTTCACGAGTTCATGTCGACCCACATAGTTTTTTTCCGTGAATGTCAATGCATTCAAGATTTGTTTTAGTTTAAATATCTTGTTACAAGTTTTGTGATTTGTCACCGGATGCTCCGAGCGAGTAGCGTTCTTGTAAGATTTATGACGTACAGTTTTCTTTTGTCAATTTTTTATATAATAGATTTTTACTGTTACAGTTCGAGCATCGTGTAGTAATTTTCTCATCCACATGTGCTAGTAGAATTTGTACACACTTTAGCGTTTAGGGTCTCTCTAATGACTGACTCTATTAGAACAACGAGGAGCCAGGTCAAAATTAAACAGACGGCAACCATGGCTACCAAGCAGCAAGGTGAACCTGAACAGAAGGACGATAAGGTTACACATATCTCGTCCGTGAATTGTGTTCCTGTGCATAAATGGAACATCCATTTTGACTGCACCACTTGCGTTCGCGGATTTATAGAACGTATAGAAGAACTAGCGGAAGCACGCGGAGTGAGTACCTCTGATTTATTAATTTCTTCCATAGAATTGTTCACAGGAAATGCATTGGATTGGTATAGGGTCAATAGATCTAACTTTAGCTCGTGGAGTGACATCGTCGAAGGTTTAAAAAGTGAATTTAAGCTATTGGATTTCAAAAGGCGCTTGTTAGCTCATAAGAGCTACCTTACAAGAGCCTAAAGAAAACCTGAGTACGTTCATTACTCGAGTTTTATTGTTAAATAATAGATTGTCGAAAAAATTACCGGATGAGGAAATATTAGATTTATTATTATGTAACATGTCTTCTCGCTATATACAAAAACTATCGCTAATTAGTATAAATATAAATTATTCCCGATATAAACTCTTTAAAGCATTTTTGGAAGCTAATAGAGTTGGCTGATAGTAGGACGGAATGTAGAAATAAACCATGTTCCTCCAATTCTAGTAATAATAATAATACTACAAGGGTAACTTCTCGAATAATAAAGGGAACTTCTACTATAAAAGGGAGACAAAATTATCTTTCAAAAATAATCAATATACTGAAAATGTGAATTCCAGGTCAAGTCAAGTGAGGTGTTTTCGATGTGGACGCCCAGGGATTAAGGCTACTAACTGCAATTGTTTGCGTCCAAAAAACTAACGTTCCGGGCGTTACCTGCAGTGAGCGGAGAGACTTCTTCGAAAGCTGAATCTACCGACCCGGAATGGACAGCTTGGCTGGCAGTGGTGCAGTATGAAGACCTCAGAACTTCAAGGGGTGTAGGAGCTGCCAAGAGGGATGGTCGACCCTACATTTCCTTCAAGGTTCTATGATCAGAATTCTCTGGTCTTTTGGATTCAGGTTCGCACTTTTCTATTATAGGAAATAATTTCCAAGAGAAGTTTTTCAATTTGGGTTGCTAGTTATCAAAACTTGACCATAAGTTTACACTTACATCTGCAACAGGACATTCGGTTATTTGCTCTTTTAAAATCACAGTTCCTTTAATTTACAGAAATTTAAAGATAGATTTTAACTTTGTGATAATGCCACAAATTAACGCAAATATTATTTTAGGCTGTGATTTTTGGAAAATGTACAACATAAATCCAGAAGTCTCGAAACTAATGTTTTCTCACGGGGTTAATGACAAATCACATTTAGCAGAGATTAAAGGTATAGAAAATATACAAAATCTATCTCCAATTCAGCGTAAGATTTTGCAGAATGTTGTTAGCCAGTACGGATCTATTTCAGGAAATCGTTTAGGTAGGACATAGCTAGAACACCACAGAATTGGGGATTGTTTGCCTATAAATAATAATATTAATAAGAATTTATTCCAGAATGTATGCAGGGGTATGCATTAATATATGGTGAAAAATTGGCTATCGGAAAAAAAAAATTTACTTTAATATGTATGAAAAATTGTAAGAAAAAATGTTGAATCTGTAGATATAAGATGTAAATTATAAGCACCTGTTGACAAGCCAATTCAATTGGCTTGGCAGAACTTGTTTGTTGATTAACTATTTGATTGGGAATCAAATAGTAAGAGTGAGCTTTTATACAATATTAACCTTGTAAAATCATCATTGAAAACTTTTCAGACAATCACGCTCATAAAATAATATATCAGGCGTCATTACACTCATCGGTCAATTATATCAATTCATTGAGAGTGTTACTGTTGATAGACGAGCAGCAGCTGGTGAATTCATTCAGTGCATCAAGTAGATCATCAAACGTGAACAAGGAGCTAACTTAATCCGATGTATTCATTATTATTGTAAAATGCTTTAAATGTGATTTTACGCTAAAAATCAGCAACAAATGGCAAAGAAACATGCAAACTCTTTTCTACTTACTTCTCTTCTGTATTTAGCTCACCATCTAATTCTAAAAGTGACTCTAAACATTCTTTCCCACTCTATAATTATCCACTATCTCATATCAAAATAACCCTAGACGAGGTCAAGGTGAAGTTGAACACTCTCGATATCAATAAGGGTTCCGGTCCAGATGGTATTCCTCCACTATTCATTCAAAATTGTGCAGATCAACTTGCAGCACCTTTACACAAATTATTCGTCAAAAGTCTGAACGAAGGGGTATTTCCAGATCTGTGGAAAGTTGCCCACGTCATTCCGATCCATAAGTCTGGCAGTAAAAACAATGTAAAGAACTACTGTCCTATCAGCCTTTTATCTTGTTTTGGCAAAATATTTGAGTCCATTGTATACAGGGTGTCCGGAAACTCGTAGTACAAGCGGGAAACTGGTGAATCTACATCACATTTGGAGTCGATTTTGTAGTATTTTTTTTTTTGATTTGAGCTTTTGTTATCGAGTAAATCGAGTTAGAAGTTGATTTTTTTTTTTTTTTTTTTAATCAAATTCTTATAAATTATTACTGAAGATCAAAGTACCCAACTAATTAAAACTATTTGAAAGTAAAACAAATGAAGAAACTCGGATTTGAAGCATTATTTTGAAATCACCCTTCATTTAATCCGGTGTAATCATAAAATATTTCTGCTCTGCAGGGTTAAAACATCTGTTGTTCAACCCTAAACACCAGAAAAAACTTTAACCCTAAAATAGCCGAAAAATATTTTTTTTTTGTGAAAATGCTCAAATCAAAAAACTTTATGTTTATTTGGGTTCCCCATGTGGTGTAGATTCTCCAGTTTCCCGCTTGTACTACGAGTTTCCGGACACCGTGTATAAAGACATATTTAATCACGTAACACACATACTTAGCCCTTTCCAACATGGATTTGTAGCTAAACGATCGACAAACACTAACTTAATTGAGTATATGGACTTTCTGTGTAAATCAATGAATAAAAAAACACAAGCAGATGCCGTATACACCGATTTCAGTAAGGCTTTCGACAAAGTTAGTCACCCTATCTTAATGAATAAACTGGATAAAATCGGCATACACGGAAATCTGCTTCGTTGGTTAGAATCATATTTATCAAATAGAAGTCAATTAGTTACTGTTAACGGTTTTAACTCTTCCCCAATATTAGTTACGTCGGGCGTTCCACAAGGATCACACCTTGGACCCTTGCTTTTCTTAATCTTCATCAAAGACCTTACATGTAAACTCCATTGTAATTTTTCTCTATACGCTGACGACCTCAAGATATATAAAGCAATTAAATCTATGGAAGATTGTGAACTCTTACAACAAGACCTTAACACATTATCTGCCTGGTGTATTGACAATGAAATGGAATTGAATATAGCTAAGTGCAAAGTTATAAATTTCACCAAGAACACCAACAAAACTCTATACATACTCATATAGCATATGTGGTCACAATCTGGAAACAGTTGAATCGACCAAAGATTTAGGAATTATATTCGACAACAAACTAACGTTCAACCAACACATAGAATACATTGTAAATAAATCAAATAAAGTACTAGGTTTTATTGTAAGATCAACTAAACTGTTCAAGAACTCTAATAGCCTAATAATTCTATTCAATTCGTTAATCCGTAGTGTTCTTGAGTACGGGTCAACAGTCTGGAATCCACATTACACGACACAAATATCCCGACTTGAATCTGTCCAAAGAAAATTTACACGGATTTTGTCTTATCGATCAGGTGTCTACCATATTCTAAATGGGTATGAACAAAGACTTACATATTTCAAATTAGAGAGTTTAGTTAAAAGACGAAATATAAATGACCTCTTAATGCTTTACAAAATTGTGAATAATCGTGTTAATAGTAACTTAGTCAATCAAATCAATTTTTACGCCAGGCCCAAATATACTAGAAATATGAACATATTTTGGACCGAAATTTTTGCCAATAACACTGGATATTTTAATCCTATGTCTAGAATGTCTCGATCATACAATGATCTTGCTAAAATACACACTGTCATAGATATTTTTGCAAATAATATAACGTGTTTCAAGAAATATCTCCACGATTTCTGTACTTAAAAAAAAAGAAAAATAAATAAATAAAAAAATTGTTTAGTGGTTTATAAAACCTTCTAACCACATTTAGCTCCGTTACAAGTGTTCCCGTATTGGCGAGCCATTGTGTATTACCATTCAGTTGGGCAAAGTTATTAGAAGGGTTACAAAAGTGGCTGAATGAAGGGATTGGAAATAGATGTAGGTAAATCAACAAAATGAAAAATATGTATGAAAAATTTTTTTTTTTATTAATATTCTATTAGCTCTGCTATAAACACTTCTTTTTCTAAATCATAATTCTTGAACAAAAAAAATAAAGGAACAGGTAAGAAACAAACAAACACACATGATATGTTAGGTACTAAATGTACAAAAGAATAGAAACGCTTTCTTTGTCTTTCTTTTACGTTTTTGATAATAAATGTCTTGTTTTAAACATCCCAAGTACCAATCTCTCATAAAGATTTATTAATCATTTAAACAAACAACAGCTTCGTCATCATCGGATGTCAACTCTGTAACAAACAAAAACAAAACTTTTCACTTTTTCAATAACTGCACAGTTATCCTGTTGCGTTTAACCTTTTCACCGCGATCAAATGTACCGAAAATTACACTCGTACGCGGTACTCACTTTGAAAATCAAAACCTACCACTTTAAACAGCTATAAATCTCTTATTTTTTGACAGATTTATGATTTGGTTATCTTAAAAGCTTTATTAATGCTCTTGAAGTTTGTTGAAACACATAAATAAACACTAAACCGCAGGATACAGATATAATATTATAAACAGTGACCCATCACAAGAAATCAACAAGAACTTAGCCATCGCATGCACACTGCTATATTGTTTATAGTATTTACTTACCCCGTCTGATGGGATTTGGACCACTGCGCCGATATCATCAAAACACAATTATTTTTATTATTATATCTACTAACAAATAAAGTTTTAATAAAAAGTTAACATTAGGAGAAATATTTATAAGTTTTGTTTTTCGTGGTAGTTTCTAAAACATGGCCACACACACAATGTCACATCACACTCTGGACATTTATATGTACTGGGACATTTTCCTTTTTTTAGAAATGGCGCACACTCGGCAGGCTCTGTGAAGTTTTTGAGAATTATTTCTTTTTATTGGGTGGGGCATATGTTTTGCTAATGCCTTAGCAGTTAGTCTCAGAGGTAAATCGTGTGAAGAGCGAGAATGAGGCTCAGATTGGGAAGTTTTATGATATTTTTGCAACATTTGTCGTATTACGGCTAATTGGAAATCTGCTAAACTAACATTTTTATTTGTAATTGATTTAAAAGCTATATGAGAGTTCAATAAATATAGATCAATAATATGGAAGGCCACTTTTTTATACCACTTAATTGTTTTTCGCAGGCAATTAATACTACTTAACATCAAGTCCACTTTGTCAACAGAACCCATACACTTATTATAGTCTAGAACGCACTTGGGTTTCATAATTGGTTGACGAGTTTTCCAATCAACTTTTCCCGTCATGTAAGGTTGTTAGCATGTGAACTTCTCTTTTATCGCACCACTTTAAAGCCAACAGAGGTCCACGATGCTGTGCTTTCATTTCACCCTTTTTAAGTTTATTAAATTTTGCCATGCCTTTTCATGTCTTCCGCACCGTACCACATGCAATTATCAATTAAAAGATTATGTCCTTTATTTAAATAATCTTGAAGTCGTGTCGTTACTACAGTCCCCGAAACCCTGAGACATTCAAAGTCAGTTATGTCAGTCCCTTCCCACAATAAATAATGAAGTCTAATATAAAACCCGTCTTCACGTCACACAATACAAACATTTTAATTCCAAACCGGTGACGTTTGGATGGTATATATTGTTTGAAAACTAAACGCCCTTTGAAAAAAATTATGCTCTCATCGATGCATAAATTTTCATAAGGTATCAAAGTATTTTTGAACAATTTTCGGGTATGGTCAATTAGGATTTTAATTTTGTAAAGTCGGTCACCAGGAATTTGTGTGTCGGGGTTTGAGAAGTGTAACATTCGCAATATAATTTCGTAACGATCCCTAGACATGGTTTTTCCGAAAATTGTACTAGCGAGCAATGGGTCAGTGGCAGTGGCGGCCGGTGGTCAAAATATGTGGGGGTTCACCGGATTACAACATTAAGTCATAAAATAAATTAAATAAAGGTACATACCTATTTATAAAGAAGTTCTATTCTCTGTTCATTTTGTTTAGCAAAGACCTCTATCAATGCTTAACACTGATAGTGCGTTCAGTCTGTCCTGGCTCAACGTGTTAAAAGATTTTATTCTTTTTAACGTTGAGAAACATCTTTAGCTTTCAACTGAGGTCATTCCAAAGGTCACGAATGGTGCACAAAAGTTTTAGTAATTTCACAGTCTCGGGAAAGTTTTCTAATAAACAAGTACTATAAAAAAGTTGTAAAATTGATAAAGCGCCGTTAGCTTTTGAAAAATCGTCGCGGGCGTAAATTGCACAGAGTTTACCTTTTAGGTACTGAACTTTATTTAGGAAGTCATACGTTTTAAGCGTCACATTGAAATCATGTTCTGGGAAATTTGACCTGTATCGATTTTTATTAAATAGCTCATTATGGTGTTTACCTTAGGCACGGTAGCCTGAATCCAATTGCATTCTGATGTCAACTTTTCCTAAAACCTTTAAGCTCAAAACTTTTTGTAAATGTAAATGATAAGAATTATGTTTTTTGATTTTTTCAGAAAGGTGAGTTACATCAGTAACACCGCTGATTGTCCAAACTGAATCAACATCGTAAATTAAACACGTAAAACAAAATAAACTATTCAATTGATCACATGCACAGAGCTACAAGCTTTGTTATACATTGTTTTGTTAAATGATCGAATAAACTTCTTCGATCCAGATTTGCACTCTTATTTTATTATCAGTTCAGGTTTTAGGTGGACCGGCATTTTTTATTATCACTTTGTTTTCAAAACTCGACCTATTATTCTTAATGTATTCCATATTCAAACTCATTCTTAATTTATACGTTGAACAAACACAAAAGTAATCATAAATTAGTATAACATGCAATTGATATGCCTTATTAATAATTGATATACAAGATCGATATAACCTGCAATTAAACTTCAAAACTTTCTCAGAGTAAGAAAAGTTTTAAATTCAAGAGACAATGCCTGGCAACGGCGAGTACTGACTGAACTGATAATAAGTAATCTGACCATCACTCATCTCTTAATGACAAGTTTTATCCTGTATGCTTGTATCGAAGAAGCGTAACATTCGCTGAAAAATAGCAGATGGTAAATTGAAACAACGATATCGACAATAATATCAAACATACGCGTTTTAGTTTAACTTTCTACTGAATAAACCGTTCCTTCTGATGTGGTGGTAAAACTCCGAACGCCGTTCTTGATATGGTATTATTTGCAAAGAATAGTATGTAATGGTATGGACCCACGCTTTCGACTGTTCCACAGAATATGCGACAAAGCAGTTAAATTTTGGATCGCAATCGAAAACGAACTGCTACGAACATAGGCACAAGTCAAAGTCGGTCTGCAAGTTAAGCGCGCTTAATAAGTAGGTACCTTTTGAATGAGATATTATAACCGAACCGAGTTTCGTATTGTGATTAGCCATGTCGGAAATCTTGTTGGTTGTTCGGCGCTCGGGAGCACATATTAGCTGGCCGCCACTGGTCAGTGGACCAGTGTTCTTCGATAGTAAGATATCGGTTTCTAGTCATTAACATTAACAGTGCAAAAAAATGTACGTTTCTTCGACAGATGTGTCAACGCATTAACGAAGTCTGGATTTTTGGGAAGGTTCTTGTTTTGATATGGTGGCTTTTTAATGTCGATTAGTTTCAATCACCATTTTTGTCACTATTTCTTTGTTCAAGAAGTATTCAAAAAAGTCAATTTCCGATGAATTACAGGAAATTAAAGTGGCTGGATCAAAACCTGACACAAAATCATCAAATTCATGAACTATTGGAATAAATGGACCAGAGGTCCAAGAAGAAAAGCAGTCTGCATTTACGGTATAGTCTAAGTTAGGTGTACGAGAGTCATGATCTTGGCTTGTCCCGGGGGCGTTTATTTCACTGTCACTAACTTCTTCAGTAATTGGTATATCTTGATCATCTTCACTTATTTCTAAATCAGAGTCAATGTCCAAAAATGTTTCATAAATTTCGTCTTCCATAAGACTGCGGCTTGCCATTTTTAAGGGAGTTCAATTTTGATAAATAAACCGTAAGCATATAAATATAGACAGATATATTTCAATTTAGGTTGTCCACTAAATTTAGAAATAAAATCACAAAAGAAAGTCAGTCAAAAAGTCTTGAGTAAAATAACTATTTTTAAAACACGTCACGTCACTTCATTTCACAAACAAACTAATGTACCACAGAAAAATAAATTACTTAAAAAGATTCGCAAAATAGAAATCGGTCAATATTTTACATCGACGCATAAGTCCATCAAAGCAGATTGGATCACCTAAGAAATACTATGGATGACACAACGGTTCAGCGGCGCGACATTCAAATGACTGAATGAAGATTTAACGAATCATGGCCTTCACAATGTTTTATGTAAACAATTTAATATATTTTAACCAGCAAACGCAAGATGTCAGTAAGATAAAGGATTGAACTATTTTTTGGTTCAGTTATCTGCTAAATTCGTCGCATATTTACGTAGTATACAGTCGCTAAAGTCAAACGCATGATATGATGCGCGTAGCGCTGGGGGGCACAAATTATTTTCGCATGAATTGAATCATTTTCATATAAAAAAATAAATCGTTTGTTAGAATTTACCTTTACCGTTCTTTTATGTACATGATATAATTAATTTACTTATAATACGACGACAAATATTCCCTATCTATAATATGAACTAATTAATCACCACGCTGTTTCTCCTCAGGAGTAGGCCGAGTGGATGGATCGCCATGCAACTGTGTTTTGGCCCCCAATCCTTGCTCCATCCATATTCGAACATCATCTCGGATACTCTTTCATTATTACAACTCTTAACATGACACACAACAAGTGGTCACATTCACATTTGCGTCATAAATTCTCCCGACACTCCATGTGCCCAACAGTGTTATCTAACTATCCAAGCATCCCTTCTCTTATTTTTTTCATAAAACTGTCTGTAATGCACTCCTTTTGGAAGCCTCGGGGATCCGATTTCCAATGTGATCAGTAAAATTTCGTCCTACCCTCAATAACATGCGTCACTGGTTGTCATTTATTTCATTTAATTGATTTGATTTCAATTATTTAATTGACTGTGAAATTTAAATCTCGCTCAGAATGTTCTTTAATTTTGGTGGACTTAAGACAAACTGCATTTTGAAAACACCTTTAAAAATTAAATAAATATATATATCCATTTGTATCGTATAAATAAATGCTTTCTCCTTTCCGGGAGTAAGTTATGTAATGCTGGCTGTCCTCTGGGGAGTGAGTTTTTTTTAAATAAATAAAAAAAATTTGTTGATTAAATGTATGATTTATAATAGTATAAACGACCCAAAAATTGTAAAAAAAATCGTACCATTGTCAGCTTTTATCATAAAAAATCAGGTTCTGTTTTTCAGAAGTCACAAACCATTGGCACATGAACAAAATAGTAAAAAAATATAAACAACACAATTATTTTCACTTAACACTAATATTGAAACGAAAATGGATAAAACTGTAAACTATGTAAATAATCAATTAGTATTGTTTTTTTGTATGGAAATCCATGAAACACGGATGCACACAGAGAGCAACGTCACACTCATAACACATATACATATTTTGTTTGTTTCCTTTGTGGATTCCTCATGGATGTATGTTTGCACACAAAACAAAGAGTTTTTACTTGGCTGCCTTTGCACTCTGTTTGTGGAACTGGCTGTGGAAAGTGCCTTCCTGTAAGCCTGGTGGGATTGTCATTGCCTCGCCTACCCCCTGATGATGCCCGTGGAGTGTGATATTTTTCCACCATCTGTCTTTGAATTCCTCAAATGTCGTCTCTATGGATTTCACTGAACGATACATGAAAAACGCATTGATTATTGAGATCTCTAGCAGTCTGAAAAATATTTTCTTGTCTTGCAGCTAACAGCTCCGAATCCTAGAATTCTGTCTACATTGTCAACACTTCCCATGTTCATGGTACCTATAGTCCACAACAGCTTCAGGTTTGTGTTTTTTAGCTCCTGTGGATTTTTTTTGTTTCAATCGTAGCGTGAATATTTGTCAACATCACAATATTTCGTTTATCTCGCCATTTCAATTCCATTAAATTTTCCGAATTATACAATTGACATCTCCTTTCCTTATTTTCCTATCCAATTTAGGCATTTGCTTTCGATTGGTTCTTGCTGTCCCACAAGCATTAGTTTTGTTTTCAATACGACAATCAAACAAAGCGGGTGAAGTATACCAATTATCTACTTAGAGTCGATGCCACAGCCAAGATAATCTTTAAGTAAAGTCATTACTACAGATCCCGATATTCCAACGTTGGGGTGGCTTTCAATGTCTGTTTCACCACCGGTATAAATTATTAAATCCAAAACAGCCTGTTTTACGTCACAGTAAACAAAAAATCTCTCTTCAAAAGTCTGTGCCTTTTTGATGGTACATATATAAATTTTAAAGGAGAGCTTTCCTTTCCACAACAATAAACTTTCATTAATACACAAATTTTAATAGGTTTCCTTCATTATTTTTCTTAACGGGTCTAAAATGCGAATCTTGAAAAGTCTGTCATTATTGGAGCATTGAGTTGCAAAATGGTGATTCCTCAAGATAAGTAAAAAACGATCCTGGGAAAATAATTTTTTGAAAAACGGTGTCTCTATTATGAGATTATTGGTCCAATATTTTTTGATACAATATTTTCCAACCAGACTCAGAATAGACCAGACAGAAGAATTATGGTAGATAGAAAAACGTACATTTCTTCCTTCGTAGTGTCGACCCATTTTTAAATTTTTGACGATGAGGATACATTATGGGATGCGTATTTTGCGTAAATGTTTGTTTCAAAAACAATGGTGTGTATAATGTTCTTTGTAAAAAACAGTTGGAAAAGTTGCAGTTCAAGATAATCATCCTCCAAATTAACGTGTGTTTTTATTCCGGACTGGAAATCATCGAAGTTGTGCAGTGTTGGGGTGAAGTTTGTATCATCTCATATCCTGGCTTCCTCCCGTATCCGTTTAGCACTAGATTGCGATTCTACTACAACTGTTTCCTCATCATCAGTAGAGGAATCATCGGAGAATATTGATAGATCGTCAATGGTTTCAATATTTTCGTCTTCATCATCACTGTTCGTCAAAATATCGGCGATTTCATCATCTCCTCAATCCATTTTGTGGAGGTTTTTTATGTTATAATAGTATACTTTCAATCACAAAACTCACAGGAGTAAAATCACCTCACCTCACCTCAATGATAAAAACGTTTGAACACATGAATCACAATGCTCAAGATATCACAAAACAACGAAAAAGTTATTTTAATACAGTTCTACATACTGTTGGATCACAAGAAAAGTAAAAAGTTTGAAAAAGATGTAATTTACAGGTCGATACAATGCTTATGTACTTGGCTACAAATTTACAATCACATTAAAAACATAAAAGACATCAAATTCTAACTTTAACCCTTACCACTCCTTTGTCGAGTGTGGCTCGACATTATATTTCTTACACCAACTCCTATGTCGAGTCATACTCGACATTATAGTAACGCAATTTCGAAAAATAATTTAAATTATCAAATGTATTTTTTTTTCTTTTAAACACTTTATATCTCATTCTGAATATTCCGAATACGCAAAATACATATATCTCGTCAAGTTTCGCCTTTTAGATAATTTTTAAAATCATATTATTTTTAACCTTGTAAATGCACTGCGCAGTTATTTGGTTGCGATGCATGTAAGTAGGTAGGTACTTGCCTGTCTACCTGCGTAACAATAGGAAGCGCTGAGGGATTTCTCCCAACACATAACATAGGATTCTTATACCTATTCACTTGTTATCACATAATATTTTGTTCTGTTTGTGTATTTACATTTGTTTTTACTGTTTTTAGTAGCAAATATTTCGTGGCCGAGAAAGCACTGAAAAAGTTTAAGTGAATAAGGGCATATTAAGTTGTTAATTTTATATATTTCTATGTTTTTTGTACTCTATGTAAAGAAAGAGTAATAAAAATTACATATTTAAAAAAATTTTGTTTAACTTTTTATTGAGGCCACTTTTTATCCCTTTTTTGTAAATTAATTAAGGAGTTGGTAGTAGGTAATTAAAAAAAAAATTAGGAGTGCAAAAAGTTAAGGTACAGATATTCCAACAAAATATTAGAAGTCCGAAATTTGTTCCTGAGACGTCATGCAAAATAAATAACGTCCGATATCTCTGTAATTAACTTAACAATTTTAATTGTCTTTAAAACACTATTTTTCTATTATTTATAATTTGTAATGTTAAATAATTTACTTGTAATAAAAAAATTGTAATGTCTTTCCATTTAAGAGATTTCTTGCATATTTTAAATTTGTGCATATTTTGATAATAATATCTGTTAGATTCTTGTTCAAGGAATGTAAATAAATCCTCCTGTGAACAAATTTACACCGTCCCCACAGGGCAGAGCTGTAGACACAGTGTTCGGAAATTCGTGGTTCAAGCGGGAAACTGGTGAATGGAGTTCACATTTGGAGTCGACTTTGTGGTGTAAGTTTTTTTATTTTCATGTCCGTTGTCCGAATTCTCGTTTTTTTGGTTAAATTCAAAATATTCAGCTGTTTATTGTCTTTTAAGCTCTTGAATTCTATAAATGGGCTGTCGATTTTCAAGTTCGTGGAGGTTCTATTCAAGTTCTGTTATTATACCATTATTAGCCAGTTGTTTCACAAATCTGAAATAATAACAGAACTTGAATAAAATCTTCACGGAACTTGAAATTTGATGAATTGTTCAAATCCTCTGAAACAACCCGTCCTAAATTATATTTTATTTTTAAAATAGGTTCATGTAATTTTCATGGTTGACCAATTTGGGAAGCGGGTATGGGTACCGCCGCCCCGAGAACCAGTTATTGGATAATCAGCACCTACCTAAATTATTAGGTGTATAATCCAGGTCGTAGTTTATAAAAAAAACATCACATTTTTTCTTTCATTTAAATCTGCAATAAAAACAAGTGAGGATTTAGTTGTGCTAACTTTTGGTTTCGAATAAGATAAACACATTTTACATTGTTATCATTTAAAATGTCTAATATTAAACAGTTGACTTCACCAATGATAAGTTGACCAACATGACCAACAGTTGACTTCACCAATAATAGCATAGCATAAGCGTATAGATACATATGTAAACACGAGTTATTCTCAATTGGGGAGGTATTAATTGACAGCTGGGAATATATACTATACAGGGTGTATCGGCACGTACCCGACAAACTTTAACCAGCTATTCCTTAGCACATTTGGAGTAAAAAATGTTATGGGCACTTTGCTGTCCGGTAACATTTTTTTTCAATTAAAAACAAAAAAAAAATAAAATTTCCACACTCCGCTACTGCCCACAGTATAGGGGTAAAATAATTGGCAACGCCGCGCTACTGTCATCTCTTTCACACATATTCTGTCTCAAGTCCCGTGTGGTTCCCGCCACCCCGTCTCGTATCAGTGGTCAGTGCTGTTTTGTGAGTTCGCCTGTCATCAAGTTTCTAGTTTCGTTTTTGTTTTGTTATCTAAGTTTTTACTGTTGAAATATGCCCCTCAATTATCCACCTGCCGAGCAAGCAGATATTGTTTTTGTTTATGGATTTTGCAATGGAAATTCACGAGCAGCCGTAAGGGAGTATCGCATGAGGTTTCCTGGAAGAAGCGTCCCACACCATGCTACCTTTGTCCAGGTTTGTACCCTATCAATTGTTTATTGAAACTATTTACATTCATTGATAATGCCAAAAAGCGCTTTTGAAATTTAAACTGGGAACATTAAAACATAACAAGGGGCTACCAACTTTAAAAATGTAAATTGTACTTTTGATTTGTGTTCAGTGGTCACTAAACGTTCTAAAAAGTTAATTAATTTTAATCTCTAATAAATGCATCATTCACTGCAATTGAATTCACTCCCTTTCTCACTATGTGATTATTTAAATTACTTAAATTCTATTTCACCCCTGTGAATCCAAGATATCAACCATACCTAGTTAAGAAAATTATAAATTAAAACACTTTGTTATACATTTTACTATAAAAAAATTAAATAAATGAAGAGAAAACCTAAGTTTTCTGATATGTGCCTAAAATAAGTGTTCTTTAAAAATAAAATGAGTGAAAAAGCCCGCGATCGTTTATTTGACATTTACTACTGAGCTGAATAATAGTTGCAGTTGTTATTTGTTGTTTTGTTTCAGATGTATCAACAATTGCGTGACTGTAGCATCGGACGGATTGAAGGCGCCGGCGGAGGACACAACATTGTTCCTGTGGCAGTTGAGGAGAGAATCCTGCAAACTTAAATAATCAAATATAACAAGACTACACGCTTGCATTGAAAATAATGGTAGTCACTTCGAACAAATGCTCCAATAAAAAATATAACATAAACTACATGTCCGCATTTTCATTTATTATTTATTGGTAAAATTCTCACAATGTCATTCATTTACACATCAATATTGATATTACCTACATATCAATATTTAATTATCTGTAGAAGAGTATGCCCGTCGGCATTCAACAAGTTTTTCGACAAGTGTGTCGAAAAGCGTCTTCTCTCTTTCCTACACACTAAATATTAATGGTTAAAAATGAGACGAATGATGCTTGTAAGCGCGCCAATACGTAAAAACAACGAAACTCGAATAAGAATTGCCAGGTGGGTTTTTTAATCGCTTTAATCTGACTTCAAACAATAATTAAACATGTAAAAATTATTTAATATAATATTACAGTACAGTACTTTGAACCTTCGCAATAAATTTATTTGATTTTAAGTTTAGTTTGTAGAACTCCATTTCAATTTAGAGATTTTTTTTATTTTTAACAGTCTTATTAAAAAATTTATAAAAACAGTGTGTTTATAAACAAGTTCTGCTAGTTGTAATTATTATTACGCGTGACAGCTGTTTCACCTTCTGACGGCATTATCAAACTTTGGTAAAGCCACTTACAGACGACGTAAGTGATAACTTTCTTTTTTATTATTCTGGCTTTATTGATTTCCGAGTAAATTGTCGTAAATTATTATTTGCTAATCCCAATATTATTTGCTAATGCTAATAATTAAGTGAAATTTTAAACAATGCAATAATAGGATTATTGCATTGTTTAAAATTTCACTTAATGTCGTTGGTATTTCCAACTGATGACTCAGGGGTTTATTTCCCTGAATAATTAAGTATTTTGGGGTCTAATTATTATGCATTTCATTACATCCGATAATCTACACAATTTTTATGTTGAATTGGGGTAAGTTTTATGGCTAAGGGAAGGAGTGGAAGGTGAGGAAGTACCTGGATATTCAGATCTGGTCACCAAATACGGCTAGTCATTTCAAGCAACGTTTAAATTCTGAACCTGGATATTCAGATCTGGTCACCAAATACGGCTAGTCATTTCAAGCAACGTTTAAATTCAAAACCTGGATATTCAGATCTGGTCACCAAATACGGCTAGTCATTTCAAGCAATGTTTAAATTCTGAACCTGGATATTCAGATCTGGTCACCAAATACGGCTAGTCATTTCAAGCAACGTTTAAATTCTGAACCTGGATATTCAGATCTGGTCACCAAATACGGCTAGTCATTTCAAGCAACGTTTAAATTCTAAACCTGGATATTCAGATCTGGTCACCAAATACGGCTAGTCATTTCAAGCAACGTTTAAATTCTGAACCTGGATATTCAGATCTGGTCACCAAATACGGCTAGTCATTTCAAGCAACGTTTAAATTCTAAACCTGGATATTCAGATCTGGTCACCAAATACGGCTAGTCATTTCAAGCAATGTTTAAATTCTGAACCTGGATATTCAGATCTGGTCACCAAATACGGCTAGTCATTTCAAGCAACGTTTAAATTCTGAACCTGGATATTCAGATCTGGTCACCAAATACGGCTAGTCATTTCAAGCAACGTTTAAATTCTAAACCTGGATATTCAGATCTGGTCACCAAATACGGCTAGTCATTTCAAGCAACGTTTAAATTCTGAACCTGGATATTCAGATCTGGTCACCAAATACGGCTAGTCATTTCAAGCAACGTTTAAATTCTAAACCTGGATATTCAGATCTGGTCACCAAATACGGCTAGTCATTTCAAGCAATGTTTAAATTCTGAACCTGGATATTCAGATCTGGTCACCAAATACGGCTAGTCATTTCAAGCAACGTTTAAATTCTGAACCTGGATATTCAGATCTGGTCACCAAATACGGCTAGTCATTTCAAGCAACGTTTAAATTCTAAACCTGGATATTCAGATCTGGTCACCAAATACGGCTAGTCATTTCAAGCAACGTTTAAATTCTGAACCTGGATATTCAGATCTGGTCACCAAATACGGCTAGTCATTTCAAGCAACGTTTAAATTCTAAACCTGGATATTCAGATCTGGTCACCAAATACGGCTAGTCATTTCAAGCAACGTTTAAATTCTGAACCTGGATATTCAGATCTGGTCACCAAATACGGCTAGTCATTTCAAGCAACGTTTAAATTCTGAACCTGGATATTCAGATCTGGTCACCAAATACGGCTAGTCATTTCAAGCAACGTTTAAATTCTGAACCTGGATATTCAGATCTGGTCACCAAATACGGCTAGTCATTTCAAGCAACGTTTAAATTCTAAACCTGGATATTCAGATCTGGTCACCAAATACGGCTAGTCATTTCAAGCAACGTTTAAATTCTGAACCTGGATATTCAGATCTGGTCACCAAATACGGCTAGTCATTTCAAGCAACGTTTAAATTCTAAACCTGGATATTCAGATCTGGTCACCAAATACGGCTAGTCATTTCAAGCAACGTTTAAATTCTGAACCTGGATATTCAGATCTGGTCACCAAATACGGCTAGTCATTTCAAGCAACGTTTAAATTCTGAACCTGGATATTCAGATCTGGTCACCAAATACGGCTAGTTATTTCAAGCGTTGTTTAAATTCTGAACCTGGATATTCAGATCTGGTCACCAAATACGGCTAGTTATTTCAAGCATTGTTTAAATTCTAAACCTGGATATTCAGATCTGGTCACCAAATACGGCTAGTTATTTCAAGCATTGTTTAAATTCTGAACCTGGATATTCAGATCTGGTCACCAAATACGGCTAGTTATTTCAAGCATTGTTTCAATTCTAAACCTGGATATTCAGATCTGGTCACCAAATACGGCTAGTTATTTCAAGCATTGTTTAAATTCTAAACCTGGATATTCAGATCTGGTCACCAAATACGGCTAGTTATTTCAAGCATTGTTTAAATTCTAAACCTGGATATTCAGATTTGGTCACCAAATACGGCTAGTTATTTCAAGCAACGTTTAAATTCTGAATTAATTAATCAATTACGAAAAAGCGTGGGGTTAAGAATATTTTTTTAAATTAATTAATTGGGGGTAATAATTGATTCCAAATTAACTTTTGCTCAAAATACAAAACAAATTATTAAAAAGATTGCCAAAAAAATCTCACTGTTGGGAAGAATAAGAAGATTCCTTAACACAGTTTCCAGTAAAAATGTGTACAACGCAATTATTGTACCACACATAAATTACTGTAGCAGCATTCTATTCTTATCCAACGACGGATTAATGAAACAAATGACAATTCTACAAAATAGAGCAATGAGAATCATATTGAAGAAAAATAGATACACAAAAATTAAGAACATGTTGAAGGAGTTAAATATCTTGTCATTTAAACAAATTATTTACTTTAATACCATATTTTTAATCTACAAGATAATCAATGGCCATACGTCTAGTGAATTCCTAAGAAAAATTGATAAACTGCAGAACAAACACACACATGAGACAAGGAAAAGAAATGAATTGAGACTCCCCTTCAGGAAAAAAACACAGAGTCAAAAGTCATTGATGTACGGAGCGTTGAAGATATTTGGAGAGCTACCAGAAGAAATAAAATCAGAAGAAAACATAAAAACATTTAAAATTAAATTAAGAAAATATGTGATTGATTCATTTTAAATATGTTACCATAATTATATGTATATGTATATAAGGATTGTATTAGGACATGGATAACTATGTACCTACTTAAAATACCACAATAAACAATAAACAATTATAGTTGTAATTTATTGTCGATTTTTAAAAAAATTTGCGATATTTTAAATAAAATTTAATAATTATTATGTAAATAAATTAGCAATCTGGCAGCATTCATTTGCAGGTGTTCAATCCAATGCAGTCATGACGTTTGTGTGAGTGCTTTCCTTTGTGTGAGTGTGTTGCGCAGCAGTTTTATATGAACCGTTTTTTGATTCATCGGGATTGTTTTTAAAACTATACATTCTTTGTACCTTCAAATCAGTGGAAATAAACTTAAGTGTAATCCAATGCAGTCATGACGTTTGTGTGAGTGCTTTCCTTTGTGTGAGTGTGTTGCGCAGCAGTTTTATATGAACCGTTTTTTGATTCATCGGGATTGTTTTTAAAACTATACATTCTTTGTACCTTCAAATCAGTGGAAATAAACTTAAGTGTAATCCAATGCAGTCATGACGTTTGTGTGAGTGCTTTCCTTTGTGTGAGTGTGTTGCGCAGCAGTTTTATATGAACCGTTTTTTGATTCATCGGGATTGTTTTTAAAACTATACATTCTTTGTACCTTCAAATCAGTGGAAATAAACTTAAGTGTAATCCAATGCAGTCATGACGTTTGTGTGAGTGCTTTCCTTTGTGTGAGTGTGTTGCGCAGCAGTTTTATATGAACCGTTTTTTGATTCATCGGGATTGTTTTTAAAACTATACATTCTTTGTACCTTCAAATCAGTGGAAATAAACTTAAGTGTAATCCAATGCAGTCATGACGTTTGTGTGAGTGCTTTCCTTTGTGTGAGTGTGTTGCGCAGCAGTTTTATATGAACCGTTTTTTGATTCATTGGGATTGTTTTTAAAACTATACATTCTTTGTACCTTCAAATCAGTGGAAATAAACTTAAGTGTGTCAAGCTGCTCGTTATATTCCGGTAATTCTGGAAGGCTTTTAACATAAGCAATAATATTCATAAATCACATTCCGCGAAGTTGTAAATAACTAAATTTATTAAAAAATATACGTTGTAGGATAGCCTAGCAAGTAACATTTTGACAGAGCACTTACGGTGATTTAAAAAACAACGGCGCTGTTCAAATAATCCAATTATTATAATTGATAAGTACCTAAGTGAGGAAAATTGTTTTTAAAAGTGCTCAGAATTATTGGACTTCGATTATAAATTCAGGAAATCTACTAATTAGTTTCTTAGTTTCAAAATTAGACTATTTAATACGTGAAACGCGTAAGAGGTGAAACCAGAGCATTCCAGAGGTGAAACAATTAAGATACAAAAATAAAACTGATGTGTACAATACAAGAAGACAATCAGTGATTCGCATACGAAAAATGTGAATAATCATTATTGTTAAATAAAATATTTATTTTCTGGTACTGGATTATGTAATACGGGCTTCGTTCGCAGCGACACGCGAGTTAAGTTGCGATGTTGCTTTCAAATTTTGACAAAGGATAAAACAGTGGTGACATGTGGTGAAAATATGTTTAATTAATTTTTTATTAAAAAAAACGTTACCGGACAGCAAAGTGCACATAACATTTTTTACTCCAAATGTGCTAAGAATAGCTGGTTAAAGTTTGTCGGGTTAGTGCCGATACACCCTGTATTGTTAATAATTAAAAAAAGTAGTCTATATTCATCTCTACTTTATTTAGATGTTTCTAATTACTCTCTTAATTGCTCAATATTTAGTATGTAACAGAATCCTATATATGTACACTAGGGTGGATGGAGGATTTTATATGAAAAATATTTTTTTTTCGAAATTCGAATTGGAATACCAGGTAAAAGTTGCTTTATGTAATTGTAAATAACACTTCTCAATTTGGAAGTTCTAGCTCGACAGCTTGAGGTCCCGCCATAGTATTGAAATTTTATTTTTTAAGTTTTTACAGACGTTTTGTATTAAGCACCCTATAAACAAAATAATAAGTAAATATAATATATTATACATTAAATGATAAATTAAAAGTAGATTTTATTTAATAAAATCATTTATTTCAAAAGTAAACACAGGGTCCGAAAGTTATGTTGGTATGAATTTATTTATTTATTTATTTATTGGATGATTTTTATAGCGCCGCTTTTGCGAAATATCACCTCAGGGGCGCTGTACAGTTAATGCAGATATTACAAAAAAAAAATAATATAAATATTACAAATTGAAATTAAGTTAAATAAAATGAAGTACAGAAACAGGTGACACGGAGATGGAGAGTCTGCTGCAAGAATCCTAGGTGGTGAGGAAACTGGACCGGCTGCTGCAGCGAGAGAGTCCACCGCGTCCACCAACAGTGCCAGCACGAGGTTCGTCATCCTTCCAGGTATGTGTCTGCTGCTAATAGAGCGCTGACACAATGTCCTCTCATGGATTCCAGACCTTGGCAGCACCGCTGTGACATTCGACGAAGGTAGAGGATGGAGACTCTGCAGCAAGAATCCCAGGTGGTGAGGAAACTGGACCAGCTACTGCAGCGAAAGAGTGCACCGCGCCACCAACAGTGCCAGCACGAGGTTCGTCATCCGTCCAGGTATGTGTCTGCTGCTAATTAAGCGCTGACACAGTATCCTCACATAGATAACAAACCTTGTGACGCTTGGAAAGTCCATCTCCTTGTACACTTGTTTCTGGTGATTATGTTAGTGGTGCATTGTTCCGAAATAAAAGGCGGCGGACGGAATAATAAATCACCTTGGGCACTTGTTAGGGCTTTCACTGTTTCCAAGAATAACATTGAAAACATCTGGCGTACAACAGTTACCGATTCTCGTCCCAAGTTCAACTTCAACTTCAGCGAATTTAGAATGTTTTTAGCACAATTTTCGATTATTCATTTTTGAAACACTGCACTCTAGTCACATTACTATTAAGTTCTGATTACTAATTGGTAAGTTAATTTAAAATGTTGATTCACTGATTTTTTAAATAACTTCAAAGGGATGTTGCCTCGTTTCCCTTGAAAATACTAAAAAAACACAAAGCGGTTGGAGACGGCATGATGCGTCCAGCTGCCACAAAGGGCGCTACTCAACGAATAACATTATTATAATTTTATCTACCTACAGACTTGACGTTTCATCATTGCTCATACAAATTTAAAGAAATAAACGCAAATAAAGCTATATTTAAGCAGTAAAAAGTGCAGAATACATTGATTTCGCGATCGTGCGTTGTTTGTGTGTTTTTAAACTTTAAAAAAGTGAATCTGTGGTCTATTTCATTGTTTGCAAAAAAAGGACAATAAGACACAACAATTTAGTGAATTAAACCATTAATAAACAGTGAAACATAACGAAATTTAAAGTTTATCCTAAATATCTAGAACCTTAATAAAAACGGTGTTTTTTACTTTTAAAAAAAATGAATCCACGTCAATTCATGGATTCTGCGAAGGAGGCAATTGACGATTTATTGAATTGTGTTCAAGATAAAGTTTTTAAGTTTAATAAAGAACAAATTTACTTAATTACAACGAAAACAAGTGCTATATTAAACTGGATGGGACATCTAACTATTCAGTTATCTGAAGCAAAGGAAAAAATAATAGAACCAACATTTGGATACGGCAAAGTAGCTGAAAACCAAAATAAAATATTAAAAAGTGATTACAAATTAATAGTTTCATCGAACAATGCTGAGGAATCTTCAGAAAATATACAAAATAAAATCAGGAAGAAAATTAACTTAAATAAGATTGGTGCCAAAGTGATTGGTGTTAATGCGATATCTAAAAATAGAATACTTGTTCGACAAAGTACGATGCGGAAAAAATGAGTAAAGCTATCGGAGACGAGTTCAAAGACATCAGTGCTACAGAAATTAAAAAGAAAAGACCAACTATAATACTTAAGGGCATTGCTAATGACTATAATAAGGATGATATTATACAAGATATAATCGAACAGAATGAAGATATCAAGGATGTGATGATAGATAAACCAGAAATTGAGATGACGTTAAAAAAGATCTTGAAAAACAAATATAATAACACATCTAATTACATAATAGAAGTTAGTCCTGAAGTTAGTCCTGAAATAAGAAGAGTGGAAGATACTACCAGTATCGCCCTGGTGTAAGACCACCATTCAGAATTGAAACGTTGCTCCAAATGGCTTTAGCCGTGTTTAGTGACTAGATCTGAATAGCCAGGTAATTCCCCACCTTCCTCTTTCCCTTCCCCACTTACCTTCAGCCTCAAAACATCCCACAATTGGGGATGCCATAGTCTCACTGGCTCCAGACGGGAGCAGTTGGGACTCTTGTGAGGTATTAACTATAAAAAAAAAAAGAAGAAGGCTAGTATATACCGGTAAAATCTATGTGGGATACCAGAGAATACAAGTAGAGGATGCCCATCCTCTAGTGCATGGTTGCTCAAACGGTCGATCGCGATCGACCGGTCGATCGCGAGTGCTTTTTGAGTCGATCTCGAGAAAAATTTCCCATTTTTCATGCCTTCTTTTTTATTATTTATTTGTACCTTGTAGCGGACTAAGTACTGAACGGAGTGTTCTGGAACATTGCAGATAATATCAGATATACATCTCATAGCCACAGCATCTGACACAAAATTCTGATATTTTATATCTGAAGATAAATATCAGAATCTAAGGCAAATCACCCTTCAGTTGACGGCAATGTTTGGGTCAACTTACTTGTGCGAGTCTGCATTTTCTGAAATGAAGATAATTATGTCAAAATATCGCAATCGACTAACTGACGAACACATGTCATCGTGCTTGCGATTAGCACTCGGTAATTACGTACCATCGTATGAAAAGTATGCTGAGGACATGTAGTGCCACGCTTCAACATCCAAAGTCATTATTTAGTTATATTTAGAAACTAGAACTCGTTGGTTTTTTGTAAGAACCAATAAACTTGAAATTTTGGATAAATATAAGTTTTTTATTGACTTTTTAGTGCAGACCTCCACCTACCTTGACTAAAAACAATGCCTCCAAATTCTATGTGGATTCGTGGCCATGCAATTGTGCAACGTCCCTATGTAAACACTTATACCTGCGCCACGATACACCCTACTTACATAGACGACAATCCTGCATCACACATACTTGCAGCCTCTCAGAGTCGATCGATCGGAATCTAATAATATTGAGGTAGATCGCCAGAAGTTCAAGTTTGAGCACCCCTGCTCTAGTGTAATGCTATCACTGCCTGGGCTTTGGACATACTTCTGTCAGGTGTCTTCATAAAGAAAAGGACAAACCATTGTGTACACACTGTGCTGGTGATCATTCCTTCAAAGATTGTGCTTACAAAGATAAAGAACCTAAATGTAAAAATTGTGAAAAAAAAATAAAAAAATGAACTGGAATATTGACATCAGGCATTCTGCAAATAATATATAGATAACGATAAAAGAAAAAATAGAATATTGACTAGAAATAAGATTAAACCTGTCCCAAAGTAGATTTAGTGTTAAATAAATATTGTTATAAAAATTATAAAAAATCACAAATTAACTAACAAAAATAACATTCTTTTTTGAATAGTAATATCATAACGTCACCTTCAACGACATTTTTTTGTTTACTTAAACATGCATTTTTTCACTGTGTACTATATTTCATATTCATAAATTATAAAAACAGCTATTTTACAAGCAATAATTGTTCGCCTGAAACACTCATCCACATAATTATTGCTTGTAAAATAATTGTTACCCTTTGTGCTATGCATAAAAAAAATCTTGTCTTAAAAACATTAGTTTACCAAAAAATAATAATTATAAAAACAGCTTTTAAAATTTTTTTAAAATATGACAAATATTCTGAAATAACACTAGATGTGAACATACAGTTTATTTTATATTTATTAAGCCTTTATCAAAAAGTACTTGTACAAATTAGCTTCAAATACAATCACTTTTATATTGTTAAATATTTAAAATTAAATTCTTCAATTTATACTCAAAACATGTCTGTTAAACAAAACAAGAAAATAATTAATTACCATCACGAATTAAATGGCGCAGAATAATTTTTCTTATATAGATAATGATAATGAAATAGAAAGTAGTACAGTAAATAATTTAGAAGATTGGATAAAAAAACAAAACACAAATTCGTCTGATAATCTTGTTTGTATTCAATTAAATATAAGATCTATACAAAAATATTGGGATGTATTGCATATATATTTACTTAATTGTTTGAAGCATATTGACATTCTGATGCTATGTGAAACATCTGTTCAAACTGAAAGTATGTGTATTTACAATATTCCTGGATATAATGCATATAACTACTGCAGGACTGATAAGTCAGGAGGAGGTATTATATTGTATATAAGAAACAAATTTGAATTTAGACTAAAAACATTAAAATCAATACATTTTGAAAATATATCAGGAAAGCTCATACTCCAGGACAAAACTAAAGTCAATATAATAGCTATCTATAGACCTCATAATTTCAGTAAATCTTCATTTCTGACGGAATAAGGAAGTTGAGTGAAAAATATTTTGACTTATAAAAAATATGTTCATGTAGATCAAAAAATATCGATTCTAAATATATAATTATATTTCTATATTATTATTTTTACAATTAGTTAAACGTTCTTGAAAAAGCATTCAATAGCAATATACTGTATACGCTCCACGATTGGTCGAAAGAATTCTGTCGTCACATGTGTCGTGACTTGTACGTACAACGGAACACCTATGGTGCATCTCTTTCTATTACATGAGAGATGGTCGATTTAGACGAGAGAGGTGTATAGGCCAAAGGTTTATTTGGGTTTGTCAAATATATGTACGTATTTGTTATTATTATTATATGAAATGGATTTCTAAAGATACATATTCGTATAGTGCTTTATAATAATATGTTGTTTATTGCATAACTTAGATGTTTTTATTATTATACATGTCACAAAGCATGTGATACACTTCAGGCCGCCGGCCGCTCAGAAAAGTCTCACAGTGAACTGGGCTGTAAACCGTTATTTTACTTTTGGTCTTTACTTTTCTGCGCGGTGGTCCTGAATTCGCGCGGGGAACGTCAACAAGTAGCGACGGCGATACCGTACAAGTACCGTATCGGGCGTGAAAAGCAAATATTCTAACTTAAAATATTAATTTAACTATGAAATCTTAATCAATTTTCTTTTTTTTTTTAATAACATCAATTATAATAGACGGTTAACATTGGTAAAAAAATTACTGGAATTCCTTGTTGAAGAATTAAATTTTTTTCCATACATAATGCTTAAGCGACGTGGTTTTCACAGTTCTAATGACGTCACACTACACCCCGCCTGTTACCGCTCGGATTCCGCTCGTTTTGGCGGGCTTAATAAAATTTAAACTTTGAGAATTAATTTAACTATGAAAACAAACTTTAAAAAAAAAAAAAAAATACCAGTATTTAAGTTTGAATGCGAACATTGATAAAAAAAAATAAAAAAAATGGACTCAACTTCCTTATTATCATCATATCTTGAGACAATTAATAGTAAGGAAAATATTATCTTACTTGGAGATATAAATCTTAATTTGCTTGATGAACAAGATAATATTGTAACTTCGTATGAAAACTTACTTACTAACCATTATTTAACTAAATGCATCAATGTAGTAACCAGATAAGCTGTATCAAATGGACAAATTACTCGCACGTGTATTGACCATATATTTGCCAAATTTAGAGGCAAGAAAATAACAGCTGGCGTCTGTGAAAATAATATTGCCGATCATTTTATCACTGCTATTAATATAAAATGTCATAAACGTCAGGTAGACTTTGCAAATAAGTACATATATTCAAATCATCTCACAAAAGGATATTGATGGACATATCAGAGATTATAACTGGAGTAAACTTATAGAGGAGAATGATTGTATTTCATTATATGAAAAAATAAAATCTTTATTTAATAAATTTTACAAGAGTAGTTCTAAAACGATAGTTCAAAAACCGAAAACACGACCTTATGCAATAAATGAATGGGTAAGCAGTGAATTATCAAATCAAATAAATGAAAGGGATAAACAATATAAAAAATGGAAAAGTACACCAACAAACAAAACATATGAAACAGAATACAAAAAAATCACGAAACCTTGTCAATAAACTTATAAATAAAGATAAAACTAACTACTATAATAATAAATTCAAAAAACTGTTTTAATGATACAAAAAAAACCTGGGATGAGATAAATAATATTTTAGGACGTAAACCCAAAAACGATTGTGATGAAACAATAACACGATATATGTTAAGAGGGTAGCAGAGATAACGATTTTGTCGAAATTTACTAAAATAGTTAAAAAATTGGTCGACTGTGTCGCCCTCGTCGTATTTTGTAGACAATTCCGCCAAAACGTTACTGAACAAGTGGTTTGATTATAGTATCCGGGTATAAACACCCGAGGTCTCCCGATCGACAACAACGAACATTCCCGATGACAAATTAAAAATAACGTGTTTTATCTTGGCCGTTTATGTGGTAGCTGGCTTTCAATTTTTCCTTACAATGTGGGAACTTTCCCTTGAGATTCCCTAATGTGTTGATAAACATTATATGAACGGCTTTTTAAAAACTGGCGGATATCCACGATTAAAATAATTTGATTTTATAAGTAAACTATGAGCTTTTTACTGGGTTTAACCACTACTATTTATGCTTATTTTAGTTTCAAAATACATAAATGTCGAAAGAGATCTCAAAGTTTTATGTAAATCTGCATCTTCTCCATATGAAATAATTATTAGAGAGGTATCGATTTAATTAACATGTAAACTAAAATTCCCTATAAAATTGTAAGAATTTAGGAAAAAATATTTTTTCCCCAAATATTGGATATATTTCAATTCGATGAAAACACTCGCCAGCGGCCGGCTCTCTTGTGACCTTATTTATTTATTTATTTATTTACGGACAAATAGTCCATTAACAACATATTAATTACACGAATAAGTTTTATAAACAGAGATGACAGTGAAAGGAGAGCATATATAAATGAGGAGCGAAGACAATAACAATGACAATAATAATATAAAAGTAAGAATGGGAGATAATAATAAGTCAAAGCATGAAGATGGTTCAAAGGGCATTAGAAATTAGACATTGCGTATTGACTGTCGAAAGTCATTTAGGCATATACCACAAAATTCAATGCTTTGACTTGACAGTGAGTTGACAAGTCTCGACATTCTGGACAAAGGAGAATGGTATCCATAATTGGTAGAATGTTGATTGACGAACAGCAATTCATTATTTCGGAGTCTACGGGAAGGGATGTTGAATTGGATAAGTTGCAACAAAGCAGGTGAGTCTGTAATACCATTGATAATCTTGAATATGCAAATCAGATCAGTGTCCCTTCTACGTTTCTCCAAAGAAGAAATGTTTAAAGTTTGTTCAACTTCATCATATGAGTACTCTCCTCTTTCAAGACCCAACCTCCAAGCGATTCCTCGTAGGAAGCGATGTTGTACGGATTCTATGTGACAGATGTGGACAGCATAGAAAGGAGACCAAATAACACTAGCGTATTCAAGGTGAGGGCGAACTAACGAGCAGTAAAGAGTTTTAAGGGTACTTATATGTTTAAAGTCAGAGGTTATTCTATGAACGAAGCCAAGTAGTTTAAGTGATTTGTTAACAATGTTGTTAATGTGCTCACGGAAAGAAAGTTTACAGTCTAGAGTGACCCCAAGATCCTTGATAGATGTTACAGTAGATAAACAAACTTTGTTTAATTTATAATCAAACTGAATAGGTTTTTTGGTTCTATAAAAGGACAAAATTTTACATTTATCAACATTAAGTTCCATGCAGTTTATTTTGCACCAATTATTAAACGAGTCAATATCACGTTGAAAATGTAAGCAGTCAAGGTAGGATTTAATTATCTGAAGAATCTTATTATCATCCGCAAAAAGCCAGAAGCGTGTATGAGAAAAAACTTTGGTGATATCGTTAATAAAAAGGTTGAAGAGAAGCGGGGCCAAATGAGCTCCTTGGGGAACGCCGGACGTTACGTCAATGTTAAAGGATTCAAAGTTGTTTATTTTAACCCTTTGTTTTCTATCGCTCAAGTAAGAGCGAAAGAATGATAACAACGGGTTTCTAATGCCTATAGCATAAAGTTTGGCCATGAGAATCGAGTGATTTACTTTATCAAAGGCTTTGGAGAAATCAGTATAGAGTACGTCAACCTGAGTGTTGTCTTCCAAGGCTTTAACAATGGTATTTGTAAAGGACAATAAATTAGTTGTTGTAGATTTCGCCGATCTAAATCCATGCTGTTCATCAATCAGAACATTTTTGAATATAGGAGTGATTTTCTTTGTAATTATCGACTCAAATATTTTTGGAATACAAGATATAATTGGAACAATAACATTTGGCTGTCATCAGTTGTTTTGTTTTGCTCTATCTAAAATTAATTTTTTACCATTATATTTTGTTTTCTGGCCAAAAAAAAAGTGTAGTGTGTTGTGCCTTGAGGTTTCTTCTCCCTTCTGATCTTCCAGGAGTCACTTTTCGCTGCTGATTTCCAGATATTTATAAACTTTTTTACTTCTGTCATTTTTCATACTATTATTGTAGTTGTTTACTGTTGTGAATAATGGAGGAAGATTTCCCTCCTGGACCCCCTACAAAGCCCCCAGATCCCTCTCCGGACCCCCCAGACGGGGAAAATGTAGAAATTTCTGACAGTGATTCTGTCATTTTGACTTCTACCAAAAAAAGGAAATTTACTCCTTCTTCCCCAATAAAACTTGACTCGCCTTCGACTTCACAGTCCCCACCAGCACTTTCTCAACTTCCTCCAACAAACTTTTATTCTCCTCATTCCCGTGGCCCATTCATAGTATACGCCCAAAAAACTGAGCAAGGAAAAACCATCCACCCTCTTGAATTTGGAAAATTCCTATCAAATAGCAAGAATCTTTCAATCAAGCCTGGAGGTGTAAAAGCCGAGGGTCGCTTCCGAATCTCCGTCGAATTCCTCTCAGGGTCAGCTGCCAACAGTTTCATCAAAAATATCTTCATTTCATCTAATTCAAAGTTTAAGGCATATATCCCTACTTTCAATGTCACTCGCATGGGCCTGGTCAGAGGTATCTCGACCGATCTGTCCATCGAAGAAATTCTGTCTTCACTTTCAACCCCCCAACACATTGGCAATCCCATAAAAGCCAGGAGGCTAAATTACAAGGACTCCTCTGAGGGTATAATTTCCTGGAAGCCCTCCCAATCTGTCGTTATCACCTTTGAAGGTCAATCTCTTCCCTCCCATATATATTTATTCTTCAACTCATTACCAGTTGAAATGTATACTTATCCCACCACTCAATGTTTCAATTGCTGCCGTTTTGGTCATACCAAAGCTGCATGCAGATCTCAACCCAGATGTTTTAAATGTGGAGAAAACCACGCAGCTGACCAATGTCCTTCTTCCTCCTCACCTAAATGTTTTAACTGCTCAGGCTCACATACAGCTATCAACACATCTTGCCCAGAACAATCTCGCCAAAAAAATATTAAAATTTCTATGGCCTCTCAGAACTTGTCTTTTCTGCAGGCTTCTAAACTATTCCCGCCTGTCAAAAAATCATTTGCTGAGGCTTTATCCAGCAACTCCTCATCCAACCCTCTTCCCTCCACTACAACAACTTCTTCTCGTTCAACTAAATTCACATACAAAAACGCTATCTCTAAACCGGCTCCTGGATACGATCAGCAACAACACAACTCACTACTCTTAAATCCCAATGGTTCACCTCTTTCAAATGCCACAAATGGGTGTGCAAATAATTATAATCCGTCCTCAATGAACTCTCTTAAACTTTCTGAAAAACTCTCCCAAGACAATTCTTCATTTATCCAAACTCTTATTATGCTTCTAATTGAGCTTATTTCTTCTCAAACTAATCTACCGTCCAACGCTGCTACTATTATTTCCACATTAAAATCATTTATTCAAAATGACTCTTCAGGATGTCAGAATACTTCAGTGGAATAGCCGAAGTGCTATTTCTAACAAATCTGATCTCCTTAACCTATTAAATTCCAACTTTATTTCTTTGGCTGCTATCTCGGAGACTTGGTTTACTCCATCCACCCACTTTAATGTGGGAGGGTATTCCTGTCTCCGCGACGACCGCCCGGAAGGTTCGGGTGGCGGTGCTGCCCTTTTTATTAAAAAATCCATATCATTTTCCCCAATAAATAATATCAAACCCCCCAATGCTGACTTCCAAATGGTTGCAGCTAAAATAAAGGACACATCCTTTATTTCAGTCTATCTTCCCCCAACAGCCCACTTCAATAAACAAACTTGGTTGCAAATTGTAAGTCAACTAAGCCCTCCTTTCTTTATATTAGGCGATTTTAATGCCCATTCCCCCGTCTGGGGTTCTGCTTTCTCCGACCGAGATGGTCGAAGTGTGATGGATTTCCTAGATCAATCCAACCTTTTCCTTTTGAATGACGGATCTCCTACTAGGATCTCACGCCCCAGCACAAACCCCAGTGCAGTGGATCTATCGATATGTTCTACTAGTCTGGCTTCTCTCTCCTCGTGGGTGGTGTCCCCCGACCCTTGCTCCAGTGATCATTTCCCGATCACCATTACTTATCATACTTCTTTCCAATCAGACAAGTCTCATATTTCAACAAAAATTAAAACGAAACACACCAAATGGGATGAATTTAACTCTCATATGGACAAGTTCCTATTAAATTCACCCGCCACCGATATATTTTCCGTCAAAGATGATTATAATAACTTCAAATCAATGCTCATAACTGCAATAAATAAATCAAATCCTCCCCCTAAAACTAAATCTCTCAAAAAACTCCCTCCAACTCCCTGGTGGGATGAGGAATGTTCCAAAGTAGTAAGAATTCGGAAAGCTAAATCTCTTTCCTATCGTTACAATATGACTATGGAGAACTATCTTATATACAAAAATGCTGAATCCAATGCCAAAAGGGTATTGAGGTCAAAAAAAAGATCCGGGTGGTACAACTTCTGCAGTTCAGTATCTCCGAACACTCCAATTTCGGAAGTTTGGTCTATGATCCGAAGATTTAGATCCTCCTCCAGTTCACCATCTCCTCGAGCGTCTCATTCTAAATGGATCGATGAATTTTTGGACAAAATTGCCCCCCCTTCTGTACCTAACTTAGATGAAATAACGCCCATCTATAATACTCCTATGTCTAATCATTGGCTAGACTCTCCATTCACCTTAATTGAGCTAAAAAATTGTTTATCAACAGTCAAGGACTCATCTCCAGGCAGAGATGGTATACCTTACAGCATAATCAAAAATAGTAATGATAATGTTCTAAACCACTTCTTAAGCATCTTAAATAAAATCTTCCAGACTGGTATAATGCCTGATGACTGGAGTTGTCAAATAATCATCCCTATTTTAAAAACAAACAAATCACCAAATTCTGGATCCAACTACAGGCCAATCGCTCTTTCATCCACCCTCAGTAAACTTTATGAAAAATTAATTAAAAACCGATTAGAATTTTTCGTCGAGAGTAAACAGCTTCTCTCTCCATCTCAATTTGGATTTAGGAAAAAAAAATCCACTCAAGATAACCTTGCCATCATCAGTACTGATATTAATTTATCAATTTCTAAACAGGAAGTTTGTCTTGCCGTCTTTATAGATATAGAAGGCGCCTTTGACAATGTTTCCATCCCAATCTTGAAAAAAAAACTTCTAGGCCTTGGCCTTCCCCCCATGTTTGTCCAATCTATTATTAATCTATTTCTAGATAGAAAAATTTTCATTGAACTTCCAGATATTTTTCCTCAAAGTAGGTCTATTTGGAAGGGTTTACCACAAGGCGATGTATTGTCCCCCTTACTGTATAATATATACACATATGATATGCATGTCGCTATTCCCCCACAAGTAAAAGTTATTGAGTTCGCAGATGACATAGCTTTCTTCTTATCATCCAAAATCATCCCTCTCGCCGTCAAATATCTTAACGAAGCCATGAATGCCCTTTGCACATGGCTCACGTTAAATGGTCTTGAACTTTCAATCCAAAAGACTCAGTGTGTCACCTTCTCAAACCGCCATAAAAACCCCCCCGTTCAAATTTTATTTAAAAATTCTCCAATCCCCAACGCTTCTGAAGTAAAATTTTTGGGAGTAACATTTGATAGGAAACTTAAATGGTCGTCCCATATTAATAATTTAGTTACTAAATGCGAAAAAAATTTAAATATCATCAGATCATTATCTGGCGTTTGGTGGGGAGCTCACCCTACTTGCATTAAGTTGCTTTACAACGCACTTATTCGAAGCCATCTTGACTATGCCTGCCCACTTTTTAGTACTGCCTCAAAAAATGTACTTGATAAATTAGACAAAATTCAATCTAAATCTTTGCGAATTATAACTGGAGCGATGCAATCGTCACCCATCAATTCCCTTCAGGTAGAATGTTCTGATCCTCCTCTTTATTTAAGGCGTCAACTATTTGCTGACAAATTTGTTCTGAAATGTTTAAATTCTAAATGTCATCAGGTTATCCCCAGCGTCTCGTTGTTCATTGACTCAACCCATTCATCTACAATCAGAGCTTCAACTAAACCTCTTCCTGACATCTGTAAAAATTTTAAGTCTCTCTCAGAGCTTCACATCATCCAAAATGATCTACTTCCCTTATACAAATTAAAATATAGTCACGTCACCCTATCCCCAACAATAATAGAAGGGATCGGAATCTTTAAAAGTCATTCCAATCTCCCGGCCCGAACTGTCAATAATATGTTCAATGACATTATTTCATCTAAATGGCCCAACTTTTCTCTTCTATTTACTGATGGATCCAAATCTCCCGATTCTCCTAACTGTGGTATAGGTATTAACGTTTACCACAATAATTCTAATGACAGAATATTTCATTCAATTTCAAATCAATTTTCAATATTTTCAGCCGAGTGTATTGCAATAATAGAATCTCTCAAATATATAATAAAAAATAATTTTGAACATTCCCTCGTTCTCTCTGACTCCCTCAGTTCCCTCCAAAAACTTAAATCCAGTCCTCTTCTTCATCCTGATGATCACTTTGTATGCCTTATTCGAGAGATGATAGCCTCCATTCAAAGCTCTGGTAAAACTGTAACTCTGATTTGGATTCCTGGACATGTTGGTATCATGGGTAATGATATTGCGGATGCCTTGGCAAAACAAGGAGCGTCCAACCCTGTTGTTACCCTCGTAAACCACATTCCCCTATCTGACATTTTTTCCATCATCAAAGATAGATCCCGCAATGTTTGGTCGGAGTATTGGCACATTGCTAGTCAATCCAAGGGAGCCTGCTATGCCTCAATACAAAGGACTATTCCATCAAAACCGTGGTTTCAGCAATTCCCTCATTTTTCCAAAAAAGAAATTTCTTCACTCATTCGAATGAGAATCGGACATTGTTCCGTTCCTTCCCATCTTTTTAAAATTCACGTCCTTGACTCCCCAGATTGTACATTCTGTGGTCTAGAAGTGGGAACTTTAGATCACATATTTTTTGGTTGTCCCTCTCTAAACAAATATCCTCTCTTCTATCAAGCCTTATCTAAAATTGCCTCCCCTCCATTCAACATCTCATCTCTTCTAAGTCTGAACTCGACTCCAATTTTCATTATAATTTTGAAATTTGCCCATTTAAATAAAATTAATATTTAAATTCACCTTTCATTTCTCAATAATTTTAAATGATGGCCAAGAACACCCTTGAAGGGTGAAAGCCAGAAATAATAAGAAAAAAGATATAATTGATATTGGTCTGTAATTTTCAATGTTTGACTTGTTCCCGGACTTAAAAATGGGTCGAATATATGAAATTTTCCATGAATCAGCAAATGTTCCAGATGAGAGTGATAAGTTGTACAGCATACAAATTGGGTTAGATAATGAATATTTACATTCTTTTAGCAAGATTTCTGGAATGCCATCAGGTCCGGTACTTTTTTTGTTAGAAAGTTTACTTAAAGATTGGTAAACCTCTACAAGTGAGATTTGGCAATCATTCAAGTCAATGTTGTAGTCATAGTTGAGTGGAGGGATGTTGCATGAGGCACCAGAATATACAGAGGAGAAGTGTTTAGCAAAAAGGTTGGCGATGTCAAGACCGTTAGTAGCATGAGTTTCATTATAGTGCATACTAGAAGGAAGATCATTATCAGTACGCTTTTGCGCAACAAATTGCCAAAATTGTTTAGGGTTTTGCAGTAATTTTGACTCAGTAACTTCTACATAAGATTTATAGCATTTGGCTGATTCGATTTTGGACAGTTCCCTTAAATGAGAAAATTTTCGATACAAGTTTAAGTTGCCAGTGTCTTTAAATAGCTTATGAGTTTTCTTTTTTTCAATTATTAACTGTTTGAGTTTTGAGCTAAACCAATTTGGAAACTTGGGTTGATAGTAACATCCCTTAGGAACAAACAAATCTATAGCGCGTGAGACGCATTCATTAAATTTAAATACAGCGTCATTAATATCAGATTTTAAAAATAGTACTGACCAATTAATCTGGGAAAGAAATTTGTTCATATTAGAGTAGTCACCATTAAGATATTTGTAGTGATAAGAGGCACTTGGTTTCAAAGAATCTAATTGGAAGAAATTAGTGATGTTAATAGAGAGAAGTGGATGATATTTATCTATAGGTAACAAAGAGACATCAGCTTCACTTACTATGATATTTGGTATGCTAGAAAAAATTAAATCTAGGCAAGAACCTAGATAGTTAGTGACTGGATTTATTTGAAACAGATTCAAGTAGGCAAAAAAATTTACAATTTCAGTAGCTTGTGGGGAAAGATTACTAGTAGGAGTTTTGACACCTTGGTTGTCGTTCAGCCACAATATTTTAGGTAAATTATAATCGCCACAAATAAATAAGGAATCAGCGTTTCTAGAAACATGTTCAGTTAAAGCAGTATGTGACTTATAGACTTCTATCGAAGAGGATGGAGGAATGTAAACACAACCGAGTACAAGTTTTTTGTTACCTAATAGAACACATAGAAACAATTGATCAGACACATTGTTAGATGACTCTAGAATATAGCAATGGTATTTCTTGTTTACACATATCATCACTCCACCACCTTTACATTTCGCAGAAGAAGTAGAACGGTCACTACGAAAAATGTTATAGTCAAAAAATCCCAACTCAGCAGATGAGATATTATCGGAGAGCCATGTTTCAGTAAAAAATATAAAGTCATATTGACACACACTGACGTTACAGCGAATGGTGTTCAGTTTTGTGTTTAGGCCACGAACATTTTGGTAGTACATTGAGTAGGAATTATTCACAGAACGATTGATCAGGTTCAACCTAAAAAAATAATCCGAGAGAGTTCACGTCTTTCAGCAGCCTGGCGGGCGGGGCAGTCCTGAGCTCCAGTATTGTGAGAAGCCGGTTTCCTGAAGAAGGTGCAGGTGGCGCATACTGGTGATTTCACCTTATTGGGGCAGGCATCACGGTTGTGGCCAACTTTGGCACAGTGGGGACAGGTAGGTAAGTCAGTTTGGCACTTTGAAGCTGTGTGACCATATAATTGACAGTGGCCACACTTTAAACTATCTACCCAGTCTCTTACTCGGTGTAGTTGCCAGTCTATGGCAAGTTTAGTTCGCGATATTAAAGAGTGACGCACAGATGGAGGGACTCTAAAAATGTGGATGCAGTTTCCAGTGCGAGGGCCAGATTTATGGGAAAAAGACATGATCAATTTTAAGTTCTCCAAAGATAGACCAGTGTCGATGGAAGATTGAAGATGAACGGCACTTATAATTTCCTCTGCCGAAATGTCTTGAGGGAGGTTGTGGATGGCGATGCGAGGGAGGCGATTTGGGGCAATGGTTGCTTTTAATCCCGCTTCGTTAAGCGCCGGAGCGTTCGCGAGTTTATCTGCCTCAGCAGAAGTGCTGGGGTGTATTAACACCCCACCATTTTTTAGTTCTCGCATTCCAGTGACTCGGATGCCCAGTTTACTGGGATTGATAGCATTTTTCAGCGATTTTAGGGTCGACTCGGAATTGTCTGTTGACTGGTGAATTATAACCGAAGGTCTGGCAGGTCCTGGAGGAGCATTATTTCTGGTTATAGGTGGCAGTTGGGGAAAATTATCCAGTTCAGCTCTCGATTGATGCTCTACAGTTGAGATTTGAACACGATTGTTTATCTTCCTTAAAATTCTATTTTCACCGGAAATTTCAGCCATTTTTGCCGCCATTTCGCTAATTACACCTAATATAGTTATAGTCTTTGGATTCAATTTACTCATTTGTTCTTTGCTCAGTTTCGTTGTAGCATCATTAATACAGTTTTGCATCTGTTTTACCGCTTCCGTAGCTTTGGATATGTATATCTGGGGATCCATCTTGAGTTTTGATTGTAAATAAGAATTTACGAAAAATTTATTTATCACAGCTTGAATCACCGTCTACTTCAAAAAGTGTCTATGGTTAACTCAACTGTCAAAATCACTTTTAGAACTTGAAATTCACGTAGATTATTAAGATAGCGAAAAACTAATTTACGCAGGAGAATAAACGAATATTTCTCCACAAAATGATGTATCACATATATAAGATATCACTCTTTTACTGCACTTTTTCACGTAAGAAGAACAGCTAACAGTAAGTAAATGCGCTTAGAAGTATTGTTGTTGAGAGAAAAAAGTCCCAGCCCAGTCAATGAAGGTTTTGTGTCAGAACTAATTCCCCGGAAGCTGAATTTTTCACAGATGTTAGAAGACCTTTAGACATGTATTTTTACAAAAGTCCCCGACTTTCCCCCTTGTGCTTCCTTCCCCACCCCCCCTTGAATATATTTTTCAAAGCCTTTCGGAATACGCTAATATCTCCTTAATGGTTTTATAAAATCAGATTATTTATTTTTTGTTTAGTTTCTTATTAGTTACTCTAAAAAATTTTATTCTTTCATTTTTGCAAGAAAAGCTATACAATCTCTACAATTTATTAGTAAAGGAAAAATATCAGTTTTTAAAATAGGATTTCAGAATATATTTGCACATAACTTTTTTCTGAGCCTGTTAACGAAAAAAAATAAATCAACAAAACTTGTAGACAATATTTCTAGCTATAAAATAATGTATATAATGTTGGGTTTTAATTTATAATAAGGCACCTAGGCTGTTAATAAGGAGCACGGCGCGCGGCGGCTCGAACGCGAAGCGGTTCGCGGCTCAGCGAGAAAGTACAAAAACCTTATAGTCCAGTCAAGATGTACATCCGTGCTTGCAAAAGGTCCAGTCATTCTGAATTTTTTATATGTTGTTAGGACCTAAACCAGTATTAAAAAAAAAAATTTGCAACTTCGAAAGTGCTGTGCGAGCGGCGGTGGACCTAAAAAACCAGGAAATTTTCGGATTTTTTTCAGTTTTTGCTCAATATCTCAGTAAAGGAAGGGTCTGACCGGTGTAGTCGGTATAGATACTTTTAAAGAAGACTAAATTTTCTATAATTTGAGACTAAAGCGAGCTATATAAAGTCATTGGTTTTCAAGATACAGTTCTTCAAAAATAGGCAATTTTTTCCAAAAAGTGAAATTTTTTCGAAGTGGTCACTTATTTTGTAAAATAATTCCTAAAATACGCATCTCACGTCAAATATTGTATGAAATAAAGTTGTTGTAAATTTAATAAGCTTTTATTTGAGACTAGATTGATATCTGTAGACTAAACGGTTATCTCAAAAATGGCAGATAACCAAAAACAGTCATAAGTGGGTTTTGGGTGAAATGCAAATAAACTGTTCTCGCGTCTTTTTATGGTTTTATTGTGCTGTGAAGTAAATCCATTAATCATCGTGGGTTTATCCTAGGGTTATAATATAATTACGACTATTTCAAATTTCAAGTACCCATTAGTACCTATACCCATGGGTACCCATATGAATGGGCACGAATATTCACGAGCTGTTCGAGCCCACATTTTGGCAAACATCACACTGGCCAGCATTGTTTTTTATGAGGTTGACATAACTCTTGAGGAGCGAGACGAGACTGAAAAATTGCTGCGAGACACTGAAAGGTCTCTCACTATATCAGCAGAAGAAATTGATACCTACCAAATACTAAAGGCAAAATTTAAAAGTGCCTTGGAGAAAATTAAAGCGAATGGTCCAACATCACAGTTGTGGGTCCAATACTTTTGTATGACCACTTTGATAAAACTATTCATCCAGGCAGAGCGTGCTGGTGATTGGAACCTTCATTTGTACACTGTCCACAAGATGCTCCCTTTTCCACGCAGCTGGACATTTTTTGTATGCTAAGAGCGCGCACCTCATCTTCAGGATATGATGGCTCTATAAGATCGGATGGATAAAAGTGAATACGACATGTTCACAAAAAGATCCTTCACCATTCGCCGGTCTGACAAGTTTTGGTCTGGGTTGTGGTCAGACCTAACAACTGAGCAGAAGCTGATGCGATCCATGAAAACCTACGGTGGGTTGACCCAAGGAAGAGGAATCTCCGAAAGTGTTCTGGCAAGGTGGACAACAGGAATGGTGTTTATGTTGAACATTTGTGAAGAATTGGAAAGTTTTTGCAGCTTATCATGTCATACTGGAGAGCAGCATGTAGACATGAGACCTTCTCGAATCATCCGAGATAATAGTGATGTGTAAAAACTAAAAAACTGGTTTGCTCTCCACCCTCCATTTCCCAAAACTGACAGTTTAATTTCTATCAGTAGTGGTTTACTGGCAGGTCCTGAAATTAATTGCCACACAGCCCAGAGAGTTGGAACGGAAGGAGTAATGAAAATTGTGGGGAAAATGTACGACAAGGTAGTAATAAAACAGAAGAATAAAGTTACCACGCTGGCATCGATCACCTTGTAATGGACCTGTTTGGGGTAAAGGAACGTAAAAATTTTTTTTTTCATAAATTAAAATACGTTCAGAGAATAGGGAGGAACGAACAGACTATGGACATCTTTGGGACATACTAGAAGCTTTATTATAGAAACCTACGTCGGTAATAGGTGTTAACCACGTAATAATTGAAAAGAGGCGTGATGGAGCTCAACGAATCAGATCATTCCCAAAATCAATTAAATAATTTTTCGCCAATCACGGAGATTAAGGGCGGTCTAAGACACGATACACTCTAGGTTGATTTACTGTTGAGCTAACCTTGGGATCCGGTCTCACGATGCGTGTAAAGGCACTTGGAATTCGACGATAAATTTGCATTCTAAGGCAGAAACGTAGCGATACCCAACCATCGATAACGAAAAAAGGGGGTGACGGTCTGGTTAAAGAAGAGGGTGTTTTAGAATGTTTTGGACCATAAGACATATTACGAGGTGATCCTCATAGAGAGAATTGTTTACGTTCGCTGAGGTTCTGAGTGCTATTTCAAGTGTTGACAATGGACACGAATTTTAACTTAAGATGGGATGTTTGGCCGAAATTGCCTAATTATATTAACACGGGGGAGATGCAAGTTGGGTAATTAAGAAAAGACATAAAAGTTAATGGGTCACGAAGTCTTTGATTAACGATCAAAATTTTACGACCTTTTTTGCGCGTAAACAAAGTTACGAGGATAATATATTGAAATTCCTAGATGAAGCGAGAAAAGAGTATATGGGTTGGGCTAAAACTAGACGCAAAAAACTGTAAAAACAGGGATGTACTGGGCGTAGATCGCTGAAAAGAAAGGACCGGAAATCAAAAAGAAACCCGAAAAGTAGTTTAGCTCATGATGGAAGGGGTTTCAACGACTCGGGTAGTGGACAGCGTTGGGTTACGAAAGATTACCAGAAGATATGCGGCGGATATCACGAAAAGAGTTAAAACAGGTAGGCGAAATTACAAAAAACGTGTCGAACCAAATTTTGGAACGAATGCCTACGTATGTCATCACCGAGAGGGAGGTATATGTGTCCTGGGATCACCCACGGATCGTGTAGACACCAATCAAATGCTAGAAGGCAGCACACAAGGAAGGATACTGTATTGCGCAAGCGCTGGACATAATAGGTGAAAAGCTTCCGTTAGTTGGGATAATTTATCGATTATATTATCGATATCAATAGCGAATTTCTCGGAAAGATTTCGAAAACAACGATATAGAAATGAGCTACACCTAGTCTAAAGGCCGGAAATCAACCAATATTACGGACACAACACGTGTACGAGAAAAAATAATCAAATAATTTTACGCAATAATCTACATCGCCGTATATCATTTACGAGGGGGCACTCGGAGGTCAGGACACCGAGTGCGGGCCTGCACCCGCCTCGACAGGTTGGTAGGTGTCTACCTCAACTTGGCAGGCGGGAACCAAAAAACCCTGAAACGGGGTTATGCAATTCTAAACTTAACGGGAAGTGAAACCTCGAATTCATAAAGGCGAAAGTCGCACAAATTTTAAGTCGATTTATTCGAAAAAACATGATTAAATAGGGTTGTTTGGAGGAAATCAGGGCTTTTTTTCGTTCTAACTTGGTTGGAGTCGGTCTTCGAGATCTTTGGCGTCGCGACAGTTTTGGCGTGCGATTTTTAAACTAAACTTATAGAGTTTTAAATGTAGTGAAGTTGTGAGTTTTGAAAATCAAGGTATTTTCATGAAGTTAGAGTGCTTTTAATATTAATTGAAATAATTGAAGTGTTTTAAAATTTAATTAGATTCAACCAAAAAAAAAAGGGTAGACTCATAATTAGCCAATACTAAATTCACGGGTTGGAGTCTCTTGGTTTGGACTAATATAGAACGATGAAACTCAACTGCAGTAATGTTTAATAATAACGCGTGTGCCATTAGAGGAGGAAAAAATAGAGAACCATAATAATTATCAAATGACCTGACGAAAACGGCTAAGACAAAGTTCTAAATTTATTGTGAAATTGAAGAGACAGTGTTTTCCTTGCGAGCACGGGAAGGATTTTAACGGTTTACACGATATAAGAATTTAGTGAAAAAAATCGAAGTGAACGTGGCAAATAATATATGAAAGGTTCTAGGGAGGGGGAGGGAGTTTGGGTAGATCTCGGCAAATACTTACTTAGATACTCTAAAATAGTCGATAGGGAGAGATATCTAGACTAGGTACAGTGGAGGCCAACAAATACCTATGCATGTCAACTATCAACTTACGGTTAGGGAGGAAGAGATATTCTATTGAAAGAAATGATCCGCTTAAACATTCCGAAATCTAGTATTCGGTAATTTATGTGCTATCTACGGGGCGGCGTATGAAAGTAGAAATTTTAGCTAGAAAATTAGACCCAATATGGTTATAGTTCCTACTGGCGAGTAGACGGGTGACATAGATAATCGATTTCGAATTTAATACGAACCCTTAACGGCTTAGGGGCTTCTACATCCTACCTACAGCCCCTGGACGTGGATTAATGTACATGTCGTCGATATCCCGACTGGACTGGTAATAAAACGATTTTGGGTGAGTGATCTTGCATGAATATATATTTCCAGAACGTTAAAGTTGCGACGAAGATGGGGCTGCAACTGATAAAATAGTATCACATTTAGAACTGTTTGCTTGCTTCTAACAGCTGTGTTTAGCACGAGGCCAATGACCTACTTATTTGTAAGCAGTTAGTGGCGACACACGACCCAAAAGGAAGAAAAGGGACCCCATAAATCACTCGACGTCCGTGCCTGACGACAAAAGTCGTACATTCTACCGAGTTGGCAGCCGCGCAGAGGCACCTCAAATCAACATGGAAGCGACTAGCTGCAACCAACTCATGCTCAAAACAAATAAAAAAATCAAATTAATAATATTTGTATAACCTTATATGTTCACTAACAAATTCCCGAATACCTTTGGCCTCGGCTTAGAACTCACCGTTGGAGTATGTTGTTCGTAAGCTGTCTTGAGAAAGCACACAACTTCCTCAGCTCAGAAGTTTTTCTACTTTCCTCATCACGCGATTTCGGGGCGTCAACGTTGTATGGAGAATCACGAAGAGTTCGGAAGGTCATCCCCTTTCGCGGAGCCGGGTCGGATGAGAGGACACGAGAGGCAGTATGAAAATTAATGTCAAGTTGGAATGTTTGGGCCTTGGTTCGCTGCGAAGGCGTTTAATTGAACGGGCTCCAAGTCTTTCAAAATCGCGTGGAGGGGACGTCGGCGTGATGAACGAGGGTTCAAAATCGGAGGACGAACACATACTGAAGCGGGGTTTACCCGGAGGTTGATGCAACTCGACTGGAAAACCCTCGAGATCCTTTGCAGCAACCTTCGTGAGGTGGATAGTAGGCCTGGCGGCTAGTGGACGTTGAAAGCCTCACCAGAACAAACCTATTTGAAACATGCACGCGTTTAGCATCATGACAAGGGAAGCAATGAAAATTCCCCTTTTACAGTCAGTAAAGTAGTCCGTCGGAGGAAGCGGGGCGGGGTGATTTGGGATATTCCAACAGGTGCATTACCTCTCCCTCTGACGTGAGCGGTCCGGAGGTGTCAAGGCGACTATAAGAAGAAGTAAGACCAGACCTCGGGGAAAGCCAGACACGTATTGGTTCTTGGGGTTGTGCATTTGGAAGAATAGCGACCATTTCATTTGGGGCAGTGAGGTGCCGACCCAGTTTGCAAAAAAAACCTTTTTCTCGTCATTCAATCCGTTCCCATCTCCTTTTCTCTCTCGTTTCCACTTTCCATTCGCAACACCCAAAGTTTACTAACCACAGCTAAATCCATCTATCTAGTTTCAGTACACCATTACAGAGGTCGACGAGGGAGTCCCAGTACTTATGCGGAAACAACACCCCACTCAACGAAGGGTTTAGTAGCACGTACACAAAGGGAGGGGGGGGGGTACGGTTCTATGTCACAATCTAGAATTTATAAACACGGGGACATTAGGTAAGGGCGGGGATACAAGGAAATTGTAGAGATATGATAGAAACTACTAGGTCAATTAGCAATAGGGTCCAGTATTCGAAAGTTAGGTGAGACACGTACTCGTTTCTTGTAGTACTCGCTGAGGGTCGATGGACGTTTTCCCCACACTTTGGCTAAAAAGAACCGGGAGTTACCATGGAAAGGAGACATTAAATACCTACCACCCTATAACGGTGGGCTTCGAATTAACAAATCACACAACGTGAAGTTAAGGGATTTATTGTAGATCAACCCCAAAGCGAAGGCCTTACTTTACTGTGTGCAATATCGCAGGGGCGGGGGATGTTCAGAGTTAGCTAGGCTCAGCACGATATCATTTTGCAAAAGCGAACTGAACGCTGGGGATAAAGAGGTATAAAAACCTCATCCAAGCGAGTTAGGACAATTAGGAGGTCGAGTCAACACAACCTCAACCGTTAAACTGCCGGACAAAAACAGAAGAGTGGCTGTGGATCCGCTCACAATTCTTCAGCGAGTGTGTATTGCAAAGAAATCTGAACAGGATTTACAGGATGACTTCAAGTATGAGTTGGCCCCGTTCCCGATGTCTCTGTTCAATGAACAAGGGATGCGCAAGGGCACAAAATCTACTCTGTACTCTCCCTTCACTCCTCTTTCCAGTCACACGCCGATAGATGCCAGCACTCACGTCATTTTGGATGTTGGCTACCTCTTGCACAAGGTCGTGTGGCAGCGGAAAAGCACGGTTCGAACACTTTTGGCGCGTTATACCACCTACGTCCGAAACCACTTTGGGAAGAACGTCTCCATCGTTTTTGACGGCTACCCGAAGATGCTACCAAAAAAAACACCAAAACAGCGGAACGACTCCGGCGCTACGCAGCTCATTCCAGCTACGAATTGACTTTTCCAGATATGAATCCACAGTAATTCAAATTGCTCAAGAGCATGTTTTGGGCAATGAAAACAATAAGAGACGCCTTATAACTCTTCTCTGTGACGCCTTTCAGAAGGAGGGAGTAGAAGTGGCTGTTGCCGAAGAAAATGCTGATCGAGAGATCGTCATGATGGCGTTATCAAAAATAGCAGATGCCGATCGGGTCGTCATAGTGGGAGAAGATGTCGACCTGCTCGTTCTTCTCAATGGTTTAAGCGCTAAAGAGACAAACGTCTATCTTCAGAAGAGCACGAAGGGTGAAGCTGGTTGCTGTCACTACTCTACGACCTCCTACAACAACCAGGACTCCCGACAATTACCAGGAACGGTACTATTTACCCACGCGTTTGCCGGGTGCGATACCACCTCAGCACCGTTTGGCCAAGGAAAGACCAAAATCAGCAAACTTCTGAGCAAGAGTGAACCACTTGCTGAGCAAGTGGAGGTCTTCCTTCGGCCAGACTCTACCCCACAAGCCGTGAGTGGAGCAGGCATCAAGTGCTTTGTGGCTCTATATGGGGGTGACATCGCGAGGGATACTTTGGATTTCCTGAGGTATAAGACGTTTGTCACTTCAACAAACATAAACCTCGCCCGTTTGCCACCGACGGAAGATGCTGCAGGCCACCATGCAGCAAGGTGTTACCTCTAAGTGTAGAAGTGGCGGGGAGTCAACTTGAATCCCACTGAATGGGGGTGGAAGCTGTCTTCTCAAGGACTCACCCCCATCCCCACCACGATGGATCCCGCACCTCCTGCCCTTTTGCGAAAAATTTCGTGTGTGTAGAAATGCTGGGCTCCACTGCTCAGTCCTCTGTCAGTCATGCGGTGGCAAATTTTGCATTAACGTCCCGGATGTGGAGCTGAAATGCTCGGGCGATGAAGATGACCCGACTACAGACTGGGCGCCTCTCCCAGCTAAGATAAAAAGAAAGACATGATTTGGCAACCAAGACACAATACCTACATGATTTATATTAGTTTTATTTTTTGTGTACATGTAATTTGTCCTTATAGTAGGTACCATGATGTTTGTACAAGCATTTTGGTATGTAGGTATATAAAACAATGTTTGAAGATGACGTAATTCCCGATAGATGTAATATCTTTTCTTTTTTTCATCAAAAATCTGTTAACTGTTTGATAAATAAAACCATAAAAAGACGTGATAAAAGTTTATTTGCATTTCACCCAAAATCCACTTATGTCTGTTTTTGGTTATCTACCATTTTTGAGAGAACCGTTTAGTCTACAGATATCAATAGTCTCTAATCTACTAGTCTCAAATAAAAGCTTATTAAATTTACAACAACTTTATTTCATACAATATTTGACGTGAGATGCGTATTTTAGAAATTATTTTACAAAATAAGTGACCACTTCGAAAAAATTTCACTTTTTGGAAAAAATTGCCTATTTTTGAAGAACTGTATCTTGAAAACCAATGGCTTTATATAGCTTGCTTTAGTCTCACATTATAGAAAATTTAGTCTTCTTTAAAAGTATTTGTACCGACTATACCGGTCAGACCCTTCCTTTACTGAGATATTGAGCAAAAACTGAAAAAAATCCGAAAATTTCCTGGTTTTTTAGGTCCACCGCCGCTCGCACAGCACTTTCGAAGTTGCAAATTTTTTTTTTTAATACTGGTTTAGGTCCTAACAACATATAAAAAATTCAGAATGACTGGACCTTTTGCAAGCACAACCCCCTTTTCATGTTTAACTTGACTGGACTATTAGGAAAGTAATGATTAATTCATGTGTTTGCTTTTTTTATAACAAATTCATCTAACGTTGAAGAGTTTTATTGTTATTTACCAGTTTTAGTTCGGAGGGGTGGGGGGGAATATAAATATTTTCCCCTGCCCAATGAAGCGCTTTCATTATCAACCAACCGCCGTGCCCCGGTCTGGCTAAACAGTCACATTATGTTATATGATTGTTTGTAACTTATTATTTAAATAAGCCAAAAATACCTACAACAGCGTAGGATTACCCTTTCACAACATTAAAATATTGCAGACCTTATGTTATGGCGAAGTTCTGAAAAATCTTTTGTGGAGATCAACAATAAAATACCGAAACAACAAATCACTTAAAATAGTGCATAGATCTAAAATGGTTTACTTTCAAACAAGCTTCTTAAAATATACCTCAAAAAATATTATAATGAAAAAACGGTTTGTAAATTATATTATATACTTATCAATATTATCTATGACAAAATTAGGCAAATATTTAAATAATTTTCTAGTCGAGAGAGTCTTCCATTTATTCGTCATACTGGGGTGTGTTCAGACATGATAATCCGTTACGGTTGTAGCACATGGCAGAGCAGGTAAATCCAGATTTTCTGCAGCCACAGTAATTTCCACATCCAGACTTGCAGGAACAGTACACCATAGAAACAAGGTCACCAGGAGCAAATGATTTCAAAAATGTCTTCTTTCCACCATTTTTATTTACATTTTCATACCTCCATCCCCAGTTTATAGGGTTTAGTTTGTTTCCTAACCAAAACTGTACTTGCAAATAAACTCTCAACAAATGTTGATGACACGATTCTGAAGTCGGTGGTAGTTTTGCCAAGTCAAATTTAGTTTTAAAAGCTGATTTTGTCGTTAGTCTGGTAAACTTATAGTATCGAGCTTCGTTTCAATTAGAGTAGCTACCAAAACCATACATGGCGAGAGCGAATTTTTCTCCATTTTGCAACAAGTTCTCTTCAGTTGCATCTTTTTCCAGAAATGCCTCAGCTGCGTGTTTTGCTTCGGGATTGTTTTTCATCATGTCAACAACTTTTATCTTTCCTAACCCATATAAAGATAGGGTCGTATCACAGCCCGTAATGGCATGGGTAAATAGCATGTGTTTTAGAATATCTTTACGTAACATTATAGGTTTCTCTATGATGTAGAAAGTTCTTGAAGGGGCCTTTCCACCAACATCTTTACAGAAAAAAAATAGATTTTCCTTCAGGAGCAAGACTTACAAGTAATACCAAAAGATCACTATCCGTGCCAACAACAATCACTTTTGAGAAGATGTTGAGTTGTTCGATGCCGGTTAGTACAATGTCAATATCGGCATCACCAGCGGCCGTGACTGTTTACAAACCAGATTCACTAAATTCATGACACAGTGCTTCAATGATTATTTTTGTTGTTTTTCTTATTAGATAAGAAAGCTTCCTTCTTAGTCAAACAACGTGTAGTGCAGTTTAATTCAATATCGCACGATTAGTTGTTAGCCGACCTTCGTCTTTGCTCTTCATATTTTACAGTTGGTTCTTCAGGGTATCCATCGAAAACGACAATAGAATGTTTGCCAAATTTAGTATGGACGAAACGTGAGTATGATTTAATGATGTCTCCGTAAGTAGTTTAAGTTTGCCAAACAACAGAGTGTAGGAGGTATCCCCCATCGATGACTATTGCAGCATTTTCCAAATCAACTTCGTCATGAATACTTTCGATAAATACTTTCGCCATACATGATTTTGTTCCTTTACGAAGGGAGACTTCATCAAAAACAGAAGGGGTCTTGAAGCCAATTCATTTCCTAAGTAGGTCTAAAGCTTGCTAGGACTATCACTAATGCACAGTATTCTGTTAAATAGCTGCTGGGGGCTTACTGCAACTTGTCTCGTCCTAACAGTTGCGGATTTGAATCTTGCTGGGTAGTCACCATGTCTTTCCTTTTCAGTCGTATATCTCCAAAATTACATCCTTTCATTTTTTGCATAGCTGCCAGGCCCACCTCATAAGCGTTATCACAATTGACACTATTATCAGAAATAAACCCTGAAGATAAAGACACCAGCTCCCCCGAGAGCTTGGTGAACGGGCTGTGCTGTCTTAGCCATGATATATATTTTCCTATATCTAGCTAATCCCTTTTCTTCCGTGATTCGCGCAGCTCAACATGCTGTCCAGTAAATTAAATTCTATACCGATGAATTCTTCAATGCTCTGTTGCACTTTCATGCAGTAAGTGGTTCCAAGTTTCCACTTTGACAAAGCGCTGTAAGTGATTCCGCGCCCAAGTGTCAAACCTCCTACTGACTTCATTGGTCGCACGAGACACTGCTCGATGATCATGTCCGTCCACGTACCGGACCAATATCTGTCGCTTCTTCTTATTGTAAAGTACCCATTTTCAGTGAATAGTTTATATTCTTCTTCAGTTATTCTTGATTCGAGTTGCAACATACTTTGAACGTACATATGTGCTGATTTTGCGTATGGTAAATGTCCTGCCGGGTGGAAAAATGGAAGCATATCAACAATGGTATTTAGGTGCATTTTCCGATTCTCGGACTTCTCTGCAAATATAGATCTAAGCATGAGGTCGATGCAATGTTGAAGGTAAAGCCACAACTTGGCAGTCCTACTCGATGATTCCTTAATCCTGTCTTCACTTGCTTCAGTATATGAAATCGTCTCTTTTAGATTGTCATCATTATTAACCTCCTCCATATCTTTTTTCCACGTAACACGTAAAATCTTGATACATATTTTCTATTTGTCTTAATTTCCCATCAATATCTCGGTATTCTTCTCTGATTACGTGAACAAGAGACGCTGCTGTTAAAGTGTAGGCTCTGTTTGCCCGAGAATATTCATGTCCCTGGAGCATCTGGGTTACTGTTGAGGACGCGTAAACTGATTCCCATAAATTTCCCACATACCTTTATTTAAATAATACCTTACAAACAATCATACAACATAATATGACTGTTTAGCCAGACCGGGGCACGGCGGTTGGTGGATAATGAAAGCGCTTCATTGGGCAGGGGAAAATATTTATATTCCCCCCCTCCCCTCCGAACTAAAACTGGTAAATAACAATAAAACTCTTCAACGTTAGATGAATTTGTTATAAAAAAGCAAACACATGAATTAATCATTACTTTCCTAAGGTTTTTGTAATTTCTCGCTGCGCCGCGAACCGCTGCGCGTTCGAGCCGCCGCGCGCCGTGCTCCTTATTAACAGCCTAGGTGCCTTATTATAAATTAAAACCCAACATTATATAAATTATTTTATAGCTAGAAATATTGTCTACAAGTTTTGTTGATTTATTTTTTTTCGTTAACAGGCTCAGAAAAAATTTATGTGCAAATATATTCTGAAATACTATTTTAAAAACTGATATTTTTCCTTTACTAATAAATTGTAGAGATTGTATAGCTTTTCTTGCAAAAATGAAAGAATACAATTTTTTAGAATAACTAATAAGAAAATAAACAAAAAATAAATAATCTTATTTTATAAAACCATTTAGGAGATATTAGCGTATTCCGAAAGGCTTTGAAAAATATATTCAAGGGGGTGTGGGGAAGGAAGCACAAGGGGGAAAGTCGGGGACTTTTGTAAAAATACATGTCTAAAGGTCTTCTAACATCTGTAAAAAATTCAGCTTCCGGGGAATTAGTTCCGACATTGGGTCTTTTTTTCCCTTCATTGACTGGGCTATTAGAGTAATAAGCTTGCGACTGCTGCTATGGCTGTTAGGACTGTCACAACATTGAAATATAAAACACCGTTGAGAATACATTTATTTAATTAAAAGTTTAGGTTTTTACAGTGAGTAGGCTGTCACAACATTGAAATATAAAACACAGTTGAGAATACATTTATTTAATTAAAAGTTTAGGTTTTTACAGTGAGTAGGCTGTCACAACATTGAAATATAAAACACAGTTGAGAATACATTTATTTAATTAAAAGTTTTGGTTTTTACAGTGAGTAGGCATATAAAAAACAGTGTTGTTTGCTTTATCTGGTGTTTCTGATGTGGGAAAATTAATTTAAAGGATATGTACAGATTGGAATATTCCAAATAATAGAACTTTTGTGCTATTCTTTTTTTGCCTAGATCGCAATAGTGAAAAAGTTTGGCGGTAAAATGATTTACGATTTTTTTACAATATTTATGTATTTTTATAACGTCCCGATAAACCAATTTTTGGCAGATTGACTAACGGGTCCTTTTTTAAAAAATTCTGATATTAATATTCCATATATTGTACTCCATAAATATATAAAATAAAACATAAAAACAACAATAAAACATTGCATAAAGTAGTATTTCAGAACTTAAACCAATAAAAACAATTTCTTTCAGCTAGCATGTCTCCAACAATTATGTTGATTCCGTTTATAATTTCAGTAGCTAAAATATTTAAAGAACTAGAAATCTTGTAATTGAATGTTCTTTATTTACATTTATGTGTATGCTGAATTGCTAAGGTACAAGTGATTTGAGCTCTTTCGTTTATTGAATTAATTCGTGTTATTTCACAAATAGATACACACATTTTTCATATGAACATAAAACTCAGTTCAGTAGTACATTTACCGTACTTTCCACAGTGAAATGTACTTTCCACCAAAAAAAACGATCCTTAAAATGGCTTTAGCCGTGTTTGATGAACTGATGTAAATAGCTAAGTAATTCCCCACTTTACTCAATAAATTAATACTATACGATACGATGCATGAATGTAAGTGAAGCTCTCAAGATATGAAATAAATGGTGTACAGTTATTGTAGGGTTTTCCAATTTCAATAGAAACAACAGTTTTTTTCATAAGGAACATAATATGTACAACATAATTTACAGAATGTATCAATATAAAAAATATGTGCATGGCGGGCAATTGGAATATAATGTATTTGTTTTGCGCAATGTTACAAAATGGTACATAGTTCAGGTAAAAGACACGAGTAAAAGACATTTATATCTATCTTGTTGTAGCAAGCATAAGGAAAATAAAATCAGATAGCCAATAACCTCACAGACGCGATGTTCTTACGTTTTTTTTATGGCTTGCTCTATGTAAGGAGGATTTCTAATATCCATGCCTCTTTCGTATCTCGGGTCAATGATTTCTGGCAAGTAACAATCAAAGTAGAAATTTTGAAGGCGTTTTAACATTGAAAAGTGAAAGAAAGAGTCATCTCTTCTAATGGTTTCAACCTTTAATGGAATTTTATTCGAGGTCCATACACCAAATATACATATATCGGACTTGGTGATGTGGAGTTGTCCTTGAATTTGGAAATACCAATCATGTTTTTGGTTTACATTAACTTCACCGTCTTTGTCAATTTGCCAAAACTTAATTTTTTTTCTTTAATTGCTGCTAACGGCTCCATACCTCGAGCGCTAAAACAGCATTTAATCTCGACTATAAAATTATCTCCTTTACTATCGGGAGTGGCACCTAGGAAAGGATGAAATTCATCTAAAAACAAACCGCATTTAGTAAATGTCAAACCTAATTGAATGGAAAGCTGCATTAAGGCCTGGGCCTCGTTGTCATTACCAAAACGCACTGATGGCACCCCTAGCGGACTTTGGTACATTATACTTTTAACTAACGGTCCACAGCTGATGTTTAATCGTCTTTTACAAATTTTCCCGAACCAAGATGCTGTTAGCCGCTTTCTCCGGAGTTCCATCCATTCTCCTGACTTTGATTGCAAAACGGTTTCATTTTCAATACGCGAACGATCGGCGTCTGAGAGATTCAGAGACTCTAAAAATATTTTTTTGGATTCCGTGAAAAGCTCGTCATCCATATCGGGTGAGTTTAAATGTTGACCATAATCGCTATCTGCGATAATATGGTTAAACCCTGAAGAAAGTTTTTTTTTTGGGGATTTTTTTTTCCTTGCAATATGTGCACGCTTCGCTTCCATTCTTTTTGACCACGTACCTGGGCTGTTTCCAAAAACCTCTTTATACACGGAATAATGAATTCTCCTGGAATTAAACGACACCACTGCTGCGGCACATCGACTCTGGTACGAATTTCGGGACGTATAATTTATTCGCTTACCTCCAGTCATTTTGGCAATTATTTGGTTAAATCTTTCAACCACGTTGCTGTCAACATCACAAATCAAACTTCGAGAATGTGATGCTAGAGTGTTTACATGCAGCATTATTTTATCAAACATCTTGCATTTCTCTAATAGGGGTGTCCAATTGGGTTCACCGTTTTCAGCACGTTTGCAAAAATATCCGCCTAAGTGGCAGGATTTGTGATCTCCAAACACATGCCGGGGTCCATTTAATATGTCAGAATTTAATTTGAAAATTTTGTCAGCCATTGTTCCAATTTCTCCTTTCCTATGCGAGATGGCACATCGCACAGCAGTGCGAAGCCGCAAAATTCTGGCTGACAAAATTTTTCGTGAAGCTAGAGGATAAAATGTTTCGTTGTAATCTTACGTAATTTATTACAGAAGTTTCTTAAAAGATGGTTGCGGCATTCAATTTTTTCCACTGTAAGGTTTTTATGAGGCCTTGATTTTAAAATTTTTTTGTACGTGCTGGAATCTCCATCGGCGATGAGTTTGGAGTATATAATGCCGTGTGTGCTCATAGAAGACATGAAACCTTCTACCAAAATGTCTGACTCCATGCTTGTAGAGCTGCCGGTGTGGTTTTTGAAACACGTGTGTTCTTTGGCAGGTTCGCCTTTATTTTCAGCCCTGGTACATATTACGCAAAACTTATTTTTTACTTTGTAAAAAAGGACTTGACCAAATTTTTGGCCAACGATTGCTGCAGCCCCAGAAAGGGCAGAGTAGTTAGTTCCATACGATCTTTTGAACCAACATCCATCCGCAACAACCGTTATCAACGGAGTACCACTCGAATCTACACTTCCTATTTGTCTTGCATATTCTGCCTCTCTCTGTGCTGCTTCTCTCATTTTTATGATAGCTGTGGATTCATACCACGAACAAACTTTATTTTGAATTTTACAAAATGTTGTTCCAGTCATGGACGGAATTTCCATGGTTTCAGCAAGTTGCTGCAGGTTCGCGAAACCTATCCCAACGGTTACAGCTCCAGACACAGCAGCATGGTTTACATCTAGAGGTATGTTTTTGTCATACGATGAAATATTCATTTTGAGGTGGCACATATTACATTGGAAAAAAAAAGTTGATTGGAATCCTTTTCTATTTTCCTTATAAATATAAATATTGGACAGAGTACATCCTTAAAGTGGGCAATGATTAATAATTTTCTGCAATTCCGCAAACATGTATTGGAAATCGACAATCCTCCTTCCATCAATGGCAAATGGTTTTTCTGGTGGCTCCATTGCAGGAATGTCGTGATCTGCACTATCCATGAGCTGATACTAAATTAGATTGAAAATATAAAGCAGTTAGTAATTATATATAAATTTATAATTCATAATGCGTGCTAGGAAAAAAAAGCTTCATCGTATCTCTTACTTCACCATTGCCGGATTCCATTGATTGTGCGGCTGTAGTAGATTCGTGAATGTCATCCACACTTTGTCTTATGTGAACAACTTATACATTCAATTAGATAAAAAACCCATATAATCACTAGTTGATGTTGCTTACCGCTAAAACAGATAAACCAGCCGCAGCCGCAGCCGTGGCAACTATATTCGTGGTTAGTTCAGTACTGAAACTTTCAAAGTTGTTATCCACCAAAACCTCCATTTCCAGAGTTCTCAGAAAAATTGGTCTGTACAAAAAACAGTCAATTTTAAACTAAGAATATATATACAGTGTGTTAACAGACATAACCAACAAGACAATTACTGAGATTATTTGGAGTGAAAAATTTTGATGTCACTTTGGATCGGTGACATTTTTTTTTCAATGAAAACACATGTTACCACTGGTTACAAACTGATGCAAGTGGTACGCAGTACGCACTAGCGATGGGCGGAATCGATGAATCATCGATGGTTTACTCGATCTTTTTTACCATTCAAAATATCTCGATTCATTGTCAGAATTAATTCAAATGCAACTCCGAGACAATCGTTTTGAAACGTCATCGAAAGTCGTCGCTGTGATTGGTCAGAAATAATCGATGCCAGCCAAGCGTTGTGATTGGTCAGAATTAATTTGAATGCACGGTCCGAAATAATCGTTTTCAAATGTCATCGAAAGTGGTATCGAGACAATCGCTCTGAAATGTCAGAAATCATTCGAATGTTCAGTCCGAGACAATCGTTTTCAAACTGTCAGAATTCGTTCGAAAACGCAAATCGATTCTCACATTCGAGAGGTTATAGGTATTTCGAGATGTCAAAATATCTCAGATTGCTTGACAAACGAAATATTTTATAAGTACATTGTTGGCTGCCTACTGAAGCATATTGATGTTATAATCAACCTCGTGTGTGAATTGTAAATTATGAATTAATACTTTTAGGTGACGATTTACGTTTCCAGTAGGTAAAGTTTATGTGTAAAAGATTTTCATGGTGATAGTTTTTCACAATTGAAGGTTTAATACCTACCTATGTTATTTTTAGGTTATGTATCATCTATTCGGGACATTCGGGTAGTATATATTTAAAATAAAATAAACCAATAACTTAACAAACACCATTTTTATATTTAATGCTGATCGGGTTTCACTACAACAGTAGCTTCTTCGGGCAGTATACAATATTCAGTATATATTAAACTCATCAAGTGACATGTGTTCGTTCATATAAACATAATATATCTGCTACCTATGCTACGAACAAATATATTTAATTTATTTGAAATTAACATGAATGAAATTAACATCGGTGTAACTTGTATAATAATTTATTTTAATTGTACGTATGTACATATTCGAATCTTATTAATTATTTATAAAAATGTTAATTGCATATGCATACATATTTGAAATTCGTGGCTAACAGGAATAATACTAATGTTGCTAGCAGACAACAAGGAAATCATTGCCAGGAATGAAAATTAGTGATTGAAATTTCGCTAGTACCTGCTTACCAAAAATATTGCCATACTAATGAAAATAAATTACAACCGGAATATGCAAACAATTTTTTTTACGATAGGAATAGTCTTGATATTCGAGTTTCTATTTTCGAATCCTACCCCCCCCCCCCGACGGAAAAATTTGCCCCTGTCCGTAGCTATTGCTCTAAAAAAATCGATTATATAATTTTATTTTTATTTTTTATTTTTTTTTATTTAATATTTGTATGTTTTTTACAATAAATATACAATTATACATTTTATACAGTGTTATCAAGGTAAATAATAATAGCTTTTCACATAAAGAGACAAGGAATAATAGCCTCACCATAAAGAGACAAGGCTCTTGTGTTTGGTGAGGGAATCCTAGCTCAATTATATGGAATCATGTAAGTAGGTAAATAATATATTTGCAAAACCAAAGGGATAAGTAAGAAATAGACAAGATTTATCAATAATACAGTTTCAAGATTTGAAGGAAATAATAATAAGAGTAAGATATGGACTTTTATAGTAGTTTTAGGTAATTTTTTAATTTTATTTTAAATTCCTGAATATCTTCAATATTTTTTAGATATAATGGAAGGATGTTAAAATATGTTATACCTAGATAGAGATAGGTATTTTGTGTGTGCTTTGTATTAAGTTTTGGGATTTTGATAGTTTTTTGATATCTTACTGATGAATTGAATTGTAAGTTATTTAACTGTATTTCTTTATAAATTTGTAGAATTGAATATTTTTTATATATATTGTCTATTGTGGGTACATTGAATATTGAAAAGAGAATCTCAGTAGAAAATTTGGATGGTTTTTTCAATATTACTTTAATTATCAATCTTTGAACTATTTTAAGTGGATTTAATATATTGTTATAAGTTCCTCCCCAGCCAATAATACCATATTGTAATATAGATTGTACAATTGCATAGTACACTCTTTTTAGGTTTTCTAGTCTAAGAATATTTCTAAGTCTTATAAATATATAAATACATTTTCTAATTCTTTTGACAAGTTCACATATTTGTTTTTTCCATTTAAAATGTTGATCTATATATATACCAAGATATTTAATTTCAGAAGTTAGACTGAGTATAGAACATTCTTGATTGCAATTAGTTCTGTTACATTTAAGTTGATGAATTATAATTTTTAATTCTGGTATTGATTTTAATTTGTTGATAGAGAATGGGATACATTTTGTTTTTTCAGTATTTAATGAGAGGAGGTTTTTATCGAACCAATTTTTCAGTATATTAATATCAGTATTTGCTAAGTTATTAACATTATTCCAATCAGTACCTTCAATTATTATGACAGTGTCATCAGCATAAGATATTATTTTTCCATTTAATCTTTGATTGAATATGTCATTTACATAAATGATAAACAGTAACGGTCCCAGGACTGTACCTTGAGGTATGCCGAAGTGACTTGTTTTTTGTTGACTAAGTACATCGTTGATTTTTACGACTTGAGGGCGTTTGAAAAGGTAGCTTTTTATCCATTCTAAGCTGTACCACTTAATCCAATGTTTCTTAATTTACTTATAAGTTTGTCGTGTGATATGCTATCAAAAGCTTTTTTAAGATCTATGAAAATTCCAATGCATTTTAATGATTTATCTAATGAATTATGAACAAGACTAGTTAATTTTGCAATTGCATCCTGAGTGCTTCTACCTTCCATAAAACCGAACTGATTTTCATTAATTAATTTATTACATTTTACAAATTGGTTTATCCTTTTTTTAACTATCTTTTCAAAAATTTTTGCTATGTTCGAGATTACTGATATGGGTCGGTAATTGCTAACTTCTTCTGGATTACCAGATTTAAATATTGGAGTAATGGTAGTTTGTTTGTAGATTGATGGAAACACTCCGCTTTGGAAACTTACATTTATTATGTGTTTTAACGGTTTAGAAATTTGATTTTTAATATTTTTTAAAATATTAACTGTTATTCCATCAAAACCCGGGGCAGAACCTCCTTGCATACCGTTTATAATTGATATTATTTCGTTCTCTGTGGTGACTTGGAATGTTTCTATATTATTGTCAGTATCAATACTACAGTCTGGAAATGTTATATTTGGGTCAGTATGAATGAGATTGGCAAGATTTTCCCCTACATTCGCAAAGAAGGTGTTAAATATGTTTGCAGCTTTTGAGGGATTTTCTTTACAACATGTTTTCATGTTGTCATGAAATATAGTAGCGATGTCGTTATTCTTGTTTTTTTTCTTGTCAATTATTTCATTTACAACTGTCCACACTCTTTTACTATCATTTTCAGCCTGATTCAACTTTTGTTTATAATACTTTTGTTTTGTGTTTTTTATAATATATGAAAGTTTGTTTTTATATGCTTTAAAATGATTTAGTAAATTTATATTATTTGGTTGTTGAGTAGTTAATTTGTAAAGAGCTTGCTTATGTCGTACAGATACTACTAAACCATGAGTAATCCATGGTTTTATAGGTTTCAAGTTCGACACTTTGGATTTGATTATTATATTATTATTTGTCGAGTCATTTATGCATTTAGATATTTTTTCTTCAAACATTTTACAGCATATATTGACATCATTACATTGTAATAATTTATTCCAATTTTCTGATTCTAATTGGTGTTTTAATGTATCCATATTAAGTACTTTTTTTGAGTAATTATTTTGTTTAAATAATGGCAAAGTTGGATTGCTTAATTTATAGTTAAAAATACACGAATAATGATCAGTGATAGATGTATGAATGACAGCTGATTTTATATTTTTGATATCAGGAATATTTGTAAAAATGTGATCTAAGCATGAAGGGCGTTGACCTTTAACATTTCTAGTATAAGAATTTATGCACGATAAATAATTGAGTTCTGCTAACATATTTAGATATGTGTCTTTATCTTTACTAGAATAGTCGTTTGCGATATTTAAATTCATATCTCCAACAATAATGGTATTTTTATTTCTAAAATTTAACAAAATATTTTTTAATTCATCTATAAATTGAGGTACTATCGATGTATGCGTGCGATAAATAGCAATAATGTTGTAATATTTATTTACGTCTTTAAATTCTATATTTAATATGTTAACATTACTAACATTAATTATTTCTTTAATATTGAGAACATTATACTGGTTAGAAATAAATAATCCGATACCTGAGTTTTTGTTTATTTTGTTTATTGTCGCATGGTATGTGTAGCCTGGAATAGTGTAATTGATTTCGCCTGCAGAGTGTGTCTCTGTTAAGACAATCAGGCCCGGGAAAAAATTTAATTCTTTTAATGTTATAACTAATTCATCCATGTTTCGTTCTAAACTTCTAATATTTGTATGAAATAGGGTAAATCCTTTTTCAGTGCAAATTAAGTTAAAATCTTTCATAGATTGACATAAATTTTCTTCAAAATACATTTTTTTATCTAATGCGTTACATAAAAAATCATTCATTTTTAAAGTTTTAGATTATAGTTTAAAGAAATGAAATTTACCGTATTATTCATAGTCGATGCGCTCTCTAGCTAGTTGAAGCATTTTTTGCCGATAGAGACATTTCATGCTATCAACTCTGTGTTCTGTAGAATAATTCATATTAAATCTTTTGTTTTGAACACAGCAATTGTTGCATGTTGGAGGTTGTTCTTTATTTGCACATTTAGACAGAATGTGCTCCTTTGTGCAATGAGGGCAAATGGGGGGCTGCGTCCTGGCGAGACATCTTTGCGCTGTGTGGCCGAACTTAAGGCAGTGGTAGCATTGAGTAAGCGGGTTACAGTCTTCTATGTATACTCTTTGGAATTTGATGTTTATTTTGTTTTTTTCTAGTAGCGTTTTTCTTAATTTACCGGTTGTTTCGATAATGTAGTTAGTGGTGTCGTTTTCTTTTCCTTCATTGTATTTGTTTTTTAATTCTTTGATAAGCTTGATGTTGTTTTTGTCTTCCAGGGTTAATCCTTCATTTTGTTGTATAATTCCATCTATTATTTCATCTTCAGTCAATTGGCATTGCAGTCTTTTCAACATTAAACATGGTTTCTTTTTTTTTAATTTCTTCGGCCAATATTTCTTTTCCAATTACCTTATTAATTTCTTCGGTTAACTTTTCTGCATCTTCTTTTTTTTGACATGAAATCAATAACTTTTGCTCTCCGATTTTTTTTACTCCATTTACTCCAACTTTTATTTTAGTTAAATTAATGTTTTTTTGAATTTTTATTTTTATATCTTCGGCCTTCAAGGTGTTTTTAGATGTAATTATGATGGCGTGCTTCTGTTCTGGGATGTGTGCACTTGTATTCACGAAGTTTTTATTGTCACCTAATACATTTGCATATGTCCTTTTGTTATTATTATGAATTTCTTCTAGTTTCTGTGCGTAGTGATGATTGTTTTTAATATTAGTTTCTTGTAATTCTATAATCTTTTTTTGTAGGTTTATTAGTTCATGTTGAATTTTTTCTTCCAGTGATATAATGTTCTGTTCCAGTGTTAATTTTATTTTCGAGTCCTTCACTGAAGTGATCTTGTTTATTAAATCTTTAATGTTTTTAATAATTTCTGGAGTTTCCATATTGGATGGAATGGAGCGCCCAGGTGGATTCAAAACAAAAGATTTAATATGAATTATTCTACAGAACACAGAGTTGATAGCATGAAATGTCTCTATCGGCAAAAAATGCTTCAACTAGCTAGAGAGCGCATCGACTATGAATAATACGGTAAATTTCATTTCTTTAAACTATAATCTAAAACTTTAAAAATGAATGATTTTTTATGTAACGCATTAGATAAAAAAATGTATATTGAAGAAAATTTATGTCAATCTATGAAAGATTTTAACTATATTATTTGATTTACTTGTTACAAAATTACGCGACTGTACTCCTTCGATGCGGAGCGAGAATGAAATATTTGAGAATGAAATATTTCGATCATTCCCATCACTAGTACGCACTATAAACTAAATAGACTAAGCGCATACCACGTGATGCATACGGTTGAAACTGGTGGCGACAAGTTGAAGAATTTTGTTTTTTATTTGAAAACATGTCAGCGGGTGGCAAAATGAGAACTACATTTTTAACGTAAAATAATCTCAAGAATTTCTGGGTTAAGTCTTAGGTCTTGATATGGTATTTATTAATAACAGTAGTCTTAATTTATTTAAAGTAGTTATGTTATAAAGATATTAAAAAAATCATACTTTTTCTTCTCTCTGTTGAGCTGACGGAAAGTTTTGGAATGCCATTTGTTTCCCATATTTATACACTGAAAAAAAATTAATAAGCTAATTTTCATTTCTTCAAAAATGGCAAATTCTAAATTAAATTAACAAATATATTCAAAGAATAACTAGGGTTACATATAATTTAACAATATTTTTCACCTCTAATTAATTTTTCAAGAAAACTTAATTTAACTAAGCAAATCATAAATAATAATAATGGTTATAGACAAAAAATTATTGTCAACACTTAAAACAGTCATAAATTTACCTGTTACAAAAAAAATATATATATACATATATTATATTATATAATTATATTTTATTTTCATTTGTTCAATTCACGAAGAGCTATAATAGCCAAATTAAATAATCAAATTATTATTATAATTAAAAATCTATTTGCACAGCCCTATAACACTAGTCACATGAAATACGATACGTATGTTCGTCTATGCTGCTGGAAGCAATTATAATACTGCTGTCTCGTTCGTACATATCCACAGCGGGCGCTGGCAAATGAGATGATTTACAATAATTAAGACCTGCTACATATTGTTCAGCTGGAAGGTAATATATGAGAAGGTACAATCATCTCAACAACGTTTGCCTCCACGCGATTCACATTCTTGTTCACCTTTAACACGCTCCCTTCAAATTACATGAAAAAATTCTACGTTTTGATTTTATGTCTACAATATATACATATATCGAAAATAACTAATACACTTACGTTTTTTAATACTACTTCACAGAAGAAAGCGTCGCGAAACGACCTCTTGTGGCGAACAATATTCGCGTTATGATTGAATATGTAAAATGCCATCATTTATATGTGTTTAGGGTTTAAATGAATATAGAATATTACCAATTAAATCTTTAAATTAATTTAATTTATTTATCAATTAAGGTAGTATAAATACTGTTTAATTATACAGTACTTTTTTGTTTGTTCAAATTGCTGTTTTTTAATACATAAAATTGACTTCAAAGTAAGTTGATTTACATAGTTTTTCCAAATAATATCACACAGTTATTTAGCTATTATATAAAAATATAAAAATTGGGTCCTATAGGTTGAGATATGTTCTATTACAAAATATTTTTTATATATTTTTGTCATGTTGTATGTTGTAGCAGATGAAAGTAATCTTGAGGTCGATTGGCGATTTATTGAAAACTACTATTTTATAAACAGCTGTAAAGTAAGAAAAATATTTTTTTAGATTATTTATTTTTAACAGGTTGTATATAACATACTGTTACGGACACAAGTGACTTCGAAAATACGAAAAAACCGCAAAAATAGAAAAAGCCCTCTTGGACTGTTAAAAGATAGAACTGAGGATTCTGTGTCAAATGATTTTGTGAATTACTTCTCGGATAGCATCAGCAACATGTTACATAAATGCAATCACAAAGCTACTAATATTGTACTGGAAGAACTGCCTCACAGCTTATTTATACCAAGAGCTACTATAACTGATATTGAAAACATTGTCAAAAAAATTAAAAACTCTAAAAGCACGAGTATTGACAGTATAAGAATGTTTGATTTAAAAATAAATATAAAAACTCTTGGGCCAATAATTACTCATTTAATCAATACGATAATAAAGCAAGCAAAAATTCCACAAGAATTTAAATGTAGCATTACTAGACCAATATTTAAAGGTGGAAAACACATTGAACTGGGAAATTATAGGCCTATTAGTATATTACCTGCGTTAGAAAAAATTCTCGAAAAATTTTTTCAAATAAATTAAATAATTACGTTGAAAAATTCGCTATCATAGATCCAAATCAATATGGCTTTCAAAGAAAAAAATATACTGAAAAATTACTGCAAGATTTTTCCAATTACATAAATAATCAATTAAATGATAAATTACATGTTATTGTGTTATTTACATTATATAGCTTTTGACACAATTAACTCTAAAAAACTGCTAGAAACCTTAGAAAAATTGGAATAAGAGGAAACGTGTTAAATTTATTTAAAGATTATCTTAGAAATAGAAAAATATGTACCAAAATAAATAATACTTTTAGTAAAACAAAGAATGTATCTGCAGTAGTTCCACAAGGTTCCATATTGGGACCCACACAATATATAATTTATGTAACTATAATGAAAAAACTTTTCTCTTTTGTTAAACATTTTGTATTTGCAGATGATACGGCATTGGTCATATCCAAAGATATTAGAAGAACGAGATGTGCTATGAGCAGTTCGTACTGAGTGGAATTGTTTTGCCGAGTGTCGCCGGTTTTGTTCACCAATACTACTGCACACCTTCGCTTGCGCTAAGGTATCCGCACTAATACATAGAACAGATTTCTGTGCGTACACGTCCCGATACCGTTCAAAGTACCATAATTAGGTAGTACTCCGCCTACGGTCCGGCGGCCAACATAGCATATCTCGTTCTTCTAATATCTTTGGTCATATCACATAAAGATCTAAAAATTGCAATTGAACTCATGCAAATTGACTTTAATCAACTTTGTAAATGGTCACATGATGCAGGACTATTAATAAATGCTAAAAAAACCAAAGTTATGCATATAAGATCACCTAATGCCAGATTTCAATTTAATCCTAATATTATTTCTCATAATTTTAATTGCATCCATAAAAATATCCCGACTAATTGTAAATGTGAAAGCTTAGAATTAGTTACAAAATATGTCTATCTTGGTGTTACAGTAGATTGCTTTTTCAAATGGGACAAACATATTAAAAAAAAACCTGTAAAAGACTCAGATCAATTGCTGGCAGAATGTACACATTAAATTTTTTCCTATCAATTGAAACACTTAAAATAATTTATATGTCAATGGCAGAATCTATTATAAGATATGGATTAACCATATGGGGAAATACAAGTATAACCAATCTGAAACAAGTCCAAGTTGTACAAAATGCAATTGTAAAATTACTAGTCGTCCCTAATATTTTTAAACAGAGACATAATACACCGTTGCTGTTTCAGAGTGCCAAAAGTTTACCTGTTAAGGCTATTCTATGGCAAAAAATCATAATTCAATATATATTTACCCCGCAGCATAAAGAAAAATTAGAACATAAATACAGTACTAGATTCACGCGCAATGACGGGTTAATAGTTCCGAAATTCAATAATAAATACGGACAGAGAACGTTTGAATACAACATACCGAAGATATTTAATTTATTACCTGACACTATAAAGCAATGTAAATCTATGAATAAGGTCAAATATATGGTGAAAAATTGGCTATCGGAAAAAAAATATTTACTTTAATATGTATGAAAAATTGTATGAAAAAATTGTTGATTCTGTAGATATAAGATGTAAATTATAACTTATAAAAATGTATATGTAACTAAACTTTAAGCACCTGTTGACAAGCCAATTCAATTGGCTTAGCAGGACTTGTTTGTTGATATGTATTAACTATTTATTCAATAAAAAAAAAATAAAAAAACATTTTTTATAACAAAAATCCTTTTTCGTCTCAAACTTTGGCTTGAGTTTTTGAGATGATAATTTAGATTTTATGAATCCATCTCGTCTTATCTTGTTGGATATACTAAGAGCTGCTTCTGTCACAACTTTTACAGATCTTTCCACAGCCTGGGTGTGGCAAGGCAGTCTCATAAACTCTAACACTGTATCTTCTCCATTTTCAATAAGATCTTGTAACTGCTCATTGGAAATATTCATCAGTATTGGGGGTTCGTATATCGTTGCCAGTCAATCATGTCTATGTAAGAATGTGCATTTATGTCCACTTTTGGCACCTCAAACATGCGCCAAACAGAATTTTTTATTAACTTGACGAGCCTTTAAAATGCGTCTTGCAGCGAGTTCTCTAATGTGCTTACGTGAATCTGTTATCATACTCAACAACTCAAGTTTTCTGGATGAGCAAAGTAACTGTTTCGAATTATAACAGGCTCCACTATCGCTAACAACTCGTTGAACAAATATCTAATGCTGTTAATGAGCTTCCATAAATGATTTAAACCATCTTTGCAGGATTAATGTGTGATAGGAAACCAGCTAAAGTAACAAGATTTTGTTGTGGATTTTCTGCAGAAATATACAAATGCAGTATGCGATTAGCTCCTGTCAACCAGCGGGCATGGGGTAGTTTACCTAGGCTTCTCTTTAATAAATCAGGAGAGCATGATCCATTTATGACAGCAGTAGTAATTTCTTGTAAATATTTCTGGTCTGTACTGAGATCTGTGGATATTTTTGGAGGTAGTTCACCTTCTATCTTCTCAAAGTTGGCCAACGGCAGCGTCTCGCATATCTCCAATGCTTTACCAATTTGACCTGCAAATGATTTAAGTCCTGCAGTAGGGCCATCCAAATAGGTGAACAAATGCCTCAATGTTAACTCATTGGCGTGTAAGAGACAAATTATCCATTGCAATTGTCGAGATAGTCTGTTTTCCAAAAGACGAATCACGCCTCCCACTTTCCCTGTGTTTGTGTTTGTTCCATCACAGTCAACAGCCATTAACCCTCTAGTGATATTTTTTCAGTCGTTAAAAAGCTGTGGATAGCTCTTTCAATATTTTTTGTACTGCCAGATGTTGGAACCACATACCCAACATAAACAGAACCTGGTTCTTTTATAATCGAAATATGTTCCTCTTGTACAATCACTCTAAACCTCTTCGATCCTTTTAAAACCGTTATAGTCGTTGTGTCTTCCCTTCCATCGAAATATAATCCAGGAATTTCTGTTACTCTTTCTTCGCTTAAAATTTGCTTGCGTACTTTCTGTCTTATTCTTCTTAGTTTCATTCTATCTACGACGTTAGTCGACTGCGCCCCAGAGTCGGCATCAGAAGCAGAACATAAAACAGATGATATGATAGCCGCCGCAGCTAGGTCAGATACTCCGTATCTATCGCATACAGTCGTCAAACTATGAAGACTGGCATCCGTGAGCTTTATAGGCTTATGATTCACTGTGTCAGCGTTGACAAGACTATCTGCGGCCGACGAACAAGAAGGAAGGTCGACATTAGAACTAACTTCAGATCTATTTAGCTGATACGAAGTAGAGGGAATCTTCAATTCGTGTCTTTGAATTATGCCTGATTTCGTGTTTTAGAGCACGTAATCTTCTATTCAGCAATGTTTTACTCCGCATAAGATCCGTTCTTCCTAAAGCCATTAGTCTGTTAGTGCGTTGGTGTTCTAAAAACATTTGTTCCTCTTTTGGCACTTTTTTTTTTCTCAAACAAGTACAGCTTACAAATGCTTTACATTTACATGCAGCTATGTCAAAAAGCTTTCTACTTTGTACTCTGAACTAACTTTTCTTCCTTATGTTTTTCAAAGACTTTTTCAAATTATAACACTTTGAGTGATAACTTTTTAGTAACTGTAAGACTCGTTTGTGTGTGACAATTGGAATAGAACATTTTATCCACAATTCTTCAATTTTCATTCCAACCATTTCGGCAATTTCCAAAAAGGTAGTTTGGCGCTGTTATACTTACCTTTATAGCGGCCAATAAGTGTGTATAGTGTAGGTTGTGATAAAGTGAAAAGATGTAGTTGATAATTTAAGTTTATTGAAAACACGTTACACTATAACACGAAGTTAATATCAGAAGGATTTAGTAGGAATCAAGAAATGTCGACTGCCAAGAGAGACCGGAGAAACAGGAATGTTGGTCGGTAATGAATTGGCAGCAAGCTCTGTTTTTGGGTTGCCATCCTTAAAACGGTGTTTCCGTATGTCAAAATATTATTTAGGTTGGTTGTTAGCTCTGTGGTAGAACAGTGCCCCGGCAAGGCAAGGGTCCTGGGTTCGAGTCCTAGATGTGACTGTATCCTTTTCTGATTTTTCGGTTTCAGATTTTCGTTTAGAAATCGCTAATATTGTCTTCAACAATTAAATATTACAATTTGAGGTTTTACTCAATAAAGTTATTCCAAAAAAAAAATCTTAATGAATTTTCGCCGTCTGGTTATTATGCCGTGTTGCGCTACCTCCTTCTTTAGCCTAGCCAACATTTCGGACAGCATTACAGTAATACTGTCCGGAAAGTAGGCTAAAGATGGAGGTAGGGCAACTCAGCATAATACTAATACTTTTGGCCGTCTGGTTATTATGCCGTGTTGCGCTACCTCCTTCTTTAGCCTAGCCAACATTTCGGACAGCATTACAGTAATACTGTCCGGAAAGTAGGCTAAAGATGGAGGTAGGGCAACTCAGCATAATACTAATACTTTTGGCCGTCTGGTTATTATGCCGTGTTGCGCTACCTCCTTCTTTAGCCTAGCCAACATTTCGGACAGCATTACAGTAATACTGTCCGGAAAGTAGGCTAAAGATGGAGGTAGGGCAACTCAGCATAATACTAATACTTTTGGCCGTCTGGTTATTATGCCGTGTTGCGCTACCTCCTTCTTTAGCCTAGCCAACATTTCGGACAGCATTACAGTAATACTGTCCGGAAAGTAGGCTAAAGATGGAGGTAGGGCAACTCAGCATAATACTAATACTTTTGGCCGTCTGGTTATTATGCCGTGTTGCGCTACCTCCTTCTTTAGCCTAGCCAACATTTCGGACAGCATTACAGTAATACTGTCCGGAAAGTAGGCTAAAGATGGAGGTAGGGCAACTCAGCATAATACTAATACTTTTGGCCGTCTGGTTATTATGCCGTGTTGCGCTACCTCCTTCTTTAGCCTAGCCAACATTTCGGACAGCATTACAGTAATACTGTCCGGAAAGTAGGCTAAAGATGGAGGTAGGGCAACTCAGCATAATACTAATACTTTTGGCCGTCTGGTTATTATGCCGTGTTGCGCTACCTCCTTCTTTAGCCTAGCCAACATTTCGGACAGCATTACAGTAATACTGTCCGGAAAGTAGGCTAAAGATGGAGGTAGGGCAACTCAGCATAATACTAATACTTTTGGCCGTCTGGTTATTATGCCGTGTTGCGCTACCTCCTTCTTTAGCCTAGCCAACATTTCGGACAGCATTACAGTAATACTGTCCGGAAAGTAGGCTAAAGATGGAGGTAGGGCAACTCAGCATAATACTAATACTTTTGGCCGTCTGGTTATTATGCCGTGTTGCGCTACCTCCTTCTTTAGCCTAGCCAACATTTCGGACAGCATTACAGTAATACTGTCCGGAAAGTAGGCTAAAGATGGAGGTAGGGCAACTCAGCATAATACTAATACTTTTGGCCGTCTGGTTATTATGCCGTGTTGCGCTACCTCCTTCTTTAGCCTAGCCAACATTTCGGACAGCATTACAGTAATACTGTCCGGAAAGTAGGCTAAAGATGGAGGTAGGGCAACTCAGCATAATACTAATACTTTTGGCCGTCTGGTTATTATGCCGTGTTGCGCTACCTCCTTCTTTAGCCTAGCCAACATTTCGGACAGCATTACAGTAATACTGTCCGGAAAGTAGGCTAAAGATGGAGGTAGGGCAACTCAGCATAATACTAATACTTTTGGCCGTCTGGTTATTATGCCGTGTTGCGCTACCTCCTTCTTTAGCCTAGCCAACATTTCGGACAGCATTACAGTAATACTGTCCGGAAAGTAGGCTAAAGATGGAGGTAGGGCAACTCAGCATAATACTAATACTTTTGGCCGTCTGGTTATTATGCCGTGTTGCGCTACCTCCTTCTTTAGCCTAGCCAACATTTCGGACAGCATTACAGTAATACTGTCCGGAAAGTAGGCTAAAGATGGAGGTAGGGCAACTCAGCATAATACTAATACTTTTGGCCGTCTGGTTATTATGCCGTGTTGCGCTACCTCCTTCTTTAGCCTAGCCAACATTTCGGACAGCATTACAGTAATACTGTCCGGAAAGTAGGCTAAAGATGGAGGTAGGGCAACTCAGCATAATACTAATACTTTTGGCCGTCTGGTTATTATGCCGTGTTGCGCTACCTCCTTCTTTAGCCTAGCCAACATTTCGGACAGCATTACAGTAATACTGTCCGGAAAGTAGGCTAAAGATGGAGGTAGGGCAACTCAGCATAATACTAATACTTTTGGCCGTCTGGTTATTATGCCGTGTTGCGCTACCTCCTTCTTTAGCCTAGCCAACATTTCGGACAGCATTACAGTAATACTGTCCGGAAAGTAGGCTAAAGATGGAGGTAGGGCAACTCAGCATAATACTAATACTTTTGGCCGTCTGGTTATTATGCCGTGTTGCGCTACCTCCTTCTTTAGCCTAGCCAACATTTCGGACAGCATTACAGTAATACTGTCCGGAAAGTAGGCTAAAGATGGAGGTAGGGCAACTCAGCATAATACTAATACTTTTGGCCGTCTGGTTATTATGCCGTGTTGCGCTACCTCCTTCTTTAGCCTAGCCAACATTTCGGACAGCATTACAGTAATACTGTCCGGAAAGTAGGCTAAAGATGGAGGTAGGGCAACTCAGCATAATACTAATACTTTTGGCCGTCTGGTTATTATGCCGTGTTGCGCTACCTCCTTCTTTAGCCTAGCCAACATTTCGGACAGCATTACAGTAATACTGTCCGGAAAGTAGGCTAAAGATGGAGGTAGGGCAACTCAGCATAATACTAATACTTTTGGCCGTCTGGTTATTATGCCGTGTTGCGCTACCTCCTTCTTTAGCCTAGCCAACATTTCGGACAGCATTACAGTAATACTGTCCGGAAAGTAGGCTAAAGATGGAGGTAGGGCAACTCAGCATAATACTAATACTTTTGGCCGTCTGGTTATTATGCCGTGTTGCGCTACCTCCTTCTTTAGCCTAGCCAACATTTCGGACAGCATTACAGTAATACTGTCCGGAAAGTAGGCTAAAGATGGAGGTAGGGCAACTCAGCATAATACTAATACTTTTGGCCGTCTGGTTATTATGCCGTGTTGCGCTACCTCCTTCTTTAGCCTAGCCAACATTTCGGACAGCATTACAGTAATACTGTCCGGAAAGTAGGCTAAAGATGGAGGTAGGGCAACTCAGCATAATACTAATACTTTTGGCCGTCTGGTTATTATGCCGTGTTGCGCTACCTCCTTCTTTAGCCTAGCCAACATTTCGGACAGCATTACAGTAATACTGTCCGGAAAGTAGGCTAAAGATGGAGGTAGGGCAACTCAGCATAATACTAATACTTTTGGCCGTCTGGTTATTATGCCGTGTTGCGCTACCTCCTTCTTTAGCCTAGCCAACATTTCGGACAGCATTACAGTAATACTGTCCGGAAAGTAGGCTAAAGATGGAGGTAGGGCAACTCAGCATAATACTAATACTTTTGGCCGTCTGGTTATTATGCCGTGTTGCGCTACCTCCTTCTTTAGCCTAGCCAACATTTCGGACAGCATTACAGTAATACTGTCCGGAAAGTAGGCTAAAGATGGAGGTAGGGCAACTCAGCATAATACTAATACTTTTGGCCGTCTGGTTATTATGCCGTGTTGCGCTACCTCCTTCTTTAGCCTAGCCAACATTTCGGACAGCATTACAGTAATACTGTCCGGAAAGTAGGCTAAAGATGGAGGTAGGGCAACTCAGCATAATACTAATACTTTTGGCCGTCTGGTTATTATGCCGTGTTGCGCTACCTCCTTCTTTAGCCTAGCCAACATTTCGGACAGCATTACAGTAATACTGTCCGGAAAGTAGGCTAAAGATGGAGGTAGGGCAACTCAGCATAATACTAATACTTTTGGCCGTCTGGTTATTATGCCGTGTTGCGCTACCTCCTTCTTTAGCCTAGCCAACATTTCGGACAGCATTACAGTAATACTGTCCGGAAAGTAGGCTAAAGATGGAGGTAGGGCAACTCAGCATAATACTAATACTTTTGGCCGTCTGGTTATTATGCCGTGTTGCGCTACCTCCTTCTTTAGCCTAGCCAACATTTCGGACAGCATTACAGTAATACTGTCCGGAAAGTAGGCTAAAGATGGAGGTAGGGCAACTCAGCATAATACTAATACTTTTGGCCGTCTGGTTATTATGCCGTGTTGCGCTACCTCCTTCTTTAGCCTAGCCAACATTTCGGACAGCATTACAGTAATACTGTCCGGAAAGTAGGCTAAAGATGGAGGTAGGGCAACTCAGCATAATACTAATACTTTTGGCCGTCTGGTTATTATGCCGTGTTGCGCTACCTCCTTCTTTAGCCTAGCCAACATTTCGGACAGCATTACAGTAATACTGTCCGGAAAGTAGGCTAAAGATGGAGGTAGGGCAACTCAGCATAATACTAATACTTTTGGCCGTCTGGTTATTATGCCGTGTTGCGCTACCTCCTTCTTTAGCCTAGCCAACATTTCGGACAGCATTACAGTAATACTGTCCGGAAAGTAGGCTAAAGATGGAGGTAGGGCAACTCAGCATAATACTAATACTTTTGGCCGTCTGGTTATTATGCCGTGTTGCGCTACCTCCTTCTTTAGCCTAGCCAACATTTCGGACAGCATTACAGTAATACTGTCCGGAAAGTAGGCTAAAGATGGAGGTAGGGCAACTCAGCATAATACTAATACTTTTGGCCGTCTGGTTATTATGCCGTGTTGCGCTACCTCCTTCTTTAGCCTAGCCAACATTTCGGACAGCATTACAGTAATACTGTCCGGAAAGTAGGCTAAAGATGGAGGTAGGGCAACTCAGCATAATACTAATACTTTTGGCCGTCTGGTTATTATGCCGTGTTGCGCTACCTCCTTCTTTAGCCTAGCCAACATTTCGGACAGCATTACAGTAATACTGTCCGGAAAGTAGGCTAAAGATGGAGGTAGGGCAACTCAGCATAATACTAATACTTTTGGCCGTCTGGTTATTATGCCGTGTTGCGCTACCTCCTTCTTTAGCCTAGCCAACATTTCGGACAGCATTACAGTAATACTGTCCGGAAAGTAGGCTAAAGATGGAGGTAGGGCAACTCAGCATAATACTAATACTTTTGGCCGTCTGGTTATTATGCCGTGTTGCGCTACCTCCTTCTTTAGCCTAGCCAACATTTCGGACAGCATTACAGTAATACTGTCCGGAAAGTAGGCTAAAGATGGAGGTAGGGCAACTCAGCATAATACTAATACTTTTGGCCGTCTGGTTATTATGCCGTGTTGCGCTACCTCCTTCTTTAGCCTAGCCAACATTTCGGACAGCATTACAGTAATACTGTCCGGAAAGTAGGCTAAAGATGGAGGTAGGGCAACTCAGCATAATACTAATACTTTTGGCCGTCTGGTTATTATGCCGTGTTGCGCTACCTCCTTCTTTAGCCTAGCCAACATTTCGGACAGCATTACAGTAATACTGTCCGGAAAGTAGGCTAAAGATGGAGGTAGGGCAACTCAGCATAATACTAATACTTTTGGCCGTCTGGTTATTATGCCGTGTTGCGCTACCTCCTTCTTTAGCCTAGCCAACATTTCGGACAGCATTACAGTAATACTGTCCGGAAAGTAGGCTAAAGATGGAGGTAGGGCAACTCAGCATAATACTAATACTTTTGGCCGTCTGGTTATTATGCCGTGTTGCGCTACCTCCTTCTTTAGCCTAGCCAACATTTCGGACAGCATTACAGTAATACTGTCCGGAAAGTAGGCTAAAGATGGAGGTAGGGCAACTCAGCATAATACTAATACTTTTGGCCGTCTGGTTATTATGCCGTGTTGCGCTACCTCCTTCTTTAGCCTAGCCAACATTTCGGACAGCATTACAGTAATACTGTCCGGAAAGTAGGCTAAAGATGGAGGTAGGGCAACTCAGCATAATACTAATACTTTTGGCCGTCTGGTTATTATGCCGTGTTGCGCTACCTCCTTCTTTAGCCTAGCCAACATTTCGGACAGCATTACAGTAATACTGTCCGGAAAGTAGGCTAAAGATGGAGGTAGGGCAACTCAGCATAATACTAATACTTTTGGCCGTCTGGTTATTATGCCGTGTTGCGCTACCTCCTTCTTTAGCCTAGCCAACATTTCGGACAGCATTACAGTAATACTGTCCGGAAAGTAGGCTAAAGATGGAGGTAGGGCAACTCAGCATAATACTAATACTTTTGGCCGTCTGGTTATTATGCCGTGTTGCGCTACCTCCTTCTTTAGCCTAGCCAACATTTCGGACAGCATTACAGTAATACTGTCCGGAAAGTAGGCTAAAGATGGAGGTAGGGCAACTCAGCATAATACTAATACTTTTGGCCGTCTGGTTATTATGCCGTGTTGCGCTACCTCCTTCTTTAGCCTAGCCAACATTTCGGACAGCATTACAGTAATACTGTCCGGAAAGTAGGCTAAAGATGGAGGTAGGGCAACTCAGCATAATACTAATACTTTTGGCCGTCTGGTTATTATGCCGTGTTGCGCTACCTCCTTCTTTAGCCTAGCCAACATTTCGGACAGCATTACAGTAATACTGTCCGGAAAGTAGGCTAAAGATGGAGGTAGGGCAACTCAGCATAATACTAATACTTTTGGCCGTCTGGTTATTATGCCGTGTTGCGCTACCTCCTTCTTTAGCCTAGCCAACATTTCGGACAGCATTACAGTAATACTGTCCGGAAAGTAGGCTAAAGATGGAGGTAGGGCAACTCAGCATAATACTAATACTTTTGGCCGTCTGGTTATTATGCCGTGTTGCGCTACCTCCTTCTTTAGCCTAGCCAACATTTCGGACAGCATTACAGTAATACTGTCCGGAAAGTAGGCTAAAGATGGAGGTAGGGCAACTCAGCATAATACTAATACTTTTGGCCGTCTGGTTATTATGCCGTGTTGCGCTACCTCCTTCTTTAGCCTAGCCAACATTTCGGACAGCATTACAGTAATACTGTCCGGAAAGTAGGCTAAAGATGGAGGTAGGGCAACTCAGCATAATACTAATACTTTTGGCCGTCTGGTTATTATGCCGTGTTGCGCTACCTCCTTCTTTAGCCTAGCCAACATTTCGGACAGCATTACAGTAATACTGTCCGGAAAGTAGGCTAAAGATGGAGGTAGGGCAACTCAGCATAATACTAATACTTTTGGCCGTGAAAATCTCAAATCATATCTTATATATTTTAGTTTAATAATTTTATGTGTTTTATATAAATCGACGGTCTCGAAGAACAAATGTCGGATTTGCAAATTAGTATTATGAGTAGTTTTGCAGTAGAACTGTTTAAAGTTTCGTTTCAGTTTTTTTACTGTTTTTGAAAATATATTTCACCAAATAATAAATAGGGGTTTTACTGCAAAATATCACATAACACTATATTTCTTCATCTAAAACACAGTAAAAATGCAGAAACGAAACATTAAACAGCTCTACTGAAAAATTCCAAATGTTCTCATCCGACATTGTTCTTCGGGACCATCGAAATGGACTCTGAATTCATTTTCTAATAAATAAGTATATTTGTTTATTTATTCATTCATTCATAAAATGGTACATTACAATAGAATCCTCCGCCGCTCATCTCACTAGGGAATGCCTGTGTCAAGATGTCGATATCTATCTAATAAATAAATACCATACAATGGTTTTGATTTGTTTCAGAATGAATAATCGTGAGAGAAACATGAGTCGTTTGGCTCAGCAAACTCTCCAGCAAAGTGCGATAGAAGACCCTCAACCTTCAACATCTCAGCACCATGCCCCACGAAGCGTTCAAATGCTGGACTAGTAGAAGACCCTCAACCTTCAACATCTCAGCACCATGCCCCACGACATGTTCAAATGCTGGATTAGTAGAAGACCCTCAACCTTCAACATCTCAGCACCATGCCCCACGAAGCGTTCAAATGCTGGACTAGTAGAAGACCCTCAACTTTCAACATCTCAGCACCATGCCCCACGACATTTTCAAATGCTGTATTAGTAGAAGACCCTCAACCTTCAACATCTCAGCACCATGCCCCACTAAGCGTTCAAATGCTGGACTAGTAGAAGACCCTCAACCTTCAACATCTCTTATCTACAAATCTGTCTTCCTTGCAGAAAGGGTAGGAGATCCTGTGGTTACTGTTCTTAGACAGGTTGAATACAGGAAATATCCAGAATGTCAAGACCTTCCCCAAAGACGCAGGTCTGGTCACGTTGCCGTTCCCTCGAGACTTTACAATGGACCCCTTGCTTACGGAATCTAAATATAAGCACTTCATCATCATTCTTTAACTTACAGTTGAGGTAATTAAATAGTTCTTTCAGTTGAAACATGGAGATAAACTCTTTTTTCTAAGGAATTGTAAAAAGGCTGATGATTTTTGTCTACTTATTACTTACTTGCTATATTTCTGGTAAATGTCGTAAAATTAACCTTATTTGCTTCGCAACGGTGATTTGTGATTACATATTATCATAGGAATTTTTGTCTTTGTAATTTAATTTTTCTTTAAATAAACAAAATAATGATTTTTAATATTACAGCACATTTGTTTAATTTTAAAAACCATTATAGCAGTCCCAAGGAGAGCTTATACGCATGTCATCGATGATCGTCCTCTTGTATGAAACGAAAGAGACAAGATAATAGAATGATGATGTTACATACAATCTCTTACTGGGATCTATTTTTCGCTCGAATAATCGCGTAGACCGCAAGGTTCTCCTCGGCCGAATTTCGGCCGAACGACATATTCGTAAACAGGGAATTTTTATCTAAATTCTGACATCGATTTCATTCGTGTGGCCGATGAGATATTTTGCCGCATCTGGAGAACACCTACAATGTCATTTGTTAGGTACTTCTCCCCACGCAAAAGTTGGCCGAACGATTTTTTTTTTCATAACGAATTTGCAATCAACTTTTGCCGTTAGTTTTGGTAATGTGGCACGTCGGATATTTTCATCCCAAAAATGACACCGGAAGTCGTCGCTTTCCAGGACTCCTCCCGGGCCGAAATCTGGATGAATGCGTTTTTTTGACTAATCTTATTTGGGGTTAAAGCCCAGTACTAATTTGGTTCATGTGGCCTATGGGATGGGATTTTTACGGTCATCGCTTGGACTATAAGTTTGTATAGAATATATCCCTGTACACAAAACATGAGAAAATGTCATTTACAATGGGTATAACTAGAGATGGCAAAATTTAGCATTAATTTTCAGATTTTTTAGCATTAAAAATTGGAAATTTAGCGTTTTATAGCATTTTGAGGCATAATTTAGCGTTTTGTAGCAAAATAGAAAAAAATGTATTTCCTGAATGTTTTTAGCGCATATTTTAAGTATTTTTGGTAAAATATATGTTTATCTTCATTTGCAAGTATTTCCATGTGAAAGATTATAAATGATTAATTTTAATATTAAATTAATAAGGAAGGAAACTCTAAGTACGGGTCGAACACAAACACAACAAATGCAGATTGCGATTAACATCAATAGGCGTCATTTATTTCGCACAATTTGTGTAATGTCAAAAAGCAATTTTAGCCTACAGTACAAAAATATTAAATATTTACACATAAAATAGTAACAAAATTATAAAAAATCGTAATGTAAATATCGATTTTTTGAAATTCTCACATATTATTTTAATACCCGGTATTTTCGGGAAATTCGCACCTATTTCGCTAAATAGAATAATTTAGCTGAAATACGGCCAACATCACGTTTTTCGCGTTAATTCGCGAAATAGAAATCACTGGAAACACTTTCAAAACAAACAAACAAACCTTGAAACGCAAAGAAAACTTATAAATGCCCTATTTTCGAAACATAAATATTTTTTCGCGTTTTTAGTTAAAACGAAATTTTGCCATCTCTAGGTATAACATTTTTGCTAAAAATTGTAGTTTTGTTGCTGGAAATCTTTCCTAATAATTATTAAAAATATATTTTTACTATTTTTTTTAATGATAAACTAATGTTTATAAGACAAGGTTTTTATTAAATTTTTACATCTAGCTTGTGCAATAATTATTTTTATATGCAGCAACGATATTAAAACTAACTTAGGATTCCAAATGCTGATAAATATTTAGGAGTTGGAGGGGAAGTCAACAAATGGGATGACCAAGGAAGGGCACTTTAAATCCGGTAGAGTAATGTGTTAAATAATTAAAACTACTTCATACATATTTTAATGACGGCTTGTATGTTCGATTATGGAATATCTGATGTGACACTTCTTACGAGTCCCAACTGCTAGTGCAACTATATATGTATGATGTGAGGCTGAAGGTAGTGGCATTTCTAGCAACGTTTCAATTCTGAATGGTGGTCTTAGACGAGGGCAATACCGAGAGTATCTTCCACTTTAAAACGTGCTGCGAATAAAATATATATTATTTTAAATGAGTTAATACATTTTGCTTGCGCATGCCGGGATTTGAACCCGCGACCTCCAATTCTACCTTTAAGATGGTACTTGTTTTGTAAGTCTGTAACAATAAATATTTTTTTATGGAATTTTTTTTTTTTTTTTTATTGAATAAATAGTTAATACATATCAACAAACAAGTCCTGCTAAGCCGATTGAATTGGCTTGTCAACAGGTGCTTAAAGTTAGTTTCAAATACATTTTTTAAAGTTATAATTTACATCTTATATCTACAGAATTAATAATTTTTCATACAATTTTTCATACATATTAAAATAAATATTTTTTTTCCGAAAACCAATTTTTCACCATATATTTAACCTTATTCATAGATTTACATTGCTTTATAGTGTCAGGTAATAAATTAAATATCTTCGGTATGTTGTATTCAAACGTTCTCTGTCCGTATTTATTATTAAATTTCGGAATTATTAACCCGTCATTGCGCGTGAATCTAGTACTGTATTTATGTTCTAATTTTTCTTTATGCTGCGGGGTAAATATATACTGAATTATGATTTTTTGCCATAGTATAGCCTTAACAGGTAAAATTTTGGCACTCTGAAACAGCAACGGTGTATTATGTCTCTGTTTAAAAATATTAGGGACGACTAGTAATTTTACAATTGCGTTTTGTACAACTTGGACTTGTTTCAGATTGGTTATACTAGTATTTCCCCATATGGTTAATCCATATCTTATAATAGATTCTGCCATTGACATATACATTATTTTAAGTGTTTCAATTGATAGGAAAAAATTTAATGTGTACATTCTGCCAGCAATTGATCTGAGTCTTTTACAGGTTTTTTTTAATATGTTTGTCCCATTTGAAAAAGCAATCTACTGTAACACCAAGATAGACATATTCTGTAACTAATTCTAAGCTTTCACATTTACAATTAGTCGGGATATTTTTATGGATGCAATTAAAACTATGAGAAATAATATTAGGATTAAATTGAAATCTGGCATTAGGTGATCTTATATGCATAACTTTGGTTTTTTTAGCATTTATTAAAAGTCCTGCATCATGTGACCATTTACAAAGTTGATTAAAGTCAATTTGCATGAGTTCAATTGCAATTTTTAGATCTTTATGTGATATGACCAATGCCGTATAATCTGCAAATACAAAATGTTTAACAAAAGAGAAAAGTTTTTTCATTATAGTTACATAAATTATATATAGTGTAGGTCCCAATATGGAACCTTGTGGAACTCCTGCAGATACATTCTTTGTTTTACTAAAAGTATTATTTATTTTGGTACATATTTTTCTATTTCTAAGATAATCTTTAAATAAATTTAACACATTTCCTCTTATTCCAATTTTTTCTAAGGTTTCTAGCAGTTTTTTAGAGTTAATTGTGTCAAAAGCTTTAGAGTTATCGATAAATAACACAATAACATGTAATTTATTATTTAATTGATTATTTATGTAATTGGAAAAATCTTGCAGTAATTTTTCAGTATTTTTTTTTCTTTGAAAGCCATATTGATTTGGATCTATGATAGCGAATTTTTCAATGTAATTATTTAATTTATTTGATAAAAATTTTTCGAGAATTTTTTCTAACGCAGGTAGTATACTAATAGGCCTATAATTTCCCAGTTCAATGTGTTTTCCACCTTTAAATATTGGTCTAGTAATGCTGCATTTAAATTCTTGTGGAATTTTTGCTTGCTTTATTATCGTATTGATTAAATGAGTAATTATTGGCCCAAGAGTTTTTATATTTCTTTTTAAATCAAACATTCTTATATTGTCAATACCTGTGCTTTTAGAGTTTTTCATTTTTTTAACAATGTTTTCAATATCAGTTATAGTAGCTCTTGGTATAAATAAACTGTGAGGCAGTTCTTCCAGTACAATATTAGTAGCTTTGTGATTGCATTTATGTAACATGTTGCTGATGCTATCCGAGAAGTAATTCACAAAATCATTTGACACAGAATCCTCAGTTCTATCTTTTAACATATATCGTGTTATTGTTTCATCACAATCGTTTTTGGGTTTACGTCCTAAAATATTATTTATCACATCCCAGGTTTTTTTTGTATCATTAAAACAGTTTTTAAATTTATTATTATTGTTAAATAACTGTTATACTGTTATTTACAGACTTTGGTGGGAACACAATAATAGAACGCGTGTTCCAATATAATAATTTATTAACAATTAAGTGCGGATTGTCTACGTCTTATCTCTGAGCTGTCGGTTTGGTAAAGAGAGCGAGCAGATGCATCCGTCATCTTTTATACCCCTATCAGTCATCTCGCTCTTACGCATTCAACAAGCAGGCGTACCACCAAAAACCTTTCTTACATCCTCCCCTACTAAAATTGAATGCCCCTATCTATATATATCATACCCTATTACTACATATTTCATTTACAATTTTATTTTATATATTTCATTTACTAAACAATTAACACAACATATTTTTTTTTATAAAATTAACTATCATATGCCGCGTTTCTTTCTGCTTCCCTTCTCTTGTCTCGTCGCCCGTCCACTCCTCCTCCTGGACTGCGAGGTCCTCATCTTGGCCGAAGTCTTCCCTGCCATGGGTTAGACCTGAAACATGGAGAAACAGTATTAGAGTCACTTCTATTACGTAACATACCTGAGAGATTAACTTCATCCGTCGACAGTTCCCTAGTGTCAGACGTACCGACTTCCGGCTTATCTCCCTCCTGCCATGAAACATGTAATTTCTTTATCTGGTCTAAATGTCTTTTCCACACCATATTAGACTTGTTAATTTTTATGATATATATTTTTCTACCCTTTTTTTCAACAATAACCCCAGGGACCCATAACCTATTACCCTGAGCTCTGAAATCTCTAGTCATCACTTTCTGACCTATATTCAAATCTGACTTATTTCTACCCTTATATTGTCTTTTCTGATTGACTTGACTCTGAATAACCTTTCTTATTACTTTTTGTTGACGAGTAGAACTTGAAGTATTCGTTCTTTCCTCAACCTTCCTAGGAATCAGAGAGTCAAATACTGTTCTAATTTTTCTTCCCATTAATAATACAGATGGTTCACACCCTGTTGTTGCATGAACGGTATTTCTATAGTCAGTTAAAAAGTTACCTAACTTTTCTTTATAATCTGAAGGAAATCTATTATTTTTACAAATTTTTTTAAGAAAATTTTTACAGGTTTTAACAGCATTCTCAGCTTGCCCATTGCTACTCGGGTGGTTAACTGGACTAGTAATATGTTTCATACCATTTTTCTTACAAAAATTTTTAAAATCCTCAGAACAAAAACACGTACCATTATCACTAACTAAAGTTGCTGGAAAACCAAATTGTGAAAATAATCTATGAAGTACTTCAACATTTTCTTTTGAAGACAGACTGTTCACTTCCAGACACTCGATCCACTTCGAAGAAGAGTCTATCACAATTAAAAAGTTTTTATTATGTAAGCTACCATGATCAATATGCACCCTGAACCATACTTCAGGTTCATAAGGCCATACTGCTAATGAACTCTTTTGTGATTCTGGTTTAATTTCTAAACAATCTCTACAATTTTCTGTTATTTTCTCCAAATCTAGATTAATTTTTGGCCACCAGACAAAGCTTTTCGCAATGCCTTTAGTCTTAAAAACCCCTAAATGAGATCTGTGTAACATCTTTAAAACTTCTTGTCTTAAAGACTCAGGAATAACAACTCTATGTTGATATAAAATACACCCATTTATCAATGACAATTCCAACCTTTTTTCCCAAAAAACTCTAATAAAATTAACATTTTGTGCCTTTTTTACTGATGCTGGCCAACCCTCGATAAGAAATTGTTTTACTTGACTTAAAATTTCGTCCTTTTCGGTCTCACTTCTTATCACGTCTAAAGACAAATTAAACCCGTTATTTTCAAAATAATTAATGTAACCAGACTCTATATTATCTTCACAGCTAACCTTTTCAATTGGACACCTGCTCAGAAAGTCTGAACAATTATTTTTCGACTTTACGTATTCAATCGTAAAATTGAACGATCCTAACATAACTGCATAACGCTGTAATCTTGACGCCGCAATCTTAGGAATTTCTCTATTCTGACCGAAAATTCTGACCAAAGGCTGGTTATCTACAGCTAAAATAAATTCTCTGCCATACAAATATTGATAAAACTTCTTAATCCCAAAAATTATAGCTGTTGCTTCAATATCCAAAATCGAATAATTTTTTTCCGCTTTATTTAAAGTTCTGCTTGCGAACCCTATTGGTCTTTCTACGCCGTTTTTAAATACATGGATTAACGTTGCTCCGATCCCATTCAAACTTCCATCCGTGACAAGTTTCACAGGAATATTCTCGTCGAAATGCGTTAAAATCCTATCCGAAGTTAATATTTTTTTTATTATCGCAAAACTGTTTTCTTGTTCTTTATCCCATTGAAACTTAACATCTTTTTTAAGTAAATCGTATAATGGTGACAATATATCTGCCATGTTTGGAATAAAATTACGATAATAACTAACCGTACCTAACAAACTTCTCAATTTATTTAAATCACTAGGCGCTGACGCGTTTAAAATGGCTTCTTTATTCCGCTGACACGGTTGAATTCCTTGCTCACTTATTTTATAACCTAAAAATTCAATAACTTTTAAATTGAATTCACACTTTTCACTATTCACCGTTAAATTACAACTTTTTAACCTATCTAAAACGAGACACACGTTTTTTTCTAAGTCGACTTCATCTTTTCCTATAACAATAATATCATCCAAGTAGAACGTCATGTTCCGTAATCCTGATAAACAATTTGCCATTGCTTTAGCAAAAACTGCTGGCGCTGGTGCTAACCCAAACACTAAACGTTTATATTGAAACAATCCCAAGTGGGTATTTATTGTTGTGAAACATCTACACTCCTTTTTCAAAACAAACTGATTATATGCGGATTTTAAATCAATTTTAGCAAAAAACTTGCCTCCATTCACTTTGGTTAATAATTCCTCAATTCTAGGTAACGGATACTTGTCAATTAATAACTGATTATTCACTGTAGATTTATAATCACCACATAATCTAATGCTACCATCTTTCTTAATCACAGGTACGATTGGACTCGCGAAATCACTATACTGAACTTGTTCTATAATACCGTTAGAAAGTAAATTACTTAATTCTTTTTCAACTTTATCCTTCAAAGCAAACGGCATTATTCTGTGATTACGAAATATCGGTACAGCACAATCTTTTAAGGTTAAATTCACTTCGTACTTGTTAAACTTTCCTATTTTATCCGTAAAAACTTCTGGAAATTTTTTCACTAATCGCTCTTTTAATGTATTTTGTTTTACACAATTAACGATCCCCGTTATCCCCACGTTAAAGAGATTCATGAAATCACGTCCTAAAATCGAAAGTGACGAACTACGCACGACAATAATTTTTAGTCGGTGTTGTAGACCATTATACTCTAGTATCGGTGTGAAAGTACCTACCACACCAATGAGCGTATTGTCAAAACTCCGTAAGCTCACGTTTTCGTGCAATAACTCAATACTGCTGAATTTATTGAGATAACATTCTTCCGGAATTACGCTACAAGATGCTCCGGAATCTACCATGAATTTATTATTTATTCCGTCGAGTGAAACTTCTATATAATATGGCTCAATACTTAGTACATCACCAACCATTCCATCCGATAACAAAATATTCACGTTTTTACGTGTTGTCACCTGTTTACACCGTTTTGCTAAATGACCTTTAGTACCACAAATTTTACATACATAATTTTTGAATCTACATTCTACCGCCGTGTGATTATTATAACCACAAACCGTACAATTACGCTTTGTAACATGAGGAATCGGCGAACGAGCCCGATTACAGCTACTGCTTCGCTTGAAACTATATTCATCTCTCTTTTTCACATGCGTATTAGGTGAGACACGACCTCCGCCGACTGTTAAATTAGCTAAAACTCTGTTATCAGCTGATTGAGATTGGGTTGATGCTACAAGTTCAATACACTCTGCTACTTGCACACATTTTTCGAAAGTATATGATTCACTATCGAGAAATAATTTTTCTCTAATCTTACCGGGTTTACAACCTAATACAAAGAAATCTCTTAATTTCTCTGATAAACTATTCCCGAATTTGCAATTGCTAGAAAGAGATTTTAAACGAACAGCAAAATCGCGAACTGATTCGTCATTCCTTTGTTTAGCTGAATAGAACTGTGACCTTTCTTCAAAGAAACATTTTGTCGTACAACAATATTCATTGAGCTTAGATATTAAATCTTTTAAATCAACCTCTGTTCCTTTTTTTGGAATACACAAATTTACCAGTAAAGAAAAACAATCATCTTGCAAAGCATTTAGGAAAATAGCTCTTTTTTTAACATCCGATGCGTACTTTTCATCATTCACAAGGAGGTACTGCTCGAGACGGACCTTGAAGTTCTCCCAGTTACCGTCACGCAAACTGAAGGACCCCAATCCTGACTCCATGCTTCCTCTACCCAGAAGGTACCCACAAGACAAGAAAAGAAAAACAGAAAAAAACTTCCCAAAGATTTCTCCGCTCTCCAATCTGCTCCTTGGACCCTCTCAGGAAACCGCTCCTTGACCCTTGTTGCTGGATGGCTCTTCCCAGACCGCTCTGAGACCTGGCAACACCGATCCTTGACCCTGGTGCTGCTGATGGCTGCCCCCAGACCACTCTTGTGGCCCGGACCCCTCCGATCCTTTGACCCTTGGAGATGCTGCCGCTTGACGCCCTGGACCCTTCCGTGCTTCCCCCTTCCGAGAAGCTGGCTGGCTCCAGTGGCTTCGTCTTCTTCACTCCTTTCAGTGAAGAATAATTTCGGTCCGGCCTTTTTTACCGACCCGAACAATATGTTGCAATCCGAACTTTTTCGACAATATCGCGTATATTTTTCGTGCGAAATCTCGCGCGTTGATTCTTTTAATCGATGTTTTACGATTTCCGTAGGCTGCGCCACTGTTAAATAACTGTTATACTGTTATTTACAGACTTTGGTGGGAACACAATAATAGAACGCGTGTTCCAATATAATAATTTATTAACAATTAAGTGCGGATTGTCTACGTCTTATCTCTGAGCTGTCGGTTTGGTAAAGAGAGCGAGCAGATGCATCCGTCATCTTTTATACCCCTATCAGTCATCTCGCTCTTACGCATTCAACAAGCAGGCGTACCACCAAAAACCTTTCTTACAATTATAGTAGTTAGTTTTATCTTTATTTATAAGTTTATTGACAAGGTTTTGTGATTTTCTGTATTCTGTTTCATATGTTTTTTTTGTTGGTGTACTTTTCCATTTTTTATATTGTTTATCCCTTTTATTTATTTGACATAATAATTCACTGCTTGCCCATTCATTTATTGCATAAGGTCGTGTTTTCGGTTTTTGCACTATCGTTTTAGAACTACTCTTGTAAAATTTATTAAATAAAGATTTTATTTTTTCATATAATGAAATACAATCCTTATCCTCTATAAGTTTACTCCAGTTATAATCTCTGATATGTCTATCAATATCCTTTTGTGAGATGATTTGAATATACTTATTTGCAAAGTCTACCTGACGTTTATGACATTTTATATTAATAGCAGTGATAAAATGATCGGCAATATTATTTTCACAGACGCAAGCTGTTATTTTCTTGCCTCTAAATTTGGCAAATATATGGTCAATACATGTGCGAGTAATTTGTCCATTTGATACAGCTTCTCTGGTTACTACATTGATGCATTTAGTTAAATAATGGTTAGTAAGTAAGTTTTCATACGAAGTTACAATATTATCTTGTTCATCAAGCAAATTAAGATTTATATCTCCAAGTAAGATAATATTTTCCTTACTATTAATTGTCTCAAGATATGATGATAATTCCGTCAGAAATGAAGATTTACTGAAATTAGGAGGTCTATAGATAGCTATTATATTGACTTTAGTTTTGTCCTGGAGTATGAGCTTTCCTGATATATTTTCAAAATGTATTGATTTTAATGTTTTTAGTCTAAATTCAAATTTGTTTCTTATATACAATATAATACCTCCTCCTGACTTATCAGTCCTGCAGTAGTTATATGCATTATATCCAGGAATATTGTAAATACACATACTTTCAGTTTGAATAGATGTTTCACATAGCATCAGAATGTCAATATGCTCCAAACAATTAATTAAATATATATGTACTGGACGGGAGTCCGCACAAGACTGTAGATTTAGGCGCCGGGTCCAAACCGTGTCTTCAACCGATGAGAATGCTCCTTTACGGCCGATGATGATGATAGTAGTAATATTGGTGATGAAATCTGCCTCCCGCACCCAGGCTTGGTGAATGTTGGGCACTGGGTGTGCTGTTGTCTCTGCTCGCTTCTGGTGTTGGCGGTTTTCCAAAGGAGGGCCGGCTGGTCTTGAAGAGGTAACACCAGAAGATCTTGGAGCAGAAGACTCGGCGAGGTGAGGCAGATGTTGGGCAGGAGTCACTTGTAGATAAATAAAACGCTTGGTTTCGGTGGTAAAGATGAACTGATTTATTTTTAATTATGTGGCTGCTTATATTTAATTAGCCTGACTCGCGCCCGACATTGGGCTAGGAGCCCAAAAGTGGTGGGGGGTTGTACCCGCGCCAACAATGAGTTTATAGCCTCCGACAAAATGTTGCATATTCATTTTGTCGGTAGCACTGGTGATAGTAGTCGCTTAAATTTGCGAGTTAGAAAAGATTTTGAACGCTTACATGAATGACAATTACATAGTTTAAATGCATAGTAGTTATAGGAATGTGTATCTTGACAACTAGATTTTTTGTTTGTCAAGATACGACAAAAAATAAGAAATGTTTGTAAATGAATGTGTAAAAATGATCTCAAAGCGATCAAATTTGTAAAACATGTTAAGTTAGTATTTTTCCGAGGTCCCCCGTAACATAGCGCTCAGAAAGAGATAAGATTCACTATGCTACGAGGTTCCTGGATTTTTGTACACGCAAAAAAGGTAAAAAATATTGTTCAAAAATGGGTTTACAAATGGGTGAAAAACAGCTTTTTTAATATCTCCTCAGCGGTAGTATATCGAAAATAGTGTTTATTTGACTACCGCCGAGGGGATGAACAAGTAAAATACATACATTTGTAACATTTAAAAATTGATTTTTCCTAGTAATTTTTACATAGAAAAAATGCTGGACATTGATCCACGCGGCAGGTAAGCCGGCGACGCGGTATCGATGCCGTTCGTAGACAAAGTTTTCAAGCGGCCTGGGCCGAAAGATGATAGGATAGAGGATAGATATGGAGATTGATAGATAGATAGATCGTTTTTGTGGTTTGTGACACAACCACACAAGCGCTTTTGTCTGGCTTGTGCACTCAGCCAGGCCCCGCTACTTTTGCCGGCCGGAGGAATCCCGCCGGCCCACTGAACAGGCGCTCGCGCCCACCCAACTGCCTTTATCAAGGCAATCTTTCACGCAAAACACTCAACTTACGAAGATCCACGCTGGCCCCCACAAACCGCCCGCAAGCACCCGAGACGTGCTCCCTTTTTAAGAGGAGTCACCGTTCGACACAGATGACCATGTTCCCGACCCGGATGCTCCCCATTGACCACGAGGACTCCCCGGTCGTGGTACCGCCCGGCGCTCGCCAAATTGCGCATCGCACTAAGACCGGGACCGTGCGCCTTACGGTCCCCGCACCACAGCCCCGCCCCGAGGACCCAAGGACCCGGAGACCATCCACCACCACGGCTCCCACGACGCCCGACGCCACCGAGATGACGGAGCCCGTAGCAGGCCCCTCTTGGGCAGCAGGACCCAGTCCTGCCCCCACGCGCCCCCCGATAGGCCCAGCGTCGGCCTACGTGGCGCCCCCGAGACCGCAGCAGGCGATGGAGACGGCTGCCCCCCAGGATGGAGGCTGGACGAGGCCGTCCAACCCCGTGAAGAGGCCCATGTCCCCACGGAGACCACAACCGCTCCAGTGTGGCAACCGTTTTGAAGAGTTGCCCGAGGTAAGCGAAGGCGCTGGCGCGCCGCGTATAAAGCGTGCCAATACTAACACATCTTTCTCTCCCGCAGGTACCGGCAGGAGAGACCGCGTTCCCCCGGTTGTGATGACCCTGGGGAACATGACGCACGCGCAGATCACAGCTGCGGTGCAAGGACATCTGGGAGCTGGTAAGCTCTTCACTTTCAGATACAACAGGGGCGGCACGGCTAACATCTTCGTGCGCACGATGGAGGACCACCGCGCCCTTACCAACGGGCTGCGAGCGGAGGCTCGCGGCTTCCACACGTTCACGGCTGAAGCGGAAAAGATGAAAAAAGCCGTCATCAAGGGCCTGCCGCTCGTCGAAGTGGAAGAAATAAAGGCAGATCTGGAATCGCAGGGATTCCCAGCTGTGAAGGTGGTCAAGATGACCGCCTCAATTGAGTATCCCTTATACTTAGCACACTTCAACAAGGAAGTCAACATGGGACAGCTGCGCGCGGCCGTCAAATACCTGTGCCACTGCCGCATTCGCCTCCAGAAGCACAGGAGCAACCATTTACAGCACGGCACCCAGTGCTACAGGTGCCAAGACTTCGGGCATGGGTCCCGAAACTGCTCGCACACAGCAAGGTGCGTAAAATGCTTACTGGAGCATGCTTCGGCAGAATGCAACAAGAAGACAAGAGATGAGCCCGCCGCATGCTGCAACTGCTCAGGCCCGCATCCCGCCAACTACAGAGGCTGCCCCAAGCGGGTAGCGTACGTCGCCTCAATACAGCAGTGACCTGCCAGAAGGGCCCAACGACCGCCGGCAGAACAGAACCCGAGCAGGCCACCTCCTCCGCCGAGGACGGATGGACGCACATGGGCCAACGTAGCCGGAGGCACCGCCCCCGCCCAAGAGCAGCACGAGACCGCGCCGCACCCATAGCCACGCCCCCAGCCCCGCCCGCAGCAGGAACCCGCGCGCGCGTCCACCTCTTCAGAAGACAACCTGGACTTGATGGCCCTGCTCCAAGGCCTCCTGAGGATGCGATCACAGCTCGCCCGCTGCGCAACAAGAGCAGACAAGCTCGTCATCCTGATTGAGCTCCTAGACACCCTCGATGCCTAATACCGAGACGGTGAAAGTCCTCGTATGGAACGCATTTAGCGTGCGCAACAAGACAGACGAACTGCTCGCTTTGGCAAACGAATTACACACCGACATTATTCTCCTATCAGAATCTCACTTGAATCCAAGCGTACCGCTGAGAGTGCAAGGTTTCGAGATTTATCGTGACGACCGACAAGGAAGATCAGGCGGAGGAACCGCAATATTCGTTCGGCAATCTATGACGTCCACAAGAATCCCCACTCCGAAGTTGAAGTACGCCGAAGCCACGATTATCGAAGTCACCATAGAGGGTAGAGCGCACACCATCATCTCCGTATACTGCACCCAACATAACCTAGTGAGAGAAGATCTCAATAAATTGCTCAATCTGGGACCGATTGTTGTGATGGGAGGCGACTTGAACGCCAAACACAACTATTGGAATAGCTACAGAGGAAATGCGAACGGAAATACGCTCTTTACACACATGCAGACAAATACCTATTCGATAATGGCGCCCGACAGACCTACGTACTACTCGCAACTATCTAGATATCCGAGTACACTGGACATAGTACTCGAGAAAAATGTCAAGACAATATCTCCACTGCGCACACTAGACGAACTGTCTTCGGACCACCTGCCCGTGAGCTTTACTATAGGCGGCACAACTTCAAGGACCCCCAGAAAACAGCGCAATTACAAGGATGCGAACTGGGAAGGATTCAAAAAAGAAGTCAACAAACGAATTCATCTCACTTCGGGAACTCTGCGCTCGCCACAAGAAATCGACGCAGCTACAAGCACTCTCACAGAGATTCTTCAAACAGCACAAGATACACACATTCCTCTCAAAGAAATACACCCATACACGATCAAGCTTCCCGAGTACGTTCTATCGCTCATCAAGGAGAAAAATCGCCTGCGACGCATGTTTCACCGCACACGCGACGAATATTTCAAGACAGCGTATAACTGCCTGCAGAGGGAAATCAAGACCGAAATCGCAGAACGCAAGCGCGAACTTTGGGACAAAAAAGTCGCATCACTCACGCCGAAGGATAATTCCCTATGGAAAATGGCAAGCGCGCTGCGACATAAAGACTTCACAATCCCCCCGCTACAGAAATTGAACGGCCCCGGGACGGCGCTTTCGCTACAAGAAAAAGCTGAAACACTCGCCGACGGATTCGAGAGAGCCTACGCCGCTACAGACGGCCTTTCCGACCCGGCTACGGACCGGATCGTAGCTGACTCTCTACGAGACTTGAGGGAAGCGGAGCAGACAAACGCTGAAGATATTCACTTTGCTACGCCAAGCGAGATTGCTGTCACAATCAGGCGATTGAGAACAAACAAGGCGCCGGGAAGCGATCAAATTCACAACATTTTACTCAAACATCTCCCTCAAAAAGCCATCATCTACACAACAAAATTGTTCAATGCCTGCCTCATGACCGGGCATTTCCCCCAGATTTGGAAATCGGCGACCGTGCTGCCTTTCGCAAAGCCGAATAAAGATAGAACGCAGCCGACAAGTTACCGGCCGATTAGCCTATTATCTACGCTGAGCAAGGTATTTGAACAAATTATACTCAACAAGCTTGTACCACACCACGACGATAACAAAACGTTGCCAGACGAGCAGTTCGGCTTCAGAAAGAGGCACTCCACGACCCATCAACTCACCAGAGTAGCGGAATACATCGCAAGAAAATTTAACGAACATCGCTTCACCGCCGCTGCGCTCATCGACCTAGAGAAGGCATTCGACACCGTATGGATAGACGGGCTCGTGCATAAACTGCACCGCACTAACACGCCCATATACCTAACGAGACTGATACAGGAATACCTAAAGAATAGATCGTTCAGAGTGTTCATAAGGAACGTGCTATCTTCAATGCGTGAGATTCCAAAAGGCGTGCCGCAAGGAAGTTTACTTGGACCATTTCTCTTCATTCTGTTTACCTTCGACATCCCCCGAGACGAGAGATGCAATCTGTCTATCTACGCAGATGACGTCAAACTATACGTTTCCTCGCTGAAAGCGAATATGGCCGCTATTTACCTACAGAGGGCGCTCGACGCGCTCGTAGAATACTACAAAAAATGGCGCCTGAAACTGAACGAGGCGAAAACTGAAGCCATCATGTTCACGAGAAAACGTGTAAACAGAACACCTGACTTTAACATCGAAATGGGAGGACACAGCATAGAATGGAAAGATGAAGTGACATATCTGGGCCTGACCATGGACTCCCGCCTCAACTGGAAATCTCACCAAGCGAAGATGCACACGCGCACGCGACAAGCGATCGGCATGATGAAGCCAATTTTCAATAGACGGAGTCCGCTACTTCCCAAAACCAAACTCCTCGTCTACTACTCGCTCATTCGTCCAGTACTCTCGTATGCGATTCCCGTATGGAGCAGCATCTCACACTCAGACCACAAGAATCTACAGACACTTCAAAATCTCTGCATTAAAATCACATACAACACGAGACTCAGAACAAACTTGAAGAGATTACACGAACGAGAACAAATTCCAACTCTATACGAATTCACACACAGACTGACTGAACGCTTTTACAAATCACTCACACTTAGTAAAAATCAACTAATACGAGACATAGGACAATACAATGCTCCGAGCGACTTGACATTCAGATACACACATAGACTACCAAAACACATCCTCATGGACCATGACCACATATGGCACATACCAGAACTAGACGCGGACGAATAGCGAGCAGTAGGTATTTCCTAAACTCCCGACCTTCTTCCCAAATATATAATGTTTATATATCTATTTATATATTTATATAATATTTTATAATTTGTATGTATATGTATGTTTATTTTCTATCTTCCCATAAGTATATATTAACATAAAAACAGACACACACACACACATCTCAAAAATGCAGGACATCATATACCGATGTTACTGAAGGCCGCAAACGTTTCAAGTTGACGTTCGGCCGCTCCTTCCTGGGTAAGGTTTTCTGCGATTTTCCTTACTCCCAACGGCAAATGCGGAAGGACTCCAACAAAAGGGCGCAGCCAAAATTTCCTCCCCATTCCCAACACAACACAAACAGACACGTATGTAGTATATGGCCGCTGTAGGTCGCCGCTGGTGCTGATGCTGGATGATGATACATGCAATTTTAGTAGGGTTTTTAGGTAACAAATTTTTTCCCTACCGAGAAAATACAAGGCCTCTTAAGTCTATAAAAGCCAGGTAATATTTGAATAAACCCATATGAGGTAAAAATTGTGAGGCGCATATGACGCCGTTCTATTTGTATAAAGAACATTAACTTTAAATTCAGTAAATTTAAATGATTCACCACTTCATGGAATATAAGAATCTAGAAAAAAAAAAAAAAAAAAACCTGGGCCGAAAATTGGACAAAATGGCCAGTGGCGGGGAGTGGTGATTTTGCCAGTGGCGTGGGGTAGGCACATTTTATAAAAGTAAAACAATTTTTTATGAAATTGTGGTCAACTACGTCCGTTACAATATATGCAATACATCCCAATATTTTTGTATAGATCTAATATTTAATTGAATACAAACAAGATTATCAGACGAATTTATGTTTTGTTTTTTTATCCAATCTTCTAAATTATTTACTGTACTACTTTCTATTTCATTATCATTATCTATATAAGAAAAATTATTCTGCGCCATTTAATTCGTGATGGTTATTAATTGTTTTCTTGTTTTGTTTAACAGACATATTTTGAGTATAAATTGAAGAATTTAATGTTAAATATTTAACATAGTAAAAGTGATTGTATTTGAAGCTAATTGGTACAAGTAATTTTTGATAAAGGTTTAATAAATTTAAAATAAACTGTATGTTCACATCTAGTGTTATTTCAGAATATTTTTCATATTTAAAAATTTTTTTAAAAGCTGTTTTTATAATTATGAATGTGAAATATAGTACACAGTGAAAAAATGCATGTTTAAGTAAACAAAAAAATGTTGTTGAAGGTGACGTTATGATATTACTATTAAAAAAATAATGTAATATAATAATGTTATTTTTGTTAGTTAATTTGTGATTTTTTATAATTTTTATAACGATATTTATGTAATAAAATGTAATAACACTAAATCTACTTTGAGACAGGTTTAATCTTATTTCTAGTCAATATTCTATTTTTTCTTTTGCTAAAAGGCTCATTTTTTTATACACAATACATTTCGTTTTATCGTTTGCAGAATGCCTGATGTCAATATTCCAGTTCATTTTTTTATTTTTTTTATCACAATTTTTACATTTAGGTTCTTTATCTTTGTTAGCACAATCTTTGTAGGAATGATCACCAGCACAGTGTGTACACAATGGTTTGTCCTTTTCTTTATGAAGACACCTGACAGAAGTATGTCCAAAGCCCAGGCAGTGATAGCATTGCACTAGAGGATGGGCATCCTCTACTTGTATTCTCTGGTATCCCACATAGATTTTACCGGTATATACTAGCCTTCTTCTTATTTCAGTACTAACTTCTATTATGTAATTAGATGTGTTATTATATTTGTTTTTCAAGATCTTTTTTAAGGTCATCTCAATTTCTGGTTTATCTATCATCACATCCTTGATATCTTCATTCTGTTCGATTATATCTTGTATAATATCATCCTTATTATAGTCATTAGCAATGCCCTTAAGTATTATAGTTGGTCTTTTCTTTTTAATTTCTGTAGCACTGATGTCTTTGAACTCGTCTCCGATAGCTTTACTCATTTTTTCCGCATCGTACTTTGTCGAACATTTTATAAGTATTCTATTTTTAGATATCGCATTAACACCAATCACTTTGGCACCAATCTTACTTAAGTTAATTTTCTTCCTGATTTTATTTTGTATATTTTCTGAAGATTCGTCAGCATTGTTCGATGAAACTATTAATTTGTAATCACTTTCCAATATTTTATTTTGGTTTTCAGCTACTTTCCCGTATCCAAATGTTGGTTCGATTATTTTTTCCTTTGCTTCAGATAACTGAAGAGTTAGATGTCCCATCCAGTTAAATATAGCACTTGTTTTCGTTGTAATTAAGTTTATTTGTTCTTTATTAAAATTATTCACTTTATCTTGAACACAATTCAATAAATCATCAATTGCCTCCTTCGCAGAATCCATGAATTGATGTGGATTCATATTTTTTTGAAGTAAAAAACACCGTTTTTTAATAAAAACCTTAATAGGTTCTAGATGTTTAGGATAAACTTTAAATTTCGTTATGTTTCACTGTTTGTTAATTGTTTAATTCACTAAATTTTTGTGTCTTATTGTCTTTTTTTTACAAACAATGAAATAGAGCACAGATTCACTTTTTTAAAGTTTGAAAACGCACAAACAACGCACGATCGTTAAATCAATGTATTCTGCACTTTTTTACTGCTTAAATATAGCTTTATTTGCGTTTATTTCTTTAAATTAGTATGAGCAAGGATGAAACGTCAAGTCTGTAGGTAGATGTAAGAAGTCTGTAAGAATGGTAGCGTTGTTATTTTCATTTTTTTTGAACTTGAAATATTTTCTGCTTGCTGGACAATAATAACACAATACCAAGTTCACAGGGTGGCACTTTTTCAAAATCGTGGCATTTCCCCAGCCACATTTACTGGTGAATGAATTGGTGTGCATTTGGACTGGGTGCTACTAACAAATTTAATGATTTCAATTTTAAATTTAAATAAACAAACACCCCTGACTAGAGAAATTGATTTTTATTTGTTAAAATTTAAATCATAAAATGGATGTAACCATAAAACTATTATATCTATTAATAAATAAATAATACAATTTTTTGAGAGAGTTGGAATATTTGACGTTTAAATATTTGAATATTTATCAGATGGAATAGAACACGATAGAAGAAGATGTCTTTCCCTCGTAGTCCACCCTATCATGTTCAATCAGACGAATAGATTAGATTGATCACGATCCGTGTAGAAGAAATGCCAATAGAACAATATAGAAGAAGATGTCTTTCCCTCGTAGTCCACCCTATCATGTTCAATCAGACGAATAGATTAGATTGATCACGATCCGTGTAGAAGAAATGCCAATAGAACAATATAGAAGAAGATGTCTTTCCCTCGTAGTCCACCCTATCATGTTCAATCAGACGAATAGATTAGATTGATCACGATCCGTGTAGAAGAAATGCCAATAGAACAATATAGAAGAAGATGTCTTTCCCTCGTAGTCCACCCTATCATGTTCAATCAGACGAATAGATTAGATTGATCACGATCCGTGTAGAAGAAATGCCAATAGAACAATATAGAAGAAGATGTCTTTCCCTCGTAGTCCACCCTATCATGTTCAATCAGACGAATAGATTAGATTGATCACGATCCGTGTAGAAGAAATGCCAATAGAACAATATAGAAGAAGATGTCTTTCCCTCGTAGTCCACCCTATCATGTTCAATCAGACGAATAGATTAGATTGATCACGATCCGTGTAGAAGAAATGCCAATAGAACAATATAGAAGAAGATGTCTTTCCCTCGTAGTCCACCCTATCATGTTCAATCAGACGAATAGATTAGATTGATCACGATCCGTGTAGAAGAAATGCCAATAGAACAATATAGAAGAAGATGTCTTTCCCTCGTAGTCCACCCTATCATGTTCAATCAGACGAATAGATTAGATTGATCACGATCCGTGTAGAAGAAATGCCAATAGAACAATATAGAAGAAGATGTCTTTCCCTCGTAGTCCACCCTATCATGTTCAATCAGACGAATAGATTAGATTGATCACGATCCGTGTAGAAGAAATGCCAATAGAACAATATAGAAGAAGATGTCTTTCCCTCGTAGTCCACCCTATCATGTTCAATCAGACGAATAGATTAGATTGATCACGATCCGTGTAGAAGAAATGCCAATAGAACAATATAGAAGAAGATGTCTTTCCCTCGTAGTCCACCCTATCATGTTCAATCAGACGAATAGATTAGATTGATCACGATCCGTGTAGAAGAAATGCCAATAGAACAATATAGAAGAAGATGTCTTTCCCTCGTAGTCCACCCTATCATGTTCAATCAGACGAATAGATTAGATTGATCACGATCCGTGTAGAAGAAATGCCAATAGAACAATATAGAAGAAGATGTCTTTCCCTCGTAGTCCACCCTATCATGTTCAATCAGACGAATAGATTAGATTGATCACGATCCGTGTAGAAGAAATGCCAATAGAACAATATAGAAGAAGATGTCTTTCCCTCGTAGTCCACCCTATCATGTTCAATCAGACGAATAGATTAGATTGATCACGATCCGTGTAGAAGAAATGCCAATAGAACAATATAGAAGAAGATGTCTTTCCCTCGTAGTCCACCCTATCATGTTCAATCAGACGAATAGATTAGATTGATCACGATCCGTGTAGAAGAAATGCCAATAGAACAATATAGAAGAAGATGTCTTTCCCTCGTAGTCCACCCTATCATGTTCAATCAGACGAATAGATTAGATTGATCACGATCCGTGTAGAAGAAATGCCAATAGAACAATATAGAAGAAGATGTCTTTCCCTCGTAGTCCACCCTATCATGTTCAATCAGACGAATAGATTAGATTGATCACGATCCGTGTAGAAGAAATGCCAATAGAACAATATAGAAGAAGATGTCTTTCCCTCGTAGTCCACCCTATCATGTTCAATCAGACGAATAGATTAGATTGATCACGATCCGTGTAGAAGAAATGCCAATAGAACAATATAGAAGAAGATGTCTTTCCCTCGTAGTCCACCCTATCATGTTCAATCAGACGAATAGATTAGATTGATCACGATCCGTGTAGAAGAAATGCCAATAGAACAATATAGAAGAAGATGTCTTTCCCTCGTAGTCCACCCTATCATGTTCAATCAGACGAATAGATTAGATTGATCACGATCCGTGTAGAAGAAATGCCAATAGAACAATATAGAAGAAGATGTCTTTCCCTCGTAGTCCACCCTATCATGTTCAATCAGACGAATAGATTAGATTGATCACGATCCGTGTAGAAGAAATGCCAATAGAACAATATAGAAGAAGATGTCTTTCCCTCGTAGTCCACCCTATCATGTTCAATCAGACGAATAGATTAGATTGATCACGATCCGTGTAGAAGAAATGCCAATAGAACAATATAGAAGAAGATGTCTTTCCCTCGTAGTCCACCCTATCATGTTCAATCAGACGAATAGATTAGATTGATCACGATCCGTGTAGAAGAAATGCCAATAGAACAATATAGAAGAAGATGTCTTTCCCTCGTAGTCCACCCTATCATGTTCAATCAGACGAATAGATTAGATTGATCACGATCCGTGTAGAAGAAATGCCAATAGAACAATATAGAAGAAGATGTCTTTCCCTCGTAGTCCACCCTATCATGTTCAATCCGACGAATAGATTAGATCAGTGATGGGCAAAGTACGGCCCGCGGGCCAAGTCCGGCCCGCCAGACTAGTCAATCCGGCCCGCGACATTGTTTTGAATAACCCTACCACAATTTACCAATTGAACAAAATGTATTTTCTACGTAAATAGAATAGAATACTTAACGGTTTCCTTCTCATTGTGTTTTAAGTACGGTATTATTGCATCTAATATTAGTTTATATTAAATAATATTATGCATGATGTAAAAATTAAAAAATAAAGTACTTATATCACTAATAAAAAATTATTTTATTAATTTTTTTTTCCGGCCCGCCTGGATAATTTTTTATTTTATGTTGCCCTTTCCTTAAAAAGTTTGCCCATCTCTGGATTAGATTGATCACGATCCGTGTAGAAGAAATGCCAATAGAACACGATAGAAGAAGATGTCTGTCTCTCGCCGTCCACCCTATCGCGTTCAATCCGACGAATAGATTAGATTGATCACGATCCGTGTAGAAGAAATGCCAATAGAACACGATAGAAGAAGATGTCTGTCTCTCGCCGTCCACCCTATCGCGTTCAATCCGACGAATAGATTAGATTGATTACGATCCGTGTAGAAGAAATGCCAATAGAACACGATAGAAGAAGATGTCTGTCTCTCGCCGTCCACCCTATCGAGTTCAATCCGACGAATAGATTTGATTGATCACGATCCGTGTAGAAGAAATACCAATAGAACACGATAGAAGAAAATGTCTGTCTCTCGCCGTCCACCCTATCGCGTTCAATCCGACAAATAGATTAGATTGATCACGATCCGTGTAGAAGAAATGCCAATAGAACACGATAGAAGAAGATGTCTGTCTCTCGCCGTCCACCCTATCGCGTTCAATCCGACGAATAGATTAGATTGATCACGATCCGTGTAGAAGAAATGCCAATAGAACACGATAGAAGAAGATGTCTGTCTCTCGCCGTCCACCCTATCGCGTTCAATCCGACGAATAGATTTGATTGATCACGATCCGTGTAGAAGAAATACCAATAGAACACGATAGAAGAAATGTCTGTCTCTCGCCGTCCACCCTATCGCGTTCAATCCGACGAATAGATTAGATTGATCACGATCCGTGTAGAAGAAATGCCAATAGAACACGATAGAAGAAGATGTCTGTCTCTCGCCGTCCACCCTATCGCGTTCAATCCGACGAATAGATTAGATTGATCACGATCCGTGTAGAAGAAATGCCAATAGAACACGATAGAAGAAGATGTCTGTCTCTCGCCGTCCACCCTATCGAGTTCAATCCGACGAATAGATTTGATTGATCACGATCCGTGTAGAAGAAATACCAATAGAACACGATAGAAGAAAATGTCTGTCTCTCGCCGTCCACCCTATCGCGTTCAATCCGACGAATAGATTAGATTGATCACGATCCGTGTAGAAGAAATGCCAATAGAACACGATAGAAGATGTCTGTCTCTCGCCGTCCACCCTATCGCGTTCAATCCGACGAATAGATTAGATTGATCACCATCCGTGCAGAAGAAATTCCAAATATGAGAACCAATTGTACAGTATCACACAGCCTGTTATATTATGTCTTCCAGTACCTACTAAGATAGTCTTTGGATCACTATTGTTTATCTTTCTCTAGATTACGATAAACAATCTAATGAAATCTTTCAATGTTTTAAATATTTAAACGCTCAAATTGGGCCCAATCTAAACATTTAAACAGTTCAACTACAATGCACCTAGTTCTAGTGAGTTGTAAAAAATGGGCATTGGAATGAGAGAATGACGAGAAATTAATAATTAATTAATTGTGGTAGTAGTTTCAAATATTTTTGGTGTTGTCCATCTGTTGGCAAAATGATGAAGTATTTACTTCTGAACTTCGATAGCGATGCGCGGCTACATCTTTCTATTAGCTTCAATAGATGCCACTAGCTGATTCCTAAATATATTATTGCTGTCAAAGTTCCGAAGTAAATACTTCATTATTTTGCCAATAGATAGATAGACCCAAAATTGCAACCTTTTAGGTATTATTAGTATTGCAGCTGCTGGACTCGTGGCAAGGTCGTTTCCTCAGGGTTCTAACTTCACTTTACCTTATTCTGAGATATGAGGGGCGTGATGGTTAGTTAGTTAGTTAGTTAGGTGCTATTTACCGATTTCTGATTTTGAGGTTGAATTTTAGTTTACGGTTAAACGCAACGCTCGTTGTATTCTACGTGTTCACAGATGGCGTTAATTAATTAATTTTGTTTAAATACGCTTTTGCAAGGTATTGCTTTACAATATTAAGACAAATCATTTGTTTGCGCCCGTATATACGCAATATGAATATAAATCAATAGTTTTGTTCGTTTAAGGACTTAATTCTTTCGAGAAAGGCACACAAATACAATATTTTACCGATGATTCAATCCAATATTGTATTTGTATGCCTTTCTCGATAGAATTGAGTTTTTATATGGACAAAACTATTTATTCATATTCATATTGCGTATATGAGGGCGCAAACAAATAATTTGTCTTAATATTGTAAAGCAATACCTTGCAAAAGCGTATTTAAACAAAATTAATTAATTAACGCCATCTGTGAACACGTAGAATACAACGAGCGTTGCGTTTAACCTTAACATATTTTAAGGGAAAATATACAAAAAGGACGTACCACTTTAGAACATACCTACCTAAACGTGCAGATAGAACCATATGCAACGAGCTAGGAAAATACGAGGCCTCTGAGTCTATAAAAGCCAGGTAATATTTAAATAAACCCATATGAGGTAAAAATTGTGAGGGGCATATGACGCCGTTCTATTTGTATAAAGAACATTAACTTTAAATTCAGTAAATTTAAATGATTCACCACTTCATGGAATATAAGAATCTAGAAAATGAAAAAAAAAATGCAGATAGAACCATATGCAACGAGCTAGGCATAACGTTCTTACTACATTTACCTAATGCCATTCCAAGATAGGGTCACGATCTAATTAAATACCTTACATGAATTAAATACCTCTGTTTTTTTTTATTTTTTATTAACTGTTATTTATTTGTTAACATGTAATTGTTGGGTTATGTAATATAATGTGTATTTGTTGGGTTAGCTGGAAGAAATAGGATGTAACCTATAAACTATACCCTTTGTACTTTTTTTGTGCAATAAATATATTTTTTTGATTTTTGAAAAAAATAAATATATATTTCCTTTAAAATATGTTAAACTAAAATACTTTGCACAAGTTTAAACCTTAAAATCAGAAAATATTAAGGTTAAACGCGACGCTCGTTATATTCTACGTGTTCATAGATGGCGTCTTTAATTTATGTTATTAAAATACGCTTTTGGCAAGATATTGATGATATTAAGACGTAACCGGGCGTTGATTTTTCCATACAAACGTAGTCCCCATTTATCTTTCTGGATTTTAACCCTAGAGCAAATATTTTTTTAACATAAAATAGATATCGGCGACTTGCGTGTCGGTACGTTTTGTTTTTTTTTTATAAATTGCTTCTTATAGAAGTTATGACCTTCCAAAAATTAATAAAATTGCCTGATTTAAACGCAGTCAAAAGACGTTCAGTCTACAAACTAGACAATATATTTTGAAAAAAAGCAAAACGGTCCGACATAGAATAGTTTCTTCTTATGTAATTGGTAAATTGAAAATCGATTAACTTTTGGAGGAGAAAAATGGGGAATACAAAACCTCGATTTTGAAGATTTCATTTAGGTATTTGTAGCCCGAGCTGCATATGTCCCTTTCGCTCAGTATTCGGGAGGTAAGGGTCGGGGGAAAGGGTTTAGATAAATACGTATGTATTTGTGCGAAGTGATGTCACGTAGTCATAAATCGATATTCGATATTCTAGTGTTGTGTTGTCCCGAGCAATCGATGCGTAGTATATCGAATTGTGTCGGTGCACTAGTGTTGTCTTTTCCCGAGTTATTGATATATTTTACTAGTTTTTTTTTGGTTTAGTGACTTATTTCGAGTATACCATACTTGCCGATCTTATTAAAATTGGACCAAATTCAATTTGTATACGTCAAGTACTATAATAATTTTCAATTTGGGAGGTGGTTATAGGTACCGCCGCCCCGGGAACCATTTATTGGATAACCTCTGTCATAGGTCACCCCAAGTGGTTCGCTACGTTTGGTGACTTGAGCAGGGGTGCCCGGGTTCATGGGGGTGAGGATTGTCCGGGTCTTGGCGATATATGCATCGGTCCGCCAGTTGCGTGGCAGTTCGGATCGGGAGAGACTGGATGAGGGAGACTTTTTGATCTCTCCAGCCGGACTATTCCGGAACATCGCCTTGCACCGCAGTGGGAGGTATGGATTCATATGATGGTCATTCATGAAGACATTGACACCCAGATTCCTACCCACCCATGATGCCTTTTTCCTTCCCAGGACTTCCTTTCCTTTCTTTCCTCAAAATACCCTCCACACAGTATCCCCAAGGATGACATAGGCCCTGAGGGGATTTTTTTCCCTCAGGGTTGGCCGTATATCCTCTCTCCCTTTGAGAACACTAAGCTATATGATCTATAAGTAGATATAGCGTATTCCATCCCTACCATTGTGGTGCAAGGCGATGGTTCGAGAGGCAGGCTGGAGTGATCAAAAGGTCTCCCTCAACCAGTCTCTCCTGATCTGGCCAGCCACGCATTAGGTGGGCAAAGGCATACCTATACAAAATAAGAATAATTACACAATAATAAGATTCGTTCCGGCGTGGTCGAGTGGTAAGACTCGACTCCCAATCCGAAAATCGCGAGTTCGAACCCGGCGTGCGCAAATAAATTTTATTTGATTAATTGGTCTTATTTCACAATTAATTAATTAAAAAATGTTTCAAATGAGATTCGCTTATATTGTCTTCAGTGATTAAATGAGATTTTTTGTTTGTTAAAGGTTTTATTGTACAAAATTTTAAATGTTTTACAAAGAAATAATGAAATTAAAACAATTTATGGTTTAGATCTTTCTCTCGCCGGTAAATTTCTTGGTATGCGACCGTCAATTATTTCTGGTAAAAGGCATTGGTGGTAGAAGTCGTCCAACAGTGGTTCGATTTTTTTCCAGATTGAATCGTCCCTCTCAATTTTTTCATACAGTAAACCTTTAGGACTCCACACAACAAAATAACAGTAATTACGACGAGTAATATGTAACTGGCCTTGTACTTGGTAGAAGTAATTGTGATTCCGTTTTAATGTTAAAGCATTATCTTCAACTTTACAGTAATCAATTTTCTTTTGTTCAATTCCCTCTTCTGGTGACATATGTGCTATATTATAAGGGCATTTAACTTCAATTATAGAATCCTCACCAATGAGGCCATCCGGACTTGCCGCTAAAAAGTTTTTGTTTTCATCGATAAATAGTCCACAGGCGGATACCTGTAATTTCGTTTCTTTTGTAAATTGCTCTATTGCTTGGTTTTCATTTTCTTTCCCGTAATTTGTGGCCATATTTCCTTTAAACGGCGAGTACAGTAACGAGTTTAATACTCTCGCTACTGAAGTTTTTGGCCGCAGCTTACATATTTTTCCAAAGTTAGATGCTGTTAACCTCTTACGCCTTTCAATTGCCCACAAATTATTATTGCTTTGGCCCACCGTATTCCGTTCGAGTTCTTTCTTATTCGATGGAGATAATTCTTTGAGAAATTCCTCTTTTTTCATTTCAAACAATTCAGGTGGCATATCTGATTCTAATTCCAATTGACCATAATTTTCATCGTAACTTTTTTTCTCTTTTCTGTCGTGTTTTCGTTAAACCTCAGTTTTCTTTTTCGACACCTCTGTGTTTTCTCATTCGAACGTCGATTTATTTCTATAAAGTGCTTCGTGTATTTGCCAGGACTGTGGCCTTGGATTTTTTTTTGAATTCGTGAATGGGTTGCCAATTCACTATTCCATGAAGTTACTGCTCCAAAACATCTTGCTTGGTAAGATCCCCGTTTGGTAAAATTAACTCTTTTTCCGCCTATAAATTTGGCAATAACGTTATTGAATTGCTCCACAGTATTATTTGTGACGTCAATAATAAGACTTTCTGCATTTCCTACTAGAGTCAACAACAATTGTTGGATATCAGTCCACATTCCACAATCTTGAAGATCGCTTACTAAATTTGGATCATTAGTATACTTCTCCGACTTGCAATAGTATGAACATTTTTTATGGTCACCAAACACATGGTTTGCGGCATTTTTTATGTCCATTTTCAGATTTTTTACTTTATCACAGTGTGGCGTGTTTTCTTGCTCTTTTCTGTAATTTACTGCTCCAACTATAGCTTTTCGCATGCGTAAAACGTTTGCTTCAACCTTTTTTCTTATGTAAACTGGTACAAAGCCTTTAGCGTTGTTGGTTTTTTTTCCAAGTGCTTTAATTTTGTGGAGCAAGTGATTTTTGCACTCAATTTTTTGTACTATGAGGTTGGACCCATATGGCATTTGCTGCATTATTTTTTTCATGATGCTGGAGTCGCCATCACCAACTAGTTTGTTGAATTTCAAACCATGCATTTCCATGCTTTTTGAGAATCCTTCTGCTATAATGTGGGCTTCCATGGCATTAGCACTGTCACTCCAGTTTTTGAAGCACCTGTGGTCAGATGCTTCTACATGTAGTTTTGCAGCTCTAGCACATATGCAGCAGTATGAGTTTCGCACTCCCAGAAATAAAACCTTTTTAGTTCGCAGTCCAATTATGCACCCCGCACCAGATGAGGAGCTAAATCCACTTTTATATGACCTCTTTGCCCAAGAGCCATCTGCAACTACCGTCACCAGAGGATACCCACCCTCGTCTACGTCACCATTTAAAATGGCTAGCCTTTTTTCTTCTTCACCAGCTTTGATCATTTTTTCTAAGGCACATTCTTCAATTGTTGGCGCTAAACTTTGTTCTATGTTTGTGTAAGTTGAACGATCCATATTTGGCATATTTAAGACACCACAAATTTCGTTCCATTGTGAATATCCATTTCCTGTACATACTACACCTTCGACGACAGCAGTATTTACGGACACTTTCAGTTTCGGATCTTCGGAGTGTAAGTATTCTATTTTCTTGCACATTTTGCACTTTTTATTTTTTATTTTTATATATTATTTATACCCGCTAAACTGCCAAAGCCGTTTGTCAGCAGGTCAGTTTAACATAATATATTACTTAAGCATACAGATAGCCAGAAATCACAATATTTAAAATAGATACAGAAGAGTTTAAATAAGAATTTAAATAACGACAAAACAGAGCCATATATAAAAAAGAAACAATAGAATAACTTTTATCTGACTACAATACAAAATAATAAAATACAAAGACAGTCAGTTGACTCGAAAACATATTGGCTTAGAAAACCATTTCGTCGTTCCTTCACAAATTTTAAATCTGAAAATGTGCAGTTGGTGTGTTCGTGCTTTATATTTGAAATCTCTGAAAACAAATATTTTATATCAACAATTCTGCGACCCTCTTGAATATGGGTTTCATCAATATGGTCTGGTTCCATCAGAAAATCATCAAGCGTTATTGATGCTGAAGAACTTGCGTTTTCTTCAATATTTGAAGAAAATGATTCATCCCTGGAAGTTTTACGTATTTGTGAAGATGTATCTAAGTTACTAGCAGCATTATGGATGATATCCATATCTCTGTAAATAAAAAGGTACCTAATTATTTATATTCGTTGTACTTATACGTAAGACTAAATGTTTTTAGAGTTCCATACGCGAAAGGATCAATAGACCCTATTTGTTCTCATCAAAATGTAATGATCTATATTTATTCTATTCCAACTCCCCGTTATGCATGCTACATAATACAGGTTTCTCATAATATAAATCATTAGGAGGAGGGTTCAGTAGTTAGAGTAACAGTAAAGCGATATTTCTCGTACTTACCTAGAGATCGAATGCGGTGCAACATGAATCTGTCGTTTGATACTAATAATCGGTTATTTTCGTCTAGTAGACGAAAATAACCGACCTTTGTATCCATTTCTTTTACCCATTATTTATCTGTAAGAAAAAGATATCACATTTTTTCAGTAGAAGTTAGGTAATGGTACCGGTTTTTAAATAAATAATTTTCTAAAAAGACATACTATCTTATGCTGCGTATTCATTTGCGAACCGAGACTCGAATTGTGTAGTACTTGCATATTAACCCCTTTGGCTAATTTTTTTGCTTTTTTGAACAACTCATACAGATCTCATAGAAATCGTTATGTCTCCCTTATTACCATCGTTATAAAAAATAATCTTAACTTTGTTAGAAAGAGAAAACATCAAGCTTTAAATTAAAATCTAAAAGTTAACCAGAAAATAATTAAAACATAGGTAAACCTTAATAAAAACAAAGTTTCCAATCGCATTTGAAAAAAAAAGTAATGAAACCGAGATTTTTTTATTACTTATTTTTACATGAAACGACAAAAAAGTTGGCGACAACGTTTATTTATTTATGTATGTTTATATCTTATTTCACGCCCGTAGGGCTTTTGCAGACATTTTTAATACACATGTCTTGTACGGGACGGCACTGTAGTCGCCGGCCGCACAGACGATATAGCGGGAGTGGCCTGCTGGCCGCTTCGACGCCTTGGAAGGGAAGGTCGGGATAAAGTAGGGAGGATGTTGAAAAATGGAAAAAAAGGGGGAAAAATATGGGGAAAATAAAAAATGGGGAAAAATGGGGAAAAATGTGGGGGAAAATGGGGAAAAATATGGGGAAGGGATAAATGGGGAAAATGTGGGAGAAAGGTATAAGGCAGGGGGAGGAAGGTAGGGGGGAACCTGCGCCCTGACTAGGGACGCTTCGACTATTGTGAAAGTTTCTTCTTGATGAACACCAGGGAGCCGGGAGAAAGAAGAAGGCCAGGTTGCAGTGAAGGTCCAGGGCAGAAGAGGCTTGAAGAAGGCAGTCAGGGCAGTCCAGGAGAGATGTTGATCGTTCGATGGTTGCTGGCTCTCTGCCGAATTGCGTAAGTTTCCTGCCTTTTAAAGGACAAACGGGCTTAGCTCTCCCTTTGTTAGCGAGAAATTCCGAGAATTTATTTTGGGTTCCCGGAATTTTCATAGGGAAGAGCGCCGCTGTTACGCAACTCGGTTGGGGACGATTTTGACTAGGTCCCTGACTGTTTCTTCATTCCACTTTGCCCGGGTCATTTTTATTTAAATACATTTTGTGAGTTTGCACATATTAAAGAGAGAAAATATATTTAAAAGGCAGCTTTGCACAATATTCAAATTGTGCAAATTTACATATTAAAGAGAGAAAATAGCTTTGCACAATATTCAATTTTGTGCAAACGGCAAGTTTTGTAAAGGAAACTGCGTTTGCACAATTTCAAATTTCATGCAAATTTAAATATTAAAGGGAGTTGGTATCTAAAAGGGAAGATTTGCACAATATTCAATTTTGTGCAAACGGCAAGTTTTGTAAAGGAAACTGCGTCTGCACAATTTAAAATTTCATGCAAATCTTCCATGTTTTGTACAAATTTATTATGATAGGTATTTTAATTTATAAAAGGGTGTTGGGGGGTCAAGCCTTTGTTTTTTGTCTATAATGATGACTGCTTGACCCCGTGATTTTATTTATTAGTCAATTTTGTAGATAAGATTACAGATTTTTTAAACAGATGCAGATAAGATTACAGATTTTATACAAGTTTTTTGAGATGATTTTGTTGCATAAATTCGAATATGCGCAGAGGTGAGTTTGTAAAGGAACTGCCTCTGCGTAAATTCAGATTTATGCAAATTAATCTAAGTCGGTGGAGGTACGTCCGGTACATGTCTGTTTTCAAACATTTTTATTTTGAAACATGTCAATTCAAACATATAATCCACACAATACAATAAATACCATTTACATTCAATTGCCTTACAAAATATGTTCGTGTTTTTATATCAGTAATTTTAATTAGAAAAAACGTAAAGTGAGTTATTTTTAAAACATTTTATGTTTCATTATTTTTTTTCTAAATTAGTTTATTTCGAATTATAGAATTTTAAAGCGTATTTCATCACCTTTCAAAAACAGTTTATAGTTTTCGGATGCGTTCAGAAATATTCCATTTATTTGGATTTTATTGCAAAGCGAAAATATTTTGACCTTTCGACAAAACAGGACCAAGGCCTGTGGGTTAATATACTAATTTTAAATAAAAACCAATGTGTCGTAGCGAATAATCAATATAATATGTAATATGTGGCAAACCGAACCATTCATTGTCAAGTTTATCGTAATATTGAGATTTGTAATAGTGGGTTTTGACTGTACATATATTTATTATAAACGCAAATACAATGAAAACTTTATAAATACTTCCCTACGTAGAGTTCTAGTAAAATAAATCGTAATATGTAGGTATGACGGTAACCCACCTATTATATTATAAATTATTTTAGTTAGACCCTATATAGGAGGGTAAGTGCAGTTAGATATAGTTTTCACACCGACATTCATTATAAATTATTTGAGTTGGTTGTGTTTATGAATAGTTTAGTTGTTTAGTAGGTACTCACCGATATCCTATATATGTAATTCGTAACCAAGAATTGGAGTGATGCAGCTAACGGAGAAATCGAAACTCTATACAACCACAAACATCGGGATTAGGATAAAACCGATATTTATCTACCCGATATCCTCGCAACTTTGTTATTCCACTTGTCCCACTGAACCAAACTGTTTACTGAACCAAAACAGCATACGGGATGCTTTACTGATAGTAAGAAGATTAATGAATGATGAGCGCTGAAGACATGTATTATATAGGAATACGCACGCACAAGTCCCGACTCGTTGTATCGAACGCAATACGCAATGTTACCCGAAGGCCGCAAAGCAGCTTTCTGACCATGGGAGGATAAGAAAGCTAGTATTTACCCGGCCGGCGAGTACTGAGCACAACGAGCGCTCGGACACAGTATTTACGTGGTATCCCCTCCCCGGCTGGAGAGCATTGGACACATCGCAAGCCGTGGACCCAGTATTTACGTCGCATCCCCTCTCCTTTACCCAGGCGAAGCAACGCCAAACACTGAACAGCGTTGGTCAGCCAATCAGCCCAAAGCCACTATAATGCTAGAAATATTTCTCTTTTCATACATAATTGCGCAAATTAATGTTAGATTTGCGTGAGTCTCGCCGCCATAATGCAAAATAAAAATATACAGGTTGAAAGGCTGGACTCGCGTCTATGTTGTAAAGTAATATTGAAATATGTAAACATTAATATTAAGTTTCGTCATTCTACCGTGGTAGTGTGTAGACGTGTTTATAGAAAGACAATACATTATTAGAGAATTGTCACATTTATCTAAGTTTTGCCTGGAGCGAGGTGTTCCGCGAGGCGGTCACAAGCTTAACCCATTATGGACGTGCTGTCGATAATAGAAAACATAAAATTAGAAATTTCAAATATTTCTACGGTAAAGGACTCGAAAGCTAAAAATAATCTGGAATTAAATATAAAACTATTAGAAGAAAAATGGACTCAGGAAAAAATATCTTTTCAAAACGAGATTGTTTGTCTCCAGTCAAAACTAATTGAAAAATTAGAAAAAAAAATCGAGAATACGAGCAATTTTGAAAAAAAAACATACGCAAGTTGTCTCAAAGTAATCCCGGAATCCAAATTCTCATTGATCATCAAAGGTGAAGATTCGAACATGACATCGGATGCTATTAAAGAACAAATCGTAAAGAAAATTAAAATAGCAAACTTGGGTATCGCAGTGAACGGAATACGAAAAGCCTCGCAAAATAAATTAATTATATCTTGTCCTTCAAAAGAACATGCAGAGAAATTGACAGATGAAATCAATAAAACCCTTAAAAAAAACATGGTTGCAGAGGAATTAAGAAAGAAAAATCCAAAAATATTCATAAGAAATCTTCAAGTAGATTTAACTGAAGAGGACATAATTGAGGCAATAAAAACACAAAACGATGGAATAAAAGATATCATGAATAGCGATACTAAAAACACGATTAAACTAATAAAAATGTTTAAACCAAAAAACCAAAATGGACTCACTAATTATATATTTGAAACCAGCGGAGCAGTAAGGTCTTACCTCATGGAAAAGGAAAAAATTAACATTGGTTTTAGCAGAGTACGAGTGGAAGATGCCAGCCCCTTGACGCAATGCTACCATTGTCTCAAATTTGGTCACACTGCATTAAAATGTTTTAATAAGGACAAACGTGCGACGTGTTTACATTGCGCAAAAGATCACGAATGGAAGGAATACCCTAACAAAAACACTGAAGAAAAATGTAGTAACTGTGCACATCAGAACACCTTATTCAAGATGACCCTAAATACCAATCACAAAGCTAATAATACTAATTGTTCTTACTACAAAAAGATGATGCATATCGCTCAAAGTCGTATAGACTATGATTAGGTATGTATTATAATTCTAAAAAACAATTACAATGCTAATCACAATTTTTTCATTTTTTAACTTCATATTATCACTTTCATTTATGCATCGTAATGTATATAATTTATTGAGACATAAATATTTCATATCCTTGCCGAAAATTTTTGCCATTTATGTTACAATGCATTATCCCATTGCCACAGTGTTAAACGCTAGTATACTGAAATCTATGATTATATTGATGTTCGCGCACTCTTCGTGTATTCGTATGTGTAGAAAAAGTTCAATATGTAATTATTGGTGCCAAATAGTAAACCTACCTTGTTCTGTACAAAACTATAATCTAACCTGGAACATATCGGAAATACTTACTGCTATATTGTTATGTATCTATCGTATTTATATTTATAAATCCCAATACATGTTTATATATTATTGCTGCCAATTAAAATATTATTCTATATGGGTGACTTGAACTGTGATTTTGATTCAGCAGAAATAGATTATGAACGCACGTCAATTTTTGAAAACTGGGCTACAAAAAAACATGTGTTAGGAAATAATAAAATAACTGCCCTCAACTTAAATATACGATCTTTATCTAAATATTGGGACACTTTACTATTAATTGTTTCTAGCTCTTTGAGAAACATCGACTTAATTTCGCTATGCGAAACGTCTATTAATGAAAATAATATAAATCTTTATAAATTACCGGGATTTAATTCGTACCATTTTTGTCGAACAAAAAGATCGGGTGGCGGTATTATTGTGTACGTGAAAGATCACCTTACATTTGAAAAAATAAATATTATGACTAATAATTTTGAATGCGTTTACGGAACCATTTCAGTAAACAAACATATTCGCTTACATCTTTTAGCAATATATAGACCGCCTAATACAAAAAAAAAATTATTTCTTGATGAGCTGGAGACAATATTGGGAAATATTGATATAAAAGAATCCGTATTGGTTCTAGGTGATACGAATATTAATTTATTAAATGTACACGAACCCATAACTATGCAATATGAAAACCTCATGTCTCATTTTGGAATGACCAGATGTATAAATGATGTCACTAGAGAAGCGATATTGACTAACTATGTAACGGCTTCATGTTTAGACCATATCTATGTAAGAGTGAAGGAGACGACCGAAATCAGTTCATGCGTATGCGATTCAATAATAGCTGACCACTACCTAACTGCAGCTAGTATTAACTTCTGTTACTATGATAAATGTACCGTCGACAAATCGCACCAAGAGTATTACACTGCACTATCGGACAAAAGGATTGATTTATTGATCGAAATCACCGATTGGAATGCAATGTTAAAATTGTCTGAACCAAACATTATTTATGCAGAATTAAAATCGATTTTTAAAAATATTTATGAAAAAAGTACTTTTACAAAATTAAAAACAAAAAAATTTCGAAATAACCAAAAAACTTGGATGAATGACAGTCTCGCTGAAAGTATTCTAATACGAGATGCCATGTGGAAAAAGTGGAAAAACACGCCTAATAATAAAAAATATGAAATCTCTTTCAAAAAATATAGAAATAAACTTAATAAACAAATATTAAACACAAAAAAGGCATACTATAATAACAAATTTAATCACTGTTTCAAGAACATTAAAAAAACATGGAATGAAATTAATACAATTTTGGGTAGGAAAAATAAATCTGGTTACGATGAAGTCTTATCTAAATATTTCCTAAAGTCACAATCTTCTGATGCAGTGGCAGAAAATTTTGCTAACTTTTTTGATGAAGGAGTTAATAAGTTGTTACATGAATGTGATTTCCGAGCGTCTAATCACTTGCAAGAATCCCTACCGCATTCAATGTACTTACCTAGAGCTAATGCTAAGCAAATTGAATATATTATCGGAGGTATGAAAAATTCAAAGTCACCGGGCATAGATCTAATTCGTATGTTTGATTTAAAAAAACATGTCAAATTACTTAGCCCTGTTATTGCTCACTTTATCAACAGAATAATCGATACCAGCCTCATCCCCGATGAATTAAAAAATAGCATTGTAAGACCTATTTTCAAAAATGGAGATCACTCCGAAATTAACAATTACAGGCCAATTTCTATTCTCCCGGCACTAGAAAAAATTTTAGAAAAATATATTTCGATAAATTTAGATAAATATTTGAATAATTTGAATATTATAGATGAATGCCAGTACGGGTTCCAGAAAAAAAAAAGTTGTGATAAATTGCTGGAAAAATTTTCTGATTTTATAAATTCTCAACTTAATTCTAAAAAACATGTACTGGTGCTTTTTATTGACTACTCAAAAGCTTTTGACACTCTCAGCCATATACAATTAATTAAGGTTCTTGAAAACATTGGAATCCGGGGTAAACTCCTCTCATTCTTTAAAAACTACTTAACTAATAGAAAAATGAACGTAAAGATTTTAAATGATATGAGTAAAGGAAGACATATTAAATCAGGAGTACCGCAAGGATCAATTTTAGGTCCAAAATTGTACATTATATATGTTATTGTTATGTCAAAACTCTTTAAAAAGGCCTTTAGATTCATTTTTGCTGACGATACTGCACTTGTAGTATCCAATGAAAATCCTATCATAGCTATTCAACAATTGCAAAGTGACTTTAACGAGCTACTTAAATGGGCTCATGATGTTGGTTTAATTATTAATGTTAAAAAAACAAAATGTATGTATGTAAAATCACCAAGCCTGGGAATATGGAATATACCCAAAATAATTGCTCATAATTCTGAATGTATTCATAGAAAAATTGAAAATATTTGCCACTGTGAAACAATTGACTTTACTAACGAATATACTTATCTGGGACTAATAGTAGACAATAAATTTAAATGGGATAAACAAGTGGCTAAAATCTGTAACCAGCTCCGATCTTTTGCAAGTAATTTTTATAAACTGAAATTTGTTTTGCCTCATTGTACTCTTAAAATAATTTATTTTTCTATGGTCGAATCCATACTCAGATATGGCATACGAACTTGGGGGCACTCAAGCAATATTTATATTAAATATATACAAAACTTACAAATTGCTATAATAAAAAAAATTATACCACCGAATATCTACAGACAAAGAAGTAATCTAAAACTACTGTATGGTTCTGAGGGCCTACTTCCAATAAAGGGTCTTCTTTGGTACATTATTATAATGGATAATGAGGGAGATAGCAAATATAAAAAGCAACCGGTGCATAATCACACAACAAGATTCACTGAAAATAAGGGCCTCATTATTCCAAGAGTAACAAATAAGTATGGAAGCCGAACGCTTAAATATTTAATACCAGAGATTTTCAATAAATTTAATAATTATTTTAAACCTCAGAATAATGAGAGACCCTGCCCCAAAAACACTAAGCGTTGGCTAATAAGCGATAAATCAATGTATCTCTGAACATTATTTTTTTTTTTTTTTTTTTTTTAAACTTCCGATTTAGTTGTCTGGGTTAAATCTTCCCCAAAGGAAAAACTTAACCCTTCCACTCACTTTTCCACAAATGATCATCTAGTCAATCAACATTATGTAAGTGCATTATATAAGCAAAATAAATACAAAACAATACAAGAACAACAACACGTCAACTCACCAGAGATCAAATGGGAAAAAAAAATTCACCGTCTCCAGATATTTTCATATCAGAGGGTTCGGCTCGGTAGTACTTCTAACAGGGCCTATAAATCCTACTGATCCCTCAACATAAATATTTAAAAAATCTTTCATTATCCTACATGTATTCAAAATGACCGACTTTTGCATCTTTATATATAAATTTTTTGATAGATCTAATACGCCTAAATTTTTAATGAGAGAGCTAGGTATAATGCCAGTAGCCCAAATAACGAATGGTAATATTTTTATAGTCTGAGAATGCCAAATTCTTTTTATTTCGTTTCCTAAATCTGTGTATTTTCTAATTTTTTCATTAACAGATTTTTGAATGTTACAGGAATTTGGAATAGCGACATCAATGATATAAGTTATTTTTTTAATTTTGTCATGTAAAACTATATCGGGTCTATTATGACTAATCGCTCGGTCTGTTAGTATAGTTTTATCATAATACATTTTATAAAATTCGTTTTCTAAAAATGAATTTGGTTCGTATTCATAGTATGGTACTATATTACGGCAGTCAATCAAGTTATGTTTAATTACCAAATTTTGGTGAATTATTTTTAAAACTTGATTGTGCCTAAATGTATACTCGGACGGTGCTAATATAGAACATCCAGATATAATATGTTCTATAGTTTCCGGAAAAGCCAAACATTTTCTACACAAATCATCAATTTGATTTGTATCTTTGATTATATGCTTTCTATAATTTTTAGTATTAATGACTCTATCCTGAATGGCAAGCATAAATCCTTCTATTTCTGCGCTCAACTCTCCAATACTCAACCATTTGTTTGACGAAATTTTGTCAACATACCTTTGGTTGAGATAATTGAAGTGTTTTGCGTGTAAAATTTTATTTGACCAGGAATCTAATAATTCCTGGTTGGGATTTATAAAAATGTTGGCATTCTCATCGTATAAATTTAAAGGTGTAATATTTCTATCTGCCTTGCAAATTATTTTGTGCATTTCTGAGCTATGAGCTTTCCTATGGAAAAAAGTTCTTAGCATTTCTACCTGATTATGTTTCAAAGAAGTTATTTTGACTATACCTCTACCTCCTAAATTTCTAGGTAAATTAACTCGTTCTATAGCTGAATTTGGATGATGGCAATTAAACTTTGTTAGCGTAGTTCTAATTAATCTTTCTAAATTATCTAAATCTGTATCAGACCATTTAATTAATAACATTATTATTCCTGGAATAAAATATTATTATTATTATTATTATTATTATTATTATTGATGTATTCCTGAACATCTCAACGTACCTGCTTAAATAATTTGTATATAGGTAGGTACTTTGATATATATTATTTTGTGATATTGTTTATTGTATAATTTTGTGTCATACATGTATTAAAAATTAAAAATGTTTTATATATATTATTTGTAGAACTTACAGACAAGCCGTCATGTGTGACAGCTTTGTGGGACTGCATATACCTGTATCTTTAAAAATTTATAATAAATAAAAAAATAATAAAAAAAAAAAAAATAAAAAAAAGTAGTTATAAGGATTTCCTCACACCAATGTCGGTCTGAGGACCCACTGATTCATATTGTACAATTTATTATAAAAACATTAAAAATGCTAGGGAAAAACAGTTTTCATGAGATGAAGCGGCGTAAAGAGTACTATTGAATAAATAATTTTAATATTGACTATTAAAGTCATATGAAAACACACGAAGCTGCACAAAAATGCACCTCGTTTACGCGGGGCGTTTCAAACGCGCACACACCGATGTGTGCACGCCCCCGCTAGTCCTATATATACCGCGCGTAAAGCGATCTCAAGCCTCTCTCTTCCGACATCTACTCTGACCGCTTCACTCTGGACTGCTTCTCCCGCTGGAACTACTACAACCGCCTTTGACTTCTGACCTTTCGCTTCCTTGGACTACCTACTGCTCTTTCCTTGGATACACGACATCACATAGCATATCCTACAAATTCTGGTGTGCCGCAGGGATCCAATTTAGGACCCCTATTGTTTTTAATTTTTATAAACAATATTCAGGGAAAGATTAAATTCGTCCGTTTTCTACTTTTTGCCGATGACATCAAACTCTTTCTGAGAATAAGATCGATAGAAGACTGTAGAAAGCTCCAGGAAGATATCGATGCAATTATTGACTGGAGTATTGATAACAAACTTGGGTTCAACTTCCAAAAATGTTCAGTGATGTGCTTTACAAGGGCACACAAGACCATATATTTTAATTACAAAATGAAAGATACGTCACTGAAGCACATGGTGACTTGCAAGGACTTGGGAATTGTGTACGACATTCGCTTAACATTTCACGCTCATATTGAAAAGATCTGTAAATCAGCCACTAAGATGTTGGGTTTTGTCATACACAATTCGAAAGACTTGACCAACCTTGCAGTAATAAGGCTGCTTTACTTTAGCTTAGTGCGTAGCATTCTCGAGAATGGATCTCAGGTATGGGGGCCAGAGGACACTGTCTATGTACTAATGGTCGAGAAGATACAAAAAAAGTTTTTACGATACCTCTACATGAGAGAGTTTGGTTATTACCCATGGCTGTTTCCAACAGCATTTATCTCGGGAATGCTGGGTATATGCAGCCTTAGTTCCAGAAGGGATGTTGCATTACTCCTGATGGCGTATAAGCTACTAAACGGTTTAGTATCAATACCAGACATTCTGGCTAAAATAGGATTTTATGTCCCGGATAATTTCGCGCGAGGCCGCCAACACAGGCTTTTGATTCTTCCTAGGTGCAGAACTAACTTACCAATGGTGATGCCCTTGGGAAGAATCACTAGGTTAATTAACTGCCTCGCAGGAAATGTGGATATTTTCCACATGTCCTACAACGTATTTAAACGTGAAATATTATTATTCAATACTTAAAATTGTAAATCTAAATTTGAAACTTTTTTCTTTGTCCCACTTGTAAATGTACCTATTTGTTATTCACTTTTTTGTAAATGTTAATTATCGATATTGCAATGTTCTGGTTCATACTGTTTTTGCAAATAAACAATAAATAAATAAATAAATAAATAAATCACAGCAACCGGAAAAGGCGCTGAACATAAAGCAGCTCACCGACTAGAAGATTCAGCACCCCTTATTTACAGTCAATGTAGAGGACTTGCGTCTGATACACTCGTCTTGACTTATTTGGTGCTGGAGATGATGGACTTGCAGCAGGCAGCCACCAGTCTAAACGCACGCTCAAGTCGCGACGCGACTGAAGATGAGTTAGCAGCAAGAAGCCACCTGACTATTGTATGTGCACGCTCAAGTTGAGACGCGACTTATTTGGACGAGTATTATAACAAAACCCTGTAGCAACCCGATACAGAATTTGGTCGTAACACGGACATGTACCTAGCATGAAAGTCAAAAATCCTCAACATACAATGAATAAAGATTTTTTTTTTAAATATATATTTTTAAAAAGATGCCATTGCGTGGTGATCTGTTATAACAAAACACAGTAGGAAAAGTTGCGCCGTTTAGTCATGACATTTTCTATTATTTTCGAGTTACATGGATATTTAAATACTAGTTCATTTTTACTCATGATCCGATTTTCAGAACCCCGACATGTCTGGAGGTAGAGTGGAAAAAAATGGAGGTTTCCTCCACACCATCCGATTTGCAGTGTGGTGATTGGCAAGGGTGTTATGGCTTTCATGTCATTTTCAAAATTTCAACGAATGGCATTGGCGTTGGCTCTATTAAAAAAACACAATAATAAGATTCGTAAAACAAAATAGTGAACAAAAAATTGCAATATTATATCGAAAATTGGTCACTTGCGATGTTTATGTGGTAAAAATTGGTCATTTTGGCCAAATAAACATCGCAAGGGATTTTTTTTTTTTTTTTTTTTTTTTTATTATTTTAATATACATCATATGGGTTACATTAATACATACATATTTTGCAAAATATAATATTAAGGTTCATATATGGTCATGTATACCTTATCAGAAAAGAGGAGCTCTTGTGCCTGATAAGGGAGCCACGATTCTTACTTAGATTCATAATTCATAATGAGATATAATAATAATAATATAATAATATATATTATAATAATAATATATATATATATATATTTATTTTTGTTTAATATAAGTTTTTTTGGAAAAAAAGTTTGATTTTATTTATTTGTTCTTGTTGGTTCGTAATACAGCGCAATTCGGAAGGGAGATTATTGTAGTTTTTTATGGCTTGGTAAATATAATGGTTTTGCATTTGAGTTGTTTTAAAGATTGGCGTAATAAATTGATTTCCATTTCTCATGAGTTTATAAAATTCTTGATATTCTGTGTTATTTTTTTCTTGACACATTTTTATAATGGAAGTTTGCTTAAATATATCATCAATATTTGGTACTGGAAACAATTTAAAAAGCAATTTTGTTGGGAAAGTAGAGTTTTTTTTAAGTATTACTTTTATAATAATTTTTTGCGAGACTTTTACTGAGTTTAGGTTGTTTTTATAAGATCCTCCCCAACCTATGATTCCGTAAATAAGCAGGGAGTGGACAAGAGCATAATATACATTTTTTAGTATTTTCACATTTAAAATATTTCTTAACCTAACAAATATATATATACATTTCCTTATTCTCTTTACTAACTCCCTAATATGGCTTTTCCATTTCAGATTTTCATCGATGATCACACCAAGATATTTGATTTCAGAAGAAGAGTTGATTACAGTACACATAGGATTAAGTAGTTGACAGTTGATATTGTCACAATTTTCATCATGGATTATGATATTTACTTCGTGTTTAGGTATTTTTTGTAGTGAAAATAATACATATGTTGTTTTTTTAGCATTAAGTGTGAGTAGGTTATTATCAAACCATGATTTTAAGATATTAATACATTCATTTGCAAGTTTGTTAACTAGTTCCCATGTTTGACCTTTTATTAATAAAACAGTATCATCAGCATAAGAGATTAATTCACCTTTGATTTTCTGTTGGAAAATGTCATTTACATACATTAAAAATAGTAATGGTCCGAGGACCGTGCCTTGAGGAATTCCAAATGTACTTGTTAGTGGTGTACTAAAAGTTTGGTTTAATTTTACAATTTGAGGTCTCTCTGTTAAGTAGCTTTCTATCCATTTAAGGGCTAAGTGGTCAATGCCATTTTGTTTTAATTTTAATATAAGTTTTTCATGGGAAATGCTGTCAAATGCTTTCTTTAAGTCAATAAAAATTCCTATACATTTATTTGATTTGTCCAGGGTACTCTGAATACTAGATGAAATTTTTGCAATGGCATCTTGGGTACTTTTTCCCTCTGTGAAACCGAATTGATTTTCATTTATAATTTTGTTTTTATTTAAGAATGCAGTTAGTCTTTTTTTAGCAATTTTTTCAAAAATTTTCGATATATTAGATAAGAGTGAAATGGGTCTATAATTAGAAATGTCCTCCTGTTGATTTCAGGAATTTTACTAAAATAAAAAATAAATATTTTATTTTAATACTTTTCCCTGTCTCAAACAACTTGAATTGTTTAGTTAAGTTTTGATAAACAAAAAAGATAACAATCTGTCCAAACAAGTATTTTATATTATTTTTAATTGATTAATTTAGCAAAACGACACAAATTAATTTAATAAAATTTACTTGCCGCCGCCGCGACCTGCGGATTCGTAGCCAAGAACCTTACCCTTCAACCACGGAGGCAGTTCAAATGTACGAACCTACATATTTTAGTAGGTGTACCTATATGGGTAGTAAGATTTTTTTTAATTTAAAAAAAAAAAGACAAACATTCCCTGGTTACGAATAACCTAACATTTGAAAAACTCCTACTACCACCACACTAAGCGGAAGATATTGCTTGTGTTGTGATGGAGAACTTAGCCAGCCGAGGAATCGAACATGGGACGCCCGGGTGGGACGCAAACGCGATGCCCACTCAGCCACTGACCGGTCAAGTAAGTAAGAGCAATACAATAAATTATGAAATAATGTACCTAGGCCTCCTATTTTATTACGAAAATGTACCTATTTAGTTCCTTCAGTCTAAAACTGGTTTTTAGATTAGGCAGAATAGATTTTGAACAATTATTAAAAAATGTCATCTGAGGCTCATGTATCTCCGCTTTTATTTCTTGCGTGATATTTTGTGCGTGCAAAGACAATATGTATATAATAGCTTATTTAGGTGGCTAAGGATGGAACGTCCCGTCACAAGAAATTGATTGTTATTCTTGCACACACATGCAGATAGTCCTGTAGCGACTTGTGACTTGCCTCTAGCCGCCGCGGCCGGCCGGCAAACATCGATGTAATAATATGATACCACAAAGCGAATTGGCAAAGGAATTATTATTTGGCGGGCTTTCTCGGCGGAGTGCTCCACCAACGCGCGAGCTTCGCACACTCACACATCTACAGCACGATGACTGACCGTAGCACAGAGCGGAATAGCAATAATTGGGCTAAATACCTATTAAATAAGTTTCTGAATTACCGGGATTCCTCTTAAGACAAATTTTCGCTTTTTGTATTTGTTTTTGTTTATCACAACAATTAACACTACAAAATTTGTAAAGAAGTGTGTGATATAATATTATCTCAAGTATATTCAGGATTTCAGTTCACAGATCACCTAACAGCAGCTATGTTACTCTATTGTGATAAGTTCCCTGAATAAACAACAAATTTTCCTGAACTCAATTTTGGTGCCTCTATAAAAAGGTATTTTTTTGGATGTTTAAATTCAGGAATAAACTGTTTACAAATTGCCGATGGGTCAATATCTATTTCATAACTATTTTCGGAACCTTTTTCGAGTATATTAAATTGTGTACAATCCCTGTGACATCGGTAGAGACTCAATGCTGTGTCAGTGCTGATCATTGAAAAACGCCTAATTCAATATACCTATACACCGGACTGCAACTCCAGTCTTTGCTAGTTAGAGACAATGGAGGATCGACCTAATCTACATCAAAGGACCACCACTCTTCATCACTGATGACATTATCATACTTCGTCCCTATTTAACAATCAATTAGACCATTTACAGAGCGCGGACAGCAATAGTACCTATACTGCTGTACGGTAGGCAACTGTTAAATCGTTATACTGTTTATATCATTATCTGCAGCCTTCAGGTCGTCCAAGACCTTGAAGATGAAGTATGGTGGGCTGCGGAGCTCTGTACCTGACTGGTGGGGGCCAAGAAACGCAGTTCTCTTGTACGAAGCGGCGGTTATGATCATCATCAAAGGATCACCAACAGCATGCACAGCCACTTTTCATCACTGATGAGATTACCATACTTTTTTAACTTGTTTTTTATAACACAATCAGATCAATTTACGGAGCGCCGTGATTACGCAGCTGTCTAGGTGACAGAAGATCTCTTTCAAAGAAATGATATTCCGCGGCAGTTCCAAATCGGCCACACCCAAATAAGCGTTGATGCATATGGCGTTGCTTAAATTTAAATTTGAAAATCTATGTTATCGTTACAATTGATAATCACCGACCACTTAGTTCGAACTCTGTTAGTGTGTATCTTGTGTGTGCGGGTAAGTCGACTCTAGAGACATTTAAATACTGATTCTCCACCAATACAACTGATTCAGGGCCACACAACTTTTTCTAACCGCATCTCGCAGCAGACACATGGATACATGTCAAATTATTATAAGCATTAATTATTCCCTGATAATATCCATACAAATTGAAAATATCTCCCGAGTAAAAATAAATGCCGCCGACGGGAATTGAACCCGCACTTTCTGATGTCCGGTCAGGTGCTCTGGACCACTGAGCTACGTAGGCTTATTCCCAACCCACCAAATACTTCAATACGTACAAGTACTTCAATCGACAATTACTGCTTATTATATTTTTTCACCTGTAAACAACCAAATTTATTTTTGTAGGAAAGGCTTTGTTAGTGCTGAATTTCCCACTAGATGGCGTCGAAATATAATAAATCTACATTTGTATATCTGTTATGCATAAAAAACTTATCTTATAAACATGAGTACCTATATAATTTTTAAAAAATACGCACAAGTAATATTTGACAAGTCAAAATATTTCACCAACAATTTCTTTCTTTCTTTCTCTCATTTTTTATACATTTAAATGCAGCTTTATATACACTATGTGCTATGTTAATTTTTAAAGTTTTTATATTGTTAATTTTTTGTTATCTGAACATTAAAAAACCCTTGTTGCACTGTATCACATGATAAATCAGGTAAAATTTAAAATTTACTGCATAATAAATCATGTAAATTATATATCATGTAAATTGCTATAATAAATGAAGCTTTTTTAATATAATAAATAAAAAATAATTTACAGCGTATATTTAAAAATCAACAGTTTATATTATGTATTACCTATTTTATTTATTTATTAACGCTCTTTTTAGGGGCTCTTACATAGGAATATTAAACATTTTACAGTATTATACTTAGGGTTGCCAGATGTCCGGTTTTGGACCGGACAGTACGGTTTTTTGAACGGCTGTCCGGTCTAGAAAATTTTGGAAAACCGGACAATAGAATGTCCGGTTTTTGGAAAATACGCCACATATATACCTCACGAGATAATTTACAGAGCAAAATCCGGGACCCATTCTGGTACAATATGTGTGCAGTGTTCCCGTCTCCAACGCCTTTCCTAAAGGGTAATGTATGGACTGACGAAATAAATGGACTAGGTGTGAATACCGTAAAAAGCAAATTATGTGTTTTCTTCAATTTAAATATCAGTTGCACTTAATTTAAAGATACAATTTCATCCAATAAACGATTATTTAAAGCAGTCGCATCTAGTGCCAAATATGTCAAAGTGATTTTTTGCTTACCAATAGTACCTAATAATAAATATAAGTTTTAATGTTTAAGTGTTTCATTGTGTTCACCTTCAAAATTTTCGGTAATTTTCTGTTTGTTTTGGTCAAATGGGTAAAGGATATTTCCGAAAGTTCTCCAATGATTGCCTTGATATTTTGACATAGCATTGCATTCGTATACGCATGGTTTTTAAATACCTATATTATATAGATGTCACCTGTGACAGGTGAAAATAGGCATTTTTGAAAAGCTGTTGGACAAACATATATTTTTATTAAATCAGCGCCATTTGTTGGACGTAAATGCAAATCGCGCCATTGTTTCTCTATCTGCACATACATACTCAGCCACTGCAACGTGCCTCCGTCTCAAATCCGCGTCTGCTGTTTGTGCGCTTAGTTCGTCTAAACGCAACGGATTTTGAAAGCATTTTCACTACCATTTAGAAAATTTCTTCCGAAAGGTTGATATATGTATAATACATGCATATTATATTTATAAAAATATACAAAAGTCGATGTTTTGTAATAAAGTCGTAGACAAAAATATTTTCTAATTGCTAACGATGCAGGCTAAACCCTAGATACATAAAAAAATGTAAAACGAAATTGTACATCAAAAAGTCCTTTGTCGTATGTGTCTTTAACCTAAGGATAATCCGCCGGGTATACGTCACAAATTCAGCCTGTGTATTTTGTGCTCGCAAAACTCGTGAAATGATATCGCTGAAAAGTCTGTTCGTATTAATGCCAGAAATATTTAAAGAGTTTGAATGGTAAAAGAAGTCGGGAATACTTAACTCAATCGAGTCGAATCGAATCAAGTCAATGTAATTTAGTTTTTTAACAGTAACATTGTGATATTTAGTAGTGAATGAATGTGAACCCACAAAAACATGATTCTACAATTGAGAGCTCCATTATTACATTCTGTCACACGCGCCGTTCATAAGATCATAAGAAAGAGAGAGAGAGGTTACTACGTATTTATCGGCTGGTGAGTTAATTTTGCGTCCGCAAATATAGGCCTGCCACTGAAAACTCCATTGTTACCTCTCTTTCTGTTACAAACGACGATTATGAGATCGAGAGAGAGGTGATATGTTTCAACACGATCATAGGTTAATCCAAGTGAGATACCATAGTTTTTTTAGCCGAAAAAAAAATTAATGAAAACTTCATGGCAGATACGTCATGGATATGGACTGACACCATCATTGGTCATGCGTCGACCATCGACAACTATTACTAAAATTTATGCAAAATGACGCTAGTAATTTTATTATGTAAAAGATTCAATATAACCTTTTTTTACATTAGCTCCACACGGGAGGCCATGATGAAAATAATTCCTCTCAGGGCCTCTTTGGGGGTGCTGTGTGGATGGTATTTTTAGTTCGGGAAAGGAAAAAGGTAAGAGGGGTGGGGAGTAATCTAGCGGTCAGTGAGTCCAGAAGTAACCCACTGCGGTGCAAGATCCTCTTGGAGAGGTCAAAAGGTCTCCCTTAAACAGTTTCTCCCAAACCGGTCCGCCACGCAGTCGGTGTTCAGACGCATCCGCTGCCATATAAACAGACCTTATACACCTCATCCCATGAACCCGGGCATCCCACTAAGTCACCAAACGTAGTGAACCACTTTGAGTGACCTATGGCAGAGTCCCGGGGCAGCGGTACCCATACCCGCCTTTCAAATTGTGAAACCTACATAACTACTTAAGACCCCTCATATCTAATTTATACCGATTTATAACAAGTTTCTCGTCTCTTTAAGTATTTAAGTTATAAAATAATTTACGTAATTAAAAATTAAAATGCTAAAATTAAAAAAAATTTCAAATGCAGTCAGATTCCTTTTATGGCCATTGAGTTTTATTTAAAAATATTTCTTATAATCTGTGTCCAGCGATTTCGAATAATTACCAATATTTGTTTTACTGGAAAATCCAAAGCTGTAATTCCATACCTAATAATAGATTCAGCTAATGAAAATCAAATTATTCGAAGAGTACATATTGGAACATAGAATTTTAATTTATATAATCTACTGACAATTGATCTCAGTCACACACTTTATTGAAATAGAAATAAACAGTCAATAATAACAACTAAATAAACATATTAATTAACCGGTTCAATATTTTAACATCTACACAATGCAGAGATACCAACATGTAAGCAATCTGAAGTGTGTGTTTCTATTTCAGGTGTAAAAGTATGTGCCTCGGCATTGGGTTATCTAATGTGCATCAATTTAGTTTTTTTGCATTAGATTAGATCAGATTCGTGAGACCATTTCAAAAGCGTAATCTTTTTGTAAGAGGTCAATACATAATTGCAAATCACTTCGACAAATCACCAATGCAGTATTATCCGCATACACGAAGTAAAATGTACTTAAAAAAGGATATAGGAAATGAGGAACGCCTGATGAGATATTTATTTTTTGCTTAAAGGTGCTGCCACACGCAAAGCTCACATCAACAGATAATATAAAGCACAATAGCGCTCGCCATACAATCCCATACAGACCCGACACACGTAAAAAGATAACGCGCTATAAGTGTGGTTCTGAACTTCGCTAACCGAATTTATTTTACGTAACCGCTCCCGACGCGATATTTGAAAAGATATGCGTCCCCCTCTCCGCCGTAAAAAGGAGAGGGGGTCATTTTAATTGCGGAGCTACCGACTAAGTTCCGTGTTCCCTTTGACAGCCATGACATAAGCAGCCTAATAATGCTTTTCTTATTTATTATGTTAGCTCATATCGTCATGTGTGCTAGTAAATTTAGAAACATAAAAAAAACTTTATTTGGCAAACATACTTAACATATATTTAAAATATAAATATAATCAATATTTGAATTTGAAGTAAACAAATTTTCGCCCTATCAAAATTAATCATATTTTTAACTCAGTATGTTTATATGGTAATATCATTCGGTTTTTTGATAAAGTTGGACGGCCTGATACCTACATAGAGAAGCTTCTAGTTTGTTCGTTTGTTGATTGTTTTCCTGGTAAATATGGTTTGCTCTCGTCAACTCTCGTGCTCTCTTCTCGTTCCCTGCCCTGGTGTTGGTCCTTGCCGCCTTTGCCTTCGACATTTTTGGAAATCGACTTGAGCTTATTTTACAATAATTTATTATAAATATGTCGCTTTCGTCGATCGGCGTGCGAACTGCGAATTTCCTGATTCGACGGAGAGGTTATGTCAGGTTATGTGAAAATGCGCTATTTACGCGCAGATTGTTTAAAATCTAAAAAGTTAATAAATAGCATTTATAATTATATAGTTGGCGGCATCATCATCTGAGGATGAGCTGTCCAACAGATCCAGCAATAGGCGACAAGTATCATCCATTTCGAAAACGTGCTCAAGCTGTCAGTAAGTAAAGTTGTCACTTTGACAGATGAAATTATGTTCCTCGGCCGCTCTCGAATTCAACTGACCCCCTCTCCTACCATAGGAAGAAATATTTGATAGCGTCGTGTGTCGGTAGAAAAGATGATGCGCTGTACATTAACTTTTGATGTGAGCTTTGCGTCTGGCAGCAGCTTTTGATGTTCAATAGCTTTATTTTCATGCACCGTGCTTGTTAGTTACAATATGGGTCCAGAGTTGTTCTCAGTTACATATGGGCCCAGAGTTCTTCTTAGTTACATGTAGGTACCTACCGTTACCTATTATCATAGTAAATAATATATATTTTGTACCGATTATAGTAAATAATATATATTTTGTACCGTGGTTTAAAACATGTATTATGTTATTTGGTTTTAAATTTAACTCTTTTAAAGAATTAAATAAATTCTCGGTAAAAATGTCTTTAGTGAAGTTAGATTACATTGGTTTAAAGTCGTTATAATCTGCCCATTCATAGATGGCGTTATTTTTTTTTAATGAAAACACACTTTTTGCAAGTTATGTGCCAGAATGGTACAAAGTGAAGACTCAAGACTCGCAAAATATTTTTTTTAGGAGGGCCCCAAACTCAGACGAGAAAATGTTCAATTTTATAGCTAAATAAAACACGAAAGTTATGAACATCTCCGACATCATTTCTATACAGGGCTGTGAACATCTTTTAAGATTTACCGACCAAAGCAAAAAGGATTAAAATGATGAAACATCTAGTTTTATGTACGAAGGTAATAAACATGGAGGATGTGTGGACAATGATTAAACCACGAGACTAAAACCACTGACTCCGATTATACAGAAAAGAAATGCGTCAATTTGAACCATACATCAAGACACCTGCTTGTTTACTAATCCAGTATTGGTGCAGTAGTTATCCTTCATCCAACAATCCGTTTTAAATAAAAACCTTCAGGGAAAAGAATAGATTATTACGAAAATTTGTGATAAAATCATTCAAATGCAAGATACTTCTTTCGAAAAAGCAGTTAAAATGAAGATTTAATGCACTTTCCGACACTTTTATTTCAAGTTGGATGTTTTGGGGGTCAAGGCGTAAATCTTATTTTTATCATTTATAATCTCATATATAATTGCAACTCTGGCTTTCATACAAATAGATGGCAACACTAGCACAAATGATGCTTGTTGAGATTATAGTTCGACTGTAATAAATAACTGGTATTTATGGTTCAAATTTTTGATAAAGTTTTAATTTTCCCAGATTGGAGTTACCGTCAGTTTTCACTTTTTTTTAAAAAATATTTTAAGATGATACAAAAGACAGCATTTTGTTAGTTGACCTCAAATGTAGAATTTTTTTATGAATATTTCTTGCAACCTACGGTTGACATATTTAAAAAATTTCCTAAAAACTGGAACATAACATTCCGAATGGTAAAATTCGGCAATATTTTTGATGCTTTCACCTATAACTAACAAAAAAATCACATGGAAATTATAATTCATTGCACAAATTCCGTCTGCCTCAAAAAACCCCATTTGAGCATGTCACAGTCCCACTAACTCCAAGAAATTGAGACTAACGTAAAAATGTGCATAAAGGGGGAATATGGAGATTTTTTAAGCATTGAAGGGACCATAACACAAAAAGGATAAGAAACAATTTTAAATAAACCCACGTTTCTGTAAATATTGAAGTTTGTTATTATGCGGCCCACATAAAGTATGACCTTGTTTATTTAGCCCGTGAGAGCCTTTCAGTTTAAAATGCTTGGGAGAGACTAGAGGTAACTCCCGTGGAGCCGCCGTTGTTCGGGACTCAAATATATAATAATTATATAAGATAACAGGAACATTAATATGTTAATACGCTTATAATCAACCCCCCGTTAGGGAGGGCTCTGATTTCTGGAAAAGGTCGTCATCTAAAATATGTTAATCATAGCGGATATTGATAATAACACGAGAGAACTAGCTTAAACATTCGCACTGAACAAATTTAATATTATCTACAAATAGCTGCGAACGGAAGAAGAAGCGGAAACAAAAAATAGATCGTGCCAAGGTAAGGGAAAATACTTACGACATTTTTTATTTCCCTTTTCTAAATGATCAATTGATTTCACAAAGCCTGTTTTTCCTGTTTCCAATCTTAGACAACAAAATAAAATATGAATACACTTGAACATAAATTTATTTTACTTTTTTTTTTTTTTTTTTTATATTTACTCCACACAGGAGGCCCTGAAGAAAATAATTTCCCTCGGGGCCTATGTCATCTTTGGGGATGCTGTGTGGAGGGTCTTTTTTTGGAGAGGAAGGAGTGAACATGGGTCTTGAAGAGTCCCATGTTGTAGGAGGGAGGAAACACAGAGGCCGGCAGTTCGTTCCACAGCCGAGCTGTTGAACTTAAGAACGAATCGTAGAAGCGACCCGTTCTCATGTGACAAGTGTCAACTGTGTACAAATGTTGGGCGCGCGTTTGGCGTGTATCCCGACTACGCACCGGTGCTGAAGGGATCAATGACGCTAGTTCCTCAGAGCATCTTCCATTGTAATACCGATAGAACAAGGACAGCATACCTACCTGACGCCTGTGCTCTAAAGATTGCAGTCCGTTTGTTAAGATTGGGGAATCTATCAAACGGACCGCCCGTTTCTGCACAGAGTCAAGGGTTTTTTTCAAGTATTTTGGGGCTCCAGACCAGAGATGGCTGCCAAATTCGACAGTAGGGCGCACTTGCGATTTGTACAGGGTGAGCAGTTGTGTACTATTAAAGTATCTGCGGGCCCTGTACAGTACGCCCAGCTTCTGAGAGGCCAACTTTACTCTGGCTTCGATGGAGCCCCCGTACCTGAGCTGGTCACTTATAGTTACACCAAGCATATCAATGGAAGGCCTGTTCGGAAGATTGCTTCCGTTGAAGGAGACTAGATTATCATTTGGATCCCTTTTAGACGTAATCAGACAGGATTGGGTCTTTGAAACATTAAATTCGACGAGATTATTTTTACCCCAGGAGGAAATACTCTCGAGATAACCGTCCATTCTCTGCTTCAAAGCCCTCCGAGCCGTTGGAGTTTGTGTGCCCTTTGGGGGCTTGTCAAACAAAAAGCTATCATGAACTGTACTGTCATCCGCGTAACAATGAATCGGTGCACATGTCAAAAGGTCATTGATGTGCAACAAAAACAAAGTCGGAGACAGAACCGATCCCTGTGGGACGCCAGCATTTATGGAGTGCGAGGAAGAGGTGAAACCGTCAGCAACCGCCTGAATCGACCTATCCCTTAAAAAGTCAGCAATCCACGTACACAGGGATGCGGGAAGTCCGTAAGAATGCAATTTGTTGACAAGTCCTCGGTGCCAGACCCGGTCAAAGGCCTTGGATATGTCTAGTGCGACCGTTTGGGTCTCACCGTGACGTTCCAGGCACCGCCCCCAAACATGCGTCACATACGCGAGAAGATCACCGCACGAGCGGTTCCGCCGGAATCCGTATTGACGGTCGTTGATAATTTTGTTCTTCTCGAGGTATGTGAGCAGTTTGTCGTTGATCACACGTTCCATCAATTTGGACAGAACTGATGTGATCGCTATGGGGCGGTAGTTGGCCGGGTTGGAGCGGTCACCTTTCTTGGGAATAGGGTGAATTACCGCTTTTTTCCAACCAGAGGGCACAGTGCCACACTTCAGGGACATTTTGAAGAGCTTTGTCAAAACTGGAACTATTTCCGCAGCACACCTCTGCAATACCAGGGCAGGTATTCCATCAGGTCCACTAGCTTTGTTAACATCGAGCCCCCGTATGACGTGGAGTACATCCCGATGCCGGATCCTCAGCTTTTTCATATAGAAGCCGCAGTGAGGAACCGACGGCGGAACAGCACCCCCGTCGTCGAGGGTCGAGTTTTCCGCAAACATTTTCCCTAATAAGTTAGCCTTTTCGGTGGCGGTGTTTGCTAGTGAGCCGTCAGGTCTGGTAAGAGGTGGCAAACTGGGTTTGCGAAAATTTCGACCTATTGAGCCCGCAAGCGACCAGAATGCTCTGCTGCCATGCGGGCAGGCAGCCAGCTTTTTGCTGATCTGCAGGTCGTGTTCGAATTTTGACCTATTGATGATTCTCTTGCATTCCTTTGCCGATTTGTTGTATGCTGATCTGCTTTCGGGCGTTCGAGATGTGTTGTAGGCTCGGTAAGCCGCGTTTTTTCGTCGGACTGCTTCGGAGCATTGTCGACTGAACCACGGCTTTGAGCCCACACCAGTTTCTTTAGTAGTCGATTGTATGAAGCCATCCATCGCCGATTTGATGACTTCACCAATCTCCTGGGCACATCTTGAAGGGTCCGAAGTCCGAAAACAAACAGCTGACCACGGAAAAGCGTTGAAATGGGCCCGCATACCGAACCAATCTGCTGACCTATAGTGCCACACTTTTCTCCTCAGCCTCTCATTGGTTGGTCTGAGGCTAATGGGGATTGATGTCGTCACTAGGCAGTGGTCAGATGATCCCAGAGGCGCTGTGACGTCAATCTTATAACCGTGTGGCACAGTAGTTAAGAATAGGTCTAACAGATTGGAGCGGTGAGTCTGGACATCAGGAACCCTTGTAGGCTCCTGAACCAATTGCTCTAATCCGTAGCAAATGGCAAAGGATTCCGCCTGTCGGCCAGCTGAGTCCGTTGGTCCTGAGAACTTCAACCATGGTTTGTTATGAACGTTGAAGTCCCCCAGAACAACAAACTCGGCCGAAGGGTAGCGGGGCAAGAGATCATCAATAGTATCGCTCAAATGTTTGAAGAGCTCGGAAGTGTCTGATTCGCTATGGTTCGGTGAGCGGTATAGACACGCGTAGAATCTTGCCGTACTGGCAAGATTGACGCGCACCCACATTATGTCGAATCTGGAGTTTTCCAGACTCAATAGTCGCACACAGTTGACGTCAGCTCGACTATAGAGGCAGACTCCTCCTTTCAGTCGGAATTTGCTTGCGAGGGTAAAGCCCGGGCAGTCCAGATAGGAGGAGTCTGGCGGCTCGGCTATCTGAGTTTCGGATAGGAAAAGAAGGTTGGGACGTTGGGACAAAAGATGGTGATGGACGGAATTTAAATTTGTGTGCAGGCCGCGAATGTTGGCAAAATTTACCAACAGTTTTGGCCCGCACCGGGGACGCCTGCTACTCGCCGCTGTAACGATGTTAAAATTGTTGTGTTGTATGTTCATTAATTTCATTTTTTTTTTTTATAAGGGTAGGAGGTGAAAGGAAAGGTCTGGAAAGGAAAGGTATGAGGGGTGGGTAGGAATCTGGGATTTAGGCTGTCCAGGAGTGATGGGCGTTTGGTTCCAGCCCACCCACTGCGGTGCTAGGCGATAGGCTGGGAGAGTCCGGCTGGAGAGGGCATCCAATGCGCCCCAAACGCTGCTGCTGGGTCCCCTCCGGTCACGAACCGGCACAACAGCAGTGGCGGGGTTTTTTCACTCGCTGATGGGGCAGCCCACCCTTAGTCGTGAGCCTGAGGGTCGGGCCCCTGTACTATCGAGCGGCCCGGACAGCGGTAACCGGTTGTAAAGGGTCTCCCTCAACCAGCATCTCCCAACCGGCCCGCCACGCAGAAGGTGGGCCGACGCACCCGCCACCAAGGCCTGGGCAGACCTTAACCCATTACTGCCTCGTATTGGATACAAATTGCAATCCTTCAGGAAGTAATCGAGGACATTTTTATTTCTTGGAAGTTAATGCAAAGAATTTATTTTTATGTTACACGTTTTCCAATAATTTTTAAAAAACTTACTAGTGTTTGAAGTTTTTAAAGAACGGTCGGACAGTACCGGACAGTTTCAGCCGCAACCAGGACAGGCAACATAAAAAACTTACTTCTGATTCTCCTCCCTCTTGCACAAATACATCTCACCGCAAGTTTTTAAAGAACGGTCGGGCAGTACCGGACAGTTTCGGCCGCAACCAGTACAGGCAACATAAAAACGTACTTCTGATTCCCCTCTCTTTTGCACAAATACATCTCACCGTAAGTTTTTAAAAAACGGTCGGGCAGTACCGGACAGTTTCGGTCGCAACCAGGACAGGCAACATAAAAAACTTACTTCTGATTCTCCTCCCTCTTGCACAAATACATCTCACCGCAAGTTTTTAAAGAACGGTCGGGCAGTACCGGACAGTTTCGGCCGCAACCAGTACAGGCAACATAAAAACGTACTTCTGATTCCCCTCTCTTTTGCACAAATACATCTCACCGTAAGTTTTTAAAAAACGGTCGGGCAGTACCGGACAGTTTCGGTCGCAACCAGGACAGGCAACATAAAAAACTTACTTCTGATTCTCCTCCCTCTTGCACAAATACATCTCACCGCAAGTTTTTAAAGAACGGTCGGGCAGTACCGGACAGTTTCGGCCGCAACCAGTACAGGCAACATAACAACATAAAAACGTACTTCTGATTCCCCTCTCTTTTGCACAAATACATCTCACCGTAAGTTTTTAAAAAACGGTCGGGCAGTACCGGACAGTTTCGGTCGCAATCAGGACAGGCAACATAAAAAACTTACTTCTAACTAAACTCAACTAAAAAAACTAACCGAGCGAGTCTTTCTGGAGCTCATTGGAGTCTTGGAAACTATCCGTTCTCATGTGACATATGACAACCTTGTACAAATATTGCACCGGTGATCGGTGTCGGAGGAATTAATGGCGCTCTTTCCTCGGAGCATCTTCCACTGAAATACTGGTTGGATCTTCCAGAATGCGACTTTTACATATTGCTCAATAAAATTTAGCCTTCAGGCCAGTTCCCACAGTTCATATTTTCAAAGTTAGTGTAGTTTCCCACATTTGCAGATTCGACCCTACAATAAAACAATTCATTGGCCTGGTATTTTTATAAAAATATTGTCTTGTTTGTGTATCATTTATAATTTAAGAATTCGTGACATTTTACTTCAAGCGGCGGCAGCTTTCAAATAGAGCTGTTTTTTTTTTTTTTTTTTTTATTTATTTATTATTTTTTTTTTTTTTATTAAGGAGAAAAAACAGATACAGATATCAATTGACAAAAATATATAAGAAACATCAACTAGAGAATTCACCTGCATCCAAACTATTTCTCACGAATTAACTTAAACAGCAGAAAACATTTACAAATATTTTCACTTATAAATAGGGGAAAAATATATACATAAGAATATTATTTTACAAATAGAGATATGAAAGAAATGCGCAATATCCTTTTAAGAATTTACAAATTATTTTTGAAAAAATTTAGAGGGTAAAACAAAAAAATATATATATACATATATATATAAATAGATGTTAAACAGAAAGTAAAAAATATATAAATATATTTAAACGAAGTATGTCTTAGTTGTTTACTTTGAACTTTGTAGGAAAACAGTCTTCATTTTTCTACTAAAAGTAGTGCGTGTATCAAAAAATAAGTCAGAGTCCTTGAGGTTTCGATTCTGATTAAGTGATTCGCACATTCTTCTGATTGGATCCCTGACACCAGCATTTGTACGCGTCCTGCTAATGTGGAATAAGTCGTTAAGCCTTGTTACTCTGGGTGGTACTTTGAAGTTTATCAATTTCAGTAAGTCGGGACAGTCAATAACGTTGTTACAGATTTTATACAGAGTCATGAGATCAAGGTATGTTCGCCGGTTAGATAGAGTGGAGACGTTATAACTCGAGAGCATATTTATGTACCCACGTTTAGGTGCGCTCATTCTGTAATTGAGGCATCGCAGAAATTTCTTTTGAATATTTTCAATATTTTCTTTATAGATATCGTAAAGTGGATTCCATATGGAGGTGCAGTATTCAAGTTGAGAACGGACCAGAGTGTGGTAAAGAAGAAGATATGTTTCAGGTTTTCGAAATTCACGGCTGTTTCTGATGACAAATCCTAGCATGCTGTAAGCTTTATTCACAATATTATCTATGTGCGCATCGAAGTGGAGTTTGGAATCAAAAAGTACGCCTAGATCTCTTATACAATAAACGCGCTCGAGTAAATAATTACCAATACAATAATTGTGTTTGATAGCGTTGTGATTTTTAGTAAAACTTATTTGTTTACATTTATTGTAACTTATAATGTAAATTTTGTTTTCATTGCAAAACGTTTCGAACCTTACTAAGTCGCTTTGTATGAGAAGACAATCGTTTTAATTTCGAACAATGGCAAATATTTTTATGTCGTCAGCGTACAAAAGATATAAACAATGCATGAAACATTTAGTAACAGTGTTAATAAAAATAATAAACAACAGCGGACCCAGGATTGACCCCTGTGGCACGCCAGAAGTAACTGGTTCCCATGTAGAAGTCTATCCTCGTAATGATACGGCTTGTTGTCTTTTTGTTAAATATGAGATAAACCAACGAAATAAATTTTCTCTAATTCCGTTGTAAATAATTTTTTTAATAAGAATAAGGTGGTCAACCTTGTCGAAAGCTTTTTTGAAATCGCAATATATTGCATCTACCTGGTGGCCTCGATCCATGCTAGTAAATAAGAAATTTGAGTAAATAAGTAAATTACTCGTGGTAGATTTGCCTTTTACAAACCCGTGTTGTTGTTTAGTAATTTTGGCAGCAAGCTGGGGATATATATTGTCATGGACAAGTCTTTCCAATAGTTTAGGGATCGCCGAGAGAATGGATATTGGCCTATAGTTTTCCACTTTTTGACGCGAGTCACCCTTGTGGACCGGTATAATATAGGCCAACTTCCACCTATCAGGGAAAACCCCATAAAACCCCATAAAAACCCCAGGGAAAACCCCATGTTCGCTCTCTATTTTATGATCACCCTAGTTAAACCATTATGCCTAAAAATATTTTCCAATATCTTTCCCACCCCTGTCCCATAGTAATAAGAACCCCAAATAAAGTTTCATCTCCCTTAAAATAATCCTTTTAAAATATTTGTATTGTTTAAGTCACGTCTGTATTATTTAGGATAGTTAAGTGCATTATCTTTTATGTTAAAAATGTTGTTTGCCAACGAGCGGGTGGAACATCTTTATTTTTGTAATATGTCCTTCAGAATATAGTTTAAATACAGATACCTCCCAGAAAAAGGATAGTATTCATATAACTGGTAGGTACAGGCGTACCTACGCAGAAGTTAGTGTTGAAATAACTCGTAGGTACATGCGTACCTACGCAGTCAGTCGTGAGATAATTACTAGGTTTATGTAAACCTAGAGAAAACCATGAAGAATAAAGGAAACTAGACCTTTATTTCTTTCAGTTTAAGTTTGAGCAAAGGAAAATAAGATCCTCTGCAATTATATTGTGAATTATTAAATTTATAAGTCAAGAAGAAGAAGTGTTTTCCTGCATTCCATCTGACGGCGTGTTCTCGTACCACGATAGCAGAAACATATGGTCCTTCGAGCCGCATCGGGAACAGCAGCATCACGGAAGCGGGACAACACTCAAAGACGTCATCTGTCTGCGGCAGCAAGGCGGGAACCATCAGCAGCTGGATGGAGGCTCAAATAAAAGCTTCAGCAACCAAGGTGCACATCACGAGACAAAAGGCTCGCCTACTTACGGAGATGGCTGAAGAAAAGATGGCCGCGGAAGCAAAGGCTTCCGAAGTAAAGATAGCTGCTTCCGAAGCAAAGATGGCTGCAGCAATGTCAGTCTTGGAAGCAGAGGAGCAACATGCGGCGCTCGTTTTAGAAGCTGCATCAAGGACTTTGCAACGGATTCTCGAGGATAGAGTCAATGACTGGGTGGACCAGTCACATCACAGTTCATCATCAGAACTTGGAAATCACGATGAACAGCCTGTTCGAGTTCAAATGGAGCAGCAACAGGAACTGCTACATGATGGGCGGTTATCACTACAACCGCCCACAAGAACTGCACAGCAACAGCCCTTGGCAGGGCAGACTCTCCCGTCGCAAATGGAGCCTCAGGTAGAGCAGGCTCATCCGCTGCAATTGGAACAGCGGTTGGAGCAGCACAAGAGTGGGCGGTACGCATTACTCCCACTAAAAGGATCCCCAGAGCAGCAGCCCTTGGCAGGGCAGACTCTCCCATCGCAATTGGAGCCTCGGGCAGAGCAGACTCTTCCGCTGCACTTGGGACAGCGGTTGGAGCAGCAGCAGCAGGGCGGGCGGTACAAGCTACTCCCACCCAGAGGAACATCGCATCAGCAGCCCTCGGTAGGGCAATCTCTTCAGCTGCAGTCGACGCAGCATCAGCAGCCAAGCAGTAGCTACTGGGGGCTGCCTACATCAGAGCAGCCATTCAACTTAGCAGAGCAACGCGACGGGCAACAGTGGCCAGAGGCGCAGGGCCGATTCCAGGGACCAACACCTGCTATAACTGAAGACCGTCTCGCGGAATCAATTGGTAAGGCAATGTCTTTATATAATACCAGGCCCAAAGTTAATGATCTTTCCACATTTAACGGCAATCCAATTGAATGGATTGCGTTCAAATCAATATACCATCATACCACAGACTTCTTAAAAGTATCTGACAGCGAAAATTTATATAGATTACAAAAAACGTTAAAAGGAGAGGGTGACGCGGGTTCTTCCCTTCTATTATCTCCTTGCAATGTCAAGGAAATAATAAATACGTTAGAAAATATTTTTGGAAACACGGATCACATCATACAAAAAACTATTTGTGAGATCCGAAATTTAAGTAAATTAGATGAGAATACCAGTTCAGACGCCATAATTCGATTTTCTTGTAAAGTAAAAAATTTAATTTCTATGTTAAAATCATTTAAAAATATCGGACATTTGCACAATCCAGATTTATTATCGACATTAATCGGTAAACTACACGTTGTGGCTTACAGACGAGGATAGGCGGAACACAACACAGCCAATACTCTGCTATTTATCACTTTGGCTGGAAGAAATCGTTATTAATTCACGTGACTCAGGAATAAGTTTTAATTCTAAAATCAGTAACGAAACTTAATTCGCTTCCAATAACCATTTCAAGCAGTATATTAATAATTATCATCCACGGCAAGCTAATCAACTTCAAAATAAACAACATTTTAATAGGCTTTATGCATCCAAAAATAATCATTTCGAACGTCCGTACGATACGTCAAAAAAATTCCCTTATCACACCACTAATAATGAAAAACCACCGTGCTGTGTTTGCAAAGGAGCACACCAGATTTGGCAATGTGAGAAATTTAATAATGTCCCAATAACGTAAAGGGGAAATCGCTAAATATAATAATGTTTGTTACAAGTGCTTAGGGTACTAACATTCCCGTTTTAATTGTAAAGTAAATTTAAAATCACCAAACGAAAAATTTCATAATTTATTGGTTAATCACAATCTGGTGGAAACCGATGAAGTTGTCACAAACACGTGGGAAAGTAATCAAGTACTTTTAAAAATTATTCCGATTACGGTATACGGGCCACTCGGAAGCCGAGATATTCATGCGCTATTAGACGATGGGTCAACCGTCACATTGTTAGACCAAGAAGTAGCCAAACAAATCGGTTTGTCTGGACCAGTTAGTGACCTCTCATTGCATGGAGTCAATGAAATGACCTCCAAAAACGCGGGTTGTATGTCAATAAATGTTTTTTTTATTTTTTATAGTGCATATCTCACAAGAGTCCCAACTGCTCCCGTCTGGAGCCAGTGAGACTATGGCATCCCCAATTGGGGGATGTTGTGAGGCTGAAGGTAAGTGGGGAAGGGAAAGAGGAAGGTGGGCAAGTACCTGGCTATTCAGATCTAGTCACTAAACACGGCTAAAGCCATTTGGAGCAACGTTTCGATTCTGAATGGTGGTCTTACACCAGGGCGATACTGGTAGTATCTTCCACTCTGGAACGTGCCGCAAATATACTATATATTATTTTTAATTAATTAATTGTGAAATAACATAAATTAATTAAATAAAATTTATTTGCGCACGCCGGGTTCGAACCCGCGACCTTCGGAATGGCAGTCCAATGCGTTACCACTGGACTATGCCGGCCGTCAAAATGTAACAATAAATGGTAAAAGCGAAGTAGAATCGTACATAGCTAGTGCTCGAACCGTTCGGGATTTAAAGATACCAGCTCAAATGGCGCTATCTAATTCGTACATTTCGAGTAATAAACACTTAAAGAACGCTCCTCACTTTGAAAGGAATGTAAAACCCCAAATGTTAATTGGGCAAAACAACTGGGAATTAATTATTTCCAGAAAAATAGTTCAGGGAGATAAAAATAAGGTATCATTATCTTATACAAAGCTTGGTTGGGTCGCGCTCGGCCATATTTCAAAGAAAACGGGAAATAGTATAGAATTCAATTTTCATGTTCAGGAAAACGAAAATAGCGAATTGCATGAAATTATCAAAGAGAGTTTTAAAATAGACGAGATGGGAGTAGTGAGTCCGAAAATATGCAAAGATGATAAACGTGCATATTCCCTGTTAGAAAGTACCACAAAACGCGCTAGTCAGGGGTGTCATTGGGAGACGGGTTTGCTGTGGAAGGAAGAAGAGAGATATTTTTCTGATAGTCTTCAGATTGCGGAAAATAGATTAAAAACTTTAAAAAAGAGAATGGATAAAGACCCTGAATTTGCGGAAGCCTACTGCAACAAAATACAACATAATTTAGATAAAGGATATGCAAAAAAATTCAATGTCAGTGGTAGGTATCCGGATAGCTCGGATAAATTTTATTTACCACATTAATCCACCCAAATAAGCCAGGAAAGCTTCGGGTTGTATTTGATGCGGCGGCAAAATCAAAGGGAATTTCTTTGAATGATAGGCTTTTAACCGAGCCCAATCTATATAATTCTCTGCTAGGAATGCTTTTTAAATTTAGGCAAAATAAAATTGCATTCACCGCCGATATTCAAGAAATGTTTTTACAAATTAAAATTATTCATGAAGATACACCGTTTCAGTTGTATTTATGGAGAGGAAAAGATCGTCAGGTAGCCCCGTCTGTATACGTTATGAATTCAATGATTTTTGGCGCAAAATCATCACCTTGTTCGGCGCAATTCGTAAAAAATAAAAAGGTGGATCAATCTCAGTATCCCCAGACCGTCGAAGCAATAAAAACAAAACCCTACATGGACGACTATTTAGATAGTGTAAATTCAGTAGAAAGTGCGAAGAAATTAATACAAGATATTACATACATACATGCTCAAGGCGGGTTTAAGGGGGGAGATGGATGCAAAATTACCTACTACAACCATTTAGTTATAAGATACACATTTTTTACGGAATTTCTAGCTTAAAGATATTACCTACTACACAATTTTTAGTCATAAGATTTACATATTTCACGGAATTTCTAGTTTTAAGAGTAGCATAAATATTTGTATTTTAGATATTTTAATAAATTTAACTGGTAATTTTTGTAGACAAGCAGTAGGTACCTAATAAAGATAACAGTCGCATTCTTTGCCTATTTTGTGAAGTATCTTCATGGGAAGAGGTATGGATCTTCCAGAATGCGACTTTTACATATTGCTCAATAAAATTTAGCCTTCAGGCCAGTTCCCACAGTTCGTATTTTCAAAGTTAGTGTAGTTTCCCACATTCGCAGATTCGACCCTACAATAAAACAATTCATTGGCCTGGTATTTTTATAAAAATATTGTCTTGTTTGTGTATCATTTATGATTAAAAATTCGTGACATTTTACTTCAAGCGACGGCAGCTTTCAAATAGAGCTGTTCGCTCTCTATTTTATGATCACCCTAGTTAAACCATTATGCCTAAAAATATTTTCCAATATCTTTCCCACCCCTGTCCCATAGTAATAAAAGCCCTAAATAAAGTTTCATCTCCCTTAAAATAATCCCTTCAAAATATTTGTATTGTTTAAGTCACGTCTGTATTATTTAGGATAGTTAAGTGCATTATATTTTATGTTAAAAATGTTGTTTGCCAACGAGCGGGTGGAACATCTTTATTTTTGTAATATGTCCTTCAAGAATTTAGTTTAAATACAGATACCTCCCAGAAAAAGGGCAGTATTGCTATAACTGGTAGGTACAGGCGTAATTAGGCAGGAGCTAGTGTTGAAATAACTGGTAAGTACATGCGTACCTATGCAGTCAGTCGTGAGATAATTACTAGGTTTATGTAAACCTAGGGAAAACTGAAGAATAAAGGAAACTAGACCTTCATTTCTTTCAGTTTAAGTTTGAGCAGAGGAAAATAAGATCCTCTGCAATTATATTGTGAATTAATAAATTTATATGTCAAGAAGAAGAAGTTTTTTCCTGCATTTCATCTGACGGCGTGTTCTCGTACCACGATAGCAGAAACATATGGTCCTTCGAGCCGGATCTGAACCAGCGGCCTATGGTAACAGCATTCTCACCTGACTTCTAATTTAATGTAATAAAGCTCTGAGTAAGGTTCAGAGTGAACCGAAACCGGTTTGGTGTTTTTTATGAATTCAAAATAGCAGTTATCAAGCGAAGGGTTTTAACAAGTGTTCCAAGTTGACACGAATACTCCTGGCTGGGGAGGTACATCCGTATTGTTTCGTACATGTGCCTATTCCTAACAAAACATTGCCCCCTAGTGTACCAAGTTGCACCCGGACATGAATACTCCTGGCTGGGGAGGTACATCCGTATTGTTTCGTACATAATAATAATAATAAAAATAATAATTGGATAATTTGTAGAGCGCCGTTTTTGTGAAAAATCACCTCAAGGGCCCATTCCTAACAAAACATTGCCCCCTGGTGTACCAAGTTGCACCGGGACATAAATACATTGAATACTCCTGGCTGGGGAGGTACATCCGTATTGTTTCGTACATGTGCCCATTCCTAACAAAACATTGCCCCCTAGTGTACCAAGTTGCACCCGAACATGAATACTCCTGGCTGGGGAGGTACATCCGTATTGTTTCGTACATGTGCCCATTCCTAACAAAACATTGCCCCCTAGTGTACCAAGTTGCACCCGAACATGAATACTCCTGGCTGGGGAGGTACATCCGTATTGTTTCGTACATGTGCCCATTCCTAACAAAACATTGCCCCCTATTGTACCAAGTTGCACCCGGACATGAATACTCCTGGCTGGGGAGGTACATCCGTATTGTTTCGTACATGTGCCTATTCCTAACAAAACATTGCCCCCTAGTGTACCAAGTTGCACCCGGACATGAATACTCCTGGCTGGGGAGGTACATCCGTATTGTTTCGTACATGTGCCCATTCCTAACAAAACATTGCCCCCTAGTGTACCAAGTTGCACCCGGAAATGAATACTCCTGGCTGGGGAGGTACATCCGTATTTTTTTTTTATTTTTTTTTTTTTATTAATATCAATAGCAAAATTTGTACATTATGTAGGTCTAAAGTATAATATAAGTATATTTTTTGTATTTTTTTTTCACAGTCCTCCTCACTAGGGTTTCCTGTTCTGAGGCGGCCTGTAGTTTTTCTTAAATTTTTGTATTTAGTTTTGAATTGTCTTTACATTGTTTCGTACATGTGCCCATTCCTAACAAAACATTGCCTCCTAGTGTACCAAGTTGCACCCGGACATGAATACTCCTGGCTGGGGAGGTACATCCGTATTGTTTCGTACATGTGCCCATTCCTAACAAAACATTGCCCCCTAGTGTACCAAGTTGCACCCGAACATGAATACTCCTGGCTGGGGAGGTACATCCGTATTGTTTCGTACATGTGCCCATTCCTAACAAAACATTGCCCCCTAGTGTACCAAGTTGCACCCGGACATGAATACTTCTGGCTGGGGAGGTACATCCGTATCGTTTCGTTTAGATTTATTGTTTCTAAAGGTTTATTGTTGTTTTATTAAAGTTAAATCTATAAAGTTTTTTATTTATTTCCACAGATTTTTAAAAAACACGAAAAACTACCTTTGACTGCTGCATTTGCCAACAATTCTTTAATTTTGACATTAGACCTTTTAGTATTGAGCAACATAAATATGCAGTGTATGAGACTCTTTAGTAAAATAATAAATGCTGCCTATTTGAACATTGATTAAATTATTGATAACAACCCGAACTTTTTAATTAAAACCATAATAATAATATAAGTCTATCCCATATATTTAGGTTCAAGAAACATAGCACGTTATCGTAAGCGATCGCTCAAAACGTTTTTGCAAACTTGGCATTATTTGCCAAAAATTGCTTGTTTCGCGCCGTTTGCGGTTGCTTCGTACATTTCCTTTTTTTGGTAATAGCTAGGGCTGCCACCTTTTAAAAACAGTAGACCCGGAGATTTTAGAATTATTTTTTTTTGTTAAAATAAAACGTTTTTAATATTAATTATTTAATTTAGGCAAAATATCATGGTTAATTACCATTCGTAATGTTTTTTAATACAAATGACCTAGCTAGTGCTAAGCTGACTTGGACCAGCTTATCACATGAAACCATATTTTTCATTTTGAAGGGATTGTTTAAGCATCTTTTCTTGCTCAGGTTTCTTCAAAAACTTCAAAAATTCTTGGCAATTCATATTGTAATTAATCTTCACAATTAACTCTGCCTTTACCATGTTCACTGACAAGCAGTTTCGCTCGTCTGTCCACAAATTTCCCATTAAAGAAAAGACGAGTTCAAAAAAAGCATTGCTTATAGGGATTGAAAAAAAAAATCAAATTATTTTTGGCAGTTCGGAGAAGGTTAAGGTGACTTTGGATAACTGAACCCATCGTTAATCAACAGGCAATGTAGAATCACTAGATTGTACGAACTGAAGAAATACTTAGTTTAATTTTCGAGTCTCGTCATAAAGTTTATCTTCGTCGACATTTTTCGAACCAAGTGATTCGACAGCTTCCACAGTATCTTCGTAACTTAGTGCACTTGTTAGATCGAATTTGGAAAAGATTTTGAATATAGAATTCTCAAAATCATAATATTTCTGTATGTATTCAAGAGTTTTCCTGTAAACCTCATTGGCTTCTTTTTTTACTTGATCTTGATCAGAAGGCCTCAAAAACTTTATGTTTCTCATAATTGGGTGCAACTCAGAAGCTGTCACGGAGTTTTTTTCTAGCAATACTATGGCTTCTTAAAATATAAATAATATTCCTGAAGTGTGATCTTTGTAGATAAACTTCAAGCGTCATTGGATTCGCCTTCGCCACACTCTTTTACGAATTCCCATATTATTTTATGGCATGCTGCTTTACCACGACTTTTAAAATACGCTGATACAACAGGCCACGACACTGTTAATCGGTCAACAGCTCTCCCCAAAGTTAACCATCCAGTTGGCCTATGTCGTAAAACTTTTATGTATTCAATTCCTCAAAAAAATTTTGTAATTCTCTCGTGAATTTTGCACTATTTGAAAATTTCGCATACACTTTCATAATCAAGTTTTCCACGTCGTATGTTAAAGCTTTCATGCCATTTCTTCAAGCGTTGTGAAGAACGTGACAATTACTATGTGCTTTAACGACTAGAATATTTCTCATTAATTTTTTGGTCCGCGCCGTGATGATCGTCTTTCGTTTCTCTGCCACTGCCCGGTCTGACCCGGAAATATCGATGAAACCCGTAGCCCGGACATGCACCATGCAAACCCGTAGACTCCGGGTCAAACCCGGAGAGGTGGCAGCCCTAGTCATAGCACTGCCATGGTACATTCCGGTTATGTGGGTAGACTCCTTCAAGTTTGGCCAGCGATCCCAAACGTTTAACAAATAATAAATAAAAATTATAACCAACTGGTTTGTAGCCAAGTGCTAACTAGCGTCAGGTTCGTAGCCGGGCATCACGTCTTAAATGACTTTAATGTTAAAAACATTCATCGGTTCGAGATCTTTCTACTCTTCTTGTGCGCAACGGATATAATTAGAAAAGAATGAAAATTTACTACTTATTATTATACTAGATAAAAAAAATATTTGCTAACCCAGAAAAAAATTCCACAGAACCGTTCCGGATGCAGAACAAAGACCGCATTAATTTCTGAAGGAAAGCTTTTCGCGATTCGGGTGCTTAGCAAGCGGTAAATATGGAAATTGCAATTACTTCACACAACTATCAAAAAATGCGCCACTGTTATTCCGTTTTGAAAATAAGACGAATTTACTGAAAAAATCTCTTTTCTTTTTATTTTTATAGATACAAAACATGAACTATCATTTTTTTTAGCTCAGGTTTTACTCATTCTTATTTTATTTTTATCAATAATAACTTTCTAACTTAAATACTAGTACATACTTTTAGACTTTTATAGTTAGATAGTATTAAAATAATTTTAAATTATTAATTAATTAAATTGTTTTAAGTTTTCGGGTCTCCCAAAATAGCACCAAATCTATGGATGTGGCGTGGGACGCCAACAGCCACCAAAAGTTTGTTTGTACGGGAGTCGAGAAGTTTTTTATTTTTAAGATTAAAGAAAACTTGGTAAAATATTAGCATATCGTCTCTAATGTTATTGTGCGAAAATAAACCTATAACAGCACCGGATAAACAATACCAGCATTACTACGAAAGAAATGGTGTGGCTGTGGACCTTGTAGTCCATTGATATATTACTCAAGTAGACTGGTTATGATGTCAGAACGTCTCAGAATCAGCAGATTCAGTCGTACCAACCAAGCAATGTGTTTTAATGTGATGGTGTTTGATTCGTTTTAAAATGACGATTTTTAAATTCAAAGTAATATTATAAAACTTATCTATTCAGAATCAGCGTTTATTGATCTATTTGGAAAACCCATTGTATATTTCACTGGAGTTCCTTGATGTCTTTACAGTAAATGTTTTTTAGGACATAAATGATATATTGAAATGGATTATTACTTCGCAACTATATATAAGACGTGGTCATGTAATCTAGATTTAAAATTTATTTACATTGCTTAATTTCTTACATTATATTCAACATAAACAACCGATTTGTGCAATATACAGGGTTATACAATATCTATTGCTTAATTTGTTACATTATATTCAACACAAACGACCGATTTGTGCAATATACAGTGTTATACAACATCTATTGCTTAATTTGTTACATTATATTCAACATAAACAACCGATTTGTGCACTATACAGTGTTATACAATATCTATTGCTTAATTTTTTACATTATATTCAACATGAACAACCGATTTGTGCACTATACAGTGTTATACAATATCTATTGCTTAATTTGTTACATTATATTCAACATAAACAACCGATTTGTGCAATATACAGTGTTACACAATATTTATTAGATCCTGTTGAAAGCTGGTGCTTGTGCTTAGGAAAGTAATACCCGTTAATATGAAGAACCCTGTAATGTGAACAAATAAAAAAAGAGAAATGGAAAAAATCTGAACAAAGGGATGACGGAATTACGGCGAAAGGAATGACGGCCTCCGTGGTTCAAATCCCGGAGTGCCTGAAAATTTTATTTGATTTATTTCACAAAATATGAATAGTCTCTTTATATAATACAAGGTATATTTGCGACTTTTTTCCTCTTACTAGCTAGGGCTTATGGCAATACCGATTCATGTGTCTAACTAACTAGTACTGCGGCTCATTTGGCCTTATTACTATTACCGCGTGATGGTTGTATTTACTTGCCTGATTTTACGTTATATTAGTGTGTTTTATGAGGAAAAATTCTTAACTGGATAAAAAAACCTCATACAAATGTCAAGGAAAAGAAAAACAATTAGTTCTGAACTTTTTACTCTATTTTGCCATTATGATTTACCGAGTGTAAAGTTTTCATTTTTTCATCTTTTTAAAAATTTTTTATTACAAGATAATTAATACATTACAAAATGATAACAAAGTAATAATTTATTATTCCCAGTGAGTTTATAAAACTCATTTCGGGAAAGACAACATTAGAAAGGACAATACAAATAAATAAAATACATTTAAATAAATAAACGCAGATGTTATTATGGAGTTCCAGAGAAAGATTGTGTTAGTCATTAATGAAACTGCTAAGGAAATAGCTTTTAAGAGCTTTTGTCAATGTTTTTTTTGTTCGTTGCCGGAAGTTTTAAATTACTAGGTAATGCGTTATATTGTTTATGTGCAATGTATTGTAAGGAGTTAATTCCAAATTTGGTCGTGTATGTAGATGACGATAAATGTATTTGATTTTGTGATCGTGTTTTGTGCTGGTGTATGTCAGAATTAAAAACTGGTTTAGTGTTGGTGTGTGAGGAGTGTTGAATTATTTGTAGAATAGCAGTTGTGATGTTATACTTTGGCAGGACTGTAAAAGGAAGTATTTGTGTCTGTGAGTATATATCTTTGACATGTGTATCCCATGGCAGAATATATATATTACGTACGGCTCAATTTTGAATTACTTGTATTTCGGAACTTTTTTTTTGGTAATGGTGCCCCAGATACTAACTAGATAACTCAGGTGGGAGTGGATCATAGCATAATGTGTTGCACGCAGTAAAGATGTGGGGAGCACACCTTGGAGTCGATAAAGTACACCGGTTATCGGGGAGATTTTGGATTTTACATTCTCAACATGAGAGTTCCACGAGAGGTTAGAGTCTATGAGTAACCCCAAATATTTCGTTACTTGAACATGTTGTAATCTTTTCATTTCCAAGAATGATATTCATACCCATGTTATCTTTTTTTTCCGAAAGTAAGGTAATGGGTTTTTTAAACATTGAGGCTTAATTTGTTTAATCGAAGCCATTTAGCCAGCTTTGCGAGATCTTTATTCATTAGAGCTTCAAGTTCCTTCAGATTTTTACAATGGTAGTAAATCACAGTATCATCAGCAAAAAGTTGAAGTTTTCCCGAGATGCCGCATTTAGGTATATTATTGATGTATAGTAAGAAAAGTAGAGGTTCAAGAATCCAGCCCTGTGGCACTCCACATGTGATTTTTCAAAAGCCGCTTAGGTTCCCTCCGTTATCGACAAGTCAAAATCTATCAGCTAGGTAACTTCGGAGCAAATTTAAAGATTTCCCGACTATTCCCAAATGTTCAATTTTCTGTAGAAGTATTTAATAATCTACCGTATCAAAGGCTTTTTTCATCTATAAATATAGCTACCACATATTCGCCCTGGTCTATGTACTGCTGAATGTTAGAAATGAAATCGAAGGTGGCACATTGGGTATTGGAGTTTTTCCGAAAGCCATATTGCTGTGGTGTTAGGATATCGTTGCTAGAGATGTATTTTATCAGTCTATTTTTGATAATTGACTCAAACACATTTGTAAATACCGATTAAATCGATATTGGACGATAGTTTGAAATACACTACTTGCAGTCTTCTTTAAAAATTGGTATAATTTTTGTTAGCTTTAACTGGTTTGGAAATATTCCCGAGCCTGTGGAGAAGTTGATAAATTGGGTTAGGTGCCCCGCTAGTTCTTCTTTACAGGTTTTAAGAATGCACGGTGTTACTCCATCGATTGCTGCCGCTGCATTCAGATCTATAAACAAAAAAGCGCCAGTCAATGTTAGACAAAACTCCTCTCATTACTTCTGGCTGCAACATCATCCCTAAAAATGGCATTAAACTCCTAGGTGTTCATCTAGATGAAGATCTCTCACTCAAATCCCAAATTAACAAAACAGTAAGCGCAGGTTTCTTTCACCTGCGTCAAATCAAATCTATAAAAAGAAATATTCCGGCTAACGCAACAAAGATGTTGGTAAACTCCTACGTTGTATCACGACTCGAATATTGCAATGGCATATACGCAAGTCTCCCTAAAATATACACTGACAGACTTCAGTCAGTTTTCATCGCTGCAGCAAGGCTGATAACTGGTGTTTCCAAATATTCCCACATCTCACAACATTTGCGGAACCTTCATTGGATTAAGTGCCCTGAGTGAATCCAATTCAAACTCTGCTGGATGGTTTTACAAGCCGTACATGATATGGCGCCACCCTACTTGTCGGAACTCTGCATTCCAAACGATGTTAATGTCAGGCAAGCAACGCTTCGATCAGCATCTTCAACAGCCATGGGTAGACTTTCAGTACCTATGCGCAATCACAATACCAATTTTGGAGACCGAGCTTTTGCAGTAGAAGGTCCAACAGCTTGGAACAAACTCCCTTCATATTTGCGAAAGATAGACAGCTCATCTGAGTTCAGAGCAAAACTAAAGACTGACCTTTTCAACTTGTCGTATCCAGAATGATGACCTTTTTTTTATTTTTTATTCATCAGTATTATTTCATTGCTTAGTTCAGAAGATTTTCCTACTTGACTTTTTTTTCACCGTTTATTACGAGTAAACATTTTTTTTTAAAATATTTTATAACTGACACCACGGGCAGAAATCATAACAATCGGTATTTGTAAATATAAATTAAATATGTATGTTAGTCGTAAATCTCATAAATATAAAATATACGAATAATAAAATTATCGACTTCATGACAAACGTAATGTGCCAGAAACCACTTCTGATTGATCTTACCGAAACTTGGCTAACTTCAAGCACCTTTTCGTCGGAGCTATTCGAAAACCTATACCACGTCTACAGGAAGGATAGAGGCAGTCGCGGAGGAGGGACTCTCCTAGCCCTCCGAGCTGACAGCCACTCACACGCGGAAAGAATGGACTGCATAGAAACCCAAGGTGAAGACTTGTGGGTGAAAGTATCGCATAGAAATGTCATCTTTTATATATGTGTTGTATATTTTCCTCCAAATACAACATCTGAACAGTATAAATTATTTTACGACAAAACTATAAGTGAAAGTGTAAAGTTACAATAAAAAAATATTATTATTTTCGGTGATTTTAACTTTCCCTCAGGGAAAAAACCCAATTGACGTTTTCGATTACTTTTGTTCTTTTTATAATTTAACACAATTCAACACTGTTTATAACATAAATGCACACATGTTAGACCTAGTATTAAGTAATGTAAATTCTAAAAATGCTGTTATCTGCCGCCATGACTCCCCATTAGTCAGAGAGGATATTCATCACCATTCACTTTCATTCACATTCGATTACACAACTCAATCACATATACAAACAGACACATTGCCTCCAGACATAAACATGGGTTGGATTTTCCACGAAAGCTCAGATAACACACTTAAGAATGCCTTAGAACAACATCACTGGAATCATTACGATTGCCTTGACCTAAATCTAGCTGTCGAAATGTTTTATGAACAGCTCAATAATATTTTCAACATTTGTTTTAAGAAAAGATCTACACGTATGCTCAAAGATGTTAGACAATATCCGAAATGGTTTAATGGGGAAATCATTCACCTCATACGAGAAAAAACTAAAATGCACTATCTTTGAAAAAAAACAAAATCCGAACATGCCTTAGCTAACTTTAAAACTTTGCGAAAATCAATCAAACGGTTAATTGGTCAGGCCTACACTGACTTTACACGTGAGGCCGAGAACAGTATAATAACAGACCCAACTCGATTTTGGTCTTACACTAACGATAAACGCCGCGGCTGTGACAAACTTAACCACATGGACTACAAAGACAGTAAATATGATGGATCGTCTGAGATCGCCGCAGGTTTCGCACACTATTTTCAATCAGTATTTAGCGACAATATCCCCAAACTTGACATATCCTCTATAGTTTCATCGTCATTTAACTCTTAACCTGTACAAATTCATGAAATTAACGATGACGATATTATTACAGCTTTCCATAAGCTAAAACCTAAATACTTCGTCGGCCCAGATTGTATTCCACCTATAATCCTCAAAAGATATGCAAGTTATTTTGTTCAACCTCTAAAACATATTTTTAACCTATCACTTCGCAAAAATATCTTTCCGGAAATGTGGAAACTAACGAAAGTAACGCCTATACATAAAAAAGGAAAAAAGTCAGAAATAGATAATTACAGACCTGTAGCTGTGTTGTCAGCACCCGCAAAACTTTTAGAAACCATAATTTATTCACAGATATATAACCAAACAAAACACGCACTCACCGAAAATCAGCACGGATTTCGTCCCACACTGTCACCTTCAACGAATCTTATGAATCTCATTACCTATATTAATAATTCATTTGAAAATTTTGTACCTGTTGATGTGATTTATACAGACTTCGAGAAAGCATTTGATAAAGTTGACCATTATATTTTATTAAAAAAATTAAGTGACATCGGATTCTCGAATTTCCTATAGAATTTCCTCGCTTTTGTGGCTAGCTACTTACGCAATCGTCGTCAGTATGTCAGTTACGGACACCATATCTCTCACGAATACAAAACTAACTCCGGGATTCCCCAGGGATCGAATCTAGGACCCCTTCTCTTTCTCTTATTCATCAATGACATTAGCAACACTATAAACCACTCAAAATATCTCCTTTTTACTGACGATATAAAACTTTTCAAAGCAATCAAAAGTTACATCGATTCCATTCTTCTGCAGAACGATCTTGATTCTCTTGTCAAATGGTCGGAACTGAACAACTTACCCTTTAGTATTCAGAAATGCAGTGTCGTTACATTTACAAGGTCCAAAGATACATTCCTGTTCCCCTACCACATTAATAAACATGAATTAACACGTAAAAATGAGATTCGAGACCTTGACGTAATTTTTGAAGCAAATCTCTCTTTCAAATCCCATATATCTGATATTGTCTCCCGTGCCAACAAAATGCTTGGATTTGTTCTTCGTAATTCAAGATCATTTACCAACGGAATCGCAATCCGAAGAACGTATGAAGCACTTGTTCGCAGTATCTTAGAATATAGCTCCATTATTTAGGCCCCTTCTGAGCAAAAGCATATTCTCGAAATAGAAAAAGTACAAAAGAGATTCATGCGTTACCCATATATGAGGGAATATATGTACTACCCTTTCCTGTATCCATCCTTATTCTTAGCAGGAATGCTCGATCTTAATACATTAGAAGCCCGCCGAAAAATATTTTTAGGAAAACATTTTTTTAAGATAATCTCTGGAACTATACATAATCCACCTATTTTGAAAGAGATTAACTTATATGTCCCAGACAATGTGATGTTTTGGACACTCACATAAAATAAACGAAACGAACGTGCTCAAAAAAAAAAAATTTTGTTTAGACAACGACGGGAGATTTATTGACAAACAGGCCTGGAGTAAACACATTCACACGGGACAGGGCGCAGGGACGGGCAGTCAGGTTTGGAACTTGAGTGCGTTGACAGCTCCATGAAATCTATACAAATGAGAAGTGTTGTGTGAAATTGCAGTGAATTAGTGGATTCAGATGGTGTTAATAGTATTGTGGAATTTTGAACTAAAGTGAAAGATTATTGATCCGGTGTTTGTGTGAAGTGAAAGTGATTCGACTCAGTGGGAAAACAATTAATAATAATGACAATAATAATAATTGGATAATTTGTAGAGCGCCGTTTTGTAAAAACCCACCTCAGGGGCGCCAGGTGTTGTGCAATCGCGATTGTGTTATAAAGTTGTGTTGATTTAAACGTGATTTCGTATACAGTTCGAACTAGATTGCTTGTCTTAAAAACATGAAAATAATAAAAATATTGATTGCATTTTAAAATAGAGTGAATGTACTTAAAGGCAGGAAGTGTTTAATCGGGCTAAGTTATTGATTTGGCGAGATGGCATTCTATCCACGGAGACCGAAAACCAGAGAATCAAATAGATTATTAACTGTGGGTTCGAATCCTAACAGATTAGGGAGGTACAATTTTATTTACAGGAATATTTAATTACCCTTTTATAAGCGTAGGGAGGAGGTCGAAAATTAAAGTGATTTAGCTATATAGTGTAACCAGGTAAGCTTCACGCTGAGAATGAGAGGTGCCTAACTGGGTGAGTTTTTTATATTATTTATTAAATTCCAGAGGACCCCCTTTAAAAGACGGATACAACTAAGTTTACGACACCTGCCGCCCAAATAATGTTATCATTAAAAGGAATACCCTAGACGGATTGTCAATCAGCTGTGAGTGAGAGACAGGCCGATGACTTTTCATATATAGGCCGAGAGGCGCGGAGTACAGTCAGTCAAAGGGGAAGTTTTGCTAGCGTATGCCGTCCCAAATTGAAAGCGTTCGGATGCAACCAGACGGAACAAAATGAAAACTTTTCTTCTGTTATTTGACTTTTCTAATTTAATACTTTTCATCTATTGTTTGACTTTCTAAGTTACGAATTGGGATGCACAAAAACAAATCTAAAGTCGGAAGAGGGAGATGGTAATCTCCGAAATAAAACTACCAACCGAACAACTTTTCTCAACAGGTACCTTTCGAGAGGTAGGCAGCCTCTTTAAATTAAATGCAAAACATCAAACCAATTATCCGTTTATACCTTACCTGAGAGGATAGGTATTCAGTAGGAGTTACCCATACCTAATACACGAGGATGCTAGTAACCTCATAAAATAAATACTGGAACCAAATATTAAAATACAGACAGTCCTCATCCCAAATTTGGCATATCGAGTAGACCTTACATATATCTCACATGATAATTGGCTGAATGGGTAGGCACACAACCTATCGTTAATAAGCGGGCAAAATGTCGACAAGATCGTCGTGTGTTATATATGTATTGACCTAGAAAGGGATGTAAATCCCCGACGGCGTGGGAGTTACAACGTTTTCTGGAGGTGGCACGTAACTTAGAACCTTGCGTGTCACATTTTCGCGACTAGATTCGTGATAAAGGGATGTTATGGTTTTCCCCTTCTACACTCAGTAAAGTAGTTTATCCTGGAGGTGTTTGAGATTGGGGCAATTCTGAAATTGGTGAAGAGACCTGGTTTTCTTTATTCTGGCGTGAAGGTTGCCGATTTGGAACAAGGGGAGACCCGGCCGGTTGTGATATCCAGACACGCAGATATCGATTGTCTTGTTCGAATTATCATCCATCAGTTTTGTTTGGTAAGCGGAGGAGCCAGTCTTAACTTGAAAAAAATTCATTTCCTTTCCTCTCCTTCCCCTCCCAAAATATATACATGGATGGCGCCGACAACTAACACCATAAATTTATCGTATGTATATCACATATATAAAATCTAACACTTTATTAATTCACATTACCCTACGATAGGTAGAATCGAGTAGCTAGGGGGGGGTGAGCAGGCGACTTAGAAGATAAGGTTTATGAAATGGTTTTGAAAAACAGCGGTAATGGATTCAACTCACTCTATCTCAAAAGAACCAAGGGATACCACACAAAACATAAATAACTAGGTTTCTAAACCGAGAAACAAAAACCCAACACAACGTTCGGTGAAGCCTTTTTATACTGAACCGTCACGTGAAATGAGTACGTTCAAGGTCGTACGTCACGTAGACAAACTAGGATGTACACACTTGAAGGGGTGTGTAATAAAGAAAAGACGGCAGGGAGGACCTTCCTACCCCGGATATATATATAACCAAAGCCTTAAGGAAAAGTTTGAAGTAGAAAGGGCAGATCATTACATCTGGTGCCGCAAACCAGGAGAGATAGATATACAAGCTGGTTTGAATTCATTACTGTTGTTGAAAAAAAAAAAAATGGATTTCATAAACCTTATTAATTCACATTAACAGCAAAAGAAATGGTACCTATCGTCAAAAATGATAACAGAGACATCGTACTTCAAAGGCAAAATAGAATAAACAGACAGACCCGGAAAACATTGAATTCATTGTGACGACAAAAAACATCTAAAATGTTCATAAACAACGAAGCCAAAGGATAAACAAACATCGAAATCGGATTAATTATAACACAAGAATAAGATAGCTGGGACAAATCTAAAATAAACATTGCATTCAGATATTGTGAAGTATATGGCATATTTTATACCGTTGATATTTGAATAAATGTAAACAATTATTGTTTATTCCAGATCTAAAAGGCAGAGAATGTTTAAGACATAAATAATAAAAGACAGACAAAACCATCGGATCACCGCCGAGGACACAAAATAAAAACAAATCAACATGAAAATAAATAACACTCGAACATAATACAAATAACGTATTGAGGTGAAACAACACTGTTTAAACAAATAACTCAGAGTTTAAAAATAAACAAGTGTGACATGACATATTGAATTTCTACCCATAGAGACACAAAACCACTTGAAAAAGCTGAGGGCGGAAAAAAACTCACCAGTAGAACAAGCCGATACTCACGGGAACCAAAAAATAAACAGATGGTAGGTTGCGAAGAAAAAACCGAAGAACAGGGGCGCTCAACATTTTGGAAGAATTAAAAATAAAATTTAAAATAAAATTAAAAAATAAATACAGAGGTATTCGAGAAACGTAAATTACCTATAGTTATTTCTAATCCCATCGACTAACATGAGGAAGCGAGATTACCCGCTGGGCTTAGAACTAAAGGGAGGCTGTGATGTTTTGGACACTCACATAAAATAAACGAAACGAACGTGCTCAAAAAAAAAAAATTTTGTTTAGACAACGACGGGAGATTTATTGACAAACAGGCCTGGAGTAAACACATTCACACGGGACAGGGCGCAGGGACGGGCAGTCAGGTTTGGAACTTGAGTGCGTTGACAGCTCCATGAAATCTATACAAATGAGAAGTGTTGTGTGAAATTGCAGTGAATTAGTGGATTCAGATGGTGTTAATAGTATTGTGGAATTTTGAACTAAAGTGAAAGATTATTGATCCGGTGTTTGTGTGAAGTGAAAGTGATTCGACTCAGTGGGAAAACAATTAATAATAATGACAATAATAATAATTGGATAATTTGTAGAGCGCCGTTTTGTAAAAACCCACCTCAGGGGCGCCAGGTGTTGTGCAATCGCGATTGTGTTATAAAGTTGTGTTGATTTAAACGTGATTTCGTATACAGTTCGAACTAGATTGCTTGTCTTAAAAACATGAAAATAATAAAAATATTGATTGCATTTTAAAATAGAGTGAATGTACTTAAAGGCAGGAAGTGTTTAATCGGGCTAAGTTATTGATTTGGCGAGATGGCATTCTATCCACGGAGACCGAAAACCAGAGAATCAAATAGATTATTAACTGTGGGTTCGAATCCTAACAGATTAGGGAGGTACAATTTTATTTACAGGAATATTTAATTACCCTTTTATAAGCGTAGGGAGGAGGTCGAAAATTAAAGTGATTTAGCTATATAGTGTAACCAGGTAAGCTTCACGCTGAGAATGAGAGGTGCCTAACTGGGTGAGTTTTTTATATTATTTATTAAATTCCAGAGGACCCCCTTTAAAAGACGGATACAACTAAGTTTACGACACCTGCCGCCCAAATAATGTTATCATTAAAAGGAATACCCTAGACGGATTGTCAATCAGCTGTGAGTGAGAGACAGGCCGATGACTTTTCATATATAGGCCGAGAGGCGCGGAGTACAGTCAGTCAAAGGGGAAGTTTTGCTAGCGTATGCCGTCCCAAATTGAAAGCGTTCGGATGCAACCAGACGGAACAAAATGAAAACTTTTCTTCTGTTATTTGACTTTTCTAATTTAATACTTTTCATCTATTGTTTGACTTTCTAAGTTACGAATTGGGATGCACAAAAACAAATCTAAAGTCGGAAGAGGGAGATGGTAATCTCCGAAATAAAACTACCAACCGAACAACTTTTCTCAACAGGTACCTTTCGAGAGGTAGGCAGCCTCTTTAAATTAAATGCAAAACATCAAACCAATTATCCGTTTATACCTTACCTGAGAGGATAGGTATTCAGTAGGAGTTACCCATACCTAATACACGAGGATGCTAGTAACCTCATAAAATAAATACTGGAACCAAATATTAAAATACAGACAGTCCTCATCCCAAATTTGGCATATCGAGTAGACCTTACATATATCTCACATGATAATTGGCTGAATGGGTAGGCACACAACCTATCGTTAATAAGCGGGCAAAATGTCGACAAGATCGTCGTGTGTTATATATGTATTGACCTAGAAAGGGATGTAAATCCCCGACGGCGTGGGAGTTACAACGTTTTCTGGAGGTGGCACGTAACTTAGAACCTTGCGTGTCACATTTTCGCGACTAGATTCGTGATAAAGGGATGTTATGGTTTTCCCCTTCTACACTCAGTAAAGTAGTTTATCCTGGAGGTGTTTGAGATTGGGGCAATTCTGAAATTGGTGAAGAGACCTGGTTTTCTTTATTCTGGCGTGAAGGTTGCCGATTTGGAACAAGGGGAGACCCGGCCGGTTGTGATATCCAGACACGCAGATATCGATTGTCTTGTTCGAATTATCATCCATCAGTTTTGTTTGGTAAGCGGAGGAGCCAGTCTTAACTTGAAAAAAATTCATTTCCTTTCCTCTCCTTCCCCTCCCAAAATATATACATGGATGGCGCCGACAACTAACACCATAAATTTATCGTATGTATATCACATATATAAAATCTAACACTTTATTAATTCACATTACCCTACGATAGGTAGAATCGAGTAGCTAGGGGGGGGTGAGCAGGCGACTTAGAAGATAAGGTTTATGAAATGGTTTTGAAAAACAGCGGTAATGGATTCAACTCACTCTATCTCAAAAGAACCAAGGGATACCACACAAAACATAAATAACTAGGTTTCTAAACCGAGAAACAAAAACCCAACACAACGTTCGGTGAAGCCTTTTTATACTGAACCGTCACGTGAAATGAGTACGTTCAAGGTCGTACGTCACGTAGACAAACTAGGATGTACACACTTGAAGGGGTGTGTAATAAAGAAAAGACGGCAGGGAGGACCTTCCTACCCCGGATATATATATAACCAAAGCCTTAAGGAAAAGTTTGAAGTAGAAAGGGCAGATCATTACAACAAGTATACTCGTGGAAGGTCCCATACCCTTTTTTGTGCTCCAAAAGCGAGGACTTCTGCCTATCAGAACGCCCCAGTCAACAGAGCGACTGAACTGCTCAACGAGTCTGCATTGACCATCGACATTTTTAACGTAACCTACAGGCAGTTTAACAATTATCTTTTGACGTATGTCACAAAGTAGTGAAACTGACCTTTTTATGTGTTTTGCTATACTTTTTGTCTAATTTGTAATCTTCTCCATAATGTATTGGTGAATAACCGTTTTACGGAGAACACGAAAAATAAATAAATAAATAAAATAAATAAATAAATAAATCTCTAGTTTAAGCCGTAGATGTATGTCGTATTATAGCGGTATTGTGTAAATGCCCACTTGGTCATAAAAATTTGTATAACTTAAGTCATTAGTTTAAAGTCTTATTTTTAAATAAGTCTCTCTCTATCTATGAAACTTAGTTATAAACCAAAAGTAATTAAGTCTAAGTGATCAATGCATAAATTAAGTTGTTAAGCGCCCTTGAGGTGATTTTCTTACGAAAACGGCGCTATATAAATAATCCAATCATTATTATTATTCGACCTAAGTTTCGAGATGACTTTTATTACCTCATCCTTATTCGTCCTAGTCATATATAAGGATTGTCGTGCCTTTGGTTCTACATATATTGTATTACAGTCAACCGGAAATGATGGAATGGCAGCTGCCAATTTTTCTCCAACTGACAGGAAAAACTCATTAAATGTCAACCCCATTTCACGGGGTTTCCTAATTTCACAATTATTTACGATGAGAGATTCAATTGTGTTAGTGGGTTTATGTACACGGTTAGACAGAATTGAGTTAATGGTTTTCCAAGTTTTTCTTGGGTTAGTTAGGCTTTGTTGAAAGCTATTGATGTAATATTTGTTTTTCAGACTTCTCTTATAATTAGTTATTATGTTTCTTAGTTTATTTTTACGTATTGCAAGAGTAATATTACCTGGGTCTTGTTTCCACTGCTTGTGAAGCTGGTTTCGTTCCTTGATTAGAAAATTCAGTTTAGAATCAAACCAAGGTGTATTGAAATGTTGCCGCTTTCCTGTTTTTACGTTTGGTGTAGTTTTACCTGCTTCTAATGCATTTTTGACGTAATCATTAAAATCTTTGTAACCGTCTTCGGGTTTGGTTGAGTTGATAGCAAATTTGTTAGTCGCAATATAAGATTTTACCGCCATACTGTTGATGATAGGTTTAGTTAAGCGTGGTTTAGTTCTATTAATAAAATATTTTTTTAAATTATTCTTAAAGTCAACAATTAGTATATTATGGTCACTAAGCGGGTCATCTATATTCGATATGGTTGTAAAAATGTTTTGTCTGTTTGATATAACGTGATCTATAATAGTGCTGCTTGTATCAGTGACTCTCCTGGGATATGATTTATTTTATATTGAGAAATTGTATGTTTATAAGGTGTTGATAAAATTTAAAGAAGAAGGTGTGTTTATGGAAGTGTCAATATTGAAATCTCCGAGTATTAATGTATCTTGTCTGCTTTTGTTCAGTATTTTTTCAAAATGTGTTAGGAAATCGTGCATGTTGTTTGGGTTAGGTTTTCGATAAATGGCATAAATGTTGACTGGTTTCCTATTACTGCTGCAAACACTACTACCTAAAAATGAATTTTCGTTGAAAATTTTTTCAATGACAGAGCACTTCACAGAATCCAGAACATATATGGCCACACCTCCTCTTCCTTCATTTGGGCGAGAAGAAAAAGCACTGTAAAAACCATTTAAGCAAAAGAACTTTTCTTCTCCGACATCAAGCCACGTTTCAGTGATGACAAGGACATGAACAATATCGTATAATCTTCTGACTTTTTCCTCAATTTCGTCAAACTTGTTTCGTATACCTCTGGCGTTCATATACATTATTCGCAGACAGTTCTTCATGGGAGTATAGTCATTGATAGTTAAGCACTTGTGTTCTTGTATATTACACTCCATAGTCTATTGAAGCTAGGTCTTTCTTGAGGGCAGCCATGTAAGCTGGGCAGTTGTCCCTATCTCCGGTTGAATGGTCAGCAAGCTTACCAAATCATGGTGCATGTCGCGCAAACTGGTTTGATGGCTGCATTTGGGCACGACTCACGGGTGTGTTTTTCTTGTGCACAGTATCCACATGGAGGTTTAGTATCTCTGCAATATTTGTATGAGTGTCCAATACCTTTCCTGAAGGATGCACATCGGTCCACTACGCTGATGATAAGTTGTATTTGGTCTCGAGGGACAGCAGAAGGGAAGTGGAAAGAAAGGCTGAAGAAGGTTTGCGAGCAATCCTCAGTTGGGGTGAGAGGAACAAGTTGAACTTTGCCCCCCAAAAGACCGTGGGACTCTTGATGAAAGGCACCCTCAGTAGAGGAAGAAATCCTTTCATCAGAATGGGAGCCTCCACTATTCAATTTGCAGACTCTGTCAAATATCTTGGTATAACACTAGATCGATCGTCTTCTTTTTTAACTCATGTTAAAGAGGTCTCCAGCAAGGCCCAGGCCCTCTTCTTGAAACTGAGAAGAATCTTTACAGCTGAGTGGGGGTTGCGATCCCCAGCGCTGCGACTACTTTATAGGGGTACATACGTGGCGCAAGTCTCGTATGCTGCCTCTGTGTGGGAGCACCGTTTGGGGAATTCGCTTATACTCTCGGCTCTCAAGAGGGGTCAGCGAACCCCCTTGCTGGCGCTCTCCGGTGCTTATAATAATATAATAATAATAATAATAAAAACGTTTATTTGAAAATATTTTTTTACATGTTTGCATATAGTTTGTACACATACATTTAGATGATTATATTGCCAAAAGGGCAACTGCTCAGCTGTACATTCCGGATTTCTCCGGGAACGTAGCTGGTTTTCAGCAGTGCCTTTAATATAATGTGTTATAAATCGATAAATACAAATTTCTTTAAAATAAAATAAAATATAAATTCAGGATTAAATTTACATAAAATACATAGATAAAATAAAAAAAAATAATAATCACAAGTAGGTGTCCCTTTCATTTTAAATTCGATCAATTATGATGTTGTGCGGTTGACTGTGCTGTCAGCAACCATTCGCTGCAGAGCTTCTTAAAGCACTGCAACGATGTTGTTGTTCGAATAGGCAGTGGTATTTTATTCCAAAGTTTTGACGATGAGTAGCTAAAACTACCCTCAAAAACAGCAGTTTTATGTTTGGGGAGAACAAGTAAATGGTCTCTTTGGCGTGTACTATGTGCATGTGAGTCACGGGACCACTGCAGTCTGTCAAACAGATAGGAAGGAACCTTTGAATTCATCAAGTTGAACAGTTGACACATTTGATGTAACTTCCTTCTGTTCGACATATTCAGTATTCGATGCCGATAGAGGTAAGGCGAGATATGCTCGCGTCTCGGGACATTATAGCAATATCGGACACATGCATTTTGGACTCGTTGTACTTGTTTTTGGGTTTTTTTCAATAAAGATGGACCGTAAACTGAGTCTCTATAGTCCAATATTGAGAGAACAAGACTATCAGTAATAATCTTGCGTAGTTTCACTGATATGTTATCTCTTATATTGTACAATAGACGAAGCCTCGAGTAGCACCACTGTGACCTGTTTTTAACATGTTCATCATACCTCAATCTACCGTCCACCATTATTCCAAGGTTGCGCGCAGCATCAACAAAAGGAACGGTGGTTTCATGTATTTTTACAACATGTCCTCCATTTTTTACGCATGATATTTTTTGCTTAGTTCCCATTAATAAAGCAACAGTTTTTTGAGGATTGAGAAGTAACGCGTGCTCCTTTGCCCAACTGCAAACTCTACGTAGGTCACCATTTAACATATCCACTGCCACATGAGTTTTACTTACGTCAAACGATAAATATAGTTGTGTGTCATCAGCATACATGTGCGAACCACAGTGTTCAATAGATTGCATCATGTCAGCGGTATATATAGCAAAAAGCAATGGCCCTAGTATCGATCCCTGGGGTACCCCTCTTGTTATTATAATGTCAGATGAATATTTTAGAGTCCCATTGCTATCCTTGCAAACTGTGCGCTGAGTTCTATCTTTAAAGTAATTTTGAAACCATTTTATTGCTTCATCGTCAAAACCAAAGTAACGCAACTTTGCAATAAGTAATGGAATGCTCAGTAAGTCAAATGCCTTAGAGAAGTCCAGCAGAACTAGTATCGAGGCTTTGCCTGCATCAGTGGAGGCAAGAATATCATCTGTAATACATTGCAGAGCTGTTGTAGTGCTGTGGCCTTTACGAAACCCTGATTGATGACGAGGTATAATCCCGCATGTTTCATCGTAGACTACTGTTTGCTCAAACACAACTTTTTCGAGTACCTTGGATAATGCTGGTAATATGCTAATCGGTCTGAGATCACTAATACTTGAAATTGGTTTCTTTTTCGGAATTGGTGTGACTAAACCATTTTTCCACAGTGCTGGAACTATACCTGTCCGTAATGATTGATTAATAATGGTTGTTATAGTGCTGAGTGCATACGGAAGTATGAGTTTAATCATTGAGATACTTATTTTATCGCAACCGATAGCGTTTGATTTGATAGTATGAATGTGTTTTGATATTGTAGTTTCATCAACTATTTGAAGTGAAAATGATTTTGCTATAGAGTGATTTTGTGTATTATAATGGTTGACTAAAATTGGACTATGTTCTAGATTTTGACTGTGATTAATAAAATGATTATTTATGGCTTCTGGGTCATTTAAATGTGTTGGTATATCTCCGACTTTGTCTTTAACATGAAGGCAATTTTCTAAAGATTTCCAGAGTTTTTTTGAGTCATGTACATTATTATTGATGTTATATTCAAAAAATGCTTTTTTTTCTCTTTTCATGGAAGAACTAGATTTCGTAATTGTTTATAATAAGTGTAGTGTGAGTCTAATTTTGATTTTAAATACCTGATATACGCGCGATCTCGAATTTTCATCATATATTTAATGACATCTGTTATCCAAGGTTTGTGTTTGTCTTTAATGGTTATTGTCTGTTTTGGTGCATGCGTATCGTAGATATTCAATACGTACGCATTGAAGTGTGTGACCATACTGTCAACATCATTCAAAGCGCTTATGTGTTGCCATGGCCCGTTAGCCAAATCGGCATTTAGCCTATTTATGTCTATGTCTTTAGTGTTTCTGTAAGTTATTGTTTTTGGTATATATTTTGGTTTTGAAAATTTTAAGTCGCATATAACTAAACCATGGTCGCTTATAGTTTTATAATGGTAAATTTGTGTACGTGTAACTATTTCAGGTTTATTAGTGAATACCACATCTATAAGTGTCGAGAAAGTACCTGTTACTCTTATAGAACCGTTGCTTCAGACGCTTTGCCCGTGTTGGCCGGTATTTTGCCAATCGATCTAGAAATTAGGGAGGTTTTAACGAAGAAAAAGTTGACCAAGGGACTCCCCGCTACCCATCTCGGCGTAACTCTTACGCCAGGCGGTGTCGGGACTCTTCCTGGACTGCTTAGACAAATGAGTGATTTGTCACTCAACGAGTGGCAATCTCGCTGGGATAGGTCGAATATGGGAAGATGGACTTTCTCCTTCTTCCCATCAGTTAAAATCAGAATGAAAGATGCCCACATTAAATTGGATCATCACATGACCCAAATTTTGTCAGGACATGGTGAGTTCAGGGGGAGACTACATAGACTCTCCCTGTCCCCACATCCAAACTGCGCGTGTGGTAGTTCTGATCAAACCGCTGAGCACATTTTGTGGCACTGTGAGATTATGATGGATGCAAGAGATGAATTATTGGCCGGTTTGGAAGTAACAACGAGACCGGTTTGGAACTCCGATCTCGTCTCGAACAAAGTGAATTTCGAGTGTCTGAGGAAGTATACAAAGATCTGGGTCGAGAGATGGTCTGATCTAAGAGTCGAGTACTAGACTAAAATCAATAGCTTTAACGCCAGGTGTTGCTCCTGGACACAATGGACTACGAGAAAATTGTTTTCATGTACATATTTATTACTGTTTTTTTTTTTTTCTTTCTGTTCATTTACTGTATTAATTAGCATTCTACAAATTTTCTGTTCCTGATTATACTTAATGTTTATTATTTGCATTTAATGTTTACTTTCTATCGCTTATTGCAGGTTATTTTGGATATTTCGTAACAGACTGATTCTGCTTATAATTTTTTTGTTTAAAGATTTTTTTTTATTTTTATACACTGCTTTGTATCTTGTTCTTTCTTTTCTACTATAGAGTGACCTGCTTGCTGGTAGTAGCACTGAACTTATATTTTTCTGTGTCAGTCCGGTGTACCCCAACTCTGGGGTGACAGAAGACCTCGTCCGTGCATATCAAACTTCAAGATCAAATCACGATGAGGGATCTGTGTCATCGTCTGCTCGCAGCGCCTCCCCTGAGGTCAGGAACTGGACTGAGGATGGGCCGAACGTGGATTGGCGACCTTCCGCCCTGTATTCAGGTATTCCGACGCTTTCTCCTCGTGGTCTTCGGGATATTCCCAACCCCAACTCACACTTCTCGTCGAGGCACAACCGGTTTCCTGGCTTAAGGGCGCGGAACCTGATTCTCGTGAAGCCAATCCAACGCCCAGTTTTCTCTCCCTAGGCCTGCCTGTTAGTGGGTATCGACACCCTCTTCACCACAGAAAGAGGCGCATACTTTACGATTTTTCTTTTTTGTTCTTTTTGCAGGTGGCTGTGTATTATTTTAATTCTTCTCTACCTATTGTTGACATTTTGTAAATGTGTTTTTATTATATTAACCAAGTAGAATAGAACTTACTAAAATTATTAATACACAGCACTTGCATACTGCGAATAACATCGTATGCATGGACATTTTGGAGGTCTTGTTTTGAAATTTTAAATGTAGACTCGTTTTTTCAAAAAAATTAGCGTCCTTGCGAGAGCTCTGAAGGGGTACCATCAGTACCTAAAACAGGGCGGGGAAATGGTGGGCCTCCTCCAAAATGTCCAATCATATGACATTTAGTACAGACAGTAAGGCCAATAAAATCTCTTACGCGGCAAACAGTCCAGTTCACAAATACTTTCTCCTGTTCAATAAGTAATTTACGCACGATAGCTGGCATTTCATAAATACGATGACAAGTGTTTCCTGTGCGAGCACAAGCTAAGTGACTTAATTTACAGCACGCAATAGTTTCCTCAATGTCTTGAATGTTGGGAACCCCAGTTAAGGCGATCCTTAAAAAATCTTCGTCAGTCAGGTCCCGCGGTACCCCAAAAAATATTAGTCTCGGAGATCGCTTGGTCGGCAGTCGGGCCTTAATTGTGCTTGATTTGTCGAAACAGGGTGCATTTAATAGTTTTTGTTGCACGGTTGCCGTGTTTATCAAGATACCTTTATTTCTTATCTTTTTTATTCCCGTGACCCGAACGCCTAGCTTAGATGGCCGAATCATGTCCTGGATAATTTTTTTGGTACCATCACTATCCTTGGTGGCGTCTATATCTGTTGGAAATACGCATACGCCTGGTCTTGGTGCTCCAACATGATGTCCATATTGGGTAAATGGAGGGGGTTGGTGAGCATCATTAGGCTGTAGGCTGTTTGCGGGCGATGTCAGCAAATGAAAGGCTAGCCTCCGTTGCCTCCGCTACTCTCCGCATTACAGGTTCAAGATCAGACTCTAGTTGAATAATTTTTTGTTCAATGTGTCTTTTTTTGCTCTTCACGTGTTGTACTTTGATTTCTGTCACTCTCAGTTGGGCAGTCACTGTAGCCAGATCAGCACGCATGGTCTCGCGCTTGTTACCTAATCAAGAACGCTCCCGACCCGAAGATAACCTCGAGCACACCCAGCATCCGGCTATACATCTTATCTAGCGGTGTCTACACTTGGTGATCCACCAAATAACATTATCATGATGGTAATACACCCAATAATGTGGAAAAAATTATTTCTAAATTAAAAGGTAAAGCCCTACAAGTAATTCTAATGCACGACCACGATTTTACAATAGAAAAGATATTTGAAATTTTAGAAAAAGAATGTGGCGATAGTAAAAAAATTTCGCTATGGCAGACGGAACTAATTAATTTACAAAGAGGAAACCGAGATTTCTCAACTGTTATACATGAGGTCAACAAGATACCGTTCGCGATAAAAATAAAGATAACCGAGTCAGTCGGTGCAACAAACGCTCCAGTAATATTTGCCGCTTATTAAGATACAGCTCGTAATACTATAGTGAATATGTTGCCAACGCACATTAAGTGTGCAAATTTAAATAAAGATTATGAAACGTTGTGTCACGAAATTCGAACCTTAGACGCATACGGTGAACTTACTAAGAAAATATCGACGCAACGTCCCTTTGCCACGGAATCGTTTAAAGACCATCATTTTGCGTCCGGAAGGCAACGTTTGGCTTTGAATAATAGAGAGCCATGGGGAAACCGCGTTTGACAAAATAATAGTAATTTTAATAAAGACGTTGGACAAACTGCACTCGAAAAAAATAATTCCTACACACCGCGTCGGTCCCACTTTGGTAATAAAAGTGATAATCTTGCTCCGCGCCGATAAAGTAATAGCCAACGGACATTTTTACCGCGCAATAATAATTACAATAGAAATGAGGATGTTAGCATGCGTACTGCACCGATAGAGGGCCCATCATCAATTTAGGAAACGATCGCATGGCTCGGGAGTTGTTCCATAATGAACACCCTGAGGATTTTCAAGAGGGAGAAATAGAAGCTCCAATTCCATAATCCATTTGCACAATTTAACTTGTGGTCTACCTTTTATTAAAGCACCCCTGGGAATTAAAATATTAATAGATACGGGCAGTATGAAATCATTCATGACTCAGGAATTATATAATAAACTATTCTTTGACTGTAAATACATAGATGAATCTTTTGCGGTACAAACAGCGCATCAAAAGACTTGCCACAAAGGAACCGTCATTACCCCGTTCTGGAAGAAAGTTTTTGGTGAAAACGACAACGAAATGCGCTTTCACGTTTTTAATTTTTCAAATAATTATAATGTTTTACTAGGCATAGATATGTTAAGTTTAATGGGGGCCACGTTAGTATTAAGAGATAAGGTGCTGCGTACGCCAAATAAAATTGTAAAGCTCTTTCATACGGAAGAAGCGAACGATTTAGATAATATTCTAAACAATAATCAGGATTTATTTTTGACAGAATTGTCAGGGAACTGTGCCCCTGTGGCGGAACATAAGATAACGCTATTAACGGAAGCGCCGGTATATCAAAGGACTTATCGCCTACCGCACTATCAGCGTAATGAAATAGACTTGCAACTCCAAAAAATGTTCAAAGATGAGATCATCAGGCCTAGTAACTCCCCTTGGGCGAGTCCCGTTCATCTCGTACCTAAAAAAAATGACCAATCCGACATTAAAAAATGGCGTATGGTTGTAGATTTTCGACGCCTTAACGAACAGACTCGTAGCGATAAATTTCCGCTCCCGAACATAAAAGATATTTTTGCACAACTGAATGGTAATAAATATTTTTCCACGCTAGATTTAACGAGTGGATATCATCAAATAAGAATGGCAGAATGCGATATTGAAAAAACTGCCTTCAGCGTCTCTAATCTACATTGGGAGTTTCTTCGAATGCCCTTCGGATTGAAAAACGCAGGAGCCTCCTTTCAACGAATGATGAATGACGTCCTACGCAAATATATCGGGAAGATATGCCTTGTTTACTTAGATGACGTCATTGTGTATTCTAAAGACGAGTGCGATCATCTTAAGAATTTGGAAATAGTTTTTAACTCTCTGAGAGCCGCAAATTTTAAAATTAACATAAACAAATGTCATTTTATGCAAAAGGAAGTGAAATTTTTAGGGCATATACTAAATGAGACTGATCTACAACCAGACCCGGCAAAACTAGATGCCATACGTAAATTCCCCAAGCCTAGGAATATTAAAGAAATAAAATCGTTTTTAGGTCTAATAGGATATTATCGCAAGTTTGCCCCTAACTTACGCGTGGTTACTAAACCACTAACCGAATGCACACGAAAGGGTGTTAAAATTGACACTAATTGTGAACGATTCGTTAAAGCGTTTCATCAATGTAAAGAACTGCTAATGAACGCTCCTGTATTAAGATACCCCGATTTCGACAAGGAATTTACCATTACGACGGACGCTAGCAATATAGCCCTCAGCGCCGTACTGAGTCAAGACTCGCACCCAATTGCGTATATCTCGCGTACGTTTTCCGTAACGGAAAGTAAGTATAACACGACGGAAAAGGAATTGCTAGGCATACTATGGTCCCTGCAGCAGTTTCGACCATACGTTTATGGCCGCTATTTTCAAATCGAAACAGACCACCAACCTCTAGTCTGGTTAACAAAACTAAGAGAACCGAACGCAAAACTAACACTATGGAGATTGAAACTCCAAGAATACGATTTTTCTATAAAACATAAAAAGGGTAATACTAATCATGTAGCGGATGCGCTTTTGCGAGTCGAGATTAATATGAACGAAACAACCACCAGTTCAATGATGGGAGAAGTTGCCTCATGCTCCCGAAGTGTAGTTAGCACTTTGCACAGCAATACGGACGATAACGAATCCGGCATTTCAATTAGACACGAACATCCTCCTCCTAGAATGAATAGGATATTTGTCAAGACCGCAGCAACAGCTTCACGAAAACTACAAGGTAAAGAAAACGGAACTGACCATGTATGGTGCATTCCCGCAGATGATGCAACTAATGTATTCATCCATTTTATAGAGCAATGTTGTGATAAAAATAAATATGCTATAATTATAGAACACGATTTAATGTACGAACGGTTAAGCGAAAGTTATAGAAAAAATGTTGATAAGAACTCTTTAAAATTAATTCGTTACACTGATATAAAAATTGAACCTACCAATAAAGAAGAAGAAGATGAAATAATATATTCGACACATGTAGAAAACCAACGACACGTTGGATTAGAAGCCCTTATGACGAAAATAAAAAGGAAATATTACTTTTCACAAATGCGCCACAAAATTGTGAAATACCTCAAGACATGCATAATATGTCAACAAACTAAATATAATAGGCACCTGGTATTGGCGCCATTAGAATCCACCATCACTCCACATACTACAATGGAGATTTGGCAGATAGACACATTTCATTTTAATAGGAGACGTTATTTAACTATCATAGATCGTTTCTCTAAGTGGTCACACTGCGCACCACTTGATAACAATAGCAGCATAGCTGTAAGCGATATATTAATAAACATATTCTCTATTGTAGGAGTACCTAAGGAAATCCACCTAGACCATGAGACCATATTAAATTCGGTAACAATTCGCGAACTACTAGCCCTTTATAAAATAAATGTACACCTAACCACGGTGGACCACGCTCAATCGAAAGGAGATATAGAACGGTTCCACTCAACTTTCATCGAAATATTACGCATAAACAGACAAGTGTTAGATAAATCTACCCCTACGGTTCAAATCGCTCTAGGTATAATAACGTATAATAATACTATTCACAGTGTGACTCAACATACGCCGAATGAAATCCATTTCTGTCAGGGAAACAGAACCCTCGCCGAAGACGGGGTTATCACCTTAATGAATGTAAAACCTTACATCAAATAATTTACAAAAGTCAAAATGTCATAAAGAATAAAACTTTAGCTCGTGTAAATAAGATTCGTAAGCAACAACAGATAAATATTGGAGATGAAATTTTGATTCAAACCCATGACCGCGGTAAACATATCAATAAATTTCGTGGGCCGTATCTGGTCACCGCATTGCTACCCCATAATGTTTTGAAGTATGCCTCAGATAAGGGAATCGGAACAATTCATAAAGATAGTGTGAAACTGTTTCAGGCTAATCACGCTGACGCGATCCCTACGGATTCGACAAATAACAGACGATGAACACTTCATTATCTCACCGCTCGGGACCGCAAGAGTGGCAGAGGGTCAATGGAACGTCATCCACACATTATAGTTCAAATGGAACAATTGGAATTTTATTTTAAGAAACTTTTGAAACAACATGATTTTAGCTTACGTAGAATAGGTATAGAAAGAATAGAATTTCTAATAGAAAATAATAACGGTTTATTACGTAATCTGATAAGTAAGCGAACTAAGCGAGGACTCATTAACGGTCTGGGGTCTATCATTAAGTACCTTACTGGTAATCTAGACGATAACGATTTAAATGAGTTGAAAGATAAAATTAACATTAATAACCACAGGGTATCTCTGACCTCTCGTACAATGGAGGACTATTACACGAAACTTAAAAATCTTTCCGATAGCCAAATTGTTTTATGGTCACAAATAAGCCGCGACCATTACGAAGATATGAATGAATTATTGCTGATACACTTCATATATCAGGCAGAAACGATAACGGAACTGTTGGACCGCTTAACAGAAGCCGTGTTATTTGCTTCACATAATATGTACCATTATAGCATGTTAAAACCTGAGCTTTTTTTTAGACGCTATTAATAAGCGACAGGTGCCATCAGAAGATTTTAATTTGCTTCAGCACTTGCTACAAGTAAGATCAGTACGATCAGAAAGAAAATTGCACTTAGTTATAACGTTAACTCTGGTAGAAGAGTTATTTTATAGTTATTATGATATTTTACCCATTATTTCCAAATCTTCCGATAATAATTGCCTTATACCCGCATCCCTCCCAAGACGAATTTTGAAGAATGGAAAAGATGTATTTTTAGCCGACAGATGTCAGGAGATGACCGACACTACGAGTATATGCAACAAACAGATTATAACATTAGACGACTGCACCAAAGGATTAGCGGATTCGCAAGACGAAAAAAACTGCACACTAAGAAAAATTTACTGTCCCAATGAGCACACCCGCCTCATTGCACAAAACATAATGTACGCCTTCAGGAACATCCCATCAATTATTTATATAAACTGCCATGAACACCAACAAGAGACTACTATCTTCAAATCTGTATTAATCAGCAGCCCAGATTGCAACATACAAGGAAAAACCCTAGCTATAGGACAAACGGTAAACCAGGAAGATATTGCTGTTACCTACTCCAAGGAAAAACTACAAGTGTCGAAACTTCCACAGATCCAAATTCAAGATCTTTCAAACACGAAAGGACACGAACTAACTATCCCTATCATAAACCCAATTGAAAGGAGTCTACATATATCACTAACCAGTGGCTGCATTATCGCCGTAGTTACATTACTCATATGAAAAATCTTCAAACTCTACTTCCAGAAGAAGAGGAGTTTGAATTTAAGGGGGGGTGTGTTACCTAATCAAGAACGCTCCCGACCCGAAGATAACACCGAGCACACCCAGCATCCGGCTATACATCTTATCTAGTGGTGTCTACACTTGGTGACCCACCAAATAACATTATCATCATCGACGATGGACCCGGACGTGGGAGCGCGTGACCACCCGCACAATGCCCTATCAACGAGAGCACCGATAAATAGGACTGCAACACCTCACAGGGTGTCAATCTTCAACCTTCAGTTAACAAGACTACTTGTCAATATTGTTGTTAGATTCTCCATTTGAAATTACGTTTAACTCGCTTGTAATTGTGTGTTTTATAAATAGATATTGTTACTTCACCGTCTCATCATTTTATTTAGTAAAAATAAAATAAAGGAAAACAAAGAAAATTAACTCCAGTGACTCAGACGGTTGATTTTTAGATCAGTATAATCCTCGTCCGGCACGGAAGTCAAGGTTCCAAAGTCAAAAAATGACCTGGAGTCAACACGCGCAAATCGTTTGGGTCAGAACTCAACGGGTAGAGAGGCCGAGAGTTTAGCATGGCCTAAATCTGAATGAATAGTGTCGTCAGCTCCTCGAAAGTTAACGTTTGGTTACCGATTAAGCGATAGAGATGAGTTTTAACCGATTTAACCTGAATCTCCCATACGCCACCGAAATGGGGACTCGATGGTGGATTCAAACGGAACTCAATTTGTTCTGACTGTGAAGCAGTCTGCATAAAGGAATTGAGCTGAGTCTTAGCTCCAACGAAATTCGTGCCGCAATCTGAGTGTATGACGTTTACACGACCTTGTCGACCTAGAAATCAACGTAGCGCTGCAATAAAAGCTTCGGAAGACAGGTCAGAAGCGACTTCAAGATGTAGAGCCTTGGTGGTAAAACAGACGAATAAGCAAAGTTAAGCCTTTTTTATCTTAGCGCTGCGATGGTTGCCGGCCTTTATACGAAAAGGACCATCGTAATCAATGCCCATAATCGAGAATGGTTTAACCTGATTAACGCGAGCGGTGGGTAGGTCACTCATGAAAGGTTCTAGAGGTGCTGGATTTATGCGATAACATTGTATACACCTTGACAGACAATGTCGGATGGCGCGCTTGGGGGACAGAATCCATAACTACTGTGTCAAGAAATATTGCATTGTGTTAATGCCTGGGTGACAATGTTCTCGATGTACAGCGTCTATCACAAGAGAAGTAAGCTTAGATTCGCGAGGAAGTAGGGCAGGATGTTTATGCTCAAATTCGAGCCCAGATCGTGATAACCTGCCACCCACCCTGAGCACACCGTGGTCGTCAATGAAGGGATTAAGCTTCCGCATTTGTTTCGACATAAGGTTGCCCTCTTTCAAGCGCGTGATATCATCATTAAAATGTACATGTTGAGTGCGTTTAACTACTGTCAAAAGTGAAGTGTGAATTTCGGCACGGTTTAATGGAAGATACAAACGACGAGATTCTGTATTCTGTAGGTTGTAGATGAATGTAAGACAGTAACCGAGAATGCGTTGGATCTTCCGAATCGAAGAAAATTTAACTAGTAATAGGCTCACCAGATTTTCGTCCTGTTGGACAAATAACGATCGAACTCGTTCCTCAGAGTGAAGTTCAATTTCGTCGACATTGCCATCGAAAGACGGCCAAGAATCGGATGACTGGGTCAGCCACGAAGGCCCCGCCCACCATAACGTGTTATCGATCAGATCGGCTGGAGATTGACCACGAGAAGCGACATCCGCTGGATTATCTCCAGATGACACGTGATGCCAAGAAGTCCCTTCAAGGGTATCTCGAATGTGACTGACACGGTTAGCCACGAAAGTATTCCAGCGACACGAAGGAGAACGTTACAAAAGGGCTACAAAAATTATCTTCTTTTTCTTTTTTTTATTATTTTTTTTTCTTTTTTATACCCGCTAAACTGCCCAAGCAGTTTGTCAGCAGGTGAGTTTAAAATAATATATTAGCAAAGCATACAAATAGCGAGAAATCACAATATTTAAAATAGATACAGAAGAATTTAAATAAGAACTTAAATAATCACAAAAACAGAGCCATATATAAAAAAGAAACAATAGAATAACTTTAAACTTACTACAATACAAAATAATAAAATACAAAGACGGTCAGTTGTAACAAAGGCAAATTACTCATATTCATATATATATACATATAACACATATATACACATATACATATATATATGCATAAGATTATAAACAATATCAGTATAAAAAAGCTTGATCTATTAACCATTTTTTAATTTTATTTTTTAATTCGGGGGTGCAATTTGATTGAATTTTTATGTCCATTGGAATCTTATTAAATATGGTAGGCACAAGATAAGAGAAAGTCCGTTTTCCGTATTTATTTATAATTTTCGGAATGGACATACCTCACAGACATAGGAATTAATAGACGAGAAGATAAAGGCGAGGGGTAAAATCAACTGTTGAAGAACGAAGGGAGTGAAGATGACTGTGATTCGTCAATAAATCAATCTGACAGTAAATAGGCATCTCGCATTATAATATCACCATTTACTTCTTAAAAGTAAAATCTGCTTTGAATGAATAGACATTTTTACATGGAAGCGCAAATTACTCGCCACGTTATGAACAAATTTGCGAAGTCCAAATTCGGCAAAGTAAGGCAGCTTCTATATTCAGAGTCGTAGTTAGTTTCAGAGTATTTAGTTAAGACACTTTTATAAATGTTCATAATTTACTTCCCAGCAACCAACCAGCTTTGTGTTTCGCGTCCAGACGTTTCTCGATGTGATAGTAACAACTGATTCATATTATACGATGTGAATATGCTTAAAATAAAATAAAATAATGCTTATATATGGAATGTAATACGACAATTGGGTTTATTCTCTTTTTTCGCATCTATTTTTACCAGTTTTCATAGTACAAGTAAACATTTTGCCGTGTTATTTCGTAAAATGAACCGATGATGCCTCGACCATAGTTCGCACAAGAATGATGACGTCACGTTTTCAAATATCACTTGAGGCCGTACGCGAGCCCAGCCGGCTCAATGGAACCGGTATGGGGAGTGGGGATAATACGCTTTTAATCACTTAGGGCAGGTCTACTAATATTCATATGTCTATGACATACCTTCATTTCTATTGAATCTTGTTTCATATGCATGATCTACTTTTTCTTTGTATATTGAATCTGACGTTATGTTTTGACATATAATTTTAAACCATAATATTCCTAGAACAGATAATACGTAAACTGATTCATATAATAATTTTATATCTCTTCTTTGTACATAAATACGTTTGTTTACCAAAAGCTTAGTCATGGAGTTTTGAATTGATTGGATGTAACCTATTTTTGTCTTGCAGGAATTTCCCCAGGACGTTATTCCAAATCTGATTGTAGATTCCGCTAGTGACAAATAGATTATTTTTAACGTACTTATAGGCATAAAATATTTAATTTTGTAAATTCGCCCCGCAATAGCTCGTAGGCGTTTGCATATGTTGCTAACGTATGTATCCCATTTCATATGCGCATCTACAGTTATCCCCAAATATACATAAGTTTGTACCAGTTCAATGGTTCCACATTTACAGGACTGTGAAGAATTGTGTATACACTCAGATGTATGCGACTTTATTATATGCGTGATGGTGTATTTGGCATGTGGAGATCGTATATGCATCAATTTAGTCTTTTTGGAATTTATTATTAGGCTGGCATCATGTGACCATTTCTGTAAAGAAAAGAAATCATGCTGCATGAGTTTTATTGCAATAGATAAATCTTCATACGAAATGACTAGCGCCGTATCATCAGCATAAACGTAATGCTTAACAAAGGTGAAAATTTTATTCATGAGTGAAACAAATATTATGTATAATGTTGACTGCGGGACTCCTGTTGACATATATTTAGCTTTGCTGTAAGTTTGAAAGGATTTCACTTAAATTTGTCGATTGGTTGAATAGTTTTTAAGAAGTTTTAGTAATTTCCCCCTAATTCCTATCGCCTCCAATATCTGTAATAGTTTTTTCGGATCAATAGTATCAAACGCTTTAGAGTTGTCTATGAATAATACAAGAATATGTTTTTTATCATTGAGTTCTTGATTTACGTAATTGGAAAAGTCCTGTAGTAAAGTTTCTGTGCTTTTATTTTTTTGAAATCCGTATTGGTTGCGATCAATAATGGAGAAACTTTCTAGGTATTTTATTAAATTTACGGAGATGTATTTTTCTAGAATTTTTTCAATTGCTGGCAATATACTGATAGGTTTATAATTTTCCATTTTAGTGGGCTTTCCCCCTTTGTATATTGGCCTAAAAATTCTAATAATTAGTTGACTAACTATCCTGCGTATATCTTCACAGGTCGCTCTGGGCAGGTACATGCTATGCGGCAAATCAACGGGGGCTATGTCGGACGCTTTGTAGTCACATTGTAGCAGTTCTATCTAGCCCGCTACAGAACTATGACAGCAATCAGTTCCCATCACTGATTTACGGCTGTTTTGCCACATGGCAACTTCAAGAGGAAACGGATGACGGGCTTGCGGACAATGCGGCCATGGCCAGTATTCAACAGGCTGCGGTTCCGGGACGTTGTGACGGAAGGGGAGACTCAAGCCTCCACATGGGTCGACATATTTTACGAGCTACGATGACGCCGCAGTTAGTTTTTTTTACCTTGGTCATCCAACGCTCTACTCATTAAAATTTTAGCAATGCTGGATTGCACTGCTTGGCGCCCTTTTACTTTTATCAGGACAGTTAACATTTAATGTCACCAACCTTATTGTCAATCTCTCAATGTAATTTTAAATTTTCCAACCGTGCATTCAATCCTTCGGATGATGCACACCCCTGAGATATTAACTATTGATTTAAAGAGTTCTCATGTTATCTAAAGTTGTAGGAATAAATATTGTTATCTTGGAATCGTTTTCCCTTTCTTTTATTTCTACACTTTGTTACCTCAAAACATGGTTCATTGGCGACAAAGTGCCTTGAACCTAATATTCCCGTTATTAATGGCGGCAACGTGGCTTATGTAGTCATAACCGTTATAAATGGCGCGCAACGTGCCCTTCACCTTGATAATCCGTTATAACATTTGTGTAACATCGAGCTGATACTATTGGTAAACTGCTCAGCGAATCTATTTACAATGATTTCCTCTGTTTGCCCGCTATTATTCAACAAGTACTTTGAGATAATTTCATCGCAGTTTGTTTTTGTTTTACGTCCCAATAATTTATTAATTTGATCCCAAGTTTTTTTAGAATTGCTGAAATGTTTTATTAAAATACGTAGTTTTACTTTTTATGATTAATTTGGAAACAGTATTTTGGGTTGATTTGTATTGTTTTTCGTAGGTTTTATTAGTAGGTGAATTTTTCCATCTTCTGTACACGGAGTCTCTTATTTTAATTTTTTCTACAATATCATCCGTTATCCATAATTTTATTGCATGTGGTCTTTTTTTGGGTTTTGGATAAAAAGTTTTTTTTACTTTTTTCATATAGGTCGTTAAAAATGTTTTAAGTTTATTGTATAGGTCAACGCAATTTTCTTCAGCAAGCAGGGCGTTCCAATTAAAACTACGTATGTTTTTATCAATTCGTTTTTGGGATATTATTGAAATACTTTCCCCGCGATGTTTGGTTTTTGAAATTGCGCTACTATACGTGATGTTAAGAGCTGTCGCGAAGTGATCCGCTATAGTAAAATCACAAATACAAGAAGAAAATACGTCAGCTTGTTGCTGCCTGCTGTTGAACCTTATAAAAATGTGATCTATGCATGTGCGTGTAACATTTCCGGCTACTAATGCTTCCCTTGTCACATCGTTGATACACTTTATTAAATGATGGCTAGATAATATGTTTTCATAAGACATAATAACTGGGTGTTGAGGGTTTAATAAATCTAAATTAACATCTCCAAGAAACAACATATTTTCCAGGGGGTTAATAATATTTGATAAGATGTATTAAGGCGAACTGAGTTCTGCATGTTTCTGTAGGCGAATGTGTGGATGCACGGTTAGGTAGAAACTGTGCAGGTGTGTGGGTCGAGCGCGATTCGGTAATCCTCGGCAATGCTCGTGCATTGATGTGAGTCATTCTGAATCGAATCGCGCGCTCGCGAACAGCATTTAATTAAGCTCATGTAAAGACTAAATAAAGTAACACTTTTCATTTAAAATAGATATTATTATTCAATTCAATCCATTCTCTTAATCCTGCTCAAACAGGTTATGGGCCCAGTTAACGTATAACTAAAAATTAAGAAAACGCGAGTGAAATTATTCGACAAGTCTCACGTGGTGCGGAACGGAAGTCGGCCATTGTTTTAGTGTCAGAGCTAACTGTTTGAAAACGAGCGTGAAGTGTGAATAAAATTCACGATGTCGGTCGGCATCTCGGTGAAGGGTGTGAAGCCTTTCGATGGAACAAACTTCCAGGGCTGGAAAGCTCAAGTGAGTGCACTATTTGTGATGAACGATGTTCTCGATGTCGTCGATGGCACGAGAGAGAAGCCTGCTGCCGGCGATGGACATGCGGCCGCGCTGAAAAAAAACGTGAAAGATGACGCAACGGCAAAATTCATAATTCTGTCAAATCTTGACGAGGCTCAACAAGTGTGTGTGTTGTCGTGCATCTCTGCAAAAGAGATGTGGGACAAATTGTGTCTCATTCACGAGCAGAAAACCGCGTCAAACAAGCTGGGTTTGCTACAAAGATTTCACGCTTATTGGATGAGCGAAGCAGACACTGCGGTTCAGCATGTGGCCAGGGTGATGAATATGGCGAGTCAACTGAAGGACGTCGGTGAGAATGTATCAGACGCTACGATAATGGCAAAAATACTCGCGAGTCTCACCAAAAAGTTTAGCACGCTGCAGGTGGCGTGGGACAGCGTAGACCCTGCGCGACAAACTCTTGATAATCTCCAGGAACGGCTAATAAGAGAGGACACGAGGCTCAGCGGCGAAGAAGAAGCGTCGAAAGCGCTGGCTGCAATAGCCAAAAATCGTCGTGGGCGAGGAACAAAAAGTGCTGAAAAGGACATGAAGAAAGTGCAGTGTTATAAATGCCAAGGCATGGGACATATTGCGAGTCAGTGTCGGAATAAGCGGAAGCCACGTGACGATGGCGAAACATCAAGTAATTGCGCGTTTGTAGGAGAGACAGGCAGCTCGATCGCGTCGGGCATGAAAAATAGCGCGCTTATACCGTGGACGGAGAGTGGCGTAATGGCGATCGATCAAAGCGAGGTCCGGCTGATCGACAGCGGCGCATCGAAACATCTAACCTACTGACGTGACTGGCTGACTGACTACAAGCCGGATAACACGGGCGCTACAGTATCGCTTGGTGACAATCAGATATGCGACGTCGCTGGTGAAGGCACGGTGCGAATTAAAAAATTGATCGATGGAGTGTGGCAAGATGCCAGAATTGAAAAAGTGCTACACGTTCCGAAATTGAGAAAAAACTTATTCTCCGTCGGAGTATGTACAAAGAAGGGACTCGGAGTGCGTTTCGAAAATAATCGGGTTATTGTGGATCGCGACGGTGAAGTGCTCGGGACTGGAATGAAACAAAACAATGACGTGTATCGCATGTTCTTCAAGGTCACGAAACAAGGAAGCACAGAAGAAGCTAACGTAGCTACGACAAATTTAACTGTGTGGCACGAGCGATTGGGACACGTCGGGAAACGAGCGATTCGTGAATTAGCAGAAAAGGGGCTCATGAGTGGAGTAACATTTTCAGACAAAAGTGACGTCTTCTGTGAACCGTGCCAATTTGGGAAATCGCACAGGCTGCCCTTCAACAAGAAACTGGAGCGAAATAAGAAAATAAAGCCAGGCGAGAAAATGCATTCAGATGTCTGTGGGCCGATGTCAACGAATTCTGTCGGAGGATCGAGGTATTTTTTGACATTTAAAGATGAAGCTACCGGCTACAGACACGTGTACTTCATGAAAACGAAATCCGAGGTGTACGAAAAATTCAAGATCTTCGAAAAGATGATCGAAAATAAGTTCGGAAGAAAAATGAAAACTCTTCGCTCCGACAATGGCCGAGAATTTTGCAATGACCAGATGGATAAATACCTCTAAGAATGCGGAATAAAGCGAGAGACAACAGCGCCATACAATCCGGAGCAAAATGGCAAAGCTGAACGTGACAATCGGACGATTGTTGAAAGTGCTCGTACAATGATAATTGCGAAGAATCTTCCATTAACCCTTTGGGCGGAAGCAGTGAATTGTGCCGTATACGTTCTCAACCGAACAGTGTGGACAAATGGTGCAGTAACGCCGTACGAAGCGTGGATTGGAAAAGCTCCGAGTCTGAAACATCTTCGAATCTTTGGATCAGACGCGTATGTGCACACTCCCAAACAATTCACACGAAAATTCGATGCACGAGCGAGCAAAAAGATATTCGTCGGATATACGGAAGAATCGACGAATTACCGGGTGTATGATCCTGAAAAGAAAAAAGTCAGTGTGGTTCGAAATGTTGTGTTCAACGAAAAAATCGGGGCGCCAGTGGCGAAAGAAAACGAGAAGGAGGAGGAATACGAAACAATTCTTTCACGACCCGAAGAACGAGAGAACGAGGCACGAGAGAACGAGAACGTGAACGACAATGTGATCAACAACGAAGAAAACGACCAAAACGAACAAGAGGACGATCAAGACTGTGAAGATCGAAGAATCCTGCGAGATCGAGCACTGATTAAAACTCCTAGAAGGTATCAACACGAGGAAAACGACCAAAACGAACAAGAGGACGATCAAGACTGTGAAGATCGAAGAATCCTGCGAGATCGAGCACTGATTAAAACTCCTAGAAGGTATCAACACAATGCAAATGTGGCGGAGTACATAGTCCCATTAACGTACGAAGAAGCGACAAAAAAAAAAAAAAAAAAAAAGAGGGGATTGACTTCAAGGAAACGTTTTCCCCAGTGGTGAGATATGACTCGCTGAGAATTTTGCTGGCAACGATAGCCGCGGAAAATCTTGAAGTAATGCAATTTGACGTTCAAACTGCATTCCTGTATGGCAAACTAGAAGAAACAATTTTCATGAAAGTTCCGGAAGGACTGAAGCTGAAAGAAGACAAAAGGAACGTCGCATGCAAGCTCGAGAGGGCTCTCTACGGGCTCAAACAAGCCCCAAGATGTTGGAATCAACGATTCAACAAGTTTTTGAACGAATTCAACTTCGTAGAATGCGAAGCAGACAAATGTGTATTTACTGGAAGGATTAAAAACAACAAAGTTTATCTGGCGCTATTCGTTGATGATGGGCTAGTAGCCTCAAACAATATAGAGACCCTTAAGGAAATTATTCAACGACTAAGCGAAACATTTAAAATAACAGTCGAGGACTCGAATATTTTTGTCGGCTTACAAATAAAAAGGGATAGAGAGAGAGGTAAACTGATGATTCATCAGAGCGCGTACACGCAGAAAATAATTGAAAAATTCGGAATGGCGGATGCGAAAACAGTGTGCGTGCCAGCGGATCCGCACGCAGCACTGATTCCAGTTGTGGAAAACAATAAAACTAAAAATGTACCGTATCGCGAAGCAGTAGGGTCTCTGGTTTTCCTAGCGGCTGTATCGAGGCCAGACATCGCGTTCGCAGTAAATGCAGTAAGCAAGTATTTGAACGAGCACAATTCATCGCATTGGCAAGCAGTAAAGAGAATATTTGCATATCTAAAAGGCACAACTGATTACGGTATTGAATATCAAAGCGGCGGTAGTGAACCAAAATTGATAGGTTTCTCGGATGCTGACTACGCCGGGGATGTAGAAACGCGAAGGTCGACAACAGGATACGTTTTCTGTCTCGCGAACGGGGCCGTAACGTGGTCGTCACAGCGTCAAAGACTGGTGACGCTAAGTACAACGGAAGCCGAGTACGTAGCTGCATCGGCAGCAGCTCGGGAAGTAGTCTGGATCAGAAAACTGTTATCAGACATCGGATGTCCATGTAATGAAGAAACAACGCTTTACGTTGACAACCAAAGTGCAATTCAATTAGTCAGAAATCCAGTATTTCACAAAAGAACGAAGCATATAGACATACACTTCCATTTTATCCGCGAGAAAGTGAATGATAAAGAAATTGTAGTTAAATATGTTCCATCTGCAAATCAGAGAGCAGATATATTTACGAAGGCGCTGCCGCGAGACCGTTTCCAGGATCTATGCTATAAGCTAAATATGGTAACGAGAAATGAGAAACACTCTAACGGCGGTAGTATTAAGGCGAACTGAGTTCTGCATGTTTCTGTAGGCGAATGTGTGGATGCACGGTTAGGTAGAAACTGTGCAGGTGTGTGGGTCGAGCGCGATTCGGTAATCCTCGGCAATGCTCGTGCATTGATGTGAGTCATTCTGAATCGAATCGCGCGCTCGCGAACAGCATTTAATTAAGCTCATGTAAAGACTAAATAAAGTAACACTTTTCATTTAAAATAGATATTTTTATTCAATTCAATCCATTCTCTTAATCCTGCTCAAACAAGATGGATGAGATTTCATTCAGAAACAATGATTTGCTATGATTTGGAGGGCGGTATATTGCTAAAATGTTCATTGTTATATTATTGGGTAAAGTTGTGATGCCAAATATACTTTGATATTATTTTGTTTCTAGTAATTTTTGTAGAAAAGTGATTTCATCTCTAACATAGAGCAATATACCACCTCTTGTTTTTTTTGTTCTACAATAGTTATAAGCTTTGAAACCAGGAACTTCGTAAAGACAAGTAAGGTCATTTGTAATTGCTGTTTCATATAACATCAAAATATGTATATGTTTCCAGCAGGTATTAAGATAGATGTTAAGAGTGTCCCAGTATTTGTAAATGGACCTTAAGTTCAGTTGTACATCTTTAATTGTTCCTTGTTGCAATCTTTATTATAAATGTGTGTTTTGTCCTCAATCCATTTTTGAAGATCACTGGTTTTGCAAAAATTTACCTCATTGTCCTCCTCAAAATAATAATAATTGGACGCCATAGTCGATCGTAGCAAGGTCCTTTTTCAGCGCAGTTTTGTAGGCCGGGCAGTTGTCCTTGTCTCCAGTCGAGTGCGTAGCGGGCTTTCCAAATCTAGTGCACGTAGCGCAGACTGGTTTGGCAGCGGCATTTGGGCAGGATTCGTTGGTGTGGTTCTCTTCAGCACAGTGTCCACATCTAAGAGTGTCTCTGCAGTACTTATATGAGTGTCCTATCATTTGGCACTTAGTACATACGGTTAGTCCAATAAAGTCTCTGACACGGCACACAGTCCAATTGACGAACACCTTCTCCTGTTCCACCAGCAGTTTTCGTATTGTAGCGGGCATCTCATAAACCCGATGATAGGTGGTTCCAGAGCGAGCGCCGGCCAGATGACTCAGCTTGCAGGTTGATATTATTCCTTCGATGTCTTGTACATTGGGAATACCCGTGAGAGCGATCCTTAAGAATTCAACGTCCGTTAGGTCCCTCGGTACATTAAAAAATTCTAGCCTCGGGAGTCGCTTGGTGGGATGTCGAGCCTTAAGTGTGCCGGAGTTTTCAAAACACGGTGCGTTTAACAACTTTTCTTGCTCACTTGCAGTAGCCGTGTTAAAAAGATTATTTCATATTTTTATTGCCTACTATTTTTATGTATAATTGCAAGATTCTACCCGAATTAAATGCAATCTAGATAGCGTCATGGATAAGTATGTCAATTTTTATTGCAATGTGCGATATCGGTTGAGTTTTTTACAAGTCTATGGAATTATTTTTATTTTTGGGATAACTGGGTAAAATCTCAAATTGTAATATTTAATCTGTAAAAAGTAAGTTGTGGGATTCTAATTGCTAGATTGCAATTGCTAAAGAAAGACTTACACTCTTTTCACGAAATATGTAAAAAAAACGACAACGCGTACTTTCTTATAAATTGGCTCCGTAGTTTGAATTGCAAATGACGTTTCGAGTTGAAAATAGTTTCGTTGACCAAGATATTTCTGAAACAGTGCAGATTGCATGACGTCAGAATTAATCGTTGGAGAGTTTTGGACTTTACGCAATAATTTTTTTAGAAATTATATTTATTCAAGAAAATTTTTGACAATGTGTGATATACATACATATTTCACTAGTAATATGATAAAAGATATTATGATATGATTATTATTTATTAATTTTCAATGTCCTCCCATAATAAGCAATTGCTTGTGTGTATGGGAAGAGGTATTATTTGTTTAGTTTCTTAGATTTTTTTATTTATTTAATTTAGTTTGGGTTTTCAGTATATTTTTTTAATTGTGTTTTGAATTCTTTGAATCTATGAGTGATCTTATATTTTCTGGCAATTTATTGAAGAAATATTTTTCTTAGTATTTGTAGTTTTGTTGATCCAAAGTTTTTTTACAAATCGGAATTGGTAACATGTATTTTTGCCTTAGATTTGCTGTGTTTTTGAATGGTACGGTTTTGTTTAGAATATCATCTTTGTAAACATGTAAGGTTGAGTGATACAGGAAAAGAGTATTTCATTTTCTGACTTTAAATTCTTTGAAAATGAGTTCAGATGAATATAAAAATGATTTCTTTAATATTAGTTTTTGCGCAATGTAAAGAGGTTGTGTGTGAGTTTTATTTGTAGGTTTACATGATACTATTTGTAGGTTTACATGATGTGTTTGGAAGTATTGTTGAAATAAATGTTTTAAATGATCCACAAAACTTGCCAAATTGGTATTGAATATGTCAACATCACCCAAGTAATGATTTCCCATGGTGTGTCGTTGTATCGGAGAGTCGGCAATGTAGTTACGCTTATGTGTGCTGCTGTAGAATATTGTATTTTGTCGTGTTGTTACTGTGGGTGTATGTATGTTTATAAGTTCCAGGAGTTCACAACAGTCAAATTTAGAGTTAAGTATTAATTGAATGTTATTCAGCTGTTCCTTTTTTTTTTTTTTTTGGATTAGGCAATTCACCCTAAAAAGAGTGCTATGTGAGCTGTTCCTTTATATTTCTGCTAACTTGAACCACTTCAACGGCTGACGGCAAATTTGACGAGGCTCTTATTACCTGGAGAATAAATGCATAACTATTAAGTATCATGTGTGTTAATCTTCTGTGCTACTTCTAGGAGCAAGAGGAGGGATGATGATAGAAACCATGGAAACAATATATTTCTCTTTCCGAGAACACGAGAGGGAGGAGGAGGAGGGGGTGTAAAAAAAACTTCTCATCATAAATATATTAAATCGTCAAACTGTTTTCAGAAAGAAATGGAGCATAAAATATAGGCGATCATATTGTTTACGTGTGTTGTCTGACGTCTCAATTCAATTTTTTATCATTTTGTGATTGTGTTTTTTATATGATCATAAGCTCACCTGAAAGCAAACCATTACAAATAGAAGAAATAAACCTACACATTCAAGGTAGTAAAAAATACGTGGGCTAACGTATTGTACATATTAATAAATACTGACTTTTAAACAGCACAAAGAAAAAGTGTTTGGTAAAATCGCTCATCTTCTACCGACAAAAGTAAAGAGCCGTTATTTCAGCCCACCTTATTTGACAGAAATATGGAAAAACACATATTAAATTCTTAAATGAATGACAAATAATACATAATAAAGTTATAAAAAAATCTTCAATTATTACCTAGATAAGACAATTGTGTGAATATAACATATACCTCTTGATCTACAAAATAAAAAATGGACTAATACACACGAACACAACATTTATAAAAATACCACAAGTATACGAACTCTATTACAGTGGAAAAAGAAGCATACGCTCTAAGGGTTTAAGCATTGACAATCTTCTTCCCGATAGCCTCAAAGCGTAGAATCGATTGACTAAATTTGAGAAAAAAACTGTTGGATCTTAAAATAAGCGAACAGAATGTAGAATGATTGTTAAGATGAGGTGTTATGTACTATTGTTATATTGTGTCAACTTACTCGTATTATTGTTACGTGTGTTAATATTATATGGCTTATAGTTTTAGGTTTTCTTTCCACATGGCCAGCCGATTGCAGTCTTTGAAATCTAAATGGATGGTTTCGTGCTTGAGTACATGGCTCATTTTCATATTTTCTGTTTTCTAGAGTTGCGTTGATTGAAAGATATTTTTAGGTATTAGAATGGCTAATTGAATCGGTTGTGCAAAAGTTACTTTTGTATTATTATGTTCACTGTTTTGGCAAAGTTTAACTTACAACTACCGTTTTTAATAAGCATTTAAAAAACAAACATTTGATTCAATCAATAAACAGCAACTTTTTGCATTTACGATTAAGAATACTAACAATAAAAAAACCTAACCTAACCTAACCTAGTCTATCAAAACCTATTATTTACCTATCCTCAGATAACCTATTCTAACCTAACCTAAAATAAAAAAGTTTTATTTAAAAAAAGGCGTATTAAGCGTGGCTAGTGATCCCGAATAATTACCCTTATTATATATCAATTTACCTGTTTAAATGGTTGTTTTATTATACATATAAGTAGAGATGGCAAAATTTCGTTTTAACTAAAAACGCGAAAAAATATTTATGGTTCGAAAATAGGGCATTTATAAGTTTTCTTTGCGTTTCAAGGTTTGTTTGTTTGTTTTGAAAGTGTTTCCAGTGATTTCTATTTCGCGAATTAACGCGAAAAACGTGATGTTGACCGTATTTCAGCAAATACTATTTAGTGAAATAGGCGCGAATTTCCCGAAAATACCGGGTATTGACTGACAGGCGTACGAGAATGAAGGAGCCCATTATTGAAACGTGCGCAATGCTATCATTCAATCAGTAAAGTGCCTTTTCCATTGTTTTTTGTATTTACCTGTATTTCAAATATGCCTACTTTATTTCATTGTTGGAAGCCTGTCCTACCTCTTTTTACAATTTTGTTACTATTTTGTGTGTAAGTATTTAATATTTTTAATTTATACTGTACGCTGAATTTAAACGCTTTCCGAGAATATGTATAGCGTATTTCAGAAGTCAAAGAACCATACAAATTGGAGAAGCTGATACTGTAATATTTAGTCCAGTACAACTAAAGAAGAATTGAGAAAAATGCATAAGGAAGGTAGTTTCATGTGAATGTGCAGGGAAAAGTATTATGCCTACTTTATTTCATTTTTGGAAGCCTTTCCTACGATTTTTTATAATTTTGTTACTATTTTATGTAAATATTTAATATTTTTGTACTGTAGGCTAAAATTGCTTTTTGACATTAAACAATTTGTGCGAAATAAATTACGCCTATTGATATTAATCGCAATCTGCATTTGTTGTGTTTGTGTTCGACCCGTACTTAGAGTTTCCTTCCTTATTAATTTAATATTAAAATTAATTATTTATAATCTTTCACATGGAAATACTTGCAAATGAAGGTTAAACATATATTTTACCAAAAATACTTAAAATATGCGCTGAAAACATTCAGGAAATTCATTTTTTTCTATTTTGCTACAAAACGCTAAATTATGCCTCAAAATGCTATAAAACGCTAAATTTCCAATTGTTAATGCTAAAAAATCTGAAAATTAATGCTAAATTTTGCCATCTCTACATATAAGTAACCTATGTTAATTAATAAAAAGATTTTTCATTATAATACTTCAAAATTTTTTAAATCATATGGGTTTTTTTATTTACATAATTTGAGAGTGCATTAGATTAGAGATTCGTTACATCTAATTTTACAATCCGTTATTATTTATTTTGTTTAGATTTATCAAACACTACGAAGGATACCTATGTGAACTGTGGTGGTATAGGAGATTTTCAAATATTGTCAGGTTATTCGTAACCCGGGAATGTTTGTCTTTCTTTTTAAAAAGAAAAAAAAGAAATTCCTCTGGAAAGATTATTTCCACATCCCAAGGACAGAGTGAACGTATTTTTCAAATAAACGCGAATTATGCGCGCACTTCATATCGGTGTTCTGTCAAATTATTAAAGTAAATAATATGATATCAATATTTTTAAATTATTATTATTTTTTATTTGTAAATGCAAAAAGTTGTTGTTTATTTTCATTAAGTTGAATCAAATATTTGTTTTTTTTTTAAATGCGTATTAAAAACGGTAGTTGTAGGTAAAAGCTTACAATTTTTTTGTTACCGTTTATAAAAAGGTTTGTTTTTTAAATCTACGCGTTATTACTAAATGCGTGTAGCAAAAAAAATAATAAAAAACAAGCTTAAAATATATTCCTTCCATATAATGTAGTAGTTCATAATAATTTTCATGAATTATTTTTTATTATGAATATGTTTCATCAAGTGTTATTTTAGTTAATCAGCCACAGTAAAAAGGTGGCCGTACTGACCGTTTTGACCATCACGGGCAGGGGCATTTAACTCAGCTTTGGCCTTGAAACCTATTTAAAACCGCCACGCCCAACTCCTTATTCTTTTAGAAAACGAATAGTGTGGCTAAAAGCTCAGATCTCATTGGTTAGATCAGAAGGATTGGTTTGATCTCTCGCTCTCTACCATAATTCATCGCGTAACAGAAAGAGATTGTTGTCGTTTGACTGTTTTCAAATCATTCAAACAAAATGAGAGTGATTTATTTATGCACGTGGGTTGTCATTTGCTCCCGAAATACTATCATTTCGCATCGAAAATATTGCTTCTTAAAGTTCTTCGTGATAAAAATACAAAGCCAGGATAGTGTTAGCGAGTTACACACATATATTCAACCTACCTACGTAAGTTCAACTTTAAAGTGAATTGACAGTTTTTAGGTTATTCCGACGTTTCGGTTTTTTGTTAAAACATGCTTCATACTTTGCATATGTCTTCCTCCACAACGTATAAATGTTATTTATTATATCGACCAACTTACAAATTCATGTTATTGATTAGTGTTATCCTGTATTATCTTATTGTTTTGGTGAAATTAAAGATTTTTAAACATATGCTATCATGAGTTCAAAATAGGCAGAAAAATGTCGGAATTCATCGTCGTAGGTACTGTCGGACAACCATGTTTTGTTTGTTTTTTCTGGGTGTTTTTTGCACTGGCAAAGTTTCATCTTAAGGAAATAAACTGTAAAAGTTCATTTTCTTAGCCAGATGAACCTTGCCCTCGAAAAAAATTTCGACATTTTTCTGCTTCAAGGACATTTTTATTTTTAAATAGTTTTTTGGGCTAAGTAATGAATTGCTCAGTGCAATAATATTGTCTATGGTCGCACCTTTTTTTAAATGGCCTTAAGTTTCTCTACCTTGTCTACTGCTATGCTCCGTACGGTAAGTACTGCTTGTAATCTGTGCTTAAGTACTGTTTAAAATTTTTGGATTCAAAAAGCCTGAAGATATCGATCTAGAGAGTGGTTTATTTATGATCACGGGAGAGATAGTATTTAATTAATAACAATAAGTATACGATAGATAAAGGAACTGCCCTGGAAGGCGATTCTTGTTCTACTTAACGATCTTAAGTTTGTCCTTTACTTCAAATTAACGTTTTTTTCGGATTTTTCGTAATAAGCGATTCCGGTTCTCTCGATGACAGATAGAATCCTTAAGGGACTGGGACACGGTCAAGCGGCTTGATCGCAAGCACGTAGTTTTTTTTGTCTATTGTTGTCTATTGTTGTCTATTATTGTCTATGCTTAGCGGCTTGACAGCCCGCATCAAGCCTCTCCGTCAAGCATGGCCACGCCTTCCTGTGATTTCGTGGTGGTCTATGTATATGTACTTCTATGCCTTCCTGTCATTTCGTGACTCGCGGCAAAATGGAATCTGTCAAAGACAAAGCGTTCTTGGCTCTTACGTTAGCTTTATGTTTGAATAAAATAATAAAAAGAAACGAATTTGGTGTCAAGAATGGTACAAGTTAAGGTACCGCTTTACCCATGAGCATTTGCAAAGTGTATTACAGGCTACAGCTATTTTTTGTATGAATATCTTGTGCGGTATTCATACAAAAAATATGTTTTCTCCATTGAAAATTCAGAAAATTATTTATTCTACAGTTTGATTATTAATGACCTTGAAAACCGCTGTCATAATTATTAAAAAATACTAAAATACTTCCAGAATTTTTAAATTAGATGGATTTCTACAAATTGAACACAAAAACAATAACTAATTACCTATTTTATAACAATTTTATTCAATTTATATCATTGCTTATGATACGTGATATTTATTTGTCTATTGTCGTTTGTCTATTCCCACAAAAATATAAATTCGCATCAAGCCTCGCCGCCATCACGTAGAATTGCGCAATGCTTGCAAGCCAGCTTCGGTACACGGTCAAAAAGCTTGACACAAAGTGCCATAGACAATAAACTACGTGCTTGCGATCAAGCCGCTTGACCGTGTCCCAGTCCCATTAGATTTTTGATTTCGCGCCAAAACTCATAGCTTTCGCGGAGAATTAGCTTAATTTAAGTATGAAGTTTTGACAGTTAACCATAGTTGCATAGTTTTAACAAGAGAAAACTTAATATTATCGTAAGTATTGACTGTAAACAATGATAAGTGATTTATTGGTGGCACGATAATGCCATAAATAACGTAATTGCGATGTTTGCAAAGTACGTTACATGTCGAAAGCCCGAAATGTCAGATAAAAGTGATATAGTTTACAATAAACTACACATACCATTAAGCATCCCCAAAGATGACATAGGCCCTGAGAGAAATTGTTTTCTTCAGGGCCTCCTGTGTGGATTTAATATAAAAAAGCGCTTGTTATATGACAGTGAATTTTCGCAAACTGTCAAAATGTCTTTTTTGTCTATTTTTTTGTCACTAGAGGGCGGTAGTTGTACATTAATGAACTTGTTAGAATACAACGTCGAATGTGCATTTTTTTTTAGCAAAAAAATGAACGTACGCAATCGAAAATATTAAGTAAAAACAAACAACTTAGTAAAAAGGTATGACTTATTTGCAGAACCTACTATTTTGGTAAAGCATTTAATTTTACATCTTTTATAAATGTTTCACCATTCACTCTCTATTTTCAAATCTAATTAGATTTGAATGGCTTTTGGCTTTACGACTTGCATTTGAGGAACATTTCCGATACAAAGAATGTTTGTTTTACACGGTATTCGTAAACTCTTGATGATATGATTTGCCGGCCTGATGAGACACCGGGTCACTGGAGCCAGGATGCGGGTAAAATAAAATAAAAAAAAATAAAAAAAGCACGTTGGTGACCGCATCCTACCAGCACCAAACGCCACTCCTGAGTGAGCGCTGGGCCCAAGCTCACCCAAGACCACGCCCTGCATAGTTGTACTCTATTGTTAATTTATTCTTCTTCATATATTTTTTTCATTTTTCAAATACCTACCTATTGTACAAAAAAATATGTACATATTTATAACGCTTTTTTCCAACCAGAGGGCACAGTGCCACACTTCAGGGACATTTTGAAGAGCTTTGTCAAAACTGGAACTATTTCCGCAGCACACCTCTGCAATACCAGGGCAGGTATTCCATCAGGTCCACTAGCTTTGTTAACATCGAGCCCCCGTATGACGTGGAGTACATCCCGATGCCGGATCCTCAGCTTTTTCATATAGAAGCCGCAGTGAGGAACCGACGGCGGAACAGCACCTCCGTCGTCGAGGGTCGAGTTTTCCGCAAACATTTTCCCTAATAAGTTAGCCTTTTCGGTGGCGGTGTTTGCTAGTGAGCCGTCAGGTCTGGTAAGAGGTGGCAAAATGGGTTTGCGAAAATTCCGACCTATTGAGCCCGCAAGCGACCAGAATGCTCTGCTGCCATGCGGGCAGGCAGCCAGCTTTTTGCTGATCTGCAGGTCGTGTTCGAATTTTGACCTGGAGGTTATCCACCGCTTACCCGCCCTGGTATAGGTAACAGATGGTTACTCCTTCAGGGCTCTCACAAGGACTCTAATTTTTTTTTGTTTAGCGACTCTAAATTTATTATAAAATGAATCTAGACCTCCAATGTCCCTGCATAGTGGTTAGGCTGCAGGATACCTACAATTTTCACAAAAACACAAATAACAATATTTAAATATATACAGGTAAAGTAAAATAAAATAAGCCTAAAAATAATACAGGACGAAATAACTGCTTAATGACTAGGCCATCTGTAGAGAAAGAAAAAAAAATTAAAAGGAACACATATACATTCATGTTAATACTGTAGGAATCTAAATTTAAACATATATAAATATTACCGGAGAGTATTACACCCGTCCACTGGCAGTCCCATCGAGAATGTGCATGGCGATCGGTCTGTCCGTACACAAAGAACAACTACCGCGCCACTCCGCCGGATTACCTGATTATGCCCAGAAGAAAAAGTATGTGGAAAGGTTGGGGGCGTGCCCGAAGACCCTAGGGAATAAGTGAGCGTCAGGCATTTGGAGGGTGGGCGGAAGGTTGCCGAGCTTGCTCGGCCATTCCTAAAGCCCGCCATGGCGATGGGAGAGGCGCAGTAGACTCTGTGTGAACACTTGTCCGGTGTGGGAGGCGTCTGATTAGGCAAGGACGAGGTCTATTTCACACCCAAAACGGGTTGAAGACGGTACAGGACGATTAAAGTTCAGTTTCGGCTTACTGCACACACTCCTTATAATATATAAAGCAAAAAAGAAGAAAAAATAATAAAGGACAAGTTAATTAAAAACTCAAATTAAATTAATTAAATTCATATCGAATTTTGACCTATTAATGATTCTCTTGCATTCCTTTGCCGATTTGTTGTATGCTGATCTGCTTTCGGGCGTTTGATATGTGTTGTAGGCTCGGTAAGCCGCGTTTTTTCGTCGAACCACTTCGGAACATTGTCGACTGAACCACGGCTTTGAGCCCACACCAGTTTCTTTAGTAGTCGATTAGATAAAGCCATCCATTGCCAATTTGATGACTTCACCAATCTCCTGGGCACATCTTGAAGGGTCCTAAGTCCGAAAAAAAACAGCCGACCACGGAAAAGCGTTGAAATGGGCCCGCATACCGAACCATTCTGCTGACCTATAGTGCCACACTTTTCTCCTCAGCCTATCATTGGTTGGTCTGAGGCTAACGGGGATTGATGTCGTCACTAGGAAGTGGTCAGATGATCCCAGAGGCGCTGTGACGTCAATCCTATAACCGTGTGGCACAGTAGTTAAGAATAGGTCTAACAGATTGGAACGGTGAGTCTGGACATCAGGGACCCTTGTAGGCTCCTGAACTAGTTGCTCTAATCCGTAGCAAATGGCCAAAGATTCCGCCTGTCGGCCAGCCGAGTTCAATGGGCCTGAAAACTTCAACCATGGTTTTTTATGAACATTGAAGTCCCCCAGAACAATAAACTCGGCCGAAGGGTAGCGGGGCAAGAGATCATCAATAGTATCTCTCAAATGTTTGAAGAGCTCGAAAGTGTCTGATTCGCTATGGTTTGGTGAGCGGTATAGACATGCGTAGAATCTTGCCGTACTGGCAAGATTGACGCGCACCCACATTACGTCGAATCTGGAGTTTTCCAGACTCAATAGTCGTACACAGTTGACGTCAGCTCGACTATAGATGCAGACTCCTCCTTTGAGTTGGAACTTGCTTGCAAGGGTAAAGCCCAGCAGTCCAGATAGGAGGAGTCTGGTGGCTCGGCTATCTGAGTTTCAGATAGGAAAAGAAGGTTGGGACGTTGGGACAAAAGATGGTGATGAACAGAATTTAAATTCGTGTGCAGACCGCGAATGTTGGCAAAATTTACCAACAGTTTTGGCCCGCACCGGGGACGCCTGCTACTCGCCGCTGTAATGATGTTAAGTTTGTTTTTATGTATATTCATGATTTTTTTTTAAGGGTATGAGGTGAAAGGAAGGTCTGGAAAGGAAAGGTATGAGAGGTGGGTAGGAATCTGGGGTTCAGGCTGTCCAGGGGTGATGAGCGTTTGGTTCCAGCCCACTCACTGCGGTGCTAGGCGATAGGCTGGGAGAGTCCGGCTGGAGAGGGCATCCAATGCGCCCCAAACGCTGCTGCTGGGTCCCCTCCGGTCACAAACCGGCACAACAGTAGTGGCAGGGTTTTTTCACTCGCTGATGGGGCAGCCCACCCTTAGTCGTGAGCCTGAGGGTCGGGCCCCTGTACTATCAAGCGGCCCGGACAGCGGTAACCGGTCGTTAAGGGTCTCCCTCAACCAGCATCTCCCAACCGGCCCGCCACGCAGAAGGTGGGCCGACGCACCCGCCACCAAGACCTGGGAAAACCTTAACCCATGAACCCGGGCACCCCTGCTCAGTCAACAAACGTAGCGAACCACTTGGGGTGACCTGTGGCAGAGGTGTTGGTCATCCAATAAATGGTTCCCAGTGCGGCGGTACCCATTCCCGCCTACCAAATAAAAAGTAATATTAAATGTTGTTACTGAGAACCTCCTCCGTGACTCAATCTATCGTTATATTGCATTACATTCTAAAATATATTTTAACATAATTTTCATAATCACAATATCTTTAATTAATAATAAATTGTTTTGCTCTGTGCGTGTCTTGATTTTGAATGGAACGCACCTGCCAGCTGCTGGTGCAGCGAGTTCAATATTCGAATTCGAGCTAGAAAAATTCAATAGTGAGGGCCGTTAAGTGTTTAAATAGGTACAGAGAAAAAAAAAACACGAAGAATATCAATCAAACCGTATCATTTATCGATCAAGCATGGCGGTGTCTTCAGTATGTGTTATTTGTCTTGGGAAACCGCACAGGAGTCCCAACTGCTCCCGACCATCTGGAGCCAGAGAGGCTATTGTATCCCCAATTTGGGTAGGTTCTGAGAATGAAGGTAGTGGGGAAGAGGAAGGTGGGGAAGTACCTGGATATTCAGATCTGGTCATCAAACACGGCCAAAGCAATTTCAAGCAACGTTTAAATTCTGATTAGTAGTCTTACACCAGGGCGATACTGAGAGTATCTTCCACGCAATAAAACATATCTTATATATTTTGAATGATTAAATTGTGAAATAACACAAGTTAATCAAATAAAATTTACTTGCGCATGCCTAGATTTGAACCCGCGGCCTTTGGATCGTCTGTCGAGAGCCTTACCACTCGACCACGGAGGCCACGTGTATCATTGAATAATAGACCGAGTGTTTGAGAGAGATGGGATGGTTAGATGTATCGTGGATAGTTATATTTGCGTAGGTCGGTTTGACGTATATATTTAATTCAATTCTATTATTCGATAGGGAGAGGGTCTCTAGCAAGTTTGAGAAAGAATTAATACCTATTTCTATGGTAAATTTATAAGCTGGAGGAAAGCATTTAGTTATAGATCCGTACCTGACCAAAACAAAATATATCATCTACGTATCTATTCCATGCCAGGATATTATTTAAGAGAGGAGATTTGCAAGAAGAAATGTTATTTTCAAGATTATCCATAAATAATATATATAATATAAAGGGGACGTTTGAGAACCCATGGGCAAACCCATATTTTGCTGATAAATAACATTGTTAAATTAATAACAATTTTGGTTTAAACAGACGAGAGAGATAAATAACATGGTAATTTGAAATTATTCAGTTTAGTACTAATTAGAGATTTGCTTTCATTAAGGAACAAATATACTTCGTCAAATGAAATGATGTAGTTTACTTGTAAGTACGAATAACCAGGTATTTTAACTCATTCATTAAGTCTAATGAGTAATAGTTTATTTAGGGGAAACACAACGGAGTTATTAAATATGCTACCGATAAACGATATATGAAATTAAAATTTGTCCCAACTGCTCCCAACCATCTAGAACCAGTGAGACTCTGGCATCTCTAACTGGAGTGTGTTGTGATAGGAGTTTTAAAAAAATATATAATATTATGATGAAGAGTTCTTTTACAGGTGTTTTTAGATATCTGTCTCACTAGGATATATATATATATATTTTTTTAATTTTTTTTTTTTTTAATTGTACAACAGAACATTCGTTCCAGTTACAGTACAATTTTACAAACAGTATAATTTTACATCGTATCAGCATTTGGGTAAGTGACTCTTCAATAATACCTGTGTCGAGACAGATGTATTGGATACATAGTTTAGTATTTACATATTATTTGATACATGCATAACTATAACTAAAATATAAATTATAAAGTTGTATACCTACATTTAAAACCGTGAAGACATAATGAAAAGTGTAGGTTATCCTACAGGGATAACAATATCATAAATGTATATGGAAAAGATAAGATAAAATAGTTAAATAATAAATGGAAGTTAATGTAGGCAGTATAACCTATATATAAGTGTATCGAACGTGAAAACATGATTTTGCTGCATTTGATTTTGATTGTGACTAAGGTTGAACACCTGCAAGTTTGATGATCCCTTTTCCAAATCATAATGTTTACCAGTTGAAAAATCTAAAAATCTTGTTACCAGGCAGCAAAAAGACTGGATGGACATGAGACGGTTCGATGACCCTATTTTCTGAAACGAAATCAAAGTGTTGACGAGGCAGTCGTTGGGTGAGATTGTTATTGGCACTACATATACCTGCCTTTTGAAAAACGTAAACATGTTTTTGCAAGCTGACGTCACACAAACGCTGGTTGGAGACAGTATAAATAGGCCATTTAAACAAAATATGGGCAGTCAAATTTCAAAAATTAACACGAGTGGACGGAACACCTTCAGTTAAAACGCGATCTGTTGATTATAATTATAAATTCCTGAGTGTCAACTGAAATCTGTAGTCGCTTCTGTTCCTCCATCATGGCAAAATCATTTAAAAGATTACAACTATTTGCGACGAGCTGTTTACGGCCGGCACTCTATCAGCTGAGCCAGACGCATCTGTCATCATTACAATAATGGAGCGTCTCCGTGTGCCGGCTCTTATAATCAAATGACCATGCCGCCGCTGAATACCTGCTGGCTACCGACTGAACTGCCCATTGCCGCTGATTACCTAGAGGCTAGCCAATACCTGCTGCATTGATGCTGACAACCTAGAGGCTGATGAATTCCTCCTGGCTACCGACTGAACCAGCCACAGATGCTGACAACCTAAAAGGCTGACGAATATCTGCTGGATACCGACTGAACTGCCCACTGCCGCTGATCACCTAGAGGCTGGCCAATCCCTGCTGCATTGATGCTGACAACCTAGAGGCTGATGAATTCTTCCTGGCTACCGACAAAATAAGCCATTGATGCTGAAAACCTATAAACCGGCCAATTCTTCCTAGCTACCAACTGAATTGGCCATTGATGCTGAAAACCTAGAAGCCGGTTAATTCTTCCTGGCTACCAACTGAATTAGCCATTGATGCTGAAAACCTAGAAGCCGGCCAATTCTTTCTGGCTGCCAACTGAATTAGCCATTGATGCTGGAAACCTAGAGGCTGGCAAATTCTTCCTGGCTACCGACTGAATTACCCATTGATGCTGACTACCTAGAAGCTGGCCGATTCCTACTGGCTACCAATTGAACTGGCCACTGCTCCAGCAGTCGCCCATGCCATTTTCTGTATCGTATGGCGCGATGATGCACAATGTGCTCCAATCTGAAATTCCGATTCCGATTGTATTAGTTTTCTATCTGTGTTTTAAATCCCAGTTGTATTGAAATACATAAAACTATTTCTTGGTTGGCAGTAAAAAATAGGAAGTACCTATAAACTACACCCCTTTGTACGTTCTGTATACCAGTAAATACTTGTAATTAAAATGTGAATTTTGATTCAAATTGTCTTTCTTTTATGATGGTTTGGATAGAACACCTCACGGTGTTGTATTTAAATCATTACCCAGGTTGAGGACTGATGTGTGACGGTGCTTATTATTTACAGTATTTTCTTGTGTAGGCAAACACGTCCCGTACACTAAGATAACATATATAACAATATTTTATTACATTAAATGACAAAGGTCACTCTGCATCTAGTTGGAGTACATACTTGTAAAGGGGTTTTTATAATTTTTTTAACTTTATTAGCTTTATGGATTTTTAGAACTCCATATAACTTTGTTATGTGAGTATCTATAAAGATTGGGGTTTTGCATGATTTTAAAGCAAATTTAACATTATCGAGATTTTTATGTTTTGTGTTTTGAGATAAGATCGGTGGCTGAGTTGACATCGCGTTTGAGTCTCTTCAAGGCGTAGCGTGTTCAATTCCTCGGCTGGCTAAGTCTTCCATCACAACCCAAGCAACATTTTCTGCTTACTGTGGTGGTAGTAAGAGATTTTCAGTCAATTAGTAGTGGTGTCAGGTAATTAGTAACCCGAGAATGGTTTGTCTTAAAAAAATTATTTTTATTGAAATCATCCATTTTTCAATGTTGATTTCGTTAAAAATTTAATATGGGAAGAAGATCATTTTGGATAATTTGAAGACCTGTGAGACTGAAAATTGTTACAGGTGGCAGTAAGAAGTTTAGTTCGAGCTCTGATAGTAGTTCACGAATGTATGAGTCGTTGAACAATGAGACTCTGGAAGACAAACCTTAAATATAAATATTTATATTTAAAAAAATTAATATTTAGGATCAAAATTTTCAACCAATAGTTTTCCCCTAAAATAAGACGGGATACAGAACTTTCTATTTGATGGGAATTGATGGGTGACGATTGCATTGCTGCAGTTATTATTCTATTTGAGGGGAATTGGTGTGCGGCGATTGCATTGCAGTACTTATTATTCTATTTGAGTGGAATTGATGTGCGACGATTGCATTGCTGCAGTTATTATTCTATTTGAGGGGAATTGGTGTGCGGCGATTGCATTGCAGTACTTATTATTCTATTTGAGTGGAATTGATGGGCGACGATTGCATTGCAGTACTTATTATTCTATTTGAGGGGAATTGGTGTGCGGCGATTGCATTGCAGTACTTATTATTCTATTTGAGTGGAATTGATGTGCGACGATTGAATTGCTGCAGTTATTATTCTATTTGAGGGGAATTGGTGTGCGGCGATTGCATTGCAGTACTTATTATTCTATTTGAGTGGAATTGATGTGCGACGATTGCATTGCTGCAGTTATTATTCTATTTGAGGGGAATTGGTGTGCGGCGATTGCATTGCAGTACTTATTATTCTATTTGAGTGGAATTGATGTGCGACAATTGCATTGCTGCAGTTATTATTCTATTTGAGGGGAATTGGTGTGCGGCGATTGCATTGCAGTACTTATTATTCTATTTGAGTGGAATTGATGGGCGACGATTGCATTGCAGTACTTATTATTCTATTTGAGGGGAATTGGTGTGCGGCGATTGCATTGCAGTACTTATTATTCTATTTGAGTGGAATTGATGTGCGACGATTGAATTGCTGCAGTTATTATTCTATTTGAGGGGAATTGGTGTGCGGCGATTGCATTGCAGTACTTATTATTCTATTTGAGTGGAATTGATGTGCGACGATTGCATTGCTGCAGTTATTATTCTATTTGAGGGGAATTGGTGTGCGGCGATTGCATTGCAGTACTTATTATTCTATTTGAGTGGAATTGATGGGCGACGATTGCATTGCAGTACTTATTATTCTATTTGAGGGGAATTGGTGTGCGGCGATTGCATTGCAGTACTTATTATTCTATTTGAGTGGAATTGATGTGCGACGATTGAATTGCTGCAGTTATTATTCTATTTGAGGGGAATTGGTGTGCGGCGATTGCATTGCAGTACTTATTATTCTATTTGAGTGGAATTGATGTGCGACGATTGCATTGCTGCAGTTATTATTCTATTTGAGGGGAATTGGTGTGCGGCGATTGCATTGCAGTACTTATTATTCTATTTGAGTGGAATTGATGTGCGACGATTGCATTGCTGCAGTTATTATTCTATTTGAGGGGAATTGGTGTGCGGCGATTGCATTGCAGTACTTATTATTCTATTTGAGTGGAATTGATGTGCGACGATTGCATTGCTGCAGTTATTATTCTATTTGAGGGGAATTGGTGTGCGGCGATTGCATTGCAGTACTTATTATTCTATTTGAGTGGAATTGATGGGCGACGATTGCATTGCAGTACTTATTATTCTATTTGAGGGGAATTGGTGTGCGGCGATTGCATTGCAGTACTTATTATTCTATTTGAGTGGAATTGATGTGCGACGATTGCATTGCTGCAGTTATTATTCTATTTGAGTGGAATTGATGGGCGACGATTGCATTGCAGCAGTTATTATTATTATATTTGAGTGGAATTGATGTGCAACGATTGCATTGCTGCAGTTATTATTCTATTTGAGTGGAATTGATGGGCGACGATTGCATTGCTGCAGTTATTATTCTATTTGAGTGGAATTGATGTGCAACGATTGCATTGCTGCAGTTATTATTCTATTTGAGTGGAATTGATGGGCGACGATTGCATTGCTGCAGTTATTATTCTATTTGAGTGGAATTGATGGGCGACGATTGCATTGCAGCAGTTATTATTATTATATTTGAGTGGAATTGATGTGCAACGATTGCATTGCTGCAGTTATTATTCTATTTGAGTGGAATTGATGGGCGACGATTGCATTGCAGCAGTTATTATTATTCTATTTGAGGGGAATTGATGGGCGACGATTGCATTGCTGCAGTTATTATTCTATTTGAGTGGAGTTGATGGGCGACGATTGCATTGCTGCAGTTATTATTCTATTTGAGTGGAATTGATGGGCGACGATTGCATTGCAGCAGTTATTATTATTATATTTGAGTGGAATTGATGTGCAACGATTGTATTGCTGCAGTTATTATTCTATTTGAAGGGAATTGATAGGCGACGATTGCATTGCTGCAGTTATTATTCTATTTGAGTGGAATTGATGTGCAACGATTGCATTGCTGCAGTTATTATTCTATTTGAGTGGAATTGATGGGCGACGATTGTAATGTTGCAGTTATTATTCGCAAAAATTTAGATTCAATTTTATCTAATTTACTGAGTAAATTTTTTGATGCAGTTAATGATTTGATTTTTTTTGCATTTAGTAACTTTATTATGAACAAGGGCAGACCATTGAAGTTTCCTATCAAATGTTACTTTAAAATCATTACTTCTTAGGCGTTGGGAGATTTTTTTAATTGAAAAAAATAATATCACCGAATAGCAAAATGATGTCTATATTTGTAACTTTAAATAAAATCCTTCGGGTGCGAGCTGTTACGCCCTGTATATTTAAATCCTAATGAACATTTCTTATTTCCTTACTTAAAGGCGAAAAAAATTATCGCTCATCTACTCTTCATTCTGATTGATAGTTAAATAATTTAAGCAAATTTTAAATCAAATTGCATTTGGCCGTTATTTTCAAGAGGTTTTTACCTGTTGTAAAATACGTGCAAAATATTACTCGAAATACGACATCAAAATAATTTTGTTCTAAGACTATTCTTGAAAAACTTATCTTTTTGTAGCTGTAGGAATAATGATCAGACAAATTCCAATTCGAGTGAGTTTATGTGGATTTAGAAAATCATTGAAATCAATTTTTCCATGGATTTAAAAAAATTTAATGAAGCTGTCAATGAGACGAGTGGAATAAAATGAATGTTTTCAAAGTGTTCCAAATTATTGATAAATTATGGAACTAATAGAATCTAAAGTTGATTAACATTGTATTATGATTTTCGGTCACTGAGTGGCATTTGAAATGCATGATCGTTTGTAAAAAACTTAATAAGATGCATTAACAAAACTCCAGAAAAAAACTCTTTTTAATCTCTCTTAAAAATCTCTCATAAGACTATATTATAATAAAACAAATAAAAAAATTTATTCCACTTAATTTTATTTTGACCGTAACCGGTTTCAGCTCGTCAAAGCCATCTTCAGACTGGTACACAAAATTCTTAGTCTACGGTTTATATACACAACATATGGGGGAGGGGGGAGAGGGGTAGTTTATAGGGTTTTAATCAATTTTATTTGTTACTAATTGAACTTGAAATAGTTCCACTTCATGTAGTTGAATATAAACAAACAAAATTACATTTTAATTTACACTTTATTTATTTCTGATATTTAATTTGTCTCTAAATTACTTTTTTTGATTTTAGTGAAAAGCTGTACATTTGGATTTCTTAACACAGTAAATAATACTGTGATTTTTACTTTAATATTTAATCTATGCATCAAGTGGTGTGTGGAGAAGTTTTTTACTGTAATTTAGTTTATTTCTAAAGAAAGTTGGTTATAAATTACCAAAAGTTTTGAAGATAAAAAATAAAACGTTTTAGATAATTATTTGTTTAACCCTCATTAAAACGTATTTCTTGGGCATTTTAGTACTGATTATTTATTTATTACACTTATGATTATGTTTTTACTACTACTTTACTATGACAGCGAATACTAGAACAGTAGTAGTGTGGTGCAACAATTGTTTTTTTTTTTAAATTACTATGATGGATAATACTAGAACAATAGTAGGTATGGTGCAACAATTGTTTTATAAATGAGCATTCGTATTTTTTTATTAGAAAATTTTCCTAATTCTTCCAAGAACACATTTTTAGCACTTTTTTGCATTAAAATCGTCATTTTCTTGTCAAGATTTTGTTCAAGTTCTTCGAGTCTAGTATTATTCCTAAGTACTTTATCTTGTCCAATTTTCATTATTAATTGATGACGTTCATTATACTTTCGGTTACCAATGATCCTTTGTTTTCAAGATATTGACTTTAATTAATTAATTTTCAACCACATGGATACATTGTTAAGGTAAACATTGATGTTTTTATAATCCTTACCTGAGATATAAATAAGCTTTTTATGACTTTAATAATATAATGTATTCTTCATAAATGCCGACAAATAAGATAATACACTGCCTCAGATCGTTAAATATTGTTTTTTTACATATATCCAGTAAAGTCTCGGGCAAAACAGTGTACAGTTTGTAATAGTGTCAATTATGTACAGCGCACAATAATATATAATACTCGTATTTAAATCCACCTACCAAGTAAAATAGGTTCTCTTTCTTCAGATCTGTTTTGCCGCAAGAGCAAAATTTTAAGGTTTCCCGTAACTTTCAGTCCATTCGGATAGACACGCGTTTTCAGGAAAATCTTTTGAAAAAAGATTTTTTTTTAACAAAATTGAGTATTTTAAATATAATCTTAAACAACAGATCTGTAATAAATTCTGGGAATATTTAGCAATATTGAAATATTTCCATCCTTTTAACGGATACAGGGAAAATAAAGCATGGCAGATGCCGAAAAGTCCAAACCCAGCCATATTTTTAATCCTATTCAATTCAATTGATTTGTGGCCACTAATTATTGCTCTCCCCCATCACCTTCTCCTCCCCACAACCTTAGATTACAGGGATAAATAAAAAGTTAAATTATTTTTAAATCCGAAATTAACTGGAAACCAAAGTGCGTTAGATGAAAATACATTATTGAAAGTGTATTTAAAGCTTCATGTAAATATGTGCAACGCTGGCTGTTGCTACGTTAACATAAAATATTCGTGAGAGACAAATAGAATATTTAACGTTCTTTCCATTTATTTATTTTCTTATGTCTATTTAATCTTACTATGGTAGTGAGTATAACAACATGTGACAAGCGTTCACACAGGTAGAATTTTTATCAAACCAAGCGATTAGGTGGTAATCGAAGTGATAGCTTAACCCTCCCGCTACTAACAGGGGTAATTTCTAAATTTACTATCCTCCATGTTTAAATTTAAAAAAGAGACTTAAGAGATCTTGTATTTTTTATTATCATTAAAAAACCTATGTACACCTAATCTATCATTAAAAAAATAAAATAAAGTAGTAGATTAAAGCATAAAAATATATGTTGTTAATATGTAGGTGTCATACCTAAATACTATTTCTTGTTCGCTGGAACAACACTCACTGCAGAATAAAATATAGAAAAATGCTCCATATCACACGCGCATTAGTTAGTTCCACGGAGGAACTCTTCCTTCCTCCGTAGTTAGTTCTCTTATGGGCACGTCTCATCCATTGTGACTCTTTTCTGCCATCTCACTTGCTCACGCTGATACCAAGGCTATGTACATGAGCGGGGAAGGACATAACATTGGTTAACGGTCACGGGCTGGCTTAACCATCTGATATTGGGATTTAAAATCCAAGTACGATTCAAAACATTGTTGCGGGCGATAAAAAAAATACTTCGAACAAGTGCTGCTTACATGAAAAATCATTGCGTTCTTGTGATTTTTCTGATGTCAATGATGACGAAAATGGATCTAACTGATGAAGAACTAAGAAAAATTCTCGAATAAAGTGATAGTGAATGGATGTTGAAATAATTTCGAGAGGATCTTTCTTATTTAACTATGAGATTATTGAAATAAAAAAAAATCAAAAATACATATTCTGATTTGAATATGAATATTTGAGGCACTTTCCAGAGTGAAAGATAATTTCAGAATTGAAACGTTTGGTGACCAAATCTGAATAGTCAGGAAGCTGCCCACCATTCGCCTCTCCATCTCCTTCCTCTCCTCACTATGTTCAGCCTCATTACATACCCCAATTGTCCACAACCACAGTCTCACTGGCTTCAGACGGTAAGGAGCAGTTGGGACTCTTGTGCGGTAATCACATAAAATGTAATTGTTAAAATACACATAAAATTGTATTTAGTCACATAATTGCTTTACATTGTATTATAATTTTATAACTGTTTTTTTTAATATGAAATGTGTGGATAGTAATAATTATTTTCCCATAAATGTAACATTTTTCATACAAAAATTTGGCACCAAATAAAAATTTCATGAAAGCTGTTTTTATTTTATCTTTATTTCCTTTTGGTTATTTTGTAACCACCGTGTTACCAAACGCTCTGTCGGCCGACGGGTCCTCGCCAGGCTGCCGCTGGTACCAAATTACTGAGTAAAGTAAGTCAGTGTCTGTAGTCAGTAACCCAAACGGTCGTTCACGTTCGTTTGTGAATGATCAAGTTTTTTAGTGAAATTAACCATATTATGATAATTATTTCATGAAAACACATTGAATGAAGAAGGAAAAGAGAAGAATTAAAAAAAATGTACTTAATATATTTTTTTAATAAATTAGAAAATAGCATTAACGCGATAACATGTGCGGGGTTGCACAGTCACCCTTCGCAGTACCCAAAATTTTGTTTTTCATCCTGGCATGCCGAAGGTTAACTGACAGCTAATTAATGCGCAGGAATAAATACTTATAGCCTAGCGATTAAACGTGGTGAATGTTTTATACAATTCATAAGAAATCGTGAGTGTGAAAATCTGAGTGTGAGAAACTGACATAATAAGTTCATATAGTACAATAGGCTGCGAAATATTAATAATTTCTCGCCGAATTTCTGAATTTTACCGAAGTATAAAGGTATAAAGTAAATTTTCTAAATATAACTTCATTTTGAAGATGTAGGAAAAAGAAACACCATTTCAGAAATAAGTTAAAAATATTTTAAATAAACTCCGGAGAATTAAAAAAAAACACAATACTTTTACTTAAGGAATTTGCAGAAAGAGGTTTACCAGGTTCTTACGAAATATAGGCTAATAAATCAATTTAAATATTGGAATAACCGATAAACCCCACTTTTTGACATAAAATGAAAGTACATTTGACAAAAATGTAATTAATGTTTAGTTACTTGCATAAAACTGACAAAATATAATACAAATGTTTTGTAAATAAATTGAATTTTACGAATATTTATATGTATATAACCTATTTCCCTAAGCGGACTGTGTGTATAGTATGGTGTATTATATATATACTAGAAAGAGTATGCAGCGAGGATATAGGGGTTGAATAACAAAATACACCATACTTATACACACAGTCCGCTTAGGGAAATAGGTTATATACATTTACGTATAATTTAACTAAGTTGTACGCAGAGAGGATGTACTGCCATAGGTATAGCAAAAATTGATACACTTATATCTGCAGGTGTCTTAAGTGGAAATCTGCAATGCAAACACTTTAAATATGAAGCCGTGTCGTCGAAGAAGTACGCACGTATGCAGTCACGATATAGGCCGAATAACAAAATAAGATATACTTGTACATGCACTTTGAATAAAATGTAATGTTGTAGTAGCAAGTTATGCTTATTAAAATGAAAATGTTACGTAATAAGTAGGTAGGTAAGTAAATCGTATTATCCCCAAGAAAATTTCACTTTAGTGGAACTACAATACTCTTTTAATAGAAAACAATATACTTAAATTGTATAATAGAAGGATTTTCACTGACTTAGTAATTGTCATGGATTCCTTAATTCCTTGGCGATGCATACCCACTGTTTTTTACATTATATTGCTTATATACCTACCGTGTTCCACGCCCCACGCCGTTTGAGATAATTCTAATAAAAATAATAATTTAAGAAATTGGTAATTTAAAAAAATATTATTTATTAAGTACAATAACCTATAAAATATATTAACACCTAGGAAAAATATCGTAAACATATATGTAATCGACACGAGAAAAATAACGATAAAATTTTAAAAATATACTCTTTTAATGAAAGTAAAAATAATTTAGGAAGAAAATTCCACGACTTGGAATTAAATCCCCATCAACTGCTTGGAAGGCAACTGCATTCACCATTACACCACCGACTATTCCACGGCTGGGAATCAAATCCCCATCAACTGCTTGGAAGGCAACTGCGCTGATCATTACACCACCGACTATTTTAAGAACGGCGGCATACACTCTAATTTGTCAACAAAAAATATCTTAAAATTGTTTTAAACAAAATTGAATTTTTTTATTTTTGTAAGGAGGCAATCCTATTATCATGAGGCAAATATTTTATAAATACTTCCAACTTCACAATTCCCATAAATATAATATCCCGTCATTTTTCATGTATTAATTTATTCTCAGTTTAATTCTTATTCTAATTATATTTTCAGTAGATTTATATATATAATAATGAATATTTTAAAAAAAATTAAAAAATTTTTTTTTTTTTAAAAGAAAGACAAACATTCCCAGGTTACGAATATAACCCAACAATGTTTGAAAATCTCCTACTACCACCACAGAAAGCCGAAAATGTTGCTTGTGTTGTGGTGGAGGACTTAGCCAGCCGAGGAATCGAACACGCGACGCTCGGGTGATACCCAAGCGCTATGCCCACTCAACCACTGACCGGTCAAATATATCCCGCAATTGTTTATAAAAGGTGATAGAAAAGATGGTGTTGTGAAATGGTCAGAATAATTGGCTTGCACGCATTAAGCAGGGTTCGATTCTTGGCGGTAGCATTCAGACTCGGACCTCGGAAGACATGGCATGATCAAGTTTCATTTCATTTACTCGAGTCGGGCCATGTAATGAATCAGGATAACATAAAGTTTATGTATGAAACTATATATGATTCTGAATGAAGCAAGAAGTACGTGCCAACACGGTAAAAAATAGTAGTAAAAAGAGCCTTAATGTATACAACCCTCCCTATATCGGCGGCCAGTAAAACTATCGAGATTTGAAATGATTTGCGCGTGCGCTAAAATACTCTCAAGCAATTCTGGAAAACTCTACGAAGCTGCCAGACGCCAGTTGCCGTGAAAACTTCTCTATGTGGACACCGTTGTCACCGTTACACAGGTCCGCGCATCTCGAAACTTTCCGTTACGACAAAAAGAGCGAAACTTTAGTACCCAAGATAAAGTAAATTAAAATATATATTTTTAAGTTACGCAAATTTATTTTATGATCATGAAAACTTTAGAAAAAAAATAAAATTAAAATTGGTGCGGTTCGACAAATGAAAAGGTATTTGAAAAGTGATATTTTACACATTTTAAGTAGTTTTTTGTGAAATTTCTAAGTGTTCCAAAGTTATTATTATAACGTATTTTTCTCCTAATAAACTTAAGTATAAATTAAAATATCGGTGTTTTAAAAAAATTACATTAACAGTTATCATTTAAACTAGTAAAAGTAGTTTTATTATAATAATTAGCGATACGTAAACTATATGTGTAAAATCGGTAAAATTTGTGAAAGTTTAAAGTGTTTCAAAGACATTATTATAAAAAGTGTTTTTCTCTTAATAAACTTAAGTATAAATTAAAATATCGGAGTTTTAAAAACTTTACATTAACAGTTATCATTTAAACTAGTAAAAGTAGTTTTATTATAATAATTAGCGATACGTAAACTATATGTGTAAAATCAGTAAAATTTGTGAAAGTTTAAAGTGTTTCAAAGACATTATTATAAAAAGTGTTTTTCTCTTAATAAACTTAAGTATAAATTAAAATATCGGAGTTTTAAAAACTTAACATTAACAGTTATCATTTAAACTAGTAAAAGTAGTTTTATTATAATAGTTAGCGATACGTAAACTATATTTTAACAATAATGATGTCAATAAACTTTTCTAAAAAGCTTTTATGTTGTGAAGGTGTTGACATTAATTGATATGGGTTGTGAAGTGTTCAATCCCTACTAAACACCTTTTGTGTAATTGACCAAATATGTCATAAATATATTTGTTCTATGGGATAAAAACAACTCATTTAAAAGCGGTGTCCGTGCAATGTTTTCAACGCTTATTTATTGAAAATTTGCTGCACGTGAAGTTTGAGTATATTTACAAGCATGGATAACCAAATATATAACATATCCCTAGAAACGAATTCCTCATCCTTGTTTACCTTGTACCCGAATACAGAGGGCATAAAGAGAGGAGAAACTCTTATCAACGACGTAGTAAAAAATGGTGGAGGGTTCGTGCCTCTGAACATCATCTCCATTATACCTCAGTTCAACTACAATTCTCTGTCGGTTGTGATTGTGTATTGTATACGATTTGTAATAGCAGCAGTTGGTAACCTAACAGTGTTCATTAAGTTGTACAAGTCCAGGCGGAGGAAGTCGAGGATTGACTTGATGATATTGCATTTGGCCATCGCTGATCTCATAGTGACGTTCGTGATGATACCAATTGAGGTAAGTGACACATGTCAAATGTTATTTGCGTTTGATTTTTAATGTTTAATAGAAAAAAATCAACTGTTGCGTACGAAAATCGAACTATTCATCTGGTTTACGAAAGAAAACAAAACAGGCTCAAGTGGATAAAAGAGATTAATTAACGCTCGTCAGTTTTCAGTATGATACAAATAGTTACAGATTGTTGAAACTTCCAAAGTGTTACTGTAAATTCAGCACTAAGTTGGTTGTTTGCAGGTGAAAAAATAAAATATGCGGTAATTTTTGATTTAAGTAATATTATATATTTAATTTGGTAGATTGGGAATAAGCCGACGTAGCTCAGTGGTCCAGAGCAACTGACCAGACATCAAAGGGTGCGGATTCAATTCCCGTCAGCGGCATTTATTTTTTGTCGGGATATATTTTCAATTTGCATGGATATTTTAGGCGAGTAATTATTGCCTATAATAGTTTGTTATCCTCTCTGCTATGCATAAAAAAACTTGTCTTATAAACATAGTTTATAATTTTAAAAAAATATTAGAAAAAAAGGAAAATATAAGTATGAAATATAGCTTTAAAAAGGTTGAATCAATAATTTCCAGGACAGTTTTAAAATAAATTGAAGGAATAAAATATTAGAAATGTTTAAAACGATTGATAATTGTTGTAATCAATTAATAGAAGCTCTGGTAACGTTTATCTTTCACAAAAAATATTTAGAATTTAAAAGTTTTGAGTTAACCCCCCGAATCCTTAAATCTCAAGAGTGATCTATCTTTATCTTTTTAAAAGGATTACTAAAGCCTACATTTTATTATTTAAGATACTATGAGTTAATCCCCCGCATCCCAAAATCTTAACAGCGATCTATCCTTGTCTTACTAAAAGGATTTAGATCGTCCATGGATCGTGAATACAATTTGTTTCAACTTAAGGGTTATTTTGCATAACGAACGACATTATCCAAAAAGTCGCGCATATTGACAGCTTATGGAGACCTCGCTAAAAGCAGCCGCTTTTGTCCTCCGACTATCGGAATCATATTTTGACAATGCTCATCGCTACATCGCTAACTGATCATTAATGACGGACTTCGTCAATATCGTATTGATGTAGGGCTTTATGGATCGGTATAAAATCATCGGTAGTTACGCCTACCGATCCGAAATTGTAATGTTATCGATTTCACTGTGCTAGACCTCCCGAAGGAAGAACGGAGCAATTATGTTCCGTTGACATATCAAGTCAATAATGTATTTTAATATTCATGGGAAAAAAACATTTTTGGAAATTTAAACCTTTAGGAAAGAATGACCATAAGATTTTCACATTGTACTGTACACACACACCTTCAAATAGAAATGCCTTCCAAATATATTTGAATGGAAACAAATGTCGCCATTGACGTAGAAAGTTTTGATTATAGGATCAAAACAGCCAATCAACCATTGTTTAGTTACTCTGTCTCTCTTACACTACCTGACATTCCTCTTGAGATTTTTTTTTTTTTTAAACTTCCGATCTTGTTGTCCGGGTTAAATCTTCCCCATAGGAAAAACTAAACCCTTCCTCACACTTTTCCACAAATGATCATCTAGTCCAGGGGTGTCCAAACTAGATGGGACCCAGGGCCAATAAAAAAGACTAAATACATTGGTGGGCCGCAAAATATTTATAAAAATAAAATACTGGTAATAATACGTAATATCGTTATTTTATTATCTACTTTTTCATTAATTTGTCTTTTACAATTCTGTCAACATCAACCTCAATACTAGTGGTAGCTAGGCGCAGTGCATGTTTAAGTGAAGTATCTGTCAATGAAGACCTGTATTTCGATTTAATAAACTTCATTGTTGAATATGCACTTTCACAAAGGTAGGTACTGCCCATCATCGAGCCCATTTTTTGCCCGAAATTCGTCAGTTTCGGGAAACGTTCAGCGAGGAGCTTAAAAAAATCAATTCCTGTTTCCGGACTTTTTTTTGAAGTCGGTTAAAAAAAGGTTCAATGGGCCGCAATAATCTAAACCGCGGGCCGCATGCGGCCCGCGGGCCGTGGTTTGGACAGCCCTGATCTAGTCAATCAACATTATGTAAGTGCATTATATAAGCAAAATAAATACCAAACAATGCAAGAACAACACATCAACTCACCAGAGATCGAAAGGGAAAATAATTCACCGACTCCAGATACTTTCATATCAGAGGGTTCGGCTCGGTAGAACTTCTAACAGGGCCTATAAATCCTACTGATCTCTCAACATAAATATTTTAAAAATCTTTTGTTATCCTACATGTATTCAAAATGACCGACTTTTGCATCTTTATATATAAATTTTTGGATAGATCTAATACGCCTAAATTTTGAATGAGAGAGCTAGGTATAATGCCAGTAGCCGAAATAACGAATGGTAATATTTTTATAGTCTGAGAATGCCAAATTCTTTTTATTTCATTTCCTAAATCTGTGTATTTTCTTATTTTTTCAAACAGATTTTTGAATATTACAGGAATTTGGAATAGCGACATCAATGATATAAGTTATTTTTTTTAATTTTGTCATGTAAACTATATCGGGTCTATTATGACTAATCGTTCGGTCTGTTAGTATAGTTTTATCATAATATATTTTATAAAATTCGTTTTCTAAAAATGAATTTGTTCGTATTCATAATATGGTACTATATTACGGCAGTCAATCAAGTTATGCTTAATTACCAAATTTTGGTGAATTATTTTTAAAACTTGATTGTGCCTAAATGTATACTCGGACGGTGCTAATATAAAACATCCCGATATAATATGTTCTATAGCTTCCGGAAATATATTTTTATTCATTTATTATTATTATTTGTTTATTTTAAGCTAATAATGGTTATGGCCCACGTTCGTAGAAAATGTATTTAACAAGGTTGGCTCATGCAGGCACTTTTATTAAAAACTCCCGTCGGGCCGCTCACAAGCTCGTGATGTAGTGAGTCAGGTTGGTGTATGAAAAGATCTCGATCACTTTTCACAAAGACGTTAATTTCCTCACACTTATGTTTGTACATAAGAGTGGAATTGAAGTTGATATAATGCATTTTTTAACATTAAAAATATGGTGTACAGCAATAAAAGGTAGAATAAGTAGAGGGAAACATGAAAAGGAAGGGGTGTGAGGAGAATGTGAAAGGAAATGGGTAGAAGACGTTGAGGACGCCCGAAGAAGACATGGCTTGATCAAGTGAAACAGAAACTCAAATACTTTTTCAATAAATAATATCATGTAATTCCACCCCATTTTCAGGTACACTAGAATTCTCAACCACAAAACTAACACATAACTCTGAGTACACATACATATACATACACGTCAGCTTTTATTCATGGCTACCCCACGAGAAATTGCGGAGATTTTAGACATTCAAAGCTAAAAGCCTTTCTGCTTTTCGTGGGTTATACCTACTCGTAAATGGTATAAAGAATAAGTTTTAGATGTTGTGTAAAGTGATTCCTAAATGTCGTAGAAATAAAGTGTTACTAGTTAATACAGATTTATACTAGATATAAAAATGTAATTTTTTATAATTAAATAAAAACATAAAAAAAAATAAATATTGAGACAATATTAGTGATTTAAACGAAAATCTGAAACAGAAAAATCAGAAAAGTAAACGGTCACATCTGGGACTCGAACCCAGGACCCTTGTCTTTCCGGCCTTAATGGGACCCATTAGCTCAGTTGGTAGAGCACTGTCCCGGAAAGACAAGGGTTCTGGGTTTGAGTCCCAGATGTGACCGTTTTCTTTTCTGATTTTTCTGTTTCATATTTTCGTTTAGAAATCACTAATATTGTCTTTAATATTTAAATATTACAATTTGAGGTTTTACTCAATAAAGTTATTCCGAAAAATAAACATAAAAAAAATATTAAAGAAAATTTAAGGTAGGTATATCTTTCCATGCACTTATGAGCCAAGCCCTTGACTCGGTGCAGAAACAGGCGCACAGTGGTCCCAAATCCCGATCTAGCTAGACAAAAATATTTTTTCATGGCATTTGACGCAAAGGGGTCACAATGTAATAAAAAAAATACTTTAAAAAATATACATTTATTTTAGCCATTGTTACGGAATTTTTAAAACAAAATTAATTACTAATAAAATACGTATGGTATAATGGTTCGGTTACGTTATAACGAAGTACTTATTTAAAGTTATTAGTTAAAAATATTTTTTTAACATAACATAAGAACAAAACCGAATGACATTTTTTGTTAATGAACTACTAACCGAGTCGCTATTATCACTCTTATTGAATGCTAATGTTCCAACAGTGGCTTTGTTAACAGACTTCTGTATTTTCTTCGCTGGAACCGAAGTTTATTATCGATTCGGAATATTTTGTTGATATTTTGTCAGCATCCCGTTTTCCATGTCATCTCAAGCTGATTTGAGTAGCATGAGATAGTTCTTGTGGACTTCGAAAGTTCAGAAGACATTTATTTTTTCTTGTTTTGGTTTTTGACGAGCATTAACCAAATTCTTTTTCTGGTATACCACGTAGTCCTTCGTAACGCGTCACTACATGAAGAATAAAATCTGTGTTAAGCCATTTTGCGTTTTTAAACATCAATTTTAAAGTACTTCTATAAAAACCAAACCATTTTCTATGAAATATTAATAGAACCGAAGCGATTTTTTCTTAAGTAAACTATCCTCGAGACCTTTAAAACTGTTTTTCTTCAATACATATTTTATATGTTCATAAACACACTGCCTTATTGCAGCACAATTCAACTTTGAGGTGCCCTTTACTTCTAGAATCTCCAAAATATCCAAACGATAGATTGTAGGTACAGGCTCTGTAAATGACAAAAGAGCAAGTTTGAGCAAACAAATTTTATAAGATATTATACATAAAGAATTGTTTTATATGAAACTAGTTTCGTTTGGTGGTACAAATCGGTACACGATTTTGAAAGTTTAATTAAACTTTGGCAAATAATTGTAAATAATGATATTTTTTTCACGATTTTTAATTAATAATTAAAGTAATGTTGAATAGGCAAATTATAAAATAATTAAATTAATTTGAAAGAACATACCATAGACTTCAATTTTTATTTTGCGTAATTTCTCTCTGATTTCAAATAACAACACAAACGATCGAACAGGGTGCACACCCGAAAGCGACCGACCGCTGGGCGAACAATTGGCACATCCAAAGTGTCGTGTTTACAACGTTGCCACGTATCGCGCGTATTGTTTTAAATTTTTTATCTATGTGAACTTAATACTATGGACATTTTTCAATGTTGTGAGACTATTTTTAAACATAAATAAAAACATCGTTGAAATCTTTTTGTCTAGCTAGTTTCCTCAAAGGGGACCATAGTGAGGCGGTCCGTCTGATAGATAGATATTTTACCAAACGGAGTGCGATTTCTAGATCACAGGCGTAAGTTGGAAGTGCTGTCCCTGTTATATATGTATTTCAATGGAAGAGGCTCCGAGGAACTGGTATCATCTATCCCTTCGGCACCGGTGCACAGTCGGGAAACACGCCACCACGCCGCTCACATGTGTTTTTGTACATTTTGAATAAATCACCTTTACATACTTTTAACCAATGTTGAATTTGGTAGCCACCTCTGATCTGGATCCCCAAAACAATTGACTTTTGTAGACATTATTGGTTTGGTTGACATTATCCCATGAGAACGGGTCGTTTCTACGACTCATTCTTGTGTTCAACGGTTCGGTTGTGGAAAGATTTTCGTGTTTCTTCCCTCTTATAACGTGGGTTTATTTCGAGGCTAATTTTCACAACCTCACCTTCTCAAAAAGACCTCCGCACCGCATCCCTAAAGATTTAAGAAGAGGAATTTATTTTCTTGGGGGTTTTTGTTTGGAATTTATTTGAAAAACAATAGTTGTTGCAAACCATTTGGAAATTTGGCTTATTTCTGTAAAATTATGTTGTATTATAAATAAATTGTAAAGGTGCGTTTACACCAAAGTCTTCCACTAAGTTTTCCACAAGTTGCGGCAGATTGTTGATTTTTCTACAAAATACAGCAACTTTTTCTGTCTTCCACTTGTGGAGAGACAAATCTACCACTAATTTTTGGTCGGTAAAGATCAAAGAAAGTTGACAACTAAAAGTGGAAGATTTGTTGCTGCGCACTTTGCGCCAGCAATTTGTAGGAAACTAGCGGAGAACTGTTTCCCCTCCACGCAAATTTACAAACTTCAATAACAAACAGTGAAATTGCTGATTTAGAGTTTTTTAAACAAATAACCGAGACTTGTGTACGAATCACCAGTAGCCAAAATAACTGCTAGCTTTTCATGGACAGGTACTGCTTTCCTGTAGTTTGTCACGTTCTCAGTGCAGTTTTTGACACTCCCGTCGCACCTCAGCTCACCACTCAGTGGATCGACGTCATCTTCTCGGAGATAATGCCTAATTCTTGACACTACTGCTTTTCGCGACAATTCTTTGGTGTAAACGCGGCTTAAGCCATTTCAAACAACGCGCAACGCTTCGATTCCGATCGGTGGTCTTTAATGACATGCGCGACTCTTTTTAACACTTTCCCTGTCACACCTTTGTCACGATAGTTGCTAAATGAGACTTTCAATTTGAAAATTTGATTGTCTTCAAAGACAATATTTGCAACTTGCTAATAAATCACCTCGATTCTACATTATCAATGCATAAGTAATACTGCTAATATTCCTTGGATCTTTTCCTTTTATTGCGAACATTAATTAAATAAAATAATTAGTAAAATATAATGCATTATAAATAAATAATTGCAAATGACGCCACTCGAAGTAAATTCAAATTTCCCAGTGGAAAATGGCTTCTAGCTACGTCACGACTTTCTAGCCAATAGCGGCACTACTCCCTGGATAAGCTAACCTTGTTAAATACGGTTTCTTTAAATCTTGGGAAAACAACATTTGAATGTCAAACAAATGAACCATCGCATTTTTAATTTAGTTCGTGAAAATGATCAGATGTCGTTAGGAAGGGGAAGAGAAAGGAAACACGAATATGCTTCAAAGCTGTTAAAAACATCGCTCAACCTTTTTTAAGCACAAGGTTAAGCGGTTCGGTACCTTCACAATGTTAAGCGGTTACCGAACCAAAAAATAGTTCCGCTTCAACACCGAATTTGAAAAAATAATAATCAGCTACAACACCTGGAAAGTATAGTATTTAAATATGACCACTAAAACTCGCTGAAAGTCACGAGCCGCCCCTTTAGGGGACTGTTATTAATTATTAGTGCTTCCATTTACATTCACATTTTTGTGTGAAATATCCGATGAAGATTAATTTTTAAAAATTGCACCTCATTTGAGAAATTATCGAAATATTTTAGGATGCTCAGAGAAAGTGTTTTTGTTGTTATTTGAAATCAGTCAAATATGTTTTTCAGCGAGGATATATCTTTGCAGACATTAAACTTACCCATTTGATTTACAATAAACACATTTCAGAAAGAACTACGGTGGTGATCCTAAAATTAGAAAAATTGGCTGTGGGACTGCAACGGGAACGGTTACCACTGGACTGTGCTAATATTCATACTTTTTTAAAATATTAAAAAAAAAAGTATGAATGTACACGAGCTCCAACTGCTCCTAACCGTCTGGAGCCAGTGAGACTATGGCATTCCTATTTGGAGAATACTGTGAGGCTGAAGATAGGGGTACGGGAAGATGTTCGGGTAGGGGAAGGTGGAGAATTACCTGGCTATTCAAATGTGGTCACCGAAGTATGAATGTACACGAGCCCCAACTGCTCCTAACCGTCTGGAGCTAGTGAGACTATGGCATTCCTATTTGGAGAATACTGTGAGGCTGAAGATCCCTACGGGAAGATGTTCGGGTAGGGGAAGGTGGAGAATTACCTGGCTATTCAAATGTGGTCACCGAAGTATGAATGTACACGAGCCCCAACTGCTCCTAACCGTCTGGAGCCAGTGAGACTATGGCATTCCTATTTGGAGAATACTGTGAGGCTGAAGATAGGGGTACGGGAAGATGTTCGGGTAGGGGAAGGTGGAGAATTACCTGGCTATTCAAATGTGGTCACCGAAGTATGAATGTACACGAGCCCCAACTGCTCCTAACCGTCTGGAGCTAGTGAGACTATGGCATTCCTATTTGGAGAATACTGTGAGGCTGAAGATAGGGGTACGGGAAGATGTTCGGGTAGGGGAAGGTGGAGAATTACCTGGCTATTCAAATGTGGTCACCGAAGTATGAATGTACACGAGCCCCAACTGCTCCTAACCGTCTGGAGCCAGTGAGACTATGGCATTCCTATTTGGAGAATACTGTGAGGCTGAAGATCCCTACGGGAAGATGTTCGGGTAGGGGAAGGTGGAGAATTACCTGGCTATTCAAATGTGGTCACCAAAGCCATTTCAAGCAACGTTTCAATTCTGAATAGTGAACTTAAGCCACAGCATATTGTATTAGTGCACAGCTGGCACAAAATATTTTATTAGTCATTTGCCAATTTCAAATATGCTAGAAAATACCTTGCACACTGAAAAATAAGGAAAATGATCATCGGTAGGCTCGTTTCTTACATACATATTAATGTAAAATGATTTCCATTAAATATGAATCGGTAGGTACTACCTTTCATTAGCATTAGCTATGATTGTAACTGAAGAAAACTATCGAGAGTTATTGGATAGCTGTGAGACTGCAACGATATATCAACTGCATATATTTGAGTTCCCGTAATCCTCCGTGCGGCAAATTAGTAACTTCAATTAACCCTTTTTTATAAATCTGAACTGGCAGGGATTTCAACGTTTAGACGTAAAAAGCAAAAGATAATGCACGTAGAATGAATGGTTTTAGCTTAAGGTAATTGATCTGAGCTATCGTAACAAATGATAAAACATGACATCGCTGGCGATGAGAAAGGTCTGATCAAATTATTTTTAAAACCACGTGCTTTTTTAGACATGTTATAATTTTTTTTTTTAGTTTTATGCCCAGCCGGACTTTTACATGCATTTTTTAAACACAATATATATCTGTTAAGCTGTCGAAAATCATACAAAAAATTATTAACGAATAATATAAAAGTAAACTAGAACAATACTACATATAAGAAAACTCGCTAAAACTATATTACCAATACTACTATAATTGGTAGGATTCAACAAAGTGCTGGAATAGATAACGCTTAATTTTGTAAATGAAGTCAATAAACATGTCAATGGTACCCCCATACTTTTTGCCCAAATCATGCATCCTATTGGTCAGTGAGTAGGTCTGATAGTTGGTTGTGTATGTATTGAAGAAGAATGTTATATTTTGTCTTGTATTCTCAGTCGGCACATGGAATTTAATAGTGGCAATGATGGCAGGACTGTAAATTAAATTGTTAATGACTACTCTGTGTAACACCACCAAGTCTGACATAGTTCTCCTGTTAGACAGTGTTTTTAGATGAAATTGATTTATCAAACTGATCAATTCGAATTCTGAGCTTAAAATTTACGTACCTAAAACAATTGTGCTGAACTCTTTCTATATTGCTAGAATGAATTTTATATAAAGGGGACAAATAAGTTCATTATATTCCACTTTAGTTCTGACTAATGAAATATAGAGGGTTCCCAAGGACTTAAAATCATTTAAAGTTCTGCAAAGGAAGCCAAGCATATTTAAAGCCTTATTAGTTATATAGTTGATGTGTGAAATGAATGTCAAGCTTTGATCAAATATTACACCCAAGTTACGAATTTGTAACACTGGTATTAATTTAATGTATATTCATGTAAGATATTGTGACGACTTTTGGAAAATCGTATTACTTGACATTTCTGATGTTAAAAAATAAGGCATTTTGTTCACACCATTGATGAAGTTGTTTTAAGTCAGTCTGTAAAATTTGGCAATCATATATTTCGTATAATTTTATATATTTTAAGTCGTCAACAAATAGCAGAACTTCTACATCAAGTAAGTGTAGAGTTAGAATGATTTTAATCTTATCTTTTGAATGATTTAAATCACTAATTCCAATCTCAGTACTGTTTATCGGTTGATTTAAAAAGTAAGCAATGAAAACAAAGAAAATACGTTCCTTTTTTCGTAAACATAAATCCACTCACAAAAGTACTAAATACTTTACGTATTAAAATATCCCCACACCCCACACACAATATGCCTTTGCTTCAATATGCTTCGCCTTTGGGCTGGTTCCCACTTCCGTTTTCAAATCGGAGGCGGGTTCCGTTTTAAGGCGAAGCTTAATGCCAAATCACTATTTTCATTAATCTTTACAATGAATTGGTGTACATTATGAATACCAAAAAAAAATGATTTAGATAAATTGAAGGTTTTCCTATCGTTTCGCTTGAGTAGAATACAAATTAAAAAATAAATTAATCAATAAAAAATATAAATGTAAGCTACTACAAAAAATATTTTTTCAGTAGCAATGTATGAAAGCGTTTAGAAAACAACTTTAACATCCATTATTAAAGCTAAGATTATCGGTGACAGTTTCACTTGATTAACTTTTTTGCTTTCTTATAAAATTATTTACAAAATAAATAAAAACCAGATTTGTGTTTGAAATCAAACTTTTCTAGATTCCGTTTGTCAAGCGATTTTATTGCCTATTACCTATAATATAAGGTGTACCAAGAATATACACAATTTTGGCTTGTAGCTTCCTCTAAGAATAGGATGCCCTACGGCCCTGTTCACAACTCCGTTTTAAAAACGGATCCGTTTTAAAATCGGATCCTACTCTACGAAAAAAAAATAATTGTCGATTCATATGATTTAAGATTTTCACGGCCAAAAGTATTTTTGTTATTTGTTTTTGGGGTATTATGCCGTGTTGCGCTAACTCCTTCTTTAGCCAACGTTTTGGACAGCATTGCAGTGTCCATCATCAGGGCAGATGTCTTATTTAAAATAAGACATCTGCCCTGATGATGGACACTGCAATGCTGTCCGAAACGTTGGCTAAAGAAGGAGTTAGCGCAACACGGCATAATACCCCAAAAACAAATAACAAAAATTGTCGATTCAACCAAAACATTTTATTTGCTCATTCTTCAGTAGACGATCTTGCGAAATGGACGACGATGAAGCTCTTGTTGTCATGTGCTACTTATTAAAAAGAAGGAAAAAAGTGAAAAGAATATTTTGGGTTCACCCAATCATAGAAGTTGAAAGATTTTCTGCAGGAACTTTCCAAGTGTTAATTGGTGAGTTGAGAAGTGATGAACTAAAGTTATTATTTTTCGGAATAACTTTTATTGAGTAAAACCTCAAATTGTAATATTTAAATATTGAAGACAATATTAGTGATTTTTTAAACGAAAATCTGAAACAGAAAAATCAGAAAAGGAAACGGTCACATCTGGGACACGAACCCAGGACCCTTGTCTTTCCGGGACAATGCTCTACCAACTGCGCTAACTAAAGTTCTTTAATTATTGTCTATTACTTCCTTTAACCATCTACTGGAACGAGTTTAAGAGAGCTTAATATATCAAAATACAAAATTGAGAGAGTTCATTTGTCCTGAAGAAAGGCTATCGATATTATTAAGGTAAGAAAACAATAACAACTCAAATATTTTTTAATATGTGTTTATTAAACTAATACGCTCTTCCGCGCATCTCATTTAAACTTTAAAAAAGAAAATAATATATTTTGAAACAAGTTGATAATTTACCAAAATCTTTTCTTTGTTTTTCTTCTAATTTCTCAAAAAAGGCATGAATAAACAGCAAACTTCTCGCCAAGCCAATAATTTTAATGAATTAAAAGAATTAAACAGCGAACATTAAAACTTCATTAATTTGGTATTTTTTAAATCATTTTTTTTATTATTGCAGTATATTTTTGGGGGGTCATTGAGCAAATTATTCTTTAAATACACCCGACATCTCTCACTCGATTGCACATAGGAGTTGAGTGAGTTGAATTGAATCGGGTCTCACGGTTACAAAAACCCTCATTCCAGGAATTGAATTATTGCAATAACAAAATATATTATCTAAATAAAATACCATCCGATGTAAACGAAAGACACGAAAATAAATATAAAAAGGAGACTTTCATAAAGATTCGATAATTATTTACTAATAGGTAGAATTCAACTTCAACTTCAATTACTTCAAACCTAAAACCTAAAACGGGAAAATTTCCTAGTTGGACAGCCAAAGCTTCCTTAATATGTATGTAATTATTTGTATCTAATAAATAAAAATAAAAAAAAATTAAAAAATTCCGTCTTTTCTGCAATTTACAAAAGGAAGAATTAGCCTTCCCGCCGTTAAGCAACAATCGAAGGAACGCGGAACGGGTAGATCTACCTTTCCCGCCCGAGGTGTGAATTAATTGCATGTTGTTGAAATACTGCTAATTAATTTATCTGTCAGGGCAAAAACCATAACTAACATCCCACTTGTAGTTCAAAATACAAACAAGCGGATTGCAATCTTTAGGCGTCAGGTAGGTATGCTGTCTTTGTTCTAGCAGTATTAGTATAACTAGCGTCATCGATCCCTTAATCACCGGTGCATAATCGAGATACACGCCAAACAAGCGGATTGCAATCTTTAGGCGTCAGGTAGGTATGCCCTCTTTGTTCTACCAGTATTACTATAACTGGCGTCATCGATCCCTTCAGCACCGGTGCTTAATCGAGATACACGCCAAACAAGGGCACTACATATGTTAACGGTTGACATTTGTCACATGAGAATAATTCGCTTCTACGACTCCTTCTTGAAGGAGAAGAACTCCTTCTTGACTCCTACTCGGCTGTGGAACGATTTGCCGGCCGCTGTGTGTTCTCTCTCCTACAACATAGTTGTCTTCAAGATCCATGTTCACTCCTACTTTTCCTCAAAAGGACCTTCCACATAGCATCCCCAGAGATGGCAAAGGCCCTGAGGGAAGTTATTAAAGGCCCTCCTGTGTGGAGTTTTTTTGTAAAAAAGTGTATTCATTTGCATTAGTGAAAATTATGAAAAAGGAAAATAATATCAATAACGAACTGTAGTAATGAAATCATTTCGCATCAGTACTAATAGAAAATGGAAGGATGAACCAGTTATTTCTACGCTTGAACAATGACTTAATTTTGATAAATTCTAATGAATATTAAATACACAAATTGTTATTTGTTTTAGTCGTTGAGAATTGTTTGAGAGTGCGTGTAGTGAATGAATTCTCGATGGATCTAAGATTTACAAGGAGAGACGGAGAGGATAAAATTAACTGAAGATTTCAGAGAAGGAATATTGAGCCAGAATATCGCCTGCTTCTAGTTAAAGCTCTTCTAAATAAACAATATGTTATCTTATTAAAAATATTTTTCAATAAGATTACCATGTAAAACAGTATAATCGAAGCGATTTTCGAGTACCTAAAATAATTCCTACCGATGGCGATGGTTTTACAAATGTTAAGACAAGGTAACCCGACGCTTTGGACCCTCGGTTACAAACCGGTAATACCTGTCTATCGTATACAATGATAAAAATGAACAAATTCACCGTCTGAGGCGCGGGTGTTGTCGTTTGTTTGCTGTAGGATATGTCCTTAATTTAATAACAATAACATCTTAACATTGTGTGAAATTAACTGATAATGTAATTTAATAAGAGTGCGTGATCCCATAATAAATTAATACGTAAAAACCAATAATAATCACCATTTTATGATATTGTATCCTACATACAATATATCAGTGACAGTGACTTATTCGTACCCACCCACCGAAATAAATTAATATGTCATTCGAATCAATTAACCAAAATTTAACTGAAACAATGAATGATTTCGAGAAACGTCTTAATAAAGCAACAAATAAACCCGGCCACTCTCAACCTGACCTTAAACTTCTCGGAGGAGAATTGGCCGCTTTTAAGACGAAATAAGATCCTAAAAAAATATCAGTTATGGGCGTGAACGCGATTTAAGTGGGCGAAGCAAATTAGTTTCACACGCGCTCCGCTCGAATTAAATATTATAATATTTCGGGGTTCAGAGGAATGAAGTACGTTGCAATGGGGAACACCCGACACCACGAACAGTTCGAAGTCAGAGCAGCGATGAAATCCACTAGATGGTACCCATGAGTAAGGTTTGAACATGAAATGCTTAATAATGGGCGTCTTTCAAACTATGTGAATAGTAATATTAAGTTGAATGTGCATGTTTTAGGCAAATTTCGATAGAAACGTTACCTATTGCAGAAGGAGCTCATGATTTTATGATTCTTATCAGATTTCTATAAACATACTGCTAGACGGTAGGCAGTAACTTATGACTCGTAACCGACGTGTATTGCTGTGTACGTGTATTACATGTACGTGTATTACCGTATTGCTTTGACAGATGTCAAAGCAATACGGTATTCAATCACGAATCATTTTCATAATATCTGATCATAATTATATCTGAATATATTGACAAGATAAATAAAATATCAGTCATTTTCAATATTTATTATTATCGTTTACAAAAAGTTACATAAAACAAATAATTATGTAATGTAAAAAGCATAAGATGCAACTTTTTTTGTATAAAGGCCATCATTTATTATAATATAAGTTAGAAATAGTAAAAATAATTTTATATAAAAAACTAAAATAATTATTCAATAAATAGCATTTCGTCGAAATCTAAACGACGATTTCCAAATTGACGTTCTTTACATACAATATCTAAGATATGTGGAGGATCACGAACATTCATAGACCTTGTGACTCCAGGATCGATAAGCTCGACAAGAATGCAATCCATTTAAAAATTAGTTAATTTAATAAGCATTTTTTCTTCCCAGAACTTGTCATCTCGAAGTATACGCTCAACTATCTCTAAGTTAGATAATTACAATCATAAAAAGAGTCGTGCTGCGAAATTCTATTTAATACAGTTAAAGAAAAAATATGTCTTCTATTCTCCTTCCTTCCAGAATAACGGGTTTCTTCTCTTCCTGTGTAAACAAAACTTTTACTTTATTTACGTCAATTTTTTTTTTTTTTTAATTTTTTTTTATTAAAAGTATACAATACAGAATATAGTATATTATATAAAGCATTGTACTCCCAGGAGTTAATAAACTCATTGCGGGAATGATACGCATTACATGAAACATATAGCTGTATGTATTAAATGGACATATGATGGGACATACACAACATTATTATTTCAGATAGTCATTAATAAGATGAAGTTTGAGCATGTTAGTTTGGGTCTTTTTACATTGACTTGCACATTTGATCTCGTTGGGTAGTTGATTATATTTTGTGTGAGCTATGTATTCCAGGGATCTTAGTCCATATTTTGTTGATTTGATTTTTGGTATATGTAGTTTGTTGTGATTTCTTGTGTTGTGTTGGTGTACGTCGTAATTGTAATAGAGTGTAGTGTTGGAATGTGCCGAGTGTTGAATTACTTTTAATATAGTTTTCGTTATTTCAAAAGTGGGAATGGTATTAAAATGAAGTATTTGGGTGTTTCTGTAGATGTCTTTGACATGTGTGTCCCAAGGTAAACTGAAAATATTTCGCAGGGCTCTATTTTGGACGACTTGGACTTCTGAAATCATTTTTTTTGTAGCAAATCCCCAGATTCCGGCGAGATATATTAGATGTGAGTGAATCATAGCATGGTAAATCGATTTTAATAGAGAGGGAGGAAGTAACCCGCGAAGTCTATATAAAACACCAGTTATATGAGTAATTTTGGATAGAACATGTTTAAATTGGTGATTCCATGTGAGTTGTGAATCAATGAAAAGGCCAAGATATTTTGTAACATCAGCCCTTTCAAGGCGGTTATTATCAAGACTTATATTAAGACATACATTTTTTTATTTGCAAACAGTATGTAATGTGTTTTTTTTTATGTTTAGGCTAAGTTTGTCTAATCGCAGCCAGTTTGCCAGGCAAGCTTCATCACTTTCCATTTCCTTTTCAAGTTCGTTTAAATCATTATTGTGATAAAGAATCACTGTATCATCTGCATAGAGTTGTATTGTACCCTTAAGTCCCCATTTAGCAATATAATTTATATATATTAAAAATAGTAATGGTCCAAGTACGGAGCCCTGAGGCACGCCACATTTTATCGTTCCCATGCTGCTTGTCCCCTTTCCAACAAAGGTCTGACAGTGTCGGTTAGAGAGGTAGCTACACAGTAACTTCAGGGGAGTGCCTACTATGCCTAGGTGTTCTAGCTTCTTTAGTAGTATCCCATGGTCAACCGTATCGAAAGCCTTTTTAAAATCTATAAATAAGCCTGCAGCATGCTTACCCTGGTCTATATGCTTTTGGAGGGCGTATACAAAATCGAAGGCAGCACATTTTGTGTTAGATTGGTTTCTGAATCCATACTGTTGGGATGCGAGTAAATTGTTTGATAGGAGATATTTAGTGAGCCTAAGCTTAATAACCTTTTCAAAAACTTTAGAGACGACAAAGAGGATGGATATAGGACGGTAATTAGAAGGATTTTTTTTGCAATCATCTTTGTAAATCGGAATTATTTTTGCTATCTTTAGTTGATCTGGGAAGATTCCACTATTCAGGGATTGATTAATAAGAAAAACAAGGTGGTCAGCTAATATATCTTTGCAAAAGTTCAGGTACACTGGTGTAATTCCATCTAAACCTGGAGATGCATTAGACTTTAGTTGAGAGATGATACTGAGAACTTCTGTTTTATTTGTTTTGGCCATGTATAAGGACTGGATTGCTTTTTGATCCGTGTTTATAGTGATAGAATCATCTGGATATGATGCAATTGTAGCTGCTAAGTTTTCCCCAACTGATATAAAGAAGTTGTTAAAAGTTGAAGCTATCTGTGTTGGGCATGTTATTTCTTCATTCTTAATGAGAAGACATTCAATTTCATCTTTCTGGGGTGTCGAGCTATTTGTTAGAATTGCATTTATTATTTTCCATGTCTGTCGCGGATTACGCAGGTTTTCTTTAAATATAGTCGTGTAGTATTTGGTTTTAGCATATCTTCTATAGTTGGTAACTTGATTTCTTGTTTTATTTCTCAGTGCTGTGAATATATCACTTTGCTGATTTTTTTCCAGATTTTAAACGCATTGTTGCGCTGTTTGATAAGTGCATTTAATTTTGCATCAAACCATGGAGTATTACCCCTCCGTTGGTCTCCTATGCGTAACTCAGATTTATGTTGGGATGATTTTATTGCTGTTTTGATGTATTCATTAAAATTATTACAGATTTCATTGGCATTACTGGTGGTTTCGTGTGGAAAGTTGTGGGATTCTACATATGTTTTTAACATGTTTTTATCGGTTTTGGTGTTGTTTGAAAAAGAATGTATTCTATTATTAGTGTGATGTTTCAAGCTGTTTTGGTAATCTAATATCAAAATGTTATGATCACTTAGGTAGGCATCTATATTTGCAGTAGTTGAGGAAATATTTTGTCTGTTTGAGATGATATGGTCTATTAGAGAAGTAGAGGTATCTGTTACTCGTGTAGGATAGGATGTGTTACATATGAAACAGTTGTATGAGTCTAGCGTGTTGATGTATTTAAGAGATGTATTATTTTTTTGAAGAATGTCAATGTTGAAATCACCAAAGATAAGGGTATCATCTGTACAGTTATTTAAAATAGATTCATGATACATTAAGAATTCGTTAATGTTTGAGGTAGGCTTTCTGTTTATAACATAAATATTTAACGGTTTAAAATTTCTATTACGGATATATAATTGAAAACAATATGTATGGGAAATATGTATTTGAAATTTTTTTACGACTTCAATACGTTCATAATAAAATTATATGTTTAAATCAGTTATTACTTGCTCAGAATTTTTCTCCGGTGAAATCGGTCCTTTCGGCATCGGATTATTGATATATTAAGTATTTTCGTGATTTAATAAAAACAATATTAGAAACATTATGTTAATTCACTTTTCAATCAAATTTTGGAATTATACACACGAGCGTATAAGTACGTATAGACGGGTATATACAAGTGTATAAATTACCTGCTGTAATATAGATAGAGGTGGTATATTGCTGAGTCTAGAAACAAGCATTAATTGCACATTTTTTCTGTGTTCTTTATTCTGCCTTTGATTTTTTTCACCTTGCTTACTAGCGGATACCTGTTCTTTTTTTCTTTGTTGCCATATGCCTTTGCCTTTGTTGTTATATGATATTGGTCGGTTTTTGTATTGATTTGTTGATGATAAACGTACCTACATGTTATCTGGGTTATAAATGTGAGAATGTTGTCGATATATTTGGGGATTCCGTATTATAGGCCAGTACACATAGCGCCAAAAAGGGGGTTGCGATCGTAATTATTTCGGTAGTCCCAATTTTTTTTATATGTTTTATAAACTGATCCCATGATGTATAATCTGAATTTCCGACCATGGCGCACCTGTGCTCGCGCCACCATTTAAAAAAAAACCGGCTGTAATCGCGCCAAAATCTAGTTTTTCCAAAATATCTCATTCTCAATGCAAATTTTGGCTAAATTAGCAAGATAATTAAAGTAAAACATAAAATTACCTACAACTTTTGTGAAAGCAATTTTCTTCAATCTCTAATAGGTACCGAGGTAGAAAGTCGTAAAGGTGCGTATATTTTTGAAAAAAACAAGTTTTTTGCGCGACTAGCTTTGATTTTTTGTAAATATCTCGTTTCCAGTACAATTTTGTGTAAAAATTATTGACACTAATTTTGTAGAAAATAAAATTTCATAAAATAAATAGGTATATAATTTATGTGTTTTAATTCTAATACGTATCCAAGCTCTAATCCACCAAAACCAGGCCAAAAATTGAAACAGAGGTAAAGTGTTTTAAATTTCATTCCTTAATTTTATTTTTCTTCAACAATTATTGTTGTGAGAACATATCAGTTGACAACAATCGTCATGCCTGCGTCAGACCTAGCTATAAGAGGCTGGAAACGGCATGCACGTTAGTGTCATAAGAACTAGAGCCAGCAAATAGTGAAAACTTTTCAGGTTCATTCATCTCTGGTCCGTACTGAAAAATAATGTCAGTTTTTGTTAATTTTTTTAGAGCACTTATTTAATCATATAAAATTAATATTATTTACTTTATATTTACAGAAATTGTGAAAAAATTACCATGTTGAGTGTCGGTATAGTGTTTAACACAATACTCGTATTTTCTTTATTATTTGCAATATTATCTGGATGAAGTCTTGCGGAATTTTTCCTAAAATGAGAAATATTGTTAATTATTTATACTGTCTCTATTCCCTAATTATTTAGAGATGTATTAAGACATGCCCGACAAACTTTCACCAACAATTCCTGAGCTTATTTGGTGTAAAAAATGCATTTCGGTAAAAATAAAAATATGTCACCGGAAATCAAAATTAATTTACTTCTTATATTCCAAATTCAATATGCTCAGAAGTTTATCGACTGCGTATATATGTATATATCTACATATATAAAATTATTTAAGCTGACATTGTACAATTATGTTCTGTAAAAAACGTATCCCAAAGATCTATTTTAGACCGGTCAGTGGTTGAGTGGGCATAGCGCTTGGGTCTCACCCGAGCGTCGCGTGTTCGATTCCTCGGCTGGCTAAGTCCTCCATCACAACACAAGCAACATTTTCGGCTTTCTGTGGTGGTAGTAGGAGATTTTCAAACATTGTTGGGTTATTCGTAACCTGGGAATGTTTGTCTTTCTTTATAAAAAAAAAAAAAAAAAAATGTGTGTATTTAAGTAGTACCTTCTCCATTCCGTTAAACATTTTCCTTGGTGCCGTAATTTTGTTCGGGATAAAACTCCTTTTGTCTTCTGTTTTCCCATATTTAACTGAAACGTAAGTATATATTAGCCAAGAGATTTATTATAAATTGGTTCAATTTTACCTTAAATTTGAAAATCATTTCAACGAAAGTAAGTGCAGTAACTTGGGGAGATAATTGCACAATTCTATCTACAACAAATGATCTAACAATCTAAACTTAAAAGATTAATGACTCTTTTTAATATTCGAATGACTTTAGGTACTTTATAGGTGACATATGTCTAATTGTCTTTATGGAGAAAAACTTTCGATGTAGAGTTTTTGTTTTATGGAAAAAAAACTTTCGAATTTCAAAAATTTGTTGTTGGGTAATTTAACTGGTTTTGGTGGATAAGAGCTTGGATACATATTAGAGTTAAAACACATAAATTAAATACCTATTTATTTTATGAAATTTTATTTTCTACAAAATTAGTATCAATAATTTTTTCACAAAATTGTACTGGAAACGAGATATTTACAAAAAACAAAAGCTAGTCGCGCAAAAAACTTGTTTTTTTCAAAAATATACGCACCTTTACGACTTTCTACCTCGGTACCTATTAGAGATTGAAGAAAATTGTTTACACAAAAGTAGTAAGTAATTTTATGTTCTACTTTAATTGTTTAGCTAATTTAGCCGAAATTTGCATTGGGAATGAGATATTTTGGAAAAACTAGATTTTGGAGCGATTTCGGCCGGTTTTTTTCAAAATGGCGGCGCGAGCACAGGTGTGCCAAGGTCGGAAACTCAGATTTTACATCAGGGGACCAGTTTATAAAACATATAAAAAATTGGGACTACCGGAATAATTACGATCGCGAATCGGTAATTGCCCTGGAGTATTAGTAATGAAACGAACTCTTCACAAACACTTTATTGAAATATAAGAGAATACCACTCCTTAGTAAAAAAACTCCTTTTATTTTACCATAATTTATTAGATATTCCATTGTTACAACTAACATGACTGTATAATTAGAAATTAATGTAAAAGCCCAGTAGGGCGTAAATAAATAAAACTAGGAAAACGATTCTAGTGAAGGGGCACTCTATAACATTCTGTGCCGCTGGTTGTGACAACCGGACAGACAGCCGCGTCGCGTGAAAAAAAAGATTAATAGTAAAAAAGTCTACTTGGGCTAGAAATGATACATAATAACATAACGACAATACTTTAGTGTCATCTTTTTTCTCAAGTGCCTACACATTTACGCATTTAACAATGTAATTGTATTGGTTATTATTTATATTTATATTTATTATTTATATAAAAAACCTTTACTCACTTGAGGAAGAAGTTAAATTATAAAAAACAGAAAATTTCACTAATAGATTTCAAAGTAATCGTTTGATTAAATAAAAAAATACGTAAAAGAAATGACCGAAGCGACGGGCCGGGTGACACAACCTTACAGGCCGGAACTTTCGCGGCGTCTGAATCAATACGTAGTAACTCCTTGTCAACCCGCACACAAATATACTACGCACAATAGAGAGTTTTGAAGTACTGGCGGTCGTTTTTCGTGTATCTGGCCAGAAATTGGATTTTCGCGAGTGTTTTTATTTTAATTAATTCTTATGAATACATTAATAAAATCTCTAATCTTTTGTGAGGGAGTCGTCGGGAAGTTACTAATTCATCGTCTAGAAAAATAAAATCTGGTACTTGCCGCTTATCTTACAACATTTTACATTTAATAAAATGTACTTATCGTTTTACATAATATATTTAATTGTAAGGTCCTGTTTTTATTAATCTTAAATATAAATAACTTGCATCCCTTCGAATCCCTCTAGAAACATTTAAGATTTTAGTAATAAGCTCATCAGAAATAATTAAAATGTGAGCGTCGGGGCAAATCCCCGTTATCAGGGTATTGTGTCGCCTTAAGACAAAGATGACGACGGAATTATGTGCCCTTCAAGAGGAGGTGGCTCGTCTGGAGCTCCGAGTGGACTCCATCGACGCCGCTTCAAGGAACCATCTACTCTTACTTCTCGGCATCAAAGAAGAATCTTCAGAAGACACAAGATCCCTGGCGACCACCGTGCTGTCCGGCCTAGGATGCACCGAAGAAGCCATCAAGGACGTGGAAAGCAAGAGGTTAGGTCGTCCGAAGCCCAATAAGAGCAGACCTGTCTTACTCCAATTTCATCGCTTGACTGATCTTAGATCCGTTTGGGAGAAGAAGAGAGGTCTGAAAGGATCATCTCTCCTCCTAACGGAGTCCCTAACCGTGACACGACAGAAACTCTTCACATCAGTCCGCGCTATTTTTACGAACAACAAATGCTGGACCAGCGACGACACAATTGTGGTGATGCTCCCTGATGGCACCAAGCGCGCCGTCAACACACAGAAGCAGCTAGAAGCCGCGGCCGCCCTGATGAACAAACCTCCGAAGCCATCTACCAGCACAAACACCGGCTCCAGCTCAACTGGTCCTGATCTACAACATGACAGCTCCAGGATCGCCCTGCGTTCAAGAATAAATGCAAAGAAATAGTGTTATTATGTGATAAATATTTTTTTTTCTGCAGATGAACAGTTTTTAATTTATTGTCAATTTTGCTAGCTTGATGAATAATTTGTAATAATCTTTTTCCAACAAAATAATAACATATAAGGTACTCTACTTTATAACTGATTCTATTGCTAAATAACTAGTCTAACAGTCTGCCTTCAAAATCACTTTAAATTATCGAGGTATGATATAATTTACTATAACAATAGATACAGACACACTTATGTAGTTTTTATATAGATATACTGTTACTAATAATAATTTGGACTACTTATTTCGATAATTTGACCTCATACTAAAGTTTCTGTACTGCTTCAATTCAAATCATGTGCTTTTGTTATTTCATTTTTTTTTATTTATTTGTAGGTGGTTACATTACTCATCAAGTCATCTTCATAGCTTAACCTAATGAATTATACATTATTATTATGTGCACGTGAATGTAATCTATATAGTACTTACCACTGCTCTGTATATTATACTATTGTGCATAATAGTGATACTGAACAATAATATACCTATGTATATTGTTATATAAGTACTCCAATAGAAATAAAACAACATCACGCACAGCACCTTCAGATTTTAAATTTATGTGACGTTTACATTTCAATTATAATATGTGCGTGGATGTAGTAACGTATATATTTATGTGTATATGCTTGTATATGCGTATGCGTGTATTTGTTTTGAATACGATTTCAACCTCAACTAACATCATAGATGCCATTTTTAATCTATAATTGCTTTGAACAATGTCTGTAGCTATTGAACTGTACATATTGAAAATTGCACATAGTCGAAATTGTTATTACTACACTTCCTTCATTATGTAATTATATCAACAATCTCACTTAAATGTGTACTTTTAGACTTAATTACATTTATACCTCATAAATAATTTGCTGAAACTAGCTATATCACTTGTTAACTTGAAACAAACTAGATCATCGCGCACTGCTTTCATTTCTATCTTTTTCTTTTTTATTATTATTATTATTTATTTTTTTTTTAAACTTCCGATTTTTGTCCGGGTTAAATCTTCCCCATAGAAAAAACTAAACCCTTCCACACACTTTTCCACAAATGATCATCTAGTCCTAGTCAATCAACATTATGTAAGTGCATTATATAAGCAAAATAAATACAAAACAATACCTCAACTAACCAGAGATCAAATGGGAAAATAATTCACCGACTCCAAATATTTGCATATCAGAGGGTTCGGCTCGGTAGAACTTCTAACAGGGCCTATAAATCCTAGTGATCCCTCATCATAAATATTTAAAAAATCTTTCGTTATCCTACATGTATTCAAAATGACCGACTTTTGCATCTTTATATTTAAATTTTTCGATAGATCTAATTTGCCTAAATTTTGAATGAGAGAGCTAGGTATAATGCCAGTAACCGAAATAACGAATGGTATTTTTTTTATGTATTCAACAATATTGTTATTGGGTTTATAAAAACAGTTTATTTTTAAACAAGTTCTGCTGTGTAATTACTCAACTCAATTGTAATTAGTAAACATTACACTAATTGGGGAAACTTTACTGGGGTAATAACCATTAATAATTTCTAATATTTTACTCAGAAATCTATTAAGAAATCAGTAATTGAAATTAAAATACCTACCTAGAAATAATATAAATGTATCGTCTGTAAGTGGGCTACCCACAGTTTGATAATGCCTTCAGAGGGCGAAACAGCTGTCACGCGTAACAATAACTACACAGCAGAACTTGTTTAAAAATAAACTGTTTTTATAAACCCAATAACAATATTATTGAATACAAAAAATAAAAAAATAAAATGGAGTTCTACAAATTAAACTTAATAACAATAAAATATATAACGAATGGTAATATTTTTATAGTCTGAGAATGCCAAATTCTTTTTATTTCATTTCCGAAATCTGTTTATTTTCTTATTTTTTCATTAACAGATTTTTGAATATTACAGTAATTTGGAATAGCGACATCAATGATATAAGTTATTTTGTCATGTAAAACTATATCGGGTCTATTATGACTAATCGCTCGGTCTGTTAGTATAGTTTTATCATAATATATTTTATAAAATTCGTTTTCTAAAAATGAATTTCGTTCGTATTCATAATATCGTCGCCGTAGATGCCAAGAGAGTCAAGCCACAAAACCAGAAAGCTGAGAAAACGGCCCTCAAAGATTTTTGGCTACAAAAAAATCACATTTTTTTGTCATAACTTTTTTGTTTTTAAAGATAGAAGAGTGTAATTTTAGACATAGATATTTTGTGATGTTATCTTTTTATTAGTTAGATTGAATAAATGTAAAAAACAGTATTATAAAAGTTATTTGGGTTATATCTCTTGACCACTGAATATTGAAATAAACAGATGGTACATTTGTGTGGTAGTCAAAAGAGTTAAGCCTCTTAATTGAATTCTGTCACAAATATTTGTTTGTAGAAGCCGAGCTTTTCTGGTACCACGTTACGTTCTTTACAATACTCAACATAGTCTAAGTAAATTCTTGTCTCGCTCAAACCAGATGGCAAGTATTTTCTTTTACTGCTGCTCCGACAGTAATGCGAGGCAACTACGGGCAATGACTTGATGTGGTCCCTGATTATATTCCTAACTTCCTCGGATTTTTTGTTTGGCGGTTCCTTGCGACCTCTCTGATCTATTTCAGTGACACCTGAAGGAGTCAACTTTTTCATTGCACTTTCAACTTTTGTTCCCGAGATGACAAAGGTGGCCAAAAAAAATTTTTTGCACACTTGGACTCTCTCTCCATTTAACATTACCGTATATTCGAATGTATGTTGTCGTTTGATGGTGTCTCCACTACGGTATCGTCGTTTTACTGGAATACAATTTACATTGCCACCAATGAAGGCCCATCTCGCTCTGTCGGAATCCAGACTCAGATAGTCAGCCAACATTTGCTCCTGTTGAGATTTTCCTATTTTGGATGCGCAATTATAATGGCATTTACAGCTAACATCTCTAATTGTCCTTGCTTGAACTGTCTTTCCGGATCTGCTTTGGTATTCTTTACCTGCCATTCTCAATATCTTTTGGGAATTCCGTTTCCATTGGTTTGGGGTTCTCTTGCGTTTCCTACTTAAATCATCTGTCTGTTGGTTGCTTTCCAATATTTCAGAAATGGATGTTCCTGAGGCATTAACGTGGTGTTGATTTGAATGTTCTTGCCTGTTATTGTCTTCATTTTCGGAAAGGTTCACGTTCAAGTCTGTAAAACCGAACAAAGTGGTTTATTTCTTTGAAACACTGAAATAATTATTGAATTTTACAAGCAAATGATTCGCTGATAATCACAGGTTTTACAAGCCAACATAACAACTAGTATGCAGTAGTATTGTTAACAAATAAAAATACTGACCTCCCACATGCGTGTTTGGAGCGAAGCTTCGGAGCTCTGCGTATAATGCTGGGACAGCAATCTCATCCGGAACTTGCATGCCACCGTTCTGGCTGTGTTCTGCACATCCAGCTTGCACACCATTTAGAGGAGAGCCTGTAAAACAAAACAAAGTAGTTTACTTCTTTGAAACACCGAGATAAACATTGAATTTTACAAGCAAATGCTTCTCTGATAGTCACAGGTTTTACACAGCCAACATAATAACTAGTATGCATTAGTATTAATAACAAATAAAAATACTGACCTCCCGCATGCGTGCTTGAAGCGAAGCTTCGGAGCTCTGCGTATAATGCTGGGACAGCAATCTCATCCGGAACTTGCATGCCACCGTTCTGGCTGTGTTCTGCACATCCAGCTTGCACACCATTTAGAGGAGAGCCTGTAAAACAAAACAAAGTAGTTTACTTCTTTGAAACACCGAGATAAACATTGAATTTTACAAGCAAATGCTTCTCTGATAGTCACAGGTTTTACACAGCCAACATAATAACTAGTATGCATTAGTATTAATAACAAATAAAAATACTGACCTCCCGCATGCGTGCTTGAAGCGAAGCTTCGGAGCTCTGCGTATAATGCTGGGACAGCAATCTCATCCGGAACTTGCATGCCACCGTTCTGGCTGTGTTCTGCACATCCAGCTTGCACACCATTTAGAGGAGAGCCTGTAAAACAAAACAAAGTAGTTTACTTCTTTGAAACACCGAGATAAACATTGAATTTTACAAGCAAATGCTTCTCTGATAGTCACAGGTTTTACACAGCCAACATAATAACTAGTATGCATTAGTATTAATAACAAATAAAAATACTGACCTCCCGCATGCGTGCTTGAAGCGAAGCTTCGGAGCTCTGCGTATAATGCTGGGACAGCAATTTCATCCGGAACTTGCATGCCACCGTTCTGGCTGTGTTCTGCACATCCAGCTTGCACACCATTTAGAGGAGAGCCTGTAAAACAAAACAAAGTAGTTTACTTCTTTGAAACACCGAGATAAACATTGAATTTTACAAGCAAATGCTTCTCTGATAGTCACAGGTTTTACACAGCCAACATAATAACTAGTATGCATATTGTATTGATAACAAATAAAAATACTAACCTCCCACATACATGCTTCGAGAGACGTCCAGATTTTGCATGTTCAGGTCGTGTTCTGCACGTCCAGCTTGTACAGCATTCCCCTCAGAATCTACAAAACAAGTAAAACTGTCAGATTGTCGCATTGTTTTCAAACAATCGGAATCAACATTTTTAACTAGATTCTTACCTTTGAGGTTATGTTGATCCTGTGGATTTAAAACTGCTGCATCCATTTGTTTAGCACGTGAAGAACTCATTAGGTTCTGTGGATTAGCAGCTTTAGTTGATGCAATCATTTGTTTGCCACGTGAAGATTCCAATATGTTATGTCGAACCGGTGGATTTAAAGCAGCTCTGGCTGCTGCAACCATTTGTTTTCCGCGTGAATGATTCATTTCTTATCACTGTTTCACTAAATAAAGTTGAAAGTACAAACGTTTGTAGGCACAAAACGAAATAAAGCACAGAATCGCTGAACGAACCGAACTGATGTTGTATTAAAATAACACTGACCGACGCACTGAACACTGAACTGACAGTTCGCGATTCGCGATACTGTCGTGGGCGCAGACGTATGTGCAAGCGTGAACAAACCGACACGATAGGCATTTTGCTGAGTTAGAGGAAGACAACACTATAAATCATTGTCGAATGTGAGTAGAGGTGCGCACGCTTTCGAGAGAAGTTTGTGTTGCCAATGGCGTCAAGCCACGCATAAAATTAAATTATTGGGAAGTCAAAAGATCTATGTGGCTTGTCGTCATAGACTGCTTTAACTTGTGTAAAATTATTCGAAAGTCAAAAGTCTATGCGGCTTGTAGTTTTTGACTGCTTTGATTGTTTTCATCGATGTGTGTTAGATCTATTGGCAAATTTCAAAATACTCAATAACGGAGTGTTTTATGGCTTAAATCTTTTGACCACGGCAACTTTGAAGGTTTTCAAACACTTCTGCATACTTAACTCATTTTCGCCAAATTTGTGGCTTGACTCTCTTGACATCTACGGCGACGATATGGTACTATATTACGGCAGTCAATCAAGTTATATTTAACTACCAAACTTTGGTGAATTATTTTTGCTGTTTGTTTTTGGGGTGTTATGCCGTGTTGCGCTAACTCCTTCTTTAGCCGACGTTTCGGACAGCGTTGCAGTGTCCATCATCAGGGCAGATCCGGTAGATCCGAAGATGTGTAAATACACATCACACATCTTCGGATCTACCGGATCTGCCCTGATGATGGACACTGCAACGCTGTCAGAAACGTCGGCTAAAGAAGAAGTTAGCGCAACACGGCATAACACCCCAAAAACAAACAACAAAAATGCTTTTGGCCGTGAGAATCTAAAAACTTACTTTGGTGAATTATTTTTAAAACTTGATTGTGCCTAAATGTATACTCGGACGGTGCTAATATAGAACATCCCGATATAATATGTTCTATAGTTTCCGGAAAAGCCAAACATTTTCTACATAAATCATCAATTTGATTTGTATTTTTGATTACATGCTTCCTATAATATTTAGTATTAATGACTCTATCCTGAATGACAAACATAAATCCTTCTAATGAAATAAAAACAATATTTTTTTTGTTTAAAACCACGAATTTTTATTAATTTTAAGACCGACCGGTTTCGCTTCACTCGAGCATCGTCAGGGTACAAAATTAAACTAATCAATAATACAAAATGTGTCATTATATATACATACAGAGGGAGAGAGAAAGTAAAACAAAAATGAAATAACAATATATTACAAGAAAACGATTAGTGTATATAAATATTATAATAATAGAGAATAGGCATTAATAATTCGGCCCCTTAGGGTCATAAAAACGTATCTCATTTTTTCTCTACTTTACAGGAGAGCAAGAAAACATAGTTCTCAATTAATCAGTGTTGTATACTTTTAAACAAACGAAACATATTAATAATTTCTTCTCATTTAGTTAAAGGATGGTATTTTGTGCTTCTGAACCATCTTTTAAATATAAAATAGTAATTCATTTTACCATCCGTAACTCAAAATCGATAAAAATTGAGTTACATTTTTTTGAATCTAAGGGGCCGAATTGTAAAGTTATTAAGGGATACTGGGAATTTTACAGTTTACATGGAATATTCCCAAAATTGGACTTTTTGACAAATCTAATTGATTATTCAGAATTAAAATTTTGGTTTTAATGGCTTTCTTTATTTCTAGCGCTTCTAGGTTATTCAATTTGTTACTATGGTCTTTTTTATGGAGAATCTTAGCACCGGTGCTTTTATTGAAGGTATGATCTTTTTCAATAAGATGATTGGCAAACTCTGAAACGCCATTGCTATTTAGGCATCTAAGATATTCTTTAATCCTAATGTGGACATAGCGCGTTGTCTTCCCGATATAAAACGCTGGACAATTATTAGATACAATTTAATTTATAAATTCCTGCATGACTAAGGGTATCCATTTTTATCTTTAGAATTGACTAAAAATGATGGATTTAAATTTCCCGCCCTTTTGTAGTAACTCTAACTTGACCTTGTTGTAGGTAGAATATATGTACTCCTCTTCTCTTTTGTGACATTGCAAAGCGAGTGTATGGCAAATGTACTTCTTATCAGTTAATAAAAGCAAATCATACAAAATAAGAGTTTATTTCTAATTAAATCATTAGGTTATGGGCCCAGATAACCCAGAGGCATTCAGTGAAAGTTTTTTCTAATAAAATAGCAGTGAAAAAAGGACTATTAGTAAAACATAACCTCTGCAGTGAAAACATAACCTCTACTCCAAAAAAAAAATAGTGACTTTCTCGAATCATATTCCAAAGTGTTTTCGTGTTTGAACTCTGTGTTTTCATAAATAAAAATGGCAACAAACAGTTCATTGGCATTAATCGAAAAGTTAACCGGCCGTGAAAACTATGCGACATGGCAATTCGCAGTGAAAACCTACCTACAACACGAGGAATTGTGGGATTGTATTAAAACAGCTGACACATTTACAGTGATTGATACGAAAAAAGACACAAAAGCAAAAACAAAAATTATTCTTCTTGTCGATCCTATTAATTATGTACACATAGAAGAAGAAAGTACGGCAAAAGGAGTATGGGATAAATTGGCAGCGGCATTTGATGATTCCAGGTTGACACGCCGGGTTGGTCTTCTGCGTGATTTGTGTAATACCTCGCTCAGTGCATGTAAAAGTATTGAAGAATGTGTGAGCAAAATAATGTCGACATCTCACAAGCTCCGCAATATTGGCTTCAAAGTGGACGATGAGTGGCTCGGGACTTTGCTGCTCTCCGGTCTGCCCGACTCATATCAGCCAATGATTATAGCAATTGAAAGCTCTGGCACGAAGATAACTGCAGATTCTTTTAAAACAAAATTATTGCAAGATGTGAGAAATTATGAAAACAACACAACAGCCTTCGCAGTAAATAAAAGGTTTCATAAAAATGACAAGAAACAAACCAAGGGTCCGAGATGTTATTCCTGTACCAAATATGGCCACAAGAGCCCTGAATGTAAATCAACACCAAAAACAAGGTACAGAAACCTACCTCATCCTATGCTGCTGTGTTTATCGCATCGTCTAATTATGATGACGCCTGGTACATTGACTCAGGCGCCTCAGCTCATATGACGAAGAACAAGAATTCTTTCAAAAGGAATCAACTCCTGTAATAAAGAACATTAGAGTTGCAGACAATAAAGTGTTATCTGTGCAAAGCTCGGGAGAAGTGAGTTTATATGTTTATAATGACAAAGGCCAAGAAAATAAGATTCTGTTTACAAATGTTCTACATGTCCATGGACTAGCAACAAACCTGTTATCTGTGAGTCAAATTATTCGAAATGGTGGCCAAGTAAAATTTGATAACTCCGGCTGTGTCATCTTGAACAGCAAGCATCAAATAGTAGCAACTGCAAGTATTGTTGACAACATGTACCGGCTGAACATGCCTGGAGGGCATGCTCACATGACTAATGTTGAAGAACAAGATGCTTACCTGTGGCACCAAAGAATGGGGCATCTGAATTTTCACAGTTTAATGAAAATGGCTGAAAATACTAAACATGTAACTTTTCTAAACAAAACAGAAAATCTGACATGTATAACCTGCAAGGAAGGTAAACAGACAGAATTACCTTTTAAAAGTGAAGGATCAAAGGTTAGCAAACCCCTAGAATTGATTCACTCTGACATATGTGGGCCAATGGAAACCCAATCTCTTGGTGGTGCAAGATACTTTATAACTTTTCTCGATGACTACTCAAAGAAAATTTTTGTATACTTTCTCCACAACAAATTTAAAGCTCTTGGAAAATTTAAAGAATTTAAACAAGAAGTTGAGAATCAACTGGATACTCATATAAAAATTCTTCGGACAGACAATGGCCTAGAATATGATAACAATTTTTTTTACGATTTCCTGAAAAGTGCTGGAATCATACACCAGACAACCACACCGTACACACCTGAATAGAATGGTACAGCGGAACGCATGAATAGAACACTGGTGGAAAGAGCAAAGGGTATGCTTTTCAATGCTGAACTGCCAAAGTAATATTGGGCTGATGCAATACACACTGCCGCTTATATCATCAATCGTTCTCCAACGAGATCCTTGTTGTTCAAAACTCCCATGGAAAAATGGTTTGGCCTGAAACCAAATGTGAATCATATGCGTATATTTGGATGTGAGGCAATGGTTCACCTCCCTAAAGAAAAGCGCAATAAATGGGATCCAAAAGCACAAAAGATGATCTTCATCGGATACTGTGACCACACAAAAGGTAATAGATTCATACTGCCAAATTTCAGAAAAGTAATAAAAAGTAGAGATGCTACATTTCTTGAATCTTCTGTGAAAAGAGACTTTGTTCCTTTAGAATTATCCATGAATAAAATTGAAACAGAAGAGAAAAGTTCAAAAGATGAAGATTGTGCCTCAGAAAGTTCAAATGAATCGGTAAAAGAAAACAAATCCACTTCTGACAGTGAATACATACCAGACACCAGTATTGAATCACCTGAAGTAAGTAGTGTGAAGTTGAGACCTAGAAACAAAAACAAAAACTTGCCTGAAGAAAGTACTTCCCTATGTTTATTTATTCCTGATGTTCCGGAAACATATGAAGAAGCAATTAGTTCAGAAAATAAAGAAAAATGGATAAAATCAATTGATGAAGAACTAGATGCACATAAGAAGAATGAAACCTGGATATTGATAGAAAAACTTCCAAATGCCAAAGTGATAGGATGCAAATGGGTGTTCCAAATAAAGGAGGAGTCAACGGGTCCACGGTTCAAGGCACGACTTTGTGCAAAAGGATTTGCACAAACAGCAGGTATCGACTACACCAAAACCTTTGCACCAACTGTAAGGTATGATTCGATACGTTTATTATTATCCATGGATGTCCAGTATAACCTTAAAATCATCCAACTTGACATCAAAACCGCATTCTTATACGGAGAGCTTGAAGAGACTATATTAATGACTCCACCTGAAGGTCTGCCTAGTGAAGGCAATATGGTATGTAAGCTCAACAAGTCTCTGTATGGCTTGAAGCAATCTCCCCGTTGCTCGAATAAGAAGTTTGACTCGATTTTAAAGAAATTTGGTTTCGTCAACAGCAAAGCTGATCAATGTGTTTATTTTGGTCAAGTCAACAATAAAAAATGCTACCTTTGCCTGTATGTTGATGACGGCTTGTTATTTTCTAAAGATGAATCAGTACTAAAAGAAATAACTAATGACTTAAAAACTGTATTTGATGTAAAAATAGTGAATTCAGTGAGTAACTTTGTAGGCATGCAAATTGAGATACTCAGCAATGGTATATTCATACATCAAACTAAATATGTGGAACAGATATTGCACAAGTTTAACATGACTGATGCCAACCCCAACAGTGTTCCTGTGGACCCTCATGTAAAGTTACAAAAAGGAGATGGAGACCCAGAAAAGAACATTCCTTACAGTGTCGCCCAAACCTCCAACGGTGTTGGACGCGAGTGAGCGCCGCAAGCGGTGAATAAATAAAATAACACCTTCAATCCAAGACAAATTATATAAATACATAAATTTACGGAAAATAATTTTTTTTTTAACCTGAAAAAATGGAGGAAGCGGTTGATCCGCATGCCTTCATAACAAAGGCGAAACAAAACATAAGTGACTTACATACAATCATCGAAGAAAATAAACTTACCAAAGAAACCAAATCAAAAATGATGAAAGAAATAAATAACATCATGGAAATGATATCGCACATGGCAATAGAATTAGCTAAATTACAAGAAAAGTGTGATATTCAAGAAAAAAACCAATCACAAAAATACCCATTTTCATACTCTTCTGCAGTAAAAAACTTAATATCACAAACGCAAGAAAAACGATTTCCTATAATAATTAAAAGCTTAAAAGAAGAAGACACTGAAAAAATAAAAGAGAAAATACAAAAGATTAAAATATCGCAGTTGGGAATTCGAGTATGCGAAATTAAAAAAAACAAAAAAAAACCTTATAATAACATGCCCAGAAAAAGAAGACGCAAAAAAATTAAAAGATAAGATAAATGAAGTCGACAAAACCATAATAGCGGAGGTACTTCTGAAAACGGATCCATGCGTAATATTCAAAGGTCTTGACAAAGACTATACCGAAAAAGAATTCTTAGAAGACATCATTGAACAAAACAACGACATCAAAATGATATGTGAAAAATACCAAGACAAAGAAATATTACAAGTTAAGGCCATCATTACAAACAAAAAAACTAACAGCAAAAACTTAATACTACAAACAAATCCCGAAATGAGACTACATCTTATTAATAAAAAAAAAATTCATCTAGGATTCATGAGAATCTATGTAGAAGACTGCAGTCCTCTTACCCAATGTTTCCACTGTCAAAGATTTGGACACACAGCACAAAAATGCTACAATAGAATGAATAAACCAACATGCAAGCACTGTTCAGAAGATCATCCCATCTCCGAGTGTAAATCCCTGGAACTGCCACCCAAATGCGCTAACTGCAACTCAGCTAACAAGAAGAAAGAAATAAACTCATTGAACAGTAAAATGAATGAATTAGACCACCGAACAAACAGCGAAACATGTAAGTTCCGATCTTACATGCTTAAATTAGCCAAAGAAAGAATTAACTACGACATTGAATAAAAATCTTTTAAATAATTTTGTAAAATACAACCGAAAATGCATTAAATGGATGATTTCTTAAGTAACGAATTAGATTTAAATATTAAAATTCAAGAATATGAATGTATATGTACCGATTCGTGTAACAAAATTATTTCTAAAAACATCAATGATATAATTATTATGCACATAAACATCCGTTCAATTCAAAAAAATTTAGATGAATTAATTCTAAATATAAATAATTTAATTAAAAAACCGGACTTTATAGTGTTATCCGAAACATTTACGAACGCTGAGTCACCGTCTTACCACTTACCTGAGTACAACTATATTTCTACCAAAGTAGACATCAATAAAAATTCGGGAATAATAATATTTGCAAGCAATAAATTTAGTATTGTTAACATAATAGAACATCCAATACACTTAGTAAACTGCATCGAAGTACATTTCAAACTCGGCAAATCCATATACCATCTAATAGCTATCTATAGAACGCATGGCTCGAGTATTATTACATTTATTAATGACCTCAAATACATATTATTAAAATTAAAAAATAAACTTTGTTTCGTCGTAGGAGATTTTAACGTTAATATTAATGAAAAAATAGAAAATAATAACAAAAATGAATACATCAATTGTATGACTGAACAAAATTTTATATCTTGCATAAATAAAAATACTAGGGAAATAAAAGAACATACTCCATCTTGTTTAGACCACATTTGGACAAATGTAAACATTAAAGATCTTCACAAAATAAAATCAATTGTTTGGAAAACTAACATAACTGATCATCACTCATGCTTACTTCTGTATAATAATAATATTAAACATAAAAAACATAATTTAATAACCAAAAAATCAACAATAGATATGACTATTCTCTCTGAAAAATTAAAAAAGGAAGATTGGAATAATGTTTTAAACAGTGATGATACTGAAATTTGTTTGACTAACTTCGAAAATATTATGTCACAACACATTAAAAATTCGACAACTGAGATAACAACATACATAAAATCAAAATTAAGATGTTTAAAACCTTGGATTACCAAAGGACTTATTATATCTATCAGAAATAAAGAAAAACTTTACAAAATAACTTTAAAAAATCCCCAAGATGAAAAAGCATATATTTTCTATAAAAAATATAAAAATAAATTAACATCTTATATTAAAAAAAGTAAAGAAGAGTATTTTAAAAATAAAATATTATCTTCAGAAAATAACCATAAACAAATGTGGAAAACTGTTAATTTCGCCATAGAAAATACAAAAAAAACACAAAACATTAAGTACATTGAACATGATAAAAAAATTATAGATGCCAATATACAGCCTAAACAATGTGCAAACATATTTAATTCCTTCTTTGCAAATGTTGGGAAAAATCTTGCGAAAAATATTCATAAGCCTTCAAACCAAGAAAACCATAAAAATAAAAATATACAGAAACGTAATATACTTTCAATGTTTGAAACAACAACAGAATGTGAAATCTCGAAAATAATAGAAAATATGAAAGGAGGTTCGTCCCCCGGTTTTGATTCTATTACGACACACATGTTAAAAACTATGAAACCTCACTTAATAAAACCTATCACTCATTTAATAAACTTAAGTTTAACAAATGGAATTTTTCCAATGAACTACAAAACCACAATAATCTCACCTATTTACAAATCTGGAGATCCACATCAAGCAACGAATTATCGCCCAATATGTCTAATTTCTAATATAGGAAAGATCTTTGAAAAAATAGTAAAAAAACAATTGGTAAAATTTCTAGATAATAATAAAATATTACACAAAAACCAGTTTGGCTTTATAAAATCACTCAGCACACAAGATGCTATTGCTAACGTAACTTCATACATTTACGAATCATTAGATAAAGGTAAAAAATGTGCGGGTATATTTATTGACCTTAGAAAGGCATTCGATAGCATATCCCATGAGATGTTATTAAAAAAATTGAATAATATTGGCATAAAAGGCAACGCAATTAAATGGATCACCGACTACTTAAAAAACCGTCCTCAAGTAGTAAAAATCAATCGTGTAAATAGTGATCAAGAGATTACAAGCTTTGGAATCCCCCAAGGTACAGTGCTTGGACCAATTCTATTTACTATATATGTAAACGATATTTTTTTTCAACCCTTACATGGTCAAATTACGTCATACGCCGATGATACAGTATTAATAATAAGTGATACGACTTGGGAAAATGTAGAATTAAAGGCCACAGAAGACATCAACACGCTCAAGAATTTTTTCGACACTAATTTACTGTCACTTAATAAAGAAAAGACATTTGTAATTCCATTTGCAATCCATACAAATGATACTCCTAAAAATTTTAACATCGTCATACATAATAATACTAAAATTCACAGCCAAAACTATTGCAAATCAAACTGTACAGTACTAAAAACAACAAATAAAATTAAATATCTAGGAGTAATTATTGATAAAAATCTGAAATGGAAGGAACAAATATGTCAAGTAGTAAACAAAATTAGAAAATTAATATATATATTTTTAAGAATAAGAAACTTTCTGTCGATAAAAAATCTATATTTAATTTACTATGCCTTAGTTCAATCCACTTTACAATACGCTATTATTAGTTGGGGATCCGCGTATAAATGTAACCTTCTTCCAATTGAAATTATACAAAGAACAATTATTAAAATTATATTAAAAAAATCCTTTGACTACCCAACAGAACGCCTGTTTGAAGAATTTCAAGTACCTACATTTAAAGACCTATATATTAAAAACTCATTAATCCAAATTATAAAAGAAAAAGATAAATATCAATTTTTAAATGAAAACAGAACGCGACTTAGACATGTTTTTCTATGCCCAAAACTAAATACGTCTTTTGCACAACATCATTATACTTACCAGGGAAGAACTTTTTTCAATCGTCTACCAGAAGAAATCAGAAGCATTAATGATAAAACCCGAATACTGCTCTCTGTCAAGAGACATTTTAAAAATATTCTGAAAAAAAAAACTACTGTCACTTAATTAATCTCACAAATATCCTTAGTTTTCCATAACTTCCTTTCTTTTTTAAATTTAATAAATTAATATATTATCCTTCACTACTATCAAAAAAAATACGACAGCAAACATACATTTATGTAAAAAGAATTATTTAAGTACTAACTACCAACAACATTTATGTACACTCCCCTTCCATACACAAGCAAATGCTTTCAATGGAAGAGTAGTAAAAAAATACAAGATGTAAAATTAATTATGTACCATGTAAACATATTATTAAAAATAAAAAATAATTACAAAAAAAAAAAAAAAAAAAAGCTGTGGGTTCCCTCATGCACCTAGCTATAGTGAGTCGACCTGAAATTATGTATGCAGTGAGCCTAGTGAATAGATTTTTAAATTGTAATAAAACACACTGGAATGCCGCGATGAAAAGCTTCAAATATCTGAAAGATACAAAAGAGTACGGAGTGTATTACTCATCCACATCACATCCACCAGTAGTGACTGGTTATAGTGATGCTTACTATACCAATAATCCTGATACAAGACGTTCAATCACGGGCTATGTTTTCATCAAAAATGGAGCAGCTGTAACATGGTCTAGCCAAAGACAACAAACAGTTGCCCTGTCAACAACAGAAGCAGAATTTATGGCAGCCTGTGCTGCAACCAAAGAAGCTATGTGGATAAAACAGTTGTTATGTGATATTGAGGAATATAAACAAGATACAATGTGCTTACATTTAGACAATCAAAGTGCGATCAGTGTTATCAAAAATGTAAACTTCCATAAACGCTTTAAACATATCGACATCAAGTACCACTTTGTTAAAGAAAAATATTATCAAAAAATTATTGATCTAAAATTTGTAAGTAGTGATAATCAATATGCAGATATATTTACCAAAGCATTGCCAAAGGATAAATTTCAATTTTTAAGATCTAAACTTGGAATGTACAATTAAAAACTCTACAAATAATATTATGTAAGAATATTTTGAAAGTTGTATAATATCTTGTTTCAAAGGGTAATTAATATCCAGTTATTTTTGTTTTTTTTTTTTATATTATAAGGCTCGAATTTAGAGGGAGTGATGGACTTAAATTTCCCGCCCTTTTGTAGTAACTCTAACTTGACCTTGTTGTAGGTAGAATATATGTACTCCTCTTCTCTTCTGTGACATTGCAAAGCGAGTGTATAACAAATGTACTTTTTATCAGTTAATAAAAGCAAATCATACAAAATAAGAGTTTATTTCTGTTTAAATCATTAAAAAATTTACCTAAATTGTTGTTGGTATAAAACGCCGGTTTGACTTCAAAAGGAAGGTTAACTATACTGAAGGAAGAAAAATTATTAAAGAATAGAATACGGCGCCGAATTTATAAAATATTGTTTTTATTTCATTAAAATTTCAAACCGCAAAGTGATTGCTTTCTACGAAGATATAAATCCTTCTATTTCTGCGCTCAACTCTCCAATACTCAACCATTTGTTTGACGAAAATTTGTCAACATACGTTTATTATTATCATTTATTTTTTTATTATTACTTTTTTTTTGATTTTATTTAACCTTCCGTTGAATATTTTTATTTCTTCTTTTTCCCTCACATCCCGTGTTATTGTTTATAGTAGTCGAATTTAATCTCGATATGGATTGTACAATTTGTCGAATAATCAATGTATTCATTAATCAAAACATTCCACCCTTCCTTCCTCACACTCTCCTTACTCCCCTTTATCTCAATTTGCTGCTCGTACTTGCTGTTCACCTTTCTTCTACAGTATCTTATGTATATAATTTCGTACACGTTATTCATATTTAAGCTATAATCAATATATAAGTTCAGTTGAATCTAATATTCAGAATAATAATAAACAACTCTGGAATTACTCTAAAAACAAATGTAAAACAACTGGTATCCCACAAATCATGCACCTTAAAGACGAGTCAGGCACCGGCGCTCATCAAGAATATATATAATATTATTACGCTAGCGTCTGGACGGTGTAGGCCCTCTGATTGGTCGAATTAAAATCTTGTGTTTTGGGTAGATTCCGCATAGGGGGTCTGCAGGCAAAAAATACCACTCTGCCCCTCAATTTTAAGCAACCGTAAAGTTCATTTCGGTTTGCAGGCGACCGGATCCAAAATAATAAGCCCTTAAAATTAAGACCCGATTTTATACTGAAATAGAATTGTCGCATGCAATACGAGGTTTCTTCAAAAATATCGTTTCTGCTCATATAATTTTTGGATTATATCGAAAAAAATATGTTTTAAAAAGTTCATAATCCATTGGATTACTTACATTACAATGAAAATTATCCACAATTACGTGATTATGTTTGACGTTTATAAAAAATCACGCGTTCCTTCAATATGGCCGATACGCACGGCGGCTATAGATGGCCGACAGAGCGCACCTCTGGCGGAATACGAACGAACTAAATAAATGGCGTGAATATTTAAATATGCAGCTCACAATACACATAGTTATGCAAAATTACTTGACCATTAACAAACGTTTAATAAGAAGATTTCTTCTGGAAGCTTATAATTTGGAACTGGCATTTTTCATTATTATTTTAAACAAATTTTGCTTATTAATTATATCTGATTTTATATTGACATGTTTTCTAATTTCTAAAAATTCAAAATTATTTATTTGCGATGCTTTATATCCTGAGTGAAGTATTTTAAGACCTGAATTTTTATCGAAAGTGTGATCATTATTCAATAGATGATTTGCAAACTCAGATTCACTATTTCCGTTTAGAGCCCTGAGATGTTCTTTAGTTCTGACTTCAAAGTTTTTATTGGTTCTACCTTTGTAAAAGAAATTACAATCATCCCAATTGAGTTTATGAACTCCTGATTTTTTTGTTTGATTTTCGCTATCTTTATTACTAAGAATATATTTCTTCATTTTGTTATTAGTGTAAAACGCCGGTTGAGTAGTACCAGGAATGTTTTTATTTATAATTTTGATGATATCGTTATCCACAAATAGAATACTACGCCATTGTTTATTTCCACCTTTAGAAATAGGGTAAATATACCGCTTGAAGGGATTATGTTTAATTTTTTTTAAATATTTTCTCACTTAACTGGTCTTTCCCGTCCAACGATATTGTAATTCCTAATTCTGATAAACCCCGTCCACTCTTACCCCTCCCACCTCCTTCCACTTCTTCTTTCCAATTGAAATCTACATATAATTTTTGACTTCGGTGTATACTTACCCCTGATGAGGTGAACTTCGTTCATGAAACATGTAGTGGTTGTATATAATAAAATGATGTAAAAAAAGTTATTTGTCTTTTAATAAAATAAATTTTAATAAGATTACATTATTTTATCTATTTCCGTTGTATATCAATGCACAAGTACAGAATAAAATGTAATACATTATATTGTAATAATCTATTATTTCATTCTTCTTTGTTATTACTTTAAACTTTAATAGATACAGTAACAGTTGATACCACCAGTTGGAATAAAATAAACACCTTTTAATCATGAAACATAAATTGAACATGCTATTATTCATTAACTCCTTCCAGTTCCGTGTTTTAACAATATATACTCACCCTATCTCTGTGAATGACCTAATATCTACATATTAAATGTAACTGTTGTTAGTATCATTTAAACTGGGCGAAGCCCAACCAAGTGCCACCCGCAGGGCCTAGCACCAAAAAACCCGAGAAGCGGGTTTTTAACTGTTAGTGTCAATTATTCTCTAAACACTATCAGTCGAATCGATAATCGATAGTTCTACTTATTTAAATAATGATTCTTCGATTGGTAACATAAATATTGACAATCTAATGATCAATAAATACATAAAAAATTAAGATGTTAGTAAGGGTGCTGGTAGTGACGGTATCTCGCCATATTTCATCAAAAAATGTGCCATAAATCTTTCTTACCATTTAACTAACATATTTTTTTATGTCACTAAAAGAAGGTAAATTTCCCACAAAGTTTAAAAAAGCTATTATAATCCCTATTCATAAAACAAGCTCAAAAATTAACATTGAAAATTACCGCCCAATCTCAATACAAATTTTTCGTAATATACAAAACCAACAACACGGATTTCTTCAAAAAAGATCAGTACTAAAAAACATGGTAAATTTTACGAAATATTTAAGGAGCAATTCGGACAATAGAAACCAAGTAGATGTAATCTACACTGATTACTCTAAAGCCTTCGATAAGGTAAACCATTTCATTCTAATTAAAAAATTAAAACAATTAGGCATCCATGGTGACTTACTCCGGTGGCTCAGTTCATACCTCCTAAAGTCCAGCTTCTTCTCTGTGCCCCCCGGTGTACCTTAAGGTTCTCATTTAGGCCCATTATTATTTAATGTGTCTATATACGATTTTCACAAATATTTTTGCATGATAATTAGCTAAAATATGCGGATGTTAAAAAAATATAATAAGTTATTAAATCAATCAACGACTGCGTTAAACTTCAAGAGGACCTCAATCGTATTTTTGTCAATTGCGAATTAAACAAAATTGTTATTAACATCGCAAAACGCAATAAATTAACATTTACACGTAATAAAAATAAAATTTCCTTTGTATAAACACTAAACGGCACACACATCAATGAAGTAAAATATATCAGGGACCTTGGGGTAGCACTGGATGTTAGATTAAACTTTATCTAACACACTCATAAAATCATTAACAAAAACAATAAAATGCTGGGATTTATAATTCGATTAGCAAAACCCTTCCACAACATAGACACTCTATATCCCCTTTACACCTCATAAATTCTCCCGCACTTGGAACACTGTATTCCCATCTAGATCTAAAATACCAAGCCCATATTGAAAGAATAGAAAGAAATAAAAAAATTTTAACACATATATTATAAACTAAACTTACACTTCTCAAATTATACCGAATCCATTTAATTTCAAAATTTTAATTCCCCTCAAACACGACGTCTAATTTTTGATCAAATTTTATTGTTAAAAATCCTATATAATGGTCTGGACTCCCCAAAACTTACCAATTTAATAAATCTTCATATTCCGTCTAGATCAACCTGACAATCTGATTAATTTTATTTACCCTCGTGTAGAACAAATATTCGAAAAAAATACCCCAATTCCTCGTATATGTGGACAATATAATAAAAAAATTTACAGCATTGACATTTATGGTGATAACCTAAAAAAATATCGATATGAAGTAATGCGTACGATCGATTATTAATATGAGAGTATGGAATGTATCGGGAGCATCTCCTATTCTCTTCCTATTTTCCTCTTCCTCTCCACTTCCTTTAACACAAAATTAATTTTAAGATATTAAAACTTCATTTCCGATGAACTTTAGCATAACAAACTTCTGTGGCTTGACTTCAGTTAACTTGTATATTTATCATTGTACATTATGTAAAAGCTGTTTGTTTCTTACAAATAAATAAAAAACGTAGATAAATTGTAAAGACAACGAAACCAGACGCTTTGGACTTTCAGTTACAAACCGGTAGTACCTGTACTATTGTATCGAACATGAAAAAATATTTTATTGCATTTAATATCAATTGCGGCTAAAGTTGCATATCTGCAAGTTTGATGACCCCTTTTTCCAAATCATAGTATTTACCAGTTGAAAAATGCATCAATCTGTTACCAGGCGGCAAAAAAACTAGGTCGAACATGAAACAGTTCGATAACTCTATTTTCTAAAACAAAATTAAAATATTGACAAAGCCAGTCCCTGGACGAAATATTATTCGCACCAAAATACCTGCCTTTTGAAAACGTAAACATGTTAAGTAAGTACCTTCTATCTTTATAAAACTCAAAGTAATATATCAAAAAAGAATAATTGATTTGTTTTTTAAAAGGTCCACAGCTTAAACATTTGATCAATTCGAGCCACATACATTATTATGTAGAGATATGAACCAGCGCATCGCGTAATTATAATACGTATTTAAACATTTATCCACGATATTGTGTTTCATTGTTAATGTCAATCACGTGTCAAATTATTTATGTGGGTAGGGTAGATGGTTTTGTACTGTAAGATCAATTAACCTAACTCAGGCCAACTAACCGCCAGGCAAATAAATAATGAAAATATGAATTATTTGTCATCTACTACCCAACCAAAACATAATTTAAAGTTTCCAAAATTAACGCTACCCGGCTTTAATGGGAATTCAAAGAACTGGAAAATTTATTATGTAACGTTTAAAAATATTATTGACGAAAACAGGATAGTTATGAATTTTTTTGGAATGCTTTAATAGAGAAATATGAAGATAATCGAGCACGCAAAGCGTTTTATTTCGATCAAATGTTAAACATTAAACAAATAACTATTCCAATAGCATCTAATTTAGAATCGTTTATAGATCAGTTTCATTCGTCGATTTCGGCGTTACAACAGTTAAAAATTCCGAATTTATTACAATATTTCTTTCTTTATATAAGAACTCAAAAATTAGATAAGGGAACAGCTATGGCATTCGAATCGTCAGTAAGGAGATCTGAGTCACCTTCATATGAAGAGTTCGTAATTTTTTTTGCGTGTTCACGCGAACATCTGCATTACCGGAATGTAAATCGCAACAGCGCATGGAGAAAAACTCACTTAAAAAGCAATATAGCCAAGCATTTGTTAGTGTAACAAACAGCAAAATAAAACAATACGTGTGCGCTGTTTGTATCAGATCATACATCAATTTATAAATGCCCAACATTTTTAAAAGCACCTCCTAAGAATAGATTTGAAATTGCTCAAAAACAATCTGAATCTGAAAATCTGTCCAATAATATCACATTTTGCACTCTGAATAATGGAGATGCAAACGTTTTTTTCTCAGAATCAGACCATACTATTAGGTACCGCATCCATTAATATTCTTAATTTTAGGAATAATTATCAGAAAATACGTGTCTTAATCGATAGCGCATCTCAAAACGATTTCATTACAACGGAATGTTACCAACGCCTTGGCTTACATTTATTCCCAAATAGCAATCACGCCACGATTAGAGGAATAGGGGTTGCTCAACGCGTTAAAGGAGTCACAAATTTGAGGTTTGAGTCTCGTTACAACAATAAAGTATCTTACTCCATTCGACCTTTGGTCGTTGATCGCATCACAACTCAGCTGCCAGCATCATCGCTAAATCTTGCTGATGACAAATTCCACACCCATAGATTCCACACAGTCATAGATGCAACCACCGGAGCCAATTTATTTGGCCAAATAATATTACCAGGTAAGGTAAAAGGCACACGGTTATTACCAAGTGCCATTGAGACCAGCTAACGATATAATAATAGGAAATGCACCTACCATCGGAAGTTTTTATTCACTTGGTAACTCATTTTGCACAACTACAGAACCATCGGTTGAAGAACTTATTGCAAAATTCTGGAAATTGGAAGAGGTCACGGAGTGTGAACTGTTTTCATCGGAGTAAAAATAATGTGATACAATTTATGATCAATCTACCAGCAGAGATACCTCCGGTAGATATATAGTTAAGTTACTATTCAAGAATCCTCCATAAATTCTAGGAGATTCTTATCAAGTAGCCTCACGTCGTTTTCTAAGGCTAGAAAAAAGACTAAACGCATCTCCATCCCTGAGACAAAAGTATAACAACGTAATAATGGATTATCTCGAAAAGGGTTATCTATCCCTGTTAATCCAGACAGGCTGCTGGAAAGAAGTTATTAAATTCCACATCACTGCATAATACGAGACGATAAAACAACCACTAAACTACGAAAAGTTTTAGATGCAAGCTGTGAGTCTAGTACTTTATATTCTTTACACGATATATTACATTCGGGAAAAAACTTACAAGCTGATTTATTCAAGGTTTTAATGAATGTTCGTTTATTTCCCATTGTAATTTCCGCTGACATCCGACAAATGTATCTACAACTCTTAGTCAAAGAAGATCATCGTCGATTCCAAAGAATCGTATTTCGATTTCACGATGAGGATCCCTTACAAGTATATGAATTCTCTCGCGTGTGTTTCGGATTGCAATGTAGTCCTTATTTGGCATAAAGGGCAATCCGCCAACTTGCTAAAGACAAACAGGAAGAATATCCTCTCGCCGCTGAAACAATTATCAGAGATATTTACATGGACGACATTGCCACTAGTGTTATCTCCGAAATGCTCACCCTCGATCATTCACACCAGCTAATAAAATTGGTCAAAGCCGGTGGATTTGATTTAGTTAAATTTTATAGTAATTCTGCGAATGTTTTGTTAAATGTCCTAGAATTTAATCGGCTCTCTAGTGTTGTTGAATTTAATGATGACAATTTGCAAAAGATACTGGGACTTCAGTGGCTTCCGTCACAGGATATTTTCACTCTAAGTGTTAATTTGGAATACGTAGCTGAAAACATACGGTGATGCGAAACCTCCGCCAAGCATCAAAATTGTTTGCGAGCATAGACATATGAATATTAGTAGACCCGCCCTAAGTGATTAAAAGCGTATTATTCCCACTCCCCATACCGGTTCCATTGGAGCCGGCTGTGCTCGCGTATGGCCTCAAGTGAAATTTGAAAACGTGACGTCATCATTCTTGTGCGAACTATGGTCGAGGCATCATCGGTTCATTTTACGAAATAACACGGCAAAATGTTGACTTGTGCTATGAAAACTTGTAAAAATAGATGTGAAAAAGAGAATAAACCCAATTGTCGTATTACATTCCATATATAAGCATTATTTTACTTTATTTTAAGCATATTCACATCGTATAATATGGATCAGTTGTAGAAACATAATATACTATCACATCGAGAAACGTCTGGACGCGAAACACAAAGCTGGTTGGTTGCTGGGAAGTAAATTATGAATATTTATAAAAGTGTCTTAGCTAAATACTTAAACGAAATATTCGAATCTGAAAATAGAACCGAATTTTTTTGCCGAATTTGGACTTCGCAAATTTGTTCATAACGTGGCGAGTAATTTGCGCTCCCATGTAAAAATGTCTATTCATTCAAAAGCAGATTTTACTTTTAAGAAGTAAATGGTGATATTATAATGCGAGATGCCTATTTACTGTCAGATTGATTTATTGACGAATCACAGTCAGCTTCACCCCCTTCGTTCTTCAAAAGTTGATTTTACCTTATCTTCTCGTTTTATTCGTCGATTTTATTTTATCTTCTCGTCTATTAATTCCTACGTCTGTGTTTGCGAGCAATTTTATGCAGAACTTCCCTCGCTGCAGAAATCCGCATTCCCCGACATATTATAGGAGACGACAATAGTGATTCTGTAATCACTTTACTGGGATTTGCAGATGCCAGTGAAAGGGCTTATGGGGGCGTGGTTTATGTGGACGTTTCGAATAATTCAGAGAACAAGCAGAACCTTGTCTAAAGTAGCTCCTGTAAAAACGGTTTCCTTAGCAAGGTTGGAATTATGCGCCGCACTGCTATTATCAAAGTTGTGTCGAGTAGCATATAACACGCTATCATCTCGACATCGTATAAAATCAATTTTTGCATTTTCCGACTCAACTGTTGCATTGAGTTGGATTCACTCATCTCCGCATCAATTGCAAACATTCGTCGCAAATCGCTTTAGTAAAATTCAGGACAATCTAGAACCACATAATTTCTATCACATTGCAGGATAGGACAATCCCAGTCATTGTTTGTCGCGAGGGTTAACATCAGCCCAATTACTTATTCACCCATTATGGTATAAAGGCCCGCCATGGACGCATCTCAATGCAGAAGACTGGAGAATTGAACCCTTCTCTAATCGCGATTTACCTAATATACCAGAACCAAAGGTCGTGGCTTTTCCAATCTCTACCAGCGAATACTCACCTTTGTATATTCTGGCAAATAAGATTTCATCTTGGCCCAAATTATTACGCATCACCGTCTATTTTTTACGATTTATTATATTATTTATTTATTTATTTATTACACGCCCTAGTGGGCTTTTCTTTAATAAAAAATAAAAGCATTTTGTATCAGAGTAAACATTTAAAAATTAATACAATAAAGAAGAATGTAAACATAATGGCAAAAATGAATCGTCACGCATATAATTAAATTTAAAAGATTCAACAAAACAAAATAGTAGAAGCGGAGAAGTTATATGGTTACATAGGTCTATTTGTGTCTAGAAGAATAAAAGTGATAGAATATACAACATTTATACTGATTAGTTTTCAAATGAAATATATCACCCAGATCAGAATATTTGTTTCCGAGATTGTGAAGTCTCGGAATCGGAGAATTTTGATAAGCTAGTGTCCTGGTGTTATTGAAGTAAAAAGGTAAGAAATGTCGGCATGATTTTTTGGGAACATGGATATTGATACATTGAAGTAATTCGGGACAGTCAATTTTAAAATGTAGTATTCTTTGTAACCAATATATTATATATTATATTACATACAAGGTAATTTATTACCATTTTCACGGAAAATATCTAGATCCGGTCACATACGATTATTCTATATCGCCCGGAACGCACGTCTTTTTTGTCGCGCTAAAATTTTGTTTCTGTTTCCTATTATCAGCGCTTGATAATTAACCGAAATGGGTGACAGTAACGAAATTTTGATTGGGCTTCACCTACTAACGAAAACGATTGAAAGTTTGAGTGACAAAATGTTGTTTTTTGAAAGGGAACAGAATTCCCTTAAAAATTTACTGACAACGTATGTCGGTAGTGTTAAAATGTGTACATGTACATGCAGTGTCTCTTCGTCGAACGCCGCAGGTCCGATCCCCCCGGACCCGCGCGTCTTGCCCGCCGCGCCTGCCGCCGCCGCACCAGCGGTCACTACTTTACTACGCTCGTCCCCCTCCGCCCCGCAGCTCCCAACGGGGCCCAGCGACGTACAGACAAACAGAGCGGCTAGCCCACCGCCTGCCACAACCCAAGCTGCCTTAGTCGGCTGCCCCAACGCTCGTAAGATTACCACGAGATCTGCTACAAAAAAGGGCAAATCGGAAGTAGACCCTCAACCTGCTACAACATATGCTTCAATGGCATCATCTGTTACAGATCCATCGGTTCCGATGTTCGGCCCATCTAAACCGAAGAAGATGTCAACTCCCGTTGCCCAACCTACCGATACTATAACATCGAAGACTGCAGAAACCGATACAGCAGAATCCAAATCGGAAACAGAAGCCTCTACCTCCACTTCGGCTAACCCCAATTGGCGCCGAGTCACGCATAGGAAAAAAAGACGACCAGTACTTCATGGTACCGCGACTGAGCATAAAGGCCTCATAGCCGTTGAAAGGCGCAAGTATATTCATGCCTGGCAATTCGATGTCAACACTACGGTCGAGGATATTGTAAATTTCCTTCTCAATATAAACAAAGAAATTGTTTACGATGTTGTCAAATTGACAGCCAAAGCTGACTACGTCTCTTTCCGGATTGGAGTCCCGGAATCGAAGCTTTCATTTTTTATGGACCCGAACATATGGCCAAATCATGTTGCATTCAATGAGTGGTTTTTTCGGAGAAACGTTGCAACCAATGATAAAACGAAACACTCTAAGAGTGAGAAGTAATTCTAACCTCTCTATCTATTACCAAAACGTTCGAGGGCTAAATACGAAATTGGCAGTATTTAAAAACAACCTATTTGCTCGATATAGCTTAGATTTAATAGCAATCACTGAATCGTGGCTGAAACCAAGTGTGCATAATTCAGAGCTATTTCCAGAAAATTATGTTGTCTTTCGTCGTGACCGCCTCACACGAGCGGGGGGTGTCGTCCTGGCTGTTCGTGCTGATTCTGTAACCCATGCTGAGAGGATTTCTTCAATGGACCTCCCCGACACTGAATCCCTGTGGGTGAAGCTATCCTTGAAATCTTCAACTGTTTTCGTATGTGTGATATATGTGCCACCTCGTTCTTCAACTTCGTTATACTACAACATGTTCAAAAAAATAGAAAGTAATTATAATCTTCTCAGTGACAAAAATATCTTAATATTAGGTGATTTGAACCTCCCTTCCTGTAACTCCAATATTGTGAACATGTTTAACTATTTTAAATGTTTCTACGGTTTGCAAGAATATAACTTGACATGTAATGATTATAATAAAACTCTGGACATAGTTTTATGTAATGCCAAGGATCTTATAAAGTGTGTTGAGAAATGTCATGACCCTATTACAAACGAGGACAAGCACCACCCTGCTTTGTCTATAAGTATTAGTGAAACTCACTCAGGTGTTGCAAATTCATGTCTAAACCCAAGTTCAATAGAAGTTCCCTCCTATCATGGAGCTAGAACCATAAACGCATGGAGATTCAACAAAGGAAATTTCCACTTATTATATGAATTGCTTTCTGAATGCTCATGGCAACCGGTCTGCCAAAGTTCAACAGATATAAATGCATTATGTACAAATTTTTACAATTCAATTTACAATATATTCGACAAGTGTATACCCATTTCCACACCTCGCACTACGGCACACAGAGTATATCCTAAGTGGTACACCAATAGTATTATTTCAAACATTAAAATTAAACATATTTTTCATAAGCGATGGAAAAAAACACGTCACAACTTGGACTATGCTAGTTTTTCAGCCTATCGCTCCATCGTAAAACATGAAATCAGTGAAGCTTTTAAAAATCATTTAACTTCAATGGAAGAAAAATTATCTATCGATCCCAAACAGTTTTGGAAGTACATTAAGGATCTAAAAAAATCCAACAACTCATTTAAGTCTATGATTTTTGACGGAGAGGAATTGACTACTGATGATAAAATCGCAAATAGTTTTGCGACCTTTTTTTCATCTGTTTACAAAAATGTCCAACCAACTCTCAATATTGACTCTACCCTTCACACTGTACAGATTGGGCCCTCATTCGACCTCGTCAGTATTTCAGAAAAAGATGTTAAGGAGGCACTCTCAAATTTAAAGAAACCTCACTCCATCGGTCCTGACAATATTCCAACATTTATACTAAAGGGTTGTTCCGACCTTTTAATACCACCATTATTTATTTATTTTTATTTATTTATTTATATATAATTTGTACATTTATTTATAACAATTACAGGTAATAAAGCCTAAGACGTTATAATTGTACCATTTATGCAGTGTATATGTAATGCCAAAAATCTCGCAAATGCGCTATAGGACACAAAAAATAAATCTAATTTCTTATCTACCGCATTCAAAAAGCACGTAGCTCTCCCCACAGGTGAGTTCATTAATAAATTAGTGCGGCTTGCTCTACAATATAGAAGATTGTGATGACGTCCTCGAGAGTGAGACTCTGGTACAAAAAAATTTAATTGGGCCAGTATCTCATTATTAGATAAGTGACCGTTTATTAGTTGGAAAAAATATTTAAGCAAAGCAATACCTCTACGTGTCTCTAGGGAGTGGTAATTGGTCATGCCTAATATATAAATCGATGGGTAAAGCCAAGGGTAACGTCCATAGAGCCGCGAGAATAAAAACCTTAAAAAATTTTTATGGACTCTTTCAATGCGTAAAGTGTATTTTAATTCATGTGGAGCCCAGATGATCGAGTTTGATTCAAGTACACTTAGGACTAGTGTGTTATATAATAACGTCAGTGTTTTTGTGTTACGAAACGGATTTGAGTTTCTAATTACGAAGCCGAGAAGCCTGTATCCTCTGCTTATTAAATCATTGATGTGTTGGTGAAAGGTTAGTTTGCTGTCGTAAATAACTCCTAGATCTTTGATTTGATTTAGGTGTTGGAGAATAATTTCATTGATTGTATATTCAAATACATGCGGTTTCTTTGATCTTGTATACGAGACGATATTGCACTTGGGTGTACTGAAGTTTAAGCCATTTATTTTGGCCCAGTTTGAGACGCAGTCGATATCACGTTGAAGGAGAATACAGTCAAGATGGTTTTTTATTGAACGATATAGTTTCAAGTCATCTGCAAATAGTAAATACAGCGAATGTGTGATGACTGAACCAATATCGTTGATAAAAATCAGAAACAGAAGTGGTCCAAGTATAGACCCCTGAGGAACTCCAGAAAAAACTGTGAATTCCAAAGAACTGGAACCCTTATAATAAACAAACTGTCTACGATTTCGAAAATATGAAGCAAAAAAACAGAGTAGTCTTCTGGAAAAACCAAATAAAGCTAGCTTATTTAGAAGAATGTCGATGTCAACCTTGTCGAATGCTTTTTCCAGGTCGAAATAAGCAACATCCACCTGTCCCCGATTGTCGAGAGTTTGTGATAAGAAATCTGAGATGCATAAGAGGTTTGATGTTACTGACATCTGGGGTCTAAAACCATATTGACGGTCATCAAGAATTGGATTAACGTGATTAAGTATATATTTATGTAGAATTTTCTCGAATATTTTCATGATGGAACATAGAACGGCAACTGGTCGATAATTCCGGATATCGCGTTTGTCTCCCTTCTTGTAGATAGGGGTTATTTTAGTTAATCTCCAGATGTCTGGGAGAATCCCGTTTTTTAGGCAAACATTGAAGAGATGACATAATGGTGGTATTAAAAGGTCGGAACAACCCTTTAGTATAAATGTTGGAATATTGTCAGGACCGATGGAGTGAGGTTTCTTTAAATTTGAGAGTGCGTCCTTAACATCTTTTTTCTGAAATACTGTCCAGGTCGAATGAGGGCCCAATCTGTACAGTGTGAAGGGTAGAGTCAATATTGAGAGTTGGTTGGACATTTTTGTAAACAGATGAAAAAAAGGTCGCAAAACTATTTGCGATTTCATCATCAGTAGTCAATTCCTCTCCGTCAAGAATCATAGACTTAAATGAGTTGTTGGATTTTTTTAGATCCTTAATGTACTTCCAAAACTGTTTGGGATCGATAGATAATTTTTCTTCCATTGAAGTTAAATGATTTTTAAAAGCTTCACTGATTTCATGTTTTACGATGGAGCGATAGGCTGAAAAACTAGCATAGTCCAAGTTGTGACGTGTTTTTTTCCATCGCTTATGAAAAATATGTTTAATTTTAATATTTGAAATAATACTATCTGTGTACCACTTAGGATATACTCTGTGTGCCGTAGTGCGAGGTGTGGAAATGGGTATACACTTGTCGAATATATTGTAAATTGAATTGTAAAAATTTGTACATAATGCATTTATATCTGTTGAACTTTGGCAGACCGGTTGCCATGAGCATTCAGAAAGCAATTAATATAATAAGTGGAAATTTCCTTTGTTGAATCTCCATGCGTTTATGGTTCTAGCTCCATGATAGGAGGGAACTTCTATTGAACTTGGGTTTAGACATGAATTTGCAACACCTGAGTGAGTCTCACTAATACTTATAGACAAAGCAGGGTGGTGCTTGTCCTCGTTTGTAATAGGGTCATGACATTTCTCAACACACTTTATAAGATCCTTGGCATTACATAAAACTATGTCCAGAGTGTTATTATAATCATTACATATCAAGTTATATTCTTTCAAACCGTAGAAACATTTAAAATAGTTAAACATGTTCACAATATTGGAGTTACAGGAAGGGAGGTTCAAATCACCTAATATTAAGATATTTTTGTCACCGAGAAGATTATAATTACTTTCTATTTTTTCGAACATGTTGTAGTATAACGAAGTTGAAGAACGAGGTGGCACATATATCACACATACGAAAACAGTTGAAGATTTCAAGGATAGCTTCACCCACAGGGATTCAGTGTCGGGGAGGTCCATTGAAGAAATCCTCTCAGCATGGGTTACAGAATCAGTACGAACAGCCAGGACGACACCCCCCGCTCGTGTGAGGCGGTCACGACGAAAGACAACATAATTTTCTGGAAATAGCTCTGAATTATGCACACTTGGTTTCAGCCACGATTCAGTGATTGCTATAAAATCTAAGCTATCTCGAGCAAATAGGTTGTTTTTAAATACTGCCAATTTCGTATTTAGCCCTCGAACGTTTTGATAATAGATAGAGAGGTTAGAATTACTTCTCACTCTTAGAGTGTTTCGTTTTATCATTGGTTGCAACATTTCTCCGAAAAAACCACTCATTGAATGCAACATGATTTGGCCATATGTTCGGGTCCATATAAAATGAAAGCTTCGATTCCGGGACTCCAATTCGGAATGAGGCGTAGTCAGCTTTGGCTGTCAATTTGACAACATCGTAAACAATTTCTTTGTTTATATTTGTGGTATATGTGTGTAAGGGGGACAGCATGAGAGCGAGACAGCGAGTACGAGACGTATATAAGAGATCGTATGAGCGGGAATGAGTCTCTCAGTCCAGAACCGTGATAGTCTTCTTTCAAATAAATATTATAATACAAGCATTGTTATTATTGAGTATGTAGAGTTAACATACGTTACAGTGGCGCAGCACGGTAGTTCGTAAATTATTAAAAGTTTACGGAGAATCAGATGATTCAAGAAGATTATTCGAATTTTTGGTGATCACAGTATAGTCTGGCGCTTTTGGGCGTTGGATCGCTAAATTTTGAAGGAAGAAGAAGAATAATAAAAGGCTATCAAATTGGAGAATTCACACGCAGCCGAGGCGAGCACGCAGATCGGGCCGGGCAAATTGCGCGGTAAAAACGCAATTTTACACGTGTGTGGGAGCCGACATTGCAACATTTTGTCGAGAGTACACCGTTACACGGGGTACGCAGAAGATCCAGGATCAAGATCGGCATCAAGGGTGAATTGGCCGGAATCCGGGACCGGGGTTCTGTCGCTACAGCGGGAAGGAAGACCTTGGAAGGTGATCGTGTCCGCAGCTGAAGGGAGACGGAGCCAGAAAAGGGTGCTGAGACGTTGGTGATTCACAGGCTCAGGGCAGGGGCTCGGAGCATAACCTCTGGAAGGGCTGAGATACGTATATTTTATTCAACTTGTTTCAGTTCTTCTCCCAATGGAGGCGATTTGTAAGAATTTGGGGACGTTCTGTTACAGAAAGGGAGACTGGTCATTGTTCAGGGAACGATTGGATCAGGCCCTCATTTTAAATGATGATAAGTTGTTGTCACCAGAACGCAAAAGAGCATTTTTGCTGAGTTGCCTCACGGAAGAAACTTTCTCTCTATTATGTGATTTATGTTTTCCAAAAAAGGTTTCTGTTTGTTCTTTTGAAGATTTATGTAAATTATTTGATTCACATTGCAAACCAGTTAAAAATATTTTTGAGTCTCGTGAATTATTTTATAAATGTAAACAGTTTCCTAGCGAATCCGTTAAAGATTACGCGGCTAGATTGAGAGGGTTAAGTTTATCTTGTAATTTTGAGCTGAGATTGGAACCATGTTTAAAGGACATATTCGTTATTGGGATTTTTAATGAAAAATTGAAACACAAGCTATTCGTAGAGGCAATCAATACTTCTTTTACGGATTGCATTAATCTAGCGGCGACGTGGGAACATGTTGTGGCTTTTAAAAAAGTAAATCCGAATTTAAATGTTGTTCATAAGGAAAGCGAGTATTTCCATAAATCCAGGAAAGATAGTCCTTCCAGGAATAAAAATTCAATGCGGAGTAAATCACCGGTTAATGGTACGTTAAAAACTTGTTTTTTGTGTGGAAAAAAAAAATCATTTGCAAAGAGATTGCTGGAAAAAAATTTTGTGTAATCATTGTAACAAATCGGGTCATCCTAGTAATTTGTGTAAATACAATAAAAATTATGTAGGTACTAAAAATAAACGGTTGAATTCGGTGTTCGTGGTTAATAATAATGTGGGGCCGGAACCCACATATATAGATTTGTTAATTGGTAACATAATATTGCCGGCGTTGGTAGATACGGGAGCTGCGATAAACGCGATACCATATGAAGTGTATTTAAGATATTTTGTTTCTTACGATCTAGAAAAGTATTATGTTCATTTGTCAGGGTATGACGGAACGCAGTTAAATGTTTTAGGTAAAGTGAATTTAGAGGTGTCATTTTTAGGTAAAAGTGCGAAAATACAGTTCGTAATAATTAAAAATGGTAATTCTACAATAGTTGGTAGAGATTTTTTACAAGTTTTCGGTATCGGATTAAGTGGAATAAATTCTGTAAAATTCAGTGAGATTAATTGTGATAATCATCTTGTTTTTCGTGAAAGTTTAAAGAAGAAATATGCTCATGTTTTTTCAGAAAAATCGGGTAGGCTTAAAAATTATGAGGCAAACATTGAAGTTAATTCGGACTTTAGGCCAAAGTTTGTAAATCCGAGGCCATTACCTTTTAGTTTACGTGAGAAAGTAGAGATAGAGTTACAGAGAATGTTGCATGAAGACATTATTGAAAAGGTAGAAATAAGCGATATTGCAAGCCCAATTGTTGTTGTAAAAAAGAAAGACGCTTCAATTAGGATTTGTACTGATTTCAAAACAACATTGAATCCTATGTTAGCGAAGTTGAAATACCCACTACCTCGTATTGACGATTTAATTTCATCTCTGAATGGTGCAAAATATTTTGCTAAGATAGACTTACGAAATGCATTTGGACAAATTTCATTGAACGAAAAGTCTAGAAAATTATGTGTGATTAGTACGCATATAGGTTTATTTGCATATAAAGTATTGCCTTTTGGCTTAAGCACGAGTCCGGCCATCTTTATGCAAGTCATTACGGCGATAGTTGGTGGACTTAGGAACGTTCGTGTATTTTTAGATGATCTACTTTTATTTGGGAATTCTAAAGAGGAATTATTTTCTATTTGTGAAGCAGTACTTAGCAAGTTAAGTGATTGCGGATTAACTATTAATGAAAATAAGTGTTCTTTTCTAGAAACAGAGATAGAATATTTAGGTTATAGAATTTCGCAGAAAGGAGTTATGCCTTTAGAAAATAAAATATATGCTATTACCCAAATGAGTGTACCGAAAAATGTTTCGGAACTTAGAAGTTTGCTGGGAGTTATTTCCTACTATAGGTCTTTTATACAGAATGTGTCAGGTATTTTGTCTCCTTTATACCAATTGTTGAAAAAAGGGATAAAATTTGTATGGTCTCAGGAATGCAATATTGCGTTTGAGCAAGTTAAGAAACTGCTGACGTCAGACAATATTTTGGTGCATTTTGACCCACAATTACCTATCAAGCTAATTACAGACGCGAGTGATATAGGTATATCTGCTATTATATGTCACGTATATGAGAATGGCATGGAAAGACCGATTGCATTCGCTAGCCGTTTATTGTCAAAAACGGAATTGAGGTATTCCATTCTAGATAAGGAAGCGTGTGCAATAATATTTGGTTTAAAAAAATTCTTTCAATATTTATATGGTAATAAATTCGTTCTAACTTGTGATAATAAAGCTTTGGTACATATTTTGAACACTGAAAAACAAGTGCCAATACTAGCGGCAAATAGGCTACAGCGCTATGCGTTGATTTTACAAACATTTGACTATAATATAGAATATGTCAAGTCGGGTGAGAACAAAGCGGATTTCTTATCTAGATTGTCGGTTAATAGTAATAATAATTTAAGTGATTGTATCGACGAGGTCGACGGTAGCGAATATTTCTTAAATTATATTGGTAGTCTGAACGTTGATAAGATTGAATCGGATTTTTTAAATATAATTGAGGCGGAAACGACAATTTCAAAAGAAACGATGAAGCAGTTTTCGATTAAAGATGTAAACATAGCAAGCATTACTGGGTTCGTAATCAATGGTTGGCCGGATAAAAAGTTTTTAAAGGATGACTTGTTAAAATTCTGGTATTTTAGAAATAAATTATCGACTTATGACTCGTGTTTATTTTATAATAATAAATTTGTGGTTCCGAGGGAATTAAGGGAAATCATATTGAATTTCATACATCAATCGCATTTAGGTATTGTTAAATCTAAAAATCTTGCTCGAAATTATTTTTTTTGGTTAGGCATGAACTCAGAGGTAGAAGCAACTGTGAAGCAGTGCGTTCGATGCTTGGAGTGTTTACCCACTCCATGTAAAGTTGAGTTACAGCCGTGGCCAATCAGTGGATTAATATGGAATAGATTGCATATTGATTTCATGGGACCTTTTGGTGGTTACAATTTTTTGATAATCGTTGATGCAACTACAAAATGGATAGACTGTCACATCGTAAATAAAGTAGATTCGTTTTGTACAATAAAAGTTTTGAAAAGATTATTTTCTAATTTCGGAATTCCGGAGCAGATAGTAAGTGACAATGGTACAGCGTTCACTTCAACAGTTTTTAAGGAATTTTGTCATAATTTTAATATTAAATCGTTGACATCTCCTGTCAACCATCCAGCTTCTAACGGACTTGCCGAAAATGGGGTTAGAACGGTAAAGAATTTAAAAAAAAAAATTATGATAAATAATAAATTGCCTGCTGATTTTGAGGATAAACTTTTAACATTTTTGGTTGATATTAGGAATACGCCTTCTATGTCTACGGGGATTGAACCTAGTAAATTAATTTTGGGAAGGAAAATTAGATCAATTTTTAATACAATCATTCCAATATTAGATAATGTTGAAGGTCAAGGTTTTAAAGGGATTGATAACACGATTAAAGATAAGATGTTATTGAGTATTGAGTTAAAAAAGTATTATAGAGGAAAAAAAATTAAAAAGTACTTTGATGTTGGATCTAAAGTTTTAACCAGGGATTTGAGAAGTGATAAAAACAAATGGATTTTAGGAGAAATTTATAAAAGATTGGGGAATAGGGTTTATTTAGTAAAAATTATTTCTACAGGACAAGTGTGGAAACGCCACCATGATCAAATTTCAGAGAGGAAGGTTAGGTGGGGGGAGAGTGACAGGTCTGATGATTTGCTGGACCTGGGTCCACTCTCGGACGTGGACATGACCAAGTTTCCTAATTCCTCTGATTTTTGCAGGTCACCTACACCATGGGAGGGGAGGTTACGCCCTCGAGGACAACGCCCATGCTACACCGAATGAAGAGTCAAGAACATACATAATTACATATAAATTGGAAATTAAATACATAATGGAAATAATTAAATATATTTGGCTTATATAAATTTGTAAAAATAAAAAGATGTAATTATGATTTAAGTGTGGGGGTGTGGTATATGTGTGTAAGGGGGACAGCATGAGAGCGAGACAGCGAGTACGAGACGTATATAAGAGATCGTATGAGCGGGAATGAGTCTCTCAGTCCAGAACCGTGATAGTCTTCTTTCAAATAAATATTATAATACAAGCATTGTTATTATTGAGTATGTAGAGTTAACATACGTTACAATATTGAGAAGGAAATTTACAATATCCTCGACCGTAGTGTTGACATCGAATTGCCAGGCATGAATATACTTGCGCCTTTCAACGGCTATGAGGCCTTTATGCTCAGTCGCGGTACCATGAAGTACTGGTCGTCTTTTTTTCCTATGCGTGACTCGGCGCCAATTGGGGTTAGCCGAAGTGGAGGTATAGGCTTCTGTTTCCGATTCGGATTCTGCTGTATCGGTTTCTGCAGTCTTCGATGTTACAGTATCGGTAGGTTGGGCAACGGGAGTTGACATCTTCTTCGGCTTAGATGGGCCGGACATCGGAACCGATGGATCTGGAACAGAGGATGCCATTGAAGCATATGTTATAGCAGGTTGAGGGTCTACTTCCGATTTGCCCTTTTTTGTAGCAGATCTCGTGGTAATCTTACGAGCGTTGGGGCGGCCGGCTAAGGCAGCTTGGGTTGTGGCAGGCGGTGGGCTAGCCGCTCTGTTTGGCTGTACGTCGCTGGGCCCCGTTGAGAGGTGCGGGGCGGAGGGGGACGAGCGTAGTAGAGAAGTGACCGCTAGTGCGGCGGCGGCAGGCGCGGCGGGCAAGACGCGCGGGTCCGGGGGGATCGGACCTGCGGCGTTCGACGAAGAGACACTGCATGTACATGTACACATTTTAACACTACCGACATACGTTGTCAGTAAATTTTTAAGGGAATTCTGTTCCCTTTCAAAAAACAACATTTTGTCACTCAAACTTTCAATCGTTTTCGTTAGTAGGTGAAGCCCAATCAAAATTTCGTTACTGTCACCCATTTCGGTTAATTATCAAGCGCTGATAATAGGAAACAGAAACAAAATTGTAGCGCGACAAAAAGACGTGCGTTCCAGGCGATATAGAATAATGCGTAATTATGTCATCTCTTCAATGTTTGCCTAAAAAACGGGATTCTCCCAGACATCTGGAGATTAACTAAAATAACCCCTATCTACAAGAAGGGAGATAAACGCGATATCCGGAATTATCGACCAGTTGCCGTTCTATGTTCCATCATGAAAATATTCGAGAAAATTCTACATAAATATATACTTAATCACGTTAATCCAATTCTTGATGACCGTCAATATGGTTTTAGACCCCAGATGTCAGTAACATCAAACCTCTTATGCATCTCAGATTTCTTATCACAAACTCTCGACAATCGGGGACAGGTGGATGTTGCTTATTTCGACCTGGAAAAAGCATTCGACAAGGTTGACATCAACATTCTTCTAAATAAGCTAGCTTCATTTGGTTTTTCCAAAAGACTACTCTGTTTTTTTGCTTCATATTTTCGAAATCGTAGACAGTTTGTTTATTATAAGGGTTCCAGTTCTTTGGAATTCACAGTTTTTTCTGGAGTTCCTCAGGGGTCTATCCTTGGACCACTTCTGTTTCTGATTTTTATCAACGATATTGGTTCAGTCATCACACATTCGCTGTATTTACTATTTGCAGATGACTTGAAACTATATCGTTCAATAAAAAACCATCTTGACTGTATTCTCCTTCAACGTGACATTGACTGCGTCTCAAACTGGGCCAAAATAAATGGCTTGAACTTCAGTACACCCAAGTGCAATATCGTCTCGTATACAAGATCAAAGAAACCGCATGTATTTGAATATACAATCAATGAAATTATTCTCCAACACCTAAATCAAATCAAAGATCTAGGAGTTATTTACGACAGCAAACTAACCTTTCACCAACACATCGATGATTTAATAAGCAGAGGATACAGGCTTCTCGGCTTCGTAATTAGAAACTCATATCCGTTTCGTAACACAAAAACACTGACGTTATTATATAACACACTAGTCCTAAGTGTACTTGAATCAAACTCGATCATCTGGGCTCCACATGAATTAACATACACTTTACGCATTGAAAGAGTCCATAAAATTTTTTTAAGGTTTTTATTCTCGCGGCTCTATGGACGTTACCCTTGGCTTTACCCATCGATTTATATATTAGGCATGACCAATTACCACTCCCTAGAGACACGTAGAGGTATTGCTTTGCTTTAATATTTTTTCCAACTAATAAACGGTCACTTATCTAATAATGAGATACTGGCCCAATTAAATTTTTTTGTACCAGAGTCTCTCTCTCGAGGACGTCATCACAATCTTCTATATAATAGAGCAAGCCGCACTAATTTATTAATGAACTCACCTGTGGGGAGAGCTACGTGCTTTTTGAATGCGGTAGATAAGAAATTAGATTTATTTTTTGTGTCCTATAGCGCATTTACGAGATTTTTGGCATTGCATATACACTGCATAAATGGTACAATTATAACGTCTTAGGCTTTATTACCTGTAATTGTTATAAATAAATGTACAAATTATATATAAATAAATAAAATAAAAGCAAATCACCTACTATTGCTTTATTGCGGGCAGAATGCACCGCTTCAAAAATTACCAGGAACAGGATTATATGGAGATGAATGATGGACTTGCCGAACGTCACAGCAGTGCTGCCTTGGTCTCTTATCTATGTGATCTGTCAGCGCTTTATTAGCAGCAGATACATACCTGGACGCTATTGTTGGACGCGGTAGACTCTCTCGCTGCAGCAGCTGGTACACTTTCTTCACCACCTGGGATTCTTGTTGCAGAGTTTCCATCTTCTATCTTCATTGAACGTCACAGCGGTGCTGTCAAGTTCTGGTATTTGTGAGAGGATAGTGTATCAGCGCTTTATTAGCAGCAGACACATACCTTGACGGATGACGAACCTCGTGCTGGCACTTCTGGTGGACGCGGTGGGCTCTTTCGCTGCAGCAGCTGGTAAGTTTCTTCACCACCTAGGATTTTTGCTGCAGAGTCTCCATCTTCAATCTTCGTGTCACCTGTTCCCATACTTCATTTTACTTAACTTAACTTCACTTTATTTTTGTAATATTTATATTTTTTGTAATACATGCATCAACTTAAAGCGCCTCTGAGGTGATATCTCACAAAAGCGGCGATATACAAATTATCCAATAAATAATATTTATTTATTGTTTGTTTGTAAATATTACATAATACAATTAATGAACTTAAAATGCCCAACTAGGCGATTGCCCGTTTTAGGACATTCCAATATGATAATGTTTTTACATGTAAATTATAGTAAATTATAGTGTTGACTATTCTGTTGTTAAAATAATACATATGTATATTCATATTCTAGAATACTTTCAGTTATACCACGACATTTTTATTATTTATTATTGTTTAGCTGATATAATAAACTAAAGAAATATTAATAGATAAAACAAGGAAATGAAAAATAAAAAAAAATTAAAAATGAAAGTAAAGAAGGAACTTTTCCTTTAAGGAAAAATATCACGAAGAATTGAGCAATTTTCGAACTTTCTTTATATAAAAATACAGTTCCTGTAATGCTAATATAATACCAATATAAATTAAAATGTAAAGAAGAATGTAAAAAAAAACAAAATTTACAATTCAATTACTGTTTTTTAGCATATTCTCGCATTCAGCTCTCCCCAAGACCAGAAGCCAATTGTTTACCTGCATACGCAGAATATTAGTACTCTTTGCCTTCCATGCATCAGGTATGAGATTGAGCAGTTTAGGGCCTAAGTATGAGAATTGTCTCTGTGCTAAAGATGAGGAAGTGGTGGGCGGAACTGTTGGGTTTTTTTTTTGCATGTCTTGTATTATGACAGTGGTTTACGGAAGCTAAGTAGTGCCTCTGTTTTTGAGTATGTAATATGATTTTCCTCATGTATAATTGTCTTACATCAAGAACACGAAACTCTGCGAACAATGAATCGCTGGGGTACCTGAAAGGTTTTTTCAGTATGACTCTTATAAGCGATTTCTGGGATTTAGCTAAGGGATCGAGTATGATTTTAGCACAACCTCCCCAACCTAGGGAAGCATAGTCTAATATGGAATTGCACATTGCAAAGTAAATTCGTTTCAAATCATTTAGACATAGAATATTTCTTATTGCTATAAACAGATGTGTAAGTTTCCTGACCTTTGTGGAAGTAAAGGCTATGTGTTTGTCCCATCTCAGAAATTTATCAATGATAATTCCTAGGTATCTTATATTGTCCACACATTCTAAGGTATTGCATTTACATGTAATAATGTCGTAACAATGGTGTATTCTAATGTTAATAATTTCTTGTGGTTGACCCGCTTGAGTTGAACTGAAGCAGATGTATTTCGTTTTATCCGAGTTTAGAGTGAGGAGATTACTATCTAGCCACTGTTTAACTTTGTTTATGCCAAATTCAGCTTTACTGCAAGACTCATTCCAGGTTTTGCCTTCGAATAAAAGTACTGTATCGTCAGCAAATGTAATAATGTGGTCTGCAAATGAAGTATTACATAAGTCATTTATATAAACATTAAACAATATGGGACCTAGTGTACTTCCTTGCGGTACGCCATATTTAATTTTTATTTATTATTTATTAACGCCCTATCGGGCTTTTACATAGTAAGTTGACAGTATATGTATTTAAGTGTAACATGTACATGGATAAAATAGCTAAATATAATTTACTCATATGGTATTTAGAAAATAATATGGTTTAGTAAATCAAAGTATGAAAACACGATCTTTTTTTAAAGCTAATAAATATTACAAGTTAATAACTAGCAAAAAGGTCTAAAATTAGTTGCCTTTTGAAACTCTCAAAGTTATTAACACCAAATATGTCGATAAGTTTACAATATTTGTTTGCAAGGTGATGAATTCTTGGAATTGGTACAAAGAGTAGTTAGTATTGAGGTTATTGTTACATTTAAAAGTGTCTATGCTTCGAGTTTGTCTGGCAGGTACATTCATATAAATTAATTCCAATAATTCAGGGCTGTCAATGAGAGATTTGATAATTTTGAATAAAAATAATATATCAGTTAGAACTAATAATATTAATATTAATATTGGCTGGATCACTTAGAGTACCGTTAATATCCACTCTTTGGCTTCTGTTTTCTAGGTAACTAACCAACCACTTGAAAATTTGACCCTGTATCCCAATTCGCTGTAGTTTATTCAGCAGAATTTTGTGCGAGATAGTGTCGAACGCTTTAGCTAGATCTAAAAAAAGTGCAATGCATTTACTACCTTTATCTAGATTATTAGAGATGATTTTTGTCAAATTAGCGATGGCGTTTTCAGTGCTTAAACCTTTGCGAAAGCCGAATTGTCTACTAGAAAGGATGTTGTTATTTTCGAGATAATGGATGAGACGGTTTTTTACAATTTTCTCCATAATTTTAAAGACAGAGTTGAGCAAGGAAACAGGCCAGTAATTATGTATCAGTGATTTGTCCCCACTTTTATGCAGTAAAATGACGATTGACTGCTTTAAATGGTTAGAAAATTTCCGTGATTTAAAGCTTAGATTCGCAATGAACGCAATCGGTATGGCTATGTATACTTTAATGATTTTTAGTAGATTTGATGAAATCTTATCGGGACCACATGCTTTTGATGACTTAAGGTCGTCAATTATCTTCATGACTTTGTTAGTTGAAGTTGTGATTGAGTCTATTTTGTGACCGATCCTAGGGATAGTTAAATTGGCGAGAGCGGTTTCTGATTTCTTACACTTATCGAGAATTTTTTTCGCAAGTGTGTCACCCACAGATGAAAAGTAACTGTTTGCAAAGTTTTCCATATCTTTGGGGACTTCAGAGTTTGATGTGTTAATGTATAGCGATTTTATTTCAGAAGATTTATTGATTTTGGATTTGGTTGTGTTGCGAAAGGTATCCCAAAAACGTTTTGGATTGCAGTTGTTTTCGTAAATGAGTTTTTTATAATAATTTTCTTTCGCCGATGTAATTAATTTCTTACACAAATTCCTATACTTTTTATAATAACATTGTAATACCAAATTCTCAGGATATGTTTTTGCCTTTTCATGAAGATGATTTCTTCTGTGAATCGATTTAACTAGCCCCAGGGTGATCCATGGTGTGAATTTAATTTGTTTGTTAGATACGGTTATATTACTTGTGTGTTTTGATATATAGGTACTCGTGTAGTTTGATAATAAATTCTTTCATTGCTAAGTCAGTATCTGATTTATCTAGAACATTTAGCCAGTTTTCTGCGCTCAAGTCCTCAATTAAATTGTTGAAATTAGTTTAAGCAACATATTTAATTTTCGAAAAAGTAGGAGGCTTGTTTTTAAGACAAAGAGATGTTGTATAGTGGTCTGAAATAGTTGAGTGTATAACAAAAGTGTCAATAAAGTTAATATTTTTTACATTGATGTGATCAAGACAGGATTTACTCGAGCCCTGTTCACGAGTAAAGCTGTTAATAGTCTATGTGAAACCATTTTCCGCGAGTAGACATAGATAATCGATTGATTGACGGTGGTAGTCAGGGATAGTGTTAATGTTTAAATCTTCCATTATAATTTGCTGTTCAAATTTTTTCGCATTGTTTAAAATTGCTTGCAATGAAAAAAGGAAGGGGTCAATATTGATTAAGGAAGGAGATCTGTAAATGGCAAATATGCATATGTTATTATTCAATACTATTTTCATACAGTTTGATTGTGCTAAAGTAATTTCCTCTACATGAGCTTTAATTCCGTCCTTGATGTAGATAACAATTCCACTAGATTTGTTGAGGTTGGTTGTGGTGTGATATTCAGAGTAATTGTGGATTGATTTTACGGTGTAGTATTTATTTAACCAGCATTCGGTTAATATTATAACATCGAAAGATGAATTAAATAGATCAAGAAAAATTGTAAAGTCATCGAGATTTGATATGCTTCTAATATTCTGGTGTATGATTTTTAGACTATATGAGTCCCAGTTATAGTTGTTTAAATTCTCCAGATCTCGAATAATATTCATATTAATGCTAATTACAGAATCATTGTAATTATCCGAAGGTAACTGAAACATAATTATGATTAAATTTACTATGATGTGTGGTGGTGAACCCGTAGTTCTTTTGCAAAAAGTCAGCAAACAAAAAGTTAAAAACGAAAGTGTAAATTACTATGTTGTTAATTAGTGTTTTATTAATATATTGTATAGTAGATTGTGAGTTCTGATAATTCGAGTATGATGCGTATTTTACTTTGAGATGAAAGTTGATTCCACTAATTATATTAGATATAAAAAATGTTATAAAAGATGATGGTGTTGGCGTGTTTCGTAAAGAGCAATCTAAGCAGTTGATGATTATGTAGATATCTGTCATGAAGGCTGCAAATACAATAAATATGAAAACAATAAAATCAATAAAATGACCAAATGCAAAGTATGTGCTGATTCTGTAGAGGAGTTGATGCGAAAAAAAAAGCCAAAAAACAATAATTAAATACCATAACATGCGAAAAATGCAAAGAAGAACCAATACTAGGACATATTTATGTAAATTAAGATTTTTTCCAGATTTACATAGATTTGCTGGGAACATAATCTTACAAAGACTCTCGCTGCTTGTGAACGTACATATGAGTTTGATTGAAGCACAGAGAGAGAGAATAGAGAGAGTGCATTATTATGAGATAGTGAGAGAACATTATATAACATGAAAGATAATGTTGATACATACAGTGGCGTAGCTAGGTAACCAAGGGCCCTGGGGCAAATTAAAAAATGGGGCCCCACTGCTATGTAAGCTGATTAGGTTTTATCAAATAAAAATATGAAATATACAAACAATTTAAAAATGCTAAGCTACTTAAGCTCTTTTTTGTGCACTGCAGACTGCAGGGCAGGTAATAAAAATATTAAACAGTAACAACATAAATTACAAATAATACTTGGTGTAGGTTTGGCTAATAAAACGAAATAGAGAAGATTCAAGGGTTTATTATATAAAGGTCGGGCCTACCAACTGACTAAATAAAAATTATATTTACAATTTTTTCCTAGCTTTAGTTTTGGCAAAAGTATCAATGACTTCGTTTAAATCCCGGCTTGACGCGGTTTTTTTTTCAATTGCTATTAGCGATAAATGTCGGAGTCGAGTTTGGCCCATCTTATTTCTTAAATATTTTTTTATTATTTTTGATTTGCTAAATGACCTTTCGGCTGCTGCAGAAGTGACAGGAATTGTAAAGAATAATAACATTGCTGTAAATACTTCCGTTAGGTCGCATTCTAGCACTCCATATTTGCTCATTATTTCCTTACATAATTAGTGAACAGTCCATGCTTGAGTTAGTTGAGGTAAAACTAGATGGTAAATATTAATAAATTGAAGTGAAAAACTAGGGCCTATTATATCTGAATATTTTCTTTGGAATTAGTTACACTTTTGTAATAAAGTTGCTTCATCAACATGTAATAAAAATGTTGGTGTTAGAAAATCGAAAATACGACAGACTGCACTTATACCAATAAAACGTGTATCTAATTGAGATATTACTATGTATAGTACATTATTGAAAATCTCAATTTTAAATATTTTTTCTCGGTTTGGGAATCGGTGATCAGCAGCTAATCGATAAAAATGTTTTTTAACTTTTCTTTGCCTTTTTTCTTGAAAATGGGTATCAATACCATATTTTATTGCAGTTTCACTGGCTTTGCACTGGAATAAATCGAAATCATTTCTATAAATTTGCAACTTTGCTTTGGTCTCTGCTAAAACTTTACTCGCCTCTCCCAAATTGATGTCGCATTTTTGTAAAGTTTTGGATGCATAATTGATGTCGTTCAATACACTGTGCATTCGCAAAGCAACACGAACTCAAAATTTAGCAATCCCACTCGACAAGAAAGCATACGAGAAGGAAAAAAAATACAATCCTAACTATTGCTAAACATAATGGCTTCAAGGGTAGAGACATTGAAAAAATAATTAATAATAACAAACACGAAAATAACCTTAAATTAATTTACCCAGCGACTAATAATAAGACGAATAATAAATTCGGGTGTTTAGAATTCATCGGACAGACATCTCATAAAATTGCCAAAGTCCTCAAAAAGTGTGGCTTAGATATTGCCTTCCGCACAAATAACAACTTAGGATCATCTCTTAAAAACTCAAAAAGTAAAGTACTCAAATTACAAAATAGTGGCATTTATAAACTCCAGTGTGACGAATGCAACGCTGTTTATGTTGGACAAACGGGCCGGTCCTTTAACACTAGGTTCAAAGAACATATAAGATCTTTTAAAAATAATAATAAAATGCAATATCAATTTGCCAAACATCTCCTAGATGAAAATCACTCACTTAATGATAATAATAAACCAACTCCGTTACACGTACAAAATAAATGCCGTAAACTGAATCTTTTAGAGCAGTTAGAAATTAACAAAAACTCTAATAATCCGAAAGCTATTCTAATTAATGAACAAACAAATATAATTCGTTCACCCCTACTAGAAATCTTCAAACCTAGTGCAAATATGAGTGCACTATGAAGTACTTAATTATGCTATTAAAATAACCCTATGAGTCATCGTTTGGGAATAACTAACATAAAGACATTCAGTCAAATTTTAACATTACACTAATTGGGGAAACTTTACTGGGGTAATAACCATTAATAATTTCTAACATTTTACTCAGAAATCAATTAAGAAATTAGTAATTGAAATTAAAATACCTACCTAGAAATAATATAAATGTATCGTCTGTAAGTGGGCTACCCACAGTTTGATAATGCCTTCAGAGGGCGAAACAGCTGTCACGCGTAATAATAATTACACAGCAGAACTTGTTTAAAAATAAACTGTTTTTATGGCATCATTTATCACCAATAAATTCCCTAGGCATAACTTTTGAATTTCTCTCAACTGAGTTGTCATGATTAAAGTGGGGTTGCAAGTTGCAACCTGTCATATTTATTTTTAAAATGGGAGAAATTTCAAAAAGTTCAGTTCGATCGAGATTTCTGGTAAGGATTCGAGGGCCCCCTGAGCTTGAGGGCCCCGGGGCACTGCCCCGCGTAGCCCCTAGGTAGCTACGCCGCTGGATACATAGTATTCCAACTTAAAATATATTTTAACCGTAAAGTCCATACTATAGTGTATAATGCTTCTGATTGTAATTGTTAGGTGTGATAAAGGACAATAATTAGATTTAGTAACATGTGAAAAATGCAAAAGTATGATTAAGAATGTGCGTGGGCATTTGTAGCGGGATTTTTTCCCTGATATATAAAAATTATGTATACGTCTGTTGTATCCTAATGTTAAATACAATGTGCTAATCACGGATGTCGAAAACTGAATATAGAATATATTACCTTGAATATATGTATAATATTCTGAAGAGAATTATGAACTGACTCCTAAATGCCCACGGATTGAATGTATTGCCGCACTTCAACGAGCGAATAATTAAATACAAGGTAGATGTACCACTCTCATTTCTAGCTTGTATAAGTAAATGGATCAGAACCCGGTAAGTAATAATGCGGAAAAAATATGTAAATAAAACAGTAGTAAAGGTTTTTGAGAAATACAAAAACATTATTTTGACAGAGCTCGAGCATTTGTAGTTAATGTAAATTCTGTAAATACAAGTGAATATAATAAAAGTTAACCAAAATAAAAAGATTATTGAAGAAAATAGGAGCATCATATAGTGAGTAAATAGGATATTACTACTCTGATTCCTACGAGAACATGCAGGAAGAATAATATTTACACAGTAAACAGATATTTTAAAAAATACTAAAACAGCGTGGTTTTTGTTGCTTAGAGGAAGAGTATGGTTAGAATTTTTAATTGTAAGATTCGCAATTTTTATAATAATTTTGATGTTACTAGGGAAAGCTACTTATGAAAGTAAGAATGAATTATTTTGATAAATATTAGGTATTATGTTTAGGGTGTGTGAATAGTATATAGCGGTAATATTCAAATAAAAACTTGTAGTGAAAGTATTATTTATGGAGATATATAATTTTTTTTTAGAGAGAGTTAAAGAAACGTGAAATACAGTCAAAGGAGGTAAAGTATAATAAAAATAGTGAATACTGATATAAACAATTTTCACACTGATATTGTTGCTACATGAAAGAACTCCTAAAAAGAGTAAGAATGCATTATTTTCAATTAAAACATTATTATTTTTAAAGACAAAGAAAAAACTCATAAGAAAACTTGCGATGAAGATGATATTATCCGGATTATTTTTGTTTAGCAGTGCAGTAAATGTTGAGGTACTTTTTATCATCTGTCACAGTTGTTGGCGTTTTTCTCGATCAAGATCAGTGATGTTTTTAATCGTAATAATTTTGGATGTATCCGTTTGTCTTAGCAGAATGCGCCCCGAAGATGACCAAGAGTATTTGTAGTTATTTTCTCTGGCGAATTTTTTAGTTTGGGAGAGTAGGAATTTTCCTTTTTGCGTTAGATGATCGGACACGTAAATCCGTTTTGCTTCTTGAGATAGCCCTAGATCTGCTGTATTGAGTTTGCTTGAACTGGAGGTAGAGGATTTTTTATAGTCTTTGATTTTGAGTAGGAAGTCATCTCGAGATTTAATACTATTGAACGACACTATTACAGTTCTGGGATTTCGGACAGTTTTGGTCCTAGTCTGTACATTTTATTGATTTCAGATTGTAAAGGTATCGTGGTATCTCCGTAATTTATGATTTTTGATATTTTTTTAAGAGTTTCCATAATATTTTCATTGTTTGCTTCAGGGATGCCTCTGATGTCGATATTGCACATCTGTGTAATGTACTCCAGCCGGTCAATTTTGTCGTCCTGATAAGAAGTAGTATTTTCTAATACAGCGTTTTGTTTTTTTAATTCTAGCATATCAGTAATGACCCTTTCTTGCGAGGATTCAACGTCAGTTAATCGTTTTTTTAGAAGGTCTTGCTGATCCGCTAAAAATTTAAATGAATCAAGGATTTCTTTGTTTTGTGCGATAATCGAATCATATTTTTGTTCCACAAAATCCATTATTGTTTTTTTGAAATTGTTTAATTCTAAAATAAACTTATCTGACGTAAGTATACCGCTTGCGCCATCTACGGTTGGGGAAGGAAATTTCTCTGCGTCTGTTGACTGCTCGATTGCAGATTTAGAAGGTTGAGTTAGCTGTTTGGAAGGTTTGCCGGTAGATGGTTCTTGATCGATTTTTTCATCACAATAATTCATATTACTGGACTTTTTTTTAGTAAAAGCTTTAGTGCACTTTTTACATTTCCACTGAGAATTACGAGCACCACGTATGTTTTCACCAATCTCTGCACAAACAAGATGATAGCCATTATCACAGACAACACAAGATATGAATTCGGCTGGACTGTCAATACTTTTGTCACAAACGATGCATAGTGTATTCATGTTGAAATAAATTTACAAAAAGTGATTTCGCTGTGAATAAAATTGATTGAATGATGTATAATATTGATAGTTTCAACACAGTTTAGGCACTTTTGTATTTTTTAACAGCTGGCTCGTTTTAGTACAGAATGACAGATTTATTTTTATTATTTGTTTTTTTTTTTGACAGTTAACATGCAATTTCTTTGTGAAGACAAAAAAACATGAAAAAATAGCACTTCACAAGATATAAATGCACTGATTTGAAGCGCGGTCTTTGATTTCTAATAGTTTAGATCTTTGAGTTTAGTACACTTCAGTTTTATGTTGATTTTTATTAAATTATAGCAGACGTAAGTGTATCATACGTATCCCGACCTCCAGAATTTTGCAAGAGAGTTCATATTTACGCAAAAATCACAAAAACACTTCAACCCCGAAACCGCTCGATACCGTGTCGCCGATACATTTGGAAATCTTTACATCAAAATAACTCAATCAAATGATGTATTATATGTGATTAATCAAGATAATTACATAGGAATATAATAGCAGAACCTGAAAAACATCTGAAAATAATCATCCAGCACCTCCCTCGGACACACCAACCCACGAAGTGACCACGGCTAGGAAGGCTACTCAGTATTTACGTAGGACCCCCTCCACTACTCCCCGGATGGAATTCCATGATGGCCGCCGTCTCCAACCAATCACAGCCCGGCATATCGCCTTGACTTTCTTATCAAACACTGATAACAGATTCAAATGTGATTAATTGTGATATCATCAGACTGGATTTACGGGAAAAAGATGCAAGATATAACTACGAAATAAATATCAACATCAAGAAATGATTATATACTAATATATTTGCATGAATAATTATATCTAACTATATTTGTTATCCTTTGGGAAATGTTCAAACCAAAGATATTTAACTTCAAACCCAATATGAAAACTTGTATAATTATTTATAAAATAAATAAACGGGACTGCGGGAGATGGTTTTGGTAGATTGAACTGACTTGGTGAAAGGTATCATATTAAAATATAACTTTCCTCTCAACAAGATAATTGCAGAGAGGAAAAATACCTAACCACTTTACTCCTCACGAAAGAGGATAGAACACCTCCGAGAGGGTTCGATTTGAAAACGTTCTATAAATAGAGAACCGAATTCCATACAAAGTCAGTTCAACAACTACCTCTGAAAGAGAATCCTCTCTCCTGAAGAACCATCTCCAAGTCTCCAAAAGTCTCAAGAAATATTTTCAAGTGTTTTATTCAGTAGTAAATTCAGTTTTTGCCCAGTACTAAATTCTTCTCGTCAGTTCAGATCTGGAAATAAATTCCTCTCTGATCGTGGCTTTAAACTCTACCACAAACTTCTACAACATCTACCAAGACTGAAAACGCCAAAAGGTGTACCCAGCTACCTTCGTATCTACAGTTATTCTACGGACGGTATATTGTTTCGTACAGTAAGAATACGTCAACACTAGACTCGATATAATAATAATATATTCGGAAAATGGAACCGTTTTCATCGGTGCGTAATCATATTCAGGTGATTTGTATCATTTCCTGAGTTCCAAACAATTTAAAGACGCATTTTCACATACCCTATCAGAATATCGAGTCCATTGGAAATTCAACCCACCTAGTGCCCCTCATTTCGGTGGTATTTGGGAAGCCAATGTCCGAAGTGTGAAAACACACTTATACCGAGTAATAGGAGAGCAGCTCCTTACCTACGAAGAATTGTCCACTATCTTAGCTCAGATTGAAGCTTTATTATACTCTCGTCCTCTGTCTCAATTGAGTTCTGATCCGTTGGAACCGTTTGCACTTACTCCAGCGCATTTCCTCACCTTAACCCCTTTGTTATGTTAGATCATATGGTTCAGAACTATTGGAGACGTTGGAAGATAGAGTACTTGAATTCTTTACAAACTAGGTTAAAATGGAACACTCCAGTTAATTCTGTACAAAAGGGAACGCTAGTTATATTGAAAGCCGATAACGCACCGCCTCTGCACTGGCCATAAGGTATTATAGATGAGGTTTATCCTGGCAAGGATGGTATCGTTCGAGTGGTACTTGTCCGAACCAAGGTTTGGCCTTTACCAAATCAATAAGCCTATATTTTGCATTAGTTAGCCTAATTAGTTTAGAAGTATGCACACATACACCTGATTTTTATTTTTCTAATCACTTTATTTTTTTATTTTTGCACATTATTATTATTTATTTTTTTTTCGCTCTCGCAATAGACAAACTTCTAGAACAGTGAAACACAATGTTGTTCTATAGCAGTTTTTTTTTCTTTTCGAATTTTGGTTTGTCTTGACCATTCTGAAGCCGGGGAGCATGTTTATGCCAATAATGGCCAATTGTTGATTCGTAGAGAATTATTTTACTGACAATGAATTTTGTTACAGAAACCCGTTTTCCTCTCCTTCATACCTCTCCCCTGTGTCCGGGATTCAGTCTAAAACAAACAGCCGTGCCGCGAAGTGAACATTATTACCTATAACGCATCGCATAGCAATCCGAAAATCATCACAAACGCATAGCAATAAATTAAATTAGCTAGACCAATACTATAGTGAAATTAGTATCCCAACATGTGAATGTTCCTCCACCTCTGTAAGCACCATCTATCTTTATAAAACAAATTGCCAAAGTTATATATCAACATAGAATAATAGATTTGTTTTTTAAAAGGTCCACAGCTTGAATATATAATAGAATACATAACCTAGAGGCTGGCCAATTCTTCCCGGCTACGGACTGAATTAACCACGGATGCTGACAACATAGAGGCTGGCAAATTCCTGTTGGCTACCGATTGAATTAGCCAATGATGCTGATCACCTAAAGGCTGGCCAATTTCTGCTGGCTACCAATTGTACTGGCCACTGCTGCAACAGTCGCCTACGCCATTTTGCTGTATCGTATGGCATGATGATGCACAATGTGCTCCAATCTGAAATTATCGCTGGAAAAATTCCGATTGTCTCAGTTTCTATCTGTGTTTTAAAACCCAGTTGTATTGAAATACATATTACTATTTCTTGTGAATTGGGTTGGATGTAAGAAATAGGAAGTACCTATAAGCTACACCCCTTTGTACGTTCTGTATACCAGCAAAATACTTATAATTAAAATTTGAATTTTGATTTGAATCGTCTTTCTTTTATGATGGTTTGGATAGAACACCTCACGGTGTTTTACTTAGGACGGGTTGTTTCGGAGAATTTGAACAATTCATCAAATTTCAACGTTCATTTTCGGGTTCTGTGAAAGTCCAATTCAAGTTCTGTTATTATATCATTATAGGCTAGTTGCTTGACAAAACTGAAATAAAAACAAAACTTTTAAAAATATCTTTCACGGTACTTGAAAATGAACGTTGAAATTTGATGAATTGTTCAAATTCTCCGAAACAACCCGTCCTTAAGGGGGGGCTAGGGTTAATTCGTACGAAAAAAGGCATTTTTTTTGTGAATTTTTTGTGACAACACATTTAAAATTTCTTTATTAAATCTAATAGGACAGTAAAGTATGACATTTTAAGAATGTTGTATAAAATTTTCACGGATAAATATTAAAAAACACGGCAATGGCAGCAATTATTCGGACGTGTCTCAAAAAAAAGTAGAATGGCGGTGCCCCTAATAACTCGGTGCTGGGTCATCTGAAATTAAAAATTAACGTTCATTCGTTAGATAATAGTTTTTCCTAGGTAACTCTGGGAGGGTTTTTCGAAATTTTAATTTTTCACTTTTTTGGAACACTTTGAAGGGAAAAACGCTATTTTTAGTGAAAAACATCGGCTAATTTGTTATTGTAAAATAATAATTATTAACAAATTTGAAAAAAAATCTCCAGCGTTACCTCGTAAATTATGTACAGAAATAGTTTTCAAAATTTCAAAAGGATCGGTGCAGTAGTTTTGAAGTTATGACAGTCACCGACTTTGAAAACGTGAGTTGTGGGAAAAACGCTATAAAGTTTTGAACACTAAAAAATCTGGTATTAAACGTTTATAAGCAAATTTCATCGGCTTACCTCACACTGAATCATCAATGCCAGGTCCATAAAGGATGTTGCTATCATCCATGATGTCTAAAGCACCCTTTTGCTCCTGTCTACGACGAATCCTGCCTTCTTTAGTTTGTCTCTCAGCTTCCTGCTCTGCTCGGCTTATACGTATGGTCGGGTAAGGATTAAAATCCGACAGGTATAAAAATACTCGTAACTTCGTCAATTTTGCTCCAATCAACTTGAAATTTGAACACAATATTCTTAACATATTAAGCATTTATTTTTAAAAAATTTAAAAAAAATCAAATTTTTTTTTTAAAACCCTAGCCCCCCCTTAAATCATCACCCAGGTTGAGAACTGATGTGTGCCGGTGCTTATTATTTACAGTCTTCTCTTTTGCAGGCAAACACGTCCCGTACGAACGATATTGTTTCAAAGTCACTATAAAATACTAATAAAATATTTGTCATGCTTGCAAATAACCACCAATGTTGATTAAATACTTGAAGCCTGTATCGGGACTATAGGTATTCACAATATTATATTCATATTATGAACAGTGGATAGGTATATCAATTATGCTAGTAATAATAGAACTTGTCTTTTAAAGGCAGCCTCATTTGAAAATTGATTAAAAATGTCGATATAAATGTAGAGAAATCTCAGAAATTTCTTCTGAACTCTCTCTAATACGAGGGAATACTTTTCCTGGGATAGACTTCAAATTACCGACCCACTTTCAAGTCTACTCCTTACTAAGGAATTGAATAAAACTATTAGAACCCGGGTATCTATAAAATTCCTCGCAGCATAGAACATAGCCCAGTATCATTATGTGACTGGAGTTGATTGCAGTCTAATAACGTTTCTAATTCTAAGAAGAGTTTTAAGTTCCGACCCACTTTCAAGTCTACTCCTTACTAAGGAATTGAATAAAACTATTAGAACCCGGGTATCTATAAAATTCCTCGCAGCATAGAACATAGCCCAGTATCATTATGTGACTGGAGTTGATTGCAGTCTAATAAAGTTTCTAATTCTAAGAAGACTTTTAAGTTCCAATAGGTAGATATGCAAGAAAACACAGATATGTAGGTGCAACAGGACCACCGAAGCGAAAAAGATGCAGCCCAACGATGAAAAAAGAAATATTTACATTCAGTAAATCATAATTGCATTATAGAGTAAAAAGTTCAGAACTAGTTGTTTTTCTTTTCCCTGTCATTTGTATGAGGTTTTTTATCCAGTTAAGAATATTTTCTCATAAAACACATCAATGGTAACGTAACATTTATAAAATGTGATAATTCCACGAAACTGGTAAAAGCTGACCCCCCACCACTGGCCAAACATAAGTAGATTCTAGCCAGAATCGGCTGAAATTTCTGACTCCGAAATGTTCGTATACCGCGCCGCCAACCTACAATAGCCGGTCTGAGGGTCTAGCCGTGATTTTATCTATGGAATTTTCTTAAGCAGTTGAGAAAAATAACCAATAATATGAAAATTGATTTGTAATTCCTTTTTAATTTTTTTGTAATTTGTTTATATCTTGTACATATCCCAAGCGGCACTAAAAGAAAAACAAAAACTATGTGGGATACACTGCCAATGCGAAGGTATTGAATTGCCTTTTTGTTAAAATTCATGTTATAAAATTTCATTGTTTGCTGTAATAAAATTTACATATTTGCGTATGCAAAAATCCAGAAACCCCGTACCGTAGTAAAATAGACATATTTCGAAGCGCCACAAACGTCGGAAAAATCTTAACTTTACATTCCTTACAAATTTGATCGACTGAGGATCTAATTTATTATCGACTTTTAAAAACATTTTGTATTTTCTTAGTCATACCTTTAACCACATGTCTTATAATCAAACACTGTTATGTTATACAGGTGAGCCTATATAATTTTTATTAAAAAGGCCAATTCAAGCGACTGTCTTCAGCAAGTAATCTGACCAAATAACAATGCAACATTTTTTGTCAGCTTATAAAGCACCCTCTAGCTAGGCCAGATTCCCCACCCTTTTTCGGCCGGCAGGCAAATGTCGCCATCACGTCAGCCGAATTAGATACATATAAGCAGCGAAATATTAAAAATTAAATAAGTTCAACTTTACCACTCATCAAGTCTTTTACTTACCTGAAAAAATTACTCCTGACTATCAGTTACCTCACCTCGCTTAGTCTCTACTCTAAACCTTCTTGTGCTTAACTCATCAAGATCAGCCGGCCCTGTTAGGCGACCGCAAAGTGTCAGAAGCTTATTTGTTTTGTATTTGAATCTTTATTTAGATGTACGCTAATTTTTTCATACATCTAGTAGGAAAATATAAAAAATGCAAAAAATACAAAGTACAAAAAATAACATTCACAATTACATTTTAAGAGAAAAAGATAATTACATTATATAAGATATCTAGGTGACTAAAATAATATTGGTGAGTATTTTCAACAATAAAAACATATTTTTTACTTATAAAGCACATGTCCTACGAAAAGTGCTAAGGCTTGGGGCTTCCTTTACGACATTTGGTAGGTTATTATAAAGTTTTTGCCCTTTTACATACGTACGTAATATTTATTTGCAGATAATTTGGGAGCGTATTATTTTGAAGCTTATACATCATTATTAGCATATTATATATTATATGTTGTTTGGTTGTCATCATATTTAAATTTTTTAACCCTTAAATGCATACTGTTGCAAAACGGCAACATACCGTTCAAACCACCTTTAACTCTTTGGTGTATACTATATGCATGCCGTTTTGGAATTATCAAGTTCACGGTAATATATCTTATCGAGTGGCATCACCTTTTTTTTCTTTTTTCGAATGTCAAATGTCACTTTTTCTTTAACAAAGTGAAGATTCTCGAAAATTGGTTGGAGGTTAGAATTACAGTTTGGTTTTGCTGTTATTATTTTGATTTTCTTAGGTAAGTAGATACAATAATACAATACTTATTTGTAATAACTCGTATTTTTCCGGTACACTTATTAGTTTTGAGAATTTTTTTTAGGTTTTTTATTTTTTTTTCATACGTAAATTGTTCATATTATTTTTTATTAAATACATAGGTGTTGTAAATCTGCAACATTTTTTTTAATCAAATATCATTAAAAATATACAAAAAAAAATAAATTCTTTATATTTCCTTGCATATACATATAAATATCTACAAAATACATTTTTTTCCAGAAAAATTAATAAATCATGCATTTAAGGGTTAACAAAATTTTAACTCTAGTGAAAATGTTGCATTTTAAAATCATCCTCATCCCTCTATTTTGTATAACCTGTAGTTTATTATTTTAAGCTTCGTTACATAAGAATAAAACACTAGAACAATAATTTAAATGCGGAGTTACAATAGAATTGTAAACAAGGCGCGTTGTCATAAGATCCAAGTTATTTCTGATCCTTTTTTGGAATCCAACTTTTTTAGCAATTTTCTTTGTTATGTGTTCTAAGTGTTCATCGAAATTTAATTTTTCATGTAATATTACACCCAGATATTTAATACTACTCACCCTTTCTAAGTTTACGTTATCAATTTTTAGTATTGCCTGCACGTTTCTCCCTACACTATCCACAATTAAAAACTTTATTTTCATAACATTCAATTTTAGTTTGTTTTGGTTTAACCAAAGTGTTAGATAATTTAAGTCAATTTGTATTTTTTCAATGGCGTCCTGTAAATTTTTACTGGCCATGTACTTTTTTTTATTTAAAAATATTTTTCTTTTATATAAAAACATAAATATGTTATACTAAAAAAACTTGTTTCAATAGCTCTTGAAAACTTAGCGTCTTTGTCGGGTGCAAATTGAACGATATACGGGAACGGGATAGGTATTTGAGGATGCCACCAGAATTAAGGAAAATTCCTACCTTGTACATGTATCTCCTTACAGCCTCCGTGGTAGAACAAAACTCACACAATATTTATCTTGTTCCGTCACTCGATATCGACCACGAAAGAAAAACCTTATTTTTTTCGTAAGATTGTCTCAGACAAGTTCTGACTTGGCTAAAGATATAGTCCAGTGCAATTAGCGATTCGCGATCGAAATTATTCGGGCAGTCCCAATTTTTTATATGTTTTATAAACCAGTCCTCTGATGTAAAATCTGAGTTTTTGACCTTGGCGCACCTGTGCTCGCGCCGCCATTTCGAAAAAAACCAACATGAAATCTAGAATATACATAAAAAAAAATCGCGATGAAATCTAGTTTTTCTTAAATATCTCATTTCCTATGCAAATTTCGGCTAAAGTAAATTAAAAAGTATAGTAGACCATAAAAGTACCTACAACTTTTGAAATTCAATTTTATTCTATCTCTAAAAGGTACCGAGGTAGAAAGTCGTAAAGGTGCGTATATTTTGAAAAAACAAGTTTTTTGCGCGACTAGGTTTGGTTTTTTGTAAATACCTTGTTTCCAGTACAATTTTGTGAAAAAAATATTGATAGATACTAATTTTATAGAAAATAAATTTTCATAAAAGAAATAAGAATATTATTTATGTTTTTTGTATCTCTATTACATTTCCATGCTCTAATCCACAAAAACCAGTAGGTAGAGGTATTTTTCTTTAACAATTATTGTTGTAAGAACATATTTGTTGACAAAAATCGTCATGCCTGTTGCAGACCTAGCTATAAATATAGTAGATTGCCTATTTCAGCATATCGGTCGCCATACATTCCCAATGGAAATACCACTAAAATAGGCCAAGCCAATACATTTATACTCGCAGCTAGGATTGACATGCCTATAAACGTAATCACAACATAAATTAAAGATTATTAATATAATTAAGATGATAAGGTACATAAAAAAGAGAAAAAATGGTATTTTCGTAAAATTAACTATTATTGACATTCTTTTCTTTTTTAATTAAGTTTACCTATTTATTTATTTATACGCCCATTGAGCTTTTACATACATAGTTCATAAAAAAAAAATTTGAAGATTGTAAGTTCACAATAGCAACAGTAATACTACAAATAATCATATCCATTTGACATATTATAAGAGCAAATAAATAGTAAATGCATTTAATAATTATTTGTAGGTTTAAACATGTTGTACAAAAATAAGAATATGTATTGTTATCAAAATAAAGAGCGTTTGACTGGTTATCGTGGCCTGTTAAATCGAGGGCGTACGGTCTGCCATTTTACATACATATTTTAAATAGTTTATATAAAATAGTTGTCAGCATAACGAAAATTAAAATTAATGGTATATCAGTTTAGACAGAAGTACGAGCCCTTGACTATCGTTGCTTACTCCTGGCCTTGAATAGTTTCGCCATCTGTCTCATCAGATTCAGACTCATTCAGCATTCTCTCAGGAGTTGCCATTGCAATGAATGCAGAGTAGGTAGCATTTCAAACCCGACTTTCTGCAGGTACACTTTCCAACTTAACCTTTTTTGCATTGACATTATATAAAGTTTAGCAAGGCCTGAGGCGCAGCTTCCTTCAACATTGATACTGGAGTTAGTAACTCAACAGCATCCTTTTTCCACCCCCATTCAGTTGAATATTTATCTTGACCAAGCCAAGTCTGCACTTGCAAGTATGTACTTGAAGCGTGTTGCTGGACTACATCTTTGGTGGGTGGTAGCCTGGATAAATTGAATTTGTTCTTTATTACTCCTTTGACAAAAATGATGTGCCTTAAATTTTCCAAATTTATATTTGGGAAAACCAAATTTTTGAGCGATTTCGGCCGGTTTTTTCAAAATGGCGGTGCGAGCGCAGGTGCGCCAAGGTCGGAAACTTAGATTTTAAACAGGGGACCAGTTTATAAAACATATAAAAAAAATTGGCACTACCGGAATAATTACGATCGCGACCCACCTTTTGGCGCTAATTGCACTGGCCTAATATCATTTAATTCACATAAATCTGATACCCAGTATGTCGATTTGCTAAAGTTACCTCCTCCTTAATTGAAATCAGTAGACTTGTATTAATTTCCTGAAATAATGATTTCCCTATAAAAATTTAAAAAGAAAGTTGTGTAACCTGTCACTTCATGTATTGTTGAATTGATAGCGAGTTCAATTTCAGGTAAGTTGTTTGCCCAGATTCAGGTGATCTAATCCAACATATGAATTTAAGACTGTAACAAGTACTTTATTTACTCGTTCTAACGGGTTATTTTGTGGGTGATATTTGCAATTATAGAACAGGTGTCTAATGTGGTATTTCTCAGCTAAAGCTTTCATATCCCGAGATATGTATTGTGGGCCACTGTCTAAAACGATAGTATCCGGCACACCAAATTTCAGAAATATATCCTCTTCTAAAATGGTGGAAATGTTTTTCCCCGTAGCCTTTAGAAGTTTAGAATATACTGGAGTTAAGAATATTTAGTGAAAAAGTCCGACACTACTAATAGATATGTAAAACCCCTCTTGTAAGAACTTGGGAGTGGACCTAGCAAATCTGTTGAGATCATCTGCCATGGTTGTTGTACAAGTTTGGGATCTCCCATCAAGCCCGAACCCAAACAAGTATTACATTTTGAAATAAATGATTTTACATCTGCAGCCATTTTCGGTCAGTAATACTTAAGACAGATTATATTCAACGTTTTCTTAATTCCAAAATGGGCAGCCGTGGGTGGAATATGATAATGTTCCTGCACCTCACGTCTGCGCTCCTTTGGCGAAACCAATTTCTAATCATATTATTTGTGCAGAGCCTCCATACTCTGAATGTGTTTATAAATTACCCCGTCGCAAACCTTCCAAGCCGGAATATTATTTGGAAATTTCAATATGTTAGTGCGCATTTTACTGTACCAAAGGGTCTGTGCTATCAGGTGATAGGTTTATCAAGTCTATATTTAATGAGTCCCGTGACAAAGCATAAGTTTTCGTTAGCACATATACGTCGTAATGGTTCAGAGATGTTGCAGAACGTAGTTCATCCAATTTCGTGCATAGTCCTCGCGCGTTTTGGTAGTATATCTTGAGTTTGAATCGTTTTATGGCGGTATTTGTACAATTTTAGGGTTTCCTATTTTATGATAATATCATTTTCGCCATTTGAATTCCGTTATTCCAGTTCTTTTATTAGATTTTTTAGAGGTTTTTGTTAAAAAAGTGTAGCATGGGGTATATCCTTGAGTTGTTTTAAGAGATGACGTTTACTTAGCAATGTTCTGGATGTTGTGGAGTTGTTGAATTCTACTTTGAGCAACTTTGGTTTTTCATCACTTGGTTTTCCAATGCGGTAAACGTGATGATGTTCTAACGTAGTGATGTTCTTATTTAACGTTAACCCTCTGTCTGCTTGTACACTTGGTGATGTTCTTACTTAATTCTATCAATATATGTTATCTGTTGTCACTATGTAAATAAAATTTTAAAAAACTTATAATTATGTTTCTGAACAGCTAATCTACAACGATGTATACGTGTAAAAGTCTTCAAGGCTTGAATAAATGTTACATATTTTACCTAATACAGTATTTTTGAGACAGTCGAGCTAATTTTTTTACTATAAAATGTGGAAACTCAATAGCGTTAAGAGTTTCAGCGAAATACCGCCCCCTAAAATTTACCGCCCGGCAGCTGTCTAGGTTGCTCAGGCCTAAATACTGCATTGGCTCTAGGTTGTCATCGCTTCAATATTGTCTTGGAATACTGTATTTGCCATCCGGCAGCTGTTAGGTTGCTTAAGCCCAAATACGGCATTGGCTCTAGGTTGTCCTCGCTTCAACATTATCTTGGAATACTGTTTAAATAACTTAGTAAAATGAATTACTTTTCTTTCCAATTCTGTTTGACAGACTCCTCCCTACCTGCTTCTTCGACATACCTGTAGGTATCAATTATTTTTGAAATGAAGAGGCATTAATATTTTATTGTCACAATATTACCTTATCTCAGATAACCTCCATTATTGTGCTACTAAAACCCATAAATATATATATTCAAGTGATTTTTTAAAGGTTTTCAATACTCACATGTTTCCGTGTGTACGGAATAAAGATAACACAGGTCATCGCATTTAAAAATAATGCGTAAGTATTTTATATTTCTACGCAATGTAACACTGAAATTATTATTTTTTTAACCAAACGAAAGGTTGCTTCTACCGTAATACGTTATTTTGCCACCCAAAGGTATAAACTGTCCAGAGCCAATCGCAAAAAGTATTGAATTCCCAATGTGGGAATATTGTCCGACTGAATGAAGTAGGGGTGACGGGAATGTGTCGCGAGGGAGGAGGGTTTGGAATTACCCGACGAGTCAATTGTGTTTACTTTTATGGTCAATACACTATTAACACTATATGGTCAGGCATTTTAAATTAGGAGCGAAGCGTGGGTATTTTTTTAAATTTTATCACCAAAATTAGACTTTCCGCGAAATATTCATATCTTATGATCTATTTGATATTTTTCGATGAAACTTTCAGTGTTTTACTTTAAAAAGATGTCTCTATTTATTTATTTAGTATGTCCATGCAAACAATTCATATAAATTATTAACGAGTATGGTGGTGTTACACTTACTCTTGTACTGTTGTTGAGCTAATTTACGTCAATGATTCTCATTGATGTGTTCAATTGATCGTTTACAGAGGCAATTACTATTTGCTACTTCTGTCTGGGGGGAAGTAGTGAGTTATATTGATTGAGCGCATTGAAAAGAGACAGCCGATTGATCGTTTCATCTTGCGATTGACAATCGTTCGTTCGGTTCAGTTGCTCGTCAGACGGCAAACATGGCGGACGTATCTAGCCCTCCGAAATTCTGTTCCATCGCGGAGCGAGATTTTGTTTTACCTGTAATTGCATTATATCGCGATTGTCCAGAGTTATGGAGAGTGAAATCAATACATTACGCTAACAAAAATAAAAGAAGTGCCGCTTTACAAAAAATGCTTGGTGTTTTAAAAAAATACAAGCATGATTACAGTGAAGATCAATTGAAAAAGAAAATTTACAATGTATTTATAATTCCCCTTTTTAAGAACAAAAACTTTCTACTTTCTTGGGAATCATAGAAAAAACAGTATTTCACAATCGAAATGACATATCGAAATTTATTCATACAAAATTACATTACATTATTTAGAAATTAATTAAAATCACATTATTTAGAAATTTTCAATACACAAAAAAAAACTAAAATCTAATAGTGCTTCAATGTGTGATAGCGTTCGAAACACTTTCCTTTATGCAGGGGCACGTTGCAAAACTTGCACATGTACTGCGTTTCACTGCGTAGTTTATGAGCGGAACATATGCGACAGCGATTTTATTTTTTTGTTGTGTTTCAAACCCATTGTATTGACAGGTAGATAGATCGGGTACCGCCGACAGTAGAAAACACATGACCCCGCACCCATTTAGAACCCCTTGTTTACAAGTTTGTTTACACAACAAAACGAGTAAACTCGTCTCCCGCGTCTTATTGTAAAAAGGCGTATAGCGAGTATTCTCGTAGCCAAAAGTATTTTTGTACTTACCGCTTCCATAATAATAATCACGAAACTCAGATTGTATGTCATGTGTGCGCGGGGCAAGAAATCGTTAAATAATACATTTGCCTTGCGCGGCGAACCTGCAATAGGTAGAATCTTGTTCCGTTGACGCTTCCGCACGCTTCCGCACGCTTCCGCACGCTTCCGCACGCTTCCGCACGCTTGCTAAAACTCTTTTCAACTGGTAGGTTAAGGTGCTCCCATAGCCGCTGTGCCCACATGATGCACAGGTGGGGCCTTAAAGAGTCGGCGATGTGTGAATGTGGTGCGGTGCAGACTACCGAACATGTGGTCAACGAATGCCCGCTCCATTCATTCCCCGGCGGGATTGATGAGGTTCACATGGCGACGCCTGAGGCCCTAAAATGGCTCGCAGATCTAGATGTCCCCCTCTGACCCCCCACCATACGAAAGAAGAAGAAGAAGACTGGTGGACGCATACAACATGTTGACAACTCAACAACTTTTGTAAACAGCCAACAATTCTCCAACTTTAGAGATTACTGATTAATATAATTACACAGTTTTTTTTTAAAGCATTTAATTTTTTTTAGATGTGTTTTAATGTTTTTATAATCATTAAAAATAACAGGAGCCTTATTAACACGTAATATGTGTAAGTCAATTTTTAGTCATTTAGTGATGTTTTATTTGTAAAAGATGTAGGTATGTATTTACTGTATTTTTTTCACGCACAAATCATTACAAAACAAAATAAAACTTCCGCATCTCCGGTGCAACAAGTGGGAGGACGTCTTACCCGTTCTACGGGTTTATACACAGTTTCCTTTTGATAAAATATTCTTACACACAAAAGCCAAGAAGTTGAAGAGTTGGTTCGAATTCACTAAATACATAAACATATAGTTGGATAATGGAACCCTTACAAAGAGATTCTTATAAAAAATAAGTATAAAATTATCGGACAGCAATGCATATCTCGCCATTCAAATAGGACCGGCGCAAGAGGTTAAACTACCCTTCCCATAGGATGTGGTAATTATAATACTTAAAAAAGGCAAACATTCCCGAATTGCAAATAACCTGACAATATTTGAAAATCTCCTACTACCATCACAGTAAGCGGAAAATGTTGCTTGTGTCACGATGAAGGACTTACCCAGGCGATAAATTGAACTCGCGACGCCGGGGTGGGACCCAGCCGCAATGCCAAATAAGCCATTGTGACCGGTCATACATATGTTAAATATATTTCACTAAAACTATTATATTATATTTTTTTATAAAAAGATGTGCTGCAGAAGAAGACCTTACATAATCTTAGTATATAAAAATCACGTGTTACTGTGTTCGTACACGCTAATCTCCGAAACCGCCCAACCGATTTCAATGAAAGTGTATGGTTGGTTCCAGCTTGAAATATAGAATAGTTTTAGACCCGATATGTGGCGCTGTTGTCGAGATCTAAAAATATTTTTTCAACGGCGATTTAATTTTTCTGATTTCTCATCCAAAAATACATACAAACCCAAAATTTAAATTTCCTTATAAAAAGTGGTTTGTGGCAGAACAACGTCTGTCTCGGTCCACTAGAATCATTAAAAAAACCATTTTACAAATGCAATTTAATCTATCAAATCTCAGTATTACAAATTATCGAGGAATTATAGAGCTATAAAAACGAATTATTAGTCATTATAAATACAAATGGAAAGCATTTTTCCATGAGACATAAATAATTAATTCAGGTAAATAAGGAATAAAACCATCGATTAACAAGTAGTATTTTATGAGGTTTTTATAAAAATCAAACTGTGAAAAACAAAAAACAGATTTTTTTCGCTATAATACATCTGATTTTATTAAAAAAGTTTAAAAAATGGTTTTTCTCAGGATTAAACCTTCCTCCCCGGGGACTGGAGTCAACCGCGCTGACAACTGAGCCAGATCCCAATTTGGAAGGACCGACATTTATTGATTATATTTACTGTTGTAGTGTCATACAATGTCAAATAAATGCGTACATGTCATGTATTAAGAGTCAATACGCACGCAACACGCGACGCACGTCTTCTGTCATCGGCTCTCGATAGTATTCATTTTAATCGTTCGTTCTAGTCTATTTACAAAATGGAAGAGTTTGGTGATATCATTCAGTCCCTGATTAAAACGGTCGATGTTTTGAGTGGCAAAATAGAGGGTTTCGGTAGCGAACTGACCACGATTCGTTCAATTTTAAGTGACGGTAGTGCTAAAATTGTGTGCCCTTCATGCAAGTACCCGTACAACGTAACTGCAGGTACTCCCCAGGTACTAGCGCCGGCGCCAGACTTAAATGTGTGTGTGCGCTCAGCGTACGGCGATATCACTAAGCAGCTGTCTGGGACACCTCCACCGCCCGGGCCCCCCGGCCCCGCCCCCGCTCCTACTATTACCTTAGCCGCTCTAGCCGGTCAGACTCACCTTCCCGTTAGCGGCGTCCGGCCGCTCACTACCCGCAAAATGACCACAAGATCCACTGCTAAAAAAGGAAAACCGGAGGAAGATCTACATTCCGCTTCCACATCTGCTGCAGCGGCGTCTTCTCCTCCACAACCACAGAGTACAATACAGCCTGTTGTGCCCAAGCTGCCAACCCAGCCAATAACATCGTATAGCGATGCCCTCGTCAACGGTAGACGACGATCTCGGCCAATCTGTAAAGGGACAGGGTCTATCGACGACAGCTTGGTCACTATTCCCAAAAACCTACATCTGCATGTATTCATGTTTCACCCGAATACCACAGAAGAAAATATATCTTCATTCTTAAAAAAGAAGAAGCCGGATTTAATTTACACTGTTGAAAAACTGGTTACGAGGCATGAACGTTATGCTGCCTTCAAAATAGGCATACCGGAAAATTACTTCCACTTTTTCCTGGACCCCACGATCTGGCCTGAAAACGTGGCCTTCAACGAATGGTCATTTCGGAGACCACGACCCCAAACTAGGACGGTCGATACGACGTCCGAAAAAGATAGACATTAGTGGAGTATACCAGAACGTTCGAAGTCTGAATAATAAAATTATCGACTTCATGACAAACGTAATGTGCCAGAAACCACTTCTGATTGCTCTTACCGAAACTTGGCTAACTTCAAGCACCTTTTCGTCGGAGCTATTCGAAAACCTATACCACGTCTACAGGAAGGATAGAGGCAGTCGCGGAGGAGGGACTCTCCTAGCCCTCCGAGCTGACAGCCACTCACACGCGGAAAGAATGGACTGCATAGAAACCCAAGGTGAAGACTTGTGGGTGAAAGTATCGCATAGAAATGTCATCATTTATATATGTGTTGTATATTTTCCTCCAAATACAACATCTGAACAGTATCAATTATTTTACGACAAAACTATAAGTGAAAGTGTAAAGTTACAATCAAAAAATATTATTATTTTCGGTGATTTTAACTTTCCCTCAGGGAAAAACCCAATTGACGTTTTCGATTACTTTTGTTCTTTTTATAATTTAACACAATTCAACACTGTTTATAACATAAATGCACACATGTTAGACCTAGTATTAAGTAATGTAAATTCTAAAAATGCTGTTATCTGCCGCCATGACTCCCCATTAGTCAGAGAGGATATTCATCACCCTTCACTTTCATTCACATTCGATTACACAACTCAATCACATATACAAACAGACACATTGCCTCCAGACATAAACATGGGTTGGATTTTCCACGAAAGCTCAGATAACACACTTAAGAATGCCTTAGAACAACATCACTGGAATCATTACGATTGCCTTGACGTAAATCTAGCTGTCGAAATGTTTTATGAACAGCTCAATAATATTTTCAACATTTGTTTTAAGAAAAGATCTACACGTATGCTCAAAGATGTTAGACAATATCCGAAATGGTTTAATGGGAAAATCATTTACCTCATACGAGAAAAAACTAAAATGCACTATCTTTGGAAAAAAACAAAATCCGAACATGCCTTAGCTAACTTTAAAGCTTTGCGAAAATCAATCAAACGGTTAATTGGTCAGGCCTACACTGACTTTACACGTGAGGCCGAGAACAGTATAATAACAGACCCAACTCGATTTTGGTCTTACACTAACGATAAACGCCGCGGCTGTGACAAACTTAACCACATGGACTACAAAGACAGTAAATATGATGGATCGTCTGAGATCGCCGCAGGTTTCGCACACTATTTTCAATCAGTATTTAGCGACAATATCCCCAAACTTGACATATCCTCTATAGCTTCATCGTCATTTAACTATTTACCTGTACAAATTCATGAAATTAACGATGACGATATTATTACAGCTTTCCATAAGCTAAAACCTAAATACTCCGTCGGCCCAGACTGTATTCCACCTATAATCCTCAAAAGATATGCAAGTTATTTTGTTCAACCTATTTAAAACATATTTTTAACCTATCACTTCGCAAAAATATCTTTCCGGAAATGTGGAAACTAACGAAAGTAACGCCTATACATAAAAAAGGAAAAAAGTCAGAAATAGATAATTACAGACCTGTAGCTGTGTTGTCAGCACCCGCAAAACTTTTAGAAACCATAATTTATTCACAGATATATAACCAAACAAAACACGCACTCACTGAAAATCAGCACGGATTTCGTCCCACACTGTCACCTTCAACGAATCTTATGAATCTCATTACCTATATTAATAATTCATTTGAAAATTTTGTACCTGTTGATGTGATTTATACAGACTTCGAGAAAGCATTTGATAAAGTCGACCATGATATTTTATTAAAAAAATTAAGCGACATCGGATTCTCCCAGAATTTCCTCGCTTTTGTGGCTAGCTACTTACGCAATCGTCGTCAGTATGTCAGTTACGGACACCATATCTCTCACGAATACAAAACTAACTCCGGGATTCCCCAGGGATCGAATCTAGGACCCCTTCTCTTTCTCTTATTCATCAATGACATTGGCAACACTATAAACCACTCAAAATATCTCCTTTTTGCTGACGATATAAAACTTTTCAAAGCAATCAAAAGTTACATCGATTCCATTCTTCTGCAGAACGATCTTGATTCTCTTGTCAAATGGTCGGAACTGAACAACTTACCCTTCAGTATTCAGAAATGCAGTGTCGTTACATTTACAAGGTCCAAAGATACATTCCTGTTCCCCTACCACATTAATAAACATGAATTAACACGTAAAAATGAGATTCGAGACCTTGGCGTAATTTTTGAAGCAAATCTCTCTTTCAAATCCCATATATCTGATATTGTCTCCCGTGCCAACAAAATGCTTGGATTTGTTCTTCGTAATTCAAGATCATTTACCAACGGAATCGCAATCCGAAGAACGTATGAAGCACTTGTTCGCAGTATCTTGGAATATAGCTCCATTATTTAGGCCCCTTCTGAGCAAAACCATATTCTCGAAATAGAAAAAGTACAAAAGAGATTCATGCGTTACCTATATATGAGGGAATATATGTACTACCCTTTCCTGTATCCATCCTTATTCTTAGCAGGAATGCTCGATCTTAATACATTAGAAGCCCGCCGAAAAATATTTTTAGGAAAACATTTTTTTAAGATAATCTCTGGAACTATACATAATCCACCTATTTTGAAAGAGATTAACTTATATGTCCCAGACAAGTATACTCGTGGAAGGTCCCATACCCTTTTTTATGCTCCAAAAGCGAGGACTTCTGCCTATCAGAACGCCCCAGTCAACAGAGCGACTGAACTGCTCAACGAGTCTGCATTGACCATCGACATTTTTAACGTAACCTACAGGCAGTTTAACAATTATCTTTTGACGTATATCACAAAGTAGTGAAACTGACCTTTTTATGTGTTTTGCTATACTTTTTGTCTAATTTGTAATCTTCTCCATAATGTATTGGTGAATAACCGTTTTACGGAGAACATGAAAAATAAATAAATAAATAATAAATAAATAAATAAATGTCCACGTGTGTGTATTGACACCAAAATGCATTATTTTCGACAACGAGACTATCTGCCGAGTTTCAGCTTGATTGGGTGTCGGGTAGTGGGTTAATTTCAAGATTTATTACAAGATTCCTAATAACAACATAACTGTTTTACCGAGGAGTAAACATTCCTCCAGGGGGACTGGAGTCAACCATGCTAATAACTGAGTCAAATCCCAATTTGGTAGGACCGACATTTATTGCGTATATTAACTGTTGTAATGTCATCCGATTTCAGATAAATGCTTATATGTCCACGTGTGTGTATTGCCACCAAAATGCATTATTTTCGACAACGAGACTATCTGCCGAGTTTCAGCTAGATCGGATGTCGGGTAGTGGGTTAATTTCCACTTCCAAGAATCCACTTCATTGATACATTATTTGTAGAAAACGAAAGTGAATTGCAAAAAGATGTATTGAGACGATATAATATTTTGGTCATGACCATGAAGAAAAATAATTAAATCAGAAAAGACAAGCTTACACGCAGTTTGAGAACTAAAAATGCTGCGAGAGAAAGTTATTTAAACACGGAAAAAACCGTTAAAAAACTGGCACAGATCTGACGTCTGTCCGTTCTAGAATTCTAGAATTCAATACAATTTTTCACTTAAAAAATCAGCGCCAAAGCGGATTTTAATTTTTTGGAAATAATTTAATGAAAACGGAAAAAAGTTAATGAAGTCGAGTGGTAGCAAATAAACATAGCCTTATAAAAGTATTTTTTAAACGTTGTTTCTTATACGAGTTCATAGTAAACCCTTGAAAAAAGAAATCTATTTAGTATTTTACGCTTATAATTTTCATGACGTAATTAACAAATTTATTTTAATTCTGATCAAGCCAAACGATAGAACAAGCTTTAATGTATCCATAGTATCTTTTTGGTATTGATAACCTATACCGATTTGTAGTAAAGATTAATCTAAACAGTGATTTCACTTATAGCTTCGCCTTAAAGCAGCCTTTTAACTAGGTACCTCACACTAGAATTTATTATTGTATGTGATGACCATCAAGTTGCTCGTGGCCACCAGGCCACCAATCGAATATTCCACAGTAGGCTGAAGTGACATTGCAAAAATCGAAAGTCGATAATGTAATAGCAAAAAAGAAAAGGACTTATATCATCCATATTGTCGTAAAAATACTTTGAAAATTGTACATAATATATATTTATGGAACGCATACTTTGGGGAACGTTATATACATTTTTTTTATTTGCACCATTTTGTTTAAACCACCCTTAAAAACTACCCTCTCACAGCTATATATGTTTATCATGTGCCGTTTTAAATACATATCGAAATATATATTTACCATGTAGTTTGAAGTCATTTGGCTATTCTATATAAACTATAGATTGAGGACTCTCTTCAAAATATGCGTTTGACATAAAATGCCCCCGTGGTCCCAAATAATGCGTTACACAGAGAAGTGCTTCGTATACGTAATGTTACTTTCAAACTTAAGGTAAGTAGGAAACTTCCAATGGAATAAGATACAAGTTATAATAATTTAGTCGACAAATGACTATTAATGTCAAGTACCTAGATTTTAGGCGCATTGAATTCTATAAAGGTACATTATGGTAAGCAAAGTCAAGTTTCGTCCTCATGTCAAATCTAATACGTCATATATAGACAATGCATGAAATGAGAATACAAAGTAATAATAATATTAACAAATTCATACAATTTGTGTCACTTAGTGGCTCCATTTGATTTATTTTGACTTGATCCAGAAATAAAGCGAAAGGGTAAAAGCTGAGGGAAAATGCCTGACTATTCAGATGTGGTCACCAATATGGCTTTAACCATCTCAAGCAACGTTTCAATTCTACAATTTTTTCTTTGTTTTGAAGGTCAAATATCAAAAAAAAACATTTTTGTAATTTTTAATATTTTTTTGGTAATTTCAGCTTTTTTATTTTACCCCTATATAATAGAAACAAAGGCGACATGGGATGACAGCATGCCGCCAGTCGTTTCACCAAACTGTACGACTACGTTTGGTGTGTAGGAGCGTAGAAGTGATAGGCGATGAACGATTGAACGATGTTGGCGACACTATGCGCATGCTAAAAATGGTTCATGGCCTATCTCCATAGTCCTAGCTACCCTCCCCAAATGGGTCGTGATATGGTGTGAAGCTTTAGCAAGAGGGGAAGAGAACGAGATTGTGGAGTTAATGATTATTATTATTAAAGCATTTTATATATTTTTACTTAAATTAGCTTTTTTATGGGTGATTATGATTTTACCCGTAGATAATGGAAACAAATGATAATATGTATGGCATGGAAGCGTGATATTGCATTGTTTCTGTTGCATTGTTATGTATGTTCTAGCTTTTGTATAGGCATCTACATAGTTAAAACCTTAGACAATGGAAATAAAGGTGATACGACATGGAAGCGTGACATGGCGTTGTTTCCGTTCTTGCATGTTTTTAGCTTTCTTATAGGTACCTACATGGTTTTACCAATAAGTATTAGAAATAAAAGAGATATCGCATTAAAGCCTGGCAAATGTAATCGAGCTTAGGCCATATGAGCATGCACGGGTTATACATTTGGTGTGTAGGGGCGTCAATGCAATTGGCACGGTGAACGACGTTGGCGACACTACGCACAACCTAAAAAAACGGGTTATGACCTATCTTCCTTGTTCCCGTTCATGAAGCCTGGCAAATGTAATCGAGCTTAGGCCATATGAGCATGCACGGGTTATACATTTGGTGTGTAGGGGCGTCAATGCAATTGGCACGGTGAACGACGTTGGCGACACTACGCACAACCTAAAAAAACGGGTTATGACCTATCTTCCTTGTTCCCGTTCATGAAGCCTGGCAAATGTAATCGAGCTTAGGCCATATGAGCATGCACGGGTTATACATTTGGTGTGTAGGGGCGTCAATGCAATTGGCACGGTGAACGACGTTGGCGACACTACGCACAACCTAAAAAAACGGGTTATGACCTATCTTCCTTGTTCCCGTTCATGAAGCCTGGCAAATGTAATCGAGCTTAGGCCATATGAGCATGCACGGGTTATACATTTGGTGTGTAGGGGCGTCAATGCAATTGGCACGGTGAACGACGTTGGCGACACTACGCACAACCTAAAAAAACGGGTTATGACCTATCTTCCTTGTTCCCGTTCATGAAGCCTGGCAAATGTAATCGAGCTTAGGCCATATGAGCATGCACGGGTTATACATTTGGTGTGTAGGGGCGTCAATGCAATTGGCACGGTGAACGACGTTGGCGACACTACGCACAACCTAAAAAAACGGGTTATGACCTATCTTCCTTGTTCCCGTTCATGAAGCCTGGCAAATGTAATCGAGCTTAGGCCATATGAGCATGCACGGGTTATACATTTGGTGTGTAGGGGCGTCAATGCAATTGGCACGGTGAACGACGTTGGCGACACTACGCACAACCTAAAAAAACGGGTTATGACCTATCTTCCTTGTTCCCGTTCATGAAGCCTGGCAAATGTAATCGAGCTTAGGCCATATGAGCATGCACGGGTTATACATTTGGTGTGTAGGGGCGTCGATGCAATTGGCACGGTGAACGACGTTGGCGACACTACGCACAACCTAAAAAACGGGTTATGACCTATCTTCCTTGTTCCCGTTCATGTATGTTTAAAGTTTTTTATACCTAAATGGTTTAACTGATGTATATAATAGAAACAATGGAGATATGGTATGGACGCGTGCCGATTGTCGTCAAGCTTAAGCCATACCGCACGGGTTATAGGTACGTTTGGTGTGTAATATGCAATGGTTGGATACATGGGGATATATTGAAGTTTTTAGTTCTCAAACGGTGAAGATAAGCTCGTGTTTTCTTTTATATTAGTATTTTTGTAACCTAAATACCTTATTTTTTAAATACACCTTTTTGAAGGTGACCGGACAAATCATCAAAATGATAATAAAAAAGTGTTTTAAAGTTATAAAAAGTGATGAAACAAAAAGTAGGTTAAATAGGATACACATGTAACTTTAACTTACATTTTGTTTCATCACTTTTATTTACTTTATATCACCTTTTAAAAATGTGTTGAATTGTCATTTTGATTAATTATCATGGAACCCTTTTTGAATTACACAGTTTTCTTAAATAAATGTATGAATGATGTGGAATGTTGGAAGTGTAAATTAACCCACTTGCCAACATCCAATAAAGCTGAAACACATGTACACACGCAGACATATTTGCATTTCTCAAAGTTGAATGACATTACAGCAGTAAATTTACGAAATAAATAGTGGTCCTCCTAAATTGGGATTTGGCTCGGTTGTCAACGACGTTGACTTCTGCCCTTGGAGAGGACGATTTAATCCATAGTCCATTCATCCATATTTAAATACATCTAATAATAAAAAATATATGTATCATATATTTAGTAAAAGAACTGTTTTTTACGGGTTGATTTTTTGATCTCATAGTACTTGTAAATCGTTAGGTTTATTCCTTTTTTAGCTAATCAATGATTGATTCCATATATAAGAAATGCTTGGCGTTTGAATAAATGGGTTAATAATAATGAGTTTTTGTAGGACCATAATTGAAGATAGGAAGTAAACACAAAAACAAATATTGAAATGTAAGCTAGTTCAGAAATGTGCTAAGATCGATAAGTTGCATTTTACGAGAGCGGACTAATTTGTACAACGTATAAAGAATGTATCAGTCAAGGTGAGATACACAAGAGTGTGAAAGAGCCGGAGGTCCCAATCCGAGGCGTGAGATGTCGTCCTTCAGTGGCGTGGAGAAGTAGAACGAGGCCGTCTCTGAAGCCGTTGTAGAGCTGGTCCGATCGCTTGTCGCTAGCTCTTGTTGCTGATCTCGGGTCTGGTCCGAAGGGGTAGGCAAGTCCGTGGTCCAGGATGAGGCGGGGGTCAGAGTAAAAGAAGGCGAGCAGAGGCATAAGTCGGAGCGAGGTAGAGGGCAGAGCAGAGAGAGTTGTAGAGCTGGTAATGTTTTCTGGAGATCTGCCCTTTCTAGGGCTTTGTGCCAGTTTTATAGGATGCGGGCAGTGGCCCCACGCTCCCACGGGTCCCGCTCTCTCTTCGATCTTAGAGCTTTATCGTTTATCCCAACACAGTTCAATTTTTTAATAAGTTTATCATGAGAAATACCATCGAAAGCTTTTTTTAAGATCTATGAAGATTCCGAGGCATTTCGAAGATTTTTCTAATGTGTCCTGTTTTATGTTCGATAATTTGGCAATTGCTTTTGGGTACTTAATTAAATTTTTTCCGTTAATTTTATTTAAATGTATCTTTACAAATAAAATATGCAGAAAATGTATTTTTTAAATTGGGTTTATATGCATTGGATAAACTTTTACAAATAATCAGAAATCTTGCCATAAACTTTGTCATGCAAGATTTCTTGCCATTATTTTTTTAAGGCGATGCACTACATCGTGTAATATTTTGAATCGAACCGCTATCAATAACTCACCTTACGTAGATCCACCTGTTTTGATGTATGCAAGAAAAAAACATGGCCAAAAAGTGCCTTTTATTTTATTTTGTGGATGTTCAGGCACAAATATTTAAATGTTTTTCGATAATTTTATAAATAACTTACTTCGCCACATTATACAATAAAACCATAGATGAGCTTGGAACATCTTTAACGTTCTCATATTTCTGATGGCTGAATTAGAAAGTATCTGAACAATAGCGTTTTTAATTTCGCTCCGAAACTTACTGTGTTATTTCTTGTGAACAGTATTTTTATAATTTAATTAAAATCAAATTTAATAATATAATTATTAAGTTCTGCAAGTATTTTTTGGTTTTTGTTATTGTTACAGCTGTTTCGGCTTTCAAGGCCATTTTCAAACTGTGGTTAAGCCACGTTTTGAAGACTTATTAATATGATTCTATTTTACCCCCTTCCGAGTTAAAATGATTTATTACCGGTTAAACCAATTTACTGATAAAAATAATTGTGACAATAGATTTCATATTCTGTGGGGGTATTTTGAATTCTGTTTTCCCCACATTAATGTTTAATCTAAATTGTTTTATAATGGCCTAGAAAGCCGAAACAGCTGTAACAATATCAAAAACCAAAAAATACTTGCAGAACTTATTAATTATGTTATAAAATTTGATTTTAATTAAATTATAAAAAATAAATAAATGGAGTTCCACGAATTAAACACAAAAACAATAAAAAATAAAAAAAGTATTTTTATAGCCCCGATTTTCCGTACACCACTCTAAGGATGCTTTATATCTGACTTAGACAAATTTAACATCAATATAATATTTTTTTAAATACATATTAGATTTTGGCGACACTACACACAAACGAAAAAAACAGTTCGTGGCCTATCTTCCTTATTTCCGTTCATGTATATTTAGCTTTATTATAGGTACCTATATGGTACCATAGATAATAGAAACAATAGAGATACGCAGAAGCGTGTATAAGAGTGGCCACATAGACCACACTGTACGGGCTATACGTTTGGTATGTAGGGGCGTAGATGCGATAAGCATAGAATAAATATATAAGTGAACGATGTTGGCGAGACTACACACATATTAAAAACGGTTCATGACATGTATCGTCCTTGTTTCCGTTCATGTATATATATATATTTTTTTTTATATGTGCCTTTATGGTTTTACCCGTATATAATAGAAGCAATGGAGATATGGCATGGAAGCGTGTCGACTGTCGTCGAGCTTGGTCCTTACTGCACGGGTTATAAGTTTGGTATGTATGGGCGTAGATACAGTTGGCATTGAATTAATGTAAAGGTGACACACAAACTATTCATCGACTTTTCAACGGTTCATGGCCTATCTTCCTTGTTTCCATTTATGTATATTTTGGATTTTTTATAGGTATGTATATACAATAGAAGCAATGGAGGTATGGCATGTAAGCGTTCCGACCATCGACGAGCGTATGCCATATGCATACTACGCGGGTTATGTTTGGTCTGTTCTATTAATAATAATATTTGGATAATTTCTATAGGGCCGGTTTTATGGGCAATCACCTTTGTGCACGCACAACGCGAACTTAAAAAGGCCATGTAATGCCCTTACAACGTCAGCATTGGCAATGTTGGCATAATACTAATGTTATGTAGTGTGGTGTGCAGAGTTGCCGATGCATATTTATTTATTGAACAATTTGTATAGCGCCGCTTTTGTGAGATATCACCTCCGGGGCGCTTTACAGTTGATGCAGGTATTACAAAAAAGAAATATTACAAAAATAAACTGAATTTTAGTTAAGTAAAATGAAGTACAGAAACAGGTGACACGAAGATAGAAGATGGAGACTCTGCAGCAAGAATCCCAGGTGGTGAGGAAACTGGTCCAGCTGCTGCAGCGAGAGAGTCCACCGCGTCCAACAACAGTGCCAGCGCGAGGTTCGTCATCCGTCCAGGTATGTGTCTGTTGCTAACAAAGCGCTGACACAATATCCTCTCACAGATACCAGACCTTGGCAGCACCGCTGTGACGTTCGACGAAGATATAAAATGGAGACTCTTTAGCAAGAATCTTTGGTGGTGAAGAAACTGGACCAGCTGCTGCAGCGAGAGAGTCCACCGCATCCACCAACAGTGCCAGCACGAGGTTCGTCATCCGTCCAGGTGTGTGTCTGCTGCTAATAAAGCGCTGACACCTCAGATAGATAAGAGACCCTGGCAGCACTGCTGTGACGTTCGGCGAGTCCATCATTCATCTCCATGTAATCCTGTTCCTGGTGATTGTTGAAGTGGTGCATTCTGCCCGCAATAAAAAGCGACGGGATAGTAAATTACCCTGGGCTTAGCAAAACACTTGCCTTCAAAGTTTCCGAGAATTCGGTTGAAAACATCTGGGGTGCATTTACCGAGCGAAGTTCGTTTCGAATATCGAATATTTTTGAGCAAAATTTCAGAATATTCACTTTTAAAACACTGCACTCAAATCACATATTATAAAGTTCTAATAACTGGTTGTTAAGTTTATTTTTATTAAAGTTAAAATGTTATTTGATTGATTTTAAAAATAAGGGAAAGGATAATTAAGGGATTTTGCCTCATTTCCCTTGAAAATACAAAAAAAACACAATGCGGTTGTAGGACGCGTTGGGACGCGTCCTGCTGCCACGAAGGGCGCTATTCAACAAGGGCGCTATGCATTAAAATACCCACAATATTAGTCCAAATTTTTAAATAAAATTATTTTACAAGCAAAATAATATCTAGTCATTTCCGGATTTTCATTTTCGTTCAGGTTTTAAAAACAAAATTTTTGTTAAAAATTTACCGCTAAAGAAAACTAAATTACAGTACATTCTCACAATTATTGTAAATATTATTTTTAATGTTGTTGGATAATCGAGAAATGTCCAGACCCCCGCATTCTCTACACAAAATATAAGTTCTTCCCGCAAAATAACCAATTCAGGAAAAAAACTTGAGTTGAGTTAAGAAACCCACGAGTTGGCAACCCCTGATGTGTTTTGAAATCCTCTCTGGCACATCGGTAGGTAGTAGGTAGCTATTATGTATGTTGGGCAAGTCGCACACTGGGTGTTTCCAAACATACAAAGAGATCTTCAATATGTAATTTTATTAAATTTCAATATTTATATTAGTATTTAAATTAATTAATTAATTAGTATTTTAAATGTTTAAAACAACATTTAAAATATTTTTCTTTCTTACAAACCTCGGGGTTAGGCGTTAGTTGTTCTTGTTCCGAGGCGGATTGTAGGATATTGTAAGGGTGTTATGATTTACTAATATACAGGTATGTTGATTTTCTAAAAAAAAACCTTCATGTTTGATGACTATAACAATAACAATAACTATGTATACTATGAATGTTTTTTATATCCATTTACCCCCCAACTTACACAAATTCCATAAATACAAAGCACAGAAAGATATGGGAATTTTAAGAAATAGCAAAAATTACCTATGTTAAATACTAAATTTCTACGAACCAAACACATACACAATCTATATAGTATCTGAATGCTAAAGATACTTAACCCTCGCTCTAACACTGCGGGGAGGTGAAGTCAAATTAGTAGTAGTGTATAAGAAGCAATGCATTATTTCTAAATACTTCAATAGAATCAGATGATATTTCGTATCAATAAAGTTTTATTTATTCACAAATATTTTTTGGTGAAATAGTGTTCTTTTTTATTTTTCGAAACTTTACCATTTCCACAAACTTTACCTTTACCATTCAAGTTATGTGAGAAAGGAAAAAAGATAAAATTTTAAATTTATTTTAACCGCTCTACCTTTGGGTTATTATTCAAAATGTAGGTAAAAAACATCGTTTTTTTTCATTAGATTTCACAATAACAATACTTGTTTTCAACATACCAGACATTACTTTTAGACAACAGACCAAAGACATAGGAATTAATAGACGAGAAGATAATGGCGAGGGGTAAAATCAACTGTTGAAGAACAAAGGGGGTTAAGCTGACTGTGATTCGTCAATAAATCAATCTGACAGTAAATAGGCATCTCGCATTATAATATCACCATTTAGTTCTTAAAAGTAAAATCTGCTTTTGAATGAATAGACATTTTTACATGGGAGCGCAAATTACTCGCCACGTTATGAACTCATTTGCGAAGTCCAAATTCGGCAAAGTAAATTTCTTCTGTTTGCAGAGTCGTAGTTAGTTTCAGAGTATTTAGTTAAGACACTTTTACAAATGTTTCATAATTTACTTACCCCAGTAAACAACGATGAGCACACTTGAGAATCGCTACATTGTGATGTGATAGTATATGTTTCTAAAACTGATCCATATAATACGGTGTGAATAAGCTTAAAATAAAGTAAAATAATGCTTACTTATGGAATGTAATACGACAATTGGGTTTATTCTCTTTTTCACGTCTATTTTTACAAGTTTTCATATCACAAGTCAACATTTTGCCGTGTTATTTCGTAAAATGAACCGATGATGCCTCGACCATAGTTCGCACAAGAATGATGACGTCACGTTTTCAAATTTCACTTGAGGCCATACGCGAGCCCAGCCGGCTCCAATGGAACCGGTATGGGGAGTGGGGATAATACGCTTTTAATCACTTAGGGCAGGTCTACTAATATTCATATGTCTATGCAACAGACTCATTTATGACCCTTTTTATATCCTTTTGTAAGTCCGAGGTTCTCAACATAAGATGTCACTGAATATTTTTTGTAATAATATTCTATAGAATATTTTGTATTGAATATAATATGTCAATCAACATAATCTCGATACATTCTGCATATGAGGTAGCCAGCGATTGTTGGTGGGCGGTCAAAATGAACATAACACCTTTTCTTAGGCCATTTTTTCACTACACTTGTTATGATGCAGGGCTAGACTCCTTTTGTTTTAATATTTTATTCATTAATTTATTCTGCATCATCACATTTATCCTCGCCGATTCTCTAACCTAGTTAGGAACTGGGCGATTGTCGCGGGTATTGGTTTTGGTAAAATTTCGAATCATAATTTAAAATTTAAAATCTGTACCGGGCGGAAACAGAAAAAAAAAACAAAAAAAAACACTTCCTTGCCTGCAGAGAAACCAGAGGGTGGGCCTGATCTCTCGGCAGACGACAGTCACAGTTTTCCGGAGTGAAATTGTTTGGGAATAGTTTCCCTTTAATCGGAGTGGCGAAGTCTAATTTTATACGCGGAAATTGCATAATAAAATCGTATAAATGGTGTAAAATACGAAGTTCCATAGTGGAATTAGTTCCGTGGCTCGTTCGAATATTGTAACCACGCGGCATCATGAATCGCAAACGGAGTCAGACGTGTGATCTGCTTGAATCCGACCCATCCTTTATGGGATGAAGAAGCCAGTGGCTTAAAATATTGTGCCAGGTTCCCGGAAACCTAAGGATAGTATTCTTTCTCGCGGTTTGGCACTACGCCGACCGCATTTTCACCAGGGCCGTAGGGAGGCCTATTTTTCCTTACATAAAGGGAATCCTCGCCAGGATACACGGATGCGACCGCGGGCACCAGATTCCTCTTCCTCAGTCGCCAGATTACCAGTTTCCTGCCACGGACAGTCGCCAGGAGGCGGAACTGACTCTTCCTCTTGCTCCGTCTGGAGCCCCCTGGAGCTCAGCCTGATGAGATGCTGCTCCAGCTCGAGTAGGATGTTACTTAATTAGCTAGATAGATAAAGCGTGGTCGGAACCTTGGGGGTAAGCTTATATCTAACTTTTATTATATTGTTTTCGTTATAACTCACACGGTAGAGTGTATAGACTTATATTGTATTCGAAATAATATACATTAATGTTACTCTAAACCTTCTTTCCTTGACTCTAAATTACACATTGTAACCTGACACATTTCTGGTTTCGAACCCAACCCCCTGAGAACCCTGGGATCACAAACATTCTTGTGGGTATCTAACCATCAAGAATTGGCGCTTCCAGTACTGGATAAAGTTTGTGATTCCACATTCATTATTATAACCTAAAATGTCTGGTGAGTATTGTAGGCTGCACGTAGCAAGTAACCATAGCAACTACTCTACGTAGCAATTGGCGACCCACTTAAAACACGGCTATAAATGTGTCAGGATTGTGTTTTTTTTTTGGATGGTTTAGGGTTATTTTGTTCTCTTGGAGCTCTGATACATAACCTAAAATGTTAACCTTGTTTGTTAAATGTTAACCCGATAACTGTAAAAGTGACAGCAGTGAAATTGTTATCGCATGATTGTATGAATTTCTTATGTGCGTTGTTTTAAGGAATTGTGTGAATGTTAGGGATCATTCCTCCTTTATGGTGCCGTTAAATAATAAATTGAAACATGTTTATTCATTAATGCAGTTGACAACTGAATATTATTATACACAAATAACAACGCATATCGAAGTAACGAGAGTCGGTTCATTGACATTAGTTCATAGCATGGCTTGCGTCTTCGCTAATAATTTCAAATAATAAATGTGTATTCTAATTAGGTAATTGTTTTCATTTTGTGTGATTCTTTTTTTTCTCGTGTGGATTTAATACGTGAATAAATAATATTCTATTATAATACATTGTTACAAACCAGGGCTGGCAAAGAAATAAATATTTAATTTTATCAAGGTTGCCACAAATTTTTTCAAAGTTGCAAAAAATATTTTATCAAGGTTGCCACATATATTTTATCAAGGTTGCCACAAATTTTATCAAGGTTGCCACAAATATTTTGTCAAGGTTGCCACAAATTTTTTCAAGGTTGCCACAAAATATATATATATTTTTTTTACCTTATTTATCAAGGTTTTTATCTTATAAACAAGAAAAGAACATCTTGTTATTTCTAAATAAAGGGCATCATCATCATCATCATTCATAATAACAATTTGGAAAATTGTTTTGAAATTAAGTTCAATAAAGTAAATGTCAACGTTGACACAAGAAATAATTCGATATTTACTATCAATTTTTGAAATAATGGACAATTTATACGCGACGTGTCAGACTTGGAGAATTAAGAAAAAAAAAATAATCACAATTTTTTTTGTGGTATGGACGATGACGCAACGTTATCATTGGAGGGAGTTGATGGAGGTTTATTCGGTCTGATCAACTGGATCCTGGTATCAACTTACTATCCATTAGGTCCATGAGTTCCGAATGGTGAGGATGGGTTTGTACCCCAAACGCAACGTATCGATCCGGAGTCGATCACGTTCACCAGACATGACAGACAGAGGGCGAGAGAAGCTTGCTGTCTGATCATTATACTTGGGCTGCTGGTTCAAGTACGGAACACTGTACTGCATCATTAGTTGGAAGGCGGGGGATTCGTTGCCTGTGGACGGTTTTTCCTGCAGGAGGCGAAAGGCCTGTTGTCCTCTGATCTATGTACGTACGTTAGTATTTCGTAGTGAGATATATGTTTGAGTGGTTCGGGTTGTTCTTGGAGGTTGATGATCAACCCTAACACGACACTTAACACATAAAATTCATAAACTCTATTTGAAATCGAGTTGTATGTTCTCTTTCACACGATACTATTTGTAGTGATTTATTGGAAATCACGCTATTATTCTCAAATATAACAAGTCTAAATCATAAACATGCACGCATTTATACTGTCGTACGTTATGCTCATGAAAAGAGCCACTCATAAATTAATATTTTTTAATTTATTTATTTACTTAAACTTAAGTACACAACAGACTCCAAGTGAACAAATGAACACTCATTTAAAAATATTATGAATTTTGTATAATGAAATTGGCTAATATACCTTAACATGTAGTATGTGTTAGGATATAACATCTTGAAATGTAAGGAGTTACATTCCCACTGTCTCTTTCGTTTCATGATGGTGAAAACAAAGAAGCATTGTCTACAAATTACGTGCTTGAACACTGGTTTTTCTCGTTTCATCATTAATATGTAAACGGATATTTTTGTTATTGTTTTACAGTAAATGTCTTGATGGGTTATGAAAATATATTAAAGACTGCACCAAGCGGTGCACTGAACATTTAATCTCTTAGTGATAAAATGGAGCTGTTCGCTTTATTGCTGATGAAACGAGACATAACTTACTTGTTTCCTTTATAAGTACGGTTCTGACTTATAATGTGGAACGATATCCCACCACCGATCCTTCCACATTTTAAGCCACTTCTTTCATATTATGATTCTTGAACCTGATTTTTCTGTATTTTGTCAAGATCAGAACATACGAAGATGTATTGAAACCTTCCGTAGGTTCTGACCTAGGTTTAATCTATAAATGTTAATTTTATTTGTTGCTGATTCTTTGACTTCTCAACAGTCATTTCTGTGTACACACTTGTTGTACTTGTTACAAATAATTTTTTTTTAATTTTAAAAATTGCATTGCATTAAATCTTGCTACCATGTAAGTAACATGAGATGTTCCTTTCCTATTGTTTTAGAATTTTTTATTATAAACTCTAAGTTTATTATACATAATTGTTGTTACAGTCCTGCGAGACTTATTATTAACAATTTTTTTTTTTTTTTTTGAACAACTGTTTACAGAGAAAACCATAAGTTGTTTCATAAAAATATCGATTACGCCTTCATTACTGTTGGACATATACCTAGATCACTGCACTAATAATAGTTGCATTTCACTTAACCCGATTGCACCTTCTATATTGATGGCTGTATACTGTATTAATTTGGCTACATTCTTATGCGATGGTTGTTGACTGCTTAACACTCTTGTTGAATTAAGATTGTGTATTTTCATAAACTGCTCTGTTCTCTTATGGATACCCCCATACGACCTAGTTAGGTAGATTAGGTAGAAACATCGACAAAGTGTTTTCTTATCTCCTATGGAGAAGTAGAGTCAGTGATAAGTGAGGGTTGCTATGCTCCCTAAAAAGTGTTGCCTGACGGGCTTATAACCCTATTTTGGGTCAGTGATGCACTATCGCATTTGGTTGTATAAAATGAATGTGATAGACAGTCAGTTATTTGGTTAGTTATAAATGTGGCGTGTGTATTAATTAAGTCTTACTTTTATTAATTATGTACTAATTATTTTTATAAATGTAACGTCAACGGTTGTCCATGACGCTAAGTCAATTAGTCTTTACCCAGCATATTCAAGCTGTGGGTGTTGGCGGATCCCGTTCACGTAACATTGGTTGTTATGTTTAGATTAAGTTTTTAAGTTTAGTTCCTACAATATTATAGTTATTTAAGTAAGAATGGCTGCACCGCAATCCTGTTCATCCTGCCTTACGTTCGATGAAGTGCGACCGGATTTGCGGCACGCCCATTCGCTATTCTCACTTTGGTTTAATTTTGTTATATGAATACTTCCTATTGATGGTTATTATTATCTACTGGTATTTTATGGATCACTTTGTTTTTTTTTTCTGTTGTAGTAGACCCTTGGACCGACCTAGAAAGAATAGGGTTAGGTTATTTCGACAATTTTATATGTTTGAGGGCAAACATTTGGTGGCGAGGGGGGTAATGTTATGATGCAGGGCTAGACTCCTTTTGTTTTAATATTTTATTCATTAATTTATTCTGCATCATCACATTTATCCTCGCCGATTCTCTAACCTAGTTAGGAACTGGGCGATTGTCGCGGGTATTGGTTTTGGTAAAATTTCGAATCATAATTTAAAATTTAAAATCTGTACCGGGCGGAAACAGAAAAAAAAACAAAGAAAAACACTTCCTTGCCTGCAGAGAAACCAGAGGGTGGGCCTGATCTCTCGGCAGACGACAGTCACAGTTTTCCGGAGTGAAATTGTTTGGGAATAGTTTCCCTTTAATCGGAGTGGCGAAGTCTAATTTTATACGCGGAAATTGCATAATAAAATCGTATAAATGGTGTAAAATACGAAGTTCCATAGTGGAATTAGTTCCGTGGCTCGTTCGAATATTGTAACCACGCGGCATCATGAATCGCAAACGGAGTCAGACGTGTGATTTGCTTGAATCCGACCCATCCTTTATGGGATGAAGAAGCCAGTGGCTTAAAATATTGTGCCAGGTTCCCGGAAACCTAAGGATAGTATTCTTTCTCGCGGTTTGGCACTACGCCGACCGCATTTTCACCAGGGCCGTAGGGAGGCCTATTTTTCCTTACATAAAGGGAATCCTCGCCAGGATACACGGATGCGACCGCGGGCACCAGATTCCTCTTCCTCAGTCGCCAGATTACCAGTTTCCTGCCACGGACAGTCGCCAGGAGGCGGAACTGACTCTTCCTCTTGCTCCGTCTGGAGCCCCCTGGAGCTCAGCCTGATGAGATGCTGCTCCAGCTCGAGTAGGATGTTACTTAATTAGCTAGATAGATAAAGCGTGGTCGGAACCTTGGGGGTAAGCTTATATCTAACTTTTATTATATTGTTTTCGTTATAACTCACACGGTAGAGTGTATAGACTTATATTGTATTCGAAATAATATACATTAATGTTACTCTAAACCTTCTTTCCTTGACTCTAAATTACACATTGTAACCTGACACATTTCTGGTTTCGAACCCAACCCCCTGAGAACCCTGGGATCACAAACATTCTTGTGGGTATCTAACCATCAAGAATTGGCGCTTCCAGTACTGGATAAAGTTTGTGATTCCACATTCATTATTATAACCTAAAATGTCTGGTGAGTATTGTAGGCTGCACGTAGCAAGTAACCATAGCAACTACTCTACGTAGCACACTTTCAAAGTGAACTGCTGATTATGGAGAGGTTTATGACTTATGACGTTTTACCAATTCCTTCTTCATACGAGCCAATCACAAAAAAGAGTAGGAGTTTACTGATAGCCATGGACCTCACTGCTACGAGGATATTTATTCATAATAAAACCATATATTTTAGTACTCTTTATTTATTTTATTACTCTAAAAGTTTTTTTTGTGTGATAAATTTTGAAACAAGGGATCAAAGCCCAACATCACAGTCAGGACAGTAATACCTTGTCTCCTTCCTCACTTTTTTCCCACTTTCATTTAGTTTGGAGCAGCAAACAGCGCAACGTCTTGCAGCATTCAGTTTGCCTGCGGTAGGGGGAATTACATCAATAAAATGTCTTTCAGTTAGACGTAAGTTGTTTGGGTTGCTTGATGGTCTTTCCCCTTCGGATGAAAAATCTGCTGCATGGTAATTTTATAAATATTGAAAGATTACCTTTTCTCTAAATGTAGAGTTATTTGAAACACCACCCTTTTTTGTACAACACAAATGCATTCCAGAGTGCTTGCTCCAAAAAATGGAAAAATATTTTTTTGTAATATTTTTTCCCCTGTTTTCTGGTGACAGGGCGAATCACCAAATGCTGGTCAACCCAATCTACTCCACCCATCGTAAAATTGTATTTGTTTGCCATAGTTGGGCGTTGTTTACCCGATTCAGTTTGCATCAGTGGAGAGAAAAAACACATCTTTTTTATCTCTCCACGTCATCATCATGATTTTCCCCTTTCTGTAGGCTTTGGTGTACCCACGAGCAACCTTCTTAGGAAAAAAAATATTTTGGGTATTCCCTTTCGTCTGAATCTTAGTGTTCCATATGTGTCCGTTTTTTTTTGTAACTAATAATTCCGCTAATTCTGGTGACGAGTAAAAATTGTCTGTTGTCAGGCAGTACCCCTTATTGAGCAATGGTTTCATTAGTGACATAACGACTTGGGTGGAGACTGGAAAATGATTGTAGCTCTGGTCAAAAAGGGTTTTTTTTCCTGTATAAATAATTGTGGACTATATTTATCCTGAGGTGGACTCACACAACATATATGTCTTCACGCCGAATCTCCATCTTTTGAGTGGCATGTACTGTATCCATACTAAACGTCCTTTATATAACATCTAACTTTCGTCTATGGTCACATTTTTCTCGGGGATATATCTTTGTTGAAATTTTTTTGCAAATATTGATACACAGGCCATGTTTTGTTCAGTTTGGGATTGGGGTGGGTCGATTCGTTGTATTCAGCATTATTGCTAAAATGCAAAAAATTCTTTAGCAATAAAAACCGCCTGTATGAAAAGGTACGTGCAAAAAATGGAGCCTCAAATATCGGACTTTTGGACCTGTACATCTTTTCTTCTGGTTTCTTTTCCAAACTTTGCACTAAAATGATTGCAAAAAATATTCTCATTTCGCTGATTGTTGTTGGATGCCACGAACTTACAAGGCTTCGACAAGCCTTGTAAGTTCGTGGCATCCATCCGTCCGCGGAAGGTGAAGTAGAATTGCTAAATTACTCCACTATCAGTTTGATCCACTATCAGTTGCATCAGCTCTTCATCAAAAAAGTAGGTGAAGAATTCATATTCATCTTTACAATTATTGAGTGCTTCAGGAAAGCCAGATGTCGATCTAAATTCAAATGGTGGTTGCAAAACATCTCTTTCAGAGTCTTGTAGGAACGTTTTCTACTTCGCTTTCATGTTCATCTTGTGATGTAGAAAAATACTCACTTATAGTGGTCTCACTTCCAGAGGAGCTAATATTTTTATATTCACTCTCACTTGACATATTAGAACACAAAAAAATTAGTTTATGATAACACAAAGTACATAAACGGTATAAAAGTCACTAATAAATAGACATACATTCACATGAAGTTCACTAAAAAACACGTAACGTAATAATATTGTTATAAAAACTGCGCCACTTGCGTTGAGAACCACTGACTAGCGACGTAACTTGAATGGGAATGACGAAAACTCACCCGTTTGCTTCGGCTGACTTTGAAATCTTAAACGGAATGACACAGGAACAAACTTGACGCGCACGAACGTATCACGAACGTTTTGTGGGTTTTGGTAAAGTTTTTTTTGTACCTGAGCGTACGTGATACGGCTTGTTGCGTTTGGGTGATACTTTGACGGACGTATTACGTACGTTCGTATGCATAGGGCGGTTAATGTAATTCCTGAAATCAAAGAGTTCAATTCCCTCGCGATCTTTATGTGGGTAAAATTAAAATTTTGAAAATTATCTTTGAAAGTTCCCAAAAGAAATTGCTCGTAGTATGATTGTTGTAGGTACCTACTCCTACATTTTGGGTTCTGGTTTGGTCAAAAATAAATGAATACATATTTATTTTTTGTGAGCTAAGTTAATTTGTGAACCATCCTATAACACGTTTTAGGCGCGTGATCGCTAGGGCTGGCTGAAAGTACCTATCTATACGTACCTACATATCCGGTGGTGACATGTGGTCAGAAGTTCATGCTAACCAAATTCGGGATCGAAATTTTGTACCAAATTAAAGAAATGATAATATTATATTTTTTCCCTTCTATTTATGGCAGCGTGGAGTCGCCAGTATGATAGCGATGTGTGGAGTGTAATTTACGATGGCTGCCGGTATCGTAAATCTGTGTTCAAGGAATTCGGATGATTGAAAGATAAAGGTCTGCGATCTTTGTTGAATTTATTTGCGAGAGTGAATTTACAAGTTATGCGAACGCAGAGACGGTGGTAGTGGAGAGTGGTGGTCTGGTCGAAAGTTGAAACTAGAATGACGGAGAGCCGTCTTCCCGTCCGCGCCTTGCTCCTCCGGGGCTTCAGGCGGCGGAGTAATTATTTTAGTGTTATCATATGTGGGATGAGTTAAAGTAGTCCCACATGCCTCCCCACCAGCGTCTCTACGCGATACAAAGACATATAGTACATAATTACAACAATGAATATTTTACAATGTCAATAATAATTTACAAAAACACAAGTCCATTTATAATGTAAGGTACATAATGTTGTGATAATATTGCGCTCGGTTAGCGACAGGAAAATAATAATAATAGTGGCTCAATGCCGCCGTTGCATAGTAACTGTGTACCTATGAGTGGCCGTACGAATTTTTATTCGCCGTAGTAAGTAGGTAACATAAATGATATACAGGTAAACATAATTATTGATGAACGGCGAGCGCTAGTCGCAATGTACTAAGCGTAGTACCGAGCTACCTGTGTATACTATAATTGTTTACAATGATTTAAAATAGCTTGTTATGACAGTTCTATTGTTGTTTTTATTAATATACTTTTGACAGAGTACATAGTATTGTGAATATTTACATAATAAAGATTTTATTGTGGGTTGCTTATATATGCGTATTATTGATTTAAAATTTTATATTGTTTTTTTGTTTGTTTTAGTAACAGTAATTTATTAAATTGGCTGACATTTGCGATATGATAGTTACAAATAATTTATGAAAATTATGGATACGTCAATATAAGGTTTCTGGTTAGTTTTTTTTTGCTAATTACTGTGCCTTAATTGTGGTATTGCCAAATTATTACTGCGCTTGATATCTGTCCGGGAAATGAACATGTCTTCCGGATCGAGTTGTCATTTTTGTTATTGGAGGCTGTGTGACGGTTCCTCTTGATGGAATTTTTTCTGTGCTTTGAAAGAATGCAGGTTTCAACTTGTCTATTAGCTTAAGGGTGATATGCGGTAGTCGTGTTGAGAGATGATGTGTGACGGATATTGAATTCCCCGGATGCGGGCGGTGGTTTGCTGGTCGTGCGTGAGTCGGTGGGTCGACGTCGGACGCTGTTGACCGGACTCGATGATGGTCAGGCGCTGGGGAAGAACGTGGTTCTTCACTCCGGTGCTGACAGGAGGCCGAAGGTACGGTGGACCTTGTAGGCGGTTGAGCGGGAGGTGTTTAGACTAGTGAGGATGTCGCGTATCCTCGTGGTGGTCGTGGTGCTTGGATGAAGCGCTGGTCCGATTGCAGGAGCCAGGGCGTTCAGATCCGATGTAGCGCTGGCCTGGTACGACAGCCGGGGCCAGGGCGCTACAGTGATGTCCCGATGAGTCCATGAATATCGTCCTTCGCGCGATGAAGCTGCGCGGGTTGTTATTTGCGTTTCTCTCAAATTTCTGACGCTTAAGTTGAAGAAGTGTAAGAAGTCTGCTCCTTCTTGGTTTATGGTTTTTGTACCGTATGTTTTTATATGTTTCCCACTGGCACTGTATAATGTGGTGGGGCATTGTCGTTTTCCGACTTGTTATTAATAAAATTACATGGTTTAATGCAATTATGTGATTTGTTACCGAATTTTGCGTGGTAACTGCAGTAGCCGTGTGCCGTGTTATTGGTGTTTAACTCGCTACCGCGTGACCTAGAACGAGGTCGGTGCGCGGAATTTGGGTATGATGTCGATGGATGACGCCATTCGCGGCGGGTGCTGGGATTTCGGTTTTCGAAATTAATGTTTGCCTGTCCATGATCATCTCTCCGAGTTGTTTTAAGTCGACTGACTTCTGAAGTGAGTGCCGAAATTTGTTCTTGTAAATTTTGTAATATAGCACTGATGTTTGAATTTGAGTTCGGGATGCCATTATAATGTGTACTGTCCATAGTTTCACATTCAGTTTTTTGATAAACTTCCGAGATTTTATCTGCTGCAGATGCTAGTTGTAACAGATTGTCGTCGGGTAGTGCGGTAAGTATGGCCTGAATGTGTTGCGGGAGTCTTTGTAGCCAAAGTACGCGTACGATTGGACTCTCCGATAGCCCGGGACCAGCGAGTTCATGGATGAGTCGAAGCAGTCCAGAAGGTTTCCTGTCCTCGAGCTGTAGTCCGGTTAGAAGACGAGTGAGTCGCTTTTCTTCAGAATCTTGTAACCTCTCGATGAGTGCTGATTTGAGATGAGTGTACTTGTCTGCCGCAGGAGGATTGATGACGATGTCGCTTACGGTCGTGAGGGTCTCCATATCCAAAGCGGCAACAATAATGTTGTACTTGGTGAGGTCATCCTTTAGACTTGAGTTAGAAAATTGGCTTTCAGCTTGTGCGAACCAAAGTGCAATGTTGTCGCACCAGCACGCGGGTAGTTTAACCGAGACAGAGTTTATTGTTGTGTCCATTGTGGAATTATTACCGTGGATTTCGTTCGATGTCTGGTTATTCTCGAATGACATATTGTTTTGATAATACGGCAAGCAATAGGCAGTATAAAATGGCAGATGTATGTGTAAAAATAGCAAGGAAACAAAAGCAATGACGACAGTAAATTTAGATTTTGAAAAAAAAAATTAAAAATTCAAAAATGTTAGATTGATGGTATCCGAACATTTCAAAAATCCCTTAATCTAGAGTGCATACAATGTAAATAATGTGAATGTACTGTGACGAGTTCAACTTGTCTGGTCACTCAATTTAATAAACATGTAACAATATTGTACACTTGCAAAAAAATTTTTTTTTAAAAGTTATTTTAGAATGTTCGTATTCGGAAATTTAGCTGTAAAATCACTGTATGTAGGACTAATTATGGTTCGTTACATGGTGTTGATTACTGGGTATTGATTTGTGGTGGATGTTACGAGGTCCGGAACTGAAGTTCTGCCTGCGTAGTAAATCCGGTAGATCCTTGATCTGCGATGAAATTGATGTTGGTCTGCAGAGATTGTTGCGTTCTGCGGTGAATTTGATGCTTGGTCTGCAGCTGCTGGTGCGGTGTTTCACTGAAATTGAGATTTTTTGGCACTATACTATTCGAATATACGAGTTTTTTGGTTCAGATTAGTGGGTATATTTGATATACTTAAGTATTAGAATTGGTGGGACAATAATGTTTTTTTTTGAAATGTGCTTTATGATTCGACAATCAGACTCTAATAAATATACTGGACTTGAAAATGTTGAAAATGAGATTGAAAGTAATGAGATTGGAAGTTACTTACTCGATTGTCCAGGATTCCAGCTTCAACGTTCGACCTACCGTGTCCACTAAATATTATTATCACCAGAAATGTCGAGGGTCACCAGTATGGCAGCGTGGAGTCGCCAGTATGATAGCGATGTGTGGAGTGTAATTTACGATGGCTGCCGGTATCGTAAATCTGTGTTCAAGGAATTCGGATGATTGAAAGATAAAGGTCTGCGATCTTTGTTGAATTTATTTGCGAGAATGAATTTACAAGTTATGCGAACGCAGAGATGGTGGTAGTGGAGAGTGGTGGTCTGGTCGAAAGTTGAAACTAGAATGACGGAGAGCCGTCTTCCCGTCCGCGCCTAGCTCCTCCGGGGCTTCAGGTGGCGGAGTAATTATTTTAGTGTTATCATTATGTGGGATGAGTTAAAGTAGTCCCACATATTCTTATGTCGAACTGGCATGTCGTATAGTTGATTATTTCACAATAGTACATTTTTATTATTACCCAGATATTACATATTGCATGACATATTGGCAGATAATCCGGTTTGAACTTAACATAAGCGTTTATAGCAGCCTCAACTAAAACAAACCGGCATATATGCCAACATGTCTGTTTCTGGGTAAAATTTCTCCCGGTTAAAAAAATATATTAAAAGAGGTAAATTTAATAAATAAACTTTAGCAAAGAAGATGCGAAACTTTGGTGAGGAATACGAGTCAAAAAACCCGTAGAAGAGTGAACCAACGAAGCATGAAGCCTCCTTGTCACAACTGTAAACTCAAGTGTTCCTAGTCATTACTACAGATCTCAAAGTTCTCGGGAATATATCGATGGTGGAAAATCTATCACCGATCACAGAGATTATCTAAAAGAAAGAAAGGAGTCAAACCTTGCAGGAATCAGCTACTACCAGTACAGAGATTTTTTCAACTCATACAACCTTTCACACCGAATAAAGATCAGTGTGATGTTTGTCTCATTTACCAAAACACGAAACAAAGTACGACAGAATATGAGAATCATATTCTTAAAAAGGACTTGTTCAGACTGGAAAAGGAGAATGACAAGAAAAACACAGATTCAACCGTCGTAGCAGTATACGAGCTACAGGCAGTCCTGTCATATCCGCAGGGGGAGGCATCTTCCTACTACCACATTTATTTTCAAAGCTGGCCGTTTACAATTTAACAATAACTGAACTGAAAGGCGACAAAACAGTAAACTGTTACACTAAGGATGAGACACAGGAAAAAAGAGGTGTTATTGAGATTGGGAGCTGTATGCTGAAATATCTGCAACATTTAAATGACAAAGCTGACTGTCCAATAGACGTCGACTTTTACAGCGATAATTGATGTGGACAGCAAAAAAATAATTTTATGATGGCAATGTACAAATATGCTGTTACAACATTAAAAAACATAAAATCTATCACACACAAATTTTGAGTAAAGGATCACACCCAAAACGAGAGGGATTCGGCTCACTCAACCATTGAAAAATAAGTTAAAAGAGCATTCCGAAGCGGAGCGATATATTTACCTTCCCAATACGCCATGGCCATGAAAACCGCAAAGAAAAGTGGCAAGCCTTACCTGGTTCATGAGTTGAGTCATGAGATCTTTTTTGATATAAAAGCTCTGTTGGGGACTGAAAAGCACCGTCACACCGCGCAAATGCAATGGGAGTGAAAAGTTCGGATATGCCGATTCACCTTTTCTATTATTCCACGGTTTTCTTTCCTTTGCGCTGGTTCATAAACAAATCACAAAATTTCACCACAATGCGCGAGCTCACGATGGCTTTAATTTTCGACACGGTCGATAAAGGGGGATCCGTAATCAAACGTTGTTGACAGGATGATTTTTTCAACTCAACTAAAGTTCAACTAAGTCGGCACAGGAGAGGTAGGAGTTGGGTCGATGGGCAACAATAATTTCATAAAGGAGATCGAAAGGAAAGGTGTAGGTAACACGATGCTAGGTGCCAACAAGCTCTGAAGGATACCCAAGTAATTTTACCCATTTTGTACATTCGAATGTTTAAAGTAATTAAGAACGACGGCAACTTTTACTTCAAAACATCCTACGGATCACATGCGATATTTGAGTGGCAGTCGGCCAACGTGAGAAATGCCTATCTCGTGCACGACGCAACTTAGAGACAGACTGGGTTCTCAATGCCTCGTATACTCTAGTCCGCCATCAATAGGATAAGGTCCTCTCATAGCCGCTGTGCCCACATGATGCATGCATACCACCGAACACGTGGTCAAAGAATTCCATTTCCCGGCGGAATATATGAGGTCCACAGGCCAATACGCCCGAGGCTCTAGACTGGCCTAGATTTATAAAAAAGTTTATTTATAAATAACGAACCACAGAACTTGTTTATAAAAAAAAGGTTTTTTACAATGAAATAATAATATAATTGAAAAAAATATATTTATAAAGAACGAACATTTTTATTAATTTATTTTTGAGGTATTATGCCGTAATGCGCTACCTCCTCTTTAGACATCGTTTCGGACAGCATTACAGTGTCTATTATCAGGGTCCCAAAATGCCAATGTATGGTGCCAAAAATAAATAACCAAAATTATTTTCGCCGTGAAAATCTCAAATCTTTTTTGTTTCACCTTGTTTATGATAAGTTATTTTTGTTTACTTGGAACTTTCTCGACATGACAGGTTTAACAGAGTGGAAGATAAGAGAAACGAAATTTTAGGAGTGAAGATGACTAAACAAAACAGGTGAAGAAAAGGAATAAACGGGGCAGTCGGAGGGGCCGGATTTAGAGAGACCGGTTAAAGGAGATCTATTTACCTCTCTGTTTAACTCTCTCGACCCATTGCCTTGTACCGAATTGGGAGTAATGAGTTTAAACATCTGTCACTCCTGGACACACTGACCCCCAGATTACTACCAAACAAACCCTCATACCTTTTTCCGTCCTACATCTTCCTCTCTTAAAACGATTCATACAGCATCCCCAAAAATGACATAGACCCTGAAGGAAATTATTGTCTCCTGTGTGAAGCTAATGTAAAAAATAGTTAATTTGTTCGCTTTTCGGAACAACTCACATGGTCTCATATGAATCAACAAAAAGTGAGATGGCAGTAATTTTCATAATACATTTGTCTATTACAATATTTTTTTATTCCTAACGAGTCATTTCAGACCGGTCAGTGGCTGAGTTGGCATCGCGTCTGGTTCCCACCCTGGCTTAGTGAGTTCAATTCCTCAGCTGGTTAAGTCCTCCATCATGATACAAGCAAAGTTTTCCGCTTACTGTGATGGTAGTGGGATATATTTAAAGATTGTCAAGTTTTTTTAATTTTTTTTTTGTTATTTAATAAATGTTTACATGTTACATTTTTTTACATTTTTTTAACAACCATTGTAGTGGTATTGTGGTAGTTATACATTGTTATTGTGGTAGTTATACATGAAATAAAAATAAAAATAACATAACATAAAAGAACTAAAAAATACTATTTTATAGAAACATAAGTATCATACATGAAATAATAATAAAAATAACTTAAAAGAACTAAAAAATACTATTTTATAGAAACATAAGTATCCAAGTATGACATGAAATAATAATAAAAATAACTTAAAATAACTAAAAAATACTATTTTATAGAAACATAAGTTTTCAAGTATGAATCACACGTGAAATAATAATAAAAATAACTTAAAAGAACTAAAAATACTATTTTATAGAAACATAAGTATGCAAGTATGAATCATACGTGAAATAATAATAAAAATAACTTAAAATAACTAAAAAATACTATTTTATAGTAACATAAGTATGCAAGTATGAATCATACATGAAATAATAATAAAAATAACTTAAAAGAACTAAAAAATACTATTTTATAGAAACATAAGTAACCAAGTATGAATCACAAATGAAATAATAATAAAAATAACTTAAAAGAACTAAAAAATACTATTATATAGAAAAATAAGTATGCAAGTATGAATCATACATGAAATAATAATAAAAATAACTTAGAAGAACTAAAAAATACTCTTTTATAGAAACATAAGAAAGAAGTAAAGAAAAAAAACATATTTAATGATAAATAAAACTAAAAACAAATTTATTAAAATTAATAGTAAACTGAAAAATAAAAAAAGTATATTTATATATAAAAAGATACAAATAAAAATTAAAAATATTGAACATTAAGATTAAAATATAAACATAATTAATATAAATAATAAAAAAGGAAAACACTTTGTTTAAAGTCACTTTATTGAAATTTTTAAAGTCTACCGGTTTCGGTACCTCCGTACCATCATCAGAACTGTTATAAAAATACTAACAAATACAGAATAATACACACATAGGGAAGGGGGGGCAAAGTGGAAAACTTAACTTTAGCTTACAGATTAATTAAGAAAATGTAAGTTTTTTAAAGTTTTTAAAATTTTATTAAAATAAGGAACTTACATATTTTTGGTAATTGAAACAAAATAATAATAAAAACGAACAGTTTTAGTAATGGAGACCCAGTTTTGAAAACCTCACTTTTTCCACTTTGCCCGCATAGCAGGGCAAAATGGAAACGTGGAAAGGGCAAAGTGGAAACTTATAATATAGAACAATAAAATGTAGAATGCGATAGAATGATTCCTCTAATGGGATTGGCAATTAAAGCAGGTAAATTTTCCATCATTGTCAATATCGACACACAGTTCATGTGCCCATTCTTGACAGACATTACATTGAATCCATTCTTCAGTTGGAGGATCAATGTAAATTTCTTGGCAAAACATGCAAAGTGTCAAATTTTGTTGTTTCGATGTGCCGGGCTGAGGTTGAAAATTAATTTTCACTTTGACTGGTTCTCTTCGAGAAATCTTTTCTTCGTCTTTCTTGTTAAGTTTTTTGTTTTTAAAAATTTTCTTTTTCTTTTCCATTTTCTCAATTTTTATTTTCTTTGATATTTCTAATTTCTGCTCTCTTCCCTTAATAATTTTCGTCCTGTTGGCTATTTTTTCTTCCAATTGATTTTTGTAGGGCGAACTGGTTAGAATTTCTGACTTTTGACATGGCCGTTTGACACGTTTTTCATTAACTGGTCTAGAAAATTTTGGTATTGGAATTAAATCTCTCGGAGAAACAGCAATTATTTCATCTAGGGGTATATCGCACGTTTTTCTACTTGGACTCGTAGGGCTAGTGATGTTTAAGTCCAAAGATAAATTTTGAAAACTTATTCCATCGTTGGTTTCTAAATTCAGCAAAGTTGTTTCGGTGGGCTGTTGATTTTCCAGTTCTACAGACGTTGGAACTGTAGATGTTGTCACGGTTTCAACCAATGTGGCATTGTTCGTGGTCAGCTCAGTGTTTTCCGCTATGTAGTGAACCGTAGAAGGAGCGAAATCTAAATCAGAGAAAAGATTCTTGCCATATGGGAAAATGCCACACTTTTTAAAACCAGCTGCTGCATTTTCTATTGTTGCACTTTTTTCGAAGGCAAATCGAACAAGTTTTGCGACGTCGAATTGGTTTATACGTCTTCCAGGGTGGTTTTTTTGGAAAGTGTCCACAGCTCTTTCAAAGGCAACTTTGAATGGTTTGTAGACTGAAACATCTAGAGGTTGGAGTTTATGGCTAGTGTGTGGAGGGATGGTTACAATTATAACGCCCTTTTCGCGAGCCATATTTAATCCTTCCAGATTTTGGTGGGTGGAATGATTATCCATGATAAGTAAAACGGGTTTTTCTTTTGAAGGTTTTGACTTTTCAATAAAAACTTGCAGCCACTTATTGAATATATCATTGACGATCCAGCCGGAATCCGAACACCATGCCTGTGCACCATTAGGAGCATTATCCAATAACCGCTCGTTCATCCTTTTTCTTTTTCCAAAAATAAAACATGGTGGGATGAATCTTCCTGTAGCACTGCAACAACACACAAGTGTAGTCAACTGGCCTTTTTCAGCGGAAGATATGACTCCTACCTGTTTTTTACCCTTTATTGATATTATTCGAGGAGGTCTTTCAGAAGTTGTCTTGACGCCAGTTTCGTCCATATTGTAAATATCGTCAGGGCGGTTGATGAAATCATATTGTGCCAACATTGTCCACAGATTATCGTAAAAATGATTCACTTGGAACTGGTTAAAAGCTGCACAACGTGCAATAGATGTTGGTTCCGGGGTTCTGTATGCTAGTTCAGGATGCCTCTTCATGAACCCTGTAACCCATGCTCGACCAGCTTTCTCATTTTGAAATGGATGTTCCACGTCATTTTTAACAGCTAGTTGGTAGGCTAAATTTTGCAAGGATTCCTTTGTTAGCCCATAGAAACAACTATCCAGTTCTTTGACATGTTCACAAATTAGCTTTTCTAGAGCTTCGGAAAATACAGTACGAAATCTTCCTAATTTTTTAGTACATATTCCACTTTTCAAATGCCGATGCAGCGTCCCAAGAGGTATGCCATATTTTTTAGATGCAGCAGATAGGGAAGTAGTCTTCGATTCTTCCATGGCTCTTCTCATGTTTTCTTCGCTCCATGAACCCTGATTGCTTCGCTTGATATATTTATTAACCATCTGAAAATAAAAAAATAAAATTGAATGGTTACGTTAGAGTAAAACTGGATGTCTCTAAGAAATCACGAGCGCGGGCAAAGTGGGAAGGTTTCCATTTTGCCCTCACATACAACTTTCCACTTTGCCCAAATGGTGTGAAAGGAACAAAAAAATTAATATTTCGAAAAATCGTATCAAAATATTACAGACGTATTAAAATAACGTTGAATTATACTTATATGCAATATAATAATAAATAGCATGTAACTAAATCCTTACCTTTCAATGAAAAATCAACCGTTGAAGTTTGAATGTTTTCGTAAGGAATCTGCACAAATCACTCAACATAGACGTGCACCGCGCTGGGTCGCCGTAGCTATACTAAATTTCTGAAGGGGCATAAGGGCAACACGTGACTTGCGGTAAGTGAGCGTAGCGGGGGGGGAAGTCGCTATTTTTTGTTTTATAATAACTTTCCACTTTGCCCGCCCCTTCCACTTTGCCCTCCCTTACCCAATATATAAACAAATAGTTGAGAGAGAAAGAGATAGAAAAACAGAGAGAGACAGAAGTGGGGGTGGGGAGTTAGGGATAACAGGAAACATATTTATTATAGGGCTGAATGTTAAATTTAATTGATTATTGATGATTTCAGCCTTTGAAATGACTGATTTTTTTTTATTTCCAACGCTTCCAAATTGTTAAGTCGTAAACCTATCTCATTTTTGTGTAGGACTTTAATACCCGTGTCACGGTTAAAAGTGTGATCTTTATGTATGATAACAAAGTGTTTTCCTTTTTTATTGTTTAAAATGTCAAGTCACAATGTGTTTGCTTCTTTTGAAAAAATAATTAATATAGATTGTTTAATGCATATAATTGTTTGTGTGCATGTTTATTTATCGTAGGTATTATCTATAAGACAACGTGTTTATGTTCAACACTTAATTTTAATTTTCGTGATATGAGACAAGTTGGACAAGTATTCGTCACCTGGGTATGTTTGTCTCTGTTTTTAAAAAAAATAGTATGTGGGCTCCACTGTTGTACAAATCGCTAATGCGCCGACTGTTATCGCAGCCATCTTTGGTCAGGAGCCCCAAAATAATTGAAAAGACATTGTCCCTGTACAGAAATCTATCTTTTCAGTACAGCCGTCAAGTATGTAAGCTGTTCTTGATCTACCGGTATTACAATGAAAGATGCTCTGAAGAACCAACATCATTGATCTCTTCGGTACCTTCTCGTTTCGTGTGTACGACTCGTTCTTGAGTTCAACAGCTCGGCTGTGGAACTATTTGCCGGCCTCCGTGTTTCCTCCCTCCTACAACATGGGTCTCTTCCAGTGCCTTGTTCACTCCTTCCTCTCATCCAAAAGACCTACCATACAGCATACCCAAAGATGTCATAGGCCATGAGAGAAAATATTTCCTCGGGGCCTTCTATGTGGTGTTAATGTTAAAAACAAGTCTGAGCGGAGCGCATCATAGTTATAAAATATGGATCATTTTATTTATAAGATAGGCGGTATTTAAAATAATTCACTCAAGAGTCTGCTCCTAACCGTCTGGCGATATTCAAAGTACACATTTACTAAAGTGCCGGAAATATTCTATACAGGGTGTCCGGAAACTCGTAGTACAAGCGGGAAACTGGTGAATCTACATCACATTTGGAGTCGATTTTGTAGTATATTTTTTTTTTATTTGAGCTTTCGTTATCGAGTAAATCGAGTTTAAAGTTGATTTTTTTTTTTTTTTTTAATCAAATTCTTATAAATTATTACTGAAGATCAAAGTACCCAACTAATTAAAACTATTTGAAAGTAAAACAAATGAAGAAACTCGGATTTGAAGCATTATTTTGAAATCACCCTTCATTTAACCCGGTGTAATCATAAAATATTTCTGCTCTGCAGGGTTAAAACATCTGTTATTCAACCCTAAACACCAGAAAAAACTTTAACCCTAAAATAGCCGAAAAATATTTTTTTTTTTTTTTTTTTTTTGAAAATGCTCAAATCAAAAAACTTTATGTTTTTTTGGGTTCCCCATATGGTGTAGATTCTCCAGTTTCCCGCTTGTACTACGAGTTTCCGGACACCGTGTATAGGCACCAACGTATTAAGTAAACTTAATATACTGTGAAATTACACTTATTTATCAAATAAAATTTTCTTGCGCACGCTGTAATTTGAACCCGCGTAATCTCAAAGTCAATGGCGAAACAATTAACAACTATTTTGTAGTTGTTTAAAATATTGCACTATTCACGTAACATGGCGATACTGAATGTACCTATCTTTAATTCTTGTAGTAGATACTAAAGTATTATTATAAATTAATAAATATTGTGAAATTATACAAATTGCACGCCGTAATTTGAACCCGCGATTACCGAATTCTTTTTTTGTGGCAATATTTATTATTATTGCATTATTCACGTAACATGAGAATAGGAAGTATGTACCTCTCATTATTATTATACATACATTTATACTTTTGACTAGGTAACTAGAAAAAAAAACTTTAATAAAAAGTATAAAACTCTTTACGGGCAGTGAAGCCCACATTGTTAAAGTATGAAAATAAATTAATTCTGAAAAGTATCTGTTATATGTTTAAAAATTATGGAACATTTTTTTTATGTTTGCACAAGCGTAATATAAGCAATTATTTTTATTTAATTATTTATTTCTATCAGATTATTTTTAATTCAGTTTTTAATACTCCATCATTTGTATGAGTATATATTTAAAGCATGTTAATTTTATTATTATCTAATGAGAAAAAACATAATTCCTACAATTAAATAAAAAATATACTTGCGGACACCGGGTTTAAGAATGCGAAATTCTCCGATATGCAAACGAAAAAGAATACAAACATAAATAGGTACCGAGCAAAGCACATTATTGCAATCGAAAATTTCAAAAATCTGAGAACGATACGATAGTGGCATCTATGAATATTTTAGTAATGTATGGCTCAAAGCATGCCTTGTGCATAATTTTTAAATTGGCTTCATTCCATGCGTATATGATGGAGAATGTTAATTTGGGGACAAATACTTTGAGCCTAAATGTCCCCGAAGTATAGGCGCGCTCGAAAAACTTTCCTTATTGTATGCTACCCACATATATATGTGTCTGTCGATTTAAGAATGCTTTTATTAATTTCAGCAAACTTTCATTTTTGTTATAATTTTTTATACATTTATCTTCCCACAAAAATCAAACCCTGGATGTTTTTTTTAGAAAACATTTTTTAAATTCTATTTAGTAAGTGCGACGGCCGCCGTGGTCGAAGGGAAATGCTCTCGATTAGCAAGCTGGTGGTGGCGGTTTCAAATCCCGGGTGCGCACGTAAATTTTATTTGATTAATTCGCGATATATATTTTTTTTAATTCAAAAAAGAAAGACAAACATTCCCAGGTTACCAAAAACCTGACAATATTTGAAAATCTCCTACTATCATTACAGTAAGTGGAAAATGTTCGTATGTCGTGATGGAGGACTTAGCCTGTCGAGTATTTGTAATAACACATTACGCCTGGGTGAACCCAAACGCGATGCAAATTCAGCCACTGACCGGACTTAGAACGGGGTACCCCAGTAATGTCACATTCTTTTCAACATTTTTAATAAATAAAAAAAAAACAACAAAAATTACACAGATATTATATTGCCTATTGTCTGTTTTGTCATGGGAACATGATGATTTCTACGTTGCAGGAATGGCTGGAAAAGGAATTCTTGCAGTTATATATTATAACAACTAGTTTGATTGAACTCTATTTGAATATAATATACAGGATGGGCCAAAAAGAGATAGAGAACCCAAATCTCCACCGCAGTTTTATTTAGCTCATCATTTTAAACAGGTTTTTTGGACTCGTTCTACTTGGAACAAATTGTAAATATGACGTCGTGGAGATAGCACAAAGGATTAACAGATGAGGAAATCAGCGATTTAAAAAAAGGTTGGGTCATTTTTCAGTGACTTTTTTTAAATCGAAAATTTTAAAAGTAAAACTAACTTTGGGATATTGCGCAATGGTATCATATCTCGTAATTGTAAAAAGCATTCACTTTGTGGCTCATCATAATTTATAATAAAAACACATAAATTTGTTTTTGACCACGATAGTTTTATTTTCACTCTACCGGTTTCGGAAGATCCCTTCCTTCGTCAGGAGAATATTTAAAACTAATCTACTACACAAAATATTGACACATAAATACAAAAATGTTAAGTGTTTGAGAGAGATGTCGACAAAGTGGAAGGGGTAATTACGGGAATTCCAGGAAGAACAGAGCGGTTAACTGGAAATATGTCAAGAATAGGACTATAAGACAGATTAATTTGGTTATTTATTATACTGGAGTTATTATTGATGGCTTTTCTGATTTCAAGTGCTTCTAAATTATCTAATTTTTTGCCTTTATTACTACGGTGAAGAATTTTAACCCCCGTATCTTTACTAAAAGTATGATCGGTGGAAATGAGATGATTGGCAAACTCCGAAAAATTATTGTTATTTAAACATCTTAAATGTTCGGTGATTCTAATATTTATATTTCTAGTTGTCTTACCTATGTAGAACGATTGACAATCATTGCAACATAGTTGGTAAATGCCTGAGTGGCTAAATTTGTGATCTTTATCTTTAGTATTTTTAAGTAATTTTCCCAAGTTGTTATCAGTATAGAACGCGGGTTTAATGTGGGTAGGCAAATTTTTTGTACTAAGTGAAGAAAAATTGGATATGTATAAGATTTTACGCCATTGAAAGGGATTTATGATTTTATTATTAGTTTCAGGTGTACCAAATAAAAATGTATTCGTCGAAATGAGTTTAAGTTTCTTATTCAGGATTTTATCAATTAAGTGTGTCGAGTAACCATTATTTAGAGCAATTTGTTTTATTTTTGACAGTTCAATTTCGAAATTAACAGCTGATAGTGGGATTTTTACTAAGCGGTGTACCATTGAATGATAGGCAGAATGTTTGTGTGATATCGGGTGGTTTGACGTGTTATGTATAGTTATATCCGTGAATGTCGTAAACCTTTGAATACATTTTTATTTGGTACACCTGAAACTAATAATAAAATCATAAATCCCTTTCAATGGCGTAAAATCTTATACATATCCAATTTTTCTTCACTTAGTACAAAAAATTTGCCTACCCACATTAAACCCGCGTTCTATACTGATAACAACTTGGGAAAATTACTTAAAAATACTAAAGATAAAGATCACAAATTTAGCCACTCAGGCATTTACCAACTATGTTGCAATGATTGTCAATCGTTCTACATAGGTAAGACAACTAGAAATATAAATATTAGAATCACCGAACATTTAAGATGTTTAAATAACAATAATTTTTCGGAGTTTGCCAATCATCTCATTTCCACCGATCATACTTTTAGTAAAGATACGGGGGTTAAAATTCTTCACCGTAGTAATAAAGGCAAAAAAATAGATAATTTAGAAGCACTTGAAATCAGAAAAGCCATCAATAATAACTCCAGTATAATAAATAACCAAATTAATCTGTCTTATAGTCCTATTCTTGACATATTTCCAGTTAACCGCTCTGTTCTTCCTGGAATTCCCGTAATTACCCCTTCCACTTTGTCGACATCTCTCTCAAACACTTAACATTTTTGTATTTATGTGTCAATATTTTGTGTAGTAGATTAGTTTTAAATATTCTCCTGACGAAGGAAGGGATCTTCCGAAACCGGTAGAGTGAAAATAAAACTATCGTGGTCAAAAACAAATTTAGGTATCATATCTGCCCACCATTACTTTTGTGTTTAAAAGACATACCTACTATTCTTCTAAATAGAAAAAAAAAGTACGTATCTCAATAATGCATGTCATCGTGACCAATAATCTCGTCTAAGTCAAGGTTTCACAAAAATACGAAAAAAGTCATGACTCGAAAATTCCAAAAAATACATACCTTTGTAAGAAAAATGGTTTTTACAATTTAAGAAGACATACTCAAGAATCTCTTCCTCCACACCGCACTTGCAGGATGAACTCTCGAGTAGGTACGCGAATTTTAAGAAAATAGAGCATTGGTCAATTCTCATTCTCAAGATACAGGAAATAAGTTTTTTGACTTTTTTTGGCCGTGGAACCAGGGTTTATTTGGAAAATGATTTTGTATTTCAGCATAGAAAGTTCTAGTTTGGGTTTTCGTGTTTGTCCAATTTTCTTCCCAGGAATGAGACATGTTGGATTTAAGAATCGAGAAGACGTCAGAGACAGGAATTTTAAAATCTAAAGGAATAGAAACAGAGACTGTTCCAAGCGAGAGAATCAGTTTTCTCGTTACCTTCAATTTCAAGGCACCCAAACCAATATTGTCTCAAACTAAGATTCGTTTAAAAAATTGAGGATGTTTTTAACATAAAAAAATAACATAGTCTCCCGGATAACGAACGATATTAGATAAAAAATTATTGCTGCACTTAGAGAGTCAGTGCACAGTAAGGCTCGACGAATATTGAGGAGCTGGATTTGAATTAAAGCTTTTGTCAATGGTGAAGCATTTTGCAGTTAATATGGAGATTTCTTTAAGCAATTTATAAGACATTGAATTCAGAAGAATATATACCAATGAGCCACATTCCAATATATATAAGCTTTCCAAACATTTAAAATGTCAGGGGGAATATCCTCGTCCCACTGAGTTTTGATCTTTTGGTTTTGCTTCGCTATTACTGTTAGGGGTCCCATCAGACCCAGAGGATCAAAAATGGATGCTATGCAAGACAACATTTGCCGCTTGCTTTTAATTAGCTTTGTTACGGGTTCCACCGTATATTGCCAATAATCTTGCTGATTATTCCAAAAAAGTCCTGAAGGAGGCCCGCTACTTCCCCGCCCTGTTTTAGGTACTGATGGTACCCCTTCAGAGCTCTCGCAAGGACGCTAATTTTTTTGATGTAACGAGTCTACATTTAAAATTTCAAAACAAGACCTCCAAAATGTCCATGCATACAATGTTATTCGCAGTATGCAAGTGCTGCGTTTTAGTAACTTGTTAGTAAAATCTACTCTATTTGGTTAGTTAGTCATATATACAAGGTATCAACAATTACAGGTAAAAATAATAATTTACAGCCACCTGCAAAAATGAAAAATTATGAGACAAAAGAAAATGGTGAAATGTGCACCTCATTTTTTGTGGGGGGGTGTCGTCACCCGATCCCAGGCAGTCCTAGGGGGAGAAAGCAGGGCATTGGATAGGTTTCACGAGGGTCAGGTTCCGCGAACCTAAACCAGTGGTTGTGCCTCGATGAAAGATGTAAGATCCCAAACACCATGAGGAGAAAGCGTCGGAGAACCTGGAGGCAGGGCGGAAGGTCACCAATTAACGATCAGCCCATCTTCATTCCCGTTCCTGACCTCAGGAGAGGCACTGATGGCAGGCGACGGCACTAATCCCTCATCGCGAAATGATCGTCCAAGATGGGTATGCACAGAGGAGGTCTTATGCCACCCCGGAGTTGGGGTACACCGGACAGAACAAAAAATAAATCAGTTCAGTTCTGCTACCAGCAAGCACTTAACTCTGTAAAAACAATAATACTTTCGCATTATAGATCATTATAAACAATCATTATACATGATAGAGATATACATAATGCCAATAAAATTAGCAAAAATAAACAGGAAAATCTAATAATAACTATATCAAAAGAATTTTACAAAATTTACATATAGCGGTATGTTTACAGTAATATAGTCTCGTATCCAAAAAATACCTAATATCTTTCTCTCCTTTGAATTATCCTTTATAATCATATCGCTTTATCCTCGTGATTTGAATTAGCGAAGACAGATTTGACCGCCACTTTCTTAAATTCACGCCAGCGGGTGCTAGCATAGTAGCTAATTGTTTCTTGACTATCAGGCAATCTTCTACGCTAATATCACCAGAAATTAAGTCATCCATGTAAAAATTTTCTTTAAGAATTTAACTGACCTTGTGATTTGAGTTTTGATTTTCGTTTCCTAGCTGTTCCAAACATCTGGTGGCTAAAAATGATGATGGTCCCAGTCCGTAGGTAATTGTATTCAGCTGATAATGTTGAATGTCTTCTCTGGGTGAGTCCCTCCAGAGGATGCGCTGTAAGTCTCTATCTTCTGGCTGCACTAATATTTGTCGGTACATTTTTTCTATGTCGGCCGTCATCGCATACTGATGCTTTCTGAAATGTAACAGATGTGCACATAAATCCTTTTGCAGTATCGGCCCAATCATGAGGGCATCATTAAGTGTAATTCCAGTCGATGATTTAGCTGAGCCATCGAATATGACTTTAGTATTAGGACGGGTTGTTTCGGAGAATTTGAACAATTCATCAAATTTCAAAGTTCATTTTCAAGTTCGGTGTAATATTTTTTCGAGTTCTGTTTTTATTTCAGTTTTTTCAAGCAACTAGCCTATAATGATATAATAACAGAACTTGAATAGGACTTTCACAGAACCCGGAAATGAACGTTGAAATTCGATGAATTGTTCAAATTCTCCGAAACAACCCTCCTTAGTAGTTGTACTGGATTCCTTGATCACAGCGTGGTGCGGTAAATAATAATTTATTTGATTTTGTGACAGTGGTTCACATTGCGTTATATGACCTAAATCTTTGTACTCCTGCATAAAATTCTTGTAATCTCTCATTAATTCTGAGTTTAAAGATATTTTTTTCTCTAGATTATATAATCTTTTCTCCACTATAGGGAGAGTTTCGCCTAACTGTTTCACACAGGGGCGTTGTGGTAAGTTTACCATAAAACGGCATCTGCCATCTCTTTATGAGTAGCTGTGAAATTTTCTTTACATGCGCGCTCCTCGTGACTTCTATGCTTAGTAGGATTTAGTTCCACTAATTTCCAAATATAATATATCATTCTGCAAATGTAACAAAGTATTGTATGAATTCATACCACACTTGCGACAGTTATATTTGCTTTTACAATCAGTAAATCTATGACCTACCGATAAGCATTTTAGGCAAGCTTTTAACCGGCGTATTGTTGTGACTCTGTCTGTTTTTTTTTTTAATTTTTGGCAATTATAAATTTTATGACTTTGATTAAAATTTATACAACTTATTTTTTGCGAGATTTCTGACGAGATTTCTGAAAAGATTTCTGGCCTTTGAAAACACTACGGTGGGGCATGGCATAAAGATGGCTGGGAAACACTGGTCTAATCTATTTAATTGTGGGTATCCTAAATATTTATAAACCTTGTCCATTTTCATACTAGTAATTTGGAAATTTCTAAATAAACTCTCGTCCCCATCTACAATTTTGCCTTTCTCTACATGGATCGTTCTACATTTATCTAAGCCAAAAGTCGTTTTGATATTATCTGAAAAGTTTTTAACTATCTTGATCATTTTCTCTAAATTTTGCTCAGAATTCGAAAATAATTTTATATCATCCACAAATAATAAATGCGAAATTGTACTACTCTCCCTTGTATTAGTATTTGAATTTGATTTTCAATTATTTTGTATGAAGTAATGTTATTATCCATGTATTATGTTACACTTATATACATAAATTATCAATCTCCTCTGTAAATGCCCGGTAGGGCGTTAATGATAAATAAACAAATAATAGGGAAATGGTCGCTAGAAAGGGGTTCTTTAAGTATGTTCCAAGAACATTTACGTATCACCGAAGATGATCCGTAAATGTTCTTGATTTAGTGCTGTTGATTCAGAGAGATAAATTAACAGCACTTTTCCTTTGTTGAGGGTGGGGTAAATCGGGTTGAAGATCCGTCGTTTAAAATACATAAATTAAAGGAATCAATAAGTTCTAAGAGATTACGAACGCTTTTTTAATTCACTTCCCCAAGTGGGAGAATGGGCGTTAAAGTCGCCCAGTAACATATACGGGGGACGGATCTGAATATTAATGATGACCATTCGTTTTCAACAAAAATAGTAAAGAGAGGGATATACTTTGATAATATTGTAATATCCGATACAAAAACTGCAACTATCAGAAAATTGTTGAAAATACAATTTCAGATTCTGTTGAGATCGGTTGGTATACCTCTCACCGTGCCCATTCTTGTAAGGTTGTATAAAAGAATATTGAATGAAAGATTTAAATTTCAGATTCTGTTGAGATCGGTTGGTATACCTCTCACCGGGCCCATTCTTGTAAGGTTGTGTAAAAGAATGTTGAATGAAAGATTTAAATTTCAGATTCTGTTGAGATCGGTTGGTATACCTCTCACCGGGCCCATTCTTGTAAGGTTGTGTAAAAGAATGTTGAATGAAAGATTTAAATTTCAGATTCTGTTGAGATCGGTTGGTATACTTCTCACCGGGCCCATTCTTGTAAGGTTGTGTAAAAGAATGTTGAATGAAAGATTTAAATTTCAGATTCTGTTGAGATCGGTTGGTATACCTCTCACCGGGCCCATTCTTGTAAGGTTGTATAAAAGAATATTGAATGAAAGATTTAAATTTCAGATTCTGTTGAGATCGGTTGGTATACCTCTCACCGGGCCCATTCTTGTAAGGTTGTGTAAAAGAATGTTGAATGAAAGATTTAAATTTCAGATTCTGTTGAGATCGGTTGGTATACCTCTCACCGGGCCCATTCTTGTAAGGTTGTATAAAAGAATATTGAATGAAAGATTTAAATTTGAGGTGTGAAAGTGCATAACTTTTTTTACAAATTCATTTTCAAAGTTTGCTGATTTAAATTATATGGATAATTTATAATGGCTTTCCGGTTTAATAGATCCGTTATCTATGCCAAGGTTACTGTTTTTAGAACTAAAACTAAATTTCCCGAAATCCAGAGGATTTTCCATTATTCAGTTTTTTGGACATTAACAATGAATGGATCCGAGGAGGAAAGAGAATAAGTTAGTTGAGTATTTTTAGTTTCTGGTAATATGGTATTCTTACCACTTCCCTTAGAGTTTGAGATTTCATTGGATTAAGAAAGAGATTTTATTTTGGATGGTCCGTTACTGTTTATCATCTTTGTTAATGACATATTCATACAAAAACTAAACGGGAAAATAATATCGTATGCTGATGACACTGTCATAATAATCGAAGGTACGGATTGCAATACTGTTAATAACTTGGCAAATGCTGATATTAATATACTGAAAATTTGGTTCGATAAAAATCTTCTCTCCTTAAACACAGAAAAAAAACAAAATTTATCCCATTTTCAATCAATAAATTTAAATCAGAACCAGAGTTAAACATTATAATACACCAACGCAAATGTGGCAGAACTAACTGCAATCAAACTTGTCCTATCCTTAGTCCAACATCCAAAATCAAATATCTTGGTGTATATATAGATCAATATTTTAAATGGAAAACACATATTTGTGAACTCGTCAAAAGGATTAGGAAATTTATTTATATATTTATAAGACTTAGAAATATTCTTAGACTAGAAAACCTAAAAAGAGCGTACTATGCGATTGTTCAATCTATATTACAATATGGTATTATTGGTTGGGGAGGAACATATAATAAAATTTTGAACCCACTTAAAGTAGTTCAAAGATTGGTAATCAAAGTAATTTTGAAAAAACCGTCAAAATTTTCTACCGAAATTCTTTTTACAATTTTCAAAGTACCTACATTAGACAAAATGTATCAAAAATATTCAATACTTCAAATTTACAAAAGAAATACAGTCAAATACTCATAGTTTGCAATTCAATACATCAGCAAGATACCAGAAAACTATTGAAATCCCAAAATTTAATACTAAGCTCATTCAAAATACCTATATTTATCTAGGCAAAAATTTATTTTAATAACCTTACATTAAATTTAAAAAATATCGAAAATATTCAGGAATTTCACCTTAAATTAAAAAATTACCTTAAACTATTATAAGTCCAAAATACGTTCACTACTTACATCTAGAAGTAAGAAATAAAACAAGCTTAGGTCGTGGTGGTGACCAGTTCTGAATAGCTAGGTACTTCAACACCTCCCTGTTCCTCGCTCTTTCTTCTTCCACATTTCCTTCCCCTCCCCACTACATTCAGCCTCACAACATATCCCTATTAGGTATGCCAGTCTCACTGGCTCCAGATAGTTGGGAGCAGTTGGATTTCTGTGCGGAAAACAAATTGTAATGGAAGCAAATATTGCCAATTACTTAATACCTTTCGATTCTAGACCATTTAGCACGCGATCTGTCTCTCTTACACTTGATTGACTTCCGAAATCGCCACCCTATTTGAATTTCATAATAATGGTGAAAGGCAGCTTTGCATTGGAAATTTGAAGCTTGATTGGCCAAACGTTTGGATCACGAAACATGCCCACTGGCTTTTCTTGTGTTCTTCTTTATTCTATAATGGTATCTATGGGATTTCACTTCAAAGAAAATATTTATTTATTTTTTATTTGGAAGATTGATTAATTTCCTAAAATAGAAAATTAATGTACAAAATCATTTTGTAACATTGAGTCAATATAATTTTACCATCAAATTAAAAGTATTTACCTATTATACATGTTAATAACTCACCAATATTCAGGTTTAGAGTACTTCATACAACGTGTTAAGTTTACCCCTCAGGTCAAATCATGTTACTGATTAGATATGTATTATGAAATATTTCCAATAAAAATTCACTTTCAAATTAGTGTACATGGCAGAGATTTAAACGCTTGGTTGTTTCTCTTTCTAAAACTGTTTATTATAGGTTCGACAATAATAGAAATAATTATAATAATAAATTGTCAAAATTTGTCAGTCAACCTCAAAATTTTCCAAATTTTCTAACTAAGGGCATTACTTATATGTTGCCCAAAAGCGAAAATATTAATAATCCCTCTCAGTACAGACCTATTACATGTTTACCGACAATATACAAAATTTTAACCTCTTGCTTGACAGATTTAATAAATACTCATTTAGATGAAATTTTTTTTTATCTGAACAACAAAAAGGTTGTCGCAGAAAACATATGGGATGTACAGAACAATTAGTTATTGATTCTGTAATTCTAAAACAGATTCAAACTCGAAAACGTAATTTACAAACTTGCTATATAGACAACCAAAAGGCTTTCGATAGTGTCCCGCATTCGTGGCTGATCAAAGTATTAAATATATATAAAATTAACCCCATTATTATTAACTTTTTGGAAAATATTATGTCCTTTTGGAATACCAAAATAAGATCGAATAATAATAATAATACAGATCGAACGATTTATTTAGAATACCACATTGTAAATCCAAATAGCGCAAAACTCTGTAATAGTACGTATCTGTGAAACTCACAATGCCCTACGAGATGTAGACATTTTCAACCATAACTTGATATCATATAAAATTCAGCTTAATAAATTAATAAATTAAAATACTTTTATTTTATTCGATTTTTTTGTTGTGAAAATTACATTATTATCCCCCTTAGTGAATAGTATAGCTATGCGAAAAGTTGTATTTTTTCTATTTGTTTTTAATTTTATGTATTTCTTTATTATGTTTATTTTTTTGCCATTTAATATGTTGTGTAGGTAAATAATACTAAATCAACATTTAACTCAATGGAACTTAATTGGTCTAGAACATATGAATGTTTATTGTTATAATTTTTTACTGTACGACTGTTTGCTTCCTTAATAAAAATAAATAAAAATACAAATTTTCTTATCAATTTAAAAGGTAAAAAAATAGTAATACCGAGCATTTCAATTAAAAGAGGAATTTTTCAAGGAGACTCATTGAGTCCTCTTTGGTTTTGCTTAGCATTGAATCCTCTATCTAAAATGTTAATTAAAAGCAAGTTTGAAAAGTTAAGGGTAATACAATGGAGAGTAGTACAATTTCGCATTTATTATTTATGGATGATATAAAATTATTTTCGAATTCTGAACAAAATTTAGAGAAAATGAACAAGGTAGTTAAAAACTTTTCAAATGATATCAAAATGACTTTTGGTTTAGATAAATATAAAACGATCTATATAGAGAAAGGCAAAATTGTAGATGGGGACGGGAGTATATTTAGAAATTTCCAAATTACTAGTATGAAAAGGGATGAGGTTTATAAGTATTTAGGATATCCACAATCAAATAGATTATACCATACTAGTATTAAAAATGATATTAGGATTAAATTTCAAACTAGGATCAGGAAAATTTTAAAATGCAATCTATCTGCTAAAAAATTAGTAAAAGCAATAAATACTTGGGCAATACCTCTATTAAGTGCATTATATATCATAGTCATCATAGGTACTATGTAAAACTTTATCGGAATATCAAGCAGTGTCGCACATTATTATTATACACGCGATTCTCCCGGTAGATTTACGTAATTTATTACTTTTGTTTCCTTTTCATATTATAATAGTATATATTTTATTCCTTTCATTTTCTAATAGTATTACCTTTCTTATATCTTTTATTTTATTTTTTACAAACTCTTAATGCCTTTTAGACATTTTAAAAGCACTTCATTCTATCTTATACTACTTTATTGTAGGTATATTATTACATTTAATTTCTTACTTATTACTATACTACAGATTACCACTTATATTTTTTTTTTTTTTAAACAAATTCAATTTATTCAATAAATAAATTTACAATGTGTGATATACATATATATATTTCACTAGTAATAAGATAAGATATTATGATATGATTAATATTTATTATTTTTCAATGTTCTCCCATAAAAAGCAATTGCTTGTGTGTATGGGATGAGGTATTATTTGTTTAGTTTCTTAGATTTTTATTTAATTTTTTAATATTTTGTTTTTGTTTTTCTTTTATTTATTTATTTATTTTTTAAATTTAGTTTAGGTTTTCAGTATATTTTTTTAATTGTATTTTGAATTCTTTGAAACTATCATTTAGTGATCTTATATTTTCTGGCAATTTATTGAAGAAATTTGTTCCTAAGTATTTGTAGTTTTGCTGACCCATATTATATTATATTTATATCTCTTTGTATTTTCATACTTTTAACCTTACTTACTATTTACTGATTATACCATTATACTTACATTTATATTGTTGCATTCCTTATGTTGCTGTACTATTCTCTGTTAAATTAGTATGTTAATGGCACATGTTGTGCCGTATATGTAAGATTAATTAGAACTACTCTAACAAAGTTTAATTGCCATCATCCAAATTCAGCTAGAGAACGAATTAATTTACCTAGAAATTTAGGAGGTAGAGGTATAGTCAAAATAACTTCTTTGAAACATAATCAGGTAGAAATGCTAAGAACTTTTTTCCATAGGAAAGCTCATAACTCAGAAATGCACAAAATAATTTACAAGGCAGATAGAAACATTACACCTTTAAATTTATACGATGAGAATGCCAACATTTTTATAAATCCCAACCAGGAATTATTAGATTAATGGTCAAATAAAATTTTACACGCAAAACACTTTAATTATCTCAACCAAACGTATGTTGACAAATTTTCGTCAAACAAATGGTTGAGTATTGGAGAGTTGAGCGCAGAAATAGAAGGATTTATGCTTGCCATTCAAGATAGAGTCATTATGTTTTGAATTTTAGCTGGTTATTAGTATATCAGTTAACTTTAAATTTTGAAATTATTAGTTATTAGTATATCAGTTAACTTTAAATTTTTATTTATTTGTGTTCTTACATCTTAACGTATGTTGACAAATGCCATTCAAGATAGAGTCATTATGTTTTGAATTTTAGCTGGTTATTAGTATATCAGTTAACTTTAAATATTTGAAATTATTAGTTATTAGTATATCAGTTAACTTTAAATTTTTGAAATTTAGCTGGTTATTAGTATATCAGTTAACTTTAGATTTTTGAAATTTAGCTGGTTATTAGTATATCAGTTAACTTTAAATTTTTGAAATTTAGCTGGTTATTAGTATATCAGAACTTTAAATTTTTATTATTTGTGTTCTTACATCTTAACGTATGTTGACTAATGCCATTCAAGATAGAGTCATTATGTTTTGAATTTTAACTGGTTATTAGTATATCAGTTAACTTAAAATATTTTATTTTTTGTGTTCTTACATCTTCTATTTTTATTTTTATTATTTACAATATAGTATTTTTTGTAAATCTCTCAGGCGTGCGGGTATAAAACCCTTAGTTTTTTAAATATTCTTTATTATTATTATAATTTTAAGTGAAAATCTGTCATTGGATTTTATCTTTATTATTTAGTTTATTCTAATATATGTAAATAATCTGTTAATTTTCCCAAATAAAAAAAAAATAAAAAAACTAAAAATTATAGGAAGCATATAATCAAAGATACAAATCAAATTGATGATTTGTGTAGAAAATAATTGTTTTTTCCGGAAACTATAGAACATATTATATCGGGATGTTCTATATTAGCACCGTCCGAGTATACATTTAGGCACAATCAAGTTTTAAAAATAATTCACCAAAGCTTGGAAATTAAACATAACTTGATTGACTGCCGTAATATAATACCATATTATGAATACGAACCAAATTCATTTTGAGAAAACGAATTTTATAAAATATATTATGATAAAACTATACTAACAGACCGAAAGATTAGTCATAATAGACCCGATATAGTTTTACATGACAAAATTAAAAAAATAACTTATATCATTTTTGTCGCTTTTCCAAATTCCTGTAGTATTCAAAAATCTGTTAATGAAAAAATAAGAAAATACACAGATTTAGGAAATGAAATAAAAAGAATTTGGCATTCTCAGATTATAAAAATATTACCATTCGTCATTTCGGCTACTGGCATTATACCTAGCTCTCTCATTCAAAATTTAGGCGTATTAGATCTATCAAAAAATTTATATATAAAGATGCAAAAGTCGGTCATTTTGAATACGTGTAGGATAAAGAATTTTTTTTTGAATATTTATGTTGAGGGATCAGTAGGATTTATAGGCCCTGTTAGGAGTTCTACCGAGCCGATCCCTCTGATATGAAAATATCTGGAGTCGGTGAATTATTTTCCCATTTGATCTCTGGTGAGTTGACGTGTTGTTCTTGTATTGTTTTGTATTTATTTTGCTTATATAATGCACTTGCATAATGTTGATTGACTAGATGATCATTTGTGGAAATATGTGTGGAAGGGTTTAGTTTTTCCCATGGGGAAGATTTAACCCGGACATAAGTTTAGGAAAGTTTACACATTACAACTATACATACATATTACGGTGTAGGTACATTGATTTGTAACTTTTATATTTAAGGTTATAAAATTAACAGAAAAATACAAACATAATATTGTGAAGGTAAAAAGAAATATGAAAAGAGAACTTTAATGGATTAATGTCAGTTGGGGATAGATATAGAACGACACGACTAAACGGCTTTTGATGTTTGGTGACAAATACAGCACTACGAGACGCGGGTGGCGGGTGGGAAAATTATACGATTGTCAAAATCTTCAACCATTTTTAGATTTTCCGAATTTTTGATGAAATGTTTTTTAAACTCATCACACAATAATTACATAAACATTCTTTATTAAATTTATATTTTCATCAAAAATATGACATTGAAAATTATCAATTTAATTTTATCAGTCTATCTGTGCATTTATCCGTGAATTAATCAGTTTTATAATGAATTAATATTTAATTTATCAATTGAGAGTTAGCCCACATCATTATCATATTCCACATCACGCACTCAAAATCTAACTATACACAGGAGTTTTGTAACTCATCGGGATCGATCTAGCAAGAAATAGAAATAATAAAAACAAATAAAACAAAAATATTAATTACAACATTCATTTCCCAGACGGGTGTGCACAAAATACAATAAAACGCTGATGTTTTCCATTTTTCCTTAGGTCAATTTACTAAATACATGTTTATAAAATTAAATCAATTTGGGATGAGGGTACGGGTACCGCCGCCCCGACAACCATTTATTTGATAACCAACACCTCTTTCATAGGTCACCTCAAATGGTCTGCTACGTTTGGTGACTTAGTAGGTTGCCCGAGTTCATAAAATAAGGTGTGTTCAGATCCTGGAGGCGGATGCGCGATTGTAGGAGGCCGATTAGGAGAAACCCTTTGACATCCCCAGCTCTCTCGGTCCATCGTCTTGCATCCCAGCGGGATGGATGGATTCTACGTCCGTCACTCCTGGACACATTGAACTTTAGATACTTCCCACCTCTCATAACTTTTTCTTTCCCAGAACTTCCTCTTGTTACTTAAAAGACCCAAACACAGCATCCCCAAAGAAGACTCCTGTGTTGGTAAATCATCGTTAGTTAACCCACTGTTTGTAAGATTTACAAGTACTTATTTCTCATTTTAATTGTGTTGTTTTTCTTTCTTTATTTTGTTTATCTTTGATCATTTGCATAGTTTTATTTTTAACGTGTATTACTTTCATGTGTTTTCATTTTACATTAGCTATCTATATCGGTAATTAATCAGTGTTGTTTTTCTTTTTATATCAGCTGCACTTTATTTTCATATTTATTTTTTAATTGGTAAATGCAACAATTTAACATTTAATATTTTTTTAAACTATAACTAAAATAAAATAAAACATTACTTGTGTATATAATTAACAAAGAAATACTATGGTCGATACTTCAGGTCTTATCGTGTGATAATAATTAACATTTTTTTTATTTACATAAAGTAGAAACGAAGGGTAACGTTTCTTCTAGGAATACTTAGTGTGTGCTTTTCATCGATATATACGGGAGAATAAATATTTAATTTATAATTGGTACTTTAGTTATTGATTTACTGATCCATTTTGCCTGAAACATAAAGTAGATACGAAGGGTAACGTTTCTTCTAGGAATACTTAGTATTTGCCCTTCATCGTTATGTACCAGAGAAAAAATATTTAATTTATAAGTTGTATTTAAGATTTATGATTTTACTAATAAACGCCTTTCAAATGGTTTTTTTAGCTTTACAAAATCTAAAATTTGCCCATTGGTAAGAGGGTAAAACCATAAATAAATACTATTAATTTTGAATTAACGTTATAACTTCTTCATTTTGTTTTAAATGCCTTCGTTTAGTATTCAACGGTAAAATATTATCTACTAAATAAAATTAAAAAAACGTACTTGTTTTTTCTCCTCTTTTTGTTCAAAAAATGATTATATATTTTTCAAATAAACAATTCTAATGAAATATACAAAAATGAGATTAAAATGTAGCCCTAGCAAACCTCGAATGAAAATATAACTGCTAGTACGGAATATTGTACGAATACGAATGGAAGATGTTGTCCAAGTGAATACGAATCTCACACAGGCAATTCCGTCTCTGTATGAGGGAAGCGTTGAATGTGTTAGGGTAAACGGTGGTTTTACGGGGTGGTTTGATATCACAAAAGGTAACACCTTTGACCTTGTCTAAACGCAGCTTAACTATTTAGTCACTCATATTATGTCTGCTCACTCGGGCGTTTAGAGTGGAAACTTGGAAGTGTGTGGCCCAAATAGATAAAGAAATACAGAAAACCGATGTGGCTGACATCCCGCAAGTCCCACTAAAAATATTGATTTAATGAATATTGTGTTTTTAATGAGGTGTTACTAATGGTTATCCGTAAAGTGACGCAGAAGTAATACGTCAAAATAAACCTTCCCCGGAGAGTTGCTATAATGCAAATAATAATCCAGTTGATTACATAGAGTTCTCTATCAAACGAATACAACAAAAACATTTACAGAAACATTGTTACACCCAATATATAAATTCAGTTGAGTCTAGTATTCCAACTAACAATAAAAGTCTCTGGAATTACGCTAAGAACAAAAATAGGACAAATGGCATACCACAAATCATGAACCTAAAAGACGAGTCAGGCACCGGTGCTCATCAAGTGTGCCAACTGTTCTGTAAACACTTCCAATCTACTTACGTAAGCGATGAGGGCACGGATGATCCCAGTAATATAGATAATTCTACATGCGTTAATAATGATAACCCGATCGGGGACGTACAAATAAGCAACTCATTGGTCAATAAATACTTGAATGAATTGGATGTTACAAAGGGTGCGGGTAGTGATGGTATCTCGCCATTTTTTATCTCAAAATGTGCCAAAAATCTTGCATTTCCTTTAACTAACTTATTTAACATGTCTTTAAAAAAAGGAATATTTCCTACAAAATTCAAAGAAGCCATTATAATCCCCATCCATAAAACTGGTTCAAAAAGTAACATTGCAAACTATCGCCCAATCTCAATACTCACAGTATTTAGTAAACTCTTTGAGCGTATTGTGTACGATCAAATTTATATAACTATTGTCCGCAGCATACAAAATCAACAACATGGTTTTTTACAAAAAAGGTCAGTAATAACAAACTTAGTCAACTTTACTGAATACTTAACAAGCAATATGGATAATGGACACCAAGTAGATGTTATCTACACAGATTACTCGAAAGCTTTCGATAAAGTTAACCACTCTATCCTCATTAAAAAATTACACCAATTAGGAATCCATGGCGACTTACTTAGATGGCTAACTTCATATCTGCAGAAAAGACTACAGTGCGTATCAGTTGAGGGAACTAAGTCTAGTTTCTTAACTGTGCCCTCTGGCGTACCGCAGGGTTCCCATCTGGGACCATTACTGTTTAATGTATATATATTTGATATTTATAAATGTTTTTTACATGCTAACTACCTTGCATATGCAGATGACAAAAAAATATACTTAGTAATCAAATCTATCAATGACTGCATAAAACTTCAAGAAGACCTAAATCGTCTTTTTGCATACTGTAAATTAAACAAATTAATCATAAACATTTCTAAGTGCAACAAATTATCTTTTACGCGCAACAAAAATAAAATTTATTTTAATTATAACTTTCATGATACACATATCAATGAAATAGAATCAATCCGTGACCTTGGGGTAGTACTGGATGTAAAACTAAATTTTATCAAACACATTAACGAAGTAATCAACAAAGCCAATAAAATGTTGGGATTTATAATTCGTATATCTAAACCTTTTCGCAATATTAAAACCATGTATTCCCTTTACACCACGTATATCCGCCCCCACTTAGAATACTGCACACTAATTTGGGCACCGTTCTACCAATGCCATATTGACAGAATCGAAAGTGTGCAAAACAAATTTTTTAAACACATAAATTATAAATTTAAATTACTCTTTGCAAATAACACCGAATCCTTAAAATTTCACAACTTTACTCCACTTCAAACACGTAGATTAATATCTGATCAAATATTTTTATACAAAATTTTGAATAACGGCCTGGACTCTCCTGAACTCGTAAATTATTTAAGAATTCACATACCTACAAGGCCAACCAGACAAAACCATTTTTTTCATTTGCCCGCGTGCAGAACCAACCTTAGAAAAAATTCTCCAATCCCCCGTATATGCGCGCAATATAACACGCAATTTAATAATATCGATATTCTTAATAATACTCTTGTGAAATACCGAAACGAAGTCAAGCGCACGACCACAAATATTAATTAAATTAATGTACGGTTATAGAAAAGGTACAACATGAGCGTCTCCTGTCCCCATCCCATCTTCCTCTGACTCTTGCCCTTTCCTATTCCTTCTTCCTTCTAATATATTTAAATGATTTTTATTTTTTTTGTTAATTTCATTTTCATTTTCAGTTAATGGTTATAACCAATTACAATCTTGTATTATATCACATTAACCAACATTAGCATAAGAAACTATTTTGGCTTACCTCATATGTAACCTCTTGTATAACTAATCCTGTAAAAAAATGCTGTTTGTTTCTTACAATAAATAAATAAATAAATAAATAATGATGAAGTCGCATTTTTAGTATATCAGAATATTGTGTTTTTAATGAGGTGTTACTAATGGTTATCTGTAAAGTGACGCAGAAGTAATACGTCAAAATAAACCTTCCTCGGAGAGTTGCTATAATGATTGAGTCGCATTTTTAGTATATCAGAATATTGTGTTTTTAATGAGGTGGTACTAATGGTTATCTCTAAAGTGACGCAGAAGTAATACGTCAAAATAAACCTTCCTCGGAGAGTTGCTATAATGATGGAGTCACATTTTTAGTATATCAGAATATTGTGTTTTTAATGAGGTGGTACTAATGGTTATCCGTAAAGTGTCACAGAAGTAATACGTCAAAATAAACCTTCCTCGGAGGGTTGCTATAATTATGGAGTCGCATTTTTAGTATATCAGAATATTTGTAATTGTTTGTCAGATAATAAACATGAAATTTATCCGTACCACAATACTATTACATGCGTGAGGCCCTGGGGTGGCTAAATCTTTGTTTTTTAAACGTTAATTTATTTAGAAAATTGCATTGATAACCTTTAGTTGGTTTTTATACACAATAAAAATGCGTGTTTTGGGCATTTGGGAAAAATTTAGACTTTCATTTATACTAGATGTTGCGTTTTTTGGTTTCCAGAAATCTACGTAGATTAATCTATGTCGGTCGCGGTCCATCCAAGAAATAAAAAAGGATATAAGCTTTCTTACTTCTGACGGAGCTGAAATTGTTGTACTGAAAACTATATTCAGCTCGCAATGCCACAACAGATATATTCAGCAAGCTTCAAGACCCCATAGCTCATAGTCCAAGATTTTTACGTGAGACACAGGTGCATGGTGTGTTTTATGTTCATTTTTATAACTTTTCAATGAAATACAATTGTATAATTTATTTGTTATCGATTGATTATATGATCTTTAACTAAATGGATTTTTATCTTTATTTATATTGATTGATTATATGGATCGATTTTATGATATCGGTCTAGTGGCCGCCACTGGCCGTGGTGCAAAGGATGAGCTCTATTAGCACTCTAAGCACATTTTTCTTAACATTTTTGCAGACTTCTGGCGTTATTTCGGCACTTGACACGGCATCGACGTTGTGATTAATTTATTGGTGTACACACCTTTTTCTTCAAATCGGGAGGGATCAAATCATGGGATCGTTGGGGCCAGTCGTTATCACGACCCTTTTCTTCAAATCTGGAGGGATCAAATCATGGGATCATTGGGGCCAGTCGTTATCACGACCCTTTTCTTCAAATCTGGAGGGATCAAATCAAGGGATCGTTGGGGCCAGTCGTTATCACGACCTTTTTCTTCAAATCGGGAGGGATCATATCAGGGGATCGTTGGGGCCAGTCGTTATCACGACCTTTTTCTCCGCGATTCATAATTGAACCCTGTGTATTATTTAATATGTTGACTAAAAACATTTCACTTTTAGAAGTACTAATACGTAAGAAATAACACTATTGTGAACTTGAAATACTTAACAGCTAACAGCGGCGCTGGAAAAAACTAAGCTTACGGTAAAAATTAGGAATATCGATTATCTTTCTGGTTTGTAATTTGCTCATGAAAATAAGTCATCCAAACAATTGCCAATTTATTGATTCATGCTTTGGCGTTGGTCATTTATTACCGTTAGAAACATTAATAAGTTAACCATTATTTACATTACAAACAAATAATTATTGACATGTACTTCTTCTAATCTCGGTTATAAGTATTATTCAAATTTATTTACTTTTAATTGCAAATATTTAACAGCTAAATCTACACAAAGCGCATAAATTGTTCCCTGAATGTGATCATTATTGGCCATTTTTTAAATTTTCATGGCCTCCATTGCTGAATGATTACGATCATTGGCTACAAATTCTGGCGTGGGCAAGTAAATTAAATTCGATTAATTTTGGTCATTTCATAATTCAGTAATTTAAAATAATGTGTAGTAGGTATACGAGTATTTGTGGCATGTTCCAGGGTTTTAGATACTTTTAGTATCGCCCTGATGAATGACCATCATTCGAAAACGAAACTTTGCTTGAAATTACTTTTGCCGTGCTTGGTGATCAGATCTGAACAGCCAAGTACTTCCACATCTTACTTATCCCAACCTCTTTCCCCTCCGTTCTATCTTCGACCCCACAACATACCCTAATTGGGGATGCCATAGTCTCACTGGCTCCTGGCGCTTGCGAGCAGTTGGGACTCTATTTTGACATTTTTGGGGGAACACGTGTTCTTACTGGGTGATATTGTTAACCTACATGATTTTCCCCATTATAAGGACATATTGTACAAAGAATCCCCTATTTGTAATGTCATGTATTTATTTATTTTATTTAAATTAACAATCATTGTCATATTTTGTAAAGGATGAATTGGCTACAGTTTTTAATGGGAGAGTATTGTACAAATAACTAAACTCCGAGGTCGAGTTTTCCACAATTGAACTTCAAAACAAGAGGAAGATTACTATTTAAATGAAATTTCTAAAATCTCTGCGTAAAGCCCGGGGAATTTAGCTACTCTTTATAAATATTTTATTTATTTTATTTTATTTAATACATGTTACATTATTATGAAATTTACATAAAGTAGATATAATGAATCACCATACTAGGCGGCTGCCTGTTTCATGGTGACCAATTGAGTGTAATTAATTTGTATGAAATATGAAATCTAGTGTAAACATATGAAATTAGTAACTATAGATGAAGCTAAAATTTTGGAAAAATTGTAATAAAAAGTAGAAGATAGAAATTAGAAAGGAGAAAGAAGTAAATTAGCATTAGATTGTAAAAATGTACATAATTATATATATAATTTTTAATATGTGTGCATGCAAGCACACATGTGTATATAGCAGCAGACATACCTATATACATATAACAGCACATGTATACATACACCCATATGACGCATCCTCACGCATATAAACAATATATACACCTCTATCTGAGTACTTGGAATAGGCTATAGACGATTATTTTCGTAAAAAGGTTTTAATGTTTTTCAGCTGGCTGAAAAATTAACCAAATTGTTGTATGCAAAGTTTTGGCTAATGACGAGTACTTATTTCAGGTTGGCTGGAGAATCACAGTGCAATGGGTGGCTGGAAATATTGCCTGCAAGATCTTAATGTCACTGCGGATCTTCGGGCTGAACCTGTCCTCCAACGTGCTGGTGTGCGTGTCCTTGGACCAGTTCTTCGATGCCCTTCATCCCCTGCGGGTCGCTGACGCCTACCGGAGGGGCAGGAAAATGATCTATTTCGCCTGGGGAGTGGCCTTCATTATTAGCGTACCACAGGTAAGTCAACTTCATGCCTTGATACTTCGTTGAGAATCTTCTTGCAATCTAACTTCTAACTTACGGCCGTTGTTTCATGACTAAAAGACTAGTTATAAAAACGTTTCAACGTCTGCAAAATGTCGAATGTCATTCGATTCACGCACTGTTTGTCGTATCGATGTTGCGAATAAATTTTGCTATCATTTTTTGAATCGAACAAATATGGACAGCGAAAATGAAGATATTTAAGATAACATTATAATAGATATAGCGGAATGGGCGAACGTAATGGACGATAACATCGGGTTAGACTGTGGGTGACGGCCAAATACTGTAATAGATATAGTGGAATGGGCGAACGCAATGGACGATAACATCGGGTTAGAGTGTGGGTGACGGCCAAATATTGTTATAGATTTAGCGGAACGGGCGAACGTAATGGACGATAACATCGGGTCCTTTTAAGAGTACTTTGTACTTTCTCATTCCAGGTGTCCCATTCTCCCATTCTTTGCAATGTTGGGATTTGACCCAACTATCAATATGTAATTTTGTGTGGCAAGCTGCTACTCCTACGGCCGGCTCGGATCCTACAAGTGGTGCTTTCGCCTCTTTCCTTGCTAGTTTGTCAACTTGCTCGTTGCTTTCAATGCTTTTATGTCCTGGTACCCAGATTAGGGTTATTTTATTGATGGTGGCGAGTTTTGTAAGAACAGTACTGCATTCCATTACCAGTCTGGAGTCGCATCAGTTACTTCCCAGTGCCATTAGAGCTGCCTGACTATCAGAACATGTTCTTATTCCTGTACTCAGCAGGGGTGTCAAAGATACGGCCCGCGGGCCGCATGCGGCCCTCGGACCCTATCAATACGGCCCGCGAGCCGTATGCGGCTGTTTAGTATTGAAACAGCTTTTGAATATTACCTACTATTTTCCTTACTATCCATCTCCTTCCCTAAAAACAGCCCTACCCACATTGGACCTTATGAAGATTTATGTTGCACTTATTGTCGCAAATATCAGTCGAGCTCGTGTCGTACATCAAGAAGGTGCCACCTTAAGTTAGTCGTCGTATCATAACGTCAATACGCACGCAACACGCGACGCACGTCTTCTGTCATCGGCTCTCGATAGTATTCATTTTAATCGTTCGTTCTAGTCTATTTACAAAATGGAAGAGTTTGGTGATATCATTCAGTCCCTGATTAAAACGGTCGATGTTTTGAGTGGCAAAATCGAGGGTTTCGGTAGCGAACTGACCACGATTCGTTCAATTTTAAGTGACGGTAGTGCTAAAATTGTGTGCCCTTCATGCAAGTACTCGTACAACGTAACTGCAGGTACTCCTCAGGTACTAGCGCCGGCGCCAGACTTAAATGTGTGTGTGCGCTCAGCGTACGGCGATATCACTAAGCAGCCGTCTGGGACACCTCCACCGCCCGGGCCCCCCAGCCCCGCCCCCGCTCCTGCTATCAACTTAGCCGCTCTAGCCGGCCAGACTCACCTTCCCGTTAGCGGCGTCCAGCCGCTCACTACCCGCAAAATGACCACAAGATCCACTGCTAAAAAAGGAAAACCGGAGGAAGATCTACATTCCGCTTCCACATCTGCTGCAGCGGCGTCTTCTCCTCCACAACCACAGAGTACAATACAGCCTGTTGTGCCCAAGCTGCCAACCCAGCCAATAACATCGTATAGCGATGCCCTCGTCAACGGTAGACGACGATCTCGGCCAATCTGTAAAGGGACAGGGTCTATCGACGACAGCTTGGTCACTATTCCCAAAAACCTACATCTGCATGTATTCATGTTTCACCCGAATACCACAGAAGAAAATATATCTTCATTCTTAAAAAAGAAGAAGCCGGATTTAATTTACACTGTCGAAAAACTAGTTACGAGGCATGAACGTTATGCTGCCTTCAAAATAGGCATACCGGAAAATTACTTCCACTTTTTCCTGGACCCCACGATCTGGCCTGAAAACGTGGCCTTCAACGAATGGTCATTTCGGAGACCACGACCCCAAACTAGGACGGTCGATACGACGTCCGAAAAAGATAGACATTAGTGGAGTATACCAGAACGTTCGAAGTCTGAATAATAAAATTATCGACTTCATGACAAACGTAATGTGCCAGAAACCACTTCTGATTGCTCTTACCGAAACTTGGCTAACTTCAAGCACCTTTTCGTCGGAGCTATTCGAAAACCTATACCACGTCTACAGGAAGGATAGAGGCAGTCGCGGAGGAGGGACTCTCCTAGCCCTCCGAGCTGACAGCCACTCACACGCGGAAAGAATGGACTGCATAGAAACCCAAGGTGAAGACTTGTGGGTGAAAGTATCGCATAGAAATGTCATAATTTATATAAGTGTTATATATTTTCTTCCAAATACAACATCTGAACAGTATCAATTATTTTACGACAAAACTATAAGTGAAAGTGTAAAGTTACAATCAAAAAATATTATTATTTTCGGTGATTTTAACTTTCCCTCAGGGAAAAACCCAATTGATGTTTTCGATTACTTTTGTTCTTTTTATAATTTAACACAATTCAACACTGTTTATAACATAAATGCACACATGTTAGACCTAGTATTAAGTAATGTAAATTCTAAAAATGCTGTTATCTGCCGCCATGACTCCCCATTAGTCAGAGAGGATATTCATCACCCTTCACTTTCATTCACATTCGATTACACAACTCAATCACATATACAAACAGACACATTGCTTCCAGACATAAACATGGGTTGGATTTTCCACGAAAGCTCAGATAACACACATAAGAATGCCTTAGAACAACATCACTGGAATCATTACGATTGCCTTGACGTAAATCTAGCTGTCAAAATGTTTTATGAACAGCTCAATAATATTTTCAACATTTGTTTTAAGAAAAGATCTACACGTATGCTCAAAGATGTTAGACAATATCCGAAATGGTTTAATGGGGAAATCATTCACCTCATACGAGAAAAAACTAAAATGCACTATCTTTGGAAAAAAACAAAATCCGAACATGCCTTAGCTAACTTTAAAACTTTGCGAAAATCAATCAAACGGTTAATTGGTCAGGCCTACACTGACTTTACACGTGAGGCCGAGAACAGTATAATAACAGACCCAACTCGATTTTGGTCTTACACTAACGATAAACGCCGCGGCTGTGACAAACTTAACCACATGGACTACAAAGACAATAAATATGATGGATCGTCTGAGATCGCCGCAGGTTTCGCACACTATTTTCAATCAGTATTTAACGACAATATCCCCAAACTTGACATATCCTCTATAGCTTCATCGTCATTTAACTCTTTACCTGTACAAATTCATGAAATTAACGATGACGATATTATAACAGCTTTCCATAAGCTAAAACCTAAATACTCCGTCGGCCCAGATTGTATTCCACCTATAATCCTCAAAAGATATGCAAGTTATTTTGTTCAACCTCTAAAACATATTTTTAACCTATCACTTCGCAAAAATATCTTTCCGGAAATGTGGAAACTAACGAAAGTAACGCCTATACATAAAAAAGGAAAAAAGTCAGAAATAGATAATTACAGACCTGTAGCTGTGTTGTCAGCACCCGCAAAACTTTTAGAAACCATAATTTATTCACAGATATATAACCAAACAAAACACGCACTCACCGAAAATCAGCACGGATTTCGTCCCACACTGTCACCTTCAACGAATTTTATGAATCTCATTACCTATATTAATAATTCATTTGAAAATTTTGTACCTGTTGATGTGATTTATACAGACTTTGAGAAAGCATTTGATAAAGTCGACCATGATATTTTATTAAAAAAATTAAGTGACATCGGATTCTCTCAGAATTTCCTCGCTTTTGTGGCTAGCTACTTACGCAATCGTCGTCAGTATGTCAGTTACGGACACCATATCTCTCACGAATACAAAACTAACTCCGGGATTCCCCAGGGATCGAATCTAGGACCCCTTCTCTTTCTCTTATTCATCAATGACATTGGCAACACTATAAACCACTCAAAATATCTCCTTTTTGCTGACGATATAAAACTTTTCAAAGCAATCAAAAGTTACATCGATTCCATTCTTCTGCAGAACGATCTTGATTCTCTTGTCAAATGGTCGGAACTGAACAACTTACCCTTCAGTATTCAGAAATGCAGTGTCGTTACATTTACAAGGTCCAAAGATACATTCCTGTTCCCCTACCACATTAATAAACATGAATTAACACGTAAAAATGAGATTCGAGACCTTGGCGTAATTTTTTAAGCAAATCTCTCTTTCAAATCCCATATATCTGATATTGTCTCCCGTGCCAACAAAATGCTTGGATTTGTTCTTCGTAATTCAAGATCATTTACCAACGGAATCGCAATCCGAAGAACGTATGAAGCACTTGTTCGCAGTATCTTGGAATATAGCTCCATTATTTAGGCCCCTTCTGAGCAAAACCATATTCTCGAAATAGAAAAAGTACAAAAGAGATTCATGCGTTACCTATATATGAGGGAATATATGTACTACCCTTTCCTGTATCCATCCTTATTCTTAGCAGGAATGCTCGATCTTAATACATTAGAAGCCCGCCGAAAAATATTTTTAGGAAAACATTTTTTTAAGATAATCTCTGGAACTATACATAATCCACCTATTTTGAAAGAGATTAACTTATATGTCCCAGACAAGTATACTCGTGGAAGGTCCCATACCCTTTTTTATGCTCCAAAAGCGAGGACTTCTGCCTATCAGAACGCCCCAGTCAACAGAGCGACTGAACTGCTCAACGAGTCTGCATTGACCATCGACATTTTTAACGTAACCTACAGGCAGTTTAACAATTATCTTTTGACGTATGTCACAAAGTAGTGAAACTGACCTTTTTATGTGTTTTGCTATACTTTTTGTCTAATTTGTAATCTTCTCCATAATGTATTGGTGAATAACCGTTTTACGGAGAACATGAAAGATAAATAAATAAATAAATTAAATAAATAAATATGTGTAAAATACCAAAATAAATTCGTTTGTTGTTCGTCTCGTTGTGGAGGAAAATTCACCAGTGCAAAGTGCATCGAGAGCCCGTATTTTTGCCCGGATTCATGGGAGTTCAAGTAGGCTGTTTTCCTTCTTCCACTATTCCCGTGATATTCAGAACCAATTGAATGAGCCTTTAATTATCGTTTTTTTTACAGTTCACTCAAAGTGTAATAGAACACGCTACATTGTTTGGTCCTCTCCCCGGATATCGATCTGGTTGGATATTGAACATGGGTTCAACTAGCCATTCAATTGTTTTATTGAATATCATAACCTTGTCATCCATTCTCCTGTCTAAAATCTGTTTCAATAATTTAGAATCATCATTAAATAATAGAAGCATAATTTTAGTACCTAGAATATTGTCAATATTGTTTGCAAATTCGGTGGGTAATCTTAAATTTGTTACCTTCAAATTTGAAGTAGGTAGGTGCAATTATTTTTTAACATTGTCGTGTCGGTAAAACAGATTTTTTCGATAGTCAGAAAGTGGCTGGTTTTTAAGTTGGTACTACTGAGTAGTCAGCTGTCAATTGGACGGCCATATTGGAATACATTGTTTACAAATTATCTAGCTTTCAAAATATTGTGTTGTTGTTTCTCGGAATTTTGGATACTAAAATACTTTTCTTAAATCTGCAAATATGGCATCGAATGCAATTAAATATAAATTGGCAATTTTAGATCTAGAAAGTATTCGCGCGTCGGCGGTTAAGGCTTTAAAAACATCGGATCTATCAGATAAGAAGATTTTTAAAGCACGTTTTACGGATATAATAACAGTTAGAGATAATTTCGTACAGTGTCATATGCTTTTGGAAACTTCGAAAAAGGAGGAATCTGAAATTGCAACTTTGCAAACAAAATATTCTGAATTTCAAGATATTTATTACAAAATACAGTCACATCACAGTGAATTGTTTCCGGAAAACTTCGAAAATGATTTTGAAAGTAAAAATGTTACTAAGAATTCAAATATTTCACTTCCGAAAATTAAATTGATAAATTTTTCTGGAATTTCTACAGAATGGGTAAATTACATAAATACTTTTGATTCGTTAATACATTCAAATAATACGTTAAATCCTGTACAAAAAATGCATTATTTAATTAGTTGTTTATCTGGAGAAGCATTTATTTGTGTTAAACATCTTCCGATTTCGGAAGAAAATTATATAGTTGCCTACAATTTGTTAAAGACAAGATTCGAAAACATTCGGTTAATAGCAGATACCCATATAGAGTTAATATTGTCATCTCAAATTGTCAAAGCCAATGATAACTTGAGGAAATTTATTTCAATATTGAAGGAAAACGTAGCGGCTTTAATGGCATTACATTTTCCAGTACATGAATGGAGTTTCCTATTATTACATATTGTTTTACGTAAATTACCAAAAGAATTACGTATTGAATTTGAGATTCAAAATAAATTGGAAAAAATACCTACATTTGACCAATTATTAAATTTTTTGGAACAACAATGTCTAGCTAAAGAGACCGCTTTAGGCATTTTTCCGGAAAATTTGTCGCAAAAGGAAATCTACAATAAAAACCCCTCGAAATCATATAACATTAAAAATCGTTCGAATAACAATAATAATGTTAATTCTTTTGTATCAAATGTCGAAAATAAATGCCTTGTTTGTAAATCGTCACATTATCTGAATAAATGTGACAAATTCTTACGTCTGTCACCAAAAGACAGGTTTTCATTCGCCAAGGAGCACAAGCTCTGTCTCAACTGTTTACAAAATAAACATAATGCAAAAAATTGTCAGTCTCGTTTCTCTTGTAAGGAGTGTTAAGCTAGACATCACAGCCTATTGCATTTTCCAAAGAAAATGTTTGAAAATACTGAAAATCAGGAAAATTCTGAAAATCAAGAAAATTCTGAACCACTTGCGTTAGCAACTTTCTACAATAAAATAGTAAATCGGTACTGTTGTCCACAGCCTACGTGGAAATATTAGGAAAAAATGGCGTTTTTCAAAAAGCAAGAATTCTTTTGGACTCGGCGAGTCAGGCTAATTTCATTTCGGAGGAGTGTGCAAAACGCCTCGGCTTTTCTCGTTCAAGTAAACATTCATTTTCTATCATCGGTATTGGTGGCACTCGCACAATTGGATCAAACGGATTGGTAAAAACAAATTTTCGTCCTGTCGCCTCGAAGGAGTCTGGTATTACAACAGATTTCCTTATTATCAATAACATTTCATCGTACTTGCCGTCGTCTCATATCGTTGAACATGACTGGCAACATATTGGAGGACTTAAATTAGGAGACCCAACCTTCTATTTGCCATCAGCAATCGACATTTCACTCGGAAGTAATATTTTTGCATCATTATTAGGCCCAGGTAAATTGGTCGGCAAAAAAATGAACCTATTGCCATCGAAACAACATTAGGATGGGTCTTAATGGGAAATGTCGGATCGTCAAATCATTCGATAAATCCTTTTTTTACTTCAATGGATGACTCAATTGAGGATAAACTTAAATGTTTTTGGGAAATCGAAAATTTCCCCTCTTTGAAAGAAATTCGATCCCCTGATGAAATTCGGTGTGAAAAGTTGTATGTTGAAAATACCTACCGTAACAAAGACGGGAGGTATGTCGTAGCTTTACCATTTAAGGAAAGCCCAGAAAAATTGGGAAAGTCATATGACACCGCATTGTCGCGCTTCATGCATTTAGAAAAGAGGCTGGATTCAAATCCTGATCTCAAATCGCAATATATTTCTTTTATGAGAGAGTATTTAACTTTGGAACATATGATTGAAATACCATCTCGGTCACCAGTTGGAAACTATTTCATACCACATCACGGCGTAATCAAGGAGACAAGTTCTACAACTCGTTTGAGAGTCGTTTTTGATGCAAGTACCAAAACATCATCGGGTATTGCATTGAATGACATACTTTTAGTGGGTCCAAAATTACAAAAGGACATAGTCGAATTGATGTGTAATTTTCGTATACACAAAGTCGTTTTTACAGCTGACATACGTCAAATGTATCGACAAATCCTCATGGATTCAAACTCATGTAATTATCAACATATATTATGGCGGGAGTCGCGCAATCATCCCGTAAAAGAATTTGAATTACAAACGGTCACATATGGGACAGCAAGTGCCCCTTTCTTAGCTATTCGAACATTGCATCAATTAGCAGCTGATGAAAGTACTAACTATTCAAAGGCTGCAAGCATATTAATTAATGACACATATGTAGATGACATTGTCAGTGGTGCGCAAACTTTGGAAAGCGCTCGATTTTACATCATGGAGTTGAATGCATTACTTCAAAAGGGTGGTTTTGAATTACGAAAACGGACTAGCAACTATCCTGAAGTTTTAGAAGACATTCCTCTCAATTATCGGGAAGTACCATTAAGTTTTGAATTTGACGGTGATAAGAAAAATATTAATATATTAGGTATTCAATGGATCCCGTCGCTCGATAAATTTACATATAAAATTAATAATGCTTTTAGTGACCACTGCACTAAACGTACAATGCTATCTACCACAGCACGATTATATGATCCATTGGGATTCATTAACCCTGTCGTTTTTGTCGCTAAATATTTCGTGCAAGAATTGTGGAAGTTGCAACTTGGTTGGAATGAGGTAATCCCCATGGAAATGAGTTTGAATTGGAAGAAATATATAACGAAACTTCCTTCCCTATCAAAGTTAAGAATTGATCGCTTTGTTACTACGTCTCAAAAAAGTCGTTGTATACTGGTTGGTTTTTCTGACGCCTCTGAACGAGGATATTGTGGAGTTGTTTATTTGATTGTAATCAATAATCGAGAAATTTCAAGCCACATTTTACTATCTAAATCAAAAGTTGCACCCATTAATATGATATCTATTCCACGGCTTGAACTGCTTGGAGCAGTTTTGTTGGCAAAGCTGTTAACCTATTGTAAAGAAGTATATAAAGATCGACTTCAAATAGAAAACATTATAGCTTTCACCGATTCCACTATTGTTTTGGCGTGGTCAAAAACACCTACGTTTCGTTTGCAAACTTTCGTTGCAAATCGTATTGAAACCATCATTCAAATTCTTCCTTATGTTCATTAGTTTCACATTTCATCGCAAGAAAATCCTGCAGATTTGGGGTCACGAGGAGTTTTTCCAAGTGAAATTGCCGAATCTTCCTTATGGTGGTATGGTCCACGCTTTATATCGTCACCCGTAGAGGAGTGGTCCTTTGTTAAACCTCAAGATATTCCGGTAGAACAAATACAAGAGTATAAATCGAAGAATCTAATTTCATTATCAACTAATGTGTCAACTCGTGACCAAGATTTTTTATTGAAATTTTCATCACTATCGAAATTATTACGGGTTATAGCTTGGTGTCGTCGATTTATTAATAGATTAAATTTGAAATAAAATATAAGTTGCAACACACTCTCGTTGAAAGAAATTAATTTATCTTTGACCCGTTGCATTAAATTCGTTCAAAATATTTATTTTAAACAAGATATAGATAATATAATCTCGCATAATGTGTGTTCACCGCAACTGCAAAGGCTTGCTCCCTTTATTGATGAATTTGGAATATTAAGGGTGGGCGGACGTCTTCGCTTTGCACAAGTAGTATCGGAAACCTCTAGACATCCTATTATTTTACCAAAGCAATGTCATTTAACAACTTTAATAATAGATTATTACCATCGTTTGTACCTTCATCCTGGTCCGCGTGCATTGCAATCTATACTATCATTAAAATATTGGATAATTTCGGCTCGTAACGTAATTCGACATCGTTTGAGCAAATGTATCTCTTGTTTTAAAAACAAACCGTGTGGTAGTTTACCCTTGATGGGTAACTTGCCCGCTTCCCGCTTTCGAGAAGGTCGTCCATTTTTAAATGTAGGAACCGATTATGGAGGTCCGTTTGTAGTCCGCGAAAGTAGGCGTCGCGGCGCTAAAACCTATAAAGCCTATTTATGTATTTTTGTTTGTTTATCGACCAAAGCCGTTCATTTGGAATTAGTGTCAGATCTATCCACTGAAGCATTTATAGCAGCATTAGATCGATTCATTTCTCGTCGTGGACTTTGCTAAAACATTTGTAGCGATTGTGGTACCAACTTTGTCGGTGCCAATAGATATCATATAGGTCTTTCTAAATTTTTAAGATTACCTGAAAACAATAACACACTTATAGACGCTACTGCCACTCGTTCAATTATCTGGCACTTTAATTCTCCCTCCGCCCCACACTTTAACGGAGTATCGGAGGCTGGAATTAAATCAACTAAACATCATTTGAAAAGGGTGGTGGGAAATCAAGTACTCACTTTTGAAGAGCTAGCCACTGTTTTGACTCGTATCGAAGCAATCTTAAATTCTCGTCCTATTGGTGCGATGTCAACGGATCCGTCTAAAATGGACGCCCTGACTCCAGCGCATTTTTTGATTGGAGCTCCTCTAGTTTCTGTTGTTGAAGAAGATTTTGTGGACGTCCAATGAACCGTCTATCGCGCTGGCAATTATTGAAACAAATGTCTCAACATTTTTGGAATCGTTGGCGAAAAGAATATTTACACACTCTTCAACAACGGAACAAGTGGTCGTCATCATCACCCAATCTGAAAGTCGACGATCTAGTAATGATTGACGACTCACATTCTGCGCCCATGCGTTGGCCCGTTGGGCGAGTTATTGAATTATTTCCTGGCGCTGATAAAATTGTTCGTGTCGTTTCAGTTCGTACGCCACAGGGTGTTTTCAAACGTCCCGTGGTGAAACTATATCGATTACCTATCGAATAAATTTTGTTCTATTTAGTCTCTAATTTTTGTTTTCGTTACATTAACTTTAGTTTATATATATTTTGTTCATCTTCTTTTGTTATGTCGATTGTTGAGAAAATTTGTACATTTCCTCAAGGCGGGCGGAATGTTTAGTATTGAAACAGCTTTTGAATATTACCTACTATTTTCCTTACTATCCATCTCCTTCCCTAAAAATAGCCCTACCCACATTGGACCTTATGAAGATTTATGTTGCACTTATTGTCGCAAATATCAGTCGAGCTCTTGTCGTACATCAAGAAGGTGCCACCTTAAGTTAGTCGTCGTATCATATGTGTAAATACCAAAATAAATTCGTTTGTTGTTCGTCTCGTTGTGGAGGAAAATTCACCAGTGCAAAGTGCATCGAGAGCCCGTATTTTTGCCCGGATTCATGGGAGTTCAGGTAGGCTGTTTTCCTTCTTCCACTATTCCCGTGATATTCAGAACCAATTGAATGAGCCTTTAATTATCGTTTTTTTACAGTTCACTCAAAGTGTAATAGAACACGCTACAGCGGCACTCAGGTCCCATCATTACGGCTCGCTACCACGTGACAATATTATGTCGCGGAGGACAGAACCGCACTCTTTCATTGTAGATTTTTGATATTCAGAGGACAGTCGATGCCTACGCGTGTTTAAAATTGCAAGCGATTGATTTACAGTGTAATTTCAAGAGACGCGCGCATCGGACGCGGTGCGCCGTGCACCGAGCGTGAGCGTAACCTTTTCTCTTACGCCGGCTGGTGGCGCTGGTCTGATGCACGACTCGTACTCACGACGCCCCCTCCCCCCTGACCCCGCACCTAAAGGGTCGCAGTTGCCGGTCGCCGGCGCAGTCAGATTTAAGCCTTAGCATCGAGCGGTCGCGTCGAGTGTTTATATTACTTACGTACTCATAGTTTGTTGTTCATTCAAGTTCTAATATTGGTACGTGGCATAATGTCGCAAAAACGTAAAGTTGATAGTGAGTGCAGAGTTTAACAGACAAAATGGAAAATCGCATATTTTTTCATGGAATGGAAAGGTAAATCACTTTGTTTGATTTGCAATCAAACCATTGCTGTTTGTAAGGAGTTTAATTTAAAGAGACATTATGATTCGAATCATAAAGGAAAATTTGAAGGTTACACTGAAAAGATAAGAATGGACAAACTATTATCTTTAAAATCTAACCTTCACGGCCAACAGTCGATATTCACTAAAGCTAAAACTGAAAGCGAAGACGCCTTAAAATCCAGTTTCATTATTGCATTAGAAATCGCCAAGAGATCAAAACCTTTCACTGATGGTGATTTTATTAAAGAATGTATGTTAAAAGTGGCTGATGTTTCATTCCCATCACAAAAATCAACCATTCAAAATATTCCGCTGTCCAAAAACACTGTTGCTTCAAGAATAAGTAATTTATCTCAAAATTTGGATTCCCAGCTGAAGGAAAAAATTAAGGAATTTACACACTTTTCGCTGGCTATTGACGAGAGCACTGATATTATTGATACTGCTCAACTTGCTGTCTTTATACGAGGTATTAATAGTAACTTTGAAATATGTGAAGAACTATTGAAGTGCGTTCCATTGACAGGCACCACTACAGCAAATGATATTTATTCTGCTATTGAGCATTTAATAGTAGAATATGAACTCGGCTGGAATAAATTTTGCAGCATAACTACGGAAGGCGCTCCTGCCATGGTTGGCAAACATTCGGGTGTTATGACTTAATTAAAACAGAAAATATCAGAAAATTTTGTGGGAATTCACTGCATCATTCACTAGGAATCACTCGCATCCAAATATTTAAAAATGGACCATGTCACGCAACCGGTAATTAAAATAGTAAATTTTATAAGGAGCAGAGGTCTAAATCACAGGCAGTTCAGGCAATTTTTACAAGATTTGGACGAAAAGTATTCCGATGTACCTTATTTCACGGAAGTTCGTTGGCTCAGTCGAGGGGCAGTTTTGGAAAGATTTTTTGAGTTACGTGACCCTATTCAAGCTTTCATGTTAGAAAAAGGCAAGCCAATTAATTATGACAACGACTGGTGGCTTGATTGTGCATTTTTGGTAGATATGACAAAACACATGAATGACCTCAATATAAAGTTACAGGGTAAAGATTTGATCGTCACTCAAATGTATTCGCATTTACAAGCCTTCGAAACAAAATTAAGACTGTGGGAAATTCACATAAAAAACCAAACACTCGATCATATCCTCACGTGAAATCATTTGGCACAGTGAACCAGACAAAATTGGATGAGTATTCTCAACTTTTGCTGAATCTGATCACAGAATTTAACAGTCGTTTTAAAAATTTTCGCAAAATACATAAAATGGAATTCCCACTTTTCAAAAATCCATTTACTTTTGATGCTGCACTGGCACCAATTCATTTGCAAATGGAATTGATATATCTCCAATGCGACAGCATTGTAAAGGATAAATCTTAGGAATTTAATGTTACTACATTTTATACACAATATTTCAAGAGTTTGAATAACTATTCAAGTAATTTATAAGTTCAATTTTAAATTTAGTTAATTTATAAATCATGCGGCACGTATCCTGTGTATGTTTGGTAGTACGTATTTATGCGAGCAGATGTTTTCCGTTATGAAAATAAATAAAAACAAACATCGCTCACGGCTTACGGATGAAAATCTCCAATCGATTCTAAAAGTAACTACGACGAATATGACACCCGACATCAATGAACTTGTCAAAAACAAGAGAAGTCAGGTGTCCGGCTCAAGATAATTTACCTTGTTACCCTTCTTTTTAACTTACTGAATTTATAATAAATAGCTATCTAACTAAATAAAGATTTTAACAATTAAGTATGGGTTATATTTTTTAAATATTGAGTCCGGCCCGCTTACACACGCCAAATGTTATAAACGGCCCTTAAGAATATCCAGTTTGACACCCCTGCTGTACTGGATACGTATTTTCTCCTTTGTGCAGGCCAAGGTGGTTTCTATCTCAGCTTGAAACACAGCACAGTGTATTATTTGAGGTATATTGAGTTTCCTCTTGGATCCTTGCAGACAGACTCCAGAACCTGTTTCCTCTTCTATCTTGGACCCATCTGTGATCCAGATCAGTTCTTCTTTGAAGTTAGGACCCTGAACCTTGTCCCATTCCTCCTCTAAGGGGTAGATCACCCCAAACTGCTGTCTGAAGAAGTATTCGGCTTGTTTGCCATCCTGTTTCATTCCAGCTGTCGGGCTAATTTCCCTCAGTCTTGTTCCAATCTCTGTATGACTGTTTTTGGGCAGCTCACCTCTCCATTGACCTTTGCATTGTAGTCTGTAGACTGCCGCCATCGCCGCCCCCTCTTTTACTTGGTTTGGTGGGGGTAGGTTCAGGAGCACTCCCATGGCTGGTATTGGAGTGGTTCGCAAAGCTCCCGTGATTCCTCTGCATGTGATTGAATGTGACCATCACTGTTTTCAGTGTTCTTCTCCTCCACTAGCCTAGAGCTGCATGCATGATCCTTGAGTTACAACGGCTGTGTACAGCCATTGCATCATTTTAGGAATGAATTTCCACGTTCTGCGACAGATCCGCCTAGTTGCCCGAATTAGCAAACATGCCTTTCTGCCCACAGATTCCACCTGGTTTTTCCAGCTCAGTTTGGCATCTATGATGACTCCGAGGTACTTAACCGTGTTTGAGGGTTCTAACTCTTTTCCATAGGAGGTTGGATTTTTGTTGTTGTCTTGTCTGACAGCCCTTTTTCTTCACACTATTGTTCCACTGTTGCCAGTTTTGATTGTATGAGGCCTCTGGTTGTGTTTGCATCCCAGTACCTTATGTCATTCGAATACCCTTGTGTATAGAGGCTCATGTTGTTGAGTTTGCGGATGAGGTTGTCTACTACTAGGCTCTACAGCAAGGGTGATAAGACCCCTCCCTTTGAACACCCCCGTGTCACCAGTAGTATGATGAACCCCTTGTCACCATAAGTATTCGGCCTGAGAACATGTTCTTCACCCACATTCTGGTGGTTTTGTCGAGTCCATGTCTTTCTGCCACTTCATCGATAGATTTAATAGTGGTGCAATTGAATGCTCCCTATATATCCAGGAAGAGTCCTACCGCGAGTTCCCCAGTCGCTTGCGCCTATTCCAGTTTGTACACCAACCTGTGCAGTGTCGCATCGACCGACTTGCCTGGCTGGTTATCTCCCTAATTCAGTCATTGATTCAGTGTGGAATTTTTGGATGGGGCGGTGCACGTGAAAAACTTTTAACCCTGTAAAGGTGGTACAAAAACTAATTATAAAAGTTATTTTGAAGAAATAACCCACATTCCCTTCAAAAGAGCCAAAAAAGACTTCTATGAAAAAGGCCGAATATTACAAGTATTTAAAGATATTACATTTATTTATTTATTAAAAAAAAACAGTTTTTAACATAAAAAACGTTCTCTGCACATCTCACTAGGGCATTACTGTATCAAGATGTGCAGCTTTACAATTATATCATTTAAAACAATACATATTATTATATGTAAACTTAATATAATAATAACATTAAATTTAAACCTAAAAAAGAAAAGTTTATGACACAGTCGTTTCGTGACCGATAGACAAAAATAAACAAAATTTTAGTAACAAATGTACGAAAAATAAAAACAAAATGTCAACAAAAGAAGCATTGGTAAGTAAGTTGACAACAATAATATTCTTCTGTTAACTAAAGTACAAGGTACCTGTGCTGGCTTATCAGACACAAGTATAGGGTAACCATACTAACAATTACAACATGGATAGTATGAATAATAAATTATAAGAAAAAGTAAAATAACTAAATAAAAATAGGTAAATAATAACCGATAGGTAAGTAAATAATATTAATAATAATATAATAAAAAGTAAGAAAGTAAATAAATTAGATAGATAATAATGAAAGTAAATAATAAAACGAGAATTAAGTAGATAATAATAAGTACATAATAATAATAATAAGTAGATAAATGATTGTTATAAATTATTGAATCAATTAAAACTTAATTCATCATTAAGACATAAATGTAACATCCAAATTCCTCTTTTTTCTACAAAACAATTATATTTACAAAGGGATAAAATATTTTAACAGTATTCCCGAACAATCATGGTTCCAAAGTTACCTAAAAGAGGGATTTCAATATGTCAAAATCAATAATACCCTTAGTGAACCCAAAACCTCATCTTTTGGCATACCGCAAGGGGCTGTCATCGGTCCAATCCTTTTTATTATATATGTAAATCAAATGTTCACTCTTCCCACTGTTGGAGATATCATATCTTACGCAGACAACACTGTAGTTATCACAAAAGAAAAATCATGGAAGGAAACAATGAGGATAGCCAATATCAATATAAACATACTCAAAACATGGTTCGACCTAAATTGTCTCTCACTAAATACCGAGAAAACATATATCATCCAATTCTCTTTGCAGGAAAAAAAATTCGAAAAATATATTGCCATTAAAATCCATTCATCACAGTGTAAAAAAAAAAAGAATGCGGCAATGCAAATTTTTTACCAATAATATGCAAAAATAGTATAGAGTATCTGGGTATCATAGTAGATAGACACTTAAAATGGAACGAACAATTCCAAAATACGGCAACCAGGGTAAGAAAACTTATTTACTTATTCATTAGATTGAGAAACATCCTATCATATAATATGATTAAACTATTTATTTCTCTCTTGCCCAATCTATTCTACAATATGGTATAATTGGGTGCGGGGGGACTTTCAAAACTAACCACTTACCTGTAGAAAAGGCACAGAGGTTGATTCTAAAAGTCATCCTATGTAAACAACCTATATTTCCAACAAAACAGTTATTTCACTCTTTTATGGTTCTCAGACTAAATAATATTTAAAAAAAACTCATTGTTACAAACTCACAAAGATCATTTCAATCCTACAATAACATTTCCAAAAATAAGAAACCGATCAAGATCACGTGGCAACTTAGAAATCCCTAAATTTAAAATGAGCGCTTCTCAACACCATTATACTTATCAAGGTATATTTTTTTTAAATCCACTCCCATATAAAATCAAATCTGAAAAAAATTATAAACCTTTAATTTCAAATAAAACAACTTCTTGATCAACCAAATAATAATTATAAGTTTTAATTTGATTTTTTACGTATCTTTTGATTACAGGTACATATTAGTAGTAATTGATCAAATTCAAATTTTAAAAGTACATAGGTACTTAGTATATAATTAACTATTTTATTTCATAAAATTAATCAAAAACACATATCGCACCTCCGGTGCTAAACTGTCACTTATGCAAGTTTTGTCAAAATTAATCTGAGTATGAGAAAAAAAAGCTAATGTACCTCTTTACTTGGTGCGTCATCGTTGCTTGTGTAGTGCGTATAATTTCCGCGTGGGGGCAGTTATGTCGTTATGGTTATGGTGCAAATCTAACCTCCACTGGGAGAAACAACGTTTGATTGGTTAGTTGCGCGTGGCACCCCGCACGAATAGCAGTCTCCTGGAACTACAACGCCACTAAGGTAATTGTGACAATTCATTTTTATGATTTTGGAGCAATAACAACACTTAAGTTGGTTGTGACATGAAATAATAAAGATACTTGTGTACGTAGTGACATTGTTTCCCCAATTCTTATGTTTTATGGTATAAAGTTTTCGTTCGATTAACAATTGTGACATTGTTCCTGATTCATGGGGCGAAGAAGACTGGTAAACCATTTGTGGTAAAAGAAATGAATTACGATGATTTCTTTGATTTGAAGTCACTTGAGGAAAACATGAAGTTCAATATAGCAAAAAAATTAAACGGAGATGTAATCAAAACTGGTGATATTAAATGCATTAAATTCATAAAGAATTGTGAAAATTACCAATATCGAACAACTTACAAAACTGAAAACTGGGAGGAAGCAAAAAACTATACATTATAATAGGATGTCGAATTTTCAAAACGCTTCTCCTGAAAAATTACATTATTTGCATAAGTGACAGTTTAGCACCGGAGGTGCGATATATTTTTCTTCTTTTATCATATCCTCTTGAAATATTATATCAGCATCCAAGCCACCAACAGATTTTGTTGCAATTTATTATGTACCTTCGCTTGCAATATTATCAGCTACGTTTACTCCAAAATGAATAAAATAACTCCATGTGCTTATACTACCTACTACCTACTTATTTATCGAAATGTAATAATATTATTTTTATTGCACTTTTATTCTTAAATTAATGTTAAATGTAAATAAATATATTTTTTAATTTATTTACATTAAACTGTGTACCTAATTTAATAACTGCTATTGTAGTCTATTTTCATTATCTATACTTTTATTATGATGCTATATACATTTTGTTTATTTTTTACTTTATAAATGAAAACTCTCTTTCTTTTCTTTACCCTATGTATATTGTAATGGCACTACTCCCCATCTCAAACACGAGAAACGTTTTTTCTATTGAATTCGGTAGTTACGTTAAAAAAAATATTTTTATTGTGATTAGTTTTTTTAGTATAACATATTTATGTTTTTATATAAAAGAAATATATTTTTATATGAAAAAATAAAAAATAACTGATTTAATATTATTTAAGAAAAAAGTTAAATTATATATATACAACTAAACACGCGTAATATCATAAACAATATGCAGTAACTTCAATTCTAACCATATATATAGGTATATATTATAATGTTATCATATAGGTGTAGAAATACCAAAAAAAATATTTTTACTTTTTTGTTCTTTTGTAGCAATATTATTTGTATCATGTGTTATATATTTTAAATGAATAATTAATTGTGAAAATTCGTTTTCGAAATAAACAAAATAAAAAAGTGATGATACTAAGGTAGATAAGTTTATTTTTAGAAGGTTCGTTTTTGTAAAAGCGTGGTCGCCGTATAGTATTACGTTTTGTTTCATGTCAGAATATTGAAAGTAGGGTCGTTTATAATATATATGGTTGTAATAATATAAGTAATAAGGTTTACAATTTACAATGACAATATTTAATACTTCTCTTCCAGAGAAGCATTTGCTTGTGGTTAGAAGAGGCGAAAGAAATAAATAGGCTTTTCTATTATTAAGTAGAAAGTTGTAAAAACACCAACGCTGAGTTGCAATTCCTCGATTGACTAAGTCCTCCATCACGACACAAGCAACATGTTCGGCTTACTGTGATGTTAGTAGGAGATTTTCAAGTATTGTCAGGTTATTCGTAACCTAGTAATGTTTGTCTTTCTTTATTAAAAAAAGGCCAGCCTTTTAAATTCCTAATTCAGGCCAATTTAAATATAATTTGAATATTTGTTTTCAAACGCTTTAAAGTGATACAATACCCTGATAACGGGGATTTGCCCCGACGCTCACATTTTAATTATTTGTGATGTACGTATTACTAAAATCTTAAATGTTTCTAGAGGGATTCCCAGGGATGCAAGTTATTTATATATCACATTAATAAAAATATGACCTAACCATTAAATATCTTATGTAAAACGGTTTGCCAATTTTATAAAACGGTTTTCAACTATTAGATGAGCGGGAAGCACCAGATTTTATTTTTGTAAACGATGAATTAGTAACTTTCCGAGGAATCTCTCTAGAAAAATTAGTGATTTTATAAATGTATTCATAAGAATTAATTAAAATATAACACTCGGAAATATCAAACTTCTGTCCCGATAAAGAAAACTCGCCGTACGTTACTCCATCACTCTGAGGCGCACTGTATTCGTGTGCAGGTCCCCAAGCACTTACAGCGTTATTCTCTAGTAACGGGCAACGGCCACAGCTTAAGCCGGAAAGGTCGTGTGACTCCCGGCCGGTATGTCCAGTAATTTCTATTACGTTTTTAAGTTATTAGTGAAATTTTCTGTTTTTTATAATTTGACTTCTTCCACAAGTGAGTAAAGGTTTTTTCACCAATAAAAAAGAAAAAATTATATTTTCGAAATAATTTGAATTTAAAAAGTGCACGGTGGTTAAGTTTCAGAAAAAATTTGAACATTGTAAAAAAAATAAGAAAACAGTTTATTTTGTAGATTTTTTTAAAATTCTTAAGTTTCTTTATTTTAATAGTTTATATTTATATTTTAATAAATATTACGTAAAATATTTTTTTCAATTTAAAATTCCGCTGTTATGTGTAATTGTTATTTGTAATTGAGGCGCCTAAAAATGATTATATAGTAGAATTTTTTTTCATGTAAAAAGTATTTCAACTATAATAATTATAACTAATGTACATTTTTTCTTTTTACATATAAATTATATATATTTGGCTTTCAGTCACGCCAATTTTTGGGCACAGACAAATTGGAAATGAATGTGAAAAATTCAGACCTGCCATAAATACCTTTCTTTACCTAATATAAGATTTTAATATAAAATTGCTTTAGTTTAAATTGCAAACAGATTTTTCAAGAATTCACAGGGTCTGCCCTATTATAAGATATTACACAAAGCAGCTGGTATAAAATTACAAAAAATAAAAAAGTCTATTTCCATAAAACAAAAGTCTACACTAATAGTTTTTATCCATACAGACAAATATTGTTTATTGTGGTATTTTAAGTAGGTACATAGTTATCTATGTCCTAATACAATCCTTATATACATATATTACATATACATATAATTATAGTAACACATTTATAATGAATCAATCACATATTTTTGTAATTTAATTTTAAATGTTTTTATGTTTTCTTCTGGTTTCATTTCTTCTGGTAGCTCTCCAAATTTCTTCAACGCTCCGTACATCAATGACTTTTCATTGTGTGTTTTTTTCCTGAAGGTGAGTCTCAATTCATTTCTTTTCCTCGTCTCATGTGTGTGTTTGTTGTGTAGTTTATCAATTTTTCATAGGAATTCACTGGACGTATGGCCATTGATTATCTTGTAGATTAAAAATATGGTATTAAAGTAAATAATTTGTTTAAATGACAAGATCTTTAACTCCTATAACATGTTCTTAATTTTTGTTTATCTATTTTTCTTCAATATGGTCCTCATTGCTCTATTTTTTAGAATTGTCATTTGTTTCATTAAACCGTCGTTGTATAAGAATAGAATGCTGCTACAGTAATTTATGTGTTGTACAATAATTGCGTTGTACACATTTTTACTGGAAACTGTGTTAAGGAATCTTCTTAATCTTCCCAACAGTGAGATTTTTTTGGAAATCTTTTTAATAATTTGTTTTGTATTTTGAGAAAAAGCGAATTTGGAGTCAATTATTACCCCCAAATATTATTTTCAAATACTTCTTTCAATACTTCACCGTCAATATGTCTTTTTTTGTTTGCGTTACTCGTTTTCCAATGTTCATGAATTTTGTTTTGTTTACATTCAATTTAAGTTTATTTTTCTTCAGCCATATTGATATATTATTTAGATCTTCATTTATATGGTTCATTATGAGTTCATAATCTTCTCCTGTTATATATATCAGTGCGTCGTCTGCAAATAATCTTATTTTTTAATGTTTCTATACTTTTACCATATCAATAATGTACATTATAAAAATAATAGGTCCGAGAACCGACCTTTGTGGTACTCCCAATGTAATCTTTACTGGTTCGGATATTGTCTCACCCACTCTTGTGATTTGATATCTATTACTTAAATAATCCTTGAACCATTTCAACGCCTTTCCTTTTATTCCATTTTTAGATAGTTTTTTAGTAATTATATCTCTATCTATCGTTTCAAAAGCTCTCTTAAAGTCCAGGAAAACCGCGATCACATATTTATTTTTATCTGAGTCTTGTTTCCAGTCCTCCAGAACTAGATTGAGAGCCATTTCACATTACCACATTTATTAACTTTAAAGTGCCTAAAGTCATTCGAATATTAAAAAGAGTTATTCATCTTTTAAATCGAACAATGTAGATTGTTAAATTATTTATTGTAGATAAAATTGTAGAATTATCTCCCCAAGTTACTGCACTTACTTTCGTTAAAATGATATTCAAAATTAAGGGAAAATTTAACCAATTTATAATAAATCTGTTTGCTAATATATACGTACGTTTCCGTCAAATATGGGAAAACAGAAGACAAAATTAGTTTTATCCCGAACAAAATGACGGCACCAAGGAAAATGCTTAACGGAATGGAGACGGTACTACATAAATAAACACTTAAAAGTAAATTTTTGGGGTAAATTTTCTCCAAAACATAATTGTAAAATGTCAGCTTAATTAATTTTATATATCAAATATGTAGGTATATACATGTATACGCACTCGATAAACTTCCAGCGATTCCTGAGCTTATTCAATTTAGAGTATAAGAAGTAGATTCATTTTGGTTTCCGATGACATATTTTTTCCACTTCAAAAGAAAAACAAAGCATTGGACGGTGAAGGTTTTTTGATGTCAAAATACTGATAAAAAGTTTACCCATTGTATTGTAAATTCCTCTCGTCCTACAATAAGTTATGTAACTCATCGGGATTGCTGTAGCTAAGAAATAAAAAATTAATAAATCTAAAATCTGAGATGTAAAAAAACTGTAATGTACAAACTATTTTCTATGTAAAAGTTTTATTAGTAAAAATATTTTTTTATGTATAATAATATCTTTAAATATCTTTCGTATGTGAAACTTATAATTTTGATATCAAACTACCAATGTAAAATTATACCTATCAACTCCCACCTATCTATTGTAAGTTCCTCCCGTCCTACAGTGAGTTTTTTAACTCATCGGGATTGTTCTATCACGAAAAAAAATAATAACCAAAAAATGATTTGTGATTTATGATTATTTGGGATGTCTTACATACTGCAGATGTTTATATACTGTAGGTAGATACCAAAATTTTCAAAACACCATGCAAATTATGCAATTCATTAACTAATGCGAACAATAATGAAAATTATTTTTATCATTTTAAATTTGTATTTATAAAAAATGTCCGTGTGAAATCAAACCATATCACATTGTGCGAAATTTTGACCAGCGCGGAGCGAAAACGAAATGTTTTGGGCTATATTCGTGTTTATTTATGTATATACCTACAAAATGTATATATATATAGATTGACAAAATTATTTAAGCTGACTTTTTACAATTATGTTCTGTAGAAAATGTAGCCCAAAAATTTACTTTTAATTGTTTATTTAAATAGTACCTTCCCCATTACGTTAAGGCAAGGCCAAACCGCCGCGATCATTTTGCGTCCGCGATGGCGTGCACGGTGAGCGTCCTGTGTGCGTGCAGAACCGTTCACACCAAACTAGCGATCAACTAGCGATCAGCTGGCGTCCGTGGCACTCGTACGTTCGTGTCGGTTGTGTGGTAGGTATAGCTCGGAGCGGGAACCATTTAAATAATCATAATCATGTTTGGAGACGAATCTGAAGAAGAATTATTACTTCTAGCGGCTATTGCAGATGATGAAGATAGTAGCTTATCTACCCTAATAACGAATATTTTCGATTTACGATGTACGGTTTATTTATTTTTTAAGTTGGAGTTTATAATTCGGTAATCGAACCTATGTATAGTGGCTATATATTGGATAAGTTGGCCGATTTTTTTAACCACTACAAGTATTTTATTTTTATTTTAATAATATTCGTTATTAGAGTAGATAAGCTATTGGAAAGATGGTGAAAAAGCCACTGAAAAGTGTAAATTTACTTAAAAGACGGTTTGGTAAGATAAATAATTTTGACGGGTTGGTAGGATAAAATGAAACCCATAATAGTCCAGTCAAGATGTACATCTGTGCTTGCAAAAGGTCCAGTCATTCTGAATTTTTTTTATGTTGTTAGGACTTAAACCAGTATAAAAAAAAAAAAAATTGCAACTTCGAAAGTGCTGTGCGAGCGGCGGTGGACCTAAAAAACCAGGAAATTTTCGGATTTTTTTCTGTTTTTGCTCAATATCTCAGTAAAGGAAGGGTCTAACTGGTGTAGTCGGTTACATAGTTTTAAAGTAAACTAAATTTTCTATAATTTGAGATCAAAACAAGCTATATAAAGCCATTGGTTTTCAAGATACAGTTCTTCAAAAATAGGCAATTTTTTCCAAAAAGTGAAATTTTTTCGAAATGGTCACTTATTTTGTAAAATAATTTCTAAAATACGCATCTCACGTCAAATATTGTATGAATTAAAGTTGTTGTAAATTTAATAAGCTTTTATTTGAGACTAGATTGATATCTTTAGACTAAACGGTTCTCTCAAAAATGGCAGATAACCAAAAACAGTCATAAGTGGGTTTTGGGTGAAATGCAAATAAACTGTTCTCGCGTCTTTTTATGGTTTTATTGTACTGTGAAGTAAATCCATTAATCATCGTGGGTTTATCCTAGGGTTATAATATAATTTCGACTATTTCAAATTTCAAGTACCCATTAGTACCTATACCCATGGGTACCCATATGAATGGGCACGCATATTAACGAGCTGTTCGAGTCCACATTTTGGCAAACCTCACACTGGTCAGCATTGTTTTTTATGAGGTTGACATAACTTCTGATGAGCGAGACGAGACTGAAAACGAGACGCTGAAAGGTCTCTCACTATATCAGCAGAAGAAATTGATACCTACTTAATACTAAAGGCAAAATTTAAAAGTGCCTTGGAGAAAATTAAAGCGAATGGTCCAACATCACAGTTGTGGGTCCAATACTTTCGTATGACCACTTTGATAAAACTATTCATCCAGGCAGAGCGTGCTGGTGATTGGAACCTTCATTTGTACACTGTCCACAAGATGCTCCCTTTTTTCCACGCAGCTGGACATTTTTTGTATGCTAAGAGCGCGCACCTCTATCTTCAGGATATGATGGCTCTATAAGATCGGATGGATAAAAGTGAATACGACATGTTCACAAAAAGATCCTTCACCATTTGCCGGTTTGACAAGTTTTGGTCTGGGTTGTGGTCAGACCTAACAATTGAGCAGAAGCTGATGCGATCCATGAAAACCTACGGTGGGTTGACCCAAGGAAGAGGAATCTCCGAAAGTGTTCTGGCAAGGTGGACAACAGGAATGGTGTTTATGTTGAACATTTGTGAAGAACTGGAAAGTTTTTGCAGCTTATCATGTCATACTGGAGATCAGCATGTAGACATGAGACTTTCTCGAATCATCCGAGATAATAGTGATGTGGAAAAACTAAAAAACTGGTTTGCTCTCCACCCTCCATTTCCCAAAACTGACAGTTTAATTTCTATCAGTAGTGGTTTACTGGCAGGTCCTGAAATTAATTGCCACATAGCCCAGAGAATTGGAACGGAAGGAGTAATGAAAATTGTGGGTAAAATGTACGACAAGGTAGTAATAAAACGGAAAAATAAAGTTACCACGCTGGCATCGATCACCTCAACCGTTAAACTGCCGGAGAAAAACAGAAGAGTGGCTGTGGATCCGCTCACAATTTTTCAGTGAGTGTGTATTGCAAAGAAATCTGAACAGGATTTACAGGATGACTTCAAGTATGAGTTGGCCCCGTTCCCGATGTCTCTGTTTAATGAACAAGGGATGCGCAAGGGCACAAAATCTAATCTGTACTCTGCCTTCACTCCTCTTTCCAGCCACACGCCGATAGATGCCAGCACTCACGTCATTTTTAATGTTGGCTACCTCTTGCACAAGGTCGTGTGGCAGCGGAAAAGCACGGTTCGATCACTTTTGGCGCGTTATACCACCTACATCCGAAACCACTTTGGGAAAAACGTCTCCATCGTTTTTGACGGCTACCCCGAAGATGCTACCAAAAAAAAAATACCAAAACAGCCGAACGACTCCGGCGCTACGCAGCTCATTCCAGCTACGAATTGACTTTCGATGAATCCACAGTAATTCAAATTGCTCAAGAGCATGTATTGGGCAATGAAAACAATAAGAGACGCCTTATAACTCTTCTTTGTGACGCCTTTCAGAAGGAGGGAGTAGAAGTGGCTGTTGCCGAAGAAGATGCTGATCGAGAGATCGTCATGATGGCGTTATCAAAAAGAGCAGATGCCGATCGGGTCGTCATAGTGGGAGAAGATGTCGACCTGTTCGTTCTTCTCAATGGTTTAGGCGCTGAAGAGACAAACGTCTATCTTCAAAAGAGCACGAAGGGTGAAGCTGGTTGCTGTCACTACTCTACGACCTCCTACAACAACCAGGACTCCCGACAATTACCAGGAACGGTACTATTTACCCACGCGTTTTCCGGGTGCTATACCACCTCAGCACCGTTTGGCCAAGGAAAGACCAAAATCAGCACACTTCTGAGCAAGAGTGAACCACTTGCTGAGCAAGTGGAGGTCTTCCTTCGGAAGGACTCTACCCCACAAGCCGTGAGTGAAGCAGGCATCAAGTGCTTCGTGGCTCTATATGGGGGTGACATCGCGAGGGATACTTTGGATTTCCTGAGGTATAAGACGTTTGTCACTTCAACAAACATAAATCTCGCCCGTTTGCCACCGACGGAAGATGCTGCAGGCCACCATGCAGCAAGGTGCTACCTCCAAGTGCAGAAGCGGCGGGGAGTCAACTTGAATCCCACTGAATGGGGGTAGAAGCTGTCTTCTCAAGAACTCACCCCCATCCCCACCACGATGGATCCCGCACCTCCTGCCTTTTTGCGAAAAATTTCGTGTAAATGCAATAAAGGATGCTCTGGGAGCTGCTCGTGTAGAAAGGCTGGGCTCCACTGCTCAGTCCTCTGTCAGTCATGCGGTGGCAAATTTTGCATTAACGTCCCGGGTGTGGAGCTGAAATGCTCGGACGATGAAGATGACCCGACTACAGACTGGGCGCCTCTCCCAGCTAAGATAAAAAGAAAGACATGATTTGGCAACAAAGACACAATACCTACACGATTTATATTAGTTTTATTTTTTGTGTACATGTAATTTGTCCTTATAGTAGGTACCATGATGTTTGTACAAGCATTTTGGTATGTAGGTATATAAAACAATGTTTGAAGATGACCTAATTCCCGATAGATGTAATATCTCTTCTTTTTTTCATCAAAAATCTGTTAATTGTTTGATAAATAAAACCATAAAAAGACGTGAGAACAGTTTATTTGCATTTCACCCAAAATCCACTTATGACTGTTTATGGTTATCTGCCATTTTTGAGAGAACCGTTAAGTCTACAGATAATAATCTAGTTTCAAATGAAAGTTAATTAAATTTACAACAACTTTATTTCCTATAATATTTGACGTGGGATGCGTATTTTAGAAGTTATTTTACAAAATAAGTGAACATTTCGAAAAAGTTTCACTTTTTGGAAAAAATTGCCTATTTTTGAAGAACTGTATCTTGAAAACCAATGGCTTTATATAGCTTGTTTTGATCTCAAATTATAGAAAATTTAGTCTTCTTTCAAAGTATTTTAGCCAACTACACCGGTCAGACCCTTCCTTTACTGAGATATTGAGCAAAAACTGAAAAAAATCCGAAAATTTCCTTGTTTTTTAGGTCCACCGCCGCTCGCACAGCACTTTCGAAGTTGCAAATTTTTTTTTTTAATACTGGTTTATGTCCTAACAACATATAAAAAATTCAGAATGACTGGACCTTTTGCAAGCACAACCCCCTTTTCATGTTTAACTTGACTGGACTATAATGCAATTTTGTTAGAATTTATGTATATTTGAATAAACTATTAATTTATTAATTTATTTATTTATTTAATTATTTAATGAATTTTAATTACAAGAGTTTCTTTCGATTTCAATATTTTAAATATCAGATTAATGGGGACAAAATTCTTAAGAATGGTTTACACTTACATCAATGCATTGATTTTTTATTTTTTATTTATTATTTTTATTTTTATTTATTTCTTTGTTCATTTTATGTTTATGTATTAACTTAAATGTAAGCTTTTATGGCAGGCAAAGCATTGCACACACCGCTCTGTCCAGCTGAAATAAAAATTATTATTATTATTATTATTATTATTATAAAACAAATTAATCGAACACATATATAATAATTATAACTTCTTTTGTACAAAATATAAACATAGAACTGTGCTAAAAAATACACGCGTTCCGGTGCTGTGTAGTCAATACACATCTCAAAATAAGCGATTTAATATCGGAAAAATATGAATATTCATAGCTATTCAATTATGTTTATTATATTTTATATCAAAAGTGATAATAATTGTAATATAATTGCTGAAAACATAAAAAAACCATCGGCAGATGCTAATTTCGTTGATCATTATCTCTGTATTTGTATCCGACATATTGAGAAATACCACAAACTCAGAGATAATTACGTTGCGTGCAGCGTGCAGATCCTGCAAGCAGCAACTGATCGCGGACGCGAGCGATCGCCGCGTCCAGACGCTGCACAGGACGTCGCGGCCAATCAGAGAACGCTTCGATGTGAACACGTTGCTACAAGTTCATACCCAACATCTGATCGCCACCGTGCACGGGATCGCGGACGCGCTTTGATCGCGGCGGTTTGTTCGGGCCTTTAAGCATTTTCCTTGGTGCCGTAATTTAGTTCGGGATAAAACTTCTTTTGTCTACTCGTCGCCCCAGTGCTTAATTGTCCAAACGACCATTTTAGCGAAAATGACTTTTTAACGCAATATTGTTAAGGATCAAATTAAGCGTCGTTCGATGAAGATAAAATAGTTTTATCAGCCTGCTACAATTAATTATAAGCATTTTAAAATGTCAATGTCCACAACGATATTCTAAAAGTGAGTCCTTGTTTGGCCAATCTCCTTATTAGGCCAACCTCCTAGAGTCGAGAATTAAAATTGCGTGCTAGTTTGTTCAAACTCCACCAACCGACCAATTACAGCACGATGCGAGGATCACGTGATGCCGCCATCTTATGTTTTTACATTCCAACGGTGTTTGTTTTATGGTGTTACGCGGAAGTAAAAAGCCATTTAAATATATACCAAGGAGTTTTTGATTGACAAAACAACAGGAAAATGTCAATAACTAATTACAAAAGTGCATACATACGCAGCAGTGCGGAAATAGAGCGGTAAGTGTTAGTTTTAAATATCTCTATCAATACCAAATTTGTTTTGTTTTTGACATTGCAATGAACTTTGCTATACAGCGTGTTCATTTTTCTGTTTTCGCTCAGACTCTACTTTTTGCAAGTTTTTGCTGTCAAAATTGGTTTTGTTGACTGACGATTCATATTAAACTAAGTATTTCAATTCGAAATTTTCAGTAGGTATATCCGTATTTATATGTAGCCGTTTGAGATTTACAAATTGATCTATAGTGATTAGGCAGTTTGATGAAATAAATTATAGATATATAATAAATTGTAGTTATATAATAAATTATAGTTATATAATAAATTATAATACTGATTTTTTCCTCATTTGTGTGTTTTGGGGTTTTGATTACTAATCTGAGTATTACAAACAAAAAGGGTAGGATTTTAAATTTTAGCCAAAAAAACATGTAAAGGTATATTATTCACTGAAATAATTTGCATAAATTTCATATAATTTAAGTGATTTAGTTTTTTGGCCACGCGTACTGTTTAGGCGCAATTCCTAGTTGAAGTTTGATGAATGAATTTGAAATTGACGGCAAAAACGAAAAAGAGTACTTAATTTTACTTTTTATTTGTAGATATCACATTTCATATTTTATGAAAGCCACCCTACATAATAAAATCTAAAAAGTTACTTGTGGCTTGGTAAGTCAGTTCCTACCTTTGTACCTATTCATAGAATTATGTGTTACTTTTTTTGAAGGGTAAATATTCCATACGCCGCCTATTGCTTAAACGTGCTGTATTTACATAATTTACCCAAACCACGAACCTAGTAACCTATTTTGTGCTTGTAAATAGTTGTTTCATTTAGTTATTGTTGAAGCGAAGTGTAGTTTCAATAAGTTATACCAAAAAGTAGGCGGCTTACGGAATAATTACCTTAATGAGTAGGTACTATCAGATTTTGTAAGAATGTTGTATTATTAGTGTTGATTCTCATCACTTTTGTGTGTTTTGTCTACAGGATCACAAAAGTGAAAAAAATATTGTTTTTTGACGACAAAAACAATGATGGACCCGGTGAACCTGAACCTGTTTGTCAAAATAATGTTATTTTCCTTCCTTTAGAAACACCACATAATATTCCATCGTTGTCCAATGATGATTTACATGAATACGATGATATTGTAAATAACGAAACAAAAATTAATAAACAGATAATATCACCAACGAGAAAAAGATTAAGGCATCCGGACAAATGGAAAAGAAATATATTAAAATACTTAGAGAAGAAGGTGAGGAATATATAAATATTGAAGGGAAATAAAGACCAGAGAATAACGCATTGTGGGATGAAACAACAAATGGCAGAAGTGGAGACGATCTGGCAAGCGCCTTAATAAAATTTTTAAACAGCGTTATAGAACATTTACCATCCACTTTTAATAAATTAATATTACGGTCAGATTCGTGTCACAAAATCGCAACTCTCCCATCGCATGGGATCCACCTAACCCTGCATAGTTGGACTGCGGACTTTCTGAGGGGAAGAACAATTCAAACCGTGGTTGACGGCTCCTCTTCCTCACCGCACCAAATCGATGCGGGGGTGCCACAAGGATCTGTGCTGTGCTGTCACCGACGCTGTTTTTGTTGCACATCAACGATCTCGTTGAATGTGCACCAATTCCCTGCTACGCTGATGACAGCACCGTTCACGAGGGTTATCTTTTTGACAGGCTTCCTTCCACCTATGATGTCCGAACAGCTCGGGAAGTTTTGAAGTAAAAACGGGATGGTTCGTGCCTGGGGTAAGGCCAACTTGGTCAGTTTCAACGCCTCAAAAACCCAAGCGTGTCTGATTTCGGCAAAGAGGGAGATCAATATACTTCGCATCCACCTTCTTTATTTGATGGCCTTTCTTTAAAGAAAGGTAATAAAGTCTCCATCATGAAAGTATATGACGACGCTATCGTTGGTATCTTCAATATATCATTGATTAAGTCTGGTGCAATTTGATGGGAGCACTTTCCCCAATAAAGACTCCATTGAAATGCTTGGAGTTACTATATCAGACCAGCTCAAGTATCGGGGATCCATAGAAGCCCGAGTAAATCAGGCCTCCAAAAGTTGGGCGTCTTGTACAGGGCTAGGAGATTCTTCAACAGTGACCAGCTGCTGACCCTGTACAAGTCTCAAGTCCGCCCAACAGTTGAATTTGGGAGCCACTTCTGGGCTGGTGCCCCAAAATACTTAATTAACCTACTTGAATCTGTGCAAAGGAGGGCGATCCGTCTGATTGACAATCCGTTGTTAACAGACCGATTGCCTTCTCTAATGCATAGATGCAATGTAGGCATGCTGTGTCTGTTCTACATGTATTTCAACGGACCTGCTCCAAAGAGCTAGCAGCATTGATCCCTGATGCACCGGTGCACGTGCGCGAAACTCGACGGACACGAGCGGAACACCCGTTTACGGTTGACGTTAGCTTCATGAGAACGGGTCGTTTTTTGTAAGTCGGCTCGTATGTGGAACGAGCTACCGGCACCTCTCTCCTATAATCCGAGCCTCTTCAAGGCCCACATTAATAAATTCCTTCCTACAGCCCCTACCTTAACCCGCCTTACAACGCCGCCCAACTGGGTGGTTACATACTTCCCCTGTCTGTACACTGGCAGGGACGCTCTTGTGAGGAGTAAGAGATTCAGCCTACTGAGGTCATCTTCAGATTGGTACAGATATTCCTTAAACTGTGGTTTATATACATTAAATTTAGGGAGGGGGATTTAAAGGGGTGGAATGCAATGATTTTATTCAAATTATATGGATATCCCATTTTTGTTGCTATGTCGTAACAACGAAGATGGAAGTCTGAAGATGGTTGATAGGCTAAACCCGGTCACGGTCATTAATAAAAAAAAGTTGGACATTGTTTAATATATTATTATCATGGAAGTAAATTATTATAATGGAACTGTTGAGTACCTGGCACGCGTTTCAATGCCACTCAAAGAAAGATTTGTCCCGCATCCCACAAACCCTCCCCCCTCACGGATTACCCTCACCCTTCCCTCTTTCAGTCCCTACTGCTAAGCTACAAGAAATAATGCAAACATTTTTATAACAACTCGAGCGCCACCTATTATACAATCTGAATGCAAATTTCATAACGCCAGAGTTCATTTTTATGTATGGGAACCCTCGCCGGCGTGCGCAAAGCAACTCACCAAAGTTTCATCACAATCGGTTGAATGATATAGGAAATAATAAGAGAATCTTTATACAAATTTCACAACGCTATAGTTCAATATAATATAGGGAAACCTTTGCGGGCGTTCGCACAACTCAAAGTTACAAAGTTTTATCGCAGTCGGTAGAGTGGTATGGGAAATAAGATGTGAATTTGTATATAAATTTCATAACGCCAGAGCTCACTTTTATGTATAGAAAAGGTATAGAAAATAAGAAGGAACAAATAAAGAAAAAATCACTTTTATAAATATATATATATAGATTTCACCACGAATTGTCAGTATCCAAAATAGAAATATTGAAAAAAAACTCATCCTGTATATAACTAAAGGTGGTCGTTTGAACAAACAAGCACGGAAAGTTCTACGCAAAAGTTGCCCTATCTCCAATTCCAGTTTGTTCAATCTCCTTTTACAAAATTCTGGTGGTGCGTTTTTGTTCAATCTCCATTTTAAAATGTAAAAAAAGTATCAAAAACTATCCTTGGTCAATTTACAAAGAATTACTTAAACTGATGAGACCTTTAGCTTGACGGAAATATCTTCATCTTAAACACCTGCCATAATGTTTCATTAAAATAATTAAAGAAAACCTTCTCCTGTAAAATTTGCAAATGGTCGTTTGGACAATTAAGCACTGAGGTGACGTACTGTTTTCCCATATTTAACTAAAACTTACGTTTATATCATCAAGGAGATTTACTATTACTTGGTTAAATTTTACCTTAAATATGAAAATCATTTTAACCTCATTATTTAAGTGTGTAACGTAGATTGTCACCGCATATATTAGTCTTACCATATTCCGGTGAAGAGACCATAGCTTGCAGCAATCATGGGTATTGAAATGAACACTCAATCGAGATATAATAATATGTTGTATATTTAATTGAAGACATTAAATACAAGAGCAAGGACTCACATTTAGAAAACAGGGGTGGTTGGCTATTAGAAAGCACAAACGTAATAGGAACTTGGCCATGACATTTACTTGTAAAATTATATTAACTAAACATCTTGTTTTTTTTTAATTCAATTAAAATCAAATTTAATAATATAATTATTAAATTTTGCAAGTATTTTTTGGTTTTTGTAATTGTTACAGCTGTTTCGGCTTTCAGCTTTTCGGCTTTCGGCAGTTAACTTGGGAGAGGGTAAAATAGAATCATATTAATAAGTCGTCAAAACGTGGCTTAACCACAGTTTGAAAATGGCCTTGAAAGCCGAAACAGCTGTAACAATAACAAAAACCAAAAAATACTTGCAGAACTTAATAATTATATTATTAAATTTGATTCTAATTAAATTTAAAAAAATAAATTAAATGCAGTTCTACGAATTAAAAACAAAATAATAAATAAACATCTTAAAATAAGACATCACCAATGAGCGCCAGTCTAGAAAGTAGTCTAAACAAATTTATAAACATGTTGATATCTAAAAAATTATGTGTCCTTTTCATAAGGATTTATAAAATGTCTCACGTGCGTGAATAATCTCCCGACAATCAAGCAGCTCACCCTCAGGTGTGATCCCCACCGGCCTCGAAAACCAACTGACGTCTTCTCTGGAACTCAATGCGGCGCATTGAATGCGCAGAACAAATTTTGAATCCTCCGAGTGACAGCTGTAATTCAATGCCAACGCGTGTCTAGAAGTCATACTATGCGCAAGTCATTATTAACTAGCTATTTTAAAAAATGACACGGACGTGTCGAAACCGGTCGCTAATTTTATAAAAAAAAATTATACGTAACAAATGTACATTGTGAATAATAAAAACTCATTAAAAACAAAAAATGTCTAGAAATTGTTACATAGTGAATGCCAAAGAAATACAAAAAAAAGATAAATCGCACTAAGATATAGATAGCAGTGATATTTTATGGTTTTATGGTGTGGTATGACCGTTATAAGTTGTTAATTTTTGCACGGAGAAAAATGGATATTGCTGATTTATTAAAATCCAGTTGAAAACTAACTATTCACATACACTTTTAGTACATTCATAACATATCGGAACACGTGTTCATCTGTGTTTTGTCCTGATAATATACAATGACGAAATGCGAAAATATAACACCCGTTCGACGACGCAATAACAAATTTGTGTTTTACTGAAAGTTTACTAGGAAACCTGTCAATTCGTTAAAGGTCTTTTAAACCGTATTACGAATAATTTGAAGAGATTCTTAGTAAAATATCAATATTTTACGATCAGTGTGTTTTCACCATGTGGAATATCGAAATCAAAATTTTTAAATTATTTTAATGCATTGTACTGGATTTTAAATTATTTATAAACCAATACTCAGTTTTAAGATACATTATATATTGGATGAAAAATACAGAGGAAATAAAAAAAACAAGAACTGATAAAAGTAAGCAGAAGAGATCACGAGAATGGTAGACCGGAATATACTAAGGCAGACAACTAATTTATGTTAAGAGTTTTATAAGAATAGATTTACACTTTATAAACATATTTCAGCGTGCGCTCTATTTTATTATTTGTAAAAGTTTCTTGCGAATTAGATTTGGATGGCCAAATTCCAGTACCAACATGAGTAATTGCTTTGTCATATTTTGCGGTACCTGCCTACACGAAAATAATTCAATGGCCTTTTTCCAATTGATTGCGCATCTTAACCTAAGTTTGTCAAATATGAAGGTTGCTAGCCAACCAACATTTAAAAAAATAAGCTGTAAATATCTTATAGTTCAATAACCATGTACATCGGACCTTGCGTCAGATCTGGTAGTTCTGATTTTTATGCGAGTTTTTTATCAAATAAATAATCAATAAGGACGGGTTGCTTCGGAGAATTTGAACAATTCATCAAATTTAAACGTTCATTTTCAAGTTCTGTGAAAGACTTTTTCAAGTTCTGTTTTTATATCACTGTAGGCTAGTTGCTTGACAAAACTGAAATAAAAACAGAACTTGAAAAAGTCTTTCACAGAACTTGAAAATGAACGTTGATATTTGATGAATTGTTCAGATTCTCCGAAACCACCCGTCCTAAGTGAGTGCCGAACGCAACATTGTAAAAAATCCAAAAAACCTCAAAATTTTATACCGTTTTTTTAGTTTTTGGCGATTTTAATCCTGAATTAATAGTTTTTGATTAAAATGAAAACATAATACATTTTCAAAGGAATTTAAATTTGCTAAAATTTGAGCTACAAAAACGTATCTGTAGAGCAAATAGTTTACAAAGTACAGGTTTTCTAAATATCAAATTTTTTTGTAACTGGAAATTTTTTTGAAATATTTTAGTTTTTTTGTGAATATCGATCCCGTAGATCTATTTTCTTCAGGAAATGTCCCCTCCTATATTCCAATAGACACTGAAGAGGTTTGAAGGGATCCAGAGATAACCACCTCCTAAATTTTTAATATTTCTCATTTCTAGCCCCGTTCTTGTTTTATTTTGTGTTACATTGTCAAAGTCTTGTCTGAAAGTTTATAAACCCCTTTCCTTTCCATCCATATTGAAAATTCTGAAAGAGACGGTATTTATAATGTTTAAAGTTAAGTTAATAGCAATAATAATGAAAAACAGAAGGAGTCTTTTATTGTTTATGTACATTTTGCCACCTTGGAAGGGCCCAGTTGTGCATCGTTGGTTTATAATAAACTGTATATTAGGACGATTTACCAGATGGTAGGTGCGTAAGAAGTGAAATGGAGCTGCGTCCTGTCTAGGAGATAACCTGGTAAGAGTAAAGCTCGTTTTCACTACAGCCTTCGCAAACATTTGATACCGCAGCTCATCAAGGATCTGGGTGTCAGGATTGCCACCATTCCGAGCAACTATTATCCGCTCCCTTGCTGCTGCTCTCTTCAGGTGCAGCTTTCTTTTTGAAGTCAGGGTTTTTTTGACCATGGACAACATTTTAACAGCCCTTTGCCGAACAATCTGGCTGTTGAGTAACACCCACGGATGGCATGGATGAAAAGGAAAGCTTTGAAGAAAAATGTGAATTATTCCAAATATTTGGGGAACTTTATTTCGGATGAAGGTTTTAAACCACTAGACAGTAAATTTAAAGCAATCGTGGAAGCTAATAACCCTAGTAATATTGATAAGTTGAGAAGTTTTTTTTTATGTTTAATTAACTACTACAGTCTAATATCTAGTTTACTAGGACCGTTTTATAAGTTGTTAAAATGATTCGACATGGATTTGCTCTGAGGATTGTGAAAGGGCAGTTTTAAAACTTAAAATTTTCAGATTGCGTGATGGTGCATTTTGGTCCTAGAGAACCTATAAGTCAAGCTGGTGACAGATGCATCCTTAGAGGGATTGGGGGCGACAATTTTACATACCTATTCAAACGGTAGTAATTGGCCTATAGCTTTTGCATATAGGAAATTAACAGATACCGAGAGTAAATATAACACATTGGATATCGAAGCTACAGCTATAATATTTGGCTTGAAAAGTTTTAAATTTTTTATTGTTTTGTAAAACAATATTTACGGCAAGGTTGGCCAAGAAAAAATCCAAAAGACAGTGATTTATTTTATTTTAGTGTATTGGGGAAACAAACAGTTTTACAATTTTAAGTAAATAATTAAATTTTAAGTTTCCACGTAACATTCATTTTACATACAGAAGAGATGTAAATAAAAGTAATAAATATATTATGATTTGTAGGCTTACTGGAAAATTAGAAACAAGTTGTTATTATTTTTTTAATATTCTGTATTATTTCCTTGAGTCGGTCTTGATTTAGGTTCGTATTTTATGATGTTATTATAATTGGGTTATAATAACAATAAGTTTTATTCTACAGTCTCAGTTCCTTGGTTATAATTGGTTTTTAATGCTTTTATTTTTAGTTTTTAGCATTTCCTTCAGCATTGTATTTTTTAAGTTTTTTTTTGCATGGCATAAAGAATAACAAATAAGCAATAATTTCTCGCCTGAAATATCCATATAAATTGAATTAAATTCAATTCCCCTTGGTGGTATTTATTTTTAGTCGGGAGATATTTTCAATTTGTTCGGATATTTCAGGCGAGTAATTAATGCTTATAATAATACTTGTTAATAAGAGTTGTCTTACTTGTCTTAAAAAAATACTTGCAGAACTTAATAATTATATTATTAAATTTGATTTTAATTAAATAAAAAATAAAAAAAAAAACATAACCTGTCAAACAGTGTTGTTTTATAGATTTAAAGTGACCTTTCCATCAAGAGCAATAAAAATTCTTACAACTGAAGAAAGGAACACCACATTGTTGCCATACAAAACAGATGTACTACGAAGGGCCTGGCCTTGAGTGGGGGGGAGTGGTGGGGAGAGATAGGGAGTGGGGATGGTAGAAAGAGGTAGGGGCCGGTCACTTAACCCGCAGCTGCCTTAAAAGGAACAATATAGATGGTCGATTTATTTATAGATTTATGCAAGAGTTTCAAAATCCCAAACAACAACAAAATATTGCAAAAAAATCCCGAATTCCAAAAAGTTGTTAAATTTTAAAAACCTGTGTTTTGGAAACTGTTGGATTTACAGAAACGTTTCTAGGCTCAAATTGTGGTAATTTTAGTCTACTGTAATTTTTTTTTAGATTTAAAATTTTAAAAAACTCCGTCCTTAAGGGTTAGAATTGCCAAAAACTGAAGAAAGGTAGAAAATAAGGAAAATTTTTACAGTCTTGCGATCGGCAACCGATATCGGGAACTTAAATTGTTCATTGGGACAATATCATGAACAACTCACCGAAACATCAGAACTACCGTAATTGACGCAAGGTACCCCACATTTCAGGCGACAAGGTTACTAGACTACTAATGTATTACAAATTTTATTTTTCAACTCTTCCTCACTCTCCATTATTTTGTCGGTAGTTTTTTCTATACAAGTAAGGTACATACTTTAAATAGACCGAATAGTCTTAATATGAAGGACTTGTAGTGTTTTACGTCTTTTTACTAGTATCTTCCTTCTTAACATGTAGTGCGACACTAAACGTGTAAATAGTGTACCTACACTCGAGACCTATAGTGTACCTATATACGAGATCACACACTGAGATCTCCAGAAAAATTCAGTCAGTTACAGTTAGTAGTCAACCACAATGTTTGTGTATTCGATAGGACGCTACATTTATTTTTGCAAGCCTCCATAAAACTGTTTTCACTAATTTATTACAGAGATCACAATTAGAGATTTGATGTAGATAAAGGTACAGTAAATAAGAAATGGTAAAAAAATGTAAACATAAACAAATAGTAGTTGTAGAAGTACATACATAACGTGTATGCTGATGATTTAAAAAAGTACTAAAAAAGACCATCTGTAGCAAAAAAACATGCAATGCAGGTCTGTAGCAAAAAAACATTCTTGCTTATACTACTTTATTGTATATTATTACATATAATTTCTTACTTTGACTTAATACTATACTACAGATTGCTACTTATATTTTATTTATATCTCTTTTTTTCATACTTTTAACCTTACTACTATTTACTGATTATACCGTTATACTTACATTTATATTGTTGCATTCCTTCTGTTGCCGTACTATTCTCTGTAATTTAGTATGTGAATGGCACATGTTGTGCCGTATATGTGAAAATAAATAAATAAATTACACTAGTACTACCCGTTACGATGGTGCAACTTCAGAAGGTAATAGAAAATACAGCAAAGTAAAAGTAAATACATAAAAAAGTCATGAGGTAGTTTTACTATTTACAAGCGTCAAAAGTTACAGAATAAACGGTCTGTAGTTGACGCTAAATATGTCACTGCAGCATCCAAACAGTAGAGTCGCTCCGCTGATTGGTGCTTTCTGATACTCACAAGTTTTCGCTTTAGGGGCATAAAAAGCTACATGTGACTTTTAGGAATGTATATGTTAACCTCTTTCACCATGGGTGAATAACGTATGCACAGTTTAAAAAACGAAAAAACAATAATCCAAAAAAAATTTCGGGCTTCTAAGGTGTCAAAATCAAGCATTCTTGATAAAAACTAGACTGGATATAGAAATGGATAGTACCTATGTTTACTCCCTCATAAAAAGGTAACTCATTGCACTGCATTTGCACTCTTTTTATTTAGAAAATGGAGTTCAGATGCGATTCAAAAGCGACCCAAATATTGGAGATAATCTCCAGGATGCTGCGAACAAGTGTTTCATTCGTGGAAGCGTCATAAACTATGTGATATTGATGGAGCTTTTCCGATAAACTAGTAAAAAAAAAATATTTGTGGGAAGCACAAAGTTGGTTTCCGAGAGAAAATGTATTGTGCTTTAGCCTACAAATAGGTATGTTTATTGTATTTGTAAAAATTCTGTAGTATCCAATGGTTACTAAAATATTTAATGAACGGAATAGATAATAAAGTAACATTAAATATTGCATAGAACGAGACGTTTCATGCTTCGTGTGAAAGCCTCGAGATGTTCGAGATTGGAATTAGTTCAATAGACTAAAGTAGCACAGGACAGGAAGTATGGACTTTAGGACTGGACAAAGGGAAAATGTATTATACAATCAACCACGTCCTGAACTCGTGATCAAGAGTTTGCGTTATTTTATAACTGAACTAATAAACGTTGACATGATATTCCTGAAGCATCGCTCCGTTACTTCTCAATTTTAATTTAAATACATTCCCCAATATTTGAAACACTGACTTGAGCTTTTTGAAGAAAAATAGTTTTTTCAACTATACCTATATTATTTATTTTAAGCCGACAAACAATTTTTAAAAATCTAGTATTTTATTGAACAATTCTTGCTTACTAGTTTTTTCACCTGAAAAATAACTAACGGTAGATTAAAAAAAAAATTAAATGGGTGTCTCAGGCTAATAATAATTATTGCTTATAATAATTTTATAAATGGTTTGTTTCAGAGTTTCGTGTTCCACGTATTGCCGCACCCCGAGACCCTGGAGTTTGAGCAGTGCGTGTCCTTCGGGTTCTTCACAAATATCGCCCAGGAGATCGCCTACAATCTCTTCTGCGTGTCGGCCCTGTACTTCGTCCCCCTGATTATCATCGTGGTGTCCTACTCCGGCATCATATGCCAGAGTACCAAGAAGTCACGGGAGAATAGAGGTAAATTTGTTTAAATTAAACAATATAACTTGGTTTGAAACACTTTTGATGTCGACCAGTTTCGGAACAACCGTTCTTTCCTCAAGGCAAAATAAATATTAATTCATCATTAAAAATATTAAAAAACTATGGGTAAACATAGTATTAGTTTTTGATGTGGGATAAGTGAGAGTTGGGGCTGGAAGAACGTAAGTATTTTCTCTACATTCATAATAAAGGAAAACGCTTTCATAACTTAAAAGTATTAGAAATTAATAAATCCCTTAATAATAATGTGGCTATTTTTATTTTTAACAAACAAAGAACACTACATACCTCAAAGCCCCAGCCGGAATCCTGAATCTCCATAAAAATTCGTTTTTAAAATCGCCAAATATTTATTTTGGTATGGGTCACCTTTATTTTCTTTGTGTTTATACTCCATTCAACGCTTTACAAATCTGTAATGCTACATGGAGAAAAAATAGTATTGCTGATTTTTAATCATGTTAAAAACGCGATAGAAGGCCGTTTCCTAATAAAATGTCAGTATTTTCCGAGTATATCGGAACACGTGTTCATGCACTTTATTCTGTTAATATGGAATGACGAAATGCGAAAATATGATGATTTTTATGAACACGTGTTCCAACGGCGCGATAATATGTTCCCTTTTTTACTAAAAGTTTAACATGAAACCTATTAATTCCTTCGTTAAGGGCCTGCAGTCCTGTTTTTAACAGGATTGCGAATGATGTGAAGAAAGTATTAATAAATTATCAACACTTTATATCAGTAAGTTTTCTCCGTGTATAAATATGAAATAATAATATATTTTTTTTATTTAACGGCAATATAAAGTAAAGTAAAAAAGATAAAATATTAAGTAACATCAAGATATAAAGTGATGTACATAGTTTGTTCTCAGTCCTTCTCACTAGGTATTCCTGTTCCGAGGAGGACTGTAGGTTGTTGTATGTGTGTTGATTATGATTTCCTTAACTTCTAATATGTTAGTTCCCACAAAATATAAAAAAATAAGTAAAAAGTTTATTGTCTGTAGGCTGTGTTGGGGTTACTTCATAAATTTAATGATTTCCTCATCTTCATGTTTAGTTAGTCATAATTTGATGTCTTTTTTTAATTTTTCTATATCCATGATGTTTTTAATTTCATTAGGAATAGCATCATATAATTTTATAGCATGGAAATAGTGGATTCTTCTGGCCGAAAGATGTATTTAATTTTGGAATGTTTAGTAGATTTGAGGATTTCGTCCTTGTAGTGTACATAGGTGTGTTGTTCAGCAAGGTACTCATATTTTTCAATAAAATTGAGTAGTGCAATTTTTGAGTTCAGTTTTATAATGCTGAACACGTCAAATTTAAAAAAAATTATTTTGATGGAGTCCTTATGGGTACTTTCAGGATTATTTTTGTTATTATTTTTTGTGTTTCAACGAGCTACTTCATGTGAAGGTTTGAGGCAGATCCCCATCCAATAATCCCATATTCCAAGCGTGATTGGCAAAGGGCATAGTAGATTTTATATAGATCATTTCTAAAGTAGTACATGAGCTTTGTAAATTTCTTTGTAATGCTATTTATGTGAGTGTCCCATCTGATAGTATTATTATCCTAGCGTCTGGACAATGTAGGCCCTCTGATTGGTCAAATTCAAATTGTGGTATCGGATAAATTCTGCATAGGGAGTCTGCAGGCAAAAAATACCACTCTGCCCCTCAATTTTAAGCAACCGTAAGGTTCATTTCGGTTTGCAGGCGACCGGATCCAAAAAATAAGACATTCAAAATTAAGACACGATTTCATACTGAAATAGAATCGCCACATTTAATACGATATTTCTTAAAAATTATCGTTTTTGCTCATATAATTTTTGGATAATATAGAAGAATATATGTTTTAGAAAGTTCACAATTCATTGGATTAATTACATTTCAATGAAAATTATCCACAATTACGTGATTATGTTTGACGTTTATAAAAAATCACGCGTTTTTTTAATATGGCCGATACGCACGGCGGCAATAGATGTCCGACAGAACGCACATCTGGCGGTATAAGAACTAACCAAATGACTGGCGCGAATATTTAAATATGCAAAATTACTTGACCATTAACAAGCGTTTAATATGAAGATTTCTTCTGGAAGCTTATCACTTTGCAATGGCATTTTTCATTATTATTTATAATCATCTTTTGAATAATGATCACACTTTCGATAAAAATTCAGGTCTTAAAATACTTCACACAGGATATAAAGATAATAATTTAGAAATTTTAGAAATTAGGAAACATATTAATATAAAAGCAGATATAATTAACAAGATTTTTTTTTATAAACTCTCTTTTAAATATTTTCCCACTTAACTGGTTTTTCATATTGTAATTCCTAATTCTTATAAACCCAGCCTACTCTTACCCCTCCCCCTCCTTCCACTTCTTCTTTCCAATTGTAATCTATATTTAATTTTGGACTTCGGTGTATACTTTGTTCATGAAACATGTATTGGTTGGATATAATAAAGTGATGTTAGCAAATTTTTTTGTTTTTTAATAAAATAAAGTTTTATTTATTTTATTTATTTATTTATATTTTAAATGTATATTTACAGAATAAAAATATCCATTAACAAAAATACATTATACAATCATAATTGCCTAATTAGCAATTTAAATTTAGTAATGCTCAGGTGGAAAATGTCGATGTCAGAGGCTAGTGAGTTTAGAAGGCCTATCATTCTTCCGAGAGGCATTGCTGATGGTAAGTTAGTCCGACATCTCGGAAGAATGGATGGTTTGTGTCTACGCGCTCTTGTGAAGTTATCAGGGACGTAAAATAAAATTTTATTCAAAAATTCTGGATTGTTGATGTGACCGTTCAACAAGTTATAGGCCATCATCAGCAACGCAGCTTTCCTCCTGTTGACAAGACTATCGATACCTAGCATTCCGGAAAGGAAGGCTGATGGGTATAAATAGGGATAGTACCCGAAGTCTCTAAGATAAAGATAACGTAGAAACTTCTTTTGTACTTTCTCTACCATAGAAGTGTACGTTGCAGTTAAATCGGATAACATTATTTTATCTATTTCCGTTGTATATCAATGCATACGTACACAACAAAATGTAAACATTGTATTTATTTATCAATTGAACAATTTTCATAGCGCCGCTTTTGTGAGATATCACCTCAGGGACGCTATATTGTAATAATCTACCTTTGAATATAGATTTTTACACTCCTGATGAAGGTGTATATATAATCTAAATTTAAACTTTATAAGATACAGTAACAGTCGTAGGTAAAAAATTACCACCAGTTGGAGTAAAATTAACACCTTTTAATTAAACCGACTGCTAATCTCATCGCACAATTACCCTCCTTTTATTCATAAACACGGGTACAATTAATCAATATGTAATAATCTATTATTTCAGTCAACTTTTTTATAACTATCTTTAATTGTTGTGACAAACTATATGATATTGATTCAACTTATAGACATTGACGGTTGTAACACATGTTTAAGCACTGCAAGTTTCCTATGAGCAAATTATATAAGGTACGATAACAGTTAATATCAGTTGTAGACATATAGTCAATAATAGTGTTTCATTTGAAATAATCCATCACAAATTCGTAAAATTTCATTTATTCAAACAACTGAAATTCTTATTATGCCTAAATTGAGCATGTCATTATTCATTAACTCCTTCCTGTTCCGTGTTTTAACAATATATACTCACCCTCTCTCTGTGAATGACCTAAAATCTATCAATTAATTTTAATTTTTGTTTTTTTTTTTTTTTTTTAGTATTGAATTTTTTTTAATCATACATGGTTCCATAAAATATTGAAAAATGCATAAAAAATATGGAAATAAATGTACATAATCAAAAAAAATCCCACGGAGGCGAAGCCTGAGTGTGGGTATTATAAGTATTTTTATCTTATTTCTATGGTTTAAGTGGAGATACAATATTAAATATAAATTTAAGTTATTTTAAAAGAGTTACTGTAGAGATGCAATACAAGAAACTAAATCATGTAACATATAAAACTTTTAAAATAATACAAAAAATAAGGTAAACACTAGTTTTTGAAGACATCTTAGAAAGTGAATTAGCAGACAAAGCATTACAAACAATAAAATATATCCGCTGTTTTGTATGTATGTTAAATAATAAAAAATAATTTATACATGGATATATATTTTTCAGTATTAATCTTACGCTCGTAACGGCAGCCCGCACGGTACTGTCTTCGCGCTCTCGTTACACCGCAACGTAACACTTTCATGACGGTAGAAGAGTTGTTGAATACGTTAAAAAATGAAGTTCAAAAAATACAAACCGTTAAAGACTCGAAAACCAAAACTAATATCGAAAAAATTATTATTGATCTTGACAATGAAGTGAAATCTGAAATATTAAAAATGCAACAACAAATAATTCAACTACAAGACAAACTTATCAAAAAAAACGACCAACTGGTGGGAAACTTTGAAAAAATAATGAAAGCGCATCAACACCATCCTATGCACAGGTATTATCAACAACCAAAGTCACTCCTCGAGAAGAAGAGAGATTCTCAATCATCATTTCGTCGACCAAAAATAATGCTAAAGCAGAAGAAATTGAAAAGATAATAAAAAAAGAAATAAATTTAAGCAACATTTATACATGGAATAAATGGTCTGAGAAAAACAAAAGAAGAAAAAATAATAATATCATGCCCAAAAAAGGAATATGCAAATACCTTAACCGCCGAAATAAAAAAACTGAATACCGATTTGGTGGTAAATGAAATTCAAAAGAAAAGACCAAAAATAATAATAAAAGGATTAAAATCCAATCTTACTGAAGACGAAATAGTTTGCGGAATAATTACCCAGAACGAAGGAATTGAAGATGTTTACAAGGAAAGTGAAGACAACAAAATCACACTTATAACGGAGATAAAAAACACAAACATAAACGAAAAGCAGCGCCAGTTCACTAGCTACATCATGGAAACTAGTGGCAAAATGCGAAAAAGTCTCCTTGCACTCGGTAAACTAAATATACAGTTTCAACGAGTAAAAATTGAAGATTGCGATCCACTGACTCAATGTTTTCATTGCTGTATGTTCATGCATACGGCTAAAAGATGCCTACACCGAACCAGCCCTCCAATTTGCCCACACTGCATGGGCGATCACATCCTTTCAAAATGTCCGGGAAGAGAAAAAACAGTACCAGCATGTGTAAACTGCACCAGACAAAATTCTAAATATGGAGAAAAAAACACCACGGACCACGCAGCCAACAGTATTAGGTGCAACTATAGAAACAAAATGCTGAAAATTGCGAGGGATCGCATCGATTACGACTAATGATGCATATTATTAATTACAAGTGTAACGAAAACCTAAATAATATGCACAATATTTCAAAAAAATATTACGAAAAGCCCGCCCGCAAAGTGTTAACACGCAGTGATAATGTACAAGCCAACACATATAATATTATAATTGCAAATGTGAAGTGTATTCCCAGCGCCAACATTATTGTTAATTTTATTACTACCTCAAAATGAACGACTTTATAATAAACGCAATAGATAATTCATATAAAATAGACGAAAGGATTTTTGACACGGTAAATAATACAAACGATTTTATAGATAATATAAAACCTACAGCCAGCCTAATAATAATACACATGAACGTTAGATCTTTGGAAAAAAATTTCGAAGAATTTCTAATAACTATTAAACAATTAAATAGACTTGACTGTATAATATTATCAGAAACGCATTCATCGAGTGAAATTAATTATAATATACCGGGTTACTCGTACTATGCAACAAAATATAAAATTAACAGAAATAGCGGCGTCGCCATATTTGTATCAAATATTTACGCTGTCACAAGTGTAAATGAAATAGTGGTGAATAATGTCAATTTATTAAACTTGGAGATAAATTTTATGAATTATTCATTTAATATCATTGCTATTTATCGGACACACTCTTCTGCTATAACCACATACATAGAAGAATTTAAAAAAATATTACAACATCATAGAAACAAAAAAACAATACTCATCGGAGATATTAACTTAAATATCGCTAATGCCTACTCCTCTAACGATAAAGATAACTATTTAAATATGTTAGCAGAATTAAATTACATTTCATGTATAAATTCATACACCAGAAACATTATCGGACAACGACCATCTTGTATCGATCACATATTCACAAACACCAAAGATATACGAAATATATCATCTGCGGTAATTAAAACATCTGTAACGGATCATTTTGCATGTATATTTAAATATGACTACAAACATCAAAACCTCTCATTACCAACCACAACGGCCGTTAATAATACTGATAAATACAACTATAGTATTAATATAAATTCTCTCACTAAAATATTAAGTAACGAAAAATAATGGCAAGAAATATATCAATGTAACGATGTAGAAGAATGCTGCAAAATATTTGATAAAAAACTGAGTTTTCACATAAATGCTTGTAGAAATATTAAATCTAACAAAACATCTTCAAAACTAAAACCAATCAAACCATGGATAACTCACGGATTAATCATCTCAATTAGACACAAAGAAACACTCTACAAACAATATACAAAACAACCGGAAAATATAACATTACAAAAACATTTCAAAGCTTATAAAAAAAAACTTACATATCTAATAAAAAACACAAAGGATGACTACTACAAACAAAAACTTGAATTATCTGGAAATGACAGTAAAAGGATTTGGTCCATCATAAATGAAATTGTCGATAAAAAACATTTAAAAAATGAAACAATCAACAATGTAAATCATAATGATTCAAAAATCTGCTGTAAAGATAAACCTCTAGAAGCCGCAAATGTATTTAACAATTTTATTGCTAATGTAGGAAAAAACCTCGCTAAAAAAATCCAACAAGGCCTTACCCCAAATGACCCAAATACTACAGTAAATAATGAGCATAAATTTGAATTATTTCAACCAACAACACCAGAAGAAATTGAACAAATTATTACAGGTATGAAAGGAGGTTCTGCCCCTGGTTTTGATGGGGTCACAATACAAACACTGAAATGTATAAAATCACAAGTATCAAAACCATTAACTCATATAATCAATACAAGTTTTCAAAGCGGAGTTTTTCCATCCATGTACAAACAATCTGTAATTATACCAATATTTAAAACCGGCAATCCGGAAGAACCAACCAATTACCGCCCTATTTCTTTACTATCAAACATTGCAAAAATATTTGAAAAAATTGCCAAAAAAAGAATAACTCAGTTCATAAAGATTAATAATATAATTCACGAAAATCAGTTTGGATTCATGGAAAACAAAAGCACAAAAGACGCCATTGCTAAATTATCTAGTACCATACAAGACGCTTTAGACAAATCATTAAAATGTGTTGGTATTTTTGTTGATCTCCAAAAAGCCTTCGACATCATATCCCATGTCAAACTAATACAAAAATTAAAGATCGTAGGTTTTAATGACACAGCATTAAGTTGGCTAAAAAGTTATCTTCACCAAAGAACACAAGTTGTAAAAATTAATCACGCATCTAGTCTACCACTCAAGTGATTTTGGGATACCACAAGGTACTGTTTTGGGTCCTTTACTTTTTATCGTGTACGTAAACGATATTTTCAAACAAAACCTCAGCGGAACAGTTATATCTTACGCAGATGATACAATTATCATAATTAAAGGTAATGACTGGAAAATTGTAAATGAAAATGCAAATAATGACATCCAAATCCTAAAAAACTGGTTCGATACAAATCTACTTACAATTAACGCAAAAAAAACAGTTTATATACCATTCACAATAAATAAATTCAAAACTAACCCCAACATTCATATAATAATACACAACAAAAAATGTAACAAAGATGTTTGTAATAAATCATGTACCATACTTAACCAAACAACTGAAATAAAATACCTCGGTGTAATTGTAGACCAACATATGAAATGGAACAGACACATATGTGAACTTGTTAAACGCATTAGAAAATGTATCTATATATTCATTAGATTAAAAAATGTTCTCAAGATAAACAACCTGAAAAAAGTCTATTACGCACTAGTCCAATCATTACTTCAGTATGGAATCATTGGGTGGGGAGGTGCATATGAAAAATTTTTAAGCTCTGTTAAAGTGGTACAAAAACTAATTATCAAAGTAATTTTGAAAAAAAAAACAACTTTCTCTTCAGCATCATTGTTCAAAATTTTCGAAGTACCAAAAATTGAAGACCTCTATAAAAAAGATGCAATATTACAAATATATAAAGAAACTGTAGTAAAAAAAACTTAAATTTAACTCATCCTTAAGGCATAATTTTAACATTCAAATTCCTCTATTTTCAACACAACAAATGCACAATAACTACATTTACAAAGGCATAAGATATTTTAATAGTCTTCCCGAAGAAGTGAAAAAAATACCAGATTTTATTTTATTCAAAAAAAAAGTCAAATTTATAGTTAAAAAAAATTAATATCACCTATCAAATGTTATAACTTCAATTCATGTTACAACCAAAATTAACGTCACAATCCTCTTTTAAGTTTATATTTATTGTACTGTAATAATGTTAATTACTGATATAAACATGAAATAATTGTCAAATAACTCCTACGCCAAGCTCAAGAGCTAGCACTCTTCATTGGAGTAGAATTTCAACAACATATGTTTTACACTATTACTTATTATTACCTTATTTTATGTACAATATAACAATGTTATAAGTTAAACAATAAAAATAAAAAAATAAAAATAAAAAATAAATGTTTCAGATAGCTTTGCTAAAACTTATAAGAAAAAAATATCTAGTTCAGTGTTTTTTAGCCAAGATTTGATGTACTTTTTAAAAGATTGAAGGTTTACACACGTGTCCCTTTTAAAGGTTGTACATAAAGAATTATACATTTTTGGAGCAATAAAACTAATATGCCTTTGGGCCAACCTGGTTTTGCAGTGAGGCACAGCATATTCACAAGCGCCATGTCGTTGGCTGACACGATTTGAATTTTTAATAAAGTTGTTTGGTTGCGTATAAATAAATTTAAGACATTGAGCACTATAGGTCTGCTTAAGGTCCAAAATTTCAGTTTCTTGGAACAATTGTTTAGAGGGATAGGATTTAGTCTTTTGGTACATTATCTTAGTAATTGATTTTTGTGCAATTTCTAGTGGTTTTACATGATTGTTGAAAGTTCCGCCCCAGCCAATTATTTCATAGGAAAGAGATGAATGAACTAGTGAGTCATAAACTAGTTTCATGGTTTTTATATTTACTACATTACTCATTCTTTTAAAAATATATTTTAGGTATCTCAATTTGCTAACAGTTTTTTCAATATGGCTGGTCCATTTAAGTTGACAATCTATAGTTACACCTAAATACTTAATAAGTTTTCCAGATTTCATCTCCTCACAGTTACAGAATGTGTTTGGGTTACAATATAAATGTAAATGTAAATATATATATAAATGTACATTCATTCATGCTCTACCATGTGACAGAATCTTGACCTGACTGAAGTATTTTTTTAATTTTATTATTTTATTTATATATTCAATTGAATATAATTACATTTAATACAATATAAGATATGGGTAGTCCTACAAAGCTGTGACAATCAGCTTGTCTGTAGGTTCTACGATTTAATGTTATGACATAATATATATTAGCTTAAGTTTAAATATTAATACAAAATATAATGTTAAGGATAGATAAACGTTTTGTTCATTTATTAACCACTTTTTTGTCAGTTTAGCGCAGGGTTCCTCATTATTTTTAAGTTAAAGTTTTCGTTAGATTTGTTATAAATCACAGGTATCAAATATTCAAGTGTTCTGCTACCTAACTTATTTGATATTAGTGGAATTTTAGGCCTTTTTTTCAGTAAATCTTGTTTTGTGACTATGCACCAATGACTTTTTGCACGCATTTTTTCCGCATTATCCATGATTATAATATACCAGAGAAGCCCTTTAATTGGAAGTAGGCCCTCAGAGCCATACAGTAATTTTAAGTTGTTTCTTTGTTTGTAAATGCTAGGTTTAACAATTTTTTTTAATTTTAGCAGTTTGTAAATTTTGAATGTATTTAATATTAATATTAATCGAGTGTCACCAAGTTCGAATTCCATATCTAAGTATTGATTCGACCATAGAATGATATATAAGTTTGAGAGTGCATCGAGGCAATAGAAATTTTAATTTATAAACATTACTCGCCAAACATCGGAGCTGATTACAAATTTTGATCACACTTTTGTCCCATTTAAAGTTATTGTCTACGATTATGCCAAGGTAAGTATATTCGTTTGTAAAATCAATTTTTCCACAGCAGCAAATATTATCCATTTTTTTATGTATACATTCAAAATTATGTGCAGTTATTTTAGGTAAGTTCCACATTTTCAAGCTCGGTGATCTTATATACATGCATTTAGTTTTTTTGACATTAATAATAAGTTACTCGTTAAAGCCTATTTGTAATTTTTGAATAGCTGTTTCAGGGTTTTCATTAGAGACAACTAGTGCAGTATCATCAGCAAAAATGAATCTACGGGCTATTTTAAAAAGTTTAGACTTGGCAATTACACTATAATGTATAATTTTGGTCCTAAAATTGACCCTTGTGGCACTCCTGATTTAATAAATCTAAAATTACTCATTACATTCAAAATCTGTACATACATTTTTCTATTTGTTAAATAGTTTTTTAAAATGATAGGAGTTTACCACGGATTCCTATGATTTCGAGTACCTTGATTAATTGTGTATGGCTGAGTGTATCGAAAGCTTTTGAGAAATCAATAAATAATACTAGTAAATGTTTTTTTGAGTAAAGCTCTGAATTTATATAATTGGAAAATTTTTCGAGCAGTTTATCACAGCTTTTTTTTTTGGAAGCCATACTGACATTCATCAATAATGCCAAAATTATTTAAATATCTATCCAAATTTATAGATATATATTTTTTTCTAATATTTTTTCTAATGCGGGTAATAAGGAAATAGGCCTATAATTATTTATTACGGTGTGATCTCAATTTTTAAAAATGGGCCTTATGATGCTGCATTTTAGTTCAGCTGGAATGTGACTTGTCAATATATTGTGTCAATAATTTTGTTAATTAGGTGAGTAATTATAGGACTAAATAATTTAACATGTTTTTTTAGATCATACATGCGAATTAGATCAACGCCCGGTCTCTTTGAAGTTTTCATTCTTCCGATAATGCATTCAGTTTGTTCTGCATTAGCTTTTGGTAGGTACATTGAATGTTGCAAATGTTCTTGCTTCAACTCAGAAGCTCGAACATTGCATTCGTGCAATAACTGATTTACACTCTCGTCAAAGAATTTTGCAAAGTTTTCTGCCACCACATCCGCAGTTTGGGAATTTAAGGACGGGTTGTTTCGGAGAATTTGAACAATTCATCAAATTTCAACGTTCATTTTCGGGTTCTGTGAAAGATTTATTCAAGTTCTGTTTTTATATCATTGTAGGCTAGTTGCTTGACAAAACTGAAATAAAAACAGAACTTGAATAAGTCTTTCACAGAACCCGAAAATGAACATTGAAATTTGATGAATTGTTCAGATTCTCCGAAACAACCCGTCCTAAGAAATATTTAGATATGACTTCATCACAATCGGATTTATTTTTATCAAATGAAAAATACACTTTGTAAAACACCACTTTTATTTTGAATTAATATTAACAGCCAACCAGGTTTCGCTTAACTCAAGCTTCATCACTGATGAAGCTTGAGCTAAGCGAAACCTGGTTGGCTGTTAATATTAATTCAAAATAAAAGTGGTGTTTTACAAAGTGTATTTTTCATTTGATATATAATGTTACATCACAAAGTGTTTGCTTCCTTCGATAGGATTTATTTTTCCTACCCAATACTTGATTTACTTCTTTCCATGTTTTTTAATGTCCTCGAAACAATGTTTAAATTTGTTTTTATAGTATATTTTTTTGTGTTTAATATTTTTTATTTAGTTTATTTCTATATTTCTTGAATTCAATTTCATATATTTTATCGTTAGGCGTGTTTTTTCATTTTCTCCATAATGTGTCACGTAGTTGTATATTTTCAATGAGATTATAATTTATCCAACCCTTTTGGTTATTACGCTGTTTATTTGAATTTGATTTTATTTAAGTACTTTTTTCGTAAATATATTTGAATTTCGATTTAATTTCTTCATATATTAAGTTAGGTTCCGTTATGTTTAGTATTTCATTTCAATCAGTTAATTCAATAAGTAGGTCAACTTTTTTCCCCGATATTAGAGTATATTTCGTATGGTGCGATTTATTTGTGGTACCTGCCTCATAGGTAGAGAAACGCATCGTTGTTGTAATAAGGTAGTGATCCGCTATTATATTTTCACACACACATGAGCTGATTTCATTTGGCTCTCTCTCTCTCTCTCTCTCTTACATAGATATGATCTAGACATGTAGCCGTTACATAGTTAGTCAGTATGGCTTCACGGGTCACGTCATTAATACATTTTAAAAATCCAAATTTAGCCATAATGTTTTCATATTGCATTACAATTGGTTCCTGATAATTTAATAAGTTTATGTTCGTATCCCCAAATACCATAACGGATTCTTTAATATCAATATTTCCCAATATAGATCCAGCTCTTCGAGAAATATTTTTTTATTTGAATTAGGTGGTCTGTATATTGCGAATATATGTAGACGTTTATGTGTTTTGACAGAAATAGTTCCGTAAACACATTCAAATTTAGTTGGCATTATGTTAATTTGTTCAAGCGTTAGGTGATCTTTCACATATAAAATAATCCCGCCTCCCGATTTGTTTTTTCGACAAAAGTAATGAGAACTAAATCCCAATATTTTGTATAGATGTATATCATTTTCATTAATCGACGTTTCACAAAGCGTGATTATATCAATATTACTCAGAGAGCTAGAGATAACGACAAGTAACGTTTCCCAATATTTTGATAAGGATCGAATATTAAAGTTGATTGCAGTTAAATTATTATTTCCTGAAACATGTTTTTTGATAATCCAGCTCTCAAAACTTCGCATGCGTTCATAATCGATTTCAGAGATGAAGAATTTGATTTGAGAATTTGATTCCATTAACCATGCCATGTCTTCGCGGGAGACTTTTTATGAGGCATTTATTTATATCGTCTCTTAAATAGGCAGATAGGCAGATATTTTCGACGCAGATTATGTCAAATGTCGTTTGTCCAATATTTTACAAAAAAAATATTTACATGTGAGGTCTTTTTGGCTTTTATGTACATATCTATCTATTATACCTATTTTTTATTTTAATTTATATTATAGAAACAAACAGTACATGATTTACAGAGATGAAACAATATACAGGAATAAGTACATCATGTTGGGTAGCTATGATATGTTTTCTTGTAATGTCTGCTAAGTGGTATTTTTATTCCTTAATTACCAGGTGACGTGTTTAGTATATAGGTGTGTGTGTGTGTGTGTGTGTGTGTGTTTCTGTATGTATGCGCATTGAACAGTTTAAATAATTGACATGATGCCACGTTTTAATTTGGGTAGTGAATCCGAAAAAATGTCAATGTTAGAGTTAAGACAAATATTATTTAGAGTGTGAAGAGCTCGGTCAATTGGCGAATTAGATTCTACATTTGTTTTATAATTAAACGTGTGGAATAGCACTGTATCTCGTGTACGTCTGAAAGGTATGTTAAAGTTAATAAGGGACAAAAATTCGGTTTCAGCCAATGTCATTGTTTAAAATTCTGTGTACAAATATTGAGTCAACTTGCTCGTCTTCGCTACAAAATTTCAAATGTGCATCAAAGTTATTGTTGAATTTGTAGGTAATATATTATATAAATTAGTTTTGGATACGTTCTATACTATCTATGTAAAGTTTATATTGTGGATTCCAAAATGCATATTCCAGTGTACTTCTGACTAATGCGAAATATAAAATTATAATTCTACTCGGATTACTAAATACTTTACTTACACGTAGCACGAAACCGAGCATTTAATACGACCTATTAACGATTGAGTTAATGTGCTTATTAAATGTAAGTTTGCTATCAAGGTAAACGCTGAGGTCTTTACATTCCGTTTTAGAGATGACAGGTTCATTATTGAGTGAATATGAGTACTTAATTACGTGTGTTAAATTTTAATTTTTAATATTTTAATTTTTTTAAATTTTTAAATTTTAGTTAAATTATTTCTGGTGAATTTTTAGAAACGTTGATATCTAGACATTTAACTTTGCAATACTTGCAAAACCTATCTAGGTCACTCTGTTACTATTCGCAGTCAGAAAGATAACGAATAACTTTGAATATTTTCATGTCATCGGCATAAAGTTCATATTTGGAATTTTTAAAACATGATCCAATGTCATTTACCTATATAAATGTTGAAATTTTTGTTGATTAGCGGACCTTCATGGGACCCTTGGGGGACACCAGATTTTACCTAGATGGATTTTGAGAAGACTCCGTTGATTAAGATTACCTGATTACGGTTACTAGTATAAGATTTAATCCATCTAAACAGGTCAGCATGTATACCAAGTATGACGAGCTTTTTCAAAAGGATTGAGTGTATTAAGCGATCGAAAGCCTTTCAAAAGTCTGTATACATAGTATCAACCCCCTATTTGTCATCCATCGTGCTATGCAAGAAGTTAATGAAAAGAGCCAGGTTGATGTCTTAGACCGACCTCTCATGAATCCGTGCTGATTGTGGAAATAGCCGAGTATAATATTGATCAAAGACAATTTTTTCTAGAACCGCTTAAGATAGTAGGTTGGGAAATTGGACGGTAGTTTTTAACGTCATGCTTATCACCGGTTTTATAAATGGGTGTGATAACTGCTGATTTCCACTTGAAGGGAAACGTTCCTTCTGTTCTGTGATTTTTTATAGATGACGCGAACCGGCAGACAGATATTCTTACTACAGTTGCGTATAAAAACTTCGTGTAGCCTATCAATTCCTGGTCTTTTTAAAATATTTTTGCTTAATGTGTTGTTCAGAGAATCTTCCTTATTATTTATTGAGTGTTGGAAATTCATTCTAAAGACCGTTGAGAAATAATCGGCAAACAAGTTTGTAACTTCTTTGCTGTCGTGTGCCGTCGTCGAATGATATGAGGTCATATGTTCTGTTATAGTGGGAGATTTTCTTTGCGCCTTGACATAATTCCATATTTTTTTAACACTATTTTGTATATCTGATTCCAATCGAGAAATATACGCTTTTTTTTTAGTTAAATTAATTAAAGCCGCCGAATACCATGTTGGGAATTTGGTTGGTTTGGTTACTTTCTTTGGAACCAGATCATCTATCAGGGCATCAATAATACCATACAAATGGTGTAACGCAGCATCTAAGTCCTGTGCATTAACGACAGAGGACCAATCGCTATTTCTGAGAGCATCATTTACTACTTTATAGTTAATTTTATTGAACATTTTGACTATCTGGGGTTTTAGGATGGTAGCAGGGAGAGGAATATTTAGTTCAACTATAATAGATTTAATAGACGATGACTGTAGTATTAAAAAGCACGAGATCTAAAATTTGTCCGTGAGTATTATAAATAAAGAACGAAAGGTAGCTGAGGAGGGTAGAGGCACAAAGGTCGATACTACGTGGCTGATACGTAGAGTTCCAGCTCAAATTTTGCATATTGTAATCGCCTATAACTAGAAAAAATTAATTTGGGAATTCAGTAGTTAAGCCAGTTGTATGACTATTGATAATAGAGAAACGCTGTGCATTAGATTACTTAGGACTAACTCCTGGAAAGTAAGAGCAACACATATGAATATTTGAAACGCGATGTTAGTAATAGTGAGATCTATATATCCTCAGCTTCTGATGTTTTTGATTTTTGAGATCGGACTTTAAAGTCTTTTTTATACCTATATCAACGCCACCCCCTTTAGTTTTACCCGTTTGATTATTATCTCTGTCATTTCTATATACGTTATACCGGCAATCAAACAGCTTATCATCTAACTATATCTCGCTAATATTATGTCGAATTCGTTGATCAGGACGTTTACATTGAATTCTTTCGTCTTGGATCGGAAGCCACGTGCGTTTAAAAAAAAGTATGATGGTGTTATGCATCGTGTAAGAGAGAAACTAATATCCAATTACGATGGCAAGTGAATATAAAAATGTGTAAAAAAATACATATTATTATGTTTAATCAGCAGCCAAAAGTTCACTGGGGTGAGCATGGTTTTCAATTTGCGCAAATGTGAGTTTAAAATTAGAGTTGAGTACAAAAGTGTTATATTTTGAACGCTAAAATTAAATAAAATCAAATTTAAATTAAGTTTAGAAGAAATCATTGAGTTAAATTATTCAATACGGTTTGACCAGAGACGAGGATAACATAACATTCATGGTAACACTTGGTAACATTCTTTCTTATATAAATTTTTGAGTTTCGTGCCCATAAAAAATCATATTTGTTTATATTTTTAAATTCTTGTAAGGTGATCGTTTATAAAAATGTTACCTCCTGCAACACCTACGTTCTTGCAGTCGACCCCCTTCTTCTTGTTAATGGCCGCAAACAGTTCGTCCTTTTGGATATGAATTTAGCCACCACGTTTCGAGGGTGGGCGTCACGGGGAGCTGCTGCTATTCCGTATTGAGAATGTTGGCGAGGTTTGCCTCAACTAATGAATTCAATGTTCTCTTCTTTAAGGCGAAGGTAAATGCTAAATCACTATTTAGATTAATCTTTGCTACGAATCGGTATACACTATGAATGCCAAAAAATATATTATGCATAAATTGAAGCTTTTTCTTTCTTTATTATTGATCGGAATTGGAATAAAATTATTGGTTGCGTTACAAAAAATATAAACGTAAACCACTGATAATTTTGTTTTTTCTTGAGGTAACTAAGAACTCATATAAAAAACACCTTAAAAAATACCGTTTTATGGCTAAGATTATTTTTTATAATTATTATTGACTAACTTTTTTTCATTCATATAAAAATATTCAACAAATAAATAAAACTCACTTTGGCGCTTACGTCAAATATAGCCAGACTCCACTGGTTAAGCAATTGTCGCCTCTATTCGTGGTGATATAAGACGCAAACATTCTAGCATCTGTACAGAAGTCCGCGGAACGTGGCACGGAACGGAAGTCGGTTGGTGACAGTTTTTTCGACGGTTTTTTCTTGTCGGCTTTATTTTGGTTACGAGCTTAGAGTAATAATATACACTCTGGTTACGAGTGTTATTAGTTCTCAAACGGTGAAGGAGTTTTGTTATTATATTGTTATTATTCATGACCCAAATATTCGACTTTTTTATCTCAAAATACTTTTGAATGTATAGTTTTATTCATTATTTAACAAAATTAATGACTTACTTCTTACGGAAAAATGCTTTCCTTTTGCATTTATGTTGACTAATAATGCGTTTTTACAGGTCCATAATTTATTGAAGATGGGGAATAAAACAAAAAATGTCGTCTTACTTTGCGATATTTTCGGAAGAAAAATCGAATTCAGCGACACATGAATCGAAAAGATGCTGAGTATGGAGAGTTCTGCATAAAACCAGATATTCCTGAATCTATTTTCGAGGCGGAGAAAGAAATACTTTTGGATGAGTTGAGAGAAAAACAAAAAGATAGGAATAAAATAGAACGGGAAACAATTTTACAGAGTAACTGCAGTGAATGGATGGAGTTGCGACGTAAAATGATCACAGCATCTTCATTTGGAAAAGTTGTACGTAGAAGAGACAATATAAGCTGTGCAGCTCTTGTAAAATCGTTGCTGTACAAAGTCAATATCTCTCATGTATCTTCAATAAGTCACGGAAGAAAATATGACAAAGAAGCTTTACATCAGGCTAGCGTTGAACACGATATTGAAATTCAACCGTGTGGGCTATTTATCGACAAGGAATTTCCATTTCTAGGAGCTTCTCCGGACGGTCTTAGCGGCGATATGCTAGTAGAAGTAAAATGTCCTTTAACGTCCTTCAAACTTGGCTTAGAAAGAGCTATTCAAGAGAAGAAAGTTACTTTTTGGAGGACAAACAAAGATGGAAGTATGAGCATAAATACAAATCATGATTGGTATTTTCAGGTTCAAGGGCAACTTCGCATTACGGAAAAAAATGTCTGTTTATTTGTTGTATGGAGTGGACGGAAATATCCTTTAAAAACTGAATATATTTATAAAGACGACGATTTCTGGAAAATAAAAATGGAACCCAAATTGGTCCGATTTTATTTACATTGCTTACTTCCTGAAATTATTGATCCAAGAAACAACAGGAATATGCCAATTAGGAATCCTCCTTTTATAGTCGATGCAATCAATGACAAACTAAAAAAAATACTCTCTCAACCTCCAACAAAGCGTAAATTAACATATTTAGAAAAAATACCAGATCCGTGTGATGTTGTAGAAATTACGCCTATAACGCAATCATCATCAATGGAGTTACAAAATGGCATAATTACAGACGATGTGTCATCAACAATTGTTCCTGATTTCAACTCTATTGATATTGAGAATGTTATATCATTTGAGTAATTTTAGGTTTATGAATATGCTATATAAATTCACAATATAAGTATTTTTTGTTTTTCCAATTTTTTTACATTATAATAAAAGCAGGTATAAGTACATTTTTTTAAATACATGTAAAGCTAATATGTTCTAATTAGTGGTAATAATACCTCCCTAGTTGAGAAATGATCGTGATTAGAGAGGGAGTACTATCACAAGTTGATATTAGATTATATATTTAGTAGTTGCTACAATTAACATGCATGTAGAATTATATACTCATGCACTATTTTTAGAAAAAAGAACTTAAGAATTGTTCCTTGATAATTTCTAATACTGGATATTTGTTTGGTAATTTGATTGTTCTTCAAAAATTATTTGTAAATTGAATTTAAAAAATATATTAGCAACATAAATCTGATAAAAGTGAATTTAATTTTTTTTTTTAAATAATATATGAAAGTGACATTTCAATGTAATGTATTATTAACAAATATTTTATGTCTTCATATGAAGCGGTTACTTTGTGATGTGACATTATAATTTAAAATTAAACAGTAACTTTGTAAACATCACATAAGTGATGTTTACAAAGTTACTGTTTAATTTTAAAAAATATTTTATGTGTATTAATAATGCATACAAATAATAAAAATCAATAAAAAATATACAGTTATTAAAAAATAAAAAATATTAATTATTATATTAATCACTAATATCCCCACAGTTTGAGTCCATCCGGCAGCTATAGCTCTGCCGCTGTTGTCAAAATAAGATTGATAGTAATCGTCCACCAGTTAAAAAGGTATTAGTAGGTATACGGAAGCCTTGGCGAACGGGGAGGCCTGGTCGGGCGCTTCCTACGTATAGCAGGTACATAGTACGCGGCTACTGCAATTACTTGTCTCGTGCAGATAAGTAACAAAAAATGTGCACATTTTATATTCTGTTGGAAGGGGTAGAAACCCAAATATGTTTGGCGTTTATATTCGCCTTAATGATTTGTCCAAAGTTAGATGCGAATTTTACTAGACTGTCTGCTAGGTTTTCATCCCTATTTTCGGGGAGACCGAAAATTTAAATGTTATTGAGGAGCAGCTGCTGTTCTCTTTCGAATTATTTCAACGAATAAAACTTACAATTGACACTTCTTTTAGTTGTCTACGATAATTGAAATCGTGTTGATAAACAAATGTGGAACTGAACTGAACACACGTTTCTATTTCCTACAAGATTTTAAAACCTGTTAAAATTTTAAAAATTCCTGAAAAACTCTTTGGCTCAGTGAAACGGGCGGTCTACTTGAAAATAATTGCATTCCTTAGAGCACAGCCGTCAGGTGAATGCTTTCCTTGTTCTACCTGTATTTCAGAAGATGCTCCGAAGAACTAGAATCATTTATCTCTTTGGCTCCGGTGCATGGTCGGGAAACATGACTAACGCCCGCCCAACTTTTATACTTCCTTGACTTTATTTATCTCACGAGAACGGGTCGTTTCTACGTCTCGTACTTGAGTTCAATAGTTCGGCTGTGGAAAGATTTTCGTGTTTCCTCCTTCCTACAACATGGATCTCTTCATGACACATTTCCACAACCTCATCTTCTCATGAAGACCCTTCCACACAGCATATCCAAAGATGACATAGACCTTGAGTGATTTGTTTTTCCTCGAGGCTTCCTGTGTTGTTGTTTTCGTGTTGTATTATAAATAAATTGCATTATTCCATTTAGCTATTACAGAATTGTGAGGGGAAGAAAATGGAGAAGAGGAAGGTGGGTAAGTACCCAGCTATTCATATATCGTACGTGTAAAATACGTGTAAATACGTGTAAATACGTGTAAATACGTGTCAAGCAATGCTTCGATTCTATATGGTTGTCTTTCACGACACTCACCAAGGCGATGCTGAGAGTATCTACCACTACGTGCGAGTCTTTATATACTCGTAAATACTATTATTCTCAATACTTTCGCAGTCATATTCTTAGCACGACTGGCAATTAGCACGAATGTTTTCAAAGGCAATATATACAAGGCGCTAATAGACACATTAGATCGATTAACGTTATTTTAATATGACCAATTTGCATTGTTTTGGTAATATATTATATTACGACATTTTTATGAGAACTGCTTTAAAAGCTAAGTCACTGATATTTCCAGGCAGTCATAACAAATGGAGATTTTAACACCTCATATCGAAATTGATCAGATTCTTAACGTTATACACGTAAACCTTCTTACCTAGTCTAAGTCAACGTTTAAAGAGTTAAAATTAATTTAAGCATAGGTGAATAATATATTTTAATGTGATGGAGTTTAGAATTTTTTGTTTTAAAGTTCAATAGTTCGCGTTACAAACATACAACAGCACCTATAAAATCCACACAAAACAAATCATAAACTTCATGAAATCGGTGCTCAGCGATTGAAAATATTTGCTTTAGAGCAGATTTTCAGCTATCCTCTAATACAATGCCTTAAGTGTATGCCGGAGATTATTGTGAGGGAAATATCTAATAACTACTATCGACGTACTAATACCTACTTCTTTTCACACTTTAATAATAATGTCTGCTAATACTATTACGACACGTTTCTTGCATAAATTTTCAAAAGCGTAAATAAATATTGGAATAAATGTATATAATATTATTATGCCAGCGTCTGGACGGTCTGGGTCCTTTGATTGGTCGAATTCAAGTAGTACGTTTCGAGTAAATTCCGCTAACTTTAAAATTAAGGCCCGATTTCATACTAAAATAGGATCACCAGATTTCTTCAAAAGCATCGTTTCTGCTCATATAATTTTTGGATAATATGGAAGAAAATATTTTTGTTATTTGTTTTTGGGGTGTTATGCCGTGTTAAAGAAGGAATTAGCGCAACACGGCATAACACCCCAAAAACAAATAACAAAAATACTTTTGGTCATGAAAATCTTAAATCATATTGGAAGAAAATAAACTTAGAAAGTTCACAATCAATTGGATTAATTACAATACAGTAAAAATTATCCACAATTACGTTTTACATATTTGACGTCTGTCAAGAATCAAACATTCTAAGGTTCCTTAAAAATGTCACAATACTAGGTAGGTGGTACTATTTTAGCCAAGCTTGAAAAAAAAATAAAGGTATTTAGGTTTGTTTTACAAATAAGGAGATATTTAAAAAAGGTTATTATCGGTTAGGATAGGTTAGGTTGGGTTATGCTTGGTTAGGTTAGGTTGGATTAGTATAGTTCAAGTTAGTTTATAGGTTAGGTTAGATTAAGTTGGATTATTATAGGTTAGGATAAGTCAGGTTATGTTAGGTTAGGTAAGGTTCGTTTGGGTTATTATGGGTTAGGTTAGGTTGGGTTATTATAGGTTAGGTTAGGATATAGGTTAGGTTGGATTATTATAGGTTAGGTTAGGTTAGGATAGGTTAGGTTAGGATTGGTTCGGTTAGGTTAGGTTGGGTTAGGTTAGATTGGATTATTATAGGTTAGGTTATGACATAGGTTAGGTTGGATTATTATAGGTTAGGCTGGATTATTATAGGTTAGGTTAGGTTGGGTTATTATAGGTTAGGTGAGTATAGGTTAGGTTATTAAAGGTTAGGTTAAATAAAATAATAATGATTAAAATAACCAAATAAATCATTTATGCCTTTTAAGTAGGCACTATTTTGCCGGAATATTGTATTACATTATATTTTTTTAATTTACGTTTTTCAATTGTCTCTAGCCGCTCATTTCAGGAATACCGACAGTGAAAATGTTTTCAACAGAAATTATTCTGGCTGTCTTCCTATACAATGAAAGCGAATTTTCATTTTACCTAATTAGAAATTAAAAAGGTAAATTTAAAAATTTCCCAAATGCTGTTCGATTCCTTTTATAGTAATTAAGGTAAATCAGAAGGTATTATTAAAAAAGATTTCGTATTTTCCGTATCCAGTTATCACTTAAACTGGGCGAAGCCCAACGAAGTGCCACCCGCAGGGCCTAGCAGAAAAAACCCGCGGACCGGGTTTTTAACTGCTAGTTATTATTATTATTAAATAATGGAAACAGTTCTACGCAACGAAAATTGCCATTTTGCGTTATTAAAAATTATTAATGCTAACCACCTGAAGTTTTCTTTGCTATCTGTTTTAGACTGTTCTTTTTACCAAAATTTTCGACGTTTACACTCTTTACCGGCTTCCTTACTTTTCTTTTATATTTTACGCCTTCTTTCCTATTCCTATATTCCCTTGTTCTCATAAAAAATTGTTTTCCCCTATTTTTCCCGGAACCAATTTAACCCTTCTGATTATCCGCACGAGTCTAATGTTTTTATCTTCAAATATATTAATATCTAACGTTTGAAAGTCTTCTCTAATACTCGATATGAAACAAAAGTTAAATATTATTTATTACAGATCAGAAAATCAGCATTTACTCTAAATAATAATATTCTTTTGTACACAAATCGTAGAGACGTAATACTTCTCAAATAAAATAATTACACAAATTCTCGACTAAATCCTGTTTAGTGTCAGTTTAGAGTAGGTAGGTTAAGTATCCTGTTTATGGAAGATCGAAATAAAGAAATTCATAGTTCGATAGGTAGAATATTGGCATCTAGCCACATTCGAAAAATTGGATTATAATTATCTATAAACGTTTTAAACTACCATACATACCCAAAAGCTAGGTAGGAATTAAGGGATGCTTTGCCCAAGGGCGATGGTCTATCGATTTTACCTATATTCTGCCTTTTTACGAATGGATTAAATAAGTATAATAGCTAAATAGAATAATGCAATTTATTTATAATATAACACGAAAACAACAACACAGGAAGCCCCGAGCTTTGGATATGCTGTGTGGAAGGGTCTTCTTGAGAAGATGAGGTAGTGGAAATGTGTCATGAAGAGATCCATGTTGTAGGAGGGAGGAAACACGAAACACGAAAAGCACAGCGCCCTTGAGGTGATTTTGCACAAAAACGGCGCTATAAAAGTTATCCAATTATTATTTATTATTACTAACTGTTGAACTCGAGTACGAGACGTAGAAACGACCCGTTCTCGTGAGATAAATAAAGTCAAGGAAGTATAAAAGTTGGGCGGGCGTTAGTCATGTTTCTCGACCATGCACCGGAGCCAAAGAGATAAATGATTCTAGTTCTTCGGAGCATCTTCTGAAATACAGGTAGAACAAGGAAAGCATTCACCTGACGGCTGTGCTCTAAGGAATGCAATTATTTTCAAGTAGACCGCCCGTTTCACTGAGCCAAAGAGTTTTTCAGGAATTTTTAAAATTTTAAAAAGGTTTTAAAATCTTGTAGGAAAAAGAAACGTGTGTTCAGTTCAGTTCCACATTTGTTTATCAACACGATTTCAATTATCGTAGCCAGCTAAAAGAAGTGTCAATTGTAAGTTTTATTCGTTGAAATAAAACTATTTTTTTTCACAAATCAGTATACATTACGTACAGAGAAATTATATCAAAGGATTTTTTAAATGAACAATAAATCGAATAAAATCACAATATAAGTTTTAATTAGATATGGCGATAAATGGAGTTGTCCGAAAACTAATCAAACAGAATAAGCATGGCTTATTTAACAGAAAGGGTGTTGATAAATTTAATTAATAAAAATGCTATTTTTGCTAAAAAGAAACAATAAGGTAGGTATGTACTTACCTCATTAAACAGAGATGATGGTGAATGAAGGCCGGAATACCGTAGTTCTTTTAAATGTCTGACATAGCTGTTTTTATTTCGTTGAATTCATAAAAAATAAGTTTTCATTAGAGGGATAAGGATAACAAATAATTGTAAGCAATAATTAGTCGCTTGAAATATCCATACAAATTGCAAATATCTCTAGAGTAAAAATAAATGCCGCCGAAGGCAATTGAACCCGTACCTTCTGATGTCCAGTCAGGTGCTCTGATCACTGAGCTACGTCGGCTTATTTAATAATTCAATATGTACTAGTACTTCAATCAACAATTAGGTACTGTTTTCACCCGTAAACAACCAACTTTATTCTAAGCCATCTAGTGGGAAATTTAACACTAACAAAGCCTTTCCTACAAAATATAATATATATTAATACATGAGTATGCTGTTATTTTAATAATAATAATAATAATTGGATGATTTGTATAGCGCCGTTTTTGTGCAAAATCACCTCAAGGGCGCTGTACAAATTTATAATACATTTCTACAGTGATCTATGTTATTACTAACTATTTATGGAGATAATATACAGTACAATACTTTCCTGGTAGGTCACTTGAGATTAACACTTAGTTAATATCATCTAATTGTTTAATAGCAAAATTTAGATACAGGATTTAGGACATAATTGGAAAATTGAATATAACTGGACTTTCTCTTAGGAATGGTATATTTAATATAAGGGTACGACAGCTTAAAAAGGTAAGTTTTAGTTAAGACCTGAATTCTGTTGGACTTGTTATGGAGATGTAGGGTGGGGCCATTTCATTGATGGATTTAAACACCATCCAGCACAGTTTGTACTGGATTCTTTCAGGGCACTTGAGCCAGTGAAGGTTACAAAGGTGTTCTGAAATGTGCAAATATTTTGAAACCCCGGGTATGAGCCGTGCTGCTGCATTAAACACTGATTGAAGTTTGTCAATTTGATATTTTGGAAGGCTGGCCGTTACAACATACCGTTGCAGTAATCGAGACGTGAGACTACGTAAGAGTTGAGAAGTAGTTTTTTTGCTTCTGTAGGAAGGTTTCTTCGGACAGAGTTGAGTTGTCATCTAAACACTACTAACGCCATCTGTGTGTACGATAACCTATTCAATAAACGCTAGGTCATCCTGTCTCCCTGAAAAAAGACCATGTTTTATTTAACAGGTTATGGGCCCAGATAATTCTAGGCGTTTTAATAATCCGTCGCGATAATAGTCAAATTGTGTTCGTGTTAAAAAAGTAATTTCTTATTGTCGCGGATATATTTTTCGTGTTGGGAATAGGGTTAAGGAGTTGTTACGAACTCATAAAGTGTTGGACATTTTTAACAGAAATGACGTCTAATTCATACCTCGCGAGTATAACCAAGCTGAAAGGACGAGAAAATTACGATGAGTGGGCGTTCACTGTGGAAAATTTACTTATATTGGAAGGTATGGAACAGTTCATAAAGTCCGAGAAAACTGTGGATATATCAGTAGCTGACGATGTGAAGACAAAATCCAAGTTAATCCTCACAATAGATCCGTGTCTGTACGTTCATATCAAGCAAGCTAAATCAACTGCAGATTTATGGAAAAGGCTGAAACAAATGTTCGATGATAATGGTTTTTCTAGACGCATTACCTTATTAAGAAGTTTAATATCGATTCCCCTTGAAACTTGTGATACAATGCAGAGCTACGTTACGCAAATATATATTATATAAATATTTATACCTGGCAAAATGATTGTTTTATTATAAATATAAGTACCTGTCATATTTAGAGATTTGTTGGCTAATTTTACAATCAACGAAGCGTTTCTAGCTTCCGATTGTGTTACATGTTTTTTATTGGGTTGGCAGTGCCTATACTTCCTACAAGCAAACGCGTATTATGCGCGAACTTCATATCGGTGTTCCATCAAAATGGTGCGAAATTATTATTTACGTAAATAATATAAAAAATCAACATTTAAACAAAATCGTAAATGCAAAAAGTTGTTGTTCATTGTCATTAAGTTTAATCAAATGTTTGTTTTCTTTTTAAATGCATATTAAATCGGTTGTTGTACTTAAGGAATAACCGTTGTTTGAATCAATGAAATTGTACGTATTTGTTATGGATTATTTCAAATGAAACACTATTATTCCGCCAGAGGTGCGCTCTGTCGAACAATGGGGAAACTACTCCAGCGACCGGTAAAGGAGGGATTGAAATTTTCAAGGAGAATACGTGATATTTTGCGCGAAGGCTATGCGGAATTTACCCGAAACATAAGATTGGAATTCGACCAAACAGAGGGCCAAAACCGTCCAGACGCTAGCGTAATAATACTGTCAGATATACGATAATACAGATAAAGTCGGAATGATTTCACTCATGGGTCTTTCTTCAGTTAGACAATAATTTAATTCAGGAAGCTTTCCGATTTCGTTCTGCCACTTTCTATCAGCCATACGGTCATTTGCTTTTGAAGAGGGTCTGTTTTAACCTTTCTACATTGCTGCTTAAATCCATTATACACCTTAGTAGCCAGGAATACATGGAAAAGTTGTCAAAACGATGTATGCATTTTTGGTACTATCATCCTTTGTTTGGTCTTAGTCTTTTTGTTTAACTTTGATCTACAAGACTATGAAGCTTGGAATTGTTCGTGTAGTACGTGTACGTATGTGTGTATGTATATACATTTGTGTCGATGGATACATATAAGGTTTGTTACCCATCACTTTTATTACAGCTTTTTGTGCCTCGGCTAGCGGATCTAGTATTGTTTTAGCTGCACCGCCCCAGCTTAGTATGCCTTACCTAATAATTGAATGGCACAAAGCATTTTAATGGTTTTCTTATCAACAATGTTGCGTATATCTTTCAAGAAGAAAATTAGTTTGCACATTCGTTTGGCCGTATTTTCAATGTGCGATCTCCAGGTTAAAGAGTCATCTATTATAATTCAATGCTTTGTTTATGTTGAAATAAAAAATTTAAACTTTCATAGATTGGAAGCGTCCAATTGGTGGGAATATGTGAGTCCCCAGCTTTGTTTAAAACTACACTTACCATATGAAAATGGTTTCCTTCAATTTTTGCAACACACAGTCTGCATCTTAGATTTTATAACTGCACTTCGAATACGAATTTTTTTCCTTCAAAATGCGTCATCAGATGAAACCACAACTGGAATTTTATCATTTTATTCTGACCACAAAAATGGTTTTAACTTTCATTTCATTAAAACTATATCCAGAACACGAAAACAGTTTCCTAAGATTTTTGCAGCATGCAGTTTTTCTTATTGCTAAATTAATCATAAATTAAAAAAAGGATGCTCTAATAACGTAGGTAAATACGTAAGTACCTGTCGGTAATGTTATACCTAAACTGGATTTTTTATTAATGTCTTAATAATGTATCTGAAACACCGTGAAAGACAACCTTTCTCGCGTTCTGAAAGTAATTTTTTTATATTCGATTTTTGATGGTCACCAGGCCGCATGGAAAGTTCTCGCGGACAGTACCAAAAAGCCTGGAAGGCCGAAGGTTCCTCACCTCTGGTTTAGATTGTTATATATCTTATCTACTCATAGATTTTTAGTAAAAATGTTTATAATAGGCACATCCGGAAGGCATTTTTCATCATAACTAAAGTTTCAGTCGGTATTTAACAGTAGAATTTAAAAGATTACACTTTAATTTATTCATTCACTAGCAACTTTATTTATTTTTCTAATTATCATTTAGAATCTTGTGATAAATTATTTCAATTATTGCTTGTACGCAAACTTAATAAAGTAACGTTTATCGCCATTTTCAGGACCATTCTCTTAAAGACACTTTGCAGAATATGAAAAAAATTATCTAATTTCTATGTTAAAATTCTAGCTCTGTGACAATTCAAGTTCTGTTATTATTTTATAATGGACTGGTTGTTTCACAGTAATTGGATAGTTACATTACCTGAATGTGTTTTCATAGAACTTAAATATTAATATTAAAAATTGTTAAAATTCTGTTGAAAATAACCAGTTGTTTCCATCAAAAAATATTAATTTTAAAAAAAAAAAGAAAAAGATGACCCTGTCTTGATTGTAGCACAACTCTTTTTTTCTGCTTTGTATATTTTTTAAATCATATTGCTTAAACATTATTAATATTATTATAATAATTAGTGTCGTCATGAAAAATAAGGCTATAAAAAGCTGTTTTCTTTTAAAATTACATTGAAAACATAATTTATATTGTTATAATGAATACTATCTTAATGATGCGTATGGCTATGAAAAGCTGTTTTCTTTTTCGCTCCAAAAACATTTTTAAAAGGCCATATTCTATTTCGATTTACCGTCACCGTGCGCCACAACACATCGAATCTTTAATGTTTTGTAAATGAGGCGATGTGGGTAGGTTTTATCTAGATATTTATTTTTGGAACAGACAATGTAGGAAAGAGCTTGAGACACGCATTAATCCGTTTATATTGACTGTGCAAGCATTTCTTCTCGCTTGCACGTATACTCTTTCACCACACCATTATACCCCACACTTAACTCATATAACATAAGTATCCTGACAAAATTTATACAATGTAAATATTTAAGCATTTCAATATATCTTGCACTATTTTTTTTCATCATGGATACCGTGGACGCTTCGACTATCTGGGACGCAAGCTCCCCTCCCCGTGGTGAACGGAATCTGGACAAATCAGCGGAATTAAAATTGGTTGTGTTCATGTCAGACAGTGAAATGATGTCCAGCAAATCAACAGACCTGTCACTCTCACCCCATTTTTCTTTCCTTTCAGTTAACTGATCATAATGACGTTCATGACGTCCAAATCTGCCCAGTTGAATGTATATTCTCCAAGTAAATTCTACTTCCAAATCGTTTAACAATTGTTCACGAAACTTATTTATTTTTATTTTCTCTAAAATCTTTAGTCAGAACTTTTAAATACAAATCAAAAAACTTTTTTCACTGACATAATTTTGTTAATAATTTTGGCTAACTTACATTTCATTTCTAATTTTGTATCAACTTTTTTTTATCCTGAAAATTCTCAGTATCTATCTATAGAACGACACTATTATAAATCAATATAATTTTTCTACCAAACATCAACATACATGGTTCTATACTAGTCAAGGGCCTATTCCCAATGTCAACAAAAAAATTAAGTAAGATTTTATTTTATCTTCAAAATCAATAGGAAATCTATTTTTCTAAATTTATTTTTAATTAATTGCATCTCACTATAAATAAATCATGTTTTTTTCATAAAAATCAACCTCACGAGGACTAAGTATGTAACGAGGTTGAATATTAATATTAAAGTCCCCACATACTATAATCTCCTTATTTTGCAAGGATACAGAGCCCAGCAATTCATCCAACTAATTGATGAAGTTATCTTAGATGGACGAGGATAGCTATTAAACATATTGTGTTAAAAATTACATTTTTAAGCAGCTGGCATTAGGGAGAGCAATTTCCTCAACAGTTACCTAAATATTTTGCTTTATCCACTCGAACGATCGCGCGTCAAAAAACTTTTTTCTCCGATTGCTCGCGGTTTTTTGGCGACGAATTTGAATATTTTCCGCCAACATTAAAAAAATCAAACCTCCGAATTTTAATACGAAGACATAAAACTGATTGTAGTGCTATACAGCCAATAAATTCACCTATATTTTAATGATTATTCTATATTTTTAGAATTGATAGATAAATTATTAAAAAATCTTAAACTTTATAAATGCGCGAAATTATCGTTTTTGTGATTTGAAATTGCCGCCAGTGGCAGTTTTAAATATCTTTATAGAATATTTTCTACGTTTTTATGTTCTCTATGGCCTGTTTGATAACCACAAATGCAAGAATGTAATAGAAAAATAATTTTTTGTACGTTATGCTCTCTTCAAAAGTTTGGTTAGAAAATAATTTTTTAAAATTTGAGTGCATGACGTGTCAAAATTGAAATCACTGTATTATACTATATAATAAATTTACCACAAAAACTGGTATAACGTTAGGAAGATACATTAACTGTCTACAATTATTAATAAGCATAGTCGCCGTGTTGGCTTTATTTTATTCATTTGATGAATTATACAGAGAGCCTATTTCACGATGTCAAAATCATGGTGCTACTTTTTAAATAATTGTAAATTAGAACTGGAGATTTGTAACCATGTTTTTAAATAACGTGCAAAACGAGGAAATAAGGCTTAAAATGAGATATATATCATAGATTTAAACATTGCCAATATTTCAGGGGGATACTTTGAAAGTTGATGAAATTCACCAATATTTGACGAAAAATCACTTCTGACAGCTACCTTAAGGTCAATCTACATAGAGTAAATCGGAATATGTAAAATGATGATAAATTTGTATATATATCAAACCTTTGTATGACCGTAGAATGCAAATAAAATCATAGTGATAATTTTATATCTAAACGCAAAGGTATCGAAAAAAAATGGGTGAGGGGAAAATAATTGATGGAACCAATAATTGATTTATTTATTAAGCCCTAATATCCTTTTAAATCAATATTATAGTTGTATGGTTACAATGAAAGAGCAGTATATTGATTTAAACATTGTTTACACACTTTGTCATAATAAAAATGTATTCAGTTTATTGGTTTATTCATAATTTAAGAAAATCAATACATAATAATATCATTGTGCCTCGCTTTAGAGTGAGATTCTGAGTATCGCTCTGGTGAGGGACCACCATTCAGAATTGAACATTGCTTGAATTGGCTTAGTTATGTTTAGTGACTAGATCTGGAATAGCCTCTTTACAGAAAAATTGACAAAATATAATTAAGACATAAAAATAAAACGAGTTATTTAATGTGTACAATAAACAGGGAAAAATGAGAATACCTGTGCATTTTTTAACATGCATATTTCAATGATCAGAATTGAAATATACATATTAAATGTCCACCGAACCTTATCATATAGAACCTTTGAGGACAACATAACATGAGACGTGAGTATGCGGAAAGAAATGATTAAGTCCAGCCATCCAGGCCATCATAATTGATGTTCAAACAAATTTAATTAAATTTATAAATTTGAATTTAATAACTAAAAAACCAAAAAAGAAAAAAATGAAATAAAAAAAACCCTCAGCAAATCTATATTGTAGTGTGATATGGCTTCATGCAATCATAGCATAATGCCACATCACACACATCACACTTTGTAAGGGTCCTTTTGAAAATGTTATTTATGTTATTTATTTACGGCAGAATCGAACGCATTGCCTCACTATCTACCTGGTCTTGTCTACTAAAGTCTATGGGAGTTAGGTGAAACGTTGATAATATTATGATAAGGTATTGGTGGCATGTATCCTCATCGCTCTCTTCGTGGTCGACGTCGCTCGCTTCGTCATCCTCGTCGCTCGATCTGTCCATATCCATTTCTGAAACAACAGAAAACCCAAATTAATTTAATGTGTCTATATTACGATAACCCACTGCCTCTGGTACGGCTTATGACTCGCAATACGATGGTCGCGGGATCAAATCAAATAAATTATATTTGCGGCACGTTCCAGAGTGGAAGATACCCATAGTATCGCCCTGGTGTAAGACCCCATTCAGAATTGAAACGTTGCTTGAAATGGCTTTAGCCGTGTTTGGTGACCAGTTCTGAATAGGCAGGTACTTTTCCACCTCCCTCTTCCAAACCTCCTTCCCCTCCCCGCAACCTTCAGCCTCACAACATACCCCGATTGGGGATGCCATAGTCTCACTGGCTCCAGCTGAGGCTCTTGTGAGGTATTCATATAAAAAAATAAATAAAAAGTTAATCAAATACTTGAGGCGGGCAATGTCAGGAGTCAGAATAGCACAGTCAGGTAGGTATGGAATGAAGAAAAGAGTTTGTGTGCCAAGATCGAGTTGCATGGTGGTTCATCCTCTCTGCCTACCGAAATGGCGTGAAGGTAAGTTAGTTAGTTTTATAACTCACGGTTTCCAAGTACAGACTCTTTTAGTACAGCTGCCTCGTCCACGTTACTGTTTCTGCCCATGTCTGACTCCGAAATAAAAGAAAACACAAATTTACAGTAGAATTTGGATAAAATGACTTTGCATTTAACGGTCTACTACGATAATGTAAACTCTAGTAAGGTTTCATAGCTTTTAGTAGGAAAACGTATCCGTTTAAAGTGACCAACTACGTAAAGCGACCTATTTTAATGATAATTTGTCCGGTTACAAAACCCACCTACCAATACAGCCTCGCTTTTGACTAGGAAGCTCGACACAATGAGTCCCGTGAAGCGAAAGTGTTTTTTCAATTTAAGAAAAAAGTGCTGTATTACACCGTTTAGAAGCCGGTGAATCAAATGTAATCCGTTCAAAGAAGTTCGGCATGTCTCATTTCTCACTCTGCAATACCCGTTACAGAAAAAAAAAGATGTGTAATGATGCATCCACATCATAACAACAATACATTTTATATGTTTGTTATGTGGAATTTTTAAGTACTATGCTTATTTCCTGCCAATATACCAACAGAGAAACTGTGCTAGGGATATCAATATAAAATATAGATAATTGATTTTATATTGAGCCCCTGGTATGACATTTCAAAAAATAAACTCACCGTTCCCAAACGCCGACAATTCTTCGTAGAATGGCACGTCCACCCACAGCTCGCTGTGGTAGCCGGCCTCCGGAGAGAAGAGTTCCCCACACTGGAGTTCCCCACTCCGCGATGTCCCAGGTAACGGCTCGGGAGATGCTGCACGGATAGGCATAATTGGTGCATTGGGAGCCGTTGATTGGGTCTGTGCGGGAGTGGACATCCACGGTGGTGGTACGGGTCGTGGCAACGGTGAAGGCGTCCCTTGTGAAAAGGGACACGTTGTTCTCTCCGGAGATGGAATTCTGAAAACATTTACATAAATCATATAAATTGTTCTCATTCACGTGTGAAACAGTAAGTACAGTATGTAAATAAACAATAAAATTAGAACTATGTAAAATATGCACTGAATGTGCCAAATGCACAGAGCGCTGATCTTACCAACTCTCACTGTAAGAGTGGAACGCTGTCAGGAAAAAACAATAATATTGTATCAAGCATCTAAATACGATTACTTACGTTTGTTTAGTTTTTCTTGGAGGTGCGGCAGGGAGCAAAATGCGCGCCGCCTGCTTCTTGAATTTTCGGCTTTCCAGCTCTAGCCGGAAGGAAGCAGGCAGGGCCCTAACAGCCTTTAGGGCCTTGACGCAATCCTCTCGCACCAGTAGCAAAGCAGGGTCGCTGTTTAAATAAATACAAATATATGATGAGTTCAACGGCCACAGCAAAGTACTTTCATAAAAAAACATTAAAAAATACTAACACTCCAGACGAGGCTGCAATTGCAGCTCTGCGTTGACGTCCACGTGCAGGTAGTCCGGCACCAGCTCGTACCCCACCTCTCCCTCTTCCTCTGCCACCTCTTGCAGTCAGCACCACTCTATATATTTTAAATTCAAAACACTTAATGTAAGTACTTAAATGTTTAAATTTTGTTAAATATTGCACAAATATAAAATTTGAAAATAATTATTTAAACCTGGGTCGTGGAGTGCTCCCTTTCCCTGGACGACAGCTGTTTCTGCACAAATTTGGTAAAAGTAAACAAATTAATAAATTATACAACATGACTAAATTTTAATTGTGTGACGAAGGCTTTACACCATTTTACATCTAAAAAAGAGTCGACTTTTTGACATATGACTTAAAATAATTGGTTAACAAATATCTGTATTAATAATGAACCAATTCAAATAAAACTTATATATATATCTCTTTGTTTTGAATCACTCTGATGGAATATCTATATTTCAAATGCGCGAGTGCAGTATTTATGAAATAATTGTAAATCAAAAACAGATGACGTCTTCAGTCGACGAATTTTTACACAAAAACTTCCACCAAAACAATATATTAGAAATAAACGAATTAAAAACGCAATTCAAAGATAGATAATTCAATCATGATTACACAGATATATAATTATGCGTTAAAAACTCAATAAATTCATACTTACGGCATTTTAGGAAGAGACCAAAATTTCGTGAATGTTGAAAAGTTATTATTTTGTTTTCTGACAGGAAGCCATAAAAAACCGCGAAAACTCTTTAAATAACATTTTAAAGACAACGGATAAGTTCATAGACAAAGAGAATATATTATCAGCTATTCGATAAAACAAGTAGCTGGCCATGGAAACGTTTTAAATAATAACAGTAAATATTTTACGAATGGTAGAAAAATCGGTCCATTTTTGGACCGATATCAATCGCAGAAAAATAAAAGTGGTCGATTTTTCGAACGAAATTTTTCCAGTGGAAAAAACATCCTCCACCGCCTCCAATCTAACACTACAGCAATGGTTATAAATATGTAAGCCTACATTAACGTACCTTTCTATATAAAAAATCCTCCACTGCCTCCAATCTAACACTACAAAAATGGTCATAAATATGTAAGCCTACATTAACGTACCTTTTTATATGACACATCCTCCACCGCCTCCAATCTAACACTACAGCAATGGTTATAAATATGTAATCCTACATTAACGTACCTTTTTCTATAACACATCCTCCACCGCTTCCAATCTAACACTACAGCAATGGTTATAAATATGTAAGCCTACATTAACGTACCTTTTTTATATAACACATCCTCCACCGCCTCCAATCTTACACTACAGCAATGGTTATAAATATGTAAGCCTACATTAACGTACCTTTTTATATAACACATCCTCCACCGCTTCCAATCTTACACTACAGCAATGGTTATAAATAAGAAAGCCTACATTAACGTACCTTTTTATATAACACATCCTCCACCGCCTCCAATCTAACACTACAGCAATGGTTATAAATATGTAAGCCCTCATTAACGTACCTTTTTATAAAACACATCCTCCACCGCCTCCAATCTAACTCTACAGCAATGGTTATACATATGTAAGCCTACATTAACGTACCTTTTTATATAACACATCCTCCACCGCCTCCAATCTAACACTACAGCAATGGTTATAAATATGTAAGCCTACAGTAACGTACCTTTTTATATAACACATCCTCCACTGCCTACAATCTAACACTACAGCAATGGTTATAAATATGTAAGCCTACATTAACGTACCTTTTATATAACACATCCTCCACCGCTTCCAATCTTACACTACAGCAATGGTTATAAATAAGAAAGCCTACATTAACGTACCTTTTTATATAACACATCCTCCACCGCCTCCAATCTAACACTACAGCAATGGTTATAAATATGTAAGCCCTCATTAACGTACCTTTTTATAAAACACATCCTCCACCGCCTCCAATCTAACTCTACAGCAATGGTTATAAATATGTAAGCCTTCATTGGCGTACCTTTTTCTTAAAAACATCTGCCACCGCCTCGAATCTTACACTACAGCAATAGTTATAAATAAGAAAGCCTACATTAACGTACCTTTTTATATAACACATCCTCCACCGCCTCCAATCTAACACTACAGCAATGGTTATAAATATGTAAGCCCTCATTAACGTACCTTTTTATAAAACACATCCTCCACCGCCTCCAATCTAACTCTACAGCAATGGTTATACATATGTAAGCCTACATTAACGTACCTTTTTATATAACACATCCTCCACCGCCTCCAATCTAACACTACAGCAATGGTTATAAATATGTAAGCCTACATTAACGTACCTTTTTATATAACACATCCTCCACCGCCTACAATCTAACACTACAGCAATGGTTATAAATATGTAAGCCTTCATTGGCGTACCTTTTTCTATAAAACATCCTCCACCGCCTCCAATCTAACACTACAGCAATGGTTATAAATATGTAAGCCTACATTAACGTACCTTTTTATATAACACATCCTCCACCGCCTCCAATCTAACACTACAGCAATGGTTATAAATATGTAAGCCTACATAAGCGTACCTTTTTATATAACACATCCTCCACCGCCTCCAATCTTACACTACAGCAATGGTTATAAATATGTAAGCCTTCATTGGCGTACCTTTTTCTTAAAAACATCTGCCACCGCCTCGAATCTTACACTACAGCAATAGTTATAAATATTTAAGCCTACATTAACGTACCTTTTTATATAACACATCCTTCACCGCCTCCAATCTTACACTACAGCAATGGCTATAAATATGTTAGCCTACATTAACGTACCTTTTTATATAACACATCCTCCACCGCCTCCAATCTTACACTACAGCAATGGTTATAAATATGTAAGCCTACATTAACGTACCTTTTTATATAACACATCCTCCACCGCCTCCAATCTTACACTACAGCAATGGTTATAAATATGTAAGCCTTCATTGGCGTACCTTTTTCTATAAAACATCCTCTACCGCCTCCAATCTAACACTAAAGCAATGGTTATAAATATGTCAGCCTACATTTACGTAATTTTTTATATAACACACCCTCCACCGCCTTTAATCTAACACTACAGCAATGGTTATAAATATGTAATCCTACATTAACGTACCTTTTTCTATAACACATCCTCCACCGCTTCCAATCTTACACTACAGCAATGGTTATAAATATGTGAGCCTACATTAACGTACCTTTTTCTATAACACATCCTCCACCGCTTCCAATCTAACACTTAAGCAATGGTTATAAATATGTAAGCCTCTATTAACGTACCTTTTTATATAACACATCCTCCACCGCCTCCAATCTTACACTACAGCAATGGTTATAAATATGTAAGCCTCCATTAACGTACCTTTTTATATAACACATCCTCCACCGCTTCCAATCTAACACTACAGCAATGGTTATAAATATCTTCTTCTTCCTAGCACTATCCCAACTCATTGCCTAGGTAGGCTGTTGGGGTCGGCTCTTCTCGTTCTCAGGTTATAGCTTCTTCGGTTCTGAGTGTCGCTTTCATCTAGGCCGTTTCTTTGTAGGATTTTGGAGCATTGGGTCATCCAGGAGTTCTTTGGTCTACCTCTGGATGACTGTCTTTGAAGCTCTATAGACATTGCCTGCTTCACTGTGTGGTCTGGTGGTCTCCGTCTTATGTGCCCATACCATCTTAACTGTCGTTCCTCTAGCTTACTGTTTATGACAGTGACACCCAGGCTACCACGAATGCGTGAGCTTTTAATTTTATCTTTTAATGATACTCCTGCCGTCCATCTAAGCATTCGCATTTCTGCTGATTCAAGTTGCCTAGAGTAGGAGTTGTACATAGTCCAGCACTCGGAGCCATACATTATCGCCGGTCTAACAATAGTCTGGTATGTCTTTCCTTTAAGTTTTATTGGCATTTTCGTGTCGCACAAAATTCCTGTTACGGATCTTAATTTCATCCATCCCACTCCTATCCTATGGTTGACATCCGCTGCACATCCTCCGTCTCTGTGGATGAGTGAGCCCAGATACTTAAATGAGTCACAGTTGGCTAATGTTACTCCATCCAATTGCATCGAAGGAGTTACAGCATTTGGGTCTTCAAATGGTAAATACAAATATTCCGTCTTTTTCCTGCTAATTTTTAGTCCATTATCCTCCAGGATCTTTCTCCACCTTTCCAGGCTATTTTGTAGATCACAATGATTTTCTTCTATCAGTACTACATCATCTGCAAAAAGCATAGTCTTGAGAATACTGTTCATTTCTTGACTCGTTAGGTAATTCATGACCATTATGAATAGCAATGGGCTGAGGACAGATCCTTGGTGTACCCCCACTTTAATTGGAAATGTTGGTGACATCCCTGATGTGCATCTTACTTGTGTTTCTACGTCTGTATACATATCTTGTATGGAGAGCACATATCCTTCTGGTACGTTATGAGATCTCAATGCCACCCATATCAGGCTTCGGGGTACCCTGTCAAATGCTTTTTCCAAGTCTATAAATACCATGTGTAAATCTTTTTTTGCATCTCGATATTTTTCAACTATGATTCTGACTGTTTGAATAGCATCTATTGTTGATTTCCCCGATACAAAGCCGCATTGATCGTCGTGTATTTTTACAATATTCCTAATTCGTGTGTTTATAATCCTCTCATATATTTTCATGGTGTGAGACATAAGCTTTATCCCTCTATAATTGTCGCACTTCCTAGAGTCTCCCTTATTTTTGTAAAATGGAAGAAGATAGCTTTTCCTAAAGCTTTCTGGCATTGGTTCTCCGGTCAGTACTTTATTATACAGGTTGCAAAGCCATTTATGTCCCACTTTCCCACACTCTTTCCATAATTCGGCTGGAATATTGTCTGGCCCCACTGCTTTCCCCTTTTTCATTTGTGATATGGCTACTTTAACTTCTGTCGGAGTGATTTCTTCAACTGGCCCCAGCACTGGTTTCTCTGACACATGAATTGTTCTGGAAATTCTTCGTTCAGTAATGTAGAATAATAATCTTTCCATCTTTCACATATTTTGATTTCGTCTGTGATCAACTCACCGTCAGTGTTTTCTATGTATTTGGGTGTTCTAATAGATTTGGCCGTTTCTCTCCTGTGTGCTGCGATTTTGTATATTCTTTGCACTCCGTTAGGTGTTTCTAGGTCATCATACAGCTCTCTCAATGCCTCATGTTGTGCAGAGGCAACTATTTTCTTAACTGTTTCTTTGATTTGCTTATACACTATCCGGAGTTGCTCTTTCTCGTTATCGCACTTACATTGTGACCATTTTCTGAAAGCAGTTTTCTTCTCTTTTACACATTTTTGCACCTCGTTTGTCCACCACCATGATTCCTTCTTTATTTTCAGTTTACCTTTGGAGACTCCCAGATGTTGTTTGGCTTCCTGTAAACATACCTGTTCAAATGCTTTCCACATTTCAGTTGGGTTTTGTGTCTCTTCATTTTGGAGATTTTCAAGCATCCAGTTTTGGAGTTTTGACGTTAATTGTTTTCCGTTTTCTTTTGAGATATTGAACCATTTAATTTTGGTTGTTGGTTTAATCTTGTCCTTATACAATTTATGTCTAGTTAAATGTAATTCCAGCAATAGTAGGCGATGTTGTGTTGCAAGGGGTTCACCAGGGATAACTTTACAGTCTCTGAGCATTTTTCTCATTTTGTTTCTACATAACCAATAATCTATTTGTGTTGCAGCATTTCCACTTTTGTAGGTTATGAGATGTTCTGGTTTCTTTTGGTAGAATGTGTTCACGATAGTGAAACCGTATGCATCTGAGAAATTTAGTAGCTCATCTCCTAGTTCGTTTCGTGCTCCATATCCAAAGCCGCCATGGCTAGTATCATGGCCACTATTTGACATCCCCACATGCCCATTCATATCTGCCCCCATCATGATAGCTTCATTTTATGGAATTTTTTGGATTAATTCTTCCAGCTTGTCCCAAAAACTGTCTCTTTCTTCTCTATCACATCCCATTTGTGGTGCATATGCACAAATGATATTGTAAATGGCGTTACATATTACCAGTTTTAACATTATAATTCTATCATTTGGTGCTATTACTTTTATCACATTTTCATGAAACCTTTGCTGTAGTACTATGGCTACTCCATTTCTGGTACTACTTTCTCCGTAGTAATACAGTTTGTAATCATTTGTCTGTGTTTCTAGGTAGCGGCACTTGTCTATATTTGTATTTTTCCATTTGGTTTCTTGAATGCATGCAATATCAATCCTACGTCTTCTCATCAACTCGGCAAATTCTTTGCTTTTTGCTGTAAGCGTTCCCAGATTCCAAGTAATGGCTCTTATCTTTTCAAACTCAGAACGACTGGCTTTCCTCCGCTTCATTTTGGTTGCCCCTGGAGTCCTGCAAGCTGACCCTAACATAATGTTAGTCTCTGGATCACCGAGGAGAGATTCCTCCTCGCTGCCAGACAGGGTAGTGCATCTTTGCGTATGTTTTTCCATGAAGCTTTGGTTGATTGACTATGGTTTTTATCCACCGATGGTCGTCAGACGTGGAACTAGAGTGACCCAACTAACTAGGGCTGGATCCGCTATCATTGCCCGTTTATGGTCAATAATCGGATTAAACTAATGAGCCTGGATACCCATTAGATATGGTGTATGCGACTAGTACCCGAATATGTCGAGTTGCCACACCCACCATTTGTGAGCCGCCACTAACATGCGGAACAGACGCTCACTGCTTCTCACTTTAGCCGTACTTTTGGGGTCCCCCGACGGATTGGTTACCATCAACTTCACCCTCCAGTCCGTTGCCCGTTGGTCATCGCGTGGAGGTATGAGAAGCGAGGGTGGGAGAAGCTATGTCGGTCCAGGCCCTAGGACCAATGTATTGCGCTATAACCACCCGGCCAACAGATTTGGTTATAAATATGTAAGCAATGGTTATAAATATGTAAGCCTACATTAACGTACCTCTTTCTATAACACATCCTCCACCGCCTCCAATCTAACACTACAGCAATGGTTATGAATATGTTAGCCTACATTAACGTACCTTTTTATATAACACATCCTCCACCACCTCCAATCTAACACTACAGCAATGTTTGTTATTTGTTTTTGGGGTATTATGCCGTGTTGCGCTAACTCCTTCTTTAGCCAACGTTTCGGACAGCATTGCAGTGTCCATCATCAGGGCAGATGTCTTATTTGAGGTTGTGTTAAAATGTGAGCTTAAGTATGAGGTTGTGATACCGTGTTGCCAGCTCCAACCCTCTGAGCTAACATTAACGTGTCATTTTTTTTATTTAAAGTGGTTTTCTTCGTTTAGCTCTGGTGTATCCGTCAATTACCGGATACCAAGAACTATTAAGCTTAGCTCCATCGTCTCTATTGATGTTTACGGAATTTTTATGAATTTCAATGGCCTCCGTAATCAGCCGTGCTCTATAAGTTTTCGGTCTCCCCAGGATTTCAGGAACAAATCCAAAGTAATGCCCGGTGTCAATCAAATGCTCGGCAATTGCCGATTTGTCAGGGTGGCCGAGTTTACAAGCTCTGAAGTGTTCCGAAATTCTTTTGGAGATAGTCCGCTCTGTCTGGCCTACATAGACCTTGTCACATCCGGAACAGCTGAGTTTATACACTCCATCTGTTTCCAGAGGAAACTTAGTCTTTGCAGACCTCAGTAAGTCCTGTATCTTTGTTGTTGTTCCGAAGACAGTCTTGATATTTTCCTTTCTCAAAAGCTTGGCAATTTTGTCTGTCACATTGTGCACATAAGGCAGGAAGGCACAGCCTTTCGACTCTTGTTCAACTCTGTCTTCGTTTGGTGCAGATTTGGCTCTTATGATTTGCCTTGTCTGACTTGCTGGGTAGCCGTTACGCTCCAGTGCATCGGTCAGCTTCATAAGTTCCGCTCCGATTTTACGTTCTTCGCATATTCTGGTCGCTCGGGTCACCAATGTATGGATAAGTCCTCTCTTCTGCGCTGGGTGGTGGTGCGAATCAGCGTGTAAGTACCGATTCGTATGGGTTGGTTTCCTATATACAGTATGCCCTAGGCTACCATCGTGTTTCCGCATCACCTCCACATCTAGAAAGGGCAGGATTTTATCTTCGTTTTCCAGTTCCATTGTGAATTTAATTTTGCTGTGGAGAGAATTAAGATGGTCCAGGAATTCGTTTAGTTTCTCCGTTCCATGAGGCCAAATGGCGAAGACATCGTCGACGTAGCGCCACCATACTTTAGGGACAGCCGAAGCTGTGTCGAGTGCCACTTCTTCAAACTTCTCCATAAAAAAGTTGGCTAGTACTGGCGATAACGGACTGCCCATCGCAACTCCCTCCAATTGCTCAAATAGTTCACCCTGAAATGCAAAGTATCCCGTTTTGAGGCAGTGTTCAAAAAGTTTGCAAATGTCTTCCTCATATATCTCCCTGAGCATTGTCATGGAGTCTTCTAGAGGCACATTTGTGAAAAGTGACACGACGTCAAAGCTGACCAGAATATCTCCTTCCTCAGTCTTAACTTTCTTGAGCTTACTTATCAGATCTGTTGAATCCTTAATCCACGATTTAGTTTTACCAGTTTGCATCTGCAGTAATCTTGAGAGGTATTGGGAAAGTTTGTATGTAGGAGCGCCAATAGCGCTGACAATCGGTCTCATTGGGATTTCCTTTTTATGTATTTTTGGGAGACCATACAGGGCAGGAGTTCTAGAGGCTTTTACAAAAAGCTTAGACCAATCCTCTTTCCTGATGCTAGAAGCTTTCACTAGTTCCCTTGTCTTTATGTCAATCTTGTTGGTGGGGTTGTTTTTAATCTTCTTATAGGTGCCTGAATCGCACAAGAGGTCTTCCATCTTCTTTGTGTAGTCTGCCGTATTAATCACGACAGTGGCATTTCCTTTATCGGCTGGCAGAACCAAGATTTCCTCATTGGCGCGTAATTCTTTTAGGGCCATAAACTCTCCTTTCGTGATATTGGGGCGGGGTATTTCAGCCCTTTTCAAAATATGGCAAGTCTCTTGCCGGATGTCCTCTGCTTGCACCTCTGACATTTTGTGTACTTTCATCATTGTATGTAGTGCAGTCTCTACACCACATACGATGGATTCCACAGGTATCTTTTTGGGGGCCACTGCAAAATTCATCCCCTTTGCCAGTACAGAAGTTGCGTCTGGGATCAACGCAAGGGTCGAAATGTTGATGACAACTTTATTTTGATCGAGTTGTTTTCGATCACCTTTTTTGTCTCGGTTGAGCCTTTCAAACTTTTGTTTCTGTCTCGCATCTGTTGACTGCTTAGATCTTACTGCTTGTTGGTAAGTCATGTTGTCAACTTTTCTCCAGTCTTCTTCGGTAAGGGTTGCACTTAGGTGCAGATGTAGAGCGAAAAGGTCCCGAGATACTCCATCCAGCTCGCCTCGCACATTGTGGATCCTCTCCCTTAATAGTGCAGCCTCCGCTCTTTGGAATACTCTATCTGCTTTCCGGGATGTGATGTGTCTTTTTATTTGGATGTGTACTGGTACAATCGATTCTTCTTTACACCTCTTGATAAAAGCAAGGCTGCCCAAAAAATGGTTTCTTTTCTTTCTCAGATTCTCCAATCGTCGTACCAGTGTGTGAACTTCCTCCCCATAGAGGTTCGTCAAATATGATTTAAGATTTTCACGGCCAAAATTATTTTTGTTATTTGTTTTTGGGGTATTATGCCGTGTTGCGCTAACTCCTTCTTTAGCCAACGTTTCGGACAGCATTGCAGTGTCCATCATCAGGGCAGATGTCTTATTTGAGGTTGTGTTAAAATGTGAGCTTAAGTATGAGGTTGTGATACCGTGTTGCCAGCTCCAACCCTCTGAGCTAACATTAACGTATCATTTTTTTTATTTAAAGTGGTTTTCTTCGTTTAGCTCTGGTGTATCCGTCAATTACCGGATACCAAGAACTATTAAGCTTAGCTCCATCGTCTCTATTGATGTTTACGGGATTTTTATGAATTTCAATGGCCTCCGTAATCAGCCGTGCTCTATAAGTTTTCCGTCTCCCCAGGATTTCAGGAACAAATCCAAAGTAATGCCCGGTGTCAATCAAATGCTCGGCAATTGCCGATTTGTCAGGGTGGCCGAGTTTACAAGCTCTGAAGTGTTCCGAAATTCTTTTGGAGATAGTCCGCTCTGTCTGGCCTACATAGACCTTGTCACATCCGGAACAGCTGAGTTTATACACTCCATCTGTTTCCAGAGGAAACTTAGTCTTTGCAGACCTCAGTAAGTCCTGTATCTTTGTTGTTGTTCCGAAGACAGTCTTGATATTTTCCTTTTATGGAGAAGTTTGAAGAAGTGGCACTCGACACAGCTTCGGCTGTCCCTAAAGTATGGTGGCGCTACGTCGACGATGTCTTCGCCATTTGGCCTCATGGAACGGAGAAACTAAACGAATTCCTGGACCATCTTAATTCTCTCCACAGCAAAATTAAATTCACAATGGAACTGGAAAACGAAGATAAAATCCTGCCCTTTCTAGATGTGGAGGTGATGCGGAAACACGATGGTAGCCTAGGGCATACTGTATATAGGAAACCAACCCATACGAATCGGTACTTACACGCTGATTCGCACCACCACCCAGCGCAGAAGAGAGGACTTATCCATACATTGGTGACCCGAGCGACCAGAATATGCGAAGAACGTAAAATCGGAGCGGAACTTACGAAGCTGACCGATGCACTGGAGCGTAACCGCTACCCAGCAAGTCAGACAAGGCAAATCATAAGAGCCAAATCTGCACCAAACGAAGACAGAGTTGAACAAGAGTCGAAAGGCTGTGCCTTCCTGCCTTATGTGCACAATGTGACAGACAAAATTGCCAAGCTTTTGAGAAAGGAAAATATCAAGACTGTCTTCGGAACAACAACAAAGATACAGGACTTACTGAGGTCTGCAAAGACTAAGTTTCCTCTGGAAACAGATGGAGTGTATAAACTCAGCTGTTCCGGATGTGACAAGGTCTATGTAGGCCAGACAGAGCGGACTATCTCCAAAAGAATTTCGGAACACTTCAGAGCTTGTAAACTCAGCCACCCTGACAAATCGGCAATTGCCGAGCATTTGATTGACACCGGGCATTACTTTGGATTTGTTCCTGAAATCCTGGGGAGACCGAAAACTTATAGAGCACGGCTGATTACGGAGGCCATTGAAATTCATAAAAATCCCGTAAACATTAATAGAGACGATGGAGCTAAGCTTAATAGTTCTTGGTATCCGGTAATTGACGGATACCTCAGAGCTAAACGAAGAAAACCACTTTAAATAAAAAAAAAATGATACGTTAATGTTAGCTCAGAGGGTTGGAGCTGGCAACACGGTATCACAACCTCATACTTAAGCTCACATTTTAACACAACCTCAAATAAGACATCTGCCCTGATGATGGACACTGCAATGCTGTCCGAAACGTTGGCTAAAGAAGGAGTTAGCGCAACACGGCATAATACCCCAAAAACAAATAACAAAAATACTTTTGGCCGTGAAAATCTTAAATCATATATACTACAGCAATGGTTATAAATATGTAAGCCTACACTAACGTACCTTTTTATAAAACACATCCTCCACCGCCTCCAATCTAACTCTACAGCAATGGTTATAAATATGTAAGCCTACATTAACGTACCTATATAACACATCCTCCACCGCCTCCAATCTAACACTACAGCAATGGTTATAAATATGTAAGCCTTCATTGGCGTACCTTTTTCTATAAAACATCCTCCACCGCCTCCAATCTAACACTAAAGCAATGGTTATAACTATGTAAGCCTACATTAACGTACCTTTGTATATAACACATCCTCCACCGCCTCCAATCTTACACTACAGCAATGGTTATAAATATGTAAGCCTTCATTGGCGTACCTTTTTCTATAAAACATCTTCCACCGCCTCCAATCTTACACTACAGCAATGGTTATAAGTATGTAAGCCTACATTAACGTACCTTTTTATATAATACATCCTCCACCGCCTCCAATCTTACACTACAGCAATGGTTTTAAATATGTAAGCCTACATTAACGTACCTTTTTATATAACACATCCTCCACCGCCTCCAATCTTACACTACAGCAATGGTTATAAATATGTAAGCCTACGTTAACGTACCTTTTTATAAAACAAATCCTCCACCGCCTCCAATCTTACACTACAGCAATGGTTTCAAATATTTAAGCCTACATTAACGTACCTTTTTATATAACACATCCTCCACCGCCTCCAATCTTACACTACAGCAATGGTTATAAATATGTAAGCCTACATTAACGTACCTCTTTCTATAACACATCCTCCACCGCTTCCAATCTAACACTACAGCAATGGTTATAAATATGTAAGCCTACATTAACGTACCTTTTTATAAAACAAATCCTCCTCCGCCTCCAATCTTACACTACAGCAATGGTTTCAAATATTTAAGCCTACATTAACGTACCTTTTTATATAACACATCCTCCACCGCTTCCAATCTAACACTACAGCAATGGTTATAAATAGGTAAGCCTTCATTGGCGTACCTTTTTCTATAAAACATCCTCCACCGCCTCCAATCTTACACTACAGCAATGGTTATAAATATGTAAGCCTACATTAACGTACCTTTTTATATAACACATCCTCCACCGCCTCCAATCTTACACTACAGCAATGGTTATAAATATGTAAGCCTACATTAACGTACCTCTTTCTATAACACATCCTCCACCGCTTCCAATCTAACACTACAGCAATGGTTATAAATATGTAAGCCTACATTAACGTACCTCTTTCTATAACACATCCTCCACCGCTTCCAATCTTACACTACAGCAATGGTTATAAATATGTAAGCCTACATTAACGTACCTCTTTCTATAACACATCCTCCACCGCTTCCAATCTAACACTACAGCAATGGTTATAAATATGTAAGCCTACATTAACGTACCTCTTTCTATAACACATCCTCCACCGCTTCCAATCTAACACTACAGCAATGGTTATAAATATGTAAGCCTAGATTAACGTACCTCTTTCTATAACACATCCTCCACCGCCTCCAATCTAACACTACAGCAATGGTTATAAATATGTAAGCCTACATTAACGTACCTTTTTATATAACACATCCTCCACCGCCTCCAATCTAACACTACAGCAATGGTTTTAAATATGTAAGCCTACATTAACGTACCTCTTTCTATAACACATCCTCCACCGCCTCCAATCTAACACTACAGCAATGGTTATAAATATGTAAGCCTACATTAACGTACCTTTTTATATAACACATCCTCCACCGCCTCCAATCTTACACTACAGCAATGGTTATAAATATGACAACAAAACAATGCATTCTAATGCTCGTATTGTATTCAATTCAACTCATTTCGCGTATCGCTACATTTTTTTCGATAAAAAGGAAAATGTAATTAGTATACCCAAATACTACACATAAAACAAACTACCGAACTAAGAAAATCATTTCGCAAAAAAATTGAATGGCCAACTAGATATCATAAGCTAGTGGGGCAGTTAAAATAAAGTCCTCTTAAAGTACCCTCGTGAATATTAGAGAATAATGAGCTACCCTGTAGAACAACAAAAAGTAAAACGCAATGCACAAATGCTGGGATACAATGCGCGCGGTTTTACAAAAATGTGCACGTGAACCAAATCCACAATATTTTTTGGGGCATTTTATATATCGATAGGCAGTATCTAGTTTATATTGCTCGATGATTTCGTCCCTGGGAATCAGAATTCCCAACATTCTTAATATAAAGTGAAGAAAATACAGCCGGCAAGCTTCAAGAGCGCTGGATTATCATACAGATAAACATGTGAATTAATTATGCATTTAAGATGTTGAGTATAAAATCAACCAGTTAAGTTCCATTTACAATCTTTTTGAAGAAAATAGATATTTAATGTAATAAGTGAAAAGAATATGAAATGGATAGACAAACAGTAAAAAATAACTATTTTTGTTTAAGTACATTATAAGGGTAAATTAATTAAATAAAAATTTAAGCCTACAGTGGAAAATATCAATATCTCTTTGGGAACTATAAGTTTTTCAGATACGTCTAAGTAAAGAGTTTTGGACATATTTTGATGTGAATTGTTGTATGTAAAATAAAGTATTTGAACTGGTATTGCATTCAAGGCAACGAAATGCATTATTTCCTAATAGAACTGCTGATTCAATGAGACTGTTCACGATCTTATATATAGAAAAATTAAGTAAAACATTTTTCTTCGTTTGTTAAGAATGATAGGGTTACATTTCAAATTATTTTTTTGAAAATTTTCAATTTTGTGATGCGTGGAATGAACCCCATTTGGTTGTAAGCTTTTTCTAATATGTGCTCAACATGATAAACATTAGGTATATCAGAGAGGGTTTGTTTCGATTTCACGAAAGTCCAAAAATATTTTTCATTATTCTTTATATTTAACTCAGCTATACTTATTTCGTTTCTTTACTGTTTCGGAACTGGCAAAGAAAGGATGAAAGTAGATTGAATGAATTAATATGAATGAATCAACATGAATTATACTCGCGGTATTTCTTTAAAGCATCTAAAACATTTCTTGGCGACCGAATTTCAAACCAAAAACAAATGATTTTGCATTACTACGTATTGCAAGATTAGTGATTGTTAGGGAAAGGAACAAGATGAAGCTTTGGGAAGGAAAAGGTTGGAGGAGTGAGTATTGATCAATGTCTCCAGGAGTGAAGGACATATAATAATATTAATAATTATATCTTAATAACTTAAAGGGCGCTGTACAATTTATTACGAATTCCTAGTCCCTATCTCATTTTATTAGTTAATCGGAAAATTCAGATTCAGGAAAACATACAAATTATTTTCAAACATAACAGAAAAACATACTTACCCGGTTGGTCAATTTTGTTTTTAAAAAAAATTACGTCTTTGCACGCAGAGGGCACTTTAGTAAAAACACTGTAGATACCTACTTTGATTTTAGGTTTGCTATTTTATCCTTCATTACTAATGCTATTACATTTACTAGAAGATAGAAGAAACTAGAGAATTTAGGAATCTTTAGGACTGGAGAATCATCATGAAATGTCCTTAAAAAGCTTAAAACAAAATGTTGTCATTTTTTACATTTAGTTATTTACAATTTCATTTCTGAATCTATGGAATTGACTGTCTAAAAGGGTGAGTTTTGAGCTTAGTTCTGAACTCTGTCCAATCCGTAATCATTCTTAAATCCCTCCAACGGTGTAAGGCGATGAGTCAAGAGAGTCCGGCTGGAGAAGTCTAAATATCTCCATCAAGAGTTGGGCTGAGAGCTTGTGTTTTACATCATTCAGATCTCGCATTTGCTGTATCACACCGGAGGAGGTCCTGGCGAAGGCTCTAACATAATTTTTCGGTCGAATCATTCAGATCGCGCGTTTGCTGTCACACCGGAGGTCCTGGCGAAGGCTTCAAAATATTTTTTTGGGTCGAATCATTCAGATCGTGCGTTTACTGTATCACACCGGAGGTCCTGGTGAAGGCTCCAAAATATTTTTTTGGGTCGAATCATTCAGATCGTGCGTTTACCGTATCACACCGGAGGTCCTGGTGAAGGCTCCAAAATATTTTTTTGGGTCGAATCATTCAGATCGTGCGTTTACTGTATCACACCGGAGGTCCTGGTGAAGGCTCCAAAATATTTTTTTGGGTCGAATCATTCAGATCGTGCGTTTACTGTATCACACCGGAGGTCCTGGTGAAGGCTCCAAAATATTTTTTTGGGTCGAATCATTCAGATCGCGCCTTTGCTGTCACACTGGAGGTCCTGGCGAAGGCTCCAAAATATTTTTTTGGGTCGAATCATTCAGATCGCGCGTTTGCTGTATCACACCGGAGGTCCTGGCGAAGGCTCCAAAATATTTTTTTGGGTCGAAAGTCATTCTTTCATTTAACAAGGGAGATAATATCCTCTTCCCACTTATAGAAGACAGAAACAGCCGTTTCCACGCATCTTGAGAAGATTCGTAAGGTTCATGCTCTTTTTAAATTTCATTACAAAAGGTGCGTGACATTTGGCGCCCTACCTACCTACCTACCGACTGACGCAACACCTGAAACAGTTTTTGGTAATTTGTATAGTAACTGATTTTATAACTGGATTGCTCTCACATTCGTTAAAATATCTGTAAGAATCAATAATTTAATTGCAACAAAATTATCAGTACTGAGTCATTTAGATACTCGCTTGTACCTAGATTACATGCAGTTGGCAATGTGTTCTCGGAAGTAGTTGATGTGTTCAACTGCACGGAATGTAGTTACAAGAAGGCTATAATAACATACCTCATAAATAAATATTAATGTTAGCTTTTGTTGTATTTGTGCTAAATTATTATATTTATATCACATGTTTGTAAAAACCACTATGGGCATGTAATATAAATAATAAAAAAAAAATCAACTATGTAAACTTACGAAGTTAACTAAAATCATTATCAGAAAGGCGAAAAATATTTGATCTTCTATTATTGTATAAATTTTTTAATTCTATGGTTGACAGCCCTGATATTAAAAGTTTGCTGTCACTACATGAACCTCCCAAACATACTAGATGGAATATTTTATTTCACAACAATAACTGGTACATAGGCTGGGCAATGAGTTTATGGATGACGCTGATATTTTTGTTCTAATTCTAGATCCGTACAAATCCAAATCATAATTTAAGCATAATATGCCTATTTAATTTAAATTTATAAATTGTCTAATACACAATAAAAATAAAATTTAAAAGATTTATGTACATTATATCTTTTATAATTTATTTTTATTTTGTATTAGAAATTAATAGAGTTAAATTTAAAAAGTTTCTTTTGAACTTAATTGTGATACTAACTAAACTTAATTTTACTGTATTTTATGCTTTATTATTTGTGTTTTACTGAAGTTTTAAATTTATTTTGTGATATTTATATAAAAGCCCAGTAGGGCGTTTATAAATAAATAAATATTAATAAATAGCCCTACTAGGCATTACCTTCACGGTCCTATTTCTACAATAATCAGTATTTTTATATCTTTCTTCAGCAAACCTCTAATTAATTTGTGTATGAACCCAGAGTTCGCCGTTTGAGTAATTCATAAAGTCCACTAATAATCGAGTTAATGTGAAAATTATTTTTATGTGTGGTTCGAAATGTTAGTGCAACAAGCAGTGTAAAATTTAGTTACATTTTTTTCTTTATAATAAAATTCTAATCCTTGGAAAATAATCATTTGAAGACAAATAACTAAAAAAATTCTTCCAGAAAAAATCATCTTAGCCGTTCAGAAATTCAAAATGTATGACAGAAGACAGAAAGGAGAATTTAAAATTACCTTAGAGTTGGTTTTGTTATAAAACAGATAACAAACTGTGCAGAAATTAATCAGTAGCCATATTTCTTATACGATGTGTGAATGCCACATCGCACCCGTCGCGTCGCATTGTCTCATTGGCTCGCTAAGGGTAAGGAACTGACATGAACCGAAGAACCAGCGCGCGTAGAGAAGTAAAGTTTGCTACGGTAGAACTTACCTGCGTAGGGTCTTCGATTTATGTCAATTAACGTCATGATTTATGTTAATTATGTTATGGATTTATGTTATTTATGTTAATTATGCCTATGAACCTTTTCCTCGGAATGTTTTAGTGGAAATAATATAGAATAGTATGTAAGCATTTAATTCTAGAAACATAAATATCTAAGAAGGGTTAACTGAAAAAAAAATTATAAAATTTAGAAAAAAATGGAGCGGACTAATCTCAATTTGCTAACTTTATGTATTTGATCATAATTTAAAACATGAAGGGGTCATTTGCCCAATTAAATTATAAAATTTTATATTGTAGAATTCCATTGTTAGAAGTATAAGTTTGTAAAAGTGTTTATTTAAAGTCTATATAATTCTATAAAATGTAAAGCGTGTGAAGTTGTGTAAGTCAGTCTTGAATATTTCTCCATCCAATAAAATAAAGTTAAAAAAAATCGTAGGCGTTAAAAAATAAGCACACTAAATGCAATGTAAATAGAGCAACAGGCAACAATACTCAACTTGCCAAACGATCGTGAAACTGAAACAAGTAACTTCCTTAAAAGGCAATCAATTGATCCATCCAAGCCGTACGAATAAGAAACGTTTTATGAAAATTAATTATCTATTTTTTTTACTTTCCAAATTCAGATTACAATTTTGGTGATTTTCTACTAGGCTCATGCCCGTATTACGGTAGTCGTACATGATTTATGTAAGAATAACAAAATTATATTTTGTTGACCAAATAATAAAACATAAGGGAAAAAGGCATGTTATGGTAAAACAAAAACAAAATATATTATTATAGAAACCATGTTAGAAATAAAAATGATGATTAAACTGATTGCTAAAAAGATATTTTGAAGAAAATAAATATAAAAAGAAAAATATTAAAGGAAGATTAAAATACATGCTAAATTATTTATCTTTTTTTTCTTTAACACAGGTTAATCGTGGTACGTACTTATCTAGTAATATACTTATTTACGGTCACGTTGTCTTATTGAAAACTTGTCCCCATTCAAATAGCCAATGTTGAACACGGTTAGTAAATAGGGAAAAAGAATTATTTGACGCTACATCGGTGTTCAATGCATTGTATATTTTAGGAGAAATGAACCAGAATTATCGTTGAGCATATGTGGGTGTACGGGACGTGTTTGCCTGCACAAGAAAAGACTGTAAATAATAAGCACCGGCACACATCAGCCCTCAACCTGGGTAATGATTTAAGTAAAACACCGTGAGGTGTTCCATCCAAACCATCATAAAAAAAGACGATTCGAATCAAAATTCACATTTTAATTACAAGTATTGTACTGGTATACAGAACGTACAAAGGTGTGTAGCTTATAGGTACTTCCTATTTTTTACACCCAACCCAATTCACAAGAAATAGTTATATGTATTTCAATTCAACTGGGTTTTAATACACAGATAGAAAACAGAGACAATCGGAAATATTTCAGCGATAATTTCAGATTGGAACACATTGTGCATCATCGCGCCGTACGATACAGCAAATGGCGTAGGTGACTGCTGCAGCAGTGGCCAGTTCAATTGGTAGCCAGCAGGAATCGGGCAGCCTCTAGGTTTTAGCATCAATGGCTAATTCAGTCGGTAGCCAGGAAGAATTTGCCAGCCTCTAGGTTGTCGGAATCAGTGCTGGTTCAGTCGGTAGCCAGGAAGAATTGGCCAGCCTCTAGGTTGTCAGCATCAATGGCTAATTCAGTCGGCAGCCAGGAAAAATTGCCCAGCCTTTAGGTTTTCATCATCAATGGCTGATTCAGTTGGTAGCCAGGAAAAATTGGCTGGCCTCTAGGTTTTCAGCATCAATGGCTAATTCAGTTTTCATCATCAATGGCTGATTCAGTTGGTAGCCAGGAAGAATTGGCTGGCCTCTAGGTGATCAGCAGCAGTGGGCAGTTCAGTCGGTAGCCAGCAGATATTCGTCAGCCTTTAGGTTTTCAGCATCTGTGGTTGATTCAGTTGGTAGCCCGGAAAAAATGTCCGGCTTCTAGGTTTTAAACATCAATGGGCAGTTCAGTCGGTAGCCAGCAGGTATTCGTCAGCTTTTATGTTTTCAGCATCAATCCAGCAAAGATTGGCCAGCCTCTAGGTGATCAGCGGAAGTGGGAAGTTCACTCGGTAGCCAGCAGGTATTCGTCAGTCTTTAGGTTTTCAGCATCAATGCAGCAGGAATTGACCAGCCTCTAGGTCAGTGTTCCGCAAAGTGTGCTCCGCGGCACACTGGTGTGCCGTGGCCATTTGTAAGTGTGCCGCGAGTCCCACGTCACTTCTCACAAAGTGCTCTGTAAATCGGTCTTTGCTTTTCTGTGCGGCGCGGCGGCCGGAGGTGGCGTGGGTGGGACTCGATCGCTGCGAAGTGGCCGTGTGCTACGCCGCTACGTTACATTATCACGTGTGCTTACACTACATAAGTGGGGTGCTATTGCTACACTATCACGTGATTGCGCACGAGCTATCGGGGTGCATGCGCGTGACAACATAACATTACGAATTACGACGGCGACGTTGCGCCCGCTTGTTTAGTAGTCATTCGTTAATGCTAGTGTTTGGTTGTGTCGTCGCGAACTTAATTGACTTTATTAATTGCAAATCTATTTAAAAAAGAAGAATGGGTAGCAAAACTTGCATATCTGGCGGACATATTCGCTCAATTAAATGAGCTGAACAAAAAAATGCAAGGAAGACATTGTAACATTTGAACGTCTTCAGACAAGATTGAAAGCTTTCGCGCTAAGTTGGTGCTATGGATCAGCCACGCTACCAATGGTAGTAACAAAATGTTTCCAAATGTCATGGCTGCCGATTCAGAAAAAAAAACCTGCAACCTATGGACTGGGTAAGAAATCCATTTACGGAAAGCATTTCCCTTGGACATTTACCAATAAACGAGCAGGAAGAATTCATGGAGCTTAAAACTGATCGGACACTAAAATTAAAATTTTCTGAAACAGAGTTAGCTCATTTTGACTCCACGTAAAAAATAAGTATCCACTGCTGTCAAAGCGAGCTATTGCAATTCTATTACCATTTGCCACGACCTATTTATGCGAACTGGGGTTTTTAACTCTCACAACGATAAAGTCAAAAAAAGAGAACGCCTGAGGACGATCGACGAAGAGATGCGAGCAGCGTTATCAACGATTGTTCCAAATTTTGATCGTCTGTGTTCAGTTAAACAGGCTCACATTTCGCATTAAATATCTTTTCATGTTATATTGATTTTAATAATAAATATGAATAAAATATTGTTTTTGGTAAATTTTGGTTCGGAGTGGCCACGCTTATTACGAATATTTTTTAGAAAAAAACTTTAGATATGCCGTAATTACTATAAAAGGAAATTTTTTGGCTTGGTGGCGGCGGAAAAATATGCATTTTAATTATCAATTGGGTAAAATTAAAATTCCCTTCTCGAACCGATTCGGTGACAGTTCGCGGTCATTCTGTCACTGTTATGTGATAAATATCAATCATAATTACACAAACCCGGCTAGACAAACCCTGCTTTGCCAAACAAACCATTCAAAACCTGGGATGTTTTTTTAAATTATGATGACATGCAGCTTTCGTAGTTGAACCTCAAAGTTCGCCGTTATTCGTAATAAGCCTAGCCAATCCTATCCAAAATTTACCTTGTTTTTTTTTCTTTGGTGTACCGTTAAAATTTCTTGACTAGTTTGGTGTACCGTGAACATAAAAAGTTTGCGGAACACTGCTCTAGGTGATCAGTGGCAGTGGGCAGTTTAGTCGGTAGCCAGCAGGTATTTGTCAGTCTTTAGGATGTCAGCATCTGTGGCTGGTTCAGTGGCAGGAATTCAGCGGCGACATGGTCATTTGATCATAAGAGCCGGCACACGGAGACGCCCCATTATTGTAATGATGACAGATGCATCTGGCTCAGCTGATAGAGTGCCGGCCGTAAACAGCTTGTTACAAATAGTTGTAATCTTCAAAATGATTGTGCCGTGATGGATGAACAGAAGCGACTACAGATTTCAGTTGACACTCAGGAATTTATAATTTTTAATTATAATTAACAGATCGCGATTTAACTGGAGGTGTTCCGTCCACTCGAGGTAATTTTTAATCTTGACTGCCCAATATTTTGTTTTAAGTGGGTATTATTTCTCCAACAAGCGTTCTTGTGACATCAATAACATTAACCCTTGGGACCTTCTAAGACCCAAACAGTCCCAAATGCCGTGCGCATTATACTCTCCTAGGACCATATTTGTCCCAGAACGACCGCACATTATTAAAATGCATATATCTCTCTTCCTCTCATCTAAAAAATAATTATTTCTTTTATGTCAGAAAGAGAACAAAATAGTGCTTGTTATTGTCTTTGAAAAATTGGAAGCTTGTAGAAGGTTCGATCCGTGCAAATCAACAACGTCTCAAGGGTTAAACAAAAAAAACTTGTTTACTGTTCTAAACGCAGGTGTTTGGATGAGTTAGCGTCAGGTGTTCAATATTATTTTTTTTTCCGGTTTGAATCGCCTAGTAACCGATTATTTTTATGCATTTTTCAACGAGCAAGTTTTATAATATTAAATGCAATAAAATCGTGTTTTCATGTTCGATACAGTGGGTCTAGTTTTAAGGAGCACGCAACCCAGGTTTAGTAAAAAGTGGGTGTGCACTTGATGTTGTGGACACACAAGCAGGTAAGCAGGTTTTTTTTCCGTATGTAGCACAAACTTCTCTTAGTTAATAACTGACGAATATCTAATATCCAGATATATAAATTTAACTTTAATGTAACTGGAGTATATATTAATTACATTCTAGAATTTTCATTTGAGCAGACAAATAATACACAAACAGAAAGAAAACTTTAAGAAAACGAGAAAATTATATTGCTTTTTTAGAGCAGGAAAAAATCTTAGTTATAAAGAATGTCTTCGAAGCTAAAAATCATGGAATATTCTCGAGAACGAAATTTAATACGAATCTGCGCTCCCACTGATAAATGCAATAATCTTTTGATTAACATTTAGGAAAACAAATAGAGGCATTACACTGAATTCAAATTAAAATAATGAAATTCTTGTAATCTGTGATTGATATCTGACACCAAACATTAACGTTTATTCTACCCGGAGAACTATAAATAAAATTCTTACATTTTATTACCGAATAACTTCATAGTCCATCCTCAAATGTTCAGTGTTAAATTTTCGTGTCCATGTTTTTAAGTTGTATTCCACTATGACAATAGCAAAGCACTAACTATTCATATCACACTCCCGTGATTCTAGTATATAGTATTTACATAGTCATAGAAGAGTTCATAGAATAGTAAAGTCCCCATTAGCGCGATTTCACCGAACTGCAAATACATATGCACATCTTTTTGAAATATGTAAAACATCTCCATCCTACAGCAAAGCGAAAATAATTAGATATGAATATAAGTGATATGAGTCTGTATTATGTTAGTAAAATGACAAGTTTGGGAGGCGGGTTTGGATTCCACCGATTTAGCAGGGGTGCCCGGGTTCATCGGGTGAGGTGTGTTTAGGATGCACCTAGTACGTGGCGTGCTAGACCGGGGCTGCTTTGGGGAGACAATTTGACCAGTTGGACAGGTCAAATTGTCTCCCCAAAGCAGCCCTGATTTAGCAGGGGTGCCCGGGTTCATCGGGTGAGGTGTGTTTAGGATGCGCCTAGTGCGTGGCGTGCCAGACCGGGGCTGCTTTGGGGAGACAATTTGACCAGTTGGACAGGTCAAATTGTCTCCCCAAAGCAGCCCTGATTTAGCAGGGGTGCCCGGGTTCATCGGGTGAGGTGTGTTTAGGATGCGCCTAGTGCGTGGCGTGCCAGACCGGGGCTGCTTTGGGGAGACAATTTGACCAGTTGGACAGGTCAAATTGTCTCCTCAAAGCAGCCCTGATTTAGCAGGGGTGCCCGGGTTCATCGGGTGAGGTGTGTTTAGGATGCGCCTAGTGCGTGGCGTGCCAGACCTATAAAGTCTTATTTACAGTTTACAAGTGTTTTAAACTAACTGTGAAGTGTCAGAGTGTTGTTGCCAAAAAATCAACCATCTGTTATTACATACTGTGCTAAGGCAATTCACAGTATATAGGAGTGAAATACGCCACTACACGGAAGGCAGCCGTGGCAGCGCGGGTTAACGCACAGCTATCGCTCGCACATTATCCAGCCGCGGCGTACCGAGTTCGATCCTCACACCGACCAAAAAAAGAAAACACTTTACTTTTTTTTTTTTTTAATAAAATAAATGAAATTAATTAATTAATAAATAATCCTACACCATCTATCTAAAGAAATAAGAACTAATTATCGACAACATCACTATTAGCCAAAATCACAACCAGGCATAATGGCAACTACCAATAAAGTCCAAACACGATCAAAACAAACCGAATCACCACATCGAACTGATGCCTGTGCAGACCAGCAATATGATAAATTTATAAAGTATGTCGATAAAAAGATGTAGGATTTAAAGCAAAAACTATTCAAAAAAATTGAAGATGAGACACTGAACATAAGAAAATTTTTTGAATTTGATATATCAGATATGAAAAAAAGTGTTGACCTCAGCCGTCAATATCTCATAAACATGACAGAAAAAATTGATGAAGCAAGCAAATCTCTTGAATTCGATGATAAACAACATTTCAAAGAAAAATTAAGGAAACATGAACCAATTGTTATAATTAAACCTAAAAATCATGAACAAAAAAACACAAAAACACAAGAGGACATAAAGAACAACATAGATCCAGTTGATGTGGGCGTGGCCGGAATCAAGAATTTCAAAAAAGGATCAGTTATAGTGGAATTAAAAAACACAGAGGCAACAAAAAAGATCCGAAAAGAAGTTATCACTAAGCTTGGGGATAGGTATGATGTTGATATTCCTAAACCCAAGAATCCAACAGTAAAAGTGATAGGAATGACGGATAAATATACCGCCGAAGAAATAGAAAATAAAATAAGGATGCAAAATGATTATATAGACAAGGAAAACTCAAAAATATCGGTAAAATTTATAAAAGAAAATAAAAAAAAGTAGTGAAAACAATAACTTTACTGTATTCATAGAAGTAGATGGAAAAACACACTTAAAAATGTTAGAGGAAGCGAAGATAAATATTGGATGGAATAGATGTGCTGTCTTCGATCATCTCTCAGTTTTGAGATGTTTCAATTGCAACGGATACAGACATAAAGCAGGCGTTTGTAAAAATAAAAAATCATGCGGAAGATGCTCAAATGAACATGATACGTCAGACTGTCAGTAAAATAGTGACAAAATCAAATGTGTAAATTGCAAATTGACAAATGAAAAACTTTCATTAAATTTGAATGATAATTACCATGCATGGAGCAAAGAGTGTCCTATTTACAAAAGAAACATAGAATCGGAGAAGAGAAAAATTGAATTTTTAGGATAAAAAAAAGACAAACATATACTATTTAAATATTTCAAGTCTTTTGGCCCACGTAAATGAAATTGAAGTTTTATTACAAGAATTGAAACCAGAAATTTTAATGTTAAGTGAAACATGTATAACCAGTGATATTTACGATTCTGAAGTATCATTTATTGGGTATTCAACTGTAAGATGCAATTCATTTAGTCGGCATACGGGAGGAGTTCTAATGATTATTAAAAATAATATATCTTTTAAAATAATATCAAATGAAGTGTTTGATGAAAAAAATACATGGATACTGGCAGTACAAATAAGAAAAAACTTTATTAAAGGAACATACGCTGTATTATACCACTCACCAAACCAAAGCCATTCAAAATTCTTAGATTTTTTCGAAAGTTGGTGTAGTAAAAACATGAAAAATCAAGATATGTTTTATGTAACCGGTGACTTTAACATTGACATGAAAGTCAAGAATACCTACAGTAATAGACTTCAGAGTTTAGTGAATTATCTAGGAATGAAACAACTTGTGACCAAACCAACTAGAATCTCAAATACATCAGCAAGCATTATTGATTTAGTCATAACAAATCATTTTTACTTGAATGTTAATGTTATAGATACTCCAAAAATATCTGACCACGAAAATATATTAACAATATTTGAAATGACCACAAGTCCGAAGCCACAGGGAATACGAAATATAACGTATAGAAAAAAAAACTATAATAAGGATACATTGTGTACAGCATTACAAAACAAAAAATGGATCTGCGATACCCAAGGAAATTTAGACGGAAAAGCCGATGAACTAGTAGGACATCTGAAAACAGTATTAAATGAGCTAATGCCTTTAACTAATATTATATTAAAAGATACAAATAAATGGTATACGAAATCCCTACATATTCTACAAAAACAAAGGGATACAGCCTATAAAGCCTGTAAAATACAATTCACTGAAGAAAGGTGGGAAACTTATAAGAAACTTAGAAACATTTACAGTACAGAAATAAAACATACCAAAATTTCGTATATCAGGCAAAAAATAATTACCTCTCAAAGTGACTCAAGAAAAATGTGGACTACACTTAAAGAAATTATAAGCGGCAAACAGAGGGAAAACATTAAGGAAGTTCGGTTTCCAGATGGAGTTGAAGATGATACACTTAAAATAGCCCAAAAATTTAACACAAATTTTGTACTTAGTGTCGAAAACATAAATAAGAGTATTCCATTAGTCGCAGATACCTCTTCTCAATCATCGGAAAAAAGAGAGAATAAAAATATTTTCAGGTTTAATAAAATTGACAATGAGTATTTAATGAAAATCATTAAAACAATGAAACCAAAATCATCGCCGGATGGAATTACTATAAGCATAATCAAAGATGCACTGCCAGCTATAGGAGACAGATTAGTTGCACTAATAAATGAATCTCTGACTAAGGGAATTTTTCCGCAGTCATGGAAAACCTCCATAATAACACCAGTGCCCAAAATAATAAATGCTAAAAATTTCGAAGACTTCAGACCAATAAATGGATTGCCTAAATATGAACAATTACTAGAATGCATTGTGAAAGAACAGATGAGTAAATTTATAGAAAAAAATAACATCCTAGTAAAAGAACAATCTGGGTTTAGAAATAAATATTCCTGTGAAACAGCAATAAATTATGTGATAAATGAATGGAAAACAGCTATGGATCAGAAGAAAATCACAATAGCAGTGTTCTTGGATTTTAGACGTGCTTTTGAAACGATAGACAGAGAAAGACTAATAATGAAATTGAAGGACATAGGAATCCGTGCTAATGAATTGCAGTGGTTTATTGATTACTTAAAAAATAGAAAACAAAAAACCAAAATTGGAGATACTATCTCTGAAGAACAAGAAATCAACATTGGAGTTCCTCAAGGATCTGTTTTGGGACCGCTCCTATTTATTTTATATATTAATGATATAGTGAAGTGCTTAAAGTACTGTTCCATCAAAATTTTTGCAGATGACACACTTTTATATATTATAGCAAATAATATTGAAGATGCGTTGTCAAAAATACAAAATGAACTTAATGAATTATCTAAGTGGTTAAACATAAATAAATTGAAATTAAATGTAACTAAAAGTAAATTTATGGTATTAGGGAAAAAACTAAACGTACATACTGTCCTAAATATAGACAATCAAAATATGGAAGAAGTAAAAGAAATTAAATACCTGGGAATCATAATAGATAACAAGTTAAAATTTAACACTAACTTTGAAATTTTAAATAAAAAAATGGCGAAAAAGGTTAATTTCTTAAGTAGGATAAAAGGAAAATTGGACATTAAAACAAGGATATTGGTCTACAATACCACTGTAGCATCCCATCTAAATTATTGTACAAGTGTAATATTTCTAAGTAACAAAACCCAAATTAAGAGAATGGAAGTAATCCAGAACAGAGGCATGAGATCAATACTGTGTTGTAGCAGGTACACCAGAATAAAAACCATGCAACGTCAACTCAATATTTTAAGTGTGTGGCAACGATTAGTTTATAATACCTTAGTGTTTATTTATAAGCTAAAAAATAAAATGTTACCTGACTATATGTCAAAGAATGTTAGAATTAATAGTGCAGTTCATTTATATCCTACGAGAAACTGCAACGATTTTAGGCTTCCTTAAACACACTTATCAGAAACACAAAACAATATTTATTATAAAGGTTTTAAAATGTTCAATGAACTCCCGGTAATTGTTAAGGAAGCTAAAAGTCTTGCAGTTTCTCGTGGATTATGTCTCAATGTTGTTAAATCTAAATTTTAGTATGTAAGAAGTAAATAATATTGTAGTAGTCATAGAAAATAATATATTAGGTATAAGATGTAAACTCTTATAACTAAATAAATATACATTAAAAAAAAAAAAAAGACCGGGGCTGCTTTGGGGAGACAATTTGACCAGTTGGACAGGTCAAATTGTCTCCCCAAAGCAGCCCTGATTTAGCAGGGGTGCCCGGGTTCATCGGGTAAGGTGTGTTTAGGATGCGCCTAGTGCGTGGCGTGCCAGACCGGGGCTGCTTTGGGGAGACAATTTGACCAGTTGGACAGGTCAAATTGTCTCCCCAAAGCAGCCCTGATTTAGCAGGGGTGCCCGGGTTCATCGGGTAAGGTGTGTTTAGGATGCGCCTAGTGCGTGGCGTGCCAGACCGGGGCTGCTTTGGGGAGACAATTTGACCAGTTGGACAGGTCAAATTGTCTCCCCAAAGCAGCCCTGATTTAGCAGGGGTGCCCGGGTTCATCGGGTAAGGTGTGTTTAGGATGCGCCTAGTGCGTGGCGTGCCAGACCGGGGCTGCTTTGGGGAGACAATTTGACCAGTTGGACAGGTCAAATTGTCTCCCCAAAGCAGCCCTGATTTAGCAGGGGTGCCCGGGTTCATCGGGTAAGGTGTGTTTAGGATGCGCCTAGTGCGTGGCGTGCCAGACCGGGGCTGCTTTGGGGAGACAATTTGACCAGTTGGACAGGTCAAATTGTCTCCCCAAAGCAGCCCTGATTTAGCAGGGGTGCCCGGGTTCATCGGGTAAGGTGTGTTTAGGATGCGCCTAGTGCGTGGCGTGCCAGACCGGGGCTGCTTTGGGGAGACAATTTGACCAGTTGGACAGGTCAAATTGTCTCCCCAAAGCAGCCCTGATTTAGCAGGGGTGCCCGGGTTCATCGGGTAAGGTGTGTTTAGGATGCGCTTAGTGCGTGGCGTGCCAGACCGGGGCTGCTTTGGGGAGACAATTTGACCTGTCCAACTGGTCTCTTCAATCCCATTGAGTTGCGTCAAAGCGGGAGTGATTGAGATTCCTACCCACCCTCAATAATTTAATAAGTAAATAAGACTCAATAGAGCCTAAACTCCCAACCGTACGGCGCCAGTGAGACTATAGCATCCGCAATTTGGGTATGTTGTGAGTCTAAATGCAGTGGTGAGGTGAAGGAGATGATATTCAGATCTGGTAACCAAATGGGGAATAAATACATTTAGAGCAATGTTTCGATACATTATTTTGCTCTCACACCACGGCGATACTGAGAGTATCTTCCATTTTGAAACGTGCCGTAAATATACTTCTTATCTACTTTAATCCATTTGTACCAGTTCCACGTCATACTTCCAGACGTGAGAGTAACATAACTCGCTTAGGAGCTCCTAGCCTCACTTTATTTCAAACGACATTCAGTCCCCCGTTTCCTGAATACACGTGTCCTTTTGTTTAAGTCATCGTCTACTTTCCGTCTGCTTTAATTTTCTTAATATGACCGCTCTGTCTGCTGTACACTTTATAAACTAAATAAATAAACCGGTCATTTATTTGCCCCAAGGATTCGCCAATCAACAAAGAAGATTTAATTTCTTCCGTATTGAGCTGCCATCCATGTATCAATAAATTAATTACGTACAAAGGTTGTGAACAATGTGATCTTCAAATAAGATATATTATGTTGCAAATAATAACCAATCGCCTTGCGCCTCCCTGGAAAAGATGGTGACCGGATAAATCATCACAGTGATAATCTTTAAAAAGTTATATAAAGTCATGGAAAGTGATGAAACAAATATTTTATTAACTGGGTTAATTAGGTTATGTTAAAAAAAATCATCGTTTATAATGACTTTATATCACTTTTTAAAAGTGTGTTGAATTGTCACTGTGTTGAGTTACCATGAAACCGAAAACAGTTCACATTATATTCAGATTTGTAGGTAATTTAGAAGTGAAGAGGCAAATAATATATGTACATTAGGGCGGAACGAAAATATTTTTTTTCTAATTTTGCTTTGGAATAGTTGTATTAAGTTGCCAATTGCCATAAATTACCTCAATTAAAAATATAAATAATATCAGACAGCGGTAAAAACCCCCGCCAAGACATCGAACATTTACAAAAACGATAGTTAATAACGAAATATCACTCGAAGTGTTATAATTTGAAAAAGTCTTTGAAGAAACTTAGGGAAGAAAAGTTAGAAGAGTACAGAGTAGAAAGATTTTTGACATAGCTGCAAGTAAATGTCAAGAATTTGTAAGCTGTACTTGTTTGAAAGAAAAAAAAGTGCCAAACGAGGAACAAATGTTTTTAGAAAACCAACGCACTAACTGACTAATGGCTTTAGGAAGAACGGATCTTATATATAGTAAAAAAATGCTGAATAGAAGATTACGTACTCTCAAACAAGAAATGAGGCATAATAGATAGGATGAAACTAAGAACAATAAGACAGAATGAGACGCGAGCAAATTTTAACCGAATCAAGAGTAACAGAAATTCCTTCATTATATTTCGATGCAAGGAAAGACAAGTCGGCTAAAACTGTTTTAAAAAGATCGAAGAGGCTAAGAGTGATTGTACAAGAAAACAAATACAGGGAAAACAGACCATCTCGACCATTGCAATGGATAATTTGTCTCTTACACCCCAATGAGTTACCATTGAGGCATTTGTTTACCTATTTGGATGGCCCTACTGCAGGACCTAAATCATTTGCAGGGCAAATTGGTAAAGTATTAGAGATATGCAAGACGCTGCGGTTGGCCAAATTTGAGAAGATAGAAGGTGAACTACCTCCACAAATATCCACAGATCTCAGTACAGACCAGAAATATTTACAAAAAATTACTACTGCTGTCATAAATGGATCCTGGTCTCCTGGATTTATTAAAGAGAAGCCCAGGTAAACTACCCCATGCTCGCTGGTTGACAAGGGCTAATCGCATATTGCATTTGTTTATTTCTACAGAAAATCCACAACAAAACCTTGTGACTTTAGCAACGTTTGTCGTATAATCATACGCTCCTGTCTGGTTTGCTATCAAAACACATTCATCCTGCAAAGATGGTTCAAATTATTTATGGAAGCTCATTAACGGCACTAGATATTTGTCCAACGAGTTGTTAGCGATAGTGGACCCTGTTATAATTCGAAACAATTACTTTGCTCATCCAGAAAACATGTTGTTGAGTATGATAACAGATTCACATAAGCACATTAGAGAACTCGCTGCAAGACGCATTTTAAAGGCTCGTCAAGTTAATAAAAAATCTGTTTCCCGCATGTTTGAGGTGCCAAAAGTGGACTTAAATGCATGTTCTTACATAGACATGATTGACTGGCAACAAAATATATACGAACCCTCAATACTGATGAATATTTCCGATGATCAGTTACAAGATCTTATTGAAAATGGAAAAGACACAGTGTTGGAGTTTATGAGACTGCCTTACCACACCCAGGCTGTAGAAAGATCTGTAAAAGTTGTGACAGAAGCAGCTCTAAGTGTATTCGACAAGACAATATGAAAGGGATTCATAAAATCTCAATTAGCATCTCGAAAACTCATGCCAAAGTTTGAGCCTAAAAAGGATTTTTGCTATAAAAAATGATTTTATTCATACCAACATAACTTTCTGAATCTGTTTTTACTTTTAAAAATAATGTTTTTATTAATTAAAATATACTTTTATTCTATCATTTCATGCATAACAAATTATATTTACTTATTATTTTGTTTATAGGGTGTTTAATACAAAACGTCTATAAAAACCTTAAAAAATAAAATTTCAAGTCTATGGCAGGAACTCAAGCTGTCGAGCTAGAACTTCCAAATTGAGAAGTGTTATTTACAATTACATAGCAACTTTTATTTGGTATTTAAAAAAAAAAAAAAATTATTACCAATATAAAGTTTTTTTACAGGTTTTTTTTTCGATGTCTGTCTCACTAGGATAAACCTGTGTCGAGACAGACGTATTTGATAAATAAATTAATGTTTACATATTTTTTGATACATAAAATATTTCATTACATTAAATGACATTGTGAAAAAGATAAAAAATAATAAATAATAATAATAAATGATAAATTTGTTAATCAGCATCTAGTTGGAGTACATACTTATGAAGGGATTTTTATAATTTTTTTTATCTTGGATCTGTCTTGGTTGATGATCCAAGACTTGATGTCTGTTTTATATTTCAAAAAAAATTCGTTCAGTCTAATGGCTTATGGGGACTACTTTAACTCGTCCCACATATGATAACACTAAATAATTACTCCGCCGCCTGAAGCCCCGGGAGAGCTAGGCGCGGACGGGAACGCAACTCTCTGCCATTCTAGTTTCAACTTTTGACCAGACCACCACTCTCCACTACCACCGTCTCTGCGTTCGCATAACTTGTAAATTCATTTTCGCAAATAAATTCAACAAAGATCGCAGACCTTTATCTTTCAATCATCCGAATTCCTTGAACACAGATTTACGATACCGGCAGCCATCGTAAATTACACTCCACACATCGCTATCATACTGGCGACTCCACGCTGCCATACTGGTGACCCCTGTTCGAGCGCCATACTGGTGATCCCGACGCTGCCATACTGGTGACCCTCGACATTTCTGGTGATAATAATATTTAGTGGACACGGTAGGTCAAACGTTGAAGCTGGAATCCTGGACAATCAAGTAAGTAACTTCCAATCTCATTACTTTCAATCTCATTTTCAACATTTTTAAGTCCAGTATTTTTATTAGAGTCTGATTGTCGAATCATAAAGCACATTTCAAAAAAAAAACATTATTGTCCCACCAATTCTGAAACTTAAGTATATCAAATATACCCACTAATCTGAACCAAAAAACTCGTATATTCGAATAGTATAGTGCCAAAAATCTCAATTTCAGTGAAACACCGCACCAGCAGCTGCAGACCAAGCATCAAATTCACTGCAGAACGCAACAATCTCTGCAGACCAACATCAATTTCATCGCAGATCAAGGATCTACCGGATTTACTACGCAGGCAGAACTCCAGTTCCGGACCTCGTAACATCCGCCTCAAAATCAATGCCCAGTAATCAACACCAAGTAACGAACCATAATTTATCCTACATACAGTGATTTTACAGTTAAATTTCCGAATACGAACATTCTAAAATAACTTTAAAAAAAATTTTTTTGCAAGTTTACAATATTGTTACATGTTTATTTAATTAAGTGACCAGACAAGTTGAACTCGTCACAGTACATCCACATTATTTAAATTGTATGCACTCTAGATTAAGGGATTTTTGAAATTTATGGATACCATCAATCTAACATTTTTGAATTTTTAAATTTTTTTTCAAAATCTAAATTTACTGTCGTCATTGCTTTTGTTTCCTTGCTATTTTTACGCATACATCTGCCTATTTTATACTGCCTATTGCTTGCCGTATTATCAAAACAATATGTCATTCGAGAATAACCAGACATCGAACGAAATCCACGGTAATAATTCCACAATGGACACAACAATAAACTCTGTCTCGGTTAAACTACCCGCGTGCTGGCGCGACAACATTGCACTTTGGTTCGCACAAGCTGAAAGCCAATTTTCTAACTCAAGACTAATTGATGACCTCACCAAATACAACATTATTGTTGCCGCTTTGGACATGGAGACCCTCAGGACCGTAAGCGACATCGTCATCAATCTTCCTGCAGCAGACAAGTACACTTATCTCAAATCAGCACTTATCGAGAGATTACAAGATTCTGAAGAAAAGCGACTCACTCGTCTTCTAACCGGACTTCAGCTCGAGGACAGGAAGCCTTCTGGACTGCTTCGACTCATCCATGAACTCGCTGGTCCCGGGCTATCGGAGAGCCCAATCTTACGCGTACTTTGGCTACAAAGACTCCCGCAACACATTCAGGCCATACTTACCGCACTACCCGACGACAATCTGTTACAACTAGCATCTGCAGCAGATAAAATCTCGGAAGTTTATCAAAAATCTGAATGCGACACTATGGACAATAATCATCATAATGGCATCCCGAACTCGAATCCAAACATCAGTGCTATATTACAAAATTTACAAGAACAAATTTCGGCACTCACTCTAGAAGTCAGTCGACTTAAAACAACTCGGAGAGATGATCATGGACAGGCAAACATTAATTTCGAAAACCGAAAGCACCCGCCGCGAATGGCGTCATCCATCGACATCATACCCAAATTCCGCGCACCGACCTCGTTCTAGGTCACGCGGTAGCCAGTTAAACACGAATAACACGACACGCGGCTACTGCAGTTACCACGCAAAATTCGGTAACAAATCACATAATTGCATTAAACCATGTAATTTTATTAATAACAAGTCGGGAAACGACAATGCCCCACCACATTATACAGTGCTAGTGGGAAACATATAAAAACACGGTACAAAAACCATAAACCATAAAGGAGCAGACTTCTTACACTTCTTCAACTTAAGCGTCAACAATCTGAGAGAAAGACAAATAACAACCCGCGCAGCTTCAACGCGCGAAGGACGATATTCATGGACTCATCGGGACATCATTGTAGCGCCCTGGCCCCGGCCGTCGTACCAGGCCAGCGCTACATCGGATCTGAACGCCCTGGCTCCTGCAATCGGACCAGCGCTTCATCCAAGCACCACGACCACCACGAGGATACGCGAAATCCTCACTGGTCTAAACACCTCCCGCTCAACCGCCTACAAGGTCCACCGTACCTTCGGCCTCCTGTCAGCACCGGAGTGAAGAACCACGTTCTTCCCCAGCGCCTGACCATCATCGAGTCCGGTCAACAGCGTCCGACGTCGACCCACCGACTCACGCACGACCAGCAAACCACCGCCCGCATCCGGGCATCCGGGCATCGAACCCGCATTCAATATCCGTCACACAACATCTCTCATCACGACTACCGCATATCACCCTTAAGTTAATAGACAAGTTGAAACCTGCATTCTTTCAAAGCACAGAAGAAATTCCATCAAGAGGAACCGTCACACAGCCTCCAATAACAAAAATGACAACTTGATCCGGAAGACATGTTCATTTCCCGGACAGATATCAAGCGCAGTAATAATTTGGCAATACTTGAATTAAGGCACAGTAATTAGCAAAAAAAAAACTAACCAAAAACCTTATATTGACGTATCCATAAATTCCATAAATTATTTTGTAACTATCATATCGCAAATGTCAGACAATTTAATAAATTACTGTTACTGAAACAAAAAAAAAATATATATATAAAATTTACTATCAATAATACGCATATATAAGCATCCTACAATAAAATCTTTATTATGTAAATATTCACAATACTATGTACTACGTCAAAAGTGCATTAGTAAAAAAATCAATAGAACTGTCATAACAAGCTATTTTAAATCATCGTAAACAATCATAGTATACACAGGTAGCTCACTACTACGCTAAGTACATTGCGACTAGCGCTCGCCGTTTATCAATAATTATGTTACTTGTATATCATTCATGTTACCTATTTACTACGGCTAATAAAAATTCGTACGGCCACAGCTACTATACAACGGCGGCATGGAGCCACTATTATTATTACTTTGTTATTACTTTCCTGTCGCTAACCGAGCGCAATATTATCACAACATTATGTACCTTAGATTATAAATGGACTTGTGTTTTTATAAATTATGATTGACATTGTAAAATATTCATTGTTGTTATTATGTACTATATGTTACTATGACGACTCCACGCTGCCATAGGCTAGTGGGAGAGCATTATATAACCTAATAATTCCAATTCGAATTTCAAAAAAAAAAAAAATTTCATATTAAAGTGTTACACCCTAATGTACATACCAATTTTATTACACGACGAAATTCAATTCTACGCTTCAAAACACAAATAAACATTATTTGAAAATATGAAAACAAGTATGCACTCGTAAGCGGTAAACACATTTACAATATCTGAACGACGGAACAAAAATAAAAGGTTTATATTGAACAAAATCGTTCAATAAAAATAAATCATTGAAGTATTGATAAATCTGACGCATCCATTTGAATTTAATTCTACCAAAGATATTTGATGAACTAATATCTTTGAATTCTACTGATTGAGTTTTATTGAAATATTTTTCCGCTGTTATTGAAATTGCTTCGTGTTTCAAGTACGTTGAAATGGAATTCAGAAACCGTTGTCATCGGTAGGTACTAACTATAATAAGCTGGCTCTACACTGGCGCGCGAAGTCGCGCCGTGAATTCACGCCGTGAATATACGTCGCGATCCGCGCGTGAACTGTGTCCATCCACACTCGCAAAGCTTCAGTCTTGTTCGCGACTAAACCGCAAACCCTTTGTCGCGGGCCAAAAAACCGACAAAAATCGGGGAATGGCGCGAAGCGCGAATGCGAAGATTGCGAAGGCGTGAACAAGATCCACACTCGCGTTTCGTGGCCTTCGCGGCCGTTCGCGCCGCGAGAGTAGAGCGCGCTATACACAAAGTTCTAATACATAGGTACAGATAATTATTTTTTTAGAAATATTCCAGTATGACGTATATATTCAAAGAGATTCCTGTTTTTGAATGTACCCATACCAAAATGAAATAGCTATTCTTGAATGCAGATGAAAGACTTCCGGATTACATTTTAACAAATCGTCATATGTAGTTATATATACTATAATTTTGAACGCAAACATAGATAAAGTCACTTATCAGAGGCGTCGCCAGCCTCCAAGCAGGGGGGGTGGGCTGATTTTTTATAGAACTTAAGAGAACGAAAATTGAAGGAGCCTGAATAAAGTAGAAATATTTGGATACAAGTTAACGTGTAACCGGCGTTGCCTCGATGTTGTCAAATAATTTCTAAAGGGACGTGGGTAAGTACTCAGAAGTTATTGAAGTGTGTTTCAATTGCGGAATATATGGAGCGAATAAAATGTGGAAGCTATTCTGTATGGTTTACAGGAATAATGTAAATTAGATTAGTTATCAGTCTAAGTGAGGAATATATTAAATGTATAAATTAAGTTGATATGGGCCCTTGAGGTGATTTCCAAATAATCCAATCTTTATTATTATTATTTATTTTAATGTTGTTATTTGAAAATAAACACCCTGTGTTATGCAGTTAATCGTGTAAAATATGTATCATGCCCATCAGGGTGCTTAAATTAGTAAATATTGTTAATACCAATAGTAGGTAGGTATATCCTTTGAAGTGTGATCTCTAAAACATATTATTGATAGTAATAATCAAATAAATGTCATAATCTTTCTTCTGCATGTTATGACATCTACATTAATATATTTGTTTTTTACTAGAGTGAGTAAAATTCAAGTACGAAAATTTTCTTTAATTTTTTATGATGTGAAGTTTTCCTCATATTTTTTTGTATTTAATTGACCATTAAAATGTTTTTTCGGCGAAAGATTTTTTTTTGTTATAATTTGATAAAACCTTACGTTGATTCAAAATGATATGAATTCAACGTACCTAAGTCTTATTATTTGTAAAAATTAAATACTCCTGTAAAACCTGTTGTGGTAATCAAATAATAATTAAATTTACTATCGTACTGTAGGTATTATCTTCATTGGAAGTTTTGCGATTGTTCCCAGAAAACATCCATTAAACATAATAGTCTTAAAAAAATTTTGTATTTTAGGATTCCCTGAATCAAAACATTTGAAATATTTAAATTGATTATATATTTTGATACGATTGACTTTTTTCGAGTCAATAGAATTAACTAGGTAAAACAAAGTTAGTAAATTGTTTTTGAAAATAAAAAGCTCACTTACTCACTAGCAGAAAAAATAAATATAACTTGAAGAACAAATATATAAATTATACTAGGTGTTGCGTACCGAATTGACTGGTATTCAACGAACGGACTTTAAATCTGAATAATATAATGAGATTGATCAATTGTGTTCATCATTAGGAGAAATAGGAACGTAATTAAGGTTTTTACCTTGAGAATGTTGTGGATCCACTTGAAGCTCCGATGTCGGTCCAGAATCTGGACACAATAGTCTATAGATGTCCATCTAATAAATTCACAAAACCAACGTTTTTTTCAACCGGATTGGAATAACCATAAAAGTGTTGCTATGTAAACACTAAGACGAAATATTAAAACAATTATAAAGTAACACTAACACATCATCAAACAACATCAAAGTATTACTGGGTAAACATGAAGACGAAATATTAAAACAATTATAAAGTAACACCAACCCAACAATCTAAAGTCAACAATGATTTATTAATAAATACAAAATTTTATTACCTACGAACTTTGATTGGAAAAATGGAATTTAAATGCATCGTTTGCCATCTCTCCCGACGTAAATCGTTGTTTCTTGTAGTAATTAAGTTGAAACTAATAATTTGTGCGTATTAAGAAGTAAGCTGAGTAAGAAAACTTTACCCTTTCAGTCTCACAACATATCCCAATTGGGGAGGCCAGAGTCTCACTGTCTCCAAACGGTTGGGAGAAGTTAGGAGTATTGTGCGTATGTTAAATAAAGTATAATTTGTGCGTATTAAGAAGTAAGCTGAGTAAAGAAACTTTACCCTTTCTGCCTCACAACATATCCCAATTGGGGAGGCCAGAGTCTCACTGTCTCCAAACGGTTGGGAGAAATTAGGAGTCTTGTGCGTATGTTAAATAAAGTATAATTTGTGCGTATTAAGAAGTAAGCTGAGTAAAGAAACTTTACCCTTTCTGCCTCACAACATATCCCAATTGGGGAGGCCAGAGTCTCACTGTCTCCAAACGGTTGGGAGAAATTAGGAGTCTTGTGCGTATGTTAAATAAAGTTTAATTTGTGCGTATTAAGAAGTAAGCTGAGTAAAGAAACTTTACCCTTTCAGTCTCACAACATATCCCAATTGGGGAGGCCAGAGTCTCACTGTCTCCAAACGGTTGGGAGAAGTTAGGAGTATTGTGCGTATGTTAAATAAAGTATAATTTGTGCGTATTAAGAAGTAAGCTGAGTAAAGAAACTTTACCCTTTCTGCCTCACAACATATCCCAATTGGGGAGGCCAGAGTCTCACTGTCTCCAAACGGTTGGGAGAAATTAGGAGTCTTGTGCGTATGTTAAATAAAGTATAATTTGTGCGAATTAAGAAGTAAGCTGAGTAAAGAAACTTTACCCTTTCAGTCTCACAACATATCCCAATTGGGGAGGCCAGAGTCTCACTGTCTCCAAACGGTTGGGAGAAGTTAGGAGTATTGTGCGTATGTTAAATAAAGTATAATTTGTGCGTATTAAGAAGTAAGCTGAGTAAAGAAACTTTACCCTTTCTGCCTCACAACATATCCCAATTGGGGAGGCCAGAGTCTCACTGTCTCCAAACGGTTGGGAGAAATTAGGAGTCTTGTGCGTATGTTAAATAAAGTTTAATTTGTGCGTATTAAGAAGTAAGCTGAGTAAAGAAACTTTACCCTTTCAGTCTCACAACATATCCCAATTGGGGAGGCCAGAGTCTCACTGTCTCCAAACGGTTGGGAGAAGTTAGGAGTATTGTGCGTATGTTAAATAAAGTATAATTTGTGCGTATTAAGAAGTAAGCTGAGTAAAGAAACTTTACCCTTTCTGCCTCACAACATATCCCAATTGGGGAGGCCAGAGTCTCACTGTCTCCAAACGGTTGGGAGAAATTAGGAGTCTTGTGCGTATGTTAAATAAAGTATAATTTGTGCGAATTAAGAAGTAAGCTGAGTAAAGAAACTTTACCCTTTCAGTCTCACAACATATCCCAATTGGGGAGGCCAGAGTCTCACTGTCTCCAAACGGTTGGGAGAAGTTAGGAGTATTGTGCGTATGTTAAATAAAGTATAATTTGTGCGTATTAAGAAGTAAGCTGAGTAAAGAAACTTTACCCTTTCTGCCTCACAACATATCCCAATTGGGGAGGCCAGAGTCTCACTGTCTCCAAACGGTTGGGAGAAATTAGGAGTCTTGTGCGTATGTTAAATAAAGTTTAATTTGTGCGTATTAAGAAGTAAGCTGAGTAAAGAAACTTTACCCTTTCAGTCTCACAACATATCCCAATTGGGGAGGCCAGAGTCTCACTGTCTCCAAACGGTTGGGAGAAGTTAGGAGTATTGTGCGTATGTTAAATAAAGTATAATTTGTGCGTATTAAGAAGTAAGCTGAGTAAAGAAACTTTACCCTTTCTGCCTCACAACATATCCCAATTGGGGAGGCCAGAGTCTCACTGTCTCCAAACGGTTGGGAGAAATTAGGAGTCTTGTGCGTATGTTAAATAAAGTATAATTTGTGCGAATTAAGAAGTAAGCTGAGTAAAGAAACTTTACCCTTTCAGTCTCACAACATATCCCAATTGGGGAGGCCAGAGTCTCACTGTCTCCAAACGGTTGGGAGAAGTTAGGAGTATTGTGCGTATGTTAAATAAAGTATAATTTGTGCGTATTAAGAAGTAAGCTGAGTAAAGAAACTTTACCCTTTCTGCCTCACAACATATCCCAATTGGGGAGGCCAGAGTCTCACTGTCTCCAAACGGTTGGGAGAAATTAGGAGTCTTGTGCGTATGTTAAATAAAGTATAATTTGTGCGTATTAAGAAGTAAGCTGAGTAAAGAAACTTTACCCTTTCAGTCTCACAACATATCCCAATTGGGGAGGCCAGAGTCTCACTGTCTCCAAAGGGTTGGGAGAAATTAGGAGTCTTGTGCGTATGTTAAATAAAGTTTAATTTGTGCGTATTAAGAAGTAAGCTGAGTAAAGAAACTTTACCCTTTCAGTCTCACAACATATCCCAATTGAGGAGGCCAGAGTCTCACTGTCTCCAAACGGTTGGGAGAAATTAGGAGTCTTGTGCGTATGTTAAATAAAGTATAATTTGTGCGTATTAAGAAGTAAGCTGAGTAAAGAAACTTTACCCTTTCAGTCTCACAACATATCCCAATTGGGGAGGCCAGAGTCTCACTGTCTCCAAACGGTTGGGAGAAATAAGGAGTCTTGTGCGTATGTTAAATAAAGTATAATTTGTGCGTATTAAGAAGTAAGCTGAGTAAAGAAACTTTACCCTTTCAGTCTCACAACATATCCCAATTGGGGAGGCCAGAGTCTCACTGTCTCCAAACGGTTGGGAGAAATAAGGAGTCTTGTGCGTATGTTAAATAAAGTATAATTTGTGCGTATTAAGAAGTAAGCTGAGTAAAGAAACTTTACCCTTTCTGCCTCACAACATATCCCAATTGGGGAGGCCAGAGTCTCACTGTCTCCAAACGGTTGGGAGAAATTAGGAGTCTTGTGCGTATGTTAAATAAAGTATAATTTGTGCGTATTAAGAAGTAAGCTGAGTAAAGAAACTTTACCCTTTCAGTCTCACAACATATCCCAATTGGGGAGGCCAGAGTCTCACTGTCTCCAAACGGTTGGGAGAAATTAGGAGTCTTGTGCGTATGTTAAATAAAGTATAATTTGTGCGTATTAAGAAGTAAGCTGAGTAAAGAAACTTTACCCTTTCAGTCTCACAACATATCCCAATTGGGGAGGCCAGAGTCTCACTGTCTCCAAACGGTTGGGAGAAATAAGGAGTCTTGTGCGTATGTTAAATAAAGTATAATTTGTGCGTATTAAGAAGTAAGCTGAGTAAAGAAACTTTACCCTTTCAGTCTCACAACATATCCCAATTGAGGAGGCCAGAGTCTCACTGTCTCCAAACGGTTGGGAGAAATTAGGAGTCGTGTGCGTATGTTAAATAAAGTATAATTTGTGCGTATTAAGAAGTAAGCTGAGTAAAGAAACTTTACCCTTTCAGTCTCACAACATATCCCAATTGGGGAGGCCAGAGTCTCACTGTCTCCAAACGGTTGGGAGAAATTAGGAGTCTTGTGCGTATGTTAAATAAAGTATAATTTGTGCGTATTAAGAAGTAAGCTGAGTAAAGAAACTTTACCCTTTCAGTCTCACAACATATCCCAATTGGGGAGGCCAGAGTCTCACTGTCTCCAAACGGTTGGGAGAAATAAGGAGTCTTGTGCGTATGTTAAATAAAGTATAATTTGTGCGTATTAAGAAGTAAGCTGAGTAAAGAAACTTTACCCTTTCAGTCTCACAACATATCCCAATTGGGGAGGCCAGAGTCTCACTGTCTCCAAACGGTTGGGAGAAATAAGGAGTCTTGTGCGTATGTTAAATAAAGTATAATTTATATCAATTTTTACATATCGTAAATTACAGTATCTTATTTTTTTTTTTTTAATTTTCAACTTTTTGCATGGCTTGTTTCTACATTCAAATTATATGATTCGGTGCGTTTTGTATTTATTTTTCATACATTTTTATTTGTTTTTTAAAACAAATCTACAGTTTTATTCCAAGATTGATGAAATTTCGCAGACTTGACTTTCAAAATAAGAGAAAAATTACTTTCTACATGTAATTTCTAAAAACTCTATGTAAAGTCCGGGCAACGCCGGGGACTTCATCTAGTCCAAGAAACTACCTACTCAACAACCATTCACAAATAAATTATGTAGCAAACTCGCCAATTCCTCATCTAATAAATATACATACACTGATGATATCGACAATTTTAATGTACCAATTTGATGTTTAAAACATTATTTTTTATGTCAAGATATCATTTGTGATCATTTCTGTTTGTAGTTATTATTATTATATCCGATTGCAACTATTGTTTATAACCCTTTCTCTGTTCTAGTATTGTGGATTATAGTGGGAATCTGATCTAGTATTAGAAATTGACACGTTTCGCGGGTGGTGCGTTTGGAGTGGACACTTTAAGGATCCAGCCTAAAAATACATATCTTCTTGTATTCTATTATCTTTCGGTTATGTCATGAAAAAAGTTTGTGTATAATTTCCAGATCATTACTAATATTGGATAATAATTACTTATATTCTATCATGAGCTGTGCAGCATAGAATCGTTTATACGCCGTTTGAAATAATAAATGCGAATGGTTTAAAATTTTCAAATACTACGGACACGATTGTAAACAAAATGCGCCATACTAATAACACATACTGCAAGCTTTAGATTTTGTGCCAGCCAGTAACATTTTCATTTTCACTTCGAATTACAAAGAGGTATGGAATCGCACCGCGTGGAGATATTCAATATTCGTTTAATCTTTATCCGTTCGTTTTAAGTCGACAACAAAACAAAACAAAGACACAATTAGATAAAGATGGTGCAGTTGAAAATTGAAAACCCTTATAACATTTTGTCGTTTCTATTTCCAGATATAAGTAACTTCATACAGGGCAGTCGCCTGAGACTGAGCCAATCGGATATCAGAAACATAGAACGCACCAGGAAGAGAACCCTGCGCATGACGGCGACAATATGTTCCATTTTCATATTGTGCTGGATGCCAAACATCGTCATGACGTTGTGGTAAGTGTACCAATTTAATATGACGTGCGTTTCATTCTATTTTTTTTAGAGGTAAAATTGGTAATGATTGTCCGCTTAATAAAATATTAACTTTAAATGGTCTAATCAAATTTTGTCTATTTTTTATTAGTTTTATATTTTAAATATTATTTGATAATGTGGGCTTCACTTAGTGCTTTGGCCGTGCCGAGGCACTCATTTTCAATAATACTCAACAAACAGATAATATGAAATAAAGTAAAATAAAATACAATAATAAAGGCAGTAATGAAAAAAATATATGAAAAATAGGTAAATTTTATAAGGTACTGTTAAATGAAGAAAATTTGTCATTCGGGAGGCAGTATGGGTACCACCGCCCCGGGAACCATTCATTCGATAACCGCACCTCTACCATTGGACCAACCTAATTGGTTCACTACGTTTTGAAACTGGTAAGCAAGGGTGCCCGGGTTCAAGGGGTAAGGATTGCTTCATAATGAGGTCTTGGCGGCGAATGCATCTGCCTACCTACTATGTGGCGGGTCAAATTCGAAGATACTGGTCAAGAGAGATGTTTCACCTCTCCGACAGGACTCGACCCTTGCACCGCAGTGGGAGGGATGGATTCGAACGTCCGTCACTCCTAGACATACTGAACACAGATTCCAACCGACCCCACATACCTTTTTCCTTCCCAGATCTTTTTCTTCTTCCTTTCCTTAAAAAAATATCTGCTAGCCGCGAGACGCGACCGCTAAACCCAAACTCAGAGACTTACCTATCTGGAAAATAAAGACGAGAATATTTGGATAAAGACATGCCTAAATGATTTTGGAATTATTTACAAATGTGTTGTGTAAATTTCACCGACATCGCCAAATAAAACATATACCGATATTTTTGATAAGGTTACTGAAAATTTTAATTTTTTAATCCATAAAAAGATTGTTATAATGGGCGTCTACAATCTAAAATCGAGTAACAAAGGCACCAAAATGGATCTCATATATTTTTTTAATCTTTTCCAAATGGAACAAAGCTACTCTATTACAAATGTGAAGGGAAGCAACATTGTAATCAGCAACTTTAATTTAAAAGTATACAAATCCTTATACTCACTAGTTAAAGAAGACGCTCATCATCCATCGTTAGGTATAGAGATTTTGTCGAACAAAAACACAACCAATTGTCAAACACGAAACATCTGGAATAATATTGATAATAGTGTCAGGCGAGGATGGAACTTAGAACATGGCGATTTTAAAGCACTTTATTGCCATTTACAATTTCATGACTTACAACTAGTTCAGTGCAATTAGCTATTCGCGATCGTAATTATTCTGGTAGTCCCATTTTTTTATATGTTTTATAAAGTGGTCCCCTGATGTAAAATCCGAGTTTCCGACCTTGGCGCACCTGTGCTCGCGCCGCCATTTTGAAAAAACCGGCTGAAATCGCGCAACATCCAGTTTTTCTCAAATATCTCATTTAAAATGCAAATTTCGGTTAAAATAGATTAACAAGTGAAGTAGAACATAAAATTACCTACAACTTTTTTGATTTAAATTTTCTTCTATCTCTAATAGGTAGGTACCGAGGTAGAAAATCGTAAAGTTGCGGATATTTTTGAAAAAACAAGTTTTATGCGCGACTAGGTTTGGTTTTTGGTAAATACCTCATTTCCAGTACAATTTTGTGAAAAATTTATTGATAATAATTCTGTAGAAAATAAAATTTCATAAATGAAATAGGAAAATGATTTTTGATTTATGGCGCTAATTGCACTGGCCTAAACCCTTGAAGGACTTAAATTATGTTAATTTAGCGACAAACTTTTTTATTCCATAATTTAATAATATTTTGATATGTGCTTCAAAATTAAGGGCATTCCGAGGAATGGTAGAAAATATCCTAAATGGTTTTCTTGTGAGGTTGTTAGCGACATATAACTCAAAACCAAAAATTACAAAAAATGGAAGAAAACTGGAATGGTGATTGAACGGGAAATGTTTTGCCTACTTAAAATAAAAATAAAATCCAGTATTCGATTAGCACATGTGCAACATGTTAATTCTATTGAATAATTTTAAATCAACTTATAGTAAGGAAGCTGCGGACTTGAAATATTTTATACCTGGAAAAAATACGCCAATAATAGCACAGAATTCAAAATATTACAAACACTGACATCGCTGGTGTTAAAAAATTAAAATCGCAAACTTCTTTTGGACCGGATTTTATTCCGTCATTCGTGTTAAAGGGATGCTTTGAGCCACCTCTCGCGTATATTTATAATCTCTCACTTAACTCCGTAATGTTCCTAGACCTGTGGAATACCTCTAAAGTTACACCGTTACATAAAACTGGTGATAAGGATTCAGTCTCTAATTACAGACGAGTGGCGATGCTATCCTCTCCAGCGAAGTTGTTTGAACTAATAATTTATAAATGCATTTAAACCCAAGTTGAACCCACAACACGGTTTTAGGTCTGGCAGATCTACTGTGTCTATTCTAATAGTTTTTACAGAGTACATATCTCAAGCTCTTGATAGTAACAATCAAGTATATGTATCGTCCAATGACTTCGCAAAATCCTTTGATTCAGCATATCCGCTTATTCTTTTCAGCGAAACTTCTATGTCTGTTTGTAAAAATAGACAACAATACGTAACATATGGTATTCTCCACTCTTCCAACATCATCACAAACTCTGGAGTTCCACAGGGGTCGAATCTTGGACCCTTACTTTTCTCGCTATTTATCAACGACATTTACCATTGCATAATTTTTTTTCTTATTCGCGGATGACATGAAACTATTCATTTTAATAAAATCTTTGGAAAATTGCTTGCAGCTACAAAGTTATATAAATTCTATCGTACAATGGAGTAAATGTCGCGTTATGGTTGCTCCGTCCGGTTCATTAAGACACTGTAAAACCGCTATCATCTATACATCATCCTCAAAGATGACAGAGGCCCTAAGAGATTTTTTTTCTCTCAGGCCCTCCCTTGTGTAGTTAACAGAAAAAAATCTTTATTATGTTTAATGTGTTCTTTTTAAATGATTCATTCGTGTCTTATAAAATGTGCATTTCAATTTTATCAATCAATCGCTATCAATCAGAAATAATTTAAAGAATTTAAATAGAAAATCTCAGAACAATCTTTTATCAATCAATCGCTATCAATCAGAAATAATTTAAAGAATTTAAATAGAAAATCTCAGAACAATTCAAATTAAATTAGGTTTTCCCGCGGATGACATTAATTATGATTCTCTATTACAATCAATGCGACTCTTATCGGTAAAAGATATCTAATTTAATAATCTAATTTTCTTATTTAAAACTAGCTTTGCTGTGCAGAAAGAAAAGCAATAGCGCATTTTGCTTTTAGGTCCAACAGATGGCGCTGTTTTAAAAAGCATGTTTTTATTACAGTTGTCAGCTATATAATACAGGTATGTGAAAACAAATGCGTATTCGAATGCAACGTTGTGGTGAAGAGCTTTCAGAGATTTTCTTATTTAAAACTAGCTTTGCTGTGCAGAAAGAAAAGCAATAGCGCATTTTGCTTTTAGGTCCAACAGATGGCGCTGTTTTAAAAAGCATGTTTTTATTACAGTTGTCAGCTATATAATACAGGTATGTGAAAACAAATGCGTATTCGAATGCAACGTTGTGGTGAAGAGCTTTCAGAGATTTTCTTATTTAAAACTAGCTTTGCTGTGCAGAAAGAAAAGCAATAGCGCATTTTGCTTTTAGGTCCAACAGATGGCGCTGTTTTAAAAAGCATGTTTTTATTACAGTTGTCAGCTATATAATACAGGTATGTGAAAACAAATGCGTATTCGAATGCAACGTTGTGGTGAAGAGCTTTCAGAGATTTTCTTATTTAAAACTAGCTTTGCTGTGCAGAAAGAAAAGCAATAGCGCATTTTGCTTTTAGGTCCAACAGATGGCGCTGTTTTAAAAAGCATGTTTTTATTACAGTTGTCAGCTATATAATACAGGTATGTGAAAACAAATGCGTATTCGAATGCAACGTTGTGGTGAAGAGCTTTCAGAGATTTTCTTATTTAAAACTAGCTTTGCTGTGCAGAAAGAAAAGCAATAGCGCATTTTGCTTTTAGGTCCAACAGATGGCGCTGTTTTAAAAAGCATGTTTTTATTACAGTTGTCAGCTATATAATACAGGTATGTGAAAACAAATGCGTATTCGAATGCAACGTTGTGGTGAAGAGCTTTCAGAGATTTTCTTATTTAAAACTAGCTTTGCTGTGCAGAAAGAAAAGCAATAGCGCATTTTGCTTTTAGGTCTTACAGATGGCGCTGTTTTAAAAAGCATGTTTTTATTACAGTTGTCAGCTATATAATACAGGTATGTGAAAACAAATGCGTATTCGAATGCAACGTTGTGGTGAAGAGCTTTCAGAGATTTTCTTATTTAAAACTAGCTTTGCTGTGCAGAAAGAAAAGCAATAGCGCATTTTGCTTTTAGGTCCAACAGATGGCGCTGTTTTAAAAAGCATGTTTTTATTACAGTTGTCAGCTATATAATACAGGTATGTGAAAACAAATGCGTATTCGAATGCAACGTTGTGGTGAAGAGCTTTCAGAGATTTACGATTTTTAACAAACGAATATTTACATTTTTATTCATTTTTAAATTAAAATAAACATTAACTGGTTTGAATTATTTTCCTATAAATGAATTATCGTGTATCTAGTAGAACAATTTAACTCAAATCCCGTTATTATTACAAAGATACGGCACCAACGCAGAACTAAATTGACCAACTAATCGCTTGCACAGATTATGTAATGGATCTTTATTTAATTATTATTTTTTGATAAATTAATGTTTTTAAGCCAAGATTTTATGTATGCATAGCACAAAGGATAACAATTATTTTTATAAGCAATAATTGTTCGCCTGAAACACTCATCCACATTGAAAAAATCTCCTGATAAAAAATACATGACGCCAACGGGACTCGAACCCGTGTCCATTCGATTTCCGGTCGAAAGCTATGATAAATGAATAATAAATAATAATAATAATAATAATAATTAAATAATACGAAACAATGTGGATGAGTGTTTCAGGCGAACAATTATTGCTTATAAAAATAATTGTTATCCTTTGTGCTATGCATAAATAAAATCTTGTCTTAAAAACATTAATTTATCAAAAAATAATAATTAATATTTGACAAGTTCAAGTATTTCACCTAAAAATGTAGACAATTTGTCTCAACGCCATCTAGTGAGAGAGTTAGCACTTACAATGCCTTTCTCATATAAAATAAAGTTGGTTGTTCTCAGGTAAAAAAATGTAACAAGCAGTAATTGTTGAATGAAACACTAGCATATATTGAATAATTTCGCGGGTAAGAGATAAGCCTCCATAGCTCAGTGGTCAGAGCTTTCGACCGGAAATCGAATGGACACGGGTTCGAGTCCCGTTGGCGTCATGTATTTTTTATCAAGAGATTTTTTCAATGTGGATGAGTGTTTCAAGCGAACAATTATTGCTTATAAAAATAATAGAATCTTTATTTATTATATCAAGAATTGACTCTGAGCGTACATTGACATTTACATTGAGATCACGAATAATAAGGAATAGCAGTTAAAAACCCGCTCCGCGGGTTTTTTTCTGCTAGGCCCTGCGGGCGGCACTTACATGAAATTCGCCCATTTTAAGTGATATTAACAACAGTTACATAATAGATAGATATCAGGTCATTCACAGAGAGAGGGTCAGTATATATAGTTAAAACACGGAACAGGAAGGAGTTAATGTATAATAGTTACGTATTACGTATTTGTGATGGATTATTTCAAATGAAACACTATTATTGTCTACAACTGATATTAACTGTTACCGTACCTAATATAATTACCTCATAGGAGACTTGCAGTGCTTAAATATGTGTTGCAACCGTCAATGTCTATAAGTTGAATCAATATCGTATAGTTTGTCACAATTAAATATAGTTATAACAAAGTTGACTTATATAATAGATTATTACATATTGATTAATTGTACCCGTGTTTATGAATAAATGGAGGGTAATTGTGCGATGAGATTAACAGTCGGTTTAGTTAAAAAAGGTGTGAATTTTACTCCAACTGGTGGTAATTCTTTACCTAAAACTGTTACTGTATCTTATAAAGTTTAAAGTTAGATTTTATATACACCTTCATCAGGAGAGTAAATATAAAGGTAGATTATTACAATATAGCGCCCCTGAGGTGATATCTCACAAAAGCGCTAATTGTCCAATTAATAAATAAATATAATGTTTACATTTTATTATGTACGTATGCATTGATATACAACGGAAATAGATAAAATAATGTTATCCGATTAAATTTTATTTTATTAAAAAACAAATAACTTTTTTAAATCACTTTATTACATACAACCAATACATGTTTCATGAACGAAGTATACACCGAAGTCAAAAATTAAATATAGATTACAATTGGAAAAAAGAAGTGGAAGGAGGAGGGGAGGGGTAAGAGTATGCTAGGTTTATAAGAATTAGGAATTACAATATGAAAGACCAGTTAAGTGGGAAAATATTTAAAAGATAGTTTATAAAAAAATTCTTGTTAATTATATCTACTTTTATAAACATGTTCTCTTATTTCTAAAATTTCTAAATTATTTATTTGCGATGCTTTATATCCTGTGTGAAGTATTTTAAGACCTGAAAAAAAATAACATGTAACCATAAAACAATATATTCTTAAGACAAATAACATTTAATAACGGTTATTCTAATAAATTGATAGTTGAAATACTAAATAAAAAAATTAAACATATTCTCTTCAAACGGTATTTTTACCCTATTTCTTAAGATATAAATTAACAATCAGGATTAAAGCATCGCAAATAAATAATTTTAAAATTTTAGAAATAAGAAAACACGTCAATATAAAATCAAATATAATTAATAAGCAAAAAAACTATAAATAATAATGAAAAATGCCATTGCAAAGTTTAAATAAACTTCCAGAAGAAATTTTCTTATGAAACGCTTAATGGTCAAGTAATTTTGCATATTTAAATATTTGCGCCAGTTATTTGGTTCTTTTTTACACCGCCAGAGGTGCGCTCTGTCGGCCAGCCATTGCCGCGGTGCGTATCGGCCATTTTGAATGAACGCGTGCTTTTTTCGTCAAACGTCAAACGTAATCACGTAATTGTGGATAATTTTCACTGTAATGTAATTAATCCAATGGATTATGAACTTTCTAAAACATATTTTCTTCGATATTATCCAAAAATTGTATGAGCAGAAACGATATTTTTGAAGAAATATCGTATTACATGTGGCGATTCTTTTTCAGTGTGAAATCGTGTCTTCATTTTTAATGTCTTATTTTTTTGTATCCAGTCGCCTGCAAACCGAAATGAACCTTACGGTTGCTTAAAATTGAGGGGCAGATTGGTATTTTTTGCCTACAGACCCCCTATGCAGAATTTATCAGAATCACACAATTTTAATTTGACCAATCAGAGGGCCTAAATCGTCCAGACGCTGGGACAATAATACTATCAGATATTATCGCAATCATTCACGAACGATAAGGAGTAATTTAGTGAATTTAGAAAAGGGGTTATGTTTGATGTGCTAGGAGATCGATATATAGAAAAATGGTTTATGTTTATATATATAACAATTTTGAGGCAGTTTGAGTGATTGGTTACGATTTCGTTTACTGAGTGAGATATGTGATTTTTTTATGTATACGATGACTCCATCATTTTGAGTTAGGTTACTTTCATTTTTATTCAATTTTGCAAATTACACTTTTTGGGATTTTCTCAACTACCGTACTAGGCTCATGCTCGTATTGTGTTAGTCGTACATGATTTAGATTTTAATGTAAGTAAAATATTATTTTGTACAAACAAATAATAAAAAATATCATGGAAAAATACATATTATTATATAAACCATAACATAATTAAAAAGATTAAACTGAATAGTCAAAGATATTTTAATAAATTGAATAGAAATAAAAAAAATATATATATTAAAATTGAAGAAATATATGCAAAATTATATCAATTTTTTTTGCAGATTAATAACGTACCATGTACGTATCTATCTAGAAGAGTGGATGTTTACATTAAAAAAATTGAAATTGAACTTTTTAATATAAATACGTTTTTTACAAGAGTGTTAAAAACTTAAAAAAAAGCTCGTCCCCTTTCAAATATTTTATGTTAAGAAGAATGAATGTTGATTAAGAATTGTCGTTGAGCCAATGTGGTTATTTAATATTAAAACTTAAATGTTTCTATATCATTGAAGAAGAATATAATACTAAAAAATCTAAACTAAAAATAAAACAGAATAAGGCAAAGAGAATAAAAAGATAACGGTCACAACAAGAAATCGAATCCTGGATCTCATGTCTTACCGGGACAGCGTCTTAACCACTTAGTCATTGGGAACTAGTTATTAAATTATTTTTTTCATGTTTTTACTTACAAAATTGCAAGTATTTTTTTTTACCACGGGTCTACAAATACTAAATACGGCACTGATTATTGACATGATATATCTTTATATTATAATAAAAATAATAATAATACTTGGATGACTTGGATAGCGCCGTTTTTGTGCAAAAACACCTCAAGGGCGCTGTACAAACTTATAATACATTTCTACAGTGATCTATGTTATTACTTAACCATTTATGGAGAAAATATACTGTACAATACTTACCTGGTAGGTCACTTGAGATTAACACTTGATTAACATTATCTAATTGTTTATTGGCGAAATTTAGATACAGGATTTAGGACTTAATTGAAAAATTCAATATAACTGGACTTTCTCTTAGGATTGGTAGATTTAATTTAATAACTTATATTTTTTATTTTGTTATTTTTTTATTAGTTTTTGTATACATACATATGTAACATTATCATGAGTAACTAAGCCTGCAACATTGATTAAAAAACTGTAAAAACACATATATACATACAATATATAACCTTTACGAGAGTTAAATTACTCGTGTGTAAAGGCGGGAACATAGAGAAGTTTATTAAAAATTAAAATTAAAAGTTAAATAATTATAACACTATATATATATACGTGCATAGATAAAAAATAATAATATTTATAAATATATATAATATATATATTTATAAATATAATATATTATATATAATAAAAAATAAATTTTAAAAAAGAAACTGTCAATTAAATATTCTTAATCAATTGCCAATGCAATTCTAGGTAGCCAAACTATTTAAGATATCATTGTTTAGTCTATTTTTGAATTTATTATAGTCAGGTTCCAATCTCAGTTCCATTTCCAATTGATTAAACCACATCACTCCATTGTATGTGTAGAAGTGTTGTGCAAAACTGGTATGCATTAATGGCGTACTTAAGCGACCCACTGTGTTATGTCTATTGCTCTCTACGCGTACCATGGCGTGGTGTGACTTCTTTGAATCTTTGTGTATTTGAAGCAGCGTATTTTTTAAATATGTATTTTTTAGAGGTGGGACTTGAAAGTCTTGAAAAAGTTGAGAGGTTGAATAATCTGATGGTTTCCTAGTAATAATTTTTATTATTAGTCTTTGGGTAATTTCTAGTGGCAAAATTGAGGTTTTGTAAGCTCCTCCCCACGCAACGATATATTTATTATAGATCTATGACGTACACCACATGCGAAGTATTATGCTACGTATACATCCGCGAGCCAAACTGCCGATGCCGAACTGAATCTCAACATATAGGAAAGAAACGAAGCAACGCCGCGCCGCTTGGAGTTGATTAGTTCCTTTCCCGTAATTCGTGGTACGGTTCGCGTTCCGGTTCGCAAATATATACATACCCTTAGAGTTTGCGTAATTTTTTATTTTTTATTATTATTTATTAACTTTCAAAAATACATTTTTTTACAATTAAGTCCCGTTAAACTGATATCAGTTTGTCAAAGTTGTAGTGTGTGTAGTTTATTATGTTTTTAGGAATGTAATTTTCATTGATCCAACATTCACTAAAAATGATTATGTCAAAGTCAGAGTTCAGGTCTGTGAGTACTAACAACAATTCATTAAAATTTCGGTTTATGCTTCGGACATTCATTGCGAATATTTTTAGGGCAGATTGAGTTAATATTTGTTGAACTACGAGAGCATTGTTTGTCTCTGTACATGGAAGTATACCCAAATTATCTAACTGGTCAGCTATTTTCACCATTTATAATATTTGTAACAAAACATAGAAGGAGAATAAAATATGTCAATAGATTTGACGCTAACTAAAACTAACTAACTAACTAACTAACCACCGCAAGAGTAGACAGAGAGGATGGACCGCCAAACAACTCGGTCTTGGCACACACTTCTTGCCTTATTCACATTCATACATCGTCTCATACATACTCTTCTATTATTATGACTATTGACATGGCCCGACTCGAGTATCTGATTCACTTGATCGTGCCATGTCTTCCTCGGGCGTCCCCGACTTCTGTTACCATTCACATTTGCATAGTATATTCTCCTTACACTCCTTTCTTCGCTCATTCACTCTACATGCCCAAACCATCTAAGCGTCCCTTTCTTGATCTTACTCATTACGCTTACATAAGCCTTGCACTCTTTGCGTATCTCCACATTCCTCACACGATCATACATGGTTTTACCACACATACGCCTCAGGGATCTCATTTCAACAGCATTCAATCTACTTTCATCCTTTCTTTGCCAGTTCCATGCCACACTTCCATACGTCAGGGTAGGTTCCAGCAATCTATTGTGGATTACACTAAATGCTACAACTATCGAAAAACATTGTAGTGAAAATTCTTTCTTAGGAATTAATATCCGTAATAGAAATTTTAAACCGTTAAATATTTATGTTATATACAGAAAGCCTACCTCAAACATTAACGAATTCTTAATGTATCTTGAATCTATTTTAAATAACTGTAGAAATGATACCCTTATCTTTGGTGACTTCAACATTGACATTCTTCAAAAAAATAATACATCTCTTAAGTACATCAACACGCTAGACTCATACAACTGTTTCATATGTAACACATCCTATCCTACACGAGTAACAGATACCTCTACTTCTCTAATAGACCATATCATCTCAAACAGACAAAATATTTCCTCAACTACTGCAAATATAGATGCCTACCTAAGTGATCATAACATTTTGATATTAGATTACCAAAACAGCTTGAAACATCACACTAATAATAGAATACATTCTTTTTCAAACAACACCAAAACCGATAAAAACATGTTAAAAACATATTTAGAATCCCACAACTTTCCACACGAAACCACCAGTAATGCCAATGAAAACTATAATAATTTTAATGAATACATCAAAACAGCAATAAAATCATCCCAACATAAATCTGAGTTACGCATAGGAGACCAACGGAGGGGTAATACTCCATGGTTTGATGCAAAATTAAATGCACTTATCAAACAGCGCAACAATGCGTTTAAACTCTGGAAAAAAAATCAGCAAAGTGATATATTCACAGCACTGAGAAATAAAACAAGAAATCAAGTTACCAACTATAGAAGATATGCTAAAACCAAATACTACACGACTATATTTAAAGAAAACCTGCGTAATCCGCGACAGACATGGAAAATAATAAATGCAATTCTAACAAATAGCTCGACACCCCAGAAAGATGAAATTGAATGTCTTCTCATTAAGAATGAAGAAATAACATGCCCAACACAGATAGCTTCAACTTTTAACAACTTCTTTATATCAGTTGGGGAAAACTTAGCAGCCACAATTGCATCATATCCAGATGATTCTATCACTATAAACACGGATCAAAAAGCAATCCAGTCCTTATACATGGCCAAAACAAATAAAACAGAAGTTCTCAGTATCATCTCTCAACTAAAGTCTAATGCATCTCCAGGTTTAGATGGAATTACACCAGTGTACCTGAACTTTTGCAAAGATATATTAGCTGACCACCTTGTTTTTCTTATTAATCAATCCCTGGATAGTGGAATCTTCCCAGATCAACTAAAGATAGCAAAAATAATTCCGATTTACAAAGATGATTGCAAAAAAAATCCTTCTAATTATCGTCCTATATCCATCCTATCTGTCGTCTCTAAAGTTTTTGAAAAGGTTATTAAGCTTAGGCTCACTAAATATCTCTTATCAAACAATTTACTCGCATCCCAACAGTATGGATTCAGAAACCAATCTAACACAAAATGTGCTGCCTTCGATTTTGTATACGCCCTCCAAAAGCATATAGACCAGGTTAAGCATGCTGCAGGCTTATTTATAGATTTAAAAAAGGCATTCGATACGGTTGACCATGGGATACTACTAAAGAAGCTAGAACACCTAGGCATAGTAGGCACTCCCCTGAAGTTACTGTGTAGCTACCTCTCTAATCGACACTGTCAGACCTTTGTTGGAAAAGGGACAAGCAACATGGGAACGATAAAATGTGGCGTGCCTCAGGGCTCCGTACTTGGACCATTGCTATTTTTAATATACATTAATGATATTGCTAAATGGGGACTTAAGGGTACAATACAACTCTATGCAGATGACACAGTGATTCTTTATCACAATAATGATTTAAACGAACTTGAAAAGGAAATGGAAAGGGATATAGCTTGCCTGGCAAACTGGCTGCGATTAAACAAACTTAGCCTAAACATAAAAAAAACACATTACATACTGTTTGCAAATAAAAAAAATGTAAGTCTTAATATAAGTCTTGATAATAACCGCCTTGAAAGGGTTGATGTTACAAAATATCTTGGCCTTTTCATTGATTCACAACTCACATGGAATCACCAATTTAAACATGTTCTATCCAAAATTACTCCTATAACTGGTGTTTTATATAGACTTCGCGGGTTACTTCCTCCCTCTCTATTAAAATCGATTTACCATGCTATGATTCACTCACATCTAATATATCTCGCCGGAATCTGGGGATTTGCTACAAAAAAAATGATTTCAGAAATCCAAGTCGTCCAAAATAGAGCCCTGCGAAATATTTTCAGTCTACCTTGGGACACACATGTCAAAGACATCTACAGAAACACCCAAATACTTCCTTTTAATACCATTCCCACTTTTGAAATAACGAAAACTATATTACAAGTAATTCAACACTCGGCACATTCCAACACTACACTCTATTACAATTGCGACGTACACCAACACAACACAAGAAATCACAACAAACTTCATATACCAAAAATCAAATCAACAAAATATGGACTAAGATCCCTAGAATACATAGCTCACACAAAATATAATCAACTACCCAACGAGATCAAATGTGCAAGTCAATGTAAAAAGATCCAAACTAACATGCTCAAACTTCAACTTATTAATGACTATCTGAAATAATAATGTTGTGTATGTCCCATCATATGTCCATTTAATACATACAACTATATGTTTCATGTAATGCGTATCATTCCCGCAATGAGTTTATTAACTCCTGGGAGTACGATGCTTTATATAATATACTATATTCTGTATTGTATACTTTTAATAAATAAATACTTACTTCGCTTCTTTGGACATTTTTTTTGCTAGCGCCAACTGCGTCCAGTCCTCCATTATGGAGTTAACTGCATTTACTCTTCTTTCAATATCTCTGTCAGCCTTCCCATCTCTCGTAAACATGCTTCCTAAATACACGAACTCATCCACCTGTTCCAAGTATTCCTCATTCACAGATATATTGCACACTGTTTTCGTACTCTCTCTTTCAAACACCATTACTTTTGACTTACTTACATTCATCATTAACTCTTTCTTCATGCATACTTCGTTCATCCTAGACACGAGAGACTGCAGATCATCCATACTATTAGCAATCAGCACAGCATCATCAGCATACAACAGGCAACATACTTTCAGATTACTCGAATTCGCGCCCAATCCCACCTCTTTCAATTGTTACATACAATTATCCATGTTTTGATTGAATAACCATGGTGACATTACGCAGCCTTGTTTAACACCTTTTGTGATATCAAACCACCCCGTAAAACCACCGTTCACCCTATCTCCCTTCCCTCATACATAGACGCAATTGCCTGAGTCAGATTTGTATTCACTCCATACTTGGACAACACCTTCCATAGCTTTTTCCTGTTGACTCGGTTGTATGCTTTCTGTATATCTACAAAGACACAGAAAAAGTTTCTGTTTTTTTGCCAGAAACTTTTCGGTGAACATACGCAATGAGAAGATATGGTCCATGCACCCCCTTCCACTCATAAAAGCACCTTGCACATCCCATATTTTATCATTTGTTTCCTTTCTTACCCTTTCAATCAAATTTCCAATTGAACTTAGCAGGCTTATAGCCCTTTGATTCCCACATTCCATGCGTGACTCTTTACTTTTGTATAATGGCATGATCACAGCCCTTCTCCAATTTAAAGGCGTGTAAGCCTCCTTTAAACATTGGTTAAAAAGATTGGACCACCATGTGAGAATTATACTGCTGGTAGTATCTAATTGTATTTTACTGCTGATTATTATAAATAATTTTAAGTAATTTAAAAATATAAAAAAATAATTTATGTAGCTAGGTAAGTTTAGCCTACAAGTTGTTGGGAGCGGGAGACAAGAGGTGTTTGGTTTTATCATTAATAATAATGAAAGGAGTTCCAAAGTCTTTTCGTACATAAACTTGACTTCCCCTGGTCCAGGCGAATTTAAATAACTTATTACGCTTAGTCTTTCTTGCAAGGAACCATAGATGTTTAGCTCGAAATGTTAGTTTTTCCGATATGTAGTGAGCTGGGTCCTGCTACTCCGATGGCGGTGGTGTTGAGTTTGTCCTCTCTGGTGGTGGCTTGTTTGTTGTACTTTTAAGATCATTATTCAGGAAGTTATCACGGTCTGTTTTTGTTTTAAATCTTATGTTATAGGCCCCCTTTATTATTTGGACAGTTTTTGGGTGACGCAATACGCTGCATCAATGTTTTTGGGTTGTATACTGGGTTTAGTAGTTTTTTGTATATTGAAAATGAGATTTTGTAGGTTTTCCCCATTAGTTTCAGGGATCCCCCTAATTTCTAATTTTTTTGATCTGTTTTGCCTGTCAATTTGTTCTAATTGACTTTGTCCTCTAGTTGGTAGACGCGGAGTAGAATCTCTTTATTCTGTTTGCTCATGGTCGCCAGAGTCGTGAAAATTTGCGTGTTTTGCTCTAGTAGTTTTGCGAGCAGTTTCATTATCCAAGGGTGTACTACCGCTGGCTTTGACAGAAGACACAACACATAAACATTGCTTTCACTTAATCTGGGCACGCCGCTCTTTACTAAGGCGACGGTAGGTGCTCTCAGTAAGGAGCGTGCACACGAAAACGGATTCGGCGGAAATAATAGGTTCAGAACATGCTTGGCAGACGTTATTCATGTTGAAGATATAAGTTAGGTGAGGTGATTGGTTTACTTACGGTAGAAGTAGTGTCCTTCTGTTTTTTTACACACTGATGACAGTTGTAATTTTTGTTAAATATCAAGATTTGCTGTAATTTTGGCTTGACAAGTGCAACTTATTACACGAAAATTTCTTTAGATGTTGGTTGAATAAAAAAATTACTGCTAAGAGTTTATAAAATCGGTGTTTACTGTTATAATTTTTAGAAAAAAAAATTACTTGACCACTGTAACTCTATAAATGCTAATTGAGCTAATCGACAAGTGTGAACAGCCTTTCAACAGAGTTGGTCAAGTTTTTAGTTGAACAACGAAAGTTGAAAGTCCGTCTACTTTTGTTGTTCAAGTATGAGTTATGGCTCGATTTTTAATGGAATTATACCAGCATTTTATTATTCAGTAGTGTATGACGAATGTAAATAAAAAACGTTAATTTTATAAATCAACTTTATTGCTGTTCTACAAAACATTATAATAATCAGCCTTTTTAGTCATAGTATTGAGATCTTTCCTCAAAGAACCAAACAAAACCACTTCTTAGTTTTTAACATAAACTTTCTCTTTGAAAATCATAAATATAAGGGTTAATTAACAAAATCAAATAAAAATTTCTTATTTATCGTAGTAAGAACTGCAAATTAACTTCATGTGTTTTTGACACATGGTTTGTTTGCAAAAATTGCAGTGGCTCAACGTTTTACTGTCTTTAAAGCGTGGACAAACTATACAGCGCTGCTTTTTGTTGGTTACATTCTTTCGGTGCTTGATCCAGGAGCATTCAACATCTTCTTGAGTGCTTTGGGTAACCCTGGTTGTGAAAATTTTTTTTCAAGGTGACCTTGAAGCATGCTCAAACCCAATGATTCTAAAAACTAAGGCCTTTTCATGTTAGGTTGCGATTGCACCATATTCCAATTGTAAATAACATTATAATTGATAGCAGAAGTATCCAGCATATGAAAGAGAAATCTTAGTAGCCAACGTGAACATATCCTTGAAATACTGTAGTTGCCACAAATTTGGTCAGCCGTGTCCACACCGCCTTTTGTTTGTATTGTCGTGTAATGTAGATATTAGTAGTACATTTTTTTCTGTTTATGACAATAGGACACCAGAGTCAATGGCAATTTGTAATGTTCCAACAACTCGTTGGTCAACAAAAGCAGCGGATGTCTCTTTTTAATTTTTATGCTGCGGGGTAAATAAATGCTGAATTATGGTTTAGTCTTTGTTTATTTCAGGCTATATAACTATATTATTTATTATTTATATTGGTGTTTATATTGTTAAAAAAATTGTAACCTTGTTTATATGTTTCAATAAATAAAAAATAAAAAATAAAAAAAATATATATACATTAGGGTGTCCCAAAAAAATGAAAGTTGTTATTTTTGAACGCATACCCTCTGATTTTGTTTTAATAGTGACAAAACACTTATAAAATTTTTTTCGTTTACTTTGGACAACTGCAACCCGTGCCGACTTGCATCGAAAGATGTCAGTACTTGTACATTAAGACGCCAGCGAGCAAACGTGTTGATGAGCTTGTAGTAACTTGCTATTTTGTTAGTAAACGAAAATCACTCGTTCAGGCAAGATGTTGTTAGATTTACTCACTTCTAAAAAGAGTATATTTTTAATAGGAGTCGTAAAACTCCAAATATCGGGTTCTAAACTGCCATCTAATGGACAAGTTCTTGAAGTTTTGTTCTACAATATCCGGAAAGTGAATTTAACTGTCAATATATACCAAATATAGCCATAGTTGGTATTAAAAGCTGTGTTTGAAGTAAAAATCAGTCAAGTGACTACAAGCCCTGACATACCACTCTTCAAAAAGTTTCGAGATAACTGGAAAAATGTTAATCCCGATAAAATCCAGTGCTACAGAGAAAATCTCACATTGCACCTAACCGCTTCCGAAATCGATGATTTGCTTGACTTTTACCGTACTGCACTGACAACAAAAATACTTGGAGATGACTTTTGAGAGTTTTTAGAGCTCTGTGTGATAGTTTTAGGAGGAGATAAAGCGAGAAAATGTAAGATTCGGCCTCCAGGTGCTCGATGAATGGCAAAGGCGCTTTATTCCTTGAAAATATCATTAATATGTGCGCAATTTAAAATTACCGGTAAGAAGGCGGCACTTTTAGACGTTTGCCTGTTCATAGTAACATCCTTTGTCAAGCCATGGTTACAATGTATTATAGCAGTTAAAGCACCTTACCAGGACTTGTGCTTTTTGAAATCGATGAAGGCTTAAGAAAAAATTGATGAAAACATCTCAATGGCAGCTTTATTTCTGTTCAGTAAGCAGTTATGGTATTTGACCGATGAAGGATCTATTGTATCGCTGTTTGACGACGCTGTGGATCAAAACACTAAAATAAAAATGCTCAAAATATCAAAAAAAATAATCAACCAATAAAATATCAACCCATGACAAACGTTACATCCCATCGAAGGAAGATTTTGATGGTAAGTTTATTAAGTGGTTTAAATTATGTTTTGTATTGAGGTTTTTGTTCATATCATAATTTAGTGACTTTTGTTTCAGAGAAAAATATTTACGACTTCATTTCAGTCAAGAGCAAGTATTTGTTTGATCGTCTGAAAACAGATGCCAGTTTTCTTAACGAATTCCCTACGATGTGGTCTATTAATGCTTCGTATCAAGAAGTCAGAAAGAAGGTGTCGCCGCTGAGGGTAGTGAATGATACAGCTGAAAGAACTGTTAAGTTAATGCAAGATTTTCATGGCTTAATCTCACGGTCGAAGAGGAACAAAAATAATTTTTGTTACGATGCGTTCAGGAACACCGGAAGATTTATCCTGACTGTAAAAAACCAACTATGAAGAAAAAATTTAATCAATAAACCATTTTTAAATATAAAATACTACATAATTGAACATTTGTGCATTTTTAAATTTTATTTATCTGACAAAAATGAAAGTTGAAAATCCTTCCATATTAACTCTGTACCATATGTTTGGCATCAAGTCGGCACGGGTTGCCGGTGTTAAATCAAAATAATATTTATTATATGAGTTATTGAAATCAAATGGAATAAAATAAGAGGGTATGCATATTTAAATTCATGAAAAAAAATTTCTTCCTTATGTCCTGGGACACCCTAATATACATATATATATATTAAAAAAACCCTATTCATATTCGTCCGAACTATTATTCAAACAATTTGAGGTCAGAAAATTCAGTGCATTATACTTCTACCATGCAACATTACAAATTTATAAAAACAATATTCAAAATAAAATTGCACCCTTTAAAAATAACAGAAATCTTAGACAAACGTCCATACTTCCTACTCCTAAATGTAAAAAAACAATAGGACAGATCAACCATGAATATCTCGGAGTTAAATTTTTTAACTCATTACCAGAAAAAATTAGAAACATGAATACAAATATAAACGAATTCAAAAGCCACCTTAAAAAGTATTCCGAACAGTTGAACTGAATAATATCAAATATACCTACCCAATATTACAACACCCCCATACACACAAGCCCTGCTTAAACATCCCGCAGAAGGTTGAGGTCTTGAATGTTCAATCTCCACTGTCGACCAATCAGGAGCCGGCTAGTTAAAATGTGCGGCCATGTTGATTTTTAGTTGTTTTCTGACAACGAAATTGTTCCACTAAAATACGTTTAATTGCGAATATATACTGTTATTGAACTAAAAAATGACTTCACCGACTCCAGAATCAATAAACCTTAGAACAGTAGCTCAAATAGAAAGGTAAGTCTTAAAATTATGTCATTTATAGGCTTTTTCACCATATTTTACATGTGCTTCTTGAATTTGCTAGGCAAATATACGGGATGCTTGATTTATTATTCATTTATTCAATTATTTATTTACAAACTTAGGACTTTTACCTAAAATGACTATTAATAAATTATATTAGTGCATTAAAACTTATTTTTATTCAAGAAATACAACAAAAGAGCTAGGAAATGGAAATGTGCAAAAAGTCGACTGTCCTCATAGTCTGATTGAAAGACATCTACGACACATATTTTGTCCGTTATCACTGCTGAGATCGCTGATGAAAACGAAGTCCAAATATTTCAATTTTGAATTCATTCAATTAAAAGTTTCTGATTTTTTGTTTTTTTAGTCACATAAAAAACAGTAAATATATTCTTATGTAGGAACTACAGTAAAACCAACTAAGCAAACGACTAACAACAATAAATGTAATGTTAAATAGCGCACACCCATAACCCAAATCGCGGGATATTATAATTTTAGGATTTTAAGAGTTGAAAGTATTTAAAAAAAATAATATTTTACGCACGATAATCAACATAAATAATAAGCTCACGGCAAATAAGACCTTGCGAAAGAAAAAAAAATCTTTCTAAAGTAAGTAAACTTTAAAAATTACATTTATCAAATGTAGGTAACGAAACAATAAAAAAAAAAAAAAATTTCCAACTGAAAATTGAACTTCAATAATTTTACGCATCACTCGGTTTTTTTTTATGAAATACCGCACACAGTCTCAACTGCTCCCAACCATCTGACGCCAGTGAGACTATGGAATCCCCAATTGGGGTATATTGGTATATTGTGAGGCTGAAGGTAGTGTGGAGGGGAAGGAAATGGAGAGGAGAAAGAGAGGAAGGAGGATGAAGGAGAAGAGAGATGGTATGTGAGTATCTATTCAGATCTGATCACCAAACACGGCTAAAGCCATTTCAATTCTTATGGTGGTCTTTACACCATATCTTCTTCTCTGGTACATGCCGCAAACAGACTATACGTTATTTTAAATGAATAATTTGTGAAATAACATAAATGAATCAAATAAAATTTTCTTGCGCACGCCGGGATTTGAATCCGCGACCTCCGAATTTCTAGTCAAGAGTACCCCTAGAACACTGAGGCCGTAATACGTACGATGTAAGAATATTTCACATCACGCATGCACCGACAACTGATATTAGTATATTAGCGGTAGGTACCTTTGTCCTTGTGCATTGTTTTCAAACTTCCAAAATATTGGATGATTTATATAGAGAAGTTTTTGGGAAAAATCAACTCAAGGACTCTGTTTGTATGTTTTAAAGTAATACTTTAAGTCAACTACTAACTAAGATAAAGGTAAGGTATTTGAAATCTGAAAATCACCCTGTATATACAATTGACCACTAATTGGCTAATTGAACAAAAAATACCTCAAACTTATGGGAGCCGAATTTTTCAATCTCCAGACGATATGTTCAATATCCAAAATAATCATTCATCATTTTCAAGTCATGTTCAACGTCCACCTTTGAAGTCATAATATGGGCATATTATAGCTTCAATCTTCAAAAAATGATCTTTAATAATTTCCTGTAACACAAATGTATTAAACGAATTGACCAAAATCGAGAATTTTTTAGAACTTGCCTGTAAAAACAAAAAAAACGTCTCCAGTAAAATTTGCTAAATGGTCTATTGAACATACAAGAACTAAGGCAGCGAAATGTTAAATAACTGCTTCAATCAGTTGCACACACTTTCCAGACGCCTACAACATGCCTACAACATCCATACTGGCGCATAGAAAAAAGCTACCACGAAGTCCCAAAAACAGGACCTTTGAATGTCAGTTGGTTTTCTACAGCACGGCCTTCTATAGAGACGGCAGTGCTACTAGACAATATAGACTACCCTGTAAAAAGAGGTCATAAAACCTTCTAACCACATTTAGCTTCGTTACAAGTGTTCTAGTGTTTGAGATATCGGCGAGCCATTGTGTATTACCATTCAGTTGGGCATGGGTTACAATAGTGGCTGAATGAAGGGATTGGAAATAGATGTAGGTAAATGAACAAAATGGAAAATACAAACATCAAATGTACGAAAAAAATTACGTTTTTATTGACATTCTATTAGCTCTGCGAAAAATACCTATTTTTCTAAATCATAATTCTTGAACAAAAAAAAGTAACAGGTAAGAAACAAACGAACCCATGAGAAATGTTAGGTACTAAATGTACAAAATAATAAACAACCTTTCATTGTCATTCTATTACGTTTTTGATAATAACTGTCTTGATTTAAACATCACATAAGTACAACCTCTCATAAATAATAATTTATTGTATCATTTAAACAAACAGCTTCGTCTGCTGCCATATCAAAGATCCAAATCCTTTTTACTTTGTCAACTCTGTAAAAAACAAAAAAACACAACTTTTCACTTCTTCAATAATTGCAATATTATTCTGTTGCGTTTAAATTTAATACATTTTTATATTACGAAAAAATCATTGCTTATAATATACCTTTACCGTTCTTTTATCTCCATGATTATGAAATATTAAATTACATATAATACGATGACCAAGATTCCCTAACTAACTATAGTGAGAATTATAATTAACCATCACGCTGTTGCTCCTCAGGAGTAGGCAGAGTGGATGGATCGCTATGCAACTGTGTTTTGGCCCCCAATCCTTGATCCGTCCATATTCGAACTTCATCTTAGATAATCTTCCATTATTACAACTTTTAACATGATCCACAATAAGTGTTCATTTTTGCGTCATACATTCCCCTGACACTGCATGTACCCAACTATTCAAGCACCCCTTTCCTTATATTTTTCATTATACTTTGGTCGGCAATCATTTTACCGTATATGCGCCTCAGGGATCTCATTTTCAATATAATCAGTTAAATTTTGTCCTACTCTCAGTAACACGCCTCACTGTTAGTTTAATTTCGTCCTACTCTCAGTAACATGCCTCACTGTTAGTTTAATTTCGTCCTACTCTCAGAAACATGCCTCACTGTTGGTTTAATTTTGTCCTACTCTCAGTAACATGCCTCACTGTTTGTGATTTATTTCAATTAATTAATTGACAGCGCGATTAAAACAGCAACGACATTTTGCTATTTCAATTTTTAGTACGAAAGTGCAGTACAAAGAGTGCAAGGCTGATGTAAGCGTAATGAGTAAGGTTAAGAAAGGGACGCTTAGATGGTTGGTTCATGTAGGGCAAATGAACGATGATAGGAGTATAAGGAGGATATATGATGCAAATAGGAATTGTAGCAGAAGTCGGGGACGCCCGAGGATGACACGATCAGGTGAATCAGATATTCTAGTCAGGCCATGTCAAGAGTCAGAATAATAGAAGAGTATGTATGAGACGATGTATCAATGTGAATGGGGCAAGGAGTGTGTGCCAAGATCGAGTTTTTTTGGCGGTCCGTCCTCTATGCCTACAGTTGCGGGGAATGGTTAGTCAGTTAGTTAGTACGATGTTTTACCATAATGTAGAACTTGGCATGTATTATAAAATGTTATATACAAAACATTCGAAATACACTATTTTATTATGACCACCCTGTATGGAGCTGTAACAGGCGAAGAGAAACAATTTGCTGATAAACAAATGAAATACTATTTTCAAAATGAAAAAGTTTTTTGTATAATGTCAAGCCACAAAGTGTTTGCTTTCTTCGAAATACTATTTACCTGTTGTATTTTCCATGTCATTTTTTTATCTTTTTCTACAGCGTACATCTTTAGGCACTATGTGTGTTGAAATCTTCCGGAAAACCACTTAAATGACTTTGTAAATAGCAAAATCAAAAGTGTAGACATTTACTTTTTTGTCGCTAACGAACGAATGTTTGGAATAAAAGCAATCTCGTGGTCCTCCCGCTGGGCTGCCATTGGCTGTTTGGTCTATTAGAGTAATACGCCCGTAACGGAGAGTTTGAATTTCACACGTAGGCTTAGATCTTTCGCGCTTGGGTCCCACTCAGGCGTAGTGTGTTCAATTCCTCGGCCGGCTAAGTCCTCCATCACAACACAAGCAACATTTTCAGCTTTCTGTGATGGCAGTAGGAGATTTTCAAATATTGTCAGCTTATTCGTAACCCGGGAATGTTTGTCTTTCTTTTTAAATTAAATTTTAAAAAATATATATATTTATGGCTTGGATAATAATAATAATAGCATAGCATTTATATAGCGCAGTTTAGTGTCATTTTATTTTATTTATTTATACGCCCATTGGGCTTTTACATACATAGTTCATACAAAAATGGTATTCTGAAGATTGTAAGTTCACAAAAGTAATACTAAAAATACATATAACCATATCCATTTGACATATTATAACAGCAAGTAAATAGTACAAAAATAAGAATATTCCTACTCCTAAGTTATACAGACTTAAATTAGTTAATAAGAAATGTAAAGTTAATATGTAAATGCTAGATAGTGGCAGCAGTAACATGATACAATACGACACATAGTGTATGAGGCCTTTGAGTTAGAAAGTTAACGAAATAATTATTGGCAGTATTGTTAACAAATATACTGCGTTTGACTGGTTGTAGTGGCCTGCTAAATCGAGGGCGATCGGTCAGCCATTTTACATAGTTTATATAAAAATATATTGTGCAGATTATAAATATAGAATAGTAAAGCAATAATATAACATTCACCATTAGACATATAAAACCAAGCAAAAAGCAAATATAAACATGATAGTTTGTAGGTATAAGCCTGTTTTGTCGATCTTGAGGAAATAATTCAATAAGAGGTGCAATAGCTAGATGTTTATTGTTTTATTTTAAAAGTTCTAATATTTTGGTTTTAAATTTGGAAACCGATTGGAAATGATAGACATCGATTGAACTATATTTGTTTCCAAGTGTATGAAGCCTTTGAATTGGAGAGTTTACGAAGTAATTATTGGCAGATTTGGTAACAAAATGTAGAACATTTAAACGGATATCACGGGTAGGTATACGCAAATTAATTAAGCTCGTTTAATCGAGGGCGTCCAGGTTGCCATTTGATATATTGAAAAGGCAAACTAAGTCACTCACTGTGCGTCTTGTAGTTAAATCGCTTAGGTTTAGTAATTCCATTAGACATGTATAATTAAGTTCTTCGATTGGTATTCCGAGTTTGTAATTAATAAAACTTAGAAATTTATATTGCACTCTTTCGATTTTTTGCTGATGAGTCTTATAAAATGGAGCCCAGATTGTTGAGTTGTACTCCAAATTACTTCTTACCAACCCAGTATAAAGCAATTTGAAGGAATTCATTGTTTTAAATTCTTTTATCGTCCTCAGAATGAACCCCAGGCATTTCATGGCCTTGTTTGTTATTTCATTTATATGAGGAAAAAAAATTAATTTACTGTCAAATAATATACCAAGGTCCTTAATTTGTTCGACTCTTTTTAGGACATTGTTGTTGATGCTATATTGATATTTAATGGGATTTTTGATTCGGGTAAAAGTTATTGATTGACATTTTTCAATGTTGAGAAACAGTTCATTAAGGGTGCACCACTCTTGTAGCCTCACAAGATTTGATGCAATACGCTACAGTCATTATGATTAGTTATTGTTTTGTAAATTTTTAAATCGTCCGCAAATAAAAGTATCATAACTCTATCAAAGATGGTAGTTATGTCGTTGATAAACAAGGAAAATAACACTGGGCCCAGATGTGACCCCTGTGGGACTCCGGTGAAGATTTCAAAGTGATGTGAAAAATGTGAAATGATTTTTACTGATATTTTTCTTTTGTGAAGGTAGCTTTCAAACCATCTTAAAATATGCCCAGTTATACCTAGGGATCTTAGTTTATTTGAAATTTTTTTATGTGAGACTTTATCGAAAGCCTTACTAAAGTCTATGTACACTACGTCTGTTTGAAGACGATTGTTCATGGAATTAGTTATATATTCCTTATATATCATTAAGTTTGTAAGAGTAGATCTTGTTGCTATTAAACCGTGTTGTCAATGTGAAATTACTTTATTGATTTCAGTTTTGTTATCTAAATACATGTTAGAAGGAATACCGGAGTCACTGTTGTTGAGTAATTTTGAAAATTTAAAGATGTTATGGGGGTTGTCAAGAGCCAATTCTTCACAGTTGTCGATGCTCTTTTTATAACATTGCTTGGACATTTTTTTGGTTGACTTTCTGAGTTCGTTAAATTTAGCGTAATCAATAGGATCGCGTGTTGATTTGTAGATTTTATGAGCTATTTTTTTGTCTCTAATTATTTTAATGAGATCGTTACTGAACCACTTTGGATAGTTATGTACATACATTTTTGAGACAGGTACAAGCGAATCAATAGATATATTTAAAATTGAGTAAAATTTATCTACTATTTCATTTATGTTTTCTTCAGAGTCCAAGAAGTTACAGTCAGTTAAAGATAAAAGATTATTGATTTGATTATAATCGGCTTTGAAGAAGTTCAATTTCGTTGATGCCGATGGATTTATTTTTTTAATTGAACTGTTGCATTCGATCAGTAGAGGGAGGTGATATTTGTCTATTGGGAGTATAGATTCAATAGATGCGGATACTTTAACAAATAAAGAATTTGAAAAAACTAGGTCGAGAAGACGAGAATTAATATTGAGTACATAGTTTAACTGTCGTAGATTTAGAAAATTTGACATCTCGATTATCTCACGAGAACCATGGTTGATGTTGTCCAAGGTAGAAGTTTTATTGTTATCTATGTCCCATATGACATTTGGCAGATTGTAGTCTCCTGTCATAATCATGGTGGAGCCAGGAAATTTCCTTCTGATTGTTTTGATTTTGAATTAGTGGTCCTTGTATAGTTGGGCGTCGGAAGATGGAGGAATGTAGATACAGCCAATGATGATTTTTTTCACTTTTGGTGGACACCATGATGAATAATTGTTAAAGATGTGTATGTATGCAATTGAGTTTTCTTGATTTAAGTCTATTGTTTATGGATAACAATACACCTCCTTCTCTGGTTTTAATGCTTTCGCTTCTGTCTTTTCTATATACTGTGTGATTAAAGAAGCCCAATTCGGAAGTTTCAATGTTTTTATCAAGCCAAGTCTCAGTGAAGGCGTAGGAGTCGTGGTTCAAGGTTGGTAAGTTTGTTTTCAGGTCCTGTAATTTTGTCCAAATTCCTCGTACGTTTTGATAGTATAATGAAATTTTAGTGTTTAGTTTTTTGGGATCGTTTTAACGATTGTAGGATTGTTATTAATATATTTTATTGTGATATCCGTTTCACCTGAAGACTTCATTTTTTCCAGTTTTTCTCTTAAATCTATTAAATGTTTACGTTGTAGAAAAGACTGGTCTTGATAAATTCGGATATGATTTTTCAGAGTGTCTTTCTTTTTTAGTAGAATTTTCACTTCAAGTGCGCTTAACTACTCGTATAACAAACTTAAAAAATGGTAATTCAGTATTAGTGGTTCGTAAAATTATTACAGTGTTCCTTACCCAATACAGATCTAATATTATAACACTAAATACACTGTTTATACAAAGTGATAACAAAACTTTATAACTTAATTGATAAGAATAACAATAACAGCAGGACAGAACCATACAAGAATTTCAAAACTAAAACATATTATAAAACAGGAGGCAGTCAAACACTTTAAAAAGGTACAATAAGGAGACAACCGAAACCAAACAATTACCGGAAATTTTAGAATATGGCTTATTATAAAATATTGAAAAGAAGTTAAAATTTATGACTGGTAAGATTTTTTAAATAATTTTGTTTTAAAGCCCATTTAAATTCAGCAAAATTCTGGAAATTAGTAAGAGCTAAGGGAAGTCTATTTCAGATGTGCGGGCCAATTACACTAAAAGAACAATCATAGTAAACGGCTCGATTTGACCTAGAAAGTTCGATTAGACGATTACTAACATCTAGATCTGCTGACCTTACAGTAAGCTGTCTATTGCTTAAGTTTTGTCGGATACGTAGTTCCAATATATAGGCTGGCGCCATTCCTTGCAATGCTTTGAAGGTCATCAGCAGATCTTTAACTCTATTCTTTCAGGGCATCGAAGCCAGTGAAGGCGATCCCTTAGAAGTGGGGTTATACGGTAATACTTAGATTCACCAAAAATCATTCTCGCTGCAGCATTAAAAACTGACTGGATTCTATTGATTTGTTTCTGAGGTAGGCCGGCATATGCACTATTGCAATAGTCCATACGTGAGACGACGAACGAATTTATGAGTGACTTTGCTCTATCAGAGGGAAGGCATCTCCCGATAGATTTTATCTGCCTTAGATGAAAAAAACCAGAACTCACAGCTTTTAAAATTTGCGATTCAAGAGAAAGACTATTGTCCATAGTGAAACCCAGAAATTTTATTTCTGCAGAAGGGATTATATCTATATCCTGAATACGGATTGGACTGAAGTCAAGGAGAGCTTGCCTTCCAGGGGAAGCTTGCCACATAAATTCTGTCTTTGTAGGATTTAGTTTAAGTTTATGGACAGACATCCCACTTGAGATTGTGTTAATGAGGGTAATGACCTCGTTTTTTAGGACGTCTTTTTCGTCCGGAGAACAAAACTTGGAAATCAAACGATCGATGCGTAGTCTTGTGATTCAAAGCCAGCTGAGTGAATTAGTGGTTGGATGTTGGATACATTTATATGAAATGTAAAATAACGGCCGGTTTAAAAATGAGAGGTCATTTTGGCCAACGTGTGAATGTTGGATAAACACGCTCGGAACGTTGTTTAATTTTGGTGGACTTAAGACAAGCTGCGTTTTGAAAACGAATTAAAAATATATTTTTTTTCCAATTGGATCTTATAAATAAATGATTTCTGGGGACAACTGCATACTTAACTCAATTTCGCCAAAAATGGTCTGTTGGACAAAACCGAACTAGAGCCATAAAATCTTGATGAGAGCTGGTGAGAGAATAGAACCTTGAAAGACACCGGCTCTTATCAATTTCACCGAGGAGAAGATTCCATCTAGTTTGATTGTAAATTTGGGGTCTTTAATAAGATTTGCTAAGAGTTGGGTCATTGAGAGGGGAATACCTAGAAAGTTAATTTTATAAATGAGACCTCTGAGCCATAGTTTGTCAAATGCTTTGGAGACGTCTAGAGAGAGGACTACCGTGTGTTGGCAATAATTGAAACCGTTAGTTATTTTTTCGACCATCCGGAAGAGTTGGTGCTGAGTAGAGTGGCCCGATCAAAAGCCGTGTTGGAAGTCGGGGATGAGCTTAAGTTCATCAACTGATTTTTTAAACTTGACGAGGATAAGTTTTTCTGGAACTTTTCCTACGCAGGGAATAAGGCTGATAGGACTGTGGTTTTGGGCTAGAAGGGGATCGTTACCAGGTTTGGGGATGAGAATAATGTCAGCTGTTTTAAAGTCTTGTGGAATTTTGAAGTCTAAAGGACGCATTGCTGATGGCTGTAAGAGAGTAGACGGCTTTGGAAGGGAGGCATTTTAAAATTTTATTTGAGATTGAGTCCGGACCGGGAAATTTTCCGTTTTGTGAATTTTAATAATTTATGTGATTTCCTGAGGGGTTGTTAATGGGATTGGATTGCCTGTGGGGATTTCAGCCATGATAGCTGAGACTTTTGAGTCAACGGTGGAAACGAATTTATTTTATTTATTTTATTTTAGACACAAACAGGACATTTAAAGTACATTCTTGTATAGTACAAAATAAATTTACATACAAATATAAATGTCCCTAGACTAATATGTCTGCAGCAATCACATTTACACATTCACTATTAAAACAATATCATTATTTTTTTATACACAGCCTAACATTACAGAGATTACAAGACATAATAATTTCAAAAGTATGTTTAAATTAGGCATATAATAGAAAATATCAAACAATCAAAAATCAACAACAATTTTTTTTTTTTTTTAGCTACAGAAATTGTTTAGATATCTCATGAAACAAGTTATATTATTTACGAAAATATCTATGCAAGCATGTGTTTTAGCAATATCGTTGTATGATCGAGACATTCTAGACATAGGATTAAAATAGCCAGTGTTATTGGTAAAAATTTCGGTCCAAAATATGTTAAGGTTTCTGGTGAATTTGGGCCTGGCGTTTAACTTGATTAGATGGCTATGTTACTATTTACTTGATTATTGACAATTTTGTAAAGCATTAAGAGGTCATTTATGTTTCGTCATTTAACTAGACTCTCTAATTTGAAATATGTGTTCGTAACCGTCTAGTAGATGGTAGACACCTGATCTATAAGACAAAATCCGTGTAAATTTTATTGGACAGATTCAAGTTTAGATACCTGTGTGATATATTGTGGATTCCAGACTTTTGACCCATACTCTAGAACACTGCGGAATAACGAATTGAATAGAATTATTAGGCTATTAGAATTCTTGAACAGTTTAGTAGATCATACAATAAAACCAAGTTATTTATTTGATTTACTTACAATGTATTCAATGTATTGGTTGAACGTTAGTTTGCTGTCGAATATAATTCTTAAATCTTTGATAGAATCAACTGTTTCCAGATTGTGACCACAAATGCTATATGAATATAGGTTTTTGTTGGTGTTTTTAGCGAAATTTATAACTTTGCACTTAGCTTAATTCAGTTCCATTTCGTTGTCAACACACCAGATAAAGTGTTTAGGTCTTGTTGTAAGAGTTCACAATCTTCCGTAGATTTAATTGCTTTATATAACTTGAGGTCATCAGCATATAGAGAAAAATTACAGCGCAGTTTAAATGTAAGGTCGTTAATACAAATTAAGAAAAGCAAGGGTCCAAGGTGTGATCTTTGTGGTACGCCCGACGTAACAAAATTGGGGAAGAGTTAAAACAGTTAAGAGTAACTAATTGACTTATATGTGATAAATCTGATTCTAACCAACGAAGCAGATTTCCGTGAATTCCGATTTTATCCAGTTTATTAATTAAGATAGGGTGACTAACTTTGTCGAAGGCCTTACTGAAATCGGCATATACGGCATCTACTTGTGTTTTTTTTATTCATAGAATTAAATTATTATTTTTTAATTGATTGAATTGGTCGTTGTACCTACAACGACCAATTCGTGGTCGGGAAAAATTGTTCTTCGAGACTGTCTGCAAAAATCTCGGCTTTATTTCGAAAGGAATAAACTGTGCCTTTTGGGCCCGTAATGGGACTTATTATGGTGGAGGGTTTTCTAAGGGTTTTTTAAAGTTTTCTGAAGGCAGTTTTGTCGTCATCTAGAGTGAAGATGAAATGAAAATGCCACTGTTTGTCTCTGTACTTGTGAAGTTCTATTTTAACCTGGTGTGAGAGGCGGTTCATACGAATGCGATCGATCGGTTTGAGAATCTTTGTCACTCTTTTTGGGCAAATTTTTTCTCTATTATAAGTTATTTCAATTCTGTGGGTAGGTCGGGTCTTTATTTATCATTTGCGACTTCGACGGTGGCAAGGTTTGCGGCTGATAAATGTCGTTCGTGAAATTTTTCGTTCGTAAATTTAGTTAATTGAGAATTATTTTTTTGGTAAACTAATGTTTAAGACAAGATTTTTTATGCATAGCACAAAGGGTAAAAATTATTTTACAAGCAATAATTATTAGCCTGAAACACTCATCCACATTGAATAAAGTTGGTTGTTTTCAGGTGAAAAAATGTAACAAGCAGTAATTGTTGAGTGAAACACTAGTATATATTGAATTATTTCGCGGATAAGAGATAAGCCGCCATAGCTCAGTGGTCAGAGCTGTCGACCGGAAATCGAAAGGAGACGGGTTCAAGTCCCGTTGGCGTCATGTATCTTTCATCAGGAGATTTTTCAATGTCGATGAGTGTTTCAGGCTAATAATTATTGCTTGTAAAATAATTGTTAGTTAATTGAGGTTTATATTTTTACTGACCCTAGGAGCTTTTGCCATTGATTTTTTTACGCGTGGATCGATGTGGTGGTACTGAGGGTAGGGAGCCGTCTGATAGAAATAGGAGAACTGTGTCGTAGTTCGAGGATAATTTTTTAACTGGTTAAAGAATTTAGCCGGCCGGTTTGTCAGGCACGAGCGAGATTCCGAGAACTGACGACGAACACAAAACACTGGGTATTTCACTGAATTTGCTGGGCCGAGTTGGTAACAGAGGCACAAGCGGAAAATTCCACGAATTATAGTTGGACACCAATCACTGGGAAAATACACAGGTTCGGAACAGCCGGTAATGGCTCTTTGCAGAGGTGTTGCTGGTTGTTTGGTCAGAACTGGAATTTGAGTGGAAGAAGAGAGTTTAAAATTAAAAGGAGCCCCTTTTTGTTAAAATTGTGGCTCTACCACGCTATATCAAAAAAGGTCAGCCAAGGCTTGGCGGCCCGTTTGTGGCTTCTCATTGGTCGGATCTCCCTTACCATCGTAACGTACGTACTTGCCTTGGTCTCATTTGGCACCCACCGCCTGCCGGCTATTTATGTATTGTTTATTGTTTACAAATTGTTTTCAGGAATTTCTCAATCTTATCGCTAGGTAAATAATGCAGGGTTCGCGTATGTGGACAATTCCAAATAGTTAATTTCATTGGCACAATACGTAAAAACAATACAATACATAAGGCCCCTCCCCACCCTATAATGCCGTACTGCAATAGGGAATTTTGATAGTTTTCTAAATTACGTATGTTATGGAAGACATAGAATAGTTTTCTTATTTTTTCCACTGTGATGTTGATATGGTCTATACATTTAACATTTTTATATATTTAGATTCCGAGAAATTTAACATTAGATTTATAATTTCATTTGGCGCAGTCCGTATTACATGTTATGTCATTTATACAATTTTTGGAATGAATGGTTATGTCAATTAAATTTATATTATTTATGTGAAAACTATTTATTTTATCTTTTCCGAATAGTTGACTTTTACCTGGACAATACTGAGAGTATGTTACGAACTGCTATTTCATTCCAAAGTGTTGATGAGGAATAGCGATAACTACCGGGAGAGTAATTAAATGGTCTCTTTAGCGTGTACTGTGTTTTTTCAGAGTCACGGGACCACTGCAGTATGTCAAACAGTTAGGCAGGAATCTTCAAATTTGTCAAGCTGTACTTTAGATACATTCAATGTTACTTCTCTTAGGTAAAATATTATACTCGCGTCTCCGTACAATATAGAGTCATTTTCCTGATAGATTATATACATGTAAGACATGAAATCGTCTGTGAGCAAAACAATTCCTGTCTTTTTTTTGGGTTATGAATATTACTCTCTTGTAGTAAGATAAACGGCTTATGTTTTCGCTTTTGTTATACAATTTTTTGAAATAATAAATAAATTAGGAATGCGGTATCCGTAATTATCTTAATAATAAATAAATTAGGAATGCGGTATCCGTAATTATCTTAATAATAAATAAATTAGGAATGCGGTATCCGTAATTATCTTAATAATAAATAAATTAGGAATGCGGTATCCGTAATTATCTTAATAATAAATAAATTAGGAATGCGGTATCCGTAATTATCTTAATAATAAATAAATTAGGAATGCGGTATCCGTAATTATCTTAATAATAAATAAATTAGGAATGCGGTATCCGTAATTATCTTAATAATAAATAAATTAGGAATGCGGTATCCGTAATTATCTTAATAATAAATAAATTAGGAATGCGGTATCCGTAATTATCTTAATAATAAATAAATTAGGAATGCGGTATCCGTAATTATCTTAATAAAGCAACCAAAAAAACTATCAACGTTCACGAAAATATAAAATATTATTTAACAAAGTCAGTCTTCGCGAGGACTTCTAAGAACTCAGAGCACGAGTGCAAAACTGTTGTTTTATGATTACCTTCAGTTTTATATTTCAGAAAAAAGTCAGTAATAGATTGACCTAACGACAGTTATTTCATTGCCGGCAACGTTTGTTATTTTATTTTTCCTTGTACCTACTCAAAATGAGCTGGAATAACCTTAAATTATTTCATTTACATAGGAAGTGCATTTTTTTAATCAAAATAAAAACATAAGAATTCATTTTTAATACAATGCCAATTGAACCACTACGTGTAGGTATCTTTTCTAAACTTATGACACATTCTTCACAGACAGAGATAAAATCAATGTTCGGCCCGAAATGAATTTGTTTTTAAAAATAAATATTCTTACCATTATCTTTGAATTCCTGAAATATGGATGTGTTGGAATATCAGGAGGCTTTTATATAAAAAAAATATTATTGTACTTTCTCCGGGAATGGGACCAGTTTTATAAGCTGCTAGCATTGAGCTAGCAGCTTATAAAACAGTTTTTTTTTAAACTGCTAGCAGATTATAAAACTGCTAGCATTATTATTGTTTTATAGGATTATAGCATTATTATTGTTTCATAGGATTTGAATACATCAGCAATACCATTCAAATTTATTAAAAAACATGACTGCAGGCAAAATGCAAACACATGAATTGACAAGTTTCATGTTAAATTCTTAGTAATAAGGAATGTATTAACGCGACGTACAAATACGCGTTCACAAAAATCATTATATTTTCGCAGTTCGTCATCAGCAATATCATTTTTCTCCGTGTATGACCAGGGTGCCATCAATGTACGATTGCTGTCATTTATCAAACCCTATTTTATATTTTTGTTTGTTTTAGGTACATGTTCGACCGCGATAGCGCCGAGAAAGTCGACAGCCGCCTGCAGTACTTCTTCTTCATCATGGCCGTTTTCAACTCCTGTATGAACCCGCTGGTGTACTGCTACTTCACCAGGAACTGCCGGCGCGAAACCGCAGGCCGGTGCGGCCGCCTCTTCCCGCGCTCCTCCACAGGTGGGCGGAACACACATACCTTCCATACACATCTCTTAACCGTGACTGTTCGTTCCAGAATGCCCATTTTAAATAACTTAGACTTAAGCTTCATTTTCCCACCATTTTTAATTTTAACATTAGCCCAACAGAATATTTGGTTCGCACATCTGAAATGCAAAATCCCAAATAAACACCTAACAGTCTGGTATTGCATTATCACAATGTCCTTCTAAGATTAAAACATATTTCTCTGTAATGTGTTATGTTGTGTAGGTTCGTTTTACTAAAGTACCCTTCTGAAGCCCTTGAATATTTATTGTTTAAAATCTAACAAATTGTATTGCCCTTAGCTTCAAAGACCGACTTTATTGCACTCTGACTGTAATAATTGCAAGGGTGCCGCTAACCTATACAAAATTAGAGCTTGCGAATTGCAAAATACAACCCCAAGACAATGTAAATACATTCATATTGTTAATGTCACGTCCCTTATATTGTAAGAAAATATTGTTTTAGGCTAGGAAAAAATGTACCCCACACGACAACCAAGAAGTGGAAGAAAAGGGCCTTAGCAAGCTGAAATTTTTATATTTTTGTTTTTTAATGAGTTTAAGTATTCACAATGTACATTTGTTACGTATAAATTTTATTAATTAGCGACCGGTTTCGACACGTTCGTGTCATTAACTAGCTATTTTAAAACTAAATTTTTAATTGCAGAAATATGGGGTTTTATTTAGTTTGGTTCTTTGGTGGGAGGGGATTTGAGGGAGGGGGAGGGGGTTGAGAGGGAAACGGAGGGAGGAGTCAACATAACGGGGAACATTGTCAATAGAGGTGATTTGCAATGTGCTATTATTTTATTGACTATATTAATGCTTGTATTAATTTTTTTGTTGATTTCTAATGTTTCTAATGCGCACAAATTAAAATATTTATTAATGTTAGAATGTTTAAACTTAGTTTTATCCCGGTTGAAGCTATGGCCTGTCTCTATCAAATGATTAGCGAACTCGGAGAAATTATTATTATTTTTTTAAACATAGTTCGTGTTCCCTAATTTTTTTTTAATTGGTTTTGAAATTTCTAGTAGTCATACCTACTTACTGTGAGTTACAATCATTACACTCTAAAGTGTATATCCCATTTTTATCTAATTTATTTGAAACATCCTTATTATTAATTAAGTTTTTTTTATTTTAGAGTTAGTGTAAAAAGCTGTCGAAATATTAATTGGTAACATGTGGGATATTTTTAAGGATAAGTCGCCTGTATAAAGAAGTTTTTTATATATAGTAGTTTACATTTTATGCAGGTACATGATTAACATCTAATCTTTAATAAATTTTATTCAGGTACATGATTAACATCAAATCTTTAATACATTTTGTGCAGGTACATGTTTAACATCAAATTTTTAATACATTTTATGCAGGTACATGATTAAAATAAAATCTTTAATACATTTTATTCAGGTACATGATTAACATCAGATCTTTAATAGGTACGTTTTTACTTCGCTTTTCGCAGAGTTTTTCGAAATCTAACATAGACGGTGATTTCCTGTTTCGAAGGTCAAATGCGCGAAACTCTAATAATAAAAATGTAGATTTGTGTAAACATCAAATCCGCCTTCTCGCCACACTCCTTCATTTAAATAGATACTATTTTTTATTTATCTATTAAGTTAAAAGAAATTTACAAGTAGTTTTCTAATTTTGTTCTGATAACTTAAGATTAAAAAGTTTTTTTTAATAAATTTATACTCTCCGTTTTAAGGTATATTGGTATATATATTGTATATTTGTACACCAATCTCCAATCTCCAATCTCCAATAGATCTACAAAAAGCATACGACCGAGTCGACAGGAAAAAGCTATGGAAGGTGTTGTCCAAGTATGGAGTGAATGCGAATCTGACTCAGGCAATTGCGTCTCTATATGAGGGAAGCGTTGCATGTGTTAGGGTGAACGGTGGTTTTACGGGGTGGTTTGATATCACAAAAGGTGTTAAACAAGGCTGCGTAATGTCACCGTGGTTATTCAATCTATACATGGATAATTGTATGCAAGAATTGAAAGATGTGGGATTGGGCGCGAATTTGAGTAATCTGAAAGTATGTTGCCTGTTGTATGCTGATGATGCGGTGCTGATTGCTAATAGTATGGATGATCTGCAGTCTCTCGTGTCTAGGATGAACGAAGTATGCGTGAAGAATGAGTTAATGATGAATGTAAGTAAGTCTAAAGTAATGGTGTTTGAAAGAGAAAGTACGAAAACAGTGTGTAATATAGTTGTGAATGAGGAATACTTGGAGCAGGTGGATGAATTTGTGTATTTAGGAAGCATGTTTACGAGAGATGGGAAGGCTGACAGAGATATTGAAAGAAGAGTAAATGCAGGTAACTCCATTAATGGAGGACTGAACGCAGTTGGCGCTAACAAAAAATTGTCCAAAGAAGCGAAGTTAGCAGTCCACAATGGAGTGCTGGTACCTACCCTGATGTATGGAAGTGAGGCATGGAACTGGCAAAGAAAGGATGAAAGTAGATTGAATGCTGTTGAAATGAGATCCCTGAGGCGTATGTGTGGTAAAACCATGTATGATCGTGTGAGGAATGTGGATATCCGCAAAGAGTGCAAGGCTGATGTAAGCGTAATGAGTAAGATCAAGAAAGGGACGCTTAGATGGTTTGGGCATGTAGAGCGAATGAGCGAAGAAAGGAGTGTAAGGAGAATATACGATGCAAATGTGAATGGTAGCAGAAGTCGGGGACGCCCGAGGAAGACATGGCACGACCAAGTGAATCAGATACTTGAGTCGGGCCATGTCAAGAGTCAGAACAATAGAAGAGTATGTATGAGACGATGTATGAATGTGAATGAGGCAAGGAGTGTGTGCCAAGACCGAGTTGTTTGGCGGTCCGTCCTCTCTGCCTACCCCTGCGGGGAAACGGCGTGATGGTTAGTTAGTTAGTTAGTTAGTTATATTTGTACACCCTCATGGCCAATGCCTCTTTTGCCACTTTCAGTCCTTACAGTATTTGTGTACAATTTGTTATGTTGCCTAGTATAATGTTTGTGTACTTGTGACGTTTGTTTAAATGTTGTGTTTGTGTGTACCTATAAGTCCATTTTGAATTTTGTAGATTAGGAGGCATATGTTGTATTTCTACATTTTTATTATTTTCAAGAGTTTCATTTCCTGATATAGTTTTTTTGTGGGAGTGTCCGGGTTATAATTGAAGAGTTTTTTAATAACTTTGTTCTGTATTGTTTGTAAATCATTTAGGTATGTAATGTATGTGTTTCCCCATATTTCTATTAAATAATTTAGATGGGACTGGACCTCTTTACCTCTGTTGGTAGGAGATGGGCAATTCTACCAAATACAGCAATTAGTGGGATGATTTTTGCTTTTAATTTTGTTACGTGTTGTTTAAATGTCAGATGTTTATCAATATTTAAACCAAGGTATTTTTCGCTGTCTAGAATAATCAGGTCCCTTTCTTCTATTTGTAAAGGTTTATGCGACAGTATTATTATTTTAGGTGAGCTTAGGATCATGTAGCCGGTTTTATTAATATTTATTGTTAATATATTTTTTATTAGCCAACTGTTTAGTATATTACGATCCTTTTGAGATTGTTCTTATAGAGTTTCTAAGTTTTTTCAAAGTTAAATATTGCAGTGTCATCTGCGTATAGAAATATTTCACCATGTAGTTTCAATTGTTAATTGAATTCAATTTTCGACTATTTGAATCAAAGAAATAGTTCTTCCAATTATCGTAGAATGATAGGCAGAAAGAAAACATTAAAAACGGGACCGAGAAATGGAAGTAAGAAGCATTAAATAATACTCGCTGACTAATAAGTTTCTATGTAGCTGTAATTTCATTCAACATTACAAAGGTGCCACGGATCATGCACTTATAAATAATACTTGTAGGTATGTAAATTTATTTGTCGCTGTAATACTGGGACACAGAATAACAGAGGAATAAGTAAATCTAGGTTGTAGACATTAAACAAATATTCAGCCTGAAAAATTATATTGTATTAATATGTTTACAATTATTATCAAAAACGACTCATCAAAATCACAATCGTTGCATCAAGTTGCCACAATACCGGAAGGTCAAACTTCACCTTCAATAAATAAGCATTGTCTGATTGAATAATTACGCAAAAAAACTTATAAACAAGACGGGAGGTAACGACTCGAATTTTCCATTGTTAATGAAATTGAAATCATCATAGACAACCTTAAAGAGGTGCAAAAACTAACACAGTAGCAAAACTCATACGATTGCAATTAAATTAATCGTAGCTCAGAGCTTTGAACTTCGCGTATGTCCTGAAATTTATGAATGGTTTTTAAAAGTGCTGGTTAGGTAACAACATACAATTACAATTCGACACGATAAAACGTTGACGCAATTTTCTTTAAATATTTATAACTAGCTGTGCCCCGCCACGCGTTGCTGTGGAACAGGCTGTCTGTGCAGATAGAGAAACAATCGAGCGTGTTGCTTTTGTACGTCAGATGGCATTGTTTCAAATCTTTCTACAACAGATAGCTCTGTTTTTCATAAAAAGCATGTTTTTACCTGTCACAGGTGAAATCTTTATGATGTAGGCATATAAAAACACACGCGTATTCGAATGCAACGGTGTGTCAAAATGTCAAAAAAAATTGGTGGAGAACTTTTGGAGATTTAAGATTTTGAACAAACTAACTTTTACATGTTTATTTAATAGAAGAAGATAGATAATTACTAAGGTTTCTAGCAAAATCGATCCATAGAGGTTTTATCGATAATGTCGGTAACTTGTCATCGTTTCCTAGAATAACTGCAGATCCCCAACGAACAAAAAACAGTTAGGAATCTGCATTCGTGCTAGATACCCAAGACCAAGGATAAGGCAGGTTGATTGAATTCATATCTGTCCAATAAATTGTAATTAAATTTACATAAAAATCTTTCGCGAGTATCGCTTAACCTTTGAGTATAGCTTGCCAAGATTTTTAACAAGTTGGCAAATGCAAACATTACCAATTGTAATTAAACTGAGTTAAAAAATCTTTCGCGAGTATCGCTTAATCTTTGAGTATAGCTTGCCAAGATTTTTCGAAATGTTTTTTATTCCCAACCTTTAAAATTGTTTAGATAGGTAGATACTTAAACTTTTACTCCACTGAGCCCTTGTGTGGGTAGTTGTTACGCGCAGGTAGATAATAACCAACTTCGTCACTTGATAACGGTAAATCTGTTCCTAATTATAATACGTTACCTATAATGCTTATATTATACGATACTATGGTTGCTTTTACAGATAACTGCAGTGAACAGGCGGTTACTGTGGTATCACGATCATCGTCGACTCATTCGAATACCAGCATCAGTTCAAAGGAATATGTAGTTGGTATTTTATTGGTGTTGACGGCTTTGGCATTAGTGGATATAAGGTCAATCAGGTCAATGGTATGTTTGGATTTGATATAGTTTGGATATAAGATAACTTTATGGTTGGCCTTTGATGTTATGATGTTCATACAAGGGTTAACTAACGTTCATGGCTTGATTGCCGATACTTGTATGGTAACCGACGAGTTCATCGAAAATCAATTCATCGAAAACAAATTCTTCGTAAACGAGTTCATCGAAAACGGGTTAATCGAAACCGAGTTCATCGAAAACGAGTTCATCGAAAACCAATTCATCGAAAACGAGTTCATCGAAAACCAATTCATCGAAAACCAATAATTCATCGAATGATAAATTCATCGAAAAAAAATATTTTTTTCGTATATGGCAGGTGTTTTGATATCTGATCTTTTGAATGAAAAATAATAGTAATTAATGATAAGCGACAATACATATTAACGGCGTGGGGCTTAATATATAGTGCATTACTTTACGAAGGTACGAATGAAGTCCCCGACATTTCCCGGGCTTTTCACAGAGTTTTTCGAAATCAGATGAAAACAGTTATTTCCTTTTTATTTTGAACGTCAAATGTGCAAAACTTTATCGAGAAGTATCGAAATTCTACTGTTTGGGTGGCAAAAGGCGATGGGTGGTTTTTTGATAATAATAATACTTGGATGATTTTGACTCTGATTTTCATATCAGAGGGTTCGGCTCAGTAGAACTCCTAACAGGACCTATAAATCCTACTGATCCCTAAACATAAATATTTGAAAAATCTTTCGTGATCCCGTGTACATGTATTTAAAATGACTGATTTTGTCATTTTTATATATTAATTTTTTGATAGATCTAATACGCCCAAATTTAATAAGTATTATTATTATATAATTTTTTTTTTAATTTTTAGGGGATCAGTCATCACAACTAAAGACAGTAATTATGTATGCACATATTTTAAATTGCAATGGTATTAGTAGCACACAAGCAGCTAAACGGGCAGATTTGCAATCCTGATGTTCTGAAAACATTGTCACTTTATGTCCCCGATAACTTCACCAGAGCGAGGCAACACAGGCTGTTTATTTTTCCTAGAGGCAGGACCAACCTATCAATGATCATGCCTCTGGGAAGAAAGACCTCACTATTAAACCTTTCTTCCGAAATTGACATTTTTCAATCGAATCTCAATCATTTCAAGAGCGAAATAATGGTATTCTTTAGCACCTGTCATTATTAATGTACCGATTATATTATGTAATTAATGTTATAATTAAGCTATTAACTACAAATTGTGGAAAGTAATTGGTTATATATGTAAACTGTTTTTCACAATAAAAATGACCAATAAAAAAGATCAATGAACGCTGCCGCGTTCATTGATCTCTCTGCGGCCTACGACACGGTGTGGCACAAAGGCCTCCTTGTTAAACTGTACTACACCATAGAGGATGGCAACACAGTACGACTCATTGAGCAACTGCTAACTGGCCGTACCTTCAGGGTTTTTCTAGGAGGGCGAAAAAGCAAAAAAATACCCCTCAATAATGGCCTTGCCCAGGGCTCAGTGCTGGCCCCATCGCTATTTAACATCTACACTCGAGACCTCCCTCACACTGAAGGCAGAAAATTTGCTTACGCAGAAGACATCGCCGTCACAGCTCAAGCCAAAACCCTTAAAGCAGCAGAAGATATCCTCAATTCTGACCTAAAGGCTTTGGAAGAATATTTCCTCAATTGGCGACTAAAGCCAAATGGGTCGAAAACAGTTGCGACAGCTTTTCATCTTAGCAATTCACAAGCGGATGCCAAACTCTGTGTTCAGTTTGATGGAAAAAATATTTACCATGACCCCCACCCCCGCTATCTCAGAGTTACTTTGGACAGGAGCTTGAACTACCGGCAACACATGGAAACAGTGGGTAAAAAAACCAGGACAAGGCTTAACTTAGTTAATAAGCTAGCTGGAACTAGCTGGGGATGCGACGCAAACACGCTCAGAACAGCATCCATTGCCCTGGTTTTCTCAACGGCTGAATACTGTGCTCCAGTATGGGCTAGAAGCGCCCACACTTCCATGGTAGACGTTCAGCTTAATGCCACAATGCGAACCATCAGCGGGACTTTAAAATCTACTCCTCTCCCTTGGCTCCCCGTACTTGCAAAAATAACCCCGCCAAACATCAGGCGAGAAATTGCAACACTGAGGGAATACAAGAAGGCGCTGCAAAAAAGCGCAATACCTCTACACGAAGATGTCGTCTCCCACCCGGCATGCCGCTTGAAGTCCCGAAAGCCCTTCTGGGCGGAAGGAGAGAGGCTCCTCCGACTACCTCTCACCCCAGAAGATAGGTGGAAACTTGAGTGGCAAACGGCCAACGTGGGAAATGCCCATCTCATACAGGACCCCACCGAGAGACAGCCTGGGTTCTCACTGCCTCGCAAAACCTGGTCCGCCATCAATAGGTTAAGGTGCTCCCATAGCCGCTGTGCCCACATGATGCACAGATGGGGCCTTAAAGAGTCGGCGATGTGTGAATGTGGTGCGGTGCAGACTACCGAACATGTGGTCAACGAATGCCCGCTCCATTCATTCCCCGGCGGGATTGATGAGGTCCACATGGCGACGCCTGAGGCCCTAAAATGGCTCGCAGATCTAGATGTCCCCCTCTGACCCCCCACCATACGAAAGAAGAAGAAGACAATAAAAATAAAAATAAATAAGGAATATAATATTAAAATCTAACAATCGTATTCATTCAGAAGCTGCAAATTGATAAATGATTTGACAATGACAGTGAGTGCTGCCAAAACATTTTTTTAATTTTTTTTTTTTAAAGAAAGACAAACATTTCCTTGTTCAAATAATCTGAGAATATTTTAGAATCTCTTACTACCACCACAGTAAGCGGAAAATGTTGCTTTTGCTTTGATGGCCTGGGAAGAATCTGAGAACCTGTTATAAAAATTAGCAAATGACATATTGACCTGGCAAGAAAATAATCTTAGAACCTGTTAAAATCACAACTTCATTTTTTTTTTAATTCTTAACTTACATAAAATTCAAATTCGGAAACCAATAAATAGTTCAACAAATTAGAAAACTTTACAAAATCGGCAACAAGTCTAGTGGCAATCACTTGCCACTGCAGAATAGAGCAGCGTTGAAATCGCTCCATGTTAACGAGCCTTTGCTCTTATTTCAAAAACGAAAAGGAAAGTTTTCAGACGATACGATACTCTGCCTTCTTTTAAAAAGTGCTAATTTATCAAACGAAATTGATATTTTATTCGATCAAAAGTGTAAAATTTCGGGTATTAAGAGAAACAAGGTTTTCGGTACATTATAGTACCAAACCCACACCAAACCTCTTTTACTGTATAATTTTAACAGGTAATTATTCGGAATCGCTGGACAAGGATTATATGAAATATTTTAAAATAATTCTTCTTTTACCTTACTATAAAATTTGATTCTGATTGAATTTTCTTCTGATATACCTCCTGATTTACCTTACTATAAAAGGATTTACCTTACTGTATTACCTTCTGATTTACCTTACTATAAAAGGATTTACCTTACTGTATTACCTTCTGATTTACCTTACTATAAAAGGAATCTGACTGCATTTGGGATATTTTTAATTTTAGCATTTTAATTTTTAATTACGTAAATCGAAAATTCACTTTCGTTGAATGGGATGACAGCTGGAATGGTTTCTATTGATAACATTTTCTTTTGTTGGTATTCCTGATACGAGTGGCTAGATTTTTTACCATATGCAAATACTAGGTAGGTACTATTTTAGCCAAACACGAAGAATAAAATAAAGATATTTAGGTATGTTTTATAAAATAGAAAAATTAAAAAAGGTGAGGTTATTATAGGGCAGGTTGGATTATTATATGTTAGGTTGGTTTATTATAAGGATTTAGGTTAGGTTAGGTTAGGTTGGATTATTGTAGGTTATGTTTGATTATTATAGGTTAGGTTGGATTATTATTAGGATATAGGTTAGGTTAGGTTAGGTTGGATATAGGTTAGGTTAGGTTGGATTATTATAGGTTAAGTGTTATAGGTTGGATTATTGTCGGTTAGGTTAGGTATTTTGGGTTAGGTTAGGATATAGGTTAGGTAAGTTTAGGTTAGGTTGGATTATTATAGGTTAGGTTAGGATATAGGTTAAGTTAGGATTTAGGTTAGGTTAGTTTAAGTTTGATTATTATAGGTTAGGTTACTATAGTTTAGGTAAAATAAAACAATAATTATATGATTTTAAGTTATCGGGGAGAAGATTGAAGATTTTAGGAACTACGTAAATGAATTGTCTTCGTGCTGATGCAGTATGAAGTTACACTGTAGTATTGGTTGGTTATATTTTTGGTAATGTTGTTGTAAGAGTGTTTTTTATTTTTTTTCTACAAGAAATGTGTCAGTATAAATTTTAGTTGGAGTTATAACGTATATTTAAGACATGGAGGAATATCTTATCGGTCGCTTGTTGATAATATGAAATACTATTTTTTGTGCTTTTTGTGGAGGATCAAAAATTGTTTTGAGCACAGCCACCCCAAATGATGATGCCCTATGCTAACTGGCATTGGCAGAGAGCATAGTACACTGATTTAAGTGTTGCAGGAGTAAGAATATTTCTAAGAGTTACAAAAGCATAACATAGCTTGCGAATGCAGGGAGTTAGCTGATATTATTTCTCGTCTGTTACTTCTATGTGTGGCATTTTTTCTCCTTCTACAGCTCCGCTCCCCACTTCTGCCGGTCCAGTTGCCATTCTACACAAAAAAGTTGCATCTACATTATTTTTAAAGTTACTACTTTACAACACGAAAAATCAGGTCTTGGACACGAGTGAATTATTATTTTTTCAATGTTGGGTAGCAGCGAGCAGATTGAAAGTTAAAATTTTTATTTTTCCAGCAATTTGAGTAAGGATTTCATCATCAGATTATTTTAATTCTATTAATGCAAAATTATTTAAATATTTTTTTACCATTAGTGCAAAATTGTTTTATTTCTATTAGTGCAAAATCACGGACTGTTAAAACTGTAAGGTTTGTAAATCTGGAAGTATATTATAAAACTCCTTGGGTACTTGCTGAAATACCCATTGGTATCAGTTTCTAATATTACTTTCTATGTGGATAATATTAAAAAAATGACCTCAGATGTAACCATTGCTACCAAATGATCTTACAAACAGTTTACAACTCCATGTTTGTGTATATTCCATTTCTCGAAAATAGATTTTCCAGTTACCGGAGACCAATGTGAAGCCGGTTCTTTATTCAGTTACTTTTGAGTTTATCAAAAAGAGGAAACCATTTCGGAAATATTTCGTAGCTAAATAGCTAAATAGCTAAATAGAGCTAAACCTCTAAATAGAAGTTTTCTAATACTTTTGTCATATTTGCAAAGATTGATTCTGCAATCTAGAAAAGCTGGCAAGCTCAGGTTAAACCATTTGCACCATTGCACCTCAAATAATTTTCAAGTTTACATAATTAATAGTTTAAGTTATTAATAATAGTTATGTGCATGAATGTAGTGTTGCTAAGACAGCTCTATAATCCCCCCCAACACCAACTACCCACGATAAGTTAAGAAAAATCACCAGTCTATATGGTTTTGCTTTGAGCCCTCTTGGTTAGGCTCCACTAATGATGTCCTGCCCATTTTCATTATATTCATGTCAGGTAATCAATTAGGTTAGTTAGATTTTTTCGCCAGTCAATAAATATTTTTTTTTATTGAAGACAATATTAGCGATTTCAAAACGAAAATCTGAAACAGAAAAATCAGAAAAGGATACGGTCACATCTAGGACTCGAACCCAGGACCCTAGTTTGAGTCCTAGATGTGACCGTATCCTTTTCTGATTTTTTTGTTTCAGATTTTCGTTTAGAAATCGCTAATATTGTCTTAAATAATTAAATATTACAATTTGAGGTTTTACTCAATAAAGTTATTCCAAAAATAAATAAAGTTTCTACTATCGTGGTACGAGAACACCAACCAATGGTAGTCGGGAAAAAAGTTTCTTTGATTTTTCTTTATATCAATTTATTTTAATAAAGTTTGTATACAAAGGGATTACACCTCCAGTGAGTCATGGAGTCGGACTTTCTTTAAAGCTGAATGCAAAAGGGATATTTGGCAAAGTCTATACCGTTTCAGATGATATTACTGAAAACGAGTAGGTTTTGCGTGCGCATAATCATTATCAAAGCCTTTTCTATTTCAGATGTTGACGACTGAAATAGAGTAGGTTTTGCGTGTGCAAAATCATTATCAAAGCCTTATCTGTTTCAGATGTTGCCGAATGAAATAGTGTAGGTTTTACTTGTGCGAAATCATTCTCAAAGCCTATCCCGTTTTGGATGATGTCGACTGAAATAGAGTAGGTTTTTAAATTCATTCCCAAAGTCTATTTGATCTCAGTCGCTGTAACCAGGGAAGAGATCAACAAAAGAGTCAAATAAGAGGCGTTTGCAAACATTTAACAAGATTCTATTTTCGCAATAACTTACTTGTTTTTCGCTAAATTTTGTTATTGAAATGGTTTAGTCTTATTAGATAATGCGCTTGTACATTTGTAAAAAAATGTACACAATCTACCAAAAGTGGTTTCCTCAGAATTTCACTTAAAAAAAAATTATTGCAGGCACTTGTTAAACTGCCAAAGCAGTTTTTCAGCTTTGGCAGTCGATTTCACTTTATTATTTGCAATACCAAGCAATTATTTAGATAAATGTTTATTTTCTCTGTCATATTATTATTTTTTTTAAATTTTATAAAGCTTTATTACATTTGCTAAAAATAAGCTTTTTTCAGATAAAAAAAAAATAATAAAATAAAATTTTTGAAACACTTTCATCTTTTAATATTTTAATATAAATAAATGTAATGTTAGTTAAGTAAGTCTCCGTTTTATACATTGGAAATCACATAAATTGGTGAATTCTTAACCGTGTATAAATAGATTATGGATTTAAAAATCGATAAAACTTCCAGAAGTTTCCAGAAGTTAGATCTGATGCAATCCAGATTGCATCAGATCTATAAGGAAACGCCTCTGCTTAAACAGTGACATTAAATCACCCCTAATTTCTACGGTTCACTCAGTTGATTCACCCTTTTGTATTTATTAACTACACGGCTTTGCGTGCTTTTACATAATAATTAACAAGCTTTTTGTATTAAAATAAATACTAAAAAAATATAAAGATAATGAAGAAAAAAAATGCTGCAACAAAAACACAAAAAAAAACATAGGTAATAATTTTAACCGAAAATAAGAATCCTCACATGGACAATTGAATTTAAAACATTCAAAACTAAAAAAAAGATAAGAATATACGTACCTATACAGATCTATTTGTGTTTAGAAAAATAAAGGTGATGGAATAAACAACAGATCAGAATATTTATTTCCGAGACTAACCTATATAGTCTCACGATTTGAGAGGAAATTTAGATTTAGATTTATTGAATGAGAGAAAAATAGAAACCTTTTTTGGACGCGAGCTTTACGGTTCATAGAGCCACTCGTTTTACCGGTCGCAATACCCACATCCTCCTTAAAAGCAGGAATTGTGTTCAAAGGGAGGGGAACTTTATTTAAAAATTCATACGGTTTTCTGGACGTGAGGTCTACCGTTCACAAAGTCACTCTTTTTACCGGTCGCAATACCCACATCCTCCTTAAAAGCAGGAATTGTGTACAAGGGGAGGGGAACTTTATTTAAAAATCCTTGCGGATTGATTGAATGAGAGAACAATAAGAGGATTACCGTTCGTAGAGCCACTCGCAATGTCTACATCCCTCTTTAGAGTATTGGCCATATAGTAAAACAAACGTACCTATGTCAATAGATTTTTGGTAGTTTTTGAGAGGTTAAAATTAGGTACCATTTATACAAAGTGACACGTATCAGAAAATTTATTAATAATCCTATTTCTCGCCCGTATGTCACATAACAATTTTAGGTTTTTTTAATTCTGACAAAAGTAAAATACGAAGTGTAAGGTTAAGTTATTAACTTTATATGTGCGCAAGAGATCTTAGAAAAGTAATTTGCTTTAAATGTACACAAGATACCTTACAAAGGCGCTTAATCAAATTGAAAATAGAAAAAGTATCATGAGAGTTAGTATGGAATATGGCATATGACGACGAGGCTTTAATTTTAGTATAAATCCACAGTTTTATTCCGAGTTGATGAAATTTTGCACACTGAACTTTACAACAAGGGAAAGTTCACTGCAAAACTGTCTTATTCTCCGTAAAGCCCGGGCAAAGCTGGGGGCTCCAGCTAGTAATATATAAAATAAATCTGGAATGTTTGAAATGGAGGAACAGGTGAAAAATTAACAGTTGTAAGAACTGAGGAGGTGAGTATACGATTGATCGATGAGTCTTGGATATTATAGCAAATCAATGGTTTCCTACAACTGAAGCAAAACTTCTCAGCAGCATTATCTTTTTTTTAGATCTACACCACCGTCAATCAAAGTTTTAACATAATAAAGCCAGGTGATGCTGGTACGACGATTTCCTTTCAAGGTAACCTGGCATTGCAATGCTCACAAATCAAGGACTCAAACCAAGCAGAGCTACCATAAGAAATTGCAATCAAAGTTTAAAAATAATAAAGCCAGTTGATGCTGGTACGACGATTTCCTTTCGAGGTAACCTGGCATTGCAATGCCCACAAATCAAGGACTCAAACCAAGCAGAGCTACCATAAGAAATGCAATCAAAGTTTTAAAATAATAAAGCCAGTTGATGCTGGTACGACGATTTCCTTTCAAGGTAACCTGGCATTGCAATGCCCACAAATCAAGGACTCAAACCAAGCAGAGCTACCATAAGAAATGCAATCAAAGTTTTAAAATAATAAAGCCAGTTGATGCTGGTACGACGATTTCCTTTCAAGGTAACCTGGCATTGCAATGCCCACAAATCAAGGACTCAAACCAAGCAGAGCTACCATAAGAAATGCAATCAAAGTTTTAAAATAATAAAGCCAGTTGATGCTGGTACGACGATTTCCTTTCAAGGTAACCTGGCATTGCAATGCCCACAAATCAAGGACTCAAACCAAGCAGAGCTACTATAAGAAATTGTAATCAAAGTTTTAAAATAATAAAGCCAGGTGATGCTGGTACGACGATTTCCTTTCAAGGTATCCTGGCATTGCAATGCCCACAACACAATCCTATGTTTACCCCCTCTCTCCTGCCTTAGTCTTCCACCCCCACCGAAGTTGATGTTCTCTCTCCCTCTTCTAGCTTAACTATAAGTACCCATACACCTCTGTAATTAATTTAATAAATATTTACAATAAAGTGGTATTCAAACAAGTTATTTTATTTTTAATTATTATGATAATTAATACTTATCCGAAATTAATTTATCAAAAAAATTATTATATAAAAATATATTAAATATTTGAAATTTTGTTTCCCAAATAACAACATTTTGTTTCATTAGTACACATCATTTATTAAAATCGTAATAAGAAATGCTTTAACGTGTCAGAAATACAATGGTTTACCTGTGTATATGTTTTTAATCACTTTATAAATTTAATATAATTATACTACACTTTCATCAGTTATATTATTTTTTATTTGGGAGGCGGGTTAGGGTACCGCCGCCCTGGACCCATTTACTGGATAACCTACACCCCGGCCATTAGTACACCCCAAGTAGTTTCTACGCTTTTGAGCGGAGGTGCCCTGGTTCGAAGGTTTACGTTTGTCTAGGTTTGGTGACGAATGCGTTTGCCCACCTAATGCGTAGTAGAACGGACCCTTTGACCTATCCAGCTGTACCCTCTCGTTCCATCTTTCACCGCAATGAGAGGGATGTCCATCGCTCCTGGACACATTGACCCCCAGATTCCTACCCACCCCTTATACCTTTTTTCCTATCCAGAACTTTCTCTCGTTCCTTTCCAAATTATTCATATGGCGTATTCCTTACTCTTATAAATTTTGATTGTTATTGTGAAGATACCAAAGGAAAATTATGTTCATTTGAATGTAGGCCGAAGCAGGAATTTGAATTTCTGGAAAAAGATTTTTGAAGGCCATATATATTTTTTTTAAATATTGGTATTTCGGAAGACCTTAATTTATTTATTGCATCTCAAAAAACTTAAAATGCCTTTTTTCTCATAAAAATCAACCTCACTAGGACTAAGCCTGTGTTGAGATTAATAATTTACATTTGAATGAAGCAAACATAGAGTTATCACAAACATAAAGTGATAAAACATACAAACATAAAATATTTCAAAAAGAAAAATAAAAAGTATGTTTTTGATGAGTTACCAGATTGGTAATTTAACATTATGTGGTAACCATATTTAAACCATAACAACTTATTAATCATTATTACCAGGAAGAAAAAAGTAAATGGTAAAAATAGCTAGAGTGACATTCAGTTCTTAGTAAATGGGACTTGCATACATTTTTATTATTTAAGAAAGTACAAGGATGAAAAAATATTAAGACAATCGCTGTCAATACAAACATCTTGTAGTGGTAGTGTTGAGTGTTTCCCCATAATCTTAATTAACTTTTTAAATTTAAATAAGGAATTGGTAGACTTAATATTATTTGGAAGGATATTAAACATAAGTGGTGCCTGATATAAATAGTTTATTTTATCAAAATAAGTTTTAGTATGTACCGTCACAAAGTTCAATATAGAGCCAGTTCTATATATAGCTGTTTTATACACATAACATTACATTCATTATAAGTTGGTTGGATGAATAGCGGATTTGTTTGAACATAACTTTAAGGATAAATATTTGAGTAATATTTAGTGGTTCAACATTGGACTTTAGACATGATCCCCAGAATACTATGTTATAAGAAAGTCAAGATTGGACTAAGGCAAAATAGACAGTTTTTCTCTTTGCCCAATATGTGTCGACGTTCATTAAAAATAAATGTAAGTCGAAATATTTATATTCCTTTGTCACAAATTTAAATTATGCTGCCTCAGTTAAAGTCACAAGGAGAAAATCCATAATTGGTTTTATTTTACTAAATAACACTTATGTACAAACTGATTAAATGTAAACTGTCGATTTCCCAAAAATGAATAAATAAATAGGCATTTGTTTGTGGATGGAAGAGGAGTATACATTTGCGAAAAAAATAATATAACTAGGTTACAAAGTAAAAAAAATAATAAAATTAAAATCCATACAAATTATTGTATTTGGAAGAAAGAATAAATATATATTATGGAGGATAAATAGAATCTCTTTTGTTTATATTTCTATTATGATTCGATTTGTATCTACAACCTCTCTCCATGGCTATAAATGTATTGTTTTGTAAATTTTTCATTTTATATAATCTTTTGTTTTGTACAATTTTTTTAATTCATATTCTTTTTAATAGATAATTAGATAATGAGTATCAGGAGGCTGACTTTTTGATGATATACTAAAAAATGTCTCATATTTAGTTTGTTATTGTATTCAATGTTAAGATTTTATTATTCAGCCAACCCTTTACTGCTCTTAATCTTACGTCACATTTGTTAAAAGCATCTCTCCAGGTTTTACCTTCAAATATTAAAGCATTATCGTCTGCAAAACTAACAATGTTTCCTGGAATATCTAAATTACACAAATCATTAATTTAGATTAAAAACAATGTTTGTCCAAGCGCATTACCTTGCGGAACCCCACAAGAGATTGGTTTGCTATTGCTTAAATGATTATTTATCTCTAGATAGGATGTTAACCAGCCTAGTGCTATACTGTTAATGCCAATAGAAAATACATTTTTGAAGAGTAATCCCCGGGAAACCGTATCAAATGCCTTTGATAGATTAATAATTAATATTAATAATTTCTGGTAATTTCCTAGGTATTAGTGACTACTTGTGAGTACAAACTCTGATCAAATCTCACGCAAGCATCTACCATCTTTATGACGATGTATTCAGGGCAACGCAAAATGGTTTGTAGAAGAGAAGACGTGTTGTTTTACGTGTAATTTATCAGCAATGTCACCGGCCAAATTAAAAATTTCTCAGAGGAAAGCGACTACTCCGCAGTATTCAAGCAGCAGATACCACTACTCCAGCTCATTATGTAACCTTGTTCCTGACAGGAATGTTCGTATTGTGATGCCTAATGGATCGTAATTATATCATACAAGGTATAATTAAATCGTTCTAATACATTAATGATTTAACCTTTTATGTACTTATAATGTTTTGTCTTGCTTACATAAAAATACTTAACACGTAAATGAGTTTTTCATTTTTCTGTTACTAGCAGAGAATATCGAAATTCAATGCTTCAAAACATTTGACTTGAAAATATTTTAGGCTAATGAATGGGGCAGGCTCCGAATGAATGTTATTGCCTATGGTCGCTCCTTTTTTTTGAGTTTTCTCTATCCTCGTCGATGGTGTGTATGACGCAGACGTTTCACACGAAAAAAAAATGTTTGCATATATGTTTAAATAGTGGACCAACTTGATGGGAACAAAAAGAACGGAGTAATCAATCTAGAGGATTATTTATTTATGGACTTCGTGCTAAATGGGATATAATCTAAAGGTAAGTCAGTGGTGACATATCTAAAGTAATTTTTTATTTTTTGATTTTTATGGATGTAATTTCAGAATTCTAGGAATATTTTATAGTTTACGGAATTAAATAATTTAGATTCTTTGTGCAATGTCAGTTGACAAATTTTATTTTTTTCCTATTAATCTTGATCCTGGTGATTGTGTTAGTGGTGCATTGTGCTCGCAATAAAAGGCGACGTTCGGGATAATAAATTATCCTGAACTTATCGAGACACTTGTTAGGGCCTTGAGAGTTTCCGAGAATTCCGTTGAAAGCACCTGGCGTACCTACAGTTACCGATCTTTGTCCCAAGTTCAACTTCAGCGAATTTAGAATATTTTTAGCAAAATTTTAGATTATTCATTTTTAACACTCTGCACTCTAATCGCATTACTATAAAGTTCTGATTACTAGTAGTTAAGTTAATTTAAAATGTTGATTGAAATCTTTTGGAAGATAGATCAGCTGTTAAACTTACGAATTAGTCGTAGTAGGTTACGAAGTAGTTGTAAGTAGTAGGTTGGCAGTTTTCTAACAAGGTAACGCACCTTACCACAAATCAAAGACTGATCTTTATTTTTTCAATTATAGCAATATCAACTACCTGGATTGCAATTCTTGCCTTGAAATTCCTGAAATTGTCTGAAAAAATTTGTAAGGTAACAATTGAAAAAACTCGTTATTACATTTCAAAATGAGTTCAAGAAGTTATTAAAGTCAATGTTGGACATATTTCACATTAGTTAATGTACTTTATGCAAATAAATAAATTATTAAAAATTAAAATTTAAAAAAATAATATTAACCTTGTTCACGTTGGTTCGAGCACTACTGTATCTACTTATCTTAAGTTCCTTGACTAATCATATTTTTGAAAACTATCGTGCGTCTCTTTCCTAAATATGTTAATAGAACCCAACATAATAGAGAAAGCTATATTTTGCGAATATTTCAGAGATAGGTATGAATATTAGAAGAACAGATGTTTTAACCCTGCAGAGCAGAAATATTTTGTGATTACACCAGATTAAATGAAGGGTGATTTTAAAATAATGCTTTAAATCCGGGTTTGTTAATTTGTTTTACTTTTAAATAGTTTTAATTAGTTGGGTACTTTGATCTTCAGTAATAATTTATAAGAATTTGATAAAAAAAATAAACTTCTGAGTAGATTTACTCGAAAACGAAAGCTCAAATAAATAAAAATATACCATAAAATCGACTCCAAATGTAATGTAGATTCTCCAGTTTCCCGCTTGTACTACGAGTTTCCGGACACCGTGTATAACTTCAGTAATATGTTGAAGTTATTTGTGTTGGCTTTAAATGCATCAAGGGTATCTCCCCATTATTATTATATATATTTCAGTCACATGAGTCGCTTGTAATAAACGGAGAGATTACGATGGAACCAGAATACAGTATATCTAGAGCAGAATATAGTTTCTAAGGCAGTAGCGTGCGGTCATTTCAAATAGTTTAATTTAACTGTCGTTTAATTTAACCGTGCGCCACTGTTATTCTGAAGAAATGTTTTAAATGTCACTGTGCAATCAAGTGAGCCCGCCTTATTCTTTTTTCCAGGTATAAAGACGCAAAAACGGGAGCTCATTTTGCGTTTAATGGAGTGCTCGTGCGCCTTCACAAAGGTAACACTGCACTCACAATAATACACGCTTTACGTAGGTACTTTTAGTACGAGTAGGTTGGACTAGTGGCTGAGTAGTTCTATGCAACGGATTCCAAAAACTACATTGCAAGCGATACGATCTGCTTTCATTTACTTCTTTCTAATGTATTTCATTTTTTTTAATTATGTTAACATAGATAATTCATATAATTAGTACAATTAGTTTTCACTGCTTTTGATTTTTTAAAGTTCCTCTTCTATAGAAGCTGGCGCTTGCGTCTAAAAGAGTGGTGAGCATCAAGATTAAGAATATTTAGTGTTTGTAATTATGAATATTAAAATTTATAATTAATTACAAAGATAGTTTCATTTGTAATTAATTGTTACATAGTGAATGCCAAAGAAATACAAAAAAATAGTTTCATCATTTTGGTATTCTTGCAATGAACTTCTCTTTAATTGCTTTAAGTAGGTGTTTATCGTTTTCTATTGTTCTGATATTTTCTGATAGGCTGTTGAAGTATTTTTCCCTAGATTTATGTAATGATGTTGAGCAAAAGTGGTGTTACATTTTGTGTTGGAAATATATATTTTTGACGAGTACGACTTTCAGTTAAAAAGCTGTGATTTTGTTTTTCTTTTATTATTTGAGTTATTATGTTTTTTTGGACAAGATCATTAAATTTTAAAACATTAAATTCTTCAAAAATTAGGTGTGTTGGATAATTTCTTGGTTTTTTCAATATTATTTTTATAATTAGACGTTGTACAATTTCAACAGGGAGTAGATTTGTTTGGTATGCATCTCCCCAGCTGTAATACAGCGTATTGCAGATTTGATTGTACTAAAGCGTGGAAGACTGATGTTAGAATAACCAATGAGAGAAAATTTCGAATTTTCAAAAATAAATAAATTAATTTTCTTCTTTTGTTGACGGTTTGTTTGATTTGATCTTTCCAGTTTAGGTTTTGTCTATTATTATTCCTAAATATGTATAAATTTTGAATGTGGAACAGTTTATTGTACAGTTTTTTTTAATTATATGGACACTGCAACGCTGTCCGAAACGTCGGCTAAAGAAGGAGTTAGCGCAACACGGCATAACACCCCAAAAACAAACAACAAAAATGCTTTTGGCCGTGAGAATCTAAAAACTTACCTAACATACGCAATGTATATACATATGGTTGTCACACCCTTAAAAAAATGGCCATCTTACCCAATTGTAAGGGTTAGATGGTCACACCAAAAACCTGAGCCAAACATAATGACGACGCTGCCAATTTTTAAGTTAAGCACGTCAACACATATGGCTTCTTAAATAAGTGGTCGAAACACACTTCTTTAAAAAATATATTGTAAACAAGATATCGATAACCTAATTGGTAGGTTTAAAAATAAAATGATGTAACATCAATAATACATAAAATAAAACATTTAATTACTCAATGTGTTCGTGTTTTATGGTGATGAAACATGCAAACGTTTGATGGTGTCATCACGGCGAGTCATACAAACGTGCATATTAAAAATAAAAACCTACAAAATTATCACAAAAATAAACACCCATTCAAAATAAAATTACAGTGGAGCAACAATTTCTACGGTTCCACGTCCGGTCAGTATTGTACACTCTATTATAAATGTTTTTAAAAGATTTTACCACGAAACGTGTACCAATGCACAGTTTGGTTGGATTAAGGTTCCGTAATAAAATAATAGGACACCTCTCTTTCAACACATATTTATGTGGGGGTGTTCAGAGGGCTGCAAGGAATTGAGAAATTCCTTGCAGCCCTCTGAACACCCTCTTTAATATTGAGCACAGTTTCTACAGAGTAGCATGCTTGCGTCGGTTCATGAACCTTTCAGAGAATACAGTTATATTCTTATTTATTAAATGAAAAAATACACTTTGTAAAACACCACTTTTATTTTGAATTAATATTAACAGCCAACCAGGTTTCGCTTAGCTCAAGCTTCGTCAGGGCTTATTATATCAACTAAAGTTATTTTCATACAGACACATACATATAGAAGAAAATAAAACAATGAGTGAAAGAGATAGAAATAAAAGAGCAGACACCTTATTAGTGCTAGAACGAGAAAGGATGTAGACTGATTACAGGATGGGTAGGAAGGGAGGAAACAGTTTTATTAGAGGTTAACGGAATAAATTAAATATTGGACTATCAGTTAAATTGATTTGATTGTTGATTATATTTGATTTATTATTGACGGCTTTTTTAATTTCGAGGGCTTCTAAATTGTTTAACCTAATTCCAATTCCATTTTTGTGTGTAATATTGTAGTCCCAGAGGTTTTATCAAATGAATGATTAGTTTCTAGTAGATGATTCGCGAATTCTGAAAGCCTGGAAAAAAATCAAGATATTTATTTTATTCAGAAGATTTTAATTCCAAACCAAACATAACCAAACTATAAGAAGTAAAATTAAATATTCTACACGTGTTTCAAGAATTAGCCAAAAATAAATACACTCATATAGAAATGTATGTTTTCAATATTTGTCTGTGAAAAAAAAATTACTTTCTACTACAACACGTAAATACCTGTCACACTAAATCACAAACACGTTAACACCTCGGCACAGGTTCTTCTAGTGAGGTGATCACGTAACATACAATATCACCCACACACAGTTTTACCGATTAGTTTAGAACTAGTACCTTCTAGTTTGTACCTTTTTTCTGTACTTTTTTCTATGTACTAAAATATAAACCACTGTTATCATTTGTAAAATGTATATTCAAGAATAGACATAAATAAATACAGTATTTTCTTACAACTAATGTCATTAATTTCGGGATAAACATTGTCGACGAATTCTTGATGGTTTGTCGAGATGAATTCATAATTAGAGGTGAACTTATCGGGTGAACTTAAGAAACATTTATTCCTCAAGGGTCTAACCTCGGACCGCTGTTGTTTCTAATACTAATTTATCGAATATGAAAAACGATTTTATTGCATTTAATATCATTTAAAGTTGCACACCTGCAAGTTTGATGACCCCTTTTTCCAAATCATAATATTTAGCAGTTAAAAAATGCATCAATCTGTTACCAGGTGGCAAACCGACTGGATCGAACATGAAACAGTTCGATAACTCTATTTTCTAAAACGAAATTAAAATATTGGCAAAGCCAAAATTCTGTTTCTGGGCGAAATATTATTCGCACCACAATGCTTGCATTGAAAAACATGTTTTTGCAAGCTGACGACACACAAACGCTTGTAGGAGATATTATAAATAGCCCATTAAAACATAATATTGGAGGATTCAAGTTTTAAAACTACGCCGATAACAACGCTATCTCTTCTTACAATTTCGGAGTGTCAACTGAAATCTGTAATCGCTTCTGTTCCCCATCACGGCACAATCATTTTAAAGATTAAAACTATGTGCGACGAGCTGTTTTCTGCCAGCACTCCATCAGCTGAGTCAGATGCATCTGTTATCATTACAATAATGGGGCGTCTCCGCCGTATCTGAATTCTGAAGAACTACTATAAAGACTGACAAATACCTGCTGGCTACCGACTGAACTAACCAGTGCCGCCGATCACCTTGAGGCTGGCCAATTCCTCCTGGCTAACGACTGAATTAGCCACTGATTCTGACAACCTAAAGGTTGGCCAATTCCTCTTGGCTACCGATAGAATTAGCCACTGATGCTGACAACCTAGAGGTTGGCCAATTCCCCCTGGCTACCGACTGAATTAGATACTGACCCTGACAACCAAGAGGCTGGCCAATTTTTCCTGGCTACCAATTGAACTGGCCACTGCTGCAGCAGTAGCCTGCGTCATTTGCTGTATCGTATGTCGCGATAATGCACAATGTGCTCCAATCTGAAATTATCACTGAAAGAATTTCGATTGTCTCAGTTTCTATCCATGTATTAAAACCCAGTTGTATTGAAATACATATAAATATTTCTTGTAAATTGGGTTGGCTGTAAGAAATAGGAAATACCTATAAGCTACACCTTTGTACGTTCTGTATACTAGTAGGTACAATACATCTACTTAAAATGTGAATTTTGATTTGAATCGTCTTTCTTTTATGATGGTTTGGATAGAATACCTTACGGTTTTTTACTTAAATCATTACCCAGGTTGAGGACTGATGTGTGCCGGTGCTTATTATTTACAGTCTTTTCTTGCGCAGGCAAACATGTCCCGTACAGTTTATAAATGACAAAAAAATATATGTTAATAATAGTAAATGTTTACTGTTTGCAGATGACCTTAATATTCTGATGGAAATAAGCTCCACACAAGATTGTCTTAAAATGCAAGCTAATCTGGGTGCACTATCTGAATAGTCGTTAATAAACAAATTAGATTTCAACACAAAAAATGTGTCATTTTGTCTTAAACTCGTTCTCTTAATACTGTATTTTACGATTATAAGATAAAGGGCGAAACACTGTCATGTGTAAATTCCGTAAAAGATCTCGGTGTCGCCTTTGATCCCGAACTGAAATTCTCTGATCATATATTGCAGATCACTCAGTCTTGCTACAAACTTCTTGTGTTCGTCATAAGGACATGCAAGCAGTTCAATAACCAAGATGCTATGTTAGCATTGTTCGATGGCACACTGAGAAGCAAGCTGGAGTATGCGAGCGATGTTTGAGCATCTTACCACCAAAAGTACATTGATATGTTAGAGCAAATCCAGAAGAAATTCCTCAGGTATGTCTATATGCGGATGCATCGAACCTATCCTAGGTTCATGCACCATATCGACTTACTTGAGGAAACTAATTCTGTGAATCTGGAAACTAGGCGGAAAGCAAATCTAGCTATTATGTCTTTCAAAATTTAGAACAATTTAATAGATAGCCCATTCCTCATGGGATGCTATGATTTATATGTATCAGACCACTACAGCCGAAGTCGATACCATGACCTTTTCAGAGTACCAAAAGGCAAAACCGACGTCCTGGCAAAGCATAGCATGACGAGGGGAGAGATGCTGTTAAACGAACTTGCAAAGAATTTTGATGTAAGTGACTGTTCTCTAAATGATTTAAAACAATTATTGAAGAGTCACCTAGCTAAATGCTGATATGACTATGTAAAATTGTACTGCAATTTGAATAAGTATTCTGTTGTACAATAAAAACAAAAAAATATTAATAGCGAATCCGTCTTCATCCCGACATAGCATCAAAGGATACTGTAAGCCGTCATAAGATCTGTGGAACTCTGAGATTTTTTAAAAATTGTCATCACTGCTGTGCTATACGATATCTCTTTTTATCAAATTTTGTTCAGCTATCAATACTGCTACTGATGAGGCATTATAACGGCCGCCGTGTTCTTCGAAAGGTACATTATTTGCATGGATTTCATATAGTTTTATACAAGATATCAACCTGATTGTAGCTAACTTTTCTATTATTTTTGATTTGAGGGAATCGGTCGACATTTATTAATATCTAGGTTATCCTCTCCTTACAATAAACTTTGACACTTTTGCAGTGATAAGGAAACAAGTCATTCTCAAAACTTGCATTTTTTACAATGTGTGTAATAGGTTTAACTATTTCAAAAGCATTTTGTTTGTACACCATCGCATTCATTTCTACTCAAAAAACCAGATTCAATGTCATAAATCACCTTCAGAACTTTATCACAAACATTCGTCACTGGTGTTATTTGAACTACGCAAAAGATTAAAAATTTGCAAAACTTTGACTTAAAAACTAAAAAAGATTGTAAACCAAATAAGACACAGAAAAATAAAAAGGTGACTGTCTCAACTGGGAACGGCTCTAACCACTCTGCCATTGGGACCTAATTATTATGTTCTTTTAAATTTTTCTTTTTCATGTTTCATTTAGATTTATCAGTATTTTCTTCTTCTTCAATGATATATTATATTGATGGGTACAACCTACAAAATGATTTCAATAAAAATTTCTATAAAATATATTCACATGGCTAGAATGAATGTTGGATTATTATTTATAGATAAAATGTAATTATTCACACGGCTAGTCATTACTACTACTACTTGCTAGTCACTCATTAGTGTTGGATTATTATTTATAGATACCATGTAATTATTCACATGACTAGTAATGAGTGTTGGATTATTATTTATAGATACCATGTTATTATTCAAATGACTAGTAATGAGTGTTGGATTATTAGGTATAGATACCATGTCATTATTCACGTGGCTAGTAATGAGTGTTGGATTATTATTTATAGATACCATGTAATTATTCACATGACTAGTAATGAGTGTTGGATTATTATTTATAGATACCATGTTATTATTCAAATGGCTAGTAATGAGTGTTGGGTTATTAGTTATAGATACCATGTTATTATTCAAATGGCTAGTAATGAGTGTTGGATTATTATTTATAGATACCATGTAATAATTAAATGGTTTATTATTTATAGATACCACGTAACCATTTATCATCTGTTTAGAGATAGATATTCGTTTTTTTGGATATCCAATGCTGATTTTATTATTTGTCATTCTTGCTTTATGTTGCCTTTAACCTCACGATGCTTCTCTTTATAACATAACTTTTTAGCCGTTTTTATAATTTTAGAACACCAATTTCTGTATATTTTGTAATAAGCAAAGAGTTTAATATTATTTTATCCTATGAGAAACCCCTTTTGTAATTTGTCACCTTTTGCTGTTTTAAATACTTTTTCATAAAATTTATTTTATTAAATAAACAAATACGCAACAGTGATGTTTGAGCGTATAAAGCGGCTCACCCGACTGCCTGAGGACGCATCGACCGAGGCTCTTGTCGAGTTTTGGGGCGCGTTTTAGTTTACATACAACAACGGCTCAACAACATTTTGTGTGTATAAGTACCAAATAATTCAATGATCTTTACGAACATAAAAACAGAGATAAGGAAAAATTCTAGAATAAAGTTACAAAATTGACACTTCGGCAGACTAGACACTTGCCCGTGTTGTGTTAGTTTTTACAGTTATTCTTTTAGTGTTGTAATCTTATAATAAGGTCGTTCATAAAATCAAGAAAAGTGTGATTTTGAAGTTTTACTGCAATCATATTTGTGATTAGTAAAAAGTATTACAATGTGTAAAATTACACGATGATGATGAACACTGCAATGCTGTCCGAAACTTTGGCTAAAGAAGGAGATAATACCAACACGACATGATATCTTCTTCCAACGCGTCTATGTATGCGTACGTCTATGAAATAGCCATATAATACAATATTGGACATGTCAGTATCACGAGGAATACAACAATGTAATTTAACGACTAATTTACATTTCAAAGTTTTCCAGTAATGTTGGCCTCACTGGGTGGCTTGCCCGTGCTGAGGTCTTAAACAATCATTAAATTATTTGGTTGCAGTTGGATCTGGAATTTCTCGCGGCACTGGAACTTGCAACCTAATCCACCGACTACCAAAACCAACTGGAAGCAAGATAGAAAAGGTAAATATTTATTTCATTTAATGTTCCAAAATCAACTAAACCTTAAGCACTGCTACCTAAATCATAAAGCCTAAAGCCGTCGTCAAACACTTCAATGACTGTATAGCCTTGATCACACATACCGATTTCAACGCTGCTTTTTTATTGGTTTTTACACCTTTACAGATCACTTAAACAGTACATATTAAAATAGCGTTTGGTCACTGGTCAACCAATTGTATCAGGCTCCATTTACCTTAAATATTCTTCCAGATTATAGTCGTACAATTTCTTTGTAAAATTAAAAAAGATTTAAGGTTTGCGTTGACAGAGGATTGCCATAGTATTTTGTTTATCCAATAAATAACATGATTTTGTACAAAGTTCCATTTGCTAAAGTTAAGCTCTAGTTTTTTTTATGTTTACTTTTGCGTTGTTGAAATAATAATTTATTTATAGTTCAAATATTAATTGTATATCTTCGCAATTCATTCTCGAAGTACCCAACTGGCTTTTAAATTTAGAGTTTCTGACTTTCAACTTATTGTACATCTCTGGCCTCCCAATCAGGCTTGCTTGTTGTCTTCTTTATACCGAATTGGAAACAACTGATCAAATTTACGTGGAAAAATAAAAATATTTACGAGGCAAAATGTCAAATGTGTATTATTGCGCATCGGTAAGCATAAAAATCATGAGAGTGTCTAAACGTCTCTACACAGAGCTCTCCCATTTTAAAAATAAAGTGGAGAAGCACGTCTATTTATTAACATTTTATTACACAAAATTATGAACGCATATACCAATTTACGCATTTGTACGCATGTGTACCCACGACATTTGCTCTGACTAAAAACTATCAAATTTGCATTTAAAACCGGTAAGTAGAATATAAATTATATCGGAGGTGATTTCTTGGGTTATATTTTGTGTATCAACCTAATTATAATTAATTAATTACAATAATAAGTGGCATATTTTGAATAAGTGACAGTTGTAAACTGTAAACAATAGTAATCAAGTGACATTTCGGTTGTAACTGCCTTGTGCAGACTTACATAGTTTTATTATAGTTTATAAGTGTTTCACGTACTAACTAGTTTCTGCAGTTTTACAGATAATAGTGAAAAATTGACAGTTTTTGAAACATACATACTATAATAGTGCCAAATATCATCATATTTTGGAAACATTAAAACACTATAAAGCATTTATTTTGGTAAAGTTAATCGACCCAAAAAAAAAATAACTAACCATAAACAATAAATCGCTTTCCTAAATCCATAGAAAAAAATCACAAATACCAAAAACGGTTTAGACTTGTCACTACTCAAGGTCATCTGAACTTAACCATAAAATATCGGTAAATCTGAGTAAACCATAGACAAAATCTAAAAAACCTCAAACAACAAACTTTCAGTCTATGAATATTATTTGAAGTGCGTGACGGTATTTACTGTCACGGGGAAAACAATTCATCATGTGCTCCTCAGAGTCTGAGGATGATTCAGCTAAAATATCACTCGTACTACAATCTCAACAAATTATAGCACAGCGACAGGAACTAGAGCATCTTCGAGCCGAGCTAGCACGCACGAACATGGAGAACTCACTGCCTCGCGTAACTCACATACGATCGGAATCTCCTTTTAGGAGCCTCCATGGTAAGCGCCTGTCCGAATCAGCAAACCAATTAAGTGTCAACAATGCGCAGGAGATGGAAAACTTTTCGAATGTCAGGTCTGCACCGAGTCCCACAAACCAAACTGAAGTTATTTTAAACCCCACCAATGTTAGGATTGAAACTGAAATTGAGACCAACCATTCTATTTTACCCGAATACACCAGAAAGGAAGATATCTGAGGAACTCCAGAGGAACCTAACCTCAATTCTATACCCAAAATCAGATGGATTTCAGGTGGTAAGGACCCGAAAAATAAAGGACGCAGGAATTGCAATTCCAACAACCAATTCCGGAGGGGTGGAAAATATCAAAAAGGTGAAAGAAAAATTGAACGCCAAAGGGATCAAAATGATATACCCAATGGGAAAACTCCCTAAAATAGTACTATATGATGTACCGAACGGCGAACCCACGAGTGATTCTTCTCTATTTGAAGAAATATTCGACAATAATATAAATGGGAAATACGACCTCTCCAAAGAAGATCACATATGTACAATGAGGAGAGTATCCCTATTCGGCAAAAAGACTCCGGCTCGATGAACATGATAATTACGTGTCATCCAGAAGCAAGAAAGGTAATAATAGATAGCGGCTTATGCTTCCTTGGTGGAATGCCTGCCGCGCCCGCGATTACATAGGAGCCACACGATGTTTCAAGTGCCACCAGTACGGCCACACCAGAAAATTCTGCACACAGGAATTACAAACTTGTAGCCATTGCGCTCTGATCGGACCTGATTTTATGGATTGCCCCAAGAAAACACAAGCTGCCATATGCGCGACCTGCACTCGCTTCAAGAAACCAGCAAACCTTGCCACGGGAGAAGGAGTCTGCCCTGCACAAAAAACCGCAATTGATATGCAAGTTAGCATGACTGATTATGGCTTGTAATAACTTCCACAATGTCTCCACATAATAATAAAAAACGTACGCTGACTGTTGGTTTTTTAAATGCATAATCATTTGGTACAGGATTTGATGATTCATGCATCTATATTATGGAACATGAAATTGATGTATTAGCCTTAAACGAAACTTGGATTGATGCGAGCAGAGGTACTACAGATAGAGTAATTCCGGGCTATACCTTACATCTTTCCCCTCGCCCCAAACGAGGTGGTGGTGTAGGATTCTACATACGTCGTGAACTGTCTAGCACTATACTGCCACACAAAAACAAATACTTAGAACAAATGTGGCTTAAAATTAAGGCCCCGAATATTTGTATTTGTTTAGGTACAGCGTACAGAACAAGTAAAAATAGCGTAAATGATACAATAGATTGTATAAGTGATAACTTATCTGACCTCGTATTTCAGTGTGAAACGGTTTTTTTTGCTTGGTGATTTGAATATAAACATAAATAATAAAGAAGAACCAGACGCCAAGAAATAAACAGACGCATTGCAAGTATTTAATATGTCGCTAACTGTAAACGAACTGTAGTTTTCTTGGTGTACAAATAAAAATCTCTTCAACTCTGATACAGCGTTTATTGATAAATCAAAATTCGATTTTACAGTCGCAATATTAACGCGTTTACTATTTACAATACTATAGAATGCGGGCGAATCTAGGTCAAGGTTCCCTAGCGCGATAGTACTTGGCTGGCGGTTTGGAGACTGAATACTGACTGCTCGCTGCGTCAGGCTTATTTATACGATACAGCCGGCGTGGACGTTAGGTAGGTGGAATTGCAACTAAATCGGAGACACTCGCTCAGTCTGGATCTTTCGGGAACTTTCGGCAGCGCTGCAATTATGCATAGGCGATAGGCTCGAACCTTCTGGCGAGTTGTCGTAATGTGCCAGACCGACTTGCAATCGTATTGTCGCAGGTAGGCAAGTAGGTGCCCGTAGACAGGTAGGTCGTGTTGTTTACGATCAATTCTTGGTAGCAATTTGTAAGTACCTAAGTAGGTCGAGCTGCTTATTATTAATGAGACAATACTGGATTGTTCATCGCCACAGAACCAACAAGAGCAACAGTTACTTCCTCGACACTTATAGATGTGGTATTCACAAATAAACCTGTAGTAGTTGCACATACTCAAATTTACCATTAAACATCTATTAGCGACCATAGTTTGGTTGTATGCGTCTTGAAATTTCCCAAACCAAAATATATCCCCAAAACAATAACATATAGAAATATTAAAGATATAGACATGAATGAGTTAAACTCAGATCTGGCTAATAGGCCGTGGCAACTCATAAACGCTTTGGATGACGTTGATAGTAATGTTACACATTTCAATGCGTATGTATTGAATTTATATGACACGCATGCTCCAAAAAAGACTATAACTATTAAAGACAAACACAAACCTTGGATAATTTGATTTGGATGTCATTAAATGCATGATGAAAACTCGAGATCGCACGTATGCCAGGTATTTAAAATCAAAATTAGAGTCGCACTACATATATTATAAACAATTAAGAAGTTTAGTAAGATCCCCAAAAAACTGTTGCTATGTTAATGGAACTAAACAAAAAATATCATGTGTAAGGAATAGAGGACATGATGTAAAAATGGGTGAAACCACTATTTCCTTTGTTGAATCTGCGTGCCTCTCATACACATAGTACGCTTCGAAGAAACCACTTACTCGTTCTCCCCAAACATAAAACTTCTGTGTTTGAGGGGAGTTATAGCTATTCTTCGTCAAAGCTTTGGAACGAAGTACCACTGTCAATTCGAATATCGACATCGTTGCATTGCTTCAAAAAGCTCTGCCGCAAATGGTTGCTATCGTTACAATGAAGGGGATACTTAGGTACATGTGGTTGCGATTATTGTTTATTTTGAATTTTCGTTGACTATATTATTAATTTGCATTGATTTGTATACCTAATATTTCTATTTTTATTTTTATTTGTTTGTGTTGATTTGATTTTATATTGTTAATATTATTTCATTGTTCATTATTATACCTAAATATGTATATATTTTTATTATTATTATATTTGAGGTACTGCTGAAAACCAGCTGCATTCTCGGATAGATCCGGAATGCATAGCTGAGCAGTGACCTTTTTGTCAATAGAATTTATGTTAAAAAATATGTAAAATGTATCTATTGGCAAATAAATGTTTTATTATTATTATTATATACGAGAAACAACTTTAAAATACTGTTTTTCCGCTAAGATTATTTGCGACAGTTTCCCTTGATTACCTTTTATCGGGATTTTTATGTCAATATGCCAATATTTTTTATGCCATATAAAACCAAGAATATCCAGATTTATTACCAAGAGTGTCATTAAGAGTGTTTAGGTATTCACAATGAATACGCGCGTTGTATGGAATAAAATCCATTTTGAGTTTTTCAATAATAAGTAGTTAATTTGACTCCAGTCAAAAAGAAATAAAATATTTTAAAGAAGTCTAGAATGTGAGTACTTTCATTGCAACACTTTTTCCACGAGAAAATTTTATTTTTCTTACTGTATTATGTAAGTACCTTCACACTTATAAAACAGTAATTGTATAATTGAAGGATTTATATAAGCACCCTTGGCACTACTAGCTATTTTACAAAAAATTGAACTAGAAAAACTTTGCTGTTAATTGTTAAAATATTTTTTCCTACTTTGGTATGGATACGAAACCTGCCGACGACAATGAAAATTCTTACAAATTTAAAGTTCATCGTTCAGCTATGTGACCTACGAATAAAGCAACATATATAAATATCGCCTCGAGGACGAGGGAAATAAAGGTGACCGGATCTCATCAAATTGACAGTTCAACACACCTACAAAAAGTGATATAAAGTCTTGAAAAGTGATGAAACAAAAACTAGGTTAAATAGGTTACATAAGTAACTATTTAATCTAGTTTTTGTTTCATCACTTTTAATGACTCTATATCACTTTTTAAAGGTGTGTTTTATTGTCATTTTGATGAAATATCACTGAACCAAATTTCTTCTACATGTACATACGCGATCAATTTACATTTCAATAAGCTCGCGTCCAATGTGTATTGGTAATTAAAGAAAGTCAAAAGATTTGGGAGAAGTGAAACAAATAAAATAATTGAATTAATAAAAAAAATATGTAATTCATTGCACAAAAATTTTATATTATTCATAGGAGACAATATTAGCGATTCTCAAATGAAAATATGCAACAAAAAATCAGAAAAGATATGGCCGCATCTATGAACTGAATCCGGGATTTAAGCCTTTCCGGGGCTCTACTCTACCACTGAGCTAATCCGACTATATTTCCTTCGGTCATATTTTAAACTATATCATACTTTTTATAAGGAATATCGACATTAGCTTCATTTAAAAAAAAAATTGTTGCTATCTTAATGTTTTTATGCAAGATTCTTCCCGAACTAAATGTAATCTAGATAGTTGTTTTGGGGGCAGGTGTCTTGGTGATTTTTAACGGCTAAGCTGGTCGAATTGGTTCCGAGTTAGAGAGTGGGCGCACACTGCACAGGTGCCTTCAATTTGTACTATCCTGGCCTATCGTTTGGCAATGGTAGTGCTTTGGGAAACAATAATATTAGATTGCTTACCGATCTTGTCGTTAAGAAATTTAATTTGCTACACCAGTCCGCCAATCTACTCCGTTATAAGTATTTTATTGGTGCGGTGACAGTCCGAAACAGCCCAGGCCTGGGCACTATGGTTGGGCCCGGAACAAGACCGTCTGATAAATCGAAAAAAAGGACATTTTAGCAATTTTAACAATACTTATAGCGATTTAAAGTAGATAAATGATTGGTTGATTTTTAACCGTTGTAAACAATTTTTTTTGTTCCTTTGTATATTTAAAATAATATCAAAGTACGGGTTCGGGCAGAGATAATTTATTGAATCAAAATGTGGAATATTTCGCGGTGCAAATTTAAAGCATTTGAACTAGTTTATGTATAACATTTTATATATCACCAAAAAAGTTTTTAAAAGTCTGCGAATTTTTTGCGCAACAACGTCAAAAAACGGTTTTGCCGCTGCTCTTTTTTTATCATAAAATGAACTTGTCGCAGTACCTACAAAGGATGAATTGTTTTTAATTGAAAATTAGTATAAAAATATTTGGAGATTTTTATTTTTTAGGCGAGGAACCTACTTGAGGAAATTTGATTGGTTATTAATTGCCCTAAATGTTAAAAATTCAATAATCCGAAATCTATTTTTATAATTCGTGAGCTGGTTGAGTTAATATTCGACTGGACGGGAAAGAATTTTTGGTCAAACACCAACTAATTATTACGATGATTGACGGGAAGGTTGTCCAAATTTTAACAGACACACCATTTTCTTCTACATGCGTTGTATGTCTTGCAAAGCTCAAAGAAATGATGATCTTGAGCGCGTAAAAATTTTTTTTTCTGTATTAATGCATCCGTAAAAAACGTCCGCTGGACACAACGATGTTTCCTAATACTGGGGGATATGGAGGAAAGTATGTATAAATTGAGGGTGTAGAAGATGACATATTATCCGATACGTCATCCCATTGCTCGGACAGCAATGAAACAAAGTTTCCAAGTGCCTCTGGAGTGGATGTGCTCAACGATGCCCAAGCTCATCCGACAGCTCTTAGCAGTTTTTTAGCAGAGAAACAGTCGAAAGTCTCGAAAGAACAGCAGTTGAAGATCTCTAGGAATGTCTCCGAAGTTTTCAGAACAATTTACCAGCTTTTGTCGGAGCGCGAGACGATGCGTGCTGATTTAGCCATAGTGACTAAAAATGGCGGAAATCAAAATTCACCATGAAAAAGAAGAAAAAACGCACTTGCAACATAAAATTTCCCAGCTGGAGTCTGACCTCGGACCTGTCATGCGAAGAGTGGCTGTAGCAACGAAGGAGAGCCTTTCATTTGCTGACATTGTCCAAAAGCTGTCAAATGTTGCCCACCAACCCCCGCCAATTACACAATCTGGACAGCACGTTGCATATCTACATCTTCCCAAAAGACGCAGATGCCACCAAGGACAGCGAAGAAACAAAGAAAATAATCCAGAACCTAATTTGGCCATATGAATAAGAAGTACGAATTACAGGGATTAGAAAGATTCGGAATAAAGGTGTCATGCTTAATACAAAAACATCAGCTGAACAGAATAAATTGCTTAAAGCACAGTGTTTTGACAATTCGGGTTCCCTTAAAGCTCGACTTTCCACAAAACGACTCCCGAGAGTAATATTTTTTAATTGACGGACGATGAATTTTTGAGGATCGTTAAACCAGTTTGCGCGACATGCACTAAATTTGGTAGACCTGCTGATCACTCAACTGGTGACAGGGATAACTGCCCGGCGTACATAGCGGCCCTCAAGAAAGACCTTGCGACAATAAACTATGGGGTGTAATATACATGACCAAATCGAAAATGAAATGCAAAATATTATTGTATCCACGCATTTCAAAGCAATTACTGCTTGAAAATATTAAATCAAAATATCAGAAGTTTTACCAAAAATATTGATAATTTATTAGTTGCCTTAGAACAAATAAAATAAATTTTGATGTTGTCATCCTTACCGAATGCTGGATTAATGATGACTTCATTGCGCCCAACATACAAGGCTACGATGTTTTCTCATCAAAAAACCACAAAAACCGTAGTGATGGAGTGATAGTATACACAAAATATTCTATTGTCATGTCTGATGAGCATGGACCCTTGTCAATCACCAGGGTTATTTTATTTTATTTTATTTTATTTATTTTATTTTAGGCCCAGAGGGCTTTTACATATATACATAAAGGCAGTACAATTTAACATGAGAAAGAAATATACATACATACATAAATGAATTAAAAATAAATGCATTAAAAATTTAAATTTTAAGTTCAGTAAAAAATAAAGACCAAAATTTAAAGTACTGTGATCAGAGAATCACAACATTATTGTTACGGTATTGGTTCGGTATTGGTTTCGCATAGTACGAAACCGCTGTACCGGGGAATTAGCTAGTTGGAGGAGTTCGGAACTGTCCGATTTGTTTTCATCATTAATTTTAATGATGAAAAACTTGTTTTTTTATAACTAAATAATACTACAGATTATGATGGTTTATAATGCTTCTATGAATCATACATTTAATTTGCCGATGTAGTTGATAAATTTAACAATGAACTTCTTTAGTGAGAACTTGTATCATGGATAAATGATTTGATTATTTCATGTTTATATTGTATCAGTGACATATTCCATACATCTATGTGCGAATACATATTTCCCAAGTTTTGAATTCTGTGGAGTGGTATATTGAACTGCGCCCTGGTCGTAGTATTACCACAATAAAACGGTATTACTGACCTTGTGTTTCTGGCTGGCACATTCAAATTTATGAGCGCCAATAATTCAGGGCTGTCAATTGTATTATGCAAGATTTTAAATAGAAATACTAGATCGAAAAAAGTTCTTCTGTCACTCAAAGTTAATAGATTAGATAACCGTAATAGATAAGTGTAATTTATTTGTTCTTTAGGTATTTTTAGTTTATAATTTAAAAAGCTTAGGAATTTTTTTTGTACTCTTTCTAATGTTTGAGAATGCGCATTATAGTCGGGAGACCATACAGTTGAATTATATTCAACCTGACTTCTCACTAGTGATGTGTAAAGAAGTTTCAATGTTTTAATGTTGGTAAAATCTTTAGCCACTCTTAGTACAAAACCTAACATTTTTAAACCCTTCTTTGAAATATTTTCAATGTGAGGTATGAAGCTAAGTTTGGTGTCGAATGTAACACCTAAGTCATTTATTTGGGAAACAGATTCGAGAATGATGTTATTGATTGAGTAATTAAAATAAATCGGATTTTTTATTTTGAAAAATCTAATAGTTGTGCATTTATTAACATTAAGGTATAGCTTATTATCGTTACACCACTGAACTAATTTTGACAAATTTGCTGAGAGAATATAACAGTTGTCTAGGTTTCGAATTGCTTTAAAAAGTTTCAAATCATCTGCAAACATAAGTACGTCGATGCCTTTAAAAATATTACAAATGTCGTTCACAAAAAATATAAATAATACAGGTCCAATGTGGGAACCTTGCGGTACCCCACTGGATGCAAAAAAATTATATGATAATTCCCCATTTAGTTTAACACTAAGTTTTCTATTTGAAAGATAGCTTATATACCAATGCAACATATTTCCACGAACTCCAGCTTTAAACAATTTTTCTACGAGAATAGCGTGACAAACCTTGTCGAACGCTTTGCTGAAGTCAGTGTAAATTGAATCAACTTGAAGCTTCTTCGCCATTGCACCGGAAATGAAATTTCGATATAGAATGTGGTTAGTTAGTGTTGTTTTTCCGGTTATAAAACCATGCTGTTCAGTACATATATTATAATATCTTTAAATGAACTAATTATTTTATCCCGGATAAGCTTCTCAAAGAGTTTTGGAATTGTTGATAATTAGTTACTTCGTTTTTATCCCCTTTCTTGAAGATAGGTGTTATATAACTATGTTTCCATAGATCGGGAAAGATACCTTTCGATAAAGAATGACTAAAGAGTGTGTACAGGGGATAAGCAAGAACGGTGACACACTTCTGTAAGAGTAGTGGTGGAATGTTGTCAGGACCAGCATTTTTATTGGGATCAAGAAGTTTAATTTGTTTAATAATTTCGTTTAGTTCGATGTGCACATGTGACAGGTTTATATTGAAATTAGGATAATAGTTAGGTAAGGAGAACTGTTTGGGTTGACTTTTATCGTAAACGTTCTTGAAGAAGTCGGCAAAAAGATTGACAATATTTTTGATACCATCAGTCCATCACTCCATCAGTTCATCAGTCCATCAGTCCATCAGTCCATCAGTCCATCAGTCCATCAGTCCATCAGCCTTTCGGTCTTCAAGATACATAGTATTTGGTATATCAGAGTCTCCACTTCTTAATGTTTTACTGAATCGCCAAAAGCGTTTTATATTGCTAAAAATATCATTCTCTGTCTGCTTTATGTAGTCGTTATAACATGCCCTAGAAAGTTTATTACAATCATTTCTTATTTTAGAGAATTCTATGTACAATTTTGAGGTTCCGTGATCCTTATACATTTTGTGAGCTGTTTTTTTACGTATAATTAAATTAATCAAATCTTTATTAAACCAGACTGGATATTTAGATTCCTTATATTGAGTGTAAGGGACAAAGCGGTTCATATGATTAATTAGAATTAAGTAGAACTGTTCAGTATTATGATTTAAATCATCACTTCCTAAGAAAGACCAGTCTACTAATGTAAGCGAGTCACACATACCTGAATAATCAGCATTTCTGAAATTATAGCATGATCTCGTAGGTTTCGGAATTTTTTCGCCAAAGTCTGTTATACAAATATTTAATGGAGGATGATAGATGTCAGGGGGTATGACAACTTCTATGGCTTTACTCACTTTTATAGATTGAGAATTGAAGAAAACGAGATCTAATACACGATTGTTAATGTTTCTAACAAGATTATGTTGATTTAAGTTTAAATATACTGACATATCGAGTATTACTCTTTCACATTCGGAGGTAGTTAAATTACAAGTATTCGACAGTTCAGGGTTGTGCATATCCCAATTTACATTTGGAAGATTGTAATCACCTACGGCAATAAATTTGGCATCAGGGTATTTTGCTTTAAATATTTCCACGTCTTCATAATGGTTTTTAAATATAACAATGTTGGCTGAGGGGGGGAAGTATACAGAACAAATTATTATTCTCTCACTTTTACATTTCACCAATACAAATAATTGTTCAACGTTGCTGTTTTTTGTTTTTAATTTCTTAGAAGAAAATTTATTTTTTATTGCGACGAGGACACCACCTCCTCTTGACTTAGAGCTGGTTAGGTGGTTTCTGTCCATCCTATAAACATTATAGGAGGCTAACCCTAGTTCAGAAGAATTGATGGATGGATCTAACCATGTTTCATGATGGTATACAAATTCTAAAGTAATCTAGTTTCGTTTGAAGTCCACGTACATTTTGATAGTAAAGGTTTAGTGAGCTAGATTTTGATAGTTTTTTGTTTGAGCCTTCACGATTTTTGGTGTAGAGTTGACATACTTAATAGTAATGTTGGTTTCGCCGTTTTTTAATCTTGATTCGAGTTCACTTCGTAAAAGAGCAAGTTCATTTCTTTGGAGATTGGTGAGGTCGTTTGCTGCTTTGACACCGTTCTTCAACTTTGCTCTGTTAATCAGAATGGATTTGGACATCGTAGAATCCTTGAATTCAATCTTAATGGGTCTTGTTTGGTCGGGTTTCTTGATTCCCAATCGCTGAATCTTGATCTCATTTGGATTAAAGGTGTTTTCAAAACCCTCCAGGGAAGATAAAACCTTCTGTATATCTTCGGTGATTCTCGTTGCAGCTGATTGTAAATTGCTCTCAGGGATGTTGAATAATATAATGTTTTTAGATCTTGACTTCCTTTCCTCCAACTCAGTTAGCATCTCACAGATGTCGGTCACATTGTTTACAGATGACGGAATTTGAGGAGGAATGTTTTTTTGCATTTCTTTGTATGCCTGCAATTCACCTTCCAAGGTGCCAGTTTTGGCAGCTATCGCTGCTGACATGCTGCCGATTGCGGCCAAGATTTCACATGATATTGGCGTGATTTTTGCTATTTGGTCCTTGGTAAATTTATTAGTAGGGTCAAGGAGTACCTTGTTAATAGCGTTTACTGCCTTTTCTGCGTTGTAGATAAATGCCTGGACATCCATTGTGATAGTAAAAATATGTTTTTCAGTTTTTATAAATTTTTGTTTAATAAATATTTAAACTTTATTTTTGAGCCACTGGTTGAGCTTCACTGTCACAAGTTTCAGATAGGTAGTTCGTATAGGTACTGTACTTATCAAGAAGTGTATTTGATGTTTATTTTTTTGCTTTATTGGTTAAAGGGTACTAAAAACGAAAGTTTTAACACTTAATTCACTAAAGTTAGCACTGTTTGTTAATTATATGTATAGTTTTGGTGTTAAGGTTCACTGTAAATATGTTTATTTTTATTATTTAAACAAGAGACAATTTTTTGACATTTGCACTGCCGAGGAGTATTGTTGTAATGTTATGTTATAATGTTATGTTATGATGGGGCTAAGGCAAGGAGGGCAGAATGTGTGAAAGCATTGAAGAACCTTGATCATGTTGTCCTGTCTGAGGGTGTCTGGAGAGTCCGCCAGCGGTGAGCAGGACGACAGGTCCCCGCGAAATTCGAATGAGTTAGCTCCGGGTAGAGATTCATGGGAAGGAGTTCGCGAGGCCATCCTCAATTAACCAGCATCCATTGAACGTTTGAAGGGCTACGCGGGGACAGTGAGAATTCATCTTTGTGTCACCCCGACAGTTTGCTTGGTAATCCAGTGTGGTCTCCAAGGAATTATACTTCAAAAACACTCACAAATAAAACTTTTTTATAATCCAAATAACTGATTGTATATTTTAATCTCACCGAACAACAACACTCGAACAAAGAACATGCTGATCTCGAGCAGGAATCAAAACGTTTGTTGTATGTCCTTTCTACCCGCGTTATCTCGCCCGCTCCGTACAACCGATCGCAGGGCAGCCACCCGAAAAACTTTCAACATAACAATAATCGGGCACTACTTTGGTAATTTAAATTTGCATAATTTTTTAACGTTACACTATTTTTGTTTCAATCATTCCCACTACTATACTAGAAGCAAACAGTGTGTGCATTCAATGTCTTAATTCTATTGTCATCATCGCTATCTATCGGTCTCCTTCATATAATAACATATCGAAATTCCTTATCTCACTGAACGAAAACCTTCAAAAATATAACAAATTCACTAACTGCATCATAGCTGGACACCTGAACATTGATATAATTGGAGACAAGCACCACCAAGCTGATGACTATGAATGTCTTCTTGCAGGCTACGGTCTTCGTTCTGGTATCAACTTACCTACCAGAGTCACGCCTATATCGCAAACATGTATATACCATATTTATGTCAGGACAAATTTAAAATCTTTGCAACTATAATAAATACGACAGTAAATGACCACTTTGCTACAATGATAGCCTTTTCCAAGAAAAATAACTACAAAAACGACAATCAACAAAATAAAACGCAACTGAAATACATAGATTATGACTCTATTAGATCAATCATCTCTTGATTCCATAACTTGGGCAAATATTTTAAATTAAACAGATGTCAATGCAGCAATGAAGATTTTCACCGAACAAATAAATATTAATATGATTAAATACACAACCTTCCGAACGCTGGTCCAGAAAAATAAAAAAATTAAACCTTGGATCAACGTCAACCTCGTGAAATGCTTACATAAGCGCGATAAGCTACATAAACAGGCATCAAACTCGCCGAATAACATAAGGCTCCAAAATGACAACAAAAAATAAAGGGATATCTGCCGATCGGTAGTAAAACGAACTAAAGAAGAATATTACAGACGAAAAATTGAAGAAAACAAAGAAGACCCGAAGATATTAGGAATGCAGTAAAGGAAAAAAAGGAAAAAGGGGGCTCAAAGTTTGGTAGGGTCACGGAGACGCATTTTTTGCTGGGAAAAATGTGTCACTCATCAAATACCGTGTAACGCCACTGTTGCACTCCATTAGCAACACTACCAATAGTCCTACTCCTAGCGTCCACGAGTGGTCTCTTAAGCCCCGCGAGCCCTGGGCAATGTGGCCAATGGCAATACCATCAGCCATAGCAGATAGGAGAGGATGAATGGCGAATCTCCGGCGCCATAAAACCGGAACCCCCCAGCTAAGGGATGGAAACCCCTACAGAAAAACCCTGGCCCTCCTGGTAGGGGGTTGGGCGAGAGGCTAATAACCTCTCCCTGTAAAAGCAACGCTATTACGAATCCTAACACAGAGCCTCGGACAACAACTGAACTTAGGAAAAGACCCAGCAAACGAAATAAGGACTTGAAAATAGCTACCTGGAACGCAAGGACGCTGTATAGAAGTAGAGCCCTAGGAGAGATCACTAGGGAGATGACGAAATATAAAATTGACATAATGGCGGTGCAAGAAACCAGATGGATAGGATCTGAGCCATTTGACACAAGAACGCATACGATACTGCATAGTGGAAATGAAAGACATCATAAATTCGGAGTGGCCTTCATTGTGGACCGGAAAATGGGAAAATGCATATTAGACTTTAAACCCATTAATGAAAGAATGTGCAGCTTACGCATAAAAACGAAGTTTTTCAACGTAACATTGATCAACGTACATGCTGAAACGGAAGATAAAGAGGACATAATGAAAGATACATACTATCAGAAACTCGAACAGGTCTACGACACATTACCATCGAACGACATTAAGATGGTAATTGGAGACTTTAACGCCAAGATAGGACAGGATCCTCTGCTCCAACACATTGCAGGAATGAACAGTCTACACAAACACGCTAACAATAATGGAACCCGAGTGATTGATTTCGCAGAATCAAGAAACCTAATCGTGGCCTCGACTCAATTTCCAAGAAAAGACATACACAAACGGACCTGGACGTCGCCAGATGGTAGACACCATAACCAAATTGATCATGTCCTGATAGAAAGAAGGGGGGCAACGAGCATCACAAACGTAAGGACGTATAGGGGTGCCAACTGTGATTCAGACCACTACATGGTGGTGGCCACCTATAGGAGCCGAATTGCAAACAACAGGACACAAAAATCACCAACTATTCCAAAAATCAATACGGAAGCTCTAAAAACACCAGAAGGCAAAGAGCAGTATCACAACGCCCTTGTAAATAGACTACCAGATCAGATCACTGAGCAGAACTCCCAAGAATCACTCGAAAAAGATTGGAATGATATAAAAGAAGCAATCGTAAGAGCAGTGGAATCAAGTGTCGGAAACATGCCCAGACAGCCCAGGAACCCGTGGTTTGATGAAGAGTGTGAAAGAAAGATAGCTGAAAAGAATATACTCAGAAAAAAGTACTTGGAAACGTCAACAAGAAACAAAAAACAGGCGTACGAACAAGCGAGAAAAGAAACGAATAAGCTGATACGGGGAAAGAAAAGAAAATTCTTGAATGATATACTGCTAAAAATGGAACAGGACTTTGTCAATAATAATCCTAGAGAAGCATATAGGGGAGTAAACTTCTTCAAGAAGGGTTTCAAACCGAATACAACACTATGCAAAGACGCTGATGGATCAATTATATCAGATAAGGAACAAATAAAAACAGTGTGGAAAAACTACTTCTATAAACTTCTCAACCCTAATAGCGACCTGAGAAGTCACCCTACCAACATCCCCACTGAATCAAGTAATGAAGAATCAGCGAATCCACCAACAATGCAAGAAATAAATGCTGCACTAAAGAAACTTAAAAACAACAAATCACCTGGGAAAGACAACCTCCCGGCAGAGTTGTTCAAATATGGAAATGAGCATCTGAGAAATCTGCTACTCAATTTAATAACTAAAATATGGACACTGGAAAAAATCCCAGAGGAATGGCAAATAAGCATAATATGCCCAATTCACAAGAAAGGTGATAAATTAAAATGCAAAAATCATAGAGGCATATCACTCCTATGCACAGCATATAAAATCTACACCATGATACTGAAACAAAGAATTGATAAATATGCAGAAAACCTACTGGGAGAGTATCAGGCAGGCTTCCGCACCGGTAGATCCACAACAGACCAACTGTTCACCGTCAGACAGATCTTGGCAAAGTGCTGGGAATTTGACATAGACATACACCAACTATTCATTGATTTCAAGCAAGCATATGATAGCATAGATCGGGAGTGTCTATATGACATACTACTACAATTCCAGATTCCACCTAAATTGGTTAGGCTCATAAAAGCCACAATGTCAGACTCAAGATGTCAGGTCAAAATAGACGGAGAATTGTCGGAAGAATTTACAGTATCACAGGGACTTAAACAGGGGGACAGTCTGGCTCCCACTCTCTTCAACATTGTGCTCGAACATGTAATACGAAAAACACTAATAGACACTGGCTCCAATATTTGTTTCAAGAGCAGTCAAGTTGTCGGATATGCGGATGACATCAACATTGTCGGAAGATCAATTTCAGCCATTAAGGAGGTCTTCGACCCTTTAGAAATAGCGGCGCGGGAAGTAGGACTGCGAGTTAATGTTGACAAAACAAAAATGATGGTACAGAGCAGGAACCCTTCGCACAGAAGAAGAAGTAGTGCACTATTTAAAGACAACTACTCATACGAAGTGGTCGATCAATTCACCTACCTGGGCTCCAGCCTGACAGAGAACAATGAGGATCCAGCAGAAATCAGAAGAAGAATCACAGCAGCCAACAAAACATACTTCTCTTTGGTGCCAGTGTTTAAGTCACGTAGTGTCCACAGAAAAACCAAAATAACCATATATAAGACCATTGTAAGAACTGTATTGGCATATGGATGTGAGGCGCTGACACTGACAGTAAAGATGGCTGAAATGCTGGATACTTTTGAAAGAAAGGTGCTGAGAAGAATATGTGGACCGGTGAAAGAGGACGAACAGTGGCGTATCCGGCACAATAGAGAATTGTACGATATATATAAGGCCCCTAGCATCTCTGCACACATGAGACTCCTCAGGCTGAGATGGGCTGGTCATGTACAGAGAATGCCGGATACACGCGTCCCAAAAAGAATTCTGACTGGTCACCCAGGTGGAAAGAGAAAAGTGGGAAGACCCAGACTGAGGTGGGAAGATGAGGTAAGAGAGGATGCAGCACAGCTTCTCCAGGTGACAAACTGGAAGTCAGCCGCTGAGGACAGGAGGAGTTGGAGGCGACTGTTGCAGGAGGCCAAAGCTCGATATGGGCTGTAGCGCCATCGAAGAAGAAGTAAAGGAAATTAACAACATAAATAGGAAACCAGCAGAACAAATCAAACAAATAGAAGTTAATGATACATTAATAAATGAACTATTTAACAAAACGAAAACTGATGAACATACACTTGCTGATAAATACATCACGAATTCCCAAGATATCAATACATTTAGAATTAAAACTTTCCAAACCAAAGACATAATACATCACATAAACAAACTGAGAAACGATTGTGCGACTGGACTCGACAAACTTGACACGAAACTTATAAAAGAAATAAAATATCAAATTGCTCTTCCTTTCACATACATCTGTAATCCCAGTATCACTAGCGGAATATTCCCCAGCCATTTAAAAGTGCAAACATAGTGCCTATTTATAAATCTAGAGACCAAAATAATCCCACAAACTACAGGCCTATCTCACTTTTAAATGTGCTCACTAAAGTACTCGAAAATCTAGTAAAAATCCAATTTGTAGACTACTTTGACAAACATAAACTCTTATCAGAAAACCAGTGTGGTCTTCGAAAGAATATGGGAGCACAAGATGCAATATTAAAAGTAACAGAGACCATTTTTAAAAATGTTGAACAAAAAAATCCCACAAAATCCTCCTTAAAAAACTGGAAAACAATGGTATTAAAAATTCAGCTTATAACTGGTTCAAATCATATATAACTGACCGCAGCCACTCACCAAAAGTAGAAAATATAACAAGCCCAAATAGATACATAACTTACGGGGTTAACCTTTACATTAGGGGGAAGTACATTAGGACCCATCCTGTTTTTACTATATATTAATTCCTTATGTCAGCTTGACATAAGTTGAGATGTTATTTGCTTTGCGGATTACATTTTTCTTGTTTGACAAGTGTATATAAAAATGCAACTGAAGGAATAAACAAGATAAACAAGAAGAAACTTACAAAGCGCATGTACTACTTTAGAAACGTACGCAATATACTGATTAAAAATGATCTATACAAAGTCTACTATTTTCTTTGCCAATCACGCTTAGAATATGGGATTACTGGATGGGAATCTGGCTCAAACTTTCACATGAAGCAGCTCGTTAAAACACAAAAGTAATAATAAAAATAATCCTGAAAGTACCCATAAGGACTACATAAAATAAATTTAAAAAAAATTAAACGTTTTCAGCATTATAAAACTCTACTCAAAAAATTCACTACTCAATTTTAAAGAAAAATATTAGAACCTTGTTGAACAACACACCTACACTACAAGGACGAAATCCTCAAATCTACTAAACATTCCAAAATTAAATACATCTTTCGGCCAGAAAACCCACTATTTCCATTCTATAAAATTATATAATGCCCTCCTTATTGAAATTAAAAACACAAAGTTTGAAAAAGACATCAAATTATGACTAACTAAACATGAAGATGAGGAAATCATTAAATTTATGAAGTAACCCCAACGCAACCTACAGACAACAAACATAAATACTTTTTGCTTAATTTATTTTATATTTTGTGTGAACCAACAAATAAGAAGACGAGGAAATCATGATCAACACACATACAACAACCTACAATCCGCTTCGGAACAGGAATACCTAGTGAGGAGGACTGAGAATAAACTACATCACTTAATATTTTTATTTTACTTAATATTGTTTCTTTTTTACTTTACTTTATATTGCCGTTAAATAACAAAAAAATAAATATTGGTTAGACAATAATCTGCGACACTAAATATACTCGTAGATAAAACAAAGTAACATTTAGCATAGATCCCAGACGACAACCAAGACTCGATGAAAACTTAACCATTCATGACTGCACATCTAGAAACAACTGCCTATGCAACCCATTAACACGAACCCAGGTAATCAAATACTTAGGCATTTACATTGACAACTATTTTAGATGGACAGAACAAATAAATAAAACAGCTGGCAAAGTTAGAAAACTGATATCTTCCTTTAAGAACATAAGAAACATAATGCAAACGGAGACTCTAAAAACAATATATTACGCACTAGCCCAATCAATTATCACTCACGGTATGATTGGTTCAGGTGGTGCTGCTAAAACTAATATGGACCCTCTTGTCAAAGCGCAAAAAGACTTAATTAAATTTATCACAAAAAAACCTTACAGATTCTCGACAATACAGTTATTTTAAGGACTTCACCGTACTGAACATACAGCAACTCTACATAAAAATTATAACTCTATATTACCAAAATGACAAACTTAACCATCATACGTGACCCCGAAGATAAATACCACTTATGGACATACACATTTTCATAATCTGGCCCCAAAAATTTTCAAGTTTTGGGGCCAGATTATGAAAATTATATTATTATTAAAACTTCCGATTTTATGTCCGGGTTAAATCTTCCCCATAGGAAAAACTAAACCCTTCCATACACTTTTCCACAAATGATCATCTCGTCAATCAACATTATGCAAGTGCATTATATAAGCAAAATAAATACAAAACAATGCAAGAACAACACGTCAACTCACCACAGATCAAATGGGAAAATAATTCATAGACTCCAGATATTTTCATATCAGAGGGTTCGGCTCGGTAGAACTCCTAACAGGGCCTATAAATCCTACTGATCCCTCAACATAAATATTTAAAAATCTTTCGTTATCCTACATGTATTCAAAATGACCGACTTTTGCATCTTTATATATAATTTTTTTGATAGATCAAATACGCCTAAATTTTTAATGAGAGAGCTAGGTATAATGCCAGTAGCCGAAATAACGAATGGTAATATTTTTATAGTCTGAGAATGCCAAATTCTTTTAATCTTATTTCCTAAATCTGTGTATTTTCTTATTTTTTCATTAACAGATTTTTGAATATTACAGGAATTTGGAATAGCGACATTGTTAATATATAATATAAATATTAATATATGTTAATTATAATATTATTATTATATTATTAATTATATTTTATATAATTATATATTTTAAGAAACAAAATCCACACATGGATAGTCAAGAAAGGCATTTTATACTGCGGACAGATAACATCTACAATACCATAAATTATAGAATAATCTTTTGTTCTCATTAATTTATTTGTATTTTCATTATTTCTTATGATTTTTTTTTAAATTTTCTATCTTATTATTTATATTTTTATTTATCTTTTTCACATATCTTTTTATTTGTATCTTTGATTCTATGTAAATTCGCATTATCTAAAATTAGATCAAACTCCCACCAACTCGAAACAGGCTCAGCCTGGTGAGGTGGATTATACAAAAAAAATGTATGTTAATTTATTGTTTAATAAATAATAAAAAAAATATATCACATATTTTATCATTTATCAAGTGGTCCGCCACAAATTAACGAAACAAGAGAGTAAAGGCTAACAATAAACATATATTCAAGAACGATTTCGCAAAGAGCTCGATCTAATTATAGAAAAACCAAGACAAGGTACTGGAAATAGTAATGACGGAAACACGGCTAGAAGATTTTTGTGCTAATCCTGTTTGTACTGCTGATATAATTGGAGTAGATGAAGAGAAAATTCGAGGTTTTCTATAATTTTACAGACCATGGCATGCGGAAGAGTCATACATACAAATACATTTGGAGAGTATACGAATAAAATCGAAGCATGTTAGCAAGTAAAACTGGTATTACATGCCAGCTTCGGTGCATGAAATATTATTGCACGGAGAAAATATTATAAGTTATAATTCAATTTAACCACTTGGATAGTTATCTGAAGATGCTAAGGATTCTAAAAATAAAGACTATAAGATGTTTAGGTGCCATGCTAGAAAGTGTTCAAGATCTGCAACAAACGAAGATGTTCTGCATTCTTCGCTCTATTCATCAGACCTATTCATTTCTTGCATACGAATGCCCGTTACGAAAAAGACGCTGGAGCTAGGTGACGAGCTAAAGACCTTTCACAATAATAAAGGATACACAATACATGTTTTATTTTTTTTATTTTTTATTTTATTTTATTAGGAACATTAACAGGTTTATAACATAACATGCATAGAGAGAGAGAAAAAATAAGTAAAAGAATTAGGTTACAACCCAATAACCAATGTTCACATCATGCAAAAAAGATAAAGAAGTTTAAAAAGCAATAAACAAACAAAGAAAACAAAGAAAGGTTAAAAACAAAGAAATGTTAAAAACAAGGAAATAATAAGAGAGAATAAGAGAAAATGTATATATATATATACACGTATAAACACATACATACATATATATACATACACATGCATATACACATATAAATCCATACGTACACACAAACATATACATAGTTGCATACATACATACGCATACATACATGCATACATACATACATATACACACGTACATTTGATATTAAATACAAATAATATGTAAGAGTGATAATGAATAAATGATTAATGTAATGTATTAAATTTAGAAAAGGGTTAATTATTACAATACTCTGTTAACAATTTTTTTAAAAGCTCCTAAGGTACACGACAGGATATCAGCATCAAAATAAGTTTTATTATAATGATTGCAAGTTCTTAGTAAGAAAGAATTTTGCCTGAGACTCGTTGAAGCAATTTCGATATGAAACAATGATTTGTCTCTAGTTTTCTTACTTGGGACTCTAATATTGATTGATGACAAAAGGGCTGGACAGTCAATATGACCACTCAAGACTTTGTGTAAGTAAATCATGTCCGCAGTGTCTCTCCTGCTTTTTAATGTTTTAAGTCCGTAGTGCTTGATAGAGCTTTCCATATCGTAATAACGTAATTGTCTCCTGAAGTTCAAGTGATGTACAAACTTTCTTTGAACAGCTTCAATGCGTTTTGTATGAATGTTATAAAAAGGATTCCATATGGCAGAAGCGTACTCAAGATGACTACGGACGTAGGAGTAATACAAAATTTTGAGTGTATGGATATTGTTGAATTCCTTTCCAATACGGAATAAAAATCCTAACATGCTCAATGATTTCTTGACAATCTTATCCACATGTGCCTTGAATGAAAGTTTGTCGTCAATCAGTACACCGAGATCTCGAATTTGATTGACTTTTTTGAGTGGTTGACTGTTTGTAATATGGTAATTATATTCAATTTTATTTTTATTTTTTGTAAAGGTTATTACATAACATTTGGCAGTATTCATGTGGAGATAGTTGACAGTACAATAATCATTAAGCCTATTAAGATCTTGTTGCAGTTTATAACATTCAATAATAGAGTTAATAGAAAGAAATATTTTCATGTCATCAGCAAAAAGTAAAACTTAAGCATGCTTAAAGCATTTTACAATGTCATTGATAAATATAGTAAAAAGCAACGGTCCCAGGTGAGATCCTTGAGGGACACCTGAAGGTACATTGACAATCTCAGAATTGAAACCGTTTACTGCTATTATCTGGGAGCGTCCATTTAGGTATGAAACTAGCCATCGGTACAAATTACCGTGTATTCCTAAAGCTAAAAGTTTAGACAATAATAGGCTGTGGTTGATTTTATCGAATGCTTTTGAGAAATCTGTATATATAGCATCCACTTGGATTCGTTTATCCATTGATTTTGAAATATATTCGGTGAATACTGCAAGATTGGATACAGTTGATCTTTTTTTCATAAAGCCGTGTTGATTATCAGTTATAACAGACTTAACACAGTCATAGAGTTGCTCATGAACAATCTTTTCAAGAATCTTACTGAAGATAGGTAGTTTTGAAATTGGCCGATAGTTCTGGACGTCGTTTTTAGAGCCGGATTTGAATACTGGTGTAATGAGAGCACATTTCCATCGGTCTGGGAAGATGCCTTCTTTCAGTGATGATTGAAAAAGCAGTAGGAGAGGCTTAGATAAGATGGTATTGCTTGCTGCACATTTTTATAAAGTAAGATGGTATTTTGTCATATCCTTCTCCCAACGACCATGAGATATCATTAATTATTTTTTCTATCTGTTCCTTGGAAATTGAAATAGTAGAAATATTTATAGGATTATCAGTTTGGGGATTATTAGCGAAAGCCTTTGGAGTAACATTATGATTATAAGTGGATGCAAAATGATTTGAAAACATATTACATATAGCTAAAGGATCGTTAGCAGTTACATTCATTAGTTTCATAGTGTTGGGTAACCCCGTACTATTTCTTTTACTTTTAACATAGGACCAGAAATTCTTTGGGTCATGCGATATTTTGACTTCTGCATTTATTATGAATTGTCTATGACATTCGTTCGAAACTTTTTTTTGTCTCGTTCGCAGAACACAGAATTCATGATAATCTAAAGGATTTGACCATTTTTTCCACTTTTTAAATATTCTGTATTTTTCTTTTGTTAATTTTATTAAAGCCGGGTTATACCAATATGGATATGTGCTGTTATCCTGAACTTTTTTTGATGGAACGTTACAGTGAATGATTTCATCCAATATATCGTAAAAACGGTTAATAGCTATATCGGTTGTTAGATTAGAAAATTCAGCATCCCAATCAACATTGTTGAGGACATTGTTTATATTTTCATAATTCGCCTGTTTAAAGAGATTTATTGTTCTTTTCTTACTTACCATGGGGATTTCTATCTCTGTACTGATATCAATAATGATTGATTTATGATATTTACATTCAGGTATAAGATGTTGGGAGGTATGTGACACGATTACAGGGAAAGAGCTAAAAACTAGGTCTAAGAATTTGTGATTGTTGTTCGGAAAAGTACAATATTGTGAAAGCTCATTAAAACTAAGAGTGTCAGAGATTTTAGAAATAATTTCAGATTGATGACTATTTGTAATTTTCATATTATTATCATTACTTATTGACCAGTTTATTAAAGGTAAATTGAAGTCACCCGCTATAAGAAAATTATCATCACGATGAAGCGCTCGCAGTTCACATAATTTATCCATAAAGTCATAAGTGTTACGGGAGTGATTGGCTCCAGGTGGAATATAAACGCAACACAAATTGATCCTTTTGAGATTTTTAGTAATAACTGTCACCCATAAGTCTTCAGCATTCGATTCCCAATCCTTCCGCTCTACAACTGTAAGGTGTTTCTTTAACGCAAGAATCACTCCCCCTCCTCTTTTATTCTCACTACGATCGCGTCTAAATACTATGTAACGATTATCAAATAGTTCCTCACTGGCGATGCTTTTCACAAGCCAAGATTCAGTTATCATAATAATATCATAATCATTATTGGTAATATTTATGTAAAATGTATTCGTTTTAGAGCGCAGTCCTGTTACATTTTGATAATAAACGTTTAACATTATTAAGTGTAGAAAGCAAAGAAGAGAATTATATTATTGCATCATTAACTAATGCGTTGAGGATGAGTTGTTTGCCGATTGCATTTTGGATGATAGTTTGAGGAGAGAATCTTTGGTTTTTACAAGCACAGAAGCAGACGTATCATCCTTTCTCAAGAATATGCGCCCACTCTTGACCCACACGTACTACTTTTACTTCCATATTATATTCCAGAAAAATTATTATTGTTCAAAGTGAATTTTTACTAAAGAAAAAAAATGTTTTTATTTTTCAGACTGAATATATTAAGAATGCTTTCAACAATTAACTAAATAAAAATCTGAAATATAAATAATTTTTATTTTTTAATCAGCTCACCAAATTTTAATTTGTTTATAATAAAAAAAACAAAGAAGTTACAGATATATCAGACGATAATGAGCATTTGCAACCACTGTGCTGTGGTTGTCTGGTCCCCATATATATCACAATAGATAAAAACACAAAAAAAACGTATCCTACTCGGATAAATTATGTAGTGTTGACCATGACCACATGTTGAATCATGACCACACATAAAAAATAAATTTGTCGGAATGTAAGTGAATTAAACTTAACACTCTCTTCGTAATTATGATCGTCTTCAGTTCATTGATAGTGCTTCAATATCCTTTGCGGCTAACGGGACATGATCTCGAATTCATTTCGAATAGTGTAAATGACAAGAAAATAAAATTTTAAAAATGATAAAAATGACCTACTTACAAAATAACTACTCGTATGCCTGAAGGGTATGTGAGACCCGCGCGGACTTTGACGACGTATGCTTCTGAGGGCAGCGTGGATAGATCTAACTTCTACTCGCGCAATGCTAGCGTAATTAACTAGCGGCAGCTACTGAAACGCATGATAATATGGTAATTGTTGTCTTAAAATGCCCTGGGTCTCTCAGACCCTACCAGGCACGCGGAGGGTTAAAGTTACATTATGTAAGTAGCTATTGGAGGTGGGTGTTTCTATGAAGATGGTAAAAGTATGTTAGAAAGTTAAAAAAATACAGATTTGAAAAATGTGTTAATTATATACAAAATAAATGTTTACCATTGAATTTATACATTTATTTTGGTACTTGGCAAATGGCTTTTAATCGTATAAAATTATTTTGGCAACTGCAAGTAAGATGCACTAAATAAAAAAAAACCTTTGAATAAATCAAATACTTCATATCGTTGAAGGATTTTTACTATAATAATTTTTTTCTAATTGGAGAAATGCATTGGAAGAAATCTTATCACTTGAAAATTACATATCTGTTATATTTCTCAATTCTGAAGTATTCTTATTCTATAAACAGTGAGATGACTATTTGTTTTACTTACAGGTTAGATTGAAATATGTTGTATTTATTTCACTGCGTAGTGTTTTGTGAAAGAAAAATAGTATTGTTCCTTCTCATGTTTTGTTTCTATGACTTAACTAATTGGGATTTTCTGTTTATTCCAGCAAGTTCGTGTCCAAGAAGGACTCGCAATCGTTGACGTTGCGGTCATGAGCAAAACAAGTCACACAGGCTGTCGTCCTTTCTTTCACTCGGACCCTAACCCTCAAGCTGAAGATTACCACGGCATGGCGGAGCAAGTTTTTCACACAACCCGAAGTCCCTGCGGCCATCAGACGGGATGCAGACTAGACAAAACAGAATACCAGGAAACAAGTACCTACCCAGATGAATACAATAGTCATTCATCAGATTCCAAACATAATTTTGTCAGCCTCGCAGACTATCGTCCCACAAAACTAACTTCCATTATAAAGACCAGCATCTCTTATCCAAACAACGTTGGAAAGCAAAAGCGTAAATTGATTCAAAAGCGGAATAACAGCAATGTCGGCGTTTCCCTGAACCAGACTATCGCTGTTCCCGGGCGTCAACACCGTATGCAGCCGGCCGCCATAATGGAGAGGCCAAACAGTTGTTTAGTGTTACACAGTGATACAGCCGTGTAAGGAACTTCACAATGATCCCGAAAGATTCACCATTAATTGATTCCCATTCGGCAGCTAGTTAAAAGGTTCTTTTCTGAAATTTGAAGCGACAAAGGCGGGTGAAATTTTGTACTTACAACGGATATCAATGAAGCACACAGTTAAAACAAAAGTATTAAAAATAGAAGCCCTACCTTTTGCTTTTGTGATTGGATGCCAAACTTTTAGTTATTTCCAATTTGTGAAAGAAATATCTACGTGCATTTAAGTTTTGATGGGTATGTGGGAAATATCTACAAAAAATGGTGGTCTCTACCTACCTACTTCCATAAATTGTTAATAATATTTTATAAAATATTTCCCTGGAAGATGAAACGTCGTTAAAAAAATAACAATTCATGAGTAGTAGTAATATGGTAATACCACTGCAGAATTTCGATTTCAAATGTTTACTTACTTTCAGAAAATGTATTTTTATATTTTTAGAAAGTGTATTTTTATTCTAAATAAAATACAATCAATCAAAATACTGTACCATAACCCAGTTTATATTACTGTATATATTGATTTGTAAATAAATTTCTTAGATAGACAGGTAGGAAGAAGAAGTTAATTGTAAAAAAAAGAAAATTTAACATTTAAAAAATATGTTCTCTTTGGTAGAAATCCGGAATAGAACTCTATATAGATTGGTACTTCTCAACTAACTTGTAGACCGCAAACTGAAAATATGTTCTCTTTGGTAGAAATCCGGAATAGAACTCTATATAGATTGGTACTTCTCAACTAACTTGTAGACCGCAAACTGAAAATATGTTCTCTTTGGTAGAAATCCGGAATAGAACTCTATATAGATTGGTACTTCTCAACTAACTTGTAGACCGCAAACTGAAAATATGTTCTCTTTGGTAGAAATCCGGAATAGAACTCTATATAGATTGGTACTTCTCAACTAACTTGTAGACCGCAAACTGAAAATTTTTACCATAAAGATGTAAGCAACCCTCTACAAATTTAATTTGTAGTCCCACAAGGAAGTGTCCTAGGCCCTATTCTGTTCCTCGTGTATATGAATACCTTAGTAAATTATCTATAAAAATCTGTTATTCGTCTCCGCTAATACATAGTTCTATACAGAGGCGGGTCTAGGGTCCAGGCGTGGTAGGTTATTTGAAAAAAAAAATCTGAATAAATAATCTTTATTTGATATTGTGAAAAATGCCCACACATTATTATATATATATCAATTCGTAAGGCCACGCCTCTAAATACATATTAAGTTAATATAGTTAATTGGAAATAACTACACAATACATTTACTCTAATTACGTTTTAATTTAGTTGTGCACAACATTACAGAAAATAAAATAAGATTACTAAAGTATCTAAAACGCAGTATCTAAAGATATTGGGTACGAAGAAATTGAAAAATATCCAATGTACCACACACTACAAGTGTGTAAAATAAAAATAAAACCGAAACAAGTTTATGTCACCATCTCTTTAAAGCATATAATATTCATCGTACTGTCTCCCTCACGGTCATGACCTAAGCGTACCTAAGCTTTCTTCGGTACCTAATTTTTACTTCGACCAAGGACATAGTGCTATCTCATTTATTCTTTGGCGCGCATAGGGACAGAAGATGCCAAAGGAGACAACAGATGTCACTGCTCGTCACTCACCGCCTATCGTTTCATTTCGTTTCGCGGTACATTTCAAATAAATTAAGAATAAGACTAATAATTTTGATGCTAATGATAATTTATTATTCTTGTTGTCTTATAATTATGGGGGGTCAAACACCAATTGACCTAAGGAAAGAATCGCCACTGCTTCCCATATTAATTTATTAAAAAATTCCAGGCGACTGAAAATTCGTTACTTAAAATTGCAATTAATGAGTAGTGGGAATATGGTGACACCCTTATATACCTTCTATTTCAATATCCACTTCTTTTTCAAAAATGTTGCATAAATTCACTCTATTTCACTCTCGATGTAGGGATTTTCAAACGACCTTTATTGTGTTATAAAAATAAATTATCATAATGTTGTTACATAACGTAGGTTATATTATAGTAATTATTTAAATTGTAAATATTTGGCTTAGGTAGACAGGTGGTAAGATAAAAATCTTCGTAAAAAAAATGAAAATTTAATAAAAAAAATGTTTTCTCTGCTATCTTATTAAATCTAGGATAGAAATTTATACAGGTTCATCCCACACCTAACTAGTAGATGGCAAATTGAGACAATATAAATGTAACCCTCGACCAATTCAATTCGGAGTCCCACAAGGAAGTGTCCTAGACCATATTTTATTTCTCATATTTATTAATGCTAGAGTGAAACATCTAATAAAAATCTATTACGCGTCTCTGCTAATACATATTTCAAAATGCTTGTTCCTACTTAAAATTTTAATCATAATATTTTACAATTTTTTTCCCTGGCGGATGGATTTTCTTAAAAAAATCACTTTTAAAGAGTAGTCGGAATATGGAAACTTGAAAACCCCCCTGTAAAGTTACGATTTTAAATGTTGAATAAATTCACTCTATTTCACTGTAGATGAAGGTATTTTCAAACTCCCTTTATTGTATTTTTGTCTAAGTATAGTAAAAAATATATTTAATCTGAATGTTGTAACATAAAGTAGCTAATATTATGGTATGTATTAAAATTGTTATTATGTTTCTTGTTTTTGCCTCTGTGATTGGATGCCAATCTTTAAATTGTTTCCAATTTGTGAAAGAAATATGTACTTGTATTTATGTTTTCTATAGGTAGATTTGCAAATTCTATAAATCTTTTATGCGTCTCCGCTTATACGTATTTCTAAATGGTGGTTCCTACCTACCTACCTAAATTAGTATTTCCTTAGCGGATGAAATTTCATAAAAAAAATCACACTTATTTAGTAGTCCAAAAATGGTGACACCCCTATAGAATTTCGATTTCAAAAGTCCACATCCTTTGCAAAAATGTTATAAAACACAATTAATCAGAATGTTGTTACATAACCGTAAGGATTTTTAGAATAGGTAGTGAGATGAAGTTCATTGTAAAAAAAATTGAAAATTTCATATTAAAAAAAATGTTTTATGGAATCTGAATGTTTATAATGGTTTAATTATTCATGGCATACTTTTATTTTTTACTTTTTTTATTAATTGCAATTGAAAAGTTTGTACGTGATGTGGTTATAAAGTCTAATATAAGTATAAATTCAATTTTTTTCACAACCCTCCTCACAAGGGATTCCTGTTCTGAGGCGTCCTGTAGTTTTTAAACTTTTGCATTTAGTTTCGAGTTCTCTTTACATCGCCTTCATAATGTTTACAATTTGGATTTCACTTTTTTCTCTAATCCACATTTTTACTTTTGTATTAAATATAATAATTTCCGTTATTTTTTGATTGATTTGGTAAAGCATTGTGTAATTTCGTACCATGAAATATATATTTTTTATTTATAGGAGAAAACACAGATCCAGGCAGTAATTGAAAGATAGTTTTATAAAACAATAACTTGAGAATTCGCCTGCATCCTAACTATTTCTCACTTCTTTTTACATGTAAATAGGGAAAAAGTAAATATGAAAATTATTTTGTACATAGACAATGCTCAATGTCAATTAAAAGTGTACAAATCAAAATCAAAAGAGATAAATCATAATTAATATGGGACATTTAAAAAAAAAGTACTTAAAGAATATAGTGAATGAAGTATGTGCAAATTTTCTATTAATTTAATATTTCTCTGTTCAAAAGATGTATTAAAACTGGGAGTATCCAGTGTATTTTGGCTTATTGTTCTGGTTGAGTATTTATGTTGGGCAGAGGAGTATTCCGATATGCAGTTTTTTATAGTAAAGAAAATATTTATTGAATAAAGTTTTTGTACATAGTAGTCTTGAAATTTTTCTTTAGTACTCCTTTTTAGGTTATGTGTGAGTGCTCAAGGCAGACCCCCAACAAATTATCCCGTCGAATACACTGTTTTTTTTTTAATAAGTACCAAATTTATTTACAAAATATAATATTATAAACTTATAAATTATTCAACTAGAAAATTTCCCTGGCATGTTGTTACGTTTCGGGATCCACGTTGGAGCCAGCGTTGCAATTCGGGCGCCAACGAGTGGAACACAACTTAAGAAGAAGCTACAAGCCAAAAATGTGTATATTCTTGGTATATCTTATATTGTAGGTGATAGCCATTAAAATCGCTTGACAAACGGAGTCTAGGAACGTTCGATTTCAAGCACAAAACTGGTTTTTATTTATTTTGTAAATAATTTTATAAGAAAGCAAAAAAATTAATCAAGTGAAACTGTCACAGATAATCATAGCTCTAATACTATATTTTTTAAAAGTTGTTTCCTTTACGCGTTCATACATTTAAAATGAAAAAAATTATTAGTTTATATTTATATTTTTTATTTAGTAATTTACTTTTTATTTGTATTCTACACAAGCAAAACGATAGGAAAACCTTCAATTTATCAAAAGCATATTTTTCGGTATTCATAATTTACACCGATTCGTTATAAAGATTAATAATCAAAATAGTGATTTAGCTTTAAGCTTCGCCCCCGGTTGACCAGCTCAAGCGGCAGGTGTGAGCGCTCCAAGAACCACGGGGTCGGGCCGTTTCCTCTCTGACACGCCTTTGGTGAGGTGAGCTCCTGGGAATCCTCTGTCGTCAAATAAAACAGTGGGTGATGGAAATGGTTTTTATAGTTCAACTAGGACAGGGCATACATCGTACCCGAGCGATAACAGTGGCACAAGTCTAAAAATTGCATTTTTGAGTTAAGTATTCATAAACGTTCCTGGATATCTTTTTTATCCAAAAAACCGCATAATTCTAAAAAATATTTTAGTAACTTTAAAAGCCAATATGTCATTGTTATTTTATAATATTTTACTCAAAGTCAAGCGAAAATAGTGGCACAATGATCATTGTGCCATTGTTATTGCGGAACATATTAAACATAGGAAGACACAAGTCAGCGACTTTACTAATTATAATTTTATTGTAAATGAAACATCCGATTACGAAAATGAAATCTGAAATTCCCGAGTGAAATACCAAGTTCACGAAGTAATCCACCAGACAGAAGACACACAACTGAAAATACCAAGTTCACGAAGTAATCCACCAGACAGAAGACACACAACTGAAAATACCAAGTTCACGAAGTAATCCACCAGACAGAAGACACACAACTGAAAATACCAAGTTCACGAAGTAATCCACCAGACAGAAGACACACAACTGAAAATACCAAGTTCACGAAGTAATCCACCAGACAGAAGACACACAACTGAAAATACCAAGTTCACGAAGTAATCCACCAGACAGAAGACACACAACTGAAAATACCAAGTTCACGAAGTAATCCACCAGACAGAAGACACACAACTGAAAATACCAAGTTCACAAAGTAATCCACCAGACAGAAGACACACAACTGAAAATAACAGTTCTGAGGCTGAGTTCATGCATCCTAATTTAATGCAAAATACTTTAACCGAAATAGTTGTACATTCAATTTCTTTTCCTCATCCTAAAAAGACATCCAGTTAATTGGAAGATAAATAGTAATAAAAAAGCGAAATTCTGGAGAGGTTTACAAAACAAGATCAGAAAATATAGTTTTGCCTAAAGCTTTAAAGCCACTATGTAGCGAAAATTGCAGATTACGATTCACTGTAAATTCTGGGGTTGGGTTACTTACAGCGGCAAAGAATATTTGTGTCTAAACACATTATTGAAATATGTCCAAAATACCGAAAAATTGGGTAATCAAGGCAGTAATCGAGTTTTGAATAATTAATTTTATTTCATGGTAGACAAAACTAAAATGAAAGTATGCAAAACTTTTTTTTAAAAAACATTAAGTATAACCTCATACAAAACAGCAGAGACCGAGGGAAAACAGATATTGAAAGAAAATTAAGACAATCATTTGAGGGAGAAAAATCTTGCACGGGATGAAAAACTTAAGGACTAGGAAAGTGCAATTGCAGGAAATTGCATCACAGCTTGTTTTGACCTACAAGCCGTTTTATGGTAAAACCCTTGTGGTAAAGTCAATAGTTTTTTATTGTAAAAGGAAAATTTCTTCATTTAACTTCACTTTCTATAATATGGCCTCTCAGCGCGGTTACTGCCACATGTGGAATGAAGGGTTGGCAAAACTTGGAAGTACCAAAATCGGATCGTGTCTTCTCGAATTTCTACGAAACTATTGTCTAGGAAACCATGTCATTTTTTATGCCGACAATTGCTTTGGTCAGAACAAAATTAAGTACATAGTCAGTTTATTTATTTATTGTGTCACTGAATTGAATATTCCAAGCATAAGCCTTAAGTTTTTAACGGTAGGCCACACCCAAAATGAGGGTGATGCTATGCATTCGGTTATTGAAAAACAAAAAAAAGGACGCTTAAATCAGGATCAATTTTTGTACCTATAATGAAGATGTTGGATTAAAAGTAACCAAGTTAAGCCCTTCTATGGTATTTTATAAAATAATTTTGAAGGAGATTACCTTAAGATCAACGTTAGGAAAAGTCAACGAGATAGACAAGAAGAGTTAATTCTGTCCCCAGCATACCAGCATACTTCCACCAGCTCTCCCTACAGCTAAAACAATAACCTAATTTCGTTTTGCGATGCACAACTCATTCCAAGCCATTATCATCAATTTTATACGTGTGGGATTGTACTAACCTCCCCACATTCTGGAATAAAATTATTATTATCAAAATTTAAGAGCTTCCTCTATTACAGAAGCTAATACAGCTACAGCTGATGTTGATGATTAGAATTGATTTTTTATTTATAACCATTGTGTACTGCGTAAGAGTTTTTTTTTAATGTTTTGTTTGTTGAAAGTACCAATTAAAATACAGTTTAAAATTTAAAATGACTTTTATATAAAACAGGATTATGACAGATTCCTAATAATTCTTTGGGGCAAAAGTCGAAAATTTATAAAGATTTCCTGAATAATAATGGCACAAAATCGTAATTTGTCTTAAATACTTTCTAAATGGGGGAACTTTTAAAAACTCAGATATGTAATGAAAATGATTTTCTAAATTTCATAGAAGAATGTTTTTTGATTAAACTGATTTAATACACTTAACCGAAATATTCATACTGCTCTCCTGAAAAAAGTTGAATTTTGAGTTGTGCCATTGTTATTCCCCGGGTGAGACATGGTAGAACACACAGTTATAATAGTACAAGGCATACATGGCATCTACTAGCATTTACATTGTAAAATCTCTCTCTCCGTGGTTTTGCAAATGTTACGTTAGGATGATTTATGATACGCAAAGGTAATTATTTACAGCGGACCCACATGTTTGTAGGTTCCGATTATCACCTGACACGTGGGAAATACTGTCCTATTGTGTGTTATAACTTCCAGCAAAACTGAGAACATCTCCATTCTACTTCGAATAGAGTTCGACACGACCGAAAACCACGCGGCCAAAAGGCGTGAGGTGGCCAAAATGAGCGCAAAGACGCGTGTGTTCAGCAAAATGGTAATGCCTGAACTACAATTAAATATATTTATAACCACATCACTTATATCTGTACTGGACGGGAGTCCGCACAAGACTTGGGCGCCGGTTCCAAACTGTGTCTTTAACCGATGAGAATGCTCCTTTACGGCCGATGATGATGATAGTGGTACAAATTTATGTCAATCTGCCTCCCGCACACTGTGCTCGGTGAATTTTGGGCACTGGGTGTGCTGTCGTCTCTGCTCGCTTCTGGCGTTGGCGGTTTTCCTGAGCAGGGCCGGCTGGTCTTGATGAGGTAACACCAGGTTTGGAGCAGAAAACTCAACGAGGTGAGGCAGTTGGTGGGCAGGAGTCACTTGTTGATAATAAAACGCTTGTTTTGGTGGTAAAGATGAACTGATTTAATATTTTTTGTGTTGCTGCTTATATGCAATAAGCTTGACTTGTAGCCGACATTTGGTTGTCGGCCGAAAAATGGTGGGGATTCTATCCGCGCCACAAACGCGTACATAGACCACCGCAAAATGTTGCATATTCATTTTGCCGGTGGTATAGCCGAAGGCAGACGCTTAAATTTGGGAGTTTGCAAAGATTTAGCAAGCTCGCCTGAATGACAATTTCATAATTTTATTACATAGCAGTTATAAGAATGTGTACCTTGACAACTAGATTTTTAGTTTGTCAAGATACGACAAAAAATAAGAAAAGTTTGTAAATAAAAGTGTAAAAATGATCTTGAAGCGATCAAATTTGTAAAAATGGTTAAGTTAGTATTTTTCGCAGGTCCACCGTGACATAGCGCTCAGAAAGATAAAAGATTCACTATGCTACGAGGTTCCTGGATTTTTGTAGAGGAAAAAAAGTAAAAATAATTGTACAAAAATGGTTACACAAATATGTTAAAAAACAGAATTTCAAATATCTCCTCAGTGATAGCACATCGCAAATAGTGTTTATTTAACTACCGCCGAGGAAATGTACAAGTAAAAAAAAGGCATTTGCAACATTTATTAAATTGTTATTTTTTAGTAAATTTGTACATATGAAAATCAGAACATCGTACCGCTCGGCAGAGGTAGGTGCGCGATGCGGTACCGATGCTTTTCGGAGTCAGAGTTTTCAGGCCATTTCAGCCGAAACTGGATACAAAATGAGCAGTGGCGGGGAGTGAGGATTTTGCCAGTGGCGTGGAGTTGGCACATTTTACAAATGTAAACATATTTTGCTAAAAAGAAATAATGTGGCAACGTCCGTTTCAACATCTTTTTGATTAATTATAAATTTTAATATTCATAATTACAAACACTAAATATTCTTCATCTTGATGCTCACTACTCTTTTAAACACAGGCACCAGCTTCTACAGAAGAGAAACATTAAAAAATTAAAAGCAGTGAAAACTAACTGTATGAATTATTATTACTATTTTTAATTTATCTATTTATAAGTACATGTTACATGATTAATACGTGATTAATACCATAATTTAGACCGGTCGGTGGCCGAGTTGACATCGCGCTTGGGTCCCACTCAGGCGTAGTATGTTCAATTCCTTGGCTGGCTAAGTCCTCCATCACAACACAAGCAACATTTTCAGCTTACTGTGGTAGTAGTAGGAGATTTTCAAATATTGTCGGGTTATTCGTAACCCTGGAATGTTTGTCTTTCTTTTTAAATTAAAAAAATACATTTATTTAGAGAAGATACATTAGAGCACCATACTAGGAAGCTGCCTGTTTCATGGTGCCCAATGGAGGAATGATTAGTTTGAATTTAAGTCTAGTGTAAACATATTTTGGTTGAATAATAAAAAAAAATTGGAATAAGGTAAAAAGATGTTTTCAATAACTCACAAAAATTGCCAAAGTTTTCTACAAAATAAACACAAATATTTAAAGCGGTACACATATGTACATACATTCATACACATCTACACGCAAACGTATATGTATGTATGTATGTAAAAAAAATAAAAAAAAATTTCATGATCTTTACACTATCTGAAAAAATATGTTAAATCATTATTTACACGCGTTTCTCCGCCTTTTTAACACGAGCATTTGCTCTAAAAAAGGTGTATCACGATGTACTGTAATGTATTAAAAAGAAAACATACTTATTGTAATGTAGTAACATGTAATTGTAAATTTAATATTAAATAAAGAAAAAGAAAGAAAAAAAAACTGGCCAAAAAGAGTTAGTCGAGACAATGTACTGTGGAGATTCTGGGTAAAGAGGAATGAATTGACTAAAGTCAAGGATTGCCTTTTCTGACAACATAGAATTGTCATTCCGAGTTCTTTGCAAGATCAAATGCTAGGGTTATTTCTCATATCTCACTTAGGAATAGTAAAGATGAAGGGTCTAGCAAAAGCATATTTTTGATGGCCATCACTGAACAATGACATTGAAAAAATTGATCTAAAATGTGACGATTGCGCGGCATTGAGGCCGGCACCTCTTTAAAGTCATTTTACAGTTTGGCCGAACCCTGGTTCAACTTGGAGTCGGGTTCATGTTGATTACTGGTGGCCTATCGCAGGGAAAATTTCTCCTCAAGGAGTTGAGGAAATTATTTTCAAATTTTGGTAACCCTGATTGCCTAGTATCGGATAATGGAACAGAATTTTCTAGTGTAGAATTTAAAGAGTTTCTTAAAGAAAATAACATTTTTTACTTCTCCGGTCAAGCACCCTCAGAGTAATGGGTTAGCTGAAAATGCGGTAAAAACTGTGAAAAGTTTTTAAAAAAAAATTATGGTTAGGAATAATTTTCATGTAAATTATAAAAAAACAGATTTTTTGTACTTTTTATCTGATTATCGGAATTCGCCACATTGTACCACTTAGCCCAGTCAATGAAGGTTTTGTGTCGGAACTAATTCCCCGGAAGCTGAATTTTTCACAGATGTTAGAAGACTTTTAGAAATGTATTTTTACAAAAGCCCCCGACTTTCCCCCTTGTGTTTCCTTCCCCACCCCCTCTTGAATATATATTTCAAACCCTTTTGGAATACGCTAATATCTCCTTAATGGTTTTATAAAATCAGATTATTTTTTTTTGTTTAGTTTCTAACTAGTTATTCTAAAAAATTGTATTCTTTCATTTTTGCGAGGAAAGCTATAATATCTCTACAATTTATTAGTAAAAGAAAAATATCAGTTTTTAAAATAGTATTTCAGAATATATTTGCACATAACTTTTTTCTGAGCCTGTTAACGAAAATAAATAAATCAACAAAACTTGTAGACAATATTTTTAGCTATAAAATAATGTATTTAATGATGGGTTTTAATTTATAATAAGGCACGTAGGCTGTTAATAAGGAGCACGGCGCGTGGCGGCTCGAACGCGCAGCGGTTCGCGGCGCAGCGAGAAATTACAAAAACCTAAGGAAAGTAATGATTAATTCATGTGTTTGCTTGTTTTTTTATAACAAATTCATTTAACGTTGAAGAGTTTTATTGTTATTAACCAGTTTTAGTTCGGACGGGAGGGGGGTAATATAAATATTTTCCCCTGCCCAATGAAGCGCTTTCATTATCCACCAACCGCCGTGCCCCGGTCTGGCTAAACAGTCATATTATGTTGTATGATTGTTTTTTTCTTATTATTGAAATATAGTTTTGTGAAATAAGCCAAAAATACCTACAACAGCGTGGGACTACGCTTTCACCACATTAAAATATTGCAGACCTTATGTTATGGCGAAGTTCTAAAAAATCTTTTGTGGAAATTCTCACTTGTTTTATTATGTGCACCTATCAACAATAAAATACCGAAACAACAAATCACTTTAAATAGTGCATAAATCTATAATGGTTTACTTTCAAACAAGCTCCTTAAAATATACTTCAAAAAAATTATAATGACAAAACGGATTGTAAATTATATTATATTCTTATCAATATTATCTATGACAAAATTAGGCAAATATTCAAATAATTTTCTAGTCAAGAGAGTCTTCCATTTATTCGTCATACTGGGGTGTGTTCACACATGATAATCCGTTACGGTTGTAGCACATGGCAGAGCAGGTAAATCCAGATTTTCTGCAGCCACAGTAATTTCCACATCCAGACTTGCAGGAACAGGAGACCAGAGAAAGAAAGTCATCAGGAAAAAATGGTTTCAAAAATTTCCTCTTTCCACCATTTTCATTTACATTTTCATACCTCCATCCCCAGTTTATAGGGTTTAGTTTGTTTCCTAACCAAAACTGTACTTGCAAATAAACTCTCAACAAATGTTGATGACACGATTCTGAAGTCGGTGGTAGTTTTGCCAAGTCAAATTTAGATTTAAAAGCTGATTTTGTCGTTAGTCTGGTAAACTTATAGTATCGAGCTTCGTTTCAATTAGAGTAACTACCAAGACCATACATGGCGAGAGCGAATTTTTCTCCATTTTGCAACAAGTTTTCTTCAGTTGCATCTTTTTCCAGAAATGCATAAGCTGCGCGTTTTGCTTCGGGATTGTTTTTCATCATGTCAACAGCTTTTATCTTTCCTAACCCATATAAAGATGGGGTCGTATCATAGCCCGTAATGGCATGGGTAAAGAGCGTGTGTTTTCGAATATCTTTATGTAATATTAAAGGTTTCTCTATGATGTAGAAAGTTCTTGAAGGGGCCTTTCCACCAACATCTTTACAGAAAAAAATAGATTTTCCTTTAGGAGCAAGACTTACAAGTAATACCAAAAGATCACTATCCGTGCCAACAACAATCACTTGTGAGAAGATGTTGAGTTGTTCGATGCCGGTTAGTTCAATGTCAATATCGGCATCACCTGCGGCCGTGACTGTTTTCAAACCAGATTCACTAAATTCATGACACAGTGCTTCAATCGTTATTTTTGTTGTTTTTCTTATTAGATAAGAAAGCTTCCTTCTTTGTCAAAGAACATGTAGTGAAGTTTAATTCAATATCGCACGATAAGTTGTAAGCCGACCTTTGTCTTTGCTCTTCATATTTTACAGTTGGTTCTTCAGGGTATCCATCGAAAACGACAATAGAATGTTTGCCAAATTTAGTATGGACGAAACGTGAGTATGATTTGATGATGTCTCCGTAAGTAGTTTAAGTTTGCCAAACAACAGAGTGTAGGAGGTATCCCCCATTTTTGACTATTGCAGCATTTTCAAAATCAACTTCGTCATGAATACTTTCGCCATACATGATTTTGTTCCTTTACGAAGGGAGACTTCATCAAAAATAGAAGGGGTCTTGAAGCCAATTCATATCCTAAGTAGGTCTAAAGCTTGCTAGGACTATCACTAATGCACAGTATTCTGTTAAATAGCTGCTGGGGTTTACTGCAACTTGTCTCGTCCTAACAGTTGCGGATTTGAATCTTGCTGGGTAGCCACCATGTTTTTCCTTTTCAGTCGAATATCTCCAAAATTACTTCCTTTTATTTATTGCATAGCTGCCCACCTCATAAGCGTTATCACAATTGACACTATTATCAGAAATAAACCCTAAAGATAAAGACACCAGCTCCCCCAAAAGCTTAGTGAACGGACTGTGCTGTCTTAGCCATGATGTATATTTTCCTGTATCTAGCTCATCCCTTTTCTTCCGTGATTCGCGCAGCTTAACATGCTGTTCAGTAAAATTAAATTCTATACCGATGAATTCTTCAATGCTCTCTTGCACTTTCACGCAGTAAGTGGTTCTAAGTTTCCACTTTGACAAAGCGCTGTCAGTTATTCCGCGCCCAAGTGTCAAACCTCCTACTGACTTCATTGGTCGCATGAGACACGATGATCGATGATCATGTCCATCCACGTAACTAACTAACTAACTAACTAACCATCACGCCATTGCCGTTCCCCCGCAGGGATAGGCAGAGAGGACAGACCGCCAAAAACTCGGTCTTGGCACACACTTCTTGCCTCATTCATATTCATACATCGTCTCATACATACTCTTCTATTATTCTGACTCTTGACATGGCCCGACTCGAGTATCTGATTCACTTGATCGTGCCATGTCTTCCTCGGGCGTCCCCGATTTCTGCTACCATTCGCATTTGCATCATATATCCGCATTACACTCCTATCTTCGCTGATTTGCTCTACATGCCCAAACCATCCGTCCACGTACCGGACCAATATCTGTCACTTCTTCTTATTGTAAAGTACCCATTTTCAGTGAATAGTTTATATTCTTCTTTAGTTATTCTTGATTCGAGTTGCAACATACTTTGAACGTACATATGTGCTGACTTTGCGTATGGTAAATGTCCTGCCGGGTGGAAAAATGGAAGCATATCAACAATAGTATTTAGGTGCATTTTCCGATTCCCGGACTTCTCTGCAAATATAAATCTAAGCCTGAGGTCGATGCAATGAAAAGGTAAAGCCACAACTTGGCAGTCCTACTCGATGATTCCTTAATCATGTCTTCACTTGCTTCAGTATATGGAATCGTCTCTTTTAGATTGTCATCATTATTAACCTCCTCAATATCTTTTTTCCACGTAACTAAATCTTGATACATATTTTCTATTTGTCTTAATTTCCCATCAATATCTCGGTATTCTTCTCTCATAACGTGGACAAGAGACGCTGCTGTCAAAGTGTAGGGTCTGTTTGCCCGAGAATATTCATGTCCATGGAGCATGTGGGTTATTGTTGAGGACGCGTAAACTGATTCCCATACATTTTCCACATACCTTTATTTAAATAATAAGTAAAAAACAATCATACAACATAATATGACAGTTTAGCCAGACCGGGGCACGGCGGTTGGTGGATAATGAAAGCGCTTCATTGGGCAGGGGAAAATATTTATATTACCCCCCTCCCGTCCGAACTAAAACTGGTTAATAACAATAAAACTCTTCAACGTTAAATGAATTTGCTATAAAAAAACAAGCAAACACATGAATTAATCATTACTTTCCTTAGGTTTTTGTAATTTCTCGCTGCGCCGCGAACCGCTGCGCGTTCGAGCCGCCACGCGCCGTGCTCCTTATTAACAGCCTACGTGCCTTATTATAAATTAAAACCCATCATTATATACATTATTTTATAGCTAAAAATATTGTCTACAAGTTTTGTTGATTTATTTATTTTCGTTAACAGGCTCAGAAAAAAGTTATGTGCAAATATATTCTGAAATACTATTTTAAAAACTGATATTTTACCTTTACTAATAAATTGTAGAGATTGTGTAGCTTTTCTCGCAAAAATGAAAGCATACAATTTTTTAGAATAACTTGTTTAAAAATAAAAAAATAAAAATAATCTGATTTTATAAAACCATTAAGGAGATGTTAGCGTATTCCTAAAGGCTTTGAAAAATATATTCAAGAGGGGGTGGGGAAGGAAGCACAAAGGGGAAAGTCAGAGACTTTTGTAAAAATACATGTCAAAGGTCTTCTAACATCTGTGAAAAATTCAGCTTCCGGGGAATTAGTTCCGACATTGGGTCTTTTTTTCCCTTCATTGACTGGGCTACACTGGATTAGAACCGGCACTCTTGATGTTTGGTAGGAGACTGAAATCAACTTTCAGTAGTTTAATTCCTAAAACCATTCAAGAAGATTTATCACAACAAAGAAAAATATATTACAATAATATCAAAATAAGTCAAGATAATTGTACGAGACAATATACTGTCCGTACAATAACTGTAGATACGAAGGTAGCTGGGTACACTTTTCAGCGTTTTCAGTCTTGGTAGATGTTGTAGAGGTTTGTGGTAGAGTTTAAAGCCACGATCAGAGAGGAATTTATTTCCAGATCTGAACTGACGAAAAGAATTTATTACTGGCAAAAACTGAATTTACTACTGAATAAAACACTTGAAAATATTTCTTGAGACTTTTGGAGACTTGGAGATGGTTCTTCAGGAGAGAGGATTCTCTTTCAGAGGTAGTTGTTGAACTGACTTTGTATGGAATTTGGTTCTCTATTTATAGAACGTTTTCAAATCGAACCCTCTCGGAGGCGTTCTATCCTCTTTCGTGAGGAGTAAAGTGGTTAGGTATTTTTCCTCTCTGCAATTATCTTGTTGAGAGGAAAGTTATATTTTAATATGATACCTTTCACCAAGTCAGTTCAATCTACCAAAACCATCTCTCGCAGTCCCGTTTATTTATTTTATAAATAATTATACAAATTTTCATATTGGGTTTGAAGTTAAATATCTTTGGTTTGAACATTTCCCAAAGGGTAACAAATATAGTTAGATATAATTATTCATGTTATTGTATTAGTATATAATCATTTCTTGATGTTGATATTTATTTCGTAGTTATATCTTGCATCATTTTTCCGTAAATCCAGTCTGATGATATCACAATTAATCACATTTGAATCTCTTATCAGTGTTTGATAAGAAAGTCAAGGTGACATGCTGGGCTGTGATTGGTTGGAAACGGCGGCCATCATGGAATTCCATCCGGGGAGTAGTGGAGGGGGTCCTACGTAAATACTGAGTAGCCTTCCTAGCCGCGATCACTTCGTGGGTTGGTGTGTCCGAGGGAGGTGATGGATGATTATTTCCAGATGTGTTTCAGGTTCTGCTATTATATTGCTATGTAATTATCTTAATTAATCACATATAATACATCAATTGATTGAGTTATTTTGATGTAAAGATCTCCAAATGTGTCGGCGACACGGTATCAAGCGGTTTCGGGGTTTGAGTGTTTTTGTGATTTTGGCGTAAATATGAATTCTCTTGAAATATTCTGGAGGTCTGGATACGTATGATACACTCCGCCCGTACAGTCTCGCCTGTACTCAGCTATTTGATCAGACGTATCTTCTTTTGATGTTTTCTCAGGTTGGAGGTCGAGGGATGAAAGAAGGGGTGCTGTCCAGATTTTGCCAGTGTGGAGTCATGTCAGCGCCATCCGGGATCAGCAGGAGGGGGTGTTGTCCTGACTTTGCCATGTCAGTGAAGGATAGCCGTTCAGTCCCGGTGTCGTCAGGAGGATGCTGTCCAGACTGCCGTGTCATTTTGGAGGAGGCCCACCACTTCCCGGCCCTGTTTTAGGTACTGATGGTACCCCTTCAGAGCTCTCGCAAGGACGCTAATTTTTTTGAAAAAAAACGAGTCTACATTTAAAATTTCAAAACAAGACCTCCAAAATGTCCATGCATACGATGTTATTCGCAGTATGCAAGTGCTGTGTTTTAATAATTTTAGTAAGTTCTATTCTACTTGGTTAATATAATAAAAACACATTTACAAAATGTCAACAATAGGTAGAGAAGAATTAAAATAATACACAGCCACCTACAAAAAGAACAAAAAAGAAAAATGGTAAAGTATGCGCCTCTTTCTGTGGTGAAGGGGGTGTCGATACCCACTAACAGGCAGACCTAGGGAGAGAAAGCTGGGCGTTGGATTGGCTTCACGAGAATCAGGTTCCGCGCCCCTAAGCCAGGAAACCGGTTGTGCCTCGACGAGAAGTGTGAGTTGGGGTTGGGAATATCCCGAAGACCATGAGGAGAAAGCGTCGGAATACTTGGAGGCAGGGCGGAAGGTCGCCAATCCACGTTCGGCCCATCCTCAGTCCAGTTCCTGACCTCAGGGGAGGCGCTGCGAGCAGACGATGACACAGATCCCTCATCGTGATTTGATCTTGAAGTTTGATATGCACGGACGAGGTCTTCTGTCACCCCAGAGTTGGGGTACGCCGGACTGACACAAGAAAAATATAAGTTCAGTGCTACTACCAGCAAGCAGGTCACTCTATAGTAGAAAAGAAAGAACAAGATACAAAGCAGTGTATAAAAATAAAAGAAAATCTTAAAAAAATTATAAGCAGAATCAGTCTGTTACAAAATATCCAAAATAATCTGCAATAAGAGATAAAAAGTAAACATTAGATGCAAATAATAAACATTAGTATAATCAGGAACAGAAAATTTGTAGAATGCTAATTAATACAGTAAATAAACAGAAAGAAAAAGAAAAAAAAACTGTTATAAATATGTACATGAAAACAATTGTCTCGTAGTCCATTGTGTCCAGGAGCAACACCTGGCGTTAAAGCTATCGATTTTAGTCTAGTACTTGACTCTAAGATCAGACCATCTCTCAATCCAGATCTTTGTATACTTCCTCAGACACTCGAAATTCACTTTGTTCGAGACGAGATCGGAGTTCCAAACCGGTCTCGTTGTTACTTCCAAACCGGCCAATAATTCATCTCTTGCATCCATCATAATCTCACAGTGCCACAAAATGTGCTCAGCGGTTTGATCAGAACTACCACACGCGCAGTTTGGATGTGGGGACAGGGAGAGTCTATGTAGTCTCCCCCTGAACTCACCATGTCCTGACAAAATTTGGGTCATGTGATGATCCAATTTAATGTGGGCTCCTTCCATTCTGATTTTAACTGATGGGAAGAAGGAGAACGTCCATCTTCCCATATTCGACATATCCCAGCGAGATTGCCACTCGTTGAGTGATAAATCACTCATTTGTCTAAGCAGTCCAGGAAGAGTCCCGACACCGCCTGGCGTAAGAGTTCCTTGGTCAACTTTTTCTTCGTTAAAACCTCCCTAATTTCTAGATCGATTGGCAAAATACCGGCCAACACGGGCAAAGCGTCTGAAGCAACGGTTTTATAAGCACCGGAGAGCGCCAGCAAGGGGGTTCGCTGACCCCTCTTGAGAGCCGAGAGTATAAGCGAATTCCCCAAACGGTGCTCCCACACAGAGGCAGCATACGAGACTTGCGCCACGTATGTACCCCTATAAAGTAGTCGCAGCGCTGGAGATCGCAACCCCCACTCAGCTGTAGAGATTCTTCTCAGTTTCAAGAAGAGAACCTGGGCCTTGCTGGAGACCTCTTTAACATGAGTTAAAAAGGAAGACGATCGATCTAGTGTTACACCAAGATATTTGACAGAGTCTGCAAATTGAATAGTGGAGGCTCCCATTCTGATGAAAGGATTTCTTCCTCTACTAAGGATGCCTTTCATCAAGAGTCCCACGGTCTTTTGGGGGGCAAAGTTCAACTTGTTCCTCTCACCCCAACTGAGGATTGCTCGCAAACCTTCTTCAGCCTTTCTTTCCACTTCCCTTCTGCTGTCCCCCGAGACCAGATACAACTTATCATCAGCGTAGTCGACCGATGTGCATCCTTCAGGAAAGGGTAACCTGGAGGAGTCATCAAAATTTATATTCCAATATTTAGGTGCCAATATGGAGCCTTGTGGGCATCCCTTATCAACCCTATGCACTATTTTCTGATCACCATAAACGATCTCTATTGTGCGATCATTTAAGTAATCGCAGTTGATTTTAAAAAGGTCTGGTGGGCAGCCTCTATTTTTAATTTTGGTGATCAACATCGGCCACCACGCGTGATCGAAGGCACCAGCTATATCTAAGAAGATTCCAATGAAATACTTCTTTGGACAGACCTTCACCCATTCAAGCGCATAAATAATGGCGTGCTCGGTAGATTTCCCAGGGACGAAGCCAAATTGTCACTCACATGCTGGTGAAAGATATTGCTGCAACCTGTTATTTATTAGTGTTTCCAAAATTTTGCTGAAAACAGTCAAAAGGGTGATTGGACGGTAGGCCTTCACGTCCGTCCTGAGTTTGTCGTTTCCCTTTGGGATAATCTTGAGCACACCTCTCTTCCATTCCGTAGGGAAAACTCCTCTATGCAGACATGTTTCCATAACCTGGAACAACTCTTCCTTGGCATGGATCCAGACGTTCTTCGCTAATATACCATTAAGACGATTGTGCCCTGGTGCCTTCTTCGGACCCAAACCCTTAATTATAACATCAATTTCAGCCTTAGTTACTTTTAGCGTTCTATCCTCACTGGCAAGGATCCTAGGTTGAAGCCGTGACAGAGCTCTTATCTGTTTGTGGTGGTCGTTTTCCCCGACTACTGAGTCTAATGGAACTAATTTATCCAACAAGGTGTTTAGTGTGCTGGTCACATCGGTACTCTCAGAGTTCCCAGAGGGATTATCCGATATGACGCTAGTCAAATATCGGTCAGAACCTTTTCCCGTTTTTTCGATTGCGCTGTGGATTTCCCACGGGTTGGCGTTACCCACTTGTTTTACCCAATTGTGCCATGCAGTTCGTTTTGCCGAGAGGATAGATAATTTGAAAGCTTTCCTGGCCCTACTGACACGAGTCTTAAGAGATTTGAGCATCTCTTGCGTGCCACCAGTCCTCTTTAGGGATCCAAGTGCCCTAAAAGCCCTCTTATAGTCCCCCTTCAGCAAAGTCAACTCACTCGACCACCACGGCGTTCTAATAGCGGTTTTTGGGTTTGATCTTCCCAAAGACCGTTCAGCAGCTGACACAACGGCTGCGTTAAAGTAAATTCCCAAATTATCCGGATCGTTTGCTGCTACGTTGTGAAATCCCCTTAGAGTGTCACGTAGAGCCTCCCCAAAGTTATCCCAATTCGCCCCTGTGGTTTTGAAGTTCCAGGAGGTTTTCGGAGCATGGGTCTTCTGGACCCCCACAGCAAAAGTAATTAATCTATGATCGGAGACAATTGCGCTATCATGGACCTTCCAGTTTGACATTCTTGTCGCAACTGATCCAGAGCAAAGAGTTAGATCTATGTTGCTCTCCCCATGTATGTTTGCGAATGTGGTTAAGTGACAGTTTTCATTTAATAGTAATAGAGTGACACAAGTGACAGTTGTGTTTTACTCTGCTCCCTAAATAAATTAAATAATACTATGTTATAGTGAACATTTTGCACAAACGTCGCTTTCTGTTTACTTGGAAGAAATTCAACAAATTTAAAAGTAACGAATTTGAGTGGATTTAGTGACATTACATTGCAGAAATCGATTTTGAAGTTAATAATCATCACAGTGATAATATTGTTGCCATCAATTTACCCACTATGAGTTCTACCTGCAACCGATGTAACAAGGCAGTACAAACGTCTGACTGTATGAGGTGTATAAGTTGTAAAAACCAAATGCATCTCAGCTGTGCCAAAATTACGTCTGCAAATTTTAAGAAGATGTCGGAGGAGAACAGGGAGTCATGGACGTGCGCTAAATGCAAAACAGGACAATCACCGCTCTCCAGCAATCTCAACTCTGTCGACTCTTCAATTCTTCTTAGCGAAATCAAGAAACTCTCCTCCCAGCTCCATTTAATGAATTCGAAACTTTCTTCCTTTGAACAGACAATCGTTCATAATAATAGCACAATCGAAGACTACACGAACAAAATTTTGGTTTTAGAGGAAAAACTAAAAAAAATGGATAAGCTTGAAGCCGAAGTAATCGAATTAAAAAAATTCGTAACTTATCTTACTTACAAAACAAACAACGAAAGAGAACAGCAGCTGCTCCTCAATAATATTGAAATCTTTGGTCTCCCCAAAAATAAGGATGAAAACCTAGCAGACAGTCTAATAAAAATCGCATCTAACGTTGGACAAATCATTAAAGAAGAAGACATTGAATTCATTAGTCGAGCCAAACCTCGCCAACATTCTCAAGACGGAATAGCAGCAGCTCCTCGCGACGCCCGCCCTCGAAACGTGGTGGCTAAATTCATCTCTAAAAAGAAGAAGGACGAACTACTTGCGGCCATTAAAAAGAAGAAGGGGGTCGACTGTAAGAGCGTAGGTGTTGCAGGAGGTAAAATTTTTATAAATGATCACCTCACCAGAAAAAACAAATTCATACTAAGATCAGCTAAAGAATTTAAAAATACAAACAAATATGATTTTTTATGGGTACGAAACTCAAAAATTTATTTATGAAAGAATGTTACCTCTCCTGCTATCCTCGTCTCTGGTCAAACCGTATTGAACAACTTAACTCAATGATTTCTTCTAAACCTAATTTTAATTTGATTTTATTTAATTTTTGCTTTCAACTTATACCACTTTGTACTTAACTCTAATTCTATATACACACTACTCAACTTACTCAAAACACTACAACATAACACACTCACATCTGCGCAAATCGAAAACCATGCTCACCCCAGTGGACTTTTGGCTGCTGAGTGAACATAATAATATGTATTTATTTATTTTTTTACATATTATTCTATTTACTTGGAATCAAAATTGGATAGTAGTTTCTCTTTTACATGATGCATAACAACATTATAATTTTTTATCAAAACGCACGTGGCCTCCGATCCAAGACGAAAGAATTCTATCAAAACGTCCTGATCAACGAATTCGACTTAATATTAATTAGCGAGACGTGGTAAGTTGACAGCATATCCGATTATTAGTCCAGTCAGTGGGGAGTTTTACCTTGCAAAAGGTTAGGTAGTAGCGATTTTGATATATGTTGTTAAGATTGGGACTCTAAGGAAAATAAAAAGTTTTCGACCTTGGGAGGGTCGAGCTCGACCCGCCATCTTGGATTGAAGGTGCCAAAATTTGTTTTTTTCAAAATAATTGTGAATTGGTCGTTTTTACAACCAAATTGTTGAAGGCAAACTTAAAGACAACTAAATTACCTACATTTTTTGTGGGTGGTATTTTTTTGTAAGTCTAATAGGTAACGAGTTACAGTGGCGGAAATGTGAATATTTTTCTAAAAAATGATGAAATTCCCAACTTTGTAATTTTTTCGGGTTATTCATTACATAATTATAATAATTTTGTAAACTCATTTCCACACCACCATGAGGTATAGAACAATGGCGCATTTTTTTATTGTGGTATCTCCAGTAGGTCTACTCCACAGATATACCAGCGATGGTAGATTTCGAAATTATGTTACATTACTATGAATTATGTTACTATAAATTATGTTACTTAATAACAGTCTTCGTCACCAATGTCATCATCTAACGCATTGCCTGTGATACTGAGATTCTGGGCTTCCATTGACAAAATCTCTTATTCTTCGTCCTCGACATCGATGTGAACCTCTAGCGAATTTCAGCATGTTTGACCATTACAGCACCCACATACAATAGAACACTTCAATCCAGCTTTCGTGCAGCTACATGCAACGCCGCATCCTTTTTTACAATTGCATGAAATAAATTTTAATAAATCTCGGGTGCTGGTTTCTTTGTCATTCTTACTGGAACAAGCCCGTTGGTGTCACGTTTCCAGCCCCGGTTTCTGGATTTTTTTGGATTCCATACCATTTTTGGACTTCATGGTACGTTCTAAATGCATGGTACTGTGCAGCGTCGTTCGTTGGTGGCAAAGAGGCAAGATTGAATTTGCTTTTTGTTTTCGACTTTGCGAAACGTTTGTAGCGGACTTCTTCCAAGGTTTCCTTATCCATGTCACCCCCGTACAAAGCAACAAGAAAGCGTGTTCTTGCAACTGCTATGTTTTCTGGTGTTGCATCATGTTGTTTGAAGATTCCTATCATGGCATTGAGTCTTGTGTCGTTTTGCACAAGCGAACAAAATTTTGTTTTTCCTTGGTTGAAGAAGGACGATGTTGTATCGCAGCCGCTAAATGCCTTAAATGCCATGAAGAAACAGAATATTCTCAGCCGCCTCTTTGTATTTCACACTATTCGCGGAACACAGTCTTTCAAAAGTTTTGCCTCTCCCGGGTTCGCGAAGATATATACTACTTTTGGGTGGTGCTAATGCTGTCAACAGAACTAGGAGATCAATGTCTTCGCAAATAATGAAAACAGCGTCATATGATGAACACAAGGAAATCGCAGTATTGACAATCAACTCATCAGCATCTTCTTCAGCCTGCTTAACTGTAAAATCATCCTGTATAAATTGCTTTGTAAGCATCGAAATCAGACGGACTTTGTTATTTTCATTGGCTAAAAATCGTTCTTGTGAAACTTGAACTGGCATTGTTTCATCGAAAAGAACATCTGCAGACATGAGCATCCAGGCAACGTCCTGTAACCAGGACTCAATCAGTGTTGCCAAAACAGCTGTAGACTAGGATCCCACTATAACAAATCAACGTCATCGAGTACACGGATGATGCTATATAAGTATATTGTAACGTAGAAATACATTAAAATGATATTGTGTAATATGTTCGTACAAAATTTATCAAGAAAACTGGAGTAATACAATTTTTTGTCAAAATTTTCTTCTTTCAACCGCTGTAACTCGTTACCTATTAGACTTACAAAAAAATACCACCCACAAAAAATGTAGGTAATTTAGTGGTCTTTAAGTTTGCGTTCAACAATTTGGTTGTAAAATCAACCACTTCATAATTATTTTGAAAAAACCAATTTTTGGCACCTTCAATCCAAGATGGCGGATCGAGCTCGACCCCCCCAAGGTCGAAAACTTTTTTTTTTCTTTAGAGTCCCAATCTTAACAACATATGTGAAAATCGCTACTACCTAACCTTTTGCAAGGTGGAGCCCTTTTTTATCCCCCACTGACTGGACTATATGAGCTGTTTGATTGCCGGTATAACGTATATAGAAATGACAGAGATACTAATCGAACGGGTAAAACTAAAGGGGGTGGCGTTGTTATAGGTATAAAAAAAGACTTTAAAGTCCGATCTCAAAAGTCATGGACATCAGAAGCCGAGGATATATGGATCTCACTATTACTAAGACATTCAAAACATTGCATTTCAAATATTCATATTTGTTGCTCTTACTTACCAGGAGTTAGTCCTAAGTTGTCTAATGCACAGCGTTTCTCTATTATCAATAGTCATACAACTACCATATCTGACTTAACTACTGAATTTCCAAATGACATTTTTCTAGTAATAGGCGATTATAATATGCCAAATTTGAGCTGGAACTCTACGTATCAGCCACGTAGTATTGACCTCTGTGCCTCTACCCTCCTTAGCTGCCTTTCGTTTTCCAATTTAACACAGTATAACGAAATTTATAATACTCACGGACGAATTTTAGATCTCGTACTTTGTAACACTCCAGTCATTGTCTCCGCGGCTGACTCGCCACTAGTAATCGAAGATGTACATCATAAATCTATTATAGTTGAACTAAATATTCCTCTCCCTGCTACCACCCTTAAACCCCAGATAGTCAAAATGTTCAATAAAGTTAACTACGAGGTAGTTAATGATGCTCTCAGAAACAGTGATTGGTTCTCTGTCGTTAATGCACAGGACGTAGATGCTGCAGTACATTATTTTTATGGTATTATTGATGCCCTGATAGATGATCTGGTTCCAAAGAAAGTAATCAAATCAACCAAATTTCCAACATGGTATTCGGCGGCTTTAATTAACATAACTAAAGAAAAATTAAAGTTTTTTCGTGCCTGGAAACGGTACAAGAATCCTCTAGATTACCTATCTTTCTCAATACTTCGCAAAAGACAAAAGAAAATTTCTAGTCATACCCATAACGCCTACATTGCTCGATTGGAATCAGATATACAAAATAATGTTAAAAAAATATGGAATTATGTTAAGACGCAAAGAAAATCTCCCACTATGCCAGAACATATGACCTATCATTCGATAACGGCACACGATAGCAAAGAAGTTACAGACTTGTTCGCTGATTACTTCTCAACGGTCTTTAGAAATGAATTTCCAACACTCAATGTTAATAATAAGGAAGATCCTCTGAATAACACATTAATATCCTCAATTAAAATAAATGAAGAAATCACCTTGAAATACCTTTCAAACATAGATATTAAAAAAGGACCAGGAATTGATAGGCTACCCGGAGTTTTTATACGCAACTGTAGTAAGTATATCTGTCTTCCGGTTTGCGCCATCTATAAAAAATCATTGACAGAAGGAACGTTTCCCCTCAAGTGGAAATCAGCTGTTATCACACCGATCTATAAAACCGGTGATAAGCATGACGTTAAAAACTACCGTCCAATTTCCCAACTTCCTATTTTAAGTAAAGTTCTAGAAAAAATTGTCTTTGATCAATTATACTCGGCTATTTCCACAATAATTACACCGAATCAGCACGGATTCATGAGAGGTCGGTCTACGACATCCAACCTGGCCCTCTTCATTAACTTCTTGCATAGCAAGATGGATGACAAAGAGCAGGTTGATACTATGTACACAGACTTCTCTAAGGCTTTCGATCGCGTAATACACTCAATTCTTTTGAAAAAGCTTGTCTTATTTGGTATACACGGTGACCTACTTAGATGGATCAAATCTTACATTAGTAACCGTAATCAAGTAATCTTAATCAACGGTGTCTTCTCAAAATCTATCGAGGTAAAATCTGGTGTCCCTCAAGGGTCCCACTTAGGTCCGCTAATGTTCAACATTTATATAAATGACATTGGATCATGTTTTCAAAATTCCAAATATGAACTTTATGCCGATGACATGAAAATATTCAAAGTTATTCGTTCTCTTTCTGACTGCGAAGCGTTACAGAGTGACCTAGATAGGCTTTGCAAGTATTGTAAAGTTAACTGTCTAGATATAAACGTTTCTAAATGTCACACTATGACATTCACCAGAAACAAACTCGTAATTAAGTACTCATATTCACTCAACAATGAATCTGTCATCTCTAAAACGGAATGTAAAGACCTCGGCGTTTACCTTGATAGCAAACTTATATTTAATAAGCACATTGACTCTATCGTTAATAGGTCATATAAAATGCTTGGTTTCGTGCTACGTGTAAGTAAAATATTCAATAATCCGCGTACAATTGAAATGTTATATTTCGCATAAGTCAGAAGTACACTGGAATATGCATCGCCTATTTGGAATCCGCAATATAAACTTTACATAGATAGTATAGAACGAATCCAAAACAAATTTATAAAATATATTACCCACAGATTCAACAATAATTTTGAGTGTACATTTGAAACTTTGCAGCGAAGACGAGCAGTAGCTGACTCAATATTTATACACAGAATTTTAAACAATGAGATTGACTGTACTGAACTTCTGTCCCTTATTAATTTTAACATACCTTTGAGACGTAAACGACATACAGTGCTATTCCACACGCTAAATTATAAAACAAATGCAGCATCTAATTCGACAATTAACCGAGCTCTTCATACTCTAAATAATATTTGTCTTAACTCTAACATTGACATTTTTTCGGATTCACTGCCCAAATTCAAACGTGGCATCATGTCATTAATTTAAAGAATTCAATGCGCATACATACAGACACACACACACACACAAACACTCACACATACATTACACACGTCACACACACACCTATAAACTACACAAGTCACCTGGTAATTAAGGAATAAACATACCACTTAGCAGACATTCCAAGGAAACATATCATAGGTACACAACATGAAGTATCTTATTCCTGTATATTGTTTCATCTCTGTAAATCATGTACTGTTTGTTTCTATAATATAAAATAAATAAATAAATAAATAAATAGACCTTGCGCAGCAATTAGATCCTCAACGGCGTCTGATCGTTCCGTTCTATGATTATTATCGTCAAACCACATTGGGGAGCGAGCATTAAAGTCACCTCCAATAACTATGTTACGGCCTTTAAGCGCGTTAAGGGCGCGCGTCAAGCTCAGAATGTGTGGTCCTACAGGGTTGCTATATTTAAAGTAGACTGAGATTAGAATAATCTCAGTCTGGCCAAAATTAATAAATACACAGGTTTGGTATTCGTTCGACAGGCCAACCAGGAGGAGGGGGCTGATCAATGTGGTATTGACCAGGACACCCGCCCCCGGTGATCTGCCTACTTCAAGCACCGCCCCTGGATGACTTACTGGTGTTCTCCCTTGCCAGGTGTATTGCTCCTGGATGAGCATAAGGTCGATTTTCAGGTCGGACATGACCTTCAGCGCCTCGAGCGTAGCTGCCCGAGATCTCTGGAGGTTGATCTGACCTATGGTAAAGAGAGGGTTAACGGCCATAATCAGTCATTCAGACCTGAGCGTTTATGGCAGCCAACTAGGCCGGGCATTGTCTGTCACCTGTTGTGTGGTTGGACGGCTTCTTGAAACGGCTACAAGTAGCACAGACAGCCGCTTTGCCTTTGTTGGGGCAGACTTCGAAATCATGTCCAGTTGTTGCACAATGTCTGCAGATGGTGGCTTCCTGTGTACAAACCTTCGAAATATAACCATACAAATGGCATTTGAAGCATCTAGTGGCTCCAACGAAATCTCTAACCCTACAAGAATTCCAACCAAGGAAACAATGGCCACTGTCGATTAGAATTTTCCTGGCCTCGGGATGGCAGGTTAAAATCATGTTCATATACGGCCCGTCCCTCTTTCCGAAGAGCGAGACTCGTCGCATGGTCCTTATGTGATCTTCCTTGGTGAGGCTACCTTTATCTGAAATGTTATTAGTATAAATTTCCTCAAAAAGGGCCACGTCTGAGCTTGCTTCTCCTCGTGGGACGTCATACAAAACGATTTTGGGTAATCTGCCTTGGGGGGAGATCATCTTAATTCCTTGAGCGCTTAGTTTTTCTTCAGCCTTTTTGACACTGCCGTGTCAGTGAGGGTTCGCTCAGTGCCAGCGTTGTCTGGCGCCCCCTGCACGAGTGGGAAGTTGGAGTCAATTTTGCCAGCTCAGCGCCAGCGCCATCGTGGGGGTGCTGGCCAGACTGCCGTGTCAGTGAGGGTTTGCTCAGTGCCGGCGTTTGTCTGGCGCCCCCTGCAGGAGTAGGAAGTTGGAGTCGATTTTGCCAGCTCAGCGCCAGCGCCATCGTGGGGGTGCGGGCCAGACTGCCGTGTCAGTGAGGGTTCGCTCAGTGCCGGCGTTTGTCTGGCGCCCCTTACAGGAGTAGGAAGTTGGAGTCAGTTTTGCCAGCTCAGCGCCAGTGCCATCGTGGGGGTGCGGGCAAGACTGCCGTGTCAGTGAGGGTTCGCTCAGTGGCGGCGTTTGTCTGGCGCCCCCTGCAGGAGTAGGAAGTTGGAGTCGATTTTGCCAGCGCCACCGTGGGGGTGCGGGCCAGACTGCCGCGTCAGTGAGGGTTCGCTCAGTGCCGGCGTTTGTCTGGCGCCCCTTGCAGGAGTAGGAAGTTGGAGTCGATTTTGCCAGCTCAGCGCCAGCGTCATCGTAGGGGTGCGGGACAGACTGCCGTGTCACTGAGGGTTCGCTCAGTGGCGGCGTTTGTCTGGCGCCCCCTGCAGGAGTAGGAAGTTGGAGTCAATTTTGCCAGCTCAGCGCCAGCGCCATCGTGAGGGTGCGGGCCAGACTGCCGTGTCAGTGAGGGTTCGCTCAGTGCCGGCGTTTGTCTGGCGCCCCCTGCAGGAGTAGGAAGTTGGAGAGAGCTGTCCAGAGGTGCCTCCTTGTCATTTCAGACAAGGAATGTCACTTGTCAGCTGGGGTTCCAGAGGTGCCTCCTTGTCACTACAGACAAGGAATGTCACTTGTCAGCTGGGGTTCCAGAGGTGCTTCCTTGTCACTTCAGACAAGGAATGTCACTTGTCAGCTGGGGTTCCATGATTATCACTAGGTCATCGTTCTATATTGGTGTAGTCAGATGGTGCCATTTTTCGGACAGCCATAGTGGGTAGGTACTCGCGCAGCAATCTTCTCCAAAGGTATCCGCGAGTTGTTGCCGTTGTTGTTAAGTCACTTCTTCTGTTTGTTGTAGAAGGATAATTGAGGGCGTGTCCCGGCTGACCATAGTAAGAAATGGTTGGGGTTCAGGGGTTTTTCGTCTTGTGGGTCGACCGAGATATGGGTGAGTGGGCATTTGTTAAGCATAAATTTGGCTTCCGCTAGGGATGTGCAGAGTTTCTTGTAATTGATCGCACTAATTTCTCACACGCTCCCCCCATGTGGAACTTTGATGTAGTATAAAATGTCACTCTATGCTTTGGGTAGCAATAGCGTCAATCATCCTGGTGTCCTGGCTCAGTAACATTAGCGTGTTTTCTTGGTATCTTGGGTGTTCGAAGAACGAACAGGGGTTGGAATAGCCGCCCTTTACAGGGCTATTCCACACAAATAAAGTATAAATTAACTATACGGCTTTGACAGGCGAATGCGGAAACACAATGCGTAACGTTACTTCACAATCAACTTACCGGTGAAATGATGGTGAAATCTGCATAAGCCTCATCTGTCAACACGAGAACGGGATTTTTGTTCGTTATCACTCGTTATTTTAGATTAAATTGCGATAAAAAATACGTATTACGATTATTCCGATAACACAACCGGGGATCGATATTTGACAGGACAAACGGTTTTTTTGCGACTGGTTCGGCTCACGGCTCCGTGGTTTTAGCTGACGTGTGCGAACTTAAACTACACAGTTCAAATTCTGACGATACGATTGGTTAGTACACGGCCTGTCAAAAGCAATCGGCGTTACGGAACGTTGGGTCTCTTCTTTTGACGGAAATAATCTAGCTCGTAAGGTGTGGATGGGTGGACGTGATGAATCAGGCGAGGTGTCGGTAGTTCACCAATCTTTTGGCTTGTTGTACATAATCTTAATATGAAAGGAAATGAATATGTATTTCTAGTACTGTTTCCTCCGCCCCGAGGTGATCTGACCGCTTATGGTTAGTGGCCGATCAGACGAATGTATGAATTGTCGCCATCCAGGATAGTGGGAGTCCGGGCTACTCTTTTAGCCTTTTCTAGGGTCTGTAGGCGTGTGCCCATTTGGAGGATGCTGTCTGGTCTAAAGAAAGGGCTCAGGATATTGAGGTGGTTGCTGGTGGGCAATTTTTTTACTTTCTCGGATGGTATGTATGTTGAATTGTGAATGTAACTTTCTGGTCCAGAGGTGACTTGCTGGTGTGGCGGAGGGGTCTGGAGTGATTTCGGAATAGGTCGGGCACCTCAAGGTCTCGTGTGTTGATGTTGGCGGGCTTGAGTTTCGTATTTAAGTGCCAATGTGGTGGTTGGGTGATCGTGCTCTAGGTTTGACCCGCTATAAGCGATCCATCCTAGTCCAGTACGGGTATTATTCGCGTGGTATCGTCACTTTTGAGCACTTCACTTTCGGTGTGGCTTCACATTATGTGAACGTCTGCTACAGTACTGCTTTTAGCCCAGTAGTTTGGGTTGTGAAGCAGTCGGTGGTGGGAGTATTTGCACTTCTCTAAGCCGCACCAGTCACTAATTTTACAATGCTTTGTAAAATGTTTGCTATTGTGGCACACTTGGTTTAATCCGGTGTTTTTAATTAACTTGAATCGTAAGTTTAATCTTATCTTTCACGGCATAAGTACGACATTCACTGATTAGGTGGTCGTTTTCCTCTACACTGGACACGCCCGGCGCCGTTGTCGAACTCGTGAACTTTACTGTAATTGTCGTGCACATTTTCACTGCTTCAATTATCGTCTCGATTATTCTTTCGATTATTTTCTCGATTGTTACCATAAAAATTTCCGACTTTTCGATTATTTTTCGCAAAACTGTTTTTCCACTAGTATCACCTTTATTGACACTGTTTTCACACGGCGGGATCTGTTCTGACGTGGCAAACGTTTTCACAAAACTGTTTTCCACTAGTTTATTTTATTTTTATCACTTTTGTTTACACTGTTTCAAATGAGAAAATTTGGTCAACAACGTTTGTTTCAATCGGGGTGACTGACTTTCCGTGGCTTTGTTGTTGAGGAAGGTCGAGGTTGTTTTTTGTTGACTCGGGTTGCTGCGGTCACACCAAGTGAGTCGACGGTAAAATTTGTTTTCAGCAGTTCTTCCAATCGTATCTGAGGCTGTTTCATGTTAAAGTGCCAATGTGGTGGCTGGGTGCTCGTATCCTGGGTCTGATCTACCATGGGCGCTCCATCCTAGTGCGGTGCGTGATTTTATTCGTGTGGTATTATTATTTTCTTGCACTTCTCGTGACACAATTATGTAGGCGTTATCTTTTTCTATTAATATCTTCGGGATGACGGGCTTTCCGTGGATTTGTTGTTGAGGTTGCTTATTGTGTTGGCGGTGATGCGATATGTGTCACGGTGGATCCTTCATCAGAAGTGCGAGTGTTGAACACGTTTCTTGGTTTGGTGCACTGGATACGATTGGTACACTCTTCAAATGGACGTTCTGATCTCACAGTCTCACGATGTTTTCATCGTGTAGTAAGGTGTGATGACATCCCTCTATGTCGAACCACTCTTTTGCCTTGCAGTCCTGTGTGTGGTGTTTGTCCAAACATTTTCTGCATAAACTTGGCTGCATTAACTGTCTCCCGCCGTAGGGTGACGCTTTTGGCCGCAAACTCTCGGCATTCTCTGGTGGGGTGGTTGCGGCTGCACTGGGCACAACTGCTCGTGGTTACTTGATGTTTTTGGTTCGGCCCGGTATAGCTGGGTGTTGTTATTGCCTTGCGTTTGAGGGTGTACGGCGTCCTTCCTGAGTTGTTTTTTTGCTCTTGGTATCCTGCATGGACTTGGTTTTGGCTTGGGCGAGGTCTCGGACGGTCCACCATCCCGCTGTTTAGTATTGCGTTAGTTATCTCCTTCATAAACAAAAAAAAAAAAAACTAAAAAAAACCTCCGAATTCGTGTGCAAACAGTATTTATATGGAAAATTTAAGTGCCAAAAAAGTTTATTTGATAAAACAGTAATAAAACAATACTATTCTAGCGGATTCTAAACATTTTTATCGAAAGTTTTAAAACAACCTAAGATTGTGTGTTTGTTCTCATTGAAATGTCCATCCCACCGATGCCTGATGAATGCTGCCATCGGCGTAAAAAAAGAATGCTGGATAAGATGACGTCCCCATCACAAAAAAAGGCCTCGGGAATGATTTCTCCAGTGGTTGAAGATGAGGAATCTGACGGAGCATCGGACTATTCCGACGTGTCTGAAAATGAGAGTGAAATCCCAGTGTCTTCAGTCCAGATACTGAACGACACTGAAGCAAGTCTAAGAGCACTCCAAGATGTCCTTGCTGAAAAGCAGTCAAGAGTCTCAAAAGACCAACAACTGCGGATAAGCGCATATGTATCCGCTGTATTCAGATCAGTTTCACAGCTGTTATTGGAACGAGAGGGCTTCAAAGCTGATCTGGCAACAGTCAATGCCAAATTAATAGTGGCAAAGGGAGAGATCGCGATTGAAAAAGCAGAAAACCAACACAGGTTAGAAAAAATATTGCAGTTGGAGTCAGATCTAGGACCAGTGATGCGTAGAGTAGCCGATGCCACGGAAGCAAGCCTATCGTTTGCCGATATTGTGAAAAATGGCCCACAGAAGATGATACCATCAATCAACCGCTCAGGACTTAACGTTGGGACCCCCAAACCTGCTGTATGCATCTTCCCAAAGCTGGATTCTACAAAAGATAGCGACGATACGAAACAGCTACTAAAAGATACATTACGACCATCAGAACTCGGAATCCGTGTAACGGGCATTAGGAGTATCCGAAACAAAGGCGTTGTAATCCATACTGCAACACAAGAAGATCAGGATAAAATACTGAAAACCCCATGTCTAGCAAACTCGGACACTCTAAGCGCTCGATTACCAACAAAACGGCTTCCAAGGGTGATTTTCTTCAACGTTCCTCGTGACCTAACGGACGAGTGCTTCCTAAAAAGTGCCTTAGCAGGAGCCCAGGACAAAGCAGGCCTAGATTTTGCAGTAAAAAGTTGCAAGCTAAGTCACCTTGCTGGCGCTCGAACTGGATCAACTTGCCACCGGGTCTTCGAGGTTCCTGCCCACATTCGTCACGTGCTGGTGGAGCAGGGGAAAGTCTTTGTGGACTGGAATGTGTGCCGTGTTCGTGACTTCATTGGACTTACAGTGTGCTCCAAGTGCCAAATGATCGGACATTCCTTCAAGTTTTGCAAGGACCAGCAAAGATGTGGACACTGCGCAGGCGAAGGTCACGCCCGGATAAACTGCCCAAAAGCCACCGCCGAGCCTGTCTGCGCCACCTGTACAAGATTTGGGAAGCCCGCTGCACATCCGACTGGAGACAAGGACTCCTGCCCGGCCTACAAGGCTGCCCTTGCCAAGGACTTTGCAACCATTGATTATGGCGTCTAATTACATTGAAGAAGATGACGAGGTAGATTACGAAAATACTCATAATTTCTGTGATTGGCTAAAGTTTCATAGCAACTACAATATGGAAAATATTAATATTGTTCAGTTGAATGTTAGATCGATTTATAAATACTGGGATACTTTGAATGTCTACTTAAATACTTGTTGGAAGCATATTCATGTGTTAATGTTATGTGAAACGGCTATAACACCGAATCTTGTCTGTCTGTATAATATTCCTGGATTTAATTGTTACAACTATTGCCGAACTAAAAAATCTGGAGGAGGTATATCTCTATATGTTCGAAATGAATTCACATTTCAACAGAAAACAATAGAAACAAATCATTTTGAATGTGTGCTTGGCTCTATGACACTTCCAAACAAGAGTATTTTAAACATCATAGCAATATACCGCCCCCCAACTCTAGCCAACCACAATTTCTTAATGAAATATCTGCCATTCTGCATACTATATGTTCAGGATCTTAACTTCACTCTCCTGACAGAGCAATCCGGCGTGGTGAGTCACCAGATTCCAAGGAAGTATGACTGGAGTAACTCTTCAATAATAACTCCAGCTCTCGAATATTGGTCTTTATTTAACAATAAAAAAGACCCGTAGGGCAGCTCATGTAAGGTGAGCCCAATATTGCTATCTCTCTCCGCGGTTTTATTAACCACATGTAAGTGAAAACCTGGCAGCTCTGCCGTTTTGCCAAAACGACCCGCCCAAGACGGATGGTAACAAGAGAAGAACGATTAAAATCCGTGGCAATACGAAATTGCCCCGGCAATCGCTAACACAAAAATAAATGTTGCCACACCCATAGGGTGACAAGCACCAATATTAATATTTCAGTACCTGAAATCTTAACATATTCCCGCCCCAAAACGAGTATTAAGGAATAGTCGTTTTTTCATAAAATAATGTAGGAAGAGATTGCAACATTGGTACTCAGAATTTACCCAACAGGTTCACATACAAAAATAAACAATATTCAATACATGGATATCAAAATAATAACAAAAAACTTATAACAACGTATATAACCCTATGTCAGACTTGACATTGAAAAATAAAAGTCTAATAACGTAGAAACTTCTGGTGCGCTGCACCCACTTATGAGAAAATATCTTATCGCACATTCTTAATCCAGGTTGGAGGAAGGATCCTCCATGGGAAGTAGACAGAGCTGTGTCACGGCTCTTTTGGTGACACCTCTGGCCGTCCTCAAGGAGACGACGCGGATGCGTCCGTCTTAACCAGGGTGGATCTCCGTCACTCGCGCCATCCTCCAGTACTGCGGAGGTAGTTGGTTGTCTTTGATGATGACCATGTCACCAGGCTGTAAACTGCGTTGACGTCCTTCTTGCCATTTGACTCGGTTCTGCAATTCTGCTAGGTATTCCCGGCTCCATCTGTGCCAAAAAAATTGAACAACGGTAGACATCTTTTGGTAAATATTAAGCCTGTTTGTAGGCAGATGATGGATATCAAGCTCAGGCAATGCTAACAGGTTGTCGCCAATAAGGAAGTGTGAAGGAGTGAGTGCGTTTAAATCATTTGGATCTGATGATAATGGAGTCAGAGGACGGGAATTTAAACAAGCCTCAATCTGTATTAGTATGGTATTCATGCCTTCGTATGTCAAAACAGTTGACCGCATTGCTTTTTTTAAATGTAACTTGGTCATTTTAACTGCACTTTCCCAAAGTCCACCGTGATGCGGTGAGCGGGGAGGCAAGAAACTCCAGCGAATATTCTGCTGGGCTAAAAAATTATGGATTTCCTTATCAGATGCCTTCAAAAAATCAAATAGTTCAGTAAGTTCCCTATAACTACCTGTAAAGTTAGTTCCATTATCACTAAAGAGTCGTGAGGGTTTACCCCTCCTAGCTATAAATCTTTTCAATGCATTCATAAATGCCATTGAAGTTAAATTAGTCACTAATTCTAGGTGAATTGCCTTCGTTGAAAAACAAATAAATAAACATATGTAAGATTTTACACTCTTAGCATTTCTGGTTAAACCAGACTTTATTAAAATTGGACCTGCATAATCTATGCCGGTTACATAAAATGGTCTTTGGATTCGGAATCGGTCAGCAGGAAGGTCACCCATGAGCTGGCGACACTCGCGCGGACGGACTCGGAAACATACAATACATTTATGCAGTGCTCGCCTTACTGCGTTTTTACCAAATATTGGCCAAAACCGTAAACGCAGTAATGCGAGCAGAGCATTACATCCTAAATGCAAATTCTCATAATGCAGATGGGTTATTATTAAGTCAGTCAACTTATGATTTTGTGGTAACGAAATTGGATGTTTTTGAGAGACCGAGGTAATATCAGATTGTGATAGTCGACCTCCAACACACAATAACCCATCCTGCATAAAAGGATTTAGTGCCTTTACCTTGCTCTGCCTAGATACAAATCTTCCATCACTCAAAGAGGCTATTTCATCACGAAATGCGAATCGCTGAGCGTTCAAAATCAATACATGCATGGCATGTTCCAGTTCGATTACAGAAAGCTCGTCGACCTGCATCGGTTTTCGTTTAGAACAGTTATGTATGAAACGTAACATATAAGCAACTACGCGCCTCAGTCGTCTTAATGAAGAATAATTATTAAATATTTCCCAATCGACAGGACTACTAGTAACCAAAACTATCCTCGCCGTTTCTGGCAACTCCGTGGGAGTATCAAATGTAGAACGTGGCCACTTATCCTCGTCGGACGTGAGCCATGGTGGTCCTGACCACCATAATGAAGATGATTTCAACTGCTGGGATGTTATTCCTCTGGAAATTATGTCAGCTGGGTTTTCAGTTGAACAAATGTGACGCCATATAGCGCCATCACCTTCACGTTGTATTTCTGATACGCGGTTAGCAACAAAAGTAGTCCAGCGGTACGGTTCTCCTGCAATCCAAGCCAATGTTATTGACGAATCACACCACAAAGTGGTGTCAACAGTTACTTGGAGAGCTGCCGTCACCCGCTTCATTAATTTAACTAATAATTGTACTCCACATAACTCAAGACGTGGTAACGATAAATTTTTTAGTGGGGCTACACGAGATTTAGCGCATATTAACTGTGATTGGTGAATGCCGTGTTCATCGGTAGATCTTAAATACAGACAAGCGCCATATGCTACTTGAGATGCATCGCAAAAACCGTGTAAGCTAAAAGATTTTTTATTGAAGCAGAAAATTTTCCTCGGTACCCGAATATGATTTGCTTTACTGAGACTCAGCGTGTAAGTCTGCCAGGCCAATAAAAGGTCATTGGGTAGCTTGTCATCCCAGGATGTTTTTAGCTTCCACAATCTTTGCATAATTATCTTACCGACAATGATTACTGGGCCTACCAGTCCTAAAGGGTCAAAAACTTTTGAAATTAATGATAAAACTTGACGTTTTGTTACTTCTAACTTTGAGTCTATGTTTTCTACCTGATAAGTAAACTCATCAAGTTTGGTGTCCCATATTAATCCTAGAATCTTAGCTTCATTGGATTCATTTGGCAATAATTCCAAATTATCTTTAGAATCATTAATTGAGGGTGCATTAGACCTCCATTTTCTAATTTCCATGCCTGCTGTAGCAAGCGCATTAATGATTTGGGATTTAAGCAAGTGACAAGTATCAATGGAATCACTACCAGAAAGAAAATCATCTACATAAAAATTTTCCTTAAGGGATTTACTAGCTAATGGATGAGTAAATGAAACGTCATTACCTAGCTGGTGCAGACAACGTATTGCTAAATAAGGCGAAGGAGCCAAACCATATGTCACCGTGTTTAGCGTATAATGTTTCAAACAATCCTCCGCATCCCTTTTCCATAATATACGTTGGTAATTTCTGTGTTCCGGGTTGATATTAATTTGGCGGTACATCTTTGCGATATCTGCGGTGACTGCATATTGATGTTTTCTGAAAAATACCAAGTGACAAAATATATCATTTTGAATGGTGGGCCCAATCATTAGAGCGCGATTCAAAGAAATCCCTCGAGCGGGTTTAGCCGACCCGTCAAAAACAACACGAATTTTAGTAGTTGTGCTTGCTTCTTTAAATACAGCGTGATGTGGTAAATAATAAGTAATTTCATCGCGTTTTGGAGGTTCACATTCAGTCATGTGACCTAACGCAAGATACTCATCAATAAATTCCGAGTATTGTTCCTTTAAACTAGGTTGTCTTAAGAATTTCCTTCCCATTGACGCTAATCTACCTTTAGCAATACTAAATGAATCTCCTAATTGAGATAGGTTAGATTTAAACGGTAAGTTGACTACAAATCTACCGTTTGCATCGCGTTTATGCGTGCCTTCGAAAATCCTTTCACATTCACTATCTTCCAGAGAGTGATGCTTACTATTTTCGGTTTCTTCAACCTTCCAAAACCTTTCTATTTGGTTCTGCAAAAAATTTAATGAAATATGACAAACTTTAACTGGCCTCGTATTATGACGACTCTGTACAGCTCCTGATATTATCCAGCCTAGCTCCGTTCGATGCAATGTAGGTTTACCCTTTCCTAACTGTATCTGATCCGTACGAAGCCACTGCCAGAAAACCTCTGCTCCGATCAGCATATCAATAGAAGCTGGCTGGTAAAACTGCGGATCAGCTAACCGGACACCGTCTGGAATGTTCAACATTTTGGGTTAATCACGGTCTGTGGAAGATTGCAAGAAATCTCATCTAATACCAAACAAGATATTTCATCCTCGTATTGAGAACATAATGATTTAAATTTAATGTCAACTTTTTCTTTTACATGAATTAAATTATTATGCAAACCTGAAACAGGTATGTTCAATTTTGTACAATGCAAATTTAATCTCTTACAAGTATCCTTTGTAATAAAATTAGACATTGAACCTGAATCCAAAAGTGCGCGTATTTTGTGTGTTCCACCGTACGCGTCTTCTATTTTTACTATTACGGTACATAGTAAAATTTCTCGCCCGTTCATGTCGCTATGACACGCTAAATTCACTGTTGCCTCCGACTGACCCTTGCCAGTTGAAGTACCCGCTTGTACATTATCAGTATTGATATGTAACAGAGTGTGATGTTTTCGATCACAAACACTGCATTTTTCCTTCCACCTGCACACCTTTGAAGGGTGCCCCGGTTTTAGGCAGTTATAACATAAATTGCTCTCTGAAACGAACTTTCTTCGTGCCGCTGGTGCTTTGTTAACAAATATTTTACAAGAATAAATGAAATGGCTGTCATTACACAGCATACAATTAACGTTGCTTGACGCTAACGTAACCTTGTTCGTAGAATTCCTTTCCTTAAAATTAAAAAAACTTTGGTTTTGTTGCAACTGGTTCCGCTTTCTGTTGCATTCCACCATTATCACCTTGGATAGTTTCCAGGATCTGCGACCTTTGTGAAATAAAATTGCTAAACTGCTCGAACGTAGGATAAACTTTATCGCACTCCATGGATTCCCACAGGCTACGTGTGTGATTATCTAACTTTGAGGTTAGAATATGTATAATTAATGTGTCCCAATGTTCTGTTGGAAGCTTTAAATTATGTAACACTCTCAAATGAATGTTTGCTTGATCAATTAAATTTCGCAATTCATGATGATTCTGTCGTTTTAACGGTGTAACATTAACTAAGAAATTCAAATGTCTATTTGCAATAAGTCTGACATTTTCGTATCTTGAAATAAGCATCGTCCAGGCTGAACTATAATTATCCCCGGTTATTTCTAGAGAACTAATCAAATCAAGTGCGTCTCCGGACACATAACTAATAAGGTAATGAAATTTCTGAACATGATTTAATTTACTGTTATCATGAATTAGGGCAATGAACGAGTTTTTAAAAGTCAACCATTTATGATTATCTCCTGAAAAAATAGGTATTGATACTGGCGGTAAATTCACTGATGTAATCGGGACATTTTCAATCTTCTTAAATTTTGATAATATATCCTGTCCTAATGCAATTACATTAAAATATGTACCTTCAAAATTATCCATCGCGTCATGATCTTCTGATTTATTCAATAAATCAATCTCCAGCTGAATTTTGGAGAATTCTATCAGAAAAGGTTTGATGGCATCTAATCTCGACGACAATACGCTGGGCCTAATATCATTTTCGTTGCTTAAATAGGTTTCAAATCTCGTTAATGAACCTTTCAACACCCCGCGCTGTCTAACCAACTTGTCGAGTTCCATTTTTTAGAAACGAATACCACAATAACCTGATTTAAAACTTAATACACAACTCGAAACGGCAGCTTGACGTTTGACGTGAAAAAAAAATAATACTATGGATTATAAAGAAACCGATCACAATACTATGGCATGCAAATTGCAAAGACAAAGCTTGCAAACGCGTGGCTAGATATGTAGGTAAGCAAAGCAAAGTTATTCGGCAAAATACAACAATAAAAATTATTATCACCAACAATTTTATGCTATTTTGAAAGCATCTGATTATGAACACCCGAATATAATTCGATATAATCAATACGACATAATATGGCATCTACACAGATTTTTAGCTTTTTTAAATGGAATTTGAAAGGACAATGAAAGGAAGGCTACAACCTGATTTGCTGTGCATGCGAGCGTCGTGATGAGGCTCGCTTGATCAATCCAATGATGGTGATGAGGACGCCGACTGGACCACTCCCGATGATGATGAGGCCCGACTGGACCACTCCAAATAATGATCTTCCGTCTCAAATGGATCAATCCAATTAATAATCATCCGGCTCTTGAATGACCAATGTTCAGGATCTTAACTTCACTCTCCTGACAGAGCAATCCGGCGTGGTGAGTCACCAGATTCCAAGGAAGTATGACTGGAGTAACTCTTCAATAATAACTCCAGCTCTTGAATATTGGTCTTTATTTAACAATAAAAAAGACCCGTAGGGCAGCTCATGTACGGTGAGCCCAATAATGCTATCTCTCTCCGCGGTTTTATAAACCACATGTAAGTGAAAACCTGGCAGCTCTGCCGTTTTGCCAAAACGACCCGCCCAAGACGGATGGTAACAAGAGAAGAACGATTAAAATCCGTGGCAATACAAAATTGCCCCGGCAATCGCTAACACTAAAATAAATGTTGCCACATCCATAGGGTGACAAGCACCAATATTAATATTTCAGTACCTGAAATCTTAACACTATAAGCCCCAAAGAAAATGTTTTACTTATAGGAGATATTAATCTAGACTTGTTAAATTGTCAAAACCCTATTATTATGGCATATGAAAATATAATGTCGGATAATTATTTAATCAAATGTATTTGTGACGTAACTAGAGAAGCAGTTTTAGCAGGAAAAGTTACTCGTACTTGTTTAGACCACATATTTGTCCGATTAAACAGTGGATGTAAACAAAGCGATTCTCTTTCCTCATGTGTATGTAATAATATTACTATAGCGGATCACTTTTTAACTGCAGTTAATATTAAATATAGTGCAAGGAAAGAAGCCCCAGAACACGGGGAAAGAATTTCGTTTTTATCGCAAAACAAAATCGACAAAAACATTCATAATTTTAAGTGGCACTCCTTGCTTGAGGAACAAGATTGCAATATACTATATAGTAAAATTAAAAACAACTTTAAGAATTTGTATGAACAGAGTAAAATCGTTATGAATTATAAACCCAAAAAAAGACCTCTGTCAATAAAACCTTGGATAACTTCTAATATCTTAGAAAACATTAAAAAAAAAGATTTATTGTACAGAAGGTGGAAGAATTTTCCTAGCAATCAATTCTCTGAATTGGAATATAAAACTTTCAGAAATAAGGTGACAAAAGAAATTATTAAATGTAAGTCTACCTTTTTTAACAATAAATTCAAAAATTATTTTGGAAATACAAAAAAAACTTGGGATGAAATAAATAAATTATTAGGACGCAAGTCCAAAAGTAGTTGTGACGAAATAATCTCGAAATATATGTTAAATATGAATAATGAAGAAACCGTAGCAGATAAGTTTGTTGAATATTTTACCAATAGTGTTAGCTCTATGATACATAAATGTGATTATTTAGCATCGACCGTCAGGCCGAATGAAGTGCAACATAGTATGTACCTACCCAGAGCTACCTGCCAAGAAATCAATATTATTGTTAGCAAATTAAACAATTCATAGTCACCGAGGATTGACAACATTCGAATGTTTGACATTAAGACACATATTAATATTTTAGGGCCTGTTATAACACACTTTATCAATTTAATTTTATCGCAAGCAGTAATACCAGATGAACTAAAAAGTAGCATCATTAGGCCAATTTACAAAGGGGGCAAACATACAGATATTCAAAATTATAGGCCAATAAGCATATTGCCAGCCCTAGAAAAAATACTTGAAAAATACATTTCCATAAAACTTAATAAATATCTAGAATCTTTCTCTTTGTTGGATCCCAACCAATATGGATTTCAAAAGAAAAAAAGTACGGAAATGCTGCTTCAGGAATTTTCAAATCACATAAATTATGAATTAAATCTAAAAAAACAAGTTTTGGTTTTATTCATAGATAACTCTAAGGCATTTGATACCATTGATACAAATAAACTATTAGAAACACTGGAGGCAATAGGAATTAGAGGAAAGCTACTAGTTTTATTAAAAAATTTACTAACTGATCGACAAATAAGAGTAAAAATTCTTTAAAAATTTAGCAAAAGAAAATATATCTCAACAGGTGTTGCACAGGGGTCAATTCTAGGGCCAACCCTTTATATTATTTATGTCTCAATTATGAGAAAATTGTTTTCATTTGCTAAACATTTTGTATATGCAGACGATACGGCGCTCGTAATATCGCACGAAGATCTGGTTACTGCAATGAACCTTATGCAACATGATTTTATTGCCCTACTGAAATGGTCGCATGATGCAGGCCTCTTTATAAACGCCAAAAAAACTAAAATTATGCACATCAGATCTCTACACGCCAGATGTAATGTAATTCCTTCATTATATACACACACATTTGACTGCATACATAAAAATGTTGCACAGCCCTGTTCATGTGAAACCATTGATTTTGTCAAAAGTTATGTATATTTGGGTGTTACTATTGACTGCTACATGAAATGGGATGTACAAATTGCTAATGTTTGTAAACGTCTACGAGCTATTGTGGGTAGGATTTATAAAATAAAATATTTCGTGCCTATAATTACTTTAAAGTTAATCTACTTATCTCTGGCTGAATCCACTATACGTTATGGAATTTCTTCTTGGGGACATTCTTGTAAAACTAATATAAGCTATATACAAACATTACAAAACTCCATTATAAAATTGTTAATCCATAAATATGACAATCAACACAGAAGTAACATTAAATTAATATACAAGTCTCTGAATATTTTACCTGTCAGAGGATTATTGTTTTATAATATTGTAAGTCAACATGTTATATTGTCTGATTCATTGTATAGGGAAAGAGTTTGCCATAAACATAACACAAGATTCACTCAAAATGAAGGACTGGTAGTTCCGAAATGTACTAATAAATATGGTGAAAGAACTTTAAACTATATAGTACCCAAAATGTTTAACTTATTACCAATGACAATTAAACATAATAACATGTATACTGCTAATGTTAAATATAATCTAAGGAAATGGTTATTGGATAATAATGATCTATACTGATGCCCCTGAAATGGAATTCATATTCTTAGAAAATGGAAAAACAATTATTTTGTAATACCTGACTACCTACCTCTATTTATGAAACTATTGATGTACTTGTTGATAATACTAATTTGTTCATACATTTATTTTTACTTGCTTATTTTATAAGGCTTTTATGTTTTATGTTGATAATACTAATTTGTTCATACATTTATTTTTACTTGCTTATTATATAAGGCTTTTATGCTGCTATTTAAACTTTTCTGCAATGTAACCAATTTATGTAATTATGTACCGTTCAAATTGTATCTTATGAGGGTATAAATGTTGTTTCTATGTCCCTGCTGACAAACTACATAAGTAGTTTAGCGCGTTTAAATGTGAATAAATAAAAAAAATAAAAAAAAAATAAGGGCAGCGAGTTGGGTGATGGTGGCAGGGGAGCGCTGTCCGCGGACTTCCATCATCCAGGCTAGTCGTAGAGTGTTTGGCAGCTTGTCGGTAATGTCGTTCAGCAATGTTGGATTGGTGAGGTAACCCTCGGTCTTCAGGATCCGGAAGGAGGCTACCAAATTTTGTACGGTCCCGGAGAAGTCGGCCAGGTCTTCCAAAGATACGTCAGGTGTAAGGTAGGGTAGCTTTTTCACTTTTTCGAGCATAAATTTGGCTATTGCTCCAGAATTGCCGTACCGTTGCTCAAGTACGCTGAGGATTTCGGGTAGTTGAAAGGGATCCATCAGTAGGGGCGATACGGTCTCTCGTGTCTTGCCTTTGAGGGCGCGTTGCAGTCAGATGAGGTTCTCACTGGCGGTCATTTGGCAGGTGGTAGTAGACTGCATATATTGCGTTTTCCAGGTAGGCCACTCGAGCGGGTCCCCAGAAAATATTGGCAAATCCTTGGCCGAAGACTGTCTGGCGATGAGTGCTGCCATCCTTGAGTCATCTTCTAGTGTTCGAGGGGTGTTCTGGGATCTGGTGGAGCGGATGGCGTCTGCCATTATCGACGCTATTTGAGTCAGTGGGTCGGCGCTTTGTCGTAACCACTCTTGAGTATGTCGTGCCCTCTCATCATTTGTAGGAGGTGGTGGAAAGAGCGGAGAGTCTAGGTTCGTCAGGAATGGCTGTGGTTGATACTCCATTGTGTGATGAGTTGGGTATTCTTGTCCTGGTATAGTGATGTTAGCTGTTGGGCTCGGGGGTACATTTGAAGTTGCTTCAGGTGCGGTTAGGTTGTGCATCGGTTGGGTAGTAGTTTGACGTGTTGCTGCGGTAAGGGCTGATTGGAGTTCTGCGATTTGTTTAGTATGTTGCTCCTCCCGAATGCGCATTTCTCGGCGTAGCATTTGGAGAGAGTCTTCAGTTGACTCAGAAGGTGTATTGGGCTCTTGGGGGTTCTCAGTAACAGGTTCTTCTTGACCAGCGTTGATAGGCTGGGTTCGGTTCCGGCTGGTCTCGGATGATGTTGAGGCTTTGCGGCCGCTGCGAAGTGACGGCATCTTCACTTTAGGTGAGACTGAAGACGTGTGTGTAGATCCGGCTCAAAGGACCAAATGTACGAGACAATATACTGTCCGTACAATAACTGTAGATACGAAGGTAGCTGGGTACACTTTTCAGCGTTTTCAGTCTTGGTAGATGTTGTAGAGGTTTGTGGTAGAGTTTTAAGCCACGATCAGAGAGGAATTTATTTCCAGATCTGAACTGACGAAAAGAATTTATTACTGGCAAAAACTGAATTTACTACTGAATAAAACACTTGAAAATATTTCTTGAGACTTTTGGAGACTTGGAGATGGTTCTTCAGGAGAGAGGATTCTCTTTCAGAGGTAGTTGTTGAACTGACTTTGTATGGAATTCGGTTCTCTATTTATAGAACGTTTTCAAATCGAACCCTCTCGGAGGCGTTCTATCCTCTTTTGTGAGGAGTAAAGTGGTTAGGTATTTTTCCTCTCTGCAATTATCTTGTTGAGAGGAAAGTTATCTTTTAATATGATACCTTTCACCAAGTCAGTTCAATCTACCAAAACCATCTCTCGCAGTCCCGTTTATTTATTTTATAAATAATTATACAAATTTTCATATTGGGTTTGAAGTTAAATATCTTTGGTTTGAACATTTCCCAAAGGGTAACAAATATAGTTAGATATAATTATTCATGTTATTGTATTAGTATATAATCATTTCTTGATGTTGATATTTATTTCGTAGTTATATCTTGCATCATTTTTCCGTAAATCCAGTCTGATGATATCACAATTAATCACATTTGAATCTGTTATCAGTGTTTGATAAGAAAATCAAGGTGACATGCTGGGCTGTGATTGGTTGGAGACGGCGGCCATCATGGAATTCCATCCGGGGAGTAGTGGAGGGGGTCCTACGTAAATACTGAGTAGCCTTCCTAGCCGCGGTCACTTCGTGGGTTGGTGTGTCCGAGGGAGGTGATGGATGATTATTTTCAGATGTGTTTCAGGTTCTGCTATTATATTGCTATGTAATTATCTTGATTAATTACATATAATACATCATTTTATTTAGTTATTTTGATGTAAAGATCTCCAAATGTGTCGGCGACACGGTATCAAGCGGTTTCGGGGTTTGAGTGTTTTTGTGATTTTGGCGTAAATATGAATTCTCTTGAAATATTCTGGAGGTCTGGATACGTATGATACAATCATCATATCAGATATTATGGGGGAGTTAAGATTAGAAATGAACATGTTGGACAAAAATGTCTAGTCAAGGATTTTCGAGAAGAAAGTGGGAAAAAAAGTTTATATCATTAGAATGTTAGAATCTGTGGTACTCCGTTGACTTGGAAGAGGCATATTGATCAATCAAGAAGTTTATCTGTGAGTTGGGAAGAGGAGAATGGGGGAAGAGGCCTACCCGTCGCGGCTGAGGTCACGAAATGTGCTTCAGAGGAGTTGAGGACCTCAGATTTGTTGAAGGGGCTAACGTGGAGTCCAACAGATGTGGCTAGAATGTAACAATTACCCGTGGAAAGTTATTGACAGGCAACGAGCTTCTCGAACCAGAGAATTACCAACTTTCGAGTAATGAACAGTGTAGATTATTCCAGAACTATTTATTTATAACGTAAACAAACACAATTATAAGTAGAACCTTTTACTTTTTAACAAAGAATTCCCAACCCTTAAATCTACAAGGTAAGACAAATATAACAATACATCTTAAATCTTGGATCACTTGCTGTCTTATAAAATCAATTATAGAAAAAGGAAAATTATAAAAAACTACAATTTAATGTCCACATGATGAAAAAGTCAAGACCTTTCTCAGAAAATATAGAAAAAAATTAACAAGTTTTGGTGTCGCGAAGCTGCGACTCCACTATATTTTTAGAGGTGGTGCAGAGCAAAGCCCTATGCTACACGCCCAAAAGACCAGTCCCAAACTACATCGAATGATAGGTTATGGGACGATTTATGCATCTGACAAACCCTATGGACAGTGCAATAATCAAAAAGGTATAAATCTGGGCTTCTGGAGCACAAGATCAGCCCAGATTGGAATGCAGGAAAGATGGACTCACCCGTTGAAGATTACCACACGTCTCCAGGAGTTTGGATGATTTCACTTCACAAATATATGTATAATCGCCCTGTTTGATATTAGTTATCACTACGAATTCTGATGAGCAACTGGCCACTTGTCCGATTTTACATGTGTCGCAACAATCATTTTATTATGGTGACATTTTGGGATGGGTAAAAGGGTAGGTAGGACATTTGCAGGATTTCGTATTGACATTACACTTGTCCATTAGGCCTGTGGATGCATACCTAACAATCCCCTATATATTGCGCGAACATTCTCCCGGCGTTGAAAGTACCTTCCAAAATTTTAGGTATGTTCAAATACCTAAAGTAAAGAATTTAATGTAAAACGAAGTAAGATGAAATATAAATATTCTTATCAATTCGCAATTAATATTAAAAAGTTAAAACGAAAATTAAAAAAAAATAATGAAATAAAGAAATAATAATTATTGTGTAGGCAAAGGACACAATTTTACGACTGGTCGTTTAACGTTCCCGGAAGGGGTCCTTCCTTACGCGTGCGACACGAACCACTCCGTCTTTACCAGGGAACACCTCCTCAACAACGCCCACCGGCCAATAAAGTGGAGGCGCATCCTCTTGATGCACCAATACTATGGTACCTACTAGAATTTTATTCGCGGGACTATTCTATTTTTTTCTCATCTGCAGAGAGTGAAGATACTCTATATGCCACTTCTTCCAATAAGATTGAACGAGGTGGTCCAAAAGCTCTTTCTTTTTCAGTAGACTAATGCGTTCATTAGTCAAATCATAAGCAGGTAGATGCTGAATCGGGTAGACATCAAAAAATGAGCCGGAGTAAGAGCTTATGGATAATGAGAACTGCTTTATAAACATAATGGCCGTGAATTAAGTACAGCCTCTATTTGTGTCAGAACTGTGAGAAGCTCTTCATAACATAAAAATTGAGTACCCACAACCCTATACAGTTGCGATTTAATGCATTTAATATTTGACTCCCATAATATTCCAAAGTGACGAGCGCGGGGTGGAATCGTCTTCCATTCAATTCTCCGAATGTTTAATTCATTGCGAAGAACTTCTTTTGTTGAATTTGCCTCTAAAAAAGTATATAAGTCATCCAGACAATTCTTTGCGCCTATGAAATTTGTCGCATTGTCACTGCACATGCACAAAACCGGTCCGCGTCTGGATAGAAAACGCTTAAATGCGTTTAAAAAATTGTTCGTGCTTAGATCTGATACCACTTCCATATGTATAGCCTTCGTTGTTAAACAAATAAATAGAGATATATATGCCTTTTGACTTTTTACCCCACGACGCCTAGAAAGAGTTATATTTATTGGTCCGGCAAAATCTACACCCGTATGTGTAAATGCCTTTGCGTTCTGAACTCTAGCTGTAGGTAAATCTGCCATTAGCGGTATAATATTAGAAGGTGCAGTTTTAAAACAGAAATTACAAGCATGTACTCTTTTGCGTATTAGATTTCTCCCCGATAAGATCCAATAACGCTGTCTTATTATTGACATAAGGAGATGTGCACCAGTATGACAATTCACACGATGGTGAAAGTGTATAATTATATCGAAAATATGATCCTGTCTTGGCAGAAGTATTGGATGTTTATTTTCAAAAAGTATATTGGCGTTTGTTAATCTACCACCTATACGTAACAAGCCATTATGATCTAGAAACGGGTTTAGTTTTCGGATTGAAGGTGAGCATAATTTATCCCTCTGTATTTATTGTATATCGGCACTAAAATACCTATTCTGTAAAGCTTTTAATACATTCATTTCAGCAATGTTTAATTCCGTGGAATTTATAACTGTTGAGCGTGATAATTTTCGCATAAATCGTAAAATATATACCACAATTCTCAGCAGTTTTGGCCTGAGGAAATTTTTAAAGGGAGATTATATATCGGAGAGTTTTCCTCTATTGACGTTATCGTAAATGTATGCGATTTTTTCAATTCCAAAGTATTCTCCTCCTCCCGTGAGGGAGAAAATCTTTCGACAGGCCACTCAGATACTGAGTTCGCAGCCCAGGGCGGACCGTGCCACCAAAGAGAATAATCGACCAGCTGAGCAGGCAGTAGTCCTCGTGATGAACAATCACTAGGATTGGTAACGCCATCTATGTGATAAAAATGTTTCGCGGGTAAATTTTCCTGAATTTCACTAACTCGATTAGCTACAAAAGTTTGCCACCGGTGCGGGGACGAGGGAATCCAATAAAGTGCTATTTTTGAATCTGAAAAAGCAAATATATCGTTTATCGAAACGCGATTTCTATAAGTATCTATAATAGATCTTACGAGTCTAGATAAAATAAGCACAGCGCATAATTCCAATCGAGCGAGCGACACTGTTTTCAGAGGGGCCACCTTGGATTTAGAACATATCAAATTCATTGTAGTGCTGCCACCCTTATCCATTACATGAAGGTATATTACACTACCGTACGCTTTCATACTCGCATCTGCGAAGGCGATAATATTTATCGTGCAGTCCTCCTTTACTCCCAAATATCGAGGTAAATTTAAATTAGAAAGCATCGGTAATTCTTCCTTGAATTTGACATATCTATTAACAATACTTTGGGGTAGTTCCTCGTCCCATCCTACTTTCTCTAATCACAGCTCTTGTAAAAGTAATTTGGCATATAAAATTACCGGAGCAACCAAACCTAATACATCGAATAAACGAGCTACTGTGGAAAGAATTGATCTTTTACATATAGTTTTCTCCTCCGTCGGACATATCATAAATCGAAAACAATCAGATATTGGATCCCATTTTAATCCTAAAATGCTACAATTATCCGAAAAATCCACTGTCGCGCGGTGTGACTCTGGTAATTGGGCCAGTAAATGAAGAGAATTACTCGACCATTTGACTAATTCAAATCCTCCACACTTGAACATCGCCATTAAATCTGTAGCCAAAGTGATGCCTTCACTTATAGTATTTTCAAAATATACAAAATCGTCCATATATAAATCATTAATTGCAACTTCCGCCGCTTTCGGATAACGATTTTTTTCATCGCTCGCTAGCTGCCGTATAGTTCGCATTGCTAGGAATGGTGAACAGTTCAAACCAAACGCGAGTGAATTAAATTGACAAACTCCAATTTGTTCATCTTCGTGAAATCTATAAAGAATTTTTTGATATTTACGATGGCTTTCCGTTACCATTATACGTAAATACATGTGCTTAACATCTGCGGTTAATGCTACAGCGAATAAGCGAAATTTAATTAAAAGTGTAAATAAATTAGATTGCAAATTTGGACCTGTATACAAAATATCATTAAGTGACAACCCTGAACTGGTCTTTGTACTTGCATCTAATACAACACGAGTTTTAGTTGTTGATTTATCTTTACGAATTACTGCGTGATGAGGAATGAAATATCCCTCATCAATATTAGATGAAGACGGAACTTCAACCCTCATATATCCCTTTTCCAGATATTCAGAAACTACTTCATTATAACTGCAATGCAATTCTGGCGACGTATTAAATTTCCGTTCTAAATATTCATATCGACGCTGCGCGACACGGCGCGAATCACCTAAATTATTAGGATCTATCTTAAACGGTAAAGATACAATATACCTTCCCGATTCATCCCTTTGGACTGACTCGAGGTACATTTTTTCACATTCTGCGTCTTCAGCACTCATCAACGACTTAATAGGCATGTCTTCCATCGTCCAAAACTTGGATAACGCATTATATAAATCTACATTGGTTATGGGGCCGAACGTCCAAAAAACCTCCGGCGTACACGTAGGTATTTCACCCATTACAACATATCCGAATACTGTCTGTATAGCCGGTGGTGCATTCGTATTATGTTTAGATAAAACCTTATTCCCCAGCAGAATATATGGAAATAACTGTGCACCTAATAAGATGTCAACATCGGATGGAACGTTCCAGGATTCATCCGCTAAGTTTAAACCCACTAAATGCTCACATGACTTTGTGTCAACATGTTGTGTAGGAAGCTTATCAGTTATTTTATCGACAACTAATAGACTAACTTTATAAGTATCTTCTGAAACGCGGGATTTAATTTTTAACGCAACATGTCCCAATATTGGTGTTTCTACTGAACCAACACTTTTAACTACTGAATTATTTAAAGGAATTATTTTAAGATTTAATTCATTACAAGTGTTTAAACTGATTAAATTTTGTTGCGAGGCGCAATCAATTAAACTCTTTACGGTTACTTGATTATTTTTATTGTCATAAGCAAATAACTGCGCGGTTGACAGTAGTACATTCGTAGCTATATTACCCGCAGAAAAATTATTATGATGTTTATGATTACGCGCTATTCATTTAATGGCTTCATTTTTCGATTGACTTTCAGTATTCACCGTGCTCTCAAAATGCAGAGCGGTGTGATGTCGTTTTTTACAAATTCTACAATCCGATTTAGATGGACATTTCACAGTTTTATGTTTATCGCTTAAGCAGTTTACACATAAATTATTTAATTTCACAAACTGAAAGCGAGCATTTGGTCTTAATTCGTTAAATTGTTCACATTTAAACAATTCAACATGATCAGAATGATTACATTTCCGGCACCTGTTACGATTATTATTACTTGAATTCGGTTCGACCACAGCGAATTAATGCGTTACTTTGTTTTTATTATTAACAACTTTATTATCATTTTGCCCAGTTCGTTCTAGGATTTTGACATGCGGCCGAATGTATTCTATTAAATCGGTATATGTAGGTATAGCTTTCTCCCGTATAGACATTTCGAAATTTTGAACCAACTGTATATCTAATTTTTTCAGTGCAATATGTTATATAATAAAATCGGTTAGGTCATCAATACCTAATTACTTGAGTGCAGCTATGGAAGACGCAAACCTTTCGATAAAATTATTTAACCCATTTGGGTTACTAGGTGCCAATAATTTTAAAATCGAAATATTTTTCAGATAAAAGGTACCTAGCACGCGTTTGTCCTGATATTTCTTTTTGAGAGCTTCCCAAATTAAAAAATAATTTCGTTCGTTCGGAAGTATTCCCGCAAAAACTGATAACGCCTTTCCTTGGAGTTTCCCTATCAGATATTGCATCTTTTGCGACTTATTCAAATTTTCATTTGAGTGAATGTTTAATTTAAAAGCTTCATAAAATATCGACTAATTCTCTTGATTACCATCGAACGATGGCATCTCGATCGGTGGGAGCTTAATCAATGGTGAATTATTTAACTTCTGTCGATCACGTCATGAATCTTGCTTTGCTATAATGCTTTCGCGTATAGAAACTACAAAACAGTACTTATTTTCGAATTTACTCCATAAATCGAAATTCATATTGTAATTTGAATCCTTTTTCAACTGAAGTGTATGAAATTCATCACAAAACGTGTTAAATTGTGCATAATATGTAGCTATATTAACCGTTTGTTTAACAAAATCCTCCGAACTTCTCGTCTGCCTGTCCGAAATACTTTTCGCTTTCTCATATAATTCATTAATACGATTATGCATCAAATTAATCTTCGATTCTAGTAACTTGATTTTAATATCCTGAGTACTATCGCTAGTCGCCATGATTAATTTTATGTAGGAATTTAAACACAACAATAATTACAAATGTAACCTAGTACATACAAATTAACAAAGTATAAAGAGAAAATAATATTTATTTAAAGCTTAAAATATTTTAATTTTAAATACCCCGTTGGTAATCTGGCTTGAAGGACCAAAAATGGTGTCGCGAAGCTGCGACTCCACTATATTTTTAGATGTGGTGCAGAGCAGAGCCCTATGCTACACGCCCAAAGGACCAGTCCCAAACTACACTGAATGCTAGGTTATGGGACGATTTATGCATCCGACAAACCCGATGGACAGTGCAATAATCAAAAAGGTATAAATCTGGGCTTCTGGAGCACAAGATAAGCCCTGATTGGAATGCAGGAAAGATGGACTCACCCGTTGAAGATTACCACACGTCTCTAGGAGTTTGGATGATTTCACTTCACAAATATATGTTTAATTGCCCTGTCTGATATTAGTTATCACTACGAATTCTGATGAGCAACTGACCACTTGTCCGATTTTAAATGTGTCACAACAATCATTTTATTATGGTGACATTTTGGGATGGGTAAAAGGGTAGGTAGGACATTTGCAGGATTTTGTATTGACATTACACTTGTCCATTAGGCTTGTGGATGCATACCTAACAATCCCCTATAAATTGCGCGAACAAGTTTAATTAAAAAAGTAAAGACGACTTTTAAAAAAAATATATTACTGTTTCAGAAAACAATTTTTTTTATTTAAAAATATATTTAATATAAAATGTAATTGTTAAACTCAAAAAAAAAACTAATTACAATAAAAATGTTTTCTTTTTAACGTAACTACCCAATTCAATAGAGAAAAACGTTTCTCGTGTTTGATTTGGGGAGTAGTGCCATTACAATATATTATATTGGGTAAAGAAAAGAAAGATTTTCTTTATAAAGTAAGAAATAAACAAAATGTATAAAGCATGATAACAAAAGTATAGGAAATGAAAAAAGACTACAATAGCTGTTACTAAATTAGATACACAGTAAATGTAAATAAATATAAGAATATATTTATTTACATTGAACATTAATTTAAGAATAAAAATAAAATAATTTTATTACATTTCGATTAATAAGTAGGTAGTAGGTGGTATAAGTACATGGAGTTATTTTATTCATTCGGAATAAACAGAGCTTATAATATATATTTTTTTATTTGGTACATTATTTTTTACACTTTATGTTTTCCAGTAATGTAGGCCTCACTGGCTGGCTTGCCCGTGCTTAGGCCTTCATTTTATAATATCAAAATATAATCTACATATTATTTAAAGATAAAATAATACATTTAAAAAGAAAATAATACATTTAAAATTAAAAATACGAAATAAATAATAATACATTTAAAATTAAAAAGTAATACAGTGAAAATAATCTTGTGTGTTTGTGAGTGATGTATGTTTATAATAAAATCTACACGTAACACACAAAACCAATATAAACATTGTTTATATTGGTTTTGTGTGTTACGTGTAGATTTTATTTTTATTTTATGCTATGAAATTTTGGTAATATTGTCGTTTTTGTTCTAACCTGTCCGGTGGTGAGTTTCTGGAAAGAAAACGGTCCCGCTGGAGGGAGTTTTTTCAACAATCAAAATATAGAAAAAAATAAATGCCACCTCGTAGAGTATAAAAAAATGAAAATAAAATCCTTACAAACTAGCACGAAAAAACAAATACTAAGCTATTTAGAAGGAAAAAATTAAAACAATTTTGCAGAAATCGCCAACCATCGAAATCGGAGCAGATTTTTGTTTTTACTTAATAAAAATCAGATTCACTTATCACAATTTTAATGAAGCCAAGGGGGGAAGAACGACTTTTTATACACACTAACATATACGTATTATTATTTACACTTATACTATTGTATTTTCATTATAAAAATTAAACATAGGTATACAATGTATATGCAGTCAATAATTACGATAAAAATAACACTATTCTAATTATTATGTACACTATCTTAGGAATAAAATTGTCTTCACTAACTAATACTGCTTTTTCGTATGGTAGTCTTCGAAACATGGATATACGCAAAATGCAAGATTGCAGTCGGTGCACATATATTTCGTGTCACTTCTTTTTTGAGCTCGAACTGCTGTATGTCTACACACATGGCATTGTCGTTGAGTTCGCTTTCCTTGGGCTGCAGTTTCTGGTACAGGACGGAGAAAATGTTTTCCTAAAAGGCGAGTTGGTTGATCCACTACTCTCCTTCCTCCAGATGATGCCGGCCTTGGCGTGTGATATTTTTCGATCATTTGAGACACTAAGTTTTCCCGGAATTCGCTAAATGATAAAACCTTTTGCGTTTTCAAACGATGCAAAAAGAAAGCATTTAGTGTTCCAATGTCTATCAATCTGAAGAAAATTTTCTTATACCATTTTAGAGACTTCCTGGAACTGCTTGCGAAGCCCAATATGCGGTCCACTTTGTCAACAGCTCCCATATTCTTGGTATAATCTAAAACTACCTCTGGTTTTATTTTATTTTCTCCCGTGGAGAAGTCAATTTTATCAGTAACAATCATTGCATCTGTATGTATGTTACTAAGCATAAGGACATCCCTTTTATCGTGCCATTTCAGCGCCATGAGATTGTTCGAATTCAAAGACTTCATTTCCCCTTTTTTCATTTTCTCCTTACCAAATTTGGGCATATCTTTTCGGTTTGCTCTAGCCGTTCCACATGCATTAGTTTTATGTTTATGCAAGAAATTGAACAGGGCTGGACTTGTATACCAATTATCTACAAACATTCTGTGACCTTTTTCCAAATAATCTGCAAGCATAGTGGTAACGACTGATCCTGATATACCAATGTCGGGATTCATTTGTATGTCTGATTCAGAGCCAGTGTACACAATTACATCCAATACATATCCGGTGAGTGCATCACGGTGTACAAACGATTTAATCCCAAATCTATGTCGTTTTGAGGGAATATAAATTTTGAATGAAAGTCTTCCCTTCCACAACAAGAGACTCTCATATATGCACAGATTTTGATATGGGTAAAAAGTTGATTTGAAAATGGTCTTTAATGGTTCCAGAAGATTTCTTATTTTGTATAATTTATCGGTTGTCGCAGTATCGTTATCAGAAAAATGAAGAGCTCGGAGCAAAAGAAAAAATCTATCTTGCGGAAATAATACTTTGAAAAAAGGTGTTTCAATTATTGGATTATTTGTCCAGTATTTCTTAACTTCACTTAATTTTTAATTTTTTTTTTAATCTCTTTTTATTTATTTTACTTTATGTAAATATTATTTGTACTTATATCCTCTATGGGATGTGTGGGATTGCACTAACCTCCCCACATCCTGGAATAAAGAATTTATTTATTTATATTTATTTATTATTCTTCAGCGAGTTTTTTCCCACAAGTCCCATAAGCATAATCGTGACTAAAAATGTATATATTTCAGCCTCCGTGGTGTCTTTCCACTTCATCATTTTAGACTTCAGAGAAATGTCTAAAGAAATTTTTGCAGCGTATTTATTTGTTTCGCTGACAATTATTTTTACTATATCAAGTGTGAAGAATAACTCAAAAAAGTCTATTTCCAATGAATTTTCACTAACGGGAATATTTGCTCTTATACCTGAGTTAGTTGAATCGAATTCATGAATAATGGGCGTAAACTTACCCTGATCCCATTTACGATGATCAACTTTTCTCTTTTTGGATGTTGAACAACTAGGGAAAGTTTCATCCCCATCAGATTCGTCGGATGAGCTATCTGAATGTATTGGCAAATCATAGAGATCCTCGTAAACATCTTCATCTTCACTTTCGATTAAAATGTCAGCAATGTCTTGTTCATTCAAAGGGTTAACCATTTTTTTATAAAAGTAAAATATATAAATTGAACTTGTTATCAATACGAATCACAAAGTCAAATCACAGTAAAACACTGTCCAAATTATGAATAACCTAAAATAATAAAATGTCAATGATAATAACACTTTGTAGTTGAGCGTTTCAAACAATAGACTCTAGCCTATAGCGGATGTTTTTCGCGATTAGCACAAAAATATATCCTCATCCCTTTCGTTAGTATCTGAAGAAAGTTTTGAAGGGTAAAAGAAAATATCAATTAAATAAATTCCACTAAAAACACGTCTGTTTTGTAACTCTGTATATCATAACTAAAGTGAAGTGAGTCGTTCGCGAACGAGTCGGCTCAGTGAACCGGATCTTTACACCGATCCGTAAGATCCGGTTCCCAAATCAGCCGCTCACTCGTTCGCGGATCGGTAGTGACTCACCCGTTCGGGAACGGTGAGCCGGTGACCCGGTGACCCGGTGACCCGCTTCACTCGTTCGCGAACGAAGAGCCGGTGAGCCGGTGAGCCGGTGACCCGGTGACCCGCTTCACTCGTTCGCGAACGGCGAGCCGGTGAGCAGGTGACCCGCCAGACCCGAAGAGCCGACTCACCCGTTTGCGAACGAAGATCTGCATACATCGTTCAACGGATCTCACGGCTCGCGGGTCACTACTGACGTACTGACCGGATTGATCATATATACGACATAATAATACTGGTATTCCCGCTTGCATAACATTTTAGTTGTTGTGTCGGCACTTATTTAGTTTATTATAACAGGAACAAGGAAGAGTTATATTATGTTCATGGTTTATTTTCAGTTAATCATTGATATCGAAATAATCGTAAAAAAGTAATGTTGGCATTGAGTACTTACATGAACGACGTTTAGCTATTATTCTCACACCTAGGGTTGCCATCCGTCCGGGTTTCCCCGGATTTGTCCTAGTTTAGAAGGCGTCCGGGGAGCGTCCGGGCGGGGTTTCATTTGTAGTCCGGGTCTAAAAATTTAAAGTCTTGGGCCGCCCGCCACACACGGACTGTGCCTGCACGCCGCGACGAACCGACTCGTTCAATTCACCGCCCCCCCGCACCTCCCCATCGCAGTTGTACGGTGTTCACTTTGACTTCACTGCCCGCGCAGTCGCACTCCCCAGTGACACTGGCTTGGTAGTCTGGCAGTGAGTCGCAGGACGCAGGACGGTTGTGAGTGTGGACGTCATTACAGTTAAGCGGGTTGTAGATACGTACACGTGGTAAGTAAATGAGATTTTTATTACATATCGTAGTTGTAATTCTGTACAGTAGTGTGACACTGCTCATCTTAATATTCTGAATCCTATCCACACTTCAATTATAAATGTGAAAATAACTCTGTCTGTTTGTAACCTTTTTACGCGAACATATTAGGCTGAAATTTGGCATACATAATGTTTGTTTCCCAGGGAAGGACATAGGCTACTTTTTTCAAAAATAATCATTTAGGGGTGAAAATATGGTCAAGATGCGGTATCATTTTTCTTTTTGAAATGTTTACGGAGATTCTCGCTTAGAGTTTTCGATTATTTTTACAGATTTTCAAGTATGCTAAGTCGCGGGCACCAGCTAGTCTGTAGTAGTTATAATTTAACCCCATGTTTGGAAACTCTCTAATAACTATATTTTTACTTTTTTATTCTTTTCAGATTAGATACCAAAATGCCTAAGCAAAAATGCTCATTTAACAGTGATTTGCAAACTAAGTTTCCAATGTTAAAAAAAGGAAAATATGACTGGGAAGCGTTTTGTACCATTTGTTCTACGATTATTTCAATCGCCAACAAAGGTGTTACAGACATAAATGAGCATTTAAGTACGCAAAACAAATTTGAAAAATCAAGCAAGTACTTCAAATATACCAATATATTTTGTGAGGTAGACATCGGCGGAGGACCTCCTTATTCCAGCAGCGGAAGGCGCACTCGTCTATCATACAGTAAGCCATCATATGTCTTTCAATTCATTGGACTGCACTTGTGCTCTCAACCGCGAAATATTTTCGGGGTCAGATACTGCAAAAAAAGTTACATGCAATCGAACAAAAGCAACTGCTATAGCCACCGGAGTGCTAAGCCCTTTGTCTGTTGAAGAACTGAAGAGTGATTTACAAGATGTACCATTCATCAGCGTGGCTACTGATGCTTGTAATCACGGAAACACAAAATTATTCTCGTTATTTATTCAATATTTTGATGTAAAAAAAAACGGAATCACTACAAAGGTGCTCGAAATAGAAATCACGAAGAACGAGACATCTGACACAATCACTGAACTGATAATAACACATCTCCGCCAGCATGACCGCTTGACTAAATGTATTGCTTTTGCTGGAGATAATTGCAATACAAACTTTGGTGGAATAGAACGAAATGGAACCAACAATGTTTTCCACAAGCTGAAAGAAAATCTAAACCCAAACATGGTTGGTGTGGGATGCTCTGCCCATGTCATTAACAACGCAATGCACCAAGGATGTGATTTACTGCCAGTAGACGTGGAATCCATCATCTTAAAAATTTATAATTTTTTTGCCACTTATACAGTACGAACCGAAGCTCTTAAAGAATTCTGTGAAACAGCTGAGGTCGAATATAAACAGCTTCTGTATCATTCCAAGACGCGTTGGCTAAGCCTGTTTCCAGCTAAACTTGGTGTCGAGCGACTCCTGAAGCTCTACCGTCCATTAAAATATTATTTTGAAAGCAAAGAAAGGCCACCTGTTTTAATTAAACAGTTTTTTGAAAATCCTCTCTCGGAGGCATACTTATTTCTCATACACTCAATTATGCACACCGTTCACTCAAAAATACAGAAATTAGAGAAAAGTGATAATTCAGTCCTTGAAACCAGAAGCATACTTGCATCCATAACAAAAAGCTTATATGACCAAATTAAGGAAAGTTTCGTGCCGTTGAATGTTCAGAGTATTATAAATAAAGATAAAAACACGAAACAAGAGTTTATAAAATGCTCGCATGACTTCTACAAGGAAATCAAAACGTACATTGAAGAATGGATCCAACCGTTAAAACAATTTGAGAAATTTGACTGGATGTTTTTGCCAAAAATTAATAACAACACAGAATGGACTCTTATTGAAGACACTGTTCTTTATTTAAAAGACAAAAACATAGATATTGACGACGCTAAATTATTTGACGAGTGGGTGAATTTAAAGGCTTTTAGTCAAAACCTAACTGAACAAGATAAGCTTTTAAATTCAATTCAACTTTGGGTACAATTTTTTAAAACACCAAATGCGAATTTATATTCGGAAATTGCTGAAAATTGCACAGTATTTTTTTTGCAAGAAGTTAATTATTATTCAGTTAAAAGAGTTACCTCAAAAATTATAATACTAAAATGGTCTCAGTATTTTTAAGATTTTTGTTTAAAAATTTAATTGAATTTTGTTAAGTTTAATATTTTAAAAGGTTTAGTTTTCATAACAGAGTATATTAATAATTTTTTTTTTTTATTTTAAGAAAGAAAAAATTCTAACTGATTATGAAAACAATGTGTAACAAACAGTAATAAGATTCTGTTTTGTTAGGTACATTTAAAATTATGACAAAAGATGACAAAATTCAATTTTAAGGTCTGAAAATAAATAAAAAAAGTGATTTATGACATTTTAAACTGTTTTTATTACACTGACTGTGTTTAAAAAAACCTGTTGATATGTCCGGGTTATGGGCTCTAAAATCCGGGGTTTTCAGGCCTCTTGTCCTGGTTGCCAAATTTTAGAGATGGCAACCCTAATCTCTGGTAACGTTTGATCATCAGCAGCGGCATGTTAGCAGCGTTTTATTTACATTCACCAGATAACGTCATCAAACTATGAGTATAAGCCGTTTATTATAGTTAAACATTTGGGTAAAAGGATATTACTGAGTACCCTAAGAAAGATTCTTTTATATATTTTGTTATAACATCAAAGATACTCGCAATATGTAGCATTAGAAAGGAGATTAAATTTCCATGATTCTTTCGAAGTATATTGATCGATAACGTTGGAACGTTTTTCACAGAGAAAATATCAAATCATGTTTTTATTGTTTTTTTTTTAACACTTCACTTTAACTGACATATTATACTCTTTTGCCCGAGAGCCACGGAAATGCAGGCACATTAAAAAAATAATTTAAAAAAAATATATATTTATGTCGAAGAAATACGAAAAAATTAGATTGTGCCCGAGAATCGAACCCGTGACCATTTCTGTACATGGTGGTTAGTGGTTAGTACGTCTCTGTCGGAGAAGAGAGGTCTGAAGTTCGAATCTCGGTCGCTACCTAATCTATTACTTTATTTAATGTGTCTCCGTTAGAAAATCTTACATTTAGAAAAATATTTCACTTCTTTGATTGTTATCAACAGTGCTAAAATAATTAATATTACAATGAAGCTAAACGTTTATTTTTATATTTTAGTGTTTTAATGTACGAAATTGCACCTAGTGGTTTTAAAACCTACATGTACTTGACTTAACTAAGTTGAACTTAACTTAACTAACCTACTTGTACTTGACTAAGTTTTAAATTCCGGGCTGTTTAGTCCACAAGATGGACATTGCTTTGATGATAGCTAATCACCAGAGCACCAGGTGAAGCAGAATATTATGTATTGTTTTAAAATGTTAAAATTTATCAGTTATTAACAGTTTTATTTATAATTATATTTACAAAGATGTGACGCATTAAAAAAAGCGTGGATGCATTATCAAAGAACAAAGTACGAAATTTAATTTCATATTCGTTCTACTCCAAAGGATTCGTGCGAGTTCTGAAAATTTTATTTTTCATTTCAGCAAATAAAAACTTTGAAACAAACAATTATAATATATGACGTCTTGTCTTAATTTTAAATAATTAAAAATATTCGGATATCAAATACACATTGATAAATACTTGAACTGTCCTGATAATAAATACCACATTAATGATGAAACGTTGGCTCAAAAATTCGAAAATGCAACACGACTACAACCAGTTAATAATAAAGTAAGAAATTGAACTCCCCCCAAAAATCGTGTTTGTTCCTATTTATAAATAATTCCGAAAGTCGAATCTCCTTGTTAATATTTGAATAGGGTTCAATCGGAAAATAAAAATAATTTTGTATTTTCAACCTCTTTTACATCATCAAAATGACCCTCTTACGACGCCGTACAAGATTATAATGTATTTTTCTTAGGAAAATAAGAAAATCTATAACAAAATTAGAAAATAAAGCGTTTCACTCGATAAATAATACATGATCGAGAACAGTAGGCGAGCATGTCACAGTAGGGAAATTTATTCTAAGGCCGTCTAAGAATAGCTTAAAGTCAGGCTGGCGGAATTGATCACCGTTAAAAGGTTGAGACTGTCACTTATGGGTGGAAGACAAAAATGAGCATTTGCGGCCGTTGTACTGGACCTTTATGACTAAAAAATCGTAAAATTGAAAATAATGTCTACATAGAAAAATCCTGCAAATACTGTAAATATGAAAAAATTTGAATTTGAAAAAGTTGTAGACTTCTTGCTATATCTTGTTCTGTAAACATATCACACTTGGGTTAGACTAATGTCATCCATCACTTCAACCTTTTGTTGAATGATAGCCAGAACTTTTATTCTTATATATGTAAATAATCTGTTGATTTTCCCAAATAAATAAAATAAATAAAAATAAAAACTTCGTTTATCACGAATCCGCAACTACATAGATTTGCCATGTTTATTTATCACTTTGGTGCGTTTGCCGTTTGTTTCGTTTGAATCAATTACTTAATTTTAAAATATATGATTTTTAAGAAAATGCGTTAACAGACCGTCCGCATATAAAAATGATTTCTTTAACATTATTTTAATTATTAGTTTTTACGCAATGTCAAGAGGTTGTGTGTGAGTTTTGAAGGCGCCCCCCCCCCCTTCCTATTATACCATATTAGATTATGGATTGACAGAATGCAAAGTACGTCATTCTCAGTAGTTATTTATTATGTAGGGTAAATTATAGGGAGTTTACATTTCCCGAAAAAAATAACAACGTTACTTTTACCTACATTTATGTGAGACTGGTATCACTATAAACTCGCGCGCGATACCTCGCGCGGCAAATATGTAATTCTCTCTCCAGTGGTCTCAGCCGCCGCCGGTTCAGATAATAATAATTCAAATAATTTAAACTCAGTAGATGTCCAGTACAACAATTAAAAGCATTATTTATTAAATATCGAACGTTACTGTTCCATAATTTATATAAGTTGATACACATTATTAATTACGTGAAATGAAACCATTAATCTTGATTAAAATCCATCATGTCTGCAAACAGTAAAGCACGAAAAAATGTGAATTTCAGAAGACTATGATGACCGAGCAGTCGCCGACTGAGACACCCTGAACGAGAGATTACAGCCGAGACAGCGCGACTGCATCCACTCCCTGGACATCCTGATCCAGAGCTCTGGCAGATCATCCTCTACGACGACGGCAGAATCTTACTTCAGGAAGCATCCACTCAACTGACGCAAGAGTCATAGAGGTCTTCGTTAAACAAAATGAGCGGAGAATAGAACTTCTTTATAAATAGTTATGTACCTTTATTTTCTGACTAACATATTTTGACAACTACTATTTTGGCCGCCACTGGTACCTATTAAACTGAAGGAACCTATTTCAATAAATTAGTAAATATGTAGGGTGACCATGTTTTGCTAATAATTTAAAAGAACACATATGAAATGTTAAAGAAAAATGCTACACATTTTAAGATTAATTTAGGACAAAGGTAAAAAAGCGAAAATTCATCAAGGCATTTTTAAGAGCAAAAAAGGTCGAGATGTTCTTAATTTTTGTACCTATCCCTTTATCTCCTGTACCCCTGCGGAGAGGTGGTTTTCCAAGTCAACCAACTTAAACAAGGTAAAAATCTTCCCGATTGAGCTTGTGGTGGGAACAATGTGAGCATCTTAATTATAAGGCAAGCGCTCTCTACGAATTCGTATATTTAATTTATTGATTTCTATATTTTTTACTAAGAATTCGCATTTGTATTCGTAAGGCCGTAAATTTCTTCCATTTACCAAACATTTTCTTGTGATATTTCATAAGAAAATTTCATTTCTCTCTATTGAGATCAGAAATTCCAGCATTAAAATCTAGATAGATAGGTATTTGGCAAACACATTTTGAAACGCTTTGTTGTTTGAAATTTTGTGGTAATTAGGAATTGGAAATGGGGTGGTTAAAACACCCGTAAATTTATTTGATTTTCCACATTATTAATTGAATTTTATATAAAAAACATTTTTATTAAGTAGTAAATATTTTAAAATTCTTCTCTACTGAATTTGACATTTTTTGCAAATCTAGACCCCACCACTTTTTCATACGATTTTATATTATATTATAACATCATGCTTGGAGCTATACAAACAAAGAGAAACAATGGTGCAAAGTGTTTTATCTGTATGTACTTACGTATTTATGATCTAGCCACAATATCAGTTCATCCGACACGCCAATGAACCGCAAAAAATCTCTCTCCTTCATTAATAATCCCACTAAAAAATATCATTATTTATGTACTTTCAGGAAACTTGACTTTCATTGGCTTGACTTGATTTATTTATTGTTATTAAGTTTAATTTGTAGAACTCCATTTTATTTTTTTATTTTTTATATATACAATAATATTATTATTGGGTTTATAAAAACAGTTTATTTTTAAACAAGTTCTGCTGTGTAATTATTATTACATGAATTATTATTATTACATCAGTAAATGAAATTAAAATACCTAGCTAGAAATAATATAAATGTATCGTCTGTAAGTGGGCTACCCACAGTTTGATAATGCCTTCAGAGGGCGAAACAGCTGTCACGCGTAATAATAATTACACAGCAGAACTTGTTTAAAAATAAACTGTTTTTATAAACCCAATAATAATATTATTGTATATATAAAAAATAAAAAAAATAAAAAAAATAAAAAAAAAAAAAAAAATAAAAAAAAAGGCTTGACTTGAGTTCATAATTAGTAAAGTTGTATACGTTTGTTGTTTGCTGCTTTATTGCAAAATCTTTTATAAAGATGATTCACACAATTAATAAAAAAAAGATGACTGGATTTTTTTCAACTTGTCATGTCATTAATATCCGTTTCTATATAAAAAAAAATTTCCGAATAAATTTGTTACCTATATATTATGTCAATGGAGTATAACAAGCAACAAGATTTTAACTAATACGTTATCAGAATGGCCAAACATCATTGATGTATAGGTAGGTACTAGCCCATGGTATATCAGGAACTCATTTGTAGGAAATAGGAAAAGCTAAAATCGACCGGCACAAAATAACGTGGCCTGAAAAGCTTGTTTTCCATTCAACTTAAAAGAGATATTATTATTATAAATTCAATCCACATCCGGATTAAAATAACAGCTTTTCAACCTGTCGTCTGTGGTTCAGAAATTTCTAGGTGTCAATTTAAAAAGGGAAATCTATCAAACAGATTACCAATTTTGGCGTAGAGTTGAAGGTTTTTAAAATGATCTATGTGAAGACTGCAGATCAGAAGTGGCTACCTACAATATAGTTATATTTCGTCAGCTATCGTCAATAAATGAAAATACAATCTGATCTGATATTACCCTAATATTGATTTGAACATGAAATAAAATCGATTTTCCTAAAGTGTATTTGTTTTTTAAAAATTGTATTTGTTTAGGCGCTATACAAGTCATCCAAGTATTATTATTACTAGGCACGATTCTAAGGATCGTGTCTAAACAAAGGAAAGCCTTGAGATAAAAAGGTATATATGATTTTTGTTATTTGTTTTTGGGGTATTATGCCGTGTTGCGCTAACTCCTTCTTTAGCCAACGTTTCGGACAGCATTGCAGTGTCCATCATCAGGGCAGATGTGTTATTTGAGGTTGTGTTAAAATGTGAGCTTATGTATGAGGTTGTGATATCGTGTTGCCAGCTCCAACCCTCTGAGCTAACATTAACGTATCATTTTTTTTATTTAAAGTGGTTTTCTTCGTTTAGCTCTGGTGTATCCGTCATGTGCCTGAATCGCACAAGAGGTCTTCCATCTTCTTTGTGTAGTGTGCCGTATTAATCACGACAGTGGCATTTCCTTTATCGGCTGGCAGAACCAAGATTTCCTCATTGGCGCGTAATTCTTTTAGGGCCGCAAACTCTCCTTTCGTGATATTGGGGCGGGGTATTTCAGCCCTTTTCAAAATATGGCAAGTCACTTGCCGGATGTCCTCTGCTTGCACCTCTGACATTTTGTGTACTTTCATCATTGTATGTAGTGCAGTCTCTACACCACATACGATGGATTCCACAGGTATCTTTTTAGGGGCTTTTTATTCCAAAGAGCGGAGGCTGCACTATTAAGGGAGAGGATCCACAATGTGCGAGGCGAGCTGGATAGAGCATCTCGGGACCTTTTCGCTCTACATCTGCACTTAAGTGCAACCCTTACCGAAGAAGACTGGAGAAAAGTTGACAACATGACTTACCAACAAGCAGTAAGATCTAAACAATCAACAGATGCGAGACAGAAAAAAAAGTTTGAAAGACTCAACCGAGACAAAAAAGGTGATCGAAAACAACTCGATCAAAATAAAGTTGTCATCAACATTTCGACCCTTGCGTTGAGCCCAGACGCAACTTCTGTACTGGCAAAGGGGATGAATTTTGCAGTGGCCCCTAAAAAGATACTTGTGGAATCCATCGTATGTGGTGTAGAGACTGCACTACATACAATGATGAAAGTACACAAAATGTCAGAGGTGCAAGCAGAGGACATCCGGCAAGAGACTTGCCATATTTTGAAAAGGGCTGAAATACCCCGCCCCAATATCACGAAAGGAGAGTTTGCGGCCCTAAAAGAATTACGCGCCAATGAGAAAATCTTGGTTCTGCCAGCCGTTAAAGGAAATGCCACTGTCGTGATTAATACGGCAGACTACACAAAGAAGATGGAAGACCTCTTGTGCGATTCAGGCACCTATAAGAAGATTAAAAACAACCCCACCAACAAGATTGACATAAAGACAAGGGTACTAGTGAAAGCTTCTAGCATCAGGAAAGAGGATTGGTCTTAGCTTTTTGTAAAAGCCTCTAGAACTCCTGCCCTGTACGGTCTCCCAAAAATACATAAAATGGAAATCCCAATGAGACCGATTGTTAGTGCTATTGGTGCTCCTACATACAAACTTTCCCAATACCTCTCGAGATTACTGCAGATGCAAACTGGAAAAACCGAATCGTGGATTAAGGATTCAACAGATCTGATTAGTAAGCTCAAGAAAGTTAAGACTGAGGAAGGAGATATTCTGGTCAGCTTTGACGTCGTGTCACTTTTCACAAATGTGCCTCTAGAAGACTCCATGACAATGCTAAGGGAGATATATGAGGAAGACATTTGCAAACTTTTTGAACACTGCCTCAAAACGGGATACTTTGCGTTTCAGGGTGAACTATTTGAGCAATTGGAGGGAGTTGCGATGGGCAGTCCGTTATCGCCAGTACTACCCAACTTTTTTATGGAGAAGTTTGAAGAAGTGGCACTCGACACAGCTTCGGCTGTCCCTTAAGTATGGTGGCGCTACGTCGACGATGTCTTCGCCATTTGGCCTCATGGAACGGAGAAACTAAACGAATGCCTGGATCATCTTAATTCTCTCCACAGCAAAATTAAATTCACAATGGAACTGGAAAACGAAGATAAAATCCTGCCCTTTTTAGATGTGGAGGTGATGCGGAAACGCGATGGTAGCCTAGGGCATACTGTATATAGGAAACCAACCCATACGAATCGGTACTTACACGCTGATTCGCACCACCATCCAGCGCAGAAGAGAGGACTTATACATACATTGGTGACCCGAGCGACCAGAATATGTGAAGAACATAAAATCGGAGCGGAACTTACGAAGCTGACCGATGCACTGGAGCGTAACGGCTACCCAGCAAGTCAGACAAGGCAAACCATAAGAGCCAAATCTGCACCAAACGAAGACAGAATTGAACAGGAGTCGAAAGGCTGTGCCTTCCTGCCTTATGTGCACAATGTGACAGACAAAATTGCCAGGCTATTGAGAAAGGAAAATATCAAGACTGTCTTCGGAACAACAACAAAGATACAGGACTTACTGAGGTCTGCAAAGACTAAGTTTCCTCTGGAAACAGATGGAGTGTATAAACTCAGCTGTTCCGGATGTGACAAGGTCTATGTAGGCCAGACAGAGCGGACTATCTCCAAAAGGATTTCAGAACACTTCAGAGCTTGTAAACTCGGCCACCCTGACAAATCGGCAATTGCCGAGCATTTGATTGACACCGGGCATTACTTTGGATTTGTTCCTGAAATCCTGGGGAGACCGAAAACTTATAGAGCACGGCTGATTACGGAGGCCATTGAAATTCATAAAAATCCCGTAAACATTAATAGAGACGATGGAGCTAAGCTTAATAGTTCTTGGTATCCGGTAATTGACGGATAAACCAGAGCTAAACGAAGAAAACCACTTTAAATAAAAAAATAAAATGATACGTTAATACTAGCTCAGAGGGTTGGAGCTGGCAAAACGGTATCACAACCTCATACATAAGCTCACATTTTAACATAACCTCAAATAACACATCTGCCCTGATGATGGACACTGCAATGCTGTCCGAAACGTTGGCTAAAGAAGGAGTTAGCGCAACACGGCATAATACCCCAAAAACAAATAACAAAAATACTTTTGGCCGTGAAAATCTTAAATCATATTTGGTATTTGTAAAAATTATTTCTATTTCGTTCATCTCAGCGGGGACAGCAAAAGCGCTATCGGTGTATTGGTGAACCCCAATGCGTGTGTGTGCGTGGCTGCAGGTGTTGGAAGCACGAATCGTCGCGCCGCGCCCGATAGCGACTTCGCGTCATATTATCGCGATCAGTTCTTATTATTTCATTTACTGTTATTCATTTATTCCAAAAATTAAGTAGGTGCCTAGGTACATATTCGTAATAAAATAACGAGGTCTACATTATTTAATATTGTATTGTACTTAACTTTATTATTATTATTACTTACTACAAAAATGTTTGTAGATACATTTATTTTGCCTCCGTGGTTGAGGGGTAAGGCTCTCGACTTCGAGTCCGGAGGTCTCGGATTCAAATCACGGCGTGCGCAAGTAAATTGATTTTAATTAATTTATGTTGTTTCACAATATCAAAAATAATATTCATTAAAAAGAATATTAATTAAATGTAAAATAAAATAATTATCTGGAGAAATAATGATACACGCGGCGACTTAGTTACGGCCAAATCAGCTATCAGCTTACAGGGTTTTGTAATACTAGTCCAATTAAGTCGCCAATTGGGGAATCCACAGTCTCACTGGCTCCAGACGGGAGCAGTTCGGACTCTTGTGCGGTATTCACATAAAAAAAGTCACGTCGCAACTCGCAACTAGAGCGCCTGCTGTTCGCTCATCACCTCAGTCACATCGCGACTTGTGCGTCGTTATATACATGTGACTGCCTGCTCCGAGCTCATCTTCTGCACACGCACAAGTAAATGAGACTTGCGGGTGCGTGTATACAGGTTGCTGCACACATAAAAAAGTCATGTCGCAACTCGCAACTAGAGCGCCTGCTGTTGACTCATCATCTCAGTCACATCGCAACTTGTGCGTAGGTATATACATGTGAATGCCTGCTCCGAGCTCATCTTCTGCACACGCACAAGTCAATGAGACTTGTGCGTGCGTGTATACAGGTTGCTGCCTGCTGCAACAGATAAGTCAATACGCGTCGCGACTTGAGCGTGCGTATTCCTATATAATAGATATCTTCTGCGCTCATAGTTCATTCATCTTGTTACTATTAGTAAAGTAAGATGCACGCTGTTTTGGTTTAGTAATATCGGGAGATTCATACCATCTTTTTTTATAAAACGGCAGCATAGGCGCAGTAGGTACATCACGTACTTTGTGATTGTATAGTGTTTTTATTTTTCGCTGGCTGCATCACTCTACTGTTTTTGACTAGCCTTTTTACTGGAAACTATTCTACCTCAAATACAGACCTTTGAATTTTGACCCTGAAACCCCCTTGAATATTGAAATTTGTTTGGTCATTTCTCACGATTTACACATATAGGACATATGGTAAGTAGATACCTACTAAACTATTCATAAACGCAACCTACTAAAATAATTTTCAATAAATGTGGGTTACCGCCATACCGACGAATTATTTTAGCAAATATGTCTCTTATCGCATGCGAAATGATGAAAACTATGTGTCCATGAACCTTAAAACTCTTGATCAACGCCGAGATATCAGAGACCTAGTAATGCTATATAAGATAATCCACTATTTTATTGATAGCCCATACCTTTTACAAAATATTCATTTCAGATGTCCATTAAGAGTAAGTAACTCGATCTCCGGACACATTTTATATTCCTAAGAGCAATACTAATTATCTTGAAAATATATTTATAAGAAGAAACTGTAGCACCTTTAATAGATTATGCACAAATATCGATGTGTTCAATACGAGCCTCGCAGGATTCATAGCATTCCTAAGCGAGTAGCGTTCGATCGTTGCGGGAAACTTAGTAGTCTTAGTGTGTGTATTGTTTTTGTATGGGTTGAATCTGTTATCTTTTTATTTTAATTTTTTTTAGAGATTTTCCTTTTCTACTAGTTAGTATTTATATTGTATTTTATTATTTATATTCATATGTTTTTCTACCAATATATAAAATCTTCAGTGGAAACTTTACTGGTTCATGCAACTTGGTAAAAATGATTTGTGTTAAAATAAATTTGTATAACTGTTTGTTTCCCAAATAAAATAAAATTAAATAACCCTATGTATGTAAGCAGTTATAAAGTTTTCTATGTATTTGCGTATATACATTCAAAACTATGTATTTTCTATATACAGTCAAAACCTGCTATAGTGAAAACTCAATATTACAACACAATTTCCTTTTTTAATTAAACATATAAATATCGCTAAAAATGTTGTTGTTTTTTGGCTCTCCCTGAATAACGTAAATTCATCAGTTTTGACTGTATGCATAAAGTGCATTAGTGCAAGTCGGTACATTTGTTAACCTATAATAAATATTATTCTACGTCTTAGGCTGCGTATACACACGCCAGCCGAACAACGGATTATGGGAAAGGAACGAAGCAAAAGCAAACTGCCCGAAACGCTGCGCCGCTTGCGGTTGCTTCGTACCTTTACCATAATTCGTGGTTCGGCTCGCGGCTCTGTCCGCAAAGAGCGGCGTGCACTGATTTTTTAGTGGGCTAGAATCCTATGATTGAAAATACGACATTAATGATGTTGTCGTAGCTGAAAATTATTTTTTTTCCGAAATTTCAATTTTCAAATTCTGTGCACGCCACTATTCGCAAATATATACGTAGCATAATATATGTGTATTTAGAAATTGAGTTACATAAAATCGACTACTATATTACCTACCTTCAACTCGAAAATTTTTTTCTTACAGATAAATAATGGGTAAAAGAAATGGAAACAAAGCGCGTTTGTTTTTATCTACTAGACGAAAAAAACCGATTATTAGTATCAAACGACAGATTCATGTTGCACCACGTTCAACATCTAGGTAAGTCGAAATATCGCTTTCCTGTTACTCTTACTACTGAACCTTCCTAAGGTTACCTTTACGTACGTAAAGTTTTTTTTCCCGTAAGTTGCTCACATAAGAGAGTTATGGCAAAATTACCAATGGGTATCGTTTACATTGATAATTTTGCCATAACTCTCTTACGTGAGCGACTTACGAGAAAAACCTAAAGATTTATGCTATGAGAGCCGTGTATTATGTAGCATGTATAACGGGAAAATGGGTTGGAAAAATTTAAATAAATAAATCATTTGCATTTAGGGATATGGATGTCATCGATACTACTTTTGGAAACTTAACTACATCTTCACTAATGCATGAAACCATGGATGAATCATTTGCTCCAAATATAGACGGAAACGCAAGTTCATCATCATCAACAACGCTTGATGATTTGGTGATAGAACCAGACCATATTGATGAAACCCATAATTTCTAAGGTCGCAGAATTGTGGATATAAAATTTTTGTTTTCGGAGATATCAAATATAAAGCACGAACACACCAACTGCACATTTTCCGATTTAAAATTTGTGAAGGAACGACGAAATGGTCTTCTAAGCCAGTATGTTTTCGAGTGCAAAATGTGCAAGAAAATAGAATACGTACACTCCGAAGACCCGAAACGGAAAATGTCTATAAATACTGCTGTCGTCGAAAGAGTGATGTGTACAGGAAATGGATATTCACAATGGAATGAAATTTGTGGGGTTTTAAATATGCCAAATATGGATTGTAAGACTTACACGAACATAGAACAATGTTTAGCGCCAACAATTGAAGAATGTGCCTTAGAAGAAATGATCGCAGCTGGTGAAGAAGAAAAAAAGCTAGCCATTTTAAACGGTGACGTAGACGAGGGTGGCTATTCTTTGGTAACAGTGGTTGCAGATGGCTCCTGGGCAAAGAGGTCGTACAAAAGTGGATTTAGCTCCTCATCTGGCGCAGAGTGCATAGTTGGACTACGAACTAAAAAGGTTTTATTTCTGGGAGTGCGAAACTCATAATGCTGCATATGTGCTAGAACTACTAAACTACACATAGTTGCTTCTGAGCACAGGTGCTTCATAAACTGGCGTGACAGTGCTAATGCCATGGAAGCCCACATTATAGCAGAAGGGTTCTCGAGAAGCATGGAAATGCATGGATTGAAATTTAACAAACTAGTTGGTGATGGCGACTCCAGCATCATGAAAAAAATAATGCAACAAATGCCATATGGTCCTAACCTTATAGTACAAAAGATAGAGTGCAAAAATCACTTACTCCGAAATTTTTGCAACAAAATGAAAGCACTTGGAAAAAAAACCAATAACGCTAAAGGCTTTGTACCAGTTCATATAAGGAAAAAGGTTGAAGCAAACGTTTTACGCATGAGAAGAGCTGTAGTTTTTTTTATTTTTTTTTTTTTTATAAAGAAATACAAAAATTCCCGGGTTACGAATAACCCAACAATGTTTGAAAATCTCCTACTACCACCACAGAAAGCCGAAAATGTTGCTTGTGTTGTGATGGAGGACTTAGCCAGCCGAGGAATCGAACACGCGACGCTCGGGTGAGACCCAAGCGCTATGCCCACTCAACCACTGACCGGTCCAGTTGTCCGGTTTACTGCTCCAACTGGTTGACCGGTCCGGTCAACCAGTTGGAGCAGTAAATTACAGGAAAGAGCAAGAAAACACAGTACAAAGTGATAAAATAAACAATTTGAAAATGGACATAAAAAATACCGCAAATCATGTGTTTGGTGATCATAAAAATTGTGCATCGTACTATTGCAAGCCGGAGAAGTATACTGATGATCCAAATTTAGTAAGCGATCTTAGAGATTGTGGAATATGGACTGATATCCAACAATTCTTATTGTCTCTAAAAGCAAATGCAGAAAGTCTTATTATTGACGTGACAAATAACACTGTGGAGCAATTCAACAACGTTATCGCCAAATTTATAGGTGGAAAAAGGGTAAATTTTACTACAAGAGGATCTTACCAAGCAAGATGTTTTGGAGCAGTAGCTTCGTGGAATAGTGAATTGGCAACCCATTCAAGAATACAAAAGAAAATCCAAGGCCACAGTCCCGGCAAATACACGAAGGACTTTATAGAGAGAAAACGACGTTTGAAGGAGAATACACAAATGTGTCGAAAAAAAAAACTAAAGTACAATGAAAATACGACAGAAAAAAGAAAAAAAGTTACAGGGCCCGATGAAAATTATGGTCAATTGGAATTAAAACCAGATATGCCACCTGAAATATTTGAAACAAAAAAAGAGGAATTTCTCAAAGAATTATCTTCAACGAATAAGGAAGAGCTCGAACGGAATACGGTAGGCCAAAGCAATAACAATCTGTGGGCAATTGAAAGACGTAAGCGGATAACGGCGTCTAACTTTGGAAAAATATATAAGCTTCGGCAAAAAACTTCAGTTACGGGAGTATTAAACTTTTTACTGTACTCACAATTCAAAGGAACTATGGCCACAAATTATGGAAAAGAAAATGAAAGCCTAGCAATAGAGCAATTTTCAAAAAAAACAAGTTTGCAGGTATCCGCTTGTGGGCTATTTATCGATAAAACCAAAAACTTTTTAGCGGCAAGTCCGGATGGCCTTATCGGTGAGGATTCTATAATTGAAATGAAATGCCCTCACAGTATAGCAAATATCTCACCAGAAGAGGGAATTGCACAAAAGATAATTGATTACTGTAAATTGGAAGACAATTCTTTAACATTAAAACGGAATCATAATTACTTCTACCAAGTACAAGGCCTGTTACATATTACCCGTCGTAATTTTAGTTATTTTGTTGTGTGGAGTCTAAAAGGTTTGATGTATGAAAAAATTGAGAGGGACGATGAAATCTGGCAAAAAATCGTTCCACGTTCAAAATTTCTACCACCAATGCCTTTTACCAGAAATAATTGACGGTCGCATCCCAAGAAATTTACCGGCGAGGGAAAGGTCTGGACCATAAATTGTTTTAATTTCATTGTGTAGATGTTAAACAGTAATTTTTTTTACAATAAAGCGTTTAAAAACAAAAAATATTAGATCATTGAAGAAGATTGAAAATGTCAAGTGATGTAGGAGGTATTCCCAAAAGTGCATTTTTCTGTAATAATATAACGTATTAAAAAAGTTAAATAAAAACTAAACTAGTTATGTGTATGTACCTAATATGTAGCACAATAAACAGAATGGTGCCTCTTATACATAGATTTCAATATTCATTTGTATAATATGATATTATAATAACATAATCGATTCAACAACATGTGGTAGATGCATGTACCACTGAACATACGCTGTACCAGCATTCCATCAAGCGATCAGTGGTGTATGTACTTACCATCACACATTTTCTTGTAAAATATAATTTTTTTGAAAAAAAAATCTAGAACAATATATTTAGTCAAATATAAAAGTTTTTTTTTGGTTCCTTAGTTGTATCTTAAAAAAAAGTCCTATAAAGGGATAATATTATGTTGAGTACAACCTTCAAAAGTTATCAAAAAATATTTTAATTAATTTTTGTGTTCCATATCCAACTCGGCAATACGGAACGGAATCATTTCGGGGTCTGTCTGTAACAGGTGTTTTTTTTTCAATTTTTTTCCATTAATTTATTTGACGTAAACAAATTAAATTTGTCCCAATAACTTTAGTAAATAAGCTCGGTAAGTATTGGCACACTCAAGATAAGTCACCAAACAGAAAAATAATTTTAAAAAAACATCGATAACTCGGGACATGACAACACTAGTGGACTAGTGTATCGATATAATTATTGAGAATGTCACATCACTTCGTTGACTGTATACGTATTCAACAAAACCCTCTCCCCCCCCCCTCACCCCCGAATACTGAGAGAAAGGGTCACATGCACCTCAGCCTGATAATACCTAAATAAAATTGTCAAAATCGAGGTTTTGTAGTCCTCATTTTTCTACTCCAAAACTGAACTGACTTCCAAGATTTTTTTTACCAAATGTATTGGAAGAAAACATTCTATATCTGTACGTTTTGTTTTTTTTTAAAATACATCGTCTTATTTGTATACTGAACGTTTGTTGATGGCGTTAAAAAAAGGCAATTTTAACAATTTTTGAAGGGTTATAACTCCTATAAAAAGTAACTTACCAAAAAAATCAAAACGTATCGACACGCTTGCAGTCAATATTCATATTATGTAAAAAAAATATTTTCTCTAGTTTCAAAATCCAGAGAGGGAAATGAGGAATACGTTGGTATGGAAAAAACACCACCCGGTTTCCTCTTAAGACTAAGTAAGTTATCATCAAACCATTCCTTCAATATGATAATGTCAGCATTCGCAGCTATATTCACTTCTGTCTATGTTATTCCTTCGATTATGATGACTGTGTCATCCGCATATGAGATGACACTTCCATTTACAGGGACAATGAGAGGCTGAGTAGAAAAGTGTGGCACTATAGGTCAGCAGATTGGTTCGGTATGCGGGCCCATTTCAACGCTTTCCCGTGGTTAGCTATTTTTTTTTGGACTTTGGACCCTTCAAGATGTGCCCAGGAGATTGGTGAAGTCACCAAATCGGCGATGGATGGCTTCATACAATCGACTACTAAAGAAACTGGTGTGGGCTCAAAGCCGTGGTTCAGTCGACAATGCTCCGAAGCAGTTCGACGAAAAAACGCGGCTTACCGAGCCTACAACACATCTCAAACACCCAAAAGCAGATCAGCATACAACAAATCGGCAAAGAAATGCAAGAGAATCATTAATAGGTCAAAATTCAAACACGACCTGCAGATCAGCAAAAAGCTGGCTGCCTGCCCGCATGGCAGCAGAGCATTCTGGTCGCTTGCGGGCTCAATAGGTCGAAATTTTTGCAAACCCAGTTTGCCACCTCTTACCAGACCTGACGGCTCACTAGCAAACACCGCCACCGAAAAGGCCAACCTAATAGGGAAAGTGTTTGCGGAAAACTCAACCCTCGACGACGGAAGTGCTGTTCTGACGTCGGTTCCTCACTGCGGCTTCTCTATGAAAAAGCTGAGGATCCGGCATCGGGATGTACTCGACGTTATACGGGGGCTCGATGTTAACAAAACTAGTGGATCTGATGGAATACCTGCCCTGGTATTGCAGAGGTGTGCTGCGGAAATAATTCCAGTTTTGACAAAGCTCTTCAAAATGTCCCTGAAGTGTGGCACTGTGCCCTCTGGTTGGAAAAAAACGGTCATTCACCCTCTTTCCGAGAAAGGTGACCGCTCCAACCCGGCCAACTACCGCCCCATAGCGATCACATCAGTTCTGTCCAAAGTGATGGAACGTGTGATCAACGACAAACTGCTCACATACCTCGAGAAGAACAAAATTATCAACGAGCGTCAATACGAATTCCGGCGGAAACGCTCATGCGGTGATCTTCTCGCGTATAAGACGCATGTTTGGGGGCGGTGCCTGTAACGTCACGGTGAGACCCAAACGGTAGCACTAGACATATCCAAGGCTTTTGACCGGGTCTGGCACCGAGGACTTGTCAGCAAATTGCCTTCTTACGGACTTCCCGCATCCCTGTGTACGTGGATTGCTGAAACAACAAGGTGCCGAAGGGATCAATGATGCTGGTTCCTCTTTATAAGAAAGAAAAAAAAGATAATTTTTGTCACAGATAATCTTAGCCATAATTCTGTGTTTTTTAAGTACCTACCTAGTTACTCATGTGCGTTCTTATGATAAAATACAGTTTTTAGTTTTTAGTTTATTTTATTTATATTTTAAAATTATATTTTATTTGTTAAATTACAAAGTAATTTAACAAATATATGTTAATTCAATTATTGAAGACAATATTAGCAATTTCTAAACGAAAATCTGAAACAGAAAAATCAGAAAAGGATACGGTCACATCTAGGACTCAAACCCAAGACCTCAAAGTGCCAAACCCTGGGGCTCAAAGTTTGGTAGGGTCACGGAGACGCATTTTTTGCTGGGAAAAATGTGTCACTAATCAAATACCGTGTAACGCCACTGTTGCATTCCATCAGCAACACTACCAATATTCCTACTCCTAGCGTCCACGAGTGGTCTCTTAAGCCCCGCAAGCCCTGGGCAATGTGGCCAATAGCAATACCATCAGCCATAGCAGATAGAAGAGGATGAATGGCGAATCTCCGGCACCATAAAACTGGAACCCCCCAGCTAAGGGATGGAAAACCCCTACTGAAAAACCCTGGCCCTCCTGGTAGGGGGTTGGGCGAGAGGCTAATAACCTCTCCCTGTAAAAGCAACGCTATTACAAATCCTAACACAGAGCCTCGGACAAGAACTGAACTTAGGAAAAGACCCGGCAAACGAAATAAGGACTTGAAAATAGCTACCTGGAACGCAAGGACGCTGTATAGAAGTGGAGTCCTGGGAGAGATCACTAGGGAGATGACTAAATATAAAATTGACATAATGGCGGTGCAAGAAACCAGATGGATAGGATCTGAGCCATTTGACACAAAAACGCATACAATACTGCATAGTGGAAATGAAAGACATCATAAATTCGGAGTGGCCTTCATTGTGGACCGGAAAATGGGAAAATGCATATTAGACTTTAAACCCATTAATGAAAGAATGTGCAGCTTACGCATAAAAACGAAATTACTCAATGTAACATTGATCAACGTACATGCTGAAACGGAAGATAAAGAGGACATAATGAAAGATACATACTATCAGAAACTCGAACAGGTCTACGACACATTACCATCGAACCACATTAAGATGGTAATTGGGGACTTTAACGCCAAGATAGGACAGGATCCTCTGCTCCAACACATTACAGGAATGAACAGTCTACATAAGCACGCTAATAATAATGGAACCCGAGTGATTGATTTCGCAGAATCAAGAAACTTAATCGTGGCCTCGACTCAATTCCCTAGAAAAGACATACACAAACGGACCTGGACGTCGCCAGATGGTAGACACCATAACCAAATTGATCATGTCCTGATAGAAAGAAGGGGAGCAACGAGCATCACAAACGTAAGGACGTATAGGGGTGCCAACTGTGATTCAGACCACTACATGGTGGTGGCCACCTATAGGAGCCGAATTGCAAACAACAGGACACGAAAATCACCAACTATTCCAAAAATCAATACGGAAGCTCTAAAAACACCAGAAGGCAAAGAGCAGTATCACAACGCCCTTGTAAATAGACAACCAGATCAGATCACTGAGCAGAACTCCCAAGAATCACTCGAAAAAGATTGGAATGATATAAAAGAAGCAATTGTAAGAGCAGTGGAATCAAGTGTCGGAAACATGCCCAGACAGCCCAGGAACCCGTGGTTTGATGAAGAGTGTGAAAGAAAGATAGCTGAAAAGAATATACTCAGAAAAAAGTACTTGGAAACGTCAACAAGAAACAAAAGACAAACGTACGAACAAGCGAGAAAAGAAACGAATAAGCTGATACGGGGAAAGAAAAGAAAATTCTTGAATGATATACTGCTAAAAATGGAACAGGACTTTGTCAATAATAATCCTAGAGAAGCATGTAGGGGAGTAAACTTCTTCAAGAAGGGTTTCAAACCGGATACAAAACTATGCAAAGACGCTGATGGATCAATTATATCAGATAAGGAATGAATAAAAACAGTGTGGAAAAACTACTTCTATAAACTTCTCAACCCTAATAGCGACCTGAGAAATCACCCTACCAATATCCCCACTGAATCAAGTAATGAAGAATCAGCGAATCCACCAACAATGCAAGAAATAAATGCTGCACTAAAGTAACTTAAAAACAACAAATCACCTGGGAAAGACAACCTTCCGGCAGAGTTGTTCAAATATGGAAATGAGCATCTGAGAAATCTGCTATCTCAATTTAATAATAATAATAATAATAATAAAAACGTTTATTTGACAATAATTTGTACATGTTTGCATATAGTTAGTATACATACATTTAGATGATTATATTGCCAAAAGGGCAACTGCTCAGCTGTACATTCCGGATTTCTCCGGGAATGTAGCTGGTTTTCAGCAGTGCCTTTAATATAATGTGTTATAAATCCTTTAATTTAAATAAAATATTTTATATAATAATAATAATAATAAAAACGTTTATTTGACAATAATTTGTACATGTTTGCATATAGTTAGTATACATACATTTAGATGATTATATTGCCAAAAGGGCAACTGCTCAGCTGTACATTCCGGATTTCTCCGGGAATGTAGCTGGTTTTCAGCAGTGCCTTTAATATAATGTGTTATAAATCTTTTAATTTAAATAAAACATTTTAATTAATAATAATAATAATTCAATTTTTCAATTAATAATAATTCAATTTTTCAATTAATAATAAATTTAATTTAATTTTTAATTAATAATTTAAATAAAACATCAAAATTCAAACTAATTCAATAAATCAAATATAAAAAAATTCAAATTTCTCTAAAATAAAATAAAATATAAATTCAGTATTAAATTAACATAAAATACACAGATAAAATAAAATAAAAAATAATCACAAGTAGGTGTCCCTTTCATTTTAAATTCGATCAATGATGATGTTGTGCGGTTGACTGTGCTGTCAGCAACCATTCGCTGCAGAGCTTCTTAAAGCACTGCAATGATGTTGATGTTCGAATAGGCAGTGGTATTTTATTCCAAAGTTTTGACGATGAGTAGCTAGAACTACCCTCAAAAACAGCAGTTTTATGTTTGGGGAGAACAAGTAAATGGTCTCTTTGGCGTGTACTATGTGCATGTGAGTCACGGGACCACTGCAGTCTGTCAAACAGATAGGAAGGAACCTTTGAATTCATCAAGTTGAACAGTTGACACATTTGATGTAACTTCCTTCTGTTCGACATATTCAGTATTCGATGCCGATAGAGGTAAGGCGAGATATGCTCGCGTCTCGGGACATTATAGCAATATCGGACACATGCATTTTGGACTCGTTGTACTTGTTTTTGTTTTTTTTCAATAAAAATGGACCGTAAACTGAGTCTCCATAGTCCAATATTGAGAGAACAAGACTATCAGTAATAATCTTGCGTAGTTTCACTGATATGTTATCTCTTATATTGTACAATAGACGAAGCCTCGAGTAGCACCACTGTGACCTGTTTTTAACATGTTCCTCATACCTCAATCTACCGTCCACCATTATTCCAAGGTTGCGCGCAGCATCAACAAAGGGAACGGTGGTTTCATATATTTTTACAACATGTCCTCCATTTCTTACGCATGATATTTTTTGCTTAGTTCCCATTAATAAAGCAACAGTTTTTTGAGGATTGAGAAGTAACGCGTGCTCCTTTGCCCAACTGCAAACTCTAAGTAGGTCACCATTTACCAAATCCACTGCCACATGAGTTTTACTTACGTCAAACGATAAATATAGTTGTGTGTCATCAGCATACATGTGCGAGCCACAGTGTTCAATATATTGCATCATGTCAGCGGTATATATAGCAAAAAGCAATGGCCCTAGTATCGATCCATGGGGTACCCCTCTTGTTATTATAATGTCAGATGAATATTTTAGAGTCCCATTACTATCCTTGCAAACTGTGCGCTGAGTTCTATCTTTGAAGTAATTTTGAAACCATTTTATTGCTTCATCGTCAAAACCAAAGTAACGCAACTTTGCAATAAGTAATGGAATGCTCAGTAAGTCAAATGCCTTAGAGAAGTCCAGCAGAACTAGTATCGAGGCTTTGCCTGCATCAGTGGAGGCAAGAATATCATCTGTAATACATTGCAGAGCTGTTGTAGTGCTGTGGCCTTTACGAAACCCCGATCGATGACGAGGTATAATCCCGCACGTTTCAGCGTAGACTACTGTTTGCTCAAACACAACTTTTTCGAGTACCTTGGATAATGCTGGTAATATGCTAATCGGTCTGAGATCACTAATACTTGAAAATGGTTTCTTTTTCGGAATTAGTGTGACTAAACCATTTTTCCACAGTGCTGGAACTCTACCTGTCCGTAATGATTGGTTAATAATGGTTGTTATAGTGCTGAGTGCATACGGAAGTATGAGTTTAATCATTGAGATACTTATTTTGTCGCAACCGATAGCGTTTGATTTGATACTATGAATGTGTTTTGACATTGTAGTTTCATCAACTATTTGAAGTGAAAATGATTTTGCTATAGAGTGATTTTGTGTATTATAATGGTTGACTAAAATTGGACTATGTTCTAGATTTTGACTGTGATTAATAAAATGATTATTTATGGCTTCTGGGTCATTTAAATCTGTTGGTATATCTCCGACTTTGTCTTTAACATGAAGGTAATTTTCTAAAGATTTCCAGAGTTTTTTTGAGTCATGTACATTATTATTGATGTTATATTCAAAAAATGCTTTTTTTCTCTTTTCATGGAAGAGGTTACTAGATTTCGTAATTGTTTATAATAAGTGTAGTGTGAGACTAATTTTGATTTTAAATATCTGATATACGCGCGATCTCGAATTTTCATCATATATTTAATGACATCTGTTATCCAAGGTTTGTGTTTGTCTTTAATAGTTATTGTCTGTTTTGGTGCATGCGTATCGTATATATTCAATACGTACGCATTGAAGTGTGTGACCATACTGTCAACATCATTCAAAGCGCTTATGTGTTGCCATGGCCCGTTAGCCAAATCGGCATTTAGCCTATTCATGTCTATGCCTTTAGTGTTTCTGTAAGTTATTGTTTTTGGTATATATTTTGGTTTTGAAAATTTCAAGTCGCATATAACTAAACCATGGTCGCTTATAGTTTTATAATGGTAAATTTGTGTACGTGTAACTATTTCAGGTTTATTAGTGAATACCACATCTATAAGTGTCGAGGAAGTACCTGTTACTCTTGTTGGTTCGTTTACAGTTGGCGACATATTAAATGCTTGCAATGCATCTATTAACTTTTTTGCATCCGGTTCCTGTTTGTTTAATAAGTTTATATTTAAATCGCCAAGTAAAAAAAGTGTTTCACACTGAAACATGTGTTCAGATAAGTTATCACTGATACAATCGATTGCGTCATTGACGAGGTTTTTACTTGTTCTGTATGCTGTGCCTAAACATATATCGATATTCGGAGCCTTAATTTTAAGCCACATTTGTTCCAAGTACTTGTTTTCGTGTGGTAGTATAACGCTTGATAATTCACGACGTACATAGAAACCAACACCTTCCCCACGTTTAGGACGAGGGGAAAGATATAAGTTATAACCCGGAATTGCTCTATCAGTTGTACCTCTGCTACCATCAATCCAAGTTTCGTTCAAGGCTAATGCATCGATTTCGTGTTCTCTAATATAGATACATAGATCATCAAAGCCTGTATCAAGCGATTGTGCATTTAGAAAACCAATAGTCAGTGTACGTTTTTTATTATTATTTGGATCCATTTATGTAATATGTAATCATCTTGAATGGTAAAGACAAGATATTGTAATATACAGTATTTGAACATAGAGAATAAGTAACAACATAGGTAATTTAAACAAACACAGCACAAGATTTAAATAATCTGGAGGTAATAAATAAAACATAAGGTTTTTAACGCATGAGAAATTAATGTAATGATCGTGTAGGAATTGTAAGATAAAGAGACATAAGAATAGAACAGAAAAAATAAAGTTGGAACTCAATACCACTGCCCGTCCGGTAAAATTAATAATATAATATGGTTGCCATAATGTCACACTACGCGCATAACAACAGCAATATAAATAAATCGAGATAAATGCATAGAATATAATACAATAGAAGGTGATCAACATGTCATCTAGAAACATTATACGACAATATGTTATTATATATAGATGGTAATAACATACTCGTAGTGGACTGAAATGTGCATTATTTAAACTTGGAAACGTTATATTAACTAACAATAAAAGAATATTAAGCAAATACAGCACAAGAATTAAATATTCTGGGAATAATAAATAATACATCGTTTTTTTGCGCGTAAGAAGAGAATATCGAGAGCATAATTTGTTAACAGGAAATACTGTTGCATATAGAAATATAAGGTTATAATAAAATAAAATAAATATATATAGTTAGAACTCATTACTAAAGCTTGACGGTTAAAGTTAATAATATTAAATAGTTGCCGTATTGTCAGAAAACACGCACAACAATTAAAATAGATCGAAATAAGTGCATAAGATGTAATACAATAGGGTATGTGAGATAGATACTCAACAATTTTGAAAGGTAAATACAATAGGTTTGAAGAATAATTTATACGTAACATGATATGAAGAATAATTTTAGCAGGTGTATAAAATATAAAACAAGTTTTTTTAATAGAGTAGTTTTGAAAGTATATCAGATAATAATTAAGTATAACTAGTAAAAATAATAGATAATATATAAAATAAGTAAAAAATAATTCAATATGGTATAGAGAATAGAAAATCAATAGTTTTAATAAATAACATGAGATAATAAGATAATATAGTAGATGTAGATAACAGATAAAATTTAATTTTAACAATAATTTAAAACTGATTGAATGTAAACTTAACTGGTGTAAAGAATGAAGGGGCCGTTCAAGTATTATGTAAGCACTATAGGGGGGCAGGGGGGTCTTTGCTTTGCTTATTTTTGATGACATGGGGGGTGGGGGGGTCGAGATAGTGATTACGTCAGCATTGCTCAGCAGTAGTTATTTTTTTTTACACATTGGCAACCCACACATTGTCTATGTCTGAAAACCGAATACATATTCGGGGATGCCCACACATAATTCATACGTTTAGGTACTCGCTTAAAAAACAGAATACATTAACAGAAAAATGCATATAGGTACCAATTTTTACGTAAGCATGGTAGAGGGGGGTAAGAGCTTTGCTTACTTTTGATGACAAGGGGGGAGAGGGGGTAAATAATTGTAATAAATCTGCTTACGTAATACTTGAACGGCCCCGAATAAAAAATAACTTTATTTGATAGGTAAGACCGTTAATAATTTTTTTTTTATATATATATAGAGACCGTAATAAAAAAAATAAAGCACTTATATAAAACAGATTAAAAATAAATTCAACTGGTATGTAAAACAAATGATTTTTTTTTTTGACAGGAGTGTAAGACATAATCATAATTACATATAAGTTAAAAGAATGTGAAATATCAATGCATGTGAATAATATATGTTTAAATACATATTCCCAAGTAGTTGCATAGACAGTTCTACATGAGTACCAGCAAAATGCAGAAGGCTTAAATTAAATGGTAAAAGGTGGTAAGGTAATTGTAAGGTAGAGCAGAGTATTAAAGGATACAGTTTGTCGCCTATTTTTGGAGCAGTATCTTCCTTTTTTGCAATTGTATCGGCCATTTGTTTGTTTTTCTCTAGTTGTCATATTGAGTCATAGAGTCAGAAGGGTGTTTTCTGATGTGATGAGTATAGCTCTCGATTCTGGGGTTTGACGAATGTATACACGTCCCGTTTTTATCCATACGTATGCGAGCTTTTTCTCTGTGGCCGTTTTCTTCGCTAGGTAGAATAATCGTTTATTGGTAGATGTTAGGTGTTATAGATAAATACAGGGGTTTGAGGTCCAGAGAGGCCAATGGAGCTGGTATTAAGTTTATCTTCCTTCAATACTGCATTCATGTTATACTTTTTTGTGCACTTTAAAAAATCGTTTCTTAAATGTACGTGTTTGAACCTTACGATTATTGGTCTAGTTTTTGTTGGAATGGTTCTGCCCGGAGCCCTGAAACTGGTTTTGATGTCATTTGTCGTGGTGGTTGTGTTAATCTCTTTGCTTATGTTGAATAATATATTTTGCAAATTTTCACCTCCAATCTCTGGTACACCTCTTATTTCGATATCAATTTTTTTTTGTTGTCGTTCTTGGTCATCCATTTTAGCCTCGAGCATCATTATTTTAGCCTCAAGTTCCGAATTTTTTTTTTGGACAACATCAATATTTTTAATTTTTTCCATTCTTTTTTTCAGATTTGCCTCAAAATCCTCCATTTTTGTATTAAAAAAGGTTATCGAGGTCTTAAATTCTTTAAACTCATCGAATAATGCTGCCACTTTAGTTTGTATGTTCTTAAATCCTTGAAGATCGGATTTAATTGAACGGAGTTCTTCCATAATGAGTGAGTACTGATTATCTCCTGGAGGTGAGCCTGGTTTACTACAGCTGTCTGCAATTGCAGAGTTCTCTTTGTTAGAAATAGAAGTAGATCTGGTCGTACTGCGTGTTTTCTCCATATTTTATGGTGAAAAATGTGAATTTAATCACCGAATATTGTAAATTATTCAATATTGATCACTTTGTTTTGATTTTTGATGAACTTTATTGAGTATTTATTAAAACTCTGGTGGGCAGTTTTTTGTTTTAATTTAAAAACACAATTGTGAAACTTGTGAGTGTAAAATTGAGAAGCTAAAATCACACAGCGATAGCCAGCACAAAACTACACTTTATTTCACAAATTGAAGTGATCCACTTAACTTTTTTTTTATACTTTTGATTAAATTAATGTAAAAGCATTTAAATATGCGTCTGACGTTTATGTTATTATTGTTGTATGATAACTAAAATATGGACACTGGAAAAAAATCCCAGAGGAATGGCAAATAAGCATAATATGCCCGATTCACAAGAAATGTGACAAATTAAAATGCGAAAATCATAGAGGCATATCACTTCTATGCACAGCATATAAAATCTATACCATGATACTGAAACGAAGAATTGATAAATATGCAGAAAACCTACTGGGAGAGTATCAGGCAGGCTTCCGCACCGGTAGATCCACAACAGACCAACTGTTCACCGTCAGACAGATCTTGGCAAAGTGCTGGGAATTTGACATAGACATACACCAACTATTCATTGATTTCAAGCAAGCATATGATAGCATAGATCGGGAGTGTCTATATGACATACTACAACAATTCTAGATTCCACCTAAATTGGTTAGGCTCATAAAAACCACAATGTCAGACTCAAGATGTCAGGTCAAAATAGACGGAGAACTGTCGGAAGAATTTATAGTATCACAGGGACTTAAACAGGGGGACAGTCTGGACGGACGGACACTCTCTTCAACATTGTGCTCAAACATGTAATACGAAAAACACTAATAGACACTTGCTCCAATATTTGTTTCAAGAGCAGTCAAGGTGTCGGATATGCGGTTGACATCAACATTGTCGGAAGATCAATTTCAGCCATTAAGAAGGTCTTTAGAAACAGCGGCGCGGGAGTAGGACTGCGAGTTAATGTTGACAAAACAAAAATGATGGTACAGAGCAGGAACCCCTCACACAGAAGGAGAAGTAGTGCACTATTTAAAGACAACTACTCATACGAAGTGGTCGATCAATTCACCTACCTGGGCTCCAGCCTGACAGAGAACAATGAGGATCCAGCAAAAATCAGAAAGAGAATCACAGCAGCCAACAAAACATACTTCTCTTTGCTGCCAGTGTTTAAGTCACGTAGTTTCCACAGAAAAGCCAAAATAACCATATATAAGACCATTGTAAGAACTGTATTGGCATATAGATGTGAGGCGCTGACACTGACGGTAAAGATGGCTGAAATGCTGGATACTTTTGAAAGAAAGGTGCTGAGAAGAATATGTGGACCCGTGAAAGAGGGCGAACAGTGGCGTATCCGGCACAATATAGAATTATACGATATATATAAGGCCCCTAGCATCTCTGCACACATGAGACTCCTCAGGCTAAGATGGGCTGGGCATGTACAGAGAATGCCGGATACACGCGTCCCAAAAATAATTCTGACTGGTCACCCAGGTGGAAAGAGAAAAGTGGGAAGACCCAGACTGAGGTGGGAAGATAAGGTAAGAGGGGATGCAGCACAGCTTCTCCAGGTGACAAACTGGAAGTCAGCCGCTGAGGACAGGAGGAGTTGGAGGCGACTGTTGCAGGAGGCCAAAGCTCGATATTGGCTGTAGCGCCATCGAAGAGAAGAAGAGAAGAGATTAGCAATTTCTAAACGAAAATCTGAAACAGAAAAATCAGAAAAGGATACGGTCACAACTAGGACTCGAACCCAGGACCTTTGCCTTACCGAGGTCCTGGGTTCGAGTCCTAGATGTGACCGCATCCTCTTCTGATTTTTCTGTTTCAGATTTTCGTTTAAAAATTGCTAATTTTGTCTTCAATAATTAAATATTACAATTTGAGGGATTACTTTTTTTTATTTATTTTTTTATTTTTTGTTTGTTTTTTATTTATTATAAATTTTTAAAGATACAAGTTTTATACAGTCCCACAAAGCTGTCACACATGATTGTTATTGTTATACTTACCTTTATAACGGCCAATAAATGTGTATAGTGTAGGTTGTGATAAAGTGAAAAGATGTAGTTGATAATTTAAGTTTATTGCAAACACGTTACACTATTACACGATTTGAATATCAGAAGGATTTAGTAGGAATCAAGAAATGTCGACCGCCAAAGTAGATTGGAGAAACAGGAATATTTGGTCGGTAATGAATTGGCAGCGAGCTCTGTTTTTGGGTTGCCATCCGTGAAACAGTGTTTCCGTATTAAAATATTATTTTAGGCTGGCTGACGGTTCTTGACCCCACATACCTTCCCCCCAGTGTTAACGATACATAAAAGAAAAAAATTAGGGGTTCTAAAAAAAATATATATCACAAAATTTGCATGACGTCGGTTACATAATATAAACAAATTCAATGTGTGACGTCATCGCAAAATAACATAAGCCTATGCGTTCAGAAAGATATATCTTAAATGGTGAAGTTACTTTGTGACTAATACATTTATATGTTTGTGAACGCATTGGCATGAACAAATTCCTACAAAACTAATAATACATTATTTGAAAGTTAAATCCTTTTTAAAATATGTTGAAATAATTACATGTTCGGAGCATGTACTGCCTCTACGAACTGTATGTTTTTATTGGAGCATTTACTGCGTTGACAAATTTTATATTTTGTGTTTATTTTCAAAACCAAAAGTTGCAAACAGAGTGCATTTAATACTTTAATGTTTGAAAACAATAAATGGTATTACAACCTTTAACACAAGTGGTTATTATTTAACTTATCTAAACCTTTTTATATGGTAATGCATCTACGAACAGTGTTGTCGGAGCATGTTATGAAATTAAGCATAAGTTAATTATAAAATAAAAAGTAGGAATCTATTTCCATTTGTATATATTTTTAATAATGCATCTACAAACAGTGTTCGGAGCATGAGTTGTCAATTATTGAGTTATTTTAAAGTTGAGTATGCTAAATATTATTTATTACATATTTAAATAACTACAAATTTGTCTTATAATATAGGAACATGATATCAATGTATAAAGTATGAACAGAAGTGTTTCTTCAATCTTTGAACAAAGTGAAACGACTATTAATGTCTCTATATTATAAAATTATTTATATCCGTGTTATGGAAAAAAAGAAAAAAATACATATTTAAATGTTTTTGTAAAAGTACATATAGCAATAGCATGGCTGTGAGTACATAACTCTAAATGTTTATCTTTGAGATTACAAGATAATTAATATTATAAGAAAACAACTGTCATATGTTCGTAGAATGTGTTTGTATAGATAATATTATCAAATGGCTATGTTTTCTTACGAACAAATGACAATGGTTCAATTCTGTAAAAAAATAATACATATAGGTCTCAACGACATGTTACATCAGATGCGTGATCAGTACATTTGATTTAACATGGTTAAAAGCATTTATATTTATAACAGAGTCATCACATATAGTGGTAAGTTATTTCTAAACAAGATTTATACAGAAGTTGTCGCATATAGCGAAATGGATAATTATCCTAGAAAATATATGTATATGAGTTTGCACTACACTATGGTAAGTGAAAAGTTAGCTAGGTAACTTTGTGCGATTACATGGAATTACTTCATGGTTTTAAAGGATGAAAGTATTCATCGTAATAAGGTTTTTTATAAAATGATAAAAAACGTAGTAATTTGCAAAGTAATTATAATATAAAGGTCAGGTTTTAATCAAGAACTTGAACGCTTAAATATTATGTATGTAACATTAATTTAGAGAATATAAATGTTGGTATATGGAATTCAATCTTTAAATCGATAGCAAGAGTAGATTCTTAATCATTGTTTCTATCATGAGTTACAGAAAATTTATATGTTAAAAAAGTTGTGTCTTTTATGCATTAGTATGTACCGTATCTTATTGGAAAATGGACTTGACGACCTGATCTTGTAGTTGTCTTTGATTCAGGTGGGTCTGGAACAGATGTATGATTATCGCGAGGGAGTCTTAGAGTTCTTCCATTAGTTAGTTCGGCTGGCGAACATTTCAATTCCTCACGAACAGTAGATCTCAGGCTGGTAATATAAGTGGGAGGATTTCCATCCAGTTTTGCTCACCACTTGCCATGAAAGATGCTTTTAAACTGGTTATTGCTTGTGGGTGATAAGCGGTAGTCGTGCTGAGAGATGATGTGACAGATTTAGAATTCTCCGGGTGCGCGCGATGGTTTGCTTTGCGGTTTGTTGGTCAAGCGCGGGTCAGTGTGTCGACGCCGGGCGCTGGTGACCGGACTCGATGATGATCAGGCACTGGGGAAGAACGTGGTTCTTCAAGTACACCAGTGCTGACGTAAAGGCCGAAGGTACAGTGGACCTTGCAGGCGATTGAGCGGGAGTTGTTTGGACCAGTGAGGGTGTTGCGTGTCCTCGTTGTGGTCGCGATGTATGGATGAAGCGCTGGTCAGATTGCTGGAACCAGGGCGTTCAGATCCGATGTAGGCTGGCCAGGGATGATTCCCGGGACCTGGGCGCTACAATGATGTCCCGATGGAGTCCATGAGCAGAGCCGGGAATATTGTCCTTCGCGCGATGAAGATGCGCGGGTTATTGCTTGTGTTTCTCTCTAATTGATGACGGCTGATTGATGACTGGTTTGATTTGTTCCATTTGAAGGAGAAGCTTTAGTATTTGTTTTTGTAGGTAAAATACATGATGTAGGTACATCTGCTTCCGAATGTGCTGTGCGTTGGTCTTCCATATTGTTCAACTTTTCTTGTGAAATTGTTACAGGTTCTTGAAACGATGAAGGTATGTTTGTTTCTTCCGATGAGGTCATTTCCAATAATATGATACGTAATACGTTATGCAAGACATACGAAATCAAAGAAAAAAAACTAGAAAATAATATGTTAAAGAATCTATTCCATCTACCGGATATATTAGCAAGTTATTAGCGGGTTCGCGTTTGTATTGTATTTTAGTGAAGACGCAAACCGCGTCACGTAAGCTATTGTGAAATACCAATATGCCAATATGGCGCTATTATTATATAGTGCAATAATAATTTAAATTTGTTATTACAAAATAGTATGATGTTAAATTACCTCAAAGTAAGGTTTGGCAATTATTGGACAATAACCTTAATATCACTACAATAATGTACATCTAAAACATGATTATGTAGGTATGCTGAACAATTCATTGTTTTGCGAAATGGCAATAAGAAATCGTGATATAGGTTACTTGATTGAGATATGTGGGTAGGTTGGCTTGTTCAACTGCAGGTTGTCCACGTGGATTGTTGCGTCATCTTCCTTGTCTGGGGAGTAGATGCTGCCGTTGTGGGTTGTAGTGGGTAGGTTGTAATTCATCGAAAGATTATGATGCCATGGTTAGCCACGTTGTTGACAGCCTGATTTCAGGATCGTTCTCACTGAAATTAATTTTAACACGCACTTAATTTTCATAAAAATAGTAAAACATTTCAAGCTAGGGATTGATTCACAAATAGGGTATTGATGGGAAATATACCACGTGTATATTTCCTTAAATTACCGGGACATTTACTCGAATTTATATTAAAAAATTGATTTGTAAGAGATATATTAATTGGATTTTACTTACTGATCTTTCCCGGGATTGCTGTTTCTCTTTTCTGATCCTTGGCAGTGACGGAATGTTGCAAAATGATTTTAAAATACTAAAGTCGGTATATTATTCTGAGTCGAAGGGTCACCAATTTGGCTAGTGTTATATTTACTCGGGGTCACCAATTTGGCTAGTGTTATAGTCGGGGTCACCAATTTGGCTAGTGGTGTTATAGTCGGGGTCACCAGTTTGGCGTTATTGTTATACTTACCTTTATAACGGCCAATAAATGTGTATAGTGTAGGTTGTGATAAAGTGAAAAGATGTAGTTGATAATTTAAGTTTATTGCAAACACGTTACACTATTACACGATTTGAATATCAGAAGGATTTAGTAGGAATCAAGAAATGTCGACCGCCAAGGTAGATCGGAGAAACAGGAATATTTGGTCGGTAATGAATTGGCAGCGAGCTCTGTTTTTGGGTTGCCATCCGTGAAACAGTGTTTCCGTATTAAAATATTATTTTAGGCTGGCTGACGGTTCTTGACCCCACAACGGCTTGTCTGTAGGTTCTACAAATAATATATATAAACATTTTTAATTTTTAATACATGTATGACACAAAATTATACAATAAACAATATCACAAAATAATATATATCAAAGTACCTACCTATATACAAATTATTTAGACAGATACGTTGAGATGTTCAGGAATACATCAATAATAAAGTTCAGAGATACATAAAGTTATTCCAAAAATTAAATATATTAATTCCACTCAAGCAAAACAATAGGAAAAATTTTATCAAAAGCATATTTATTGGTGTTCATATTGTAAACCGAGTCGAATAATAGAGATACTTACATCAATGATTCGTAGTAAAGATACATTTACAGATGGTCGCTATGGTAGAACAATGGTCGCTATGGGAACGACGCAGGGGAATACAAATTTTAAGAGGTGGGCCGCATAGGAAAGCATCAAAATTCACAATTTATATTATTTTTATGAGTTTTTGTATAAGTACTTTAATTTGAAAAAGATTCAATTTGATTTGTGACATTGGTCAGTGGATATTATTTTCGCTATTGAAAATTAATGGCTTACCATAATACCTGGATCTATAAACAAACCTTAACTGGCACATTTTAACGCATTATATACCACGGACGAATGTTTTTTCTGCTAAAATTGCGGCATTAATTTAACAGCTTACCGTCGTTTTGTAGATCAATTATATTTGCTTGAGTGGCGAGAATTTCAAACTGTCGTTACAATTTATATGAATATTTTTGACAGTGTGAAATGTGGTCACAGGCCGCATTGCAACTGTCAGCGGGCCGCCGTTTGAGCTTCTGTGATGCCCTCGTGAATGAACACGTGCAAATATAAATTCGTCAACAATTCAGGCCACCGCGTGGGGAGGCTCGCCCATTTGACTGACCTTTCTTTTGATTGTTCATTTGTTCAATCCCTTTCCACATGTTTTCGAACATAAGATATAATATGAGGTACATAAGATATAATCTGATAGTATTATTACCCTAGCGTCTGGACGATGTAGATCAAATTCAAATTGTGTGCTTTGGGTAAATTCCGCATAGGGGGTCTGCAGGCAAAAAAATACCACTCTGCCTCTCAATTATAAGCAACCGTTCATTTCAGTTTGCAGGCGACCGAATCCAAAAAAATAAGACATTAAAATTAAGACCCGATTTCATACTGAAATAGAATCGCCACATGTAATAAGATATTTCTTCAAAAATATCGTTTCTGCTCATATAATTTTTGGATAATATCGAAGAAAATATGTTTTAGAAAGTTCATAATCCATTGGATTAATTTACAGTACAATGAAAATTATCCACAATTACGTGATTATGTTTGATGTTTATAAAAAATCACGCGTTCCTTCAATATGGCCGATACGCACGGCGGCAATAGATGGCCGACAGAGCGCACCTCTGGCGGTATAAGAACAAACCAAATGAGTGGCGCAAATATTTGAATATGCAACAATACACATAGTTATGCAAAATTACTTGACCAACAAGCGTTTAATAAGACGATTTCTTCTGAAAGCTTATCACTTTGCAATGGCATTTTTCATTATTATTTATAATTATTTTTGCTTATTAATTATATCTGATTTTATATTGACATGTTTTCTAATTTCTAAAATTTCAAAATTATTATATTGTTATTCCTAATTCTTATAAACCCATCCTTCTCTTACCCCCCCTCCTCCTTCAACTTCTTCTTCCCAATTGTAATCTATATTTAATTTTTGACTTCGTTGTATACTTAGTCCTGACGTGGTGAACTTCTTTAATAAAACATGTATTGGTTGTATATAATAAAGTGATGTTAACAAAGTTTTTTTTTTAATAAAATAAAGTTTAATCGGATAACATTATTGTATCTATTTCCGTTGTATATCAATGCATACGTACACAATAAAATGTAAACATTTTATTAATTTATTAATTGGACGATTTTTGCATAACGCTGTTTTTGTGAGATATCACCTCAGGGGCACTATATTGTAATAATCTACCTTTATATATAGACGGCCGTCATAGTCCAGTGGTAACGCATTGGACTGCCATTCCAAAGGTCGCGGGTTCGAACCCGGCGTGCGCAAATAAATTTTATTTGATTAATTTGTGTTATTTCACAATTAATTAATTAAAATAATATATAGTATATTTGCGGCACGTTCCAGAGTGGAAGATACTACCAGTATCGCCCTGGTGTAAGACCACCATTCAGAATTGAAACGTTGCTCCAAATGGCTTTAGCCGTGTTTAGTGACTAGATCTGAATAGCCAGGTACTTCCCCACCTTCCTCTTTCCCTTCCCCACTTACCTTCAGCCTCACAACATCCCCCAATTGGGGATGCCATAGTCTCACTGGCTCCAGACGGGAGCAGTTGGGACTCTTGTGAGGTATTCACTATAAAAAAAATATAAAAAAAGATTATTACTCTCCTGATGAAGGTGTATATATAATCTAACTTTATTAGATACAGTAACAGTTTTAAGTAAAGAATTACCACCAGTTGGAGTAAAATTAACACTTTTAAATTATACCGACTGCTAATCTGATTGCACAATTACCCTCCTTTTATTCATAAACTCTGGTACAATTAATCAATATGCTATAATCTATTATTTTAGTAAAATTTGTTATAACTATCTTTAATTGTTGTGACAAACTATATGATATTGATTCAACTTATAGACATTGACGGTTGTAACACATATTTAGGCACTGCAAGTCTGCTATGAGCAAATTATATTAGGTGCGATAACAGTTAATATCAGTTGTAGACATGTAGTCAATAATAGTGTTTTATTTGAAATAATCCATCACAAATACGTAAAATTTCATTCTTATTATGCCTAAATTGAGCATGTTATTATTCAGTGACTTCTTCCTGTTCCGTGTTTTAACAATATTTACTTACTCTCTCTCTCTGTGAATTACCTAATAACTATCTATAAAATGTAACTGTTGTAAGTATCAATTAAACTGGGCGAAGCCCAACGAAGTTCCACCCGCAGGGCCTAGCAGCAAAAACCCGCGGAGCGGGTTTTTAACTGCTAGTATCGAATTACTACGCCAGAAGGATTGACGCTAAAACAATCGTAATTGAAATATAATTTTATTCATAACTGAACACATTTTTAGACGGAAGTAAACATACTTTAAATTAAAATTATTAAGGACGGGTTGTTGACTCTCTACTCATTTACGACTCCAAAGACTAAGATGGGCCGGACATGTGCACCGAATGCCAAGCACACATGTACCAAAGAAGGTTCTAACAGGACACCCGGGAGGCAAACGAAAGGCGGCAGACCTAGGCTGAGATGGGAGGACGATGTCAGGAAAGATGCCAGAGGACTACTCCATGTTGCAGATTGGAAGACGACGGCCGAGGACAGAGGGCGGTGGAGGCTCATGTTAAAGGAGGCCAAGGCTCGAAATGGGCTGTAGCGCCATTGAAGAAGAAGAAGAAGAAGAAGGACGGGTTGTTTCAGAGAATTTGAACCATTCTTCAAATTACAAAGTTTATTTTCAAGTTCTGTGAAAGTTAAGGTTCTGTTATTATTTCAATTCTGTCAAGCAAATGGCCTATAATGATATAACAACAGAACTCGAATAGGACTTTCACGGAACCCGAAAATGAACGTCGAAATTTGATGAATTGTTCAAATTGTCTGCAACAACCCATTCTTAGTGACTTGAACAATTAGTGAATATTATTATTATAAAGGATATAATATACAGCCTTATATCGTTACTAATCACTATTATATTCTACTTTCATTATAACTTTTCATAAAAAGATGTACTACTGAAAAGGTACTGCCTCTAAGACCTGCGCATGGGCGCTTAAAAATAAAAATAATAAAATAAATACAAATACTTACATAAAATGCAAGTTATCGATCTTAGCACTTTTCTGAACTTGCTTACATTTCAATATTTGTTTTAGTGTTTACTACCTATCTTCAATGATGGTCCTTTAAAAACTGATTATTATTAGACCATAAATACAAACAACGTCAAGCATTTCTTACATATTAAATCAATCATTAATTAGCTAAAAAAGGAATAATCACAACGATTCGCGACAATTTTGAGAACAAAAAATCGACCCTATAAAAACAAAGTTCTTTTACTAAAGTTATGATACATCTATTTTTTATTATTAGATGTATTTAAATATGGATGAATGTACTATGGATTGAATCGTCCTCTCCAAGGGCAGAAGTCAACCGCGCTGACAACCGAGCCAAATCCCTATTTGGTAGAACCAACATTTATTTTGTATATTAACTGCTGTAATGTCATTCAATTTCTGAGAAATGCAAATTTGTCCGCATGTGTACATGTGATTGTCGCCAATGCATCGGCGACAATCACATGTACATTAACTGCTGTAATGTCATTCAACTTTTGAGAACTGCAAATATGTCCGCATGTGTACATGTGATTGTCGCCAATGCATCGACATTGGCGACAATCACATGTACAAATATGTCCGCGTGTGTACATGTGATTGTCGCCAATGCATCGACAACGAGTCTATCGTCCGAGTTTCAGCTTTATTGGATGTTGGGAAGTGGGTTAATTTCCACAAGATTCCACATCATTGATATTTTCATTTAAGAAAACTTTTTTCATGTAATTCAAAAATGGTTCCATGATAACACCTCAAAATGACAATCCAACTTACCTTTAAAGGGTAATATAAAGTCATTAAAAGTGATGAAACAAAATTAATTTAAAGTTACATATTGTGTAACCTATTTAACCTAGTTTTTGTTTTATCACTTTTCATAACTTTAAAACACTTTTTATAGGTGTGATGAGTTATCCGGTGACCTTCAAAAAGGTGTATTTAAAAAGTATGGTATTTTGGTCACTAAATACTAATATAAAAACACCTTCACCGTTTGAGAACTAAAAACTTCAAATTGTCAAAAGGAAAAAACAGTCATATAAACTGCCGTACATCCTTTCGTTGGTACTCTCAGCGGACTGCCCAGACCACAATATATCCTCATGTATCCAACCATATTACATATTACACACCAAACGTACCTATAACCCGTGCGGTATGGCCTAAGCTTGACGACAATCGGCACGCGTCCATACCATATCTCTATTGTTTCTATTATATACAGGTTAAACCATGTAGGTATAAAAAACTTTAAAATATACATGAACGGGAACAAGGAAGATAGGTCATAACCCGTTTTTTTAGGTTGTGCGTAGTATCGCCAACGTCGTTCACCGTGCCAATTGCATCGACGCCCCTACACACCAAACGTATAACCCGTGCAGTATTTCTAATATATGTTGGTAAAACCGTGTAGGTACCTATAAGAAAGCTTAAAACATGCAAGAACGGAAACAATGCCATGTCACGCTTTCAGATCGTATCGCCTTTGTTTCCATTGTCTAATTCACATTTTAATTTATTTATTTTCAGAAATTTTTAAAAACTTTCATAAGAAAATTCAACAGAACTAAAACAAACTTAAAAATACCTGATTCTGTCGAAGGAGTAACTTTGTTGGGTTTGTATAGTGAATCATCATCGTCGGACATCGGCGAACCCTTTCTAACATTACTTCAGTTTTGGTTTCTAAAATAAAGCATAATATATTATATATTTATCTAATAATAATATCTCAATGTAGTAAGTAAGTCAAGTGCACAAATGTGAAACCTAACCTAATATAATGACAAAATAACAGACTAATTACGCATTTGCAACGGAATATTAATTAGCAGCATTTCTGATATTACCAATAACAATTTACTATAAGCTAAGGTAGCTCTGTAATATTTCAGATTATTATCAGTGAATATTACCTGAATCTGAGGAAGTTTCATAGTTAATTTCTTCGCCCAGTATGTTCTGCATATTGCTGATGATCAATCCTTGTCCTTTGGAAATTGGCGAAAAGGGTGAAGACGAGATCATGTCGTCAGTACTGTTTATTGATGTACGTAAATCACTGGTTCTTGACAACAAACACATTAAGAAACATATGTAGGTACCTGCAGTTTTCTGTTTTTGCATATTTTATTTAACGACAGAGGAATTTGCTTAATCTGAATATGAACAAATTAATGGGTGATATTTTTGAAAACATTCACGTTTTCGCTCATATGTTAGTAAATGTGTATTCTTTCTACTCGGTCTAATATTATCCGTCTAAAACTACGTTTTAACTTAATTATTTTAAGAAACAACTGTTTAAATTGAGGTAAATGAAAACAAAACATGCTTTTAAATGCATATAGTCCAGTCAGTGGGGAGTTTTACCTTGCAAAAGGTTAGGTAGTAGCGATTTTGATATATGTTGTTAAGATTGGGACTCTAAGGAAAAAAAAAAGTTTTCGACCTTGGGAGGGTCGAGCTCGACCCGCCATCTTGGATTGAAGGTGCCAAAATTTGTTTATTTCAAAATAATTGTGAAGTGGTCGTTTTTACAACCAAATTGATTAAATCAAACTTAAAGACAACTAAATTACCTACATTTTTTGTTAAAAGTTTTTTTTTGTAAGTCTAATAGGTAACGAGTTACAGTGGCGGAAATGTGAATATTTTTCTAAAAAATGATGATATTCCCAACTTTGTAATTTTTTCGGGTTATTCATTACATAATTATAATAATTTTGTTAACTCATTTCCACACCACCATGAGGTAGAGAACATGGCGCATTTTTTTATTGTTGTATCCCCAGTAGGTCTACTCCACAGATATACCAGCGATGGTAGATTTCGAAATTATGTTACATTACTATGAATTATGTTACTATAAATTATGTTACTTAATAACAGTCTTCGTCATCAATGTCATCATCTAACTCATTGCCTGTGATACTGAGATTCTGGGCTTCCATTGACAAAATCTCTTCTTCTTCGTCCTCGACATCGATGTGAACCTCTGGCGAATTTCGGCATGTTTGACCATTACAGCACCCACATACAATAGAACACTTCAATCCAGCTTTCCTGCAGCTACATGCAACGCCGCATCCTTTTTTACAATTGCATGAAATAAATTTTAATAAAGTCTCGGGTGCTGGTTTCCTTGTCATTCTTACTGGAACAAGCCCGTTGGTGTCAGGTTTCCAGCCCCAGTTTTCTGGATTTTTTTGGATTCCATACCATTTTTGGACTTGATGGTACGTTCTAAATGCATGGTACTGTGCAGCGTCGTTCGTTGGTGGCAAAGAGGCAAGATTGAATTTGCTTTTTGTTGTCGACTTTGCAAAACGTTTGTAGCGGACTTCTTCCAAGGTTTCCTCATCCATGTCACCCCCGTACAAAGCAACAAGAAAGCGTTTTCCTGCAACTGCTATGTCTTCTGGTGTTGCATCATGTTGTTTGAAGATTCCTATCATGGCATTGAGTCTTGTGTCGTTTTGCACAAGCGAACAACATTTTGTTTTTCCTTGGTTAAAGAAGGACGATGTTGTATCATAGCCGCTAAAGGCATGGAGAAACAGAATATTCTCATCCGCCTCTTTGTATTTCAAACTATTCGCGGAATACAGTCTTTCAAAAGTTTTGCCTCTCCCGGGTTTGCGAAGATATATACTACTTTTGGGTGGTGCTAATGCTGTCAGCAGAACTAGGAGATCAACGTCTTCGCCAATAATGAAAACAGCATCATACGATGAACACAAGGAAATTGCAGTATTGACAATCAACTCATCAGCATCTTCTTCAGCCTGCTTAACTGTAAAATCATCCTGTATAAATTGCTTTGTAGGCATCGAAATCAGACGGACTATGTTATTTTCATTGGCTAAAAATCGTTCTTGTGAAACTTGAACTGGCATTGTTTCATTGAAAAGAACATCTGCAGACATGTGTTTCTTCAATCGGCGAAGTCTTTCTGCGGTTATCGTATTTTTTCACCATCATCAAGCGGATATCCATCGAAAACAATGACTGCATGTGATCCATAGTGATTTCTTACATAGTGAACGTACTTCTCGCAAATTGACCCAAAATAATCATTCCGATTCCATACAACTTTATGTAAAAGATATCCTCCATCCACAACATTAATTTTGCTACCTTCAAGTTGCACGCCTTCTGGAAGTTGTTCGAAAACACCATAAAATGATGATTTCGTACCTTTGCGCATTCCTTCTTCAGTGAAAAGCGACAAAGGAAATGGGGCGAGTTCGAATTTAAGGAAATCCTTCAATTCTTCGTCGGATTTCTTCACAATACACATTCTCTGGAACAACATTAGCGGGTTGATGGAAATAGTTGTTTCACCGACCTTGATGCTGCTGTTGACTGCTACTAATGGAATAACTTTGTCCTTACGTTTAAATTTTATATATTCAAAAATTTCAGACGTGGTAACCATGTTCGACATCCTCTCGGTACCTATTTCTCTGGATAAATGACAATTAATCTTTTCATCCCCGACAATTCCAGTACTGATAGAAAGAAGTGAATTGATTTCGGGGAAGGGACAATGCTGAGAAAACCAATCCAACAGCCTTTTCAAGTCTTGATCGTCTCGAGTGATACGGGGAGTGACCGAGCATCCAGGCAACGTCCTGTAACCAGGACTCAATCAGTGTTGCCAAGTCAGCTGTAGACTAGGATCCCACTATAACAAATCAACGTCATCGAGCACACGGATGATGCTATATAAGTATATTGTAACGTAGAAATACGTTAAAATGATATTGTATAATATGTTCGTACAAAATTTATCAAGAAAACTGGAGTTTTACAATTTTTTGTCAAAATTTTCTTCTTTCAACCACTGTAACTCGTTACCTATTAGACTTTAAAAAAAAACTTTACACAAAAAATGTAGGTAATTTAGTTGTCTTTAAGTTTGCCCTTAACAAATTGGTTGTAAAATCAACCACTTCATAATTATTTTGAAAAAACCAAATTTTGGCACCTTCAATCCAAGATGGCGGATCGAGCTCGACCCCCCCAAGGTCGAAAACTTTTTTTTTTCTTTAGAGTCCCAATCTTAACAACATATGTGAAAATCGCTACTACCTAACCTTTTGCAAGGTGGAGCCCTTTTTTATCCCCCACTGACTGGACTAATATTTTAGTATCGGAATATGTCTTTAGTTAGATTTGACGTCATTTTTACTACAAGTTTTTAGGTTAGTTATTTTGAATTTTGTTAATACCTACATCTATTATTCAAAATAATTTTACTGCTTGGGTTATCAAAAAAGATAGAAAAACATCATGACCTATATTTTTTTAAATTTTTTTATGTGACACCTCACAAGAGTGTCCCTGCTTGTGCAGTGTACAGACAGGGGAACTATGTCACCACCCGGTTGGGCGGCGTTGTGAGGCGGAATAAGGTAGGGGCTGTAGGAGGGGATTTATTAATGCGGGCCTTGAAGAGGCTCGGATTATAGGAGGGAGGAAAAACAAATGCCGGTAGCTCGTTCCACATACGAGCCGACTTACACAAAAACGAGTCGTAAAAACGGCCCGTTCTCATGAAGCCAACGTCAACCGTGAACGGGTGTTCAGTTCGTGTCCGTCGAGTTTCGCGCACGTGCACCGGTGCATCAGGAATCAATGCTGCTAGCTCCTTGGAGCAGGCTCCATTGAAATACCTGTAGAACAGACACAGCATGCCTACATTGCGTCTATGCATTAGAGAAGGCAATCGGTCTGTTAACAACGGATTGTCAATCAGACGGATTGCTCTCCTTTGCACAGATTCAAGCAGGTTTATCAAGTATTTTGGGGCACCAGCCCAAAGGTGGCTCCCAAATTCAATAGTTGGGCGGACTTGAGACTTGTACAGGGTCAGCAGCTGGTCACTGTTGAAGAATCTCCTAGCCCTGTACAAGACGCCCAACTTTTTGGAGGCCTGATTTACTCGGGCTTCTATGGATCCCCGATACTTGAGCTGGTCTGATATAGTAACTCCAAGCATTTCAATGAAGTTTTTATTGGGGAGAGTGCTCCCATCAAATTGCGCCAGACAGTCATTGATCTTCCTCTTTGCCGAAATCAGACACGCTTGGGTTTTTGAGACTTTGAAACTGACCAAGTTGGCCTTACCCCAGGCACGAACCATCTCGAGGTGGTGGTCAATTTTTTGCTTCAAAACTTCCCGAGCTGTTCGGACATCATAGGTGGAAGGGGGCCTGTCAAAAATATAACCCTCGTGAACGGTGCTGTCATCAGCGTAGCAGTGAATTGGTGCACATTCAACGAGATCGTTGATGTGCAATAAAAACAGCGTCGGAGACAGCACAGATCCTTGTGGCACCCCCGCATTGATTTGGTGCGGTGAGGAAGAAGAGCCGTCAACCACGGTTTGAATTTTTCTTCCCCTCAGAAAGTCTGCAATCCAACTATGCAGGGTTGGGTGGATCCCATACGATGGTAACTTCCCGATAAGCGCCCGGTGCCAGACTCTGTCAAAGGCTTTGGAGATATCCAACCAAACGGTTTGAGTTTCACCAAAACGTTCCATGTACCGCCCCCAAATATGCGTCACATATCCGAGTAGATCGCCACACGATCGGTTTCGACGAAACCCATATTGTCGATCGCTTAGGATATTGTTTATCTCGAGATATGTGAGCAATTTGTCGTTAACCACCCTTTCTAATACCTTCGAGAGTATGGAAGTGATGGCTATGGGGCGGTAGTTAGAAGGGTCGGAGCGGTCCCCCTTTTTTGGGATTGGGTGGACGATTGCCTTTTTCTAAAGATCTGGCACCTTTCCACCTTTGAGAGAGAGCCTAAATAATTTCGCGAGCTCTGGAGTCATTTCTGCAGAACACCTCTTGAGGACCAAGGCAGGTATTCTACTATATAATAAAATACGGTAATTATTCTATATTAACTCATTTGATAAGCATAGATTAAAATTGTTAATTACTATATTTTACAATTTCGGTTATTATTAATAGAAATATGTAATATCTTACCGTATTTAGAATCCATTTCGCAAAGTTGAAAGATTTTATCAACTCTCCTTCGTGACATATTGTAAATGTAATTAGTTAACAAAAAGCAATAAGCAAACCAACCAACACATGAGTAACGGTAATAATATATTATGTATTAAGCAAGCCATACATGCTACGGTCTACCGGAGAGGTTACCTTTGAAGGTCTGCCTGCGCAGGTCAACCGTACGTCGGTAGCGTGTATGGGGACGTTCCGGTGTACCGGAGCGGGCTTCAGTTTTTTTTTTAATGTATATTTTATTTAGTTATAAGAGTTTACATCTTATACCTAATATATTATTTTCTATGACTACTACAATATTATTTACTACTTACATACTAAAATTTAGATTTAACAACATTGAGACATAATTCACGAAAAACTGCAAGACTTTTAGCTTCCTTAACAACTACCGGGAGTTCATTGAACATTTTAAAACCTTTATAATAAATATTGTTTTGTGTTCCCGATAAATGTGTTTTAGGAAGCCTAAAATCGTTGCAGTTTCTCGTAGGATATAAATGAACTGCACTATTAATTTTAACATTCTTTGACATATAGTCAGGTAACATTTTATTTTTTAGCTTATAAATAAACACTAAGGTATTATAAACTAATCGTTGCCACACACTTAAAAGATTGAGTTGACGGTGCATGGTTTTTATTCTGGTGTACCTGCTACAACACAGTATTGACCTCATGCCTCTGTTCTGGATTACTTCCATTCTCTTAATTTGGGTTTTGTTACTTAGAAATATTACACTTGTACAATAATTCAGATGGGGTGCTACAGTGGTATTGTAGACCAATATCCTTGTTTTAATGTCCAATTTTCCTTTTATCCTACTTAAAAAATTAACCCTTTTCGCAATTCATTATTTAAAATTTCAAAGTTAGTGTTATCTTTTAACTTGTTCTATCTATTATGATTCCCAAGTATTTAATTTCTTTTACTTCTTCAATATTTTGATTGTCTATATTTAGGACAGTATGTACGTTTAGTTTTTTCCCTAATACCATGAATTTATTTTTAGTTATATTTAATTTCAATTTATATACGTTTAACCACTTAGATAATTCATTAAGTTCATTTTGTATTTTTGACAACGCATCTTCAATATTATTTGCTATAATATATAAAAGTGTGTCATCTGCAAAAAGTTTGATGGAACAGTACTTTAAGCACTTCACTATATCATTAATATATAAAATAAATAGGAGCGGTCCCAAAACAGATCCTTGAGGAGCTTCAATATTGATTTCTTGTTCTTCAGAGATAGTATCTCCAATTTTGGTTTTTTGTTTTCTATATATATATTTTTTTTCTTTTAGTTCTCTTTGCGATGGCATCGATTACAGACGATGATGGGTTGGCGTTGATAGGCCTTGCGTTCATTTTGATGAAAAAAGATAAACCAGTGATAAAGAAGCGAACAAAGTGGTGTAATCATTGGTTATTAAAAAGGAAAACTTATTGAATGATTTAAAATTTGAACGTGAAAATTTTTAAAACTATCTCAGAATGCACGAGAACACATACCTAAAAGTACTTGCAATGGTTACACCAATGATAAAAAAGATACAGTTATGAGAAATAATATATCCGCGCACGAAAGATTATCAGTTACTTTAAGATTTGACGCGACCTGCGCAGGCGACCGGAGTACATGCACACACACGCAGGTACACCTTACGGTGTCACCCAAAAGAATTGATTTTTGATTTTGCACCGGTCGTCTGCACAGGTCTATTCCCACACACGCTCGGGTCTGCCTGCCCAGGCATACCTGCACAGGTAGACCTCTCCGGTGGACCGTAGTGTGTATGGCCAGCATTAGCCAGCAAACTAAACCTGAAACTTCAGATGTACCAAAACAAACAAACCAGCTTTCTGCTAGCACACACCCTCATTCGATAATGAGCTCTAAATAATATTACTTTAGAGGCTATTTTTGCATACAATTGTTAAAACATTTAATTACTTTCGAAAACTATTTGAACACCTGCGTTTGTCACAAAGAACATCGGCAACGTCGCTTTTTGATATCAATGAACATAGTTAAAAACGAGACACAAACAATTAACAAAGTGACGTTGTATATTTGGGATAAAATCGCATATAGGAGTACATCTAATGCTCATGAAAATCGTACTTGTAGTTCCGGTTATTTGCAGACGCTGAGAGGTACAAAGGGCCGTATTATAAACCTATATATATATTTGTGTATATTATGTGTTTATAATGCTCTTGTTATTTTTAAAGATTATTTATATAAATATATCTATAAAAAACATTAAGAATACAGCATTTGAAAAAATTAAAAATACCGTGTAATTATATTAATCAGTAATCCCTTAAGTTGGGGTATTATTGGCCGTTGAAAGTCAGCGCTTTTACAACTGCTGTTGTCCAAAAAACTCCGGATAGTATGAGTCCACCAGTTAAAAAGGGTTTTAGCGAGCGTACGGCAGTATCAACGTAAAGAGAACCTGGAGGGCGCTTCCTACCTATTGAAGGAACCTACTGCACGGCGACTCTATCATTTAAAAATTCCTTGCTTCGCGTATACGACACAAGTAAGCTTCACGATACGAGTTACTCGATTATTATTTTGGAATTTCAACGAACAAAAATATTTTTAGCTTTCATATTCCTCTTAAGTACATAAAAAAATATTCAAGATTGGTTTTAAACCGCTCATTGTCTTATGCTGGGTTCCCACCGTAGCTATTGTACTGTCTATTTCATAGAACGAATGTTCACATCGATTCAATTTTAGGTTTCTGTGCAGAAACTGCTTGTGTTCCGCGCAGATAAGTCTCACAATGGACTATGGACTACGCTGTAAACCGATAGCTAACATTCCATACCGGTACCAATCGATACCATCCAGTGGCGTAGCTAGGAAACCAAGGGCCCTGGGGCAAATTAAAAAATGGGGCCCCACTGCTATGTGAACGGATTAGGTTTTATCAAATTAAAATATGAAATATACAAACACTTTAAAAATGCTAAGCTACTTAAGCTCTTTTTTGTGCACTGCAGACTGCAGGGCAGGTAATAAAAATATTAAACAGTAACCGAAAAAGGTGACGTTCTAATTTTTTCTAGTAGATGGGTTTCGAGTTTGGTCCCCAAGCTCTCAACCATTTCATTTTGAATTGTTGAACTTAGATATCTTGTAGATCCTAAAAACATAAAAAAAAACACAATTTCAAAAAAGTCAAGTCAAGTTAAACAGTTAATAATTATAAACCAAATAAAACGATTAAAAACTAAGAAATAATTATTATTTCCTTTGGGCATATCCAAAACTTACCGCAAAATGTGATCATATCGGGCGACAAGCTCTACAAAGGAGAGAAAATTTCCATGGTATCCTTCTTGACTTAAGTCTTCTTGATGTCCTCTCAAAGCCAAAGAACTCTTTGCTAGGGTAAGTATGATATCGCATTACCTTTGAAGAAGCATTTTCCAAAATGATGCTTCTTTGCGAATTTCATTTTCAAGTTCCTTGTCGATAGTATTAGTATCGTTTTTTTTCAAAATTCATACACAGTACATGCTTCCGAATGGCCACTCGAACAACTGTGTTGTTTAATTTTTTCTGATAAATGCTTCCAATCTCAAATTCCCGTACACCAAACATTATTCCTTTGTGAAGCAAATAACCAGCAGGGTTGACAATAGGCAGCGTCTAGTATTTTGGAATAACAAAAGCAAAAACGATTAACTGGCCCATATTTAGAACACGAAAAGTAGTACGATTTTGAAAAACACCTATTGTTCTGGTTTGATGTCTGTTGGAAAAGGTCCTGAAGGCTGTAAATCTAGTCTCCTTCAACGGAAGCAATCTTCCGAACAGGCCTTCCATTGATATGCTTGGTGTAACTATAAGTGACCAGCTCAGGTACGGGGGCTCCATCGAAGCTAGAGTAAAGTTGGCCTCTCAGAAGCTGGGCGTACTATACAGGGCCCGCAGATACTTTAATAGTACACAACTGCTCACCCTGTACAAATCGCAAGTGCGCCCTACTGTCGAATTTGGCAGCCATCTCTGGTCTGGAGCCCCAAAATACCTGAAAAAACCCTTGACTCTGTGCAGAAACGGGCGGTCCGTTTGATAGATTCCCCAATCTTAACAAACGGACTGCAATCTTTAGAGCACAGGCGTCAGGTAGGTATGCTGTCCTTGTTCTATCGGTATTACAATGGAAGATGCTCTGAGGAACTAGCGTCATTGATCCCTTCGGCACCGGTGCGTAGTCGGGATACACGCCAAACGCGCGCCCAACATTTGTACACAGTTGACACTTGTCACATGAGAACGGGTCGCTTCTACGATTCGTTCTTAAGTTCAACAGCTCGGCTGTGGAACGAACTGCCGGCCTCTGTGTTTCCTCCCTCCTACAACATGGGACTCTTCAAGACCCATGTTCACTCCTTCCTCTCCACAAAAAGACCCTCCACACAGCATCCCCAAAGATGACATAGGCCCTGAGGGAAATTATTTTCTTCAGGGCCTCCTGTGTGGAGTAAATATAAAAAAAAAAAAAAAAAAATGCCCCATATCAAGAATTTGACGTTTTTCGTTATCATTTAATATTTTGTTCGTGAAATTTCCCAAGTCATAAGAAGATTTGTCGTACACATTTTCGAAAAATGTAGAGGTCTGTGGTTCCTCCAAACCCTCCGCTCTTATGTGTGTCATGCAAACATCATCCACGTTCACATGATCGGCGGCGGAGGTATCTCCAACTGCAATAATTGTCGAATCTTCTTCAGTAGGCTTCTCAACCAACACTGCAGTTACCACATTATTTGAATCACTATCAATAGAAATATTTTGTCCAGATGTACTTGCAGAAGGCTGACTAAAAAACTTGTCAATTTTGGGCAATTTTTGTTTACAATCTTCTCTTTCTTGGCGTTGTTTGCGTTTAAATGCACCACTGGGTTTCTTCTTTTTATCCATATTTTAATACGCTACAAGTGTCGTTGGGGAATGACACACATATCACTATCCGTCAAATTGACAACACTGCCAACATATAGAAAGAATTTAGGGGAATTCCCTAGGCATAATTTTTGAATTTCTCTCAACTGAGTTGTCATGATTAAAGTGGGGTTGCAAGTTGCAACCTGTCATATTTATTTTGAAAATGGGGGAAATTTCCAAAAGTTCAGTTCGATCGAGATTTCTGGTAAGGATTAGAGGGCCCCCTGTGCTTGAGGGCCCCGGGGCACTGCCCCGCGTAGCCCGCTGATACCATCGCTCCTTAGTGGACGTGTCATAGCCGCAAAGAAATGTATCATGTGATCTCTTTGAATTAATCCAAGCATGTGAATATGTACATTAATATAGATATATATATATATATATATATAGTCTCGCATATTAGAAAACCGAATATTCCATCTACCCACCCACACGCCATGGAGTATAATAACGACTGTGGTTTGGTAAAGCCCTTCAAGCCACAAAATGAAAACTTTACCGGTGACGATGAAAACAAATATTTACGGATTCGTAAAACTAATTAATAACCTTGAAGCGTACAGGAAAATATTTTTTTATTGATAACAAAAAGATACACGAATTACAAATAAATTATAATACAGTTATTAATTACATAATATATGTATTTTTTTATATATATATATTTTTTTTATTTATTGTTAATTTTTTTGATACATACAGTTACATATACAATTATACAAAATACAAGGAGTAACAAAAAAATCCCACAAAGGCGAAGCCTGTGCGTGGGCATTATAAGGTGAAAATCAAAACAGTGGTGGTTATATTATCTATGGTTTAAATGAAAAAAGAGATAAGAATAAAGAAAAAAAAATCATATAGTACATTTGGTTATTTTAATAAAAAAACAGTAAAGAAGTTAAACTTTTTTTTTTAATTTAGATGGTAACATATTATCATATATAGGTATCATATTCGTATAACTTATAGAAAAAATTCTCTCACTTCCAGATATTTTTTTACCCAGCTTTTGACATGTATTTTATACGAGTTTAGGTTTTGGCACATCTTGATGGAACTCGGCAAGGAATTAAACAATTTTGGGCCAATATAGTTAATGTGTCTTTGGGCTAGCCTAGTTTTGCAGTGAGGCACTGTGTACATGCATATGTTGTGTCTCTGGCTAGAACGATTTGGATTTTTACAGAAATTATAAGGACGAGTGTATATAAATTTAAGACATTGGACACAGTAGATCTGCCTTAGTTCCATAATGTCAGTTTCCTTAAACAATTTATCGGTGGGATATGTCTTGGTCTTCTGGTGCATTATCTTAATGATAGACTTCTGAATAATTTCTAGAGGTTTCACATGGTTATTGAATGTTCTTCCCCAGGCGATTATTCCGTAGGAAATGGATGAAAGTACCAATGCATCATAAACGAGCCTCATAGTTCTTATGTTAACGATATTGCTCATGCGTTTGAATATGTTAATTAGGTGCCTCAGTTTATTCACAGTTTTTTCGATGTGATAAGTCCATTTGAGTTGACAGTCAATAGTTACACCTAAGTATTTGATATAATTTCCTAATTTTACATCTTCGCAGTTTGAGCATGTCTCAGGGTTACAATTAACATTATGGAACTTCAGGTTAGGATTATTTTTAGGGGATGCCTTTTGAAAATTATAGAAGGGAATAAAAACGGTAATCTCATAATTTAGACTAAGAAGATTTCTATCTAGCCAATCTTTGACTATTGCAATGCATTTGTTGGCTTTACTTATTGTATCTTCCCATGTTTTACCTTGTACTGTTATTGCAGTATCATCGGCAAAAGAGAGAATTTTACCTGGTATTACTATGTTGCATAGGTCATTGATGTAGATTAGAAAGAGTAGTGGCCCTAAGACAGTTCCTTGTGGAACACCATGTTTTACTAGATCGTAAGCGCTTAAGGTTGATCCTATTTTTGTGGATTGTTGGCGATTTAATATGTAACTTTTTAATAGCATGAGACTTTTTGTTTTTGATACCAACATTAGAGATTTTTTTTAATAGAATTTTATGGTTGACCGTGTCAAACGCTTTCTTTAGGTCTAGGAAAATTGTTAGAGTCTTAGTGTTTGAGTCTAGGTTAGAGTATAAGTTTTTGGTTAAACTAAAGATAGCGTCGTTGGTGGAAAGGTTTGTTCTAAAGCCATATTGATTAGCTGAGAGGATTGAATTAGATTCTAGAAAATTCATAATTTGTTGTTTTAAACACTTTTCGAAGATCTTGGATAGTTGCGAAGTTAGAGTGATAGGTCTATAGTTATCTGTTTTGCATTGGGATCCGGATTTATGTATTGGAATGGTGTGGGAGAGTTTAAAATTGTCGGGGTATATGCTATGTCTGATGCAACTGTTAACGATGTGATGTAATGGGATGATTATGTGTTTTTTAATTGATTTGATTGTGGTATTGCTTAAGTTATCCGGGCCATTTGCAGACTTCTCTTTAAGGTTATCAATTTGTTTTAAGATTTCAGGTTTTTTTATTTCTCTGAATGTAGAAAACTCAGTGGTAGTGTTTTTAGTCTCTGAAAGGCTGGGAAGAGTTTGATTTGAGTGAATACTAAGATTGGGATTATTATCCATAAGGTTTGAGGCGATGTTTGTAAAGAAGTGATTGAAATTGTTAGCAATGCTCTCGGCGTCTTCGATGGTTTCGTTATTGTCAGCAATGATTTTTTGAGGAATTTTGTGGACCTTTTGATTTCTATTTGTAATTTCATTAATGATTTTCCATGTTTTTTTTAACCGGTGTGTGCATTGTGTAGTTGTGAAGAGTAGTATTGTTGTTTTTGTTTTTTTATGATTGTGTTTAAGTAGTTTTAAATATAATATATTCATTACGTTTGGAATGGTTCTGTTCTACATTGTTAGATGTGCAATGTTTTTCGTGATTTTTATAGATTTTGAAAAGTTTGTTTCTGTGTTCTATTGAGATTATAAGTCCGCGCGTAATCCATGGTTTTATGTGTGTATGCTTACTTTTAGGTGGTGATATTGGTTCTTGACTTTTTAGAATATACTTTTGTATTATTTTATAGAAATTATTCAGAGCTAAATTTGGGTTATCGTTGGATAAGACGGCGATCCACGATTCTTCGGTCAGTAAGTTGTCCAGAGTTGAATAGTTGATTTTGGTAATTATTTTGTTAAGATTATTTGGTTCAGCATGGATGGGCATATTTGGAAAATAGTGGCCGTAGAAAGTGGGGTAGTGGTCAGTTATGTCAATGTTTAATGTCAATTTGATGTACCACCATAAATAACCAGGGTTTGTGTGTAAGGGGGGTGTTATTATATCGGTTTTAAATTTGATATGATTCAGTTCAAGTGCTCAGAATAACTTTTAAGGTGGCTTTTAAATTCTTTTACATTTGTATTCATGTTTCTAATTTTTTCTCGTAATGAGTTAAAAAATGAGGGCAACAATAACATTTGGCTGTCATCAGTTGTTTTGTTTTGCTCTATCTAAAATTAATTTTTTACCATTCTTTTTTGTTTTCTGGCAAAAAAAAAGTGTAGTGTGTTGTGCCTTGAGGTTTCTTCTCCCTCCTGATCTTCCAGGAGTAACTTTTCGCTGCTGATTTCCAGATATTTATAAACTTTTTTACTTCTGTCATTTTTCATACTATTATTGTAGTTGTTTACTGTTGTGAATAATGGAGGAAGATTTCCCTCCTGGACCCCCTACAAAGCCCCCAGATCCCTCTCCAGACCCCCCAGACGGGGAAAATGTAGAAATTTCTGACAGTGATTCTGTCATCTTGACTTCTACCAAAAAAAGGAAATTTACTCCTTCTTCCCCTATAAAACTTGACTCGCCTTCGACTTCACTGTCCCCACCAGCACTTTCTCAACTTCCTCCAACAAACTTTTATTCTCCTCATTCCCGTGGCCCATTCATAGCATACGCCCAAAAAACTGAGCAAGGAAAAACCATCCACCCTCTTGAATTTGGCAAATTCCTATCAAATAGCAAGAATCTTTCAATCAAACCTGGAGGTGTAAAAGCCGAGGGTCGCTTCCGAATCTCCGTCGAATTCCTCTCAGGGCCAGCTGCCAACAGTTTCATCAAAAATATCTTCATTTCATCTAATTCAAAGTTCAAGGCATATATCCCTACTTTCAATGTCACTCGCATGGGCCTGGTCAGAGGTATCTCGACCGATCTGTCCATCGAAGAAATTCTGTCTTCACTTTCAACCCCCCAACACATTGGCAATCCCATAAAAGCCAGGAGGCTAAATTACAAGGACTCCTCTGAGGGTATAATTACCTGGAAGCCCTCCCAATCTGTTGTTATCACCTTTGAAGGTCAATCTCTTCCCTCCCATATATATTTATTCTTCAACTCATTACCAGTTGAAATGTATACATATCCCACCACTCAATGTTTCAATTGCTGCCGTTTTGGTCATACCAAAGCTGCATGCAGATCTCAACCCAGATGTTTTAAATGTGGAGAAAACCACGCAGCTGACCAATGTCCTTCTTCCTCCTCACCTAAATGTTTTAACTGCTCAGGCTCACATACAGCTATCAACACATCTTGCCCAGAACAATCTCGCCAAAAAAATATTAAAATTTCTATGGCCTCTCAGAACTTGTCTTTTCTGCAGGCTTCTAAATTATTCCCGCCTGTCAAAAAATCATTTGCTGAGGCTTTATCCAGCAACTCCTCATCCAACCCTCTTCCCTCCACTACAACAACTTCTTCTCGTTCAACTAAATTCACATACAAAAACGCTATCTCTAAACCGGCTCCTGGATACGATCAGCAACAACACAACTCACTGCTCTTAAATCCCAATGGTTCACCTCTTTCATATGCCACAAATGGGTGTGCAAATAATTATAATCCGTCCTCAATGAACTCTCTTAAACTTTCTGAAAAACTCTCCCAAGACAATTCTTCATTTATCCAAACTCTTATTATTCTTCTAATTGACCTTATTTCTTCTCAAACTAATCTACCGTCCAACGCTGCTACTATTATTTCCACATTAAAATCATTTATTCAAAATGGCTCTTCAGGATGTCAGAATACTTCAGTGGAATAGCCGAAGTGCTATTTCTAACAAATCTGATCTCCTTAACCTATTAAATTCCAACTTTATTTCTTTGGCTGCTATCTCGGAGACTTGGTTTACTCCATCCACCCACTTTAATGTGGGAGGGTATTCCTGTCTCCGCGACGATCGCCCGGAAGGTTCGGGCGGCGGTGCTGCCCTTTTTATAAAAAAATCCATATCATTTTCCCCAATAAATAATATCAAACCCCCCAATGCTGACTTCCAAATGGTTGCAGCTAAAATAAAGGACACATCCTTTATTTCAGTCTATCTTCCCCCAACAGCCCACTTCAATAAACAAACTTGGTTGCAAATTTTAAGTCAACTAAGCCCTCCTTTCTTTATATTAGGCGATTTTAATGCCCATTCCCCCGTCTGGGGTTCTGCTTTCTCCGACCGAGATGGTCGAAGTGTGATGGATTTTCTAGATCAATCCAACCTTTTCCTTTTGAATGACGGATCTCCTACTAGGATCTCACGCCCCAGCACAAACCCCAGTGCAGTGGATCTCTCGATATGTTCTACTAGTCTGGCTTCTCTCTCCTCGTGGGTGGTGTCCCCCGACCCTTGCTCCAGTGATCATTTCCCGATCATCATTACTTATCAAACTTCTTTCCAATCGGACAAGTCTCATATTTCGACAAAGATTAAAACGAAACACACCAAATGGGATGAATTTAACTCTCATATGGACAAGTTCCTACTAAATTCACCCGCCACCGATATATTTTCCGTCAAAGATGATTATAATAACTTCAAATCAATGCTCATAACTGCAATAAATAAATCAAATCCTCCCCCTAAAACTAAATCTCTCAAAAAACTCCCTCCAACTCCCTGGTGGGATGAGGAATGTTCCAAAGTAGTAAGAATTCGGAAAGCTAAATCTCTTTCCTATCGTTACAATATGACTATGGAGAACTATCTTATATACAAAAACGCTGAATCCAATGCCAAAAGGGTATTGAGGTCAAAAAAAAGATCCGGGTGGTACAACTTTTGCAGTTCAGTATCTCCGAACACTCCAATTTCGGAAGTTTGGTCTATGATCCGAAGATTTCGATCCTCCTTCAGTTCACCATCTCCTCGAGCGTCCCATTCTAAATGGATAGATGAATTCTTGGACAAAATTGCCCCCCCTTCTGTTCCTAACTTAGATGAAATAACGCCCATCTATAATACTCCCATGTCTAATCATTGGCTAGACTCTCCATTCACCTTAATTGAGCTAAAAAATGGTTTATCAACAGTCAAGGACTCATCTCCAGGCAGAGATGGTATACCTTACAGCATAATCAAAAATAGTAATGATAATGTTCTAAACCACTTCTTAAGCATCTTAAATAAAATCTTCCAGACTGGTATAATGCCTGATGACTGGAGTTCTCAAATAATCATCCCTATTTTAAAAACAAACAAATCTCCAAATTTTGGATCCAACTACAGGCCAATCGCTCTTTCATCCACCCTCAGTAAACTTTATGAAAAATTAATTAAAAACCGATTAGAATTTTTTGTCGAGAGTAAACAGCTTCTCTCTCCATCTCAATTTGGATTTAGGAAAAAAAATCCACTCAGGATAACCTTGCCATCATCAGCACTGATATTAATTTATCAATTTCTAAACAGGAAGTTTGTCTTGCCGTCTTTATAGATATAGAAGGCGCCTTTGACAATGTTTCCATCCCAATCCTGAAAAAAAAACTTCTAGGCCTTGGCCTTCCCCCCATGTTTGTCCAATCAATTATTAATCTATTTCTAGATAGAAAAATTTTCATTGAACTTCCAGATATTTCTCCTCAAAGTAGGTCTATTTGTAAGGGTTTACCACAAGGCGATGTATTGTCCCCCTTACTGTATAATATATACACATATGATATGCATGTCACTATTCCCCCACAAATAAAAATTATCGAGTTCGCAGATGACATAGCTTTCTTCTTATCATCCAAAATCATCCCTCTTGCCGTCAAATATCTTAACGAAGCCATGAATGCCCTTTGCACATGGCTCACGTTACATGGTCTTGAACTTTCAATCCAAAAGACTCAGTGTGTCACCTTCTCAAACCGCCATAAAAACCCCCCCGTTCAAATTTTATTTAAAAATTCTCCAATCTCCAACGCTTCTGAAGTAAAATTTTTGGGAGTAACATTTGATAGGAAACTTAAATGGTCTTCCCATATTAATAATTTAGTTACTAAATGCGAAAAAAATTTAAATATCATCAGATCATTATCTGGCGTTTGGTGGGGAGCTCACCCTACTTGCATTAAGTTGCTTTACAATGCACTTATTCGAAGCCATCTCGACTATGCCTGCCCACTTTTTAGTACTGCCTCAAAAAATGTACTTAATAAATTAGACAAAATTCAATCTAAATCTTTGCGAATAATAACTGGAGCGATGCAATCGTCACCCATCAATTCCCTTCAAGTAGAATGTTCTGATCCTCCTCTTTATTTAAGGCGTCAACTATTTGCTGACAAATTTGTTCTTAAATGTTTAAATTCTAAATGTCATCAGGTTATCCCCAGCGTCTCGTTGTTCATTGACTCAAACCATTCATCTACAATCAGAGCTTCAACTAAACCTATTCCTGACATCTGTAAAAATTTTAAGTCTCTCTCAGAGCTCCACATCATCCAAAATGATCTACTTCCCTTATACAAACTAAAATATAGTCACGTCACCCTATCCCCAACAATATTAGAAGGGATCGGAATCTTTAAAAGTCATTCCAATCTCCCGGCCCGAACTGTCAATAATATGTTCAATGACATTATTTTATCTAAATGGCCCAACTTTTCTCTTTTATTTACTGATGGATCCAAATCTCCCGACTCTCCTAACTGTGGTATAGGTATTAACGTTTACCACAATAATTCTAATGATAGAATATTTCATTCAATTTCAAATCAATTTTCAATATTTTCAGCTGAGTGCATTGCAATAATAGAATCTCTCAAATATATAATCAAAAATAATTTTGAACATTCCCTCGTTCTCTCTGACTCTCTCAGTTCCCTCCAAAAACTTAAATCCAGTCCTCTTTTTCATCCTGATGATCATTTTGTATGCCTTATTCGAGTGATGATAGCATCCATTCAAAGCTCTGGTAAATCTGTAACTCTGATTTGGATTCCTGGACATGTTGGTATCATGGGTAATGATATTGCGGATGCCTTGGCAAAACAAGGAGCGTCCAACCCTGTCGTTACCCTCGTAAACCACATTCCCTTATCTGACATTTTTTCCATCATCAAAGAAAGATCCCGCAATGTTTGGTCAGAGTATTGGCACATTGCTAGTCAATCCAAGGGAGCCTGCTATGCCTCAATACAAAGGACTATACCATCAAAACCGTGGTTTCAGCAATTCCCTCATTTTTCCAAAAAAGAAATTTCTTCACTCATTCGAATGAGGATCGGTCATTGTTCCGTTCCTTCCCATCTTTTTAAAATTCACGTCCTTGACTCCCCAGATTGTACATTCTGTGGTCTAGAAGTGGGAACTTTAGATCACATATTTTTTGGTTGTCCCTCTCTAAACAAATATCCTCTCTTCTATCAAGCCTTAACTAAAATTGCCTCCCCTCCATTCAACATTTCATCTCTTTTAAGTCTGAACTCGACTCCAATTTTCATTATAATTTTGAAATTTGCCTATTTAAATAAAATTAATATTTAAATTCACCTTTCAATACACCTTTCTCAATAATTTTAAATGATGGCCAAGAACACCCTTGAAGGGTGAAAGCCAGAAATAATGGAAAAAAAAAAAAAAAAAAAAAAATGAGTTAAAAAATTTAGCTCCGAGATATTTATGATTGAACTGTCCTTTTGTTTTTTACATTTCGGAGTAGGAAGTATTGACGTTATTAACTTTATTTTGAATATTATTTTTATAAATTTGTAATGTTGCATGGTAGAAGTATAGTGTACTTAATTTTCTGACCTGAAATTGTTCGAATAAAAGTTTGGACGAATATGAATAGGATTTTTTTTAAATTGTTTTTATTATTAGTTTTTGTGATTTTTAAATAATTTGTTTTTGATTTTTATATGCACCGCCCCAGTCTTTAATGCCGTATTACCAACCCTCGGGTAATGAACAGTGTAGCTAATCCAGACTTATTAATTGTTAAGTAAATAAACAGAATTATAGTAAAAGAATTTTTTACTTTATCAAAGAGTTCTCAACACAGAAATCTGCAAGTAAAGCAGAGACATGACAATTCGCGCAGCCTTTTTACTTTAATTAGTGTTGAAAGTAAAGCTTACGTGTGGCAACAGTAATTTGTGCTGGACACGGAAGTCGAAAGTCACTGGAGTGACTGGCAGTTTTGGCAATTTTAAACGCTCAGGATTAAGAGGAATCCTCGGAGCTATTCATTTCCGTGGCTACTGACTGGAAAAAAGGAAGAATTTTTATTCTTTGAGAAGATCAAGACAACAATCAGAAAATCCGGTTGTGAATTATTGGAAATATATTTTTGGGACAAACTGAGGACGGTGGAGAATCGAACTTTGAGACTAACCGTGGACTATTGGAATTTTGTCGGAGGACGAGAAATCCGGCCAGGAACCAGAAATTCAAAGGAACAAGATCCGGACAGGATCGAGAAAAATTTCAAGAGCTCCTAAGATAAGTTTTTTCTGTTTCTTTGAGAGGGATTTATTTTTATTGTTCTTGCCGTTGTTTTTTCCGAATTATTCCGGGAATTATGGAATCGGGTAGAATTCCACCATTCAACCATCTCTCCGGAGACTGGGGAATTTTTCAGCTCCAGATTGAGCAATTTTTCGTGATCCATGATGAGAAAGCGAGTGCGGAGAAAAAACGGGCTTTTCTATTAAATCTCCTAGAATCAGAAACGTTAACCTTACTAGTGAAGCTGTGTTTTCCAAGTAAAGTAACGGACTTATCATTTGATAAACTTTTAGCGATTTTAGACAAACATTGTAACAAAAATCACTCTACTTTTAAGGAAAGGGAGAAAAATTTTTTAGCAAGGTAAAATCAAGGTAAAGCGATAATAGATTTCGCTGTCAGACTTCGTTGTTTGGCAACGTAAGTTTGCCAATTTGAAACGAGACTGGAAAAATAATCTTATTGATATGTTTGCAATCAGTTTGTAAACAGGGCGCGCCAAATAGAAAATATTTGTAGAAGGGCAAAAGTTATTATATAACGAACTAGAAGAACTTGCAGTTAACACGTCAACCTTGGATAGTGCTAGTGAGATAAAATCAGAAAAAAATATTATTAAAAAGAGGGTTTCTAATTTTAAAAATAAGGAACGATTAAAAGTAAGGAAGATAGTATAGCGCCCTTCGTGGCAGCAGGACGCGTCCTAACGCTTCTTCCAACCGCTTTGTGTTTTTTTTTAGTATTCTCAAGGGAAATGAGGCAACATCCTTTTGAAATTATTTTTAAAATAAATCAATCAACATTTGAACTTAAATAAAAATAAACTTAATAATTATTAGAACTTTATGATATGTGACTTGAGTGCAGTGTTTTAAAGTGAATATTCTGAAATTTGCTCAAAAATATTGGACATTCGAAACGAACGGCGATCGGTAAATGCACTCCAGATGTTTTCAACAAAATTCTCGGAAACTGGGCAAGCTTGGACGTGCAAGTTTTTTACCAAGCCTAGGGTAATTTATTACCCAACCGTCGCTTTTTATTGCGGACAGAATGCACCACTTCAACAATTACCAGGAACAGGATTACATGGAGATAAATGATGGACTTGCCGAACGTCACAGCGGTGCTGCCAGGGTCTCTTATCTATGTGAGGTGTCAGCGCTTTATTAGCAGCAGATACATACCCGGACGCTGTTGTTGGACGCGGTGGACTCTCTTACTGCAGCAGCTGGTTCAGTTCCTTCACCACTTAGGATTCTTGCTGCAGAGTCTCTATCTTCTATCTTCGTAGAACGTCACAGCGGTGCTGCCAAGGTCTGGTATCTGTGAGAGGATAGTGTGTCAGCGCTTTATTAGCAGCAGACACATACCTGGACAGATGACAAACCTCGTGCTGGCACTGTTGGTGGACGCAGTGGACTCTTTCGCTGCAGCAGCTGGACCAGTTTCTTCACCACCTAGGATTCTGGCTGCACAGTCTCCATCTTCTATCTTCGTGACACCTATTCCTATACTTCATAATCATTTTACTTAACTTAACTTCACTCTATTTTTGTAATATTTATATTTTCTGTAATACCTGCATCAACTGTAAAGCGCCCCTGAGGTGATATCTCACAAAAGCGGCGCTATACAAATTATCCAATTATAAATAAATAAATATAACGGTCGGCAAGTGCCAAAAGTTATTTTAACAGAAAACCAGCAGCGTGTAGGTTAGGATCAAATTCAGGTACGAATTTTAGATCACCCTCCGATAATGTTAAAAAACAGTGTTTTATTTATTTAATGATCATCTATCATTTGAGTGTAAATTTCGAAATGTGTAATGTTTTAAATGTAACGACATCGGGCATTTACAGAAGTTTTGCAAGAATAATTTAATTAATCCCATTTTTTTAATATCACAGGGATAGTAAAGTTTTTGTTGCATCAAGTAGTCCTATCACGGCAGATATAGAAATTAGTAATATGAAGTTTAAAGCAATGATAGATTCAGGTTCATCTTTATGTGTTATGCCGGATAGTATTTTTAGACGTTTTTTTACTTCGATAATATTGTTACAAGACAAGCGGATTATTTCAGGCTATGGAGGTAGTCTGGTAAAAGTTGTCTGTTTGTAAGGCGGTTTTTGATGTTAAATTTACAAATCGGAACAATAATATTACTTTTATTGTAGTCATCGAAGGAACAGAATTGATTATAGGTAGAGACTTTATGGAATGTTTCGGTCTTGGGATAACTTCTCGCATTTAACTTCGTTACGCCTCAAATGATGAATGGAGAAAAGTTTTTTCAAGATTATCCCAAAGAGTTTTACGTTGAAAAAATTTAACAAATATAAAGTTTTTTTTAAAGTAAACAAAGAAGCGGATCCAATTCCGAAGCCGGTTCCTTTTTCTATTAAAGGGGAGATCGAATCCGAATTAAAGTCAATGGTAGAAAACGGTATAATTTCTCCAGTTACAAGTAGTAAGTTTGCTTCCCCAATTGTCCCGGTTGTCAAAAAAAATGGTGTATTAAGATTTTGTGTAGATTACAAGAGGAGTCTTAATTTGATTTACAATTTGGAGAAATATCCATTCCCAAAGATTGAGGAGGTCATCCATAAAATTAGTACGTCAAAGTTTTTGCAAAATTAGACTTAAAACAAGCTTATTCGCAGTTAGAATTAGCAGATCATTGTAAAAAAATTACAACGATTAACACCCATTTGGGTTTGTTTGAATACAACAGATTGGTTTTTGGGTTTAAGTCAGCTCCGAGTATATTCGCAAAGACAGTCGCAAGTTATCAACAGGGATTAAAAGGAGTACCCTTTTATCTCGACGATATTATTATTTCAGGAGTCGATGAACTAGATCTGTATAATAATATTCGCGCAGTATGCGAGCGTTTGAAAGAATGTGGTTTGTGTGGCAATACTGAGAAGTGTGAGTTTTTTGTTAATTCTATAGAGTTTTTGGGATATGTTATTGAAAGGGGCATTCAACCTCAGAAAGATAAATTGGAGGCAATTAAGAATGCGCCGTACCTAACCGACGTGCATCAATTGAGGAGTTTATTGGGATTTATTAATTTTTAAAGGAATTTTATACCGAACATGTCATCAGTTTTAGAGCCTTTGCATAACCTTTTAAAGAAGAATGCTAAGTTTGAATTCGGGAAGTCATACATTGATGCTATAGATAAAGTGAAATGCCTAATGGGTACTGACAGAATTCTCACTAAGTATTTTCCCAACCTTCCTCTTAAACTGTACACAGACGCAATCAACACAGGCACTCGTCTAGTGCAGAAAAGAAATATCGCATACTAGATTTAGAAGCTTTGGCTACTAAGTTTGGTTTGAATTAGTTTTTCCAATACCTATTCGGTCGGGAGTTTACTTTATGCGTAGATAACATGCCTTTAATGAGGATTTTAGGAGAACACAAACACATTCCGGTTTTAGCAGCCAACAGGCTTCAGCCTTATGGAATCATACTGGCAGGATTTTCATATAAAGAAGAGTATATTAAGTCATGTCATAATCATGCGGATTTTTTATCCCGGCTTCCGGTAGAAAATTCTCAGAAAGAATTTAAAGATGATTATGGATCAGATTTTGTGTGTTTTAATTAAAATCATGTCTTTTGTTGTTGAATTTAGAATGTAAAATCGTGTTAAAGTGAAATATTTAAAATCTTATTTATTTGTTTGTATAGCATTAATTGTGATAATGATGTATTGTAATTTTTGTAGCTTAGGGTTTTAGATTAGGTCGGGGAGGGTGTGATGTATGGTAATAAGTTGGGTATTCAAGCGATAGATGGCATTAGTCATAAAGCTTACTCCAGAGGCCGACAGATGTCGCTAGAGTGTAGCAATTGCCTGTGGGATATTATTGACAGACAACAAGCTTCTAAAAAACAGAGAATTACCAACCCTTGTATAGTTTTATCATAATATATTTTCTAAAAATGAATTTGCTTTATATTCATAATATGGTACTATATGTATCACTGCAGTTAATCAAGTTTGATTACCAAATTTTGATTATTTTTAAAACTTGATTGTGCCTAAATGTATACTCGGACGGCGCTAAAACAGAATATCCCGATAATGTTCTATAGTTTCCGGAAAAGTCAAACATTGTCTATACATGAATCATCAATTTGATTTGTATCTTTGATTAAATGCTTCCTATAATGGTATTAATGACTCTATCCTGAATGGCAAGCATAAATTATTAGCATAAAAAGGCATTGTTTGACGAAATTTGCCAATATACGTTTGTTTGAGATAATTGAAGTGTGTTGCGTGAATAATTTTATTTGACCAGGAATCTAATAATTCTTGGTTAGGATTTATAAAAATGTTGGCATTCTCGAGGTATAAATTAAAAGGTGTAATTTTTCTATCTGCCTTGTAAATTATTTTATGTAAATTATTTTTTCAAACTATTTAGTATATACTGTATAGTGAATGTGGATTATTATTATTTAACTACTAACATTTATTCTATACATATTTTACTATTCGTAATCTATTTCTAAAAATATTATTAGTAAGCACTATAAAAATAAATAAAATATGAAGACACTTACTTTATATTTATCAATATTTGTTTTTATTACCTAGGTACCTACAAACCTAAAATATTATTCTGTTGTTTCGATTTTTTTTCCTTTAAATTCTACAAATATATATTTTTTTATAGAGTCAACTTTGTTTCCGAGAGAAATGTTTGCGTTTATTTTAGTTTCTACTTCTTAATTGTATGCAACTTTAAAAAACGCGCGTTCCATAAAGTGCGATTTAGGCTGGCCGCATACATACGTTTTTCGTATTCGATTTCCGAATTCGTTTTCCGTATTTGGACATCCGAATGCACGGAATCAGTAGAAAATACATTAACTACCGCACACGTTCGTTTTAGTTCCGAACGGAACAAATTCCTTACGCACGTTCCGAATGCCAGCCGGCGCGTTCGGAGAAAACGAATGGAAAAAACCTAATGACGTCATGTGGAACGCAGCTATTGCATACAGTTTGTTTGTGCCGACGCAAACGTACGGAAATTTCCATTCGTAATTCAGTGTTGCCAACGGATCTTGACCTAATATCGCCGTTTCTCATACATAAGGTAGCGTAAAGTAGCCGAATTTGCTGTTAGGTGGGACATGTTTAAAATTGATGTTTTTACGTGAAAATAAAAAAAAATTTCGTGAGGGGGGTGGCTAGAGAATTTCAAAAAAATAAAATTTGTCCCCAGAAAATAAAAAAAATTCATGGGGAGGGTGGCTAGAGAATTTCAAGAAAATATAAAATTTGTCCCCAGAAAAATAAATTTCATGGGGGGGGGGGTGGCTAGAGAATTTCGGGACATGTTTAAAATTGATGTTTTTGAAGTAGCTTAATTGGCGACCAGTCGCCTTTTTTTTTCGGCGCCGATTCTCGCTCTGAGTAGCCTAAATGGCGATATATCGCCCTTGTTGGCAACACTGGTTCTGACGTTTATACATTCCGAATGAAGAAAAACGAACGTTTGCGCTAGTCTCACGGAATTCCGAATACGGAAAACGAATTCGTAAATCGAATACGGAAAACGTATGTATGCGGCCAGCCTTAAACACTCAAGAGCGTACTTTAAATGAGTAAAAAAGGGCACCAATAACAAAAAATATATTTTTTATTATTAATGATACACCTATACATTACTAAATATCTACAGTGTTTCGGAATTTTTTACAGTACCTTTATCTTAATTTCAGGAACCCAATTATGTTTTCTTTAATGCTGTATTTATATGGAAAGATTTAAAAAAAAAATCATTAAAAAATACAATTTTTTTATAAACAGACCACGTCCACAAAAACACCTTTTCGCGACACCGTACGTCGCGTACATCGGTTACGTGCGGTTGGCGAATGCATTAAAAGCTGTAGTGCCACGCGATGCAAATAACTGGAACATTAAGTTTTCAAATAATTTTGAGAATACAAAACAAATTAATTTATGAACCTACCTACTTATACCAAAAACTATCAGTACACAGACATCAATGTATCTGTATGATAAATTTAACCGTGTTAAATTATTCATTATTTAAATGATTATTTCTAAATCTATGAGAACTAACCCTATCGCTGCAGAAGTAGCGATGCCAATGGCGGTTTGTTGGTAGTTACTAACGTGAGTGCCTTCACTATTAAAATAAATAATTATTCTGTTCAGGTGGCTGAAATTGACAGTCCCATTATCAGGTAATTACCTCCACCTTTTCTCGTGACAACTGACTGTTCGAATTACAATTATGTTCTCAGGTTTTTAGATAGAGTATCAGTAATAATATATTAAACTCAATAAAAATACTAGTGTTAGAAATAACACCATAGGAGGACTTACAGTACCACTGTTACGTAACAGTAGCCCAACATTTTGAATAATTTATAAAGGTAAAATTTATTCAATTCTCTTTTTTCGAACACAAGAAAAGAGATATATTTCGAAATATTTATGAAAACACTTAAAATTCATTTGTTTTAAAAATAAATAAAAAAATGGTGAAAATTCTCAGAAAATCAATTTCATTTTCATGTCGGTTCAGAAAACATAATGTCGGGAAGAGAAGAATAATTTTTTTCGGATTTATTTGACTTAAAAAAACTGCCTTACATGGAACCTTTATAATTAGAAGAGAGTAGAATTTGGTTTGTGTTCATTATAAAAAGAAACATAATAAGAAAAGCTAAAACAAATTTACCTAATATCCTTATTGAAACTGATCACAAGTAGTTATTATTTGAAAGCATCCTGGATCTATGGACTGGAGAATACACAATTAAGAACTAAGTTTGCATAATATACCAGCTGCACTCCCCGGCGTTGCTAGGGCTTTACACAGAGTTTTTAAAAATCAGACTGAGACAATGATGTTCGTCTTATTTTGAATGTTAAGTGTGCATAATTTCATCAATATCAGAATAAAATTATTGATTTGTATAAAAATCAAATAAACGCCGGCCACCACAGACAACGTATTTTATAGAAATAGGTGAAGCGAACCCGGCGGGTTATTAATGGTTAGGAGTTGAAAATTCTAGTAAACTGGATGTTGTGGTTTCAAGGGGGAAATAATAATATTTTCAATAATTGAAGGAGTATATTTTATAGGTATTTGAGTCACTTCATGGTGCCATATCTTCTTCTGGCGTCCCCGACTTCTTCTACCATTAACTTCCATGTCATTTAATCTCACAACACTCCTTTCTTCATGCATGAGCTCTCTATACCCAATAATTGAAGGAGTATATTTTATAGGTATTTGAGTCACTTCATGGTGCCATATCTTCTTCTGGCGTCCCCGACTTCTTCTACCATTAACTTCCATGTCATTTAATCTCACAACACTCCTTTCTTCATTCATGAGCTCTCTATACCCAATAATTGAAGGAGTATATTTTAAAGGTATTTGAGTCACTTCATGGTGCCATATCTTCTTCTGGCGTCCCCGACTTCTTCTACCATTAACTTCCATGTCATTTAATCTCACAACACTCCTTTCTTCATGCATGAGCTCTCTATACCCAATAATTGAAGGAGTATATTTTATAGGTATTTGAGTCACTTCATGGTGCCATATCTTCTTCTGGCGTCCCCGACTTCTTCTACCATTAACTTCCATGTCATTTAATCTCACAACACTCCTTTCTTCATTCATGAGCTCTCTATACCCAATAATTGAAGGAGTATATTTTAAAGGTATTTGAGTCACTTCATGGTGCCATATCTTCTTCTGGCGTCCCCGACTTCTTCTACCATTAACTTCCATGTCATTTAATCTCACAACACTCCTTTCTTCATGCATGAGCTCTCTATACCCAATAATTGAAGGAGTATATTTTATAGGTATTTGAGTCACTTCATGGTGCCATATCTTCTTCTGGCGTCCCCGACTTCTTCTACCATTAACTTCCATGTCATTTAATCTCACAACACTCCTTTCTTCATTCATGAGCTCTCTATACCCAATAATTGAAGGAGTATATTTTATAGGTATTTGAGTCACTTCATGGTGCCATATCTTCTTCTGGCGTCCCCGACTTCTTCTACCATTAACTTCCATGTCATTTAATCTCACAACACTCCTTTCTTCATGCATGAGCTCTCTATACCCAATAATTGAAGGAGTATATTTTATAGGTATTTGAGTCACTTCATGGTGCCATATCTTCTTCTGGCGTCCCCGACTTCTTCTACCATTAACTTCCATATCATTTAATCTGCTTACACAACTGCTCACCCTGTACAAATCGCAAGTGCGCCCTACTGTCGAATTTGGCAGCCATCTCTGGTCTGAAGCCCCAAAATACCTGAAAAAAACCCTTGACTCTGTGCAGAAACGGGCGGTCCGTTTGATAGATTCCCCAATCTTAACAAACGGACTGCAATCTTTAGAGCACAGGCGTCAGGTAGGTATGCTGTCCTTGTTCTATCGGTATTACAATGGAAGATGCTCTGAGGAACTAGCGTCATTGATCCCTTCGGCACCGGTGCGTAGTCGGGATACACGCCAAACGCGCGCCCAACATTTGTACACAGTTGACACTTGTCACATGAGAACGGGTCGCTTCTATGATTCGTTCTTAAGTTCAACAGCTCGGCTGTGGAACGAACTGCCGGCCTCTGTGTTTCCTCCCTCCTACAACATGGGACTCTTCAAGACCCATGTTCACTCCTTCCTCTCCACAAAAAGACCCTCCACACAGCATCCCCAAAGATGACATAGGCCCTGAGGGAAATTATTTTCTTCAGGGCCTCCTGTGTGGAGTAAATATAAAAAAAAAAAAAAAAAAAAAAATCTCACAACACTCCTTTCTTCATTCATGAGCTCTCTATACCCAATAATTGAAGGAGTATATTTTAAAGGTATTTGAGTCACTTCATGGTGCCATATCTTCTTCTGGCGTCCCCGACTTCTTCTACCATTAACTTCCATGTCATTTAATCTCACAACACTCCTTTCTTCATTCATGAGCTCTCTATACCCAATAATTGAAGGAGTATATTTTATAGGTATTTGAGTCACTTCATGGTGCCATATCTTCTTCTGGCGTCCCCGACTTCTTCTACCATTAACTTCCATGTCATTTAATCTCACAACACTCCTTTCTTCATTCATGAGCTCTCTATACCCAATAATTGAAGGAGTATATTTTATAGGTATTTGAGTCACTTCATGGTGCCATATCTTCTTCTGGCGTCCCCGACTTCTTCTACCATTAACTTCCATGTCATTTAATCTCACAACACTCCTTTCTTCATGCATGAGCTCTCTATACCCAATAATTGAAGGAGTATATTTTATAGGTATTTGAGTCACTTCATGGTGCCATATCTTCTTCTGGCGTCCCCGACTTCTTCTACCATTAACTTCCATGTCATTTAATCTCACAACACTCCTTTCTTCATTCATGAGCTCTCTATACCCAATAATTGAAGGAGTATATTTTATAGGTATTTGAGTCACTTCATGGTGCCATATCTTCTTCTGGCGTCCCCGACTTCTTCTACCATTAACTTCCATGTCATTTAATCTCACAACACTCCTTTCTTCATTCATGAGCTCTCTATACCCAATAATTGAAGGAGTATATTTTATAGGTATTTGAGTCACTTCATGGTGCCATATCTTCTTCTGGCGTCCCCGACTTCTTCTACCATTAACTTCCATGTCATTTAATCTCACAACACTCCTTTCTTCATGCATGAGCTCTCTATACCCAATAATTGAAGGAGTATATTTTATAGGTATTTGAGTCACTTCATGGTGCCATATCTTCTGCTGGCGTCCCCGGCTTCTTCTACCATTAACTTCCATGTCATTTAATCTCACAACACTCCTTTCTTCATTCATGAGCTCTCTATACCCAATAATTGAAGGAGTATATTTTATAGGTATTTGAGTCACTTCATGGTGCCATATCTTCTTCTGGCGTCCCCGACTTCTTCTACCATTAACTTCCATGTCATTTAATCTCACAACACTCCTTTCTTCATTCATGAGCTCTCTATACCCAATAATTGAAGGAGTATATTTTATAGGTATTTGAGTCACTTCATGGTGCCATATCTTCTTCTGGCGTCCCCGGCTTCTTCTACCATTAACTTCCATGTCATTTAATCTCACAACACTCCTTTCTTCATTCATGAGCTCTCTATACCCAATAATTGAAGGAGTATATTTTATAGGTATTTGAGTCACTTCATGGTGCCATATCTTCTTCTGGCGTCCCCGACTTCTTCTACCATTAACTTCCATGTCATTTAATCTCACAACACTCCTTTCTTCATTCATGAGCTCTCTATACCCAATAATTGAAGGAGTATATTTTATAGGTATTTGAGTCACTTCATGGTGCCATATCTTCTTCTGGCGTCCCCGGCTTCTTCTACCATTAACTTCCATGTCATTTAATCTCACAACACTCCTTTCTTCATGCATGAGCTCTCTATACCCAATAATTGAAGGAGTATATTTTATAGGTATTTGAGTCACTTCATGGTGCCATATCTTCTTCTGGCGTCCCCGACTTCTTCTACCATTAACTTCCATGTCATTTAATCTCACAACACTCCTTTCTTCATTCATGAGCTCTCTATACCCAATAATTGAAGGAGTATATTTTATAGGTATTTGAGTCACTTCATGGTGCCATATCTTCTTCTGGCGTCCCCGGCTTCTGCTACCATTAACTTTCATGTCATTTAATCTCACAACACTCCTTTCTTCATTCATGAGCTCTCTATACCCAATAATTGAAGGAGTATATTTTATAGGTATTTGAGTCACTTCATGGTGCCATATCTTCTTCTGGCGTCCCCGACTTCTTCTACCATTAACTTCCATGTCATTTAATCTCACAACACTCCTTTCTTCATTCATGAGCTCTCTATACCCAATAATTGAAGGAGTATATTTTATAGGTATTTGAGTCACTTCATGGTGCCATATCTTCTTCTGGCGTCCCCGACTTCTTCTACCATTAACTTCCATGTCATTTAATCTCACAACACTCCTTTCTTCATGCATGAGCTCTCTATACCCAATAATTGAAGGAGTATATTTTATAGGTATTTGAGTCACTTCATGGTGCCATATCTTCTGCTGGCGTCCCCGGCTTCTTCTACCATTAACTTCCATGTCATTTAATCTCACAACACTCCTTTCTTCATTCATGAGCTCTCTATACCCAATAATTGAAGGAGTATATTTTATAGGTATTTGAGTCACTTCATGGTGCCATATCTTCTTCTGGCGTCCCCGACTTCTTCTACCATTAACTTCCATGTCATTTAATCTCACAACACTCCTTTCTTCATTCATGAGCTCTCTATACCCAATAATTGAAGGAGTATATTTTATAGGTATTTGAGTCACTTCATGGTGCCATATCTTCTTCTGGCGTCCCCGGCTTCTTCTACCATTAACTTCCATGTCATTTAATCTCACAACACTCCTTTCTTCATTCATGAGCTCTCTATACCCAATAATTGAAGGAGTATATTTTATAGGTATTTGAGTCACTTCATGGTGCCATATCTTCTTCTGGCGTCCCCGACTTCTTCTACCATTAACTTCCATGTCATTTAATCTCACAACACTCCTTTCTTCATTCATGAGCTCTCTATACCCAATAATTGAAGGAGTATATTTTATAGGTATTTGAGTCACTTCATGGTGCCATATCTTCTTCTGGCGTCCCCGGCTTCTTCTACCATTAACTTCCATGTCATTTAATCTCACAACACTCCTTTCTTCATGCATGAGCTCTCTATACCCAATAATTGAAGGAGTATATTTTATAGGTATTTGAGTCACTTCATGGTGCCATATCTTCTTCTGGCGTCCCCGACTTCTTCTACCATTAACTTCCATGTCATTTAATCTCACAACACTCCTTTCTTCATTCATGAGCTCTCTATACCCAATAATTGAAGGAGTATATTTTATAGGTATTTGAGTCACTTCATGGTGCCATATCTTCTTCTGGCGTCCCCGGCTTCTGCTACCATTAACTTTCATGTCATTTAATCTCACAACACTCCTTTCTTCATTCATGAGCTCTCTATACCCAATAATTGAAGGAGTATATTTTATAGGTATTTGAGTCACTTCATGGTGCCATATCTTCTTCTGGCGTCCCCGACTTCTTCTACCATTAACTTCCATGTCATTTAATCTCACAACACTCCTTTCTTCATTCATGAGCTCTCTATACCCAATAATTGAAGGAGTATATTTTATAGGTATTTGAGTCACTTCATGGTGCCATATCTTCTTCTGGCGTCCCCGGCTTCTTCTACCATTAACTTCCATGTCATTTAATCTCACAACACTCCTTTCTTCATTCATGAGCTCTCTATACCCAATAATTGAAGGAGTATATTTTATAGGTATTTGAGTCACTTCATGGTGCCATATCTTCTTCTGGCGTCCCCGACTTCTTCTACCATTAACTTCCATGTCATTTAATCTCACAACACTCCTTTCTTCATTCATGAGCTCTCTATACCCAATAATTGAAGGAGTATATTTTATAGGTATTTGAGTCACTTCATGGTGCCATATCTTCTTCTGGCGTCCCCGGCTTCTTCTACCATTAACTTCCATGTCATTTAATCTCACAACACTCCTTTCTTCATTCATGAGCTCTCTATACCCAATAATTGAAGGAGTATATTTTATAGGTATTTGAGTCACTTCATGGTGCCATATCTTCTTCTGGCGTCCCCGACTTCTTCTACCATTAACTTCCATGTCATTTAATCTCACAACACTCCTTTCTTCATTCATGAGCTCTCTATACCCAATAATTGAAGGAGTATATTTTATAGGTATTTGAGTCACTTCATGGTGCCATATCTTCTTCTGGCGTCCCCGGCTTCTGCTACCATTAACTTCCATGTCATTTAATCTCACAACACTCCTTTCTTCATTCATGAGCTCTCTATACCCAATAATTGAAGGAGTATATTTTATAGGTATTTGAGTCACTTCATGGTGCCATATCTTCTTCTGGCGTCCCCGACTTCTTCTACCATTAACTTCCATGTCATTTAATCTCACAACACTCCTTTCTTCATTCATGAGCTCTCTATACCCAATAATTGAAGGAGTATATTTTATAGGTATTTGAGTCACTTCATGGTGCCATATCTTCTTCTGGCGTCCCCGGCTTCTTCTACCATTAACTTCCATGTCATTTAATCTCACAACACTCCTTTCTTCATTCATGAGCTCTCTATACCCGAACAATCTAAGCATCTTGCTCCCTTATCAGGCACAAGAGCTCCTCTTTTCTGATAAGGTATACATGACCAATTATGTACCTAAATATTATATTTTGCAAAAAAATGTATGTATTAATGTAACTATGATCTATATTAAAATAATAAAAATAAAAAAAAAATCTCTTTCTTAATCTCATCCATTTCGCTTACATCAGCCTTACATTAAGATGAAGCGGTCCGGTATAGAGATTTGTTTTCGTATATGGGATTGATGTTTTGTTATTTACTTATTTCAAATAAAATTTTGTAAATTTATATTTTGTATTTCCCCAACCACTTTGAATTTAAAAAAAAACATTAAAATCACAAATAACACAGGTCTGCGACTTTTTTTTTCTTCTTTGTAATAATAGGTAATTTCCATGTATTTATGGTTGCTGAATTCGGAAAAATTATCAAAAAAGTTCCATCACGTAAGGTTTTTAAATTCAAAATACTGTGGGATTGCCTATCTTAAGGCGAAATAGGTAGACTTGACCTGAAATTTGGCATTTTTGAGGCCACTTTTAGACGTATGGACACTTTTCTAGAGAAAAACACAAATTGATTTCGAAAGATCGTTATTTCATCTATTAAAGTAAGATGTTAAATTTTGAAAAATAATATTATTTTCATACCATAATAAAGTGTTACCGTTGGACGATGCGCAGATTTGTTGCATTTTCAAAGGCGAAGTTGTATTATACAACAAATATTTCAAATCATATAATAATACAGTATAAACAATCAATAAATTATCTATCATATGTATGTATAAGAATTTTGTTTTTATTTCAAATAAAATTACTAATAAATAAATCCGAGGACGCGTTTTGTGACGAAAATCCCTCAATTTGACTATTTATTTATGAGCTTACAAATTGGTATAGTTGAGATTTTTTTACAAAAATAATTTACTATGATATTATTGAAACATTAAAAATAATTTATGACCAAGAAATATATTCTTAAAGTATATAATAGTAATTAATTTCGATTCGCGTATGTTGTTTGTTCGTTGTTTCTGATTACCACGGCGCGGCGCAAGCCGAAATTTTATCATTCCCCGCTGCGACAGGGCGGCGAGCGGACGTCTATTCCACGCCAGTCTACTTGATAACATTTTAACGAAATTCCTCGTTTAAAAATGGGGAGAAAAATACTATCGGACAAAAGTTTTATAAGAAAACAAAAATTTCGTCATCAAAAACGTACATGGGAGAAATATTTGCAGAAAAAAATGTTTTGTCATATTTAATTAGCCTTGTACATTGTACGTACTCTATATACTACAGGGTCGTTCAAACGAATCAGTCAGAGTACGCATATATTTTTTATAACATTTAGCGATAATTTTGTGTTGTTTAATTTTCAGGGAAAATAATCACCTACCGACGAATGATTGTGATTCTGAAGCAAATATTGTCTCTAAAATTCCGTCGGTATGTGTAATTTACATTAATATTATTATTATTTTATTATGTAAATAGGTAATATTTTATTTATTAATCTTAAGTTAGCTCACATCTTCGTGTGTGCTAATAGTTTTAAACATATAAACATGTACATTGTTTGGCAAACATAATCTTTCTTTAAATATTTCGATAAAGTCACAAAAAAGAAACATTAATAATTGAGATAGACATATTTTCTTAATTCATTTTTGAACTTATTAATATTTTCTATCACAGCAATACCTACAATATATTGTGAATCATGGATATTATGGTGACCGAAACCGTCAATATTGGGGTATTTATAAACTAGCAATTATTCCCGGCGTTACGCGAGTTACACGCACAAAACCATACCCTTGTATACATGGTGTCGGGAAACGCGTAGTATATTACTGTGACCGATTCAACTCTAATTACCGCGGTAATTTATTATAAACAAACATTTACTACCCGGTGTTGCGCGATTTACGCGCATGCAACATTACCACGTGTACACGGTGTCGGGAAACTCGTGGTGAAATTACGGTGACTGAAACCGTGAATATCGCGGTAATTATAAAATATCAATAATTCCCGACATAACGCGAGTTACACGCACAAAACCATACCCTTGTATACATGGTGTCGGGAAATGCATGGTATATTACGGTGACCGATTCAACTGTAATTACCGCGATATTCATAAACCATAATTTACTACCCGGCGTTGCGCGAGCAACACGTATGCAACAGTACCTTGTACACACGGTGTCGGGTAACTCGTGGTAAAATGTTTCCAGTCATGGATTCAACGTTAGGATAAGTATATCTCTAGTCAAGCACAGTACTTCGAAGGAGATTAATTCCATTTCCATGTAAACTTATTTGTAATAAAATTTTCTTAGTTACACATTAAGCTGTACAATTTCTGTTTCGAAATCTTCCTCATATAAATATATTTTACTGGCTACAAAAGAGCAGGAAATGCCGCATTTTAGTCTATGCGTATATGATTCCCGTCAAAATAACGGTTTTGATTCGTGATGTGCGATTTAAATCATGTTTTTGTTAATAATTTCTATTCTATTGTCCAATTCCCTATTACATTGGTATAATTCAACATATTTAGTATTTTTAGTGTTACTTTTTGTCAGTTTCATAATGTCATGTTGTGAATTGAGCTTCTTGTTTTAGAAGAAAAAAAACGAGGTTATTTTGATATACTTACTTTAAGTATTAGAAATAAAACTTACTGGTAATACCTATCTTACAAACGGATAAATATGTAAGACGAGAGATTTTTCACAATCAAACTTAATGTTAATCACTTTTGTAAAACCTATGTAAAATAAAATTTAAAAAAAAACAAGTGAATAAAAATATTTGAATAATTAAAAAAAATGTTTATTCAAATACCTACCTATTTTGTACCTACTTTGTCAACGCACTGCATTTGTATTTATTTGTGTTTACGCACTCCGACGTATAATTTACAAATATGTATGTAACTACTTATTAGGAAGAAAGCTACAACCGAAAATTCAAACACAATACATAATTGTTATTCCATCGGAACCATGCTGTAGGTTTCGACCGCCGCGCGGAGTGTACGGCTGGCAGTGGAATGAATATGCTATTTCTGTCTCGTTCTAAAAAACGTCCTATCGCGAGAACGTCTTTTGACCAAATTCGAATTCTCGGTCGCTGGTTAACGCCTTAAGGTGCAAAACGCGGTTTATTGGCGAAATATATATATTTTATCAATTACAACTTATTATAAGATAATATTATGTTTTATAGATTGAAACAAAACATCTAGTAACTCATGAAGATAAAATTAGTAAGCGTTGAATCATATATATCGGGATTTTCCATAATAAGTATGATGAGAGTACCCAAGGTACCCACTCCCTTTCATGCCCTTTCATTTATTTATTTCTGTTCCAACGTGCATTTCAAAAATGATTTCAAAAGGTTGTTTAAATTCTTCTGAGAGTTTTTGCTATATTTGTGGTGGATTTGAAGTGAAAAAACAACAAAGAAATATTACTGATTTTGTTAAAAAAATATATTTTGCGTATTTTGGTGTGAAACTAGAAGAGACTCCGCAGATATAATATATCTCCATAAAATTATTAATGGCTTTATTGATTGTTCTCCCCTTCTATCTGAAATTAATTTTAGAGTTCCGAGCGTTAGAACTAGAGAAAAATCATTTTTTCATCTCCATAAATGTTCTACTAATATCAGACAAAATGCGTTTATATTCAGAGCCCGTAGTATATTTAATAAGGATTTTAATGATATGGACATATTCACATGTAATTTAAGAACCTTTAAAAGATATGTAATAACTAACATTAAATAATTTTAAATATTCTACTGGAAGTTATCATGTTGTTGCTTTGAATCCTTTCCAGTTACTTACCTTCCAATTTATACTCATGTGTTCAATTTAGTTGTAGGTATACATTTATTATATTGTTATTATTGCTATTGTGTAGTGCTTTTATTGATTGCTTCTGTGTTGAAATTTTACAATACATAATGTTTTGAATTTTAGCTGGTTATTAGTATTATAGCTGGTTATTAGTTACAAACACAGACATAGGAATTAATAGACGAGAAGATAATGGCGAGGGGTAAAATCAACTGTTGAAGAACGAAGGGGGTTAAGCTGACTGTGATTCGTCAATAAATCAATCTGACAGTAAATAGGCATCTCGCATTATAATATCACCATTTAGTTCTTAAAAGTAAAATCTGCTTTTAAATGAATAGACATTTTTACATGGGAGCGCAAATTACTCGCCACGTTATGAACTAATTTGCGAAGTCCAAATTCGGCAAAGTAAATTTCTTCTGTTTGCAGAGTCGTAGTTAGTTTCAGAGTATTTAGTTAAGACACTTTTATAAATGTTCATAATTTACTTCCCAGCAACCAACCAGCTTTGTGTTTCGCGTCCAGACGTTTCTCGATGTGATAGTAACAACTGATTCATATTATACGATGTGAATATGCTTAAAATAAAGTAAAATAATGCTTTTATATGGAATGTAATACGACAATTGGGTTTATTCTCTTTTTCACAACTATTTTTACAAGTTTTCATAGTACAAGTCAACATTTTGCCGTGTTATTACGTAAAATGAACCGATGATGCCTCGACCATAGTTCGCACAAGAATGATGACGTCACGTTTTCAAATTATATTTGAGGCCATACGCGAGCCCAGCCGGCTCAATGGAACCGGTATGGGGAGTGGGGATAATACGCTTTTAATCACTTAGGGCAGGTCTACTAATATTCATATGTCTATGGTTACAAACAATATAATTTTATTAAAAAAATATGAAGTTAAGGGTTAGTTTTAATCTTGGCTTAATACTATTCTTAAAATGTAATTCTTCGTTCGTGAATTCAAGTCACGTAGATACTAGTTGATTTATGGTAGATACCTAGGAACATATCAATATTATAAATGTTTCGATCCTGCAAATCACTACCACAGAGCATAAATCAACTATCTCTGCAGAGTGCCAAAAATAAGTCTCTCTGGAAACCATTTTTGTCTATACTCGTCTTGTTTATTGAAGTTTGTTGTGAGTGCCTTTATTTATGAGTTTATTGTTTATGGCATCAATCTGTCAAGCAGTCAAGATTCAAGATCCGAAATCTAAATTCTCAATATTTTGGTTTGATTTCGATGTAACTGAATAATATTAACTTGCCTATTTTTCTATTCTAGTGAGTTTGTTTATTCTAGTTGATAAAAGATGAATAATTCCTCGCTTCAAATGGGGATTCAAAGTACTGCTGGGGCCATTCCAGTGCGGAATGACAAAGGTATTGCTTGCGTATTTCCATAACGAGTACTTCTCTCCACATTCTGTTGGTTTTATCTTAATAATACTATATTATTAACAATATATACTCGATTTTAACATAACAATGTCTATATGAATTCGTAATAACTCCTTCGCTTAACCTCAAAAGCGTTTATTTACATCAGCCACAACAAACCGTTTGTAATTCTCGAGAGAAATGTTTAATTTAGTAACTTAATAAAACAATAGCGGTAAATGTTTTCCCGACCGCCGCACTTTTCATAGGCACAGATTATCCAAATTCACTATTCTAAATTCACTCCTTTATCAAAGTTCAAAATTTATCTTTTATCACGATCCCTTTCCTTTACCGCCATTTCGGACTTTTTGTATGGAGTGACAATAGCGAAAGTTTCGTTTCAATCTAAATACACATAATTTACTTAATTAACCCAAACTAAGAACCCATTTTGTCGATAGTCGTTTCTCTTAGTAATAATTGTTGAAACAAAGTGTAACTTCCAAATAATTACGAAATTAACATAATACATCAGTCTCATGTACGCTTGTTAAATTTAGTTATTAGAAGTTGTGATATTCACGTAATTTCCAACATTCAAGGTGAGGTGTCTATGCAGAAAGTAAAAGTCCAGAGATACATTTCTGGAAAGCGGCCTGAATATGCGCCAGCCTCCTCATCTGACGAGGAGTCCGGGGCGGAGGACTTCATGGACCAGCAGAAGTTGGAGAAGAGACATCACTTCCTCCCGCAGGTGATCAAGGATCTCAACAATGAGCCAATGGATGTGGACGATGAGAAAGAGGTAAATTGTGTGAATTTTTTTCAAAATATTTTGATCATGGACAGGGCATATAGTAATGTAGTAGGTACATTACTGATTGTAATAGATACGGTCTATAGTACACAACTGCCACCCTGTACAAATCGCAAGTGAGCTCCAATGTTGAATAGCCCTAAGGTACTAGAAAAAACCCTTGAATGTGCAGAAACAGGCCGCCCTTAACCTTTCCACTTTCTTTTGTTAAGGAAATACAAGTACAGTCAAACTTGGTTATAACGAGCACGAGGAGACTGTCTAAATTTGCTCCTTATAGCCGAATCGTTACATCCAAATCGGTTTTTTAAAAGTCGTATGTACCTACCTAAATGCCTCTACTATCATATTTTATATATGATTATATTATATCAGATATCAGTATATTTTCAAAATACGAGTAGGTATTACCAATTAAAAAAGAAATTAGAAAAATACACTTGTGTTTCTTTAATTTATTATCTATGATTGTTTTATAGATTTCGCTTTCTTGCTTCAAAAAAATCAGCCAATTATAACTATCATCGCCTGTTTCAAGGCTTCCAAGAAAAATATCACTAAAATCTTTTTATCACTAGCTTGTGCGTGGTAAAATTGTTTTGGTTTTCGGCTGCAAAAATTTACTTGTCACAAACCTGTGATGCACAACCTGCAGTCTCATTATTGCGGCCCGCATATCAATTTCATATGGCCTTCTTGGCTATGGAGAAACATGAAAAATCATAAAAGAAAAAGACAAGTATCAATTTCTAACTGAAAACCGTACTCGACTTAAATATATTTTTCCATGCCCAAAATTAAACACTTCCTTTGCACAAAATTATTACACTTACTGGGCAACAATTTTTTTCAATCGACTACCTGAAGAAATTAGAAACATTAATGATAACTTCCAAATAATAAACACTGTGAAAAAATATTTTAAAGACAAACTTACAAAAAATAAAAATGTTTCCAATTGAATTAATCTTAAGAATACTCACTTCAAATAAGTTTAAAATCATTTTATTTTTAATTACTTACTTATTGTAATAAAACAATGTACACTCCTCTTCCAGCCACAAGCTAATGCTTCTATGGAAGAGGGGTCTTGAAATATTTGATCATATATTGTAACAAATAAACAAAAATGTACTTATATAATAAATAAATAATAATATTTAAAAAAAAATAAAAAAAATGTAAATGTTTTGGGTAATTGAAAACCCTGGCTGAGAACATTTTTTTATAAAGTTTTGGTTAATTTATGTTGCATTTCGTAAATGGAACCAAATTTGAAGAACTGATTTGCATAACACAAAATTTAGCAGAACTCCTCTTGAATTTTGCTGTACACCCCCTCCCCCTCAAGAAAACAAAAAAAAATACCAGTAGATATGACTTTGGCTAAGAGCAAATTGATTAGAAATGTTTTTCCGTTAGCTTCTGATAATGTGTTGTCCCAATGAGAGTCATCTTTCAAAAGACTGATGTTTTGCATGCTGCTTGATAGGTATTATAAGTAATTTCCTGTATGGTTTTGATGTATCAAAAGATGTTGGGCCTTTTACAACAAGAACAAGAAGTAACATTCTCAAGTAAAAACATTCGCTTTTGTTGGGATAAAAACCCTTAGACCCTCCCAAGAGCATCTGTTTTTTTAACTCCAGTAAAGCCATCAACTGGAGTACTTTGCTTTCTCCGTTGGAAGGTTTTGGCAGTCTGATTCCACGCATAATAGCTTGGAACTTTGTCATACATCTCTGTTTTTGCGAAATCGTCTTCGCACATTATTTAAAAAAATACTGTTAGTGTTGTATGCCGCAGATTGGTAACAACATCATTAATGTTGTATTAAGTAAAATAAAGCCTCTGTCCATTTTCTAAATGAGCGGCAAGGTGAGCAATCGTGGGTGCTCGATCATGCACTTTGAATGATAAAATCTTACATACTGCTTCGGAGCTGCAGATGTAACGACCAAAATATCATTTGGTGATTGTATGCGGAACGTAGCTTGATCGGTACCTTTATTTATATATTTAGTAAGGTATTGGATTGATTTTACTGAACTGCACAACTCAAAGTTGATGGGAGCGTTGAAAATTTTAATAACTAGTGAGTTATAGGGAACGACCTACCGGTTGTCAATTTCATGGTTTCGCACAGTGGTAGATTGTCCACCTTCGTCTGGCGACTGTCGACGATATTTAGAATATCCGAATAGCCGGTAGATGTTAGGCTCTGGAATGGTTTTGGAATTTTTTTAATACATTTGCCTTCCCACATACATGGAGAATAAGGATTTAAGGTTCCGCAAGGGCCGTGAACCAGGTGTTTTTTAACAATTTCGTAGAGGGTTGGGTCTTCTTCTTTATTCGGTAACTCTGCTGAAATAACGCTGTCAATTTGGTCCGGTCTAATTTTATTCACTAACTACACCAGCAGATGGACATGTGGTGAACCACGTTTCTGTCATTCTTTAGCGTTCATGTGGCATCGCGGTGGAACAACTATATGAGCCTTGTTTATGAGGTACATATAGGAGTTTCTGTACTTTTAAATGGAATACTCTATTCACTATATGGTAACTGTCTTGTGGAGGTAAATAGATGATGTTATTTTCCTTGATTTCTGTCCAGTTCGGGTTACATGTTTCAGTTATAAAGAGATCAGATTTATCGTGATGTCTGGCATAAGTCATTGCGTCCTGCGATTTTTAGTAGTACATATAACCAATTGTCCAATGTCGCTGCTGTTATGCATTCGACCTTAAAGCATCCTAAAGATGAATGTAATTTTCTACTCTCAATTTATGTTGGTTGTTAGGGATGTAAGCTAATCGCTCTGATTTGATATTTTGCACATTTATCGACCAAGGTTTGTTAACATTCCATATCTAAGTAAGGGGTTAGAATTGTTGTATTGTATACGATTGTAGTTAATGCATGAAACCGTCTTACGTAGAGGTGTTCCACTAATCGGGTCAACTTGAGAAAAATTAATGGCGTATCCGTTTTCTCCCCGATGTAGCATCAAAAGATACTGTGAGCTGTCATAAGATCTGAGCAACTCTGAGATTTCTTGCAAATTGTCATCACGTCTGCAAAATATAATTTCTCTTTTATCAAATTGTTCTCCAGCTATCACAACTGCTACTTAACTTATGTATGGGGCATAATGACGGCCGCTGTGTTGATTATGAAATTGAAGTCGCTTGTGCCTAGTGGAACGCTCTTAAGGCCCAGTAGTAAGCGTTCAAAGATGGTTTGAAAGGGAGATATATAAATACGAGAGGGCGCACTAATATTAAAAAATGATAATAATTAAATGAAAATGGTGAAAATATTTAATAAAACACGACTCGTTTGAAATAGAGCAAAAATCTCTTGACAAATGCTTTAGTTACATTTAAAGATATTGTTAATTTTTTCATGCCTTTAACATATTAAATAACAGAACAAAATGTGTTTTTAAAAATCTTCGGAGCTTACTCTGTGATTTTTTTCTGTCGCGGGAATTTCACATAATTAAAGTTTCGGCACATCAAATGTATAGATATTTTCTTAAAAAATAATATATATTTTTTGGAACTTAAAAACTTAAAGAGTTAACGTGAAACGTTGTTATAAAACGGTGGAAATTGGGTATGCGGAGGTTTAATAGCAGTTTTGAAAGACTGCGTGTAGTTGTTATGGGAATGTAACATATGTTGTAGAGATCTTACCAAACCACCATCAATTGGTTGTGCGACACTGTTAGGCCACGTCCGCACAGGCAGGCGGCTTGCTTAGCGCCTAGAGCCTAGTGGCTTGCATTCTGGCTACTTGCTAGGATACACGGTGTCCGGACTGAAGGTGGTTTGCGTGGTGGGTCGCTAGGTGTCTTGGTCATTTGCTTGTCGTCTAGTTGACGAGATGTCACTTTCAAAAATAGCTCTAAAACTGCTACTTACAGAAAATTCATCTTTAAAATATACCATTTCACGGCCTTATCCATCATGTTGGGTTCATGACATAAATAAGCCACGGTCAAGTCATGGGCAGTTTAATGTTCTGTATAAATAATTGCGTAATTTTGACGAATTTTACCAGTGTCCAGCCCAGAGAATCATTTGATATACTTCTTAGTATACATAATCCAACGCCATAACCATAATTAACGTCTCATTGTAAAAAAAATTATGACATAATTATTATTATTTTTTTTTAAGACAACTACATTTTTATGTAGTTCATTAGCTGGATTCCACAGAGGTTCTCTTTTAAAAACAGATGCAATTAATATTTCGTCCATTTTTCTCTTCAAAAATGCCTCGCGCCTAGTGACAAAAAACCAACACGTTCGTTCACTTCGATACCCGCAAAGCGACTAGCATAGCGACTAGCTAGACGCCAAGCGCGCAGTGCGGCCAGTCGCGAGTGTTCTAGTACGTTTGTTTTACTAAGCTACTCGCTAGGTGACTCGCTAGACTCTAGGCGCTAAGCAAGCCGCCTGCCTGTGCGGACGTGGCCTTACTCTTTGTTGATGCTTGTGTTTCTGGATCTGAGATAAAATAAATTTGCAGAAATTTTTGATCATTGTGCTGATATGATTGGTACTCTGCTAAATGATAAAATGCCCCTGAATTTTAAATGTAGGCATACAATCCCGCTCAACAACCTGCGTACTCTTAAAAGAGGTAATTTGAAACGCGTCGTTTTTTAGATATAGGATGATCACCCGTCGGAAAAGAGTGTAGTGGTTCGGGTGGATTTCCTTGATTTTTTTAATTAATTCCTTGAATTTCCCCTAACGTTACCTTTCCCTGCAAGTAACACATACCTTTAGATTCATCCTTCCATTTCAGAGCAGAGCAATGTTCAAAGACAACAGACATTGTACCTATTGAAACTACAGGATCATTCTTGTATTCAATTAAAGAATCGTAATTCATTGCAGCATTAACTTTATTTGAACACAAATAAGAAACCTTCATGAACCGGTGGTTATTTTGTCTATTTTGGAAGATTCTCTGGCTTTCTAGGATCTATGCCTATCCCGATTAAGACTTAGGCGAGCCTCACATTCAACAGACGATTCTCTATCTCTTAGCAAAAAAGTACTTTCACTGCTTTTTTTCCTTTCTTCTCCATTTTCATCATTAAGACGTTCCAAATGCATTCGTTTTGCATTCCTTGAACCATGACCTATATTCAAAATACTATGTTTTTGACACATTTTTTAGATACAAAACTGTGATCAGGAAAATAAGCGACAAATAATTCCAACTCTCATTCAAAACTCACAACAATATTTTAACATTTAAATCTCAAATAAAAAGCTGGATACAAAACATGGGAGATCAGAAATAGATAATATCGTCAGTATACTAATAAAACCCATTAAATTCAGGATTAACGTTTTTGAGAAAAATCAATTTGAAAGATTGACTGTCTAAAAGTCATGTTCACATCATAAATTTACAATTATGTAAAATGCTGTTATACCAATAGTTTTATTAACTAGCAATTTTTATAAATCATTTCATCTTACAACATTGTTTAACCTCCAAAAAAAAAAAATCCAAAGATGAAAGGGTGAGATTTTAACTGTTTTTATCAGTACACAATGTAAACCAAAACTTTGAATTTATTGCTCAAGAAAATGTTAAATAGCTTTAGAGGATTTTATTTGTACATACATTATTTTATTAATCCCTCATTCTCATTTTTTATTGAGTGTAACAATAAAATGTTGAACAAAACAAAAAATTACTTTTTTTTTGGTTTTGATGCAAATCGTATGAAGCACTCAAAAGATTATAATATAAAATATTTTGATGTTATAAGGTAATATTAAGCAAGAAAGATTGAATTACTGTTGTGTTTTCTCATCCTCATATTCAGCATTAGCAGCCTCAGGAACTTGATCCTTTACATCGATATTAGTACGGAGTCTGTTGTACTATCTAACTCCCTTGTGACATAGTTTCAGTAGGTCAGTTTTCTTGGCCTGACTTATCGCCTGTGGTTCATCATAGATTTGTTTCAAGTCCCGGAGAATAATATGGGAAACTCTTTTTATTTGTGAGCCAGGTGAAGTAAGAGAAGATCTTGTAATTAACTTTCTATTAGATCTTCTGCAATATGTATGTGATGAAATGTGTCCGATGTATAGTAATTAAAGAAGATTTTGTTAGTTTTCCTTTCACATACCGGATTCTTTTTATTTTTAACCATTTAATTTGGTTACCTTGGTCGTCCATTGTTCTGCTCATCATAACCTTGTTAGTGAGGTCTTTCAGATCGATGAAATCGTTATGTTTGAACTTCGTTAACTTTGTATGGGCAGACGGTAACTGTTTTCTGGTCAATTCTGCCCTTTTTGTGATCTTGCTCGTTTGAAGATATTAATCCAATCATGCATAGTATACACACCAGAGTTCTAATATGTTCTATGCTACTATGCATTGAATTTGCTTCCACATTCGTGTGACCAGATTCTAGACATTTCAGCTCAATTATGTGGATGTGCTAAAAAAGTTGTACGACCCAAAGTAACATTATTGCTACATATTGGTTCCGGTTCTGCCCTCCACATGTGTCGGGGAACAGGCTTATATCCCTAATATTGTGTGGATATGTTATTTTTTGAGGTAGTAGTACAGGAGAGAGCCTATTTCGTAACTCCCATGCTTTCTATTTATTTAGGACCATGGAAAAAAGTAAGCATTGTTGGGGGCAGGTGTCTCATATAATGTGAGATTATACACACACAATTTTCTTACATAGTAGAGAAGACCGACTTTTCCGCTTGGGATTTGTAAAACTGCCTGTAGATCAAATGTTAGCGACATGAAGTTTTTTCTTTGTTCGATCTCTCTTTATCATTTTCCTTCTCCTTATTGCAAATATCTTTCCTTTCCACGTGTTTTTTGTAGTTTTGTCTTAACAGTAGTAGAGATTAGGCACTGATACTTCTTTGGTACGAAGAAACTTTAATTATAATTTTTTAGAAAATATTCATTGATACGTTATTTTTGTAACAGGCTCGTTAATATCCATTCCTTTGAAATAATCCAACTACAAAGCCTGCATTTTCCTTATGAAGAGAGAGCTGTCTAAATACTCACGCTAAGAGGATTTTCTCACACAGTGAGGCTCCACTCTTGGAAATGATTTAATGTGTGATCTCACATGATCTAAGATGTTCGTCATAGTTTTATGTGGAGGCTCTTTTTGGTTTCTCTTGTCATCTTGAGCTTAAATTTCTAGTGCGTTTTTATTTTTTATTGCTTGTATCTTCCAGAATGCGACTATTACATATTGCTCAGTAAAATTTAACCTTCAGGCCAGTTCTCACAGTTCGTATTTTTAAAGTTAGTGTAGCTTCCCACATTTGCAGATTCGACCCTACAATAAAACAATTCTTTGGCCTGGTATTTTTATAAACATATTGTCTTATTTGTATCATTTATGATTTAAGAACTCGTGACATTTTATTTCAAGCGGCGGCAGCTTTCAAATAGAGCTGTTCGCTCTCTATTTTATGATGACCCTAGTTAAACCATTATGCCTAAAAATATTTTCCAATACCTTTCCCACCCCTGTCCTATAGTAATAAAAACCCCAAATAAAGTTTCATCTCCCTTAAAATATTTGTATTGTTTAAGTCACGTTTGTATCATTAAGAATAGTTAAGTGCATTTTATTTTATGTTAAGAATGTTGTTTGCCAACGAGCGGGTGGAACATCTTTATTTTGGTAAAATGTCCTTCAGAATTTAGTTTAAATACAGATACCTCCCAGAAAAAGGACAGTATTACAGTATTGCTATAACGGGTAGGTACAGACGTACCTACGCAGGAGCTAGTATTGATATAACTGGTAGGTACATGTGTACCTACGCAGTCAGTTGTGAGATAATTACTAGGTTTATGTAAACCTAGAGAAAACTGAAGAATAAAGGAAACTAGACCTTTATTTCTATCAGTTTAAGTTTGAGCAGAGGAAAATAAGATCCTCTGCAATTATATTGTGAATTAATAAATTTATATGTCAAGAAGAAGAAGTGTTTTCCTGCATTCCATCTGACGGCGTGTTCTCGTACCACGATAGCAGAAACATTGCTAGTTTTGTTACTTCGGGCGATATGCATATTTGACGATGAATTTTTGACAAACTGCTATCTTGTCATTCCCTTTAAGGAGAAAACATTTTTTCGATTACAATCTTGGTTTTTTGTATCTTACAACCAGAAAGCATTTTGTTTCTTGAAGATGCACATTAGCTAACAAGAAATATTTATTGCCTTTGAAGTCAAGCTCCCAGTAGTAGTGTCTGTAAAGTGTAATAAGTTCATCCAAAGAAAACTTATCATTGCATCTATACCGGCATTTATCACAATTAGCCGGCTTGGGCACCTTTGACGGATATAAAAACAAATGGACGCACGCGTGAACCAAAGTGACAGTAAACATTGGTGTGTTATAACTCACGGTGCGATCGGCACATTCTGTCTTGCTCATGCACTATAGACATTCCGTAAGAGTGAACAGGACGGTATGAAACCTGAGTAAACATGGCATCGTCGCAACTTTGCGACCGTACCTTCATTCATGAACACTGAAATATTCCTCTAAATGACAAACTGTCAGATAGTTTTGCGCAAATACAACTTATCAAAGCTGATAATGACTTATTTCAATAGTCAATACTTAACTGTTAAAACGTCGCTATTATGGTCTGTTAAAATCACTTATATGTAGAGACACCCATTCATAGCTTTAATTTTGCATGTTGGTGCAAGCCTACTTTTACTTGCTAAAAGAATAGCATCTGATCGCTGGACATTCTGACCTACAATCGCAGGATTAAACATTTAACCTGCGTACTCCAATAATAGATTAGTGCTGTTGTCTTGACGGTTCAGCATATAAGATGCCAGTTTCACAGAACTCTTCTGACACCTCCCTCTTATTTGGGTTAAGACAACCTGGTTCTTTCCCCCCTGCACAGCCTTCAAGGTTTTGGCAGGGAAAACACCATCACTCAATTTTTAAGTAAGGCTTACGGACACCAAGTCCTGCAAAAGCAAACGAGCGTATGGATATTTTGACCCTTCTAATACATTTACCAATTTGACAGATTGGCCACACACTTCGTCAACAAATGTCAAATGAATACATATCAGAGTTGCCCTACTACTATCTGCAAACTGCTCTCAAATGTAATCAATACTCGAGTTTTTGGGTTCATACTCCTTCATGAAATGGATGAGAGCATCCTTTTATTCAGCTAGATATTCGACTGCATCAAACCACGTGTTCATTTCAGGATAATTCTCTTTTAAGAAATATAAATACGCTCTTTTTCTGCCCGAAAACAAGCACCCATATAAGGAGCAGAGTCAGACACAAGCCCGTAAATGTTTTCCCACTTGATATCATAACTGCGCAAACAATCCATGATGGCTTGAGCACATGAGGAAAAATCTGCTCTGTCCAGGATGGTGCAGGAAGCTAGCTGAACCTCCTGGCTTGCAGTAGAAGTAATAGTCCTAAATATGGTTGCCAAGACACAGCGTCCTTTGCAGTCAGTGGTTTCATCCACAACGATGACGATTGGTTTGTCCTTGAAATTCTGGCCCACTTCCTCACGAATTTGCTCACCACAGTGATTTAGATGTGTTCCCCGTAATGTTTTCGCCGTAGGTAAATCCCCAAAGCCTGGTATGTAACTGTCAGTGACTTTCAAACTAATTAATACTTGTGCCAAATAATAATAAATTAGGAATTAGTAGATGGTAAACGTGTCATATTCGATAGTCGCAAAAGTCAAAAAACAATCTAAGTTCATAATTTCATAAACAATAAAAAAATTAACATTTTAGAAATACAAGCAAAAATTTAAAAAAAAATACTTGATTTCAACAAACTACAAATACGCAAAAATTTTAAATAAAAACATACTCGATTTCAACTTAAACCTCAAATACGCAAAAATTAAAAAAAAACATACACGATTTTAACTTACACTACAAAAAACAATAATTATTGGATACCACTGACAACGGTCAATACACACTTTTTAAAAAAAACCTTTTTATTTAGCTTAATTACTATTAAAGATAACTATTTTGCATTAAGGGCGATGGAAAATATTGCATTTTAAATTTTAATTACTTTAAATTAAAATTGGCTTTCGTCATACGATATGACAGCCGCTTACGACCATTTACTGTCATTTTGATTTTGCCATGTTGGTAATCCTCAATTTAAGGGCCAGATTCCTAGAACAGAGCTTACTTGTTAAGGTATTCTCGCATCGCAAGATGGTTCAGTTTTTCCAGAACAATGTTCGCTTTCATGCACAGCATCACAGTGTCGTTTATGAAAGAAGTCTTTTCTGTTCTCGATTTTTTCATTTTTCGTTCAGGTCTTGTAATGTAGCCTGTCGTTTATGAACCAAACCAGCTTCTTCAGCCTTCTTGGCAACAACTTTTATGTTAGTATACCCATAAGTTTTTATGTTTTTGTTTAATGTATCCACTTTCTCCCAGTCCAAACGGCAATTACAGTAACCACACATTAACACTTTTGAACCACTAACAAAAAATTTATCGCCTTAAAGCTAGTAACTCGATCGTCAATTGTAATAGATTTTACTCGCCCCATGATGCTAGGTAGTACGGTACGGTGTCAACGTTAACAGTCAGAACGGCATGGCGGCTAGACAAAAGTACATTTTCAACTGATTTTTACAAATTTTGTCATTTAACTGGTTTTAACAGTATACTGACGAAATACTGACACCAAATACAGGCTGAAACTGAAACCACTCAACTGAACCAAAAAACACCCTTTTATTTATTTATAATTATTTCAGAAAAAACACTATTCAATATAAAAAAATAATTATAAGCAATAATAATTAGTCATCCGAAATACCAATACAAATTGAAAATATCTCCCGAGTAAAAATAAATGCCACCAACGGGAATTGCACCCGTGCCTTCTGATGTCCGGTCAGGTGCTCTGAAATCACTCAGCGATGTCGGCTTATTTCCAACCCGCCAAATGATTCAATATGTACTAGTACCTCAATCAACCATTACTGCTTATTATATTTTTTTTCACCTGTAAACAACCAACTTTATTTTTGTAGGAAATGCTTTGTTAGTGCTAAATTTCCCACTAGATGGCGTCGAGACATATGATATCTTCATTTATTGGTGAAATATTTTTGACTTGTTCCCGTTGGCTGCATTTATTTTTACTCGGGAGATATTTTCAATTTGTATTAGTATTTCGGATGACTAATTATTGCTTATAATTATTTGTTATCCTTTATGCTATGCATAAAACCTTGTCTTATAAACGTTAGTTTATCAATAACTATTCAATATATTTAAAATTACTTTATATTATCTGGATCTTCCAGAATGCGACTTTTACATATTGCTCAATAAAATTTAGCCTTCAGGCCAGTTCCCACAGTTCGTATTTTCAAAGTTAGTGTAGTTTCCCACATTTGAAGATTCGACCCTACAATAAAACAATTCATTGGCCTGGTATTTTTATAAAAATATTGTCTTGTTTGTGTATCATTTATGATTTAAGAATTCGTGACATTTTACTTCAAGCGGCGGCAGCTTTCAAATAGAGCTGTTCGCTCTCTATTTTATGATCACCCTAGTTAAACCATTATGCCTAAAAATATTTTCCAATATCTTTCCCACCCCTGTCCCATAGTAATAAAAACCCCAAATAAAGTTTCATCTCCCTTAAAATAATTCCTTTAAAATATTTGTATTGTTTAACCTGTCCGGTGGTGAGTTTCTGGAAAGAAAACGGTCCCGCTGGAGGGAGTTTTTTCAACAATCAAAATATACAAAAAAATAAATGCCACCTCGTAGAAGGAAAAAATAAAAACAATTTGGCAGAAATCGCCAACCATCGAAATCGGAGCAGATTTTTGTGTTTACTTAATAAAAATCAAATTCACTTATAATCAGATTACTTCACAGTATTTTCATTATAGTCAATAATTACGATAAAAATAACACTATTCTAATTATTATGTACACTATCTTAGGAATAAAATTGTCTTCACTAACTAATACTGCTTTTTCGTATGGTAGTCTTCGAAACATGGATATACGCAAAATGCTAGATTGCAGTCGGTGCACATATATTTCGTGTCACTTCTTTTTTGAGCTCGAACTGCTGTATGTCTACACACATGGCATTGTCGTTGAGTTCGCTTTCCTTGGGCTGCAGTTTCTGGTACAGGAGGAGAAAATGTTTTCCTAAAAGGCTAGTTGGTTGATCCACTACTCTCCTTCCTCCAGATGATGCCGGCCTTGGGGTTTGATATTTTTCGATCATTTGAGACACTAAGTTTTCCCGGAATTCGCTAAATGATAAAACCTTTTGCGTTTTCAAACGATGCAAAAAGAAAGCATTTACACCCATATGCATAGTCGGTTCCTCGAGACCTCCTCCACTCGACCTTAGTCGAGGTCACCTCAAGGAAATCTTAAAAACTCCCTTGAAATCCAGTTACGGCTTCACCCTCCAGTGAGGAACCTCCAGTAAGTCGAGTTGAGGTTGAGTGAAGGAATGACGTCATTAAATTTCTTATTATTATGTTGGCAAACTGTAGAGAATATGTTTATGGTTCACTTTTTTTATCTATGGGCTGTCTTCCTCTGAGATTGTGTTCTGTTTCTGTGGTGCTATCTGTCAATTCTGTTATTCAACTCAACGAACTCAACTGTCGAGTGCGAAGATAATTTGGTTAATTTGATTTCGTTCGTTTAGTGAGACAATTGTTATGGCCGGGAGGCAAGTTTTTAGTGAAATGGAAAAGGCGTGCTTGAGGGAATTAATTATAAAGTATAAATTGAACACCACGGGAACAATCGGGGCAGGAAATCCGAATGTAAACAAAATAGCATGGGTCCGGCTTACCGAAGAATACAATTCTATTGAAAATAACAGCAAAGTAAGTAGAATACTTTACAATTTTATTTATATATTTAACTACTACCTATAATCTTATAGCCTAACCTAAATAATGTTGTTTATTTTAGAGAACAGAAGTCCAACTTAAAAAATGTTGGGATAATTTGAAGACAAGGAGGAAGCAAGTCCTAGCCCTAGAAAAAAGGGAACGAATGAAAACTGGAGGCGGGGCATACATACCTACACCGAGTTCCCAGGACATTGACGATGCCCTTCAAGACCAGACTGATGTGGAGATGCAGTTTGTCCGTGACAGTGACTCTGTGCTAGATGAAAGTCAATGTAATTTGTGTTACTTTTCTCCCTGTAGAGTTATTAGTTCCCTTGAGATAAACAATTTTTAGCTTCAATACAATATCATTAAAACATTTCAGGTATTGAAGTGGTGGATGAAATGCAAGATTTCCATCATGTTCAAGCTCCAGGTCAAAGTCTTGAGCAAGAAAGCATCGAACTTGGTTAGTTTATTTATGCTTATATTTGTCATTAGTACCTAATACATATATTTTTAAACTTTTGGATAAACATGAGATATATCTTTTGACAGGACGATCTGTGGAATCTCCTCCTCGTCGACCAGAGTCACAATTACCTGACCATGGTGCTCAGGCAACTCAAAGACAAGGTGAGGTTTTGGATTTTATTTTATATTATACAGTGTGTAACAAAAAGGTAGTCATATTTGAGGGCATGATCCTGCTAGGGTCATATGTTTGTATGATGAATACTGACATTTTTACCTGACTTATGGATGTTTATATTTATAATGTGTTTATATCAAAGAAAAAGTATTTATGTAGAAGGTATATTAACCATCCAGAATCTACAACACAAGCATGTAGTTGTTACAGTAGAACTGATGGCGCTCTGTGTACAATTTCCAAAATAAAAAAGTATTATTTATTTATTAATGTACATTAGTAATTAAGGGAAACTCATTGGTACGTGATCAATCTGCAATTGTGTATTTACTCATTTCAGGTGCAACAAATACACGTGCCCGTGTTATTACGGAAGAGTTCAACCTTAGAAAAGCGCAATATGATAAAAATCAGCGAATGGATGAAGAGCTACATAAATTGAAGGTTGCTGAACAAGAGTGGTTAGTAAAGGCGGCACAAGAAAGGTACAATAAGGCTCGCCTGGAGAGAGAATGTGCAGAAGAGCTTCTCCGTTTAAACCAGGTCCAACGGGAGGAGGCGGAACTTAGGTTACAAAAGTTAAAAAAATGATTTTTAAAATTTTATTTATTTTGTTGTTGTTGTGTTCTACAGAAAAAATAAAAAAAATAAAACACAAACCATTGTGTTTAAATTTTGAAATTTTATTAAAAATAATTAAGTAAAATGTCTTATAATAAAGTTATTTCTAATAATGCTACCACGTTCATTTTCCTGTACCACAGGTAAGGCAATCTCTGGTTCTCTTAGTGGCTCTGGCAATTCTTCATTCGTTTGTATACTAATATTATGCAAAATAGCACAAGAAACAATAATATTTGGAACAGTTGTGATTTTGTTTTGCAGTTTCCTGCTTAGGCATGCAAATCGCCTTTTCAAAACACCATTAACCCTCTCTATGATGTTTCTTGTGCTGATATGTGATCTATTATAACGCTGTTGTGGTGGTGTTTGAGGATTGAGAATCGGGGTAAACATGTAAGATGTTTGGGCATATCCATTGTCACCTAACAGTATACCACTATTTCTTAGGTCACCCTCTTCAAATCGCATCCTGCATCGACTGTTGGTAAATATACGCGAATCATGTACAGAACCTGGCCATCTTGTCACTATGTCATATATTTCCATATGTGGGCCGCACACAATCTGAACATTTAAAGAAAAAAATCCTTTTCTGTTCCGATAAACTTCTCCATTTTCCCTCCTTGGGTTCTTGATTGGTACATGTGTACAATCTATAGTACCAACAACGCCAGGAAATCCAGCCTGTTGATAAAATTTTCTTTTAACATCTGACCTCTCGTCTACATTGGGAAATTTAATGTAGTGTCCGATTTTCAATGCAAGTGCTTTAGATATTTTAGTAACTATTCGAGATACCACAGCTTGACTCAGTTTGTGGAGATCTCCACATACAATCTGCAAACCAAACAAACAAAATCATATAAATTGTTTGTGTTAAAAATAGATTATTAGAAGGTAGGTATACATATATTTGCTTGCATCACAATACCTAGGTAAATAAATAAAGTTGTACCTAGCCATGTGTATTGTGTACTCACCTGAAAGTTCCCTGTGGCATAAAATCTCACTGCTATGAGAAGTTGCAACAGAGGTGGTATTGGAAGACCTCGGTTATTGGCACTCGGTGTTAAATTCAAAAGTGGCAAGAGGACATTTATGATTGTATCTTTTCTAAATCGAAATCTTCTTCGGAATTCCACATCATCAAAATATTAAAGCGGATTTTCTGCATCCTGTAAATACCGCTTTGTAGGACGATATTGGTACAAATCTTCATAAATGTAGTCAATAAAATCATGGAAATTATTCATTATGCTAATTAACCTCAGAAATAATGTGGCTGCGCGCTGTTAACAAGCTTTGAGGAGGCCTCAAGGTAGATCGCGATGTACCTTGAGTTTGACAGTTCATTACTCGACTCGACTGAGGAATTTGCTCAAGTCGAGGATAGTTTTTTCAATTCTGCATACCAACTTTATCCTTGAGGTTGAGTCGAGTCACAGTCGAGTGGAGGAAATCTCGAGGAACCGACTATGCATATTAGTCTTAGTGTTCCAATGTCTATCAATCTAAAGAAAATTTTCTTATACCATTATAGAGACTTCCTGGAACTGCTTGCGAAGCCCAATATGCGGTCCACTTTGTCAACAGCTCCCATATTCTTGGTATAATCTAAAACTACCTCTGGTTATATTTTATTTTCTCCCGTAGAGAATTCAATTTTATCAGTAAAAATCATTGCATCTGTATGTATGTTACTAAGCATAAGTAAATCCCTTTTATCGTGCCATTTCAGCGCCATGAGAGTGTTCGAATTCAAAGACTTCATTTTCACTTTTTTCATATTCTCCTTACCAAATTCGTGCATATCTTTTCGGTTTGCTCTAGCCGTTCCACATGCATTAGTTTTTTGTTTATGCAGGAAATCGAACAGGGAAAAATAACTTGTATACCAATTATCTACAAACATTCTGTGACCTTTTTCCAAATAATCTGCAAGCATAGTGGTAACGACTGATCCTGATATACCAATGTCGGGATTCATTTGTATGTCTGATTCAGAGCCAGTGTACACAATTACATCCAAAACATAGCCGGTGAGTGCATCACAGTGTACAAACAATTTGATCCCAAATCTATGTCGTTTTGAGGGAATATAAATTTTGAATGAAAGTCTTCCCTTCCACAGCAAGATACTCTCATCTATGCACAGATTTTGATATGGGTAAAAAGTTGATTTGAAAATGGTCTTCAATGGTTCCAGAAGATTTCTTATTTTATATAATTTATCGGTTGTTGCAGTATCGTTATCAGAAAAATGAAGAGCTCGGAGCAAAAAAAAAAATCTATCTTGCGAAAATAATACTTAAAAAAAAGGTGTTTCAATTATATTGGATTATTTGTCCAATATTTCTTCAGCGAGTTTTTTCCCACAGGTCCCATAAGCATAATCGTGACTAAAAATGTATATATTTCAGCCTCCGTGGTTACTTTCCACTTCATCATTTTATACTTCATAGAAATGTCTAAAGAAATTTTTGCTGCGTATTTATTTGTTTCGCTGACAATTATTTTTACTATATCAAGTGTGAAGAATTAGTCAAGAATATTTGCTCTTATACCTGAGTTAGTTGAATCGAATTCATGAATAATGGGCGTAAACTTACCCTGATCCCATTTACGATGGTCAACTTTTCTCTTTTTGGATGTTGAACAACTAGGGAGAGTTTCATCCTCATCAGATGTATCAGATTCGTCGGATGAGCTATCCGAATGTATTGGCAAATCATTAAGATCCTCGTAAACATCTTAAAATATCAGCAATGTCTTGTTCATTCAAAGGGTTAACCATTTTTTATAAAAGTAAAATATATAAATTGAACAAGTTATTAATACAAATCACAAAGTCAAATCACAGTAAAACACTGTCCAAATTATGAATAACCTAAAATGATAGAATGTCAATGATAATAACAATATAACGAATAATATTTCATAGCACTAAGATTCACTATTGAATTTTGTTCAAACTGTCAAAAACTGTATTCAAACTGAAAACAAACACTGTCGGTACAATATATGTAATAAATATTCACATTCAAACACGTGAGGTAATTTTTAATGCAAGACGATTAGGTTATTCAGTGTAAAAACAAACAAAAACCACAAATTTCACTTCACAAAAGACGTCGCTCCCAATAAAAATGTTGTTTACCCCCAACTACTAGACGGTGACGTCACGGAATATTTTAATTGTGAATAACTCCGTTAGTAATGTACCAAAATCGCTAAAAACTTTTGCAAGTTATGACAAATTGTCCCTAGATGGCAGTAACTATCGGTATTCCGGAAGAAATTCAATAATTAATTAATTTTAGGCGCAACCGTACGGGTACGGTCATACTCCTTACGAGGAATTTTTTTCTCACCGTACCTGTACGGTCATACCACCGGACAGGTTAAGTCACGTTTGTATCATTTAGGATAGTTAAGTGCATTATCTTTTATGTTTAAGAATGTTTTTTGTGGAACAACTTTATTTTTGTAATATGTCCTTCAGAATATAGTTTAAATACAGATACCTCCCAGAAAAAGGATAGTATTCATATAACTGGTAGGTACAGGCGTACCTACGCAGGAGCTAGTGTTGAAATAACTGGTAGGTACATGCGTACCTACGCAGTCAGTCGTGAGATAATTACTAGGTTTATGTAAACCTAGAGAAAACCATGAAGAATAAAGGAAACTAGACCTTTATTTCTTTCAGTTTAAGTTTGAGCAGAGGAAAATAAGATCCTCTGCAATTATATTGTGAATTATTAAATTTATAAGTCAAGAAGAAGAAGTGTTTTCCTGCATTCCATCTGACGGCGTGTTCTCGTACCACGATAGCAGAAACATTATCCATACTACAAAATTTTTAACATGTGTAAATGAAATCCCCAGCAAGGGAGATCCCAGTGAGGATATCATTGTATCCATTTGTTATATCCTTCACAAAAAAAGATAATACACTAACTTTTATAATACATTTATCTAATTAAATATGTTTTTTTAGTTTTGTGTAAAGTGGTAATTACCTTTTACACAATAATAACTATCACGGAGTGACATTAAAAACTATTTATATTTGCATTCAAAATTTTAATTATGTTGTGTTCGTACAAACAGATCTTCAACTCGTCGTGGAAGGAGTTTTATGAATAATTGGTTCTTTTATATTAATCAGAAATTTATTAATACTCCGCTTATTATATTGGTGACTCGATAGTCGACCTAACTAGAAGCTTGCTAATTGGAATCTGGGCCAGTGAGAGCCTTCGAACTGGCCCTGGCGACTACTGGACACTGGCTCCATCTTGCGGACTTCCCTGCAAGCTCTATGCACTGCCATCTGTGCGTGCATCTATAAAGCACTTACTTCCCGACAAATTATATGTCTATTTGTATACTCAAATCTGAAAAAGTCTTTCATCTTTCAAAACCTGTATTTGATTTTGAAATAAGTTCCAAAACAACAAATGTTCTGGAATCGATGTAATGCGAAAATATTTTCACAGGTATTCACTTAATATACCGTCTTTCTCCAGACCGACGATCCCCGTCTCCGGCGCCTGCGAGCGGCGCGTGCCGCCCCTGACGAAGAGGCGGGCGAGACGGGCTCCCGGCGCGCCCGCCACACCGTGGAGCCCGAGGTGGTGGCTGTGGCGACGGAGCCCAGCGAGGCGGAGCTGCGCGAGCAAGAGCTGCAGGAGCGCAGGGGTGCCCACACCAGCGGGGACGACAGCTCCGGGGAGTCCGATGAGGACTTGGATGAGGAAGAGATTGAACTCAGAAGGTAACCATTATTTTATGCTTATAGGTGTTTTGGTGTTTTAAACTCCGAAAACGAAAACAAGGGTAGTATTCGAGAAAATGGATTTAGTTTTTAAACAGCTATACCGGGTGTCCGGGGTGAAAGTGCAGTAACTTCAGGGTGGTGAGTCTACATGATGGTAGAAGTAAAAAAGAAAAATAAGTTTTTTGAAATTTCAACTTTTAGATGTACTTTTCAGCTATAAACGAAAAAATTGCGCCAGCGTGTGCGTACTGCATTATTATTGCTTTTGGATCATTTGAAATCGACTGGCCGATCCTATCACTTTACGTTTACATACTTGCATGCAAGCTGAAGGTGGACATTTTAAAAATCTTTTAATTTAGTAAAAAAGCGATGACATTAGTTAAGTGTTTAAGGCGTCTTAACCAGCGGACGAGAATTCAAATTTCGTTAAAAGACGGTCTCGCGATCGGAAGTTTTTTTAGAACGACACAGAAATACCGAATTCATTCCGCTGCGAGCCGTACAGCCGCGCGGCTGACGAAAACTACAGCATGGTTCCGATGAAATAACAATTATTGTTGTTAAATTCTCGGTTGTAGCTTTCTTCCTAATAAGTAGTTACATACATATTTGTAAATTATACGTCGGAGTGCCTAAACATAAATAAATATAAATGCAGTGCGTTGACATGGTAAATATTACATGGTAGATTTAAATGCTTCTACATTAATTTAATCAAAAGTATAATAAAAAAGTTAAGTGGATCACTTCAGTTTGTGAAATAAAGTGTAGTTTTGTGCTGGCTATCGCTGTGTGATTTTAGCTTCTCAATTTTACACCCACAAGTTTCACAATTGTGTTTTTAAATTAAAACAAAAAACTGCCCACCAGAGTTTTAATAAATACTAAATAAAGTTCATCAAAAATCAAAACAAAGTGATCAATATTGAATAATTTACAATATTCGGTGATTGAATTCACATTTTTCACCATAAAATATGGAGAAAACATGCAGTACGACCAGTTCTACTTCTACTTCTAACAAAGAGAACTCTGCAATTCGTCACCTCAGTGCTTAATTGTCCAAACGACCATTTGCAAATTTTACAGGAGGAGGTTTTCTTTAATTATTTCAATGAAACATTATGACAGGTGTTTAAGATGAAGATATTTCTGTCAAGCTAAAGGTCTCATCAGTTTAAGTAATTCTTTGTAAATTGACTAAGGATAGTTTTTGATACTTTTTTTTACATTTTAAAATGGAGATTGAACAAAAACGCACCACCAGAATTTTGTAAAAGGAGATTGAACAAACTGGAATTGGAGATAGGGCAACTTTTGCGTAGAACTTTCCGTGCTTGTTTGTTCAAACGACCACCTTTAGTTATATACAGGATGAGTTTTTTTTCAATATTTCTATTTTGGATACTGACAATTCGTGGTGAAATCTATATACACGGTGTCCGGAAACTCGTAGTACAAGCGGGAAACTGGAGAATCTACACTACATGGGGAACCCAAAAAAACATAAAGTTTTTTGATTTGAGCATTTTCAAAAAAAAACCAAAAAAAAATATTTTTCGGCTATTTTAGGGTTAAAGTTTTTTCTGGTGTTTAGGGTTGAATAACAGATGTTTTAACCCTGCAGAGCAGAAATATTTTATGATTACACCGGGTTAAATGAAGGGTGATTTCAAAATAATGCTTCAAATCCGAGTTTCTTCATTTGTTTTACTTTCAAATAGTTTTAATTAGTTGGGTACTTTGATCTTCAGTAATAATTTATAAGAATTTGATTAAAAAAAAAAAAAAAAAAATCAACTTCAAACTCGATTTACTCGATAACGAAAGCTCAAATAAAAAAAAAATATACTACAAAATCGACTCCAAATGTGATGTAGATTCACCAGTTTCCCGCTTGTACTACGAGTTTCCGGACACCCTGTATATAACAGTATTTATAAAAGTGATTTTTTCTTCGTTTGTTCCTTCTTATTTCCTATACCTTTTCTATACACAAAAGTGAGCTCTGGCGTTATGAAATTTATGTACAAATTCACATCTTATTTCCCATACCACTCTACCGACTGCGATAAAACTTTGTAACTTTGAGTTGTGCGCACGCCCGCGAAGGTTTCCCTATATTATATTGAACTATAGGGTTGTGAAATTTGTATAAAGATTCTCTTATTATTTCCCATATCATTCAACCGATTGTGATGAAACTTTGGTGAGTTTCTTTGCGCACGCCGGCGATGGTTCATATACATAAAGGTGAACTCTGGCGTTATGAAATTTGCATTCAGATTGTATAATAGTTGGCGCTCGAGTTGTTATAAAAATGTGTGTATTATTTCTTGTAGCTTAGCAGTAGGGACTGAAAGAGGGAAGGGTGAGGGTAATCCGTGAGGGGAGAGGGTTCGTGGCATGCGGGACAAATCTTTCTTTGAGTGGCATTGAAACACGTGCCAGGTACTCGACAGTTCCATTATAATAATTTACTTCCATGATAATAATATATCAAACAATGTCCAACTTTTTTTATTAATGACCGTGACCGGGTTTAGCCTATCAACCATCTTTAGACTTCCATCTTCGTTGTTACGACATAGCAACAAAAATGGGATATCCATATAATTTGAATAAAATCATTGCATTCCACCCCTTTTAATCCCCCTCCCTAAATTTAATGTATATAAACCACAGTTTAAGGAATATCTGTACCAATCTGAAGATGACCTCAGTAGGCTGAATCTCTTACTCCTCACAAGAGCGTCCCTGCCAGTGTACAGACAGGGGAAGTATGTAACCACCCGGTTGGGCGGCGTTGTGAGGCGGGTTAAGGTAGGGGCTGTAGAAAGGGATTTATTAATGCGGGCCTTGAAGAGGCTCGGATTATAGGAGAGAGATGCCGGTAGCTCGTTCCACATACGAGCCGACTTACAAAAAACGAGTCGTAAAAACGACCCGTTCTCATGAAGCTAACGTCAACCGTAAACGGGTGTTCCGCTCGTGTCCGTCGTGTTTCGCGCACGTGCACCGGTGCATCAGGGAAAAATGCTGCTAGCTCCTTGGAGCAGGTCCATTGAAATACCTGTAGAACATACACAGCATGCCCACATTGGGTCTATGCAATAGAGAAGGCAATCGGTCTGTTAACAACGGATTGTCAATCAGACGGATCGCCCTCCTTTGCACAGATTCAAGTAGGTTAATTAAGTATTTTGGGGCACCAGCCCAGAGGTGGCTCCCAAATTCAACTGTTGGGCGGACTTGAGACTTGTACATGGTCAGCAGCTGGTCACTGTTGAAGAATCTCCTAGCCGTGTACAAGACGTCCAGCTTCTTGGAAGCCAGATTTACTTGGGCTTCTATGGATCCTCGATACTTGAGCCGGTCTGATATAGTAACTCCATGCATTTCAATGGAGTCTTTATTGGGGAAAGTGCTCCCATCAAATTGCACCAGACTTTCAACGATATATTGAAGATATCAACGATAGCGTCGTCATATACTTTCATGATGGAGACTTTATTACCTTTCTTTAAAGAAAGGTCATCAAATAAAGAAGGTGGATGCGAAGTATATTGATCTCCCTCTTTGCCGAAATCGTACACGCTTGGGTTTTTGAGACGTTGAAACTGACCAAGTTGGCCTTACCCCAGGCACGAACCATCTCGTTTTTACTTCAAAACTTCCCGAGTTGTTCGGACATCATAGGTGGAAGGAAGCCTGTCAAAAAGATAACCCTCGTGAACGGTGCTGTCATCAGCGTAGCAGGTGCACATTCAACGAGATCGTTGATGTGCAACAAAAACAGCGTCGGTGACAGCACAGATCCTTGTGGCACCCCCACATTGATTTGGTGCGGTGAGGAAGAGGAGCCGTCAACCACGGTTTGAATTGTTCTTCCCCTCAGAAAGTCCGCAGTCCAACTATGCAGGGTTGGGTGGATCCCATACGATGGGAGAGTTGCGATTTTGTGGCACGCACGAATCTGATCATAATATTAATTTATTAAAAGTGGATGGTAAATGTTCTATAACGCTCTTTAAAAATTTTACTAAGGCGCTTGCCAGATCGTCTCCACTTCTGCCATTTGTTGTTTCATCCCACAATGCGTTATTCTCTGGTCTTAATTTCCCTTCAATATTTATATATTCCTCACCTTCTTCTCTCAGTTTTTTTAATACATTTCTTTTCTATTAGTCCGGTTGCCTTAATCTTTTTCTCGTTGGTGATATTATCTGTTTATTAATTTTGATTTCGTTATTTACAATATCATCGTATTCATGTAAACCATCATTGGACAACGATGGAATATTATGTGGTGTTTCTATAGGAAGGAAAATAACATTATTTTGACAAACAGGTTCAGGTTCACCGGGTCCATCGTTGTTTTTGTCGTCAAAAAACAATATTTTTTTCACTTTTGTGATCCTGTAGACAAAACACACAAAAGTGATGAGAATCAACACTAATAATACAACATTCTAACAAAATCTGATAGTACTCATTCAGGTAATTATTCCATAAGCCGCCGACGTTTTGGTATAACTTATTGAAACTACACTTCGCTTCAACAATAACTATATGAAACAACAGTTTACAAGCACAAAATAGGTTATTAGGTTCGGTGTTTGGGTAAATTATGTAAATACAGCACATTTGAGCAATAGGCGGCTTATGGAATATTTACCATTAAAAAAAAATAAAACATAATTCTATGATTAGGTACAAAGGTAGGAACTGACTTACCAAGCCACAAGTAACTTTTTTAGATTTTATTATTTAGGGTGGATTTCATAAAATATAATATGTGATATCTACACATAAAAAGTAAAATTTAGTACTCTTTTTCGTTTTTGCCGTCAATTTCAAATTCATTCATCAAACTTCAACTAGGAATTGCGCCTAAACAGTACGCGTGGCCAAAAAACTAAATCACTTAAATTATATGAAATTTATGCAAATTATTTCAGTGAATAATATACCCATACATGTTTTTTTGGCTAAAATTTAAAATCCTACCCTTTTTGTTTGTAATACTCAGATTAGTAATCAAAACCCCAAAACACACAAATGAGGAAAAAATCAGAATTATAATTTATTATATAACTATCATTTATTATATAACTACAATTTATTAGGTATATATCTATAATTTATTTCATCAAACTGCCTAATCACTATAGATCAATTTGTAAATCTCAAACGGCTACATACAAATACGGATATACTGAAAATTTCGAATTGAAATACTAAGTTTAATATGAATCGTCAGTCAACAAAACCAATTTTGACAGCAAAAACTTGCAAAAAGTAGAGTCTGAGCGAAAACAGAAAAATGAACACGCTGTATAGCAAAGTTCATTGCAATGTAAAACACAAAACAAATTTGGTATTGATAGAGATATTTAAAACTAACACTTACCGCTCTATTTCCGCACTGCTGCGTATGTATGCACTTTTGTAATTAGTTATTGACTATTTTCCTGTTGTTTTGTCAATCAAAAACTCCTTGGTATATATTTAAATGCTTTTTTACTTCCGCGTAACAACATAAAACAAACACCGTTGGAATGTAAAAACATAAGATGGCGGCATCACGTGATCCTCGCATCGTGCTGTAATTGGTCGGTTGGTGGAGTTTGAACAAACTAGCACGCAATTTTAACTCTCGACTCTAGGAGGTTGGCCTAATAAGGAGATTGGCCAAACAAGGACTCACTTTTAGAATATCGTTGTGGACATTGACATTTTAAAATGCTTATAATTAATTGTAGCAGGCTGATAAAACTATTTTTTCTTCATCGAACGACGCGTAATTTGATCCTTAACAATATTGCGTTAAAAAGTCATTTTCGCTAAAATGGTCGTTTGGACAATTAAGCACTGGGGCGACGAATTGCAGACAGCGGTAGTAAACCAGGCTCACCTCCAGGAGATAAACAGTACTCACTCATTATGGAAGAACTCCGTTCAATTAAATCCGATCTTCAAGGATTTAAGAACATACAAACTAAAGTGGCAGCATTATTCGATGAGTTTTAAGAATTTAAGACCTCGATAACCTTTTTTAATACAAAAATGGAGGATTTTGAGGCAAATCTGAAAAAAACAATGGAAAAAATTAAAAATATTGATGTTGTCCAAAAAAAAAATTCGGAACTTGAGGCTAAAGTAATGATGCTCGAGGCTAAAATGGATGACCAAGAACGACAACAAAAAAATTTTGATATCGAAATAAGAGGTGTACCAGAGATTGAAGGTGAAAATTTGCAAAATATATTATTCAACATAAGCAAAGAGATTAACACAACCAGCACGACAAATGACATCGAAACCAGTTTCAGGGCTCCGGGCAGAACCATTCCAACAAAAACTAGACCAATAATCGTAAGGTTCAAACACGTACATTTAAGAAACGATTTTTTAAAGTGCACAAAAAAGTATAACATGAATGCAGTATTGAAGGAAGATAAACTTAATACCAGCTCCATTGGCCTCTCTGGACCTCGAACCCCTGTATTTATCTCGGAAAACCTAACATCTACCAATAAACGATTATTCTACCTAGCGAAGAAGACGGCCACAGAGAAAAAGCTCGCATACGTATGGATAAAAACGGGACGTGTATACATTCGTCAAACCCCAGAATCGAGAGCTCATCACATCAGAAAACACCCTTCTAACTCTATGACTCAATATGACAACTAGAGAAAAACAAACAAATGGCCGATACAATTGCAAAAAAGGAAGATACTGCTCCAAAAATAGGCGACAAACTGTATCCTTTAATACTCTGCTCTACCTTACAATTACCTTACCACCTTTTACCATTAAATTTAACCCTTCTGCATTTTGCTGGTACTCATGTAGGACTGTCTATGCAACTACTTGGGAATATGTATTTAAACCATAGACATATGAATATTAGTAGACCTGCCCTAAGTGATTAAAAGCGTATTATCCCCACTCCCCATACCGGTTCCATTGGAGCCGGCTGTGCTCGCGTATGGCCCCAAGTGAAATTTGAAAACGTGACGTCATCATTCTTGTGCGAACTATGGTCGAGGCATCATCGGTTCATTTTACGAAATAAAACGGCAAAATGTTGACTTGTGCTATGAAAACTTGTAAAAATAGATGTGAAAAAGAGAATAAACCCAATTGTCGTATTACATTCCATATATCGTCGACGGCAGTGGCGGTTTTCTCTAAAGTGCGTTTGTGCGGCGAACCCCCATTAAAAAGATGAGAAAATAAAACAAACTTGTTTTATAATAATATAAGCACATTATAGATAGCACGCTATTAAAATTTCGCCTTCAAAACCCGCGCCACCGAAAAATACGATACATATTCCAAATTTTGTGCGAGTTGAAATCCGCGCCAAACTCTTCATACAAAAGAATTTTAGCCGGTACAGATCCCTATGACGGTGACATATACAAAATTTGGTCTTTCTTTGCAAAAGTAAGACAAATTGTGTGCGCCGAACACGCGTTGTGTTATCACGTGACCTCCGAACATTGACGAATGTAACCGAAGAAACCCGAGAACTTCGCGGTCGACGTTTGACCTTTAGGGAAGCAAGTGTTATTTTTTATGTTATATTATGGTATTTAACTTTGTAGTCATTTTTGTACATATTTTTGTTTTCTTGTTTCTGCATTTCTCCAACCGTTTGCTTATGGCATTTGCAAATCTACTACCTATTGAAGTAGACTTAGTAAATTTATTTCGTGCCACCTTTATTTGTTTTTTTTTTATGTTTTAAATATCTATTATATGTATATTCTACGAAATTATTCTTCTCGAAAAACAATAATAATTAGCAACATACATTGAGTGCTATAAAAACATTAAACAATTTAATTCCTATAAAACTTTTCTCATTATCTAATATTTGTGTCTAGTGAAGTGATTTAAAAACAATAATATGTAGGTACCCCTCCCACTAACTTTATTTAAGTTGTGTGACTGCTGCCGTATTCGACTATTTGACGAAGGACAACAGTAAGTAAATTTTAATTAGATATGTTTATCTTCTCTTGAATTTCTGAACCCCCTGTTAAAAAGACCACGAACCGCCACTGGTCGACGGCAATCCATCACCGCGTAAATCATATTTGGCAACTTTTCAGGAGAGACATAAAACCACTTTTCTTAATATATTTACATCGAAATCACGGCAAATCATTTTATTTTTCATGTTCAATTGTCTTTACAATTATTTATTTAAACACATATACGTTTTTAACCGAAAATAAAATAATAAATGACTTAAGCGGTGATGTTCAGTAAAATACGGCAAAAGTTTAGACTTACGCGGAAATTTATTCTTGTTGGGAGTTAGGTATATAATATCATTATAGTTTTAAAACACGGGAACGTGGAAACAAATGTTATTTTTTTTATTTTTAATAATAATAATATTTTACAACAACGTAATATTACGTTACATGACATTATTTAGACAAATAAAATAGTAGATAGGTACCTTATCATAAAAATACACAAAATTAGTAGTTACTCGATGACACCGACAATCATCAACGTAAAAATTTAGCTCATCAATTTTTTTATTTAAAAAAAATAAACTTACACTGTAGGTACCTCGTGTAATGTTAAAAATATATAAAAAATAAAGTTATTGTTATAGTAATGAATCATAATAGCTATTACAATCTTGCGGTATTACAGATTTCAGTTCCTGTAAATGTTTCCACTTGGATTCTTTTATTTTAATTCTATCTTTGTAAAGTTTTGGAATCTATATTATCTTTAACTTTTTCTTCATGTGCCTTATTTTTACGTACGATGTGTCTTTTCCAAACCTCATCGCTAATATTCCCAACGTCGTGACCACAACATGTGTCACACCGATCTTTTTTGGGCATAAAAATACTCATGTTTTCTTTTTTAAACACATTTTCGAAAGTTCTGCAACTCATGGGACTTCCTACATTTTCCTTACAATAATCTAAATAAATATCATACAGTTGAGCCAAGCTTTTGATTATTGGTTCTAAGTACAGCTTTTTTGTAGATTTACGACAATAGTGCGATTCAAGTTTTGGAAGATCGTGAAAAAACTTTAGTAATAACATTTTTTTAGAATTTTCTCATGTTGTTCGTCGCCTGTTCTGATTCGTCATGGATGACATCGGAATCATTGCAGATTCTGATTTTTCTGCCCAATACCTCACGGTCCATTCCTTAATCTCCAGGGTATTCAAAAACGACATTTTGCAAACTTGGGCTGTAATATTTTCAATGGGCAAAAAATACACCGACGTGCCTTGTCTACGAGAAGCACTTGTTTTCGATCTTCTTTGTTTGGGTTCTTTTTTCATTACATTAGATGCAACAAATTGTTTTCTCTGATCCCAATTTAGTTTTGACCAAAACATTTTGAAAATAGATTCTCTAGAACCTTGGTTAAGTTTGGGACAGTTTCGTAGTTTTGATCGAATGCACATTTTGGATTTGCAAGCTGGACCCATTTGACGAGCTTCTTTAGGCACATTGTGTACCATGTTGAATTTCCCATCTTGCAGTAAACTTCTTCTGTAGCCTAAATAATCTTTCCCTTGCATCCTCAATTTCTTGTTTAATAATCTTGATGAATCTGCGTATATGTCGCCATCACTCGGCCGATTTGATGGGGATGCTATTATTTCCGAAGGAGATAATATAGTACCTGGTGTAGGAGTACTGTAATCCACCACCTGCATTTCAATTGAAGTTGAATCAACTATAATCTTTTCATTATTTATTATTACAAAAGATGTTGAATTATTATTAATGCTATGAATATTTTGGCATATGTATTCAGGAGATACCATCGAGATCAACTCCGCACTGTCATCTGTTGTTGGTGGCTGATTTTGGGAATAATCAAGAAAATTCCAAATTATTTATATCAATGTTTTCTATATTTTCATTTGTAGAACATTCACCAACTTTTTTTCCACTACCCTGTTTGTCAGATAATGTATTTATTCCGAGTTCTTTGCACATGGCATCAACAAATAACTCATCATCGCTAGAATCGAACATTTTGTTACTGAAATAAAAAAATAATTAATATATTTGTTTCGCTATATACTATTAGTAAATTAATAGTAAAGTATAATATATAATTATTAGTAAAGTCACAAAAATTAAAAAGGACAAATCAAAAAAGAATGAATCAGCGCGTATCTCACGTTTTCCGATACAATGAAACGAATCATTGCGAAGTGTATCAACGCGTAAGTTCATAATGATTAATAATAACGTCTACCGTGTACACAAAGCAATACATAATTACTTAGTCTCATAATACATACCTTTTGTAAGACATCCGATGAACAGAAAAAACATAAATTAAAAAAAAAACTGTTGTAATCAGCAAAATAACGTGTTGCGGCAATGACTGTTGGTCAACGACTGAGATAGGCGATGATTTTACCCAAACGGAAGGCAAATGAGATGCGCGGTGATACTATTTTCGTTGTACGACTATTTCCTTACATTGAAAAAATCCTATAATAATCCCAACTATGTAGGTTTATGACCGCCGTCGAATGGCATTTCAGGATGACTTACGCGGTGATGTTACATACGCGGTGATGGATTGCCGTCGACGATATAAGCATTATTTTACTTTATTTTAAGCATATTCACATCGTATAATATGGATCAGTTGTAGAAACATAATATACTATCACATCGAGAAACGTCTGGACGCGAAACACAAAGCTGGTTGGTTGCTGGGAAGTAAATTATGAACATTTATAAAAGTGTCTTAACTAAATACTTAAACGAAATATTCGACTCTGAAAATAGAACCGAATTTTTTTGCCGAATTTGGACTTCGCAAATTTGTTCATAACGTGGCGAGTAATTTGCGCTCCCATGTAAAAATGTCTATTCATTCAAAAGCAGATTTTACTTTTAAGAAGTAAATGGTGATATTATAATGCGAGATGCCTATTTACTGTCAGATTGATTTATTGACGAATCACAGTCAGCTTCACCCCCTTTGTTCTTCAACAGTTGATTTTACCCCTCGCCATTATCTTCTCGTCTATTAATTCCTATGTCTGTGATTTAAACATATATTATTCACATGCATTGATATTTCACATTCTTTTAACTTATATGTAATTATGATTATGTCTTACACTCCTGTCAAAAAAATAAATTATTATTTGTTTTACATACCAGTTGAATTTATTTTTAATTTGTTTTATATAAGTGCTTTATTTTTTTTATTACGGTCTCTATACAGGGTGTATCGGCACTAACCCGACAAACTTTAACCAGCTATTCCTTAGCACATTTGGAGTAAAAAATGTTATGTACACTTTGCTGTCCGGTAACATTTTTTTTCTTTTAAAAACAAAAAATAAATAAAATTTCCACACTCCGCTACTGCCCACAGTATAGGGGTAAAATAATTGGCAACGCCGCGCTACTGTCATCTCTTTCACACATATTCTGTCTCAAGTCCCGTGTGGTTCCCGCCACCCCGTCTCGTATCAGTGGTCAGTGCTGTTTTGGGAGTTCGCATGTCATCAAGTTTCTAGTTTCGTTTTTGTTTTGTTATCTAAGTTTTTACTGTTGAAATATGCCCCTCAATTATCCACCTGCCGAGCAAGCAGATATTGTTTTTGTTTATGGATTTTGCAATGGAAATTCACGAGCAGCCGTAAGGGAGTATCGCATGAGGTTTCCTGGAAGACGCGTCCCACACCATGCTACCTTTGTCCAGGTTTGTACCCTATCAATTGTTTATTGAAACTATTTACATTCATTGATAATGCCAAAAAGCGCTTTTGAAATTTAAACTGGGAACATTAAAAACATAACAAGGGGCCACCAACTTTAAAAATGTAAATTGTACTTTAGGTGATTTGTGTTCAGTGGTCACTAAACGGCGTTTTAAAAAGTTAATTAATTTTAATCTCTAATAAATGCATCATTCACTGCAATTGAATTCACTCCCTTTCTCACCATGGGATTATTTAAATTACTTGAATTCAATTTCACCCCTGTGAATCCAAGATATCAACCGTACCTAGTTAAGAAAATTATAATTTAAAACACTTTGTTATACATTTTACTATAAAAAAATGAAATAAATGAAGAGAAAACGTAAGTTTTCTGATATGTGCCTAAAATAAGTGTTCTTTAAAAATAAAATGAGTGAAAAAGCCCGCGATTGTTTATTTGACATTATTACTGAGCTGAATAATAAAAGCAGTTGTTATTTGTTGTTTTGTTTCAGATGTATCAACAATTGCGTGACTGTGGCATCGGACGGATTGAAGGCGCCGGCGGAGGACACAACATCGTTCCTGTGGCAGTTGAGGAGAGAATCCTGAACTTAATTACCGAAGACCCCACGCTGTCCGTGCGTCGGGTCGCTCTGATGATAGGACACAGGGAACACATGGCGGTATGGAGAGTTCTGAAGAAGCACGGGCTCAAACCTTTTCACTATAGGCGCTGCCAAGGCCTCATGGAGAATGACCACTTTTCCAGAGTCGTGTACTGCAGAAGAATGCTGCATAATGTCATAAGAGATGCAGACTTCATGAAAAACATATTGTTTACCGACGAAGCACAGTTCACTAAAACAGGAGTGCTAAATGTGCACAACTTGCACCATTGGGCTGAACAAAACCCCAAGCTTGTTCGGGAGTCGTCGAGCCAGGACAGATTTTCCATCAACATGTGGGCAGGAATCCTGGGAAATCAAATACTCGGTCCAATCGAGTTGCCTCCCAGACTAAATGGACCGATGTATTTGGAGTTCTTACAAGTGCAACTGGGCGAGATTCTGGAAGATGTGAACCTCGAATTACTACGGAGAATGTGGTTCCAGCACGATGGAGCCCCACCACACTATTCGATTGCCGTGCGGAACTACTTGGATGTCGAGTTTCCTGGTCGTTGGATAGGCCGTGGAAGTCCGGCCATTGCTTGGCCACCAAGATCACCCGACCTGACCCCCCTGGATTACTACCTGTGGGGGGCTCTCAAGGAAAAAGTGTATGCTAAGCCAATAGCCTCAAGAGAGCAACTGCTCGAACGAGTGATGGAAGCCGCTGCAGAAATTAAAGCAAATCCTGCAAACTTAAATAATCAAAATATAACAAGACTACACGCTTGCATCGAAAATAATGGTAGTCACTTCGAACAAATGCTCCAATAAAAAAATTAACATAAACTACATGTCCGCATTTTCATTTATTATTTATTGGTAAAATTCTCACAATGTCATTCATTTACACATCAATATTACCTACATATCAATATTTAATAAAATCTGTAGAAGAGTATGCCCGTCGGCATTCAACAAGTTTTTCGACAAGTGTGTCGAAAAGCGTCTTCTCTCTTTCCTACACACTAAATATTAATGGTTAAAAATGAGACGACTGATGCTTGTAAGCGCGCCAATACGTAAAAACAACGAAACTCGAATAAGAATTGCCAGGTGGGTTTTTTAATCGCTTTAATCTGACTTTAAACAATAATTAAACACGTAAAAATTATTTAATATAATATTACAGTACAGTACTTTGAACCTTCGCAATAAATTTATTTGATTTTAAGTTTAGTTTGTAGAACTCCATTTCAATTTAGAGATTTTTTTTATTTTAACAGTCTTATTAAAAAATTTATAAAAACAGTGTGTTTATAAACAAGTTCTGCTAGTTGTAATTATTATTACGCGTGACAGCTGTTTCACCTTCTGACGGCATTATCAAACTTTGGTAAAGCCACTTACAGACGACGTAAGTGATAACTTTCTTTTTTTATTATTCTGGCTTTATTGATTTCCGAGTAAATTGTCGTAAATTATTATTTGCTAATCCCAATATTATTTGCTAATGCTAATAATTAAGTGAAATTTTAAACAATGCAATAATAGGATTATTGCATTGTTAATTTCACTTAATGTCGTTGGTATTTCCAACTGATGACTCAGGGGTTTATTTCCCTGAATAATTAAGTATTTTGGGGTCTAATTATTATGCATTTCATTACATCCGATAATTTAAACAATTTTTATGTTGAATTGGGGTAAGTTTTATGGCTAAGGGAAGGAGTGGAAGGTGAGGAAGTACCTGGATATTCAGATCTGGTCACCAAATACGGCTAGTCATTTCAAGCAACGTTTAAATTCTAAACCTGGATATTCAGATCTGGTCACCAAATACGGCTAGTCATTTCAAGCAACGTTTAAATTCTGAACCTGGATATTCAGATCTGGTCACCAAATACGGCTAGTCATTTCAAGTAACGTTTAAATTCTAAACCTGGATATTCAGATCTGGTCACCAAATACGGCTAGTCATTTCAAGCAACGTTTAAATTCTGAACCTGGATATTCAGATCTGGTCACCAAATACGGCTAGTCATTTCAAGCAACGTTTAAATTCTAAACCTGGATATTCAGATCTGGTCACCAAATACGGCTAGTCATTTCAAGCAACGTTTAAATTCTGAACCTGGATATTCAGATCTGGTCACCAAATACGGCTAGTCATTTCAAGCAACGTTTAAATTCTAAACCTGGATATTCAGATCTGGTCACCAAATACGGCTAGTCATTTCAAGCAACGTTTAAATTCTGAACCTGGATATTCAGATCTGGTCACCAAATACGGCTAGTCATTTCAAGCAACGTTTAAATTCTGAATTAATTAATCAATTACGAAAAAGCGTGGGGTTAAGAATATTTTTTTTAAATTATAGTTGTAATTTATTGTCGATTTTTTAAAAAAATTGCGATATTTTAAATAAAATTTAATAATTATTGTTTAAATAAATTAGCAATCTGGCAGCATTCATTTGCAGGTGGTCAATCCAATGCAGTCATGACGTTTGTGTGAGTGCTTTCCTTTGTCTCAGTGTGTTGCGCAGCAGTTTTATATGAACCGTTTTTTGATTCATCGGGATTGTTTTTAAAACTATACATTCTTTGTACCTTCAAATTAGTGGAAATAAACTTAAGTGTGTCAAGCTGCTCGTTATATTCCGGTAATTCTGGAAGGCTTTTAACATAAGCAATAATATTCATAAATCACATTCCGCGAAGTTGTAAATAACTAAATTTATTAAAAAATATACGTTGTAGGATAGCCTAGCAAGTAACATTTTGACAGAGCACTTACGGTGATTTAAAAAACAACGGCGCTGTTCAAATAATCCAATTATTATTATTGATAAGTACCTAAGTGAGGAAAATTGTTTTTAAAAGTGCTCAGAATTATTGGACTTCGATTATAAATTCAGGAAATCTACTAATTAGTTTCTTAGTTTCAAAATTAGACTATTTAATACGTGAAACGCGTAAGAGGTGAAACCAAAGCATTCCAGAGGTGAAAAAATTTAGATACAAAAATAAAACTGATGTGTACAATACAAGAAGACAATCAGTGATTCGCATACGAAAAATGTGAATAATCATTATTGTTAAATAAAATATTTCTTTTCTGGTACTGGATTATGTAATACGGGCTTCGTTCGCAGCAACACGCGAGAGTTGCGATGTTGCTTTCAAATTTTGACAAAGGATAAAACAGTGGTGACATGTGGTGAAAATATGTTTAATTAATTTTTTATTAAAAAAAAACGTTACCGGACAGCAAAGTGCACATAACATTTTTTACTCCAAATGTGCTAAGGAATAGCTGGTTAAAGTTTGTCGGGTTAGTGCCGATACACCCTGTATATATATAAAAAAAATTATTAACGGTCTTACCTATCAAATAAAGTTATTTTTTATTCGGGGCCGTTCAAGTATTACGTAAGCAGATTTATTACAATTATTTACCCCCTCTCCCCCCTTGTCATCAAAAGTAAGCAAAGCTCTTACCCCTCCCTACCATGCTTACGTAAAAATTGATACCTATATGCATTTTTCTGTTAATGTATTCTGTTTTTTAAGCGAGTACCTAAACGTATGAATTATGTGTGGGCATCCCCGAATATGTATTCGGTTTTCAAACATAGACAATGTGTAGGTTGCCAATGTGTAAAAAAAAATAACTACTGCTGAGCAGTGCTGACGTAATCACTATCTCGACCCCCCCACCCCCCCATGTCATCAAAAATAAGCAAAGCAAAGACCCCCCTGTCCCCCTATAGTGCTTACATAATACTTGAACGGCCCCTTCATTCTTTACACCAGTTAAGTTTACATTCAATCAGTTTTCAATTATTGTTAAAATTAAATTTTATCTGTTATCTACATCTACTATATTATCTTATTATCTCATGTTATTTATTAAAACTATTGATTTTCTATTCCCTATACCATATTGAATTATTTGTTACTTATTTTATATTTTATCATAAGTTGCTGTTTTTGAGGGTAGTCTTAGCTACTCATCGTCAAAACTTTGGAATAAAATACCACTGCCTATTCGAACAACAACATCGTTGCAGTGCTTTAAGAAGCTCTGCAGCGAATGGTTGCTGACAGCACAGTCAACCGCACAACATCATCATTGATCGAATTTAAAATGAAAACCTACTTGTGATTATTTTTTATTTTATTTTATCTGTGTATTTTATGTAAATTTAATCCTGAATTTATATTTTATTTTATTTTAAAGAAATTTGTATTTTTTTTATATTTGATTTATTGAATTTTGATGTTTTATTTAAATTATTAATTAAAAATTAAATTAAATTTATTATTAATTGAAAAATTGAATTATTATTATTATTAATTAAAATGTTTTATTTAAATTAAAAGATTTATAACACATTATATTAAAGGCACTGCTGAAAACCAGCTACATTCCCGGAGAAATCCGGAATGTACAGCTGAGCAGTTGCCCTTTTGGCAATATAATCATCTAAATGTATGTATACTAACTATATGCAAACATGTACAAATTATTGTCAAATAAACGTTATTATTATTATTATTATTATATAAAATATGTAGGTATATACATTTAAAAAAAATTTCAAATATTTGTTTAATTTGTTTTTGAAAAATTTATTTTACATAGGTTTTCCAAAGGTGAGTAAAAATCTTTTGTTTTACATATTTATTCGTTTGTCCGAAAAGTATTACCGGTAAGTTTTATTTATTATTTATTTATATTACATGATTTGATACGTATGACATTGAAAATTGGGTTTATTCCTTACAACTGAAGTATAGTATAGTAAGTATAGTATATATATTAAAACTAGGTTTTATTTCCAACTATTTTCTACGGTACCTACCTACATAATATGTAGTTATGCGATTGCATAATATAGATTAGGGTACTCATCTAGCCGTGTAACGTGTAACGTAACTGATACTGTATCAAGTGAGTACGTAGGCGCGAGCCTACTGCGAGCCGCTCGCGGGTGGAGCGCAGTGTGATCGCAGCGAGCCGCCGACGGCGGATTCACTGCGATCACACTGCGAGCACTAAAGGCGGATCCGGGAGCTCGTAGCTGGATACGCGGTTACCGTGGACGAGCCATACCCACTTGCAGATTGATACAGTATCAGTTACGTTACACGGTGCTACACTCTTGGTGAGTACCCTGCTTTGTATCGCTTTCATGTATTTGTTTTCATGGTTAACGGAGCGACCTGACTCGTCTAATTTTCGAAATGTTATTAAATTCAGGTAAATTTCGATTGAAAAATCATAGGTTAGTATGTCAAAAATAACCTTGTCTTTTTTCCTAAAACAAGAAGCTCAATTCACAATACATTATGAAACTGACAAAAAATATTAAATATTGTACTGGACGGGAGTCCGCACAAGACTGTAGATTTGGGCGCCGGTTCCAAACCGTGTCTTCAACCGATGAAAATGCTCCTTTACGGCCAATGATGATTATAGTTGAACAAATTTATGAAAAATCTGCCTCCCGCACCCGGTGCTTGGTGAATGTTGGGCACTGGGTGTGCTTTCGTCTCTGCTCGCTTCTGGCGTTGGCGGTTTTCCAGAGTAGGGCCGGCTGATCTTGATGAGGTAACGCCAGAAGGTTTGGAGCAGAAGACTTGGCGAGGTGAGGCAGATGGTGGGCAGGAGTCACTTTGTTGATAATAAAACGCTTGTTTCGGTGGTAAAGATGAACTGACTTTTATTTTTTTATGTTGCTGCTTATATGCAATAAGCTTGACTCGCAGCCGACATTGGGCTGTGAGTCAAAAAGTGGTGGGGATTCTATCCGCGCCAGTAATGTGTTTATATGCCCCGGCAAAATGTCGCATATTCATTTTGCCGGTGGTATAGCCGAAGGTAGACGCTTAAATTTGCGAGTTTGTAAAGATTTTGCAGGCTCTCCTGAATAAAAATTACATAGTTTAATTACATAGCAGTTATAAGAATGTGTATCTTGACAACTAGATTATTATTTTGCCAAGATACGACAGAAAATAAGAAAAGTTTGTTAATAAAAGTGTAAAAATGATCTTGAAGCGATCAAATTTGTAAATATGGTTATGTTAGTATTTTTATCAGGTCCCCTGTAACATAGCGCTCAGAAAGAGAAAAGATTCACTATGCTACGAGGTTCCTGGATTTTTGTACAGGCAAAAAAGGTAAAAATAATTGTACAAAAATGGTTATACAAATATGTTAAAAACAGCATTTTTAATATCTCCTCAGTGGTAGCACATAGCAAATAGTGTTTATTTAACTACCGCCGAGGAGATGTACAAGTAAAATATAGACATTTGCAACATTTAATAAATTGATATTTCTTAGTAAATTGTACATAGTAAAATTTGATCATCGTTCCGCTCGGCAGAGGTAGGCGCGCGATGCGGTATCGACGCCTTTCGGAATCAAAGTTTTCAGGCCGGTTTGTCCGAAAACGGGAACAAAATGACCAGTGGCGGGGAGTGATGATTTCGCCAGTGGCGTGGGGTAGGCACATTTTATAAATGTAACATATTTTGATGAAAATAAAAATGTGGCCAACGACGTCCGTTACAAATATGTTGAATTATACCAATGTAATAGTGAATTGGACAATAAAATAGAAATTATGAACAAAAAAATGATTTGAATCGCACATCACAAATCGAAATTCATTTGGTTCGTGGCACTTTTTGACTACCAATCACAAACAGTTTCACGTACTTTGGCATAAGTTTTAATATTTATTCATGAAACATCGATGACAGACATAAACTCCTGTCCATAGTTGATTATTTTCACTGGAAATTAAACAACACAAAATTATCTCCAAATGTTATAAAAAATATGTGCTTATTCTGACTGATTCTTTCGAACGATCCTGTAGCATATAAGTACGTACAATGTACACGGATAATTAAATATCACTAACCTTTGTTTTTTCTGAAAATATATCTCCCACGTACGTTTTTGATGTCGTAATTTGTGCTTTCTAATAAAACTTTTTTCCAAGGGTATTTTCCTCACCATTTTTAAGCGAGGAATTTCTTTAAAATGTTATCAACTAGACCGGCGTGGAATAGACGTCCGCTCGCCGCCGTGTCGCAGCGAAGAATGATAAAATTTAGGCTTGCGCCAAGGTAATCACAAACAACGAACAAACAACAAACGCGAATCGAAATTAATTACTATTATATACTTTAAGAATATATTTTTTGGTCATAAATTATTTCTAATGTTTCAATAATGTCTTGGTAAATTATTTTTCTAAAAAAATCTGAAATACACCAATTTGTAAGACCATAAATTAATTACTATTATATAATTCAATTGAGGGATTTTCGTCACAAAACGCGTACTCGGATTTATTTATTAGTAATTTTATTTGAAATAAAAACAAAATTCTTTTACATACATGATAGATAATTTATTGATTGTTTATACTGTATTATTATATGATTTGAAATATTTGTTGTACAATACAAATTCACCTTTGAAAATGCAACAAATCTGCGCATCGTCCAACGGTAACACTTTATTATGATATGAAAATAATATTATTTTTCAAAATTTAACATCTTACTTTACTAGATAAAATAACGATCTTTCGAAATCAATTTGTGTTTTTTTCTAGAAAAGTGTCCATATGTCTAAAACTGGCCTCAAAAATGCCAAATATCAGGTCAAGTCTACCTATTTCGCCTTAAGTACTTCAATTATATAAAGATTTCTTTGATAAGAATAATAGCCACAGTTAAATTTAAGCAAAAAAATTGCCCTTGAGGTGGTTTCTCAAGATAACGGCGCTATATAAATTAGCCAAATATTATTATTATTAATTATTTATGTGGGAGTACTAACCGTACCATCAGTTCGAACTACAACAGGACAACATCAGTATTTATTTAACATTATTTAATAAATTACCCCTCGATATATCTGAGGAAAATTACCTAACTGAGAAACCAATTATAGATTTCCCCAATATACTATTCCATTATGTATCTACAAATTACACTATACTTACAACAACTAAAAAATATTAAATTTATCCAAGAAAGCAAACACTTTGTGGCTTGACATTATACAAAATGAATCAAATACTTTGTTTTCAACCACTTTATGTTAATTTATTTTTCTTCGACCGGTTTCGATTGAACCCAAAGATCGTGTTAAATATAGACATGAATATTAGTAGACCTGCCCTAAGTGATTAAAAGCGTATTATTCCCCACTCCTCATACCGGTTCCATTGGAGCCGGCTGGGCTCGCGTATGGCCTCCCTTGAATCTTGAGAATGTGACGTCATCATTCTTGTGCGAACTAGCATCAAGCTATGGTCGAGTTCATTTTACGAAATAACACGGCAAAATGGTGGCTTGCGCTATGAAAACTTGTAAAAATAGAAGTGAAAAAGAGAATTAACCCAATTGTCGTATTACATTCTATAGGTAAGCATTATTTTACTTTGTTTTAACCATATTCACATCGTAAAATATGGATCAGTTTTAGAAACATATACTATGATGGACGCGAAACACAAAGCCGTGCACAAGAATCAGGGATGTGCCTTCGCCTTTTGCGCTTTGATAAAATACATAATAGTATCATTTGGAACTCCGTCGTATTAAGAGCGATGTTTTCGCGGACGAAATTTCGACTCCCGCGATATGTGAGATTTTTTCAAAAATATCTTTCATTTGGTCACAAAAAATTGCCAAAGATGCCTCGTAAAATCGTCATCTTCTGGGGCCTATATTCTATAATTTAAGGCAAAAATCGAAAATCTGATCCATATCTGTACTTTATATATACCATGTCTTTTAATTAAAAAAAAAAAAGTTTACTCTAGTATTTTAGCCGTAAATCCAAATTTAAATTTTATATGTCACTAATGTTTAAGACAAGATATTTATGCACAGCACAAAAGGTAACAATTACTACAAGCAATAATTTTTAGCCTGAAACACTAAATTTACGCTATGTAACAAACAAATAATATACGCTCGGACGCCAACATAAATTATTCAGTATGGACGTGATACCTTTATTAGAAGAGTTAGCAATATACGGAAGACGTAACAATTAAATTAGAGTGAAAGGACGTGAAACCTATATTAAAAGGAACCTTTAATATACAAAAAAATATATACCCGGACGTGAGTATGTACGTGACGCAAGAAATGTATGAAAGTATAATAAACATCAAAACCTGCATTATTATGAATATTAAAAAAAATATGATATAAGCGATTATTGTGAGAAATACATAGTGCAATATTCACAAAAACAATCTAAAAAAAAGAACTAGAAGTGCTGGACGCCCAAAGACGGATTTACGCACGGACGCAATAAATCTAGCGGGGCCTATATATATATATATATATATATATTATAGCTACTAGTAGTACATTTTACTTACACTTTTTTTCCTACTTCTCTTGATTCTATATGTATTTCTACAATAATATAATGTACACTCCTCTTCCAACCACAAACTAATGCTTCTCTGGAAGAGTAGTATTAAATATTGTCATTGTAAATTGTAAACCTTATTATTTATATGTACTTTTTCCTTTAATAAATAAAAAATTTAAAAAATTCCTTGGCACCCTAAGGATTGAAAAAAAAGTAATTTTTTGTGTGATTTATTTGTATAGGAAACTTCTGCGTCAGAAGCTCATGTCCCGGGCAGTAGAGGACGAGAAAGAAATCCTTGAGAAGGAGGAGGAGGGAATCCTGCCCGGAGTGGCCCCGCCCCTCCGAGATGATGATGAGGATGCTGATGACGATGCTGAAGATGATGAATACACCGACAGTGAAGAGGATACAGGTTATTTATTGTCGTTCTCCATTCTCTCGAGAAATCTACTAAGAGAGTTTCACTGCAATACTTTTTAGTACATAATTTAGGAGGTATTTCACCTCCTCAGAGCTAAGTCTTGTAGAGCACTACTCGTTGAGTAGCTTATATTATCTGTTTTACCAGGGTTGAGTAATGCTACCCATCATGTAAATGTGTGTTACTCGATGAGTAGTTACTCAACAACCCTGAAATACCCTCTTATTCTTTTGATTGTCTGCATGATGATGAAAAGTCACCATATTTCTTCTGCTGCTCTCTCCTAGGTTGGCTCTCGGAGGTTGGCTATCATCAGTGAAACCCTGCAGTCTATTACCATTCTAACAACTTAAAATACATTAATGCAACTAGTAGGAAACCATCCTAGATATGTCTATTAAAAACAATGGTATTTATGACTCTCGACTTAGACGGGTCACATCTCTTCACCTTGTTTACTTACTTTTATATTGTTTATCCAATATCTTCAATATAATGGTATTTATGACTCTCGACTTGGACGGGTCACATCTCTTCACCTTGTTTACTTACTTTTATAGTGTTTAATATGTTCAAAACATCGCCCAATGCTATACACATTTTTTAATCAGGATTCCTAAATTAAATAAAATAAGTCACTTTTACACCATTTCTCCACATGCGTGTAAGCAGAGAGGAAGGACCACCAAACAACTCTGACTTGGCACACACTCCTTGATTCATCCAAATTCATACATACTCTTGATTGTTCCGTGTCTCTTGGGCATTCACGACTTCTACTTGTGGCGGAACAATATGGACTAGATAAGCCACGTTGTCGCCATTTTAACATAAATATTTTAACCACTGTTGTAATAATTTCAAATAACAGTAAACCACGATAGGTTACCTTGTGAATATTGTGTACGGGAACCAACATCGGGAAGTTACAAATGTAATTAATAAAAGAGATAAAATTATAACATTTATATATTACTATTTCGTACAAAAGCCAGAGCAAAACAAGAGATCTCTAAATTTAACATAATTAAAGTTAAAACATAACCCAGGGCGTGTGCGTCAGATCGAAGATCTTACGCATCGGATATTAATGAAAATAGGTAGCAATATTAAAAAGTGTGACAAAGTAAGTGACCAAGTATTCTTACCTGATTAGTGAGAAGAGGGCGCCAAATAACATTTTCCATGTTATTAAATTTAGATTTAAAATAACAACGACCAGCTAAAACGATAATAAACTGCTGCGTAGTATGTCGTAGTATGTCGAAGTATGTCGAAGTATGTCGTCTGGAGTGTCGCTCGTGTCCTTCTGGAGATGGCGTCTATCCCAGCTGGTTGCCGATTTGGTTCTGCCTTCGTAGACCGGACCCGGTCGAGTCGCCGTCTCGAAGTATCTTCTGGGAGTGAGTCCAGTGTTTGCATGTTGCAGAAATAATAATGAAAGGTAGCAGGCAATAAAGAACTGCTACATACTATTCACATTTGCATCATGTATTCTCCTTACACTCGTTTCTTCGTTCGTTTGCTCTGCATGCCCAAACCATCTAAGCATCTCTTTCTTAATCTAGGATTAGGATTATGCAAGGATTCCTCATATTAACATGTACTATGATTTAGTTTAATTTAGCAAGTTTAGTGATTGAATGGATGATGAAGGTAATATAGTATGTATTTATTTCAGGTCCCAGATTGAAGCCAGTATTTGTCCGAGCGAAAGATCGCCTCACTGTCATAGAGCGGGAAAAGGCGGCCCAGAAACAGAAACAGACAGAGACAGAGGCTAAGAGGGAAAAGGAGGAGAGGAGAAGGGAAGCTTTACGATTGGTGGAGGAATCTGTAAGAAGAGAAATGCAAGATAAGACAAAGGTAGACTTTTACTACTTATTTATTTACATATAATAACTTTATATCGAATTAGAAGAGTACAATGTGTAGTAACAATGGTTTTTTCATAAAGACAAAATAATTAAACATCAAATGATACATGGGGCTTGGTTAGAAGTTGAAGAATTGAAAAGGCGATTGAAAAAACAAAATGGTATCTTATTTTATTTGCTGTTTGGGTGGATTTTTCAAATTTCCGTAGATCACAAACAGCAAATAAAATAATGCGAGCTCAAAATAGACAGAATGGTAAAATTTCCAAAGTGGTAGAAACTGTCAGTATAGCCTGGGTAAAATGCCACCATTCAGATATTAGAAACGTTGCATGGCGCTAACGGCTAACCGTGTTTAGTGATCAATCTGAACTGAACTGCGAGGTAATTCCCTTCTCAAAACATACCCGGTTTGGGGATGCTGTAGCCCCACTGGCTCTGGCTCTGGAAAGTTGGTACCTATGTGCAGAATTCACATCAAAAATACAAATGTGTGCTAAATTCATGATGCTAGAAACTTTATATTATATTTATTTCTTCATGTTCTCCATAAAAAGCTTCTACACCAATATACTACGGAGAAGATTACAAATTTGAGGTCCATGTAAGTGTTCGAGGAACGAACAAGGGTTGGGATAGCCGAATTTTGAAGGGCTATTCCACACAGATAAAGCATGGATAAAGCCTATGGCTTATGACAGGCGAATGCGATAACACAATTCGTAAGGTTAATTCACAGTCAACTTAACGTATTTGAATATTCCTTAGTATTTTGAGAAGTTGTTAGAGTGGTACAGGCAATGACTGAATAAAATACACGTGGATACATGCAAATCATTTTAAAGAAACTCTTCCTTGAGTAGTAGGAGTACTGGATTTTAAATTTTTTTTAGTTTTTATTTGGCTAGCTGACGAATAAAAAAAATCTCGTTTGAACATAGTTGTTCAAGCTAGAATTTTGTTTAGTTTGTTTTGCAAAGATCAACTTTCAATAGGATAGAAGAGTGTGTGTAGCCAATACCTCCTAGATCCCCACTCGGGGGTAACAGTGTAGCGCGCAGGTACATTTAATTGAATCATATTTAGCATCTCCGGGAATTGAAATAGTTAACTTATTTATACAGGAATAATGAACCAGTGTAATGCCTTCTTTCATTCAATGAATAAATTTTAAAGTATTAAGATTCCTCTGCATAATTATTAAATTTCGGTGTGGAATTCGGCAATATTAGTGAAAATTCGCCATTTTTTCCATTGTGACATTTATTGGATTTCCCGCGCCCGGCGTATTCCCGCAGTGTTGCCAGCCCACGCGATAAACCAAAGACAAATATAAACATTGAGTACGGTACGAGCAGGATGGCGAATGAAATCTGCATCTCGAGAGGAACGGTGATCGTTGTACGGTAGCACTCGTTATGTTGAATTGGATTGCGATAGTTGCGATAAAATACGTTTAAGGGATTATTCCGATAAATAATCAGCGATAGTACACACATTGGTTTTGACAGGACGAACGTTTTGATGCGATTGTACGGCTCACGGCACTCCGTGGTTATAGCAGACGTGTGTGAATTTAAACTGTACAGTTCAAATTCTGACCATACTATTGGTTAGCACACGGCCTGTCAAAAGCAATCGGCGTGACGGAACATGTAAGTATAAAAAGGTCACGGGGCAGTTTTATTATTTTGTGACATACCCCAAAAGACAGTTGCTGAACTGTCTGTAAGTGATGTCGAAAATATCAATGGTCAATGCAGAATCGTTATGCAGTTGAGTCGCTCTGTTGATTGGCACTTTCTGATAGGCAGATTTTAAGTAAAAATAGAATTATCGCTCGCTTTTAGAGCATAAAATAGTGTTTGAGGTCTCCCATGCGTGTACTTGTTAGGCACGTATAAGCTAACCTCTTCCAAAATAGATGGATTATAGTATAATAATAATAATAATACTTGGATGACTTGTATAGCGCCGTTTTTGTGCAAAAACACCCCAAGGGCGCTGTACAAACTTATAATACATTTCTACAGTGATCTATGTTATTACTTAACTATTTATGGAGAAAATATACAGTACAATACTTACCTGGTAGGTCATTTGAGATTAACACTTTATTAACATTATCTAATTGTTTATTGGCGAAATTTAGATACAGGATTTAGGACTTAATTGAAAAATTGAATATAACTGGACTTTCTCTTAGAATTGGTATATTTAATTTAAGGGTACGACAGCTTAAAAAGGTAAGTTTTTAGTATAGTTTCCGAGTTATAGGTAGTATAGTTTCCGAGATTAACTGGCGGGCTTCTAAAGTACCGAAATCTAACATTCCTGTTAAGAACAAGGATGAATCAGGAATGGATAGTATGTATAATCCCTCATATACAGGTAACGCTTTATGGTTTTGTTCTGCCCATGTTGGGGCCCAAATAATGGAGCTATATTCCAGGATACTGCGAGCAAGTGCTTCATACGTCTTATATCGTGTTTGTTGTTGAAAGTAATATGATGTTTTATTTTATTTTAGGTTGACCCCGAGAGTAACATCAACGACGTGTGCACCGACGATGAGAATGATGAAGTAGAATACGAAGCGTGGAAACTGAGAGAAATGAAGAGAATTAAACGAGACAAGGAAGAGAGAGACACGTTAGTACACAGCCACATAGTACAAATACCAGTATTTCACTTTCTAACTAAATATAAGCTATATGTATAATAATTAACACACAGTTTTTTACTTAAATTTACTTATTCGATTCTCCGTTTTCAGGCATCGGGAAGGAGATTGTAAATGTCTAAACCCTCATGGCCTATGCTCATCTTACCACTTTCAGTCTTTACTGTATAGTGTACAATTTATTATTTGTATAGTTCATTTCTTGGGTGTATCTGGGTTATAGTTTTTTTATACATTTATTCTGTATCGTTTGTAAATTGTTTAAATATGTAATGTGTGTGTTTCCCCATATTTATATTGGATTATTTTGGTGGGACCAGATCAAGCTATAATATAAGCCTCTCTTTACTTCTGTTGGTAGAAGATGAGCGATTCTATATTTGATTTGTAATAATTAATGTGTAAAAAGGCCACTTGTATCACATTTTTTTAAATTTAGTTTTAGTTTTAGAGATGTTCTGCTTTTTTTAGTTTTTTTAAATGTATTTTTTCTCAGCTTTTTTAAACCATGCCGATTTTTTGACGGTTATCCACTGTAAGAAGAATGTTTCTCTTCTTCTTAAAGAGCTCTTTGTTCTAGTCCGAAATGTATTTTTGAAAAATCTCGGATGTCATATATGCTTTATTGTTTACTGTGTAATAGACAAGCAGTTTCTTGTTCTTAAAACATCGGGGTATTAAGGATTTTCCGATAACAAACGGTTTTCGTTTGCCCGTTCCGGTCATATTGGCACACACAAGTACTGTCAAACGAACCTTTGAGCTGTTCCACCAATGCATTTTTCACCTTTGAATTTAAATGTGTTAAATTATATGTCTCATCCTCATTATAATAGTCCTTTTCATCGAAACCCCTTCTCAATTCTGACCAAACACTTTGAACCCACGCAATTTATATTACAGGATCCACAGATGTAGCTTCACTGTTAATTTTCGCGTGAACAGTTATTTAAACGATCAAGCCAACCATTGTTACACTTAAAATTGTCATTTCCGAATTGGTTTGTGAATTTGAGACTTTAATATTCATCGATAGCAAATCCAGCACTTGTTTGTACACTAAACAACTTCAGCAACGCTTTGTCAACATCAGGAAGTACGCACTTTCTTATTTTTCTACAATGTATCTTCATCAGAAGACCACAGAGAAAACTTCCTATACACTTCCCGAATAATATGGACTTAATCGCGAATTGAGAGACACTTCCTCTTGTTAGGGGACATGTTTGCAATCGAAGGGTTTATTTATTACTGATTTAGATTTGGTTTCACTAAACTTACCCCGTGTAAATACATACTTACTCATACCTGCCTGCATGAACATTAAATTTATGGTTTTTAAAATGAAATTTGGAAACCTGATACAAATTTGACATTGAAACAAAAGAAGTTATAAAAGGGGAACAAAATTGGAAAGCACATTTTTCATACGACTTATATTTTATATGACACTTTTACATAGTGCGCAATAGTGCTGGATGGATGCGTTTTGTAAAACGGCAACACGGCCACCACTGTCTTCTTTATGACTTGTTTGGAGAATCGTTTTTTTTTTCAGACAACTATCTATGTATTTATCTATTTAGAAATTGTGTTGATAAAATTATTTGTATTTTATATCAATGAAACAACCACTCTTTTTCCATATTTGTATTTCTAAATCTGAATACCGCACAAGAGTCCCAACATTTTCCTGCTAACCAGAGCCAGTGAGACTATGGCATGAAGGGTTTGGGGAGGGGAAGACAAAGGTGGGGAAGTACCTGGCTATTCAGATCGGCTCACCAAACACGCTTAAAGCCATTTCAATCAATGTTTGCATACTGAATGGTGGTTTTCACTAGGGCGATACTGAAATTATTATTAAATTAGCACGTAGCATTCTGCTGATGCTCTCATATCTGATTTCACAGTAAGTTTAACAGTCATTGAGTTGTTTTAAATTTTAAAATAACTACTCTATTTGCAAGAAAGTGTTTCCTGGGATAAAAGGTGTCCACTGAGATTTACATTTCTGTTCACCTGAAGATACCTTGGATGCCAGGTCAACAATGGTCTCAATCAAGTCACCCCTTTCTTTTAACGTCAGTAATCTTAGTTCCTTGAATCTATCTTCATATTGGCAGTCTTTCAAAGCTCTTGGTATTTGTCATTGTAAATCGTCTCTGTATTCTCTCCATTAGATCTATTTGGAAAGCACATTGCAAGAGAGATCACCGTGTCCGGTGAATTTGCTCTTTTGACAATCCCAGTAGTTGATCAAATCCAAGTCCCTTCCAAATTATTTTATTGAATATTTGTGTTTTTCAGGTTGGAGAAGGAAGCCTTAGAAATAGAGAGGATGCGCAACATGACAGAGGAGGAAAGAAGATTAGAGCAGAGAGTTAATCCTAAAGTAGTCACCAACAAAAGCGCAAAGGGCAAATACAAGTTCTTGCAGAAATACTATCACAGGTCAGTTCATACTTCCCTTTTTACTATTATTATTGCTCAGAATGAGATGTATCAAGCCTGTCACAAAAACACAGTAATGTCCGAAGTTGGCAAATTTGAGTGTGGGAAGTTATTAAGTATCGAATTTCCTACATTTTACGTAAAAAAAAAAAATTTTACTTACTCTTTTTTCATGTTAAAAAAAGATGTTTTGATGTTATCACAATTTCACCGCTGTTGGTATGCAAAAACGCATTATTTCTGTTTCTGTAAATAAAAACTCAGTGACTTTGCTGAAAGCACTGTGTTTAAATTAACATTTACGAATTTTCATGTATGTATTATTATTTATCTACCATCTTGATATGGAGCCAGTGAGAATATGGCATCCCCACGCAGGGTATGTTGTATGTTGTGAGGCTGAAGGTGGTGGGTTGGTGATGGAGATGGGGAAGAAGGAGGTGGAGGAGTACCTGGCTATTTTGATCTGGTACCACGCACGGCTAAAGCCATTTCAGGCAACCTTTCAATTCTGAATGGTGGTCCTACACCAGGGTGATATATCTGCACATTCACATTCCACTCTGGAACATTCCGCAGCCCATACTGTATATTATTTTAAATGTATAAATTGTGAAATAACACCAATTCATCAAATAAAATTTACTTACGCATGCCAGAATTTGAACCCGCGACCTTCCGATTGCTAGTCGATCGCCTTAACCCTCGACCATGGAGGCCATCGAGATAAAATATAGACTGCTCTGAGAAAACTTTGCACGTCATTTATAATAATCAATAAACTTTTATTTATTTTTAACTATTATTAACATGTTCGGCTCCTCGCAAGCTAAAACCCGAAAGCGATCGTGATCTAAAAATAAGCGTTTAGTATTGAGTTAAAATTTAAAATTAAGTTATTTTGCTGTTTCCTAATGTCCTAATAATCACAGATTAAAAATATTTTAGAATATGCATTTTTAAGAAGTCCTGTAAAAATATTTTTAAATTTTGGGTTGTGGATGAATGCACTAAATTCATATATCTAATACATTTAAAACTAGTACTACGTTAGAAAGATACATTCTTTGTCTACAAATTATCAATAAGAATAATTTTGATTTTTTGATCATTTGGTTTGGGAATTTCTCGCCCTCATTCAGAAAATCGTACCTTACAATTTTAATATGGAGACATTTACTTAGACATTGACTTATTTAGTTTAATTATTCGTTTTCCAAAGACATCCTGTTTGCTGCTTTCTAAATTGTGACTTATTAAAACTAGAAACATGGTTTTAAATTAGATATACATATGTAATTACATTACACTATTCCTTTATATAATACTTACCTAAAGTTTGTAAATCCTCATTGACACCATTTGTCAATCGTAAAATTACAGACTTATTCATTCCAGAAAATAAAAATTATATCTGTTTCTTCGTTATAAATTACTCTAACTAAATAACTTCCACAAAAACTGCACAATAAGGTAATTATTGCTGGGTTGTAAAAAGATATCAAAACAACACTCTTTGCACTTAAAAACAAACACACTAAACTTTTGCATCAAAATCGCCTTATTTTTTAATCTCACAACTTCAATTAAGAGAATTCAATAACGATCGCACTGATATACATGTAATATATAACTTAAAACAAACGCTTACTGCATTTTTTAAGATTTTCGAATATTGGAGCAAATAACTACACATTTTATCCAAGGATTTTTCTACAATATTTTTTTTGTTTTTATCGGAGACAAGTTTCTTGTAAACAGTTGGGTGACATAATGGTGAAATCATTATCTCATTTTGTCACTGACCAACAGAGCGGGCTGCAGAGTGGGCTGCGGGAAAGTTTAAATTTATTCTTATTCATTTTGCAAAGTAGTCGCCCATATTGTGGCCGCCTGGCGTTCGAGTATGAAAGCCATATACCCACTTTGTGGGCGCCTAGCACTCCAGTGGATAGCTTGTTTGGTATGCAAATCATTGTGTCTTTTATTTGGAGTTGTCAGATATAAACAATTTGTTGTATTATAAGGTTGGCGTGTGTCAGTTTGAGGTGTAAATTACTTTATTTATGTGTTTGTGTTTTCAGAGGTGCCTTCTACCTGGACAAGGACGAAGAAGTTCTCAAACAAGATTTCTCAGGACCAACGTTGGACGATCACTTTGACAAGAGTGTGTTACCAAAGGTACTTAATTTCTAAAAATATTATTCTAATTATCACCCCATTGCTTTATTATTGTACAGTAGAACCCCGTTAATTCGAACCCCGATAATTCGAAAAAACGCGAAATCGAGATTTTTCGCCAAAAAAATTTCCGCAGAAATTATTTTTCATACAAAATGGTTTTTCAATTCGAAATTCGTTAATTCGTAATTCGAAATTTATTTTTGTCCGCGCACGAAAATTTGTTCGTGTAATTCGAAAAAAATTGATTTTTGCGAAAATAAATCATAATATTTCGTAAATCTGAATCTAAAAGTCAGCCGTGGCGGTAAAACGACGAAAAATGTATTTTTACGTGGTTATACATCGTCCTAATTAGTATTATTATTTTGTAAATCTGAATCGATTTACACTGGAATGTCGTATTTTTTCAAATTTATTTTGAATATCCGAGTTTGAAGGGCCGAGGAAATACGTTTTACACGGATATATGTCGTAGTTTTACGAATTTACACCAATTAACTGAATTTAAAGGGTCGGCTGCGAAATTTCGATTAAATTTATCGTATATTTATGAATTTATTTCGAATATTTGAATTTTAAATGGCCCGCCGCAACTGAAATCGGCCGCGAAATCTCGATTTACGCGTAAATATATCGTATTTTTACGAATATCTGAATTTTAAAGGGCCTGCCGCGACGGAAATTGGACGCGAATTTTCAATTTACGCGGAAATATATCGTATCTTTATGAACTTTACTTTGAATATCCGAGTTAAAAATACGGCGCAGCGGAAATTGGCCGAAAAATTTCGATTCACGCTGAAATATGACATATTTTTACGAATTTACTTCAAATATCTAAACTTAAAGCGCCGGCAGCGATGAAAAACTGCCGATAAAATTCGATTTACGCGGAAATATATCATATTTTTACGAATCTACATCAAATATCTGAATTTAAAGGGTCGGCCGCGATGGAATACGGCCGCGAATTCTCGATTTACGCGGAAATATATCGTATTTTTACGAATTTAAATTCAGATATTCGAAATAAAGGGCCGGCCGCGACGGAAATCTACCGCGAAATCTCGATTTACGCGGAAATATATCGTGTTTTACCAATATCTCAATTTAAAGGGTAGGCCGCGACCGAAATCAGCCGCAAAATCTCGATTTACGCGTAAATATATAGAATTTTTACGAATTGCGAATATCTGAATTTAAAGGGCTGGCCGCTCCGGTAATCGGTCGCGAAAATAAAGAAATAATTGGTATTAATACGAATTTACTCCTAAAATAACACCCAGATTTGAAGATGCGGCCGAGAAAATCGATTTGCGGCATATTTTTTTATTTTTTTTTTCATAAAATTTCGAATTACGTGGGAATTCGTTAATTCGAAATTTGATTTTTGATGTCCCGTGGATTTTGAATTCACGAGGTTCTACTGTAAAGCTAAATTGCTAAATTGTTGCAATGGTTTGTTTCTTATTACGCATTTCTAAATCATTGGCTTGCGAGACTTTTGGCGACTTTTTTGTTTTCTTTCTGCTAATGAGTGCAGGCGTTCGTTTTCCACCAAACGAAACCATTCTTTTCGTGTTAACTACTGCTACTTGCTGTTTGCACTAGATCATTTTACTCTTCATTCAAACTTTCATCTTCTTCTTCGCCCCCAGATATTTCATTCTCTTCGTGGATTTCTTCTTCAATAAAAAATTTAAATCAAGCTCTTCCTTTTCCTCCAACGATAGCTGAAATTATTGACATCAGCTGACGTTCCCATAGCCTTTTTCTTCCTTATTGGTCTATTGCTGTTAGACAGTATGGTATTATAGTTATTTTACTGATTACCTAAGTCCCGTGAACACCTAACGGCTGCAACTCCTCACGTGCAATCACCGCGGTGCCGATGCAATACTCAGGAAGGTACTGAGTGGGACAACGATGCGCTGTGAATTGGCAACGCAGCAACTGCACATAGATTTTGCGCTGTCTCGACAGAGTACGTAGTAGTAGACGTAACGACAGAGGGTTAAGGGGAGAAGGAGAGGAAGTTCTGGGAGGGTAAAAGGTTTGAGGGTTGGGTAGGAATCTAGGGATCAGTATGTCCAGGAGTGACGGACGTATGAATATATCCCTCTTTAATATTGTGGTCAGAAGGATCGAGAAGGTAAATAAACCGTCGCAATTAATACTTTCCATTAAAATTGCGCCGCAATAATGTATTCAGGTTTGGCATTTTGCGAAAACCCTGATAAAAATGCATTATTGGAATCTGAAAAAATGCTTACAAAAAATAATTATATTTCATAGAACCGACTAGCGGTGGAATTTAGAAGTTCGATAAATTTACTTGAAATAATTGAAAAGACGATTTAAAGTCGTTGCATTTCAATTTCAATTTCTAGCAGTAGGTTGGAAACGACCTAACCAGCGTAGATTCTTCATGTGATGTCCTTTGTAGGGTGGTATAAAAGGTATTTTCAAAAAAATTCAACCTGATAATTATGTTTGGTATCTGCTTGGATATTCTACATCAGAATAGATTGGTGTACTGAAGCGATCTTCCGAACAGGCCCTCCATTGATATGCTTGGTGTAACTATAAGTGACCAGCTCAGGTACGGGGGCTCCATCGAAGCCAGAGTAAAGTTGGCCTCTCAGTAGCTGGGCGTACTGTACAGGGCCCGCAGATACTTTAATAGTACACAACTGCTGACCCTGCACAAATCGCAAATGCGCCCTATTGTCGAATTTGGCAGCCATCTCTGGTCCGGAGCCCCTAAATACCTGAAAAAAACCCTTGACTCTGTGCAAAAACGGGCGGTCCGTTTGATAGATTCCCCAATCTTAACAAACGGACTGCAATCTTTAGAGCACAGGCGTCAGGTAGGTATGCTGTCCTTGTTCTATCGGTATTACAATGGAAGATGCTCTGAGGAACTAGCGTCATTGATCCCTTCGGCACCGGTGCGTAGTCGGGATACACGCCAAACGCGCGCCCAACATTTGTACACGGTTGACATTTGTCACATGAGAACGGGTCGCTTCTACGATTCGTTCTTAAGTTCAACAGCTCGGCTGTGGAACGAGCTGCCGGCCTCTGTGTTTCCTCCCTCCTACAACATGAGACTCTTCAAGACCCATGTTCACTCTTTCCTCTCCACAAAAAGACCCTCCACACAGCATCCCCAAAGATGACATAGGCCCTGAGGGAAATTATTTTCTTCAGGGCCTCCTGTGTGGAGTTAATATAAAAAATAAAAAAAAAAATAGGTAGGTACTGTAAATAGTAACTATTTTTGATTAATTATTTAATCAATGGATCCGTAATGAACTAGAGATGAGTATCAAAATATGCGTCTCGACATACATATGGCTGTACCGATTGACAAATTGCTGTTTCTCAATGACGTTTCGTATGAATCATTGTATGCATCAATACACACAATCCCAAGAGTGTGTGTTGCATAGGTAAAGTAGGTAGGTATTGTAGGTTGGTACCGTAGGTAGAGGCCGTAGGTGAGTACTGAAGGTAGGTACTGTATATGCATCAATACACACAATGCCAATAGCGTGTATTGTGTAAGTACTGTGAAGTTTTCTTTAAATATTTAATTGATGGAACCGGAAAGTAGCCAATATGGCTATCAAATAACGCATATAGAAAATCCGTAGAAGTGTGATCTGTATCGGTTGACAAATTGCTGTTTCTCAGTGACGTTTGGCATCAATCATTATATGCATCAATACACACATCCCAAGAGTGTGTGTTGTGTTGTCTGCAACGGGAAAAGGCTAATTGTAGGTATACACTCCTTGTTTCATCCACATTCAAACATTAAGCCCACACATATTGCTTCATCCATATTCAAACATTACATCAAATAATTATTTTTACGTATTAGTTGCCTGCAACGGGCAAAAAGCTAGTCTGGGTTTAAAAACTTAGACAGGAAAGCCTTTCGGCGAGAAACAACTTAGGAACTTGGCCGCGGTGCCCCTCACCGCTGTTACGTGCCTATATTATTATATAATATTTAATCCTCGTGAGCTGCGTTCGACTTCAATGGACTAATCTATACCAGTGGCGGCTCGTGACTTTTGGGTTACTAGAGTTCTAATATTATAAAAAATGGCATTTCTGATGTTGTAGTTGAAAACGATTTTTTATTTTTGTCGAAACATCGATTTTTTGTATGATGATTTTCAGGAAATCCGTGCGGCGCACAACTAAACTGAACATTCCTGATAATCTTCATACAAAAATCGATTTTTCGAAAAAAAATAAAAAGTCATTTTCAGCTACAATATCGGAAATGCCATTTTTTATTATATTAGCACTTCTAGTACGAGCTGCCACTGATCTAGACTACAGTTATGAATTGGTTTCATTCATGTATTCCTTATAGTCGATGCGGCTGGGCATACGAAAGCTATTTGGAACGGACGGGGCTCGGAAGTTTCCTTTGTTTGCCTGTCGAACGCAGCTCTTAGGAAGGCGGTGCGGCGGTTGTTTGAACTTCCTACCACTATAAATTACTAGGCACTCTTACGAAGACTTACATATTATATTTATAAAATAATATAGGTATGCGACAGCGGTGAGGCGCATTACGGGGGTACCTATGAGGTTGGTTTGCATTGAAAGGCTCGCCTGTCCAATCGGACTTTTATCACAATTTTTAAATTTGGCAATCTATGTTTTTAAACGCACATTGAAAAAAAAAAAAATACAGATGATGAAAATAATTCATTAACAACAAAAAAAACTTTTTTTGAAATAAATTTGTACACAAAAAACTGCCGGGATATAGGAGTCGACAGACCAAGAAATTCTTCAATGGGGTGATTTAGACTACTGTTATTTGTTGGTTTCATTTGTGTACTCCATGATGTAAAATTCACTAATTTTTATCCAACTTTAAACACGGTTGCCTGCAAATGCTCCAGGCTGCTGGTTGGCAGACCTGTTTTTTTTTCATCTACTAATCGACCCCTATGGTAAGAAATCATTTCCGTTCATACGTACCTTACTACGTAATTTTTACGAAAAAATTCATTCACTATTTGCATGACCGTGCGGAACTCTCCAAGAGGACCAGCAGACCAACTCTTTTAAGGCTTAATAAATGTCTATTCTCATTACTAAGTAGTTTCATCTGTGTACTCGATGACGTAGGGTTTATTGTATCGGGATCCTCGGCTATAACCTGCCGGGTACACGTCAGCTCGTTACTATTCTGTGAAATGTATCAGTAATATACCCCTGAAATTTTGAAAAACCACCAGTCAAAAATTATATTCTTTATAGTATCAAACCTGTTCTCATTCTTCCATCTAACGTGTAATGTATTATGTATTTAACTAATTTATTAATTAACAGGCACAAAGTTTGACCAAATTTGGTAATTATTCTTTAATTTGGCCAAGTTTGGTCAATTTTCTGTTTATTACCAAACTTGTTCTAATTCTCTTTTTTTCCAACAGGTGATGCAGGTTAAGAAGTTTGGTCGGTCTGGCAGGACCAAGTACACCCATCTGGTTGACCAGGACACGACGCAGTTTGATTCCCCCTGGTCTACAGAAGCCCTTCCCCAGAACGCTCGATTCCACGCCTCCAACAAAACTGTCACAAAACAGGTGTTCGATAAACCCTCACTAAAGAGGGTCGGCCAAAAATAAAAAGTTTCTAATAGTGTAAATGCATAATTAAATAAGCCGAATTTATTAATAATTTCCGTAATATATTTTAGAGTCCGTCTAGAAAGTATAGAAAAAAGTAGATGGCGCCATCATCATTTAAATGGCTACACCAATATGGTTCAGAAGAAAAAAGGTGTAGCTTTGATAAAGCACTATGGTCTTGGTCAGTGGTCGGCAGACCGCGGCTCTTTGGATAGGTGTTTGCGGCTCTACAGACACCAACTCCAATTTCACCTCCACTCAACCAGCTGCCATGAGATGGAGCCGCCGAATGAACTTGTCTCCATCGGCAGTGCCAACTCAGCTCATGCTGCAGTTTATTCTGCACTTGCAGGGCGGCCACAGACCTAGAAAAAACGGTATAGATGAAGATTTGGGTGGGCAAAAGGTATGAGGTGTGAGTAGGAATTAGTGTGTCCAGGAGTGACATATGAATCCATCCCGCCCTCTGAGTCCGGCTGTAGAGGTGAAAGGAATCCCGATCCAGCCGCCACGCAGCGGGTAGGTAGACGCATCCGCCGCCAAGACAAGGTCCAACCTCACCTCATGAACCCGGGAACTCCTTCTAAGTCACTAAACATTGGGAACCACTTGAGGTGACTTATGGCTTGGTTATCCAATTAATGTTTCCCGGGGCGGCGGTTCCCATACCCGCCTCCCAAATTGAATTCTAACAATAAAATTAAATTTGTTATTTTTGCAATTTCTGAAGTTTTAATTTATTACTTTTATTAGTGGCTCAACCTTTAGAACACCAGACCAAGTGTTTAAAGTGCAAGTGATTCTGTTAAAAAATTCTGCGCACTTTCTCATGGCATACATAATACTTTTGGCTGTGAAAATATCAAATCATGGTTTCCTTCAAAATTCATCAGCTGATGGATCCGCAAAGAGAATTTTATATTGAATTCTGAACACGATACTGGATATAGCACCAATCCACAAGCAAAAATTATCATCATACTCGGAACACGTGAATGGTTTTGCTGCTAATTTTGGAGCATTTAGCAACTTGAATTTTGAATTTCATAATTACGCACGGAACAAAAAGATGTTTTTATATTTATTGAACCATTTAAATGAGCAGAAGTATGGTAGTACGGTAAGAATGTAGAATACCCATAGCACCTTGTAATTATTGTTCCCGTACATTTAATACACAATACGATTTTTTACTACCTATTATTGATCCATATACAGTAGAACCTCGTTAATTCGAAATCCAGCGGACATCAAAAATCAAATTTCGAATTAACGAATTCCCACGTAATTCGAAATTTTATGAAAAAAAAAAAAAAAAAAAAAAACGCCGAAAATCGATTTTCTCGGCCGCCTCTTCAAATCCGGGTGGTATTTTAGTTGGAAATTCGTATTAATACCAATTATTTCTTTATTTTCGCGGTCGATTACCGTAGCGGCCGGCCCTGTAAATTCAGATATTCGCAATAAATTCGTAAAAATGCTATATATTTACGCGTAAATCGAGATTTCGCTGCCGATTTCAGTCGCGGCCTACCCTTTAAATTGAGATATTCGTAAAAATATGATATATTTCCGCGTAAATCGAATTTTGTCGGCAGTTTTTCGTCGCGGCCAGCCTTTTAAGTTCAGATATTTGAAGTAAATTCGTAAAAATATGTCATATTTCGGCATGGATCGAAAATTTTCGGCCGAATTCCGTCGCGCCGTATTTTTTCAACGCGGATATTCGAAGTAAAGTTAGTAAAAATACGATATATTTACGCGTAAATCGAAATTACGCGGCCGAGTTTCGTCGCGGCCGACCCTTTAAATGCAGATATTTGGCGTAAACTCGTAAAACTACTACATATATCCGCGTAAAATGTATTTTCTCGGCCCTTTAAACTCGGATATTTGAAATAAATTTGAAAAAATATGACATTCCAGTGTAAATCGATTCAGATTTACAAAATAATAATACTAATTAGGACGATGTACAACCACGTAAAAATACATTTTTCGGCGTTTTACCGCCACGGCTGACTTTTAGATTCAGATTTACGAAATATTATGATTTATTTTCGCAAAAATCAAATTTTTTCGAATTACACGAACAAATTTTCGTGCGCGGACAAAAATAAATTTCGAATTACGAATTAACGAATTTCGAATTAAAAAAAATTTTGTATGAAAAAATTTTTCAGCGGAAATTTTTTTTGCGAAAATTTCGAATCACGCGTTTTTTCGAATTATCGGGGTTCGAATTAACGGGGTTCTACTGTACATCATAAGACTGAGACTGAAATACAGAATCATAAGGAAATTAATATTTAAACTTGTTATTTTTTAACCTTAGCGAGTATGGGAAAGTTTTTTTTAGTGGTTACATTTCAAAGTAACCATTTATCAAATGTCAAATAATTGTGTTGAAAAACACCCATTTCAGGAATAAAAATATTTAAGAAAGAAAATTGCAGAGTACGCAGAGAGAGAGGTTGTACGTATATCATCGACGATTGTCATCTTCCTTCTCACACTTGTACCCGAAGAATCGTTGACGTACATCATCGACGATTGTCATCTTCCTTCTCACACTTGTACCCGAAGAATCGTTGACGTACATCATCGACGATTGTCATCTTCCTTCTCACACTTGTACCCGAAGAATCGTTGACGTACATCATCGACGATTGTCATCTTCCTTCTCACACTTGTACCCGAAGAATCGTTGACGTACATCATCGACGATTGTCATCTTCCTTCTCACACTTGTACCCGAAGAATCGTTGACGTACATCATCGACGATTGTCATCTTCCTTCTCACACTTGTACCCGAAGAATCGTTGACGTACATCATCGACGATTGTCATCTTCCTTCTCACACTTGTACCCGAAGAATCGTTGACGTACATCATCGACGATTGTCATCTTCCTTCTCACACTTGTACCCGAAGAATCGTTGACGTACATCATCGACGATTGTCATCTTCCTTCTCACACTTGTACCCGAAGAATCGTTGACGTACATCATCGACGATTGTCATCTTCCTTCTCACACTTGTACCCGAAGAATCGTTGACGTACATCATCGACGATTGTCATCTTCCTTCTCACACTTGTACCCGAAGAATCGTTGACGTACATCATCGACGATTGTCATCTTCCTTCTTACACTTGTACCCGAAGAATCGTTGACGTACATCATCGACGATTGTCATCTTCCTTCTCACACTTGTACCCGAAGAATCGTTGACGTACATCATCGACGATTGTCATCTTCCTTCTCACACTTGTACCCGAAGAATCGTTGACGTACATCATCGACGATTGTCATCTTCCTTCTTACACTTGTACCCGAAGAATCGTTGACGTACATCATCGACGATTGTCATCTTCCTTCTCACACTTGTACCCGAAGAATCGTTGACGTACATCATCGACGATTGTCATCTTCCTTCTCACACTTGTACCCGAAGAATCGTTGACGTACATCATCGACGATTGTCATCTTCCTTCTCACACTTGTACCCGAAGAATCGTTGACGTACATCATCGACGATTGTCATCTTCCTTCTTACACTTGTACCCGAAAAATCGTTGACGTACATCATCGACGATCGTCATCTTCCTTCTCACACTTGTCTTATATGAAAACGAAAAATAAAATAACTTGTGTGATTACCAGAACGATGAAGTCACATACAATTTCTCTCTGGGACTACTACATATCAATATCATACTATCAAATTCGGTAGTCAATCATAACCTTAATTTGAATCTACTATCATTAATTTGTTCTCAAATCTGTATATTAACTAATTAATTTAGTTCCTTTTTATTAAATTTCACACTTCTCGGACTGTGTGTAAGTTATGACTTTAAAGTGAATCGAATTGGAATATTATTATGGATTAATTTATTCTATCCCTAAAATCTGTTACATAGTTCGAGGTGTGACGCTTTGGTGGAATAGTAAAATAAATTTATCGCATGTTTTTACTCACTTTCACGTTACATCTAAGACGGTCTTCGCACGGGCTCGGTAACGGAAATGAATCGACTAAAGCCAAAGACCCTCCACAGAAAAGTCCCACATTGAACTCACTTTCCTGCTAAGGGCCTGCAGCTATGAAAGCAATCTCCTATTATATTTCCCCGAGTACCTACCTACACGTATATTAAAAGCATTGATTTGTTTTATGAATAAACTTTTGTTGTATCTACCTTAGAATCTTTGCAAATACTTCAGCATTAATTTAATCACATAATTATTGGACTTCCAATTGCAGCAAGAAAAGTTACCCATTTTAAATTATTGCATGTGTTTTAGCAGTTGAAAGTTTTTACTAATCTTATGATGGATTATATCTGAATTGTGTGATCAACTGTCAAGAAATTTGTAAAAAGTCAATAAAATTTTTGTTTCTAACAATTCTCTTACTTATTTAAGTCTTTAACCTTCAGAACGCCGAGATCCCGTGATCTAATTACTTCCGTAGTTTGCCAAGCGTAAATTTGCACACGTCGGCTGAGTTTATTTTTGTAAAAACATGCTTTTTTTAGCAAAATTATGTTTTTGTAAATTGTGCTGTCTTCCCAGATAATGTGTTTATATGTTTATACAAATTGTATATAATGTCTATCATAAGAAGTAGTTTCCCCAGTATTCAGAGGAATAATTTTTGTCACCCATACAAAAATTAAATAAATCAATCTAATTTTATGGTTTTATTGAAATTAATAAAGCGAAATATTCGTCCTTCACAATAAACATAGTATTATGACATAAGAAGACCGTTGCAAAGTCGTTGATGCAATTGCGGCTCACTTGTTCACAGATAAAATAAATATGTTGGCAAGACAAAACGTCAGGATAGAATAATATATTATTTCCTTGCCAAGAGAATAAAATATATTTTAGATTGTTAATATCCAATGAAAGAAAGTAAGTTTAGACATTGTCGGCGCACAAGCGCTAAATCCAACAGGACTGCTTGGATGGTGCAATCTCAGTCTGTCGTACTACATGAGACACAATTTGTACATTTCAAGGACAAAAATTAAATTAAAACATAATAGAAGTAATTTCATTTACCACAGCGCCCTTGAGGTGATTTTTCACAAAAACGGTGCTATACAAATCATCCAAATATTATTATTGAGAATCCATTTTTCATGAAAAACAAACTGTATTAAAAAATGTATATACCAGTGGAACGTTTGTGGGGTTGAAAAGTGGGGAGGCACTAACATATTTGTTTAGTAATGTGTTTACATACTGTGTTATTTATTCTTTTTATATGCCCACGGGGTACATTGAAATTTTTACAATTTTGTACATAAGGGTTACGAGTTATATTCTTAGTATTATGTATACCTACATGCCAACATACCTCGGTAGCGGAAGATCAAATCTCCGAAATTTTATGACATCAAAATATTCAGAGATATAATAATATATATATAATTTATTTTTTTGACCTCTCAGAACTCTTGCATTTTTAATTCTTCAAATATTCACCACGGCAAAACTATGACCTACTTCAAACTATATAAAGAGAATAGTAATATTTGCACCGTCTCTTTAATCAACGCAATATGGTAAATAGAGTTCCCAAAAAACATTCTATTAAATTTTCCACCCCCTACTCCCCCCTTTCTGTCACGCCGATCCCTCCCCCATGTAAACTATTGATAACGCCCTTGAAAATACCCTAGTAAAAAGGCTAGCGATATTATCCAGATTTGCTAACATAGTTAAAATTTTTGTCAATGTGTCGCCCTCATCGCATTTTGAAAACAATTCCACCGAAAGATTAACTTGAAATGGATTTAATCCTAGTATATCCCCTCATCAAATCCAAAGTTATAACGAACATTCCTGATCACATTAAAAATGGCAAATTAAATCTTGGCCGTTTGTGTAGATGACTGGATTTCGATTTTTACCTCTAATGTAGGGAAATTTCCCGTGGAATTCCCTATTTTATTGAAATATAAATTAAAAATATTATATTATGATGAGTTTTAGAACAGACGGGTATCCACGATTCAAATAGTTAGATTTTAGAGGTGAATTGTGAGATTTTTATGGGGTTATAACACTACAATCTATGTTTATTTTTATTTTAAATATATATGTCAAAAAGTTAACAAAATCCTATAAAAATCTGATTCTTCGCAATGCGAAATTAATATTAGAGGCGTATTTATTTGATCACTCTTATATCAAACATATGAACTCCTAATAAAATTAAATGAAACCTTTTCTAATACATATATTATAACGGAAATTATTACAAAACACAAATTGAATATGTAATTAAGTAGAATAAAAAAAAATTAAAACAATTTTATTTATTCAAAACACAGTTTTTAACATAAAAAACATACTCTGCATATCTCACTAGGGCTGTAGCAGTTCTATCTAGCCCCGCTACAGAGCTTTAACAGCGATCAGTTCCTATCACTGATTTACGGCTGTTTTGCCATATGGCAACTTCAAGAGGAAACGGGAGACGGGCTTGCGGACAATGCGGCCATCTTCAGTATTCAACAGGCTGCGGTTCCGGGACGTTGTGACTTCGGGAGGACTCGAGCCACCACGCGGGTCGACATATTTTACGAGCTACCATGACGCCGTAATTAGTTAATTTTACCTTGGTCATCCATCGCTCTACTTATTAAATTTTAGCAATGCTGATTGCACTGCTTGGCGCCCTTTACGTTTATCAGGTCAGTTAATTTTAATGTCACCAACCTTATTGTCAACTTCTCAATGTAATCTTAAAATTTCCACCGTTGCATTTCAATCCTTCGGATGATGCACACCCCTGAGATATTAACTAATGATATTTAAGAGTTCTCATGTTACTAAAGTTGTAGGAATAAATATAATTTTGGAATCGCTTTACCCTTTCTTGTTATTCTACATACTTTGTTCCTCATAACATGTTACAATGGCGGCAAAGTGCCTTGTACCTAATATTCCCGTTATAGGGCATTCCTGTAGCAAGATGTGCAGCTTTACAATTACATAATTAAAAAAATACATATATGGTAACTTAATATAATAATAACATTGAATTTAAACCCAAAAAAGAAAAGTTAATGACACTGTTGTGTCGAGACCGGTAGACAAAAATAAACTAAATTTTTATTAAAATATTGAAGACAATATTAGAGATTTTTAAACGAAAATCTGAAACAGAAAAATCAGAAAAGGAAACGGTCACATCTGGGACTCGAACCCAGGACCCTTGTCTTTCCGTTTAAATGTTACAATTTGAGGTTTTACTCAATAAAGTTATTCCGAAAAATAAATATTCATTCTAGACTTGCAGAAAAAGTCAACAGATGTCGCACATTAAAAATAAAAAATAAGATAGGTTTATCTAAAAGACGCTGTCTGGATTGCATTTAGTTCGGGTTGAATCTTGCTATCATACATAAAGATAGTTGCCAATAAAAATGTGCGGTGAAAAAATGAAGACAATGTTGGTAGTTCTTATTCGAAGTATGATACAGTTAAAAGTGACCGAGGGGAATAGGGTCCCATTAGCGCAGTTGGTAGAGCATTGTCCCGGAACGACAAGGGTCCTGGGTTCGAGTCCCAGATGTGACCGTTTCCTTTTCTGATTTTTCTGTTTCAGATTTTCGTTTAAAAATCTCTAATATTGTCTTCAATATTTAAATGTTACAATTTGAGGTTTTACTCAATAAAGTTATTCCGAAAAATAAATAAATTTTTATTAACAAATGTACAAAAAATAAAACAAAAATGTCAACAAAAGAAGCATTGGGCAGTATGTTTATAGTAAGTTGGCAACAATAATAGTCTTCTGTTAACTAAAGTACAAGGTACCTGTGCTGGCTTATCAGACACAAGCATAGGGTAACCATACTAACAATTACAGGATGGATGGTATTAATGATAAATTATAAGAAAAAATAAAATGACTAAACAAAAATAGGTAAATAATAACCGATAGGTAATAAGTAAATAATATTTGTACGAAACAATATACTGTCCGTACAATAACTGTAGATACGAAGGTAGCTGGGTACACTTGTCAGCGTTTTCAGTCTTGGTAGAGGTTGTAGATATTGTAGAAGTTCGTGGTAGAGTTTAAAGCCACGATCAGAGAGGAATTTATTTCCAGATCTGAACTGACGAAAAGAATTTAATACTTGGAAAAACTGAATTTACTACTGAATAAAACACTTGAAAATATTTCTTGAGACTTTTGGAGACTTGGAGATGGTTCTTCAGGAGAGAGGATTCTCTTTCAGAGGTAGTTGTTGAACTGACTTTGTATGGAATTCGGTTCTCTATTTATAGAACGTTTTCAAATCGAACCCTCTCGGAGGCGTTCTATTCTCTTTCGTGAGGAGTAAAGTGGTTAGGTATTTTTCCTCTCTGCAATTATCTTGTTGAGAGGAAAGTTATATTTTAATATGATACCTTTCACCAAGTCAGTTCAATCTACCAAAACCATCTCCCGCAGTCCCGTTTATTTATTTTATAAATAATTATACAAATTTTCATATTGGGTTTGAAGTTAAATATCTTTGGTTTGAACATTTCCCAAAGGGTAACAAATATAGTTAGATATAATTATTCATGTTATTGTATTAGTATATAATCATTTCTTGATGTTGATATTTATTTCGTAGTTATATCTTGCATCATTTTTCCGTAAATCCAGTCTGATGATATCACAATTAATCACATTTGAATCTGTTATCAGTGTTTGATAAGAAAGTCAAGGTGACATGCTGGGCTGTGATTGGTTGGAGACGGCGGCCATCATGGAATTCCATCCGGGGAGTAGTGGAGGGGGTCCTACGTAAATACTGAGTAGCCTTCCTAGCCGCGGTCACTTCGTGGGTTGGTGTGTCCGAGGGAGGTGATGGATGATTATTTTCAGATGTGTTTCAGGTTCTGCTATTATATTGCTATGTAATTATCTTGATTAATCACATATAATACATCATTTGATTGAGTTATTTTGATGTAAAGATCTCCAAATGTGTCGGCGACACGGTATCAAGCGGTTTCGGGGTTTGAGTGTTTTTGTGATTTTGGCGTAAATATGAATTCTCTTGAAATATTCTGGAGGTCTGGATACGTATGATACAATATTAATAATAATAAATAAGTAAATAAATTAGCTAGATAGGATAATGAAAGATTTTTTAAATATTTATGTTGAGGGATCAGTAGGATTTATAGGCCCTGTTAAGAGTTCTACCGAGCCGAACCCTCTGATATGAAAATATCTGGAGTCAGTGAATTATTTTCCCATTTGATCTCTGGTGAGTTGACGTGTTCTTGTATTGTTTTGTATTTATTTGGCTTATATAATGCACTTGCATAGTGTTGATTGACTAGATGATCATTTGTGGAAAAGTGTGTGGAACGGTTTAGTTTTTCCCATGGGGAAGATTTAACCCGGACATAAAATCGGAAAAAGTAAATAAGTACATATGCAGTAAGTATATAAGGATTGTACCGAAACAGAGCTTCCACACGGAACAATAATAAAACACAAGTGACAATTGAAATTTAGTAGAAACACACACATATCTTGACGCCTAATTCATTATTAAATTCAGTTACGCTTGCTGCAAAGAAATTTATTTCCAGATCTAACTTAGTTAATTTCAGTCTTATGTCCACTCTATTAGTTATATCCAATCGATTTAACATACCTATAACTATGTGCATACAAAATACCACAATACAATTATACAGCTTGGGCCCGGTACCAATACAACATCTACAGCTACATCCGTTTCTGTGTTTTTAGATAATTATTGTAATGTGTTTCATTCTATTTTAAGTACACTTTGGCATATATTTCAATTTTTTACACCTCAGGCATTTTTTTGTATGACCGATGAATATTCCCCTTTATATGTGGAATGCTTACGTGTCTCATCTCTGAAGCGTGGTGCCCCACCTGTGAGGCATTGTGCCCCACCTGTGAGGCGTTATGCCCCACCTGTGAGGCGTTATGCCCCACCGAGTTAGTCGCTGTAGATCTGTCCTCTTTAAATCTATAAATCTATGCTGCTGTTTTATGAGAAAAGATTCTACCTTGCAATAGATATGTTTTTATATTATTGTAGAAAGCAATCACTTTGTGGTTTGACATATTTAATAAAATAAAATACTTTTTGTTTTATTAGATATGTTTTTGTATGATAAGTTCAAATTATTTGGCTGGTGCTGAAAGAAACGCCACAGGTCTGCAGTTAGATTTTGTGTAAGAGCGTGACCTTTGAGATTTTCCATCGGTCATGGAATTATTTAATCTGGTCCAACAGACATTTTTGGTTTGAGTTTTTTTAATTGCGGCTAGGAAATCATTTTTATTTACACTAAAATGTAAACGTCTTGAGCCAATGGTGAGTAACCACCAGGAACATACTAGTCAAATTCAGCACTTTGTTCGCCATAGACTGACTTAAAGTATTCCGGAATATCGGAACCAATGTGAGTACGTCCATTCCATAAGAAGAAACCATCTTTCCTCTTTTCAGATACAAATTTCCACAAGGATTTCATATCACTCTTGACGTTATTAAATATGAACGCCCGGTCATATATGATCCTAAAAAGCTGGAAGGGTTTTAAAATCACCAACAACAATCATTTTTCATAAGGTGAGTCAGGGTAAGTGCTACATATAAATCGTCGAGATGGACTTTCAATTGGTCTCAGAATAGATGTGATTGTCATATTCCTTTAAAATACAAACACAAACCTACGTTACTTAAAAACATTGATCATTAATAATTTCTTAAGATAAATCTACTAAAAATGTTTAAAGATAGATGCACTTCCCCTAGATTTGGGGTAAGAGTACGCATTTATAAAATAACGTTTGAACATTGATATTAATAAAAATAAAAAGACGTTAGATAAAAAAGATAAAAGACTACAAATGATTTACAATGATATAATAACGATACTTGAATAAAACTGAAAACAATATTAGTTTGTATTATTACTGAATAAAGTAGATATTTTAAATGTAAATTCTTCTCTTCTCCCAGTTAAAGGAGAGGTAAATTCGACAGTAAAATATATTCATTATATGTTGCGTATACTTCTTTACTTTTCGATTATGCGTGAAAGAGTGCACTTTAGACTCTTCTTACAGATGAATTTTCAAGTTGGTATCCAGTCACCAACTGTTTTTGCGACCAGACCAGTATGAGCTTATACCTGTACTTTAAATCCTTTGCACAAATTTTCAGACAGAACTTCATCCAAATATTTATTCATTGTTTTTTTCTCCTATTAGAACACTTAATATATTCTCATCCGCAGAACTCGATTTCCATTCTGATTCTGATGATGGTTTCGGCCGCTTTGTATTACTTTGGAAACTTCAAGTTATTTGTCAACTTCTTTCTTGCCTGTTCTGTAGTATTCTTCATATTATTAATTATTAATCATATTATAAGTCTTCCCCTTTTTGGAGGCTGTATATTATCATTATAGGTAATGACTTCGGCTCCTTGGGCTAATTTAGATTTTTTGCCTCTAGAGAGGTTCATTTCTATTTATTTATTTATTTTAATATCAACGGTATAAAATATACCATATACAGTAAATTATAAACAGTGACATCAGAAAATGTACAATTAACAGAAACTCTAGATGGATATAAAAAGTTAGAGATACAAGTACGTGCAAAACTTATAGGTAGACTAGGTTACATTAGTATTGATTGAAATATATGATACATGATATATAGATTACGATGCGATAGCTAAAATGTATGCATTTATTTTCAAGTATTGGTTGAAAGTAGGTAAGTGCCAATCAAGCTGTTGGTTCACCTTATTGACCCATGTTTCCTCAGTTGCCCAAGGCCAGGCAGTTCATTTTATATACATATTTATTTAACTTTTTACGTAAGTATGAGTACACTATATTAGTATTGGTCATGATTTAAAGAATATAGAAATTTATAGAATATAGTAAAATTTCTTCAATTGAAATATTCCTCGGGATATGACAGTATTTGGAAACAAATTTCCCATTGTCGAATTGGGAGGCTTGATTTGTTATCATACGCCATATTACTAAATATTAGTAAGTAGGTAATAGAATATTATTATAGTAGTTTTAGAATAGATATACACTAGATATAAAATGTTTAATTTTATACCTAATTCAAAATTTCCCAAAGGTAAGAGTTTTATGGAAATATAGAATTAGAGAAAATTTTCGGTACATTTTCTATGAATATCGGTAGATTTTAGCTGACATCGGTAGATATGTATTTCGGTGGGAATGGCATCAATTATAATTTTATTAATAAAATTTTACTAAAATATGTATTAAAAATACTTTTGAGAATTCAAACAAGCGACAAAGTACCAACCTATAATAAAAAATTAACAGAAAATAGTTTTAATTGTCATTTAAAAAATTAGAACTGAGTTGTCGAAAATTCCGTCTTTTCCTGAATTTTCGAAACGTAGTACACATATCTAGGTGTAAAGATTGATAAATTTTTAAGATGGAAAGACCATATAGATATGTTAACAAAGAATATCAGGAGACTTACATTTATTTTCAAAGAACTGCGACACATATTGGACAGGGAGAAATTAAAAACTGTCTATTTTGCCTTAGTCCAATCTCGACTTTCTTATAACATAGTATGCTGGGGATCATGTCTAAAGTCCAATGTTGAACCACTAAATATTACTCAAAAATTGATCCTTAAAGTAATGTACAAAAAAAATTCTGTTATCCATCCAACCTACTTTATAAGGAATGTAATGTTATGTGTATAAAACAGCTATATATCACTCAAATACTTTGTCGATTTTTTATCAATATTAAATTTGCTGAAAGAACACAAGAAATGCGGACAACTAGAATTAGACATCAGACTAAATAACACATCTGCCCTGATGATGGACACTGCAATGCTGTCCGAAACGTTGGATAAAGAAGGAGTTAAAAACAAATAACAAAAAAAAAACTAGAATTAGCTCTACATTGAACTTTGTGGCTGTACATACTAAAACTTCTTTTGGTTAAAGAAATTATTTATATCAGGCACCACTTATGTTTAATATTCTTCCAAATCATAGTAAGTCTACCAATTCCTTAGTTAAGTTTAAAAATTTAATTAAGATTTTTGTATTGACAGACAATTGGCTTAATATTTTTTCATCCTTGTCCTTTCTTAACTCTTAAACCCTACCTGGGGTACTGGAGTACCCCACTGGTGTTTAAAATATCAACAATTTCAACAATATTGCAATGTTGCAAAAATTGCTCTAGCTAATCTACTCTCGATAATTGGCGCGTAAGAACATCAGTAAGCCGTGACCACCCGGAAAGTGCAGTCGCGTCCACAGGTGTTCCGGGGTACCCCAGTACCCCGTGGTAGGAATAGTGTTATTGTAAAATCGAGGATTTCCGGGACCATTCTGAATTCGCATCTCACGAAGACGGTGATCAAGATAGTGTGAAAGGAGATGAAGAGTATTTAGGTAGGCGCTTGGTTCGTGTGCTAGATTCTCCATTAGTTCTGTACTGAAAAAGTCATAATAATCGACGTAAGTGGACTGGTTTTAAGCATTCTCGCTCAAGAATGCCTCGCCGCAATATTTTGTTGCACCCACCTGGTAACGTCTTAACAGAAACCTGACATGTGACAATTGGTTCACGTCTATACTCACAGCCGAGAAGTTACTGGAAAAAGGTATAACATTAGTTGGAACTGTAAAGAAGAATAAACGACAAATTCCTCCTGTTTTCATGAACAATAAAAATAGAGAGAGATGCACATCACACTTTTGTCGTTTTGTCCTCTGAAGTTAGCTAAGAAGAAAGTTGTAACCATGCTGTCCACCATGTATAACAGTCCTGATAAGGATAATGAAGTATACCTTCCAGAAATAATACATTTCTATAATAAAACCAAATGCGGGGTGGATGTGTTCGACCAACTTTGTAAGAAATACTCGACGTCCAGGAAGATCAAAAGGTGGCCCATGTGTCAATTCTAAGGGATGCTAATTGCCGTTGGTGTCAACTCTTGGGTCTTATTCAAGCTGTCAACTAACATTGATAAAGGGAAAATAACCAAGCTGCGTGAATTTCTTAAGAGTTTGTCAATGGCACTCATAAAGCCTCATATGAGAGCAAAATTACAATTACCAAGTTTACCCCGGGATATCAGAGAAACTATACGTGCAGTCTTGAATATTCATAGTGAAGATCATAGGCCGGTTCCTGATAATCCCAAACCTGGTCGCTGCTGCTTTTGTCCGCGCACAAAGGACAGAAAATCTCGATCTGTCTGTAACACTTGTCGCCGCCATATTTGTGTTGACCATCAATAGAAAATCTGTCCTTCATGTAACGACAAAAATGTCTATTACTTTTTATTAATAATTTTTTATTGTCTTTTCTTATTACTTTGTCATAATAAAATAATATTCAAAAAAATATCAAAGACTTTTATTTTATTAAATTTTTTTGCGTGGGGTACTTCAGTACCCCGTGGTAGGAATAATTACATTCCCAGAGTGGTAGGGTTTAAGAGTTAAATAATAAGATTTTATATAAGTCCCATTTACTAAAAACTGAATGTCACCCTATCTGTCTTAATTATCTACTTAGCTTCTTCTTTTGAATAATGATTAATGATTAGTTATGGTTCAAATATTGATACAATATACTGTCAAATTACCCATCTGGTAACAAATCTAATAGGTACTTATTTTTTCTTTAATTTTGAAATATTTTGTGTTTGTATGTAGAATTACTTTATGTTTGTGATTACTCTTATGTTTGATTCACTATAATGTAAATTCTTAACCTCGATACAGGCTCAGTCCTAGTGAGGTTGATTTTTATGAGAAAAAAGGTGTTTTATGTATAGTGAGATGCAATAAATAAATAAAAATAATAAATAATATTGAAATCTATAAACATTTAACACTTCAAACAGAGTTAAGTTCGACCCACGATTATGCCCAAGCTGGTTACGTCAAATCAACACTTATATTTGAAGGGGGTGACAGATTACGCTATAAGTTGTAAGCGTGATATATAACTCCATATTGCTCGCTATACACTCCCATACAGACCTGTCACACCTAAAAAGATGATGTGTTATAAGTGTCAATTAGGGGAATTACGCGGCTGTCATCTGTCAAAGTGACCGATCCCATACATAGAAATGATATTTCGCGGCAGTCCACCAATTGATCTGACCCCCTCTCCCGAGGAAGATTATAGCGTAGTGTGTCAGCCCTACATATTTATTTATTTATGGGCGCATAATATAGCGTAATCTGTCTAAGGCCTGAATCTTCAAGATAATCCTCACCAAGTATATAATCATAAAAAATACAGTGTGTGGCAAGCCTACGCACGACGGAAGTGAAACTTTTAGTATTCTTCTCTCTCTCTTTTCATTTCATATTATTATTATTCAGAATGCTGTACATTATAGTTTTAAAAAGCATAAATTTATTTAAAGGCGTGTTGTTAACAAATGAACGTTTAACTAGATTCCTAATATTGACATATTTATAAGTAGCATGTGATAAAAAAAATAAAAGTTATAAAAATATGGGATTCGAACCCGGGTCCTGCATAACGAGTGTCGAACGCTCTGCCTCTAGACCGCGAGGAAAAGTATCTCGCGCGACGAGAACCGCGTAAACAACGTGTACTCCTCAATTGACTTGTCCCGCGCTTATTTTTATAACGCAGTTTGTATATGATATTATATTACGATACAAAATTCGCTTCCTTCAATCGATCGTTTCAAACAGAATTAGAAGGTTCGTTCGCAAAAATTCTAAAAATAAATTACTAAATAAAAAAAATATAAATGTGCATTTTTGACAACAATCATGTAGATACGAGTATCTTCTTATATGTATGCCTGACAAAGTCGCAGCACGAGAGCATTTTATCACTTTTCCTCGTATTAAAAAAATCACAAAAAGAAAAAAAAAAGTTAAAGCGGGGGGTATCGAACCTCGGTTCTTCACGACGAGAGTCGGGCGCTCTGCCTCTAGACCGCGAAGCTGAGTTTGGAGGGTGACCTAAACTAGGTATATAATATTAGCTAGGCTCCTATAGCGAAATGATTACGGTTTTTCGTGACGGTCATGAGTCGGTTTTACTCCGGTCCTCGAAAATGCATAACGCGCATAAAGAAGTTTCACTTCAAAAGTGTTTTTAAATCCCATTTTCGAGCGATGAAACCATGGAACTAGGATTCAATCCATACTCTTTGGATGAAACCAATTCCTGATGTCGTAGATTTATAAAAGTTTGGCTTATTTTAATTTTATTTTTTTTGTTGTACTTATATATTTTTTGGTTTTCTTTTGACTTTATTATCTTACAATATTTTTGTTTTTATATTGATAATATATTCCATGTATTATATGGAACTAGTGGGATTGCACCACTCTCCCCTGGGGTATTTCACCATCCTCTTGATAGCTTATCGATAGGATAAGTCCGAGTTTACTATTCGGTACTCGAATTTATGAATAGTGGCTAATATATTATATACCACACAGACACTCCGAGAAAGATTTTAAATGTTTTATTTTATAGTTTTGCTCGATTGCCGGTAGGTAGGAACTTAATATTAATGTAATGACATTGAAAACAATTTCCTCGGCAATTTAATGTACTTTACTTTTCTTTTAAAGAATTCCAGTTTTAATAAGGATTCACTCATTTACGACCGAAGCCGAGAGGGGAATATTAATAAGGGGAATTTACGCGGCGAAAGGGTTATGTTTTACGACATATTTTTACATTTTGAAAGCAGTTAATTACGTTTGCGTCCTTTTAAACCCTTTTAATCAAAATTCCGAAATGAATTTCACTGTAGAACGTGCTGAAGTCAAAAAGGTTGAAAAGGTCTTTGTTCGGCAAGTTTTTTATGACGCTAAAAGGTGGTGGGACAGATCCGAATGAAAAAAAAGGTAAACATTCAAATTTGGAAACAAACTCGAACATTTCGATTTGTAGTTAAGTTTCAAGCAGCCGACAATTTAAGCTAGCCGTTGTAAAAATGACTAGTAAGGGCCCGTTCCCACTTCCGTTTTAAAAACGGAGGCGGGTCCCGTTTTAAAAACGGATGCCCTAGTGGCTGTAGTGGATGTATGGAGCTGTTCACACTTGTCCGACACGATTTGAAAACGGATCCGACATTTTTTGTCGGATGTATAGCCAGCGCAGCGCGTCTGTTTTCAAATCGTGTCGGAACACGCTCGCTCATAGTGTTGTATGGAGCTGTTCACACTTGTCGTCTAGTCGTTCCGGCGAGTCCCCGCCACACTCCCACCCCTCCCCGCCCGCACCAAGTCGCAAGGAAGCAGGCACGCTGCGTGCTTGTATTTGGTTATTTTGTTAAGGAAATAAATCCCAAAAATTTAATACCACTGGTCGAAGAAAGAGTAAAGTAATATTTTATTTTTAACTAAATAAAAACAAAACACTTGGTGTACACAACTTTTGTATATCAAAATTTATATTTTAATTTTTTAAATTTACTTTTTTTTTAAATTTTAAAGCTTTAATGAGATGCACGATGCACGGAAGAGCGTATTAGTTTAATAAACACATAATAAAAAATATTTGAGTTGTTATTGTTTTCTTACTTTAAAATATCGATAGCCTTTCTTCAGGACAAATGCACTCTCTCAATTTTGTATTTTGATATGTTAAGCTCTCTGAAACTCATTCCAGTAGATGGTTAAAGGATGTGATAGACATTCTCTTAAGCAATTAAGCGCCCTTGAGGTGATTTTCTCACGGTGAAAACGGCGCTATATAAATAATACAATCATTATTTTTCTAAAATAATTAAAGAACTTTAGTTCATCACTTCTCAACTCACCAATTAACACTTGGAAAATTCCCAAAGAAAATCATTCAGCTATGATTGGGTGTACCCAAAATTTTCTTTTCACTTTTTCCTTCTTTTTAATAAGTACCACATGACAACAAGAGCTTCATCGTCGTCCATTGCGCACCATTACTAAAGAATGAGCAAATAACATGGTTTGGTTGAATCGACAATTATTTTTTTTCGTAGAGTATGGTCCGTTTTTAAAACGGAAGTGTGAACAGTGCCACTGGCCATCCGTTTTTGAAACAGGACCCGCCTCCGATTTGAAAACGGAAGTGGGAACGGGCCCTAATTCGTAATACTACGTATTCATATGCGAGACGAAATGCCGAGCTGAATCTCAACGAATGGGAAAGGAACGAAGCAACCGCAAATGTGCGAAACGCCGCTTGCAGTTGCTTCGGTCTTTTCCCTTTATTTGTGGTTCGGCTCGCATTTCGGTTGGCAAATGTATTTTATTTTCGAGGACTGAATAGTGATATTACAACGCGAGTTGTCTTTATACTATCAGATCAATTTATTGACAAATAATAGAAAGCAGTAGCGGTTTGTGGGGTTGAAAAGTGGGGATGCTATAAGAATCTCGTCAGCGGAAGATCAAAATAACGCGACGATGTTTCATAGCAGCAAAACAATCAGTGGCCATCATTTGTAGTATCAATAATATTTATTTTGATGTAGTTGTATTTAGTCTATGATTCAACACCGTAAAAGTATTACCCACGCTAAACTATCATAATAATGTGCATTAAAATATTAAACACGAACAATTAATAATTACCAGCGTCAAACTAATATAAATTTACAACTAGGTACTAAACATGAACAAATTAATTACTTTCTAATAATATTCTTTGACATTTTCACCGCCAAAATTATTATATTGATTTATTTTTGGAGGTATTATGCCATGTTGTCAGATGAGTCTCACACATCTGCTCCGATGATGGACACTGTAATGCTGTCCGAAACGTTGGCTAAAGAATGAGGTAGCGCAACACGGCATAATACCCTACAAAAATAATCACTATAAACCTTCTAACAGTGTACATTAAACTATCAAATGAATTATATTATTAGTAGAATGTTTAATTGGTAGAACCTACAGACAAGCTGCCATATGACAGCTTTGTGGGACTACCGTAAATTTTTACAAATTGTTTTTATTTGCTTGGTAAATATTTTAAAAAAAAACAAGTTAACTACTCATGTCAAATGTCAAATTATTAATAATAATGTGCACGATCAAACATTGACAAGTTAATCACTCGACACACAAAAAATATCGACCGTCAACTGCAAAAAAATCGCTGTATATTCAAAATAGCCATACTTACTCCGTCCAAACCAAAGATATTAGAATAACTAATATCTTTGGTCCAAGCTGCCGCATACATCACAAATCCAATCGAAAATGATCGGTGCTACTTCGCAACTGTTCGTTGTTTGAGGCGCGCCTCCAGCTAAACAACACGTGACCATATTCGCTATCGTCCATTTCTATTCCACGGGGCTTCCCCACCTCCCTCCGCCTACATGAAATCAGCGGCTCTCTGAGGCGGCCTCACACCTGCCTCCTGACGTAGTGTAGATACCTACTGCGTTGTGTAGAGTGTAGTGCGTAGTAGCTTTTATTATTATGATGAGTTACATATTATAAAGACAACCACGGGGTATCAGGGGTAGACAAATTGGTGAACAAAAAGAGGTTTATGAGTGACACCAAAACTACAAATCTGCTATTTTATATTAAATGTGACAAGTATAGTGCCAAATAAAAACGTAACGCGTAGTCTCGGTCAGGGCCGGCCTAGGCACCCGGCCAGGGACAGATACTTATTTTATTTTTTAACATTAACTCCACAGAGGAGGCCCCGATGGGAAATACGTTTGTTTAAGGCATACTATGTCGTCTTTGGGGATGCTATGAAAATAAATATAAATAATATTTTTTGTGTCTGTGATTATAATAATTCATTTTTCATTCTTCACGTACACCGCATACTTATCCCAATTGGGGAAAACATGGAAAAAATCCGTGTTTATGTTACGGTTGTAACGGATTTTCCACTCCTTTGACTCTCGCCACTTCTTACGTTGGGGATACCAGGCTTCGAGATTATTGAGGAATTCGGACTAATGTGATATAATATACGCAATTATATAATTTTTTTTTAAACTTACAAGCTATATATTTAATTTAATTTTTTTTTGGGTATTTTGGCCTCAAACGTTCGTCTTAACGGCCCTCGCTATTAAATGTTTCTAGCGCGAATTCGAATATCTAACTCGCTGCACCAGCAGCTGGCAGGTGCGTTCCATTCAATATCAACATATACGCACAGAGCAAAACAAATTATTATTAATTAAAGATATTGTGATTATGAAAATTGTGTTAAAATATATTTTAGAGCGTAATGCAATATTACAATAGATACAATTCATGGAGGAGGTTCTCAGTAACAACATTTGATATAACTTTTTATTTGGATTTTTTTTTGATACATACAATTATAAAGAGTGACAAAAGGCTTCCCTTTGTTCCAGCCTGGTTTCACAATGCGGCAGGGCACTGTTACTAAATTGTCTAGTTTGATAAGAGGTCACGGGTTCAAAAGCCGGCGAGGACAAAGAAATTTAATTTAATTTATATAAGTATTTCATATTGTAGAATTAAAATAAAATATAGGTATAATGAATCTGTACCTCGTTCAAAGTGGAAGATACGTTCAGTATCACCCTGGTGAGAGACCATAATTCAAAATTGAAAGTTGCTTGGTAACGGCGTAGATATGTTTAGTGACTAGATCTGAATGGCCAGGAACTTTCCAACCCTCCTCTTCCCTATTTCTAAAAATGTGGACTGCATACATTAGGAATATAAAATAAATTTCTTCTGAAGACACTTCAATGAAAATGTTATTGATTTCTTCTTAACAATTCATTCTTACATGTTTTGGTTTTAGCTGAAACCAATTTTACTTTACTTCTTTTCGGTATTATGCACTTTGAATTACTCAGGATTTATATATTTATTCAGGATTATTATGTCCAGGATCAATTAATTCGGGTAGCATGCAAAAATTGTAAAAGCGATTCAGCTGTTCAACCATATTAGTCTGCCAACATTCGTCATCCCGTAAAAATTTTTCGATTTTTATTCCGAGTTCAGTCCATACAAGAAACATACAAATAGCTTGTTTTGTTACGTGCAATTGGCCCTGAACTTGGTAAAACCAATCGTAAGATGTATTTACCAGCATTTCTCCATTTTTGTTAAGTTTAAGGTATTTTTTTGGATTTTACTGCTTCATATATGAGCATGCTGCGTGCTGCGAAAGGACATTTAATTTCAATCACGGTGTCTTCAGAAGAAATTCCATCTGGGGTCGCACCCATATACGGATACTCTTCATCTATGAAAAGACCACACTTTTCTATGGTAATGCTTTCTAGCTCTGCAAGCTCCTTCAGCACATTGTATTCATCTTTTTGTCCGTGTCGAATTGAAGGAATATTTGATAAGGTTTGCTGGTATAGTATATTTTTGACTAATGGAACCCAACTGATATTTTGCTGCCGTTTGCACACTTTTCCAAACCACGATGCCGTAATCATATTGCGGCGTATCTCGATCCACTTTCCACTAGATGTAAGTACTGTCTCCCTTTCAATTGCTTGCCTATCTTTGGCTATGCTAAAAAGCCTTTCTACACATCTTTAACTGCCTCATACGGTGCTTGGTCCACATCAGGTTTTTCTGCATTGGGACCATAATGCTGATCTTTTGCTGGAGCGAGCTGCAGGGTTTTTCTTTTCTTTTTTTTACTTAATACTTGTTGATTATTTTTCTGAAATCTTCTTAATTCTAATTGCTTTATGAGTTTTCCGGGACTATTACCGGTTGCAAATGTATGCAAAGAATAATGTGGACGATTGGTGTTGAACGCCACTACTGCTGCAGCGCACCTTCCGTTGTAGGACCGTTTTAGAAAATAGTTGATACGCTTTCCACAAACAAATTTAGCAACATTATTATAGCACTCCACATTATTGCTGGCATGTATTAAACTTCGAGCATTAGATGCCAAAAGTCGAGCGAGCTGTATGATTCAGGACATTATCAAGCTCGAAGTCATATTGGGTACTTATTTAGTGTCGCCAGTTTACCGTTTGCAAAAGTATGCCCGTTCCTTGCATAGAGAGTGGTCTCCAAATACATGTTTTGGACCATTAATATATCCAAATATAGCTGTTTTATTTTTTCCTATTGACTACAATTCATAGCCTTCCGGTACGTTATTGCACAACGTACAGCCCTTCTCAGGCGTAAAATACGGCTTGACATAATCTTCCTACATGCTAAGGGATACTTTGTATTTTCTTACAGTGATCTAAGTTTTTTGCAATAATTTCGGAGTAAGTGATTTCGGCATTCGATCTTTTCGACTGAAACATTGTTATACGGATGTGCTTCATTTATTTTATTATAAGTGATGGAATATTTTATATACTTTCATATTTTAAAAATATCAAATTGTTTATTACCTAGAAACCCGAAAAACTGTTAACAATAAATTAATTCTTGATAATACTATTTGACACTACACAGCTTCGACGGAAACTCATAGATGAAACATAAAAAAGGCGACACACTATTATAGTCCCTACGCGCAACTCATAGAGTGGAATATTGTTGAAACGTCACATGGAAGTATAATAATTACGCGAAATTTCGAACTTTGAAAAAAGATTGACACGACGGGCCGTCGAAAGCGTGCATTCACTGCATTCACGGCCACCTCTTATAGCCGAATGAGTAGGAGAATTCTTAGATGTTCATTATACGTATAGTAAATTGTCTTTAAAAACATATATCTCGACAGAAAAATGTATTTATGATAGCTTAACGTGACTACATTATCGATATTTTGACGATTAATAAATTAGATTGTCGTTTGAATCTGACAATTCATGATTCTCCATACAACGATTGAGATCGCTAATAAGGAAGGCCCTTAAATGTTTTTTTTAAACAAAAAATCATTTAAGATATTGTCACAAAAAAATTTGACAAGTTTGCTGACTGCCGTTCGAGTCTTAGATCCCTCATTGCTCGAGTGGGCCCCTTCATGGCCCTGGTCATAACCCCGAGCAACGCCGGGTCCACGTCACCTTGTATGTAAATATTTCTTGATTATCCTGACGAATTTCTTGTTCCTTCCCTGTAAGCTCTATAAAAATTTGATAAGTTTGCTGACTGCCGTTCGAGTCTTAGATCCCTCATTGCTCGAGTGGGCCCCTTCATGGCCCTGGTCATAACCCCGAGCAACGCCGGGTCCACGTCACCTTGTATGTAAATATTTCTTGATTATCCTGACGAATTTCTTGTTCCTTCCCTGTAAGCTCTATAAAAATTTGATAAGTTTGCTGACTGCCGTTCGAGTCTTAGATCCCTCATTGCTCGAGTGGGCCCCTTCATGGCCCTGGTCATAACCCCGAGCAACGCCGGGTCCACGTCACCTTGTATGTAAATATTTCTTGATTATCCTGACGAATTTCTTGTTCCTTCCCTGTAAGCTCTATAAAAATTTGATAAGTTTGCTGACTGCCGTTCGAGTCTTAGATCCCTCATTGCTCGAGTGGGCCCCTTCATGGCCCTGGTCATAACCCCGAGCAACGCCGGGTCCACGTCACCTTGTATGTAAATATTTCTTGATTATCCTGACGAATTTCTTGTTCCTTCCCTGTAAGCTCTATAAAAATTTGATAAGTTTGCTGACTGCCGTTCGAGTCTTAGATCCCTCATTGCTCGAGTGGGCCCCTTCATGGCCCTGGTCATAACCCCGAGCAACGCCGGGTCCACGTCACCTTGTATGTAAATATTTCTTGATTATCCTGACGAATTTCTTGTTCCTTCCCTGTAAGCTCTATAAAAATTTGATAAGTTTGCTGACTGCCGTTCGAGTCTTAGATCCCTCATTGCTCGAGTGGGCCCCTTCATGGCCCTGGTCATAACCCCGAGCAACGCCGGGTCCACGTCACCTTGTATGTAAATATTTCTTGATTATCCTGACGAATTTCTTGTTCCTTCCCTGTAAGCTCTATAAAAATTTGATAAGTTTGCTGACTGCCGTTCGAGTCTTAGATCCCTCATTGCTCGAGTGGGCCCCTTCATGGCCCTGGTCATAACCCCGAGCAACGCCGGGTCCACGTCACCTTGTATGTAAATATTTCTTGTTTATCCTGACGAATTTCTTGTTCCTTCCCTGTAAGCTCTATAAAAATTTGATAAGTTTGCTGACTGCCGTTCGAGTCTTAGATCCCTCATTGCTCGAGTGGGCCCCTTCATGGCCCTGGTCATAACCCCGAGCAACGCCGGGTCCACGTCACCTTGTATGTAAATATTTCTTGTTTATCCTGACGAATTTCTTGTTCCTTCCCTGTAAGCTCTATAAAAATTTGATAAGTTTGCTGACTGCCGTTCGAGTCTTAGATCCCTCATTGCTCGAGTGGGCCCCTTCATGGCCCTGGTCATAACCCCGAGCAACGCCGGGTCCACGTCACCTTGTATGTAAATATTTCTTGATTATCCTGACGAATTTCTTGTTCCTTCCCTGTAAGCTCTATAAAAATTTGATAAGTTTGCTGACTGCCGTTCGAGTCTTAGATCCCTCATTGCTCGAGTGGGCCCCTTCATGGCCCTGGTCATAACCCCGAGCAACGCCGGGTCCACGTCACCTTGTATGTAAATATTTCTTGATTATCCTGACGAATTTCTTGTTCCTTCCCTGTAAGCTCTATAAAAATTTGATAAGTTTGCTGACTGCCGTTCGAGTCTTAGATCCCTCATTGCTCGAGTGGGCCCCTTCATGGCCCTGGTCATAACCCCGAGCAACGCCGGGTCCACGTCACCTTGTATGTAAATATTTCTTGTTTATCCTGACGAATTTCTTGTTCCTTCCCTGTAAGCTCTATAAAAATTTGATAAGTTTGCTGACTGCCGTTCGAGTCTTAGATCCCTCATTGCTCGAGTGGGCCCCTTCATGGCCCTGGTCATAACCCCGAGCAACGCCGGGTCCACGTCACCTTGTATGTAAATATTTCTTGTTTATCCTGACGAATTTCTTGTTCCTTCCCTGTAAGCTCTATAAAAATTTGATAAGTTTGCTGACTGCCGTTCGAGTCTTAGATCCCTCATTGCTCGAGTGGGCCCCTTCATGGCCCTGGTCATAACCCCGAGCAACGCCGGGTCCACGTCACCTTGTATGTAAATATTTCTTGTTTATCCTGACGAATTTCTTGTTCCTTCCCTGTAAGCTCTATAAAAATTTGATAAGTTTGCTGACTGCCGTTCGAGTCTTAGATCCCTCGTTGCTCGAGTGGGCCCCTTCATGGCCCTGGTCATAACCCCGAGCAACGCCGGGTCCACGTCACCTTGTATGTAAATATTTCTTGTTTATCCTGACGAATTTCTTGTTCCTTCCCTGTAAGCTCTATAAAAATTTGATAAGTTTGCTGACTGCCGTTCGAGTCTTAGATCCCTCATTGCTCGAGTGGGCCCCTTCATGGCCCTGGTCATAACCCCGAGCAACGCCGGGTCCACGTCACCTTGTATGTAAATATTTCTTGATTATCCTGACGAATTTCTTGTTCCTTCCCTGTAAGCTCTATAAAAATTTGATAAGTTTGCTGACTGCCGTTCGAGTCTTAGATCCCTCATTGCTCGAGTGGGCCCCTTCATGGCCCTGGTCATAACCCCGAGCAACGCCGGGTCCACGTCACCTTGTATGTAAATATTTCTTGATTATCCTGACGAATTTCTTGTTCCTTCCCTGTAAGCTCTATAAAAATTTGATAAGTTTGCTGACTGCCGTTCGAGTCTTAGATCCCTCATTGCTCGAGTGGGCCCCTTCATGGCCCTGGTCATAACCCCGAGCAACGCCGGGTCCACGTCACCTTGTATGTAAATATTTCTTGTTTATCCTGACGAATTTCTTGTTCCTTCCCTGTAAGCTCTATAAAAATTTGATAAGTTTGCTGACTGCCGTTCGAGTCTTAGATCCCTCATTGCTCGAGTGGGCCCCTTCATGGCCCTGGTCATAACCCCGAGCAACGCCGGGTCCACGTCACCTTGTATGTAAATATTTCTTGATTATCCTGACGAATTTCTTGTTCCTTCCCTGTAAGCTCTATAAAAATTTGATAAGTTTGCTGACTGCCGTTCGAGTCTTAGATCCCTCATTGCTCGAGTGGGCCCCTTCATGGCCCTGGTCATAACCCCAAGCAACGCCGGGTCCACGTCACCTTGTATGTAAATATTTCTTGATTATCCTGACGAATTTCTTGTTCCTTCCCTGTAAGCTCTATAAAAATTTGATAAGTTTGCTGACTGCCGTTCGAGTCTTAGATCCCTCATTGCTCGAGTGGGCCCCTTCATGGCCCTGGTCATAACCCCGAGCAACGCCGGGTCCACGTCACCTTGTATGTAAATATTTCTTGTTTATCCTGACGAATTTCTTGTTCCTTCCCTGTAAGCTCTATAAAAATTTGATAAGTTTGCTGACTGCCGTTCGAGTCTTAGATCCCTCATTGCTCGAGTGGGCCCCTTCATGGCCCTGGTCATAACCCCGAGCAACGCCGGGTCCACGTCACCTTGTATGTAAATATTTCTTGTTTATCCTGACGAATTTCTTGTTCCTTCCCTGTAAGCTCTATAAAAATTTGATAAGTTTGCTGACTGCCGTTCGAGTCTTAGATCCCTCATTGCTCGAGTGGGCCCCTTCATGGCCCTGGTCATAACCCCGAGCAACGCCGGGTCCACGTCACCTTGTATGTAAATATTTCTTGTTTATCCTGACGAATTTCTTGTTCCTTCCCTGTAAGCTCTATAAAAATTTGATAAGTTTGCTGACTGCCGTTCGAGTCTTAGATCCCTCATTGCTCGAGTGGGCCCCTTCATGGCCCTGGTCATAACCCCGAGCAACGCCGGGTCCACGTCACCTTGTATGTAAATATTTCTTGATTATCCTGACGAATTTCTTGTTCCTTCCCTGTAAGCTCTATAAAAATTTGATAAGTTTGCTGACTGCCGTTCGAGTCTTAGATCCCTCATTGCTCGAGTGGGCCCCTTCATGGCCCTGGTCATAACCCCGAGCAACGCCGGGTCCACGTCACCTTGTATGTAAATATTTCTTGTTTATCCTGACGAATTTCTTGTTCCTTCCCTGTAAGCTCTATAAAAATTTGATAAGTTTGCTGACTGCCGTTCGAGTCTTAGATCCCTCATTGCTCGAGTGGGCCCCTTCATGGCCCTGGTCATAACCCCGAGCAACGCCGGGTCCACGTCACCTTGTATGTAAATATTTCTTGATTATCCTGACGAATTTCTTGTTCCTTCCCTGTAAGCTCTATAAAAATTTGATAAGTTTGCTGACTGCCGTTCGAGTCTTAGATCCCTCATTGCTCGAGTGGGCCCCTTCATGGCCCTGGTCATAACCCCAAGCAACGCCGGGTCCACGTCACCTTGTATGTAAATATTTCTTGATTATCCTGACGAATTTCTTGTTCCTTCCCTGTAAGCTCTATAAAAATTTGATAAGTTTGCTGACTGCCGTTCGAGTCTTAGATCCCTCATTGCTCGAGTGGGCCCCTTCATGGCCCTGGTCATAACCCCGAGCAACGCCGGGTCCACGTCACCTTGTATGTAAATATTTCTTGTTTATCCTGACGAATTTCTTGTTCCTTCCCTGTAAGCTCTATAAAAATTTGATAAGTTTGCTGACTGCCGTTCGAGTCTTAGATCCCTCATTGCTCGAGTGGGCCCCTTCATGGCCCTGGTCATAACCCCGAGCAACGCCGGGTCCACGTCACCTTGTATGTAAATATTTCTTGTTTATCCTGACGAATTTCTTGTTCCTTCCCTGTAAGCTCTATAAAAATTTGATAAGTTTGCTGACTGCCGTTCGAGTCTTAGATCCCTCATTGCTCGAGTGGGCCCCTTCATGGCCCTGGTCATAACCCCGAGCAACGCCGGGTCCACGTCACCTTGTATGTAAATATTTCTTGTTTATCCTGACGAATTTCTTGTTCCTTCCCTGTAAGCTCTATAAAAATTTGATAAGTTTGCTGACTGCCGTTCGAGTCTTAGATCCCTCGTTGCTCGAGTGGGCCCCTTCATGGCCCTGGTCATAACCCCGAGCAACGCCGGGTCCACGTCACCTTGTATGTAAATATTTCTTGTTTATCCTGACGAATTTCTTGTTCCTTCCCTGTAAGCTCTATAAAAATTTGATAAGTTTGCTGACTGCCGTTCGAGTCTTAGATCCCTCATTGCTCGAGTGGGCCCCTTCATGGCCCTGGTCATAACCCCGAGCAACGCCGGGTCCACGTCACCTTGTATGTAAATATTTCTTGTTTATCCTGACGAATTTCTTGTTCCTTCCCTGTAAGCTCTATAAAAATTTGATAAGTTTGCTGACTGCCGTTCGAGTCTTAGATCCCTCATTGCTCGAGTGGGCCCCTTCATGGCCCTGGTCATAACCCCGAGCAACGCCGGGTCCACGTCACCTTGTATGTAAATATTTCTTGTTTATCCTGACGAATTTCTTGTTCCTTCCCTGTAAGCTCTATAAAAATTTGATAAGTTTGCTGACTGCCGTTCGAGTCTTAGATCCCTCATTGCTCGAGTGGGCCCCTTCATGGCCCTGGTCATAACCCCGAGCAACGCCGGGTCCACGTCACCTTGTATGTAAATATTTCTTGTTTATCCTGACGAATTTCTTGTTCCTTCCCTGTAAGCTCTATAAAAATTTCTGCTCCCCCTAGTTGAAGCTGAAGACGCTCCTGAAGACAACTCGATACTAGTAAAATTCAAAAAAATAAATGGGTAATTTTTAAATTTATTTATTAAACCCCCGTAGGGCTTTTACAGACATTGTACTGGACACCTACGCCAGTGACATTGACTGTAATATGCTGGTTTCCTCTCGGGGGTACCTCTGGGAAGGATTTGACAACTGACTGATTGGGCCAGTAGTTGGCATATTAAATTTATTGGGTTAGAATTCAACAGTTTCTACACGTGTTAATGTGCAGCAATTATTCTTATCTCTAAACAGGAAGTATGAGAGCATTAAGGAATCAAGAAAAATAACCTAAATTTAATTACTACGGTTAAATACCATTAGACACATGATAAGTGTACGGTGATAAGCCTCATAAAGGGTTGATAACATAAATGTGTGATAACAGATAATATTAATTTCCTTAATTGTTTTAATAATTATTTAGGTACATTCACCTGCTGTCCAGTACAGACATAATACAGTTAAAATAACGCAGAAATTTACATTTTGCACATCCAGCATCAATGGCTAATTCAGTTGGTAGCCAGGAAGAATTGGTCGGCTTCTAGGTTTTCAGCATCAATAGCTAATTCAGTCGATAGCCAGGAAAAATTGGCCAGCCTCTAGGTTGTCAGCATCAATGGCTATTTCAGTCGGTAGCCAGGAGGAATTCATCAGCCTCTAGGTTGTCAGCATCAATGCAACAGGGATTGGCCAGCCTCTAGGTGATCAGTGGCAGTGGGCAGTTTAGTCGGTAGCCAGCAGGTATTCGTCACCCTTAAGTTGTCAGCATCTGTGGCTGGTTCAGTCGGTAGCCAGGAAGAATTCAGCGGCGGCATGGTCATTTGATCATAAGAGCCGGCACACGGAGACGCCCCATTATTGTAATGATGACAGATGCGTCTGGCTCAGCTGATAGAGTGCCGGCCGTAAACAGCTTGTTGCAAATAGTTGTAATATTTAAAATGATTGTGCCGTGATGGAGGAACAGAAGCGACCACAGATTTCAGTTGACACTCAGGAATTTATAATTTTTAATTATAATTAACAGATCGCGTTTTAACTGGAGGTGTTCCGTCCACTCGTGTTAATTTTTGAAATTTGACTGCCAATATTTTGGTTAAATGGCCTATTTATAATGTCTTTCTACCAGCGTTTGTGTGGCGTCAGCTTGCAAAAACATGTTTACGTTTTTCAAAAGGCAGGTATTTTTAGGTGCCAATAATAATTTCGCCCACCGATTGTATTGTCAATATTTTGATTTCGTTTTAGAAAATATTGTTATCGAACTGTTTTATGTTAGATTCAGACTTTTTGCGACCTGGTAACAGATTGATAGATATTTTCCAACTGGTAAATATTATGATTTTAAAAAGGGGTCATCAATCTTGCAGGTGTTCAACTTTAGTCGCAATTAAAATTAAATGCAATAAAATCATGTTTTCATGTTCGATACATATATAATGTTTTGATAGTGTAGAAATTATGAAAATCATATGATAATCTTAAAATAAATCCCGAAATTTTCAAAGATTTGTTGGGTATGATTTGTATATGCTTTATAAAATTTCATATCAAAGTTTCATATCAAACCATGTACGCAAGTCATTGATTTCCTAGACAGATACTAACCATATATCACTAATAGATCAATAAAGAAATATAGAATTCTTTATTCGATAAAACCTCATAATTTGACATTTGTTTATGTTGAGTTCTTTTCTTGACACCATATAAAAAGTTTGGACAAGTTATTTGACAAAAAATGGCAATCATTAACATGCCTTATTGCCTTGAATAATTTTAGATCTTTCGTAAACATTAGGACACGAACATCATCGAAATATATAAAACATTGTGGGACCACTTTATTTCATCCCACATGTGGCAACACTAACTTAAATTAATCCGCCGCTAGACGCAAGCGGGCACCAGAAGAGAAATCTTCATTCCGGTTTCAACCTTCGATTCTACCGCCACTATCTTTACTTTGTCTACCACAGTCTCCGCGTTCTGTAAAATTGTAAATTCATCCTCACGAATAAATTTAATTAATATCGCAGACACTCATTTTTTAATCTCCCATCTCCTGAACACGATTTACGGTTCCGGCAGCCACCGTAAATTACAAATACACACACACACATTACAGCCACAACATTATTAACAAATATGTATCGAACGCATTACGCAATGCTACCCAAAGGCCGCAAAGCAGCTTTCCGACCATAGAGGATAAGAAAGCTATTATTTACATCGTATCCCCTCCCCAGCTGGAGAGCACTGGGCACAACGCAAGTCGCGGACACAGTATTTACGTCGCATCCCCTCTCCTTTGCCCAGGCCAAACACTGAACGGCGACGGTCAGCCAATCACCGCAAAGCACGATAAAGCTAGAAATATTTCTCTTTCCATATATATTTGCGCAAATTAATGTTAGATTTGCGTGAGTCTCGCCGCAATAATGCTAAATAAAAATATACAGGTTGAAAGGTTGGACTCGCGTCTATATTGTAAAGTAATATTGAAATATGTAAAATAATTTCCTCACACCATTGTCGGTCTGAGGACTCACTGATTCATATTGTACAATTTATTATAAAAAACATTAAAAACGCTAGGGAAAAACAGCTTTCATGAGATGAAACGGCGTAAAGAGTACTATTGAATAAATAATTTTAATATTGACTATTAAAGTCATATGAAAACAGACGCAAATGCACAAAAATGCACCTTGTTTACGTAGGACGGTTCAGACGCGCGCACACCGATCTGTGCACGCTCCCGCTAGTCCTATATATACCGCGCGTAAAGCTATCTCAAGTCTCTCTCCCGATATCTACTCTGACCGCTTCACTCTGGACTGCTTCTCCCGCTGGAACCATTACAACCGCCTTTGACTTCTGACCTTGCGCTTCCTTGGAACAGGCTCTGAACATAAAGCGGCTCACCAACTAGAAAATCACCCCCCTATTTACAGTCAATGTAAAGGACTTGCGTCTGATACAAAATAACAAAAACAAGATCGGTCCTAAATGTGACCCTTGCCGAACGCCACTCGTAGCAATAAATTTATATTTTGTTATGCCATCAATTTTAACATTAATTAATCAAAGATTATCGGGTAAGGAGGTATATTATCGGGTTCACCACTTTTGCATTGATCCATTAGTTTAAGTTCAGTCAATATATCATTTTTTTCTTATCGAACAAGATATAAATTAAAATTATGATCAGTAACAAAAGGTGAAATTTCAGAGATATAAACATTTTTAAAGAAATCAGCGAAAAGGTCAACGATACTTTGAGTGTCATTGGCTTTTTTCCGCATACTCCAAATTGGTATTTGGAGATGGTATTTGTAGATTGTTGAGCGCCCTTGAGGTTATTTTGCACAAAAACGGCGCTATACAAGTCATCCAATTATTATTTTTTTTTTTTTAAACTTCCGATTTAGTTGTCCGGGTTAAGTCTTCCCCAAAGGAAAAACTTAACCCTTCCACTCACTTTTCCACAAATGATCAGCTAGTCAATCAACACTATGTAAGTGCATTATATAAGTAAAATAAATACAAAACAATACAAGAACAACAACACGTCAAATCACCAGATATCAAATGGGAAAAAAAATTCACCGTCTCCAGATATTTTCATATCAGAGGGTTCGGCTCGGTAGAACTTCTAACAGGGCCTATAAATCCTACTGATCCCTCAACATAAATATTTAAAAAATCTTTTGTTATCCTACATGTATTCAAAATGACCGACTTTTGCATCTTTATATATAAATTTTTTGATAGATCTAATACGCCTAAATTTTTAATTAGAGAGCTAGGTATAATGCCAGTAGCCGAAATAACGAATTGTAATATTTTTATAGTCTGAGAATGCCAAATTCTTTTTATTTCATTTCCTAAATCTGTGTATTTTCTTATTTTTTCACTAACAGATTTTTGAATATTACAGGAATTTGGAATAGCAACATCAATGATATAAGTTATTTTTTTAATTTATCATTATTATTATTATTATTATTGTTATTTTTCATTGATTTTGCATAGTTCTAAAAATGCTTTACATTATTGTTTATTGTTTTTCCAAGATTATTAACAAAATAGTTATAGCATATTTTTGAAAAGATTTTTCTATTATTTTTAAAGTCAATGTAATTTGATAAAGATTGTCACGTAACGAATCGGACACGTTCAAAACTCCCGCGAATTCAAATTAGTTAGCTGTCAGCAGTTTACCATTGTTCGCTGTGCGCATGCGTGCACGGTCAGGTTGGTAAACTGCTCATGCTCGACACACGCCGGGCTGACGAAATCACCAACGGCCCGCCACTCACAATCTAACCTTGGCCTTGTCAACATGTGTGTTTTGCAATCAACCAAGACGCTATCGCAGCGCGCCTAAATTAACGGCTACTTTTGTACAAGTACTTTTGAAACCTGTACCTAATTTTTGTGCCAATTTACAATGGAGAACTGCACGCGCAATGGCGCGTACAGTACAGAAGATAACCCTCCATTTGTGGTTCAACATGTACGTGAAATCTACTGCAAATTCATGTAAGCTGATTAACTATCATTACCCTTTATGTGCCTTTTTATGACTTAAATCATGCCTACGTACAAACTTGCCAGCCAGAACTTTAAACAGAGAGAGATCGTTCCTAACAAACAACTAGGAATATTTAGGATGTTAATAATTCTTCTCACTTGTGTATCTGTTATGTAATCGTGCTTTGTGAATATACTTTAATACCCCCATACTTGTGTTTCCTTTGACGAATATCGAGTGGTTGGTCTGGCATTTGTCCCTCGTGTAAAAGCCCTATTGGCTGACCTAACGCCTGACGATACGGAACTCAATCTCTACCACCTGAGCTAACGCCGATATGTTCCAAGGCAGCCTTTTTGCAATGGACCCCTCGTAGGGAAAATTGCGCTTTTTACAAGATCTACTTCATTATATTTCTTATGTAAATTCTTTTTAAGAGCAATTAATTGAACTAAATCTTTAGTGAACCACCTCGGATACTTGGACTCTTTAAAATGAATGAGTGAGAATTTGTATTATTTCACAACTTGTTCATTTGAAATAATAAATAGTACATTTGCTTTTTTTTTTGTTATTTGTTTTTGGGGTATTATGCCGTGTTGCGCTAACTCCTTCTTTAGCCAACGTTTCGGACAGCATTGCAGTGTCCATCATCAGGGCAGATGTCTTATTTGAGGTTGTGTTAAAATGTGAGCTTAAGTATGAGGTTGTGATACCGTGTTGCCAGCTCCAACCCTCTGAGCTAACATTAACGTATCATTTTTTTATTTAAAGTGGTTTTCTTCGTTTAGCTCTGGTGTATCCGTCAATTACCGGATACCAAGAACTATTAAGCTTAGCTCCATCGTCTCTATTAATGTTTACGGGATTTTTATGAATTTCAATGGCCTCCGTAATCAGCCGTGCTCTATAAGTTTTCGGTCTCCCCAGGATTTCAGGAACAAATCCAAAGTAATGCCCGGTGTCAATCAAATGCTCGGCAATTGCCGATTTGTCAGGGTGGCCGAGTTTACAAGCTCTGAAGTGTTCCGAAATTCTTTTGGAGATAGTCCGCTCTGTCTGGCCTACATAGACCTTGTCACATCCGGAACAGCTGAGTTTATACACTCCATCTGTTTCCAGAGGAAACTTAGTCTTTGCAGACCTCAGTAAGTCCTGTATCTTTGTTGTTGTTCCGAAGACAGTCTTGATATTTTCCTTTCTCAAAAGCTTGGCAATTTTGTCTGTCACATTGTGCACATAAGGCAGGAAGGCACAGCCTTTCGACTCTTGTTCAACTCTGTCTTCGTTTGGTGCAGATTTGGCTCTTATGATTTGCCTTGTCTGACTTGCTGGGTAGCCGTTACGCTCCAGTGCATCGGTCAGCTTCGTAAGTTCCGCTCCGATTTTATGTTCTTCGCATATTCTGGTCGCTCGGGTCACCAATATATGGATAAGTCCTCTCTTCTGCGCTGGGTGGTGGTGCGAATCAGCACATTTATTTATTTTATAGTACATTTGCTGTATGTTTCAGAGTAGAAGATATTATCAGTATCGTCCTGGTGACTAAATTTTAATGTCAAGGTACTTCCACAAACCTTCCTCTAGGCCAACTCCTTCCCCTTCCCACTACCTTCAGCCTTACAAACACACCCAGAGGCGGATTTGCAGTCTTGGCCGCCCTAGGCCCCATACCATGTAGCCGCCCCGTGAAATGAACCAAATTTCCCGTTGTGTCCTCTGAAAGACAAACCACGTGATGCAAGCGCTTTTACACATGCAACTACTCGTTTCAAAATGTTTCTCCAGTAAATTATTTCTTCATCTAATTGTATTGTTAATGCGTGGTCAATGCGACCTAACGTGTTGCTTCGTTCTTTCATAAGCAGGACAGATAATTTGTGAGTAGGCGAATTCTCATGGGTCGATAGGTACTCGGTAATTGGAATTTTTCCAATCATTAAAACCTTCCTTTCTATCAAACTGACTCTCCCCGCCATTAAAAAGAAGACAAGGTCCACAAAAAACATGTCCAGTACTTTTGGAATAAATTAACCACTTTTGCGGAACTTTTTCGCCATTTAGAAGCTGACGTTCGAATAAATGTTCTGACAACTGTCGCACCTTATCTTTGTAAATTCGCACACTCTTAGAAAAATTATTTTGAATGTTTTGATTAGCTCCGTTCTTACAAATGTAATCACGCGTGAACTCGTCAATTGTCCATTTGGCTGGATTGTCGCTGATTTCACACAGTTCCTGGTCCGGATAAGGCTGCACTCCTGGTACTAGTGGAACATTTTTGGCTTCTTCCTGTAATCCACTTGCCACATCGATAAAAATATCTGCACTTGAAGACACTAAAGAAACATCAGTTGACATAACACCGCTACCACTTGGAACGTCGCATGTTGGATCAATGACATATGGTTTTCCAAAGAAATCGTCTAATTTCCGCGTTTTTTTAAATTAAATCCTGTTGTTTATTATCTTTTTCTTTAGCTCGCTTGCGATACTCAGCCCCACTTAACCTTTTCTTTCCATCTATATCTAATTATGCGAACTAACACTTTTTACGTGAGGTATCGTCCACGTCCTGTAAAATATTTAGATTTTTTGTTAATATTGCAGTACATACACGTACATACCTTTAAGAAATTAGAAAAACGCTCGTGCAATTGCTGTACGCACACTGGCATACTGACCACTGCCGGCACTGACTGCTGTCGCCTGTCGCGAGCGGGTGCGTATTTCCAATCCCTATGCGGGTTTGTTCCTCTGGAACGATTTCGGTCGAAAAATGGACAACGGACCACATTTATTTTTCTGCGATTGATTTCGGTCCAAAAATGGACCACATTTCCTACCAATCGTTAAACATTTATTGTAATTATTTAAAACATTTTCTTGGCCAGCCGTTTATTTTAACACGGAGCTATTGCAAATTGCAATGCTTTATCTATTTTGACCATAGATGTCACAAATCCGAACTCCGTAGGCTACTTTAGAACAATGCTAAAAAGAAATAAAAATCCTTTGCCTCTTAATCCTATTCCTACGTTCCTCCAACCCCCCTCCCCCCTTTTTCATAGATTTTAACTAAAAATATATATATTTTTATTTTTAAAGAAAATACCTTTATAATGTCACACTTTATTATTCACTATCATCAGTGGAAAGTTCATAATTGGCATAAATAACATCTTATTATTGTATTATTTTATAATCTCTGATTTATTTATTTATTATAGCTTTTGTAAGGTGATTAAGAGCGTGTTCACACAGAGCTATAATATGCGTGGGATGGCGTATTTCGGCATATCGCTCGCCGTACATTCCAAATTGGAAAGTATGGCGAGCGATATGCTGAAATACGCTATCCCACGCATATTATAGCTCTGTGTGTGAACACGCTATTATGCATAACAATACCTAACGCGGTTCAGTCACTAGCGCAACTGAATCACGGTAAGGATTGGTTGGAAATACGCGAGCGACTGAGCATGATAGGTGTGGCGAGGGCGGCTGCGGGGCGTGGGGGCGCGCTGTGTGCTGTGTATGAACACTCTCTTGCATATCGCTATTTCGTACGTACAATATTTAGGTACTTAGGAAGTAATTTCTTGTTATCATCTGTGACTTTTTTGTCACGATTGGCCGCCCCTAATATCTGGCCGCCCTAGGCCCGGGCCTACATAGGCCTAAGGGCAAATCCGCCTCTGAACACACCCCCAATTGGGAATGCCGTAGTTTCACTGGCTCCAGACGGTTGTGAACAGTTGGGACGCTTGTGTGATATTCAAATTAAAAAATGTAATTATTACGAGAAATAAATCTCCGATCAAGCAAGAAGTTATAACTAATTATATTCTTACATATAAAATATGGCGATGAACACTTTAATTTCATAGACCTCTATATATATTTCAGGCTTAAAGTACATGACGCCAGGCATCTGTATGTAAAAATATTAATTTTTTAATCATTTTTACCTATTTTGAAATGATAGCTCAATATTATACATACAACACTACATGTAAACAGTGCACGGTTTTGTTTCTGCTCCAGTTTAAAACATAAATAAGAATATTTAATTTTATACCTGTGCGCATAGGAAGTACTAAATAACAAGTGCAAATCGAGTTTTAGTGTAGTGATAGAATTCTAAGTGATCCCAATCTCGTAGTTAAAAGATATATCAAAAACAAAATAATTATAAATCTGTCATCAGAACTGTCAATTCGTCAGTTCGCACTTGCTTCTAGTGTGTGTGTACGTAAAGTTATCTTCACATTTACGCATACTATCCCGAGTACGTGATCAGGGCAGCTAAACTTTTTCATATATTATTTTTCTGCTTCGATCTACTAATTATGGATTCGTGTGATCCCTACCATTTTATTACGATGGCAAGTAATATAATAAACTCTATGAATAGTACCATTATGGATCCATCCAATAAATTTACCAAAGAACAAATGTCTAAATTAACTCCTAAAATTTCGGAACTTTTGGGGAATATTAGTGTAGGTGGTGCGAAAGTGGGCTTCCTGGAAGGAGAGCTGAAGGCCTATACAAACATCTCACAACAGAAGCCGTCTCAGGTCCAACCTCTACCTAACACCATCCAAGACCTACCTGGAATTTGCGAAACACTAGCGGAAATGGAGGAGAGAAAATTACGTTCTAAGAATATTATAATGTTTAATGTACCTGAGTGCTCAACTGGTACTCAAACTGACTGCATGAGGGAGGATAAGAACAAAGTTTTGAGTATTCTAAGCAAAGTTGAAAATGTTGATACCTCTTAAATAAAAATGTTCCGTTTAGGTAAAAAAGAAATGGATAAAATAGGTCCGATCAAGATTGAACTGTCAGACCAACATCAAGTGAAACTGGTTCTTCAAAAAAAGGCGATAGATTACAAAAATGTCAGTATTAAAACCAAAAAAGACTTAACATGAGAAACTTAACCTTAACAAGAAATTTAAAATGTATGGAAGGAGTTAGAAAACCGGAAAAATAAGGGAGAAAATAATTTAACCATAAAATATATTAACAACTCACCAAAAATTATCAATGTTAAACCAAAAAACTCCAGCCATATAAACGCCTCATCTAATAGCAGAACGTCATGGGCATCAGAACAAACTAAAGGAGTTCAGAGTAAATGCTCCATTTTTCTCAAAAGATGTCATCATACTCACTGAAATATGGCTAACATCATCAATCTTCTCAGCGGAGCTAGGACTACATAGTCCCCATGTTTACCGAGCAGACCGGAGTCAGAATACCAGCTCCAATACAAGAGGAGGAGGTGTCCTGATAGCGGTCGTCAAAAATATTACTTCGAAAGTACTCAAAATCAAAAATACTGATGTGGAACAATTGTTCGTATTGTTAAGTGGTGATTTCAAGAAAGCTATTATTGGAACTGTTTTATATCTTAGCAATCTATAAAAAACACTGTGAAGATGTTTAGTTAGTAAAAAAAAAATATCCAAATCATCAAATAATTATTTGCGGTGATTATAATTGACCTAATTGCAATTTCAACGTTTTAGACAGTAATTTTAATTCAATACCAGCAACCGCCTGCGAACGAGCAATTCTAGATATGTCTTTACTTTTTAATTTAACCCAATATAACCATGTACGTAACATTAATAATCGTGTTCTTGATCTAGTTCTGTCAAATGAGAGCAACGTAATTATAAATGAATCATTAGAGTCTATTCTTCCGATAGACAACCACCATCCCCCACTAGCAATACTTATCCATTGTACTAAAGAAAGCAATCAAAATAATTCAACTCCTACGTATAACTTTAAAAATGCGAATTATCGGGATATAAAATAATGATCGTCTCCACAAGGAAGATTGGTCATTTCTTAAAGAAGGCGATATTAATCAAAATATTAAATCATTTTATTATTTGCTGGATACAATTATTTCAGATCTCATCCCACTAATTACATTGAATTTAAAAACGTTAGAAAAGATCGTAAAATCTTATCAAAAATATGCTACAATTCTTTTAAAAATAATGTTGTAACTTCAATAAATCATAATGTAAAGTATTTTTGGAACTATGTAAAATCAATGAAAAATAACAACTTTGGTATACCCGCAAACTTGGAATATGCAGGTAAAAAGGCCAAAGACACTCAAAGTATTGCTGACCTTTTTGCTGATTTTTCTAAAAGCGTTTATGAATGTGAGACACCAGTTTCTGCTAGTACAGAATCAAATTTTACTACTGATCATAATCTTAATTTATCTTTTATCCACATAGAATATAATGATATATTGACTGAACTAAAATTACTAGATCAAAGCAAAAGTGGTGGACTAGATAAAATACCTCCTGTATTTTTGAATAATTGTGCTACCAATCTGGCGTATCCTTTATATTTGCTGTTTAATCAGTCTTTACGAACAGGATGTTTTCCTACTAAATGGAAATTCAGCTTTCTTCCGCCTATTTTTTAAAAAGGTGATAAACGCGAGGTGATTAATTACAGACCGGTGTGCACTTTGTCAACGATTCCTAAAGTTTTTGAAAAAATTCTTCTTAAAAAAGTTATTTTCCGATTAAACCACGTCATTTCTCCTAAACAAGATGGTTTCTCTACTGGCAAATCAACTTTTCTCTCTCTCTGGTTTCAATCCTGGGATTGGTTTGCAGCAATTTCATCTTATCTCCTCTTCCATTCTTCCCTGTCTTGTGCGGCTCTTTTGACTTCTGCATATGATGAGCATCGAATTTATTGATTAATTAATTAATCTACTGGCAAATCTACCCTTACTAACTTGTTAACCTATCAAAACTATATATCTAATTCCATGTCTAGTAAATGTCAAGTTGGCTCTATTTATACCGATTTTAGCAAGGCGTTCGATAAAGTCAATCATGAGTTATTGCTGAATAAACTCCATAAATTCGGTATAGGAGGTTCACTATATAAGTGGTTTAGTAGTTACTTGACTAAAAGATTACTGGCTGTTAAAATTGATGGTACATTTTTATTCAAATTCTCTGCTACGAGTAGTGTTCCGCAGGGGTCACACTTAGGTCCAATCCTGTTTTTATTATTTGTCAATGATGTATTGTATATTTTCAATGATGTTCAAGTGTTAATGTTTGCAGACGACATGAAATTATTCAAAGCAATCAGAAACATTAACGATTGCCATATGTTATCAAATAACTTGTCAAGATTAATTATATGGTGTCGTGATAACCGCTTGCAACTTAACATAAGCAAATGCCAAATTATGAGGTTCAATCGAATAAAGAATCCAATATTTTTTGTTTATTCCATTAACAATATGTCGTTAGTATCGTTAATGAATTAATGACTTAGGCATTTGGTTTGACACGAAACTTAACTTTATCAAGCATATTGAAATAATAACTAATAAAGCTTTGAAAATGTTGGGATTTATTTTAAGGGTATCTAGTGATTTCAATAATGTAAATATTGTAAAAAACATTATATATGTCACTAGTAAGGAGTCATGTAGAATACAATTCCACGGTTTGGCCCCCAAATTATGAGGTTCATTCACATGCGATTGAAAAAATCCAAAATAAATTTTTAAGATATGTAAATTTCAAAATGGGCATTCCTAGAGAAAACCTAAATTACCATAACGTACTTTGTTCATTAAATTTAATAAAATTATCTGATCGCAGAATTAATATTTGGCTAATTTATATAGCGCCGTTTTTGTGAGAAATCACCTCAAGGGCGCTATTTATTATTTCCGATTTAACCTGTTTGTATAAAATCATTAATTCAATGTTTGATACCCCTGATTTATTATATGTAATCTCTTTTCATATTCCAAGCAGGTCGGTTACAAGACAGTACCTACCATATTATTGTAGCAATTCTATGTCAACGTCCCAATATCACACTCCAATGCGACGGATTCAACAGCTAGGAAACAAATACTATGATGTTGTTGATATATTTAGTAGGTACATCAATTTCAATATATAAGCATACCTTATTGAAGTTTTTCTAATCAAGTAGTGGAATATTTTAATAAAGGTATTTAATTTGATTTGACTAATTTTGTCAACTGAAACAGAAATGGATTTTTTATGATTTGTGCCTGCATGCTGTGTAGATCAAGTTCAGTGATATTTTGACTTTGTAACGGACGTAGTTGACCACATTATTTAATTTTATAAAATTTGTTTTACTTTTATAAAATGTGCCTACCCCACGCCACTGGCAAAATCACCACTCCCCGCCACTGGCCATTTTGTTCCCGGCCGTTTGAAAAACTTTGTCTACGAACGGCATCGATACCGCGTTGCCGGCTTACCTGCCGCGTGGATCGATGTCCAGCATTTTTTCTATGTAAAATTTACTAGGAAAAATCAATTTTTAAATATCGCAAATGTTTATATTTTACTTGTTCATCCCCTCGGCGGTAGTCAAATAAACACTATTTTCGATATACTACCGCTGAGGAGATATTAAAAAAGCTGTTTTTCATACATATGTACAACCAATTTTGAACAATATTTTTTACCTTCTTTGCGTGTACAAAAATCCAGGAACCTCGTAGCATAGTGAATCTTATCTCTTTCTGAGCGCTATGTTACGAGAAGTAAGGTCAAAGAATTGTGCAAGTTTGGATTGCCACGGTAGTGCCTGATTATTGTTTTGGTTGAGAGTTTTTCGGGTGGCTGCCCTGCGATCGGTTTGACGGGCGAGCGAAAATTACGCGGGTAGGCAGATTGGGGAACAATACGCGGGAGGACGATTCCGCGGTGCGCGTGGCGTTAGGCGAGAAAAAATGGAGATTGAAATTTTGAGAAAAAGATCGCGCGGATACCTTGAACTTATCCTTTGGAGACTTTCCGTTTAAATTTACAAAACATATAACCAACGTTTCAACTCCTGTGTGAGATCGGCCTGTGCTTGTTCGAGTGTTGTGGCTTGAAGAGATGAAAATATACAATTGGTTATTTGGATTAAAAAATGGTTTTATTTGTGAAGCGTAATTCCTTGGAGACTACACTGGATTACCAAGCATGCTGTCGAGGTGACACAAAGATGAATCATCATTGTTCCGTTAAACGTTCAATGGATGCTGTTTAATTAAGGATGGCCTCGCGCATTCCATCAGACGAATCTCTACCCGGCGCAACCTGCTCACCGCTGGCGGACTCTCAAAACACCTTCAGACGTGACAACATGATCAAGGTTCTTCAATGCTGTTATACATTATGTCTTCTTGCCTTAGCCCCATAATAGCCCTGGTGATTGACAAGGGTCCATGCTCATCAGACGCTCATCAGACGCTCATCAGACACTCATCAGACGTGACATCAGACGTGACATTGGCGCCCAACGTAAATAAAGTTTTAAAACAACTTTAGGTGCTCGTATTTAAGCCTATGGCAAGGGGATACTCTCTATCGTATCAAATTTAAGATTAAAAATTGTAATTTAATAATTTTTAATGTATAAATTCTCTAATAATATGCTTAATGTTTATATATAATGTGCATTACGAAGTACTTATGTGTGTGCATTGCGTGGTTGCGTTGTGGCTTCGTTCGCTTTACATTGATGTTTTGTTCGGTAGACGGTGTACAATTTTGACGTGAACTAGCTTCGTTCACTCATTTGCTCAAAACATATTTTTTTAAATTAACTACTGAATGATGTTCGGGTGCTGTTGTTTTATTCCACTGGTAACACGGACCTGTCAGTTGATATTGTTTTGAACATAGTGACAGCGATAATGTTTATTATTGTCGATCATTTGATATGTCATTACATTTGTAAATGCGAGCTATACACTTATATAGAATTTGAACACATTTGTTACGACTTGCGGTAACGTGTTAGTTTACCATATTTTTTTTTTAAATTTAAGAGTTAATGTTTTTTAAATAATTTTTGAAAAATTTCTCAAAAAATTTTTTTTTCCTTTCAATGAAAATGGCGATTCCTAACATCAATAGTTGTACGAGGGAGGAGTTGATGGTACTTTTAGAAGATAGAAAAATTGTTCCAGAAGCAACCCTTACAACAATGAGACAACAGGCACGTAATTTTAATCTATCATTAAAGGAAGGGGGCTCCGAATCAATAGACAAATCCTTGGATCCTCAAGTAAATAATATAACAAATAACTACTATTATTCAGCAAGAAAGGAAGATGAAGTCTATTCATGGCAGTTACGTTTTGACGGGACGTCAGACGTCAGGGTTTTTTTGTACAGGGTCGAGGAACTGAGTAGAGCCAGGAAAACTAAAACGGACAATTTGGTTTTGGGTTTTGGTGAACTTCTTGAAGGAAAGGCGGCGAACTGGTTTCGTGCATTAGATAAAGAGAATTTAAATTGGAGTACATTGAGAAATAAGCTTATAGATCGTTATGAACGCGAAGAAAGCCAGGTAGAAGCAACGCGAGCAATTTACACTATGCGACAGGAACCTAACGACACTGTTGCTGATTTCGTGGACAATTTGAGAATAGCGAATTCCAAATTACTAGAATTCCTATCTGATCAGCAGTTGGTGCGTCTGGCAAGGCATAGTCTTTTAGACAAATATGCAAGTGTATTAGCCTCCAGCGACACATCCGATCTAGAGTCCCTAGTTTCAGCTTGCACGAAAATAGAGATGTGCACTTCAAAGCAACCCTCACATAGTCAACCTCGGCGAGCTGTTCATTTTGAAGGACCGACTTCTTCTTCTTCTCGAAATAATTCTTCCCAGAACAATAGATCTTTTTATTGCAATTTTTGTAAATTACAGGGCCACTCTTGGAATAACTGCAGGAAAAGACAAAATCAAAATCAACGTCGGTTTTCAAAAAACTAAAGGGCGGTTTTCACCATCTTACGTACGAGGATGAGGGGAACTGTACTTTGTTTTCATCTTTAGAGTGTTCTAAGACACGTGCAATGCAGGCATTCACGCCTCTGGAACATTCTAAGGATGACATCAGACCACATATCAATATTAACATTGCAAATAGGATCTTTTCATGTTTATTGGATAGCGGCGCTTTGGTTAGTTGTTTTGGGGGGAATATTTATAATTTTTTTACTAGTTTAGGATTTGAATTAAGATATTTAAATTCTTTTGTTACCACTGCAGACGGTAAACACCAAGATGTAATAGGCACGATGCGAATACCTGTTACCTTTAATGAAAAAATTAAAGATATTTTATTCTTTGTAATTCCGTCACTTTCACCTACGATTATTTTGGGGGTCAACTTTTGGAGACAGTTCCAAGTAGCTCCGCAACTGTTTCCAGAAGTAAACATCACAAGTAATGATTTTGAGAGGGGCATTAATGAAATTAGAAAAATTACTGCAGCTTCTTTTCTCTCTCCAAAAGATAATTGGAAGTTAAAAGAAATCATCAAAAAATTTGAAACAATTTAATTTGAAAAATGTGGGTTAGGACTCACCCATCTTGTGCAACATCATATAGAAACCACGGTACCACCGATAAAGCAACGTTACTATCCTTTGTCTCCAGCGCGTCAACGCTTATTAGAAGCTGAATTAAAGGAAATGTTAGCTTTAGGTGTTGTTCGCCCTTCACGATCGGCTTGGTCTAGTCCAGTGCTTCTAGTAACAAAAAAAGATGGTTCCGCAAGATTCTGTCTTGACAGTCGAAAAATCAACGCAATTATGAGGCGAGATTCATATCCATTACCATACGTGTCACGCATTTTGGACAAGCTTCGTGGCGCGCGTTTTATTTCGTCTGTGGACCTCTCGAAAGCTTTTTGGCAGATTGCTCTAGATGAGTCCTCAGCTCCTGTCACAGCATTTGTTGTACCTGGTTATGGTCTTTACGAGTTTACGCGTATGCCCTTTGGCCTAAAAAATGCACCCAGCAAATTACAACGTCTAATTGATAAGCTATTTGGCCCTGAATTTGATGAAAATGTGTTTGGATATGTAGACGACTTAATATTAATATCGGTTGATTTTGAATCTCACTTAAAACTACTACGAAAGGTTTTCGAACGATTAAAAGAAGCTGGTCTAACAATAAATTTAAAAAAGAGTGAGTTTTGCAAGAAAGAAATAAAATACTTAGGTTACGTGGTAGATTCAGAAGGACTACGGACAGATCCGGTTAAAGTTGATTGTATCAAACAATATCCAATCCCGAAAAACTCAAAGCAAATTAAAGCTTTCATTGGATTGTGCGGTTATTACCGCAGGTTTATTAAAGACTTTTCCACCGTAGCAGCACCTTTAACTAAACTTACTGGCTCAAGAAAAGGAGTAAGTAATTTTAAATGGTCTCAAGAAGCAGAGGACGCATTCAACAAATTAAAAGAAGCCCTTACAACAGCTCCCGTAATGAATTGTCCAGACTTCCTTTCATTATACATTGCGATGCCAGCGCAGTCGGAATCGGTGGAGTTTTAACGCAGAACGGTGAGGAACACCCAGTGTCTTACTTTTCGCGTTGCTTAAATGTTCATGAAAAAAATTATGGTGTCACAGAGCGCGAGTTTCTTGCAGTTTTGGACTCGGTTAATCACTTCAGACCATATATAGAGGGGACTCATTTCACTGTGATTACAGATCACTCAAGTTTGCAATGGTTGGTGTCTCTTTCGAACCCTACCGGTCGGTTGGCTAGATGGTCTACGCGATTGTCGCAATTTTCTTTTGATGTCATACACAGAAAAGGCAAATTACATACGGTACCTGACGCACTATCCCGTATGGAAGTCTCATTATTGTCGACAGGGGATGCGCTTGCTCCAGTTCCCACAAGTACTGATAAGTGGTACAATAACTTGTTCTCTAATTGTCTTAATGCACCTCAAAGATTTATTAATTTCAGAATTCTGGGTAACGAACTATTTAGACACTGTAAGACCCGTTTCGCCCTATGCGAAGATACGGCGTGGAAATTAGTAGTACCTGCAGAGAAACGTATAGATATCCTGAGGAAAGAACACGAATCAGACCTTTCATGTCATCCGGGAATATTTAGGACTTACAAAAAGGTTCATCTACATTATTATTGGCATGGAATGTATAAAGATGTGAAAAATTTCGTAAATCGGTGCAAAACATGCAAAGCTCATAAGATTAATACAGCTGCACCGGCAGGGATTTCTGTTAATCCAAAAATAGTCAACAGACCAATGAAAATGTTGTCCATTGACCTTGTCGGTCCACTGCCAAGAAGTTATTCCGGATTCACATATATTTTGTCAGTCGTAGACGTGTTTTCAAAATACACATGGATTTTCCCACTTAGGAACGCTACCACAAAAAGCATTGTTAAAAATGTAGAGCAGTACATTTTTCTCATTCATGGGGTCCCACAAACATTTGTTTGCGACAGTGGCAAAAAAATTATATCTAATGAATTTAAAAAATTGCTATCTGATTATAATGTTCCGGCACCTTTCTATAATGCTTACTACACGCCACAAAATAACGTCGTAGAACGTTATAACCAAACGATAGGTACTACACTGTCTATTTTGACCGAGTCCGACCAACGTTATTGGTCTAGGTTTCTGCCACAAATACAGTCAGCACTTAACAATACGGTTAACTTCGCGACAGGTTACACACCTTTTTTTTAATGCACGGGCGTGAACAAATAATTGATGGCAATTTTCATAAAAATTTGATCTCTAGCGGTGCGGATTCGAATTTGGAGGAATCAAGAGATAGTTTTGCTAAGAAATTAGAGGACTTGGCTCCGATTTACAATAAAGTTTCGGAGGCCTTGTTGCAGGCTTATAGGAAAAATGCTCAACATTATAATTTACGTAGGAAGTCGGTAAATTATGAAGTTGGAGATGTGGTGTGGAGGAAAAATTTTGTCCAATCGAGTGGACCCAATTTCTTTTCGCACAAATTGGCTCCGAGGTTTGTGCGAAACGTTATCAAAAACAAAGTTTCTAATTTAGTGTATACCCTTGCAGACATGCAAGGCAAGGTAGTATAGGTAGTGATCAGTGGCGCCCATTAATTTAGTTTAGGTCTTAATTCTTTATCATCACTTAAACTTTACTGAGATTTATTCTTATTTACGTTTTGAGTAATTTTCATTTTTTTAAATGAGACGATTCGTCTTCTTACTGTTGTGAGCTTAGTAGTGCAACGCACACACGCACACACACACATTGGTACGTTCCGTCAGCATAATGGACATAAGTTTTGGTTGTCATTATCCTTTGGTCTGAATCCTTCTTTCACAAGTTCATTGGAGTTTTCTTATACTTTTGTCAAGTATCGAAGTTTTATTAGTATCCAAAGAGTCTCCAGGGGACTTGGAAAGAAGGATTCTTATTTTTTTGTGTGTGAAAGAATTGAGCAATTTTTCATTCAGAAGATTATGTAATTTCTATTTTAGTTGTTCAATGACTAGTTTTATGATTAAATATATTTAGTTTAATATATATATTTTTAAGTCTTAGTTTCTTAAGGAAATTCTCAAATTGTGTTGTTTCAAACAAAGGGAAGTACATACTGCTTTGGCGTACTTACCTATTAAATAATTCTGTCTGGATATTATCATTTTACCTCTGCTACGTAAGAGTGTGTCTTTGTACAGTTTTGTTAGTCATAAGTACAATTTGTTTAGTTATAAGTAATATATGCATAAGTATCTCATTGCTAGTACCAGTGTTATTCTGTAAATTTTGTAGTACAAGTGTCGATCTCTTGAATTGTGCTCGTACACCTCGTAACCTGTGTCAATTATCGAAAGCACATAGTTGAACACCAATTATATGTTGTTTGTCCAAGAAATTTCGACTCCTTGCTTACATGGTAAGTGAAATTTTTGTTAGAATGCCATCTAGGTTACTTCCTTAGTCATATTTCTTGAGCAAGCAATGTTCATTCGAAGAGAATATGCTAGGTATTTTTTATATGTAAACCCTGATTCAACCACGATAGACAGGTTTATCTTCTGATTGTAAAACCTCATCTAAAATTCTTGGCATTAAGTTATGTAAACCCTGCTCTGAACATTTTTTTTACATCAATTTTGTAATTGATTTAGTGAAGATCTCTTAGAGATTTGGTGGATTTTTTTTATTTCGTTAAGTTCTATTGTTTCAAGTTTTTATCTTAGAATGGTAAATTTGTTTTATATAAACATAGGGAGAGAAAGAGAGTTTATGTAGTTACTTTATTTATTTTCTGTTAAAAAATATATATGTGTTTTTGTTTTCTTCTTCAAAGAATAAAGTGGGAGCTTGAGTTCTTAATACTCACTGGTGTCTCAGAGAGATTGTCTCTCGATAAGTGAGTAAGTGTTTGAAAATCTCATATTAGAGATATAAAAGTGAAGGTACAATCCCCATGTAAATATTGATAATTATATCGGTTGTGCAACACCAATCTGCGAATTGGTTTTCTCTTTTCGTTTTCTTGGTTTATAACTTGTTTAGTTTTATGGTTTTCTGTAAAAACTTATTTATTTATACTAGTTTTGTCTTTTATGTACATGTCCGGGAAAGAAGGGTATTTGCGTGATTTTTTTTTTGTTTTGGTAATTTTACTTCACTTCGCGGCGTAAAATTTTCGGGGGTTGCGGGGAATTGTAACGTCAAAGAATTGTGCAAGTTTGGATTGCCACGGTAGTGCCTGATTATTGTTTTGGTTGAGAGTTTTTCGGGTGGCTGCCCTGCGATCGGTTTGACGGGCGAGCAAAAATTACGCGGGTAGGCAGATTGGGGAACAATACGCGGGAGGAAGATTCCGCGGTGCGCGTGGCGTTAGGCGAGAAAAAATAGAGATTGAAATTTTGAGAAAAAGATCGCGCGGATACCTTGAACTTATCCTTTGGAGACTTTCCGTTTAAATTTACAAAACACATAACCAACGTTTCGACTCCTGTGTGAGATCGGCCTGTGCTTGTTTGAGTGTTGTGGCTTGAAGAGATGAAAATATACAATCGGTTATTTGGATTAAAAAATGGTTTTATTTGTGAAGCGTAATTCCTTGGAGTCTACACTGGATTACCAAGCATGCTGTCGAGGTGACACAAAGATGAATCATCATTGTTCCGTTAAACGTTCAATGGATGCTGTTTAATTGAGGATGGCCTCGCGCACTCCATCAGACGAATCTCTACCCGGCGCAACCTGCTCACCGCTGGCGGACTCTCAAAACACCTTCAGACGTGACAACATGATCAAGGTTCTTCAATGCTTTTATACATTATATCTTCTTGCCTTAGCCCCATAATAGCCCTGGTGATTGACAAGGGTCCATGCTCATCAGACGCTCATCAGACGCTCATCAGACGTGACATCAGACGTGACAGGGGGACCTGGGAAAAATACTAACTTAACGTGTTTTACAAATTTGATCGCTTTGAGATCATATTTACACATTTATTTACAAACTTTTCTTATTTTTTGTCGTATCTTGGCAAACAAAAAATCTAGTTGTCACGATACACATTCTCATAACTACTATGCATTTAAACTATGTAATTGTTATTCATGTAAGCGTTCAAAATCTTTTCTAACTCGCAAATTTAAGCGACTACTTTCACCAGTGCTGCCGACAAAATGAATATGCAACATTTTGTCGGGGCCTATAAACTCATTGTTGGCGCGGGTACAATCCCCCACCACTTTTAGGCTCCTAGCCCAATGTCGGGCGCGAGTCAGGCTAATTAAATATAAGCAGCCACATAATTGAAAATAAATTAGTTCATCTTTACCACCGAAACCAAGCGTTTTATTATCTACAAGTGACTCCTGCCCAACATCTGCCTCACCTCGCCAAGTCTTCTGCTCCAAGATCTTCTGGTGTTACCTCTTCAAGACAAGCCGGCCTTCCTCTGGAAAACCGCCAACACCAGAAGCGAGCAGAGACGACAGCACACCCAGTGTCCAACATTCACCAAGCCTGGGTGCGGGAGGCAGATTTCATCAAATATACTACTATCATCATCATCATCGGCCGTAAAGGAGCATTCTCATCGGTTGAAGACACGGTTTGGACCCGGCGCCTAAATCTACAGTCTTGTGCGGACTCCCGTCCAGTACAGACTTTATAGTTATTTTTCTGCAATTGTTTTAAATAGTCGCCTGCACTATTTTCATGTATAAAATCTTAAATATTTTTTGTATATATGTATGTAAAAGCCTTAATAGACGTGTAATAAATAAATAAATAAATTATAAATGTTTTGAGTTATTAGGAATCTAAAAAAAAGTTTACCTTGTATGCAGGCAATTTTTGGAATGTCTTAAATAAAGTTTAATAAATTTGACCTCTACAAATTTATTATAACTTTGATATATGGATGAAATTTATATCGTCATAAAAGCATACCTTTTGAAAAATTTAAGGCTTTTTACTATTCGAACCCCTTTTAAGGGTTTAACGAAAGCTTAAGGACTTTCCATACCTGGCCATAAAATGTTCGACAGTGTGTTTCCTCGACTTATCCAGGGGTGGCCATCGAAAGGCTGCGGACGCGGTGCCCGTGCACCTGTTATTATTATTTACGATAATATTCGATTAATGACGGTCTTTGATACCGCACTACATCTGACGGATTAATTATTAAGCTCCCGATAACGCTGACGGTATGACATTAGTATTGGTACCTTCTTGATATTGTTAACAAATAATAAGTCATTTCGCCAGTGCCGTAGCGACCGTCCGAACTCCCTGGGCAGTCTCCCGAGGCCAGAGCTTTTTCTCGCCAAAGCGTGAGACCATGATCACTACAATATTTTTTATTTTGATTTGATATTTGTCAAAAATTACTACTTCGTTCTTTTTCCTTATCTGCCTAGTTTTACGACGTAAGACAAACAAAATGAAATTAAATTTAGAAGCCAACTACATCTACACCATGCAACCGTTATTCATGTACATAATATCAAACCCAAGCTCACCACAATGGATTTTCAGATTTCTTTGGAAGGTTCCATGATATTTCATCAAAATGACAATTACACTTCATTAAAAAGTGATATAGAGTCATTAAAAGTGACGAAATAAAAACTAGGTTAAACAGTTACCTATTTAACCCACTTTTCATGAGTTTATATCATTTTTTGTAGGTATATGTTGAACTGTCATTTTGATGAGATACCCGGTCACCTATTTATTGAGATATTTATTTTATTGATAGCCACTATGAAGGAAAAACTCATCGAAAATAAACTATTTAATTTATTAATTTATTTTTATTTTTATTAGGTACAATATTTTTTACAATTCAAGTTTTACAGTAATGTAGGCCTCACTGGGTGGCTTGCCCGTGCTGAGGCCTTCATTTAATAATATGAAAATATAAACTACATATTGAGAAAAATTATACATTTAAAATTAAAAATACATAATAATATATTTAAAATTAAAAAAAAAAGTATATTGAAAATAATCTTGTGTGTTTGTGAGTGATGTGTGTTTATATTGGTTTTGTGTGTTACGTGTAGGTTTTATTTTTATTTTATGCTATAAAATTTTGGTAATATTGTCTTTTTTGTTCTTTTATCCATTTTGAAATTTTGTGTGTGAATTTATTTTTATTTTCCTCAATTTTAATTTATTAGTTCAAAGGATACATTGGCTTTAAATCCTCAACACTCGAGTGCCGCCATCCATATAGGCGGCATGCGTTGTTTGCCGTATTTCTCGAGTATAAATAAAGTCTTATTCATCAATATTTTTAATATATTGTTTTTTTTTTACTTTTCAATATAATTTAACCAAAATCATATTAGTACAATTAAATAGTAATAAGTTACGGAATTTGATCGAGAAACGAGTGATAAGTCATTAAAATCCAATATATCGTTTTAGTATCAGAGTGATTCTGCACGTAAATATATATATATATATATATAATATATCTGTGAAAGAATTACTTGTGTGTAAAGTCGTAAACATTGCCAAATGGTATATAAGTAGTCACGCTTATTCTTATGCATAAATTCAAGCGTAACTCAACGTGTACCACCATCCCGCTTGAATTGTTTTTGACAGCTGCAGCGTAAAATAAACGAAACGAAAAAGATTCTAATTCTAGATGCGGCATTTTGCTGCCGTGGCACATAGTTGGTGCGTGTATGTATGCATGCACTTCGTTCATTTCATTCCATCTATTGATTCCGCTGTCAGTAGTCGGTTGTCCTTTGTTAGCGTTAGCAAATTTTTGGTCATTCAATTATTCGGAGATTATCGAGGAGGTACTCTATTTGGACGACGCTCTGCTACTCTCTCTACAGATGACCGACTTAATAATAAATAAATTGCACATTCTACGTTCTGGAACTAAGAAGGTCTGTAGAGTATGTTCCAATAGAAAAATTCAAGGTGGTAAAAAAAAAACACGATTGAATTGCGAAACCTGCGAAACTAAACCTGGACTTCACATTGGGGATTGTTGTCCTATATCTTACATACCTATTCTACTAAAATAAAAAAATAAAAAGAATTAAACAAATAAGTTTTTTATTTTAATATATTTTCGTATTTCAATTCAAATTTTTTTTTTTGAATGCTGCGATTTGGCCGTAAGCACATACCAAAAATCTTTTGAGTGCAAAGGGAATATACATTAATATCAATTAGAGATTTTTAAAATTTTGTGTCAATAATAACATATAAAGATCTGTAGCCCTGTAGTATGTTAATTTTTACCCTTTACTTAACCTCTTGTTTTCTTTGTTTGTGCTGTACGAATTTATTATGTTGATTTATTTTGTTCCCATCATATTTTTATATTCCATTGTTTCCTTACGTACCTACCAATATGGATAAATTGTATTGCTAGTATTGTCACATAGTTTGACCCGGAGTGACGTGTATTTTGTGCACGGCTGCTCAAGTTTTACCACATTATGGACGTACTAAAATTAATCGAAAACATAAAAAGTGACCTAAAAAATATAACTACCGTAAAAGACTCGAAAGTGCGAAATAATCTCGAATTAACCATAAACCTATTAGAAGAAACATGGAAACAAGAGAGAAACAATTTCCAGGAACAAATAATAGATCTTCAAAAAAAAGTTATCACCAAACCCGAAAAAAATAATGAACCAAAATCGTACGCAATGGTACTAAAAGAACGAACGGTACAAATCGAAGAACCCAAATATGCCGTTATGATTGCTGCAGAAGGCAAAGAAACATCTGAGGACATAAAGAAAATTATTACTAAAACAATCAAAGCACCTAACCTAGGAATTGGTATAAATGGGATCAAAAAAGCATCAAACAATAAAATAATTATGACTTGCTTGAAAAAAGAAGATGCAGACAAACTAAAAACGGAAATAAATAAAAATAAAAATGGAATATCTGCTAAAGAATTAAAAAAGAAGAGACCGTGCATGGTCATTAAAGGTGTGGGAGGGGAGTTTAATGAAGATAATTTTCTTGACGACCTTTTGCTGCAAAACAATGAACTAAGTGATGCCCCAAATGATTCAATTAAAGTAACTAAAATATTGAAAAACAAGAAAAGTGACCAACTGCGCAATGTAATAATAGAAACAACAGGCCAAATCTGAAAGATATTACTTGATAAACAAAGGGTCAATATTGGTTTTGTCCGAGCGCACATAGAAGATTGCAATCCCTTAATGCAATGTTACCACTGCCTTGGTTTCGGACATACATCACTAAGGTGCCTGAACAAAATGAATAAGCCTAGATGCATACACTGTGCAAAAAACCACAAATTTAGTGAATGCGAAAAAACGAAAGATATAGTCAAATGCTACAACTGCGACAAAAACAACAATTTATTCGGAACAAAAAACAATACTGAACACAGTGCTAATAGGGAAAAATGTACTTACCGAAAACGAATGGTTATCATAGCACAACAGAGAATCGATTATGAATAAGTGATGGATGATTTTCTAGGCGAGGAAATTGACAAATTACCAGATGTTTCACAGCACATTTGCGAAGATTCACAACATTGTAGAGATCTGCTAAAAAAAGTCCCAAGTGCTTTCATTGTTCTTCACCAAAACATCCGAAGTTTAAAAAAAAACCTAGATGAGTTTGTAGTAACACTAAAACTTCTTGAAACATTACCGGACCTCATTGTTTTAACAGAGGCGCACTTAAATATAAATAACGCTGACACACTGTACAGTATTCCGAATTACACATATTTTTCGTCAACTACCTATATTAATAAAACCAGTGGTATCGCGGTGTTCATTCTAAATAAATATAAAAATGTCACTGTCACAGAAATTAAAATGCAATTAGCAAACTGTTTACAGCTGAGTGTAAAAGTGAACGAAATTATGTACCATATTATTGCCATCTACCGGACGCACGGATCGAATCCCACAAATTTCATTATAGAAATCGAAAAATTATTACTGAGTCAAAAAAGTACCTTTAATATTATTGTTGGTGACATTAAAATTAATATCGGACACTGGGTACAAAGCAAAACGAAAGATGATTATATAAATGTAATGACTTCGCTAAACTATAAATCATATATAAATAATGCAACACGAAATATCAGCGGACAAATCCCTTCCTGTATCGATCACATATGGTGCAACTCAAATAACACTGAAAAAACATGTCAATATTATGGAAAACCAGTATAACTGACCACTACACCTGCATATTCGTTAACAACATAGACAAAAAAAGTACCAACCCCAACAAAACTGACAAAAAACAACAAGAAAAAAAAAATTTAAATATGAAAACTTTAGAAACAAATCTTAAGATGGAAACCTGGGCATCAATAATTGAATCGGAAAATCCAAATACTTGTGCAGAGAATTTCGAAACTGTTTTCCTAAATCACATAAAACTTTCTACGCAAATACTTAATTCTAAAACAAAATCTAAACACAGATTAATAAAGCCATGGATAACCCATGGATTAGTGATTTCAATCAGAAATAAGGAAAAATACTATCACCAGTCTAAAAAATTCCCTAGCGACGAAAAAATCGCTACTTTCTACAAAAAATACAGAAACAAACTTACGCTTTTAATTAGACTGACTAAAGAAAAATATTTTCGTGATAAATTAAAAAATGCTGGTCAAGACAGCAAAGAGTTCTGGAAAATTATCAAAACAATAATCAACAAAAGCACAAAACAAAAATTTCCCAAAGAAATTACTCATCAAGGAATCAATACTGACACAGAAAAAAACCCAAAACTTTGTGGTGACATCTTTAACAATTATTTTGTTAATGTCGGCGCTAATCTTGCTAGTAATATTATCCTAGAAAAAGAACAAACTCAACATCCAGAGCTAAACCCAACTTTTGAAGAAGGTTTCCACACATTTGCTTCAGTAACTGATAAAGAAGTTGAAAGTAGATAATGGAGAAAAGTGTCTTGGAATCTTCATTGATCTCCGCAAAGCATTCGATAGCATATCACACTCAAAACTCACTGAGAAACTAAAACAAATTGGATTGGACGGAATAGTGCTATCATGGTTCCAAAGTTACCTTAAAGAGAGATTTCAATATGTCAAAATCAATAATACCCTTAGTGAATCCAAAACCTCATCTTTTGGCATACCGCAAGGAACTGTCATCGGTCCAATCCTTTTTATTATATATGTAAATCAAATGTTCACTCTTCCCATTGTTGGGAATATCATATCTTACGCAGACGACACTGTAGTTATCACTAAAGGAAAATCGTGGGAGGAAACAATGAGGATAGCCAATATCAATATAAACATACTCAAAACATGGTTCGACCTAAATTGTCTCTCACTAAATACCGAGAAAACATATTTCATCCCATTCTCTTTGAAGGAAAAAAATTTCGAAAACAATATAACAATTAAAATCCATTCATCACAGTGTGAAAATAAAAAAGAATGCAGCAACGTAAATTGTTTACCAATAACATGCAAAAATAGTATAAAATATCTGGGTATCATAGTAGATAGACACTTTAAATGGAACGAACAAGTCCAAAATACGGCAACCAGAGTAAGAAAACTTATTTACTTATTCATTAGATTGAGAAACATCCTATCATATAATATGATTAAAACTATTTATTTCTCTCTTGCCCAATCTATTCTCCAATATGGTATAATTGGGTGGGAGGGGACTTTCAAAACTAACCTCTTACCCGTAGAAAAGGCACAGAGGTTGATTCTAAAAGTCATCCTACGTAAACTATCTATATTTCCAACAACATAGTTATTTAACTCTTTTAGGGTTCTCAGTCTAAATAATATATTCAAAAAGAACTCATTGTTACAAACTCATAAAGATCATTTCAATCCTACAATAACATTTCCAAAAATAAGTAACCGATCAAGATCACGTGGCAATTTAGAAATCCCTAAATTTAAAATGAGCGCTTCTCAACACCATTATTCTTATCAAGGTATAAAATTTTTTAATGCACTCCCATATAAAATCAAATCTGAAAAAAATTATAAAGCCTTTAAATTACAAATAAAACAACTTCTTGATCAACCAAATAATAATTATAAATTTTAATTTGATTTTTTACATATCTACTGATAACAGGTACATATTAGTAGTAATTGATCAAATTCAAATTTTAATGGTACCTACATACTCAGTATATCATAAACTATTTCATAAAATTTATTAACTAAAAAAAATATATTTTTCTTCTTTTACCATATCCTCTAATATTATATCAGCATTCGAGCCACCAACAGATTATTGTCGCAACTTATTATGTACCTCCGCTTGCAATACTATCAGCTCTGTTTACTCCAAATGAATAAAATAACTACATGTACTTATACCACCTACTACCTACTTATTAATCGAAATGTAATAATATTATTTTATTTTATTTTTATTCTTAAATTAATGTTCAATGTAAATAAATATATTCTTATATTTATTTACATTTACTATCTATCTAATTTAGTAACATCTATTGTAGTCTATTTTAATTATCTATACTTTTGTTATCAAGCTTTATACATTTTGTTTATTTCTTACTTTGTAAATAAAAACTTTCTTTCTTTTCTTTACCCAATATAATATATTGTAATGGCACTACTCCCCAAATCAAACACGAGAAACGTTTTTCTCTCTTGAATTGGGTAGTTACGTTAAAAAGAAAACATTTTTATTGTAATTAGTTTTTTGTTGTAATTTAACATATTTATTTTTTTGTATAAAAGAAATATATTTTTAAATAAAAAAAAAATAAAAAAAAAATGCATATCCAGTTGACGTAGCCGGGAAATATAATACAATGTGTTATTATTGTTCTTAGGTACATTTGTTTTATGTAAAAGCTCTAAGGGCGTTAATATTATTAAAAAAGTCTTCTATATATTTGAATATTATATTATACTACATATTCGTTGTACAGAAACATGGGGTCGGAATACCAAGTCTTAAGCCACTGTTTATTACTCTTATGATCTAGTCATATAAGATTATATTATTACACACATAAGCCTGCTATATCTTTGATGTTTGCTTGAGATTTCTTAAGGGTTTGTTATACCCACCTAACGAAGGCACAAAGGAAACGAATTATATCAAATTGATGGCAATAGGATTAGGCATGGTACAATGTAATAATACATAGGGTGTACTAAGAACAACATGTTTTAGGGGATGATAAGTAAGTGGTTGATCTAGAGCTGGGACAGGGGTAATTTTGATCGCTTTTAATTCATATAAGTACCTACTAAATAACATATCAATCATGCGTTATTGGGTACATGCATTTTCGTGAATATGTTGTAATTAATTTTAAAATGATTTATCATGGAAAGGAAATGAATTCAAAATTCGATCGAATTGACGATCAATTTTTTGGCCTACGTCACTGAGATCAATGGCCTCTGCGAAGATTTTTTGACTATGAAGAGGTGCTAGTATTTATATTCACAGTGTAATGTCAAACAGAAAACTAATAATTTAATATGAGTAACTGCATTATATATATATATAGATATATATATTTTTTTTTAAATTTCAATAACCTTCTAACTTAAATACCTATATATATTTTATAGTCAGTTTTAATGGTTAAAAAAATGATAAAATTTTAATTTTCCAATCCCCACTAACACACCCGTTACGTAACAAGGAGCCATTTGACATCACGTCACAAGAAGACAAGCAGATTTGTTGGACTTTTTCAAAATTATTATAAAATTTCAAGTGAAACGCTGTGTCGACCGCTCCGGTAGCCGTAAAGTATCTGGATTTCTTTATCTAGAGAGCGATTGGTGTCACAGTGTATCTTCAATATTGCCCTGGTGTAAGACTAAAACTCGACTTGACCAGGTCTGAATGGCAAGGCTTTTCTCTACCTTGCTCTTCGCTACATCCTTCCCCTCCACTCCCCTACCCTCCCCGATACCTTCAGTCTCGCAATATACTCCAATTGGGTATTTTCGAAAAATATGCACAACTGGTTACAACATCATTACGACATGATGATGTTGTAACCAGTGCCATTGGTTGATAAGACGGGTGTAAACTATTGGAGATGCGTATTCTCACTGGCTCCAGAAGGTTACTCTTGTGCGGTTTTCACTTAAAAGGGTATGTTTATGAGTAGCGTTTGAATTTTAAAATTACCTTTATATTATTTCCGTATTGACAATGGGATAATTGCGCTGAAATCGGCAGCTATGTCGTTATAACTTATAACACTACACTTATAGCACCGATACATATATTTTTAATTTTCTACCACATAGAAACTAATTTAGCAAAATGAACGCTTAGGACTTCGGACTATCAATTCAATATATTTATGATCGCTACTTACAGCGTCACTCCCTCAAAATAATGCCATGTTTACTGAAGATGCAAATCTTAGGGCTTGTGATTGTTTTATTTTCTATGTCTGGTAAAAACTTCACAATAGTGACAGAGTTCATAACAGTTTTTATGACAACCTCAGTGGTGAGTTTTGATAAGCAAATTGAAAGCGATTTACATTTTAAATTCCCAGCAGCTTTCGGTTTTTTGGTGGCCTTTGTGGAAGCTCTCGCCACCGAGAAATGACTTCGGCACTCTTATTAATCTCTTTAATTACACTTACATGGGAAATCTGTGAGAGCAGAAAAGACTCGAGAGAATGGCAGACTTCCACAACCTTTGAAGCTCAGATTAAACAGAAATACTGAATCGAATAAATATCAAAAACCACAAATTTTATCAATTAGAAAATTTAGGTATAGCTATCACGCACAATTTGAACATACGTCCTGTTTTGATCGACACTGACCCGGTTTATAGTCACGTAATTAGGTAAAGGCATCAACAATAAATTTAATGGGATGTATGGAAATACAAACCGTTTGGCATTTCATCTATCTGTAAATTTGTTTGTTACGGTTTGACGACTGTTCTATACGAAACCACTGAAAGTACTAAATCCTTGAAGGGTTTTACCAAAACACAGCCGAATATGTTTAGGTAGGTTTTGTATGTTTATAAAGAATTAATTGAATTTTTATTTTTAAATGAAACTCAATAATTCCCTGGTTACGATAAACCTGACAACATTTGAGAATCTTCTACTACCACCACAGTTAGCGGAAGGCGTTGTTTGTGTCGTGATGGAGGCAAGCCGAGGAATTCAACTTCAGCAGAGGATACTAACTCTGCCACTGATCGGTCATTCATATCTCCGCTCAGACTAAAACAAAGTTAGTTAAATATATTACATTACGACAACCCCTTTGTCTTTAGGTGCCTTAACATCCCTTAAATATGCTTCTTTTAGTTTTCTTGGTACATACTACAGAGAATAAAAGCTCTTTAGTGTAAATAAAATAATAAAAGAAGAATAAAAACTCTTACCAAAGTTCATTGTTTGATTTGAAAATGAGAATACTTCTTTGTATTCATGACTGCATGCGAGTATTCGTTTCTATAGGTGGGTTACTCACATGTGAACAGTGATCAAGACTTTGTATTCATGACTGCATGCGAGTATTCGTTTCTATAGGTGGGTTACTCACATGTGAACAGTGATCAAGACTTTGTATTCATGACTGCATGCGAGTATTCGTTTCTATAGGTGGGTTACTCACATGTGAACAGTGATCAAGACTTTGTATTCATGACTGCATGCGAGTATTCGTTTCAATAGGTGGTTTACTCACATGTGAACAGTGATCAAGACTTTGTATTCATGACTGCATGCAATAATTCGTTTCTATAGATAGGTCACTCACCATTGATCCAAACTTTGAATAGAGTAAGCACCTATTTTGATAGAGTGAACGATTCAATACAACAACAGTTGTCAGTGAAATATTACTGATCATTAAGTAGGTAGATTTAAATGAGTATTTTATTACTTACACAATTCTGCCACATAACTTTCCCAATATTAGGGAAATACTAGCTGCAGATAGGTTTTGTTGATATTATAAAAATAAATGTAAGTTTTGAACCCTGCATTATTGGGATGTGATGTGTGATGGGACCGAAGGTGTGGTGAAAAGGCTCGTGCTTGCTAAATACACAAAAATGACCGAAGAATAGTAAACCCACCGTTGGCGACTCCTGCAGTAGAAAGAGTAGGATTTTGTCGGAAAAGACAGAAGAGTGGACCGGGCCATAAAATTAATTTGTATAAATTATCGCCCCGTTCGTCGTATTTCTCAAGGGCCCTGGAACCTTTAAAATTTCCAAAAGGGTTGAATCCCCTAATGAGATTTCTTCCTACGATACTTTGACGCCATTCGAAATTCTGCTTTCAACGAGTTCATTATTATAATTTATAAACAGCCATAAACGTAGCTGCCTACTCATGCCTGCGATTTATTTTGATCACTCCTGCTTCAGTCGAGAGGTAAACCGTGTTGTTGGCGTAGCTGAAATTTTATTTAAACACTTTCAAATATCCAATTTCATTCAATGTCTGTTGTATGTTGATGTTAATGATGCGGTGGTGATTCGGTGGTGAACAGTATGGAATATCTACATCTACCGTCTCTCGTGTCAGAATGAACAAAGTATGCATGAAGAATGGGTTAATGATGAATGTAAGTAAGTCTAGAGTCGTGCTGTTTATATTTGTGAATGATGAATACTTGGAGCAGGTGGATGAGTTTGTGTATTCGGGAATTAGGTATATTCACGAGAAATTGGAAGTTATCGAAAGGAGGGTAAATGCAGGTAACTTCATTAATTGAGGCCAGAAGGCGGTTGGCGCTAACAAAAAATGAAGCTAGTAGTCCACAATGGAGTGCTGGTACCTACCCTGATGTATTGCAGTGAGGCATGGAGCTGGCAGAGGAAGGAAGAAAGCAACCGAATGCTGTAGAAATGAAATCCCTGAGGGGTGTGTGTTGTAAAACCATATATGATCGTGTGAGAAATGAAGAGATCCGCAAATAATGCATGGCTGATGAAGCGTAATGCGTAAGATTAAGAAAGGGACGCTTCAAGGGTTCGGGCATGTAAGGGGAATGAACGAGGAAAGTAGTGTAGGTAGATTTTTTGACGCGAATGTGATTAGCAGAAGTCGGGGACGCCTGAGGAAGATATGGCACGATTAAATGAAACAAATACTTAAGTCAGGCCATGTCAAGAGTCTCAATAGTAGAAGAGTATGTTTGAGACGGTGTATGAATGTGAAAGAGGAAAGGGATGCGAGCCAAGACCGAGTTGTTTGGCGGTCCGTCCACTCTGCCTACCCCTTCGGAGAAACGGCGTAGTGGTTAGTTAGTTGGTCAATTTATTTCCTGAGCAGATAAACAATTTGATTTACTTTTCTGTGGATAGAACACACTAATTATACACCACACTTCTAGGGTTTTTTTGTTCAGTTGCTGAGACCGATTTCATCGCTTCGTTATAATGTTTATTTCTACATGCACGAGCATGAATTGATTTGGTCCATTTTATTGTAATTATAATGGGCTTATTGCATATTTTGTCGTTTTATTCTAGGTCGCTAAACATCGATCGTTTTCCACTTTGACTGAGCGTAGTGAAGTCCTGTTTTAACTCGACCGTTTGGCATTTTATCTATCTGTAAACCGTTCTAAATGAAATCACTGAAAGTCTCAATCCTTGAAGGGCTACTCTTTCTAATATAAATAAATGACTCATGTATAATTTTCTCATTTGCTGACGATACTGCAATAACAGTTCAAGGAAAATCATGGGAAGATACTACTAGTAAATAATAATAATAATGTTTATTTCAGCTGGACGGCGCGCTGTATAAAGCCTGCCATAAAGTTGACAAATGTATTATTATTGTCAAAGGTGGCTCTAGATAGAAACCTAAATTATGATAAAAATATTTGTATTCCTTTCTATAACACACAGAAGTCGGCTCCTAAAACCAATCTTAATTTGAAGTTTCATAACGTTAATTGTAACCCAAACACATGCTGTAGCTGTAAGGAGATGAAATCTGGAAAACTAATTAAGTATTTAGGTGTAACTATAGATTGTCAACTTAAATGGACCATCTATAGAGAAAAAAAACTGTTAACAAACTGAGATAACGGAACTTTCAACAATCATCTAAAACCATTAGAAATTGCCCAAAAATCAATTATTAAGATAATGTTCCAAAAAACTAAATCCTATCCCTGTAAACAATTTTTCCAAGAAACTGAAATCATGGACCTTAAGCAGACCTATAGTGTTCAATGTCTTAAATTTATTTACACGCGACCAAACAACTTTATTAAAAATTCAAATCGTGCCAGCCAAAGACATATTAGTTTTATTGCTCCAAAAATGTATAATTCTTTATGAACACCCTTAAGGGCCACGTGTGTAAACTTTCAATCTTTTAAAAACTACATCAAATCTTTGCGAAAAAACACTGAACTAGATATTTTTTCTTATAAGTTTTAGCAAAGCCGTCTATTACATTTATATACATAGACAATATATTTTTTATTATTTCACATACATACAAAAAAGTAGATATATTTTATTGTTTGTTGTTTTGTTTGCTAATTCACTTTTTAAGATGTTTTCTTTAAAAACAAGTAGTTATCTTATGTTTGTGTTATTTTAAAACTCTCACATATTTCGTGCTTTAGTTTCTTGTATTGCATCTGTAACTCTTCTAAAATAATTTAAATATATATTTGATATTGCATCTCCACATAAACCATAGAAATATGATAAGAATACATATAACACCCACACTCAGGCTTCGCCTTGGTGGGATGTTTTTTACGTAGGTACATTTATTACAATATTTTTTATACAGTTTTCAATATTTTATGTAACTATCCAATTATGTATCAAAAATTTTTCAATAGAAAAAGATCTTTTTAATCGGTGTAACCAACCCAACCTAACTTAATCGAGTTGATAGCTGTGGGCGGTCCATACATTTTGATACAAATGAGATGTTCTATGTCACATTTAATTAACATATTGAATATTTGCGGCACGTTTTAGAGTAGATATTATCAGTTTCGCCTTGGCGAGACCACAATTGAGAAGTGCGAAATTGCTCCATTGTCCTAAACTCATAAATTATATTTTCTGTAATTCAAAAACAACGATTTTTTCCGTGTTTAGAGATCAGATTTGATAGCCTTCTTCTAAACTTTCAAATTCCATCTCTTTACTTCCACTTAATTCAGCCTCCCAACATCTGCACACCTCAATTGGGGATGCCCAATTAGATGCCCACTAGCTCCAGGCAGTTGGGACTCTTGTGCCGCATTCACACAAATCATAAATAGATGATAAAAACAATTCCATCTCTTTACTTCCACTTCCTTCAGCCTCACAACATCAACACACCTCAATTGGGGATGCCCAATTAGTTGCCCACTAGCTCCAGGCAGTTGGGACTCTTGTGCCGCATTCACACAAATCATAAATAGATGATAAAAACAATTCCATCTCTTTACTTCCACTTCGTTCAGCCTCACAACATCAACACACCTCAATTGGGGATGCCCAATTAGATGCCCACTAGCTCCAGGCAGTTGGGACTCTTGTGCCGCATTCACACAAATCATAAATAGATGATAAAAACAATTCCATCTCTTTACTTCCACTTCCTTCAGCCTCACAACATCAACACACCTCAATTGGGGATGCCCAATTAGATGCCCACTAGCTCCAGGCAGTTGGGACTCTTGTGCCGCATTCACACAAATCATAAATAGATGATAAAAACAATTCCATCTCTTTACTTCCACTTCCTTCAGCCTCACAACATCAACACACCTCAATTGGGGATGCCCAATTAGATGCCCACTAGCTCCAGGCAGTTGGGACTCTTGTGCCGCATTCACACAAATCATAAATAGATGATAAAAACAATTCCATCTCTTTACTTCCACTTCCTTCAGCCTCACAACATCTACACACCTCAATTGGGGATGCCCAATTAGATGCCCACTAGCTCCAGGCAGTTGGGACTCTTGTGCCGCATTCACACAAATCATAAATAGATGATAAAAACAATTCCATCTCTTTACTTCCACTTCCTTCAGCCTCACAACATCAACACACCTCAATTTGCGATGCCCAATTAGATGCCCACTAGCTCCAGGCAGTTGGGACTCTTGTGCCGCATTCACACAAATCATAAATAGATGATAAAAACAATTCCATCTCTTTACTTCCACTTCCTTCAGCCTCACAACATCTACACACCTCAATTGGGGATGCCCAATTAGATGCCCACTAGCTCCAGGCAGTTGGGACTCTTGTGCCGCATTCACACAAATCATAAATAGATGATAAAAACAATTCCATCTCTTTACTTCCACTTCCTTCAGCCTCACAACATCAACACACCTCAATTGGGGATGCCCAATTAGTTGCCCACTAGCTCCAGGCAGTTGGGACTCTTGTGCTGCATTCACACAAATCATAAATAGATGATAAAAACAATTCCATCTCTTTACTTCCACTTCCTTCAGCCTCACAATATCAACACACCTCAATTGGGGATGCCCAATTATATGCCTACTAGCTCCAGGCAGTTGGGACTCTTGTGCCGCATTCACACAAATCATAAATAGATGATAAAAACAATTCCATCTCTTTACTTCCACTTCCTTCAGCCTCACAACATCTACACACCTCAATTGGGGATGCCCAATTAGATGCCCACTAGCTTCAGGCATTTGGGACTCTTGTGCCGCATTCACACAATTGGGGATGCCATAGTCCCGTCCCACTAGCTCCAGGCAGTTGGGAGTCTTGTGCCGCATTCACACAAATCATAAATAGATGATAAAAACAACGAAAGTTCACTGACGCTCATTAACGGGGGCTTGCTCGAGGCTCACGATTTAATTAATTCGTAACTATCTTTCTTTTCAGACCGATACCACGGATGTAAGTTATAGAAAACCAATATGTATTAAGGTACTACGGTAAGTCTTATATCTCCACGAATAAAGGTTATATGGGTAAAAAGTCTATAAATGGTCGATTTAAGCCAAAAGTATTTTTTTTTAAATTTATTTTGTTAATTAATTTTAAAAGAAAGAAAAAAGTCAATGAAAGGAAATTGTCACAAATAAACTCATAAAATATTTTTTAGAAATTGTTTATATGCGATTATAATTTTCTAATTAAAAAAAACATTACAATAATAAACACTAATTTTATTTTAATTGTACTCAAACGAAACGATAGGCATGGTTCCGGTTCAGCAATTGATGACGTAAACCGATTCGTAGAAAAGATTAATCGAAAATGTTGATTTCACTGAAAACTTCGTCTTAAAAGAAAGACAAACATTTCCGCGTTAAGAATAACCTGACAGTATTTGAAAATCTCCCCTTACCACCCAGAATAAGACGAAAATGTTGCGTGTGTCTTGATGGAGAACGTTTGGGTGGGACCCAGACGCGATGCCATCTCAGCCACTGACCGGTCCTTCTACAAACTCCCATTAAACATTGGAAAAATCACTCTTTTAATTGATTGGAAGAGTATTTACCCCTATTCCACTATTAAAGTCCCGCCGTTAACTCCTCTTTCCTCCCGTTCTTCCCCTTATTTCTTAACCCCCGGCCAGTGTTTTTCTTTGTCTTCCGAATTTTAATTCAAACAGTCCAGAATGCTGAGCAATTCAGATGAACGCCTTCATTGTGAAACGATACCCGATTGAGAACCTTCCTAACCAGTGGCGTGCATTGCTCTATGATCAGAAGAAAGCTATGTGAGAATAGATGTGGAGTTTTTCAAGATGTATGATGTTTTCTTCCGCTGATTGTTACGGTCAGCTGAATAAATTGCTTGTTCTTTGTCCAATTGTATATAAAATGTCTTAAATGTAGGTTAATTATTATTTTAAACGATTTTTCCGAACTCTTACAAAACTGAGCAGAAGTAAAAAATCTCTCAGTTTTTCATATTTATTTCATTACATACATTTTATCAAACTAGATATTAATTCTATTAGTAAAAAACACACCACAAATTTCAAACACAATTCAAATTAATTTATTTTTGAAGCCTTGATTTTATTTTAGCAATATACCTATACCATAAAATTTCAGTCGTTTTAAGGCTGTTCTTTTTAATTGATTTTGTGTACCTACATATTTCATAATTTTTGTCAATTTGTTTGAGTGATCCACCATGATTTTCATATTAGAATATATGGAAAAAGGTGCATAATTCATTTTGGGAATATTTACTTCGACGGATTTTCATATCTTTTATCTTTGATTTTCTTTTTACAATTAGTTTTTCTTAGGGTGGGAACAGTTTTTCAATCTTTATGAACTGCGCGCCACTGTTCTACGCGCCAAACTCCGAGGAAACGAAATTATCACTTTATTCACCTAAATAATAATATTTCAATCACGGAAGAATATTTTTTACAAAATGCCCACTAACACTTCAGCCTCATTTTAAGTGCCTAATTTATGTGAGGATTTCTGGTGAGAATCTGAAAATAATTGAAAAGCCAATAACTAGCGCAATTCCGATAAACCACTTCGCCGGTAGGTTAGCTCAGTGGTAGAATAAAACCCCGTTAAGCCTGAGGTCCCGGGTTCAATTCCTAGATGCGACCGAATATTTTCTCATTTTACTGTTTCACATTTTAATATTTCACATAATATTTTTAAATAATCTTCGATGATTAAATTTTCACTATGTTATTCAACTACAGATATATTTAATATTTTTATCTTTTATTTCAGTCATTTATCATTCATTTACTAGAAAAAATTTAATATTTTTATATTTATTTCAGTAATTTATTATTCATTTACTTAAAAAATCTGTGAATGAATTTTTGTCAGCCAGTTACAAAACAACAAGTAAGTAAATAATGTTTGTGCTCCTCGTTACCATTATTCCAACATTAGTTATTATTCCCGATATGGGAGCCTTCTACATTAGTGCTGTGGAAGTAGGCCAGAAACTGGGAGTAGGAAGCCTATTTTTAATGTTTCTCGGCAAACTCACAATATTTAGTAAGATGATTGATGGATGATGTCAGCCGTGCATGTTCAGCGCTGGAAAATATTCTGTTTTGAAACATTTTCTTTAAATATTATGTTTGTGCTCCTCGTTACCATTATTCCAACATTAGTTATTATTCCAGATATGGGAGCCTTCTACATTAGTGCTGTGGAAGTAGGCCAGAAACTGGGAGTAGGAAGCCTATTTTTAATGTTTCTCGGCAAACTCACAATATTTAGTAAGATGATTGATGGATGATGTCAGCCGTGCATGTTCAGCGCTGGAAAATATTCTGTTTTGAAACATTTTCTTTAAATATTATGTTTGTGCTCCTCGTTACCATTATTCCAACATTAGTTATTATTCCAGATATGGGAGCCTTCTACATTAGTGCTGTGGAAGTAGGCCAGAAACTGGGAGTAGGAAGCCTATTTTTAATGTTTCTCGGCAAACAAACAATATTTAGTCAGATGATTGATGGGTGATGTCAGCCGTGCATGTTCAGCGCTGGAAAATATTCTGTTTTGACACATTTTCTTTAAATATTGTCCTTCCGATTGAAAATCCGTGTCGGCTTGTGACGGAGCGCGGGAAAAGTTTTGGCGCGTATATCAATCATTTAAATTTCGAATCATCGGGTCACGGTTTGGCTTATGGGTTTCCCCCTCAACACCTCGACTCCCATCCCCCATTTCAACCACTCCCCCATTCCCCGGAACCCTCTACGACTTGTCAAGACCCCATAAATCACCCGGCCCCGCCCCGCCCTGGACTGGACAGTGGTTAGAAATGTTAAAAGAACTTCCTTTTATATCGCGCTTCACTTTCACGGGGCTTTTGAATATGGTGATCCATTTACTTATCGATGTGCCATATTCAGATCATGCCTTACCTTCTACCTACTAACAGCCGATTGTGGTCTGCTAAAAATACAATAAACAAAAGATACTCCACAGGTTAACGGCCGGGACGTCTCAATTTTCATTTTTTTCTTTCATGTTTCTCACCACGAGAACCGATAAATAATACACTGTACTACATACATATATTGTATGGTCGGTTAACATTTCACGTTTTTAGCAATTAACAAATATCGTTTTTGTTATTTGCAAAGGTAAACCTATTAATTCGCTTGTTAGATGCTCTGTTGATTTTATTATATTATTTAATCTGAATCCGGATATAACGGGTTCGAGTACGATAATACATTTTATGTAATTAATTAGAAACAATATTTGCTACGCGTTCCAGAGTGGAATATACCGTCAGTGTCATTCTGGTAAAAGATCGCTTTTCAGAGTTGAAATGGCTTTAGCTGCCTTTGGTGACCAGCTCTCCACTACCTTCAGCCTCACAAAATACCCAAACCCGGTGGGAGCAGTTGGGACTACCACAGCGGGCAAAAGCATCAATAAAAGTAAAATAGTGTACTTAAACAAGTAGAAATAAATGTGTGTATAATGTGAGAAAATAATATAGTTGGGAAATCCTATTTACTAATTACTTAGCCGTAGCCTTGTAATAATTAATAATTGGTATATTATTTAGTCACGCTTTCATAGTTTATTCTAGAAATCTTATCATGACAGTCTCTCACGTTAATGAAATACCAGTTTCTAGTCTGTTTTAGGTTATTTTGAAGGGAAGACGCCAAGTATTTGTATTAGCTAAGACAGTAACCTAGCGGCATTATTAGCAAAGACAGTAACCTAGCGGCATTATTAGCTAAGACAGTAACCTAGCGGCATTATTAGCTAAGACAGTAACCTTGCGGTATTATTAGCTAAGACAGTAACCTAGCGGCATTATTAGCTAAGACAGTAACCTAGCGGCATTATTAGCTAAGACAGTAACCTAGCGGCATTATTAGCTAAGACAGTAACCTAGCGGCATTATTAGCTAAGACAGTAACCTAGCGGCATTATTAGCTAAGACAGTAACCTAGCGACATTATTAGCTAAGACAGTAACCTAGCGGCATTATTAGCTAAGACAGTAACCTAGCGGCATTATTAGCTAAGACAGTAACCTAGCGGCATTATTAGCTAAGACAGTAACCTAGCGGCATTATTAGCTAAGACAGTAACCTAGCGGCATTATTAGCTAAGACAGTAACCTAGCGGCATTATTTGAATATAGTCATTTATATTACACTTTTCAGAAAAATAACATGTATCAACTCAGGGTTCATGTCAACTCAGTATATGGGAAACTCATTAAAAAGAACAGTTTTCCGTTGAAGTTACTTAGGGCCCCGTAGTAAGCGTTCAAAGATGGTTTGAAAGGAAGATATGTAAATAGGAATGTTAGAGGGAGCGCGCTTATATTAAAAAACGATAATAACTAAGCGAAAATGGTCAAAATATTTCATAAAACACGAGTCGCTTGAAATATAGCAAAAATCTCTCGACAAATGCTTTAGTTGCATTTAAAGATACACTGTGATTTTTTATACCTAAAACATCTTTAATAACAGAAAAAAAAGTGTTTTAAATAACTTTCTGAGCATATGTTGCGATATTTTTCCACTAAGGGAATTTCATATAATTAACATTTCAGTAAAACAAACGTATGGAGATATTATCTTCGAAAACAAAATATATATTTTTTGGAACATAAAAACTTAAAGAGTTAACGAAAAACTTGTTATAAATCGGTAGAAATTAAGTTTGATGGGGCTTAAGGAAGATATATATACACAAAATATGTTGGATTATGACATCATATCGATAAATTTATAGTATCTAACGTTAGGTATTGTTGTTACTATGAGATTTACTACATCTAAATAATTAAATTCATGGGATCCAAAGTTAGGTATTATTGATAATATGAGATTTACTACATCTGAATGGATAAATTGATAGGACCTAACGTTAGGTGTTATTGGATAATATTAGATTTACTACATCTAAATAATTAAATTCATGGGATCTAACGTTAGGTATTATTGATAATATGAGATTTACTACATCTAAATAATTAAATTCATGGGATCTAACGTTAGGTATTATTGATAATATGAGATTTACTACATCTAAATGGATAAATTGATAGGATCTAACGTTAGGTATTATTGGATAATATGAGATTTACTACATCTAAATGGATAAATTGATAGGATCTAACGTTGGGTGTTATTGGATTATATGAGATTTACTACATCTAAATGGATAAATTGATAGGATCTAACGTTAGGTGTTATTAGATAATATGAGATTTACTACATCTAAATGGATAGGATCTAACGTTGAGTGTTATTGGATAATATGAAATTTACTACATCTAAATGGATAAATTGATAGGATCTAACGTTGGGTGTTATTGGATAATATGAGATTTACTACATCTAAATGGATAAATTGATAGGATCTAACGTTAGGTGTTATTAGATAATATGAGATTTACTACATCTAAATGGATAGGATCTAACGTTGAGTGTTATTGGATAATATGAAATTTACTACATCTAAATGGATAAATTGATAGGATCTAACGTTGGGTGTTATTGGATAATATGAGATTTACTACATCTAAATGGATAAATTGATAGGATCTAACGTTGGGTGTTATTGGATAATATGAGATTTACTACATCTAAATGGATAAATTGATAGGATCTAACGTTAGGTGTTATTGGATAATATGAGATTTACTACATCTAAATGGATAGGATCTAACGTTGGGTATTATTGGATAATATGAGATTTACTACATCTAAATGGATAATGGATATAATGGATATACAACAATAACATTCAATGACAGCTATCGTGTTTTTTTTTCACTCTTGAAATATCTCAAAATAAAATAAAAAATTCTAGCTAAAATCTAAAAATCTATATTTTAATAGCTTTAATAGTGAAGTGAAGTTATACTAATTAATATTTCGTGCCAAAATGACTACACGAGCAACTGCAAAAACACTAAATACTACGGACACCCAACACCTCCAACTTCTTGACAAAAAGTTTGAAGAATTTAAGGTACAATTTCTGGAAATCATCAGAAACGAGTATAAAGAAGAAATCGAGGAATTAAAAAATAAAATATTAAATCTAGAAAAAAAAATTGATACGAAAAAAAACAACAACCTTGAAAAAACTCTGGAACAAAACGCCGTAATACGAAGTGAATTTAAAGAATTACAAAAACAATTGGATGCTAACGAAACACACGCACGCATTAATAACATAGAGATCATTGGGATACCAGAAAAAAAACAAGAGAACCCGACGGAGATTATCAAAAGGATCAATTCAGAATTAAATATAGTAAGCGACGACATTGAATACGCCACCCGAGTCACCCCCAAGGAGAAGATTGAAGGAAGACCGCGGAATATTATAGTAAAACTAAAGGGCAGGAATTAGAAAGACGAAATCATAGCAGCAATCCGGACAAGAAGGGGCCTAACAACAGAGGATATTAACTTTAATGGAAAACAACGGATCTATATAAATGAACATTTAACTCATAAAAACAAAGTACTCTACAAAAAGGTCAGAGAGTTTACCAAAATTAATAAATTCAAATTCTGTTGGATCAAAAATTGTAAAATTTATGTAAGACTTAATGAAAACACAAATCACCATTGCATAAATAATTATAATGATCTAGAAAAACTAAAAACATACAATATTTCCATCAACTAACTTTCAATATCGACATCTTCAATTGCGAATTTACTAAATATAAAATGACCTTAAAAGAGTATTTCACTGATGTTTCTTGAATTGATGTTTCTGATGTTTATGTTTCTAGTATTTATATATTTATAATCCTGTTATGGTATGATTTATATGCACAACATTGTCTTCTTATGGTTATGGTTATAATATGATTTATATGCACAATATTGTGTGTATTCTTATGGTTACCAATGTATCGATATTCCTTTATTTTATATAAATTTTAGATTTTTTTTTTTTCCCCTTTATTTTTGTTGTATTATTTTGTTCTATTATTTTATACAATTCTTTTATTTAATATAATTATAACTTCACATTTCTCATAAATTTAATTATTTCTTCTAATGCTATCTTACGTAAAGTCACAAGGAGGAAATCCGTAATTGGTTTTATTTTGGCTATTTCACTTATGTACAATCTGTAAAAATATAAACTGTTGATTTCCCAAAAAATGAATAAATAAATAAAGAAATTGATAGGATCTAACGTTGGGTGTTATTGGATAATATGAGATTTACTACATCTAAATGGATAAATTGATAGGATCTAACGTTGGGTGTTATTGGATAATATGAGATTTACTACATCTAAATGGATAAATTGATAGGATCTAACGTTAGGTGTTATTGGATAATATGAGATTTACTACATCTAAATGAATAAATTGATAGGATCTAACGTTAGGTGTTATTGGATAATATGAGATTTACTACATCTAAATGGATAGGATCTAACGTTAGGTGTTATTGGATAATATGAGATTTACTACATCTTAATGGATAAATTCATAGGATCTTACGATAGGTATTGTTGATAATATGAGATTAACTACATCTAAATGGATAAATTCATAGGATCTAACGTTAGGTATTATTGATAATATGAGATTTACTACATCTAAATGGATAAATTGATAGGATCTAACGTTGGGTGTTATTGGATAATATGAGATTTACTACATCTAAATGGATAAATTGATAGGATCTAACGTTAGGTATTATTGGATAATATGAGATTTACTACATCTAAATGGATAAATTGATAGGATCTAGCGTTAGGTATTATTGGATAATATGAGATTTACTACATCTAAATGGATAAATTGATAGGATCTAACGTTAGGTATTATTGGATAATATGAGATTTACTACATCTAAATGGATAAATTGATAGGATCTAACGTTGGGTGTTATTGGATAATATGAGATTTACTACATCTAAATGGATAAATTGATAGGATCTAACGTTAGGTATTATTGGATAATATGAGATTTACTACATCTAAATGGATAAATTGATAGGATCTAGCGTTAGGTATTATTGGATAATATGAGATTTACTACATCTAAATGGATAAATTGATAGGATCTAACGTTGGGTGTTATTGGATAATATGAGATTTACTACATCTAAATGGATAGGATCTAACCTTAGGTGTTATTGGATAATATGAGATTTACTACATCTTAATGGATAAATTCATAGGATCTAACGTTAGGTATTATTGATAATATGAGATTAACTATATCTAAATGGATAAATTCATAGGATCTAACGTTAGGTATTTTTGATAATATTAGATTTACTACATATAAATAATTAAATTCATAGGATCTAACGTTAGGTATTATTGATAATATGAGATTTACTACATCTAATGGATACATTCTTAGGATCTAACGTTAAGTATTATTGACAATGTAAGATTTACTACGCTTCTTAGATATCTTCGCTGGTTTGCGCCTTGGTCCTGCGACATCTTTACTGGCCTGCATCTTCTAAATTATAATTCGTACTACATTTACTCCAAAATAGGTGTTACTCAGTTTTGACAAGGAAATTAATATTTTTATTGCCATTTATTTTTAGTCAAACCGCATGTTCCATTAGTGCAGGCCCCAACCGTATTGCAAGTTTTTGATAACCTGCCAGATAGGAGCGACATTCAATTAGCAGATTCGCAGATAACCCATCCCGTTCGGAGTTTAGGTTTCCTGGGTTCGGCGAGATATCGAGAGGTTGATCTTTCACGAGTAATTGCGTTTGCCGAATCAATCGATAGGTTGTGTAGCCAGCAGGGGTCGCGGCTCGCACCCCCACCCCCTGACAAGGGTGCCTCTTAGAGGCTATAATTGGAAAATAGCTATCGTTGACGGCCGCCACAAATTAGGGATTTCAAATTAATTGCGGTGGCGTATTCGATTAAGACGCGTTTATGTCCCTTATTCCTAATTCTTGGCACTTAAATCCCGCAAGATTACGACGTTAAGACGGAAAAAATATATTCCGGTTGCCAGTCTGTAAGATATTGCTGTTGGGGCGCTGAGCTGTGTTGCTAATTAAGATATGGCGTTAGTCGTGTTGTGCGTTGTAAGTGCTATCGATGCTGGCAAGGCGTTGACGGCACCTACGCTAACGACCAAATTCTTGCAAAAAGTTGTAAATTTTAAGATTAAATCGAAGATCTAAAGTAAAAAAATCTAAAAATTCCACTTTGTGATTGGAAAATATTATGGGTTAAGAGCATCGGGTTAGATTTATCAGAGTACTGCATGAGACAAATGAAATTATTGGGTAGGTATTTAAATTATGTCTAAGATATCAACCTTTGTAGGCGGCTGGAATAGAAATTAAATTCAACAAGGATGTGTTTTAACACTGAGAAGTTGAATCTGTTAAACAAATGAACAAATGAAAATAGTTAGAAACATCTATTCTGATCGAAATGATGTGGCGGAAGGAATCGTCGTGCTGCAGTCCGAGCACAATTCGTAGAGATATCGCATGCTCTCATCTTTGCTGCTGACGGATGCTGAAACGGCAGTCTGGAGCAGCTGCCAGGACTCCAGCCCCTCGGTTCCTGGTGACGTCCAAATCGAGTTACCAGGGTGGTGTCAGCCAGCCATCTGCTGCCCGGCCGCTGCCGAGACCGTCAGGTTCTTGCCCAGCGTCTTCTGTAGGCCTCAAGCATTTTTTTTTTTTTTTCCTTATTCATAAAAATATATTTGGATACAGGTTTTTTACATGTTTTTCGACTACCACACTAGACACATGTCCGTATTATGGTAGTCGAAATTTGTGTATAATTATATAAATGTAATACACGATTCATTCAGTTGTAAAATAGGTATAGGTAAGTTAAATAGGTTTAACTGAAAATAAGAAAGCGATGAAAATAAAGATAAATTAAATAATTATTTTAAAAAGAAATTTTAAACAGAATTGAAATGAAAAAAAAGAATAATAAAGCAAATGAACTTATTTAATGATGTCAGGTATTCTTTAAAATAGTTCTTTCCCTTCATAAATAACCAATACTGAATATATAATATTATGTACATGATCACATACAGGAAAGGAATTGGAGTAGGTGAATCTTGTAAACATAAAGATAAATAAAAATAAGGTAGGATACAAATAAAAATAATAGATAATGCTAGGGATAATAGAAAAAAAAAATAATCGCATCAGCGTAATATAAAGTTTTTGTTGAAAGTTAATTTAGAGATAAAATTTTTACTCGAAAAATAAGAACACTATTAAGTTGTAAGGCATTTTTCATAATATTTCCTTCCTTGAGAAAATAACCAGTTCTGTACACTAATGGCATTAAGATCATCAGTTTTCGATGTCTTAATATCAATACTCAGTAAGTTGAACATTTTAGGCGCTATATAAGAGAACTGTCGCTGGGCGAAGGCTGTTTTTGTTGGAGGAATTTTACATTTTTGGTGTGATGAGTGGCGGGTGCAAATATTGTGTTGAGTTTTGAGTGTTAAATCATTTTTCCTTATGTGTATAAGAATTGTCTTAACGTATAATAATCTAATGTCTAGGATTGCGAATTTTTAAAAAAAGTGGGTCTGAAGGGTGAGATGGGTGACATTTTAATATAATCCTTAGTAGCAGTTTTTGAATTAAGATCATGGGATTAATAATTGAAGCTGCACAGCCTCCCCATCCCACGATACCGTATGTAGCTATTGATTGGAAAAGTGCAAAATATATGCATCTCATTGTTTGAAGGTTCAGGATTAATCTGAGAGAGAGAAATATATAGCACAATTTGCGGAGTCTTTTTGTTGTGAAATTAACATGATCCTCCCAACGTAGTTGATCATCTATAACAACCCCTAGATATTTAATTTGGTCGGATTTTTTTAGGTTGGTGCACGAGCAATTATTGAGGAGAGGCGTAGGGGTAATATGGTTTTGTGGGCATGAGTGAATGATAAGATTAGGACAGTTTTGAGGAGTAGTGACTTTGCGTATGGAGAAAAGTAAGTATTTTGTTTTGTCAATATTAAGAGTCAGAAGGTTGTCGTCTAACCAATGTTTTACTTTATTTAGGCCCTTATTTGTTTTTTCCATAGTTGAGTTCCAATTATCAGATTCAAAGATGATTACCGTATCATCAGCAAAAGAAATTATAGTTCCATCAATTGCCAATTTAAGTTAATTATCGGTAGGAACAGGCATTCCAAACAGGCGCGCGACTTCAACTTCTTCAATGATGTTTCCCAAACCCAATCAAAAAATACTTTTCCGTAAATAAAATTCTCAATGCTCTGACGGACACGGAAAATAAAAACATGACCAGCCACAGGGATGGTGGCCGAGGAGACTCGTTGTTTGAAATGACTTGCCAGGTACTCCTCCACCTAACTCTTCCCCGTATTTTTTCCCTCCTCACTACTTTCAGCCTCACAAAATACCCTGATTGGAGATGCCATAGTATCACTGACTCCAGAAGGTTGGGAGCAGTTAGGATGTGCGGTATTAAATCCTTTCGAAATTTTATTTAGTTTGTTCAATTATAAATGCATTATAGAGCGGATGAACGAAGTGTAAGGAGAAGGTGTAACGCGAATATGGTACAAGAAGTCGGGTACGCCCGAGGAAGATATGGCACAATGAAGGGAACCAGCGCCTTCGAGGTGATTTTTCACTAAAACGGCGATACACAAACCATCCAAATATAATAATTATTATTTAGTAATTGTGTCGGGCCGTGTCAAATCAGTCAATAGTTAAAAATAATTGTTATTTGAAATAACCGAGTGTCAGGTTTCATGTGAAAATGGAAGGGCTGTGCAAATAAATGGTTATTTTTTATAACTTCACCGTAAAATCTATCTATTAACTCCCTTTGTGAAGGATTCAAACAAATTAAAATAATTATTTTTATAAGCAATACTTGTTCGCCTGAAACACTCATCCACATTGAAAAAATCTCCTGATAAAAAATACATGACGCCAACGGGACTCGAACCCGTGTCCATTCGATTTCCGGTCGAAAGCTCTGACCACTGAGCTATGGGGGCTTATTTCTTACCCGAGAAAATATTCAATATATGCTAGTGTTTCATTCAACAATTACTGCTTTTTACATTTTTTCACCTGAGAACAACCAACTTTATTTTTATATGAGAAAGGCATTGTAAGTGCTAAATCTCTCACTAGATGGCGTTGATACAAATTGTATACATTTTTTAGGTGAAATACTTGGACTTGTCAAATATTAATTATTATTTTTTTGATAAATTAATGTTTTTAAAGACAAGATTTTATTTATGCATAGCACAAAGGATAACAATTATTTTTATAAGCAATAATTGTTCGCCTGAAACACTTATCCACATTGAAAAAATCTCCTGATAAAAAATACATGCATAAATAAAATCTTGTCTTTAAAAACATTAATTTATCAAAAAAATAATAATTAAATTAAAATAATTATTAAGTTTTTCGGAATAACTTTATTGAGTAAAACCTCAAATTGTAATATTTAAATATTGAAGACAATATTAGTGATTTTTAAACGAAAATCTGAAACAGAAAAATCAGAAAAGGAAGTCAGGAGTCAGGAAATCAGGAGGAAAAGTCCCAGATGTGACCGTTTCCTTTTCTGATTTTTCTGTTTCAGATTTTCGTTTAAAAATCACTAATATTGTCTTCAATATTTAAATTAAAATAAGTTTATTAACTTTTTTATCAGTATATTATATATATATTTATGTATAAAATAAAAGCTGATGTATCACTAAGGTTGCTCAGTATTGTAAATAGTTTTGTGGCTCAATTTAAAAATCTAGTTGTACCTAAAATCAGATGAAATTAAATAAATAATTAAGTTGATAAGAATTTAAAAAGATTTTTTTAGAATTTATTTCAATATTTAGGTTTAATTTACAAAACAGATATTTTACAAAAAAAAAATTCCGGAAAAGATGATAAACTTTATATTATACTCGTGAATCTTGGTCTTTCTCGGACGTCCCAGACTTCTTCTACTATTTAAACATCTCTGAACAGTCCTGGCACTAATAACAACGAACTTTGAACTTTCAGCGATATCGCTTCTTCTACCATTTAAACATCTCTGAACAGTCCTGGCACTAATAACAACGAACTTTGAACTTTCAGCGATATCGCTTCTTCTACCATTTAAACATCTCTGAACAGTCCTGGCACTAATAACAACTAACTTTGAACTTTCAGCGATATCGCTTCTTCTGCCATTTAAACATCTCTGAACAGTCCTGGCACTAATAACAACGAACTTTGAACTTTCAGCGATATCGCTTCTTCTACCATTTAAACATATCTGAACAGTCCTGGCACTAATAACAACGAACTTTGAACTTTCAGCGATATCGCTTCTTCTACCATTTAAACATCTCTGAACAGTCCTGGCACTAATAACAACGAACTTTGAACTTTCAGCGATATCGCTTCTTCTACCATTTAAACATCTCTGAACAGTCCTGGCACTAATAACAACGAACTTTGAACTTTCAGCGATATCGCTTCTTCTACCATTTAAACATCTCTGAACAGTCCTGGCACTAATAACAACGAGCTTTGAACTTTCAGCGATATCGCTTCTTCTACCATTTAAACATCTCTGAACAGTCCTGGCACTAATAACAACGAATTTTGAACTTTCAGCGATATCGCTTCTTCTACCATTTAAACATCTCTGAACAGTCCTGGCACTAATAACAACGAACTTTGAACTTTCAGCGATATCGCTTCTTCTACCATTTAAACATCTCTGAACAGTCCTGGCACTAATAACAACGAACTTTGAACTTTCAGCGATATCGCTTCTTCTACCATTTAAACATCTCTGAACAGTCCTGGTACTAATAACAACGAACTTTGAACTTTCAGCGATATCGCTTCTTCTACCATTTAAACATCTCTGAACAGTCCTGGCACTAATAACAACGAACTTTGAACTTTCAGCGATATCGCTTCTTCTACCATTTAAACATCTCTGAACAGTCCTGGCACTAATAACAACGAACTTTGAACTTTCAGCGATATCGCTTCTTCTACCATTTAAACATCTCTGAACAGTCCTGGCACTAATAACAACGAACTTTGAACTTTCAGCGATATCGCTTCTTCTACCATTTAAACATCTCTGAACAGTCCTGGCACTAATAACAACGAACTTTGAACTTTCAGCGATATCGCTTCTTCTACCATTTAAACATCTCTGAACAGTCCTGGCACTAATTACAACGAACTTTGAACTTTCAGCGATATCGCTTCTTCTACCATTTAAACATCTCTGAACAGTCCTGGCACTAATAACAACGAACTTTGAACTTTCAGCGATATCGCTTCTTCTACCATTTAAACATCTCTGAACAGTCCTGGCACTAATTACAACGAACTTTGAACTTTCAGCGATATCGCTTCTTCTACCATTTAAACATCTCTGAACAGTCCTGGCACTAATTACAACGAACTTTGAACTTTCAGCGATATCGCTTCTTCTACCATTTAAACATCTCTGAACAGTCCTGGCACTAATAACAACGAACTTTGAACTTTCAGCGATATCGCTTCTTCTACCATTTAAACATCTCTGAACAGTCCTGGCACTAATTACAACGAACTTTGAACTTTCAGCGATATCGCTTCTTCTACCATTTAAACATCTCTGAACAGTCCTGGCACTAATAACAACGAACTTTGAACTTTCAGCGATATCGCTTCTTCTACCATTTAAACATCTCTGAACAGTCCTGGCACTAATCACAACGAACTTTGAACTTTCAGCGATATCGCTTCTTCTAGAGTTTTGAACTTTTTCTGAACTTTTATATATTAGGATTATAAACCAAAATTTAACTCAACCATTTGGAATGCATTTTATAGTATAAGACGTTGTCCGGCCACAGACCGCCTTCTTTTTATGGAAGTTCACATTTGTCGTTGTATGTATTTTTGGATTAAAAATCGGAAAAAAAAAGTTTGGACCACCTTTAGGTTCATTTTTGCTCGAAGGCAAACTCACATTTGCCGGCCGGGGGAAAAAACCTCTTCGCCCATCGAATTCAGAACACTATACGGTTCATTTTTGCTGTCTGGGAAAAATGACCTATCCATCCTTCGAGTTTAGAAGAGTCTACTGTTCATATTCCCAGACGGCAGATTACAAATTTCTTCCCCGCCAAAGGCAACCTAGGTGCCCCTTAAGTCGAACAACTTTACGGCCCATTTTGAGAATATTGTACAATCTTGTTGCAATGTACCTAAAATTTCTTTGACCGACATAAGTATGCATTACAAGAATTTGGAGTAAATATTTGTTATTGTTTCGAGTACAGCGAGTATTTAAACTTTTTGGGCAGTATTTATGTATGTTTTTTTAGATTGTTTGTGCGTTTATCTGCCGACGTCAAACACATTTATAATAATAGAGTTTAAGTTCGAGTCTGTAATTAGAGGTAGCCTAAGGATTATTTTGATAATGGTTATCTTTGCTTTTATTTTTTTATTTATACTGGGTTTTTACAGACGATCTCACTTACGTAAGAATAATCCAGTTATAAAAAACTCAGTTAACATAAAAACACACAAACAAAGACACATTGATTCTAATATACCTAAATAAAGATTTAAATATAAAACAAATAAAAATTAAAAATAAATATGAAATACAAATATTACAGAAAAGTAAGAGACGCAAGTAATACGTAATATAATCAGTGCAACATATTATTTTACAATAGCAGATTTATTTTTCTGAATCCATACAAATTATCGACAAAAATATCTACTTCAGCACACTCAATCTTACTGTACACATTTGGGTCAGAGGGCTAAAATAGGCGATATTATTTTTGAAAATATTCAGGTGAAAAATGCTATGGTGTCTTTTAAACAATGGGAATTGGGGACATTTATTTCAATATTGCTAAGACATAATGAGGTATCAAGATGGCCGTGGATAATTTTATGCAAACATATTAGGTAAGTCAATTTCTTACTTATTTTAAGTGTATTAACCTTAAAGTATTCACGACGTGCGTCGTACGATCTAAAATGGTCATGTAGTCCACATTTGAAAGATAATAGTCAAAGCATTTTTTTTTAACCGATTCTATAATGTTTTCATACTTGTAATAATGTGGATTCCAAATAGTGCTTCCATATTCAAGTTTACTTCTAATTAAGGCATAGTAAAGGGTTAGGATTGATTGAGGATCTTTGAAAGGTTTAGTTATTCTGTAAATAAATCCCATTTTAAGTGATCTGGACTTAATGTCATTAATGTGTATATCAAATATCAATTTAGAATCAAGAGTGATTCCTAGATCTCTTATAGAAGACACTTTCTTAAGAATAATCTTATGAATAAATTAGGAAAAATTCTTTATAACCTTATTTCGAGTAAAGTTTAAAATGTAACATTTAAGTGCATATCATTGACGTTACACCAGTTATTTAGTGTATCGAGATCCTTTTGAAGCACTAGATGATCGGTAACAGACTTTATTTTACGAAAAATTTTAAGATCATCGGCGAAAAAAGCATAATCACAATTTAATTTCGAGCCAAGGTCATTTATGAATATAAGAAAAAGCAGGGGGCCAAGATATGACCCCTGTGGTACCCCAGAAGTTACAACTATAGGGGATAATTTGTAACCGTTAATAAGCACTAGTTGTGTTCTATTATATAAATATGATTTCACCCAGCGCAATAAGTCTCCATGTATTCCTATTTGTTTTAGTTTCTTTAGTAAGATGGAATGATTAACTTTATCAAAAGCCTTTGGAAATCAGTATAAATTGCGTCTACTTGTAATCTTTCATTAAAAGAATTACACACATAACTACAAAACTCCAAAAGATTTGAGTTGATAGATCTATGAGGAACAAACCCATTTTGTCTAGTGCAGAGAATGGGCTTAAAATGTGAAAAAATATATTTGTATATCAACGATTCAAAAACCTTGGCAAAACATGACAGTATTCTAATTGGTCTGTAGTTTTTTTTTATAAAAAATTGGTCAAATGATTTTAAAAATGGTACCACATGTGATTCTTTCTACAAGTCAGGAAAAGTTCCCGTAGTTAAAGATGCATAAAAGATAATGAACAACGGTAAACACAAAGAATCTGCACAGCAACTGACAAAGAATGGAGGAATTTTATCAGGTCCAGGACTTTTACTCGAGTCTATTTTACTCAAAAAACATTTTTATTTCATCTGCACTAATATGTATTATACCTAGGTTGCTTTGATTGTGCTCAGTAATGTTTGGCATTGAATCAGTAGATAATTTTGACTAAGTGTAAACAGATGAAGAAAATATATTTTATGATTGGGTTTAGTGCAGATGAAGTGCCACCATGCTGTGATTCCATACTCAATGGTAGATTGACATACAGCAAAGTAGATCATTTTCAAGTGTTGTAAGTCGAGAAAGTTTCATATTGTTTTTTTATTAACCATGCACTTTTTCAGAAAAAAGTGCATGGTTTTTCTTATTTCCTTTGCAATTGATTGAGTGTGAAGATTCCATTTTTGGTATTGATCAATGGCGATCCCGAGGTACTTCATATGATTAGTGCGCTCAATGTCGGGGCACTGACAGCATTCATCGCAATTCAGACATTAGTGTATTCGAATAGAGGCACAGTCATGGGGTTGACCTGAAATATTTATACTTGATGTGATATATTTAGTTTTCTTGGTGTTCAGTGTGAGCCTATTTCTATCCAACCACTTTTTTATAATGCTTATATTCATTTCAGCTCTTTTTTTAGCTTTTTGTTTTGTTGCTAGCTAGGTGTCAGCTTCAAATAAGACAGTGTCATCGGCAACACTAACAATTTTTCCCAGAATATTAATGTTGCATAAGTCGTCAATACACAATAGGAACAAAAATGGTCCTAATATGCTTCCTTGTGGTATACCGTAATTAGTTGAGCACTGGTTGTTAAGTATGTTATTTATTTGAACTTGTTGCTTGCATCCGTATCTTTTAAATAAGTTAAGTTCGTTTCCCGTAATACCGAATTTTTCAAGTTTATTTATTAACTTAAGGTGGGGTATTGTATCAAAGGCTCTAAAAAGGTCTAAGAAGATTGAAATACATGTTTTTCTTTTATCGAGGTTTTTAAAAATAAAATCAATAACTGCGGTAATAGCGTCTGAGTTACTCTTATTTTCTTGAAACCCGTATTGCTCACATGAAATTTTAGCAACTGCTCATTTATAACTTTTTCAAATACTTTAGATAAACTACCGACCAGTTTATCTAAAGATTTATATCTGTAATTGTTTATATCTGTTTTGTTACCTATTTTTTACCCGCCTCAGAACAGGAATTTTCTAGTGATTTGGGTTACTTACTTGTTTTTAAATGATATTTTGATGTTATTTCAATAAATGCCCGGGTTGCCGGCAGTTAAAAAATATATATATAGGGATAAAAAAACCTTGTTTCGGGTTTGAGGGAAAGGGTCCCTGAGTGATGCTAAGATTTATTTCTAAGGGCAGTGCAATTTCCGTAGAAAGCGTTTTCAAAATCTTGGTTGTTATCCCATCAGCTCCGGCAGTAGAAATATTTTTTAAGGAATCAAATATTTTTAGAATCTCTTCCCCGGTCACAGTTTGGGGATTGAATTTCCCCCTGGAATAAGTCCTGCTTCAGTAAGTTGATCATTTTCAAAATTTGGTAGAAAAAAAGCAATATTTGATCCAATATTAATAAAAAAATATTGATATGATCCGCAACAAGCTTTGGGTTTTTTGATTTGTCGATAATATTTCCAAATATTATTATTTTTCAAATTTTTAGAGTTTTTTTATGTCCTGATTGTCTTTGGTATTGTGTGTATTTGTGGCTCCTCTTAAACTCTGCCACATTAATTTGACATCATTGTTGCTTCCTTTGAATTTGTCTCTGTATTAGATTTTTTTGCCTTTCCAATGACATCACCGCACGTTTTTTATTTCTTTTATAGATGTTTTGGGATCGGGTGAGGACACACAATGAAAGATGTTGTGGAAGGTCACAGTGTTTTTATTGAGTAAGGATGCAGCATGGGAGATAATTTCGGGACCGATGGCGATGATTCTGAATGCAGGCGGTGAAGTGGTCTAGGCGGTAGTTGGGGACGGACGGACTCGTGGATGTGTCAGAAACTCGTAAAGACCATGGGTCATCCGGGTGCTTCAGTGCTGAACACGGTAGCCGAAGATACGAAGGATCTGGTCAGGGATATGCAGGCCGGCAAGGATGTCGCGGGCCGATGCGCAGACCGGCGAGGATGCCGCGGGGTCTAGGCGCGTGAATGTAGCGCTGGCCAGGGATGTTTACTCCAGGGCGCTATGATGATCTCATAGGAGTCCATAGTTGAACCCTGCAGAGCCGGGTGTATGTACGGAAGTCTGAGCTAAAGAATTTCCTATAGAAAAATACCGCACATTTTTTCATGACCTCTGGTGCATTTGCTTTGCGGATAATCCGTATTTCGGTTAGAGGAACACTTTTCTCAGCATCTTGCGGCTGGCGAGTATTTTGTATACGGAACGCAAAAGACGTCCAATACTTGAAAGACTCGCAGGAATCGCAAGCCGCGCAATACCCGCAGGACGCAAAATACTCGCATGACGCGCAATACTGATAGTTGAATCAATGTACTGAGATACTTCCATATACCAGATATGATACGAACCACGAAAATTGGAATGTTTTTTTGGTGGTTTTATGTACACTGAAAGAAAAAAGGGTGCATATGCTCCGAGGGCCACAAGTAGACACCCAGTTGGCCACCCATGACATAAAAGTTACTAAAGTTGTCAAAGGATGGTGGTTTTGATGTTTATTTTGTTCGTGGTGGTCGACTTTTGACTCGCAGCTTTAAGTGATTAAAAAACTAATTTAGAAAGAGCATTATTTGCTGGGTGAATTTATTGCTGCGGATGATGGTTGAGTAAAAAAAAGGAAGATCAAACAGAATGACCGGAGAGCGTTTGCAAATTTGCCAGCGTTACTCGTGGGGTGACTTATTTTTTTCTCTTTTCGCGTTCATTTATCTAACAAAGTGCGCTGTCCGGTTACCGCGGATGTCGGGGATGTTGATCGCCAGAGGGCGCCAAGTGGGAGGGCTTGCCATGCAGAGGGACTTGGGGACGGACTAGTGTTAACAGAGTTTGTTTGTTTTTAAGGAACAAATTACTCTTAGGTAATCTTCAGTTTAAGAGAAGGTAGGAAGGAACCTAGGGCTTGAAAATATTGGTGTTGTAGAAGGGAGGAAATACAAAAATAAAGTAAGTGGTTTGAAGGATCGCCTTGTTTTGGAGTGGAAAATACTCTCCGTGGGTGGTGCTAGCATTAGAGGCTACCATTCGTTATGGCTATAAATTAGGGTTTTAGATCATCTTCATGACCAGATCGGAAGAGTCTACGGTTAGTTGGATCTCTTGTGCGGTATCAAATCAACACAAACAAAAAAAATGAAAAGTGACAGTACTGCCCTGTTTTGGGGTGGTTGGGAGCACAGTAGTACCCGCAAATGTGTCATATAGAAACCAACGCCGAAACTAGCCGGTAACAGGCTATTCCGAAATTTGGGTCCGCGTTTACAGAGGGTGAGGGAATTGAGAGAGATCCCGGGAATGAAAGGGGTACTCATCTACCGCTCTTTTTCTATTTAAACGAGATCTTTTTTAATTAAATGGGTATATTTTGCTTTGAGTACCTCCGTTCTCCCAAACCACTCCCTTCTCCTTTCCACATACGATGGGTACTATGAATCAATGTTTTTTCGACGGATTAACCGAAACTGTACCCAAACGTACCCAAAAAATCTGAGTAATTTATTTCTCCTTTGTTTTATTTTTGCGAGCGAATTGTGGATTATTTTAATTTGCAAACGATGCTGAAGTCGTCGACATAAGCTGTGCAGGTGTACCAATCAAATAACGAGGAGATTGTGAATTATTATAATTTGATGCTGAAGTCATCGATATAGACTGTGCAGGTGTGCCAATCAAATAATAAAAAAAATATTACTGTGGGTTATCCTTAGGAGATACATATATAAGAAATACTTTCGGTAGTAGATTATTTTGATGTATCTCATTAGGTTTGGCCAGCGTCAGCAATGTATATATAATGGCCAATAATATATTCACTAAGACTTTATTAAAAACAAAGAATTTCCTCTCCTTTTTATAAAAATAATATGCATGTATTATTTACATAAACCTTCCGGAAGAAATTCTTCAGAAGTTATAGTGAAAACCCTAACAAAATCTGTTGCGTAGCTTAGAAAAACTAAGCGCACAAATAGACAGACACGGATAGCAATTATTTTTTTTACTATTTAGACATCCCGCCCCTATTTTTTTGATCGACAATAGTTGTAATTTTTATAACCAGGAATTTCGTAGAGAAAAGTTGGGTCATTTGTTATTGCTATTTATAACATCAAAATATGTATATACTTGAAGCAAGTTTTAAGATAAATGTTACGAATGTCCCAGTATTTACAAATAGACCTCAAGATCAATTGTACATTACATGTATGCATGTTCTTTATTACAATTTGTATTATTATTGTGTGTTTTGTACTCCATCCATTTTTGTGGATTACTTTATTTTTCAAAATCTACCTAATTGTCCTCCTCAAAATAATAATTGCTAGACACCATAGTCAATCGAAGCAAGGTTCTTTGTGTAGTTTGTAAGTGCAGCTTTGTAGGCCGGGCAATTGTCCCTTTCACCAGTCGAGTGCGTCAAACCAGTCTGCACCCGCTGACTGGTTCGACCGAGGCATTTGGACAGAATTCACTAGTATGATTTTATTTTACACAGTGTCCACATCTGGGAGTATCTTTGTAGTACTTGCACGAGTGACTAATCATTTGGCAATACAGACGGTAAGTCCAATAAAGTTTCTGAAGCGGGACATAGTCTAGTTTACGAGGACTTTCTCCTGTTCCACCAGCAATTTTTGTAATGGAGCGGGCATTTCATTAACGTGATGACAGGTGGATCCGGTGCGAGTGCCGACAAGGTGACTTAACTAGCACTTCGATATTGTTTCCTCGATGTCTTATACATTAGTAGGTAGATTGTACATAGATAGGTTTCCTTATACTTCCCATTGTGAAATTGATTTGGTCTTTTCATTAAACATTTTTATCTATTAAGATTTCAACATATTTAACATTAGATTTATGATTTAGTTTATCGCAGTCATTTTATGAATGAAATGCATTTTGAATTAATGGTAGTGTCAATTGGATTTTTTTGTACATATTCTTGTAGACAGGAGGGAATATAATAAGTTTTTTCTTTGTTGAGTGATATTAGACTGCTCTGAAAATAGACAGGTTATTTTGTTTAAGACAGTCCGTTTTGAAATTATCGATTTTATAATTTTCATCGATCCGTGTGGTTAAGTTTTGTCCGACGTTAGCGAAATATTTATTAAGTGCATTAGAACATTTTGTCGACTCTCTTATGGCGTCAATAGATTTATTCTAAGCTATCTACTATAATACCGGTCCCAAAGGTTAAAAATACCAGAAAATGTAAAGAATTTTGACCAATCAACACCTTACCGAAATATGAACAGATACTTGAAGTGATAATAAAAGAACAAATATTGCAATACTTAGATGAACACAATATTTTATACCAAGAACAATCGGGATTCAGATCTTATAATTCTTGTGAAACAGCGTTAAATGTTATCGTTGAAGAATGGAAAGAAGGAATGAATAGTAATAAATTTATCTTAGCAATATTCTTGGATTTTCAAAGAGCATTTGAAACTATAGATCGAGAAATACTGATAACAAAGCTTAAAGAAATTTAATTAATTAATTTTTTTAAAAGAAAGACAAACATTCCCGGGTTACAAATAACCTGACAATATTTGAAAATCTCCTACTACCACCACAGTAAGCTGAAAATGTTGCTTGTGTTGTGATGGAAGACTTAGCTAGCCGAGGAATTGAACATACTACGCCTGGGTGAGACCCAAACGCAATGTCAACTCGGCCACCGACCGGTCAAATTGGTTTCTCAACTGTAGCCACTAAATTAATAAAAGAATATTTGAAAGACCGAATACAGGTGACAAAAATAAATAATCAATTTTCAAAACCAATAGAAAATAAATTAGGAATACCACAGGGATCAGTCCTTGGACCTCAATTGTTCATACTCTATATTAATGACACGGTGAAAATATTTTCAAAATGCAAAGAACGACTATTTGCCGATGATACACTTATATATATAATTGGAGAAAACTATGAAGAACTAATACAATAAATTTTAAATAATGAACTACACAATGTATCAAGATGGCTAAAAATAAATAAGCTTAAATTAAAAAAAAAAAAAATAATGTATGGTAATTGGTTATAAGAAGACATCCAGTGAAAGAAAAATCAAAATCGATGGTGAAATTACTGAAAATGTTACCGATATAAAATACTTCGGAGTTGTAATAGATTCCAAACTCAACTTTAACAAACATGCTGAATATACCCAAAAGAAAATTGGAAAAAAAGATATCTTTTTTGGGAAGAATTTGCCAAAAACTGTCCGAAAAAACTGCAATCACCATTTATAACTCCATTATTGCTCCACATTTAAATTACTGCTCAATTATTCTTTTCCTGTGTAACGACCGAGAACAAAATAAATTTCAAATTCTCCAAAATAGGGCAATGAGAACAATACTCAGACGAAATATATATTTAAAATAAATAAAATGTTAAGCGAACTAAATTGGCTAACGGTGAAACAGATATTGACCTTGAACACGATGATATTTGTACACACAATAGTAAACAACCTGCTACCTAAATATTTTTCTATATAAAATTCATCTCGGAAAAGAACTTAATAAAATCCGTCATTATTTTTGTTCAATTCGTCAATGTTGAAATCGCCAATTATTTGTATGTATTGTTTATTCATTTTTGATAAAATAATGTTTCTGAAACAATCCATAAAAGTATATTCATTAGATATTAATGAATATTATTATACGTGAAAAACATACATTTTATTAGACAAATGTATAATAAACGTAAGCGTCAAATCGTTTTTTTGTCATTTCATATAAAAAATAATTGTTAAAAATTCCAATTTATATCGAGATTGTGGTCGGAAACTTTGGTTTCATATACGTGTACATTTTAATTCCAAATTTAATTTTTAGATTTGAATATAAAGCGTAGTGTTTTTGCTTTACCCCGTTTAGATGATATTTTTTACCACAACAGTAAAGGAGACGCAACGCTTTCTTTGAGACCATATGAGTTGTTTCAGAAAGCGAACAAATTATCCTGAAGGGTTAATACTAAAAATTCATTGTAGTTTTGTTTCATTGATCGTTATTTTATTGATAATGAATTTGGTATTTTATGTACGATGCTGTTACAATCATTTACAGTCGGACGAAGAGCTTTAACTAATACCTCAGTGAAAAAATATTCACGTTTAGGTGGATAAAAATAAGTAAGCAAAATGCGAATCACGCATAATATTGAATTTGAATTTGCGCATTTCGTGGCATTTTCTTACGAAATTCACATAAGTGACTGTTGGCTGGATGTTCATTGTGATAACCCTCTCTTTGGTGCAGTTGTGGTATTTGGCAGGTTTTTTTTTGGTGTAGTGTTGTATTTTGTGAAGGCATCTAGGTCTCTTCATATTTTTTATTCATCTAAGTGAGGTGTGTCCATAGCCAAGGCAATGATAGAATTGCATAATTGGATCGAAAAATCCTACGTGTGCTATATTATTATTTTTCTAAGCTTTATTCAATTTATCAGTTTTTTTGTTCTTCAGGTTTTTTAAAATTTTATAATTAGTTCATTATTAATTTCAATATCTGGGTTTTTATTGATTTTGCTCGGTACCATTTTGTTAATCACATTTTAGTATTATTTTGATGTGATATGTTTTTTTAAATTCAGAAATTCCTATTACTAGTTTGGATACTTTTATTTTTTCGTTCAGAATTTTTTCGATTTCATCTGCAGGCTTGTCTTCTTTTGAAGAAATTAATAGAGCAAAAATAGCTTTAGGTATTGGGTAAGATTTCTCCCTTACCACCATACATGCTTTTTACTTTGTTTGATGCATTTTTATCAATGTTTCTGAATTGTTAAAGAAATCCCTTTGATTTTGAATCAATTTATTTTGTAGACTAATTAATGTTTTTTGTAGTGTCACTATCAAACTTCCATGAATCTTCTATTTTGATTAATGTTGTTTCAATTTCTTTTTTGGCTTCTTTGGCAGCTTTTACACTGCTTATTTTCATGTTCCATGAGAATTTATTAGATATTTATTTTGAGTTCCATATTGAAACATGGTCCCGAAAGTGATAAAATTAAGTTGGTAGGAATATTACTTTTGCAGTGTTCGTCTCATGAAAAGACTCGCAACAATACTGTAATTGATATAGGCTGTGCGTGTGTGCCAATCAAATAACGCGGGGTTTGTGAATTATTATAATCCGCATCCCGTATCGAGCTGCAGGTACATACGAGTGTACCCTGCAAATGATGGGCACAAAACCTACACTTGCATATATATTGTTACGTAACAGATCTCTTAAACACATTTAAAAAAACTCCGCGAAATACTACTCGACGCAGAACCGATCGGCGCAGAACGGTGCGCATGCATTCCTGCGCACCGCGCCAAGAACCCCAACGGTTTTAGTGCTCTATACTTGGCCTCGACACTACGCTCTCCGCGCGGGCCCATAGCATCGCCCAGCCTAAAGCTGGGTCCAGACATGTTCTTTTCTCCATACCGTACCTCCGTTTCGTATCAGCGTCGCGATCAAGAACGCTAGTTTGGACGCCCGTTCGGTACGGTACGGTGGTACGGCGTCTCGATACGGATAGAGGTACGCTCCGATCCATCGCGAGTCGGTTTTTCGACCTGTTCAAAGGCGATACGGTACGGGTCTGCGCCAGTCTGGACGTGTTCGCGGCGTGCATTGGACGTGTTCTCTGTCACTACCCGAATCAGCGTGAAAAATGCAGCGGGATAACTATAATATTGTGAAGCTTATCGATGGATATAGGGCCAGGGAAGTTCTGTGGGATCCCGGAAACAGGAATTATTACAATAAAAATATAAAGCAAGATGCATGGGAGGAACTGTCTTTCGAAATGAACACGCGATGATCGCAGCGACGTTACGGAGATACGGGCTCTTGATCGCGACGCGGATACGAAACGGAGGTACGGCACGGACAAAAGATGATGCGTCCAGAGTTTTTGGATCGCGACGCTGGTACGAAACGGAGGTACGGTACGGACAAAAGAACATGTCTGGACCCAGCTTTACACGCGTGCGATGGCGCGTGTGGACGAGCATCACCTTGTTAAAATCCGAGCTGACTACACCCCAGAGTTCGACATTCTCTCCGAAGGAAAATTAATACTCTTTAATAATACTTTCGCTTTACATCCTCTATCAACAATACTAACAGCACGCGCCGAGATTTGCACGTTCTAATCAAAACTCCGCGAAAAACTGCAAAAACTGTCTAAAAACTCTTTAAGATAATTTGAATACTTTTACTATTTTGAATTGGGATTTTATCTTCAAGTATCGAACACTGGGTCTAAATCTTCCTCGTCTGAATATGTCGCGACGGGTTTACTCTGCAAATTAACTTCCAAAAAACTGTTTAAAATAAATTGAACACTTTTACTACGTTGAATCGGGATTTTATCTTGAAGTATCGAACAATTTTACTACTTTAAATTTATTGTTTTAAATATTGCGACGGATTTACTCTTAACTTCCCTTCACGATTTCCCAAAAACTATCCAAAACTGTCCTATTTTTTTCTAAATCAGGCTAAAGGCTAAAGAAGGAGTTAACGCAACACGGCATAACACCCCAAAAACAAATAACATAAATCAGAACTATTTATAGCTGTATTTTTCCATTAATCACGTTTAAAATATGCTTTTCTAACCTTTATCGACTCGTATGTCCTTTTCTATTTAGACCACAGTCGCATCATGCAAATTAAGCCACTCTGGTTATTTCAAACCTCCAAATTTGTTTCACTCTTACAAAATCCAGGCGGGAACTGGAAAAGCGACTTCCTATTCCCATAGGGCGCTTTCAATATAATGTTTTAGTCAACGCTGTCCGGACTTTTTACTTTACAATGTTATTGTGTCCGCAAAATTGCTTTAATGACTGTCGTTAGCTACCCTTGTACTAGCCAGTCCAACCCGAGAAATGCCCACTAAAATCACCCTTGGCTGAGGTCACAATTTAACGTAGACCTGGGGGTCTGCAATCATTACCGTTAATGTCGATTATTATCTCAATTTCGTCGCTACCTACGTCTTATCATCCGATTCCGCCAAAACACCCCCTTTCATATATTGTCCTTCAATAACAAGAGGCGTAGATTGGTTTAGGCCTAGACAGTAGTATTCCCTACCGCCTACAGTTGTTTATGATGTGATATGTTTTGTTTTCAACACTTTCGCGAGCGTAGCCTTGATTATCTTAAATTCGCCTCTGACGACTCACTTCCCCCTTCATATTCTACGTGAACCAACCACTATTCCGCGATTTTTATGTCTCCAACTTTCGGTTACTTCCAATTTTTCCTGATTAAATGTAATTTTGTTGTCATTTTTTTCTAGTACGCTCCTTATTTTGGGTGTGGTTTTTCATCTATTTGGGGCTGTCTTTAGGTTTCGTCTCTTCCATTCACGAAAAAGACATAAAAATGTTTACAAAAAAAGCTATAAATTTATTTTATTTCTGGACATTAATTTTAATGGATTTTCTTCTTCCTATACTCACAATGCTAAGTCTTGTGTGTACTTAGACCAAAATTCTGTTAAATCTTTCCACTTGAATTTCAAACAACTCTGTTGCAACTTGCTCTTGGCCTTTAAAGGGTTGTGAATCCCCCAAAAATGTCAAGTTAATCAACCTTGATTTCTGAGTGGTCCTAAGTAGTACGTTGACCTAAAAATTAGATGGGAATGTTTTCAAGGTTGACGTCGTATAAATCAAAACTTAACTTCACCCCTCTCTTAGCATATCCTTTGTCCTGTGAAAAGTTGCACCTTCTTCTCTCTTCCTGTAATCCGATTGGGCAATTCAATTTCTCTGATCATTCCTGGTAGAAGAATCCTTAACCAAAAATGCAATTCCCTTCAAATCATACGTGCTTTTGATGTCTCTGTCATACCGGTTTGTGCCATATCTCTTGGGTAAGACCTTGGTCCATCCCTTTGATACTTTTGGTATTGGCCGGGCGAATTGTCATCTTTCAGATTTTAAACGACACTTGAAATGGGTTTAGATATTATGCAGTTTCGAGCTTTCCTTGCCTTGCAAATGCAAATGTAAATGGTTCCGAGCAACAATCAAACACTTTGCCCAAGCACGACGGGATGCTATAAGAGTTCAATACAACAACGCTTGTAGACAATTGTTTCGGTTACCGAGCGGTGCCAGTGAAATAATTTCAGGTAGAATGAACTGTTTTTATCTTGAAAATGTTTTTAAAATGTTTCCACTCTATATTGCCGCCAGCATTAGCGAAGAAACGCTAACTAACAAAGACGAATCCATTTTTATACTAGGACGACCAAGCAATTGCTACTTTTATAGTACAAAAAAATTGATGGGTCAAAAACCTGCTATGGACATATATCATTATAATCTTTTTGTTTCCTTGCAAAACCTTTTTGGTATCTAATGAAACTTAATTATTAATTTTATTTTTTCGTTTCATTTTATTTGTTGTATTTATTTTTATTTCTTCCTCAGTTTGCATTCAAACTTCACTGTTTCATTCACTGTTTAAGATATGTGAGTTATTCTTTATCCCTATCCCAATAAAGTCCCCGAATGACCGGGTGGCATATTTCACCAGTACAGTGTGGCCCGTATTAAAGTCGCCGTCGTCGCTTTTTTAGATTTTTATATTTCCCCTCATAAAAAAACGAGTAACTTTATTCCGGTAATAAAAGTTCGATATTCCGTCACACAATCGGAATTACCTTCATAGGACCGAGTTTTACTCTCCTGTACTTCACAATAGGCTCGCAAATGATAAAAAACATAAAAAATGTCGTAATTGCCCCATAAAGACGAGATTCTGCCTTTTTCTTGGCTTTCTCGTAAACGCATTAGGAGGAGAGTAAAGTTAGGTCGCTTTATTCGAGTTGTCAGTGTTTTATATTGTTATACAGGTTGGTCGTGAAAACGGCGAAAAGCCGAAAAACTTGGCAGAATTATTTCATAAAAAGTTTGTTTTTATTAGTTTAGTAATCGCCGTTGTTTTAACAATATTTTTTAAATGTTACTTAAGTAACTATATTGTGAATATTCATTTTAATGCCAGGGTTACCAACATAGTCACTGTGGAAACGCTTTTATCTTCAACATGCTTGAAATATAGATTGTTACAAGAACAAGACGGATAAAAGACAAACAAAATACCAAGCGAAATGCGAAACTCATTTATTCAGCGTGTTCTCTTCATGAACGGATAAATAGAGCTAAAAACGTTTTTCCCCCTATCTACCCAAGTACCTTAAATTTAATGATTATCTCATGGCAGTGCTTTCACGCTATTCCCATGATATTTTTCCATACTATGCGTAAATAGCATTTTTAAATCCAATAAACAACTAGATACTGCAAAAATTTTGATTTCCACATGGCAGAATAATGAGGTTGAATCTAGAAAATCTTAAAACAAAATTCAAAAATTTCTCCACAATTAGGGCACGTTTCCTCCAGACTGTGATTTTCTAGACTCCGCTTGAAAAAGCATTGCTGGCATAATGTTCACTCGACAAAAATACAAGATATAAATTCTGCCATGTGCGAATGTCGTCTTGATGAAGAAAACCTCAATCACATTTTTTCAGTTGCCCTATAAACAATTCATATAAAAATTTCATCTCTGACTAATCAGTTTGGTTATTTTGCCGACCCACAACATGGCGTCTCTGTTGTTGTTATACAGGTAGGTATATCTGCTTTCTTATTTCTATTTGTATTTTTTCAAAGGTATTCATGTTTTCACTAGTATTAACTTAGTGTGCTTATTTTATTTTATATGTAATTCACTATTTCAAATTATTTATTAATTATTGCTTCAAATTATAAACAACCACAGTGAAAATTTGAATGATTACGAATCAATAATATAAATCTGGCTGAAAGAGATTAAAAAAGAGAGATGAAAAAACTCTGAAAAAACATTAAAAACGACATAGAAAACTAATAAACCAGAAACGAATAACTTTAGTCCGCCTCAGCAAAGGTCACCCTAGAAAGAAGTGAGGAGGACTAAGAATTACAATTTACTATACATATATTAATAACTTTAGTCCGCCTCAGCACAGGTCACCCTAGAGAGAAGTGAGGAGGACTAAGAACTACAATTTACTATACATATATTTCATTTCATATTTTGTATGTACAATTTTCAAATAGTCGCTATTAAAAAAAAAACTTATAAATAACAATAATAATGTAATGTACCCTATTCTTCCAACCCAAACTAACGCTTATTGGAAGAGAAGTATTCAAATCTCTCAATATGTAGAAACACAGTGTAAATACGATTTTATAAATAACTACACCAATATTTTATCAAAGTAATTGACATATTTGCTATTTATATTTCAATTAAAAAAAACTTTCATGATAATGACTTTCATAGAATACTTCTAGTTCCAGTCTAGGACAGGAAACCATCTGCTTAGTATTATCATCTTAATGACTGCACAGTTTAAGATTGTTGTAAACGGAAGTGGTGCCCTATGTTATATTAACTCTCGACAAGCCAAGATGCCAAACAAAACGTCTGTAACCAAGTGGGTCTTCCGACGACCCCGTGCATTTTTTTGTTTTATGGGCTTTTAAACTATAGAAATCCCAATTATTCAGTCAATTATTAATACGTAAAATATTAAAATGATATGTCAAGTATGTATGAAACAATAAATAAATCTGGGAAAAAAATAAATGAATATATCTATATTCCTTTTATGGTCAGATTCTGGATTAGTTCGCAGGTAATTGTAACTTCTTTTTCTATTGCAACACACCCGTCGCACCTACATATTTACAGATTGAGTACTCACCGTGCTCTGATTAAGAATAATAAGTCGGTAATTATGAAATTCATTACTTGTTCATTTAAGACTCATTTCATAATTTTCAATAGGATAATGAATAAGCAATGTGATGTATTCTATATTTACCTACCACCCTTAGCTGTTGTTATCACATATAATTTGTCATTAGGTAATAACATACAAATAACAACTGTGCATATACCTGAAAAAAAAAATTTTCATTGCAAATACCTACGCACTATTTTGGCCACATCGCTGTGTATTTCAAATGTTTTTGTATGTATTTATTTTATGTCAACATATTCTTTGCAACATCTTTACAACTTAAGTACGCTCCATGCTCTGAGCTATATTTTTTTGTTAATATCATTTAATAATTGTTGTTTTGTTAATATCATAAAATCATTGCAAATACCTGCGCACTATTTTAGTCACATTCTGTGTATTTCTAATGTTATTGAATGTATTTGTCATTTTAGTTGCGTTCTTGATGCTAACTTATTTATCTTACCAATCTATTACTACCAAAATATCTACTACCACTCTATAACCACTTTTATTGCTATTATTCACTTTATTATAAATATTTACTTTAAGATTGATAATTATGTAAACATAATTTCCTTCGTTTGTACCTTCACGGGATATACCTACATTTTCGACAAGTTTTCACGGGCTCAAATTAATATACACCCATTATTATTCTTATTATTATTATTAATTACATCGCATATTATTTGCTTTTAATATAATGTTTTAACGTAATGAATTTCTTAACCATTCTGCTCTCTCTATATATTGTATGAATATAAGATGCATAAAAATTTTTGCGATGATACTATAGCTGTTCTCGACGCAATACAACATAGATTTGGCATTATCGTTTTTAGTGAGGCTTGGTTGAAAGATTCAATCTATATCCCAAGTATTACTGGATATTCATCACATAGCACCAAAATAAATTATTTACAAAATGATGGAGTTGTCGTTTACACTCGGAATGATGTCATAGTTTCTGTTGAAGAAATAACTATTCCACATGCCAACTGTCTTAAATTACAACTACCTTATAATGTACGTGTTTTAGCAGTTTATAGATCTCCTTCTCAAGCACACATTGATACCTTTCTTGACCACCTAAATGACTTACTACGTTCTGTATCAACACATAACCATGAAGTGATTTTATGTGGTGATATAAATATTCTGGATATGAACAGCATAAAAAGTGAACAATATCTTTCACTTTTGATTTACCACGGTCTAAAACCATTAATTATTTCACCGACTAGAGTAACATCAAGTACTGAGAGTTGTATTGATCACATTATGGTTAAGTCAAAAGACGATCCTCAGAGTGCTGTATTCAGGACCAGTATTACAGACCATTTTGCTACATTATTGAAATATCCTAAATCCAGAGTAACAAAATCAAAAAAAAATAGACGTAAAGCTTAGACTAACTGTGGATAATGACCTACTAAATTCGACACTGAAAGAGGAAACATGGGAAGTTTGTAGCGCCCTCCGTGGCAGCAGGACGCGTCCTAACGCTTCCTCCAACCGCTTTGTGTTTTTTTAGTATTTTCAAGGGAAATGAGGCAACATCCCTTTGAAATTATTTTTAAAATCAATCCATCAACATTTGAACTTAAATAAAAATAAACTTAATAATTATTAGAACTTTATAATATGTGATTTGAGTGCAGTGTTTTAAAGTGAATATTCTGAAATTTGCTCAAAAATATTGGACTTTCGAAACGAACGGCGACCGGTAAATGCACTCCAGATGTTTTCAACAAAATTCTCGGAAACTGGGCAAGCTTGGACACTGGCAAGTTTTTTACTAAGCCCAGGGTAAGTTATTACCCAATCGTCGCTTTTATTGCGGACAGAATGCACCACTTCAACAATTACCAGGAACAGGATTACATGGAGATAAATGATGGACTTGCCAAACGTCACAGCGGTGCTACCAGGGTCTCTTATCTATGTGAGGTGTCTTATCTATGTGAGGTGTCAGCGCATTAGCAGCAGATACATACCTGGACGCTGTTGTTGACGCTGCGGTGGACTCTCTTACTGCAGCAGCTGGTCCAGTTCCTTCACCACTTAGGATTCTTGCTGCAGAGTCTCCATCTTCTATCTTCGTGTCACCTGTTCCTTTACTTCATTTTACTTAACTTAACTTCACTCTATTTTTGTAATATTTATATTTTCTGTAATACCTGCATCAACTGTAAAGCGCCCCTGAGGTGATATCTCACAAAAGCGGCGCTATACAAATTATCCAATAATAAATAAATAAATGGGATACAGTCTTATCCACCAGTGATGTCAATACTGCAGCTGATAATTTCATAAGACGTCTAAAATTACATATTGGAAATTGCTCATATACTAAGAGAATCCATTATAATAAAAAGCACTTGAAACCATGGATAACTTCTGGAATTGTTAACTGCCTCATTAAACGTGACAAATTACACAAGAGTTGTCGTAAAGAACCAAATAATATCGAACTGTTTGCACATTATAAAAGATACAGAAATTGGTGTTCTAAAATTATAAAAACGACCAAACAGACATATTATAAAGGGAAGCTTCACGAGGTAAAAGGAAACATAAAGCAAGAATGGAAAATAATAAAACAAGCATTGGATTTGCAAAAGGAATCAGTGCCCATAAATAAACTGAAAGTAAATAATAACATTGTATCCATAAATGATAATCCAACAGTCATTACTAACCATGTGAATAATTTTTTTAGTGATATAGGTCAAAATTTTGCTAATCTTTTGTGTAGTGCAAATAACACCAGTGAAGAATCTTTAGTAAAAAATTATAATCCAACACAATCTATGCGAAATGCCTGCTTTGAATTCAAACAAACAAATTGTAATGAAGTTTTAAATGTGATTAATGAGCTAAAATCAGGTTTTTCGAGTGGAAATGACAATATAAGTGCAATGGTCTACAAACAAAATGCTTCTGAACTAGTAATACCTATTACACACATTGTAAATATTAGTTTTGAGAATGGCTTGTTCCCTAATCATTGCAAAAATTCCAAAGTTATTCCTTTATTTAAAGGAGGAGATAACAAAGATGTAAATAACTATCGAACTATCTCCTTGCTAAATACGTTATCAAAAATAATAGAGAAATTAACTAAAATTAGGTTGATGTCTTATGTAAAAAGATATGAAATTCTCTCAGATAATCAATTTGGCTTCCGAGAGAACATAGGAACAAGTGATGCTGCATTAAAAATGATCACCACAGTCGTAGAAGCTCTTGATACTGGCAATAAAGTAATGGCCGTCTTTTTAGACTTGTCTAAGGCATTTGATACCGTATCCCACGGTTTACTCTTAAAAAAAACTCAGTTCAATGGGTATTGTTAATAAATCTTTAGATTGGTTCAGATCATATCTTGAAAATAGAACACAGAGAGTAATAATTAATGATCACATTAGCTCAAATAAATCAATTGTATATGGTGTTCCTCAAGGTAGTGTTCTGGGTCCAATTCTATTTTTGTTATATATTAACGACCTCTGTAAACTGAAATTTTCTGGATCTTCAATTGTATTTGCAGATGACACTGTCTTGGTGTTTGCTGCTGACACGTGGAACGAAACGTATGCTAAGTGCGAGGCAGGATTAAGGGCAGTCAAAAATTGGCTTGATCAAAACTTGTTAACCTTAAACATGAACAAAACTAAATATATTACTTTAAGCATTTCCTCTGTAAATCAACCATCTTTGGAACGTTCATTAAAAATACATTGTTGTGTGCAGGAGTGTAACTGTCAATCTTTGGAAAGAGTAGACAACATCAAATACCTGGGTTTAATTATTGATAAAAATTTAAAATGGAACATTACAACATTAAGAAACAAAATAAGAAGGCTAGCCTACATTTTCAAAAATCTAAGAAACATATTGGACAAAATTACATTAAAAACTGTATATTATGCTCTAGTTCAATCAATGCTTTCATATAATGTTGTCTGTTGGGGTTCTTGTAACAAGACTTCCTTAGAGCCTTTGAATGTTGCGCAAAAATTAATTTTAAAAATAATGTATAAGAGAAATTTTATGTATCCATCAAAGTTATTATATAGTAAAAACAAAATTATGACAATAAGGCAGTTGTACATAATACAAGCTCTCTGTAAATTTTTCAACAACACTATTACTGCTAAAAGATCTCAACAAGTGCGCAGCACTAGAATGGGTTCTTCTTTAATGTATCAGCCGGTGTATACCAGAACATCCTTCGGACAAAGGAGTTTTTCATATAAAGCTCCGTTGCTATATAATATGCTTGGAGAAAATATAAAAACTATAGGTACGTTAAATTCATTCAAGAAAATGGTCAAAATCTCCGTACTAGCTGAGAATGATGATTTTGGATCACCCATGTTGTCGCTTATATCATAATTCCTTGTGGAAGCTCTGTTTCGATACAATCCTTATTTACTTACTGCGCATGCACTTATTTACTTCTTAAATAACTTTTGGTTATTTATTATTATGTTACTTATTATTATTATTATCTACTTAATTATCGTATTAATATTTACTTTAATTATTGTCTAGCTAAAATATTTACTTACTTACTTTTTATAATAATATTATCTACTTACCTATCGGTTATTATTTTTTTTATTTAGTCATTTTTATTTTTTCTTATAATCTATTATTCATACTATCCATGTTGTAATTGTTAGTATGGTTACCCTATGCTTGTGTCTGATAAGCCAGCACAGGTACCTTGTACTTTAGTTAACAGAAGAATATTATTGTTGCCAACTTACTTAATAATGCTTCTTTTGTTGACTTTTTTGTTTTTTGTTTTTATTTTTTTCATACATTTGTTACTAAAATTTTGTTTATTTTTGTCTACCGGTCTCGAAACGTCCGTGTCTTAAACTTTTCTTTTTTTGTTTAAATTTAATTTAATGTTGTTATTATTTTAAATTTACATATATGTATTTTTTAAAATGATATTATTGTAAAGCTGCACATCTTGATACAGGAATGCCCTAGTGAGATGTGCAGAGTATGGTTTTTATGTAAAAACTGTTTTTTGAATTAAATAAATAAAAAATAAAAAAATAAATAAAAAAAAATACTTTAACCTCGGTTAAAGTAGCTGGTGTGAGCTCAAAGTCGTAGTTCAGTCAATAATGCTCAAAAGCAGTTTGACGAAAAAACGCGACATACTGAGTCTACAAAACATCTCGGACGTCGGAAACAGATCAAACAGGCAAAGGAATGAAAAAGGATCGTAAATAGGATAAAGTTGAAGCACCACTTGCCGATCAGCGAAATGCTGGCTGCCTGCCCAGTGCCCCTGCTGGAAACAAAGCGTTCTGGTCACTTGCGAGCTCAATAGGTTGCATTTTCTGCATATCCAGTTGAAGACTGATTTTATCTGTTTTTTTTATATAAATTTAATTTAGATTAAATTTGATAATATTATTATTATGTTCTGCAAGTGTTTTAGTTTTTTATTATTGTGACAGCTGTTTCGGCTTACAAGGCCATTTTCAAACTGCCTTGTAAGCCGAAACAGCTGTCACAATAATAAAAAACTAAAACACTTGCAGAACTTAATAATAATATTATCAAATTTAATCTAAATTAAATTTATATAAAAAAATTAAATGGAGTTCTACGAATTAAACACAAAAACAATAAATAAAAATGATTTTATCTGATTTTAATACAAGTAGGTATACAAATATTGCAAATTTTAAAGTTAACATAATTATAATTATGCATATAACCGTGTATACATTATTTGGCTTAAAACTGTAATTTATAATTTTCTGCTTCAAATGTACAATAACAACATGATCTGTACTCCAGCGTCTGAATTTTTATTTTTACTGTACGTTTTTTTACTATACTACAATATACTTTATTATGATGTAAAAAATTACAAGTAAAAATACAAATATACAAGTATCTACAATGCAAATACATGAAGACAAAATTTGAATAATAAAGTTATCAGAAATGAATCTTTCGATGAGTTTTATATGTACTTACCTATAGAAACCAAAAGCAAAAGGCTCATGTAAGCACAATTTATAATTAAGATTTAGAACGGAAGGCTCAGATGGTTTGGATGTGTAGAGAAGATGAACGATAAAAAGGAGTGTAAAGAGAAGATTTTGACGAGAAAGATAATGGTAAAAGAAGTCAGGGTGGCCCGAGGAAGATCGAGCGAATGAAATACTTGAATCGCGTCATGTCAAGAAGTCAGGGTGGCCCGAGGAAGATCGAGCGAATGAAATACTTGAATCGCGTCATGTCAAGAAGTCAGGGTGGCCCGAGGAAGATCGAGCGAATAAAATACTTGAATCGCGTCATGTCAAGAAGTCAGGGTGGCCCGAGGAAGATCGAGCGAATGAAATACTTGAATCGCGTCATGTCAAGAGTCAGAGACAGGATTATGTGAAGTAAAATGGCGATAGTTCGATAAATTTTATTTTTATTGTATGAAGTTAAATACTCGTGATGTAATATTTTTCAATTTGGTAGGCGGGTAACCAACACCTCGCACCGCACCCATCGTCACTCCTGGACACACCCAGATTCCTACCCAACCCTCATATCCCTTTCCTTCCCTGAACTTCATCTTCTTTTCTTTCTTAAAAAGACCCTCCACGTAGCGTCTCCAAAGTCGACATAGACGTGTGTGAAGCCATAGTATATCGTTGCATCTCCATTGTTTGATACAAACGATCACAACTTTGAAGTGAATCTTGCGATGATAACTCGAGTCTTCTTAACCTAAAAAAATAATGTTAAAATACAAACATCAGAATATTAAGGTTGTACCAACTTTGGCTCCACGCTTTCTCCATATTATGAGTTTAATGCTCACCCGTAAAATAACATTTTCCCCTACCAGAATAATTAAATTCCTAATGTTATTTCGGCGAGCTTTTGTTCGTAGGTTGACCTTGCAAGGGCGGTTTTGATTTACTTGTACTCCCACAATGTTTGCCTACATTTTTGTAATCACATACAAATTTGTTGTAAGCCACATTTTAGATTTACAAATAGATTTCAGCGAGCTGCGTCCTTCGCCAGCAGCGTAAAAGGTTAAAATACAATTTGTATTTGAAAAATTGACGATAGGTAAAAAGGAAAAAAACTTTTCATTTTAATTTGAGATGAATGCTTAAACTAGTTTTGAACCCAATCGTACATTTTGGGCATTATTGTAAATAAAAAAATAATTAATTCTAAGTAATTTATTTATTTTATGATAAAACGCTTCAAGCCACAAAATGATAATTTTATCATGACAATAAAAACGAATATGTATTTGCAAATTCGTAGAAACATTATAAAATCTTGATGTTCATGTAAATGTGGTAAATGCTTTTAAAAATATTGATGTAAAATATTATAATTCTGATAATAATATGAGAGATTTGAGGGTTGAGTAATTTCATCTACAACATTCTCGAAATAACCTAAAAAAGTTTTTAGGTTATATTGAGAATGAATTATTTTCCAATAATAACTTTTCCATATAGTTTAAAAACTATTGTAAAGGAAAGACACTGAAAAAGAACACTACCAAAACAAAGGCATGTCGCAGATAACTAATCTGAATATCGCCCCTCTGAAAGATCACCATTCAGAATCGCAACATTTCCATTGCATGAAATGGCCTAAGGCGTGTTTGGTGACCACACATGAACAACCAGGTACTTCCCAATCTCCTTCGCATTCCCACCTCTCACAGTGTTTTTAGTTAAAAGTGATAATAACTGTGCCTATCCATAAATAAACAAGTACTTGTGTTTGGTGAGGGAATTTAAGCTCAAATAATGAATACGTACAAAAAATGATAAAATAATTTAATACTAATAAGGAGAAAATAAGAAAACAAGGATTTATCGAAAAGGAAAAGGAAGCTTTAAAAAATATCCAACAATAACTGACTCCTATTTTTTTTTAAATTTAAACTGTAATTTATGAATATTTTTGATGATTTACAAGAGAAGGTTGTTAAAGTAAGTTATTCCTAGATAGAAATGAGCATTTAAGTGTTCAATTTTGGAATTTGACGTTATTCTGATATTAAAGTTTAAGTTAATAAACTATTTTTCTTTAAACTCCTCACCTTCTTATGTCTTATTTTTTTTTCTTCGCCCTTAAAATAGTCCTCTTGTAGTCCCAATGGTTAGAGGAAATTAGGACTGTAAAGCTAGTAGGTCTTTTTTACCTCCGCAATGCGTCTATAGTCTTGCTGTCTTAGCTAATGTTACGATTGCAAGAAGTAAGAAGTAACTAGTGATAATAATTCATATTACCACTATTTGGATGCAATCTTCCTACGTTTCCACCATTAGTAAGGTTTTCTAGCTACCCCTAACGATGCCGCCCGATGTTAGCATAGCCTTGCCGAATGCAACGCCCGCAATGTTGGGCCGCCAAGTTGGACGGCCGTTGGCTTTGCGTCAAGTTTCGTCCCGCGAACTGTACGGAACAAAACCGTACACTGGAAACTAAAGCCTCTGGTAAAGAAAGACTGCTGAGGATGTGTTACCTAAAACCTAAATTAGCTATGCGGGCGGGGATTGTCATCGGGGAATTGAAGAGTCAGTGTTTAGTTTAGATTGACTTGCGGCAGTTCTCGTTACAAGCGTTGCGGGCTCACTCCCGCGAAAGTCGCGACGGTCACAGTGTTAAAACTTATTATTGTGTTTTAGATGTTTTCAAATCGGAACTTCACTTAAATTAGCTATGCGGGCGGGGATTGTCATCGGGAAATCGACGAGTCAGTGTTTAGTTTAGATTGACTTGCGGCAGTTCTCGTTACAAGCGTTGCGGGCTCACTTCCGCGAAAGTGGCGACGGTCACAGTGTTACAACTTATTATTGTGTTTTAGATGTGTTCAAATCGGAACTTCACTTAAATTAGCTATACGGGCGGGGATTGTCTTCGGGGAATTGACGAGTCAGTGTTTAGTTTAGATTGACTTGCGGCAGTTCTCGTTACAAGCGTTGCGGGCTCACTTCCGCGAAAGTGGCGACGGTCACAGTGTTACAACTTATTATTGTGTTTTAGATGTGTTCAAATCGGAACTTCACTTAAATTAGCTATACGGGCGGGGATTGTCTTCGGGGAATTGACGAGTCAGTGTTTAGTTTAGATTGACTTGCGGCAGTTCTCGTTACAAGCGTTGCGGGCTCACTTCCGCGAAAGTGGCGACGGTCACAGTGTTACAACTTATTATTGTGTTTTAGATGTGTTCAAATCGGAACTTCACTTAAATTAGCTATACGGGCGGGGATTGTCTTCGGGGAATTGACGAGTCAGTGTTTAGTTTAGATTGACTTGCGGCAGTTCTCGTTACAAGCGTTGCGGGCTCACTTCCGCGAAAGTGGCGACGGTCACAGTGTTACAACTTATTATTGTGTTTTAGATGTGTTCAAATCGGAACTTCACTTAAATTAGCTATACGGGCGGGGATTGTCTTCGGGGAATTGACGAGTCAGTGTTTAGTTTAGATTGACTTGCGGCAGTTCTCGTTACAAGCGTTGCGGGCTCACTTCCGCGAAAGTGGCGACGGTCACAGTGTTACAACTTATTATTATGTTTTAGATGTGTTCAAATCGGAACTTCACTTAAATTAGCTATGCGGGCGGGAATTGTCATCGGATATTTATATAATAGTCCGTGAGTTAAGTGACAGCTAGAATACTACAAGGAAAAAAACATTTCTTAAGGAATAATGTACGCATTTACTCTGATTGGACCCCGACACAGCAAAAGCACCTAATGGAAATTCGGACAGAACTTTAAAAACGAAAAGCCAATGGAGAAACGGACATAACTATAAAGTATATAAATTAATACTACTTAGGTGATGTCGATTTATTTAATATCAACTATTCGATTTTTGTGGATCACGTAAAAGATTTATTTCAACACTATTCCTAAATGGAAGTTGTATTTTTGTAAACCAGTCAAATCACTGTATTTTTTAATTTATGTTCTTGTTCTTTTTATTTTTATTTCTTGCATATATAATTTTCTAATGTTATTTTATTATTATTATTCTTTCTCATGTTTCAAAATTGTCTGTCTTCAAAATTGTACCACCTACATGTAAAAGCCCTCATAATAAAATAAAATAAAAATAAAATGTAAATAGTGAAAAAATATATATAAAAGTTATTTTTTATATAGACAATGCTCAATGTCTAATAAAAGAGTACAATTTTTTTTTTATACAAGTTTACAAATAAATCATTATTAATATTTGACAGGAGTTTGTTTAAAAAAATACTTAAAGAGTATAGTAAATGAAATATGTACAAATTTTCTTTTTTTAATAGGAAAACAGACTTAAATTTCCTACTTAAAGTACCATATGTATTAAAAAATACAATTCGCACATTCTTCTGATTGGATCCCTGACATCAGCATTTGTGCGCGTCCGGTTAATAGCCCAGTCAATGAAGGTTTTGTGTTGGAACTAATTCCCCGGAAGCTGAATTTTTCACAGATGTTAGAAGACTTTTAGACATGTATTTTTACAAAAGTCCCCGACTTTTCCCCTTGTGCTTCCTTCCCCACCCCCTCTTGAATATATTTTTCAAAGTCTTTTGGAATACGCTAATATCTACTTAATGGTTTTATAAAATCAGATTATTTTTTTTTAGTTTTTAATTAGTTATTTTTAAAAATTGTGTTCTTTCATTTTTTTGAGAAAAGCTATACAATCTCTACAATTTATTAGTAAAGGAAAAATATCAGTTTTTAAAATAGTATTTCAGAATATATTTGCACATAACTTTTTTCTGAGCCTGTTAAGTTTGTTCTTCCATGATTCGCGCAGCTCAACATGCTGTTCAGTAAAATTAAATTCTATACCGATGGATTCTTCAATGCTCTCTTGCACTTTCACGTAGTAAGTGGTTCCAAGTTTCCACTTTGACAAAGCGCTGTCAGTGATTCCGCGCCCAAGTGTCAAACCTGCTATTGAATTCATTGGTCGCATGAGACACTGCTCGATGATCATGTCCGTCCACATACTTGACCAATATCTGTCGCTTCTTATTATTGTAAAGTACCCATTTTCAGTGAATAGTTTATATTCTTCTTTAGTTATTCTTGATTCGAGTTGCAACATACTTTGAACGTACATATGTGCTGATTTTGCGGATGGTAAATGTCCTGCCGGGCGAAAAAATGGAAGCATATCAACAATATTATTAAGGTGCATTTTTCGATTCCCGGACTTCTCTGCAAGTATAAATTTAAGCATGAGGTCGATGCAATGTAGAAGGTAAAGCCAAAACTTGGCAGTCCTACTCGATGATTCCTTAAGGTGCCTGTAAACGATCAAATTTGTTTGTCAAATTTACGTGTTTGTCAAATTATTTGAACGTCTGCGGCCTTGTTTGATGTGCTTGTCAAACAAACTACGTGTTTGACGTGTTTGTCAGAAATTCTGATTGACGGAAAGTTTGAACGATATTTGAAAACATGTTTGAACGTTTGCGGGGGTGTTTATCAAACAAACGTCAGTTTCGTGTTGCCATCACTATGGAGAGTGCTGCGTCATCGAATGTTATAAGTGAAAGAGACTTTTTATTACATTTTATATCCATATATCGCGATCTGCCGCAACTGTGGAAAGTAAAATGCAGGGACTATATGGACAAGAATAAAAGAAACATAGCAATAAAAACAATAACGGATTTATTAAAAGTATTTCGCGCCAATATTACGGAAGAAGACGTGAAAAAAATATATATTGGTATATTTAGCTCTTAATTTTAGCCATTCTCTAGACCAACACCTTCTTTTTTTCTTTTTAAGACACAGAGCTAATGTCAACGCAAGAAATGCTTTGTCCGCATCCGTCATTTTTAACAACACAAAATATTTCGCTATTCACCCCACTTCAGACCGGATACAATAAACGTCAAAAGACAATTCCCGGCGAAAGCTGTAAATAAATGAACTAATATTTGACAAACTTCATTTGAACGTTTGCGGCCTTGCCAGGCCTTGCTCATCAAACACGTGACGAGCAAACGTTAAATTTGACAAACAAATTTGATCGTTTACAGGCACCTTAAATCCTGTCTTCACTTGCTTCAATATATGGAATCGTCTCTTTTAGATTGTTATCATTATTAACCTCTTTTTGATACATTATTTTCTATTTGTCTTAATTTCCCATTAATATCTCAGTATTCTTCTCTCATTACGTGGACAAGAGACGCTGCTGTTAAAGTGTAGGCTTTGTTTGCCCGAGAATATTCATGTCCATGGAGCATGTGGGTTACTGTTGAGGACGCGTAAACTGATTCCCATAAATTTCCCACATACCTTTATTTAAATAATAAGTAACAAACAATCATACAACATAATATGACTGTTTAGCCAGACCGGGGCACGGCGGTTGGTGGATAATGAAAGCGCTTCATTGGGCAGGGGAAAATATTTATATTACCCCCCCTCCCCTCCGAAATAAAACTGGTAAATAACAATAAAACTCTTCAACGTTAGACGAATTTGTTGTATAAAAAAAAACATGAATTAATCATTACTTTCCTTAGGTTTTTGTAATTTCTCGCTGCGCCGCGAACCGCTGCGCGTTCGAGCCGCCACGCGCCGTGCTCCTTATTAACAGCCTACGTGCCTTATTATAAATTAAAACACATTATTAAATGCATTATTTTATAGCTAAAAATATTGTCTACAAGTTTTGTAGATTTATTTTTTTTCCTTAACAGGCTCAGAAAAAAGTTATGTGCAAATATATTCTGAAATACTATTTTAAAAACTGATATTTTACTTTTACTAATAAATTGTAGAGATTGTATAGCTTTTCTCAAAAAAATGAAAAAACACAATTTTTTAGAATAACTAATTAAAAACTAAACAAAAAATAAATAAACTGATTTTATAAAACCATTAAGGAGATATTAGCGTGTTCCAAAAGGCTTTGAAAAATATATGCAAGAGGGGGTGGGGAAGGAAGTACAAGGGGGAAAGTCGGGGACTTTTGTAAAAATACATGTCTAAAAGTCTTCTAACATCTGTGAAAAATTCAGCTTCCGGGGAATTAGTTCCGACATTGGGTCTTTTTTCTCTTTACAGTCCGACTTGATCTGCCCGGAAACATGCTGCTGCACTTCGCCTCAGTGATCGTTCGGTAAGGCGAATTTTGCATATGGATTTCCGCTTTCACCCCTATAAATTGGCCATTGTGCAACAGTTACAGCCCAAAGATTATGCACAACAAATGAACTTCGTACGTGAGATGGAAGCACTGATCGATCAAAATGAGAACCTCATTTTGTTCATGAGTGACGAAGCCCACTTTCACCTAAACAACATGGTTAACAAGCAGAATTTACGTTATTGGGCTAGTGAAAATCCACAACAGTTACACGAAAGACCGCTGCACAGCCCAAAAGTAACGGTTTGGTGCGCTGTATCGCAAACTATATGCGATTTTTTCTTATGGGGACACCTCAAGGCTAGAGTATACGAGAACAAGCACCAAACTCTGGACGAATTGAAGGACGCAATTCGCGTGGAAGTCGCCCAAGTTGAGAGAGCGATGTTGGAGAGAGTCTACGCGAACTTCTAAGAACGCCTCCAGCGCTGCATCAAAAATTTCGGCCACCACATGCCTGATGTGATTTTCCACACTTAACTGTCTCAAATGTTATTTCCTCGCAAACCTGATTCCATCAATAAATTTGTTTTTGAGTAAAAATTAGCTATTTTATGATTTTTTTAAAACCGTCCTTCCTCTCTGCCACACCCTGTATTATTACAAAACAAACAGAAAAGAATACACATAAGTCGTAAATATATTGAATTATAATTAAAAAATAGATTACATTGACATTTTGTACAAATAATGACCAAAAGCACAATTTAATCACGAAGCTCTATCTGTCACTTAAACGGTAAACGGAATAATTCCGCCAACTTGTAATCATGCACTTTGTCATTTTTTAGGATTTTTTTCATTGAAATCGACCATAAATATTTTATACAAACTTAGAAGAATAGTTATACATTTTTTCTCAGTGCGATCAAATCACATATCTCCTCATTATGATAAAAAATATAAAAATACTTATAATGTACGAACCCTCCCGGTCAGATCTATCCTTCCGAGGCTCTAATGAAATATTATGTTTGTGGCTAGTAGTGTCCTTCCGAGGCTTGAAGGGATAAGTTGGAATTTACAAATTGTATATCTGTTTATGGTTTTTGCTCAGCCATTGAGTTACACCTATTTATCGATCCCGGAAACGTCAAGGTTTTGAGTAAAATTAATAATACTGTTTTAGAGTTTTTTTTCATGATATTTACGTTACTAAAAAAATGAAGATATTTAGTAGTTGGAGCATAACATGTATTTTGGAAAAAAACCTTTGAAAATAAGTAACCTTAACTAGACATTATTCACATAACCAGCTGTGAGCAAAACATCATCTCTAAAATTTAAAAACTCCAGAAATGAAATCGTATGCTTCACAATTGATTTAAAAAACTGAATGAGAAGCTCTTTTGTACGAGTCATTTCATATCCAAGAATTTTAAGATTGTCTAAAATTTACGACGGTAAAACACCACTAACTTAAGTATTTTAGTACTGCGGTATAGTCGGCCTAATAAAATGTAGAAATAAATGATGATGACTTCTTGAAGCCTCGTTTGTGATAAGAACGGTGCAGAGCTTCTGGACAAAACCATAAAATTGCAATAATTTCAATTTTTAAAAGGCATTAACTAAACAATGGGTAATTTTGGCTGGAATTTAATTTTATTTCAACAGTAACAACGGTGTATTTAAACAGCATCTTCAGTAACGATTCAACATCGAAAAGAAAAGAAAGAATGGGAGTTTAGGTCATGGGGAGGGTTAAGAGAAAGGCGCCTCGGAGGCTTGGAGTGAGGATGTATGGTGGACATGAGTACACAACCTTTGTAATGCGTACCAATCTTAAAAATATATAATTTTCCTTGTAATTCTAACACTTCTCTTTACTATTTCCACCGCACCATATTGTTACTGAGCGATTGAATTATTCCGGAATGATTTATTATTTTATTTTTAAGAATTTTAAAATCCCTAAATGTTAAATCATTCACCTTATACCATATGAGAAAAAAAAAATAGTTGACATCTCCAGGTGGCGCGTTTTTTTACGTGTTACTAGAGTTAGTAAAAGGTTTTTCCTAATCTTATGGTTACCTGCACCACCTAAAAATACAAATATAGTTGACATCTCCAGGTGGCGCGTTTTTTTACGTGTTACTAGAGTTGGTAAAAGGTTTTTCCTAATCTTATGGTTACCTGCACCACCTAAAAATACAAATATAGTTGACATCTCCAGGTGGCGCGTTTTTTTACGTGTTACTAGAGTTGGTAAAAGGTTTTTCCTAATCTTATGGTTACCTGCACCACCTAAAAATGATTGCAGGTCAATAAAATTGAGTGTTTTTCCCATATGCTTTAGAGACAATGATTAAACATATACGCTTCTCGTTATTGTGTGCTTTTGTTTTATAATTAGTATTGTGAACATGGCCTACTGACAAACTGCTTTGGCAGTTAAGCGAGTGCTTATATTGTAATATAAAAAATAGGGAATTCTAGCAATCGAAAAAATATATCCCCCTGGCAGTATACATGGAAGGTATAAGTCAGATAAGTTAAAATGTTGGAAAGCTTGAAAAAAATCTAATTGTCAAGATCAACGGCTTGTGGCACCCCGGGTGCGAATATACTGATCAATATATCCTTGATCACACCTTTTCTCCTGGAAAGGTTATCAAAGGAATACCAAATCAGTGTATCCATTAAATTAGGTTACACTGAAATCATCTTGATCTCCTTTTATTTAAAAAAACGGTGACCCTATTGGACGGCATATTTTGAGATAAGAGATCACAATATAACCATCGGCGGAGACTACAACGCCCAATCGCCCAATGGCACCCCGGGTGCGAATATACTGATCAATATATCCTTGATCACACCTTTTCTCCTGGAAAGGTTATCAAAGGAATACCAAATCAGTGTATCCATTAAATTAGGTTACACTGAAATCATCTTGATCTCCTTTTATTTAAAAAAACGGTGACCCTATTGGACGGCATATTTTGAGATAAGAGATCACAATATAACCATCGGCGGAGACTACAACGCCCGATCGCTTCTCTGGTTCGACTTTAACGGAATTCTGATGGAAAAATCGTTTGCTATCGAAGACTTTATTGTGATGTGAGGTCTGTACATCGTCAATGAACATGGAACGATCTTTAATTTTTCAGGGGGATTTTTCAACGTCAGGACATTTTTTTTCAGCGGGTTGTTCGTCATCATTTCATGAGTAGTGCGCTAAGTAAAACAAATACTATTTAAAATTAGTATCCTTGCATGTAATGTTGATTGAAGTGGGCACCTTTTTCAAAAAATCAACCAATAAATTAACCCGCCCAAAAAATTGACATTTTGAAAGATTCGTGATCTCGCGATGACATTAGGCGGCATAGATATGCCACTCACGTAGATAGTAGTTTGGTTTTACAAAGAAGAAAATACGTTCCTCTATTAAAATTGTAGAGAAAATAAGCAAGCCAAGCTAAGCTTCACATTAGAACGAAGATGAGCTTAATCTCAACTGAAAAATCAGGCAAAGAAAGAGTCGTTCACGCACGTGTTTTGACGTTTAACAACAGCGAGGAAGTCAAACGATAGAACGTCATATATTGAATTATCTTGTTTGTGGTAAAATATATAGCCGTGTATTATTAGAGCACTCTTTATTATATGTGTTAAAAAATGTTTAACTCAAAATAAGTATCCGACTTACGTTAGTTCAAATGAGTCAGTTTCGGAAGTGATGACTTGACTGTACCTACCGTTAATATAACTCGTTACAGATATGCAATCTTCTTGGCGTCCGAAAAATAATAAGGACCTGCTGTCTAAGTGAAATTAAAAGTAATTGTACATTTAACTATGGCTAATTTTTTGTTATAATAATAATAATTTTTATTCCAGGAAAGTGCAATCCCTCACGTCCCATAAAGATATACATATTTTTTTGTACAATAGATTTGTGAAAATTGCAAAAATATATGAAGAATAATAAATAATAAATTAACAACAGAGTACAACTATGCAGGGCTTGGTCTTGAGTGAGCTTGGGCCCAGCACACACTCAGGAGTGGCATTTGGTACTGGTAGGCTGCGGTCACCAACGTGTTGGCGAAGGCCATTAGCCGCATACTGGCTCCAGTGACCCTATATATATTAAGTTTTAAGCGCACTTGAAGTAAAATGATTCTAAACTGCGCTATATAAATGCTACGTTATTATTATTTTATCGGCCTTTTGAACAGCAAACCGTTAGCGTCGAAGACAAGCACAAGAATATTTGAAAATGTTCTTCCTTTTACTCAGGAATTCAAATTTCAGGTCATTTTAGGTTTCTTTAAAACATGATTTTTTGTCTTTTCAGAGAATTAGAATGATCTGACCTGATTAGAAAATGAGCTGTGAAGAAAAATACTTTCAACCTCATTTTTTCAGGACAGCACTTTGTCAAATGGAGCTTCGTTGTCCTTAGGGATATATATATATATATATATATATATATATATATATATATATATATATATATATATATAAAGGGCTGATTATTGAATAGGGTAGGAAACGAGTGAATATGGTCGCACCTTTTTTAAATGGCCTTGAGATTATTCTATCCTCGTCAATATTATCTGTGATCCTCGTTGATTTATAAAATGGTAGTGGATAAACTTTTTTATACTAAAAGTACGAAGATATTGTTCTAGTGAGTGGCATATCTATGTCTGCTCTGTCGGACTACAGAGCAGACATAGATATATCACTCACTACAAGATATTGTTCTATTGAGTGGCATATCTCTGTCTGCTCTGTTAGACTACGTATCTTATTAAATGTTATCCAGCTGACCACTTCCTCTTCCTAGATGCCACTGGTCTGTGGGAGGAGTCATCTCGCTATTTATTGGAATCAAGAACACAGAACCCCCTGTTACCATGCAACAATAACCAGAAATGTTATGTTACGTAGCTTGATTCGAATCCGACCGTCGCAGTAGCCCGCTCTTGCCGGAGGAGACAAATAAATCCAGTGAATTTCTTTATTGCCGACAGAGACGGGAGTAGCTGGGCTCTATTCCTGAATCGAGGGCGCTCGTAATCGCCGACGAAAATACGTACGTTGGTCGTCGTTGCTATTCCCGAAATTGGCCGAAGGTACATACTTCGACGCCAAATGTCAAAAGTCATTCCACACAACAACTACTGGGTTTAATCAGTAGAAACAGGGCAGCAAGTGGCAGGTTGTTGGCGTTTCTATGGAATTGGCTGTCAAAATTTAGTCTAGCTGTCAATTTTTGTTTTACCGCGCGGATTCCGCAAATGTAAAAGTGGGTGAAAATTTCCCACTTACTAAGTCTTTATCGGAGCTTACAAGCTCAATTAAGAGTTGCTTTTGGCAATTTGTAATATTCACTCGAAGACCGCGCATACGAAAACGATTGATCGTTTAACTCCAGAATCGCAGGCCAGAGTAGTTCCCCGTTTGTCCGACAAAGGCGACAATCCGACAAACGTTTCGTCCGTGGCGTTAATATTCAAATCTGCAGCTAACAATACTATAATTTATTATGATTGTATGTTAAAAAATTAACAAAGGGCTTTATCTTCTTAAGCTAATTATTATTCTAAGCAGAAATGTATTTAACCATTAATACATAATTTAACCTTATTTTGGCTCCAAGACACGTCTAAAATTTGTATGATAGTGAAGAAGTGTTTCCGCAGGCACATGTGTGTAACATACAATCTTCAAATAATTCAATATACATTTTTAGATATAAGTTCACAGTCCTTTATTACTTCTAAATAAGACTAAAAGTATTCCGCCTCGAACTCCATTTATTACCTAAGACATAAGTTTACTGAATATTATTAGTTTAGCGAGACATTGTCTTCACAAAATACCATAAAGTCGGTACTTTTTATTTATTTCAATCGAATCTGATCTTTATTTCATTTCAGTAAATTGTTAAGTATCACGAGGGTCTGTTGAAAGCTACATAAATCTTGAAGATACCTATGTTGTAGGAGGGAGGAAACACATATCTCGCTTAGACATTCCACAGTCGAGTTGATAATACAAGAGCAAGTCGTAAAACGGTGAATATGTGCAAATGAGAAGAGTTTGCGGTCCCTGGAAGGCCGTGGCGGAAAGAGACCCCGACAAACTTTGCCCTGCAAACCCTAATAAAATTCTATTGAAGGTTACATTAGACAATAAATGCCCTAACTATAAAATGGACCGGTATTCGTATATCACTTAAATGGGCGAGATGTCAAAAAGGTCGATGTTTCTTCCACTTTCTTCTGTGTCGGGGAGACTAACATGCGTCATAAAGATTTCTGCGATATTCAATAACAAGTTATCGTCTCTTTTCTCCTTTCCCAATCGAATTTCAGGCATTATACCTGATCGTATTTTCTCGATTGGATTGTTGAAAGAAATCTCAATTTTGTCACAGTGATCGTTATCGACATCGGGGCCGTGTAACAGGCTCGCTGATTGCTTTCTAAAGCTCTGAGAGCTTTTGAACGTAAGATTAACTTTTATTGCTTAATCCGGGGTATAACTAAGCCTGGCTTACTCTTTTGCTTATTACACTTTCCCGTACGTGCACGTAGTGAATAAGTTAGGTACTTACGTTTTCTAGTTTCTTAAATGTGTAGGATCACACCACTTATGTAGATACCTACTATATTGATATTACGTCAATTATTATTTTATATAACTGGTGTACTGTCAATGACATGTACTTTAATATTGAAAATTTTCAAAGAAAGAAAGAATTATAAAGGATTTTTCCGACGTTATTAATAATTTTATTCTTAAAAATGTGTCTTCCAAAAGAGATCTATGGAACACTCTTGATACTAAATTCATATTTGATGTACACATTAATGATATTAAGTGCAAATAACGTAAAATGATGGGATATAATATTATCTTTTAAATTATAGACTATTATCGTTCAAATGTGGTCTACATAACCATCTTTGATAATACGACGTACGTCTTGAATACTTCAAGATTAATACACTAAAATAGAAGGCAACTGACTGATCTAATATGTTAACACTAAATAATTCACGGCCATGTCTTAGCAATATTGGAGTTATGATACTTTTATTTGCGGACGATTGGAAATCTTGAGAGGCAATAATTCACGGCCATGTCTTAGCAATATTGGAGTTATGATACTTGTATTTGCGGACGATTAACAAATCTTGAAAGGCAATAATTCACGGCCATGTCTTAGCAATATTGGAGTTATGATACTTTTATTTGCGGACGATTGGAAATCTTGAGAGGCAATAATTCACGGCCATGTCTTAGCAATATTGAAGTTATGATACTTTTATTTGCGGACGATTGGAAATCTTGAGAGGCAATAATTCACGGCCATGTCTTAGCAATATTGGAGTAATGATACTTTTATTTGCGAACGATTGGAAATCTTGAGAGGCAATAATTCACGGCCATGTCTTAGCAATATTGGAGTTATGATACTTTTATTTGCGGACGATTAACAAATCTTGAGAGGCGATAATTCACGGCCATGTCTTAGCAATATTGGAGTTATGATACTTTTATTTGCGGACGATTGGAAATCTTGAGAGGCAATAATTCACGGCCATGTCTTAGCAATATTGGAGTTATGATACTTTTATTTGCGGACGATTAACAAATCTTGAAAGGCAATAATTCACGGCCATGTCTTAGCAATATTGGAGTTATGATACTTTTATTTGCGGACGATTGGAAATCTTGAGAGGCAATAATTCACGGCCATGTCTTAGCAATATTGGAGTTATGATACTTTTATTTGCGGACGATTGGAAATTTTGAGAGGCAATAATGGTGCACCCTTAATGGACTGTTTCTCAATATTGAAAAATGTCAATCAATAACTTTTACCCGAATCAATAATCCCACTAAATATCAATATAACATCAACAAAAATTTCCTAAAGAGAGTAAAACAAATTGAGGACCTTGGTATAATATTTGACAGTAAATTAACTTTTGTTCCTCATATAAATGACATAACCAACAAGGCCATGAAATGCCTGGGGTTCATTCTGAGGACGATAAAAGAATTTAAAACAATTAATTCTTTCAAATTGCTTTACACTGGGTTGGTAAGAAGTAATTTGGAGTACAACTCAACAATCTGGGCTCCATTTTATAAGATTCATCAGCGAAAAATCGAAAGAGTACAACATAAGTTTCTAAGGTTTATGAATTACAAACTTGGAATACCAATCGAAGAACTTAATTAAACATGTCTAACGGAATCACTAAGCCTAAGCGATTCAACCACAAGACGCACAGTGAGTGACTTAGTTTGCCTTTTCAATATATCAAATGGCTGCCTGGACACCCTCGATTTAACGAGCTTAATTAATTTGCGTATACCTATCCGCGATACCCGTTTAAATGCTCTATATTTTGTTACCAAATCTGCCAATAATTACTTCGCAAACTCCCCAATTCAAAGGCTTCATACACTTGGAAACAAATATAGTTCAATCGATGTCTATCGTTTCCAATCGGTTTCCAAATTTAAAACCAATATATTAGAACTCTTATAATAAAACAATAAACATCTAGCTATTGCACCTCTTATACCTATAATTGTTTCCTCAAGATTGACACAATTATAGGTGTAGTCTTCTTGCAATTACTACAACTGCATTATTATTTCACATGTAATGACTGTAATCATTTAGTAAAAATGTTATTTTTATTTATTTATCAATTTACGAACTGTCTGGCTTATGGAGCCCACTAGTTCGTGAATAGATAAATAATTGAATGAATGAATAAATATATACACTAGCTTTTATATGTCGCATAGATATTATGTTAATACAACTATTACCTAGTATTACTAAACTTAAGATTTTTATAAAAAATGATCGTCTTACAACAGGCTTATACCTACAAACTATCATGTTTCCATTTGCTTTTTGCTTGCATTTATATGTCAAATGGTGACGGTTATATTATTGCTTTTACTATTCTATACTTATAATCTTCACAATATTTTTAAATAAACTATTTAAAATAGGTGTGTAAAATGGCAGACCGAACGCCCTCGATTTAACAGGCCACGATAACCATTCAAACGCTCTATATTTTGTTACCAATACATATTCTTATTTTTGTACAACAGGTTTATACCTAAAAATAATGATTGTATGCATTTACTATTTACTTGCTGTTATAATATGTCAAATGGATATGGTTATATGTATTATTACTGTTACTTTTGTAAACTTACAGTCTTCAGAATATTTTTTTTATGAACTGTATATGTAAAAGCTCAATGGGCGTATACATAAATAAATATTCCCGATTCCCATTGTTTAAGACGCCATAGAATATTTCCTATGAATACATTCCAAAATAATATCGCCTATTTTAACCTCTGACCTAAATGTGTTGACTATATAATAAGATAGATTGTGCTGATGTAGACATTTCCGTTGATAATTTATTTGGATTCTATGTGGAAAAATGTTCTACTATTGTTAAAAAATATGCTGCGTATATTATTTATTTGTTTTAAGGAACATTAACAGTCTTTATATTAATTCAATATACAAAGGAGGATGCAAAATAAACAGACCAATTATAAATGTCCACAGGTGGTTGATTTGGTAATATACAACTAAGTATTTAGTGAATGAAGACAAACATATAAAAAGAAGGACTAAGTAACAAATTTAAAAGACAAAATATGTAACAAATATAAAATGGAAGTAGAACAAATGTAATACACCTATATAATGCATTATACAATACTATATGTGTTTACAGGACGATTAGTCCAGTCAGTGGGGAGTTTTACCTTGCAAAAGGTTAGGTAGTAGCGATTTTGATATATGTTGTTAAGATTAGGACTCTAAGGAAAAAAAAATTTTCGACCTTGGGAGGGTCGAGCTCGACCCGCCATCTTGGATTGAAGGTGCCAAAATTTGTTTTTTTCAAAATAATTGTGAAGTGGTCGTTTTTACAACCAAATTGATGAAAGCAAACTTAAAGACAACTAGATTACTTACATTTTTTGTACATGGTATTTTTTTGTAAGTCTAATAGGAAACGAGTTACAGTGGCGGAAATGTGAATATTTTTCTAAAAAATGATGAAATTCCCAACTTTGTAATTTTTTCGGGTTATTCATTACATAATTATAATATTTTTTTAAACTCATTTCCACACAACCATGAGGTATAGAACATGGCGCATTTTTTTTATTGTGGTATCTCCAGTAGGTCTACTCCACAGATATACCAGCGATGGTAGATTTCGAAATTATGTTACATTACTATGAATTATTTTACTATAAATTATGTTACTTAATAACAGTCTTCGTCACCAATGTCATCATTTCACTCATTGCCTGTGATACTGAGATTCTGGGCTTTCATTGACAAAATCTCTTCTTCTTTGTCCTCGACATCGATGTGAACCTCTAGCGAATTTCAGCATGTTTGACCATTACAGCACCCACATACAATAGAACACTTCAATCCAGCTTTCGTGCAGCTACATGCAACGCCGCATCCTTTTTTACAATTGCATGAAATAAATTTTAATAAAGCCTCGGGTGCTGGTTTCTTTGTCATTCTTACTGGAACAAGCCCGTTGGTGTCACGTTTCCAGCCCCAGTTTCTGGATTTTTTTGGATTCCATACCATTTTTGGACTTAATGGTACGTTCTAAATGCATGGTACCGTGCAGCGTCGTTCGTTGGTGGCAAAGAGGCAAGATTGAATTTGCTTTTTGTTGTCGACTTTGCAAAACGTTTGTAGCGGACTTCTTCCAAGGTTTCCTTATCCATGTCACCCGCGTACAAAGCAACAAGAAAGCGTGTTCTTGCAACTGCTATGTCTTCTGGTGTTGTATCATGTTGTTTGAAGATTCCTCTCAGGGCATTGAGTCTTGTGTCGTTTTGCACAAGCGAACAAAATTTTGTTTTTCCTTGGTTGAAGAAGGACGATGTTGTATCGCAGCCGCTAAATGCCTTAAATGCCATGAAGAAACAGAATATTCTCAGCCGCCTCTTTGTATTTCACACTATTCGCGGAACACAGTCTTTCAAAAGTTTTGCCTCTCCCGGGTTTGCGAAGATAAATACTACTTTTGGGTGGTGCTAATGCTGTCAGCAGAACTAGGAGATCAACGTCTTCGCCAATAATGAAAACAGCGTCATATGATGAACACAAGGAAATCGCAGTATTGACAATCAACTCATCAGCATCTTCTTCAGTCTGCTTAACTGTAAAATCATCCTGTATAAATTGCTTTGTAAGCATCGAAATCAGACGGACTTTGTTATTTTCATTGGCTAAAAATCGTTCTTGTGAAACTCGAACTGGCATTGTTTCATCGAAAAGAACATCTGCAGACATGAGCATCCAGGCAACGTCCTGTAACCAGGACTCAATCAATGTTGCCAAGTCAGCTGTAGACTAGGATCCAACTATAACAAATCAACGTCATCGAGTACACGGATGATGCTACATAAGTATATTGTAACGTAGAAATACGTTAAAATGATATTGTGTAATATGTTCGTACAAAATTTATCAAGAAAACTGGAGTTCTACAATTTTTTGTCAAAATTTTCTTCTTTCAACCGCTGTAACTCGTTACCTTAGACTTACAAAAAAAACTTTCTTGAAAAAATGTAGGTAATTTAGTTGTCTTTAAGTTTACTTTCAACAATTTGGTTGTAAAATCAACCACTTCATAATTATTTTGAAAAGATCAAATTTTGGCACCTTCAATCCAAGATGGCGGATCGAGCTCGACCCCCCCAAGGTCAAAAACTTTTTTTTCTTTAGAGTCCCAATCTTAACAACATATGTGAAAATCGCTACTACCTAACATTTTGCAAGGTGGAGCCCTTTTTTACCCCCCACTGACTGGACTATTTGGCGTTGTAGCGGGATGGGGGAGGAAAGGGGATGAGGGAATGTTGCCGCGCAGCTGAAATTAAAAACTAATAAATTAGCAATTTTAAGATAAAATAAGGGAGAATTAATTTAATCATTATGATTTCGTGCTATTCATACATAAAATGTGATACAATGAACTTCTGTAACGATAGTAACTAGCAGGGAATAGGTCAGCATGTATTTCTATATTTGCAAGGTTTTTGTTTATTTTTTTTGAAACAACACAGATACAGACGGTAGTTAAAAGATTATTTTGTAAAACAATAACTTCAGAATTCGCCTGCATCCTAACCATTTCTCACAGATTGACTGGTAGATAACAATTTTAAACATTTTTTTAAATATATAAATAAGGAAAAAGTATAAAAGAAAATTATTTTGTATATAGATAATGCTCAATGTCAAAAAAAAGTGTACAAATATTTTTTATACAAGTTTAGAGATAAATCATAAAAATGTACTTAAAGAGTATAGTATATAAAGTACTATATGTATCAAAAAATATGTCGGAATCCTTCAGGTTTTGGTTTTTATTATATAATTCGCAAATTCTTCTGATTGGATCTCTGACACCAGCATTTGTGCGCGTCCGGCTAATATGGAATAAGTCGTTAAGCCTCGTCGTTCTGGGTGGTATTTTAAAGTTTATTAGATTGAATAAGCCAGGACAGTCGATAAAGTTGTTACAGATTTTGTACAAGGTCATTAGGTTGTACCAACAGCAAGCTCTGTTCATAAATCATTTTGATTGGAGTTGGTGTTGGATTTGTCAATATAGAAAAGAGTTTTCTGTCTGCAAAGCGGTGCGTGGACATTTATTTTGTTTACCAACTTCGGGCAGTCAACTGTTGAGTTGATAATTTTATAAAGGAGCATGTAATCAGGGACGAGCCTCCTATTGAGTAGTTTCGTGATTTTAAAACGTTTCTCGATTTAATCGTAGGAGTTGTATATGTTGAATGATTAAAACTTAAGAAATTTTGCTTTTTTATTAATATACCGAAATGCAACATTTCGATATATTAATAAAAAGCTTATTTTTGAGACAGTAATCAGTCAGTCGGTCAAGATCCACTTGCAGACACAAACAGCAGTCGGGGGAACTTATAGAAAGGTATATATTCATATCATCAGCAAATAGTAAAATTTTAGCGTTGTGGAAACATGTCGTAATATCATTTTTATAGATAGAAAAAAGCAAGAGACCCAAAATGGACCCCTGAGGTACACCGGAAGTGATAATTTTCCAGATGGAGGAAAATCCACACATTGTGACAGCCTGAGACTTATTCTTTACGTCTGAAGATATCCAACGAAGGAAATCTCCATGGATACCATGATTAACAAATTTTCTTAGCAGAACGTTGTGGTTGATCTTGTCAAAGGCCTTACTATAATTGGTATAGACTGCATCAACTTGCACATGTTTATCCATGCAGGCAGACGAGAAATTTGTTAATATTATGAAATTTGTAGCAATAGAGCGTCCTGCAAAGAATCCATGCTGAAATTCGTTGATCGAATTCTTTACGACAGGGAATAACTGGTCATAGACAATGTTTTCGAACACCTTTGAGAAAATGAATAGCTTCAAAATGAGTTTATAGTTGTTATCTGCTTCACACTAAGTTCCCAATTTATGGATTGGTGTGATGTAGACTCTTTTCCATATATCTGGAAATGTACCAGTCTTTAGAGATATATTGAACAGTATTGACAGCGGAATTGACAAATGATTCGGTAATGAACAGTGGTGAGATACCATCCGGTCCAGCTCCCTTGTTAGAATCGAGCCTTTTTAAATATTTAGATAAAAGGTCAGCATCGATTGAAACTGATTCCACCGCGTCAACCTTCTCAGCTACGGAGTCGTTGTAGGAAGTCCCCAGTGAGTCGGCCGGTTCGTAGACGGAATGGAAATAATCCGCAAACAAATCACAGACCACCTGGCCACCCTCCACTGTTTTATCCTTAAGATTCAACACGCTAGGAATAGAGGCTGATAGTTTTTTGATTTTACATATGACCAGAATGACTTGGGATCTTTGCCAATATTCTCTTCAGCGTTATTGATAAAGTCTTCGTGATATTTTTTGCCATTTTTTTATGTCTGGTTCGTAGCCTTGAAAAAGTAGTGTAATCGGAGAGGTTCTTATACGTAATATATAGTCTATGAAATTTGTTCTTTTCATGAATGAGTATTATTAATGATGAGCTATACCACGGGGGGTTGGAATGTATATGTTACCTTGTCCGAGATCAGACTATTGACAATATTGTAAAAGTTAGATACTGCAGGGTTTACGGAATCAGAAAAATTCAGGATGTTCCAATCTACTTATGCCAGACTGTTTCTTATGTCGTCATAATTAGCCATGTGGAATGAAGGCCGTTGGATTGGGTTTTCCTTTATACGCGGGGGTTAATTGAATTCAGCAGCAATAGCGATGGATTTATGGTGAGCATCCTCAGAAACCAGTGGATCGTTTGCGGGAGTAACGCGCACAGGGAAATTGCACAGAACAAGATCAAAAATTCTTCCTGAAATATTTTGAACATCATTGTAGTGGTGCAGGTAGCAGTAATTTATATTATCGATAAATCTAGAACTTATTGTGGAAGTGTAATTGCAAGGAGTTAGGTTAACTTCACACACAGGAAGAGTCCAGCTAATATCGGGTAGGTTAAAGTCTCCCAGGATACAAAAATTATCATCGGGTCTATTCAAAAGCTTAATACCTAAATAATTTGAAAAAGTGGTGATTTGGGCATTGAAATTTAAGCTTTTGGACAGATAAGTACAACAAATACGGATGTAAGTAAATCCAGTTGCACGTGTAAAATAAAGAGTCACCCATATATCCTCATCAGTAGAACACCATGAGTAGTTACAAATTGCGTTGAGTTCCTTTTGGACGGCCAAGAGCACCCCACTACATATAGTTACACCATCGATACGTCTGTCGCGTCGGAATACATTATACCCTGAGTCGAAAAGCTCGCCATCTGAAATACAGTCTACAAGCCATGTCTCTGTTATGCCGATCACATCATAATCACTGCTAGTAACACCGAGAAGGAAGGTATCAGTTTTCGTTCTCAACCCACGTACGTGTTGATAAAAAAAACACTCAGAGGCAGTGAATTTTTCTCAATTAAGTATTAATAACAAGTATATGTAGAGAATGTGTGATTATGTTGTGAGTTATAGTAATAATCTCTAGAGTTATTCGAGTCAATCATAAAATAATGGAGTGTAATAAATAAAATAATAATACCTTGCGGTTAACAGCTGTTGAGAACAGCATAAATATCACAATATAATACGGAAAGGTTGTGATAATAAAATAATCGTAATAATAATGCAGTGACAACATAGGGTGCAGGGTAATTATATTATATATTATTTGCATCTTTATTTGTGTCTCTTTTGTCTTTTACCCTTTTATACTATTTTTCATTTGAGTGATATTTCACATATTTTAAAATTTAAAACTTTTTTATTTCTTTTATATTTTAATCTTTATCTAGATTAATGAAAATTAATGTATCCTATGTCTGAGTAGATTTTCAAAATGTTTGTACCTATTTGTGTATTAACTGAGTTTTTATAACTGGATTCATGTCATTCTGTGCAACTGCTCACGATTTGAAATTTACAGAAATTTATCAAGTAATCTTCTTCTTTTTCAATGGCGCTACAGCCCATTTCGAGCCTTGGCCTCCTTTAACATGAGCCTCCACCGCCCTCTGTCCTCGGCCGTCGTCTTCCAATCTGCAACATGGAGTAGTCCTCTGGCATCTTTCCTGAAATCGTCCTCCCATCTCAGCCTAGGTCTGCCCGCCTTTCGTTTGCCTCCCGGGTGTCCTGTTAGAACCTTCTTTGGTACACGTGTGCTTGGCATTCGGTGCACATGTCCGGCCCATATTAGTCTTTGGAGCCGTAAATGAGTAGAGAGTCTGGGAGCTTGGTAGATGTCATATAGCTCCTTATTGTGGCGGATTCTCCATGCCTTTCCCTCTCGCACCGCTCCTAAGATTCTTCGAAGTACCTTTCTTTCGAAGGTGTCCAGCCGTTCCGCAGACTTTGCTGTCAGTGTTCCCGCCTCACATCCATAGGCCAAGACCGTTCTAATAATTGTTTTTTACGGGGTTATTTTGGTTTTCCTATGGAAGTTTCGGGATTTGAACACTGGCAGCAACGCAAAGTAAGTTTTGTTAGCGGCTGTGATGCGCTTTCTTACTTCTACTGGGTCTTCGTTGTCCTGCGTTATGATGGAGCCCAGGTAGGCAAACTCTTCGACCACTTCAAAGTTATATGAGTTTTTAAAATTCACTTTATCTTTTATTCTGCGGTGTGGGGTTCTGGTTTGCATCATGATTTTAGTTTTGTTCTCATTGATCTGCAAGCCCACCTCTCTTGCTGCAGTTTCCAAAGGGTCAAACACCTCTCTTACAGCCTGTAAAGATCTTCCGACAATGTTAAGGTCGTCTGCATATCCAACTATTTGATTGCTTTTGTAGCAAATGTTTGAGTCGGTAGCAATCATTGTCTTCCTCACGACGTGCTCCAGAACAATATTGAAAAGAGTGGGAGCTAAGCCATCACCTTGTTTCAGCCCTTGGGAGACGTTAAAATCCTCCGTTGTTTCACCTCCTATCCTTACTCGACATCGTGAACCAACCATCGTTGCTTTTACAAGCTTGACTATTTTGGGCGGTATACCATAATTTAGGAGTATTTCATATATTTTCTCCCTATCTATACTGTCATATGCCTGCTTGAAGTCAAAAAATAGTTGATATATGTAACAGTTATATCTTACGCAGATGATACAATTATCATAATTAAGGGTAGTGACTGGAAAATTGTAAATGAAAATGCAAATAATGACATCCAAATCCTAAAAAACTGGTTCGATACAAATCTACTTACAATTAACGCAAAAAAACAGTTTATATACCATTCACAATAAATAAATTCAAAACTTAACCCAACATTCATATAATAATACACAACAAAAAATGTAACAAAGATGTTTGTAATAAATCATGTACCATACTAAACCAAACAACTGAAATGAAGTACCTCTGTGTAATTGTAGACCAACATATGAAATGGAACAGACACATATGTGAACTTGTTAAGCGCATTAGAAAATGTATCTATATATTCATTAGATTAAGAAATATTCTCAAGCTAAACAACCTGAAAAAAGTCTATTACGCACTAGTCCAATCATTACTTCAGTATGGAATCATTGGGTGGGGAGGTGCATATGAAAAAATTTTAAGCTCTGTAAAAGTGGTACAAAAACTAATTATTAAAGTAATTTTGAAAAAACAACCAACATTCTCTTCAGCATCATTGTTCAAAATTTTCGAAGTACCAAAAATTGAAGACCTCTATAAAAAAGATGCAATATTACAAATATATAAAGAAACTGTTTTGGGGATCAATGGTGAAGGCACGAAATAAAAGGCGTGTCGTGAAGTTCACAGTGTTTATTGACGAGTCAGTTGCCGTGACGAGGAGATGACGCAGGACAGATGTAGAATATTCCGGTTGCTGCGATGATGTGCTGGTCAGGCGCGGGTCAGTGAGTCGACGCCGGGCGCTGGTGACCGGGACTCGATGAAGGTCAGGCACTGGCGAAGAACGTAGGTCTTCAGGCACTCCAGTGCTGACGAGACGGCCGAAGGTGTGACAGACCTTGTAGGCGGTTGAGCGGGAACGGCGTGACCAGTGAGGATGCTGCGTGCCCTCGTGGTGGTCATGGTGTCGTGGAAGAAGCGCTGGTCAGAGACACTGGAACCAGGGCGCTTGTAATCCGAGTAGCGCTTGCCAGGAACGGCGATCTGGACAAGGCGCTAAGATGATGTCCCGATAGAGTCCATGATTGTACGGGCGAAGCCGGGTAAATTGTCCTTTGCGCTAGTAAGATTAGCGCGGGTTAACACTCGTTGATCCTTGTAGACTGACGGCGGAATGATGACTGACTGACTGACTCGCTGCGTCGGGCATATTTATACTACACGGCCGACGGCGGCAGTAGGTAGGTGGATGGCAACTAAATCCTAGGCACTCGCACAGACTGTATGTTTCAGGAACCTTTGATAGCGCGGCAATTATGCATAGGCCGTAGACTCGAACCTTCTGGCGAGTTCTCGTAATGTGAAAGACCGACTTGCGATATTATTGTTGTCGTTAGACAAGTAGGTCTTGTAGTACGTAGATTACTTTGTTTACAATTTCGACTGCGAGTACGTACCTAAGTAGGTCGAGCGGTTTATTATTAATTATTTAATCTAGATTTTTCTCGACGCCACACTGTAATAAAAAAACATAAATTTAACTCATCCTTAAGGCATAATTTTAACATCCAAATTCCTCTATTTTCAACTCAACAAATGCACAATAATTACATTTACAAAGGCATAAAATATTTCAATAGTCTTCCCGAAGAAGTGAAAAAAATACCAGATTTTATTTTATTCAAAAAAAAGGTCAAATTTATCTTAAAAAAAAATTAATATCACCTTTCAAATGTTTTAACTTCAATTCATGTTACAACCAAAATTAAAGTCACAATCCTCTTTTAAGTTTATATTTATTTTACTGTATTTATGTTAATTACTGATATAAACATGAAATAATTGTGAAATAACTCCTACGCCAAGCTCAAGAGCTAGCAATCTTTATTGGAGTAGAAATTCAATACCATATGTTTCTCACTATTACCTATTATTACCTAATTTTTTGTACAATGTAACAATGTTATAAGTTAAACAATAAAAAAAAATTTAAGAAAATGACTATATCGAATTCCCAGCATTTTGTCAGGATTTGTCGAGTAGTAAAGAGTTGATCAGTGGTGGATCTCCCCCTCCTAAAACCTGCCTGATACTCTCCCAGCAAGTTCTCTGAATGACGTTCTAGTCTTTCTTTCAAAATTGTTGTGAAGATTTTATACGCTGTACAAAGTAGCGATATTCCTCTGTGATTTTCACATTTCAATTTGTCTCCCTTTTTATGTATGGAGCATATTATACTAGTTTGCCACTCTTCTGGTACTCTTTCGGCGGTCCATATTTTTACAATAAGATTGTGTAGCAGGTTTTTCAGATGTTTTTTTCCATATTTATTTATTGTTTTTCAATTTATTTAGGGAAGCCCTTACTTCTGCCACCGATGGCGCTCTAGTCGTTTCATCATTATTTAGCTCATCCGGAATGTGAGTTGGTTTGACTGTCAGGTTGTTATTGGGATTCAAGAGCTGTTGGAAGTATTCTTTCCACCTAGTCTTAATCTTTTCCTTATCTCCTATTATGCTCCATTACTATCTCTGCACAGGGATGTGTTGGGTTTGAAGCCCTTTTTAAATACATTGACGCCTTTATATGCTCACGTGGATTGTTATTAACAAAATCATTTTCCATTTTCAACTTTATGTTGTTAAAATATAGTCTCTTCTTTCTTTTAATCAAATGGTTAGCATCTCTTCGTGCTTGTTCGTAGGCTTGTCTTTTTGACCTTGTTCCTCTTTCTATACATAATTTTCTTAGCTCATTTTTCTTGCAGATCTCTGTATGCACTCCTCATCGGACCAGGGATTTCTAACCTGCCTAGGTCTATTTCCAATGCCTGATTCTGCCGCTGTCAGCAGTGCATCTCTCAGACTGGTTCAATCCTCTTCTAAATCGTTTGAGGAGAGCTGATCACTCAGTTGGTTTGGTAGGTTTGTTGACAGTGAGTCGTGATATCTATCCAATCCTTCTGATGTTTTGAGAGCATCGATGTTTAACTTTGGGATACTTGGCTGATTTTCTCTTCTATCTCTTGCTATTCTGCATCTATAGCTGGCTACTACCAAATAGTGATCCGAATCACAGTTAGCTCCTCTGTAACTTCTTACATTTGTGATAATGGTCGTCCCTCTTCTTTCAATTAGGATATGGTCTATTTGATTATGGTATCTGCCGCCAGGTGATGTCCATGTCCATTTATGTATATTCTTCCTTGGGAACTGTGTTGAAGCTATTATCATGTTTCGTGATTTTGCAAAGTCAATCACCCTTGATCCATTGTTATTGCTTTCCATATGAAGACTGTTTTTTCCTGAAACCTGTTGGTGTGCCGGATCCTGACCGATTTTAGCATTAATGTCTCCAATAACCATTTTAATATCATTGGATGGTGTGGTGTCATATGTCTGCTCCAGTTTGTTATAAAATTTATCCTTAGTTGCTTCATCTTTGTCTTCTGTCTCAGCGTGAACATTTATGATGGAAATATTAAAGAATTTGGTTTTTATGCGGAGTATGCATATTCTTTCGTTTACAGCCTTAAAACCAATTACTTGATTCTTCAATCTTTGATTAACGATGAAGGCTACTCCGAACTCATGGTGTTTTTCATTGCCACTGTGCATTATTGTATGCGTTCTAGTATCAAATGTTTCAGTGCATATCCATCTAGTTTCCTGCACCACTAGTTTATCTATGTTGTTCTTTTCCATTTCTCCAAGTACTTCTCCGAGGGCCCCACTTCTATACATCATTCTTACATTCCATGTTGCCATTCTCAAGTCCATATTTCGATTGCCAAGTTGTCTGCCGGGTGTTTTCGCTGTCCGAGGCTTAGTTTCCGGTTTCATTTATTTTATTTTTATTTTATTTCATTTTATTAACGCCTAGAAGGCTTTTACATATACATGTTATGGGTTTTGTTGTTCAGTAGCACTATAAAATATTTTAATTACATAGCATAATAAATTGAGTATGAACTTACATAACAATGTGTAGGGTTATTGTTATGGTGTTATTATTTTATAAACATAAGCAAGCAAAGTTTATTGTACAAAGTACGTCGGTTGAATATTTTACAGAACATAGGTTAAACTAATACATAAACTTGAGAAAAATATAACAGATATAGGTAGGTAGTTAAGTAGATACAATTCAAGTATATAGTTACGGTGTTATTGGAATTTGGACAATGAGTTCGATAAGTTTATATAAATATAGTGTAGTTACAAGAGTACAATAATGTAAGTAGGTAATACACATAAGACAAGTAAGTTTGTTATTATTATTATAAAGATAAACACTACAGTTTGTTGTAAACCATCTTTGTAATCATCAATCTTTATTTTGCCCGATTGGGAATTTTACAAAACAAAGCTTAGTTAATGAAACAATAAAATATGCGTTTGAAAAAAAATTATGAATCTGTTACAAACATTCTAGTATACTGTATTTTAGTTTGTATACTGATTGGTGATGATAAACATCAATTGAGCTATACTTATTACCGAGTATGTGAAGTCTTTGAATAGGTGAGTTTTGAAAATAATTGTTAGCAGATATGGGAACATTATATAGAGCGGTCTGTCGAGTGTCGCGCGTAGGTACACGGAGCGATATAAAACTCGTCAAATCAATGACGTCCAGTCTGGCATTCGAAATTTTGAAAAGAGATACTAAGTCGCACACTGTGCGTCTCAATGATAAATCGGTTAAATTTAGTAAGTTCATGAGGAAAGTGTAATTAAGATATTTGTTTGGAATTCCTAATTTATAATTAATAAATCGCAGAAATTTATGTTGCACTCTTTCAATTTTTAATTGGTGAATCTTATAAAATGGAGACCAGATTGTTGAGTTATACTCTAGATTACTTCTTACTAAACCAGTGAATAGCAGTTTGAAGGAATTTATTAATTTAAAATCTTTCGCTGTCCTTAATATAAAACCCAAACATTTCATGGCCTTGGTTATTTCGTTTATATGAGGAACAAATGTTAGTTGCCTGTCAAAAATAATACCAAGATCCTTAATATTCTCAACTCTTTTTAGGAAAATGTTGTTGATGCTATATTGATGCGTAATGAGATTTTTGATTCGGGCAAAAGTTATCGTTTGACATTTATCAATATTGAGAAATAGTTCATTGTGGGTGCACCACTCTTGTAGTCTCACAAGATTAAATTGTAGTACGTAACAGTCATGAATATTTGTAATGGTTTTATAAATTTTGAGATCATCTGCAAATAAGAGAATCATGACTCCATCAAAAACCGTAGTTATATCATTGATAAACAATAAAAATAGTACTGGTCCTAAATGAGACCCCTGTGGGACGCCGGCAAAGACTTCGAACCGGTGTGAATAGTGTGAGTTGAGTTTAACACATATTTTTCTTTTATGCAGATAACTCTCAAACCATCTCAAAATATTCCCTGTTATTCCAAGGGCACTAAGTTTATGTATGAGAATTTTATGTGAGACTTTGTCGAATGCCTTACTAAAGTCACTATACACTACGTCTGTTTGAAGACGCTTTTGCATTGTATTAAATAGGTATTTCTGATAGATCATCAAGTTTGTAAAAGTAGATCTTTCGTAATAATGTTGTTTTTACAGGGAGTGGTTATTAGCTACTCGCCCAACCCCTTACTGGAGGCGAGGGTTTTTCTGTAGGGGTTTCCTTCCCTTAGTTGGGGTGTTCTGGTTTTATGGCGCCAGAGTTTCGCCATTCGCCCCCTCTCTGTCGGCTATGACCTCAATGGTGGGATGGTCGTCCCACACCGGTGATCACATTGCCCAGGGATCACGGGGCCATGATGACCGCTCGTGGACGCCAGAGAGTTGGACTTGTTGGTAGTGCTGCTGATGCAGCTATGTCATTTGTAGCATTTCTTGAGGCGCGCATCATCCAGCTTGATGTGTCCCGCCACGACCTACCAACCCTTCGACCCCCTTATCATGTAATATTCAAGGTGATTTTTTCAGAGGCGGTAATAAAATAATTCTGCTTACGTTTGGTTGTTAGATTTTAATAGCAAATAACTTCAATATCCCTTCCCCTTTCTCTCCACCACTTCTAAAAGTTTCAAAATATTTTCCTTACTCCGGACAACAGTAACACTTGGAAGATAATAAATAAAAACACAACATAATGCATATTTGATGATTGGATACTAATGAGGACCTTTTTACAGATTAGGATTTTACGTCTAACAATGATAAATTTCTAAAATAACATTTACCTCACTTTTGCAAGTCTTTGAACTTTTACATCTCAGGGATCCTTAGTCTCGTTCCAGCAGCTAATAAGACAAACCTCGAACATTAATATCGTCTGCCACCGACAAACCAGACAAGGCATACTCTTCGCGCTAATGGAATATTCTACTCGGGGTAAATAAATATCGTATTCCATGTAAATTTATGTGAAATTTCTGCATTCTATTCTTTTAGTAATTTTTATTCTTTTATACAAGACAATTCGCGTTGCTTTATGACAATTTTTAGTCTGAATTCTAAAATCTAAATCCATGTGAATGCATTCAGACATTTAAATAAAACAAAAAAATAAGAACAAACTTTTTTTTTGGAAAATCAATCTTTGAAGGTACTTACATGAACTATTAGTTGTTATTAAAGAACTTTCCTATTGATATGATGATATATATCAAAAAGTTGAATAAGTGATTACATAATTATGTGATCACTTTTGATTTTTTTTTTTGACCTGATTTTTTTTTCGAAGGTTTTTAATTTTATTACATTGAATTTCTAGTCCCTTTAATTTAGTAATTATATATTTAAAAAATTAAACTTCGTTGGGATTTCAATTAATATTTTTTCTAAAGTAAATAAAGTGATTGATGGCAGCATAATATTTATGTAAATTAAATGTACACACAGTTGACTGAGCGTAGACACGACCTTTTTAGACTCGATCACCTCATATTTCATCTGTCTATAAATTTGTTTGTGTGTTCCGTGTCCGGTCAATTCTGTCAGCGGGTACTGATAGTAGCCGTGTTAGATAGTACCTTTTATTAGAGCGTTGCGACTGTTGCAAGCTGTCAAGTATCACTCGCCGTATAAAGATCGTAAATTGAACAAGTAAAAAAGGAGAAAAATGGGATTTGGATATATATCAGGTTTGTGTCTGAATTTAATTTTGTAAGTTTCTGAATTCATCCGTATTTTTTCAAGTTGAGTCGACAACTAGTCCACTTTAAATCGATGGTCGGTATTATTATTATTATTTTATTGCCATAGAGTAGACGAATAACGAGTTGGTAGTAGCGACGTTTGCTCACGTTATGTGTAGGGAAAATAAACAGCATTATTATGAACACGAACGTCATTCCCTCCCGGCCAGCAGTGGGAAGAGTGGTCATCAAACACCGAATGTTTACTTATCGCATTTACGTACTTATCAAAATAACAATTTGTAATTCCCTCACGGCTGGCAGTGAGAAGAGTGGTCATCAGCTTTTTGTGGATGGAATTTTGAACAGGGTGATGTTGATAAGTTATATAATATGATAAGCCAATTAGATTGGCAAGAACTTTATAATTATTGCACTGTAAATGAGGCTGTACACCATTTTTATGCTAGTATTTATAGTATTTTTGATGCCTGTTTTCCCAGAAAACCACCCAGTAGAGGTGGTCGTCGATATCCGAAATGGTTCTGTCGAGATACCATCGCGAGCATTAAAGTGAAACATGCTCTCCATAAGAAGTGGAAGGCTTCTGGCTGTCGATGTGACTATGATCAGTTCAGTGCGCATAGAGCCGTGGTCAGGCGCAACATTCACACTGCTTTCCAATCATATATAAATTCCATTGAACACGATATCAAACATGATCCAAAGATGTTCTGGGACTACGTCAAATCACTACGTAAAGATGGTGGTATTCAAGACACCATGATGCATCGTGATCGGGAAGTTCGAGGAGTGGATGTAGCTAACGCATTTGCAACACACTTCCAATCCGTGTATAGTAATGAGTCTCCATTTCTAAATATTAATACCGCTGCAAAGTCGAATGTAAAGGGAGCCCAAAATATCGATATTGGTCAAATTGATGAATCGGATATAGAATCTTCCATTCGGAAACTGAAAAATACACATTCACTTGGTCCAGATTTTCTTCCGGTATTTTTCTTAAAAGGTTGTGCCGAGTTTTTAAAACTGCCACTAAGCTTCTTATTTAACCTTTCCCTAGAAACTGGTGTATTTCCTGATTTGTGGAAAATATCAAAAATTTGTCCGATTTATAAAAGCGGCATAAAGATTTCTGTGGAAAATTACAGACCAGTAGCAATACTATCTGCACCGGCTAAATTGTTCGAATCGATTCTTTATAAATTCACACTACCACAAGTTGAACCGTTTCTAATTTCTGAACAGCATGGATTTAGAAAAGGTCGATCGACAGAAACCAACCTATTGGTGTTTACGGATTACGTATCTAAATCATTAGACAAAGGCCATCAAGTAGATTGTTCATACAATGATTTTTCAAAGGCCTTCGATACTGTAAATCACGACGTTTTACTCAATAAACTGGCTACAATAGGATTCTCCATAAGACTACTTACTTTTTTTGCTAGCTATCTTGCAGACAGGAAACAGTTTGTGTCTCATGGACTATTCCAATCTAACCATTTCTTTGTACGATCGGGGGTACCCCAAGGCAGTAATTTAGGCCCACTCCTCTTTTCATTTTCATTTATAAATGATATTTCAGAAGTAATTCTGCATTCTAGGTTTCTTCTCTTTGCTGATGACTTAAAACTTTTCTTAGAAATACTAAATTTAGAAGACTGCAATCAACTCCAGTCAGACATTAATAGAATTGTTGAATGGAGTAAAATAAATCGGATTGAGTTTAATGTTTCTAAATGTTTAATTTTGTCATTCACTAGGGCGAGTCATACCTGGTATTACCGGTATTCAATGGACGCCCGAAGTTTAAAACGTGTCTCGACAATGAAGGATCTTGGAATCATGTTTGATAGTAGACTGACATTTCATGCTCATATTGATGCGGCATGTAGCACTTCACTTAGAATTCTGGGCTTTGTTCTACGCACTGCAAGGAAATTCAGAGATAACCGGGTGCTTATAGTTTTATTTAATTCCTTAGTAAGGAGTAGACTTGAAAGTGGGTCGGTGATTTGGAGTCCACACCAGGTTAAGTATTCTCTCATGTTGGAGAGAGTTCAGAAGAAATTCTTGAGATTTCTCTACATGAGGGAGTATGGCTACTACCCGTGGCTCTATCCCACTGACTTTCTTTTGGGTATGCTCGGAATGAACTATCTACGGGTCAGGAGAGATGTGCGCATTGCTACACATTTCTTTAGACTGATTCGTGGATGGTTTGAAAACTCGGTCATCATGGAGAGCATTCATTTCTATGTTCCCGATGGTTATCTACGTCACCGACAACATAGACTATTTTATCTCCCGGCCTGCAGAACTAACTTGCCAATGGTCATGCCTGTGGGGAGAGCAATCTTGCTGTTGAACAGAATAAATTCGGATATCGACATGTTTGCCATCAATGAAGCTTCCTTTAAAAGGCAAGCTCTATTATCACTGATATAGTTAATAAACACACTGTAAATATTAATCTTTTAATTTTTATTATAAAAATTATTTTAAAAACGCTTTGAAATGAAAAACTTTGTAATGTTTTTGAAATTAATTAACAAATTGAATTGAATTGAATCAAACACCGAATGTTTACTTATCGCATTTACGTACTTATCAAACTAACAATTTGTAATTCCATCACGGCCGGCAGTGGGAAGAGTGGTCATCAAACACCGAATGTTTACTTATCGCATTTACGTACTTATCAAACTAACAATTTGTAATTCCCTCACGGCCGGCAGTGGGAAGAGTGGTCATCAAACACCGAATGTTTACTTATCGCATTTACGTACTTATCAAACTAACAATTTGTAATTCCCTCACGGCCGGCAGTGGGAAGAGTGGTCATCAAACACCGAATGTTTACTTATCGCATTTACGTACCTATCAAACTAACAATTTGTAATTCCCTCACGGCCGGCAGTGGGAAGAGTGGTCATCAAACACCGAATGTTTACTTATCGCATTTACGTACTTATCAAACGAACAATTTTATTTATTATTAAATAATATTCAATTTTTTTTCCTCATTGAAAAATTATTTTTAGACTGGTTTAATTTATTGAAATTTCATAGTCACATAGGAAAATGTACAGACTAGATATGATTATAGATTTCCACAGCTAAAATAATAATCTTGATTAAATTTTGAGTTATCATGACGTGTTGCGCTTCCTTCATCTTTAGTCAGAGTTTCGGACAGTGTTACAGAGTCCATCATCAAGGTAGATTTATAGATTGTGGTGAAATGTATGTTTTTATATGTAGACGTTATACCGTATTGCAACTCTTTATGTGGTTTTCTGTCTTTTAGTTTTGCAGGGGCCGTCTGACATCTGATAAACAAAACTGTTACGCTTAGCCCCGTCGTCCTCGTTAAAATTTTAGTTTTGGTCTGTTAAATATGTTTACCCTGATAATCTGTTAGTATCGATCCGAATATTCAGAATTCATTAAAATTTATCTTACCCAGGATTTTCCTTATTTCTTTGTGTTATACCAGGCTCAACTATTGGCTCATCTGCAATATTCTTGCAATTGTGTTAATTATATTACGATATTTTCTTAAAAATCCGACGCTACGATACCTACACAGTTTTTCTAGAAGTTAGAAGCGGAAAAAAACACATAAAAAATGATTCAAGAAGAAAAGCTAGTAATAGGATGGGATAGATGTCGGTTTTCAAGTTCAACAATCCGAGGAGCTAAAGAACCTGCCAAGCTTTTTTTTTTTATAGTGAATACCTCACAAGAGTCCCAACAGCTCCCGTCTGGAGCCAGTGAGACTATGGCATCCCCAATTGGGGCATGTTGTGAGGCTGAAGGTAAGTGGGGAAGGGAAAGAGGAAGGTGGGGAAGTACCTGGCTATTCAGATCTAGTCACTAAACACGGCTAAAGCCATTTGGAGCAACGTTTCAATTCTGAATGGTGGTCTTACACCAGGGCGATACTGGTAGTATCTTCCACTCTGGAACGCGCCGCAAATATACTATATATTATTTTAATTAATCAATTGTGAAATAACACAAATTAATCAAATAAAATTTATTTGCGCACGCCGGGTTCGAACCCGCGACCTTCGGAATGGCAGTCCAATGCGTTACCACTGGACTATGCCGGCCGTCAATGCTTGGAATCGGTGTTCCAATATAATTATAAAGTGCCATTGGAACTGATGTTTGGAAAGAATAAACTATGCAGGTTTGGGGATGTAGTTAGGAGACAGTGAAAACAGCAAGGCTGTGAGGTCACAGCGTTTATTTTAAATTTTTTGTATTTCTTTGGCATTCACTATGTAACAATTTCTAGACATTTTTTGTTTTTAATGAGTTTTTATTATTCACAATGTACATTTGTTACGTATAAATTTTTTATAAAATTAGCGACCGGTTTCGACACGTCCGTTTATTTTATAATTAAGTTTATTTTAAATCACTAGCGAAGTTGTAAGATAACTTCGGACCGATGTTGATAATACCAGGTTTAAGTGGCGATGAGTGGTCGAGGCGATAAAACCGGTGGCTCGACACCGCGTTGGTTGAGTCCAGACTTGAGGATGTATTCAGCACTGGCGATGGCGTGGAGTCTTCCTGGTATTCCAGTGTTAATATAGCCAAAGATATAATTTACCTGGTCAGCAGATGCGCGGGAGATGCAGGCCGGCTACGATGTTGTGGGGTGGAAGCGCAGACCAGCGAAGATTTCGCAGGGTCTAAGCGTGAGGGGAGCGCAGGCAAGGGATGCTATTCGGGGCCAGGGCGCTGATGTAATCCCGCGGAGTCCACGATAATCCGTAGCCTCTCTTTAAGGTCCGTGCAAAGCCGGGCGTAGCAAGTAGGTCCGTGGCCGGCTGCTCAATAGGCAGCGAGCGGTCGCAGCGCTCACAGGTTGCTCACAGTTGTAACTGCTGATTAATGGACTGATTGACCGACACGTCTCGATGCGGCCCGCTTTTATAAGCGCTCGGTGCGTCGAGAATCTTCGGGCGTGTAGGGAGATGAGCCGAATGCTAGTATCGTATCGAAAGAGTTCCAGCTACGATGCGTTTTGCATGGACGAATTTTTCCGAATATTCTAGTAGCATCGCTACACAGGTAATGGTTGAATTAAATTAAAAGAGTGTTGTTACATCACCGAGATAATGCGCATATTCTGACTGAACTAGATTCAATGAACACGCTTTACCAGCCCGTTCAAATACTTATTTTTTTATAAGCCTGGTATTTTTATATCATTGGATAAAGATGTCATAATTTTTCAAGTTTAGTAACATTTAAAGGGTAAATTTCTTCCTTTGAAAGGCAATGATCCGGAGGCAATATTTTATTATAAATACTTATGCTTCTTACTTTGTGCCTCACAAATTCTACAATTATAATATTCCGCGATATTTTTCTAATTTTTTAATCTAAAAATCCACCCAAAGTATGGTCGGCTCTGGTTCCAGGTTATGCCCCGGTCAACCCGTTATATTAACGTGCCAAGGAAACTTTGGCTCGAGCCCCGATCACACTTTACTCACTTTACCAATCAAAGTTTTTTTTTATTCGCCATTAAACGCGGGGTTATCGCGCGTTATATAAAATTTCATCAGCGAAATCGTTGTCAATAAATAGCCACCCCATCTTACACATAGTTTGGTGTCGGGAGATTATACTTGACTTCAGGTTTTAAACGAAAATAGAGAGAGTTAATAAACTCGTTATCTTGATTAGTGCAGACATAAAGTTTTGGTGTTTGATTCTTACTAACATTACCCGATGGGTAATATTACTAGATATTCTACTCAAAGTTATAATAATGAATGTATAATAAAAATGCCAAAATATACGGAATGTTTTTTTTATAATTGCTTCAGCGAACTTTTAATAACGTAAAATTCTGTGGATAAAGGTGGGTAGATAAAATGGAAGGTGCTATGATAAATCACTGTGTCTTTATTATGTAGACAATGTAGTTGTGCGATGTATCACATAACCACGGCGGGATTTGAATGCAAAATCAAAGGCCTCTGATGAAGTTGTATTTTGGTATGCATCACGGAGGGATGTGGATGCGTGCTCGGCAGGCGGAGACTTGAAGTTGATGATCGCTGGTGGTAAAGATCTCGGATCTTCCCAGTGAGATATGGTTTGGCTCGAGTGGCCGGCGTGGCGGGCGTGGCGCGGCGTGGCGCGGCGTGGCGCGGCGTAGGCCCGCAAAGTGTCATTAGGCATAGGAGTCGGTGAGTATTTGTATTAGACATTGATTTCTAAACTAGACTGCCTGAAAGCGCAATTTTCCGGGCAGTTATAAATGCCGCGGCCCGTACCACAAGTCTTCTAGGCTGCGCTGCAAACGGCTCGTGCCAGTGCTCGTAGTAATGCGTCCGCTTGACTTCATTCATTTTTTTCCAGTATTATCAATTTTTATTCTAAATTGGATACTATCCTTTTCCATCCGTTACCAAAGACGCAATTAAATAAAGTTTCATTTCAGCGATTGTAATTCGCTAGTAATTATTCAGTGAATACCAGTAGAACGAATACCAAGAAAAAAAGTTGATACGGAAATCCTTTTTTAGATTCTTAACCATCTTCTCATAAACAATAAGATCCCCCGCTATCCGAGGATTTTCAAATTTATCATCTCGACAGTTTCGAAAGTTGAAGATGCCTTGAGGAATTTTGCACCACTTAAAAAAATAATGTGCAGAACAATGGCTTTGGCCGTGTTTGGTGAGCAGATCTGAATTTCCAGATATAGGGTTTTTCAATAAGAGGTGTTATTTTATTATGTATCTAAATTAAATTTTTATTTATTTTATAAATAAAAACACACACTTGCCACAAACTATATATCACTTCTTATTACTTCTTTTATTTTATTATGTATATAAATTAAAAATGACAGCCTCCAAAGTAACATCTACCGAAAAAGCGGGCTATTCAAAATAACATCTCTTATTGGAAAACCTTAAACTTCCCCACCTTCCTCTTCCCCATCTCCTTCCCTTCCCCACTACCTCCTACCTCAGAATATATCCCGATTTGGGATGCCATGGTCTCATAGGCTCCAGACTTCGTATCAAAGAGTTGGCGCAATCAATTTCTATGCGTAAGAGTCCATTCCCCCGGCAGTACATCTTTAACGTAATGTCTTTTTTAAGTGGCATAAGAACTCCTATGAGCGTGAGTCAACAAAAGACGTATGCTGATGACATATCCTTTTTTGAAAACTTAGGTGATATATTATGATCGACACTTATATGACACTACTTATGTTTTTGACATAGTTTTTTTAACGATTGGTCTTTTCCTCGTATGCGTGGTAAATAAATACTAAACTTTTTCGGCTGATAGAAAAGAATATTCGTTTTTCACGTATTGAAAATCACTGCCGTAAAGTCATACAATAAAAACATACTGCCATGGGAACATACGTACGTCTTCAACGAAACGTTATTAATCCACATTCGTTGATGATGAATGGCCGCGCAGTGGAACATTGGCTGTAACGTAAAAATGTGACACACTCGGATATACGTAATTTTGATTTGGAACTTACGTCCATGGAAAAGATTGTGTATATTTATCTGATTCCAAAATCTAGTCTGCATCACTCAACCTATTCATCATAATAAAATAAGAAGATCATTCACACATAAAATTAAGATATTATTGTATTTTACTTAATAGTAGGTACACATTTCTAAAAGGTTATATTTTTTGTCCAAATGTCGTATCTTCTTAGGAATAATTAAAAATACTGATTCCGCTCTTCGGTGCAATGGTCACGTGGCAAATTTTTCAAGTATAATATTCCGTGATTTTTCACGGGTTTGCGCTAATTTACAAACTACATATTATTTATAGCTTAGATCGTAACACGTTTTAGCAATTCACTATTTGGGTTGTGCTTTTCCGACGCCACAAAATGCTTCCCATCCTTTTTAGTTTCAAATTATCCGTCTTTATTCTGAAGGCCAGTCGAAATACACGATAAACCCAGTGGGCAAAAGTCCATGTAGTCACTTGACTATTACAAAGAAATTGAAATAATCGCGTGATTAAAGCGTCATGGAAAATTACGGACCGCCATCGGTAACGTTCCGAGTAGAGCAGTCTGAACGGAGATTTGCATAATTATTTTTGGCAAGTGTCCACATAATACTGAACAAATTTAGCCATCTCCGCTCGTAATGAGTTCTTATTCGCAATATATTTAGATTGCTGGCTTGTTCGTTAATGAAGCGGTACATTATCAGAGGTTAAAGGCCGTTCGGCTATTTTATATAATTCTACGGATTATGAATTGTCGGTAGGTAGTTAATGCATCGTTTTTTATACTTTTTATGTAGCAATTCCAAGGAATACGCAAATAAGTCGATTTCCATGTGAAAGACTAGCAATTTTCCTATTTAAGGAGACGCACTACGTGGTGTAGTATTTTTAATTGATCCGTTATCAATAACAACCCATACGTAGATGGCGATAAGGTTTGAATTCCCGCTTAATACCATCCGCCTGTTTTGATTTATGCAAGAAAAAAACATGGCCAAAAAGTGCCTGTTATTTTATTTTGTGGATGTTCAGGCATAAATATTTATTTTTTTTCGATCATTTTATAAAGTAATAAATCGTTAGGAGTTGAACGGTATTTCGTAAATTGGCAATGTTAGTTTTCTTTCAAATCATTTGTTCACATTTACATAAGAACTAAATTTCTTTCTTAAGCAGATTATCAAGAGCATGTTGTTGGTGATTTAAGTTTTTTTTCAAAACGGTATAGATCACACTTCTAAGAATCGTTGAGTCGTTGACTTGCAATACCCTCAGAAATTTTTGAAAATCTGTAGATGTCACGAAAAACTGTTTTGAATACTTTGAAAATTTACATTTAATGCTGAATATCAACACAATTTGCATTATTACTTTGATATATAGCGAAAATAATAAAAAAATATTTTAAATTTACTTTGCGCACTTTTTGTGGATGTATCAGAACCTGCAGAAATTTCTAGAGCCGGTTTTGCTAGCCAACGGTTTAATTTTCTGTTAAGGCGACAAGACCAATAACGAGTCGATCAACGCTCACATTTTAATTATTTCTGATAAACGTGTTACTAAAATCTCAAAAGTTTCTAGAGGAATCGCTTTGGATGTAACTTTCAGATGAATAAAAACTGGACCTTACATTAAAATATTTTATGTAAAACGGTTTTAAAATTTTACAAAATGTTTTTCGACTACAAAGTTAGCGGTAAGCACCAAATTTATTTTTTCTAGATTAAACTTCCTGAGGGATCCCTCTAGAAACAATAGTAATACGTTCCTCAGAAATAGTTAAAATAAACTCCACGGAAAGTTCGAATATTCAATTATCTGGGCAAAAGTGACGGTAGGTTTTTATTTTTGCTTATTGTCTCGTCTTAAGCGCCGTTACCACAGTTATAGGTACCAGGTAAAACAATTCAATCCTGGCTGCGGAAGTTGAGTTTATTTCGGTTACCACAATTCAATTATTTACGCTTATTGTCTCATCTTAAGCGCCGTTACCACAGTTATACCAGATAAAACAATTCAATCCTGGCTGCGGAAGTTGAGTTTATTTCGGTTACCACAATTCAATTATTTACGTTTCATTTATTTATGAAAACTGAAGATGAATATTTTATGAAAAAGTTTTTGTTGTTCCAACGATTGACAATATTATGTTCATATCTGAAAGACGTATTTTCAGGAATTTCGCCTTTCCAAATGCCAGAGTTGTTTTTATAGTGTAATAAAAGTTCATACTTCCGGATATCGTCCCGAGGCAGTGACAGTTTGATAATGGCCTCAAAAGCCGAAACAGCTGTCACATTAAAAACTGTAAAAATAACAGAAATACTTGCAGAACTTAATAATTACTATAACATTATTAAATTTGATTTAAATAAAAAAAAAAAAATAAAAAAAAAATAAAAAAAATAAATAAAAAACAATACTAAGTGTCACAATCAACATGTAAATTTTTGCTCCACACAAATTAATAATTATATTAAAATTAAGAACTTGAAGTAGTCCTTCACCCACGAGTAAACCATAATCAAAAATTAACATTGTGTACCAACAGTTGCAGCTGCTTAACCGGTAATTCTTTATTATTAATTTAAAATTTCAACTGTCACTGGATTTTTTTAGACACACACATACAAAGCCAATTAGAAGGAAGAATACTAATAAAATCAAAGTTTCGAAGAGTACAAGTGATACGCCCACCCACTTCTCGCCATAGACAACGCATGAACAGGGTTGTTATTGCATATTATACAAATTATTAATATACAAAATCCAATTGCAAGATGCGTACCACTGATGCACTATCATATACAAAAATACTACATGTAAACAGTGGACGGTTTTGTTTCTGCTCCAGTTTAAAACATAAATAAGAATACTTAATTTTATACCTGTGCGCATAGGAAATACTAAATTACAAGTGCAAATCGAGTTTTAGTGCAGTGATAGAATTCTAAGTGATTCCAATCTCGCAGTTAAAAGATATATCGAAAACAAAATATTTATAAATCTGTCATCAGAACTGTCGATTCGTCAGTTCGCACTTGCTTCTAGTGTGTGTGTACGTAAAGTTACCTTCACATTTACGCATACTATCCCGAGTACGTGATCAGGGCAGCTAAACTTTTTCATATATTATATTTCTGCTTCGATCTACTAATTATGGATTCGTGTGATCCCTACCATTTTATTACGATTGCAAGAAATATAAAAAATTATATGAACAGTACCATTATAGATGGAAGAACAGTGAGTTGCGTTGCGCGAACAACAGGGAATAAAATACCTCCACAGTTTAACAACAAAAATCCTGTAAAATCTAAAGAATAACATTTAAACCAACATATTAAACAAAAGATAGAATCAGTGGAGTGAATCAGTGAATTCCAAAAACAAATAATAGTCCCTTTAACAGCATAAAAACCTGGTACAATAATACTTAACCTAAAAGTTGAGCGGTCAACTGTAAGTCAACGACTATACCTTAAAAATAAAAGTGAAACCAGCGAATATAATAGCACATGAATATAGTGTTAATTAGACATTAATCAAGTGATATGTATGCGGAAAAAATATCACTTTAAACCGAATCTAATATAATAATAATATTATAATTAATCTACCTACTTAGTGCAGTTAACACCTGTCAAAATATCTCCCGATCTTTAGTTTAAATTGAAGTCATTTAACGTATAAAAAAAAAACTTTAATAGTGAATAATCAAAGTTTAATACATAAAAGAGTGAATTTCAAATAAACAATAATAAAAATTCAAAAACTTTACTCAACAAACCTAACGGTCTTCCGATATCTAATTTGTCAACACCATTGTTTTCAGTTTAAAATAGTGCAAAAACAAAAAAAAAACAACAGTAGAAATGAACAAAACAGTGTTTCCCTGATAAATTCAACATAAATAAAATAAAATAACAATTAAAAACTTTATCTAACTACCCTAAAACTGATCAAGAACATTATCTAGTGTCAAATAGTGTTTCATATATTAAATAGATCGCAAAAAGTGATTCTCAAAGCAAAATCCATGTGATCTTAAATTATATTCTGATACATTCAACAACAATATAAAAAAGCGACACTTAAAAAAAAAAAATCATAAATCATTCGTTATAATTTAAATAATTATTTATAATTTGTCGTACTACACCATCTATCGACAAATGGACCAAGCGAAACCAGTCACCTACCGAGCAATATCTTTCAAAAACTAGAAGTAAACCAATAGATGTCACTACAGTGTTAATTTAATATATTTTTACTACTGTTATTAAATAAATCAATTACCATTATCAAATAAAATCAAGAAACCTCGCATAAAAGACAAATATACAGAAACCGAATAAATAAATACATTATTACAATAAACGTAAATAATAACAAAAATGGACTGCTATAGTTGCGATAATATTATTAGTCCAAACAAGAGCATAAAATGCAGCATATGCTTAAATGCATTTCATTACACCTGCATAAATAGCACCGCAGAAAAATTTAAAAAAATGTCAAAAACACTCAGAGACAACTGGAAATGCAAAGAATGTAAAACATTGGATCCTAAAACTCAATCACAATCCAATTACACTCCTTCTTCTAGTAAGAACTTTCGGCCTTCCGACTCAACACACACTGAAAACCCAGAAAATATGAATTACATTATAAATTACATCGACAAAAAATTCGATGAAATGAAAACAGTGATTTTAAACAAGATAGAAACGGAATCTGCGGACAATAAAAAATCGCTTCAATTTATAAGCGACCAATACGATACATTAATAAAATCTATTGAAAAAATTCCACAGTTAGAAAAAGAAATATCTGAAATAAAAAATGAACTAGAACAAAAAAACATAGAATTCAATAGTATTTTAGTAAAAACAACAGAAATGGAACAGGCGACACTGGAAGAGTATCTCGAAATATCAGGTATCCAAAATAATGATCCTAAAATGACAAAAAACATAATAAAGGAAATAACTGCTGCGTGCGGAGTTCAAACTGAAGACACAGAAATTTCGAATATAAATCACATCCAAGATCGCCGACCAAACCACCCACCGAAAATAACTTTCAAATTAAATAACAAAAATAAAAGGGATGCCATACTATCATCAAGAAAAGGTCTCACCACGGAGGCAATACACCAGCCCGGAAAACAAAACATTTACATTGGAGAAGTAATGACGCCATATTACAAGCAACTAATGTGGAAATTAAAAAACCATGCAAAAATAATTAACTACAAATTTGTATGGTTTCGAAGAGGCCATCTATTAACCAGGAAGACCCCGGAAGGCAAAATTTTCAATATTAAACATTGTGATGACATTAACAAACTAACATAAACACAACTCCACACGTAAATACACTTCACATCATATACTTTCACAATTAATCACCAACATGGCGGATTACATGGAATATACAGACTCGGACAACCAACACTACTGTGTAAGTACAAACGATTTTAATATATGGACAAACATCACAAAAGAAAAAAATAGAATCAAAATATTACACCAAAACATTAGGTCAATTAATAAAAATTTTGATGAATTTACGATATACCTACAACAGCTTGATAATAATTTTGATATAATTGTGCTGACAGAATGCTGGTTGAACGATAAATATGTACCAAAAACAATAGAAAACTATAACACACACCACACAAAAAAACACAAAAATCAAAATGATGGCATAGTCATATACATCAATGATAAAATAAATACAATCGTCAAAGAAATACTCATAATAGACTCCAACTGCATACACATAGCATATGATAAAGAAACGTGTATTCTTGCGATGTACAGATCTCCATCCAAAAACGACATCACACATTTCCTAACTGCACTTAACAATACTTTAAAAGAAATCAACAAAAATAAAAATATCATCATCATTGGAGATCTAAACATAAACATCTTACAAAACGGACACCCACAAAACATAGAATACCTAACACTACTAGCACAGCATGGACTGGAGCCAACGATAAAGATTCCAACACGAGTCACACAAAACACAAAAACTTGTATAGATCATATAATGATCAAAACAAAACTAAAAACCAAAACCGTAGTACTTGAAAGCACTATCACAGATCACTACATGAATATGATAGCAATAGACACCGAAAACACAAAACCCAACCAAGACAAAATATTCACAAAAAAAATAATTAACTACTCAAACTTGAAAGAAAAACTCAAACAAATAGACTGGAGTACAATATACCAAATAGAGAACGTGGAGGAGGCCTGGGATAAATTTCATAACATGTTAGCACAAGAAATAAATAAAAACACTATCATAAAACAAGTAAAACTCACACACAAAGCTAAAAAAATTAAACTATGGATAACACAGGGAATATTAAACTGTATTCGTAAACGAGACAAAATTCACAAACAAATTAAATATACACCCTACGACATGGAACAACTTAACTACTATAAAAGATATAGAAACATCTGCACCAAAATTATTAGAGTGGCTAAGGAATTATATTATGGCGAAAAACTTAAAAAAGAAAAAAATAACCCAAAGGAATTATGGAAAATATTAAAAGAAGTCACATACACACAAAAATACAAACAGAAAAATACTATTGAAAATCTAAATATTAACTCCAAAAAATTAGATGTCAATACAAATACAGAAACTATAGCAAATCATGTGAATAACTTCTTTGCAAATATAGGAAAAGTTTTAGCGAACCGTAAATTGCATAACACAAACACACTAACACAAACAAATAGATCAAATATCAATAAAAAACCGACACAACACAGATTTACAATAAAAACAACCTCGGAAGAGGAAATTAACAAAATAATAAACACATTAAAAAACCGAATTGCTCCTGGATTAGATGAGATAACAACGAATTGCATTAAGATATTAAAAAATGAAATTTTGAAACCTATAACACACTTAATCAACCTTAGTATAACACACTCCTGCTTTCCTAGTACTCTTAAAAAAGGACTAGTTATCCCCATTTATAAATCCGGAGACAAAATGGAAATAACTAACTATAGACCAATCACTCTGTTAAACTCGCTATCAAAGATTTTCGAAAGAGTATTAAAAAACCAAATTATAAAATACCTTGAAGAAAACAAATTAATCTCGGATAACCAATATGGATTTAGAGACAAAATAGGCACAAAAGAAGCTTTAGCATGTACAGTAGATTATATACATAGCAACTTAGATCAAGGGTACAAATGCATAGCGATATATCTAGATTTAGCTAAAGCCTTTGACTCAATCTGCCACAATTCACTTTTTAAAAAATTAGAAAACATGGGTATCAAAGGCAAGGAACTTCAACTATTTAAAAGTTATATGAGTAACAGAACTCAACAAGTCAAAATTAACAACCATACTAGTAAACCACTGCCGATTACATATGGAGTTCCACAAGGAAGCATACTAGGGCCCGTTCTTTTTACTATTTACATAAATGAACTTTGCAGCATGAAAATAGACGGTGAAATAGTTAGCTATGCTGATGACACAGTTTTACTTTTCAAATCTAAGGATTGGAATAATGTATATAACATAGCGAATTTGGGAATCTCGCAAGTGAAAACATGGCTAGACTCAAACATACTTACACTTAACATATCAAAGACAAAATTCACAACATACAGTATAAATAGCACGGGACAGCCAAAAAACAATACAAACACCATAAAAATACACGAATGTTTAAACACCAACATCTGCGATTGCCCTCCTCTAGAAAAAACAGAACAAATAAAGTATCTAGGAATCGTAATTGACCATAACCTTAGATGGATACCTCACATCAAACATATCACAAATAAACTTCTCAAAACAATCCACATTTTCCTTAACATAAGAAACATATATAAAATAAAACAATTGAAAACAATATATTTTGCACTCTGCCAATCAATAATAGAATATGGAATTATTGCTTGGGGAGGAGCAACAAACTCGGCTATCAATTACATAGAAACCGCACAGAAAACGATCTTAAAGGTAATACTAAAAAAACATAGACTGACCGATACAGACCAAATATTCAACAGCTGTGACGTACTAGATATACGCCAATTATACGTTAAAACACTACTAAACTACATTTTTAACAAAAAAAATAAATTTCAACATACACAAAATAACACTAACAGACCAGTTAGACAAGCGTACAAAGAAAACATTAAAACTCCAACAGTAAATTCAACATTTGGACAAAGACACTACCAATACCATGCTATAAAAGCTTTCAACAGTCTAAAAATTGAAATTAAAATTGAGGAAAATAAAAATAAATTCACACACAAAATTACAAAATGGATTAAACAACAAAAAAGACAATATTACCAAAATGTCATAGCATAAAATAAAAATAAAACCTACACGTAACACACAAAACCAACATAAACACACATCACTCACAAACACACAAGATTATTTTCATTGTATTATTTTTTTTAATTTTAAATGTATTATTATGTATTTTTATTTTAAATTTATTATTTTCTTTTCAAATTTACTATCTTCTCTTTAAATGTAATATGTAGATAAGATTTTCATATTATAAAATGAAGGCCTCAGCACGGGCAAGCCACCCAGTGAGGCCTACATTACTGGAAAACATAAATTGTAACAAAATAATGTACCAAATAAAAAAAAAAAAAAAAAGATCCATCTAATAAATTTACCAAAGAACAAATGGCTAAATTAACTCCTAAGCTTTCGGAACTTTTGGGGAATATTAGTGTAGTTGGTGCGAAAGTGGGCTTCCTAGAAGGAAAGCTGAAGGCCTATACAAACATCTCACAACAGAAGCCGCCTCAGGTCCAACCTCTACCTTACACCATCCAAGACCTACCTGGAATTTGCGAAACACTAGCGGAAATGGAGGAGAAAAAATAACGTTCTAAGAATATTATAATGTTTAATTTACCTGAGTGCTCAACTGGTACTCAAACTGACTGCATGAGGGAGGATAAGAACAAAATTTTGAGTATTCTAAGCAAAGTTGAAAATGTTGATACCTCTGAACTAAAAATTTTCCGTTTAGGTAAAAAAGAAATGGATAAAATAGGTCCGATCAAGATTGAACTGTCAGACCAACATCAAGTGAAACTGGTTCTTCAAAAAAAGGCGATAGACTACAAAAATGCCAGTATTAAAACCAAAAAAGACTTAACATGGGTTCAGCGCCAAGAAATTCAAAATATATGGAATGAGTTAGAAAACCGGAAAAATAATGGAGAAAATAATTTAACCATAAAATATATTAACAACTCACCTAAAATTATCAATGTTCAACCAAAAAAATCCAGCCATATAAACGCCTCATCTAATACCAGAACGTCAGGGGTATCAGAACAAAACTAAAGGAGTTCAGAGTAAATGCTCCATTTTTCTCAAAAGATGTCATCATACTCACTGAAATATGGCTAAAATCATCAATCTTCTCAGCGGAGCTAGGACTACATAGTCCCCATGTTTACCGAGCAGACCGGAGTCAGAATACCAGCTCCAATACAAGAAGAGGGGGTGTCCTGATAGCGGTCGGCAAAAATATTACTTCGAAAGTACTCAAAATAAAAAATACTGATGTGGAACAATTGTTCGTATTGTTAAGTGGTGATTTCAAGAAAACTATTATTGGAACTGTTTATATTCCTCCTAATGCCAACATAGCAATCTATAAAAAACACTGTGAAGATGTTGAGTTAGTAAAAACAAAATATCCAAATCATCAAATAATTATTTGCGGTGATTATAATTTACCTAATTGCAATTTCAACGTTTTAGACAGTAATTTTAATTCAATACCAGCAACCGCCTGCGAACTAGTAATTCTAGATATGTCTTTACTTTTTAATTTAATCTAATATAACCATGTACGTAACATTAATAATCGTGTTCTTGATCTTGTTTTGTTAAATGAGAGCAACGTAATTATAAATGAATCGAGTCTATTCTTCCGATAGACAACCACCATCGGCACATAAATGATCGTCACCACAAGGAAGATTGGTCATTTCTTAAAGAAGGCGATATTAATCAAAATATTGAATCATTTTATTATTTGCTGGAAAAAATTATTTCAGATCTCATCCCGCTCATTCATTTTAAAGAATCAAAATATCCAAGATGGTTCAATAAAGAAATTGTTCAATTAACTGCCCTTTTAAAAAGTTTTACATAAGAAATATATAGAAGACAGGTCTTTATCAAATTATATTGAATTTAAAAACGTTAGAAAAGATTGTAAAATCTTATCAAAAATGTGCTACAATTCTTTTATTAATAATGTTGAAACTTCAATAAATCATAATGTAAAGTATTTTTGAAACTATGCAAAATCAATGAAAAATAACAACTTGGGTATACCCGCCAACTTGGAATACGCAGGTAAAAAGGCCAAAGACACTGAAAGTATTGCTGACCTTTTTGCTGATTTTTTTAAAAGCGCTTATGAATGTGAGACACCAGTTTCTGCTAGTACAGTATCAAATTTTACTACTGATCAAAATCTTAATTTATCTTTTATCCACATAGAATATAATGATATATTGACTGAACTAATATTACTAGATCAAAGCAAAAGTGGTGGACCAGATAAAATACCTCCTGTATTTTTGAATAATTGTGCTACCAATCTGGCGTATCCTTTATATTTGCTGTTTAATCAGTCTTTACGAACAGGATGTTTTCCTACTAAATGGAAATTCAGCTTTCTTACGCCTATTTAAAAAAAAAGCGATAAACACGAGGTGGTTAATTACAGACCGGTGTGCCTTTTATCAACGATTCCTAAAGTTTTTGAAAAAATTCTTCTTTAAAAAGTTATTTTTCGATTAAACCACGTCATTTCTCCTAAACAACATGGTTTCTCTACTGAAAAATCTATCCTAACTAATTCTTTAACCTATCAAAACTATATATCTGATTCCATGTCTAGTAAATGTCAAGTTGACTCTATTTATACCGATTTTAGCAAGGCGTTCGATATAGTCAATCATGAGTTATTGCTGAATAAACTCAATGAATTCGGTATAGATGGCTCACTATATTAGTGGTTTAATAGTTACTTGACCAAAAGATTACTGGCTGTTAAAATTGATGGTACATTTTTATACAAATTCACTGCTACGAGTGGTGTTCCCCAGGGGTCACACTTAGGTCCAATCCTGTTTTTATTATTTGTCAATGATGTATTGTATATTTTCAATGATGTTCAAGTGTTAATGTTTGCAGACGACCTGAAATTATTAAAAGCAATCAAAAACATTAACGATTGCCATTTATTATAAAATAACTTGTCAAGATTAATTATATGGTGTCGTGATAACCGCTTGCAACTTAACATAAGCAAATGCCAAATTATGATGTTTCATCGAATAAAGAATGCAATATTTTTTGATTATTCCATTAACAATATGTCGTTAGTATCTTTCTCGGAAATTAATGACTTAGGCATTTGGTTTGACACGAAACTTAACTTTATCAAGCATATTGAAATAATAACCAATAAAACTTTGAAAATGTTGGGATTCATTTTAAGGGTATCTAGTGATTTCAATAATGTAAATACTGTAAAAACATTATATATGTCACTAGTAAGGAGTCTTAATAAAAATGTAGAATACAATTCCACGGTTTGGTCCCCAAATTATGAGGTTCATTCACATACGATTGAAAGAATCCAAAATAAATTTTTAAGATATGTAAATTTTAAAATGGGCACTCCTTGAGAAAACTTAAATTACGATAACGTACTTTGTTCATTAAATTTAATAAAATTATCTGATCGCAGAATTATTTCCGATTAAACCTGTTTGTATAAAATTATTAATTCAATGTTCGATACCCCTGATTTATTATATGTTATCTCTTTTCATACTCCAAGCAGGTCGGTTACAAGACAGTACCTATCATATTATTGTAGCAATTCTATATCAACGTCCCAATTTCACACTCCTATGCGACGGATTCAACAGCTAGGAAACAAATAATACGATGTTGTTGATATATTTAGTACATCAAATTCAATATATAAGCATACCCTATTGAAGTTTTTTTCATCAAGTAGTGGAATATTTTAATAAATGTATTTAATTTGATTTGACTAACACATAATAATTTTGTCAACTGAAACAGAAAAAAATATTTTGGAATTTTTATGTTTTGTGCCTGCATGCTGTGTAGTGTGTAGATCAAGTTCAGTGATATTTTGACTTTATATTTATTTTTCTGCAATTGTTTTAAATAGTCGTTTCCTGCTCTATTTTCATGTATAATTTCGTAAATATATTTTTTATAAATTATATGTATGTAAAAGCCTTAATAGGCGTGAAATAAATAAAAAAAAAATATATATATCAACAAGGCTAAGGAGAAAACTAGTGCTTTATGTTGTAATATTACTAATCCAGCACTAAAACTAACTAAAGATCAGATGACTAAATTACTCAACAAACTTTCCAACCTCTCTGGCACCATGCTGGATGTTGGTGTCAAAGTTGGAATCCTGGAGGGATAGGTAAAGTCGTATGAACACATGGTCTCATCAAAATTGTTAGAAACTAAATCACAGCATGAATCTTCAAACTTACCAATTTTATTCACGTGCAAAGCTGCTGACGAGCTCGAGGAGAGAAAAAAACGTTCGAAAATATTATTTTTTTCATTTTTCCAGAAAGCTCGGCCCGTTCCCAAATTGAAAAAATTACCGACGATACGACAAGAATATCTAACACACTAACAGCCTTAAACTCAACCATCACTAAAGACAACATCACAACCTTTCGTCTGGGGATCAATAAAACGGCCAAACCCAGACCCCTAAAAGTTATACTTAACAACCCCGCCCAAGTCATTGATATACTGAGAAAAAAAACCAGCATAACTGTTTCTGATCAAATAAAGATAAAATCTGATCAGACCCCATTACAGCGAAGGCAATTGGCAGACCTAAGGAAGGAAATGGAAGACCGCATAAACAATGGTGAAGTGTATTTAACAAATAAATATATAAACTCCTCACCAAAAATAGTATCTACGACGCCAAAAAACTAAGGTCGCAACAAACAATAAGTAGCTTCTATCAGAACGTACGTGGGATGCGTACTAAACTTCATCAATTTTCAAAAACTGCACCAACTCTTCCACACGATGTCCTTTTTCTAACTGAAACTTGGCTAGACTCTAATATCAACACAGCAGAACTGGGGCTACCTACTCACAATATCTACAGATTGGATAGAAACAAGAATACCAGTTCTAAATCAAGGGGTGGTGGTGTTTTGTTGGCAATCTCTAAGACATTAGTCTCCAGAAAGCTAACTACAACTTAAAAAAATGTGGAACATATTTTTAATGTGGTAAACACAAACAAAAACAATAAAATCCTTCTAGGTTGTGTTTATATTCCTCCTTCATCTGATCAAATTATTTACAGAAACCATATGGATGAAATTCAAATACTAATGTCAAAATATCCCGAAACAAAAATAATCATTGCAGGTGACGATAATCTACCAAACATAAATTGGAATCCATTATCCTCAGATTTATCTAGAAACAATAACTTTAGCATATCTGACATCGAAAGAAAAATACTCGAAATGTCCAACTGTTTAAACTTAAATCAATTAAATGATAACAAAAATAGCAACGACCGAACTCTGGATCTAGTTTTTTCTAATATCAAATCTGTAACTGTAACTAAATCCTCAGAAATTCTTCTTCACTTGGACGATTACCATACATCCTTAGATATAACCATAAACAACACCATATGTGAAAATCCTAAAATCAAATAATAATGTCTCATAACTTTCATAAAGCAAATTACACTGAAATTTTTAACTTCCTAGTAAATGGCGAATTAAATGACAATATCGAAAATTTTTACTGTATCTTAAAACAAGCTATTCAAAGTCATGTACCTGTTACTTCACGTAATACATCAACTTTTCCTAAATGGTTCACCAATGATCTTATTTACTTAGTTTAAAAAAAAAAATTGCTCACCATAAATTCAAAACAATAAGAACACTCGATGATTATACTGAATTTCACAAATTGCGTAAGCAGTGCGCTGTAATTTCAGATAAATGTTACAAGACTTATATAAAAGTTGAAACCTCCATAAAATCTAATGTTATATCTTTCTTTAATTATTCTAAATCATTACAAAACAACTATACATACATCCCTAGTATTATAAACTATGGTGGTAAGACTTGTTCCAAAATTGAGGATATTGTCAATCTATTCGCTGACTTTTTCAAAAGCGTATATGAGGATGATATCTCTGTTGACAGTGTTCCTGCATTTTTCACTGATATCAACTTGCAACTATCAGATCTATTGATTGAATGCAATAATACCATAGCCTCTATTAAACTCATGGAACCAAAAAACCTCAGCTGTTCCGGATGTGACATGGTCTATGTAGGCCAGACAGAGCGGACTATCTCCAAAAGGATCTCAGAACACTTCAAAGCTTGTAAACTCTGCCACCCTGACAAGTCGGTAATTGCCGAGCATTTGATTGACACCGGGCATTACTTTGGATTTGTTCCTGAAGTCCTGGGGAGACCCAAAACCTATAGACCACGGCTGATTACGGAGGCCATTGAAACCCATAAAAATCGCGTAAACATTAATAGAGACGATGGAACTAAGCTCAATAGTTCCTGGTATCCGGTAATTGACGGCTAAACCAGAGCTAAACGAAAAAAACCACTTTAATAAAAAAATAAAAAAATTGATACGTTAATGTTAGCTCAGAGGGTTGGAGCTGGCAACACGGTATCACAACCTCATACATAAACTCACATTTCACTACAACCTCAAATAACACATCTGCCCTGATAATGGACACTGCAATGCTGTCCGAAACGCTGGCTAAAGAAGGAGTTTATAGAATTGCCAATTGCCAACATGGGTTTGTCTCATCTAGATCTACTCTCACAAACCTTTCAGTATATGTAAACTTCATAAATACATCATTGACTAACAGGAAACAGGTAGACTCCGTATAGACAACGATTTTTCCAAGGCGTTCGATAAGGTCTGCCACAAAATACTAATCAACTTGTAAAATATGGGATAATTGGTAATTTACTGGCATGGTTGATCAGTTACTTATCTGATAGATCACTTTTTGTTAAGATTAATGACTGTCTATCCTATGAATTTATTTCTACCAGTGGAGTCCCACAAGGTTCACACCTGGGACCTTTATTATTTATCATTTTAATCAATGACGTTACCAGCATTTTTTACAATGTAGAAGTTTTGCTTTTTGCTGACAATATGAAGTTGTTTAGGGTCAATAATTATGTGTACGACTGCATAATCTTGCAAGAGAGCCTTAAAAACTTTTTCAAATGGTATTTTAGTAATAAACTGCAACTAAATATTAAAAAATGCCAAGTTATGAGGTTCCACAAAATCAAACACTCAATTATGTATAATTATTCATTGTGTAATGTTGACTTAATCAATGTAATCGAAATGATTAACAAGACATAATGTTTGATCAGAAACTCTGCTTTGTATCTCACAAAACTTCCATCGCTAACAGGGCTATGAAAATGTTAGGTTTTATAGTAAGAATTTCCAAGGATTTTTAAAATATCACCCATTAAAAATTCTGTTCACATCTCTCGTTAGAAGTATTCTAGAATACAACTCTACAATATGGTTATCTTTCTTTAATAATCACATTAATACCATTTAAAGAGTCCAACGCAAATTTTTGAGGTGTATTAATTTTAGGCTTGAAATTCCTTTAGAAATAAAAGATTATGATTTCTTATTACATTACGGAAAATTTTATGAACTTTAAAACAATCATACTCTTTTCAATACAACTAAAAGGTTCTGGCAATTAATTAAGTATTTTAACTGCTTAGATTACTTGGGTCCTGAAGTTCATATCTTCAAGTATTTCCATACGGTGCACGAAACTTGCGTATGTTACCACATAACAAGAACACAAACACCAGGACTGGCAATTCAATATAGGAGGAGAAAAGTAGTCGTTTTAACTAACTAACCAACACGCATAATAGGGTGGACCGCCAAATTACTCTCTATTGGCTACACCCCTTGCATAATTCACATACACGTATCGTCTCATGTATCCCTTTCTGTTATTGACTTGTTTTAATTTTGGAAGAGGTGAAACAATATAAAACATAAAGTACATCGGATGAGGGTTCAGATTTATTGGACAAATTATTAAAAAAAATAACAATTATATAAACACAATGAATAGAAAGTTCTAAATTAGCATAAAAATAACAAAAATATTTGATAAACTTTGAATAGGTTCATGATGACATTTAAAATCAGTTTTGAGTTTCGTTTTGAATTCAGATACGGCGCAAGTCCCAATTGCCCGAAGTTTGATTTGGGAAATTTTGACTAAGAGGAGTAGAAGAAGAAAAAATAAATTTTGGGAAGTACGTAGTATATTCCTGGATATTTATTAATAGTAAGGACTATTTTAGAATCATGGAACTTCGTATTGCATGGGGTCTATCCTGTACACTGTATTAACGGTACCGTGACGTCATCCACACGTTTTCTGAATCACCCAAGGTATTGACTATGGTAACTGCACAGAAAGTAGTAAAATGCAACAACGTGAAACTACTTGACGTCATCCACACGTTTTCATGAATCACCCAAGGTATTGACTATGGTAACTGCACAGAAAATAGTAAAATGCAACAACGCAAAACTACTTGACGTCATTCACACGTTTTCATAAATCACCCAAGGTATTGACTATGGTAACTGCACAGAAAGTAGTAAAATGCAACAACGTGAAACTACTTGACGTCATCCACACGTTTTCATGAATCACCCAAGGTATTGACTATGGTAACTGCACAGAAAACAGTAAAATGCAACAACGCAAAACTACTTGACGTCATTCACACGTTTTCATGAATCACCCAAGGTATTGACTATGGTAACTGCACAGAAAGTAGGAAATTGCAACAACGTGAAACTACTTGACGTCATCCACACGTTTTCATGAATCACCCAAGGTATTGACTATGGTAACTGCACAGAAAGTAGTAAAATGCAACAACTTGAAACAACTTGACGTCATCCACACGTTTTCATGAATCACCCAAGGTATTGACTATGGTAACTGCACAGAAAATAGTAAAATGCAACAACTTGAAACTACTTGACGTCATCCACACGTTTTCATGAATCACCCAAGGTATTGACTATGGTAACTGCACAGAAAATAGTAAAATGCAACAACGCAAAACTATTTGACGTCATTCACACGTTTTCATGAATCACCCAAGGTATTGACTATGGTAACTGCACAGAAAGTAGTAAAATGCAACAACGTGAAACTACTTGACGTCATCCACACGTTTTCATGAATCACCCAAGGTATTGACTATGGTAACTGCACAGAAAGTAGTAAAATGCAACAACTTGAAACTACTTGACGTCATCCACACGTTTTCATGAATCACCCAAGGTATTGACTATGGTAACTGCACAGAAAATAGTAAAATGCAACAACGCAAAACTACTTAACGTCATTCACACGTTTTCATGAATCACCCAAGGTATTGACTATGGTAACTGCACAGAAAGTAGTAAAATGCAACAACGTGAAACTACTTGACGTCATTCACACGTTTTCATGAATCACCCAAGGTATTGACTATGGTAACTGCACAGAAAGTAGTAAAATGCAACAACGTGAAACTACTTGACATCATCCACACGTTTTCATGAATCACCCAACGTATTGACTATGGTAACTGCACAGAAAATAGTAAAATGCAACAACGCAAAACTACTTGACGTCATTCACACGTTTTCATGAATCACCCAAGGTATTGACTATGGTAACTGCACAGAAATTAGTAAAATGCAACAACGTGAAACTACTTGACGTCATTCACACGTTTTCATGAATCACCTAAGGTATTGACTATGGCAACTGCACAGAAAATAGTAAAATGCAACAACGCAAAACTACTTGACGTCATTTACACGTTTTCTGAATCACCCAAGGTATTGACTATGGTAACTGCACAGAAAGTAGTAAAATGCAACAACGTGAAACTACTTGACATCATCCACACGTTTTCATGAATCACCCAAGGTATTGACTATGGTAACTGCACAGAAAATAGTAAAATGCAACAACGCAAAACTACTTGACGTCATTCACACGTTTTCATGAATCACCCAAGGTATTGACTATGGTAACTGCACAGAAAGTAGTAAAATGCAACAACGTGAAACTACTTGACGTCATCCACACGTTTTCATGAATCACTCAAGGTATTGACTATGATAACTGCACAGAAAATAGTAAAATGCAACAACGCAAAACTACTTGACGTCATTCACACGTTTTCATGAATCACCCAAGGTATTGACTATGGTAACTGCACAGAAAGTAGTAAAATGCAACAACGTGAAACTACTTGACGTCATCCACATGTTTTCATGAATCACCCAAGGTATTGACTATGGTAACTGCACAGAAAGTAGTAAAATGCAACAACTTGAAACTACTTGACGTCATCCACACGTTTTCATGAATCACCCAAGGTAGACTATGGTAACTGCACAGAAAGTAGTAAAATGCAACAACGTGAAACTACTTGACGTCATCCACACGTTTTCATGAATCACCCAAGGTATTGACTATGGTAACTGCACAGAAAGTAGTAAAATGCAACAACTTGAAACTACTTGACGTCATCCACACGTTTTCATGAATCACCCAAGGTATTGACTATGGTAACTGCACAGATAATAGTAAAATGCAACAACGCAAAACTACTTGACGTCATTCACACGTTTTCATGAATCACCCAAGGTATTGACTATGGTAACTGCACAAAAAGTAGTAAAATGCAACAACGTGAAACTACTTGACGTCATCCACACGTTTTCGTGAATCACCCAAGGTATTGACTATGGTAACTGCACAGAAAATAGAAAAATGCAACAACGCAAAACTACTTGACGTCATTCCAACGTTTTCATGAATCACCTAACCACTGGAACGATTTCGGTCGAAAAATCGACCACTTTTATTTTTCTGCGATTGATTTCGGTCCAAAAATGGACCGATTTTTCTACCATTCGTAAAATATTTATTGTAATTAGATATTTAAAACGTTTCCATGGCCAGCTACTTGTTTTATCGAATAGCTGATAATATATTATCTTTGTCTATGAACTTATCCGTTGTCTTTGAAGTGTTATTTAACGAGTTTTCGCGGTTTTTTATGGCGTCCTGTCAAAAACAAAATAATATTTTTTCAACATTCACGAAATTTTGGTCTCTTCCTAAAATGCCGTAAGTAATTAATTCATTGGGTTTTTAACGCATAATTATATATCTGTGTAATCATGATTGACTTATCTATCTTTGAAATGCGTTTTTAATTCGTTTGTTTCTAATATATTGTTTTGGTGAAAGTTTTTGTGAAAAAATTTGTCGACTGAAGATGTCATCTGTTTTTGATTTAAAATAATTTCATAAATACTGCACTCGCGCATTTGAAATATAGATATTCCATCAGAGTGATTCAAAACAAAGAGATACACCTATATATATATATATGTTTTATTTGAATTGGTTCATTATTAATACAGATATTTGCTAACCAATTATTTTAAGTCATATGTCAAAAAATCGACTCTTTTTTAGATGTAAAATGGTGTAAAGCCTTCGTCACACAATAAAAACTTAGTTATTTAGTTGTATAATTAATTAATTTGTTTACTTTTACCAAATTTGTGCAGAAACAGCTGTCGTCCAGGGAAAGGGAGCACTCCACGACCCAGGTTTAAATAATTATTTTCAAATTTTATATTAGTGCAATATTTAAACATTTAAGTACTTACATTAAATGTTTTCAATTTAAAATATATAGAGTGGTGGTGACTGCAAGAGGAGGCAGAGGAAGAGGGAGAGGTGGGGTACGAGCTGGTGCCGGACTACTTGCACATGGACGTCAACGCAGAGTTGCAATTGCAGCCTCGTCTGGAGTGTTAGTATTTTTAAATGTTTTTTATGAAACTACTTTGCTGTGGCCGTTGAACTCATCATATATTTGTATTTATTTAAACAGCGACCCTGCTTTGCTACTGGTGCGAGAGGATCGCGTCAAGGCCCTAAAGGCTGTTAGGGCCCTGCCTGCTTCCTTCCGGCTAGAGCTGGAAAGCCGAAAATTCAAGAAGCAAGCGGCGCGCATTTTGCTCCCTACCGCACCTCCAAGAAAAACTTAACAAAAGTAAGTGATCGTATTTAGATGCTTGATATAAAATTATTGTTTTTTCCCGACAGCGTTCCACTCTTACAGTGAGAGTTGGTAAGATCAGCGCTCTGTGCATTTGGCACATTCAGTGCATATTTTACAGAGTTCTAATTTTATTGTTTATTCACATACTGTTCCTACTGTTTCACACGTGAATGAGAACAATTTATATGATTTATGTAAATGCTTTCAGAATTCCATCTCCGGAGAGAACAACGTGTCCCTTTTCACAAGGCACACCTTCACCGTTGCCACGACCCGTTCCACCACTGTGGATGTCCACTCCCGTACAGACCCAATCAACGGCTCCCAATGCACCAATTATGCCAATCCGTGCAGCATCTCCGGAGCCGTTACCTGGGACATCGCGGAGTGGGGAACTCCAGTGTGGGGAACTCTTCTCTCCGGAGGCCGGCTACCACAGCGAGCTGTGGGTGGACGTGCCATTCTACGAAGAATTGTCGGCGTTTGGGAACGGTGAGTTTTTTTTTGAAATGTCATAAGAGGGGTTCAATATAAAATCAATTATCTATATTTTATATTGATATCCCTAGCACAGTTTCACTGTTGGTATATTGGCAGGAAATAAGCATAGTACTTAAAAATTCCACATAACAAACATACAAAATGTATTGTTGCTATGATGTGGATGCATCATTACACATCTTTTTTTTCTGTAACGGGTATTGCAGAGTGAGAAATGAGACATGCCGAACTTCTTTGCAAGGATTACATTTGATTCATCGGCTTCTAAACGGTGTAATACAGCACTTTTTTCTTAAATTGAAAAAACACTTTCGCTTCACGGGACTCATTGTGTCAAGCTTCCTAGTCAAAAGCGAGGCTGTATTGGTAGGTGGGTTTTGTAACCGGACAAATTATCATTAAAATAGGTCGCTTTACGTAGTTGGTCACTTTAAACGGATACGTTTTCCTACTAAAAGCTATGAAACCTTAAGCATCGATGACACGGAGCTAATTTACGAGCTGTTAGTCGACGAGTCTACAAGCTAGCGAGTTAGCGAGTGTCGATGACACACAAAACTTTCCACTCGCTCAGTAGCGAACTAGCTAGCGAGTTGGAATCACGTGTTATTTTGCGTGACGTGTTGTTTGCATTCTATCGTTTATTTTTTTAAGTTGAAAAATGAAGTGGAACACGCGTGATATTACAGAGTTTCTCAACATCTTCAAACAATACCCTATTTTATGGAATATAAAAGACAAAGAGTATTGTAACACAAAAGTAAAGGATGAAATTTTCAAATACCTCTTAATTAAACTTAACGAAAAACAACTAACTGTCGGTATGGATGTGAAGCAACTGAAGACAAAAATAAAATCAATAAAAGACGTATACAGACAAGAAATAAATAAAATTGAATAATCCAAGTTTTCGTTGTAAATCCTTCTTGATAGCATAAGCTAAGATAACTACTGCCGCGCGAACTACTTCCGTTGACATTTTTTGCTGACTGCCAAAACGCAAAGATACTCGCAACTAGTTACTAGCAGCGATGATGACACACGGCTAGTTAACTAGCTTATAAGCCAACACGCCAGCGAATGGCGAGTAAATTAGCCCATCTTTCTATTTTACTCGCTGCTTTTTTACAATCGGATAGTCAACTAGCAGATTGTAAAAAAGGCGATGACACGGGGCTAGTTTACAAGCTGCTAGCGAACTCGCTGACTTGTAGCTTGTAAACTAGCCCCGTGTCATCGATGCTTTACTAGAGTTTACATTATCGTCACTTAAATCAGTAGACCGTTAAATGCGAAGTCATTATATCCAAATTCTACTGTAAATTTGTGTTTTCTTTTATTTCAGAGTCAGACATGGGCAGAAACAGTAACGTGGACGAGGCAGCTGTACTAGAAGAGTCTGTACTTGGAAACCGTGAGTTATAAAACTAACTAACTTACCTTCACGCCATTTCGGTAGGCAGAGAGGATGAACCACCATGCAACTCGATCTTGGCACACACACTCTTTTCTTCATTCCATACCTACCTGACTGTGCTATTCTGACTCCTGACATTGCCCGCCTCAAGTATTTGATTAACTTTTTATTTATTTTTTTATATGAATACCTCACAAGAGCCTCAGCTGGAGCCAGTGAGACTATGGCATCCCCAATCGGGGTATGTTGTGAGGCTGAAGGTAGCGGGGAGGGGAAGGAGGTGTGGCTATTCAGAACTGGTCACCAAACACGGCTAAAGCCATTTCAAGCAACGTTTCAATTCTGAATGGGGTCTTACACCAGGGCGATACTATGGGTATCTTCCACTCTGGAACGTGCCGCAAATATAATATATATTATTTTAAATTAATTTTGTGTGAAAATAACACTAATTATTCAAATATAATTTATTTGATTTGATCCCGCGACCATCGTATTGCGAGTCATAAGCCGTACCAGAGGCAGTGGGTTATCGTAATATAGACACATTAAATTAATTTGGGTTTTCTGTTGTTTCAGAAATGGATATGGACAGATCGAGCGACGAGGATGACGAAGCGAGCGACGTCGACCACGAAGAGAGCGATGAGGATACATGCCACCAATACCTTATCATAATATTATCAACGTTTCACCTAACTCCGCTATGGCCATAGACTTTAGTAGACAAGACCAGGTAGATAGTGAGGCAATGCGTTCGATTCTGCCGCCTGAAGGTTACTCTTTCGATTGGTCTAATGATATCTTACGGGATAAGGGAGACATGTCTCATGTTATGTTGTCCTCAAAGGTTCTATATGATAAGGTTCGGTGGACATTTAATATGTATATTTCAATTCTGATCATTGAAATATGCATGTTAACAAATGCACAGGTATTCTCATTTTTCCCTGTTTATTGTACACATTAAATAACTCGTTTTATTTTTATGTCTTAATTATGTTTTGTCAATTTTTCTGTGAAGAGGCTTTTCCAGATCTAGTCCCTAAACATAACTAAGCCAATTCAAGCAATGTTCAATTCTGAATGGTGGTCCCTCACCAGAGCGATACTCAGAATCTCACTCTATAGCGAGGCACAATGATATTATTATGTATTGATTTTCTTAAATTATGAATAAACCAATAAATTGAATACATTTTTATTATGACAAAGTGTGTAAACAATGTTTAAATCAATATACTGCTCTTTCATTGTAACCATACAACTGTAATATTGATTTAAAAGGATATTAGGGCTTAATAAATAAATCAATTATTGGTTCCATCAATTATTTTATCCTCCCCCATTTTTTTTCGATACCTTTGCGTTTAGATATAAAATTATCACTATGATTTTATTTGCCATTCTACGGTCATACAAAGGTTTGATATATATATACAAATTTATCATCATTTTACATATTCCAATTTACCCTATGCAGCTTGACCTCAAGGTAGCTGTCAGAAGTGATTTTTCGTCAAATATTGGGAAATTTCATCAACTTTCAAAGTATCCCCCTGAAATATTGGCATTGTTTATATCTATGATATATATCTCTTTTTAGCCTTATTTCCTCGTTTTGCACGTTATATAAAAACATGGTTACAAATCTCCAGTTCTAATTTACAATTATTTAAAAAGTAGCACCATGATTTTGACATTGTGAAATAGGCTCTCTGTATAATTCATCAAATGAATAAAATAAAGCCAACACGGCAACTATGCTTATTAATAATTGTAGACAGTTAATGTATCTTCCTAACGTTATACCAGTTTTTGTGGTAAATTTATTATATTGTAAAATACAGTGATTTCAATTTTGACACGTCACGCACTCAAATTTTACAAAATCATTTTCTGACCAAACTTTTGAAGAGATCAAAACATACAAAAAAATATTTTTCTATTATATTCTTGCATCTGTGGTTATCAAACAGGCCATAGAGAACATAAAAACGTAGAAAATATTCTATAAAGATATTTAAAACTGCCACTGGCGGCAATTTCAAATCACAAAAACGCAAATTTCGCGCATTTATAAAGTTTAAGATTTTTTAATAATTTATCTATCAGTTCTAAAAATATAGAATAATTATTAAAATATAGGTGAATTCATTGGCTGTATAGTACTACAATCAGTTTTATGTCTCCGTATTAAAATTCGGAGGTTTGATTTTTTTGATGTTGGCGGAAAATATTCAAAATCGTCGCCAAAAAACCGCAAGCAATCCGAGAAAAAAGTTTTTTGACGCGCGATCGTTCGAGTGGCTAAGGTATTGACTATGGTAACTGCACAGAAAGTAGTAAAATGCAACAACGTGAAACTACTTGACGTCACGCCACTTTAAATCTCTTCACAGAATTATTGAACGCCGATAAATTTCAATTTATCCTATGGAATCCAAAGTATTTTAACTTGAGTTATAAATTATTATGTAATTGTTACGCATTATCACGAAATCTTCCACACAGATTAATAATATGTGTATATGTAATATATTTTTCTTTACAATAAATTGGATTAAAAAAAAAACAAGTTGGTTTATTTTGGAAAAATACATTTTTTAACGTTATTTAGGAAACATACAGTTGTACAAGTTCATTAGTTTTACATTGTTTGTACGTGTTGATTATAAAATAAACAATTTTAATTCATATTATTGTAGAAAGCAATCACTTTGTGGTTTGACATATTTAATAAAATAAAATACTTTTTTGTTTTAAAACCACGATATTTATTAATTTAAGAACATTTAATTAATTAATTTTAATTTTTATTAATAATTATTATTCTCATTAGTCATCATTTTTCTCATTAATCATTAATTTTTTATAGTAAACTAAAACTAATTAAAAACATAGCAGTAAATAATGGCTATGAATCAAATTTTATAGATTTAATCTTAAATAAAAAGCTAAAACAAATAGCCATTAATCGCTTCCTCTTTGCTAGTCCTTGTCCTCAAATCAATGATAATAATATTAATTATCAATGGCGGCGAATTTTATTTACTAATCACTTTTCTACCTTAAGTGTAAAAAACCTTCCTTCTGAAGTCAAACCGGCCTTTTATACTAATAACAACATAGGTAAATTTCTAATTAATTCTAAAGATAAGGACGATAAATTAAGTCATTCGGGGCCGTCTGTTTCAACAGAATGCTAAATCGTGAGCTAAGTTAAAAATTTAACTGTCAGTTAAAGTAACAAGGATGTTAAATCGGACCGCGCGCTGTTTCAAGTGCCTTTATGCAAAAGTAACAGTTACTAGTGTGGCCAGTCTAAAAAGCAGAATATTCCTCGAAATTACGTGGAAAAACGCACGGCATTATTTTTTGTTACGGCCACACCGAAGATTAAATATGATCTCTGGTTAAGTGACTGTCAAATAGTGTCAAAATACAGAAGTTTGTTGTGCGTCATTATAACCTCTTCCGACTTCTTGTTTGTTATTGTGTTCGAATTTTTTATTTCAGAATTTAATTTTTACTTACATGATGAAGATCGATTTATAGTTTTAGGAATAATTTCTTGAGAGTATTGGAGGGGCTAGTTTCCTTTGATTAATAATTCCAACCAAACTTTGTAAAAAAAGTTATATATTTATTACATAGTTTCTTTTCAATTAAAATATGTATATTGAAACATTATATACAGGGTTTAATATAATAATAAGTTTTATACCAAAGTTTATGAAAAAAGATATACTTTTATTACATTGTTTTGTTCCTAGAAAAATATTTCTGTGGGTATTTAAAAATAAATGACGACCTGTTATAATATATACGATATTACACGGAAAAAATATAATTTACTTTCCAGTAGTCGTAATATCTCCCTCAATTTGATCCGTCACAAGCTTTTGCAAGCTCTTTCGACATGCGATACCGTGCCGAAAATTCGGAATCATCCCAAATGACCATATTATTAACACGGGGTCGAAATGTTTTTGGCTTTCACTGTAAAACATTTTGCATGACGAATTCATCTTCACTACTGTCATCTTCGATAATATTAATCATGATTAATAATCGTTTCGTAACAACACTCAACAGAAGAACCTTACGTATAGAACTGTCAAATATGTCAAAATGGCGGAGTAACTCGAGAATCGCCAATAACTCGCGAGTAACTCTCGGATTTCGGGAAGTTAAAACAAAAGTTAAAAGTGACTTAAAACCAGGAGTTAAATTGATTGAAAAACGCATTTTGGTGAAATTTAACTTTAGCATTTACTTTTACTCTTACTTTTACTATAGCTAGCGTTGAAACAGACGGCCCTCGGGGATTTATAAATTAAATTGCAATAATTGTTCGGCTTTCTATATCGGTAAGACATCACGTAATGTTAATATTAGGATAAAGGAGCATCTTCGTTGCCTCAATAATAATGGGTTTTCCGAATTCGCAAATCATTTGATCGATAAAGATCATACATTCTGTCATAGCACCGGTGCTAACATCTTACATAAAAACGGGCATGGTAACAGACTAAACAACTTAGAGGCACTAGAAATTAGAAAAACCTGTAAGAACCAAAAGTCAGATACTTAATAATCAATTAGACATATCAAGTAGTCCAATATTAGGTCTGTTTCCAATAAGCCCATAAAAAAATCCCAGTTCTCCTTACCTCCTTACCACCATGCCAGTTGATGCTTTGTTTCTCCCGATTTATTGATATAACCCATTAGTCTACATAATTATCTAGCGGTTTTTCCATTACTTGTGCACTTATGTTAATGTATTTTATGACCGTCTTTGTGTTGCTTATATTTGTATCATGTTGTCTCCCTCTATATTTTGTTATATATATACACACATTATGTACTTCTTGTTTAGTATTAATTTGTACCCTGATGATGCTTAAGTAAAGCGAAACCGGTCGGTTCTTAAATTAATAAATATCGTGGTTTTAAAACAAAAAAGTATTTTATTTTATTAAATTTTAATTCAATTTAGAGTATTTTATATGGTTACAGGTTGTGAATAAAGTAGATATTTAAAGTTATTAGTAAAAATTGAATGAAAAGAATAGACGAACAATACAAAAGAGATTTTTTTTTTAAATAATTTGGGTACAGTGGAAATAATTAATATCTGCAGATACGTACAAGTAAAAAGTTTTGGGCTTATTTTAATTTGAAATTTTATAAATAATATAAGGAATTAGATCTGGTATCTGGTATTCAGGGCAACGAAATGCAATTTATTTTCTAAAAGAGCTGGTGAGTCAATGAGGCAGTTCACGATCAAATACAGAAACAGTTTGTCAATTTTTTTCTTCGTTTGTAAAGGGGAATAGGGTTACGCTCATGGGACGAATGTTTTTAATATTTTAAATTCATTTAATATATGTTTGGTTTTGAGGATTCCGAATGACAAATGCAAATTTGAGATGTGATCTTACGCATGCCATGTATAGTAGTTGTAAGTACCATGTAAGTGTAAAAAGTATATTGAATGTTTTTTTGATGCGTAGAATGAACCCCATTTGTTTGTAGGCTTTTTTTAAGATGTGTTCAACATAATAATGTAGAGTTAAATAATACTCAAAGGTCTCTGATTTTTTCAACTAATTGAAGAAAAATTTGGTACAGGTGGTAAATATGGACGATTTTGAAATATGATCGCATTACATATGTTGTTATAAAACGGACATAGCAACTACAGGGTTTTCCAATAAAATGTGTTATTTTGAATAGCCCGCTATTTCGGTAGATTTTACTTATAAAGCTGTGATTTTTTGACATTTGACAAGTAGAAACTACGCCATTAATAAAAATGGAATGACACACGCTTCAACAACGCATTGAAATTATTAAAATTTACTGATGCAAATCATCTTGAGTGATGAGGCCCATTTTCACCTCGGTGGCTTCGTCAACAAGCAAAATTGTCGCATCTGGGGCCCGGAAAACCCAAGAGTTACTATTGAAAAGCCTCTCTATCCTCAACGTATGACTGTTTGGTGAGGTTTATGGTCCGGCGGAGTCATTGGACCTTACTTTTTCGAAAATGAGGCTGGAGCAAGAGTTACGATGAATTAAAGAATACATTATTTTTTAGAAATGATTTGTACTTTAAATGTGCACAGTGGTCGAAAAGAAAATTGGCCATTGACAGTTTATTTTTATTTAATTCTTTACTTTTAATAGTTGAATATTACCTTAAATTTCGTTTTCAATAAAACAGTTCCGCCGTTATGTGTGATTGTTATTGTAATTGTCACGCCTAAAAATGGTTAAAAAGTAGAACTTTTTTTCAGAAAAGTATTTCAAATATTATAATTATAAATAATGTACATATTTTTTTTACATATAAATTATATTATTTGGCTTTCAGTCACGCCAATTTTGAATGCCATAAATACCTATCTTTCCAATTCAGACATGCCATAAATATCTATCTTTACATTATACAGGGTGTCCGGAAACTCGTAGTACAAGCGGGAAACTGGTGAATCTACATCACATTTGGAGTCGATTTTGTAGTATACTTTTTTTTTTTATTTGAGCTTTCGTTATCGAGTAAATCGAGTTTGAAGTTGATTTTTTTTTTTTTTTTTTTTTTTTTTAATCAAATTCTTATAAATTATTACTGAAGATCAAAGTACCCAACTAATTAAAACTATTTGAAAGTAAAACAAATGAAGAAACTCGGATTTGAAGCATTATTTTGAAATCACCCTTCATTTAACCCGGTGTAATCATAAAATATTTCTGCTCTGCAGGGTTAAAACATCTGTTATTCAACCCTAAACACCAGAAAAAACTTTAACCCTAAAATAGCCGAAAAATATTTTTTTTTTGTTTTTTTTTTTTTTTTTTGAAAATGCTCAAATCAAAAAGTTTTTTTGAGTTCCCCATGTGGTGTAGATTCTCCAGTTTCCCGCTTGTACTACGAGTTTCCCGACACCGTGATAATATTTTAACAAAAATTATACATCTAAAGTTTTTCTCCATTCAGACAATTAGACATAGATTACATATAAAGTACCTAAAGTCATTCGAATTTTGAAAAGAATTATTCATCTTTTAAATTATACAATCATATATATATATACAGATAATAATTTTATATATCAAAATATATATGTAGGTATAAACGTGTATACGCAGTCGATAAACTTCCAGCGATTCTTGAGCATATTGAATGGAGTATAAGAGTAGATACATTTTGTTTTCCGGTGACATGTTTTTATTTTTACCGAAATGCATTTATTACACCAAACAAGCTCAGAAATTGCTGTTGAAAGTGATAGGCACAAAAATATATAGGGAATAGAGAGAGCCTAAATAAGTATTTCACATTTCAGAAAAAAATCCGCAAGACATCATTCAGATAATATTGCATATAATAAAGAAAATACGAGTAGTGCGTTAAACGCTATACTGACACTCAACGTGGTAATTTTTTCACAAGTTCTGTAAATATAAATAAGTAAATAAATATTTATTTTATAGGATTTTTATAGAAAGAGTTTAATTTTTAAAAATATTATATTTTTCTAATTGTATACTGTTCCGTATGTGGAACATATAATTTTGATATCAAAATACCAATGTAAATTTGTACCTATTAACTCCCATCTATGTATTGTGAGTTCTTCCCGTCCTACAGTGAGTTTTGTAGCTCATTGGGATTGCTTTAGCAAGAAAAAAATCATTAATAATTGAAAACATGCCAAATTTTTTTAAAACTTTTATTGGCCCAATATCAAAAGTGGCTACCAAATAAATATACATTTATTAACTAAAAAAGGATTAGGACTTATGATTATTTGGGATCCCTAAAATATTTTTTTCACGGTACGTAGATACCATAAATTCCAAACACCATGCAAATTATTCAATTCATTAACTAATTCTAACAATAATAATTATTATCGTACCGAAATTTATATTTATAAAACTTGTCCGTGTGAAATCAAACCATGTCACACTGTGCAATGTTTTGGCGAACGCGGGGGGCAAATGAAACTTGATACGAAAAATACGAAATGGTTCAGTATCTAGCTCCGTCCATTTAAAGGGCATACACGCTCATAACTGATATTTTTTTCAATACTTATTTCGCCTTAAGGCGATCTCATAGTCCAGATGACCTTCGAATTTGGTAAAGGTGCGGCCTATTGAGATGGGTTATAGAATACTTGGCAAGACTTGAGAACCAATCAGAGAAAACCAAACGCCAGATGTATATCTCCCCAATTACGCTCATAAACGCACACTGGTAAAATTTGTCAAAAATCTGGTATAATATAATATCTGTAAAATGCATAACTCTTCCATTTATCAAATTTTACAGGAGGCACAAAAAACTGTTTTTTAAAGTCTTAGTTTTTTTATGTGACATCTCACAAGAGCTGTCTGTACAATAGAAAAAAAAAATATATATATATATATATATCGCCACCGGTTGGGCAGGGTTGCGGGGCGGATTAAGGAAGAGGTTGAAGGAAGGTTTTTTTAATGCGGGTCTTGAAGAGGTCGTAGTATATGAAGGAGAAATAAACTTAAAATTTGTACAGTTTGTGTAATAAAATTATGCAACAAATTTAAATGTTTAAATCATTTTTTATTAAGTAAACTTTTAGGTGGGTCCAAATATATAAGGTAGGTTATCTGTACCAACATAATAAGAATATCATTCCAATAACATCACAGTAATGTTTTACAATATAGAATTAGAATCATTCGCTTTGGGTGGAGGAGAAGTGTTCATGAATGCAAACATTTTGTTAACAGTTAAATAATGAACGGGATGTAGCGATGCCGTGTTTTAACTTAGGACGGGTTGTTTCGGAGAATTTGAACAATTCATCAAATTTCAACGTTCATTTTCGGGTTCTGTGAAAGACTTATTCAAGTTCTGTTTTTATATCATTGTAGGCTAGTTGCTTGACAAAACTGAAATAAAAACAGAACTTGAAAATATCTTACACACAACTTGAAAATGAACGTTGAAATTTGATGAATTGTTCAGATTCTCCGAAACAACCCATCCTTAATAAACTAAAAATCTCTGGAAATCTCGCCTGGAAATTTATTGGATGAAATACTCACTCAAATTTAACTTAAAATAAACCAAATGCTACGAAAAGACAAATTATAAACATAAAAATGAAATAAAAGACGAGGTGAAGTAAATCGCAATAATAAATGCCAATTGTCTCAAAATTTTATTTGGAAAGGAATCAACTATGGTATCAATCTATCGATCAAAAGTTTGTCTTATTGGAGATTTACATCATTATTCTGGATAATAGTCATCCCTAAAAAAATATCTAAGGACTCTCGTGTCTTTTTTTAAGTCTTAATAATGAACTCACTAGAAAAATGAACAATTCCATCAGTACAGATAGAGTTGTTTTGTTTCTTTTTATCCATGATATTTGAATAATGAAAAATAAAATCGATTAACTGCCCTAATTTCGATTCAAGAAATCTGTTTTGAAAAACCGTGTTGTTGGAGGGTTGATAATTGTATTTTGACATAAATTAAATAGTTTTTAGGGATCAATGGTAAAGGCACGAAATAAAAGGCGTGTAGTGAAGGTCACAGTGTTTATTGAGTCAGTTGCCGTGACGAGGAGATGATGTAGGACAAATGTAGAATGCTCCGGTTGCTGCAATAATGTGGTTCAGGCGGTAGTTGGCGACGGCGCGCTGAGACTGGACTCGATGAGTGTCAGGCACTGGCGATCTGGAGAATCAATACTCCAGTGCTGACTGAGGCCGAAGGTGAGGCGGACCTTGTGGGCAGTTGAACGGGAGCGGCGTAGACCAGTGAGGATGCTGCGTGTCCTCGTAGTGGTCATGGTGGCGTGGAAGAAGCGCTGGTCAGAGACGCTGGAACCAGGGCGCTTGTAATCCAAGTAGCGCTTGCCAGGGACGGCGATATGGACAAGGCGCTATGATGATGTGCCGATGGAGTCCATAATAGTACGGGCGAAGCCGGGTACGTTGTCCTTCGCGCTAGTAAGAGGAGCGCGGGTGATCACTCGTTCTTCTTCTTTCGTATGGTGGAGGGTCAGAGGGGGACATCTAGATCTGCGAGCCATTTTAGGGCCTCAGGCGTCGCCATGTGAACCTCATCAATCCCGCCGGGGAATGAATGGAGCGGGCATTCGTTGACCACATGTTCGGTAGTCTGCACCGCACCACATTCACACATCGCTGACTCTTTAAGGCCCCATCTGTGCATCATGTGGGCACAGCGGCTATGGGAGCACCTTAACCTATTGATGGCGGACCAGGTTTTGCGAGGCAGTGAGAACCCAGGCTGTCTCTCGGTGGGGTCCTGTATGAGATGGGCATTTTCCACGTTGGCCGTTTGCCACTCAAGTTTCCACCTATCTTCTGGGGTGAGAGGTAGTCGGAGGAGCCTCTCTCCTTCCGCCCAGAAGGGCTTTCGTTACTTCAAGCGGCATGCCGGGTGGGAGACGACATCTTCGTGTAGAGGTATTGCGCTTTTTTGCAGCGCCTTCTTGTATTCCCTCAGTGTTGCAATTTCTCGCCTGATGTTTGGCGGGGTTATGTTTGCAAATACGGGGAGCCAAGGGAGAGGAGTAGATTTTAAAGTCCCGCTGATGGTTCGCATTGTGGCATTAATCTGAACATCTACCATGGAAGTGTGGGCGCTTCTAGCCCATACTGAAGCACAATATTCAGCCGTTGAGAAAACCAGGGCAATGAATGCTGTTCTGAGCGTGTTGGTGTCGCATTTCCAGCTAGTTCCAGCTAGCTTATTAACTAAGTTAAGCCTTGTCCTGGTTTTTTTACCCACTGTTTCCATGTGTTGCCGGTAGTTCAAGTTCCTGTCCAAAGTAACTCCGAGATAGCGGGGGTAGGGGTCATGGTAAATATTTTTTCCATCAAACTGAACACAGAGTTTGGCATCCGCTTGTGAATTGCTAAGATGAAAAGCTGTCGCAACTGTTTTCGACCCATTTGGCTTTAGTCGCCAATTGAGGAAATATTCTTCCAAAGCCTTTAGGTCAGAATTGAGGATATCTTCTGCTGCTTTACGGGTTTTGGCTTGAGCTGTGACGGCGATGTCATCTGCGTAAGCAAATTTTCTGCCTTCAGTGTGAGGGAGGTCTTGAGTGTAGATGTTAAATAGCGATGGGGCCAGCACTGAGCCCTGGGCAAGGCCATTATTGAGGGGTATTTTTTTGCTTTTTCGCCCTCCTAGAAAAACCCTGAAGGTACGGCCAGTTAGCAGTTGCTCAATGAGTCGTACTGTGTTGCCATCCTCTATGGTGTCGTACAGTTTAACAAGGAGGCCTTTGTGCCACACCGTGTCGTAGGCCACAGAGAGATCAATGAACGCTGCCGCAGTCTTTAGCCGTTTCTGGAAACCAGATTCAATGTGTGTTGTCAGTGCTAACACCTGATCGCAGCAATTACGGCCTGGTCTGAAGCCAGCTTGCTCTTGTGGGACCACTTTCTCCAAAATTGGAGTAAGTCTGCGGAGCACAACTCGCTCTAGAAGTTTGTACATGGTACTTAAAAGTGAGATTGGCCGGTAGCTGTTCGGATCCTCTGCTGGCTTGTTGGGTTCCATATTTTTGTCAGTGGTCCAGCATGTTTCAGAAAGTCTGGGAGAACTCCATCACATCCAGCTGCTTTCCCAGCTTTTGTTGAAGTGAGGGCGATATCTACATCGTCAGCTGTAACGGCGACCACAGTATTGGGGTTCACCGGCCATTTTAGCCGCGCAGCCTTCAGAGATTTTTGGACCTGGTGGTTTATGTTAGACCTTGTTATCGTTTTTGAACTACGGAGTAGTTGCTGAGCAACAGCATTTGGTGACACTTTGGGCATTGTTTTAGTTGGCTGATCTGCAGCTCCAAGTCGCCTTAGTGTTTGCCATACTTTTCTGCTCGAGTGCTCGAAATTCATTTCCTCCATTAATTCATTCCACCGTTTCATACGCCCGTCGTCCAAAGACTGGAGAAGGTCAGAGGCAGTGTCTGGGTCATTCATCCTCTCGAATTCGGCTAGAAGCTGTTCACTTTCTGAGCTCCATGTTGGAATATACACTTTTCTGTAGCCTTTAGGAATAAATTTCTTTGCGGCTATAAATAGAAGGTTTGAAAAACGGTCGTAGGAATTCGGCTTTGGTGGTATGTTATCCACAACCCTGTCAACATATTCCGAGAAGTCTCGCCATTCTGCCTTTCTGTAACGTATTGATGTTTACAGGATATAATACTGGGCCCTTAATCTCCAGTATTATAACGAGGATAGGGATTTGGTAATATATATTATTAATAGTCGTAGATACTGATATAAGGAGGTTGTTTAATCGGAATATAATAAACTGACAATAATAGTAACAAGTTGCCCTAAGGCCGTCTAGCGACAGAATGACTTCCCGCTACCCGACGATGTAAACCAAGGCCTCTAGTAGCGTTCGGTTATCTTCGGTAGAACCCGAAGCTACCCGAGCGCAAACACCAAACACTACACCTTCCCTCCTTCAACTCTGAAGCCACTTACAAACCAACATAAATATTTTACATATATAAATCACAACAAAGATATTCATTTTATATTACATTTGGTTTTAACAATGATTTTTAAAGATTGACAACTTAGAAATTTAAAATATTAAGCGCAAAACACGATTAAATCAATTGTGCCGAGATCCACAGAGATTTCTAACAGAGCTGCGCTATGCATTTATTACAACAATTGAAGTTATTACATTTGCTAACAAATAATCCTAAGACTAACAACCGCGGTGCTTGGGTCAAGTTGCCCCGTTTCCTCTGGAAGATGTGGGTGTCTCGCGTCTTGGCCGCAATCTCCCCGACCATGGTCTCTGTTGCCGGGCCTGTGTCTGCTCCGACACCACCTCCTCTGCCGCCAACCTGAAATCAGGAGGAAAACCAGTGAATCCACGCAATAAGGTTGAAGTCTCTAACTCATGAGGCTCACTCCTCGAAATTTCAGACGCGGGATGCTGTGCACTATTGCCATCTTCCTTCCAGCTCTCTGACATTTCCCTCATTTGATCAACATGCCTCTTCCATGTCACATCTGTGTTCCCTATCTTAATAATAAAAACTTTTTTACCTAGCTTTCTAGAGACTACTCCCTTAGCCCAAACTACTTTATTATCCTGACGATAATCTTTTGTTAAACACTTTTGTCCAACTTTAAAAACCCTGGTTTTAACCCTTTTGTAAAACTTAACCTGATCAGATTGAGCTTTAGAAATGTTAACGTTTGCTTGCTTGACTTTTTCCGAAAACTCATCACCATTTTTCACTGGAATTAAATTGTCGAAAGTAGAACGCAGCCTCCTTCCTAATAACAATACCGCTGGTTCAATACCTGTCAAGCCATGAAAATAATTTACATAGTCGATTAAAAAATGTAATAACTTGACATTAAAATTTTGTGGGAATTTACCGTTTACTAACAGTTTCTTGAGGAACGTTTCCGAAGTTTTAACAGCGTTTTCCGCCAATCCGTTTGATTGGGGGTGTTTCGCAGGAGAAGTCATAAGTTTAATATTGTTCTCCTTTAAGAACCCTCTAAATTCCTCACTTGTAAAAACTGAGCCATTGTCAGACACAATAAACTCAGGGTTGCCAAAATTTGAAAAAATTTTCCTCAATTCCAAAATCGTATGAGTTGAATCTGCCTTCTGTACTTCAATACAATCCAACCATTTCGAGAATGAGTCACACACCACGAGGAACATCTTCCCCGCTAAAGGCCCACAGTAATCTACGTGTACCCTACTCCAAGCTTTACCTGGATTTGGCCAAACCGCCAATTGACTTTTTGGTGCTGACTGTTTTGACAACGCACAATCTGAACATGATTGAACGACTTTCTCCAAGTCTTTGTTCAGAGCTGTCCACCAAAAATATGCTCTAGCTATTCCCTTCATTTTAACAATACCAAGATGTGACCTGTGTAATGAATCTAACACTTGCTTTTGGAGAGAAAAAGGTATAACTATTCTGTGTTTCTACGATATGAGTTTCTTGGAGTAGCAAAATATCGATATTTCTGTCAGTGAGTATTTTAATCTTAAGAAATCCACCTTTGAACGAGAGGTTCCCTCAATATTCAGGGACAATATTTTTAATTGTTTCCCGATATTTTTTGACTCCCCTTGGCCGGGAGACCTATCGGTCTTCGGCCCCTTAAATAGCGGCATAGTTTGTAGTTGGAGGCCCACTTAATTTGGTATCCGCTTCACTCACTGCACTACCTGCACGCGCGGTAACAATAACGTGCCGGTGGCATCGCGAACATCGCGGCGGACACAACCGTTGCGTGCGGTAGTTGACACACTACTCGTTGTCACTCAATCACTCGTTGAGCCTCGTTGACTGACGGCTGATAGATAACTGACTGACTGACTCGCTGCGTCGGGCATATTTATACTACACGGCCGACGGCAACAGTAGATAGATGGATGGTAACTAAATCCTAGGCACTCGCACAGTCTGTGTGTTTCACGAAGTTTTGACGGCGCGGCAATTATGCCTAGGCGGTAGACTCGAACCTTCTGGCGAGTTCTGGTAATGTGAAAGACGGTCTTGCGATATTATTGTCGTCAATAGACAAGTAGGTGCTTGTAGTACATAGGTTGTTCTGTTTTGATTTCGACTGCGAGTACGTACCTAAGTAGCAAGTAGCAAGTACGTAGCGTCAAGCTGCTTATTATTAATGAATTAATCAGGATTCTTCTGCTACAAGTTGAACATATAAAATATATCTACAATTAAAATCGGGAGAGGCCGGATCGGGATTGGCCAATTGAGAGAGACTCTTTGACCTCGCCTGCCGGTTTTTTCAACCCGTCGCTTTACACCGCAGTGCGATGGATGGATTTATACGTCCATCACTACAGGACACAGTGATTCCCATATTCCCACCCACCCATTATCCCATTGACATTCCCAGAACTTCCTCTCCTTCCTTGGTCAAAAACCTTCTAGATGACATAGGCCCTGAGGGATATCATGTTCCTCAGGGCCTTTTGTATTGATTTCAAGCCGGGGTCTTAGCATTTACAAGGCTTTGATTTTATTTTATTAATTTCAATGCCCTGGTGGGCTTTTACATAACAAGTTTTTTACATAACAAGCTCTTACATAACATAACATACAGAAACATTTTAAAATGGAAAAAGATAGATTATAAAAATAAAAATAAAAGTAAACATAATATGAAAGGTAGGTATGTGAATAGATAAGTTAAGGTAGAGTTAATTCATTGCAATACAAGATAAATAAACTAGTAGGTATGTTAACAATTACAAAATTACATGTGAATGGCTAAATTTGATACATGACAAAATTTATTTATTTATTTATTTGTTTGTTCACGCCTTGACGGCTTTTACATGCGAGGTAAATCATACAGGAGCATTATAACAAGTATATAGCATCATAAGAAGTATAACATAGTAAATATAATAATAAACTGAGCATGAAAGACATAAGTAGGCACAACACAGGTAGGTATTAGTATACGATAAGTAAATTGTATATTGTATAAAGGAGTTCAACCAGCAAATACTTATTTGGGCTCAGGCTACAGTACATTCAGCAATTATAATTGTCACAATATTACACCAAACATAATTACAAACATACTCGAAGCATACCGGTTGGCAGTGGTGTAAAACATTTTCTAGCGATTTATAAAAGTAGGTAATATTCTTGTAATTTAAAATACATAATTTGTTTTTTTTTTTGCTTTTATAAATGTACGTAAGTTTGTTATTATTATGACAAAAATAAAAGGTACACAACAATTACATACAAAAAGAAGTAGGTATTATGAAAATAGTTAAAGAGTATTAAGTTTGATATTGTTAACTATCAACATGATTTTTGCTTAATATCTGCATACATATACGCTTTTTAAAGGAAGCGATGTTTTTATTAAAAAATATATCAACAGAGCATGTTTCATTCCCCACACGATGCAATCTCTGAAGACAAGAATTAAACATAAAATTAGTGCGAGAAGCAACTATATTGAATGAAACATGAAGTCTAGTGTTGTACTTATTAGGAACTTAATAATTTATCATATTCACTAGTTCAGGGCTGTCCAAATAACCGTTGATAATTTTAAATAATAATAAAGCATCACAGATTTTTCTTCGCTGTGATAATTCAGGTAGTTTAAGCAAGTGCATTAAATAATTGTAATTTGTAATTTATATGCGTTAAAACTTTGTGTTGTATTTTTTCGATTTTGTGTGAATGTACATTGTATAGAGGCGACCAGAGAGAGGAATTATACTCAAAAATGCTTCTGACAAGTGTAATGTACAATGTTTTGAGTGTATTAGTATACATTAGATCTTTGGACGTTCTTAATACAAATCCGAGACATTTAAGTGCTTTATTCGTGATTGCATCGATGTGGGGGACGAATGTCATCTTGTTATCAAAAACGACTCCCAGATCTTTTATTAATGTTACTGTAGAAAGATTCACATTGTTAATATGATATTGAAAGAGTATTGGATTTTTATTTCGAGAAAAACTTATAGAATGACATTTGTTAATGTTTAAAAATAAATCATTTATGTTACACCAATTATATAATCGATCCAAGTTTTTTGTAATACAAGACAGTCCATTAAATTTTTTATAATAGTGTGAATTTTCAGTTTTTATAATAGTGTAAATTTTCAGGTCATTAGCAAACAATAGGAAATGGATACCTTCAAATATTGTAACAATGTCATTGATAAATAGCAAAAAAAGAATCGGACCTAGATGAGAACCTTGAAGCACCCCACTTGAAGCTTCAATTTCGTGTGAAATATGGTTAGATAGTTTAACATACAGTTTTCTAGATGTCAAATAGGTCTCAAGCCATTTTAGTAGATTTCCTTTTATTCCATATACTTCTAGTTTGTTTAATAAGATTTTTATAGAAACTTTATCGAACGCTCTGCTGAAATCTGTGTAAACTGCATCCGTTTGCAATTTTGAATTTAGATTATCTAATATATATTTTTCGTATATAATTAAATTTTTAAGTGTAGATCTACCGGATATAAATCCATGTTGGTGAGGGGAAATGATTTTACGAGCCTGCCACATAATTTTTGATAGAAATACGGATTCAAACAATTTAGGTATTGCTGATTGTATGCAAATAGGTCTGTAATTAGAAGCATCCGTTTTATCGCCTTTTTTAAAGATGGGACTAAGGAAACTGGTCTTCCATTTTTGTGGGAAAAGGCCAGATGCTAATGATAGATTAAATATATTGGTTAGGTGACCTTTTAAGTTAGATACACAGTTTTTTAAATAAATTGCAGGTATGGTGTCCGGGCCAGCGGATTTCTGAGTATCTAATAATGTAATTTTACGCTGAACATCGATTTCATAAATAACAAGGTCGTTAAAATCAATAGAAATATTGGAGTTTTATTGAGGTATTTGGTTATTGGATGAGTTTGCTTTATATACTTCGCCAAAGCATTCGGCAAATAAGTCAGTAATTCCTTGAGGTGTATCAGCAATTTTACCATTGTAGTATATGATAGACGGAATACCAGATTCATTACTATTAAGATTATTTGCGAATTTGAATAAATTTTGAGGTTTATTTTGTAACGATTGCTCAATATTTCCAAGGTATTCTTTATAGCAGGAGATCGACATGTTTTTCACCCTGTTGCGTAATTTAGAAAAAAGTAGATAGTCATTTGGAGCTCGAGATATTTTAAATGTTTTATGTGCAAGTTTTTTTGCCTGGATAGTACAAATTAGCTCTTTGTCAAACCATTTGGGGTAATTTTAATTTACCTACGACACAAGTAGTATTTTTTAGAAAACTAGAAAGCGTTTATCAAGTTTTAGAAATAAGTTTTCTTGAATTTCTTTCTATAACCTAAAAAAAGGATTAAGTGCTGGCTGGCGTATTTTTTTCAATTTCTTTTCGCTTTATGTAGTACTTTACAACTTCAAGTTGAGAAGTCTCGGCATTTATGTGTCGGAATAAAAATGCATCGAAAAAAGTTGGAATCGAGTTCCAGAATTATGAGTAAAAACTTTCCGAAGAAAAAGTTCGGTTTTGAAAGTTCGCTGTTAATGTTTTTTCACAATACTACATTTCGTGGCTAAAGCTTTGCTGTAACTTGCTCTGTGTATTTAAACTAAGCTGCGCATTTTTTAACAATGAATGATATGTTTGGTACGAAACAAAAATTCACATTGACTATTAAAAAAAAAATTATGAAAAGTTTTTTTTTTTTTTTTTAATAGCAAAATATTTTTTTTACATTTTTACAACAATATGAATATTTATATATATGTATAAGAGATTTTGATTATATTCGTTGTTTAAGCTGTAGACCTTTTATAACATAATCAATTATTCTTTGGCAATGAGTTTTATAAAGGTATAATGGTACTTACGGAGGTGGAGGAACATTCACTTGTTGGGATGCACTTGGATTGCACTGTATTTGTGGTATTAGCAAAACTTTATTTTTGCGATGCATGATTTAGCAATAAAGATGATTTTTATTGCTATGCGATGCGTTTTGGGTAATAATGTTCACCTCGCGTCACGGCTGTTGGTTTTTGACTGACTCCCGGAAAAAGAAGAGAGGTATGAAGGAGAGGAAAACGGGGTTCAGGAACAAAATTCATTGCCATAAACAATTCTCTATGAAACGACAATTGGCCATTATTAGGCGTAAACCATTCTCTCACTAGTTCTTACTAGGAGATTCTGTGTTGAGGGGGATTAGGTTTTGGAAATTTTTCAACGACTTCTATGATTCAACCTCATGTTTTGGGTACGGATTTCCATAAACTTTTACGACGATGTTTTAAGTATGCTAGTAAGTTCTTTATCCGGTAGTTCCTTAAGCCAAGATTTAATGTCCTTAATGTAGTTATTTTTTGTTTAGAATTGTTTGATGGGAGTTTGTTATATACCTTTACTGCTAAAAATTCAGAGCTTTTGGTCCAAAGTTAGAGTTACACTTTAGTACATTTAACATCTCTGTTTGTTTGAATCTGGTTTTATGAGTATGTAATGTGTTTGCCTGTAAAACATTTTTGAGGTGATGTACCAGAATGTTTTTGGTATAGATTTTCTGTATATTTGGAACTTCAAATTGTTTAAAAACTTCTCTTGTTGACGTCCTTATGGAAACTTTTATTATGGTCTTTATGATGCAATTCTGAGTTACCTTTTTCACAGCAGAATTTTATTTATTTCTATTACGGAAAATATTTTTCGTCTCGTGTGTGAAGGAACATCTTTTTACTATGCTTTCTTAAAGGATTTTTTATCGGTTCAAGGTGAATATTTTATTTTCATAGTTTTATGCACTTTTCTATTTTAGTCTTCTATTTATGACTCAATGCCATGACTCGATCTCGCGTCAAATCAATATCTGTAAAAAAACACATTTAAATAAGAATGCTTTTCTTTGGGTGGTAGATACTCTCAGTATGAACCGGTTTAAAGACCAGCATTCAGAATCGATATGTTGACTTAAATTGTGTTAATTGATCATATCTGAATGGCTATAATAATAATAACTCGCGGAGCGGGTTTTCAACTGCTAGGCCCTGCGGTTGGCACTTGGTTGGGCGTCGACCAGTTTAAGTGATACTAACCACAGTTACATTTCTTCTTCTTTATGTGCCGTATCAGGTCCCCCCGACGTTGGCGATCACTCTAGAAAATGTCTCTTTGTCTTGCGCTGCCCGGAATAGCTCCTCCACACTTCTAATGCCGGTCCACTCTCGTATATTTCGCAGCCAAGACATTTGTCTCCTACCAGGCCCTTTGCGACCCTCTATCTTGCCTTTCAATATTAACTGGAGCAAGTGATACTTCTCCCCTCGAAGTACATGACCCAGATATGAAATTTTCCTGATTTTTATTAATCTAAGCAGTTCTCTCTCTGATCTAGCCCGCCTGAGAATTTCTGTGTTGGTGATCATGTCGGTCCATGGGACTTTGAGTATTCTCCGGTGAAGCCACATTTCAAAAGCCTCTAACCTGTTCATGGTATTTACTTTCAAGGTCCATGTTTTACATCCATACAATAAGACCGACCACACATAACATTTTAGCATTCTCTGCCTTAGTTTTAAGCTGATATTATCATTGCAGAAGAGGGATTTCATTTTAATGAACGCAGTTCTTGTTGCTTCAATTCTGCACCTAACCTCTACATCTGGGTTAAGAGTCTCCGTGAGAATACTGCCGAGGTATCTAAATCTTTCGACCTTTTCGACATTGCAACCATTTAACTTTATCACTGATTCAGAGTGATCTAGTCGTCCAAATGTCATCCATTTTGTTTTATTTACGTTGATTGTTAGGCCCAGTCGCTCACCAGCATTATTAACAAGATTTAATAGGTCTTGGAGGTCATCGATACAGTCAGCTAGTAATACAGTATCATCTGCGTATCTTATGTTATTAATGACAACTCCGTTGATCTTAAGACCCTTCTCAGTATTACTTAGGGCTCTTTTAAAGACATAGTTGGAATAGAGATTAAACAATAGTGGCGACAGGATACAGCCTTATCGTACTCCACATTTAATAGGTAGATATTAGGTCAATGGGTAGATATATAATAGAAAGATATTATGTAGTAGTCAGAGCTTAGACAGTGAGAGTTGACTTAACTTAACTTAACTTAAGTTGTTTAACTTGGACAGTGAGACAGTGATACCCTTCACCCCAACATAAATCTCGTAAAGGAGAAAAATGTTTCCTCTCCCGTACCAAAAAAACAAATGTTTTTAGCATGAAATGAGTTTCTTTGTCAAAACTTATTTTTTTTACTGGCGAAATATAACTATGGCGGAATTTCTTTGGTGAGTTATGAGAGGTTACAGTTTTCGTCGAGTCGCAGGTAAATTTTGTAACCGTATTTCAGTATGAAATCGGATTTTCATTTTCAAGTCTTAATTTTTTGAGTCGGTCTCGCCTGCAAACCGAAATGAACCTTATTAAAATTGAGGGGCAGAGTGGTCGGCTATGCGGAATTTACCCGAAACATAGATTGAATTCAAACAATCGGAGGGCCAAAAATGTCCAGACAAAAGCATAATAATAATAATTCCACTTTCCCATCTCCTTCCCTTTCACTCTCTTTTCAGCCACCCAACCACCCAGCTGGCTCCGGGCAGTTGGTACTCTAGAGCGGTATAATAATAACAGTCTCAAATTTAGAAAACACATTGTTTCATTTTACAACAATACAGTCAAGGGCCTTAAAAACGGTTATAAAATTTATTCTAAAACTAAAAACTCATTATAAAGTAAATTATAACGAGTTAAGTCATTATTTCAACAATTTTATTTAATTGCCATTAAACGCATATGGGACTTTTACATTGGCTTCATATGGACATATGGATTCATATAGACAAATTAACAAAAAAAAACAATTAATAATAAAACTGTAATAGTGTACCCACGTAATTAATAATAAATTATCATTTTTAAACATCGATATTCAAATGGCTAAAATAAATTTAATAAACCTGTTTATTTATTGTTTTTGTGTTTAGTTCGTAGAACTCCATTTATTTTTTTTATAAATTTAATTTAGATTAAATTTGATAATATTATTATTAAGTTCTGCAAGTGTTTTAGTTTTTTATTATTGTGACAGCTGTTTCGGCTTACAAGGCCATTTTCAAACAGTTTGAAAATGGCCTTGTAAGCCGAAACAGCTGTCACAATAATAAAAAACTAAAACACTTGCAGAACTTAATAATAATATTATCAAATTTAATCTAAATTAAATTTATAAAAAAATTAATAATCTTGGTTTAGGTAGTGTGGCAATGAGGCATCCTACCCACCGTGTGGGCAATACCGTATTGTACGGTCAGTTCAGAATAAACTCCCTTGCAAGCTGATGTGCCTTTCAATTCTACCTCCGTACATTACAGCACATATTAGGATATAATAAGAATTAATATAATAATCTAAACATTTTATTTAACCCATATGAATACATTTCAATAAAACACAGGGAGTTCCAAAAGTCTGGCCATTTGGGCCTCTCAATATAAAATTTAACCATATACGACGTCAGGCAAGTGTAATAGAGATAGAGCTAGTGCTAAATGGTCTAGATCTAAGAGATACTAAGTCAAATTCTAGTATTTTTATTTTTTCTGTGGTTTTGAAGTACAACAACGGGATTCTTAACCCTAGAAGCCTAATCTATTTTATAGGTACATAAAGCCTAAACATACGTCTCAGAGGCGTACAGTTGTAAATGACAGCCAGTAGGCCAAAATATACCTACATGTGCCCTATTTTTCAATGGAAAGTTAAGGTTGGTATGTAAACTAATAATAAAACACAATTTTATCAATGAAAACTACTATCACAGGTATTTATTACAACGAATCAAAACATTTTGCTTATTTTCAAACAAAAAAGCCATCTTCTTAAAAATCAACTTGAACATATGTTTTTTTTAAATAATCATATATTTTTTTAATATTAATTTCTTATTCTTAGTGCAAAAATTAAAAGTAATCATGCTTTTAATTACTAGCTATAATTTTAGAGCAATCTAAACAGACATCAACTTTGTGCTCAGAAAATACTGACTTTTTGCACTTACAGCACACTAATTTCGACATTCTCTTTTTTTTAGCAGCAAAAAGCGCAGTATTTACGATTTTTGGGCTCTGGTTCTCCTGCCTGAAGTATATTACCTGCATCCAGAGGCGGATTTGTAGTCTTGGCCGCCCGGCCCTGGACCATGTAGCCGCCCCTTTCTCAGTACCCATCATATTGACCAGGAGTATCCAAACTTTTCAGTAAGTTCCTAGGGTCAAAACCGTTTTAATTTTCCTGCCATTATCATTCATGGTTCATGGGGTGAGATTTGTCCAGGTCTTGGCGGCGGATACGTCTGCCCACCTGCTGCGTGGCGGGCCGGATCGAGAGAGACTGGGTGAGGGAGGCCTTTTGACCTTTCCAGCCGGACTATCTTGACCTATCGCCTTGCACCGCAGTTGAAGGGATGTATTCATACGTATGTCACTCCTGGACACACTAATCCCCAGATTCCTACCCACCCCTCATACATTTATAATGTCACACTTTATTATTCACTATCATCAGTGGAAAGTTCATAATTGGCATAAATAACATCTTATTATTGTATTATTTTATAATCTCTGATTTATTTATTTATTATAGCTTTTGTAAGGTGATTATGTTCACACAGAGCTATAATATGCGTGGGATAGCGTATTTCGGCATATCGCTCGCCGTACATTCCAAATTGGAAAGTATGGCGAGCGATATGCTGAAATATGCCATCCCACGCATATTATAGCTGTGTGTGAACACGCTATTATGCATAACAATACCTAACGCGGTTCAGTCACTAGCGCAACTGAATGGATTGGAAATACGCGAGCGGGTGAGCGACGGAGCATGATAGGTGTGGCGAGGGCGGCTGCGGGGCGTGGGGGCGCGCTGTGTGCTGTGTGTGAACACAGTGTAGAATATTTAGGTACTTAGGAAGTAATTTCTTGTTATCATCTGTGACTTTTTTGTCACGATTGGCCGCCCCTAATATCTGGCCGCCCTAGGCCCGGGCCTACATAGGCCTAAGGGCAAATCCGCCTCTGCCTGCATCAGTATGTTGCGAGAATTTGTCTTATATTTTTAAGTCAGAGCTTCAAGTCTGAATCCAAGGCTTGACCAAATCTGTGCTGAGTTGCTTAACGAATTTTCATTTGTTTTGAGAGTTTATTTGATCACGTTGTGGCCATAAATTACAGCAGAATTGACAAAAGTCATGTTTAAGATGCCATAGAAAACAGGCATTGACCATCTTTTAGTTTTGCGGTTGCACGACACTGAGGCGCACATTTAATCAAATGAATCTACTCCCTCTTTTGTTTGGTTCTAGAAATGAATCATGTCAGGTTTGCCACTTAAATTATTAATTATTGCATTTCAATCATAAAAAGATAAAAGGTAAACCATATTTGCAGGTTTTGGCTTGTATGATAGAAGTGTCAGAGGGCCATCAAAACAAAACGTAGAACTGCCGACAGGTCGAGATCTCGAATTCTTCAATTGTTCGTGAATTTCCCGCCTATTTGATCGGAAAGTGCCCACTAGATTTAATTTGTAACTTGAGCTGGTCCACAAGAGGTGCGGACTTTATTCATAGCTGAAATTCTGTGAGATGATTGACCCTTATTAGTTGACCAAACATCCCGCGTCCATTCTAACCGCGAAGAGTATTTCCAGGAACACGATATATTCGCTCTAAGTTGGCAGATTGCGAAGTATGAGCAGAATCAGATGCTAGGTCAGCTTCTGCAATTTTGAGTCGGCTTCTTCAGTGAGAGCAGATTTTTGTAAAGGGAAAGCCTCTTCAGTTACATATTTATTCTCATCTTCTTTGAATGTCGTCCACAAACTGGCTGTTTTCGTCTTCAGAAGCTGATTCTCCCAGAGAAAGACTATCTTCTTGGTCTAAGATTTTCAAAATATCGTAATTGTTTAATACATTAGACCATGAGATGTTGGTATCTTGCAGCGTCATATCTTACTCTCGAAAGAAACACACAATATTATATCCCTACAAAATTAAAAACAAACTCTTAAACAGGGTAAATGAGTCCTAATGGACAGTTAGCTTCGTTTTCAATCTCATATCGAGCACATTACGTCGAAAGCTTTGAAAATGCTGGGATTTATACTTTAAGTATGTTCAGTTTTCAAAAATCCACAAACATTTAAGATTCTCTACATATCTTACGTTCGAAGCCACCTAGAGTATGCATCAACAGTGTGGAACCCTCATAGTTCTACGCATAAATCAAACATAGAAAGAGTTCAGAAAAAGTTTTTAAAATATGTCTCTTATCGCATGCGAAATGATGAAAACAATGTGTCCATGAACCTAAAAACTCTTGATCAACGCCGAGATATCAGAGACCTAGTAATGCTATATAAGATAATCCTCGCAGGCGTAGATAAGGCTTCTAGGGTTAAAATTATTATTCGGCTCACTAAAGTAAAATTAGTAACGGATGAATGAATGTTTCTCCAATCACGTGTTCAACAAGGATCCTAACCCCACGCCAAATTAGTAATGGATGAATGAATGTTTCTCCAATCACGTGTTCAACGAGGATCCTAACCCCACGCCAAATTAGTAATGGATGAATGAATGTTTCTCCAATCACGTGTTCAACGAGGATCCTAACCCCACGCCAAATTAGTAATGGATGAATGAATGTTTCTCCAATCACGTGTTCAACGAGGATCCTAACCCCACGCCAAATACACAAAAAGAGTGAATACCGCACAAGGGTCCGAGCTAACCGGAGACAGTGGGTCTACGACATTCTTAATTGGGTATGATGTGATACTAAAATGACTTGAAAGAGATAGAGACGAAGGGCGTGAAATACCTAAATGGCTATTTATATCTCGTTATCAAACATGACTAGAGCCTTTACTACCACTAAACCATAAGCCAGGTATTATCTAGTCCACACGGAGTGTAGGTTTATAATCTCAACAACTTGTAAATATTACAAACTTATTTCAGAGCATTAAATACTGATTTTCTCCTAAAACGGTGAGGCTATAACTTCATGTACGTACATTTCTTTATTTAAGCACCAACCGGTTTCGGCACAACAGCGCCTATGACGAGAAATTATATTGTAAAAATGATACAATAATGATTTATTTATTGTTTTGGAACATTTACACAGTATTAACACGATCGAATTAACATCGGAAAGAACACTAATGTTAAAAATTCGCTTAAATTATTTTTTTGCAACGTACAGATGATTACAATTTTAGAAATAATAAGATGTAAACAAAAAAATATATAGAGATAAAAAAAAACATTAAAAACAACTTATGATATAAAAAGTTAAGAAAAAATAAAGTACACGGTTTTCCAATAAGAGATGTTATTTTGATATTCAACCGTAAAAGATCAATGGTTTCGTTGCTTGTGTGGCACGTAGCGCCGTTTTGTTGAAATTAAACGTTGTTCAAATAATACCCTCCAATTCCGGCCATAAAAAATAATTAATCATCTCTCGATAGCGCAATCCATTCACCCTAACTGTTGCTCCAGCCTCGTTTTCTAAAAAGTAAGGTCCAATGACTCCGCCGGACTATAAACCGCACCAAGCAGTCACACGTTGAGGATAGAGAGGATTTTCAACAATAACTCTTGGGTTTTTCGAGCCCCAGATGCGACAATTTTGCTTGTTGACGAAGCCACCGAGGTGGAAATGGTACTCAACACTCGAGATGATTTGCATTTGATTCACTCAAGTGAATTTTAATAATTTTAATGCATTGTTGAAGCGTGTATCGTTCCATTTTTATTAATGACGTAGTTTTTACTTGTAAAATGTCAAAAAATGACAGCTTCAATAGTAACATCTACCGAAATAGCGGGCTGTTCAAAATAACAACTCTTATTGGAAAACCCTATATATAACAACAATTCCCAATCATGTCAAAATATGACTCTTCCTCCGTGACATGATGTTACGTATATTAGATTTTTAATTTGCTTTTTAAAATATGCGAGACTGTTTGTATAGAAATTCGAGACAGTGGATTGAAGTAGTCAATATTGTTTTTAAATAGATTTCCTCTATAGGGAACTTTGATGTGAATATTGTTCAGAAAATAGTGGCTTAAAGCTTATGGTGAATACTTTTATTCAAGTCAGAAAATTGTATTTTTTTCCGAAGTAGTATTGGAGTCGTACCTCGTAATATTGGAGTCGTTTCTCGTAAGATTGGAGTCGTTCCTCGTAAGATTGGAGTCGTTCCTCGTAAGATTGGGATTGGAGTGGTTCCTCGTAAGATTGGAGTCATACCTCTTATGATTGAAGTCGTTTCTCGTAAGATTGGAGTCGTTCCTCGTAAGATTGGGATTGGAGTTGTTCCTTGTAAGATTGGAGCCGTACCTCTTAAGATTGAAGTCGTTTCTCGTAAGGTTGGAGTCGTTCCTCGTAAGATTGGAGACGTTTCTCGTAAGATTGGAGTCGTCCCTCGTAAGATTAGAGTCGTTCCTTGTAAGATTGGAGTCTTTTTGAATATTTTTAATATTGTGGATTCAATAACTATTACTAATACGGTTACAGAAAATACTAAAGGTTTAACTATTTTCATGACGACATGGCTTTATTTGAAACCGATCGGTATTTTCATATTGGTAAAGGGCCTGTTATTCACGGTGTTTCACTATCTAATATTTGCATATACCAAAATCACTGCAATATATTTTCGTAAGAAAATGCATATATTTGAGCAAAATGATTCCGTCATATCCCTTATTCGCCCGTGTGAGCACGTATTTGACGTGAAACTTTTGTACAACAAATATTGTCAATCAGAATACAGAATGACACTAATCTGGAAATGAAGCGCAGTGGGTTCCAATATCTGGAACCGCTGCATGACGCTTTTATTCAATCCGCAGTAATCTTTTGGTCAAATGGCATCGCCTGTAGAAATACATATGCACTGTGACATGTATTTGTACAAAAAATATTGTCAATCAGAATACAGAATGACACTAATCTGGAAATGAAGCGCAGTGGATTCCAATATCTAGAACCGCTGCATGACGCTTTTATTCAATCCGCAGTAATCTTTTGGTCAAATGGCATCGCCTGTAGAAATACATATGCACTGCGACATGTATTTATACAACAAAATATTGTCAATCAGAATACAGAATGACACTAATCTGGAAATGAAGCGCAGTGGGTTCTAATATCTGGAACCGCTGCATGACGCTTTTATTCAATCCGCAGTAATCTTTTGGTCAAATGGCATCGCCTGTAGAAATACATATGCACTGCGACATGCATTTGTAGACTAAATAAAATACTTATGGGGACATATTCTAAAAATTGTTCTCTTCCTTATCGGAGTTTGGCTCTCAATGTTATGTATGTGTGCTGGGTTCCTACATATATTCTTAATTAAATGAGAACAATCCAGTCATAAAAACTAAGTTGTTATACAAAAGGTACATAAAATCACTCAATGACAAAGAATACAAAGAGACACAAATAAAACAAAATATAATTAGCCCAGATACGACAATTGGCCGGCCTCTCTCGACCCATCGCCTTGTGTCCCAGTGAGAGGAATGGAATCGAATGTCACTCCTGGACACGCTTACCCCCACCCTCCCCTACCTACCCCTCATACCTTTCCCTTACCGGAACATTCATACTTCCGTTCCTTAAAAAGACCCTTCACACAGCATCCCCAAAGATGACATAGGCACCAAAGGAAATTATTTTCCTCAGGGCCTCCTGTATGGGGTTAATGTAAAAAATGTAAATTTAGGTACATATTTTTGAGAAACAACAGGACATTTTTTCCATATCCATTTAAATTATGGTGAAAATGTTTACTTCAGCCAACTCTATCGTATTATGTACCAGGAGAACTTCCCGGCGCACAGCGGGCTGGAAATCGCCTTTCATAGACATGGAGACTTGAATTTTCAAGGGTATTTTTTTGGCTAGAAATGGATTCTGCTGATCATTACTATGCTATAAAATTTCGTATGAAGCAATTGCGTGTACAGATGAAGGAGTTATCATTTTTTTTAAGAAAAATTTGTTTGTTGCCATTATATCTGTTATGTGTGTGTAGTATATCTGTGTGTAAGGATAAAATAGCCAAAGGCGATTTTCAGCACACTGTGAGGCGTTGCTCGGGTTTTTCGAAATCAAATTTAGAAAGTTATTTTCATTTTACTTTTGGGAAAGAGAATGGGAGTGGTTTTCTAATTATCACATAGAAAGTGGCTTTCCTCTTTTTTTAAACGTCAAGTGTGCGCAATTCTGCTTTAAGAAGTGGGGAAAGAGAGTGGGAGTGGTTTTCTAATTATCACATAGAAAGTGGCTTTCCTCTTTTTTTAAACGTCAAGTGTGCGCAATTCTGCTTTAAGAAGTGGGGAAAGAGAGTGGGAGTGGTTTTCTAATTATCACATAGAAAGTGGCTTTCCTCTTTTTTTAAACGTCAAGTGTGCGCAATTCTGCTTTAAGAAGTGGGGAAAGAGAGTGGGAGTGGTTTTCTAATGATCACATAGAAAGTGGCCTTCCTCTTCTTTTAAAGGTCAAGTTTTTATGTTTTTTGAAAACATTAAAACGAAAATACGTAATTCTTATCGTGTTGTACTTTGCTTTGTTTCTGTCCTACAATGAGTTTTGTAACTCATCGGGATTACTCTAGCAAAAAATTAAAAAAAAAAAAGTGTGCGCAATTTCAATCTCGAAATCAACAGCTTTAGATTTGTATAAAAATCACATCCACACAACCTGCTACAGTCTTATTTTTTTTTATTTATGTAAAAAATAAATGTTTTTTTTTTAAATTTAAATAGATGTATTTGGGTCACAGCGTTAAAATAGGCTACAATATTATTTAGTTCTCCTGAGTAAAAGATGATATGGCGTATTAAAGAATGGGAATTGGGAAGATTTATTTTAATTTTGCTAAGACATAATGTAATATCGAGCTGTCCGTGAATTATCTTACGTAAACATATTAAACCAACCAATTATTGCCTTCACGTTTTAATATTGAAATATTCAAGACGTACGTTGGATGATCTAAGATATTGTGGATCACATTTGAAAGATAACATTTTTGGCATTTTTTAAAAACCTCTTCTACGATGTTTTCACGGTAATGTGGCTTTCAAATTGTGCTTCCATATTCCAGTTTACACCTTATTTAGGCGTTGTGAAGGGTCAGATTTAATTGAGGGTTCTTGAATGGTTTATATATTGTCTGAATAAATCACATCAATCTTCAAATTGCAGATTGCAGCCCAGACATGCAATTGTCTTAATACATGGCTTCGAAGTATTCAGGTGCGGTGTTGTATATATTATACTACTAGCTATAGTGAACCGAGCGTTGTTTATTAATGGTTTGCAGTAAATTATTGAGGTAGTGAATTCTAGTAAATATAGTTTTTAGTTGGAAATAATAATATTGTAAATAATTAACAATTTTAGTAACAGTTTTTTTAGTGATTTGATTCAATTCATCACGCCATGTCTTCCTCGGTTGACCTCGATTTCTTCTATCAGTCACTTCCACGTAATACATTCTGCCTACTCCCCTTTCTGTGTTCATCATACACGCCTGATTTTACCACTAGTTATTTGATTCACTTGATCTTGCCACGTCTTCCTCGGACGTCACCAACTTTTTCAACCATCCACTTCATAATTCAAGATCCTTTTCAGTTAAACGGATGATGCAATCCCAGTCTGCCATATTACATAAGAAAAATATTTGCAATGACATTTAAAAAAAAACACTTAATAAAAATAAAAATAAAAATGGAAGATAAAAAATGATATGAAAATAAGGAAATAAATTAACTTAAAATTAACCGATCATCCGATGGCAAAACACAATGTCTTCCCCAAGTGTCTCCAGAAGACACTGTGTTTTTACTTACTACGGCAATATATAATTTTATATTGGAATTAGCAGTTAGTTGTTTTTGAATTTGTTGTTTTACAAACAACACAATACAGGTATACTTGAGTATAATATGACTTTGCATAGTTACAAAACACGTGAACAATTAAGGGCCTATATTTTGCCAAAGCAAAAGGTTAGAAATGTCAATTGAACTATTGTGAGGTGAAAATATTGCAATTACCAGAAAACACATGACTTGGAAATAAGCAACAGAACAAAAAATAAAACGTTCTTACAAAGTAAACGTTCCGTAGAACCTTTATTATGTCAATGTTATTTAAAACCCTTAAATGGGGTGCCTTCATTTAGTTCTGTAAAGTTATTAAGTTTTTTATGAAGAAAACCCTTATATTTTGGCGGGCAATACGATGGAATTGCTCTATTGAAATATTGCTCATTTTATTACCCCCACGATAATTTATTTCACTTTAATGTCTCTCTTTTCTGGAACCGATGTATCCAAACTTACAAAGAATTTTAATTCCAATTATGGAAAAAACGTCACGAATAACTTGGCGGGGCGGCCAAACGATTTCAAGTTGATTAATGTCGTGACGTCACAGAGCCGCGGGCGCACCTTAAAGCCAGAAAAGCCAAAAAATACCAGAAAAACGCCAGAAAAAAGAAGATTACCTCAAACGATTCTCGTAAATTAAATTTGGAACGTAAAACCCAATGATGCGTACCGCGTCGCATATTATTTCTTTTAAAGTTGAGGTTTTGACAGTTTGCAGGCCGCAGGCTTTCCTGTTATTTTAAAACACGTTTTTGGTATGGGAGACTTATTCCCTGCGGGCTGGTTCTCTAGTTCTGCCACAAGATTGGTCGGTTTTAAGTGCACTTTAACATATATTTCAAAGGTTAAATACTGCCCTTCCTTTCTTCTCTAACTCTATCTTATCCTTCTGACCAGTTAAATTAGCTAGATTTCTGTGCAATAATACAAAGATATATCTGTCTATGTACAAGTGGTAATTATATTTGAAGTCGCAATATTTTAATCTCTCACTCAAAAATATCTAAATTTAAAGTAAATTCGGATATGGTTTTATTTGGGCGTTTTAGTTACGATGAAAAAATCATAAAAAATAATAAAACTCATTAAAAACAAAAATATAAAACCCTTAAGGATGCCAATGAAGAGTATTTAAACAGATGCTATCATATTTCAAGTAAGAAGACGTTTTGTATTATGAAAAAAACTTTAATTAAATATTCATTTTCATAATTACACATTAAATTTTGTTATATGTTGCATTGAGCTTGTTTTAAAATAAATGTCTTTAAATGTATCACATTCTTTTACTATCGAACTTAATAAGGTATAATTGAAAAGGGATCTATGTGATAATGCCACTTAAATCCCTTTTTCACATTTTCTGTTTTTAAAAACACTATTTTTACTTCTTCGAATTTTTATAATTCACTTTACGGCACCATTTTATTAATGAAATAAATTAAAACATTTTGTTTTTACCACGACAATCTTTATATTTTACAAATCGACATGTTTCGAGGACGATGTTCTCTTCATCAGGACATAAATTGTACTAAAATTAATTATCAACTATAGAAAAAAGGCGTGCGTAGAAATGAAAGTAAGGGGGGGAAGAGAGGTAGAAAGGGGAGGAGCTTAGAAGATCAAAGACAAAAAATTACAATGGAAATATGTTTAGGATGGGGTTATTCACAAAATTAATTTGATTATAAGTATTATTTTGCCTAATTTCTAATATTTCTAAAAGGTCTAAGTGAAAACCACTAACGTTAGTGTGTAAAATTTTTAAACCTGTATTTATATCAAATGAATGGTTCAATTCAATTAGATGGTGAGCAAATTCCGAATAATTATTGCTATTTAGACATCTCAAATGTTCCATAAGCCTAGTTTCAAAATTTCTGCTAGTTTTACCTGTGTAAAAATGGTTACAATCATTACAATTCAATTGGTAAACTCCGGATTTTTTCGTTTTTTGGTCTTCTTCCATGTTATTCAAAATATAATTTTTCAATTTATTATTTGTATAGAACGCTGGCTGTATTGTTTAAGGGATTTTTTTCGTTATTTAATTCGAGGTTTGATGATTTACAAACAATATTTTTCTCCATTGTTTTTTAATATTATCACTAAGCATTTAATGCATTATCGGGGATTTCGAAACATTTAGTATCCTTTGATGTCGTTAACCTGTTCCAAAGTGTCCCAGTTGAAGAAAGCAAAACTATTATAAATAACTTACTGAATTCCTCAAAATTGCCTAATGACTTGGCCTAGAATTTATTTAAATGTCTTAATGTAGTCTTAAACCAAAACTTTTTTCAATTAGATAATAAAATTTTGAAACAAAAAGACGGTTTTGCAATGGGATCAAGTACCAGTCTTTTAGTAGCTGATATATTTTTAAACCATGTAGAAAATAAAATCTTCAATTGTTATGCCTTATTACTAAAATATGTGTATTTTTGGAAACGTTACGTAGATGATGTTTTTTTGTATATGGACCGGTACCAAAAGACAACTTCAAATGTTCCTTCATTTTTTGAACAAAATTCATAAAAACATTAAATTTACATTAGAAATAGGAATTAATTGTAGCATAAATTTCTTGGATTTAAACCTAACTATAATTAATAATAAGATTGAATTTGATATATTCCGAAAAGAAACATACGCTGATATAATTATACACAACTCATTTATTTATTAATTTTATTTTAGTAATTTGTACATTTAAGTTTACAAATGACTTATTAATTTGTTACATATATTTTTTCTTGCTTGATTTGGCTTCTACACAACATCTTAAACTTTCCGATTGGGGCAGACTTTAGGTTTTCCGGCAGCGCATTATAGTATTTCATCCCTTTATATAGTATACTATTCTGAGTATTCGCCTTGTCCTATTTTGTAAGCCTGATTTCATTGCACGTCCCTGTTTTATGTTTGTGTATGTCCTTGTTGTATACAATTTTATATGAAAAATATTTTGGTAGCAGGTTGTTTACTATTTTGTGTATAAATATCATCGTGTTCAAGGTCAACATCTGTTTCAGCCAATTTAGTTAGTTTAACATTTTATTTACTTTTGAACATTTATTTCCTCTGAGTATTGTTCTCATTGCCTATATTATGGAGAATTTGAAATTTATTTTGCTCTCGGTCGTTACATAGGAAACGTATAGTTGAGCAGTAGTTAAAATGTGGAGCAATAATGGAGTTATAAACGGTGATTGCAGTTTTTCCAGACAGTTTTTGGCGAATTCTTCCCAAAAAAGATATATTTTTTCCAATTTTCTTTTGGGTATAATCAGCATGTTTGTTAAAGTTGAGTTTGGAATGTATTATAACTCCTTAGTATTTTATATCGGTAACATTTTCAATAATTTCACCATCAATTTTGATTTTGCTTTCACTGGATGTCTTCTTACAACCAATTACAATACTTTTGTTTTTTTTTTGTATTAAATTTTGGTTTATTTATTTTTAACCATCATGATACATTATCTAGTTGATTATTTAAATTATGTATTAGTTCTTCATAGTTTTCTCAAATTATATATATTAGTGTATCATTGGAAAAATATTTTCACCATGTCATTAATATATAGTATGAAAAATAGAGGTCCAAGGAATTATCCCTGTGGTACTCCTAATTTATTTTTCATTGGTTTTGAAAATTGATTATCAATTTTTGTTACCTGTATTCGGTCTTGCAAATACTCTTTCATTAATTTAGTGGCTACAGTTGAGAAACCAATTTCTTTAAGCTTTCTTATCAATATTTCTCGATCTATAGTTTCGAATGCCCTTTGAAAATCCAAGAATATTGCTAAGATAAATTTATTACTATTCATCTCTTCTTTCCATTCTTCAACGATTACAATAATTATAAGATCTGAATCCCGATTGTTCTTGGTATAAAATATTGTGTTCATTTAAGTATTGCAATATTTGTTCTTTTATTATTACTTCAAGTATCTGTTTATATTTTGGTAAGGTTTATTGGTCGAAATTCTTCACATTATCTGGTACTTTTAACCTTTGGGACTGGTATAATGGTAGATAGTTTCCATGACTGTGGAAAGTTTCCCTCTTCAATTGTCTGATTAATAATATTTAATAGAGTAGATCCAATTACTGGAAAAACATCTTTTATTAAACTAATAGTTAATACATCTAAACTATTTTGTGATTTAATTTTGTTTAAAATATTAAGTTTAAATTATTAATTTATCAATAAGACCGATAATTCTTTGTTTGAGTTGTTATTATTATTTGTGGGGTTGACAACAAATTGTTAATTTGAGTGATGCTTTCTATAAAATATTTATTAAAGGTATTAGCCATGGTTTCTTCATTTATACCTTTTGGATTAAATATTGGATTAAATATGAAGTAATATTTTTATGTTGTCTTTGTTTTCGCCATGTACTAGTTCTTTTATGCTTTTCCAAATTTTTTTGGGATCTCCTTCTTCCGAGTTTATTTTATTTTTTATGTACTCATTATGCGTTCTTTTTATGTCTTTAGAGTATTTATTTCTCAATTTTTTGTAGTTATTTCAATCCATAGTACTATTAGTAAGGCGTGCTCTCTTGTAAAATGTATCTCTATCGTGCTGCATTGTGCGTAGTTCTTTTGTGAACCATTTATTATTGTTTCCTTTACGTATCTTCTGTTCTGGAACTACTTCTTCAATGGATTTTTTAATGTTTAATATCATCTGGTCAGCTTTTTTGTTATATTCCATTTGATTTATTTCATTCCAATCAATAGTCTCTAAGGTCTGAATGAATTGTATCTTCTGTAATTTTTAAATGTTTTTACTAGTGTTTCTTTACTGGAGTTGTAGTTTTCTCTGTCATTTATTAGTATTTGAATTATATTATGGTCAGTAATTTTAGGTTTATCTAATACATTAACACGTAGGTTAAATTTATTTGAGATTACCAGATCAATCAATGTTTTAGAGGTATTAGTAATTCGTGTGAAATATTTAACTTATTGTTTCATACCTGCAGTTTGAATAATAGATTTCAGTTTTTTGTATATATATTTGCATTTGCTTTAACATTTATATTCAAATCTCCAACTTTAATGTTAATTTTTTCATCTTGCAAATTTTCCATGCTCCATCTTTGAAAATATGTTAAAAAGTCGTATTTACTAGTGTTTGGTGATCTATAAATAACAGTATATACACCTGTCTTGATTCATGATTTTAATGCTGATGGCTAATATCCAACAATATTTTTCATGTTGGTGATTTGATATTACTTCATATGGAACTTTATTACTTAAGAGAATCATCACTCCTTCCGTATGTCTTCTATGCGAGTCACAACGGATGGCATTATAATGATGAAATATAATTTCAGTATTTTGGATATCTTCAGTCACATGTGTTTCACTCATAATAAGCATAAAAGGTTTCTTCTATTCTAGAAGTATTTTGACCTCTTCGTAATGTGCTATGATGCTTTGTATGTTCAAGTATATAATTTCATCTTTCTCGTAACTTTTTTTTATAAAAAAGAAATTCTACTCATTTTTGCTTCTAGTTTTCTTTTATGAATTGGGCCTTCCTTACTCATGGCTGAGTGACAACAATTTAGTTTCAGTCCTAATCTTTTACTTGTCACTGTACAATTGATGTACTGAATATCCTCATCCGTGCAATCTTTTACGTCATGATTTTTTGCGCATTTCGGACAAGATCTTAGGTTTCTGCAATCTATAGCCTTGTGGTTGAACCCAATTCATTTAAAATATATCAATTAAAATATAGTATAGCCGTTTATGTATTTAAAATAAAATAAAAATGATATTTAAATTGTCAAAGACCCTGCATCTGTCCCATACAATATTTATTTTTTCTGCATTTAACATTCTGTCGTAAGTCTTTCCATCAACGTCGGAATATATAGTAAAAGTTGTTTGATTTCTTCGGTTTTTTTATTTCTGTCATATATGTCACCTTTATTTTTGAGCTTTGTTCATAGATGGATTCATTTTGAGTTTTTATTTTTCTCTATATTTCTTCAAAACTGTATTTTTCAGATAAACCAATAATTTTGACGATTGGATTTTTTGTTTGAGGAATCTTTACCTCATATCTATCTCCCAGTTTGGCTATCGCCTCAACAAGGTTGTTAATATCTGTGGCATTTTTGAATACCATAACCCTTCCATCCTTCAAATTTCTCATGCCCGTAACTCCAAAATTTGCTGGGTTTACTTTTATTTCACTCTTTGTTTCATTATTTTCCTGATCCTTCTTTTTTGTTTTTATGATAACAACTAGTTCGTGTTTTTTACCTTTTCTGCATAGGTTCAGTTAAGATTATTATTCTAATATCTTTTTTAATGTTTTCTAAGTTACTGATATATTTTCTGTCACTGTTGATTATATTTTCTTGTAATCTGATGATTTTTTCTCGTAATGAAAGATTTTCTTTTTTAATTTCATCTTCAAACTTCGTTATTATGAGTTCTATAGTATTTTTGTTTTTTGATCCTTGACTGTTTGAATTTTTGAAACATTTTTAAGTTCATCAAGATAGTTCGCTACCGTCATTGTAGTATTTTTGTTTGCACGGTTTTGTAGAATTAAATCGGACGTATTGTGCACATTTCTTACTAGATGGCGTTATACTTTAGGTTAAAAGTTAGCGAGTCGATCGTCTTATTATAATTTAATAAAAAATAATAATAATTGTTTTCACCAAGGAGCGAACTCCGCTCCTTGAGAACTGTGACCTCTACCGGAACGGGCGACGCTATCGACGTTATTCTCCAGGCTACGGCCCACTTATCAGTGAGCGTGATAATGTTCGTATATTAAGTGCTACCAGATTTTAAACTGTCAGGTGTGGTATTCTGTTAGTTATTTTGCGACAATAACTAGCATTGATCACTGTTAAGATTTTAAAATCACTTAAAAAGAGTATTTCGAGAGATTGATTGAGAGAGAGAGAGATTGATTAAAGAAGTAAAAAGTACACTACTCTTCTACATTCTTATATTAATTGATATCCTTGTGATAATTTCGATTTATAAACTATGAATTTAAAAAGATTTTGGTTGAACGATTTTTTGGCGTGCACACACTTCGTAGACAAAAAATAATTTCTAACCATCCATTTTCACAAAAAACTCTTAGCTTTCCATTATTTGATCAATAGATTAATTAATATCCCGTTATCCCAAAAAATTTCAAAGCTGAACTTACCACCATTAAAATAATTTCATCTAATAATGGTTATAACTCCAAATAAATAGACTAAATATTAAACAAAAAATAAGAAAAAATTTCATTTGCCCTAAATTTACCCATTGCTGCATAATATTAAAAAACAATGGAGAAAAATATTGTTTGTAAGTCATCAAACCTCCAATTTAATAACGAAAAAATCCCTAATACAATACAGCCAGCTTTCTATACAAATAATAAATTGAAAAGTATATTTTAAATAACATGGAAGAAGACCAAAAAACGAAAAAATCCGGAGTTTACCAATTGAATTGTAATGATTGTAACCATTTTTACACAGTTAAAACTAGCAGAAATTTTGAAACGAGGTTTAAGCAACATTTGAGATGTCCAAATAACAATAATCATTCGGAATTTGCTAACCATCTAATTGAATTTAACCATTCATTTGATATAAATACAGGTTTAAAAATTTTACACACTAACGTTAGTGGCTTTCACTTTGATCTTTTAGAAATTAAGAAAAATGTCAATAGAAATTTAAATATTACTAATAATCAAATTTATTTTGTGAATAAACCTTTGTATCCTAAACATATTTCCATTGTTATTTTTTGTCTTTGATCTTCTAAGTTCCTCCCCTTTCTACCTCTCTTCCCCCCCTTACTTTCATTTCTACGCACGCCTTTTTTCTATACTTGATAATTAATTTTAGTACAATTTATGTCCTGATGAAGAGAACATCGTTCTCGAAACATGTCGATTTGTAAAATATAAAGATTGTCGTGGTAAAAACAAAATGTTTTAATTTATTTCATTAATAAAATGGTGCCATAAAGTGAATTATAAAAATTCGAAGAAGTAAAAATAGTGTTTTTAAAAACAGAAAATGTGAAAAAGGGATTTAAGTGGCATTATCACATAGATCCCTTTTCAACTATACCTTATTAAGTTCGATAGTAAAAGAATGTGATACATTTAAAGACATTTATTTTAAAACAAGCTCAATGCAACATAAGAAAATTTAATGTGTAATTATGAAAATGAATATTTAATTAAAGTTTTTTTCATTATACAAAACGTCTTCTTACTTGAAATATGATAGCATCTGTTTAAATACTCTTCATCGGCATCCTTAAGGGTTTTATATTTTTGTTTTTAATGAGTTTTATTATTCCAATGTACATTTGTTAGGTATAAATTTTATTAATGAAACTCATTAAAAACAAAAATGTCTAGAAATTGTTACATAGTGAATGCCAAAGAAATGCAAAAAATAGGTTTTATATTTGTTTACATTCCATTTAAAAACGTTAAATTTGCGTTTTTTTCTTTATTTCCGCGAATGCCCACACCATCGGCGGCGCCATCTTTGTGATGCGTGTTAGTTCCGTATTCCACGATAGAAATCTTTAAAATCTACAGAACAAAAAAAATTGCAAACTAAAACTGTCCAGAGGTCGCTGTAGCATAATGAAATCGAGTTTCGGAAACGTTTTCCATTATTATCTTATTTTTGTCAAAAAACGGTAAGATCCCTTTTCGACGCGAGGCCTCAATTATTGTCTAAGAAAATGGGCAAAAAAGCAAAAAATACCACGGAATAGGACTGAAATGCCGAAAAAAATCGTCCTTTGATCCTATTATGTAATTAAATGTGCCCAACGGTTATATGTGGGGTTTTTTCGTTTAATGTTTTTCATTTTTATACCTCGATTTCGCTCGAAACAAACATTTTGGTAAAAATAAACCATTTTGGATTGCGGCGTAATTAAAAGCTCAATTTGAGTATTGATATTTATTGTTTTCGGGTTATTTTCCGCAGTCGTTATCGTATGGGGAATAGGAGGGAGGTGGTCAATATTTGGTATTAATTGTTTTCGAGTTATTTTCCGCAGTCGTTATCGTATCGAGAATAGGAAAGAAGTGGTCAATATTTGGTATTTATTGTTTTCGGGTTATTTTCCGCAGTCGTTATCGTATCAACAGGAAGGAGCTGGTCAATATTTGACCAGAATAATTCACAAGCAAAACGCAATAACAATCTTTGTTATGAAGTAATGTTTTGGGACAATCAGAAACCAAAATATGTTTTGTTGTCTTCGTAATGAAATATATAATTATAGTGACAAAGATGACCTGAGTACCGATACAAATATTGACGTATTCAGTATTTATAAATATATTGCAGGTTAAAGAAGCAGGTAAACATTTATTACAATTTAAGATTTTCACGGCTAAAAGTATTATATTGATTTGTTTTGGGGGTATTATGCCGTGTTGCGCTACCTCCTTCATTAGTCAGAAACGTAGGCTAAAGAAAGAGGTAGTGCAACACGGCATAATACCCCAAAAACAAATCACTATAATTTATAACAATGCTTAACAGAAATATAAAAGCGTTTTGTTAGCCTTGAAAATTAACTCTTGGAAATAAAACTCTTTTCATTGTTTTTGCATATTTTTCCTGCCGTGTCACAACAAAGAAAATTGAATATGTAAATTCCAAAATAATCATAAGCAATAACGCATACTGGAAAACACAAACAATTCCCTCCCTTCTTTGTCATCTTATGTTTATCCATGCCTTTATTTTTCGTAAAATAAATTGGAAACATATTTTCTCAACACAAAGGTATTTTGCTCATTGTTTCTTTCCTTTGTGGGGTGAAATGGTAACGGACAACCTGGTATGATCTCGAGCCGTGCAAAGGTTGAAAGTTGAGATTAATAATAACTAAAAAACAATGAATTAGCAGATATTGGCGAATTTTATTCAATTACTTTAAAATAAAAGGTGATTTCACACGATAGTACAAGTAAAAAGGTTAAACTTTTTCGAAGCTCTGTGCTTGATGTGGTTTTTTCTATGTGACTGCATAAAGTACAATACATAACTCGTCACGTAAAACAACACAACAAAATTTTAAATACATTAGTTTTGTAATATGAAGAAATGGAATTAATCAATTGATTGCATAACCAGTCTTAATAATATACGGTAAAGGGGTCTCGGAAGAGATGTTCATTCATAGCTAACTAATGCCAGTACTTAACACACGCATCATTTTCCAATGGTCAGGTTTCACAGCGAGATTCCGAGTGAATGCTGCCGTACCATTATACCCGAGGAACGAAGTTCAGTTCCCCGCGGTAAGTTACGAGAAGACACATAAAGTTATGTTTTATGTTAAAAGTTTAACCGTCATAATAATAGCTTTTAAAGACCTCCTCAGGAAGTGCTTGAATTTAACAACGTTGAGAACTAATAACCCAAGAATACTTTGATTTTAAACTTGCAACGGAGCTTTACAAAGTTGACGATTGAAGTTTTAATATATTGACTTTGCCTATTATAGCTAGAGCGCGTCGGCTGGCAGCCACTTATTATTTCTTTGTGATTTGTGGGCTAATACTGTCGCATCAATTTTAATGGAATATCGAATTAATCAAATGTATTTATTTTGTTATAAAGTCGCTCCTAAGTGGACCAACATTTTATTTAATAGCTTTTCTTTTTCCGGCCGGTAGTTAGAATAAATCGTTATTATGCTTCTCTTTCATTTGTGAAACTTGTTAAACCTCGCAATTAACACCAACTGGGGATGTCACAATTACCGTAGCTTTGTCAGGTGAGACTTTTGACAATTGTATTTCATTGAAGAAATCAGGCATTACATTTTCAGGAACTTTAAATAAATAATCCACATTGTCTTCAGCTTAAAACTTAACGGTTTTTTAGTAAATGTTAAAACAATATTAAATTGGAAAAAGCATCGACAGGCCCATATATCCAGGCGGCCCTAAAACCTATATTACACCATCAGTAAAACCGTAATTCAAATCTGTGTCTTTTACGACACTCTGACCGATGTATGCGATACGTGGCTGTTACCTATAAACCAGAACCACACGTCAGGGATGGTATCGTGGAACAATTTAAAATTCATATTCCCCCCTGTAATGTATTCAGCGCTATCGCAACTCAGGCCAAAGATCGGTTTTACAATGGTAGATATAGTGTAGGTAATATACGTCGATGGCGGAAAAACAATAAAGATTGCGTCAGATTTACAAAAATACACCGTTGTAGTGGTGTCATATTATTGTCAAGTATTGAAATAATGTAGCCATGTTTTTAGGACACTTAACTACATATTAAGCGAAATATATGTTTATTCAATTTATTTATTGCTTTGAAGAAACAACAAATACTAAAGATCCTCTTTTTTGATATGGCGAATGACAATCAACTGCAGGCTGAGATGTGACGACAGATTTGTGGAATGACTGTCTCCGCAGTTTTGTAATCCAAGGGGGTTACGCGAATAGCTGAAATGTGTGGCCTCGTGGCCCGGCCGTAAAAAACCTGTCCGTATAATACAAGCTATGTACGATCAACATACTCGTATTACAAAGACGGTTGGGTTGAATTCGTTTTGAATAAATTTGGACCCGTAATTTAGACCAGACGCATACGTCAGTTTTATATGTGCAATTCCAAAACGATTTGTACAGGAGGCGGCCGTTTTTCAATTACGTTTGCTTCTACCTAAATGGGTACATGTTGTGTATTTTGAAAGGGACATCGATTTGAATAAAATCATTTCCTGCAGTTGAATAAATGGGAGATGACAGACAATATTGATTTGGTCTTGACCGATTCTATAATACAATAAAATGACTTATTTATTTAATTTCGTGTACATTCACTTCACTCTGTAGTTTCAAAATGAAATGAAAAATAGCCAATATTAAAGTTTACTTTGCTTTAGTACGTGATTTTTTTTGTCGTTTTTAGACTAGATTTTTTACCTGCCTAAGCTCTCACTGTATCATCTCAACGCCCCTAATTTGCCTTGAGTATTCTACTGCCACCGTGAAAGTCTCAAACACCCACAAGGGGGCGTTATCGCCCACGTTGAGAACCTATGGTCTAAACGGACCGGTATCTGTCCAAAAAATTGACTCTCCATCCTGACCTAGTGGTAATAAATTTCACTGAAGGAGGTTCTGTGACAAATGAGGTAATATGCATATCCTCTTCAGCATGGACGAAGGCGGGCTTGAGCCGGTATTTTGGTTTCCAGAGATATTTTTGATGTTAGTTGAAAATTGAGCAATACAATCCAGCTTTTGTGTTTTTCTTGAATCAATGATAGCTTTCACTTTCTTGTTAATAGGGATTTTTCCTACAGGGGGCCTGGAAAATTAACATTAACGACAGTACCAACGATTCATTTTTTACGGGTCTTTGGGTTTGTGTTCCCACAAATAATTGAATCTAATACTTGAATGGGGAAAGAGAAACCGCATGACCTTCGCTCCCCACAAAACCATGGGTCTCTTGATGAAAGGCTTCCTAAGCAGAGCAAGGAACCCGACCATCAAAATGTGGGAAACCTCTATCAGATTTTTCGAAAATGCAAAATACTTAGGCGTTACTTTAGATCGATTGTCCTCCTTCCTGTCACACGTTAAGGCAGTGTCCAGCAAGGCACAAGCGCTATTCTTTAAGTTGAAGAGAATCTCCACGGCCACGGTGGTTTGAGGATTGCGTTCTCCGGCTCTCCGGACCCTATACAGGGGGGTGTATGTTGCGTAAGTTTCATATGCGGCCTCTGTGTGGGAACACCGACTGGAGAACGCACTTATACTCTCAGCTCTCAAACGGGGTCAGCGAACCCCCTTGCTGGCTCTTTCCGGCGCGTATAGAACAGTTGCTTCGGACGTTTTGCCAGTTTTGGCCGGCATCTTGCCTATCGATCTGGAAATCAGGGAAGTGCTCACCAAGCAGAGACTCACCAGAGGATGCCCAGCCACACACCTGGGAGTCACTCTGACTCTGACTCTGCTTAGGAGAGTGAGAGAACTGTCACTCAATGAGTGGCAGATCAGGTGGGATAGTTCAAGAACTGGGAGATGGACTCACTCCTTCTTCTCGTCAGTTAAAGCCAGAATGGAAGGGGTTTATCTCACACGGGATCACTACGTTACGCAGCTGGTTTCTGGACATGGGGAATTCAGGGGGAGACTTCACGCCCTCTCACTGGCCCCCCATCCCAGTTGCGCCTGCGGTGACTTAAACCAGACAGCCGAGCATATTCTGTGGTACTGCGAGATCATGAAGGATGCACGTGATGAACTAACGGCCGGTTTGATTGTCGATATCAGACCAGTGGTTAACGCTGATCTAGTCACTAACAGAGTTAATTTCGATTGTCTGAGGAAGTTTACAAGGAACTGGGTTGAGAGATGGCCTGTGATTAGAGTTGCCGACTAGTTTAACATAAAATTTTAGTCCCCGGGTGTATTTGTTCCTGAACTTCCACTGTTTAACTTTAATTGCTATTTTACACCTCTCTCTTATTTGTACTACGCTCTAATTATCGTTTTTAATTCTTCTTTCTTAATATGTTTTAGCCTTTCATCTCAATAGGTATATTTTTCAGCTCCTGTTTCTTCTTTTCTTTTTGTTTTTTTTTTCTCTAGCTATATCTCTCGTATTAATGGCTCCTGAGACTACAGACATTTCTTTTTTTTTAAATGCACATTTTATTTATTTTAATTTTTTTTAGGTGTTGAATTATCGCATCACAATAAATTTTCTGCTTTAACCCTTTTAGACCAGAACTGAACTCTGTGTCTGTAATGTAACGTCCTAATCCCCAAAAGGGGTTGGTCAAGACCTGTCCCCACATACGTTCAGGCAATGTACAGACAGGAGGGGCTGACTCTCCTTGCCAGCGCCACCCCCTGGGTCACGGGCGGAACTGAAGAAAGAGGGAACGAAGCCCGGCGACCTTCCGTCCTGCCTCTGGAACTCGACGCTTTTCTCCTTGGGGTCTTGGGTTGTCCCCCTTTCCCGCTTACTGTCTTCAAGGCACCACCGAGTACCCAGCTTAAGGACGTGGTAAAAAGGTCAAGTAACTTCGATCGGATTTCCACTCCGTGCCCCGGGGACAGCCTAGCACTGAGGGATGCAGCTTCTCCATTTACTGTCTCCCCAGCTTCAGACCATTTACATACATGTATATTTCTTTTGTAAATTTAGAAGACGCAGTGCCGGCCGAACATGTACATCACTTTTCAGTAACCTGTTCCACCAGCTCATCATTATATATTTTAAAAAATTACTATTATTTCCCCCTTTTATATGTTTGGCGCTTGCATACCGCCACCTAACCATGTATGCGGGAACAGTCATTAAAATCTTCAAAAACTTTACAGTAAAATAAAATAAATTATTTATTTAATTTACAACTGTAAATTCATTTTCACCAGTGAAAGTTTCAAATGTCAAAAATAAAATTTCATTTGATGTAAAAGTTGATTTGATTTGATTTTTTTTTATTAACGTCCTATCGAACATCCGACAGAATATTATGTAATATGGTAAAAAGTAATATTCGACGATATTAAAAATTAAATCTTGTCTCAATCTTAAGAGGACTTTTAAAAGAACTCCAAAAGTAATTAAAGCAAAGCACCATTTAGTATCAGTTATCGCCCGGAAGACTCAAAACTGAAGATACTTAAATTAAAGCATTCAGTACCGAGATTAGCTCGGCCTTGTTTGGACTCCTCTTTAATCGCTTTTTATCGCCTTGGATTTTTATCACTTTCTATTGAAAAGGCGTTATGTGCCTTAGCCGGAAGATGTTTTCGTGTAATGGCGCCAAATCGACATTTGAATGAGCTTTTCACATTATATCTTCCATCTAACGGAGAACTTAGTCTGGATCTCATCTTATGGTAGATTTAAGAATATGTTTATGATGGCGCGGAAATGATAAATTTGGAATGCGTGCTTTAAGATCATCCTTGAACCTTTTTAATATTGCTACCACCTTGTACCACACAATACGGTAGACTTCGACATAAATGAAACTTTCAATATTACTTTATTTTATGTTTTAATAATATTCCTACACTATTATTTAACTAAAAAAACAAAAGGAAAAGAAAAAAAAATAGGGCGCACCGGGAATCAAATTCTGAATATCCCGTTTTCCGGCGAGTGCATTTTACTGTTTTCATACAGTGAGTTTTTCCTTTCAAACCTATCTACATATATTTTACTACGTACTACAAGTATGAGCAGCTGACTGGCAATCAGAAGGCTGAGGGATGAATCAGAAGAGGGGGGGGGGGGAAACCATTTCAGAGGAGATTTTAGCAATTTTTTTGGGTATTTCAGGTGCATAATTGATGCTTATAATAATTTGTTATCCTTTGTGAATATTAATAATGTTTCAACTGTTTCTCGTAGTTTCTAACCCAAACTCAATTGTAAACGCAGATTAAAATAGTAAAAAAAATATTTAAAAAAAATCTTATTCAAATCATAAAATAATGATAACATAATTTTTTTGTAACTTTAACAAAAAAATATCTTAACGCAGAAGTATAAAAACTCAAAAATGTTGTCAAAACAGACAAGTTTATAACCAAATTATGTAAGAATTAGTACAAAACGGTAAAGGAAATACAAACTGAATCGTTGAAATAAAAATATAATTATTTGCCAGTTCATGAAATGAAATAAATCTAGAAAAAACGGAAGAATCGTAAAAGAATACGATATTGAATTTTTCGCAGTTTTATTTTGTCTGGTGACCGTTTTTTAAAAGATACTGGTGAGATAATAGAAGTGTTCCCCTCTTTAGACCTGACTTCTCGGAATGAATATATAATTTCAGGAATTTCTGTCGCTCTACTTATCGAAGATTTCAAATTAATTTTTCTGATCGTTTTTTTTATGGAATCAATTCAATCGAATATAATTTTGCTGGATAAACTCAGAATACATTCGCCAGCTACTACTAAAATAGTATTCATATTTTGTTTGATTGTTTGATATAATATAGATAATAGATTTTGGACTACCATAATACGGACATGTGTCTAGTGTGGTAGTCGAAAAGCATGTAAAAAAACTGTATCCTAATATATTTTTATGAATAAAGAAAATTAAAAAAAAAAAAAAAAAAAAATGATCTAAAGGATGGTATAATGTAGTGACGTGAAGTATTCTTTGTTTATTACCGCAGTTAATCTGCAACAGGATTAAAAAAATCTTAAAATATTAGTATTATAAAATTACTTATAATATAATAAATTATAATAAGTTTCTCATATTGGGCAAACTGGGAATGTACCATCCTCCTAGTCCCGCTGGATTAAAATATAAAATAAATTGTATGTTTCTCATATATCGTAGACTGTAAATGTACCATCCTCCTAGTCCCGCTGGATTAAAATATAAAATAAATTGTATGTTTCTCATATATCGTAGACTGTAAATGTACCATCCTCCTAGTCCCGCTGGATTAAAATATAAAATAAATTGTATGTTTCTCATATATCGTAGACTGTAAATGTACCATCCTCCTAGTCCCGCTGGATTAAAATATAAAATAAATTGTATGTTTCTCATATATCGTAGACTGTAAATGTACCATCCTCCTAGTCCCGCTGGATTAAAATATAAAATAAATTGTATGTTTCTCATATATCGTAGACTGTAAATGTACCATCCTCCTAGTCCCGCTGGATTAAAATATAAAATAAATTGTATGTTTCTCATATATCGTAGACTGTAAATGTACCATCCTCCTAGTCCCGCTGGATTAAAATATAAAATAAATTGTATGTTTCTCATATATCGTAGACTGTAAATGTACCATCCTCCTAGTCCTGCTGGATTAAAATATAAAATAAATTGTATGTTTCTCATATATCGTAGACTGTAAATGTACCATCCTCCTAGTCCCGCTGGATTAAAATATAAAATAAATTGTATGTTTCTAATATATCGTAGACTGTAAATGTACCATCCTCCTAGTCCCGCTGGATTAAAATATAAAATAAATTGTATGTTTCTCATATATCGTAGACTGTAAATGTACCATCCTCCTAGTCCTGCTGGATTAAAATATAAAATAAATTGTATGTTTCTCATATATCGTAGACTGTAAATGTACCATCCTCCTAGTCCCGCTGGATTAAAATATAAAATAAATTGTATGTTTCTCATATATCGTAGACTGTAAATGTACCATCCTCCTAGTCCCGCTGGATTAAAATATAAAATAAATTGTATGTTTCTCATATATCGTAGACTGTAAATGTACCATCCTCCTAGTCCCGCTGGATTAAAATATAAAATAAATTGTATGTTTCTCATATATCGTAGACTGTAAATGTACCATCCTCCTAGTCCTGCTGGATTAAAATATAAAATAAATTGTATGTTTCTCATATATCGTAGACTGTAAATGTACCATCCTCCTAGTCCCGCTGGATTAAAATATAAAATAAATTGTATGTTTCTCATATATCGTAGACTGTAAATGTACCATCCTCCTAGTCCCGCTGGATTAAAATATAAAATAAATTGTATGTTTCTCATATATCGTAGACTGTAAATGTACCATCCTCCTAGTCCCGCTGGATTAAAATATAAAATAAATTGTATGTTTCTCATATATCGTAGACTGTAAATGTACCATCCTCCTAGTCCCGCTGGATTAAAAACATAAATACAAACAAAAAAATAACAACAAATATAAACTTATTTCGAGCACAATTTCACAACCTATAATCTCTTAAATAATTTGTCAAAACAGCCGCATGGATTCCGTTTAGTATGCTTTAAAAAATATTTAAAAAATGTAAAAGAAAATCTTACTAGACTGAAATCTCGTACCAAATCTTCAAAAAGAAACGAGACTAAAAATTTATAAGAATATGATTTTTAAATTATGTATCACCATGATTTACCACTATTTTAATAAAATAATATTTTCGAAAGTGAAAAATTTTCTGAGCAAGAAATTAAAAATGTTTTCATGTGGAAATTGGCTTTAAAATAATGTAATTATTTTAAACCCCCTCGTTTTAGTTTCCACCACAATCGGGAAGTCATTATCATTATTTCTTGAGGAGCATAGAGCATTTTTTTCAAGCCACGGAAGCCTTAAGCCATCACCAGACTCTCCCGGGGATTTAAATTATTAGTATTTTGTTAAATATGAATACCTGCTTACTGGAGCCAGTGAGATTATGATATTCGAAATTTATGTTGTGAGGCTGCAGGTAGCAGGGAGGGGAAGGAGATAGAGATGAAGAAGGTGAGAGTGTACTTGACTATTCAAACTTGGTTTCTTAACACGGCTAAAGCTATTTCTATCAATATTTTGATGCTGAATAGTAGTGGTAATGAATGACACTAAAAATATCTATTACCCTATGTTGTAAAATTTAAAGATGCCACTAAAAAACGCACATAAGGGTTAAGTAAAAATTCTAAGAAAACAAACACCATTTTTACTAATTTATTTGATGTAGTGAACCAACCTTATTGGCCTAACCTAATCCAACATATTTTTACCTTATCTTCACCATCCATTGGTATATTTTTTGATTTTTACTATACCTAAAGCTTTTGAATGGAATATACCATGTTGTTTTACTTTATTTTAATTTTATGTGACATGTCACAAGACCGCCCCTATCTGTATAGTGAAAGGCAGGGGAGCTATGTCGCCAGCGATCGTCCCGGTTGAGCAGCGTTGCGAGGCGGATTAGGGTAGGGGGCTGTTCAGGGATTTGTTAATGCGAGTCTTGAAGAGGCCCGGATTATATAAAGGAGGAAAAACAGATAGCGGTAGCTCGTTCCAGATACGAGCCGTCTTGCAAAAAAACGAGTCGAAGAAGCGACCCGTTCTCATGAAGTTAACTTCAATTGTGGACGTATTTTCCGCGGCTCCAGAAACAGGTAAAGGCATTGTCTTAAAATTAAATATAAATACCTTTGAAACGTTTTCTATAAACCACTTCAAAATGAATAGCAAGAATTTATTATGTGAATGCAACCCAATAATAAACTTATTATATTATATACTCGCCAAAACAGAGTTATTTTTATAATATTGTTTAGCTGGGTCTGATTTATTGACGGGGTAACTTCGCTCATCCTGTTTTTCCTATTTTAAAATCAGAAAGTTCGACATGGATATTGAAGCGTCAGGCATGTTATTTCATTCACAATTATTTTAACAACCTAGTTTTGACGTAAGATGGATATAAGATATGTTTTTTGAAACACTATTTTTGTTATAAAAATAAAGAGAAGTATTTTTTTAGCTAGAGTTTTAAAAAAAGTTCCACGACATTTTCTTACTAGTTCTAAAACATGTCTTACATGCATATAAACGAAAAAATATCTTACAAGTATATAAACGAGAACACATCTTACACGTATATAAACAAAAACACATCTTACAAGTATATAAACAAGAACACATCTTTCACGTATATAAACGAAAACACATCCTACACGACGTATGTAAACGTAAAAGATAAATGTTAGTCCCCCTTTCAACCCCCGCTGTTAAAACGAGTGTTTTCTTTTCAGGTAGTCTTCACGATCCCGCTTTCAAGGAAATCAAGATTTAGAGAAAAGACCACATTTTTTAATGTCAAAAAATTAAAGTTTTTCAATTCATCGTTTTTTACGGGTTGTTTCGGAGAATTTGAACAATTCATCAAATTTCAACGTTCATTTTCGGGTTCTGTGAAAGACTTATTCAAGTTCTGTTAATATATCATTGTAGGCTAGTTGCTTGACAAAACTGAAATAAAAACAGAACTCGAAAAAGTCTTTCACAGAACTTGAAAATGAACGTTGAAATTTGATGAATTGTTCAAATTCTCCGAAACAACCCGTTTACAGTTTAATCCATAATTCGAAATACAGAAATAATTAAATATGGAAAAATAAATTTTATCTTTTTTGGAATACTACAAGCACCTGACCCCAACTAATCCTCATTAGGTATTTTTTTGAAAAAATTCTCGGATACTCTCGTCACAAGCATTTCTGATCCGAACATAAAAACATATTTTTGCCCCCTTAAATCGATATTTATATTATAGACATTGTCACTGAACGGAGAATATCTATACAGTGATGTAAATGTACCGATTTGTAAGACTACCGATTTCACCAATTAATTCATCATTTGACTCCACGGTCCCAGACAGGTCGATAAAAATATTATTTGTTTTTTTATTTTTATTTTGAACAAAATGATATTAGTATTTGACCAACGTTTGATCATTTTTGTATAAACAAATTGAAATATTGATATTAATTTTTACAACACATAACAATCTATCTCTTTGCGATGATGTTGTAGAAACCTTGAATTTTTGGAGGAACTTACTTAAAAAGTACTTACCTGAAAAGTGCTCCAAGGTACGAAATTTAAATCGATTAATTAAATTCATTCGTTTCAAAAACATTACAAAATACAATTTAAAATCTATTTTAAAGATGCACAAGGAACACAAATAAATAATATTGAAGCAGACTTTGCACGCGAAAAATTACAACAACAAGACAGCTCTTCCCATTTGATAACTTAGCTAAATATTATACTAGAAAATGTTTTGTAAGCTGCTCTTCAAACAAAAATTCAGAATGAGGAACTTAACTTAATATTATGTTAGTACTGTGGAAGGTGTTATATTTTATTATTTATAATTTTATACTATAAAAGTTCGTCATGAGGTGCTTTCATATCATAAAAGGACTGTCATTGTAATTGTGTAAGGTGCTTAACTTTATATACAACTACTGTGTTAGGTGCTTAACTACATATGAAAGTTTAGTTAAACGCCCCTGGATCAGGCCGTAATCCTCCCTAATGTTCCATCCAATCTCAGGTGCAGTGACGTCACTGGGGGGTTGCGAGGGGGTTTCGGAAAGATCCATAGATTTTGGATTTCTTCTAGAAAACACAAATTGTATATCTTGATGTATTTTCTGTCACAATGTGACGACCGATACGATACTACACAATGTACCATCACATTACACACCAGGAGCACTCCTTTCCCGGCGCGACCGGTAAAACCAGGGGAACGAACTGATTTGTTAGGATTTGGAACACGTGATTTGACAATGGGAAGGAAGTTGGAGTTTAATCAGTTGGTATACATAGCTACTCATAGCCAATTTTGGGCTGTTTGATAGACGGTCGATAAAAATGGATTAAGCACCATTTTTGCTACTTTTCATAATGTATTTCTTGTATTTATTATAATCTCGTATTTTTAGCAGCAAACGTAGTTTTTCATTAAACCTTACTGTAATGTATGGTAATAAGGTTGAGTACCTAATCAATAGATAGCGGTAGTCTTAAAGCTTAGTTTTAGAGTCCGTCAGATTTCGCTATGGTGTAACAGGTACTTACGAGATTATATTATCAGGGGAGCAGACTTTTACCTACTCTCAGGTAACGATCAGTTAGACAGGTTTTTGTAACGAAGGTACATACCTAAATACATTTATACCTTTAACTGTTTTAGATGCTTTCCAACACCCGAAGTCTGCTTGAGTAAAGGCAGAAATAACACTTACAGTTAGCAAATAATCATTCATTTTGTTGTATTAAAATGGGGACCAGTCTATTTACTAATCCTTAAAAATAATGAAGGCACGCCATAGTTATTAAATAGGTTTAGTTTAATAAATTCACAGCATAAAAACATAATAACAGAAGTATTGCAGAGTAAATAACTAAGTGAAAATACACAAAAACTAACGAAGTGTGTTGGTTTTGGAATAAAATGTAAGGTTATTTTTTTTAATTAGTCGGTGACGCCCGAAGAAGACATGGCACTACCAAGTGAATTGGATACCTACTTGAGTCGGGCCATGTCAATAGTCAGAATAATAGAAGAGTATGTATGATACGATGTATGAATGTGAATGAGGTAAGAAGTGTATGCCAAGACCGAGTTGTTTGGCGGTCCGTCCTCCCTGCCTACCCCTGCGGGGAAACGGCGTGATGGTTAGTTAGTTAGTTGGTTATTTTTTTTAAACTTTGAATCGCTTTTTTGGCTTTTTACTACATCAGGTAAATTGCTTTGGACCTAGATATTCGTAATGGTGTTGTACAACTGTCGTGTTAAATCTGGGTACTTATATATTCTTCGATGTTAACTTCACTTTCACTTCGCGTCGAGGAATTCTAAAAAACCTTTTCATCAAAAAGTTGTACAACCGCTATGACCTTAAACTTACAAAATTTTGTTCAACCGGTATGACCTAAAACTTACAAAAAGTTGTTCAACCGGTATGACCTAAAACTTATCAAAATATTGTTCAACCGGTATGACCTAAAACTTATCAAAATGTTGTTCAACCGGTATGACCTAAAACTTACAAAAAGTTGTTCAACCGGTATGACCTAAAACTTATCAAAAAGTCGTTCAACCGGTATGACCTAAAATTTATCAAAAAGTTGTTTAACCGGTATTACCTAAAACTTATCAAAAAATGTTCACAGATGGAAAATCTCCTGCTTTTTAAGAATATTTTTTTACCTTTTTTTTTAGATACAGATGCGGATACGTATTTTGAGCTTTATACATTTTTTTTAAATTTGTGTGATTACAAATCCGAAATTTGGGATTCCGAAATGGATTCCGAAATGTCTACAAAATGTCAATGAATTCTTATAAGACGATTGAAAAACATGGAACAATAAAATAGTGTCTTTATGTACATTCTAGCAGACAAGTGACAATTAAAAAAAAAAAATATATATATATATATATACATATGATTGTGGTGATATCGCATTAAAATGAAAATAGTAGCATTGCTTCAAAAATTATTCACCTTCCTTTATAAACTCCTTGTCTATGGCAAGTCCCATTTAATACAGGGGCGTAGCAAAAGTTTCCAGTGCGAAACAATCGGGGGTAATTAATGTATCGGAAAAAAGTCCCTGCAAAGAGCTTGTCTAACTAAGAATGGAGGACTCCATCCATAGAACTTAACGAGAAAACTTGGTGCACCGCTGGAATTACTTTTTAGGAGGGTTATATTTGTTTTATACTATCATCAAAAATGGGACAGACTTACTCTGAAACTGTAATAAAGGAGTAAAATGTTTTATTTTAATCATTGAAGACAATATAAGCAACTAGCAGTTAAAAACCCGCTCAGATTATTTCAAATGAAACACTATTATTCACAACATGTCTACAACTGATATTAACTGTTGCCGTATCTAATATAATTTGCTCATAGTAGACTTACAGTGCTTAACTCTTAAACCCTACCTGGGGTACTGGAGTACCCCCCTGGTGTTTAAAATATCAACAATTTTGACAATATTGCACTGTTGCAAAAATCGCTCCAGCTAATCTACTCTCGATAATTGGTGCGTAAGTACGTCGGTAAGCCGTGACCGCCCGGCAAGTGCAGTCGCGTCCACAGGTGTTCCGGGGTACCGCAGTACCCCGTGGTAGGAATAGTGTAAGTTCTTCCTTCCAGTTATACTTGAATTACTGAAGTTGTTTCTGGTAAGTTTACATATTATTTATGATTTACTTTACTTTGTGATGATGGTTAGAGTACAGTGTTGATAGGCAGGGCCTGCGCCCAATAACGAGACATTCATGGACTAATAATGTGTTATAAATGTAATGACAGTCAGTGTAATGAGGTGTCTGTATTGTTTTCAGATATAGTATCCTAGACTCGAAGTCTTGGGGGGGGGTGAAATTGCAGCTGCTTTGTTGGTTTCTGACGACGAAAAGCTAAACCTAGGAGAAAATTCAGAAGATGAGCCCGACGGTGTTATCGAGGATTTCCGGGACCATTCTGAAGTCGCATCTCATGAAGACGGGGATCAAGATAGTGTGGAAGGAGATGAAGAGTATTTAGTGCCTGACAATGATGGGGCTGGTATAAATGAAGAAGATAGGCGCTTGGTTCGTGTGCTAGATTCTCCATTACTTCTGTACAGAAAAGGTCATAATAATGTCATGGAACTGACTGCTCCCGTACAAGGTATTAACAGAAACCTGACATGTAACAATTGGTTCACGTCTATAAATACGGCCAAGAAGTTACTGGAAAATAACATAAGTTGGAACTGTAAAGATGAATAAACGAGAAATTCCTCCTGTTTTCTTGGATACTAAAAATCGAGAGAGATGCACCTCAATGTTTGCCTACGACGGACCTCTCACACTTTTGTCGTATTGTCCTCTGAAGTCAGCTAAGAAGAGAGTTGTTATCATGTTGTCCACCATGCATGACAGACACCACTGAGGTCAGACAGCCCTGATAAGGATAATGAAGTGTACCTTCCAGAAATAATACATTTTTATAATAAAACCAAATGCGGGGTGGATGTGTTCGACCAACTTTGTAAAAAGTACTCTACGTCCAGGAAAACCAAAAGGTGGCCCATGTGTCTCTTCTACGGGTTGCTAAATGCCATTGGTGTCAACTCTTGGATCTTATTTAAGCTGCCAACTAACATTGATAAAGAGAAAATAATCAAGCGGCGTGAATTTCTTAAGGGTTTGTCAATGGCACTCATAAAGCCTCATATGAGATCAAAATTACCATAGCCAAGTTTACCCCGGGATATCAGAGAAACTATACATGCAGTCTTTAATATTCATAGTGAAGATCATAGGCCGGTCCCTGATAATCCCAAACCTGGTCACTGCTGCTTTTTTCCGCGCACAAAGGACTTAAAATCTCGATCTGTCTGTAACACTTGTCGCTGCCATATTTATGCTGACCATCAATACAAAATCTGTCCTTCATGTGATGACAAAAATGTCTATTAGTTTTTATTAATAAATTTAATTGTCTCTTCTTATTACTTTGCCATAATACAAATAATATTTTAAAAAATATCAAATACTTTTATTTTATTGATTTTTTTCTGCGCGGGGTACTTCAGTACTCCGTGGTAGGAATAATTACATTTCCAGAGTGGTAGGGTTTAAGAGTTAAATATGTGTTACAACAATAACAATCTTCTTATTAAACGCTTGTTAATTGTCAAGTAATTTTAACTATGCGTATTGTTAGCTGCATATTTCAATATTCGCGCCAGTCATTTGGTACTTTCTTATACTGCCAGAGGTGCGCTCTGTCGGCCATCAGGGAAACTATAGCTGGCAGAGTGGTCGAATTTTGCCTGTAAATATTCGGGACTTACCCGAAACATATGATTTGAATTCGACTAATCAGAGGGCCTAGATCGTCCAGACGCTAGCGTAACAATTCTATCAGATTCTTAAACGAAAATTTGAAACAGATTCCGTCGCGCCTTTTTCTAATTTATCTGTTTCAAATTTTCGTTTGAGAATCGCTAATATAAATCTCAATGATTAAATATTACAACTTGAGGTATAACTCATTTAGTAATTCCGAAAATAAATATTTTCATCTTAGACTTGTAGAAAAGTTAATAGATTTTATTTATTTATTTATTTAAACGCCCATAGGGCTTTTACCTATAATAATCTACATCTTTATTTTTTAGTTATACAGATTACATATAAAAAAATTTAAAATAATAAAAAAATCAGTGTTAGCAAAATACAGGTTACATAAAAAAATATCAGAGTTGACAAAATATGTTACATAAAATATAAGAATTTTAAAAATATAGGTATGGATAGAGTAAGTGAGACGAAAAATATAAAATCTTCCTAAATCCACAAAATCAACCATAATGATAATAAGAAAGTATAACAATAGTTTACAAATTGGGTAAAAATAGTTCGCACATACTCCGTTTAAAGTTGGCCAAGTTCAAATTATTGTCAAATACATTTATATTATTTAAGTATTTGTTACCAATGTGTAAACGTTAAATATGATTTAAGATTTTTATTTTATTTTTTATTTTTTTTTTTAGACATCTGCCCTGATTATGGACACTGCAATGCTGTCCGAAACGTTGGCTAAAGAAGGAGTTAGCGCAACACGGCATAATACCCCAAAAACAAATAACAAAAATGTGTAAACGTTGTATTGGAGAGTGAAAACTATAGTTGGAATGAGATGTATGTATGTAAAATGTTGATATTTGCCTAGTTGTTCGTGTAGGTATGTGTAGATTTATTAAATGCAGGAGTTCACAACAATCGAATTTAGATGTCGCACATTCTAATAAAAACGAACATATTTATTCAAGACACTATCCAGAATGCATTTAGTTCGAGTAGAATCATACATAAAGATAACAGACAACAAAAATATGCTTTAAAGAAATTAAGATATTTTTGGTAATTATTATTCGTAGTAGGATATAGTTAAATATGACCTAAGGAAAAAGGATCGGATTAGTATTGTAAAAAAATATATTAAACCGTAATCTCTAAAATATTTTATATTGAATCTGAATAGAGCTCATGAATTTAAAAATGTCAACCCTTTCAATATTATCGAAAACGATGACGTCGTTTTATACCACCCCTCCCCCCCACTCCCCGCGCACTCCATGCCGCAACCCGTAAAATGCACGAAAGGGACAACCGTCGCAAACTAACTTATTTACCTACAGAAATCTCTCTGAGAGGTTTTGCGGGGGAAAATACTTTTCTTAATGAAAACATAAAAAGTGACCTTAAAAATATAACTTCTGTAAAAGATTCGAAAGTGCGAAATAACTTCAAATTAACCATAAACCTATTAGAAGAAACCTGGAAACAAAAGAGAAACAATTTCCAGGAACAAATAATAGATCTTCAAAAAAAAGTTATCACCAAACTCGAAAAAAATAATGAACCAAAATCGTACGCAATGGTACTGAAAGAACGAACGGTACAAATTGAAGAACCCAAATATGCTGTTATGAGTGCTGCAGAAGGCAAAGAAACATCTGAGGACATAAAGAAAATTATTACTAAAACCATCAAAGCACCTAACCTAGGAATTGGTATAAATGGGATCAAAAAGTAAAATAATTATGACTTGCTCAAAAAAAGAAGACGCAGACAAACTAAAAACGGAAATAAATAAAAATAAAAACGGAATATCTGCTACAGAATTTAAAAAGAAGACACCGTGCATGGTCATTAAAGGTGTAGGAGGGGAGTATAGTGAAGATAATTTTCTTAACGACCTTTTCTTGCAAAACAATGAACTAAATGATGCCCCAAATGATTCAATTAAAGTAAATAAAATATTAAAAAACAAGAAAAATGACAAACTGCGCAATGTAATAATAGAAACAACAGGCCAAATCCGAAAGATATTACTTGATAAACAAAGGGTCAATATAGGTTTTGTCTGAGCGCACATAGAAGATTGCAATCCCTTAATGCGATGTTACCACTGCCTTGGTTTCGGACATACTTCCCTTAAATGTCTGAACAAAATGAACAAACCCAGGTGCATACACTGTGCAAAAGATCATTATTTTAGCGAATGCGAAAAAAACCAATGATATCGTAAAATGCTATAACTGCGAAAAAAACAATGCATCGTTTGGGACAAAAAATAAAACTGAACACAGTGCAAATAGCGAAAAATGCCTTTACCGAAAAAGAATGTCCATCATAGCACAGCAGAGAATCGACTATAAATCAGTCATGGATGACTTTATAACCGAGGAAATTCACAAATTAACTAAACAAGTTTCACAGTTTACTTGCGATGAATCAATACAATGTAATGACTTATTAAATTAAGTCCCGACTGCATTCGTTGTTCTACATCAAAACATTTGAAGTTTACAAAAAAACCTGGAAGAGTTTGTACTAACACTAAGCCTTCTTGAAATATTACCGGACATCATTGTGTTAACAGAGGCGCAAAATAAATATAATGCTGACGCCCGGTACGATATACCTAACTATACAAATCACTCATCTACAACTCATATTAACAAATGCAGTGGTATTGCGGTGTTTATACTGAATAAACACAACAATGTTACAGTTACCGAAATTACTATACAATTAGCGAACTGCTTAAAACTGAGCGAAAAAGTGAACAAAATCATTCACCATGTTATTGTTATCTATCGCACGCATGGATCTGATCAACATAATTTTATAATATAAATGGAACAATTATAACTAAATCTGAATGATACTTGCAATATCGTCATTGGCGATATCAATATAAATATTGATGACAGTATATGTAGTGAAGTGAAAGAAGACTATATAAATGTAATGACATCACTAAATTACAAATCATACATAAATAATGCTACACGAAATGTGATCGGACAAACACCTTCCTGCATCGATCACGTATGGTGCAACTCAAATAACATTGAAAAAAACCATGTCAATATTATGGAAAACCAATATTACTGATCATATACACTTGTATATTCGTTTACAATATTCATAAAAGAAATATGAAATCTAATCAAATTCGTGAAAAAAAATATGAAAAAACATATTTGAATTTGGAAATTTTAGGAGCAAATCTTAAAACGGAAAACTTGACAAGACAATTTTTCAAGATCACATAAAGTTATCTACAATAGTAACAGTTTATAAACCAAAATCTAAACATAGATCAATAAAGCCATTTATAACAAAAGGATTAGTCGTATCAATCAGAAACAAAGAAAAATATTATCAGGACCCCAAAAAATTCCAAAAACGACCAAAAAATCGTTAATTTTTTCAAGAAATACCGAAATAAACTTACGCTCCTAATTAGACTGACAAAAGAAAAGTACTTTCGTGACAAAATAAAAGACGCTGGTCAAGACAGCAAAAAATTCTGGAATATCATCAGCACAATAACAAACAAAAGCACAAATCAAAAAGTACCTAAAGAAATCTCATACCAGGGAATTACCATTGACAGGGAAAAAAATCCAAAACTATGTGGTAATGTTTTAAATAATTATTTTGCAAATTTCGGAACAAACCTTGCTCGTAATATTATCCTTGACAATACACAAACTAACCAACCAGAACAAAACACATTTTCTGGAGAAGGTTTTCAAACCTTTGTTTCAGTAACTGACAAAGATGTTGAAAATATTATAATAAGTTTAAGAGCATCAGCAAGTCCTGTATACGACAATATAACGGTTACCACTTTGAAAGCCATACAGAAGGAAATCAGCAAACCAGTTGCTCATATAATTAACACCAGTTTAAAAAAAGTTGAATTCCCAAATAATTATAAAAAAAACTATCGTTAACACAATCTTTAAATCGGGTGATGAAGAAAATATTTCTTACTATCGTCATAGCTCTTACATCAAACATAGCATGAAATTTATGAAAAAATTGTTAAGAAACAACTCGACGACTACATAAAAGACAAAAAGATAATGAGTCCTCATCAATTTGGCTCTGGGATCAATCTCAGCACACAAGATGCAATTGCTAAACTAACATCAACAATCATGCAAAAGTTAAATAATGGAAAAAAGTGCCTCGGTATCTTCATTGACCTCCGCAAGGCATTCGATAGCATATCACATTCTAAACTAATAGAAAAACTAAAACAAATTGGAATAGATGGAATAGCGCTGTCATGGTTCTAAAGTTATTTAAAAGAGAGACTCCAATATTTTAAAATAAATAATACCTTAAGTGAACCCGAAACCACCTCTTTTGGCATACCGCAAGGAACTGTCATCGGTCCAATCCTTTTTACTATTTATGTAAATAATATGTTCACACTCCCAATAGTTGGAGATATCATATCGAATGCAGACGACACTGTACTGATAACAAAGAGGAAAACATGGGAGGAAACAACGAGGATAGCAAATTCCAACATAAACACTCTAAAAATATTGTTTGACCCAAATTGCCTGTCACTAAACACTGAGGAAACATATTTTATCCCATTTTCATTGAAAGAAAAAAATGTCGAAAATTATGTTCGAATTAAAATTCACTCTGCCGAGTGTGAAAATAAAAAAGAATGTAATCATGTGAAATGTTCACCCATAACGGGAAAAAATAGTATCTGGGTGTTATAGTTGACAGTCAATTAAAATGGAGCGAGCAAATCAAAAATACTATAACTAGAGTAAGAAAATAATATATATTTATTAGATTGAGAACCATCCTATCATCCAGCATGATTAAAATTATTTATTTTTCTCTTGCCCAATCCATATTACAACATTAAACTAACCTTTCACCTGTAAGAAAGGTTCAGAGGTTAATTTTGAAACTCATCCTAAGAAAACCATCGATATTTCCAACCACGCAGCTGTTTAACTCTTTTAGGGTTCTTAGCTTAAACAAAATTTTCAAAAATAATGCACTGTTACGAATTCATAAAGACCATTTCAATTCAACAATTTCTACAAAAATAAGTAACCGATCTAGATCACGTGGTAATTTAGAAATTCCTTAATGTAAAAATAGTGCTGGTCAACACCATTATACTTATCAAGGTATAAAATTGTTAATGCCCTTCCGGATAAAATTAAAACTGAAAAAAATTACAAAACTTGCAAATCAAAAATCAAACAACTTTTAGATAAACCCAACGGTAATCACAAGTTTTAATTACATCGGATACATTTTTCAAATAATTGATTATTTGAACCCATTTGTAATTTTTATTGATTAAATTTACCTAAATTCACGTCATGAATTTGGGAAATTGAATAATTAATTAAAAAAATATAAACGAAATGTAATATTTAAAAAAAAAAGAATATATATTTTTTTACATACCCTCTAAAGTTATATTATGCGCTTCCTAATATTCTTTTATTGTTGTTGCATTTTATTAAGTACTCATTTCATACAACATTGCCAGCTCGGTCTTTGAACAATTTACAACCAGTTCTGTACCTACCTTCTATTATTTCTTATCTAATAAGTACATTTTTATTTTTATATCTTATTTTTTCTAAGTTTGATAACTATTATATTATTTAAGTTTGTAATTAAATTTCTTATTTTCTTAATTATATTGTGTTATCAAATTTATCATCTAGTTTTATAACTATTTGTTAATTTTTAGCTACATCAAATAATGAAATTTTACAACCTATAAACCATAATGACTCCCAACACTCCCCAACTCAAAGACGAGAAATAATTTCTTAATTAAGTTGGGCAGTTTCGTTAAATATTTCTAATTTTTCGCAATCAGTCTCGAAATATCTACATTTGTAAATTATTGTAATGTGTTTGTATATTCATTAAAAAAATTGTAACTGTCTTGGATATCTTCGTCGTAGACACTTTTAAAGTAATCGGCAAAACAGTTAACCATTACTTTCATATCAATACAAATCTTTGCTTTGAAGTGCATTGAGATGGGTTAACCTTAATAATAATAATAATAATAATTGGATAATTTGTAGAGCGCCGTTTTTGTGAAAAATCACCTCAAGGGCGCGCTTGTGATTTTCTTAAAGAGTTAGCAAGAGAGTTTGTTTTTTCTTCAAGAATTGTTGATCAGAAAAAGTGCTGCGAAATGATAGAATTACGTCAGGGACTCACTTACCTCTTGTTTTATCAATCAGTTTAAAAATACACCTATAATTTTTAGGTAAGAATAACCACAAAATACAGCAAAACATCAGCAAGTTAATCAATGACATTATAAAGACACTTTGGAGGATTGGTTTTCATTGCCAGCTTAAATGGATTGATGGCTAAATGATTCTGTGGTTCTCCAAATCCGCAATCTGAGGTTGCGTGATTATTTTTTCTGTGAAATAACGAGAATTTGGATAATTCTAATTCAGTTTTTTATTATAACAAAACTCACTTATAATAATTTTACGAAACAAATAATCGCGTATGCTAGAGGAGGTTTAGGGTGAACCCGACGGCAGGACTGCTGAAGACAGAATAATATTATTTACCGCCCGTAAAGTTTTGATATTTAGCAGTTCGTTAAACCTGAATAATAATACGCATTACGCAGAATTGTTTCACATTACTTACCCATGCACCAACAACCGAAATTAGCATGTTTATAGTATTAGAAAGCTATAAAATTTTTTAATAGAGTTTCTCATTCGTTTTGCAAAACAAGTTAAAATAGTCACCCATAACCGAAAATAAGGTAGCATACCTCGGTAATTAGGTATCAAAAATCATTTAAAGATTTGAAATTGTAATAAATTAATTTTCAGTAATAAACAAAACATTTTTTCCATTACCGTGTGCTGAAATCAAGGGAGGAATATTCTCACACCTGACCGCTTTTCAGCATCAAACGACGCGCGTCATCGGCAGAAGTTGCGGTCGGGGCGTCATGTCATATTGTGTCCTGACCGTGGTGCATCCATAAAGCCTGTACGTGCACTGCACACAGTATCTGTACACTTCGTATAATTTCCGTGTTGTTGTCAGTGCGGTACCGGGATACGGGCCTGGACCGGAGGTGCTGGACATCGGACCTACCGCACGTAATGTTATCGTTTCACCCTGGGATCAATGGGATGACGGGTGACTATTTGAATGTGTTTTGCAAAACGAATGAGGAACTCCTTTGAAAATGATTTTTTTGAAAAAATTAAACGTCGATTCTAAATACACAAAAATAATATTTCCATAATAAGTATTTATTCTGGTAAGTGGAGAGGTTAATTCAGTCCCACAAACATATGTACATCGGTTATGAACCAACGTGTTATAAACCAATATACGGAAGCACTGCAGTATCAGGGGAGGAAAACACTAAGCGGAAGACGTTATTGTATTTTTTTTTTTTTTTTTTTTTTTTTTATTATAAATTTTTAAAGATACAAGTTTTATGCAGTCCCACAAAGCTGTCACACATGACGGCTTGTCTGTAGGTTCTACAAATAATATATATAAACATTTTTAATTTTTAATACATCTATGACACAAAATTATACAATAAACAATATCACAAAATAATATATCTCAAAGTACCTACCTATATACAAATTATTTAGGCAGGTACGTTGAGATATTCAGGAATACATCAATAATAAAGTTCAGAGATACATTGATTCGTCGCTTATTAGCCAACGCTTAGTGTTTTTGGGGCAGGGTCTCTCATTATTCTGAGGTTTAAAAGAATTATTAAATTTATTGAAAATCTCTGGCATTAAATATTTAAGCGTTCGGCTTCCATACTTATTTGTTACTCTTGGAATAATGAGGCCCTTATTTTCAGTGAATCTTGTTGTGTGATTATGCACCGGTTGCTTTTTATATTTGCTATCTCCCTCATTATCCATTATAATAATGTACCAAAGAAGACCCTTTATTGGAAGTAGGCCCTCAGAACCATACAGTAGTTTTAGATTACTTCTTTGTCTGTAGATATTCGGTGGTACAATTTTTTTTATTATAGCAATTTGTAAGTTTTGTATATATTTAATATAAATATTGCTTGAGTGCCCCCAAGTTTGTATGCCATATCTGAGTATGGATTCGACCATAGAAAAATAAATTATTTTAAGAGTTCAATGAGGCAAAACAAATTTCAGTTTATAAAAATTACTTGCAAAAGATCGGAGCTGGTTACATATTTTAGCCACTTGTTTATCCCATTTAAATTTATTGTCTACTATTAGTCCCAGATAACTATATTCGTTAGTAAAGTCAATTGTTTCACAGTGGCAAATATTTTCAATTTTTCTATGAATACATTTAGAATTATGAGCAATTATTTTGGGTATATTCCATATTCCCAGGCTTGGTGATTTTACATACATACATTTTGTTTTTTTAACATTAATAATTAAACCAACATCATGAGCCCATTTAAGTAGCTCGTTAAAGTCACTTTGCAATTGTTGAATAGCTATGATAGGATTTTCATTGGATACTACTATTATATCGGGGATTATTAAAAGTAAAAGACTGTTGATTCAGACCTATGACGTTTATTGACACCGCGCACACTCGTTATAATCTCCCACGTGACGCATCAGGACTGCCAACCTGGCCATACATAACATCCTTTCCTCCTTTATTTTTATTTTATTTTCAAACAATTTACAATACCAAATAAAACTTAAACATAATCACTATGACTAAATCTGACAGGAGGTTTCACCAATCTGCCAGCCCTAGTTACTACATCAGTTTTCCCACTAGTGCTGGGTAAAGGCTCACTATCATTTTTATTTTCTTGACTTCCCAAGTCATACCATTTATCGGGATTTTCATAATTTGATTTTAACTTTATGCAGCTTTTTTTTATTTGGTTAACATGGACCTTTTTTACCTCTCCTCCGATTAAAAGAATTAAATACACCCATGAACTTAATTTTAACTTAATAGTTCCCTGAACCCATTTCATAGGACCTTTCAAATGTCTTAAGTATACCAATACATTATCATTTTCCTCATACTCTGTCAATGCATTTTTACTTGATTGCTTACTTTTATTTACATTATTTTCTTCTGTCAAAACATGAAGAGGTGTACGTGGCTCATACGAAAATATTTTAGCCATAGGAGACAAACCCGTGACAGAAGTAGGGGTGGAACGATACGTATACAAACAATCTATTAGACCTTGAGCTGGAGACAAAAATTTAGAATTTTTTGAAAACATAAATTTAATTAAAATCTTTTTGAATGTTTGAACAGATCGTTCTGCTAATCCATTTGACTCGGGATTATATGGTGGAGAAAATAATAATTTAATAGATTTTTCTTTACAAAAAATAGAAAATTCTTTACATGATAATGGAGGACCGTTATCACAAACAATAGTTTTCGGAAACGCAAATCTGGAAAAAACTTCACTTAATTTTGATAACAAATCCGAATATTTAGTATTTTTCATATAAAAACATTCTATCCACTTTGAATATGAATCACAAACTAACAAGTATTTGGAACCTTTTAAGTCAAAAAAATCCAAATGGACTCTTTCCCATGGACTTTCAGCAATAGGCCAATTATGACGCACATTTTTGTTAGCTTTTTGTACCGACTGACACATTTCACATCTAGAAATAATATCTTTAATATCTTGATTCATACCTAACCACCAAACATAAGAACGAGCAAGAATTTTTGATCTGACTATACCAGGATGACCATAATTTATTAAATTTAAGACTTTAGACTTAAGAGATTCTGGTATTACAATTCTGTCACCAAATAAAAGACATTTTCCCTTGACCGACAGTAAATTTCTGAACTTGAAATATTTTTTAATTTCTGGACTTGACAAGTTTTCAATCCAACCGATTGAAACATACTTAATGACTTTAGATAACATTTCATCTTTTTCAGAATGACTTTCAACTTCTGAAAATGGAATTGAGGGTGTTGACATGTATACAAAATTACATTCCTCTACATTAAATTGTTGTTCACTTGGCAAACGTGACATCACATCAGCTTGAGGAATTTTCAGTCCATTTTTAAAAACTAATTTATAATTGTACGCGGACAATATTATAGACCATCTTATGAGACGTGATGCAGCTAAAACGGGGACTTTTTTATCTTTGGCAAATAAAGACAACAATGGAGCATGATCAGTATATATAGTAAAATGACGACCAATTAAATATTTATGAAATTTCTTGATTCCAAAAATAACAGCAAGGGCTTCCTTGTGCAATTGGCTATAATTTCTTTGAGCTGAATTTAACGTTGCAGACTCTGACAAGAGAGACTTACTATTTATAAATGCTTTTTCGCATTCATCAGACCAACACCATTCTACATTCTTTCTTAATAAATTATGGAGTGGTTCTAGTACAGTAGGACACATAGGAATAAAATTCCTATAAAAATTCAACATTGACAAATACGATTTTAGTTGAGTAACATTTTCTGGACACCCAGTAGACTTAATTTTCTCAACTTTCGACAAAGACGGACTTTTGCCTTGACCTGACAAAGTAAAACCTAAAAATTCAAAAGAAGATACAAAAAATTCACTTTTTGACACATTAATTTTTATATTAAACTCATTTAACTTTGACAAAACTTTTTCTAAAGTATTACAACACTCCGTTTCATCTTTACCACCTACACAAATATCATCAATGTATGCAGCACAGTTTTTTATGCCTCCCAAGACTGTATCAATGACCATTTGAAATGTGGCAGGAGCCGATGACAACCCAAAAGGTAAACGATTGTAAACATATAAACCATTACATGTATTAATTGTAAGTAATTCTTTACTAGAATCTGACACAGACAACTGTAAATATGCATTTGTTAAGTCTAATTTACAAAATACTTGACAACCTGAAAATTTATTAAAAATATCCTCTGGACGTGGAATAGGATATTGATCAATTCTCAATTGTGGATTGACTGTAGATTTTAAATCTGCACATAAACGTATTTTTCCATTTTGTTTTGGTACACAAACTATTGGAGAAGACCAAGTACTATATTTAACTTTAGAAATTATGCCTTCGCTTTCAAGACGATCTAGCTCTTGGCATACTTCTGCACGCAGTGCATAAGGGACCTCATAAGCTTTGTGGAAAACAGGAGTTGAATTATTTTTTAAACTTAAATTTACCGAAAACTCTTTAATTGGTATGTCGTTATTCGTTTTAGAAAAAGAATTTAAATATTTTTGTGACAATTTTTCGACAATGTTTGATTTATTTTTTCCACTGACAGACACTGAATTTACAGTATTATCATTACCAATATTTGACATAAAAGAATTTATAAATGTATTTTCCCAAGACGGATTCAAAACATTTATCCAATTCCTACCAAGAATAGCTTCAGACGATAGATTTTTAATAACTAATACTGGTAAATCCACGACCAATTTAGAATCATCTTTTACACTTACTTTTGCAATAAAAAATCCAAAACAATATAAATTTTGACTATTTGCTGTAAACAAATTACCATAGAACTGACTTAATTTACAAGTTTTGAAAAATTTTATGTACATTTTGTGACTTATCAAGGTCGATGAACTCCCTGTGTCAATCATGAAGGACATTTTCCTACCGTTTACAAACAAATCAGTATTAGCTGTTTCAGACACGGACATATTTAAAACATTTATATTACCCACACATTTTACATGATTAATAACAATTGATTTTACACTAGAACAAAATTTTGATGTATGACCGTATGTATTACACTTGTAACATTTCCAATTCTTTGACGGACATGACTCTGGTTGATGACTGATAAAACACCTCTCGCATCTTTTTCTGGGATTTCCACGTGATGGAGATGAAAGACGACTTGATGACATTGAACTCCTTTGACCTTGTTGCGGACTAGTACTCCTTTGACGTGACGTTTTCGGCTTTACTTCGAAAACTCCCGATGAAAGATCTTCTTTGTGTAATATTTCTGCAGAACAACTTACTGTCTCCATATTCTTCACAATTTTTTTTGCTTTTTCGAAACTCAGCGATTCATCTTCAGACAGTAATCTTATAGTCATGGCTTCATTTTTCACACCGCACACCAATTTATCCCTCAAGGCTTCATCCAGAAATGCTCCAAAATTACATGATATTGACAGACTTTTTATTTCTGAAATGTAATCATCAATTCCCTCGTTCGACTGTTGCTGACGATTATAAAATTTATATCTTTGAGCGATCGTACATTTTTTTTCTTCATATTTATTTTGAAGTGTTGTTACAATCTCGTGATAAGTTAACTCTTCAATATTTTTCGGATGAACTGTTTCTTTTAAAATTTTATATTTTTCCGCACCAATAATCATACAAAGATATCCAATTTTCTCTTTGTCCGTAATATTTATTACTTTTAAATAAATTTGAACACGTTCTAAAAACATTCCGAAGGTTTCACAACTCGACTCGTATTGCGGCACTGGCAAAGTACTCGTAGACATGTTAAAATGATTGAAAAAACAAAGACGAAATCACTGTTTTACGCTGGACTTAATATTACTCGTTATTAATTTAACTTTTTCGATTATCCTGGTCGCCAATTATTATATCGGGGATTATTAAAAGTAAAAGACTGTTGACTCAGACCTATGACGTTTATTGACACCGCGCACACTCGTTATAATCTCCCACGTGACGCATCAGGACTGCCAACCTGGCCATACATAACAACTACAAGTGCAGTATCGTCAGCAAAAATGAATCTAAAGGCCTTTTTAAAGAGTTTTGACAAAACAATAACATATATAATGTACAATTTTGGACCTAAAATTGATCCTTGCGGTACTCCTGATTTAATATGTCTTCCTTTACTCATATCATTTTAAATCTTTACGTTCATTTTTCTATTAGTTAAGTAGTTTTTAAAAAATGAGCGGAGTTTACCCCGGATTCCAATGTTTTCAAGAACCTTAATTAATTGTATATGGCTGAGAGTGTCAAAAGCTTTTGAGCAGTCAATAAAAAGCACCAGTACATGTTTTTTAGAATTAAGTTGAGAATTTATAAAATCAGAAAATTTTTCCAGCAATTTATCACAACTTTTTTTTCTGGAACCCGTACTGGCATTCATCTATAATATTCAAATTATTCAAATATTTATCTAAATTTATCGAAATATATTTTTCTAAAATTTTTTCTAGTGCCGGGAGAATAGAAATTGGCCTGTAATTGTTAATTTCGGAGTGATCTCCATTTTTGAAAATAGGTCTTACAATGCTATTTTTTAATTCATCGGGGATGAGGCTCGTATCGATTATTCTGTTGATAAAGTGAGCAATAACAGGGCTAAGTAATTTGACATGTTTTTTTAAACCAAACATACGAATAAGATCTATGCCCGGTGACTTTGAATTTTTCATACCTCCGATAATATATTCAATTTGCTTAGCATTAGCTCTAGGTAAGTACATTGAATGCGGTAGGGATTCTTGCAAGTGTTTAGACGCTCGGAAATCACATTCATGTAACAACTTATTAACTCCTTCATCAAAAAAGTTAGCAAAATTTTCTGCCACTGCATCAATGTGACTTTAGGAAATATTTAGATACGACTTCATCGCAACCAGATTTATTTTTCCTACCCAAAATTGTATTAATTTCATTCCATGTTTTTTTAATGTCCTTGAAACAGTGATTAAATTTGTTATTATAGTATGCCTTTTTTGTGTTTAATATTTGTTTATTAAGTTTATTTCTATATTTTTTGAAAGCGATTTCATATTTTTTATTATTAGGCGTGTTTTTCCACTTTTTCCACATGGCATCTCGTATTAGAATACTTTCAGCGAGACTGTCATTCATCCAAGTTTTTTGGTTATTTCGAAATTTTTTTATTTTTAATTTTGTAAAGGTACTTTTTTCATAAATATTTTTAAAAATCGATTTTAATTCTGCATAAATAATGTTTGGTTCAGACAATTTTAACATTGCATTCCAATCGGTGATTTCGATCAATAAATCAATCCTTTTGTCCGATAGTGCAGTGTAATACTCTTGGTGCGATTTGTCGACGGTACATTTATCATAAACAGAAGTTAATACTAGCTGCAGTTAGGTAGTGGTCAGCTATTATTGAATCGCATACGCATGAACTGATTTCGGTCGTCTCCTTCACTCTTACATAGATATGGTCTAAACATGAAGCCGTTACATAGTTAGTCAATATCGCTTCTCTAGTCACATCATTTATACATCTGGTCATTCCAAAATGAGACATGAGGTTTTCATATTGCATAGTTATGGGTTCGTGTACATTTAATAAGTTAATATTCGTATCACCTAGAACCAATACGGATTCTTTTATATCAATATTTCCCAATATTGTCTCCAGCTCATCAAGAAATAATTTTTTTTTGTATTAGGCGGTCTATATATTGCTAAAAGATGTAAGCGAATATGTTTGTTTACTGAAATGGTTCCGTAAACGCATTCAAAATTATTAGTCATAATATTTATTTTTTCAAATGTAAGGTGATCTTTCACGTCCACAATAATACCGCCACCCGATCTTTTTGTTCGACAAAAATGGTACGAATTAAATCCCGGTAATTTATAAAGATTTATATTATTTTTATTAATAGACGTTTCGCATAGCGAAATTAAGTCGATGTTTCTCAAAGAGCTAGAAACAATTAATAGTAAAGTGTCCCAATATTTAGATAAAGATTGTATATTTAAGTTGAGGGCAGTTATTTTATTATTTCCTAACACATGTTTTTTTGTAGCCCAGTTTTCAAAAATTGACGTGCGTTCATAATCTATTTCTGCTGTATCAAAATCACAGTTCAAGTCACCCATATAGAATAATATTTTAATTGGCAGCAATAATATATAAACATGTATTGGGATTTATAAATATAAATACGATAGATACATAACAATATAGCAGTATGTATTTCCGATATGTTCCAGGTTAGATTATAGTTTTGTACAGAACAAGGTAGGTTTACTAATTGGCACCAATAATTACATATTGAACTTTTTCTACACATACGAACACACAAAGAGTGCGCGAACATCAATATAATCATAGATTTCAGTATACTAGCGTTTAACACTGTGGCAATGGGATAATGCATTGTAACATAAATGGCAAAATTTTTCGGCAAGGATATGAAATATTTATGTCTCAATAAATTATATACATTACGATGCATAAATGAAAATGATAATATGAAGTTAAAAAATGAAAAAATTGTGATTAGCATTGTAATTGTTTTTTAGAATTATAATACATACCTAATCATAGTCTATACGACTTTGAGCGATATGCATCATCTTTTTGTAGTAAGAACAATTAGTATTATTAGCTTTGTGATTGGTATTTAGGGTCATCTTGAATAAGGTGTTCTGATGTGCACAGTTACTACATTTTTCTTCAGTGTTTTTGTTAGGGCATTCCTTCCATTTGTGATCTTTTGCGCAATGTAAACACATCGCACGTTTGTCCTTATTAAAACATTTTAATGCAGTGTGACCAAATTTGAGACAATGGTAGCATTGCGTCAAGGGGCTGGCATCTTCCACTCGTACTCTGCTAAAACCAATGTTAATTTCTTCCTTTTCCATGAGGTATGACCTTACTGCTCCGCTGGTTTCAAATATATAATTAGTGAGTCCATTTTGGTTTTTTGGTTTAAACATTTTTATTAGTTTAATCGTGTTTTTAGTATCGCTATTCATGATATCTTTTATTCCATCGTTTTGTGTATTTATTGCCTCAATTATGTCCTCTTCAGTTAAATCTACTTGAAGATTTCTAATGAATATTTTTGGATTTTTCTTTCTTAATTCCTCTGCAACCATGTTTTTTTTAAGGGTTTTATTGATTTCATCTGACAATTTCTCTGCATGTTCTTTTGAAGGACAAGATATAATTAATTTATTTTGCGAGGCTTTTCGTATTCCGTTCACTGCGATACCCAAGTTTGCTATTTTAATTTTCTTTACGATTTGTTCTTTAATAGCATCCGATGTCATGTTCGAATCTTCACCTTTGATGATCAATTAAGGATTCCGGGATTACTTTGAGACAACTTGCGTATGTTTTTTTTTCAAAATCGCTCGTATTCTCGATTTTTTTTTCTAATTTTTCAATTAGTTTTGACTGGAGACAAACAATCTCGTTTTGAAAAGATATTTTTTTCCTGAGTCCATTTTTCTTCTAATAGTTTTATATTTAATTCCAGATTATTTTTGGCTTTCGAGTCCTTTACCGTAGAAATATTTGAAATTTCTAATTTTATGTTTTCTATTATCGACAGCACGTCCATAATGGGTTAAGCTTGTGACCGCCTCGCGGAACACCTCGCTCCCCGGCAAAACTTAGATAAATGTGACAATTCTCTAATAATGTATTGTCTTTCTATAAAAACGTCTACACACTACCACGGTAGAGTGACGAAATGAAACGAAATTGGTAAGTATTTCCTCACAGCTCTCTTTGTGGATCAAATTAAGGAGTATAATTGTGATATTATAAAGGTAGTAGGCAGTGTATTTCGCAGACCAATTTACAAGTAGGAATTAATGCAGGGTTTTCCAATAGAAAGTTGTCAATGGAGGTGAGGCTAGCCGTCACCATTAAAGTTCTCGTACAAATTCTGTTCATGGAATATTTCATATGTGTAGCAAGTGCCAATTGCTTCAAATTGTTCGGAGGCAATGGCAATATGCCAGCTGACGATAATAGAGTTCTTACCTAAGTGTCTGACTTTATTAACCCAAGGAATGGCATTTCCTCCATAGATAATTCATTAGAAACTACGTGTTCTAAGATTGTGTTTTCGGATAAAGGTAATGAACTACAGCCTAGTAAGCGGTTCTCAATATGTACCCACCTATAATCAAATTACTTGCCAGGCGGCCATATTACCAGTAACAAGGAGTTATATCGTTCCACGAAGGTTGCTCAGATAAGTAGGCACCTTGATACAATTTCCACCTCACACAATTCATTCAATATATTACTGGGCGTTGACAATTCGCGAAAACGCCAACGATGAATTTAACCGTTAGAAATAACGCCACCATTGACGCGAACACGAACCAACATAATATTATAAGGGAACCCTAACATTTGGGAGCTTCAACTGCTGGATGTTGGGATGGTCATAAGAAAACGTCAGAAACACTTCACTTTATACCGGCAGAATCGCTTGACGATAAGCGCTACGCGTCTAGCCAAAGCATTAACTGTTTGTGACATTTTTTTTATTTATTAGTCGCTAAGACGGCCAAAACAATAAGAATGTACATATGTATAACCAATAGTGTGTTTAAAATTACACGTAGTGTCGTTTAAGAAGCACTAAAATTGTTGGAACTTTTATTTTTATTTATTTGAGGTCAAGACTGCCAAAATAATATGATGTGTAAGTAAAAGAGCATTAGAAAGTAGTTACGCATGGTATCATTCACGACTTTTATACCTTTTTAGTGATATCCCTATAATTGATTGAGAAGTCTAACTCTCCAAAATATTTATATAATTATCGCATTTCACAATGTAAGGCTTAATATATGAACACACCCAACTTATCAAACTTAACCCCCTGAAAAGCAATGCAGCGTGACGCAGTATCTACAAACGTTGCGCTCACACATATACACATGAGGCCCCTAGAAACAAAGACGGAAGTGTCCACCAAACGTCAAAAATGAGTTGAATATGCAGTTTTATAGAGAAAGGTTCATTCTATCTCGAGAATATATCTGATTTTAATATAATTGTCATTAAACCATAGTATTTTGGCTTTAAAGATTTGTTGTTGTAAAAAATACGGCAGTGTCCACCTCCTTCCGAAACAAAAGCGGCAGTTTTTCAAATAGCCAATCAGGAGCCTTTATTCATAATGGCGGCCGTACTTGAATTCATACAAACTCGTGCGGAAACGTGAGTGAATCGTGTAGTGAAAAGTTGTTATTTTTTGTGGAAATAACCATTTATTGTTAGTGGACGTCAAATATTCCAAGAATGGAAACTTTCCCCGATATATTGCCACCGGAATCAGTGAAAAAACGTGTCAAACAACCGCATAAATGGAAGGCAAACATCGCCAAGAAAAAAAGGTAAACCGTCATCATGTTGTAGGCAAATGTCAAAATATGACATTCTTAGATTTATCTGAATTTGTTCACATTTTTTTTCACAATTAATCAAGTAAGGGGAGATGTCTACTAAATAATAGTAACTAATCGTTTTAATATTATTCACAGATATTCTCCAACGTGTTTACCATCTGCTCCCGCTTGCAACCACAAAACTTCAAAAAGTTTTCAATGCAGTAGCATTAAAATGACAGATTTGATACGTTTTCACAAGATTTTTTACTCACGTAAGGACAAAAAATATCAAGATGCACTAATTTTAAAATTTTGTAAACCAGTATCCATTAAACGTCAGCGACCTAGGAAAGGCACTTACAAAACAAAACAATTTCAAACAAAATTTTCATTTAGATTGTCCGACGGCTCCATAATTCCAGTGTGTCAACAAACATTTCTAAAGAGCATAAATATTTCAAAACAAAGGGTGCAACACATAATGGAATGTTTTTATAAAACTGGCAAAATTGCTACGGAAAATCGTGGTGGCGATCATCGGAGTCGTCATTTCGTGGAAAGGTTAGAATTCACCATGAATTTTATAAAGAAGTTCAAGTGCACTGAAGCACATTACTGTCGAAATGCTTCAAACCTTCGAAGATATTTAAGATATTACCTTCTAACCTCAGCATTCGGAAGATGTATTTAATGTGCAAGAAAAAAGCACAAGAAGATAAAGGAATTACCATCAGTCAATCATACTTCAGGAGTGTGTTCAATAAAAATTTTAATTTGGGGTTTGGAACTCCTCGCACTGATGTTTGTTCGACTTGTTTGCAATTGTCGGAAAAAAAAACAAACTTCGGACGAACGTGAAAAAGTAGATCTGATGATAAAAAAACGAATACATAAAAAAAAATATGACGAGTTTTTCAAATATCTACAGGAAAGGAGAAGTGATTTGGTAACAGTTTCCTTCGATTGCGAAAAAAATTTGGTGTTACCAAAAGTGCCTGACCAGCAAGCCTACTATAGTCGGCAGTTATATTTTTATAACTTTACGACTGTAGTTGGTTCATCAAAAGAACCGTTAACTAAAGAAAATGTATTCAGTTACTGTTGGTTGGAAAATACTCATGTAAAGGGATCCAATGAGATAGCATCTGCAGTATACCATAGATTGAAGAATCTCCCCTTAGATGGGATCAAAACAGTAAGACTGATGGCTGACGGGTGTCCAGGCCAAAACAAAAATTCCATCATTATTGGCATGTGTATGCGATGGTTTTCTGAGGCTCCAGCTAGTCTTAAAAAAATTGAGTTGATTTTTCCGGTAACTGGACACTCTTTTATGCCAGCCGATAGAGTATTTGGTAATATAGAAAAAGAAATAAAAAACACGAACAAATTATCCAACCGGAAGAATACTACAACATTGTATCCAATTTTGCTACAGTTATAAAGTTGGGTACCGAGGTAGAAGTAAGCGAATGGAAAAATGCTTCGCAACTTATTCTGAAGCCTACATCATCATGGGCATCTCGATTTTCGGAGACGAAAAGGTTCATTTTGAAAAGAAACAAGAATAAAACTACTATTCTTTTAAAAGGAGAAACAAATTATAGATGTGACCTATCAACTTTCCATAATATCTGCAAGAGGAATTTAACTGCAAATATGATAAATCCCAAATATGATTTGAGATTTTCACGGCCAAAAGTATTTTTGTTATTTGTTTTTGGGGTGTTATGCCGTGTTGCGCTAACTCCTTCTTTAGCCAACGTTTCGGACAGCATTGCAGTGTCCATCATCAGGGCAAATAACACATCTGCCCTGATGATGGACACTGCAATGCTGTCCGAAACGTTGGCTAAAGAAGGAGTTAGCGCAACACGGCGTCACACCATAAAAACAAATAACAAAAATGATAAATCCCAGTTTAATTGAGGCTAATCAAATTTTGGTTAATCCTTTAAAATTACGAGATGTTGCAAAACTGCTAAATATCCACTTTGGCGGTGACTGGAGAAATATTCCCGAATTGAATTTCTACTCGAAATTATGTCCAACTACTTCTCTTGTACCTCAAGAAGAAGAAGATGATTATGTTCACATAGAATGTAATGAGGAATCGGCAGAAATCGTGTCAGACTTATTAATGATTTAGTTAATTTTTGTATTATTTTATAATTTAGTTAACTTTTCTTTAAATCTATTTTTACCTTTAATTAAATCTATTTTACCTTTTTTAAATCTATTTTCTGTTATCCAGAATTTATGAAAATTTCTAAGATAGAAGTGACCTATCAACTTTCAATAATATCTTCAAGAGGAACTCAACAGCAACTTTTTCAATAAAAAAAATCTTCCTAAAAATATTGTTTTCTTACATTGACTGCAACATCTTTGAAATTGTCATTTACATCAAAACCGGCAGTTTCCAACTGTTTGTGAAACAAAACAGCAAGTGTCCAAAATGGTCAAAATGATTGAAACAAAAACGGAAGTGTCCATCAAAAAAAATCATTTTTTAAAGAAACCGGGGCATTTAGATACATACATGATTTAAAATAGTATTCTTAAACCGGTTTACTATCATATTATTAAAATTTCCTTGCATATTGATGAATAACGGACTGATTAAACGTTTTTTTTAGATTGCCAACAATTTAACAAAGTGGACACTTCCGTCTTTGTTTCTAGGGGCCTCAGTCATGTACAAACACAAAACTCCTAATAAGATGCAAAATCATAAGCCGCGATGCGTTGAATTCTAATCGCATACTTTACTGATAAGTATTGTTTCTTTTACACAACTGTTCTTTTTCGCCAGTAGCGTGAATCCTTGATGGAATCTGATTGTTTTTTTCAACGCCCAATTATATTTTGATATAGTACTAGTGCGGTACAGGAAATTATACGAGTATCACACATATGTACGATGTATTGAATGTGGTATTGGCAACCCGTATTTCTCGCCTGGTTAGAACGCCCATATTGACAATTAAGGTATCCAATTACACTGACAATGTTAGCCGGGCGACCCTTTCTCATTGAATCTCGCTAAATAGCCGTAATATGGCTTGAGGCAAACGATGCACAGTGGCACAGTGGAAAAAAACGCAAGGATTATTTTTGATGCGTTTTTGGAAGTTTGCTGGAGCCTTATGAGCAGAGGCGGCTTGTACTCACACAGACGGGTTCGCTATAAACATGGTCAGTCTATCACCCATGACAATTATAAAATAAAAGTGGAAAATCCTAATTTTTTATCAAACATTTTTTTCAATTATTTTTTTCAAAAGTAGATAAACATTCCCGTGATACGCATAATCTGGCATTATTCTATATACCAACTCCTATTTTAAAAAATATTGATTTTGGAATGTGAAAAAATTATGCATTAAGCCTTCGGCGAAGTGGAAATACCCAAAGGCATAATGCAGCCATTTGTCGCATTGTAATGGCACCACTTTAGTTCACAGTTCACGGTATAGGCTTCAAAATTGGTAGTTTTCTTTACCTGTTATAGGTAAAGAATACTAATCGTCTGAAAACCATTATTTATTTGTTAAATTAACTGAAATATATAACAAAGTACTAAAGTAGTGTTTATTATTTAACCAATTTAGTAACATTGAATGAATTTCGAATTAACATTAAACAAACATTCACTCTTCAAACCGAACATAATGCGTACGCAGTTGTTTTCAACAGTCTTTACAGGTAAATTACATTCAAATACACACAAATTAATTGTTTTATCCTGCTATTAATGCAGAAAATCGTTAGGACGCTATTATTGTTCAAACTTATATTTTCAATGATCCGGATAATTGTTACTGACCAGCACAGTGGCTGATTTAATTATTTCATGCAACTAATAACATTTAGGGATGAATAATTCCTTGTGGAAGCTCAGTTTCGATACAATCCTTATTTACTTACTGCGCATGTACTTATTTACTTCTAAAATAACTTTTGGTTATTTATTATTATGTTACTTATTATTATTATTATCTACTTAATTCTCGTATTATTACTTACTTTAATTATTGTCTAGCTTATTTATTTACTTACTTACTTTTTATTATAAAATTATTTACTTACCTATCGGTTATTATTTACCTATTTTTATTTAGTTATTTTATTTTTTCTTATAATTTATTATTCATTGTTCGAAAAACGAACAGGGGTTGGAATAGCCGACTCAAGGGCTATTCCACACAGATAACAAATAAATTAATTATATGGCTTTGACAGGCGAATGCGGAAACACAATGCGTAACGTTACTTCACAATCAACTTACCGGTGAAATGATGGTGAAATCTGCATAAACCTCATCTGTCAACACTGGAACGGGATTGTCGTTCGTTATCACTCGTTATTTTAGATTAAATTGCGATAATAAATACGTATTATGATTATTCCGATAACACAACCGGGGATCGATATTTGACAGGACGAACCGTTTTTGTGCAACTGGCTCGGCTCACGGCTTTCCGTCGTTTTAGCTGACTTGTGCGAACTTAAACTACACAGTTCAAATTCTGACGATACGATTGGTTAGTACACGGCCTGTCAAAAGCAATTGGCGTTACGGAACATTCATACTATCCATGTTGTAATTGTTAGTATGGTTACCCTATGCTTGTGTCTGATAAGCCAGCACAGGTACCTTGTACTTTAGTTAACAGAAGAATATTATTGTTGCCAACTTACTTACCAATGCTTCTTTTGTTGACATTTTTTGTTTTTATTTTTTCATACATTTGTTACTAAAATTTTGTTTATTTTTGTCTACCGGTCTCGAAACGACCGTGTCATCAACTTTTCTTTTTTTGGTTTAAATTTAATGTTGTTATTATTTTAATTTTACATATATGTATTTTTTTAAATGATATTATTGTAAAGCTGCACATCTTGATACAGGAATGCCCTAGTGAGATGTGCAGAGTATGTTTTTTATGTAAAAACTGTTTTTTGAATAAATAAATAAATAAAATCTACCGTTTCTACTGTGCAGTAAAATGAGAATCTGCAATAGAAATAGGTTCCAGGGCGATTCCGTATGTGCGCGGCGTTCCTTCCGGCGTCCGCACTGGGAATAAACAAAATTCTCAATCGGAGGCTGCGTAATTCTTTTCAGATTATGCACATATACTTCAGTCTTCATCCAACATAGTTTCCAGATCGGTAGATAATATATGTATCGCTGTGGTGGAAGAATAGCAGAAAGTGTATTGCAAGGTACTTCGGAACCTTCCGTTTTCCCATCTCCTTTCTCTCCTCAGTTCCTTCTTCCCAAATTGAAGGTAAAATAAAATAGATTATTCACATATACTTCAGTCTTCATCCAGCACAGTTTCCAGATTGGTAGATAATATATGTATCGCTGTGGTGGAAGAATAGCAGAAAGTGTATTGCAAGGTACTTCGGAACCTTCCGTTTTCTCATCTCCTTTCTCTCCTCAGTTCCTTCTTCCCGAATCGAAGGTAAAATAAAATAAATACCCTTTAAATTACTAAAAACAAGTTAAGTGACCCAATTTGATTAGACAGATGCTCCGTAACACTCATTTTTTCCATCAGCTCTCAGTTACTTACCCGATATAAATTGTAAGATTTAAATGTTATTGTAAGATTTTCTAAAACAAAATCAATAAATTGTCGGAATTGCGACATTCATTTTCCCAATAAAGTATGCCCAGTGACTAACGAAAGACTCTTTCACGCAAAAAGGTAACAGTAGTGTAGTGTGTATACGACACATTTTCTTTAGTTATTCGATCTGCGGAATTTCCTTTGTGTTCGATTCCGACAGGCGGCATGGTGGCTCTGGTGGCAGCAACAGCGACAATATCCAACAGGCCAGCAAAGCTCCGGATGTCCGGAAAACATTTTTCTTCTGTCCTCTTACGTCGGCGACTGCAGTAAGTACGGTACAAACATGCTTTTCCTTTTTACAAAGTGCGCAGTTATATAAACAAACTGTGCCTTTTTGTTCTTGTGTTTTTGTTTCCGGCTAAAGGGTTTTGTTTTGTTTTGTTCTAGTGGTTTAGGAATTTCCCGTTTGAAAAACTAGTGTAGATATCTGACCATTGTTGAATATTTGTTGTCTTACTCTATATATTATGCTGCCGATAGACAAAACGAAATTATTCACATTTATCAACTAGGTAAATATTATTTGTGCAAACATTTATAAACACAAATAAAATCCCATTTAACTTTGGTTCGTTATAGTTACACACTTCACACTTCTATCACTGTGAGGAATTCTCGTATCGAGAGAAACGTGATGATCTGACATATTTGAAAAACTAAGAAATTAAAACTAAACTTTATTTAACTGACAGTCAAAAAGTAAATGTGAGGTGAAAACAAATGAATGAGAAATGCAAAGTATATATATGTTTGACAACAAAAATAGATCTAGTTTAATTTTTTTTCATCAATTTTACAGTTTAATTTAATCATAATATAAACAAAATTAGATTTAGCTTTCACATGTAACAATCGTTTTGCGGCAAGGCATAATTATAATTAATAAATTCATTAAAACCAAATAACAAAAAAACTTATCGTGATGCCCAATTTTAGATACGTTCCCCTTATTCCCCACACCAAAGAGTCCCAACTGCTCCCAACCAACCGAACAAGTGAGGCTATGGCATCCCTAAATGAGGAATGTTAAGTTAATGAAGGTAGTGGGAAGGGAAAAAAGATGGGGAAAAATACAAACACAGCCAAAGCCATTTCAAGCTACGTTTCAATTCTGAATAGTGGTCTTACACCAGGGCGATACTAAGAGTAGCTTCCATTCTGGAACGTGCAGCAAGTATACCGTATATTATTTTAACTTAGTAAATCGTGAAATAAGACAAATGAATTAAATAATATTTACTTGCGCCCGCTGGGAATTGAACCCGCGACCCTCTACCAGTGGTCTAGTAGTATGGCGATCGAAAACCCCCACCCCCTCCCACACAACAGTTGAATTTCTGTCTTGCTATTATTTTCTGTAATTATTCTAATAATTTAACCACATCTTTATGTAGCCCTGAAGAAGTTTTAAGCTGAACCCTAACCGGTTGGTGTCTTATATTTTCTTTAAATACTTAAACAGTTTTAACAACAAAGTATTTCGTATATTCGGTGGTAGTAGGAGATTTTCAAATATTGTCAGGTTATTCGTAACCAGGGAATGTTTGTCTTTCTTTTTTATTAAAAAAAAAAAAAAAAAATTGATTGCGTAGTATAATAAGTAAGAATGATGTATATTGTGAATGTGTGTATATCATAGTGTTTAGTAAACTCCTCACTAACAGAATCCTTGCTGACATGTTCCCGTGCTTTTGGTATACTATTATTGAGAATTAATATTATGAAAAAAAACCTAACAAAAAATGCACGCTCCTAAAATTAATTAAAATTATTAAACAAATACTATGTTCAACTGCTATACAAGGGGCTTTTATACGAGATAATACAATAATGACAATTTAGCAATCGTTTGAAAAAAAGTAAAAATAATGATGCACCTATTTGTAAATTTAAAGAAAATAATAGCGTGTTTTTGCAGCAGGGGAACGGGCATTTTTTATGACTCTCTTTTTTAAACGGTTGGCACGTGGAAAGAATTGACGGCATTATTTGTATAATAATAATAATAATATTGGAGAATTTGTATAGCGCCGCTTTACTGAGATATCACCTCAGGGGCCCGTATCTCCTCCTTCGTTTAATCCCTTCCTTTATCCCGTTCATCAACTCGCCTCAAAATGTCAATCACCACAACTTATTTTTCCTGTAACTGCATGAGGTCCTACAACGTTAAAAAATTGAAAGTATGATACTTTTTTTTATTTTATTGAAATATACTTCTTACATTTCCATACAAAAAAGAATTTAACATTATAAGTAATTACCATAAGTAATTATAAAGGATTGGGTTATATAAAAAAAATAATGATATAAAACGCAAATGCAAGACATATTGTAAGCAATACAAAAAAAATAACAAGTTCTAAGCTATTAATTTAATTAATTCTTCCCTGATTGAGAATAATTCGTGTTATTACAAGACAATTAACTTGATTAAACGTACTATGACCCTTTGCTCTATTTTGAAAGGTATTTGAATGGCCCCGACAAAACGGTGGTGACGGCAGTCCATCGCCACCGTGCGCCCTTCCTGAGTGAGCGCTGGGCCCGAGCACACTCAGGAGTATAATTTACATGTATGTATGAGACGATGTATGGATGTGGATGAGACAAGGAGTGTGCCTACTGGGCGGTAGACGGCGTGATGGATAGGTAGTTAGTTAAGTGCGACGACTTACAAAACGGTGGTGACGGCAGTCCATCGCCACCATGCGCCCCTCCTGAGTGATCGCTGGGCCCGAGCACACTCAGGAGTATAATTTACATGTATGTATGAGACGATGTATGGATGTGGATGAGACAAGGAGTGTGCCTACTGGGCGGTAGACGGCGTGATGGATAGGTAGTTAGTTAAGTGCGACTTCTTACAAAACGGTGGTGACGGCAGTCCATCGCCACCATGCGCCCCTCCTGAGTGAGCGCTGGGCCCGAGCACACTCAGGAGTATAATTTACATGTATGTATGAGACGATGTATGGATGTGGATGAGACAAGGAGTGTGCCTACTGGGCAGTAGATGGCGTGATGGATAGGCAGTTAGTTAAGTGCGACTACTTACAAAACGGTGGTGACGGCAGTCCATCGCCACCATACGCCCCTCCTGAGTGAGCGCTGGGCCCGAGCACACTCAGGAGTATAATTTACATGTATGTATGAGACGATGTATGGATGTGGATGAGACAAGGAGTGTGCCTACTGGGCGGTAGACGGCGTGATGGATAGGTAGTTAGTTAAGTGCGACTACTTACAAAACGGTGGTGACGGCAGTCCATCGCCACCATGCGCCCCTCCTGAGTGAGCGCTGGGCCCGAGCACACTCAGGAGTATAATTTACATGTATGTATGAGACGATGTATGGATGTGGATGAGACAAGGAGTGTGCCTACTGGGCGGTAGATGGCGTGATGGATAGGTAGTTAGTTAAGTGCGACTACTTACAAAACGGTGGTGACGGCAGTCCATCGCCACCATGCGCCCCTCTTGAGTGAGCGCTGGGCCCGAGCACACTCAAGAGTATAATTTACATGTATGTATGAGACGATGTATGGATGTGGATGAGACAAGGAGTGTGCCTACTGGGCGGTAGACGGCGTGATGGATAGGTAGTTAGTTAAGTGCGACTACTTACAAAACGGTGGTGACGGCAGTCCATCACCACCATGCGCCCCTCCTGAGTGAGCGCTGGGCCCGAGCATACTCAGGAGTATAATTTACATGTATGTATGAGACGATGTATGGATGTGGATGAGACAAGGAGTGTGCCTACTGGGCGGTAGACGGCGTGATGGATAGGTAGTTAGTTAAGTGCGACTACTTACAAAACGGTAGTGACGGCAGTCCATCGCCACCATGCGCCCCTCCTGAGTGATCGCTGGGCCCGAGCACACTCAGGAGTATAATTTACATGTATGTATGAGACGATGTATGGATGTGGATGAGACAAGGAGTGTGCCTACTGGGCGGTAGACGGCGTGATGGATAGGTAGTTAGTTAAGTGCGACTACTTACAAAACGGTGGTGACGGCAGTCCATCGCCACCATGCGCCCCTCCTGAGTGAGCGCTGGGCCCGAGCATACTCAGGAGTATAATTTACATGTATGTATGAGACGATGTATGGATGTGGATGAGACAAGGAGTGTGCCTACTGGGCGGTAGACGGCGTGATGGATAGGTAGTTAGTTAAGTGCGACTACTTACAAAACGGTGGTGACGGCAGTCCATCGCCACCCGGACAATCTTAATTAATAACAAAAAATTCAAAAATGGTGTTAAAGCCGGCAACGATTAGATGAGTCAACAAAGAAAACAACTTATGATGCTTCGGGACGAACTGGAAACTAGACAGAAAAATGGCGAACAAAATTTTACTATAAAATATATTAATAACTTCCCCAAAATTATCAATGTTTTGCCAAAAAACTCCAACTAAATAAATGTAACCTGTACTATCACAATATCAGAAATGTTATAGAATTACGCACGAAGGTGGTAGATGTGAAATTACAGAGGCCAGCTAATAAACATAAACCGGGATCATGCTGCATCTACTACCGAAATATCAGCGGTATCAAATCAAAACTCGGCAAATTCAAAGTTACAGCTCCAACCATCACACAAGACGTCATCGTACTCACCGAAACCTGGTTGGAACCTTCCATTCATTCAGCGGAGCTCGGATTACCGAATCACAACATATACCGAATGGACCGGAGTCATAATACTAGTGCCAAATCAAGAGGAGGGGGCGTCACTGTGCAGACAGCTTATCCATTCCGTTGTTCATATTATTTAATAAGTCTATGTCAACGGGAAATTTCCCAAAACTTTGGAAAAAAAGTTACTTAACTCCAATATTTAAATGCGGGGATAAATCTGCAATTGAAAATTATCGTCCAATTTGTATCCAATCATCAATACCCAAGATTTTTGAAAAATTAATTCTTCTAGAGATAAACCCCAGCGTGAAATCCATCATTACAACTTGCCAACATGGTTTTGTTTCAAACAGATCAACCTTAACCAATCTATCCCTGTACGAAAATATATAACAAATGCACTTGCTAATAGACAACAAGTCGATTCTATATATACTGATTTCAGCAAAGCGTTTGATAAGGTTTGCCATAAAATTCTTGTTAGCAAACTGGCGAAAATTGGCATAACCGGTAACGTACTATCCTGGTTTAAGAATTATCTGTCTAATCGAGAGCTTACTGTCTGCATTGAAGGTCAACTGTCCTACACTTTTTCAGCTACAAGCGGTGTGCCCCAGGGATCACATCTAGGACCCATTCTTTTCAACATATTTATAAATGACGTTACAAATGTATTTAAAAGTGTCTTTATTTTGATTTTCGCAGATGATATGAAAATTTACCGAATTATTGACAATATTAATGACTGCTTATTATTACAATCAAATCTCATTAGCTCATCTGATTGGTGTATCCTAAATAAATTAACCCTCAATGTAAAAAAAGTGTCAAGTCATGAAATTTTATAGGAAGGAAAACCCATCGATTTTCACATACTGTATGAATAATCATGTCTTAGTATCTGTACCCGAAATAAAAGACCTGGGGATAATATTTGACACCAAATTAACATTTATCTCCCACATTTACAATATAACCACTAAAGCGGTGCAAATGTTGGGTTTCATATTAAGAATTTCAAACATTTTAAAAATTTAAAAACTTTAAAAATATTGTATTCATCCATTGTCAGAAGCCACTTAGAATTCAACTCAACCATTTGGAATCCATTTTACAATATTCATGAAAAATCTATCGAGCGAATCCAACATAAATTTTTACGTAACATAAATTATAGATTAAGTATTCCTATTGAAAACATTAACTACACCTCACTGTCGAAAGTCATGGGCCTTGCCACATTAAAAGAAAGAAAAATAAATTACTAATAAATATGGTGAAAGAACTTTAAACTATATAGTACCCAAAATGTTTAACTTATTACCAATGACAATTAAAAATAATAATATGTATACTGCTAATGTTAAATATAATCTAAGGAAATGGTTATTGGATAATAATGATCTATACTGATGCCCCTGAAATGGAATTCATATTCTTAGAAAATGGAAAAACAATTATTTTTTAATACCTGACTACCTACCTCTATTTATGAAACTATTGATGTACTTGTTGATAATACTAATTTGTTCACACATTTATTTTTACTTGCTTATTTTATAAGGCTTTTATGTTTTATGTTGATAAAACTATTTTTTTCATACATTTATTTTTACTTGCTTATTATATAAGGCTTTTATGCTGCTATTTAAACTTTTCTGCAATGTAACCAATTTATGTAATTATGTACCGTTCAAATTGTATCTTATGAGTGTATAAATGTTGTCTCTATGTCCCTGCTGACAAACTACATAAGTAGTTTAGCGGGTTTAAATGTGAATAAATAAAAAAAAAATAAAAAAATATGTTCTGATCTCTTTTTTCTTTATAAAATTGTTAATAACATGTTTGACTCCCCTGAACTCCTTAGGTTGATCGACTTTCATGTGCCTAGTAGAACGGTTCGTCAGAAGGTACCTTACCATTGTAACATTGCAGGTACCAAAGCAGAAATAAATTCAGTAATGAACCGACTACACAGTGCAGGGAATAAATATTGCGTGAACACTAACGGTACTGAATGTCTATCAGCCTATAAACACATTATTATTAAATCTGTATGTCAAATATGAACTTGGCAAACATTAAACGGAGTATGTGCGAACTATTTCTACTACTCTACAAAATACGTTTAAATAAATAAATATTATAATACTTAGTTTAATATTGTAGTACTTAACTTAATATAATAGTACTTTGTTTAATATTATAATACTTAACTTAATATTGTGATACTTAGTTTAATATAATAATGCTTGGTTTAATATTGTGATACTTGACTTTATATTGACATACTTGGTTTAATATTGTAATGTTTTTCTATTAGACTTTTTGTCGATTCTTATCCTAATCTTGCTTAATAGAGATTGTTAATTAGAGTAACATAGTATAGGCTAATGTGAACAACAATTTCATCCTTTTTTATTCAATTGATTTGGAGGATATTGGCAGATCATATATTTTTATTTCATTTACTTAAATTTCATGTTACCTAAGTTTCGTGAACTCTTGTTTCATGTTACCTATATTTTGTTAACCTATGCATTGTTAAATCTTATATTTTATGTAATTTGTATATTCTTATATATTATGTCAACTCTTTACTGTTATTGTATTTAAAAAACATAATTGCATTGTATGTAAAAGCCCTATGGGCGTTTAAATGAAATAAATAAATAAATGCGCCCCTCCTGAGTGAGCGCTGGGCCCGAGCACACTAAGGAGTTTAATTTACATGTATGTATGAGACGATGTATGGATGTGGATGAGACAAGGAGTGTCCCTACAGGGCGGTAGACGGCGTGATGGATAGGTAGTTAGTTAAGTGCGACTACTTACAAAACGGTGGTGACGGCAGTCCATCGCCACCGTGCACCCCTCCTGAGTGAGCGCTGGGCCCGAGCACACTAAGGAGTATAATTTACATGTATGTATGAGACGATGTATGGATGTGGATGAGACAAGGAGTGTCCCTACTGGGCGGTAGACGGCGTGATGGATAGGTAGTTAGTTAAGTGCGACTACTTACAAAACGGTGGTGACGGCAGTCCATCGCCACCGTGCACCCCTCCTGAGTGAGCGCTGGGCCCGAGCACACTCAGGAGTATAATTTACATGTATGTATGAGACGATGTATGGATTTGGATGAGACAAGGAGTGTCCCTACTGGGCGGTAGACGGCGTGATGGATAGGTAGTTAGTTAAGTGCGACTACTTACAAAAAGGTGGTGACGGCAGTCCATCGCCACCGTGCGCCCCTCTTGAGTGAGCGCTGGGCCCGAGCACACTAAGGTGTATAATTAACATGTATGTATGAGACGATGTATGGATGTGGATGAGACAAGGAGTGTCCCTACTGGGCGGTAGACGGCGTGATGGATAGGTAGTTAGTTAAGTGCGACTACTTACAAAACGGTGGTGACGGCAGTCCATCGCCACCGTGCACCCCTCCTGAGTAAGCGCTGGGCCCGAGCACACTAAGGAGTTTAATTTACATGTATGTATGAGACGATGTATGGATGTGGATGAGACAAGGAGTGTCCCTACTGGGCGGTAGACGGCGTGATGGATAGGTAGTTAGTTAAGTGTGACTACTTACAAAACGGTGGTGACGGCAGTCCATCGCCACCGTGCACCCCTCCTGAGTGAGCGCTGGGCCCGAGCGCACTAAGGAGTATAATTTACATGTATGTATGAGACGATGTATGGATGTGGATGAGACAAGGAGTGTCCCTACTGGGCGGTAGACGGCGTGATGGATAGGTAGTTAGTTAAGTGCGACTACTTACAAAACGGTGGTGACGGCAGTCCATCGCCACCGTGCGCCCCTCCTGAGTGAGCGCTGGGCCCGAGCACACTAAGGAGTATAATTTACATGTATGTATGAGACGATGTATGGATGTGGATGAGACAAGGAGTGTACCTACTGGGCGGTAGACGGCGTGATGGATAGGTAGTTAGTTAAGTGCGACTACTTACAAAACGGTGGTGACGGCAGTCCATCGCCACATTGCGCCCCTTTTGAGTGAGCGCTGGGCCCGAGCACACTAAGGTGTATAATTAACATGTATGTATGAGACGATGTATGGATGTGGATGAGACAAGGAGTGTCCCTACTGGGCGGTAGACGGCGTGATGGATAGGTAGTTAGTTAAGTGCGACTACTTACAAAACGGTGGTGACGGCAGTCCATCGCCACCGTGCACCCCTCCTGAGTGAGCGCTGGGCCCGAGCACACTAAGGAGTTTAATTTACATGTATGTATGAGACGATGTATGGATGTGGATGAGACAAGGAGTGTCCCTACTGGGCGGTAGACGGCGTGATGGATAGGTAGTTAGTTAAGTGTGACTACTTACAAAACGGCGGTGACGGCAGTCCATCACCACCGTGCACCCCTCCTGAGTGAGCGCTGGGCCCGAGCGCACTAAGGAGTATAATTTACATGTATGTATGAGACGATGTATGGATGTGGATGAGACAAGGAGTGTCCCTACTGGGCGGTAGACGGCGTGATGGATAGGTAGTTAGTTAAGTGCGACTTCTTACAAAACGGTGGTGACGGCAGTCCATCGCCACCGTGCGCCCCTCCTGAGTGAGCGCTGGGCCCGAGCACACTAAGGAGTATAATTTACATGTATGTATGAGACGATGTATGGATGTGGATGAGACAAGGAGTGTACCTACTGGGCGGTAGACGGCGTGATGGATAGGTAGTTAGTTAAGTGCGACTACTTACAAAACGGTGGTGACGGCAGTCCATCGCCACCGTGCACCCCTCCTGAGTAAGCGCTGGGCCCGAGCATACTAAGGAGTTTAATTTACATGTATGTATGAGACGATGTATGGATGTGGATGAGACAAGGAGTGTCCCTACTGGGCGGTAGACGGCGTGATGGATAGGTAGTTAGTTAAGTGTGACTACTTACAAAACGGTGGTGACGGCAGTCCATCGCCACCGTGCACCCCTCCTGAGTGAGCGCTGGGCCCGAGCGCACTAAGGAGTATAATTTACATGTATGTATGAGACGATGTATGGATGTGGATGAGACAAGGAGTGTCCCTACTGGGCGGTAGACGGCGTGATGGATAGGTAGTTAGTTAAGTGCGACTTCTTACAAAACGGTGGTGACGGCAGTCCATCGCCACCGTGCGCCCCTCCTGAGTGAGCGCTGGGCCCGAGCACACTAAGGAGTATAATTTACATGTATGTATGAGACGATGTATGGATGTGGATGAGACAAGGAGTGTACCTACTGGGCGGTAGACGGCGTGATGGATAGGTAGTTAGTTAAGTGCGACTACTTACAAAACGGTGGTGACGGCAGTCCATCGCCACCGTGCACCCCTCCTGAGTGAGCGCTGGGCCCGAGCGCACTAAGGAGTATAATTTACATGTATGTATGAGACGATGTATGGATGTGGATGAGACAAGGAGTGTCCCTACTGGGCGGTAGACGGCGTGATGGATAGGTAGTTAGTTAAGTGCGACTTCTTACAAAACGGTGGTGACGGCAGTCCATCGCCACCGTGCGCCCCTCCTGAGTGAGCGCTGGGCCCGAGCACACTAAGGAGTATAATTTACATGTATGTATGAGACGATGTATGGATGTGGATGAGACAAGGAGTGTCCCTACTGGGCGGTAGACGGCGTGATGGATAGGTAGTTAGTTAAGTGCGACTACTTACAAAACGGTGGTGACGGCAGTCCATCGCCACCATGCGCCCCTCCTGAGTGAGCGCTGGGCCCGAGCACACTAAGGAGTATAATTTACATGTATGTATGAGACGATGTATGGATGTGGATGAGACAAGGAGTGTCCCTACTGGGCGGTAGACGGCGTGATGGATAGGTAGTTAGTTAAGTGCGACTTCTTACAAAACGGTGGTGACGGCAGTCCATCGCCACCGTGCGCCCCTCCTGAGTGAGCGCTGGGCCCGAGCACACTAAGGAGTATAATTTACATGTATGTATGAGACGATGTATGGATGTGGATGAGACAAGGAGTGTCCCTACTGGGCGGTAGACGGCGTGATGGATAGGTAGTTTTATTGAGTTTCATTTTCCAACGAACATTTGTTACTTCAATCTTTGTTTGCTATGCTACCGGTTTCGACACAACCGTGTCATAAACTAGCAATCTTTATATGCTTTGCTACCGGATTCGACCCAACCGTGTTATTAACTAGCAATCTTAAAACTTTTTTTTAGTTAGTAGCAAAATAAACTAAATTTTAGTAAAAAGTGTACATTGGAAAATAAAACTCACTTAAACTAAAAAAGATGTCATCATATTTCATTTTTTCGCCAATTAAAATGTCAAAGTGTCTCTCTTCTGTAACATCTATCAATGTCGATAGATTTTACTGAAGGAAACTAAAAATATTCAACGAACAGAAAAAAAATTACATTCTTCACTTGTCAAATCTCCAATATTGTTTTGGAGTATAATTTTATTTGCTCCAGCCTTGTAGGGATAACCTGAGAATAAGAAAACATGTTAGATGGTTACAAGAATAAATCAAAATGCATATAAAATACAGAAAAGAATGATGTGGTAATAAAAGAAGCCCGTCTTCAGTTTATTTACAAGATGATGACGTAATTCACGTTGAACACACAACGGGCTATTTGGTTTTATGTTTTTCCAGGATACGACAGACAGAAATTGTCCTTATTTGGGGTTCAGCATGAATAATTATTTATGTTTCCTTCAACGAACTCAAGTAATATATTCAGGGTAGCCAACATTATATACTCCGGGTTTATGTTTTGTTCGTTTCTACCTTTGACAGCTTTGTTTACTGTAATGTTATGGTGTACTCGCCAAGGAAGCATGACCATGTGTAATAAAGCTTTCTACTATAAAACTACTGATTTGTTAGTATAAGAATACGTTTAATTTTCTTGCGGGTTAACTTAATTAATTGTTAGTTATTATAGTTATTGAGTAGTTTTTTTTATTTGTATTCTACTCAAGCGAAGCGATAGGAAAACCTACAATTTATCTAAAGCATATTTTTTAGTATATATAATGTACACCAATTTGTTATAAAGATTAATCAAAACAGTGATTTGGCATAAAGCTTCCCCTTAATACCGAAATTAGACAGGATCATTATACATGATTACTCAGTGACTTATTCCTGGGAAAAAACTGCATGACGGAACACATATTTACATATTAATCGTGTGAATTGATTGAGGAAGTTGCTTTTCTTGACTATTCTGTCAGGTTGGATGGCGGTTTACAATGAAAATGCAGTTCGTCACATAAAGTATTAACCGTACCTAGGTATTATTCTCGTTTTCCTCAGATTCGGCGTTTTTCATTTTTTATGTATTTGTATATGATGGTAGTACGTGACTGTTTTGTCAAAAAACGCAAAATACAATGAAAAATGAAGTTTGCAGTTTTTGCACGGCTGTATCTTTAGGTTATCGCACAATCGTATTGTGCTTGCTCATATTATCCTAACCAAACCTAACCCAACAAATGGATAGTCACAAAGAATAAAGAACTCAGTGTGTGTGTATTATCTATTCAGTGGATGGTTAGGTTAGAAGGACATGTACATACATACATTTATTTCTTTTACATATTAACTAGCTGACGTATACTTTTCTCTATTTCTATAAATATAATATGCATGTATTATATATATATATACATAAACCTTGCGGAAGGAATTCTCTAAATGATAGAGAAAGACCTGTCAACATCCGTTGCGTAGTTTAACAGAACTAGGCTCACAAACAGACAGACACAGATAGCGATTGTGAACGCTTTGATGGGCTTTTACACGATTTACTGAAACAACAAGAGTTTTAAATTTTTGGATAATAAAAATAAAAAAAACTTTAAAAAATTAACATAATATATGGTAGGTATGAACGTGCATTTACTGTTGAACTGTCACGCAGCCAAGTGGGGGAGTAGGTAGTACCCAAAATTACTATCCTCCTTATATAAGCTTAAATACTTGAAAAATCATAAAATTATATGTCATGTATTTTACGTATTTCTGCGAAAATACATAAGTTACCATTAATAATTGACTGAATAATTGGGATTTGTATAGTTTAAAAGCTCAGAAAAATGCATGGGTCGTCGGAAGACGCGCTTGGTTACAGACGTTTTGTTTGGCATCTTGGCCTGTCAAGAGTTAAGTGTATAAAATATAAGAAATGAGAAAGAAAAATCAGAAACTAGTTTTTAAATTGCAGATTGCATAAAAATAATGTGAAATAATAATATACATCAATAATAATTTACATGCGGATAATAAGAAGAATATACACATACATACAATAGCTCCTATGCGATTCTCCTAAATAATAATACTATGCCACGTAAAACTATGAATGTGTTTCTAAGTATGTGATGGCGAGAAATAGGTGCATGTATGTTGTAGTTGTCCCAGAATTGTTGCAGAACCTGGTTTATCTTTCCTGGTTTCTCGATTTGGCAATTTAAAGGTGATTCGGTGCAGGAGTTCACAACAGTCCAGTTCGGAGTGAATAATTTTGAACAAAAAGTTAATCATTATTTGAATCATTAATTTTTCTTCCTGAACAACCGGAACCACGAAGAGCCACACCGGAACAACGCCAAGCTCCAAACACCGGATCCTCTGATGACGAGGACATAATGATCCTACTGCAATGCCTCATCAGGGTACGCGAAAGACTGGCCTCCTGCTCATCCAAAGCAAAGAAACTGATCATCCTAATGGAGCTTCTCAAGGAGACCTCACCAGGAAGCTCCATGAGAAAAATGACAACGACGGCGAAGAAATAGTATCCTTTTTAAAAATAACAAAATGTGTTTTCTCCCACAGAATTTCTCTCCCAAACTTTTTTGCAGGACCACCGAAGCGAAAAGGACGCAGCCAAAACATGAAAAAATGAAATACTTAAATTCAGTAAATCACAAAGTAAAACAGCGTAAAAAGTTCAGAACTTATTGTTTTTCTTTTTCTTGTCATTTGTTTGAGGTTTTTTATCCAGTTAAAAATTTTTCCTCATAAAACTTATTAATGTAACATAAATTCAGTCAATTAAATACAACCATCAGATGGTAATAGTAATAAGGCTTAGTGAGCCGCAGAACTAGTAAGCTAGAAACATGAAGGGTGTTGTTATAAGCCCTAGCTAGTTAGAGGATTACGAAAGAATCCATAAAATAAAAAAAATAAAAAAGTTTTTACGTAAATATAAATTTCATTCAAAAATGCTGGATATTCTGGATACGTATGATACAGCTACTAAATATCTAACAACTTAGTTATATACCATGTACGGGACGTGTTCGCCTGCACAAGAAAAAACTGTAAAATATAAGCACCGGCACACATTTACCTTTGTCCTTTGTAATGATTCAAATAAAGCACTTGAGGTATTTCATTTGAACCGTTGCATAGTTATTTAAAATACCATAAAAATGCAGGGAATATCGACTCTTGTAATATGTTTGCATAAACGAATGCGTCTTGAGAAAGACGATATATTCGACATTTATTTGTAATTTGCATTTTTAAGTTCTGTGAAAGTCATATTGAAGTGTTGTTATTATGTCAACATGGGCCAGTTGCTTCACAGAACTGAAATAATAACAACAAATATTACTTTATGTAATTCTTATAAAATTAAAGCAGTAACCTAACCTGACTTTTAAGAAGGCCATGTGCCAGTCTGCCAAAATGCGACATTGCCAGCTCTTTCAGAGACCAGTTGAAACATTTTTTTTATTATTGTATGAATTTGTTTTTCCTTCACTGTGGTGTAAGGCGATGGTGCGAGAGAGCCCTGTTGGACAGGTCAAAGAGTCTCACTCGTTAGAGTCTCAGTTAGCGGGTAAGCGCATCCGCCGCCAAGACCTATACAAACCTTACCCCACGAACCAGGGCATCCCTGCTACCAAACCCTTCACTGTGGTGTAAGGCGATGGTGCGAGAGAGCCCTTTTGGACAGGTCAAAGAGTTTTACTCGTTAGAGTCTCAGTTAGCGGGTAAGCGCATCCGCCGCCAAGACCTATACAAACCTTACCCCACGAACCAGGGCATCCCTGCTACCGAACCCTTGTCAACAAACGTACCGAACCACATGTGGTGACCTATGGCAGACGCATTAGTCATCCAATAAATGGTTCCCGGGGCGGCGGTACCCATATCACCAGTTTTACGTGTATTTTGATTGAAGTGCCAAAATGATGTGAATTTTTTAGCTTTTACAAAAGGTATTATCATGTTTGAGGTTTTTTCTTCCAGTGGGTAATTGGATGTCAGAGACAGGCTCTTCTTGCTTCCTTTTGACTACTTCATTCGCTCAAAATGAACTTTAATTAGTTTTTCTCATTGCGAACCTAATTCGCCATCTCTACGAGCCATGGACTTGGTTCATACGGTAAAAATGACCTTATTCAGAACTTGATTTGAGTTTTGTTAGCAAAATGATCTTAGTAAAACCATCCATAAAGACCACACACGTTATTTGCTACAGCTTATAAACGGTTACAGCTTTTGAAAATATTATTGATGTAAAAAACAATATTATATCTCAGCGAATGTAGAAACATTAACCCTTAATGACAAAATATTGATTGATTGCATTTCACAACAGCCTTGGACGCGACGGTTTGTATCTGGATTCCATTTTTTTAAAATAATATGTGTTTCAGAATTAAAAGATAAACGTTAAATATTCAAAGGTAAAAGGCAAAAGCTAAAAATGAATAGTTAAAAGTAAATGGTTTATAGATGAAAGTTATTAGTTAAAAGTTATATATTATATTATATATAAGTTTAAAACAGTCTAGTCGTTATTTAGTTTTAAAAACATTTTTATTTTAAAACATCTCAAAGCATTTCACTTTTAATCTGTGAAGGTAATCCGGTTTCAACCCGTTATTCATTACATAGATGTTAGATCCACGATACCATGTTACATAGAACGAAGCTCGCAATCACTAGATATTCAATGAATTCAATCTCTTTAAGTGATGCTTTCATCGGTGATTCATAACCATAGTCAGTGTCCATCGTTTCAGTTAACAGCTCGGTACAGCTCGATGGAAACTACATCGGCAAACGGCTCTGATGACGTCACCGTGACATCGTGTTTCCATTTAACCTGAATCAGATTCAAATGGGTCCTTTGTCCTGATCGGACCGTATCCACTTTCAAATACAATGTCAGGTCATTTGTACTCATTATGAGCACGTTGAAACATTCTTATGTACGTTGTGCAGTTCTGGGTAAAAAGATGGGAAAGGGGATAGAAAGAGGGAGAAGGTATGAGATTGTAGAAAAATATTGGAAGGGGGGAGGGGGTGAAAAAGTTGGGGAAGCGAGGAGAGGGGAAAGACGAAGGGGGGAGGTTTGAGATAGTAACGTCAACACAACTCACAGTCAACTAACTGTTATGAAATATTATTTCATAAACTCAAGTAGGCTCAGGTAGGCTAATTTCGAAAGGGTAATAAATTAATTATGATTCTTGACAGGCAACACAGAGATGAGCAGTCAGGAGAAAGGGGGGGGGCCGTTTCCTCACTCTTGTTAGAGAGCCGGCGGGACCCCGGTTCGGTAACGACAGTCGCAGAGATTATTAATTTAAAAACCGGATTACGGAATGTAATACAGTCAATCGTGAATCGATAGATTTTTACCCTGATGGGTTTGTTATTTTAAATATCCAACATGATATTGGAGTTATCGAGAAAGTGCGTGATTCACATTTTAAAACCATAACGGCGACATTTTGATCAGCATGTCGGTAGATTGAAATCGACAATTAATCGGAGCCATCTCTGGGTTGACCGTGGTCGCGGTTATAAATTCATCATCCTGGGCCTTGTACAGGCATGTTATTAATATTCTGGGCCGAGCCTTAGTTAATCTCGCCGAGCAAATCTTTGGGCGGATGTCGATTGGTGCCTAACACACGAGGGGGCCAGCGCGCAGCAGCAGAATATTCCGAAGGAGGGTTGAGAGGCATCCGACTTGCCTCGGATCGCACCGATGCATTCCTCACCGTCATGGATTTCCCATCTTCAAGAATACCTAGCCAAGTTTAGTCAGAGTAGCTCATAACACGGTCGATCTCGGGTGAGTGTCTTAATTAAAATATTGGTATGATCAGACATTTAAATATATAATCAGTGTGCAATTTAAACAATTAAACTGTTTTATTTAATCATCACATCACCCTGTGACACAATAGCATGACAGCGGTGCCCACCGCCCGAGAGGTAAGTCTTTCATGATCCGAAAGGAGCTGGCGACGCGTCGGACAGACATAGCATGATAGAAATATCATGCTTTGGCGCTCTATTCATTAGAAAAGTTTGTCCGACGTGTCATTAACTTTAAACCCGCTTAATATAACAAGGAAATTATTTTGAGGACATCAAAATACATAAAGCTGAACAAAATCATGATTAAAACCCATATGGTAACCAATTTTCGCCTCATAACAGGTTCCATGATAACTCCTCAAAATGACAGTTCAACACACATTTAAAAGATGATATATTATGACTTTTCATCACTTTTCAACACTTTTTATAGGTGTTTTGAATTGTCACTTGGATGAGTTATCCGGTCACCACCTTTGCAGCCTGTGATAACAAGAATATATAGGCTGGGACCAAAAATTCGGATAAAAAACCATGATATAGCTTCATTTAATAATATAAAATCTCAAATTCTTCCATTTCTACCCTTTATTCAGTAAATTCTTTTATAACTTTAGTTCCAAAATTATTTTAATTTTCTTATTTCACTTACTACTTTCAAATCTTATGATTCTCTGGATGTTGATTTATTCGATTATTATTGTAATTCTTTCAATTCTATTAATTACTAATACTCATTCAAATTATTTGATTCTCCCAATTACGCTAATTCTTTAAATATCTTAATCTATCTAAAACATGTTTTCATCTTAGTTATCTGTACTATTAAAATAAAGTGGACTGCTAAATTTATAGTATTCAAATCCACTGTTACTGATCATTACTCAACCTTAGAATTGCATGACTCAAAATCCTCTCTATCTAAGCCCAGCAATTCTCCACATAACATTTTTAATATGGATCTTCTGATAAATTATTTAGAACAAGAAAAATTGGAGACAACCCTGCTTTCCGAAAATGTTAACATAGGCCCATAAAACCTTTCTGCATCACTAACTGTCCACATCAATGAGGCATCTGTTCCAACAACAACAGCACCCAACAAAAAAAAACTGAAACCTTGGATTACGAACGGACTTTTTCGCTGTATATGTAAAAAAGGCACACTTCATAAACAAACTCTCATTAACCCAGACCCCCAACTCTTACGGTCCTGTCATATCGTAATATTTGTAATAACCTGATAAAAATAACAAAACAAAATTCTAACAAAAAAAATTGAAGATTTGGACGTGACAGTAAAGTAATCTAGAATATAGTAAATGACATCTCAAAGAATAAAAAAATCCTCACTCAATATTCAAGCACTTGATATTAACGGGAATATATTCTAGTCCATGAAAACCCAAAAACCTTAGCTGATCATGCCAACCATTACCTTAGTAACATCGGAAAGAAATAAGCCAGCAAAATCCTTAAAACTACTAATAAAACTCAAATCTCCAATATACCAAGCGCTGTTACCTCCACTCTTTACCCGAGTGGCTTAATTTTGATTTTCTAACGACCGATTTACGTTGGAACATAAATTAGTCGTTCACATATTTTGAATTCCAATATAAAAACGTATTTTTACAATGTTTTATTTTTATCATTTGTATTTAATTGGTTTTGCATGGTAACGCTGTACTTAAGTTGGGAGAGATTATTTTTTTACAATTTCATTTACTTTAACTAAAAAGTTGTCAAACTTGCATCTAATAATTGTGAAAAATTGAATTATTTATTGGCATATATTTTATAATTTTAAACCAAAATAAATAAAGCAGCATATACAGGTATTAAATATTTGCTATACCTTTTGATTACAAAAAGAATCGTTTAGTTTGGTCGAGTATTTTGGGTCCTTCTTGTTTGGCGCTCTCGACATTTGCGAGACAAGCGCGGATGATGTCAGCACGGTAAAGTCAGACATGATAGCCGGGGCATGGAACGTAGGAGGTGTTTGGGGGCTTGACTGTCTGAAAAGGAGGTGGTGGATGGGAGTTAGGTTAGAGTGCAGACCGCGAATGTTTACGAAATTTACCTACATCCGAAGTCCGCAACGAGAACGCCTGCTGTTTGCTGACGTAAAGTTGATGTTTATTTGTTGTGAATTCATTAATGTTTAGTTTTGTATTATTTGGGGATTAAAGGAGAGGTTGGGATCAGGTTAAAAAGGTCGGGTAGGGAGATGGAGAGTAAAGCAACTGGTTATCGATTATCCAATCTAGGCCGCTCGCAATCGCCGTCGTAAGTACATACATTGGTCGACGTTCTTATTCTTGAGTCTCGTCGAAGGTACATACTTACATAAGCCAAACGTTAAAAGTCATTCCAATCGAACAACGAGTGGGTCGAACCACTCGTTGTTCGAGTGGAATGACTTCGTCGAGAATCAAGGCCCAGAACACACCAAATGAAGGGTATGTTATTCCAACTGCGGTTCAAGGCAATGGGGTAGGAAAGCAGGAGGCAAGCTATGGAGGTCGCCCAGTACGTCCCAAACGCTGGATGCTGGGTCCTCACCCTGTAATGAACTGGCACAGCATCAGCGGCAGGGTTTTTTCGCTGGCTGATGGGGTAGCCCGCGATTGGTCGTGAGCCCAAGGGACGGGCCCCTGCACTATCCAGTGGCCCGGACAGTGATAACGAAGGATACTGATGAAGGTGTTTAGTGATGGTATCTCACTGGCTGTAGTCCCATTTTATCAACCAAGGAGGGAATTTACTAGACGCATTGCCGTTGTTGGGAGCTATATATATATATAGCTATATATAGCTATATATATATGTATATATATATATATATATATATATATATAAAATGTTATTTAAAGTTTATAACCCATATATAGAACTGGATAACCTTGCAAAATAACGAATTTTTGTTCATCAATCAACACTCTAACAATTATCAACAGTATTATTAACTCACTTCTTTGCTAGAACTCATCCATTGATCAAATAAAAATTGACCAAATTAACAAATAAAAATTGTGATGAGCTTAAGAGGACAACTAATTGTTCTTAACCTTGTCGACCTGTTACATATTAATAGAAATTTCCGACAGCTTGGGCCATGTTGTAGCAAGGAGTCTAGGACTTTGTGTCAGATAAAAATAAAACGTGCTAATTATTGATAAATATTGAATGAGATAAAAATTAAACACACATTTTGTGAAATAATTAAAATTGTACATGCATTTTGCATAAAAATTTATGTTTCAGGAACAAAGATAAAGATTAAAATTAAACATACATTGTGTACAATAATTAATGTTTCAGGAACAATGATTAAAAGTATAATTAAACGTATATTTTGCGTAATAACTATTGTTTGTGGGACGACGATTAAGATCTATATATATTTTACCATATTATTCCTATTTAAATGTAACTTAACCGTAAAATGTATAATATACCTCATATGCATATATGTCAGCGACATGTCATTGGTACCAATTATTGTACTAACTTTTATAATTTTGTAACTATTGTCATCTATGTAATTATGTACTGTTTGTTTCTGCGATAAACAAAAATAAAAATAAAATTTAGCCAATGAAACTCAAGTATTATTTTACACATTCGCATTTTTATTTTATCGTAAAGAATTACATCATAAAGCACATAAAGTTGCCGCGGTACCTCTTTTTTTTTAGTTTTACTAAAGCGTTTTCCGCCCACACGGCACGTTCCGCAATTCCAAAGTGTATGTTTAATTATTTATTTCAGCTATTGCGAAGATATTATAAGATAGTTTGGATTAGATTTACCGAAACATTATAAAAAAATGTGTAAATCAAAAATGTACCCGAGTACCTCTTCAGCTACATACAAGTTAATTTAAGTGCTCATCAATAATGTTTTTAGATGACTGAAATGTTAAGATAATTTAAACTTACCAGAATTTAATTTAACGAGAACTTCAATCTGTATTATTTGTACCAGTTTTCATCTTAAATCATTACTCCTTATCCGCTTCATCCTCATTGGATTATTATTACATTTCTCATCTTTCCCGGGATCGTTCATTCCATGAAAACTACAATTATTTTCATTTATACATTTCCAGATCAGATCAATTGTCAAAGGAATTGTAATAAGAAATCTCTCAAATGATAGTGTGACTACAATCATCGTTCTCGGAGCTTTACCTACTAATTTCACCAACGGATTCTTAGAAAATAAAACATCATTAATGTGTGTACAGGCAGACATACAAATTACTCAACTGATTTATGATTATAACATGCTAACATTAATCTCAAAGCTTTCTCGGATTACTGACTTTCTGCGAAATAGACTGGCTTTACGATGTAGGTACACAATTTTACAAGAACAACCATCGTGAATAATTATACACATCATTATGGAGAGATCAAAGACCACTGCTTTAAGTACTCAGAAAACATAAAAAAGAATATTCAGAAATATCTGAAATATCAATATAAAATGTTATCTGAAGAATATTTTCATTAATGGAATTATGTCATTTTTTTCCGTTTTTTCTTACAAAAACAGCTGCAGTGAATATAAGTCACAGCATTTTCCATCATACGACAAAATAAGATGCCATAATTATATTTCTTCTTTTTTCTTCTTTGGAAAAACGTAGAAAAGACTTTGGTGTAATTTGCGTCTTCAAAATTATCAACAGTATTATTAACTCACTTTTTTGTTAGAACCCATCCATTGAACTGGATAACCTTCCAAAATAACGAATTGTTGTTCTTCAATCAATCCTCTAACAATTATCTATAGTATAATTAACTCACTTCTTTGTTAGAACCCATCCATTGAACTGGATACCCATGCAAAATAACGAATTATTGTTCCTCAACCAACCCTCTAACAATTATCAACAGTATTATTAACTCACTTCTTTGTTAGAACCCATATATAGAACTGGATAACCTTGCAAAATAACGAATTTTTGTTCATCAATCAACACTCTAACAATTATCAACAATATTATTAACTCACTTCTTTGCTAGAACTCATCCATTGATCAAATAAAAATTGACCAAATTAACAAATAAAAATTGTGATGAGCTTAAGAGGACAACTAATTGTTCTTAACCTTGTCGACTTGTTACATATTAATAGAAATTTCCGACAGCTTGGGCCATGTTGTAGCAAGGAGTCTAGGACTTTGTGTCAGATAAAAATAAAACGTGCTAATTATTGATAAATATTGAATGAGATAAAAATTAAACACGCATTTTGTGAAATAATTAAAATTGTAAATGCATTTTGCATAAAAATTTATGTTTCAGGAACAAAGATAAAAATTAAAATTAAACACACATTGTGTACAATAATTAATGTTTCAGGAACAATGATTAAAAGTATAATTAAACGTATATTTTGCGTAATAAATATTGTTTGTGGGACAACGATTAAGATTAAACATCCATTTAGCATAATAGTCAATGTTTCAAGAACAAAAATTAATATTAAAGATGAAGATACATTTTACGTAATAATGAATGTTGCAAACTAGTTGACAATAATCAAGCTTCTCTCATAGCGCGACTCAAGTTTACGATTTCACAACTTATCTAAACTTGTTTAGCCATAGAATGAAGAAGAACAGCTGTTATCTATTACTCCTAATCATATTGTGTTCAAATGTCTGCAGAATAAAGTGATAATGAAGTCGCTATTAGTTTTTATTTCTTTTCTTGTATAATCAGGAAGCCTATAGTTTTAAATACACGGAAATTTTTGAACCTCCTGTCCAAATTAAATGATTTCCTGCTCGGACATATCCCAATTAGACAACTCTTGAGGCATGGACAAATCGCAAATTTATTGAAAACTGAAGGAGGGACTAATTAAAAATACAGATTATTATAATAAATAATTATTAATGATTCTCAATTAAAGATTGTAGTGAAGGAAAGATATTTTCATAGATTTAATATTTGGAGATAAAAAATCTGATATAAAGACAGGAGTATTTTTTTTATTTAAGTTCTTTAAGATCGCAACACGTAGGCACCTATCATGTGAGTATGTGCGACACATCTAATACTCGTTGAAATTGGATTTAATTATGAAGTGTTCTACATAATTTTTAAATAGTCACCCTACCGGAACTGCAGTATTATATTGTTTACAATTTACACAAACTTACCGTCTGTGGGGATCGTACACCCCCGCCTTCCGGGTGACTCATCCACCCCCTGCAAAATCCAATCAGACAGATTCCAATGGCCCGTTCCAATTTCCAACTTAATCTGCTCTCCTAAATCTTGTTCGATTTTCCTCCACTCTGACGCTTCTAAAGATTGGAAATGCCTATGTGTTTGTGTATGGGTGTTGGAGAGGAGAATTAGACTATTATTTTATAACTTCACGATAATTGTTTTATTGTAGTAGGGATCGCGAGTTCCGGTCGGAAAAATTGAATAATTTCTGCGTCATATTATACCCAAATTTTGGGGTACATTATGAGGCTGAAGAGTATGGAAAATAAAAGAAAATGGGGATCAGCAAAGTGGGGAAGAAATTATGCAGATCTGGACATTGAATACAACTTATAACAATTATAAGCAATTATTACTCGCCTGAAATATTCATAAAAAATTGAAAATATCTCCCGAGTAGAAAAATCAAAGTTAAAATTGACGAAAAATTGAGTGGTAAAATAGGTTTAAAAATTAAAGGTAATTTTATTTTCTATTATATTTGTTTAGCTACTTTAGCCGAAATTTGCATTGGAAAAAAACATATCCGAATACTCCACTGCCCAACATAAATACACAACCAGGGCAAAAAGCGAAAATATCCTGATTACTCCCAGCTTAAACACATCCTTTGGACAGAGAAATAATAAATTCCATGCTATAAAATTGTTCAATGCTCTACCAAATGAAACCAAAAAAATAAACGAAATGAGTATATTTAAAACAAAAGTCAAAACATGGCTTAGAGATCAAAGTAACAATCAACTTACAAACATTATGAAGACAATGTAAAGACAATTCAAAACTAAATACAAAAATTTAAGAAAAACTACAGGCCGCCTCAGAACAGGAAACCCTAGTGAAGAGGACTGTGAAAAAAATACAAAAAATATACTTATATTATACTTTAAACCTACATAATGTACAAATTTTGCTATTGATATTAATAAAAAAAAATAAAAAATGAGTTATTTGGGAAAAAATAGATTTTGGCGTGATTTCGGCGGGTTTTTTCAAAGGGGCGGTGCGAGCACTGGTGCGCCAAGGTCGGAAACTTAGATTTTACATCAAGAGATCAGTTTATAAAACATAAAAAAATTGGAACTACCGGAATAATTACGATCGCGACCCCTTTTTGGCGCTAATTGCACTGGCCTCGGTCTTACAATAGATGTCAATTTTAACTTGTCAACTCACATTGACAATATATGTAATAGATTAAAATCTGTATTTGTGAAATTTAACTTCCTAAAAAATATTGTTGGAAGAAATATATTATACTGTATATATAATGCATTAGCTGAATCAATTATAGGATACGGAGTCAAAAGCTATAGATTAACTTACAAAACATACTTGAATAATAATGATTTAAACAGAAATAAACTCTTATTTTGTATGATTTGCTTTTATTAACTGATAAGAAGTACATTTGTTATACACTCGTTTTGCAATGTCACAGAAGAGAAGAGAAGTACATATATTATATTCTACCTACAATAAGGTCAAGTTAGAGTTACTACAAAAGGGCGGGAAATTTAAATCCATCAAATAAAATAGAGCAATAACAACTCCGTTTCCTAAAATTGATAGCAGACAAAAAAAAAATCCAACCATGTGAAGGCGATTATAAAAAAATGTTTTCAATGTGTAACGTCCTTCCCATACGTAGTGGGGTAAATTACGCTGGATGAATTCTGGAACACAGAATTCAACAAAATTACTAACTACAATTACCCTATTAGACACAGAAAAGCAGAAATGTTTGTAATTAACAAATCAAAATATGTGTACGGAGATAGGACAAAGAGGCATTAAATCCCTGAAATGTTTAACGCATGTAAGAATTTTACACCAAGTAAAAATAATCAACAATTATTGATTATTATATTTTTTTACCTGTAAACAACCAACTTTATTTTTGTGGGAAAGGCTTTGTTAGTGCTGAAATTCCCACTAGATGGCGTCAAGATATCTGTTGGTGAAATATTTTGATTTTTAAAATATTATTAATTTTAATGATAAACTAGATTATAAAAATTTGGTATCCTTTGTGCCATGCATAAAAAACCTTGTTTTATGAGTATAAGTTAATGTTTTAAAAATAATCAATACAACTTAAGATATTTCAAGCAAATTTTCAATTCTGAATGGCGGTATTTCATCGGGGTGATGATAAGATTAAATATGAGTATATACCACTCTGGAATGTGCCTCGAGTATACAGTAATAATATATGGTGGTGTTTCATCGGGGCGATAATGAGATTAAGTATGAGTATATACCACTCTGGAATGTGCCTCGAGTATACAGTAATAATATATGGTGGTGTTTCATCGGGGCGATAATGAGATTAAGTATGAGTATATACCACTCTGGAATGTGCCTCGAATATACAGTAATAATATATGGTGGTGTTTCATCGGGGCGATAATGAGATTAAGTATAAGTATATACCACTCTGGAATGTGCCTCGAGTATACAGTAATAATATATGGTGGTGTTTCATCGGGGCGATAATGAGATTAAGTATGAGTATATACCACTCTGGAATGTGCCTCAAGTACACTGTAATAATATATGGTGGTGTTTCATTGGGGCGATAATGAGATTATGTATGAGTATATACCACTCTGGAATGTGCCTCAAGTACACTGTAATAATATATTATTTTATCACGAATTGAGATACGGAAATCTTCAGATTTGTAGTCGAAGACCTCGATCAGTAGAGATATTTAATGGTTTAAAGTTCTTTTTTCAAAGTACGCACTTTTTCAATTTGTTTCTACAGAAGACGTCCTTCTGAAAATCGTTACGAAATATTAAATATAAAATCAGTACAAATGTTATTTACGTAATTTATTCATGACATCATTGTAAAATTGGAAAAAATATAAAGTTGATCCTTAATCCAAATTGAACATAATGTGTTATTTAACACATGCAATTATACATGCAATTACACATACAATTGAACATACAATTTCATATACAATTACACATTATATATTACACATGAAATTACACATACAACTAGAAATACCAATATACATACAATTGCAAATACAATAACAAATACAATTATACATACAATTTTACATACCAAAACACGTAAAAAAATTTTTTCTTGGTGTTTTTTATTTATAAAAATTTAAATGATTACAGTTTTTTTTTGTTTTCTACATCCACCATACTAGGCATATAAAAAATTAAATTAAATTACTATACAATTACAGATAAAATTAACTCCACAAGCCACAACATAGTTTTTTCTCACGATTAGTACCTAGCGTAGATCTGTGAAAAATCACGGGATATTATTATTGTAATATTTGTGAAGCTGAAAGTATTTCCAACATATTTCTGTAAAATATAATTCATTAAAAATTATAGTTGTCTAAAATTCATCTTTCAAATAAACACCGTTAGCATTCTTGAAAAATCATTTGTCACAAAATTAAACACAAGATATACGCATTTCAAAAAGTACAGAATTAATAATAATTTTATTCAAGTAAAATATTTCTTCACCTTGTGTCTTTTCTTTCATCCTTTGTGTTATTTTTTTCAAAAGAAATGAAAATTAAAAATTCATTGTATTGAATAATTTCACATCACATCACAAACAACCGAAATTAGTATTTATAAAAAAGATATATTAATTTTTTTTCTTTCTACTATCTTTTGTTGCCTACTGCTAACGTCATCATCACAAATGTGATTTTTATGTGCTATTTTCGCATTATTGAGATTAAAATATATATTTTTGGTTACCTATTGGATAAATTTTCAATGAAGTAAGTCGTGCGCTGCAAACGAACTTTCAAAGTCGTAATATTTCAAACGTTCAGTCGAAATACAAAGGACAACACAGTATTATTCATAGCAGTAAAAAGAATAATGGAATCAATGGTTCATGAAGTATTCGATTATTACGTTCCTCTTAATAAGTCTTGAAAGTTTATGGTGTATTTTACTGAGGGCAAACAAACTTTCCAAACGGCAGATGGCAACATCTGTTTACATCGATTTTCTATAATTTCCTTCAGAAATTAATGAATTTTAGTCAGGAACACTTTTTGTCGGATTTCTTTTCAAGTCATCCAAATCCTGCTGAGATTTTTAACACGTAAAACATTATAAATGTAGGCACCTCTCAACTTCACTCAGGGTTTTATAAGTTTGTTTTATTAACATTTTTGTTTAAAAAAAATTATTTAGTGGTAATAAGTAAGTTTTTAAATTTTATTTTATTTCTTTTGCGGATATTTTTATAAATTACAAAATTTTAACTTTGAAAAAAATATTTATTTATACATTTATTATATTTAATATAAAATTTATTACACATATAAGAACATGTCAGATTAGAGATGTGTTGGCTAATTTCACAATCAACGAAGCGTTTTTACCTTTTAGATTGTGTTTCATGTTTTTATTGGTCTGTCAAAATGGTGCGAAATTTTTATTTACGTGAATAATATTATGTGTTAAAAAAACGGTTATTTATTAAAATAAGTGTATTAAGGCATGTTTTTTAATATATTTTTGTATGTAAAAAAACCAAACTCAACCTTTTATAACCCGTCCTAACTTAACCCAACCACACTTATCCTAACCTAACCTATCCTTATATAATCTATAATAACCCAACCTTACCTAACTTAACCTTTAATAACCTAACCTTTAAAAACCCAACCTGACCTAACCTAACAAATCCTTAACCTAGGTATCTTAACCTAACCTATCCTAATCTAACCTATAATAACCCAACCTAACCTAACCTAACCTTTAATAACCTAACCCAACTGTATCGAACATAAAAACATGATTTAATTGAATTTTATTGTAATTACGACTAAAGTTGAACACCTGCATTGATGACCCCTTTTACAAAACCAGTCGCTGGGTAAAATTATTATTCGCACCTAAAAACACCTGCGTCTGGAACGTAAACAAGTTGTGGTGATGATTTGACGTCACAAGAACTTGTTAGAGAAATTATAAATAGCTAAAAACAACACAATACGGGACAGTCAAATTTCGAAAATTAACACGAGTGGACGGAACACCTCCAGTTAAAACGCAATCTGTTAATTAAAATTTGAGAAATTATAAATTCTTGAGTGTCAACTAAAATCTGTAGTTGCTTCTGTTCCTCCATCACGGCACAATCATTTTAAGGATTAAAACTATTTGCAACGGGCTGTTTACGGCCGGCACTCTATCAGCTGAGCTAGAGGCATCTGTCATCATTATAATAATGGGGCATCTCCGTGTGCCAGCTCTTATAATCAAATAACCATGCCGCCGCTGAATTCCTGCGACTAAACTGCCCACTGCCGCTGATCACCTAGAGGCTGGCCAATCTTTGCTGCATTGATGCTGACAACCTAGAGGCTGATGAATTCATCATGGCTACCGACTGAACCAGCCACAGATGCTGACAACCTAAAGGCTGACGAATACCTGTTGGCAACCGACTGAATTAGACATTGATGCTGACAACCTAGAGGCTGGCCGATTCTTCCTGGCTACCGACTGAATTAGCCATTGATGCTGAACACCTAGAGGCTGGCCAATTCTTCCTGGCTACCGACTAAATTAGCCATTGATGCTGACAACCTAGGTCGATTCCTGCTGGCTACCAATTGAACTGGCCACTGCTCCAGCAGTTGCCTACGCCATTTGCTGTATCGTATGGCGCGATGATGCACAATGTGCTCCATTCTGAAATTATCGCTGAAAGAATTCCGATTGTTTCAGTTTTCTATCTGTGTTTTAAATCCCAGTTGTATTGAAATACATATAACTATTTCTTGTGAATTGAGTTGGCTGTAAAAATAGGAAGTACCTATAAGCTACTCCCCTTTGTACGTTCTGTATACCAGTACAGTACTTAAAATGTAAATTTTGATTCGAATCGTCTTTTTTTATGATGGTTTGGATAGAACACCTTACGGTGTTTTACTTAAATCATTACCCAGGTTGAGGACTGATATGTGCCGGTGCTTATTATTTACAGTCTTTTATTGTGCAGGCAAAAACGTCCCGTACACCAACCTAACCTTTAAAAACCCAACTTAACCTTTAAAAACCCAACCTAACCTAACCTAACCCAACCACACCTATCCTAACATAACCTTTAATAACCCAACCTAACCTAACCTAACCTTTAATAACCTAACGCAACCTAACCTTTAAAAACCCAACCTAACCTAACCTAACCTATAATAACCCAACCTAACCTATCATAGCCCAACCTAACCTAACCTATCCTAACCTAACCTAACCTAACCCAACCTAACCTATAATATCCTATCATAACCCAACCTAACCTAACTTAACCTTTCATAATCTAACCTATAATAACCCAACCTAACCTAACCTAACCTATCCTAACCCAACCTTACCTATAATAACCCAACCTAACCTAACTTAACCTAACCCATCGTAACCCAACCTAACCTATAATAACTCAATCTAACCTAACCTCTCCAAACCTCACCTATAATAACCTAACCTATCCTAACCTAACCTATAATACCCACCCTAAACTAACCTAAAATCAAAACGCTTTACTTAAAAAAAAAAAGTGGGTGTGTCAAGCCTACGCAAGACAGAAGTGAAACTTCTAGTTTCAGCTGATGCTTGGCGTGGCGCAGTTCGCTGGTGTCTGAGAGAGAGGAAAGAAGAGAAGAGAGAGAACGTTCGTGAGCGGCTCCCCCACCTCAACAAGGTTTCACTTCAAAAATGCCACAGCCGAGAATCGAACCTCGCTTAACTGATTGAAAGCCAACCACGCTGAGCACCAACTGTAAGCAAAGCCGCATAAATTGATTATATTATGTAGGTTCTGAAAATATGAGAGCTTGTTATGTTTTATAATGTTACCTACATCACACCCAAAATATAATATATTTTTAAAAATAATGTACAATGTACAGAAATAGAATCCCACACAAGATCGCGTAGTGCGCTCTAGCGAACGGATATTTTATCAGAGGGAGATAGTTTTAATTTTTTTTTCTGTAAATTATTACATATTATCAAAATAAATAAATTAATTAAATAAATGTAATACAATTATCATAATATACGGATTAGATAATAATTTTAATCCAACACAATAACGCAAAGCGCGCTCTAGCGGAGTAATGTTTTATCACAGTGAGATAAGTGTTTTTATTATTTTGCAATATTATTTTCTTTTAAAAAATGTTCTGACCTACTAAAAAATAAGATATTGAATGAAAAAGGCGTTAAAAACAAAAAAATAATGTGCGATGGCCGAGAATCGAACTCGGATCAACTGCTTGGAAGGCAACTATGCTGACCATTACACCACCAACGCCAGTTGTCGGGATGAGCTAAGAAGCATTTATATGTTACTTCAAAACTTTGACTAGATCAAATGAACTTTAATCGGTGGTGGGGGTACCCGCATTTTCGTTTCGGTCATGAGTCGGTTTTACTCCGGTCCTCGAAATTGCATGACGCGCGTAAAGAAGTTTCACTTCAAAAATTTATTAAGCGTTGCCAGATCCCGAATAATTTCCTAAATGGGTAAAGGTAAAATAATAAATATTATATAAATATATATACCTGGCAAAATAATTGTTTTATTACACAAATAAGTACATGTCAGATTAGAGATTTGTTGACTAACTTTACAATCAAAGAAGCGTTTCTAGCTTCCGGTTTTGTTTCATGTTTTTTATTCGGTTGGCAGTTCCTTTACTTCCTACAAAGAAACGCGTATTAATCGTGAACTTCATGTCGAAATGGCGCGAAATTATTATTTACGTAAATAATATTAAATATCAATATTTATAAAAATCGTAAATGCAAATAGTTTTTGTATATGGCCATTAAGATGAATCAAATGTTTGTTTTCTTTTTAAATGCGTATTAAAATGTTAGTTTGGTAGATGAAATTGTACGTATTTGTTATGGATTATTTCAAATGAAATTATTCGCTATTATTCCGCCAGACGTGCGCTTTGTCGGTCAATAGGGACAATAGGGAAACTACTCCAGCGGCCGGTAAAGCAGGGATTCACTTTTTCAAGGAACCCTCGAATGCGTGATATTTTCCTATGCGGAATTTACCCGAAACAAACGATTTGAATTCGACTAATCAGAGGGCCTAAACCGTCCAGACGCTGGCATAATATACAGATTTTAAATAAAATAATAACTTTGTGCACAGTTCTATTGATAATGCCGACCAGGGTATAACTCTGTTAAAACAGAGCTTGAGGCATCTACGGTTTTTAGCGAAACTTCGTCGAAACTATAATGTCACGGTACAAAGTATTAGCTTCGTATTAGAAAAACTAAGTGGATGGAACAGCTGAAGTTATGAAAAAAAATTAAATACCTCTTGTACCAACTTTATATTCAAATCACGAAATGATAACCAATGATCAGTTTGCTATCCGTTAAACATCATTATTTTGTTTACCATTATTAATGTCATTTTTTTAAATCTTTCAGGTAAGTAAATACGGAAATTAAGTATAGATATCTTCCCAAAAAAAGTACTCATCATAAGCGAAGCCTTGTTGTAATAGCAGTATAAATATGAAATATTGAAACCTATTAGATACGTTAACATGAACATGATATTAAGGAATCTAATTTCCTTGATAAACAGGAGAAATTGATGTTTTTCTGAAACGAAAAATAAGTTTTATTTCCGGTCTGTTTCTCGTGATTGGCGTTTTGGAGAACAAAAAATCTACTTCAAAGCTGAAAATTCACAATAAATGTTTTGTTTGATGAATCCGATATTCTTTCGCCCGTGAGCCGGGTTCAACCAATTTAATTTTTGAAAGGGAATTATTTTTGTTAAACAGTTAATTATTTCTAGATAGTTTGTGTTTTCTTGTTAAATACATACTTAGAAGCGCGATAACTCGTGTACATAAGTAAATAATGAATCATAATTCGTAATTATGTTGATCTGCTAGGTATACATATGTATAAAAATTAATTGTTCTTCACATTAGTTACGGTTTAACGATGATGAAAAATAATCAGAAATCATAAGGCACTAAAAAAATAGCTGCGTTTGCATTATTTGACGATATTTATAACGTGAATGTGCAATTGGCTGTGGGTGGTTTTTGCAGGGCGATTCCCGTTATACTTAACGACATTAAATTTGTACTTCAAATTAAAGTAAGTGAATAATTGGCTATGGTTTCTTCTGGTTGATTCCCGTTACACTTAACGACATTAAATTTGTGATTCAAATTAACGAATTTATTCGAAGTTATCGTAAAATGCGATTTCGTTTCTCTCTGTGAGAGTTGTGTGATTTTGCGCCAATACCGATAGCCTTGCACAAAGAACACCTCTTGAGCTAGCGTTCGTAAAGGATTGGCTTTATTAGAATGTGAAGCTTAGTGACAATTATCAATATTTGTGTACTTTTAGCAGGAAAAAACTTAAAATTACCGTAAATATATACCGTAAACACGATGATAAATATGCTAAATATTCGGAATCGCTAGACACACTTAAGACGGTTTTTTTTAAATAAAACCCTTTGATTAACCATTACTATAAAAGGCAATTATATGCATTTGGGAAATTTGAAATTTTAACAATGTATTTTTTAACTAGGTAAAAAAAATTGTATGGGATGGGAACTATTCCTAATAATTTCTGTCAACGATATTTTCTTATTTCGGTATTCTAGAAGAAACGTGAGTACCATTTAATTCATGCATTGGCACTATTTTGGCGGAATAAAATAAAATAAATTTAGGGTATTAATTTTTTAAAAGGGCAAGTTTTTTAAAACAATTATTTAATACTTTTGTATGTAAAAAACCTAACCTAACCTATTCTTACCTGATTTAACCTAACCTAACGCAACCTATATTAACCTAACCAATATTAACCTAACCCAACCTAAACTAACCTATACTTACCTAACGTACCCTATATTAACCTAACCTAACCTACAATAACCTATTCTAATCTAAAGTAACCTAACCATTACAAAATTAAACTAACCTAACCTTTACTAAATTAACATAACCTAACCTTATAATGTCCCAACTTTAAAAAAAAAACTTTTTATTTAAAAAAACATGCCAAAATACCTATATTTTATTTCCAAGTTCAGCCAAAATATTACCTACCTAATTTACATGGAGTAACCTTACCACTTGTATAGTATCAGGAATAACAACATAAGAAATCGTCATCAACAAAAATTGGTTTGGATGTCATACCATACAATTCCATATAACGAAAGCAAATGTTTAGTTTACGGAATTCAAAATTGTTAAAAATTCTAGAGCCAAAAATCCTGCAGCCATTTTATCTGCAAGTATTTTTATCTGAAAATCCTTCATGGTAAATTATAGGTGCATCACACATTTTTTTTAATGTTTAATTAACGTAATTGCGATGTTTGTAAAGTACGCAACATGTACCATTGAGGGTTTTCAGATAAAATGGCTGCAGGATTTTGTGGCCCTAGAAGTTAGAGGCTTGAAGGGTAACCACAACGAAGGCGTAATCCCATTTCGAATTCTGAGAGAAGCTCAAAATCCCACGGAAAAGGGGCATGTGGAGTGTAGGAGCAATTGATTGCACTCATTTATCTATCATTGCTCCTGCAGTACAGGAAGATATGTAATATACTCACGAGGATTACTCCGCGCAACGGGCAATGGTAAGCTCTTCATTCGGATCATACTCTGTGTAATTTAACCTAGCACGAGAAAGTCCTACATAATAAATAATTAACATTTCAGATGTTGTATTCCTAACATTGTGATTTTAGAGGTGAATGCAAGATTTCCTGGAATGCAGCATGACCGTCAGATTTGGGTCAAATCTAAACAATTATGGAGCTCTGGCATGAAATAGGAGAATGGAAAACATGGCTCAAAATTAAAAATAATTTATACGAAACTTAGTAAATAATTTTTTTAAACTTTTATTGACAACACTACAAAACACGCAATTAAGATATGTTCATCATATAACTTCTTCATACTTTGTACACAAACAGCATCTTTTTTCGTACACATTTATTTTTATTAGGTTTCCCTATATAAACTTGCGCCTTTCTAATATTTCCATATAACGCTGTCCTTTCGGGAATGAGTTTTTTTGTTCAACCCGTTGGGAAAATGAAAAATCTCTGGAAACCTGAATTCGAAAATCCCTCATTGGAAAATGATGACCATGTTCGTATCTAAGTGTAAAAAATATCAGAATTAAACATGGACTAAACACGTTAGTTATTTAAATAATAAATTGAAAACATTTTTGTTTCAAAACCATCAGAAATGTCCCCATTTAACAACTACTGTTAAATTGTGGTACCTCAAGTCAATCGTCAGATGGAGCAGTGCAAATGACAATATTCTAAATTCACTATTTGACACCCAAAAAGCCATCACGAAAATTATATTGAGAAGACTTGTGAGAACTGGCATTAATGAAATCTTCAATAATCTTAACAACATATCAATTAAACAAAAATTTATTCTGTAACAATACTACATTTCCTTAACAAGTCCCACTATCATTTAAAAATCATAGCAATATTATAACATTCGAAATTCAAATGAAAAGCTGGATTCAAAACATAGGGAAATCAGAAATAAAAAAACAAAAACCACTCAACTCCACGAAAAAACACTACAACATATATTTATAATTCTTTCAGTAATTCATATTAATAATATACTTAAATATTAGTATCATCAATTATTGATTAGGCGAATACCTAAAACTTTGGAAAGGAAACACCCCACTTTATGTTAGCAGTCAGCTGAAACTGAAATAGAATTTTTTCATAGAAATGTGATGTTCAGATTAATATACGAGTATCAAGTATGGGAGCATTGATAACGGGGATTAATTAGAAATTCACTATGCAGAAATTTTTGCTTAAAAGTTTGAGAGACATTCAATATTGGAAAACGTTGAGAAATGTGTATATGGAGGAAAAATACCAATCTAAATTCAAAGCAACACTTTGTAATGAAATGTCGGAATTTTTCAATATAAAAATTTTAACTTAACGAAAGAAATTTCCAAGACAGCATAAAAAAGATATGTGTAGATGTGTGTGTGTAATAGCAATGACAAAAGTGGAGTGAAGTCGAGTTTATTAATGTCGTATAAATCAGTAACGGAAAATAATTTTCTTTTATTTTTTCAATTTATTTTTTGTTTAAATCGGTAAACGCATTCAAGTACTTAACTTCAAAAATTCGAGTAGCGATAGTTTAATCTCCGTAGAAATGTTATATTATTTAATCTGTGTAAAAATATTTCAAACCGATATCAAAGTTGAAATTGATTGACTGACATTGAAAATGATTTTTATTAAAGGAAATGAAAATTAAGCAAAAGATTCCTATATTTTTGATACTAAAACAATTCTAGGACATCCAAGAACAACAAGGCATCCAAGAGTCGGGTTTACCCACCTAGGATCGCCAAAAGATGAATTACGATAAAAAATTATTTATGTGGTTATTTTGATAAATATTGTAATATTGTATCGAACGTGAACAATTATTTTATAGCATTTAATTTTAATTGCGGCTAAAGTTAAACACCTGCAAGTTTGATGACTCCTTTTTCCAAATCATAATATTCAGAAAATTAATATTCATCATAGAATTCCTCCTGGCTACCGACTGAACCAGCCACAGATGCTGACAATCTAAAGGCTGACGAATACCTGCTGGCTACCGACTGAACTGCTTACTGCCGGTGATCACCTAGAGGCTGGCCAATCCCTGCTGCATTGATGCTGACAACCTAGAGGCTGATGAATTCCTCCTGGCTACCGACTGAACCAGCCACAGATGCTGACAACCTAAAGGCTGACGAATACCTGCTGGCTACCGACTGAACTGCCCACTGCCGCTGATCACCTAGAAGCTGGCCAATCCCTGCTGCATTGATGCCGACAACCTAGAAACCGGCTAATTCTTCCTGGCGACCAACTGAATTAGCCATTGATGCTGAAAACCTAGAGGCTGGCCAATTCTTCCTGGCTACCGATTAAATTAGCCAACGATGCTGAAAACCTAGAAGCCGGCCAATTCTTGCTGGCTACAAACTGAATTAGCCATTGATGCTGAAACCCTAGAAGCTGGCCAATTCTTCCTGGCTACCAACTGAATAAGCCATTGATGCTGAAAACCTAGAGGCTGGCCAATTCTTCCTGGCTACCGATTAAATTAGCCAATGATGCTGAAAACCTAGAAGCCGGCCAATTCTTGCTGGCTACAAACTGAATTAGCCATTGATGCTGAAACCGTAGAAGCTGGCCAATTCTTCCTGGCTACCAACTGAATTAGCCATTGATGCTGAAAACCTAGAGGCTGGCCAATTCTTCCTGGCTACCGATTAAATTAGCCAATGATGCTGAAAACCTAGAAGCCGGCCAATTCTTGCTGGCTACAAACTGAATTAGCCATTGATGCTGAAACCCTAGAAGCTGGCCAATTCTTCCTGGCTACCAACTGAATTAGCCATTGATGCTGAAAACCTAGAGGCTAACCAATTCTTCCTGGCTACAAACTGAATAAGCCATTGATGCTGAAAACCTAGAAGCCGGCCAATTCTTCCTGGCTACCAACTGAATTAGCCATTGATGCTGAACACCTAGAGGCTGGCCAATTCTTCCTGGCTACCGACTAAATTAGCCATTGATGCTGACAACCTAGAAACTGGCCGATTCCTGCTGGCTAACAATTAAACTGGCCACTGCTGCAGGTCATTTATTTAGGCTATTATCATTTTGGCCATTATCATTTAGGCCATTATCTGTCAATGACAGTTTGATAATGGCCTCAAAAGCCAAAACAGCTGTCACATTAAAAACTGTAAAAATAACAGAAATACTTGCAGAACTTTATAATTATTATAACATTATAAAATTTGATTTATTTTAAATTTATTTAAAAAAAAAATGGAGTTCTACGAATTAAACACCAAAACAATAAATAATGCATGTAGTATTTCCTATTATGTTGACTAGAATCAGGTGGTACGTTAATGATTTTGAACATTCGGCTGTGAAAAAAGGACTATTAAGTATAATGCATGTAGTATTTCCTCTTATGTTGACTAGAATTAGGTAATATATGTTAATTGTTCCAAGGCTTGGAATATTCCACTTAAATGAAAACAGATAGATTGGAACTTTTCAGCCTTTAAAAACACCCACTCAAGTCACCCACATAAAAATTTTGCCCCACTTTTGCTGTTTTGCGTGGATTTACCATTACCATTACTAATTTATTAAAGCCCATCGGGATTTTACATATCAGAACTGTACTACAATATAAAAAAATGTTTTTGATAATATTTATTTTACCTCAAAAAAAAAATCTTTTGAAAATAATCTTACACAAAAAAAGTCTATGGTATACAGAAGAAATTAAGAACATGATTAAAAAAACGATATTATCTTTACAGAAAATGCAAAAATTGCCCTTGCAACTAGATTAGAATATACGCGATTTAAATACAAAATAAACAAATTTAAAAATGTCACTAAAACACTTTCCATAAAAATGGGGGCTGGCTTGCTCTTGCGCATCTTGCAGGTGGGGCAGTTGTGGGCGATCATCCGAATATTTGTTCACAGTCGCAGCACATGGTAGCTGCCTCGCACCTTAGCCATCGTTCTCTCCGTACTTGGGTGATCGGCTTCCTGGTGATGATGTCTCACCAGAAGTCGTGTATAGGCATGATCACCATCTAATATAATAGGTGTCCGCACTGCTTGGGGCACTTTACTGAGGGCTTGTAATCTTGAGTTCATCCTCAGTAGGCCGTCAGGTCCAAGGAAGGGGCTCAAGGCTTTGAGCCGACTGTCACTTGGTAGTGGATCTCCTTTCTGGAGCGCATTTATGTCACGATAAAATGTTTCTTCTTAACATATTCTTGCCCATCGGGCCTCTGCTTCCTTGATTTCATCGCTTCTTATATGTTTATCAGGTTGTTCGTGGCTTTTTCCACGACACCTTTTAATAAAACGGTGTATCCAGCAGGTAGTTCGAATAAGGCGACGCCATGAGGAAAATCTGTTGATGTCGGGCAGTGTCTCTGCCACAGTTGTTGTGATGCCAACGTATTGAGGCCTCACTTCTAGGGTGCCATCATCAGGCTGAGGCAGTTTGCACCGTTCGCGTTCTGTGTTCTTTGTTTTGTAAGCAGCGCCGAGGTATGGCAACTTTGCAGTCTTGCAAAGTTGCCATATCCCAGCCAGTCCATCCACCTTTCGTTGTGTTCAGGTGTGATTATATCGTCCCATCCGATGTTGGACCGCCAGACAGCTTGTAGTAGAATCTTCGATCGGACCGTGAGGCAAGCAACGAAGCCCACAGGGTCGAAAATCTTCATAACATTGCTGAGCAGCTGGCGTTTGGTAGGCCTGCTGATCAGTTCAGGATCGGCAGCATCGCGAAATGCGTATAAAAATCTATTGGTGAAAGGATCCCACAGAAGTCCGAGGATTCTCTTGGTATCTGCTTCTCCGCTGCTTATAGTGATGGCTGACTTTGCTCGGTCTATAAACGGGATAGTAGCCATCACTGAAGTGTCGTTGGAGGCCCAGTTAGTTAGGTGGAACCCTCCAGTTGACAGCACCTTGGAAACAGTAGTGATGAGTGCTGTAGCCTTGGTTGTAGTATCGACCGCATCCAAATAGTCATCCATATAAAACTTCGTTTGGATGGTGGCTGCGGCAGCAGGGATTAGTGTTGAATTCTCCTGGGCTACTCTGTTTCGCACGTACTGGGCGCTGTTTGGTGAACAGGTAGCGCCAAATTTAATTGATGACATCATGTAAGTACGTGGTTCTTGTTGAGGTGTAGGTCTCCATAAAAACAACTGTGACTGTTGATCTTCACTTTTGATTTTCACTTGTAAAAAACATCTCCTTGATGTCGGCGGCGAGAGCTATTTTTCCCTCTCGAAACCGGAGTATGTTTCCTAACAATGAAGTCAGCAGGTCAGGCCCAGTCAGCAACTGGTCATTGAGGGAGGTCCCTCGGCAGCGGCTGGCAGCATCAAACACCACACGGATCTTGTTTGGTTTGTTGGGGTTCACTACGGCAAAATGCGGTAGGTATCATTTACGGGCAGAGGGTTTTTGTACCTCTCGATCCGTAAGTTCACGTGCGTGGCCTTGTGTTATCAGTCCGTTGATTTTGGCTGCATAGGCGGTTGCCAAGTCCTTTTCCTTCAATAATTTTCTCTCCAGAGACCACAGTCTGTTTAATGCACATTGGCGATTGTCAGGCAGTGTGATATTATCCTCCTTCCATAAAAGGCCGGTTTCCCATCGGCCGGTTGTCAGATGATGGGTTGTATCTTCCATCAGCTGATTTGCACGTACTATGTGTGCAGTTACACGAGAGGCGGACGTGATCCCCGATGAGTCAATCGCAAAATTGTGTTTGATGAGATCACTCATGAGGTCGTCTCTGTGGTTCTCCTCACGCAGGGCCAGTGTGGTAGCCTCATCCTCGTGTTCAGGGGTCCCTCCGCCATGGGTGACCCACCCCAACGCCGTCCGTGACAATATTCGCGTAGAGTCACGAACGTCGCGCACTTCCCTCGAGACAATAAGGTGTACATTGTCTTGCCCGATGAGAAGTGTGGGGGTGATGTAGCGGCCGTGGACCCTCTGTTCAGGGAGGCTGAGCTGCTGGACGGTGTTTGCTTTGATGACGTACTCATCAGAGATTCCGGCGACGCGTAGAGTGATTAGCACGCGGCGGGACGTCATGTCTGATGAGCACATGTTTTTTGCTCCGTGCAGCCGTAGCTTACGGGTAGGTCCGGTTGTGCCGATTTTCTGTGCTGTGGTGGAGTCACGGAACGATCAGACGCCGTAGAAGATCTAATTGCGGCGCAAGGTCTTATTGTATTAAATGAGCCTAACTCACTATACACTTTTTCGAATACCCTCGGGGAGAGCAACATAGATCTAACTCTTTGCTCTGGATCTGTTGCGGCCAAGATATCGCATTGGAAGGTACATGAATGCGCAATAGCCTCCGATCATAGGCTCATTACATTTACTGTGGGTGTCAAAAAGACCGGAACTCCGAGATCCTCCTGGAATTTCAAAACCACAATGGCGAATTGGGATAAATTTGGGGAGGCGCTACGCGACACTTTAAGGGGATTCTATGACGTAGCAGCAAGAGATCCGGAAAACTTGGGGAACTTTTTCAATGCAGCCGTAGTGTCAGCTGCCGAGTCCTCTTTGGGAAGAGCAAACCCAAGGAGGTCTACAAGGAATCCTTGGTGGTCGCCTGAGCTGACTCTGCTGAAGGGAGCCTACAAGAAGGCCTACAGGGCCTTGGGCGCTACTAAACGAGGCAGCTTTACGGAGGAGGAGATCGCTGCTCGCATGGAGCGCCTCAGGGCTGCACGTAGAACCTTCAAGTTAGCAGTCCTCTCAGCAAAACGAGCTAATTGGCATAATTGGGTTAAAGATATAGGGAACGCCAACCCGTGGGAAATCCACAGCGCCGTTGAAAAATCCGGAAAAGGCTCTGAACGGTATCTTTCGAGTGTAATTTCAAATTTTGAGGGTAGGGACGTTGAGACAGTGGACGTGGAAACCACTCTCAATACACTTCTGGGAAAGTTAGTCCCATTAGACTCAGTAATTGGGGAAAGCGACCACCATAAACAGATAAGAAATCTGTCAAGGATTCCACCGAGAACCCTCTCCCAGGAGGATAAGATGCGAATAACTAGAGAAGAGATGGATACTATAATTAAGGGTTTGGGTCCTAAGAAGGCACCTGGGCATGACAGAATCAACGGTATAATCGTGAAGAAAGTATGGCTCTATGCCCAGGAGGAGTTCCTGCAGGTCATGGAGACGTGTTTGCGAAGAGGAATTTTCCCTTCGGTATGGAAGAGGGGTATGCTCAAGATTATACCATAGGGATCTGAAAAACCACGCTCTGATGTCAAGGCTTACCGTCCGATAACACTGCTGCCTATAATGGGTAAGGTACTGGAAAAAATAATCAGAGAACGCCTGCGCCAAACACTCACCCCTCCCACCCCGTGTCAGTTCGGTTTTGTTCCCGGTAAATCTACAGAGCATGCCCTTATGCATGCGCTTGAATGGGTGAAGGTTCGACCTGAGAAGTATGTCGTGGGGATCTTTCTTGATATCACAGGTGCCTTCGATCATGCGTGGTGGCCGATGATGCTCAACAAACTCAAAAGTAGAAGCTGCCCTCCGTGGCTTTTTAAAATTTGCTCAGACTTTTTCAATAATAGAACCGTAATCCTCACCTTTGGGGACTTTGTCATCGAACGTGAGGTGGACATGGGTTGCCCACAGGGATCAGTTCTGGCCCCTGAATTCTGGAACATAAAGTTTGATGACTCCTCCAGGTTACCCTTGCCTGCGGGATGCATCATGGTCGACTACGCTGATGACAAGTTTTTCTTGGTTGCGGGGAACAGTAGGAGAGAGCTTGAACGAAAGGCAGGTGAAGGTTTAAACATGATCCTCCAATGGGGAGAGAGAAATAGACTGAACTTCGCTCCCCAAAAAACCATGGGTCTCCTGATGAAAGGTTTTCTCAGCAGAGAGAGAAACCCAATCATCAAAATGGGAGACTCCAAAATCAAGTTCGTAGAGACAGTAAAATATCTTGGAGTTACTCTAGATCGATCGTCCTCCTTCTTAGCCCACGTTAAGAAAGTCTCCACTGAGGCCCAGGCCCTTTTTCTGAAGCTGAGGAGAATCTCCACTGCGGAATGGGGATTGAGGACACCAGCGATCCGTCTCCTATACAGGGGGGTTTTTGTGGCGCAAGTCACTTATGCCGCCTGCGTCTGGGAACATCGTCTGGATAATGCCCTTATACTCTTGGCTCTCAAGAGGGGCCAGCGAACTCCCTTGTTGGCACTTTCTGGAGCCTATAGAACAGTCGCTTCGGACGCACTTCCAGTGTTGGCAGGTGTCCTGCCAATCGATCTAGAGATTAGGGAAGTGCTTACAAAGAAAAAGCTGACTAGGGGCCTCCCGGCCAATCACCTCGGTGTAATTATTACACCAGGCGGTGCCGGGACCCTACCCAGTCGACTTAAACAAATGCGAGAGCTGTCACTCAAAGAGTGGCAATCTCGGTGGGATAGGTCGAATATGGGAAGATGGACCTTCTCCTTTTTCCCATCAATTAAACTCAGAATGGAAGGGGCTTTCATCAAACCAGACCACTATATGGTTCAACTGTTGTCCGGACATGGGGAATTCAGGGGGAGACTTCACAGACTCTCCCTGTCACCCCATCCCAACTGCGCCTGTGGCAATACGGACCAAACCGCCGAGCACATTCTGTGGCACTGCGAGATAATGACGGATGCGAGGGATGAATTACTGAGAGGCCTAGATGTAATCACGAGACCGGTTTGGAACGCCGATCTCGTTTCGAACAAGACAAATTTCGAATGTCTGAGGAAGTATGTTAAGTCATGGGTTGAGAGATGGCCAGCTTTGAGAGTCGCTGACTAGAGTAAAATCAATCATAACCTGGTGTACTTGCTCCTGACTTCCTTGACCATGATTTGTATACTCTTTTACACCCTCGCCAGATTTTGCTGATAATTGTTCTTCACCCAGCTCAGATGATAAACACCAGACCCAGGAGCTGCAGCTCCCATCTTTGTGGATACCTTGGAATGACAAATAATATATATATTATTATTATTTTTTATTTTTTTTGCTATGGAAATTGTAGCTTCTACCAATTCTCAATTTCTCTTTCATACTTTTGTTTTATTTTTGCTTCATAATTTTCTTTATAGTTTCCTCACATTTCTCTTCTGCTTTCTTTTCTTATATTTTGTTATTCAGGTTATACACCCATATAGAAGACATCTTTAGGGGCAACACGAGTCCGGGATGAAACTGAACATCAATGTTCTGTCAATGTCCATTTTCCCCACAAGGGGGTGGATAAACCTCGTCCCCTCATACGGCCAACGGACAGACCCCGGAAACAGGATATCCACAAATCTGACGCGCCTCCCCTGAGGACAGTAGCAGGTTTGAGGGATGGTCGGTCGACCTTAGGGGATCTTCCTCCCCGCCTCCGACGACTCGACGCATCTCTCCCTAGGGTCTTCGGGTATCCACTCCCCCATCTCCCAATTACACTTTCTTCAGGGCACCACCGAGAAATCGGCTAAGGGGAGCGGTCCCCTGACTTCGTAACCGATCAACCCAATCACCAACTGACTCGCCTCGGGACCGCCGAAAAGAATGTGGATTATTCCTCTCCGGACCAGCACCAGATGTTTTTCGTTTATACTTTTGTTTTCTCTAAATTACTATGCACATACTATGTAGACAAACAGTCTACACCAGTTGTTTTTATTTTTGTATTTATTTTTTTCCCCTTCTACTAACATAGAAACAGAGGCAAGTACTCTACTAACAAACTAACATTGTACACAGTAAGCACTCGCAGACTGCTTCCCTAAAAACGTATGCGGGGACATTCGAGGTTTAGCTTCGTTCTTATTAAATGTAGAGTCGTTCTTAACAAAAAAATTAGCGTCCTTGCAAGAGCCCTGAAGGGGTAACCATAAGTTACCTATACCGGGGCGGGTAAGTGGTGGGATCCTCGAATGTGGTGGAGTCAATAAGGGTGACAGTCGAGCCCTCGTCCAGAAGCGCAAAGGTTTTAATCTGCCGCTTCGGGCCCGACAATATGACTCCCACCACTTTAAACACGGCACTTTCGGTGTGGCGTCACATATTATCAGTTATTCATACTTCACACAGAGCACACGCAAAAATATCCCTCCACAAAGATCATCGGAATTTATAGCCTATAATACGTAAAAAATCAAAAAAGTATCGGTAAACTTTTTCGTGAAGATCAGTGCAGTGAAATATCTACAAACTGTGAACTCTAAACGGTCTCATTAGTGATTTCAAGTAAAATAAACTCTGCAAAGTGACAGCGATTATTGTCAAATAAATATCTATCACCTTATTTTTAAATGAACTTGTACAAAGATACTTGATATTGCATTTATCTCACACTACGTCATAAGTGGCAAACAGCTCAGTGGCGAGAACGGTCACGGAATCGGTATTGTTAGATATCCGAAGCAAGTCAGATCGAATCCTACTGTTTCTTAAAAAAAAAAAAAAAATTTTTTTTTCTTTAAACAAATTAAATAAATAACAATATACAATGGATTCGCAAGAGTACATAAAATTGGCCAAAGATGCCGTAAATATACTTACTAACATGGTGATGGATCCCAACAGCAAATTCACGAAAGAGCATATTGCAAAAATAATCCCTAAGACCAACGAAATACTGGGAACGATAGCCGGTATGGCTGCCAGAATGGCAACTCTTGAAGGAGAGCTTAACGCATACAAAAACAAACCACAGTTTTGTCAGCCATCATCAAGTGGCAATGCGGACGTTTCTGGAATTTCAGAAACAATAGCAGAAATGGAGGAGAGGAAAATTCGCGCCAGTAATATTATATTGCTCAACATTCCAGAAAGTACGGCAACAATGCAATCGGACTGTATCATTGAAGATCGGAGCCAAGTAACCAGTATACTGAAGAAAGTGGACAACGTCGACACCACCCACATACAAATGTATAGGTTAGGACGAAAAAGTGCTGAAAAAACTCGCCCAATCAAGATTGTACTATCAGATCCGAACCAAGCCAAACTTGTACTAATGAAAAAAACTATACCTCTGGATAACAATACTATTAAAATAAAACACGACCTTACCGTAATACAACGTCAACAAATTGCAAGCTTGTGGAAGGAGTTGGAATCCAGACATAACAATGGTGAATCAAATTTAACAATAAAATACATAAATTCTACACCCAAAATAGTTTATTCACTCCCAAAAAACTCGTCAAGCCGTCTTCGAGAAGATTTTACTACCAGAACGTCAGAGGTTTAAGGACAAAGCTGAACGAATTTAGGATAAACGCCCCAATTATTTCACACGATGTCATCGCTCTTACGGAAACCTGGCTAGAACCGTCAATCCACTCAGCGGAGCTTGGTCTACCCTTTCATCAGGTCTACCGGCTCGACAGAAATATCAACACCAGTTCCAGATCAAGAGGTGGAGGCGTCCTTATAGCAGTCAACAGAAAAATGTCCTCAAAAGTGTTGAAAACCAAAAATTGTGATGTCGAACAAATTTTCATTATGGTAAACGATAAAAATCAAAATTACATTATTGGTTGCGTGTACATTCCTCCGTCGGCTAATTTATCTATTTATAAAAATCATTCCGAAGATATCGAACTTTTGAAATCAAAACACAAAAAACATAAATTCATAATTTTTGGAGATTACAACCTTCCAAATTGTAATTTCAACTGTACTGATTCCCAATCAGTTACATTATGCGAAAGAGAAATCATTGATATGTCAATATTTCTGAATCTCACCCAATTTAATAATGTACATAATTCGAATAATCGCCTCCTAGATCTTGTTTTCTCAAATGAAGAGGACATAATAGTTAGTAAAGCATTAGAGTCTATCCTTCCCATTGATAATCATCATCCTCCACTGTCGGTAATTATTCCAAACAATGTAAAAAAAAATATTAAACTCTCAAGTTCTAGTTTTAATTTCAAGAATGCCAATTACAATGATATTAATGACCATCTCAGCAAAGTAGATTGGAATTTTCTCAAGGAAAACAATATGATCTATAATACAGAATCATTTTATTATAAAATAAATGCCATTATCATAGACTGTATACCCTTAATAAAATTCAAAGAATCAAAGCATCCAAAATGGTTTAACAAGGAATTAATTCAATTAATAGCTAAAAAAAAAGTTTTACATAAAAAATTTAAAGCAGTGAGGTCCCTACCAAATTATATAGAGTTCAGTAAAATAAGAAAAGATTGTAAAAATATGTCAAAAATTTGTTACAACAATTATATAAATACGGTAGAAATGTCAATTAATGGAAACATAAAACAATTTTGGAATTACGCAAAGTCTATGAAAAATGATGATATTAGCATACCCTCTAATATGTTTTACGAAAGTAAAAGAGCCAACGACTCCCAAAATGTAGCTCACCTATTTGCCGACTTCTTCAAAAGTGTATATGTCCGTGACTCAATAATAATCAACGATCAATTGCCTAGTTTCTTCACGGATCATGACTTAAATTTGACTAATGTAATAATTGAATTTAACGATGTACTGACTCAGCTAAAACAATTGGATCAAAGCAAGAGCGGAGGTCCTGATAATATCCCACCTGTTTTCTTAAAGAATTGCGCCACTACTCTTGCATATCCACTACATTTTCTTTTTAATCAGTCACTACAAACAGGACACTTTCCTGAAAAATGGAAATACAGCTTCCTCACCCCAATATTTAAAAAAGGAGATAAAAATGAGGTGAACAATTATAGACCGATCTGCCTTTTATCAACTATTCCAAAAATGTTTGAAAAACTTATTTTAAATAAAATCATTCACTGTATCAAGCCAGTAATTTCTCCTAACCAGCATGGTTTTACATCAGGAAAGTCTACTTTGTCCAATCTCTTAATTTACCAAAACTATATATCAGAATCCATGTCTAAGAAGTTACAAGTTGATTCAGTCTATACTGATTTCAGCAAAGCATTTGATAAGGTTAATCACGATCTGTTGTTAAAAAAGCTTCATAAATTAGGAATAGCAGGGTATCTATACATGTGGTTTAACAGTTATTTAAGTAACAGGCAATTGGCGGTTAAAATTGATGGCTTTATTTCTTATAAATTTAAAGCTACCAGCGGTGTCCCCCAAGGGTCACATTTGGGACCAATTTTATTTTTGATATTTGTGAACGATGTGCTCACCATATTCAACGATGTCGAAGTTTCAATGTTTGCGGACGATATGAAAATATACAAAGCTATAAGAAATATGAACGACTGTCAAACATTGTCAAATAACTTGCGTAAACTATTTGTTTGGTGCCAAGAGAACTATCTAGAACTAAATATAAACAAATGTCTAATTATGAGATTTCATAGAATAAAAAATCCAATTATTTATGATTACTCCATCAATGATGTAGTTCTAACCGCTGTAACCGAGGTGAATGATTTAGGTGTAAACTTTGACCAAAAACTGAATTTTATAAATCATATTGAAATTACTTCAAATAAAGCTTTGAAAATGTTGGGTTTTGTTATAAGAATTTGCAGCCAATTTAAAAATATTCAAACATATAAACATTTGTATGTGTCATTGGTTAGGAGTCAAATTGAGTACAACTCGACAGTGTGGGCACCTAGTTACGCTAGTCATTCACTCACGATAGAAAGAATTCAAAAAAAATTCTTAAGATTTATTAATTTCAGAATGGGTATTACAAGGGAATGCGTCAACTACGATTATCTACTATGTCAGCTTAATTTATTAAAATTATCTGATCGTAGAATAGTTAATGACTTAAAATGTTTATATAAAATCATAAATTCAATAATTGACAGCCCTGAACTATTATATTTGATTTCCCTACATATACCTCGTAAACCAACATTGAGGCATTATCTACCGTTCTATGTTGATAACTCCAACACTGAATCTCAATTCTATACCCCCGTTCGCCGTATACAAAATTTGGGTAATGACTATAAAGATGTTGTTGATATATTCAACACATCATTCACCACATATAAACAAGTCATTACCCAATTTATTTTGGAAAAAAGAATACCAAATACAATATAATTTAATTACAGAAACTAAGTAGCTTCATTTTATTTCGTTTTTGATATTATTTTTGTAAGAGGTTGTGTTTTATTATGTATTCTATTTCCTTTGATTTTGTTTTGTGATTTTACTTTGACTTTGTTTTATTTTTGATTTGTTGTGTTCTTTGTAAAAAACAAGAAAATAACATGTAAAAGCCCTGCCGGGCGTAAATTTATAAATAAATAAATAAATAAATATTATGAACGTCTGTCACTGTATTGTTATTATCGCGATAGTTCGGGTTGTGAAGAAGTCGGTGGTAGGGGTATCTGCACTCTCCCACTCCGCACCAGTCACGAACTTTGCAATATTTAGTATAATGTTTGCCATTGAGACATACTCGGCACAATCCGGCACTTTTCACTGTCACAAAACGTGAATTTATGTCTTTTGCGGCGAAAGTGCGACATTCGCTGAGTTGGTGGTCATTTTCACCGCACTTGACACACCCGGCGCGGTTATCGAACTCGCAAACTTCACCGTAACTGTTTTGCACATTTTCCCCGCTTCGATTATTTTCTCGATTATTACCAGACAAAATTTGGGGCTTTCGATTAATTTTCGCGAACTGTTTTTTTTCACTAGAATCATTGTTATAAATATTGTTTTTATAATCATTGTTATAAAAACTGTTCTGACGCGGCAGACGTGTTTAAACTGTTGTCACAAGTGTCAATTTTGTTCGAATTGTTTTTTCGCGAAAACTTTTCTGACTCGGCAGACGTATTTATGAAACTGTCACAGGTATCACGTTTTGGGGCACTGTTTTTTCGCGAAAACTGTTCCGTTGTTGCGAGCGTATGTTCACGGCGTGGGCGGGACCTCGCGGGGTCGACCAAACCGGACTTTGGGATGGCGTTCGCGACGGTCTTGAGGAAGGCGGCAAACTGGCAAATGATAGCGGAGGCCCTCGTAGTGCCGCACTTCCATCAGCCACGCCAACCGCAAGGTGGGCGGCATCTTCCCCGCGATGTCACTGAGCAGCGCTGGATTCGTCAGATAGCCATCATTGTTGAGGGAGCGGAGTGATGCTACCAGGTTTTGAACAGTGTCAGAGAAGTCTGCGATATCCTCAAGAGAGGCTTCAATTGTGAAGTGGGGCAGCTTCTTGACTTGTCCAGAATCAGAGCAGCGAGTGAAGTAGTCCCCCCAAATCGCTGTTCCAGGACTGCCAGGATCTCCGGAACCTGAGCAGGGTCCATCAGAAGGGGGTCGACGGCTTCTCGGGCTTTCCCCTTGAGGGCCCGCTGTAGGCGGATCAAGTTTTTGCTTGAAGTCATCCGACATGTGGAGGTGAACTGGGTGAACTGTGCCTCCCAGGTGGGCCACTCTAGTGGATCTCCAGAGAAGGGAGGCAGGTCCTTGACCATTGATTGTCTGGCAATAAGGGCCGCCATTTGTGGATCGTCCTCGATTGTGGGACGGGGGCTGTCTTGGGCCCTTGAAACTCTGATGGCTTCTGTCAGGGCGGAGGTTAGCTGAGCCATGGGACTGCCATCATGCTGAACCCAGACTCTGGTATGTTGGGCCGTCTCATCCGCCGTAGGTTGGGGTGAGAATATCGGCATGAAGCTGGTACTGGCTGTGGGCTGGCCATCTGGCCGTGCTGGCACGCCATACTCCTGTTCGCGCAGTGGTACGGGCGGCGCAGATGTCCAGATGGTCCAGGCTGTGTCCATGACACGTCCCACTGCTCCAGCAGTCCGGCAGGTGATCTCTGCATCGGCGTTGGGTACCCGGGTGGGGCAGAGGTACAGGCAGCACAGGGCCATGAGGTCCAGGCTGCATCAGTACTGGGCATCCCTGAATGGTCCAGGGTGCTGGTTGCGCAGGGCCTGCTGGCTCTTGCTGGGCATGTGATGCGTACCTCTGGTCCACCAGAGGTACAGGTCCGGCTGGCATTTCACGTACGGCTTGCCTCTGTTCCATCAGAGGGGCGGATGGTACGGGGCTAGAGGGTCCAGGCTGCATCATGTTTGGCCACCCTGCATTGGGCTAGGGTGACGAGGGCGGGGGACCGGCTGGCCTTGGCTGCGCCGCTGCTGCGTACCTCTGGTCCACCAGAGGCACCGGGCTCGGTTGGCCGGGCTGCACCCATCCAGGGCTGTACCCTTGGAAGCGCCAAGGGTAAGGATAGGATAAGGGCAGGATACCCTTCCAGGAGTACGGGTCCAGATCGGGCAGGTACTGCTGCTGCTGGTTCCTCGTAACTCTGGTCCACCAGAGGCATCGGGCTCGATTGGCCGGGCTACGTCCATGCTGGTGGTGACCTCTATGAAGCATGACTCGCACCCGACATTGGGCTGTGAGTCAAAAAGTGGTGGGGGATTCTATCCGCGCCAGTAATGTGTTTATATGCTCCGGCAAAATGTCGCATATTCATTTTGCCGGTAGCATAGCCGAAGGTAGACGCTTGAATTTGCGAGTTTGAAAAGATTTTGAAGGCTTACATGAATAACAATTGTATAGTTTAAATGCATAGTAGTTATAAAAATGTGTATCTTGACAACTAGATTTTTAGTTTGCCAAGATACGACAAAAAATAAGAAAAGTTTGTAAATAAAAGTGTAAAAATGATCTTGAAGCGATCAAATTTGTAAAATATCGTTAAGTTAGTATTTTTCTCAGGTCCCCCGTAACATAGCGCTCAGAAAGAGATAAGATTCACTATGCTTCAAGGTTCCTGGATTTTAGTACACGCAAAAAAGGTAAAAAATTATTGTAAAAAAATGGTTATAGATATATGTGAAAAACAGCATTTTTAATATCTCCTCAGTGGTAGCACATAGCAAATAGTGTTTATTCAACTACCGCTGAAAAAATGTACAAGTAAAATATAGACATTTGCAACATTTAAAAATTGATTTTTCCTAGTAAGTTTTACATAGTAAAATGTTGAACATCGATCCGCTCGGCCGAGATAGACGCGCGATGCGGTATCGACGCCGTTCGGAGACAAAGTTTTCAAGCCGCCTTGGCCGAAAAGATGATAGGAGATATTGATATTATATAGATGCTAGAGGAGGAGATAGACGATTGAGAGATCGTTTTTGTGGTTTGTGACACAACCACACAAGCGTTTTTGTCTGGCTTGTGTACTCAGCCAGGCCCCGCTACTTTTGCCGGCCGGAGGAATCCCGCCGGCCCACTGAGCAGGCGCTCGCGCCCCCAACTGCCTTTCTTAAGGCAAAGCTTTTTTAGCGCAAATACTCAAAACAACACAGATCCACGCTGGCCCCCACAAACCGCCCGCAAGCACCCGAGAAGTGCTCCCTTTTTAAGAGGAGGCACCGACTTCCACAAGTCAAGATGTTCCCGACGAGGATGCTCCCCGCTGACCACGAGGACTCCCCGGTCGTGGTACCGCCCGGCGCTCACCAAATTACGCATCGCACTAAGACCGGGACCGTGCGCCTTACGATCCCCGCACCACAACCCCGCCCCGAGGACCCAAGGACCCGGAGACCATCCACCACCACGGCTTCCACGACGCCCGACGCCACCGAGATGACGGAGCCCGCAGCAGGCCCCTCTTAGGGAACAGGACCCAGTTCAGCCACCACGCGCCCCCCGATAGGCACAGCGTCGGCCTACGTAGCGCCCCCGAGACCGCAGCAGCCGATGGAGACGGCTGCCCCCCAGGATGGAGGCTGGACGAGGCCGTCCAACCCCGTGAAGAGGCCCATGTCCCCACGGGGACCACAACCGCTCCAGTGTGGCAACCGTTTTGAAGAGTTGCCTGAGGTAAGCGAAGGCGCTGGCGCGCCACGTATAAAGCGTGCCAATACTAATACATCTTTCTCTCCCGCAGGTACCGGCAGGAGAGACCGCGTTCCCCCGGTTGTGATGACCCTGGGGAACATGACACACGCGCAGATCACAGCTGCGGTGCAAGGACATCTGGGGGCTGGTAAGTTCTTCACTTTCAGATACAACAGGGGCGGCACGGCTAACATCTTCGTGCGCACGATGGAGGACCACCGCGCCCTTACCAACGGGCTGCGAGCGGAGGCTCGCGGCTTCCACACGTTCACGGCCGAAGCGGAAAAGATGAAAAAGGCCGTCATCAAGGGCCTGCCGCTCGTCGAAGTGGAAGAAATAAAGGCAGATCTGGAATCACAAGGATTCCCAGCAGTGAAGGTGGTCAAGATGACCGCCTCAATTGAGTATCCCCTATACTTAGCACACTTCGATAAGGAAGTCAACATGGGACAGCTGCGTGCGGCCGTCAAATATCTGTGCCACTGCCGCATTCGCCTCCAGAAGCACAGGAGCAACCATTTACAGCACGGCACCCAGTGCTACAGGTGCCAAGACTTCGGGCATGGGTCCCGAAACTGCTCGCACACAGCAAGGTGCGTAAAATGCTTACTGGAGCATGCTTCGGCAGAATGCCCCAAGAAGACAAGAGATGAGTCCGCCGCATGCTGCAACTGCTCAGGCCCGCATCCCGCCAACTACAGAGGCTGCCCCAAGCGGGTAGCGTACGTTGCCTCCATACAGCAGCGACCTGCCAGAAGGGCCCAACGCCCACCGGCAGAACAGAACCCGAGCAGGCCACCTTCTCAGCCGAGGACGGATGGACGCACATGGGCCAACGTAGCCGGAGGCACCGCCCCCGCCCAACAGCAGCGCGAGCCCGTGCCGCCCCCACAGCCCCGCCCCCAGCCCCGCCCACAGCAGGAGCACGTGCGCGCGCCCGACTCCTCAGAGGATAACCTGGATTTGATAGCCCAGCTCCAAGGACTCCTGAGGATGCGATCACAGCTCGCCCGCTGCACAACAAGAGCAGACAAGCTCGTCATCCTGATAGAGCTCCTAGACACCCTCGATGCCTAATACCGAGACGGTGAAAGTCCTCGTATGGAACGCATTTAGCGTGCGCAACAAGACAGACGAACTGCTCGCTTTGGCAAACGAATTACACACCGACATTATTCTCCTATCAGAATCTCACTTGAATCCAAGCGTACCGCTGAGAGTGCAAGGTTTCGAGATTTATCGTGACGACCGACAAGGAAGATCAGGCGGAGGAACCGCAATATTCGTTCGGCAATCTATGACGTCCACAAGAATCCCCACTCCGAAGTTGAAGTACGCCGAAGCCACGATTATCGAAGTCACCATAGAGGGTAGAGCGCACACCATCATCTCCGTATACTGCACCCAACGTAACCTAGTGAGAGAAGATCTCAATAAATTGCTCAATCTGGGACCGATTGTTGTGATGGGAGGCGACTTGAACGCCAAACACAACTATTGGAATAACTACAGAGGAAATGCGAACGGAAATACGCTCTTTACACACATGCAGACAAATACCTATTCGATAATGGCGCCCGACAGACCTACGTACTACTCGCAACTATCTAGATATCCGAGTACACTGGACATAGTACTCGAGAAAAATGTCAAGACAATATCTCCACTGCGCACACTAGACGAACTGTCTTCGGACCACCTGCCCGTGAGCTTTACTATAGGCGGCACAACTTCAAGGACCCCCAGAAAACAGCGCAATTACAAGGATGCGAACTGGGAAGGATTCAAAAAAGAAGTCAACGAACGAATTCATCTCACTTCGGGAACTCTGCGCTCGCCACAAGAAATCGACGCAGCTACAAGCACTCTCACAGAGATTCTTCAAACAGCACAAGATACACACATTCCTCTCAAAGAAATACACCCATACACGATCAAGCTTCCCGAGTACGTTCTATCGCTCATCAAGGAGAAAAATCGCCTGCGACGCATGTTTCACCGCACACGCGACGAATATTTCAAGACAGCGTACAACTGCATGCAGAGGGAAATCAAGACCGAAATCGCAGAACTCAAGCGCGAACTTTGGGACAAAAAAGTCGCATCACTCACGCCGAAGGATAATTCCCTATGGAAAATGGCAAGCGCGCTGCGACATAAAGACTTCACAATCCCCCCGCTACAGAAATTAAACGGCCCCGGGACGGCGCTTTCGCTACAAGAAAAAGCTGAAACACTCGCCGACGGGTTCGAGAGAGCCTACGCCGCTACAGACGGCCTTTCCGACCCGGCTACGGACCGGATCGTAGCTGACTCTCTACGAGACTTGAGGGAAGCAGAGCAGACAAATGCTGAAGATATTCACTTTGCTACGCCAAGCGAGATTGCTGTCACAATCAGGCGATTGAGAACAAACAAGGCGCCGGGAAGCGATCAAATTCACAACATTTTACTCAAACATCTCCCTCAAAAAGCCATCATCTACACAACAAAATTGTTCAATGCCTGCCTCATGACCGGGCATTTCCCCCAGATTTGGAAATCGGCGACCGTGCTGCCTTTCGCAAAGCCGAATAAAGATAGAACGCAGCCGACAAGTTACCGGCCGATTAGCCTATTATCTACGCTGAGCAAGGTATTTGAACAAATTATACTCAACAGGCTTGTACCGCACCACGACGACAACAAAACGTTGCCAGACGAGCAGTTCGGCTTCAGAAAGAGGCACTCCACGACCCATCAACTCACCAGAGTAGCGGAATACATCGCAAGAAAATTTAACGAACATCGCTTCACCGCCGCTGCGCTCATCGACCTAGAGAAGGCATTCGACACCGTATGGATAGACGGGCTCGTACATAAACTGCACCGCACTAACACGCCCATATACTTAACGAGACTGATACAGGAATACCTAAAGAATAGATCGTTCAGAGTGTTCATAAGGAACGTGCTATCTTCAATGCGTGAGATTCCAAAAGGCGTGCCGCAAGGAAGTTTACTTGGACCATTTCTCTTCATTCTGTTTACCTTCGACATCCCCCGAGACGAGAGATGCAATCTGTCTATCTACGCAGATGACGTCAAACTATACGTTTCCTCGCTGAAAGCGAATATGGCCGCTATTTACCTACAGAGGGCGCTCGACGCGCTCGTAGAATACTACAAAAAATGGCGCCTGAAACTGAACGAGGCGAAAACTGAAGCCATCATGTTCACGAGAAAACGTGTAAACAGAACACCTGACTTTAACATCGAAATGGGAGGACACAGCATAGAATGGAAAGATGAAGTGACATATCTGGGCCTGACCATGGACTCCCGCCTCAACTGGAAATCTCACCAAGCGAAGATGCACACGCGCACGCGACAAGCGATCGGCATGATGAAGCCAATTTTCAATAGACGGAGTCCGCTACTTCCCAAAACCAAACTCCTCGTCTACTACTCGCTCATTCGTCCAGTACTCTCTTATGCGATTCCCGTATGGAGCAGCATCTCACACACAGACCACAAGAATCTACAGACACTTCAAAATCTCTGCATTAAAATCACATACAACACGAGACTCAGAACAAACTTGAAGAGATTACACGAACGAGAACAAATTCCAACTCTATACGAATTCACACACAGACTGACTGAACGCTTTTACAAATCACTCACACTTAGTAAAAATCAACTAATACGAGACATAGGACAATACAATGCTCCGAGCGACCTGACATTCAGATACACACATAGACTACCTAAACACATCCTCATGGACCATGACAACATATGGCACATACCAGAACTAGACGCGGACGAATAGCGAGCAGTAGGTATTTCCTAAACTCCCGACCTTCTTCCCAAATATATAATGTTTATATATCTATTTATATATTTATATAATATTTTATAATTTGTATGTATATGTATGTTTATTTTCTATCTTCCCATAAGTATATATTAACATAAAAACAGACACACACACACACATCTCAAAAATGCAGGACATCATATACCGATGTTACTGAAGGCCGCAAACGTTTCAAGTTGACGTTCGGCCGCTCCTTCCTGGGTAAGGTTTTCTGCGATTTTCCTTACTCCCAACGGCAAATGCGGAAGGATTCCAACAAAAGGGCGCAGCCGAAATTTCCTTCCCATTCCCAACACAACACAAACAGACACGTATGTAGTATATGGCCGCTGTAGGTCGCCGCTGGTGCTGATGCTGGATGATGATACATGCAATTTTAGTAGGGTTTTTAGGTAACAAATTTTTTCCCTACCGAGAAAATACAAGGCCTCTAAGTCTATAAAAGCCAGGTAATAATTGAATAAACCCATATGAGGTAAAAATTGTGAGGCGCATATGACGCCGTTCTATTTGTATAAAGAACATTAACTTTAAATTCAGTAAATTTAAATGATTCACCACTTCATGGAATATAAGAATCTAGAAAATGAAAAAAAAAAAAAAAAAAAACCTTGGCCGAAAATGGGAACAAAATGACCAGTGGCGGGGAGTGGTGATTTCGCCAGTGGCGAGGGGTAGGCACATTTTTTAAATATAAAAAAATATTTTTATGAAGTTAAGTAATGTGGCCAACTACGTCCGTTACAAAGCCCTTAGAATGCTAGTATTCTTATTCCGAATTTAATAATATCATAACACTTAAAATATTGTATTTTTCTTATATTCGCAATCATCTTGAATTCGCTTCTCCCATATGGAATCCTCAATATAATATTTACATAAATCGCATTAAGGCCAACCAAAAAAAATTGTCCATCATTTAAATTTCAAATTAAATTCAAACCTTGACGTAAACAGCTCGATGGACTTTTATGGACTTAAGCCATTAAAAACTAGAAGAGACTCCGCAGATATAATATGTCTGATAGATAAAATTGTTAATAACATGTTTGACTCCCCTGAACTCCTTAGGTTGATCGACTTTCATGTGCCTAGTAGAACGGTTCGTCAGAAGATACCTTACCATTGTAACATTGCAGGTACCAAAACAGAAATAAATTCAGTAATGAACCGACTACACAGTGCAGGGAATAAATATTGCGTGAACACTAACGGTACTGAATGTCTATCAGCCTATAAACACATTATTATTAAATCTGTATGTCAAATATGAACTTGGCAAACATTAAACGGAGTATGTGCGAACTATTTCTATTACTCTACAAAATACGTTTAAATAAATAAATATTATAATACTTACTTTAATATTATAGTTATATCGGACGCTTGTTCATTATAATTTAAGAATGACTTTATATTGTTTTTGTTTACATCTTTCGCTACTATTTACTACTATAAGAAATAAATATTGTTTGCGTATAATGTTAATCCGTGGATGTGACATTAATAAACTATTTTGAAATTGTCCACATTCACGGAACTCTGCATTGTGTACCTAGCTTTAAGATTGTCAAATTCCTTGAAATGTAAAAAATGTAACTTGTAAAAAAATAAACAATAAACAATTGGCCGGCGGGTAGCAAATAAGAAAGTGTGGGGTCCAAGGCTGGCTGGTACGCTCCAACGGCTATAGAAATCCGACCAATGAGAAGCCATAAAACGGTCCGCTGGACCTTGGCTGACCTTTTTTTATGTGCCGTTGCCGAGTCGCAACTTTGACAAAAAGCAGCATTTTTAAATTCTAAATCCTCTTTCTCCATTGGATCACCCTCGCCTCGGACCTCCGCATCTACGAGCTACCTGCCGCTGCCCCTTTCTGCCAAGTTCTGAGAATTTTATTGGCCTTTCTCCTTCAACTGAAGAATCCTGCATCGACAAGATTCCGGCGGGCACCACGTGGCTTAAGAAGCTGACATACTTAACTGCCTTTTTAAAGGCAATCTTTCATTTATTTGCATTTGCACAAAGTCGTATATATACCAGAAACGTCCTTTTCAGGACGAGGTTCAATTGATTTGCATTTTGCACAAAGTCGGGTATATTCCAGAAACGTCCTTTTCAGGACGAAAGTCAATTGATTGGCATTTACAAAGTCGTTTGAGTCGTGTAACTAACCCCTATTTTTTCAGTCTGTATGCACACGACATTTAGTCGGGTACAATAGTACTTAACTTAATATTATAGTACTTTGTTTAATATTATAAAACATAACTTAATTTGTAATATTTATTTTAATATTATAATGCTTGGTTTAATATTGTGATACTTGACTTAATATTATAATACTTGGTTTAATATTGTAATACTTAACTAAATGTTTTTCTATTAGACTTTTTTTCGATTCTTATCCTAATCTTGCGTAATAGAGATTGTTAATTAGAGTTACATAGTTTATAGGCTAATGTGAACAACAATTTCATCCTTTTTTATTCAATTGATTTGGAGGATATTGGCAGATCATATATTTTTATTTCATTTACTTAAATTTCATGTTACCTAAGTTTCGTAAACTCTTGTTTCATGTTACCTATATTTTGTTAACCTATGCATTGTTAAATCTTATATTTTATGTAATCTGTATATTCTTATATATTTTGTAAACTCTTTACTGTTATTGTATTAAAAAAACATAATTGTATTGTATGTAAAAGCCCTATGGGCGTTTAAATGAAATAAATAAATCTCCATAAAATTATCAATGGCTTTATTGATTGTTCTCTCCTTCTGTCTGAAATTAATTTTAGAGTCCCGAGCGTTAGAACTAGAGAAAAATCACTTTTTCATCTCCATAAATGTTCTAATAATATCAGACAAAATGCATTTATAGTCTGAGCCTGTAGTATATTTAATAAGAATTTTAATGATATGGACATATTAACATGTAATTTAAGAACCTTTAAAAGATATGTAATAACTAACATTAAATAATTTTAAATATTCTACTGGAAGTTATCATGTTATTGCTTTGAATCCTTTCCAGTTACTTACCTTCCAATTTATACTCATGTGTTCAATTTAATTGTAGGTATACATTTATTATATTGTTATTATTGCTATTGTGTAGTGCTTTTATTGATTGCTGCTGTGTTGAAATTTTACAATACATTATGTTTTGAATTTTAGCTGTTTATTAGTATATCAGTTAACTTTAAATTTTTGAAATTATAAGTTATTAGTATATATGTAAATACTAATAACTTGTATTCTTATATACGTAAATAATCTGTTGATTTTGCCAAAAAAACACTAAAATTAATTAATAAATCGGAATAATATCGGAAAGCAATGACCAAATAAGAGTTAAAGACGTTAAATTAATTGCTGATAATATAATCCATGTCATGACTAAATTAATTAACTTCTGTGTAAAGAAAAGAATCATACTTAACGATCTAAAATATCCATCAACAGACCTATATATAAATTAGGAAATCACAAAGAGTTCACCAATTATCGTGTATTGACAAAATTATTGATAGAGCCATCATACAGCCGTCCCGTTGGCGTCATGTATCTTTTATCAGGAGATTTTTCAATGTGGATGAGTGTTTCAGGCTAATAATTATTGCTTATAAAATAATTATTACCCTTTGTGCTATGCATAAAAAATCTTCTCTTAAACATTAGTTTACCAAAAAAATAATAAGCCATCATAGATTTATGACATCAGAAATTTATGGAAATGAATAGAATCATAAATCCCATACAATATGGATTTTAAAAAAAGCACTACACAATTATCATCTAAATTCACGGACTATATAAATAGTCTTATGAATGAAAAATTCATGTCGGGATAATTTTTATAGACTTTAAAAAAGCCTCAGACACATTGGACCATCTAACATTATTAGTATCAATGGAAGAATGGGGTATTAGAGGTCCATTATATATTTGTTTCAAAATAACTTTTAAATAGAAAAGTCAAAGTTAAAATTGACGGAAAATTAAGTGAAGAAATGCAAGTAAACAGTCTACCAAATGTAGTCAAACGATGTAAATGTTATCTGTTTGCGGACAATACACGCATTATATGCGCTGACAGAGATCTACAAAGAATTGAGCAATTCCTACAAGCAGATCTAAACAACATAATTAAATGGTCCCACGATAACGGAATTATTATCAATACAATTAAAACTAAATACATGCTTATTCATTCACGACAAGCATATTGTAAGACACAGAAATTGTGTATAAAAAGTCATACATAAGATTGTTGGCATGGAGAAAACCAATATTTGCAATGTAAATGCCCAAATATAGAGAAAGTGTACCAATATACATACCTCGGTCTTACAATAGATGTCTAACTGGCCAACTCACATTGACAACATATGTAATAGATCAAGATCCGCATTTGTGAAATTTTACTTCCTAAAAAATATTGTTGGCAAAAATATATTATACTGTATATATAATGCATTAACTGAATCAACTATAGGATACGGAGTCAAAAGCTATAGATTAACGTACAAAACGTACTCGAATAAAATAGAACAATTACAACTCCGTTTCCAAAAATTGATAGCAAGCAAAAAAAATCCAATTATGTGAAGGCGATTATAAAAAAAGGTTTTCAAGGTGTAACGTACTCCCCATACGTAATATGGTAGATTAACAATTAATGCTGGATGAATTCTGGAACACAGAATTCAAAAAACCCATTAAAAACAATTACCCTATATAATACCTAATAAGCAATATGTAACAAGACGTACCGTAGTTTTAGTATACTGCAAAAATTTTGTATAATGCATTACGTAAAAAAATTGTTATGTAACTAAAACTATGGTTATGAATTACGGCAAGACACTAAAAATGATAGTTATTCAAGATCTTTTGAAGCTGAAAGCGAGAAACTACAGATTTACCCTCACTTACTCTGAATTACTTCGAGTCCGATGGATTAAAAGGCACATACCTTCAATTCACTTACAATGCGCTAATGACAATTGTGCCAACCAGCGTGGAAGCTGAACGAGCTTTTTCAGCCGCTGGCTACCTTGTGTCCAATATCAGAAGCCGTTTATCAGATGACACAATTAATACTTTAACTTTTTTACGAAGCTATTTCCAAAATAATGTTTAATTAAACTTATGATGCTCATTGTACAAGAATATTGTTTGTCGTGTGAACGTTATTATTTAAATTTAAGTTTCAGTTCAGTTTCAGTTTCAGTGCCGGCAATCTGGGCGTTTATTTTATTTTCATTTCTGCACATAGATTTCTTTTACCCACCTAACTAGACAAAGTCTGTTCCGAGGCGTGTATGTTATGTAAAGTTATGTCTTATCTTATTCTTTGCCAATTTATGACTTAAACTTTACTTATGTCTAACTAAAGGTAAACCTATTAATAAATCATTTAAAATGTCCCAAAGAACTTGTTTTATTTTAGGTATAAATTTAAAAGTCTAAAAACAAGGTTGGTAGATCGAGGTATTAGGTCTTTAGTATACGATTGATTAGATATCTAAGTCCAATCTGCTGGATCCCGCAAATACCCGGATCCAGCGGGACTAAGATTGTTAGTCCCGCAAATACCTGGATTGACATTTTCTTGCGGGATTGCATTCCCTAATTTCGCGTAAACTTTGCGCTTTTCAGTAGCTGCCCCCACTATCGTTCGTAACCCGTGCTGAAAGATTGGACGCCATCGGTATGCAGGGGGCTGCTTGAGAAAGAGGTTGTTACTATCAAGTGTCGTCCGGCGGCGATTTGCTCATTGTGCGCCTACTCACGTTAGTAAAAATTGTGCTCCATATTATTAACGGCTTAATACATTTATTTTCTCAAAATGAAAACTATTCACGTATTATGAAAAAATTCAAATGATACTTAAAACTGAATACAAGAATTAATTATGAGTATTATAGTAACTAACTAACTAACTAACTAACCATCACGCCGTTTCCCCGCAGGGGTAGGCAGAGAGGACGGACCGCCAAACAACTCGGTCTTGGCACACACTCCTTGCCTCATTCACATTCATACATCGTCTCATACATACTCTTCTATTATTCTGACTCTTGACATGGCCCGACTCGAGTATCTGATTCACTTGATCGTGCCATGTCTTCCTCGGGCGTCCCCGACTTCTGCTACCATTCACATTTGCATCATATATCCTCCTTACACTCCTATCTTCGCTCATTCGCTCTACATGCCCAAACCATCTAAGCGTCCCTTTCTTAATCTTACTCATTACGCTTACATCAGCCTTGCACTCTTTGCGGATCTCCACATTCCTCACACGATCAAACATGGTTTTACCACACATACGCCTCAGGGATCTCATTTCAACAGCATTTAATCTACTTTCATCCTTTCTTTGCCAGTTCCATGCCTCACTTCCATACATCAAGGTAGGTACCAGCACTCCGTTGTGGACTGCTAACTTCGCTTCTTTGGACAATTTTTTGTTAGCGCCTACGGCGTTTAGTCCTCCATTAACGGAATTATCTGCATTTACCCTTCTTTCGATATCTCTGTCAGCCTTCCCATCTCTCGTAAATATACTTCCTAAATACACAAACTCATCCACCTGCTCCAAGTATTCCCCATTCACAATTATATTGCACACTGTTTTCGTACTCTCTCTTTCAAACACCATTACTTTAGACTTACTTACATTCATCAAGTAAATTAATATTACTAGTATTATAGTAGGTACTTCAAAATAAAGAAACTAATAAGTAGTCGGACACTCTTAGTTCACCAATAAATTACAAGATTGTGGGTAGAATGAAAAGGCGAATGTCCTATTACGCATCATTATAAACGCAAGTCTATAGCAATTGGACATTCTATTATGCTTAGAGTAAATAAAAGTTGTTTATTTATAAAGTTGAAATGTAGACTATATCTTATGATACTTTTATTGTAAAAACTAAAAAGCATTTTATTTCAGTTTATCTTACATGTCCAGAACCATGCTAGAATTTTGATTGAAATTCATATTTACGTAAATGAGGCCAATGAGGATGTTTTTTTTAAATGATGAATATTGCCGATATAAATAGCCAAATAACTTACAAAGCTAATAATGAACACTTTATGCTACGCTGACAGTGCTTGAAGGAAATTGCGATGGTCCTGGTTAAGACATATGTGACCGCAAGGTCTTTTGTAGACGCTTTAAATATTCCCCTAAGGAACCAAATTGCTCGCTTTTTTCGTATAGAACAAGCATCATCTTCAAATAAGGAAAGCAAATGCAGTATATGTCCATCAAAGTAAAATAGGTGCACGAAAAAAGGGTGTTGCAGATGCTCAAAATTGCTGTGCAATAAACATTTGCACATACTTATGTGAAGACTTTTTCGCCAAAACATATCCTGTAGATTTAGAAAATATTTAATTTTGTTATTTTTTTTTTTATAAATATTTTAGAAGGTTAATGTAAGATAACTTAAAAAAGTAAATTAAAATGTTACATTTTATAAAGTAAACCTAAAACTAAAGTTTTTTAAGCAGAGTTCATTAAAGATGTCGGTTTTTAATTCTTTATTTGTGTTTTACTAAAATCCTGAGAAAATAAATAAATTAAATTGCAGTATTCCTACTTAAAATTGTCCAAAAAAACAGGCGGCAAAATGCTCCCCACGCGCCAACTAACCTTTTACGGAAAGACGCGCCCACTCTAGGGTTAAATAAGGCCCGAGTCTGGCTTTACCACACCAACAAAAAGAATCTAATTTTTAAGACGGTTACTCATTAAAATTAATATTACTAGTATCGTTAAGGGCGCGCAGGAGCGCCGAGAAATTTTAACGATAGGTATTTGTAAAAATTATTTCTATTTCGTTCATCTCAGCGGGGACAGCAAAAGCGCTATCGGTGTATTGGTGAACCCCAATGCGTGTGTGCGTGGCTGCAGGTGTTGGAAGCACGAATCGTCGCGCCGCGCCCGATAGCGACTTCGCGTCATATTATCGCGATCAGTTCTTATTATTTCATTTACTGTTATTCATTTATTCCAAAAATTAAGTAGGTGCCTAGGTACATATTCGTAATAAAATAGCGAGGTCTACATTATTTAATATTGTATTGTACTTAACTTTATTATTATTATTACTTACTACAAATATGTACGTAGATACATTAATTTTGCCTCCGTGGTTGAGGGGTAAGGCTCTCGACTACGAGTCCGGAGGTCTCGGATTCAAATCACGGCGTGGGCAAGTAAATTGATTTTAATTAATTTATGTTGTTTCACAATATTAAAAATAATATTAATTAAAAAGAATATTAATTAAATATAATATAAAATAATTGTCTGGAGAAATAATGATACACGCGGCGACTTAGTTACGGCCAAATCAGCTATCAACTTACAGGGTTTTGTAATACTAGTCCAATTAAGTCGCCAATTGGGGAATCCACAGTCTCACTGGCTCCAGACGGGAGCAGTTCAGACTCTTGTGCGGTATTCACATAAAAAAAGTCACGTCGCAACTCGCAACTAGAGCGCCTGCTGTTCGCTCATCACCTCAGTCACATCGCGACTTGTGCGTAGTTATATACATGTGACTGCCTGCTCCGAGCTCATCTTCAGCACACGCACAAGTAAATGAGACTTGTGGGTGCGTGTATACAGGTTGCTGCACACATAAAAAAGTCATGTCGCAACTCGCAACTAGAGCGCCTGCTGTTGACTCATCATCTCACGAGAAAAACCTAAAGATTTATGCTATGAGAGCCGTGTATTATGTAGCATGTATAACGGGAAAATGGGATGGACAAATTTAAATAAATAAATCATTTGCATTTACAGGGATATGGATGTCATCGATACTACTTATGGAAACTTAACTACATCTTCACTAATGCATGAAAATTCCATGGATGAATCATTTGCTCCAAATATAGACGAAAACGCAAGTTCATCATCATCAACAACGCTTGATGATTTGGTGATAGAATCAGACCATATTGATGAAACCCATAATTTCGAAGGTCGCAGAATTGTGGATATAAAATAAAGCACGAACACACCAACTGCACATTTTCCAATTTAAAATTTGTGAAGGAACGACGAAATGGTCTTCTAAGCCAGTATGTTTTCGAGTGCAAAATGTGCAAGAAAATAGAATACGTACACTCCGAAGACCCAAAACGGAAAATGTCTATAAATACTGCTGTCGTCGAAGGAGTGATGTGTACAGAAAATGGGTATTCACAATGGAATGAAATTTGTGGGGTTTTAAATATGCCAAATATGGATTGTAAGACTTACACGAACATAGAACAATGTTTAGCGCCAACAATTGAATAATGTGCCTTAGAAGAAATGATCGCAGCTGGTGAAGAAGAAAAAAGGCTAGCCATTTTAAACGGTGACGTAGACGAGGGTGGCTATCCTTTGGTAACGGTGGTTGCAGATGGCTCCTGGGCAAAGAGGTCGTACAAAAGTGGATTTAGCTCCTCATCTGGCGCAGGGTGCATAGTTGGACTACGAACTAAAAAGGTTTTATTTCTGGGAGTGCGAAACTCATACTGCTGTATATGTGCTAGAGCTACTAAACTACACATAGTTGCTTCTGAGCACAGGTGCTTCATAAACTGGCGTGACAGTGCTAATGCCATGAAAGCCCACATTATAGCAGAAGGGTTCTCGAGAAGCATGGAAAGCATGGATTGAAATTTAACAAACTAGTTGGTGATGGCAACTCCAGCATCATGAAAAAAATAATGCAACAAATGCCATATGGTCCTAACCTTATAGTACAAAAAATAGAGTGCAAAAATCACTTACTCCGCAATTTTTGCAACAAAATGAAAGCACTTGGAAAAAACCAACAACGCTAAAGGCTTTGTACCAGTTCATATAAGGAAAAAGGTTGAAGCAAACGTTTTACGCATAAGAAGAGCTGTAGTTGGAGCAGTAAATTACAGGAAAGAGCAAGAAAACACAGTACAAAGTGATAAAATAAAAAATTTGAAAATGGACATAAAAAATACCGCAAATCATGTGTTTGGTGATCATAAAAATTGTGCATCGTACTATTGCAAGCCGGAGAAGTATACTGATGATCCAAATTTAGTAAGCGATCTTCGAGATTGTGGAATATGGACTGATATCCAACAATTCTTATTGTCTCTAATAGCAAATGCAGAAAGTCTTATTATTGACGTGACAAATAACACTGTGGAGCAATTCAACAACGTTATCGCCTAATTTATAGGTGGAAAAAGGGTAAATTTTACTACAAGAGGATCTTACCAAGCAAGATGTTTTGGAGCAGTAGCTTCGTGGAATAGTGAATTGGCAACCCATTCAAGAATACAAAAGAAAATCCAAGGCCACAGTCCCGGCAAATACACGAAGCACTTTATAGAGAGAAAACGACGTTCGAAGGAGAATACACAAATGTGTCGAACAAAAAAAACTAAAGTATAATGAAAATACGACAGAAAAAAGAAAAAAATTTACAGGGCCCGATGAAAATTATGGTCAATTGGAATTAGAACCAGATATGCCACCTGAAATATTTGAAACGAAAAAAGAGGAATTTCTCAAAGAATTATCTTCAACGAATAAGGAAGAGCTCGAACGGAATACGGTAGGCCAAAGCAATAACAATCTGTGGGCAGTTGAAAGACGTAAGCGGATAACGGCGTCTAACTTTGGAAAAATATATAAGCTTCGGCAAAAAACTTCAGTTACGGGAGTATTAAACTCTTTACTGTACTCACAATTCAAAGGAACTATGGCCACAAATTATGGAAAAGAAAATGAAAGCCTAGCAATAGAGCAATTTTCAAAAAAAAACAAGTTTGCAGGTATCCGCTTGTGGGCTATTTATCGATAAAACCAAAAACTTTTTAGCGGCAAGTCCGGATGGCCTTATCGGTGAGGATTCTATAATTGAAATTAAATGCCCTTATAGTATAGCAAATATGTCACCAGAAGAGGGAATTGCACAAAAGATAATTGATTACTGTAAATTGGAAGACCATTCTTTAACATTAAAACGGAATCATAATTACTTCTACCAAGTACAAGGCCAGTTACATATTACTCGTCGTAATTATTGTTATTTTGTTGTGTGGAGTCCAAAAGGTTTGCTGTATGAAAAAATTGAGAGGGACGATGAAATCTGGCAAAAAATCGTTCCACTGTTAGAAAATTTCTACCACAAATGCCTTTTACCAGAAATAATTGACGGTCGCATACCAAGAAATTTACCGGCGAGGGAAAGGTCTGGACCATAAATTGTTTTAATTTCATTGTGTAGATGTTAAACAGTAATTTTTTTTACAATAAAGCGTTTAAAAACAAAAAATATTAGATCATTGAAGAAGATTGAAAATGTCAAGTGATGTAGGAGGTATTCCCAAAAGTGCATTTTTCTGTAATAATATAACGTATTAAAAAAGTTAAATAAAAACTAAACTAGTTATGTGTATGTACCTAATATGTAGCACAATAAACAATATGGTGCCTCTTATACATAGATTTCAATATTCATTTGTATAATATGATATAATAATAACATAATCGATTCAACAACATGTGGTAGATGCATGTACCACTGAACATACGCTGTACCAGCATTCCATCAAACGATCAGTGGTGTATGTACTTACCATCACACATTTTCTTGTAAAATATAATTTATTTTTTTTTAAATCTAGAAGAATATATTTAGTCAAATATAAAAGTTTTTTTTGGTTCGGTAGTTGTATCTTAAAAAAAGTGTCCTATAAAGGGATAATATTATGTTGAGTACAACCTTCAAAAGTTATCAAACATATTTTAATTAATTTTTGTGTTCCATATCCAACTCGGCAATACAGAACGGAATCATCTCGGGGTCTGTCTGTAACAGGTGTTTTTTTTTTTTTTAAATTTCCATTAATTTATTTGACGTAAACAAATTAAATTTGTCACAATAACTTTAGTAAATAAGCTCGGTAAGTATTGGCACACTCAAGATAAGTCACCAAACAGAAAAATAATTTTAAAAAAACATCGATAACTCGGGACATGACAACACTAGTGGACTAGTGTATCGATATAATTATTGAGAATGTCACATCACTTCGTTGACTGTATAGGTACGTATTCAACAAAACCCTCTCCGCCCCCCTTCACCCCCGAATACTGAGAGAAAGGGACACATGCACCTCAGCCTGATAATACCTAAATAAAATTGTCAAAATCGTGGTTTTGTAGTCCTCATTTTTCTACTCCAAAACTGAACCGATTTCCAAGATTTTTTTTACCAAATGTATTGGAAGAAAACATTCTATGTCTGTACCTTTTGCTTTTTTTAAAAATACATCGTCTTATTTGTATACTGAACGTTTGTTGATGGCGTTAAAAAAAGGCAATTTTAACAATTTTTGAAGGGTTATAACTCCTATAAAAAGTAATTTATCAAAAAAATCAAAACGTACCGACACGCTTGCGGTCAATATTCATATTATGTAAAAAAATATTTTCTCTAGTGTCAAAATCCAGAGAGGGAAATGAGGAATACGTTTGTATGGAAAAAACACCGCCCGGTTTCCTCTTAAGGCTAGAATTTAAAACAGAGTTCTTAGGATTAATGGATTATAATATAATTATATATTCAATTATCGAAGAATGCAAAATTTCGTGGATCGCTATTGTAATTCATAGTATTCTACTGCAGACCTTGTGGAAATTGAAAGTATGCCCCACTACTGAGTTTGGCAGCCCCAAAATACTTGATAAAAGCTCTTGCCTTTGTGCAGAAAGTGATAAATATTAGATAAATTTCCCGATTTTAACAAACAATGCTGGCTTTTTTCTACCGGTGTAGCTGCGAATATACTAATAATAGGAACTTGCGTAATTAATTCCCTCGCCACCGGTAGTTAGTCGGGAAACATGCGAAATGCGCTCCAAACTTGTACACATGAGAATTGGGCATATCTACCGTTCTTTATAAATAATTTAAAAAAATTCTTAACTGTATTTGATGTGTTCTTTAATGTAATTTAATCTTCTCTAATTTCAAATGGCAAATAAATAGAACTGCCACACCACTCTGTCTTGGCACCGACTCCTTGCGTCATTCAATTTCTTACATCGTCTGACGAATTCTCTCTTGCTATTCGGTCTCGATCCGTATTTAATTCACTTCATCGTGCATCCCCGACTTCTTCGTTAATTAACTTTAAGTTCAAAAATATGCTATTTATAATTGTATTAAATATTATGACCCTTCAACGATATGTAGGTATCAACTTTTGTTTTTGTACAAATACAACCCATAATTTAGATACTGAGACGTGCTATCCTTTTCGTTCCCATTAACGAATTAGAACTTTCGTCCTTTTCGCTCATTCAGGACCCAAACCATCGCAATCCTTTTTTCACCCGTTCTTTTGTAACCGGGTACTTTTTCACTGGTTCTTTTTTTGAAAATATGGGCCCGGACTCGTTGAACACGTCCAAGTACACGTAAATGTGTGGCACCGGAAGACCTCAGTGGAACGTGATTCTATTTTTCGGCTACAAGTCCTTTATCTTTTAGCGGATCGTGAGCTGCATACGGTTTGCAAGTGGGGCAACTTTGTAAGTTTTTTCTTGTCACACTGGGTACGGTTATTGTTCAAGGACATTTTGTATACAGGATGGCCCTTTTTTGAATCTGAAGAATGTACTAATGCACTTTTTAACCCTTAAATGCATACTGTTGTAAAACTGCAACATACTGTTCAAACCACCTTTAACTCTTTGGTGTATACTTAATGCATGCCGTTTTAGAATTATCAAGTTCACGGTAATATATTTTATCGAGTGGCATCACCTTTTTTTTCTTTCGCGAATGTCAAATGTCACTTTTTCTTCAACAAAGTGAAGATTCTCGAAAATTGGTTGGAGGTTAGAATTACAGTTTGTTTTTGCTGTTATTATTTTGATTTTCTTAGGTAAGTAGATACAATAATACAATACTTATATGTAAACTCGTATTTTTCCGGTACACTTATTAGTTTTGAGAATTTTTTTTTGGTTTTTTTTTTTTTTCATACGACAATTGTTCATATTATTTTTTATTAAATACATGGTGTTGTAAATTTGCAACAATTTTTTTTAATCAAATATCATTAAAAAATTACAAATAAAATAAATTCTTTATATTTCCTTGCATATGCATGTAAATATCTACAAAATATTTTTTTTTTCAGAAAATTTAATAAATCATGCATTTAAGGGTTAACGAAAAAAAAATACAAAAATATGTTTAAATTATTTTAAGGCTTTTGTTCTAATAAAAATACTACTTTGTTCATTACACAAACAAGGTTTATTTTAAGCTTTTCCTTATTGTTTTTATTTTGATTTAATTGATAAAATAAATTTTTCCACTTATTTTTAATGAATAGAACAGTTTCACCTTATGACGGATGGACAGACCAGTCAAGAAGTGGAAGAATGTTGAGGTTGAAGTGTGATTTGATCTTTAAAAACTAAATGTTTTTATTATTTGATTTATCTGCTCAAGCGAATAACCATTATTTGTTTTCTTATTAAAAAATTCACAGAATTGTTTGTTTTCGGATTTCTGTTTTGTTTTTATTGCTTTTGTTATTCGTATAAAACCCACTTATTCTGCAATAAAAATATCCTTCAAGGAATAAAGATGAGTAAAAATATGGTAAAAACAATTTTCAATAGATTTTCTAATTGTTATTCGAAATGTTATATTCTCAAAATAAATAAAACATTTAAAATTATGTTTGGTGGTGGAATCGGTAAGTATCGTACGCGCCCGTCGAGCGGAAGAAACAACGTTTGGTGGTGGAATCGGTAGGTAACGTACGCGCCCGTCGAGCGGAAGAAACAACGTTTGGTGGTGGAATCGGTAGGTAACGTACGCGCCCGTCGAGCGGAAGAAACAACGTTTGATTGTCGGTCGCACCCAAAACTTTTTTTAATATATCTGGAAAGGACTCCACCACTTTTCTAATAGCGTTAAAAGGAAACATATGGTTTCCTATTTTTGTTATTTGTTTTTGGGGTGTTACGCCGTGTTGCGCTAACTCCTTCTTTAGCCAACGTTTCGGACAGCATTGCAGTGTTCATCATCAAGGCAGATGTGACTTGATGCAGATGGCTTGACAACTCGTCCATGTATACATTTAATAAAATGGGGGACATACATCCTCCTTGCCATAGTCCTGACCGCAAATATATCGGCTGGGAGTATGTACTTGCCCACAGTACAACATTTTCTTGCTGGGAGTATCATCGGGATAGTGTGTTTATAAATAAGGTAGGTATATAGGAATATTCCTAGCTTTTAATTTATCCCATAGTGTTTTATGACAGATCCTTTACTTAAGTCTAAGAAGCACCCGTATACTGTAGTATTTCTTTACTTGTAGAATTCTATTATTTGCTTTGCAGTATATTATATTACCATATTAGTGGATAATCTAGATTTAAATCCCATCTGGTTATCTTTAGACATAAGTTTATCATGTATCTTATTTAATATTACCCTTTCAAATAATCTTGCAGTTATAGTTGCTAAAGATATTGGCCGGTAATTGCTGGAGTTAGTCATGTCAGGCTGTCCCGATTTCAGGATTGGAGTTATAATCGTTTTCGTCATTGCACCCGGTATATGGTTGTGTTTAAGGATTGCGTCAAACAGTATGTTTAGTAGTTTGAGTATGTATCTACCTCCCTATTTTATGAGTTCAATACTTAGATTTTCATGTCCGGGAACTTACTAGCCTTAGTGCTTGTTATGGCCTTCATTATACTACTTTCAGAGAGGTAAACGTTTTGTCCATCATATTCCATAATATCAGGGACAGACGGTAGTACTTCATTTCCGGAAAAAGCTGCAAAGGTTTTTCTAAAAGTATTAGCAATTTCCTCCGTGTTTGTGGACCCATCAATTTGGCTGGCGATTCGATTTTTTGGTTTGATCAGGTTTTTGTTTTTCTTCTAGATTTGGGCAAACTGCTTTGTATCAAGTGATTTTACGATATCATCCATTTTTGTTTATTCAGAAGAGCTTTGGCAGTGTTTAAGAGCTATTTTGAACTCCTTCCTTTTTCGTTTTCTTTCATCCGCAATGGGACCATGTAATAGTCTCCCATTTTTAATCCACTCCATCAACGCCGATCTGGAATTTCCGTAGTGTTCCTTAACTTGCTGATTCCACCCAGCAATGTCACGATGTGTTTTTGGTTTGCTTTGATCGCTCTCCCGATGAAAAACAATATTGGCTGCTTTACTTAAGGCTTCAACGATGTCTGTGTATATGTTGTCCATGTTTTGTATATGGTCGCATCTGTCACAAATAGAATCCGAATTACAAATGGATTCGGAGTGTCTTTGAATAATTACACTAAGTAATGCTTCTGCTACAGAAGTATATTCACCGATTTTCTTATTATTATTCCTTCTCCATATTATGTTATTAGGCTGTTGTGGAATATTAAAAATAGTTGCAAGTAATTTTTCAGCAGCGATTACGTAAGATGTCGGCCGGTGATCGGACCAGTCGGTATCATAGTGTAATTTCAGACTATCTATTTTATTCTTAAGATTATTAGTACATATACAGTGATCGAGCCAGGAAGTGGTAGTATGTGCATCGCTAATATATGTATATGTGTCATTCGGTAGTCTTTCAATATCGATACAACTGTAGTTATTTTCGGTGTAGAAATGAAAGAGTTCTTTCCCGAATATGGAGGATGGGTGAGCGTTGAAATCTCCCATTACAATGGTTTCAGAGTGTTTGTTATCTTGAATGATCGTATGTATTTTGAAAAGGTAGTTGATGAAGTCAGTAAGGTTGTCCGCGTGACATACCGGCATGTAGACAGTCAGTATGCTTATCATTCCTCCGTTGGTGGTTATCTGAATACCAGCGATGCGATTATCCCCACACGGTATAATTGAAGCTTGCAGCTCAGAAATTAATATCTATATTTAATTTAAGACTTTAGTATATACTTGCTTCTGATTAGGTGAACTTTGTTCAAGAAACATTTAGAAACATATAACCTCTAAATGTTTCCATAATAAGCTTCCAAAGAAATTTTCTTCGAAAAAAAAAATTATCATTTCGTATTAATTTTTTTCGATCGACCTTCCACTTCTGGACTGCTAGAGCTGCCTTTGGCTTCAAGCTTAAAATACATTTTTTTTTCACGAAGAATCTCAAATAAAATTCATAATTTATTCTATTTTGAGAAGAATTTTCCGATCGTGAAATGTTTTTACTAGATTTTCTAGCGTCTTTTTATCAAGAAGGCCAAAAACTTAAAAACGAAACCTTATCTTTTAATTATAAGTTTAGATATTTGAAGATAGATAGTATTTGTAGCCGCTGAAAAGCTTTCTACCATTTAAATAAATAATATAAATTCATTTAATAATGTTGATTTAAATTGAGAACTGTTCAGATTACGAAAAATGTTCCTGACCTATAATTTAGTAGAAGGGTGTTGTCACTGTGACACTACCCTTATCATTTCCTCCCCCCTCCACCTTCCGCCTCCCCCGCCATCACTGTTTAGGGCGGACTTGTTGGCTGGGGCAGACGTCAAGGGTCACATTTGAACCCCACCTCCATAAAACCTCTCCCAAATACCAGAAATTCACTGTTTATTTTATTTAACAAGCTATCTCAAGAAACCAGGGATTAAGTTGAGGCTTTCGGGTATTGAAAATCGAAAAATTACTTACTTACTTTCGATTTCACTTTCCTGGACACAGCATTTAAAATAAAACGCGATGTCAATATAATTGAAGCGTGATCATAAATATTGTGTTTTGAATAATATTATGCCCATGTGTAGGGTAAAATATTAACTTAGCCACACACCATCCTCAAAGATGACATGGCTTTTCATTAGGGCGTTAATATACGAGCACACGTAAAATTACAATTAATAGTAATACAGTACTGGGATGAAATCACGTTATGATTGCTAGCATTCGATTGAAAACATCTTGATAAAGGTAAAAATAGATAACTTAGTTTATGCTTCAATTTCCTTTGATATAATATTACAAATTGACGGATTATCTTTTGATTTTGACAAAGGATTAAGACAAGTGTACGTGACTTTGGCAAATAATATCACTTTCCTTTGATAATCAAATCAATTTAACAAGTGACCTTTAGGATCTGACAACTCACTAGAAACCTTTGACTCGCGTGTTGATTAATTCAATGTTATAACTTAGTATATTATGAGTAGCTAACACAAAATTATTGCAATACGAGTTTAATTTTAACATCGTTTATGAATTCCTTACTCTTGCTAATTAAAAAGTAGGATTGCCTAAACAACAAACTTTTAAGATGTGTTGATGACAGGCCTAATGAATCTCTTGATTTTCAATGAATAATACAAGTATTCCCGTTGATAGATAAATACGGTAAAAGTATTCGTGCTGAAACACATAAACAGGTAGTAGTGTTTCTCTATCCATGTGTGTGAACAGCAGAATGTTATTCTTCGGATATATTCAAGTATTCCCCTAGAAAACGTAGGAGAGTTAACGATAATATATAAATGGAGCCATGTTTCAAAGCAGCAAAGAAAATGTAAATCTCTCTACATCATCCATTTCCCTTCTCTTACTCCTTCAAGGAAACAGATTGAGATAGTTATCTAGTACAGCAGAAGCAGGGTTCCTCAACCCATGTAGAACTAATACTGGTTTGTTTTGTGGATTTAAAAAAAACCTTCAAGGTGAATTTGTTAACTGGTTCTAATTTACATTTATATAACATTGTTTCTTATACAGGGTGTTAAGAGACCTACTTGACTTACTTTAACCAATGATTTCTGAAATTGAAAATATCAATAAAATTTTGGCTCCGGTGACTTTTTAATTTTTTTTCTTTACAAAAATGTAAAATATCAGTAAGAATTGGAAAACTAGGGTCGATGTGAGGGGTTGGGCAGTTACTCGGCTGTTCTTAGTGTCGACAAAAAAAAATTTAAAAAAAAATATTTTTATTAAATTAAAAAATCAGAAGTAATAATTTTGTTTCCTTATTTCAGATGAATAGAACGGTGAGTGAAATAATCTATCTCCCATATAAAAGCGAACATCTAAATTAATTTATTAATTAATATAAGTTGAAAATAAAATAAAACATATTTAGCACTTGTACTGCGGTGGCTTGAGGGAAATTCTCCATCTATGGTGTACAAGAGTGTTTTCCGATCTCCGGTAGCGCTGACTCGTCCCGGCTACTCTGCGCATCATGCACCCTTCCATCTGCGTACATCTGTGAGGCGCTGCATCGCCAAGGGAGGCCAAACAGCGCTCTGTATGCTAGGTAATACTGTACTAGGAGTATGTCCATAATGCCATGTGTGTTCCTTTTCCATAGTTCAGTACTTTTCTATCCACCGTGCGGGTAGGTTATGTTTATTTTGTTCTCGTAGTTTCAAATTTCTTTCTGTGTGTAATCAATAAACTAACGTAGCAAAGAAAAAAAATAATTTGTGATACATATAAGTGAGTTTATAATTGTGTAAGTGTCAGTTTTTTAATCGTAAGTGGCGGTTAAGCGTAAAACAGTGAATTAAATAATATAGAATTTCCGACATGGGTCATAAATATTTCAAACAACACACAATTAGGCACAAAATAGGCACAATTGTCACGTAGGTAGGTCATAAATATTTCAATATTTTGTTTTAAATTTAAATGAAATTGGGTTTTAAACAGCTTATTGAAGTGAAAATAAATATGCTTATAGGGGCGTGGGGCACTACATATCTGCCTCTATACTGAAGCTGGAGAAGGAGAAGTTCACCAATTTTGCACCAATGCAACCATCCAAAGAGAAAAAATGTTGGCAACCAGTCTCATGCACTTATCTGTTGCGGTTAGCATGACGCTCAGAAATGTTAATCTCCCTACACGGGTACTTACAGGATGATATCCCAAGTGTATGTCACCGTTCTACGTAGAAACCGAGTAGAGGCCGCGAGCCTATCCCAGGTGTAGCCAAAGAAGCAACCGAAGATGTAGAATATGGGCAGTATCCTGAAGCAAAATTCACTAGCTTCATTCAGGAACGCTGCAGGGAACATTGATAACTGAACACGTGAGACCAAAATAAGGTATAAACACAAATGTTATTTTTTATCTCGCGGCTGTTGTAATCGCGGAACTGGCTCTTTACAAGGGCAGGATATCAAATAAGCCTTTTGGGTTCAAGACTCTGTCAAGAATGATTTAGCGGAGCTGAAACTGCTTATGCGGGAAACCTCGCAGGCTGGCAAGGCAGAATAAAGACAACCCCTTGAACCAGCGATCATATACTGGAGTGGCCAGCTCATCAGCCAAGTCATCGAGAAAGGTTACAGTTGATGGTATCCTAAGGAATATTGGCAGCATTCAATCGACTATTATCTTCTACCTCAAGATACCTGAGAGCCGATTGTCAGAGGACATAATAAAATTGTTGACGTCAAAACATAGTCTGGAGCGAAATTTTCATGTGAAACTTTTCAGGAAATGAATTTCTCTCAAAGAAAGACTTTCTACGAACAACAAGATGGGTTTCTTTATTTGGCATGCACGATTGTCCAACTGTTAATATTATCGTCACTTAAAACAATTAGTGTATACTTGTAAAGTAAACAATTTACAGTGGTACTTTTTTTTATGTGACACCTCACAAGAGTATCCCTGCCTGTGCAGTGTACAGACAGGGGAACTATGTCACCACCCGGTTGGACGGCGTTGTGAGGCGGAATAAGGTAGGGGCTGTAGGAAGGGATTTGTTAATGCGGGCCTTGAAGAGGCTCGGATTATAGGAGGGAGGAAAAACAGATGCCGGTAGCTCGTTCCTCATACGAGCCAACTTACACGAAAACGAGTCGTAAAAACGGCCCGTTCTCATGAAGCCAACGTCAACCGCGAACGGGTGTTCAGTTCGTGTCCGTCAAGTTTCGCACACGTGCACCGGTGCATCAGGAATTAATGCTGCTATCTCCTTGGAGCAGGCTCCATTTAAATACCTGTAGAACAGACACAGCATGCCTACATTGCGTCTATGCATTAGAGAAGGCAATCGGTCTATTAACAACGGATTGTCAATCAGACGGATCGCTCTCCTTTGCACAGATTCAAGCAGGTTTATTAAGTATTTTGGGGCACCAGCACAAAGGTGGCTCCCAAATTCAATAGTTGGGCGGACTCGAGACTTGCACAGGGTCAGCAGGTGGTCACTGTTGAAGAATCTCCTAGCCCTGTACAAGACGCCCAACTTTTTGGAGGCCTGATTTACTACGCCTTCTATGGATCCCCGATACTTGAGCCGGTCTGATATAGTAACTCCAAACATTTCAATGGAGTCTTTATTGGGGAAAGTGCTCCCATCAAATTGCACCAGAGAGTCATTGATCACCCTCTTTGCCAAAATCAGACACGCTTGGGTTTTTGAGACGTTAAAACTGACCAAGTTGGCCTTTCCCCAGGCACGAACCATCTCGAGATAGTTGTCAATTTTTTGCTTCAAAACTTCTCGAGCTGTTCGGACATCATAGGTGGAAGGGGGCCTGACAAATATATAACCCTCGTGAACGGTGCTGTCATCAGCGTAGCAGTGAATTGGTCCACATTCAACGAGATCGTTGATGTGCAATAAAAACAGCGTCGGAGACAGCACAGATCCTTGTGGCACCCTCGCATTGACTTGGTGCGTTGAGGAAGAAGAGCCGTCAACCACGTTTTGAATTGTTCTTCCCCTAAGAAAGTCCGCAATCCAACTATGCAGGGTTGGGTGGATCCCATACGATGATAACTTCCCGATAAGCGCCCGGTGCCAGACTCTGTCAAAGGCTTTGGAGATATCCAACCCAACGGTTTGAGTTTCACCAAAACGTTCCATGTACCGCCCCCAAATATGCGTCACATATCCAAGTAGATCGCCACACGATCGGTTTCGACGAAATCTATATTGCCGATTGCTTAGGATATTGTTATTCTCGAGATATGTGAGAAATTTTTTGCCAACCACCCTTTCTAATACCTTCAAGAGTATGGAAGTGATGGCTATGGGGCGGTAGTTAGAAGGGTCGAAGCGGTCTCCTTTTTTTAGGATTGGGTGGACGATTGCCTTTTTCCAAAGATCTGGCACCTTTCCACCTTTGAGAGAGAGCCTAAATAATTTCGCGAGCACTGGAGTCATTTCTGCAGAACACCTCTTGAGGACCAAGGCAGGTATTCCGTCCGGCCCTCCTGGCTTTGTCGACTTTCAGCTCGTTCAAGACTCGGACTTGTCGTTTGGTTAATTTTTTTTCCACAAGCCTGTCAAAAGTTTAACTTAAATCTATTAAGCATCTTTACACTACAGTTGTTTTGGCTTTGTAGCATTCGATTGTTTGTTTCATATTGTATATGGCTGTATTAGTGGATAATCTAGTTTCTGTTTGTTTCATGCTGTATTTGGCTGTATTAGTGGATCATCCAGTTTTTGTTTGTTTTATGCTGTATATGGCCTTATTAGTGGATCATCCAGCTTCTGTTTGTTTCATGCTGTATATGGCTGTATTAGTGGATCATCCAACTTCTGTTTGTTTCATGTTGTGTATAGCTGTATTAGTGGATCATCCAGTTTCTGTTTGTTTCATGCTGTATATGGCTGTATTAGTGGATCACCCAGCTTCTGTTTGTTTCATGCTGTATATGGCTGTATTAGTGGATCATCCAGCTTCTGCAATTTGCCTTCCAATAAATTAAATTTAACTTTTTCGAAGATTCTTGCAATTATTGTGGCAAAAAATAAGGGCCTGTAATTAACAGATGATTTCAGGTTCAGTTGGCGGCTTTTTGGGATCGATATATCATGGTTTATCCGTGTCCGATCATGGCAGTGAAGAGAGAGGTAAGCAGTATTGTAAAGTACCCCCCCCCCCGTATGCTTTACATGTTCTATGATAAGTCCATTGTGGCCTGCAGATTAACTTTAGGTGTGTCAATCTGTTTCCATTATTTGCGGTTAAACTGGTGCGGAGCAAAAAATTTTCCTAAAAATTCAGGTATAACCTTATCTTCAGATTTTTCATCAATATGGCGAGTTGCGGTTTGTTCTAGAAAAACGAAAAGTTCTTGCATTGAAGGCTGTTTACTATTTTATTCTGTTCGAAGTTCTTTGACGCTTCTTATAATTTCTAATAAGTGATCTACTTTGTAATAAAAAACACAATTGACCACTTTATTTTTATTTCAACTCTACCGGTTTCCGAAGAACCCTTCCTTCATTAGGAGAATATTGAAAAATCAATTATGAGGAGCCAAAGTCAATGCTTTTTACAAATACGATCTACTTTGTTTTGGAGCTTCCATGATGGGACCATTAGTATGTCTTCCATTCTGCAGCCATTTAATGTGTGCACTGCTTGACTTTTCATAATGTAAGGTAACCTGCTCATTCCAACTAGCTACGACCTTCAATTTTCACGCATTAGTAGGCTTTCTCACTATATTAAATGCAGATATTGCTAAGGTAAGTAATACTTGTAAAATATTTTTATATAGATCACCGATTTAGGTTGCGTATATTCCACAAATCATCTCACGTTAACCTATTTGTAATTGGACATATTTTGAGTAGGATTGCCCTTCTGCTCGGTAGTTCCTAGACTATTGTACATTGGTCTGTGATCAGACCAGGCGGACTTGTAGTTAATATATAAATTTTCAATTGTATTTTGTAATGCGTGAGTTACGAGACAATGGTCGAGCCATTTATTTGTATTATGTACATCGCTTATATATTTATTTATTTATTTATTTACGCCCTAATGGGCTTTTACAAAAGTAGTTAACAAGTAATACAGTTGTGTTACATAGTTTACAATAAATTATTATTTTTTATTAATTAAGGTAAATTCAAATTAATAGTGTGGATTACGGAAAGCTAAATATGTATTAAGGAATATAGAGTTGTGAATTCATACATCTCAGTAAAATGATTAAAAAGATTTCGTTTTATAACTACTACGGAATCTTTAAGCATGTCTACAATATTCGCAAATTTATTGCCAAAATGATGTAGTCTATTTATAGGTGTATGAGCTATAGTATGTATGTATATGTATGTATATATTATAAATTTATCTATTTTTATGTACGCAAGTCGGACTGAAGTATGTCAACGTCTATATTCTAAGGTTATATTCTAAGCAGAATGATTTAAGCTCATGCCCAAAGGGCGAATTCATATCGATATTAAAGTCTCACTGAATCATACAATTAGGGTTGTCTCTTTCCTCGATTTACGTACGCAATTTAGACAGACAGGATAGATATTCCAGTAAATTATCAGTATTGTCCACTGGCATGTTTACACATTATGACAAGTAATTTTCCAGTTTCTATTGTGATATCAATCGCTAATATTCTGGGAGTATCACAGTCGATCATTATTGTCTTGAATGATTTCCTCCATAGTATAGATAGTCCACCAAACGGTCGTTCTCTTAGTGGACCATCAGAGATGTCTACCGCTGAACCTCAGCTCGTGAATTCAGGGTGAATTTGGCTGAAAAAAATCTATGACAGTTTTTTTTTTTTGTATAAGGCAATTCACCCTAAAAAGAGTGCTACTATGACAGTTAGTATAAGCCATGGGTCTCGTGATAGAATATTGTCGTCTGTAGTGCAAAGATCGAAAAAAATCTACTCAATTTTTACAGATTGGCAATTGATCGAAGTGATATTTAACTAATACAGTATGTTTTTTTTCTTTCGTAGTTCGCTCGACAATTTCTTCGGATCTTCTGAAAACGAAGTCTTTGGGCCAGAAAACGTGGTACATTCCTAAAATGTCCTAAATGGTTTTTTTTAAAGGTTTAGGATTTCAGTGTTAATCCTCCGTCTTTAAACCTTTATTTTTGCAAAATGACTTGACATCCTCTGTGCTTGTTTCAAGTGCGAAACGATATAAATAGCTCTTTTAAAATGTTTGCTACTTCTAAATTTACTTTATTAGTCCTTGTGCCGCGATTGTTTAAAAGCCGTTACTCGCAATATTTATTTATAACAACTGTGAAGTCCTGCGTATTTCGGCTGCCGCTATCTAAAGTATGATTGTTTATATTTGACGGTGGCCGCATTTGGGTAGCATCAGTTTTTCCGTACTGCTTCGGGCTTGTTTGCGAGCTGCATCGACAGGAGCGGTAGAGGTAGGAGGGCCCCGATGTCTGGATGTACTTCCGTGCGGTACAGCACTGACTGTAAGCGATGCACTGTGATGCATATTTGTTTGTTTATTTTCGTGATTTACATTGTTTTCGTTTAAAATCTTGAATAAATTTATGGAAGGACACACATTTTTCGGTGTTGGATTAGAGCGTTCTTGTGTTATTTGACCGACAGTTTCTTTGGTTGAAAATAAGAGGTTATAAACGTCACCAGTTACCGTAGATCCACAGAAAATGTCCATAGAGATCCGTTGAGAATGTTTAAATCATCCATAGAAAGATAATAACACAGTGGCAGGGAGCGCCTCTACACCAGAGATGGAGAATTTCACTCAAGCCACAAGTCCTAATGTGTTCATCAATTTACTAATTTTAAATTAATTTATTTATTTATTTCTAGATTGATGTTTTATGTATTAACTTAAATGTAAACTTTTATGGCAGGCAGAGCATTCCACACACCGCTCTGTCCAGCTGAAATCATTATTTATCCGACTTTATGTCCGGGTTAAATCTTCCGCATAGGAAAACTAAACCCTCCCACACACTTTTCCACAAATGATCATCTAGTCGATCAACATTATGCAAGTGCATTATAAAAGCAAAATAAATACAAAACAATACAAGAACAACACGTCAACTCACCTGAGATCAAATGGGAAAATAATTCACCGACTCCAGATATTTTCATATCAAAGGGTTCGGCTCGGTAGAACTCCTAACAGGGCCTATAAATCCTACTGATCCCTCAACATAAATATTTAAAAAATCTTTCGTAATCCTACATGTATTTAAAATGATTGATTTTTGCATTTTTAAATTTTTTTGATAGATCCAATACGCCTTAATTTTTAATGAGAGAGCTAGGTATAATGCCAGTAGCCGAAATAACAAATGGTAATATTTTTATTATCCGATAATGCCAAATTCTGTTTATCTCATTTCCTAAATCTGTGTATTTTCTAATTTTTTCACTTCAACAGATTTTTGAATATTACAGGAATTCGGAATAGCGACATCAATGATATAAGTTATTTTTTTTAATTTTGTCATGTAAAACTATATCGGGTCTTTTATGACTAATCGTTCGGTCTGTAAGTATAGTTTTATTATAATATATTTTATAAAATTCATTTTTTTTAAATGAATTTGGTTCGTTTTCATAATATGGCAATATATTACGGCAGTCAATCAAGTTATTTTTAAATACCAAATTTTGGTGAATTATTTTTAAAACTTGATTGTGATATAGATCATCTCGATATAATATGTTCTATAGTTTCCGGAAAAGCCAAAAATTTTCTAAATTAATCATCAATTTGATTTGTATCTTTGATTATTGCTTCCTATAATTTTTAGTATTAATGACCCTATCCTGAATGGAAAGCATAAATCCTTCTATTTCTGCGCTCAACTCTCCAATACTCAACCAATTGCTGGACGAAAGTTTGTCAACATACGTATATTATTATATATTATTAAACATATTATTATTATAGTGGTTTTAACCACGGTAGCTAATTTTCTAACAATCTTATTGTTTTATTATATAGATATTGCGACACTGCAGCTAAAATTGAGCAGCAAACGAGTAAATTTCACAAAAATCCCTTCAAATGCAAGTTTCGTGGAACAGCTTTGCGCTCGCGCTGAACTACTTGACTTCCCCTACTCGCACAGTGTGCGACGGCCATCAGTACTTTCCTTTGAACATCACGCGGCGGTAATCAACTGTTGGGAAGAGTAAATTTAACGTCTGCCTCATGAGCGCTGGTCCTGTAATGGATAAGGGAATAAAGGCAAATGATAAATTTGAAAGTAGCTTTTTTGTTGGTAATTTAATTTTCATTTTATCATCAGCAAGGCACGTCCCATGATGGTATTATTCAAATAAGATAATGGGACGTAAATGACTACCGTTTGGGACGTACATTACAATGTACTTAAATCTGTGTCTACATATATTACGTACATTTTAATTTTGTTGAAATGACTTCTTAAAGAAACTCAAAATTACAACTTTTTTTAATTTTCCCAATTCAAATTCGTTTTGTGCATTATTGTCACTAAACTTAAAATATAAATAAATATCAACAAAATGTAAAGAATGTCTTTGCTGTAGATACTTGTATAATCTATACTTGCCATATTACCATAAATATAAAATACATTTAATTTTAATGAGAACTCATTTATTATATTTTTTATAACAAAACTAAAACGTTTTTCCGACTAGTTTTTGTGTAATGCGGCTTGCACATGGCTTTTCAAGGGTTGTGGTTATGAAGTAGGTCAATACAGAGGAGTATTTTTGAGGTGTAGCAAATGATACGGGGGAATATACGTAGGGCGTCTATTGATATGCAGCATTTAGCGTTGAGGCCATCTGTTACATAAAATAAGGGGTTGATGCTAAATTGCTGCGTTAGGTATAAGTGCAGTTAGTTTAGGTTATAAGTGATGAGCCGTGTAAGGCCCCGTATTGGTATACATGTTGAATGCTAATTTTGGTATTAATATCTGGGTACGTGTTTAACGTTTAACCCATGACTTTACTTTGGCAGAGCTGAGATCTTATTCATCAGAGGTGGGTATTATTCCATGACTATGATTGGGATTGATATATTATAACGATGATTAATTTGAGGGCGGGTTTGTGCGCCGCCGCCCAAGGTACCATTTATTGGATAACCAACTCTGTCGCCCCAAGTGGTTCACTACGTTTGGTGATTTATTAGGGGTGCCCGGGTTCATCGGCAGATGCGTGTTCAGGATGCGCATAGTGCGTGGCGAGCCAGATCGAGAGAAACTGGCTTGGGGAGACCCTTTGACCTCTCCAACTGGTCTCTCGATCCATCGCCTTGTGTCGCAGTGAGAGAGATATATTCATATGTCCTGAACATTATCCCTAAATTTCTACCCAACCCTCATACCTTTTGCTATCCTTCCTTTCCTTAAAAAGACCCTCCACAAAGCATCTCAACAAGATGAAATAGGCCCTGAGGGCAATTATTTTCCTGAAGCCTTTCCAGGTCCTCAGGAAATTACCTTAAATATGAATGAAACTCACCCCTATATCATGTTAAGTTCTACCCTAGCTATAGGATTCCCTAATATTTGTGCTCTTGTTAAGTCCGATAGCTGGCCTCCAGCCTGGAGGGCCAGCAAAATCAGGCGTGGCATAAACTCTGTTCCGGTAATGAGGTGTCCTTTTTCAGCATATCTCTTCTCCATTTCGTGGCCTCCATCCTAAATTTAATATTAAAAGGGAAGGTAGAAAATTCCCCACGTGGTTTCCTCGAAAGGTGGAACTATGTTTATTGGCAACAAACATTAAAACAAAAGCCGACGCGTGTCCGATGTTTAAACGCACTGCAAACAATGTTTATTAAACGCCATTATTAACACTAGTGCTTATGATCAATCGCAATTACTTTTCTTATTGAAGAAACAATATCGCGCCGCCATTGTGATATAAAATAGTAAATCCAACAAACTATAACAGGAATCTTGACAACTCTTCGTTGGAAAGACGAGTAATTAAAAATGCATTATATACAAATGATTTTAACTAAATTCTGTGCTTCCGTGTTAAATGCACATAATAAAATAAAACTTATTTGACCAGTCGCATGGTTGCAGATGTCCAGGCGGCGACCACGCAAGAACTGAGTGACAAGAAACGCGTTCAGTATTGTCAACTGAGAGGTTAGGCGATTTAAAGATAATTTACCGTCCAGGAAAATTATAATTTAACCTGAATTTAATAGGGGTCAGTTGGTAATAAATACTGTGACAAAAAAATTGTCATGAAAAAAGTTATGAAAATATTATTTTCACAACAAAAAAATGTATAATAACAATACGAATAAAATGTGTGAAAGCAACGGAAAGCTTGAAATATCTGTTTCTCTTAACCCCATTTACTTCTCTCTCTTTGAGACTGTGACCATGTAAGATGTGTGTGGGTTTATAAGCTCATACGACATCTCTCGTGTGGATTTTTTTATTTTTATTTTTTTATTATCAATATAAAGTTTCTTTTACAGGTTTTTTTTTTCGATGTCTGTCTCACTAGGATAAACCTGTGTCGAGACAGACGTATTTGATACATTAAAAATGTTTACATATTTTTTGAAACATTAAATATTTCACTACATTAAATGACATTGTGAAAAAGATAGAAAATAATAAATAATAATAATAAATGATACATTTGTTAATCAGCATCTAGTTGGAGTACATACTTATGTAGGGATTTTTATAAAAAAATTTATCATGGATCTGTCTTGGCTGATGATCCAAGATTTGATGTCTGTTTTATATTTCAGAAAAAATTCGTTCAGTCTAATGGCTAGTGGGAGAGCATTATATAGCCTTGTTGCAAAATATCTAAAATTTCTCTGGCCAAAAGTTGTTTTAGCGAAAGGGATTTTAAAGAAATTATGTCCTTTTGTTCTAGTATCACGAGCAGTTTGGATATTGTCAAAAGTAGTTTTGTGTTTGAAGAGGTATGTTAGTATGTTTTTGGCATAAAGTTGCCTAATGTCCATAACACAGATTTTCCTAAAGATTTCATCCGAACTGCTTGTGATTGGTAGTTTGAGGATAATCTTTATTATAAGTTTCTGAGCTTTAGATATTGGATCAATGGCGGCAGCGTTTGCTCCTCCCCATGCTATGATACCATACTCTATTAAAGATTGACAAAGTGCATAGTAGATTGTTTTGAGCTGGCTTAGGTTGAGAAAGTTGCGAGTTTGTCTAAAAAAATAAATGAATTTTCTAAGTTTGTTTGCTGTAGAGGTTATATGTTCTTTCCACTTTAAATTGCTATCAAAAATAATACCTAAGTATTTAATTTTAGTTACCTGTTCTAAATAAGGGCAATCACATATTATCGGATTTGTCAGGTTGCAAGCACAAATTTTAATTTGATTTTCTGGGTTTCTTAAGGAAGGATTAATACTAAATTCAATGTATTTAGTTTTGGTCACATTCATTGTTAGTGTATTATTGTTTAACCATCTTTTAACCACAGTTATGCCCCTGTTAGCTTTTATGTATACATCAGATTGGAGTTGGAGATTTCAACATCCATTCAGCGCGTAGCGGCAAGGATGTTGAAAATGACCTCAAATTTTTATGCGAAGTGTTTGGGCTCACCCAGAATAATGGTATTCCCAATTCTGAGTTGAGGATGTTGGATCTCGTTTTGTGTAACATTGAATTAAATGTCATACATAGCGATTCTCCCCTCGTATATGAGGACAAATATCACCCCGCATTAGAGTTCCGGTATTCTTGTAAAAAGCCTCCGAAGACTACCAAATTACCTAAAACTACAGACGGCACTTTGCGGGGATGGATTTTTGGTAGGGGTGATTTTGTCAAACTTTATCAGATGATGAGCCAATTGGATTGGCATGAACTTTCTAAATTCGATACCGTTAATGAGACGCTACACCATTTTTATTCATGTATATATAATGTATTTGACGCTTGCTTCCCTAGGAAACCTCCCAACAGAGGTGGACGTAGATATCCGAAGTGGTTCACTAGAGATACCATCAGGAGCATTGAGAAAAAACATGCTCACCATAAAAAATGGAAAGCTACTGGTGACCAAAATGAGTATGAAATGTTCAGTAATCTCAGAGCAGTTGTTAGAAGAAATGTTCATATAGCATTCCGAACGTATGTCGACTCAATAGAGAGTGATATCAAGCATGATCCCAAGGCATTTTGGGACTACGTAAAATCACTGCGCAAGGATGGTGGTATAACAGACATCATGATGCATGGTGATCGGGAAGTTAGAGGAGCGGATGTAGCCAATGCATTTGCAACCCATTTCCAATCAGTGTACAGTAATGAGCCTCCATTACTAAATCCCATTTCTGCTTCCAAGTTGAATGTGAAGGGAGCCCAAAACATTGATATAAGTCATATAGACGAATCAGATGTTAAATCTTCAATTAATAACATGAAACATACACATTCACTTGGGCCAGACTTTCTTCCAGTATTTTTTTTAAAAGGATGTGTTGAATTTTTAAAAATGCCACTAAGTTTTATATTCAACCTATCTTTAGATACTGGTATATTTCCTGATTCCTGGAAAGTCTCAAAAATTTGTCCCATTTTCAAAAGTGGATCCAAGACATCTGTCGAAAATTTCAGGCCAGTGGCAATACTTTCCGCCCCGGCTAAGTTATTCGAATCGATAATTCATAAACATGCGCTGTTTCAAGTAGAGCCTTTCTTAATATCGGAACAGCATGGGTTTAGAAAAGGTCGATCAACAGATACTAACCTACTGGTACTCACAGATTATGTTTCCAAATCTTTAGATAAGGGCTACCAAGTAGATTGCTCATATAATGATTTCTCGAAGGCATTTGATACCGTAAACCATGACATATTATTAAATAAATTGTCAACTATAGGTTTTTCTTTACGGTTTCTCATATTCTTTGCAAGCTATTTTACTGGAAGAAAGCAATTTGTATCTCATGGAATATTCATGTCAAAATTATTCCTTGTACTCTCAGGCGTTCCACAGGGCTCTAATTTAGGACCGCTCCTCTTTCTAATTTTTATTAACGATATTACAGAAAATATTCTGCATTCCAGGTCACTTCTTTTTGCTGATGACCTAAAACTATTCTTGGAAATTAAAACTTTAGAAGACTGCATTCGACTCCAATCGGACATTAATAGAATTGTTGACTGGAGTAAACGGAATCGGATCGAATTCAATACTTCTAAATGTTTCATTCTTTCTTTCACAAGGGCACGTCATACTTGGTTTTACCGGTATACCATGAATGCCCGAAGTTTAAAACGTGTCTCCACTATGAAAGATCTTGGCATCATGTTTGATAGTAGGCTGACATTTCATGCTCATATCGAAATGACGTGTAGTGCTTCACTGAAAATGCTGGGCTTCGTCCTACGCACTGCGATGAATTTTAGAGACACCCGGGTTCTCCAAGTGCTATACATTGCGTTGGTTAGGAGTAGGCTTGAGAGTGGGTCGGTGGTTTGGAGCCCACATCAGGTGAAGTATTCCCTCATGTTGGAGAGAGTGCAGAAGAAATTTCTGAGATTCCTCTACCTGAGGGAGTATGGCTACTACTCGTGGCTCTATCCTACTGACTTTCTCTTGGGCATGCTCGGTATGAACCATCTACGGGTCAGAAGAGATGTGCATATTGTATCACACTTCTTCAAACTGATTCGTGGATGGTTAGTAAATCCGACTATCATGGAGAGTATTAGTCTCTATGTTCCTGATGATTATCTCCGTCACCGACAGCATAGACTGTTTTATCTCCCGGCCTGCAGGACTAACTTGCCAATGGTCATGCCGGTGGGGAGAGCAGTCTTGCTGTTGAACAGAATTAATTCGGATATCGACATATTTAGCATCGGTGAAGCTGCCTTTAAAAGGCAAGCTCTATTGATGCTGGTATAGTTTATACACCGCTAACTATTATGTAATACAATTTTACAAATATACTTAAAAACGAAATAAAATGTAATTTTGTAATGTTTTTAAAGGAATAAACAAATTGAATTGAATTGAATTGAATCATTCCAATTGCTTGATTTGAAGAGGAGAATCGTATCATCAGCGAAACTTACAATTTTGGCATCTATTTGAAGATTACATAATTCATTTATGTATATTAAGAACAGGGTAGGACCTAAAACACTTCCTTGAGGCACGCCGTAGCTAATTGGTAATTGATTGCTATTGCAGTTGTTGATTTTCACACTTTGCTTTCGGTTTGACAGGTAATCGCTAATAATAGTAAGTTCATCACCATTTATACCAATATTAGATAGTTTTTGTAAAAGTTTAGAGTGAGAGATAGTATCGAATGCTTTGCACAGGTCTAAGAATATTGATATGCATTTTGATCCCTTGTTTTCATTTAGAAAATCGGTAACTGTTGCCAGGGCTTCGGAGGTGCCTTTATTTTTCCTGAATCCAAACTGGTTGAGTGATAGTATGTTATTTTGTTCAAGGTATTCAATTAGTTGATTATTAATAGTTTTTTCAAAGACTTTAGATAGTGAATTTAGTAATGTAATTGGACGATAGTTCGTTATGTCCGCTCTAGAGCCTCCTTTATGTATTGGGATTATGATTCCGTGTTTTAGATTGTCGGGGAATCGGCCTTTTAGGATGCTTAGGTTAATAAGATTTGTTAAGGGAGTGGTTATTTCTGATACAAGTTTTTTTAAGGCAATATTTGATATATCGTCCAAGCCAGTTGAAGACGAGTTTTTTAATGAGTTTATGATCAATCTAGTATCTTCATTTGAAATTTGTTTTAGACTAAAATGCAAGTGGTTGGGCAAATTTGTATTACAGCTTAGTGAACTGGAGTTGGTATGGTTTACATCGATATTTTTTGCGAGTTGTTCACCTATTTTTGAGAAGTATTTATTTGCATGATTAACAATAATATCGGGATTACTAGAAAAACAAAATATTTTATCATTTACTTTTAGTTGTTTTAAGTCATTCGTAGGATTAGGTTGAGAGTGGGTGGCTTCTTTAAGTGTTTTCCAAAGTTTTTTAGGATCATTATTACAGTTTTCTATTTTCTGTTTGTAATATATCTCTTTAGCCTTTCTTATTATTTGGGTACAAATGTTTCTATATCTTTTATAAAAATTTCGAAGTTGTATATCATAAGGATTGTTAATAACGTTTTTGTGGAGTTTGTTACGTTTACGGATAGATTTAATAATAGTGTGGTTAATCCATGGCTTAATTGGTAAAATATTATTTGGTATATGTTTTATAATTATGTTTGTATGTTCGTTAATGGTAGTCTGTAAGTAATTGATAAAGTACGTCCAGGCGTCTTCTGGATTTGTAATGTTAAGTAATTCTGACCATGATTTACTCATCAGAGATTGACGAACACAATCATAATTGATTTGAATGATTTTTTTCTTATTTGTTGTGTTTTTATGTTTGTCTTTTCTGTTGCATGTTTGTATGGAAAGAATAGTGGTGTAGTGGTCGGTAAGTGTAGATTCATATACAATAGATATTACTGGGCAGTTGGATTTGACCATGATGTGGTCGATGCATGAAATGGAGTCTAATGTAGCACGTGTGGGAGTGTTTATGGTGCTTTGGAATCCATGGTAAGTGAGCGTATTTAAGTATTCTTGGCACTGAGGATGTTCGTTTGTGGGCAGAATATTTATGTTGAGGTCACCAGCAATAATACAATTTTTAATATTACATAATTCAGTTAAACAGTTATTAATTGGTTTTAGGAATGGTGAAATATTATAAGAGGATGGAGAACGGTATATTGCTAAGATACATGTGTCATTTTTGAGAGTTATTTGCAAACAGTTTGCACCGCTGACTTGGATTTCCTTGACAGATAAACCAATCAGGTCAGTTCTGGTATAGACAACAACTCCATCATTTTGTTTAGTATGTATTGAAGTGCTGTAGTGATCATACCCTTTCAAAATTTTAGGAGCATAATTTTTTGGTATCCAGCATTCAGTAAGAATAATTATATGAAAAGAGGTTCCAATATTATCAAGTTGTAGCAAGAATTCGTCAAAATTCTTGGAAATTGATCTAATATTTTGCTGTAAGATTTGAAGAGAGGATGAGTGTGTTTGTAGTACATTTTTACAGAATTTAGGATTTGACGTCCTATAATTGGTAATACATTCCATTTTTAATAATATCCATTACAGTAAGGGTTTTCTCTAGAATTAAAAAACTACAATACCATTTTTTTAATGTCACTTTCATGTTTGACTTGAATGATTTTTTCCCCCGGACCCTTACGAACGAGTAATTTATTGGCTTTAAACCACACAAATTCGAATTTTGTTTCTTTAGCCTTTTGTTTTGCTTTCCACAGCAATTCCTTATAGTAAGGCGTAAGCACTTCACTAATATAAATAGGTGATTTTGGGTTAAGTATTTTGGCTGTATTTTTGAAAGATAAGACCATATCTCTCGTTTTCTGGTTGTAGAAATTTACTTGCAGTTTATCGGGGGCGTTAGTTCTGCGGTCCTGGGTCCTGGTCACAAGGCGTAGATCCTGCTGCAACAATGGCATACCAAGGGAATTGGCTACCCGAAGAACGGCTTCAGCTGGTTGTTCTCCCGGCCGCAATTCAACACCCGCCATTTCCACACAGTCGCAGAGATTATTTTGTTCCATAGTGGCTAGTCTGGTTTCCAGGCTTGAAATTCTTAAGTCATTCTTTATATTTATTTCACGTAAGGATTGTGTATCTTTTTGTAGGTCTTGTAGTACTTTAAAATTTGATAACAGATCTTCATATTGATTACTTATAAATTCGTTGCTTCTCTTCAGTTCCTTAATTTCGTCTTCGAACATTTTTTTAAGTTCAGTGACCTTTTGGTCAAAATGTTTGGTCAGACGAATAAAGAGCATATCATCATCGTCGGTATTTGCAGCCGAGGATGTAGACGGTGATCCTGGTCTGATTAGGCATTTTGGGCATTTCCAAGAAGTTTTATTTTTTTCTGCCATTTTTTTGTATTTGGAATCAGAGATATTGAGGCAATTATTGTGAAATGTTATTTTGCACTTGGTACACGTGAACATATACTCATCTTTATTTATTGGGTTTAGGCAACCTTCACAGTTAAACATTGTGGTTAATAATCCTCAACGCCTAAAAAATAGTTTTCCGCAAAATTTTAGCACGAAGAGATCTCACTTTTGACCAATAGCGAGATAGGTATATTGTTTTGAATTTTGTTTAATGTCAAAGTAATTATGGACACTGATAATATGATCCTAAATTTCACTTAGATACAATCTTAAAACTTAAATAGGTGTTAACTTTTCACTTATCAATATGGGTAGCCACAGAGTAATTTTTAGACCGTTAGGTTTCACCGTTTTACACACGATTTTACAGTTTTAGTTTCACTATTTTATCACTTGACTATTTCGTTTTTTTATACTTAATTTGTTTATCACATTTATATAAGCAGCGCGAAACGCAGTGATGACACTGTGAGTAGAGTTTGACACTTTTTTGGTTTTATTACAGTGATTTTGGTGATGTTTTTTAGATTTTTATGTAGAGCGTTTGACAGTCGACTTGTAGGTAGGTAGGCTAGTTGTTGTTCCAATTTGATTGAATTGGTAACTTCGAATTTATTTATTTGTACACGCCCAATTAGGGCTTTTACATACGATACAATTAAAAATACATTTGATATAATCAGGGAGTAAAAGAGACAACAAATTAAAATATGTACCAAAGAAAAAAATATTAACTTAAAAGCGACAAACAGAGTAAACTATAGGATGCACATTCCTTTAACTTTAGATACATTGAAAATTTATAAACATTACAAAGCTATCAAGATAGACATACAGATATAATAACAATGTTTTTATATGCTGATAGACATTCAGTAACGTTAGTATTCATGTGATATTTATTCCTTGCACTGTGCAGTCGGTTCATTACTGAATTTATTTCTGCTTTGGAACCTCCTATTTTACATGAAAGTCAATCAGCCTAAGGAGTTCAGGGGAGTCAAACATGTAATTAACAATTTTATAAAGAAAAAAATAGAACAGATTCTTCTTTCTTTTAATGTTGCAAGGCCCGTGACTTTCAACAGTCAGGTGTAGTAAATGTTATCAATAGGAATTCCTAATCTAAAATTTACAAAGGTACGCAAATCCTTCGTTTGCAATTGTGCGGGGTTGGATGCGGTGGTGCGATAAAGACTAAGACAAACAAAACGTATTGAATTTTGCCTTAGTGTTTGCAAGAGGAAAATGAGTGGGAAAGGCCAAAGACTTACGCTGGTCTCGTTCTCCTTAGCCGCTGGTTTCTTTTCACTTATCAGCTTGCAATTCTCTTTTAACATTCGCTCACTTAACACAAAACAAAAATAGTGACATTCTCTGCGGCGGGTAAAACGTTTTACTGGACGATGTGTGCTCCAAAAACAGCCACAGCCGAGTTCAACATATGCGGGTTTTCAAGATGACACGAATGTTCGCGGTAAGATGCAACGATAACAATGCTCCTTGTCTTTGGCCCGGGTCAAGGAAAGGGGACAAGGGGCAAAGGGGGGGTGAAGGGTACACATTTTAAGGCTATTCAATTTTAAAACCTCACGCGCAACTAATTTATGTTTCGTAAAACTTTATGTTAGATTCGCCCGATAGATTTTTCATGAATATTGTAAAATGGATTCCAAACGGTTGAGTTGAATTCTAAATATGTGGGGGTTTCATTAGGGGCAATTATTGTACACCCCTTTTGGTACGAAAGAGGTAGCACAATATGGTTGACGTTACAAATACCGTCAGCAAGGACGTTTTTGTTTCAATGACACTTAAACTTTATGTTTTACGGTATAAAACCAAATACTCTCAATTATTACTACACAAGAGTACCAACTGTTCCCAACCGACTGAGCGAGTAAGACTATAGTATCGCGGTGGTATACTGGTGCAGGAAAAAAATAAAAATAAAAGTTTTCGAATGTTTATTTCAATTGCGCCCTTACACGCTCTATGAAGCTAAAGTAAATATTGATAATAAACGTCTCACTGACTTCCTTTTTTGTGGTAGGTATGATTATTTCTTCCCGTGCTGAGATTTTCATTTACAAATTAAAATTGAACAGTGTGAAAAATAATCACATGAAGTAATAATTAAAAAAACATATTATGTAGTATTTTTTGGTGCATTTGAGTGGTCTCGGTTTCAGTTTTTTGGTTTTGAAAAAATAAGTTATTTTCTTGAGGTTATTAATTTTTTTTTATTTTTTTATTTATTTAGAAAAAAAGTAAATTTTCGCAAGAGATAAAAATATATTACATTTCATTTCAGACATCACTATTTTTTGTTTACCCAATTTGTAGAGAAATATTCTCGGGTATAAGCACAAGGAGTTCCACAAGGAAGCATACTAGGGCCCGTTTTTTTCATAATTTACATAAATGAACTTTGCAGCATGGAAATAGATGGAGAAATAATTAGTTACGCAGACGACACAGTTTTATTATTTAAATCTAAGGATTGGAATAAGGTTTATAACATAGCGAATCTAGGAATCACGCAAGTGAAAAAATGGTTGGACTCAAATACACTCACACTAAACATATCGAAAACAAAATTCACAACGTACAGCATAACTAACACAGGACAGCCAAAAAACAATACAAACACCATAAAAATACACGAATGCATAAACACCAACATCTGCGATTGCCCCCCTCTAGAAAAAACAGAACAAATAAAGTATCTAGGAATCCTTATTGACCATAATCTTAGATGGACACATCACATCAAACAAATCACAAATAGACTCCTCAGAACAATACACATTTTCCTAAACATAAGAAACATATATAAAATAAAACAATTGAAAACAATATATAATGCACTATGCCAATCAATAATAGAATATGGAATAATTGCTTGGGGAGGAGCAACAAACGCAGCTATCGCTCAAATAGAAATCGCACAGAAAACGATATTAAAAGTAATACTCAAAAAACATAAACTAACCGACACAGACCAAATATTTAAAAGCTGTGACGTACTTGATATACGCCAATTATATGTTAAAACACTACTAAACTACATTTTCGACCAAAAAAACAAACACAAAATATCACTAATAGACCGGTCAGACAAGCGTACAAAGAAAACATAAAAACTCCGACGGTAAACACTACCTTTGGACAAAGACACCATAAATACCACGCTATTAAAGCATTCAACAGTCTTCCACTTGAAACAAAAATTGAGGAAAATAAAAATAAATTCAAACACAAAATAAAAAAATGGATTAAAGAACAAAAATACAATATTACCAAAATACTATAACATAAAAGAATAAAACATATACACGCAACACAAAAAAAAAAAATATAAAACACGCAACACGCACAAACACATATATCATTATAAATGCCGATTTACATTCTCTTTTGATATTTTTCTTTTAGTGTTATAATTATATTTTAATTTTTAATTTTTATTTTTTATTTTAAATTTATCTTTATTTTAATGTTGTTTTTCTTTTATTTTTCTTTTATTTTTTTTTAAATGTATAAATTCTTAAATTATAAAATGGGGGCCTCAGCACGGGTAAACAACCCAGTGAGGCCAACATTACTAAATTGAAATATGAAATATTGTAAAAAAAATGTATCAACAATAAAAAAAATAGATAATTAAATGTAAAGTTACAAAAATGGAAAAAGAATATTTTCAAAAATACTGTAAAATACTACAAAATATTGATCAATAAAAAAATTACATATAATTATAGAAACAGAATATCAACAAAAATCAACGAAAAATCAACAAAAATATAAGCAAAAATATAAGCAACAATATAAGCAACAAAAATAAGCAACAGAATATATCTGAAAATCGTCGATAAAAGTAAGTCAATCTTCTCTGTAAAAAAACAATGAAAGTTTTTTTAATTAAAAATAATTTTTCTCACATTTTATTGTATTAAATAAATGTATGTTTTCAATTCAATATAGGTATCTACTTGTATAATACGTATTATGAGATGGCTGGTTACCGCAGCCGCGACTACGTCAAGAGGCGACTCTCCACAAGGTGGGCCGGTGCGGTGGTGGGCCAGTGGTGGGCCGGTGGCTCGCAGGGACCCTTTTTTCACGGAGATTTATCGCCCTTACTTTATGTTTGGCGAAAAAAGTATAAATACTCAGCCTCGTAAACGCCGCTGCCAACATTGGCTATCAACAAAATGGCCGGAATTTTATTCCTGCCAAAGATGGTTTTATTTTGCCAAAGTAAAAAGTTCGGACAGGCGTTCTCAGGTACGGGCTAGATCGCTGCGAGGTCTGACCCTCTAAAGGAATTCTAAAGATGTTAGGATAAAAGTTATATTACTGGAGCAAATATGCGAAGGCTGTTTATTCATGCGATCACAAAGCTGAAACATTAAGGTTTATACATTACTTGTCTTCAGACATCAGACATCACGTTCAGCTGTTTACATTAACATCGTATGGCGCAATTCTGTAAACTAGCAAATCGTTTTGTAATTCAATTTCGCTTTCCATAGTGGAAGATACTCTCAGTGTCGCCCTTGTAAAAGACCACCACTCATAATTGAAACGGATTTAGCCGTGTTTGGTGACCAGATCTGAATAGCCAGGTACTTGTCCAACTTTCTCTTTCTTTTCTAAATCTCTTTACCCTTACCACCACCTTCAGCCTCACAACATAGATTGGGGATGCCATGGTCTCATTAGCTCCAGGCGAGAGTGTTGTATGCGATATCGGCCCTTTAGGTACTCGCTGAAGGTAAAACAATAGTTATGTTAATATTTGTTTATAATAATAAGTTTTAATTACAAGTATTTCATTTCACCTCGGCGTTACTAGCGTTCGACGATTCTCATGAGCACCGGGCGCTTTTTGCATTTGCATTCCTTTATATAAAATTTTAGTAGTGACAAAGATAGAAATCTCTTTTCAAAATAACTCCATTATTTACATTGTACAGATAACATACGAAAATCTGAGGCAAAATCTGAATGTGGCTTAACTCTATTAAAGTACCTAATGGTTTCATAAAATTTAAAAATAAACTAATTAAATAATAGTATCGTTAAAAACCGTTCAACGGGTTTCCAGTTTTAAGTTGCCACCGTTATCCGATTTCAAACCGAATCAGAATAGCGAAAGTTTCATGCTACCAAAATTCTAAATAAAACTAAAGTATACTATCATTAAAGTTTAGTAAAATCTCAACAAGAACAAAATAATATCATCATGAATTATATCGCCGTAGACTGGTCGGGGAGTAATTAAGATCGATCTTTTCACTAACGAACCTCTCGTTATAATCCTGCCCGTACTTACTTCCGGTTAGTTAAAATATGTGGACACACGATTCCGTTTCCGTCTATCCCATCCGTCATCATACCTCATTTACACTTTTACACGCTAAATATACGGCTGGAAAATAATGGCCGACTTTCAAGTAATATTTCGCAATTCATTTTGTGACGAGAAATGCGTCCGCATATAATGTGACTTAAAGTTATAACCGAAATCAGAGTGGGTACTTAAGTGGAAAATTTTCATCAATATCTTAATTCTAAGGGAAGCTTTATTTACAGATTCTTGGAGGAGAAGGTAAATACTTTTCTATGGAAAGCTTTCATATTTTAAGGTAATTTAGTGAGTTCAAAATGTATTATTGTAATTAATTAGTTAATATCAGCGAACAAATAATAGTTGATGACTTTCATTTGATGAGGTTTAAGATGATATTAAAGATCGACCAAATAATTGTATCCGTATCAAATGTATTAAATACTTTTGATGGAGGTAGAAGTTAGGTTTGAACATTGTTTCAACTTAGATATAATATTTATTAAATACCAAAAAGCTTGAGATCATCCTGATATTTAATTGAAATCTTTAATGACTCTCTTTCAAAGCCAAATTAAATAATTGATATAAAACTATGATAGTTGTAAATTAGTTTATCGTCAGGTGTTAAATTATTCATGTGTATTTTTATTTTACTACAAATTTCTATAAAAAATCTATGACAGAATCAAAATCAATCTGGTGCTAAGATTTGAAACAATCTTCAGTGTACCAAATATCAGGAAACCGATTTTTTTTAGGCATAGTTTTAATGTCTAAGATTTTAGATGATTCATAATATTGACTTTATTTATAAGCTTTATTGATAATAAAAACAAGTCACAACGATTTCAGTTCGTGGCATATTCCGTTAAGTATAGAAAATAGCAAGAACTTCAGTTAATTGCGAGCAAAAAGGCACATTGCAAAATACAAATGTAGCATCCCAACATTCTCGAAACCTGCACTGGTTAAAGTAACCTGAGGGAATCAAAAGCTACTCACTGAAAGTGTGCAATGGTCAATGCGGAGATAACACCTTTTTGTATCTTTGTTCAGTTCAAAAAAAAAATTCTTACAGAATTTAAAAAAAAATTAGGAATATTTAGATTTATTGTAAAAAATCGGTGGAAATTGAATATTCGGGGGATTAATGAGTTAATAATGAAGACATATTGGACTATAGCGATATTGCACGAAAAATGAGAAGATTTTATGAATGCAGCAATAATGTAAAAATAACCTTGTTGTCCTTGTTCAATGAATTTCGTACTAGCCTACATACGTGTGACGCTTAGTGTCACTACCGAACTTGTTCGTACTAGTCTACATACGTGTGACGCTTAGTGTCACTACCGAACTTGTTCGTACTAGCCTACATACGTGTGACGCTTAGTGTCACTACCGAACTTGTTCGTACTAGCCTACATACGTGTGACGCTTAGTGTCACTACCGAACTTGTTCGTACTAGCCTACATACGTGTGACGCTTAGTGTCACTACCGAACTTGTTCGTACTAGCCTACATACGTGTGACGCTTAGTGTCACTACCGAACTTGTTCGTACTAGCCTACATACGTGTGACGCTTAGTGTCACTACCGAACTTGTTCGTACTAGCCTACATACGTGTGACGCTTAGTGTCACTACCGAACTTGTTCGTACTAGCCTACATACGTGTGACGCTTAGTGTCACTACCGAACTTGTTCGTACTAGCCTACATACGTGTGACGCTTAGTGTCACTACCGAACTTGTTCGTACTAGTCTACATACGTGTGACGCTTAGTGTCACTACCGAACTTGTTCGTACTAGCCTACATACGTGTGACGCTTAGTGTCACTACCGAACTTGTTCGTACTAGCCTACATACGTGTGACGCTTAGTGTCACTACCGAACTTGTTCGTACTAGCCTACATACGTGTGACGCTTAGTGTCACTACCGAACTTGTTCGTACTAGCCTACATACGTGTGACGCTTAGTGTCACTACCGAACTTGTTCGTACTAGCCTACATACGTGTGACGCTTAGTGTCACTACCGAACTTGTTCGTACTAGCCTACATACGTGTGACGCTTAGTGTCACTACCGAACTTGTTCGTACTAGCCTACATACGTGTGACGCTTAGTGTCACTACCGAACTTGTTCGTACTAGCCTACATACGTGTGACGCTTAGTGTCACTACCGAACTTGTTCGTACTAGCCTACATACGTGTGACGCTTAGTGTCACTACCGAACTTGTTCGTACTAGCCTACATACGTGTGACGCTTAGTGTCACTACCGAACTTGTTCGTACTAGCCTACATACGTGTGACGCTTAGTGTCACTACCGAACTTGTTCGTACTAGTCTACATACGTGTGACGCTTAGTGTCACTACCGAACTTGTTCGTACTAGCCTACATACGTGTGACGCTTAGTGTCACTACCGAACTTGTTCGTACTAGCCTACATACGTGTGACGCTTAGTGTCACTACCGAACTTGTTCGTACTAGCCTACATACGTGTGACGCTTAGTGTCACTACCGAACTTGTTCGTACTAGCCTACATACGTGTGACGCTTAGTGTCACTACCGAACTTGTTCGTACTAGCCTACATACGTGTGACGCTTAGTGTCACTACCGAACTTGTTCGTACTAGCCTACATAGGTGTGACGCTTAGTGTCACTACCGAACTTGTTCGTACTAGCCTACATACGTGTGACGCTTAGTGTCACTATCGAACTTGTTCGTACTAGACTACATACGTGTGACGCTTAGTGTCACTACCGAACTTGTTCGTACTAGCCTACATACGTGTGACGCTTAGTGTCACTATCGAACTTGTTCGATGGAACGACTCCAATACAATGTTGACGGAACATGGACTAAATGGATTCGCCGGCCTTTAGAGACACCGGATCACTGGAGCCAGTATGCAGCTAATGGCCTCTGACAACACGGTGGTGACCGCAGCCTACCAGCACCTAGCATCACTCCTGGGTGAGCGATGGGCCAGAGCTCACCCAAAACTAAACCCCACATAGTTAATTATTCATTATATTAAAAAAAAAAAAATTTAGATTTACTAGTATCTCTTAAAATTCATCGCATTCACGTGATTACTGTTTATTATTAGATTAACTTATATTTCTTAATAATATTACTATTATTGTATTGATACGGAACGTGAGAGATTGCACTAACGTCCTCACCATCCAGGAATAAAGATTAATTTTATTATTATAAACAAAGGTATTAATTTTTATTTTCTACGGAGGTAGAAAGACCTGACTTTTTTTTTCTTTCGAAATAAATATCTCTTTTTTCTTCTTTTGTCTTCAAGAAATGCGTTTAACATTTCAGGAAATTAATGTCTCTTTGTTCTCCGTTTTGATCTTCGTATTCAAGTTATGATTTACTAATTATAATCATTTGCGCTTTTCTACGTCTAGTAGAAAAAAGGACAAAAAAGTTTGTGTGTCCTAAGCTACTCATTACTCATATGTTGAAGAATGGTGTGTCCTAGGTTACTCATTACTCATATGTAGAAGAATGTTGTCTGTCCTGGACTACTCATTACTCAAATGTGGAAGAATTTTACATGTCCAAGGCTTCTAATTACTCATATGTTGAAGAATGTTACGTGTCCTAGGCTACTCATTACTCATATGTTGAAGAATTTTTTTTTCAATTTTTTTAGGTTCTCCAATTAGATTTTTTATTTGGTCCCAGAGTTTCCTCGGACCGTTTAAGGTATTTATTACATTTTCATGGTACATATTTTTGGTGAGATTAATACATTTGTTTGTTTTATTTCTGTATCGCGTATATTCTAAACAAAATACCGGGTTATTTGGGTTATTCTAGAACTTTCAGTAAAAGTAATTCCGTTTTTTAATCATGTTCTAAATTTCACCCAAGAGTTTTTATATCTATTGTAATTTTGAAATGATTTTTTTTGAGGATGCGTAATTACTATCAAAACATTATAAAAAATTGTATAACAGTTCTGAAGGATAACCAATTTATAATAATTTACCAAAATTTACAAACTCTAGTTTAGAATACACCAATTTACTATCAATAATAGCACCTTTTTTATTTTAATAATTTTAAAAGATTTAAATTTTGGTGATTTTCTCAACTACCACACTAGGCTGATGCCCATATTATATTAGTCATACATGATTTATGAATCCTTGAGGTGATTTTTCATAAAAACGGCGCTATAGAAATCATCCAAATATTAAATTATAATTTATTGATTACACGTTTTTTATTTAAATCTTTTGTATGTACCTACCTGTTTCCCCATTGCTTAAATTGCGAAAATACAGTATTAAAACGGTTATATCTACCTACATCTAATATTGCACTTTCTGAACCATTTTCACCAAGTACACTATTTTGGTATCCGTTTTGTCCAAGTTTACCTCACCACCGTAAAAATAATTATAATCAGTTGAAGTGATTTTTAATTCTTGCTTTAGTTCCCTCAAATGTATGTTGCTAGGCGGCCGATAAATCTCAAGTATACTAATACTGAAGAGAATAACAATTCAGAAACTACCATCGATAATGAAAAGAAGAGTTTGGAAAACAGTAATGATCCTACATATGTGCCAAAGAGAATGAAGATTCGGACAGTTCTAAATGAAGTACAAGCAGTGTGGTACAATCATTACCTGCAAGACGAAGAAATAAACTAGAAAGGTGTGGTTTTTAAAATATGTGCTCTGTACCAACGTAGATGAGTTATCATTTGGATTGTACTGAGAATTTTTCTCCCCTGTAGTACGACATACTACTTTGAGGTTATTATAATAAGGACAGAGCACAGCAGACATATAGTTACTAAAAGCTTAGCTTCACTAAAAGATTTTAAGTTTGTAAAAATGTAAGGCATCGTAACTGTAGTACCTATTTGTAAAATATCTGTACTCTGAGAGCGGGGTTGTTACTATATGTTCAAAATGGTGTCTTTAGGTACTTTTCTTTAACGGCGTAAACTTGTCTATGATACGAAATGAAACCTCTTCATAGACATATGAATATTAGTAGACCTGCCCTAAGTGATTAAAAGCGTATTATCCCCACTCCCCATACCGGTTCCATTGGAGCCGGCTGTGCTCGCGTATGGCCTCAAGTGAAATTTGAAAACGTGACGTCATCATTCTTGAGCGAACTATGGTCGAGGCAACATCGGTTCATTTTACAAAATAACACGGCAAAATGTTGACTTGTGCTATGAAAACTTGTAAAAATAGATGTGAAAAAGAGAATAAACCCAATTGTCGTATTACATTCCATATATAGGCATTATTTTACTTTATTTTAAGCATATTCACAACGTATAATATGGATCAGTTGTAGAAACATATACTATCACATCGAGAAACGTCTGGACGCGAAACACAAAGCTGGTTGGTTGCTGGGAAGTAAATTATGAACATTTATAAAAGTTATTATTTTTCGGAATAACTTATTGAGTAAAACCTCAAATTATAATATTTAAATACTGAAGACAATATTAGTGATTTTTTCAAACGAAAATCTGAAACAGAAAAATCAGAAAAGGAAACGGTCACATCTGGGACTCGAACCCAGGACCCTTGTCTTTCCGGGACAATGCTCTACCAACTGCGCTAATGGGACCCTATCCTATTCGGTCACTTTTAACTGTATCATACTTCGAATAAGAACTACCAACGTTGTCTTCATTTTTTTCACCGCACATTTTTATTGGCAACTATCTTTATGTATGATCGCAAGATTCAACCCGAACTAAATGCAATCCTAGACAGCGTCTTATAGATAAACCTATCTTATTGTTTTTATTTTTAATGTGCGACATCTATTGACTTTTTCTGCAAGTCTAGAAAATGAATTATTATTTTTCGGAATAACTTATTGAGTAAAACCTCAAATTATAATATTTAAATACTGAAGACAATATTAGTGATTTTTTCAAACGAAAATCTGAAACAGAAAAATCAGAAAAGGAAACGGTCACATCTGGGACTCGAACCCAATTAACGAACTAATATTGTCTTCAGTATTTAAATATTATAATTTGAGGTTTTACTCAATAAGTTATTCCGAAAAATAATAATTCATTTTCTAGACTTGCAGAAAAAGTCAATAGATGTCGCACATTAAAAATAAAAACAATAAGATAGGTTTATCTATAAGACGCTGTCTAGGATTGCATTTAGTTCGGGTTGAATCTTGCGATCATACATAAAGATAGTTGCCAATAAAAATGTGCGGTGGAAAAAAATGAAGACAACGTTGGTAGTTCTTATTCGAAGTATGATACAGTTAAAAGTGACCGAATAGGATAGGGTCCCATTAGCGCAGTTGGTAGAGCATTGTCCCGGAAAGACAAGGGTCCTGGGTTCGAGTCCCAGATGTGACCGTTTCCTTTTCTGATTTTTCTGTTTCAGATTTTCGTTTGAAAAAATCACTAATATTGTCTTCAGTATTTAAATTTATAAAAGTGTCTTAACTAAATACTTAAACGAAATATTCGACTCTGAAAATAGAACCGAATTTTTTTGCCGAATTTGGACTTCGCAAATTTGTTCATAACGTGGCGAGTAATTTGCGCTCCCATGTAAAAATGTCTATTCATTCAAAAGCAGATTTTACTTTTAAGAACTAAATGGTGATATTATAATGCGAGATGCCTATTTACTGTCAGATTGATTTATTGACGAATCACAGTCAGCTTTACCCCCTTCGTTCTTCAACAGTTGATTTTACCCCTCGCCATTATCTTCTCGTCTATTAATTCCTATGTCTGTGAACCTCTTCCATTTTTTGTTTTGCCTAGCCAAGCACGTTGTTTCATTCAAAACCTAATTAATGTCTAATCATTGAAGACAATATTAGCGATTTCTAAACGAAAATCTGAAATAGAAAAATCAGAAAAGGATACGGTCACATCTAGGACTCGAACCCAGGACCCTTGTCTTTCCGGGACACCGCTTTACCACTGAGCTAATGGGACCCTATCCCCCTCGGTCACTTTTAACTGTATCATACTTCGAATAAGAACTACCAACATTGTCTTCATTTTTTCACCGCACATTTTTACTGGCAACTATCTTTATGTATGATCGCAAGATTCAACCCGAACTAAATGCAATCTAGACAGCGTCTTTTTTTTAGATAAACCTATCTTATTTTTTATTTTTGAGGTTTTACTCAATAACTTTATTTAGTAAAACCTCAAATTGTAATATTTAATCATTGGATGTGATGTGACCGTATCCTTTTCTGATTTTTCTGTTTCAGATTTTTGTTTAGAAATCGCTAATATTGTCTTCAATGATTAAATATTACAATTTGAGGTTTTACTCAATAAAGTTATTCCAAAAAATAAATACTAATTAATGTCATGTTATTAACGAAAACGTTCATGATTTTGAAATATAAACATCAGCCTTATCTCAAAATATTATGACTGGTAACTTGTAGGGATGCAGAAAATTAAAATGATAACTATAATATGGAGTTAATGTTTGTATCTTACAATTTACAAATATTACAACAGTATCTTTATTAGTCATTTTGTTTTTCATTCAATTCTGTAAAGAAAAAAGTTTAATAATTAATTAATTAATCTTTATTTTCATTATTTCAACAAGTTCATTTTCATAATTTCTACTTTATTTTCATTATTTTAACAAGTAAAGTAACCTATTTATTTGCTGATTGTGTTCATTTTATCTCATTAATATCAACAGTTTAAAATACGGTTGATGTACACTTGAGCAATCTACTGAACTGGGAACCAGTAAAAGTGTCACCTATTATACACATACATTGCATGCAAGAAAAAAAATACTTAGATTAACAAGTTATCAAATATTACATTTATATAATTATATAAACCTATGTATATAAATTTCGACTACCATAATACGGGCGTGTGTCTAGTGTGGTAGTCGAAAAGCATGTAAAAACTGTACACATTAATATTTCATGAATAAAGAAAAAAAAAAAAATAAAAAATAAAATTCAGAAGCAGCTACGAGGCATGTTTGTATGGGTTTCCTATTTCTGGCTCGTATTCAAATAGTCATAGCTTTTTAAATTTTCGTCTGAATCGGAGACTTATGTGATATGAAATTATAATTAAATATAGTTATTGTTTTATTTTAAATCATAACTTTTCTGTTTCAAGTCACATTAATAACGACAACATGTTCAAATGAGTTTCATCTAATTTATTCGTTAGTGTTATAAATTGTTTAAAGTAATAACACGAACAACGTTAGTAAGTAGTTATCAATACTTGGCCATAAAATATTATGTTTAAACGGTCAAACTTTCATTGTAATATATTTTTTATAAAAACAGTAGTTTTTATTACATTTTAACGACAAATAAAACGCTTTTGATCTTTGAATGAAACAATAATAATTGATGGATATATTTATAACCCGTTTCCCGTCGCATGAGTATTCTTAAAGCAGTATTTTACCAACAATGTGATTACTGTTTTTATTTACTTTATAAAACAAGGGTGGCACCTTTACGTAGGGGTTTTGTCTACTTAATTATTTATTATTTCTTAAGGCCACTGCTTTGGATACATCCACATATTGTGTCAGTCTTGTTTTCAACGACCACTAGTAGATATCTCCGGTCATATCAATAGGTTCCGTGAATTTATCTACTCTAAACACTTCTTTTCTCACTAAAATTACAAAATAAAAGTTTTAAAATCTGTACCTTTTTCTAAAAAAATATTTTTTAATGATAAGAGGAAAACCTAATATTAAAAATAAAATATAAAGTTACTTGATTATTGTAATTTACTTATTTTGAATGTTTTTTTTTTTGATTTCGAAGATCCATATTAATGAAATATATTTTCAACGTCATTACTTTGAAAATACAATAATTTCATCACACAGATTAAAACCAAAATATTCATTTACCAGGGTATTTTTCCGACAGACTTCTTGATTTCAACTTTTATCTCAATCGGCAAGCTACCATAATAATTGGTAGTGCAACCTAGAAAGTTAGAGAAATTCAGCACGAGCAGTGCGCATTAAGCCTGAAAATTTCGGGACGAACGACGAAGGTGCACCGATCTACTTGTGACTGCTGGAACATTCCCGGCTCTAGCATGCACGCGCAGCCCTATATAAACGACGAAGGTGCACCAATCTACTTGTGACTGCTGGAACATTCCCGGCTCTAGCATGCACGCGCAGCCCTATATAAACGACGAAGGTGCACCAATCTACTTGTGACTGCTGGAAAATTCCCGGCTCTAGCATGCACGCGCAGCCCTATATAAACGACGAAGGTGCACCGATCTACTTGTGACTGTTGGAACATTCCCGGCTCTAGCATGCACGCGCAGCCCTATATAAACGACGAAGGTGCACCAATCTACTTGTGACTGCTGGAACATTCCCGGCTCTAGCATGCACGCGCAGCCCTATATAAACGACGAAGGTGCACCGATCTACTTGTGACTGCTGGAACATTCCCGGCTCTAGCATGCACGCGCAGCCCTATATAAACGACGAAGGTGCACCAATCTACTTGTGACTGCTGGAACATTCCCGGCTCTAGCATGCACGCGCAGCCCTATATAAACGACGAAGGTGCACCGATCTACTTGTGACTGCTGGAACATTCCCGGCTCTAGCATGCACGCGCAGCCCTATATAAACGACGAAGGTGCACCGATCTACTTGTGACTGCTGGAACATTCCCGGCTCTAGCATGCACGCGCAGCCTTATATAAATGACGAAGGTGCACCAATCTACTTGTGACTGCTGGAACATTCCCGGCTCTAGCATGCACGCGCAGCCCTATATAAACGACGAAGGTGCACCGATCTACTTGTGACTGCTGGAACATTCCCGGCTCTAGCACGCACGCGCAGCCCTATATAAACGACGAAGGTGCACCGATCTACTTGTGACTGCTGGAACATTCCCGGCTCTAGCTTGCACGCGCAGCCCTATGTAAACGACAAAGGTGCACCAATCTACTTGTGACTGCTGGAAAATTCCCGGCTCTAGCATGCACGCGCAGCCCTATATAAAAGACGAAGGTGCACCGATCTACTTGTGACTGCTGGAACATTCCCGGCTCTAGCATGCACGCGCAGCCCTATATAAACGACGAAGGTGCACCAATCTACTTGTGACTGCTGGAACATTCCCGGCTCTAGCATGCACGCGCAGCCCTATATAAAAAACGAAGGTGCACCGATCTACTTGTGACTGCTGGAACATTCCCGGCTCTAGCATGCACGCACAGCCCTATATAAACGACGAAGGTGCACCGATCAACTTGTGACTGCTGGAACATTCCCGGCTCTAGCATGCACGCGCATCCCTATATAAACGACGAAGGTGCACCGATCTATTTGTGACTGCTGGAACATTCCCGGCTCTAGCATGCACGCGCAGCCCTGTATAAACGACGAAGGTGCACCGATCAACTTGTGACTGCTGGAACATTCCCGGCTCTAGCATGCACGCGCATCCCTATATAAACGACGAAGGTGCACCGATCTACTTGTGACTGCTGGAACATTCCTGGCTCTAGCATGCACGCGCAGCCCTATATAAATGACGAAGGTGCACCGATCTACTTGTGACTGCTGGAACATTCCCGGCTCTAGCATGCACGCGCAGCCCTACATAAACGACAAAGCTACACCGATCTACTTGTGACTGCTGGAACATTCCCGGCTCTAGCATGCACGCGCATCCCTATATAAACGACGAAGGTGCACCGATCTACTTGTGATTGCTGGAACATTCCAGGCTCTAGCATGCACGCGCAGCCCTATATAAACGACGAAGGTGCACCGATCTACTTGTGACTGCTGGAACATTCCCGGCTCTAGCATGCACGCGCAGCCCTACATAAACGACAAAGGTACACCGATCTATTTGTGACTCCTGGAACATTCCCGGCTCTAGCATGCACGCGCAGCCCTATATAAATGCCGCGCTAGAGTCTTAGATCTCAGTTTTTTACGCCCTTCAGGCCCAAAACCACAGACCAATCAGCCTTCTTCCCTGTGCTGGAAAAAAAATAGAAAAACTCACCAGACTCAAATCAATAGTTGACGAACTCGAAATCATCACGGCTTTCGATCGGGCCATTCCACTTTCCACCAACTTCTGCGAGTGGTCGAACAAATTTCTAACGGTTTTAATGATTGCTAACACACAATTCTCCTTTCCCTAGACGTCTGCAAAGCATTCGTCAAATTCTGGTACAGAGTCTCATTTATAAAAATGTACCTCATCAGTATCCTCTTCCTAATGCTTCAACTCATTGACAATTTCATTAAAAACCGTAAATTTAAAATCAAACTAGATGGAATTTTTTTCACCGTGAGATTGCTAAGAGCTGATGTCCCTCAAGGTTCTATTCTCTTACACAAAAATTTTCCGTATTATACAAAACCAACAACACGGATTTCTTCAAAAAAGATCAGTACTAACAAAGTTATTTTACAAGCAATAATTATTAGCCTGAAACACTCATCCACATTGAAAAATCTCCTGATAAAAGATACATGACGCCAACGAGACATCCGTTGGCGTCATTTATTTATTTATTTATTGGATGATTTTTATAGCGCCGCTTTTGCGAAATATCACCTCAGGGGCGCTGTACAGTTAATGCAGATATTACAAAAAAATATATTAATATTACAAATTGAAATTGAAATTAAGTTAAATAAAATGAAGTACAGAAACAGGTGACACGGAGATGGGTATTATATATGTAAATAATTGTTATTCTTTGTGCTATGCATAAAAAAATCTTGTCTTAAACATTAGTTTACCAAAAAAAATAAATAACAAAGTTGGTAAATTTTACGGAATATTTAACTTGCAATATGGACAATAGAAACCAAGTAGATGTAATCTACACTGATTACTCTAAGGCCTTCAATAAGATAAACCATTTCATTCTAATTCAAAAATTAAAACAATTAGGCATCCATGATGACTTACTCCGGTGGCTCACTTCATACCTTTGGAGTATACTTCAAAGTGTTTTCGTTGAGGGAATAAAGTCCAGCTTCTTCTCTGTGCCCTCCGGTGTACCTCAAGGTTCTCATTTAGGCCCATTATTATTTAATGTGTATATATACGATATTCAAAAATGTTTTTTACATGCTAATTACTTAGCATATGCAGATGATAAAAAAATACACTATTATTAAATCAATCAACGACTGCATTAAACTTCAAGAGGACCTCAATCGTCTTTTTGTTTATTGCGAATTAAACAAACTTGTTATTAACATCGCAAAATGCAATAAATTAACATTTACACATAATAAAAATAAAATATCCTTTGTATACTCACTAAACGGCACACACATCAATGAAGTAAAATATATCAGTGACCTTGGGGTAACACTGGATGTTAAATAAACTTTATCCAACACACTGATGACATCATTAACAAAGCCAATAAAATTCTGGGATTTATAATTCGCATAGAAAAACCCTTCCACAACATAAAAACTCTATATTCCCGCTACACCTCATATATTCGCCCGTACCTGGAACACTGTACACCGATCTGGACTCCTTTATACCAAGCCCATATCGAAAGTATAGAAAGAATTCAAAAAAATTGTTTTAAACACATACATTATAAACTAAACTTACACTTCTCAAATTTTACCGAATCCATTTAATTTCATAATTTTAACTCCCTCTAACCACGACGTCTAATTTTTGATCATATCTTATTGTTTAAAATCCTTAATAATGATATGGACTCACACGAACTTACCAATTTTATAAATCTTCATATTCCATCTAGATCAACCCGACAATCTAATTTATTTTATCTACCCTCATGTAGAATAACATTCCGAAAAATTCTCCAATTTCTCATATATGTGCACAATTTAATACAAAATTTTACAGCATTCACATTTTTGGTAATAACCTAAAGAAATATCGAAATGAAGTAATGCGTACGATCGATTATTAATATGAGAGTATGAAATGTATTGGGAGCATCTCCTATCACCTTCCTATTTTCCTCTTCCTTTCCCCTTCCTTTAACGCCAAATTAATTTTAAGATATTAAAACTTCATTTCCAATGAACTTTAACATAAGAAACTTCTGTGGCTTGACTTTTGTTAACTTGTATAATTATATCTATCATTATATATTATATAAAAGCTGAATGTTTCTTACAAAATAAATATGTAAAAAAACAAGAAATTGTCTACAAGATATAAACTTTTTGATAAAAAAAATCACGTTAAGACCAAAATTAACCTACTCGACCCCAATCTGGGCCCACGTTTCAAAATTAGAATGAAATAGATTACAATTATTCCAAAATAAAGTCATTCGCACAGTCTTGGGAGCACCCACGTGGATGAGGGTCTCCCAAATCCACCGTGACTACGAAGTCCCCCTCCTTAATGACCACATCTTAAGTCTCGCTGAATATTTTTATTCGGGCATTCCAACCCATACAAACCCTTCCATTAATTGTCTCGCCCAGTAAGACGCAAATGCCAAAACCCAGTTTAAAAAAACCAAAACAAATCCTACGTAAATTACCCCCTTAATTGTAGCCATGTATTATTGCAAAAAAATTTTTCGCAAAAGAAACAAAAAATTATCTTCCTACAACCAATTCTAAGCTCATGATGACCTTTTTTGCCCGGAGCTCTGTATGCCATTATTTCAAAAAGTCAGTTTTGTACGAGAACTTATTGACAACTGCCACCAGCAACGATGCCGTCCCATTCGCCGGTCCCATCGTTGAGCCATGCACCGCGTCTCGGCACGTTCGCCATCAAGTCATTCGCTTAGACGCTACCCGCAACAATGACGTGCTACAATAGTTGCTGGTGACACGCGTGTCGCCAACCGCGCCGCGAGACTATTCCGTATGTCGCACCCGTCACGTTCGCCGTCGAGGACCGAACATCATCTCAGTAGAGCATCAGGAAGTCACGAGTTGTTCACCACCAGTGGAGGACACCATCTTCAGTCTAGTCTCCGCCAGCATGGTGTCGAGCTACCAACTACATCGCCATGACCACACTCCACCACCGTCGATCATCTCGATGAGTTCATTATCCACCCGCCGCGTGTCGATCACGGATTTACATCATTTACAGCCACTTGTGACCTGTATTTGCTAAAACATGTTTCATTCGTCTATGCCTACTGTCACCCAAAGCAAAACAAACAAAGTTATAAATCAGATTAGTTATCATTTAAAGCACTACTTTGCAAATACCAAATTTGCGCTATTTTCATGAAAATTATCTCAAGGGAATAGATTAGATAAATTAGGGTTGAGTCCAGTAAGGTAAGAAAAGTCGTATGTTTGGTAGAATCGATAACGCAGTAGAACGCAAGCTTTCATAAAATGTGTGTTCCGCCCAAAAGTATAAGACATATTTTTATATCTTTCGCTCAACCTTAAAACCTATTTTAAAGCCTAAAATCGCTTTTGTGTAAGAATAAATGTAGTATTTTACTAAATTTTGTAAAAAGTGGGATTACATGCGTGGTTTTAGCGTTTCCCGTACAAAGGAAAGGCGAAAAAAAACAAAAAAATTACATTGGCAACCGATTCAATCCACTGTATGATAACATCCTAGGTGGCGCCCATAATATTATCTAGGACGTTCCCATTTACTGGAACGTTTAAAAAAATAAACACATAATAGCCGGCCATTTATCTCCCGCTGCCGCGGGTGGTGCTGGTGGTGCTGGTGGTGCGGGTGGCGCTGGTTGTGCGGGTGGCGCTGGTGGTGCGGGTGGCGCCACATAAGAGATGTCGTAAATCCTCCCCGACCTCCCCGGGGGACTACACACCCTCTTAAGGTGGATTCGATTACATTAAATTATTGCACACGTAAATATACGAGCAAGTACCTTCGCTTTGTGGGATGTGAATTGTTGGATAAGTTTTGTTCGATAATTCTTTTGTACGTTTTTTTTGCTTTCGAAATTCAGAAGTAGACGGTTTTCTTTTTAATAACATTTGGTAGATTTCTTGATAAATGTAGACTTCACATAAAGAATGCTTAAAAAAGCTAAAAAACGACTTTGATCTACGTTCTTTATGGAACTATAAAATTTATTCTTAAATCGAACGGGACTTTCAGAAATAAACCACGAGTGATGTCATCTTAACCGAATATTTAGAATGTCATGCGGAATGTGAAAATGTTTGAACTCGATGGTAAACTGTAAAAAATATACATTTTGTGAGACGAAAGATGCAAAAAAAAATAATACAGTTAAATTTATTCATTTACGCCCTAATGGGCTTTTACAAAAGTAGTTGACAAGTAATACAGTTGTGTTACATAGTTTACAATAAATAACGATTTTTGATTCAATTAAGGTAAATTCAAATTACTAGTGTGGATTACGGAAAGCTAAATATGTATTAAGGAACATAAAAATATAAAAACAAAAGTGTATTCACTACGGAGTTGCGAATTCATACATTTCAGTAAAGTGATAAAAAATATTTCGTTTATAACTAATACGGAATCATTAAATATGTCTACAATATTCCTAAATTTATTGACAAAATGATATAGACTATTTATAGGTGTATGAGCTTCATAGTTGGTTTTAAAATTGTCACAGAAAAATGTAGCACTTTGCCTCGTATTTCTAGTCGGTACGTAAAATTTTATTTTGGCGAGAATCCAGGGTTGTCAATGCAATTATTAATAATTTTATTTAAAAGTACAAGGTCAGAGATGATCCGAATATCTGACGGCATTATTAAGTTAAGTTGCTTCATCAAAAGGACATATTTAATATTTTGAATTGGAATATTCAGTTTAAAGTTAATAAATCTTAGAAATTTGTGCTGTACCCTTTCAATATTGTCAGAATGCGTTTTATAAAATGAGGACCAAATAGGCAAATTATACTCTACCTGGTTTCTTACTAAAGAAGTGTACAATGTTTTCAAACATTCAAGTGACTTGAAATCACTCGCCATTCTGCATATGAAACCAAGCATTTTTATATTTCTCTTAGTTATATCATTTACATGCAGAGTGAATGTTAACTTTTCATCAAATATAACCCCTAAGTCCCTAATCTGAGCGATTGATGTCAATAGTATATTATTTAAAGAGTATTCATAAGTAATATGACTTTGGATTTTACGAAAACGAATAACTTGGCACTTTTGAATATTAAGAAATAATGAGTTGATCACACACTAATGATACAATTTATCCAAATTATATTGTAAAATATGGCAATCCTCTATACTACGTATCATTCTATATATTTTTAAATCATCGGGGAAGAGCAGAACTTGTACATCTTTAAATACACTAACAATGTCATTTATAAATAATAAAAACAGAATTGGTCCGAGGTGAGATCCTTGGGGAACCCCACATGTGGCTTCGAAGATGTAAGATTCTACAGAATTTATTTTAACACAAAGCTTTCTTTTACTAAGATAACTGTTGATCCAGGTCAATAAGGTTCATTTAATGCCTAAAAGACTTAGTTTATGCACAAAAATATGTCTCCTAACTTGATCAAAAGCTTAAAAAAAATCAGTGTATATCGAATCCACCTGATGAAATAAATAATAAATTGAACGCAGCTGCTGCAGGCTTACTCCGAAACAAGTTTTTTTTTTCTTATAAAATGAAGTCCGTTTGCATAGCACCCTGTATTGTATACACAAATACCGTGTCAAACACGATATTTGTGTAAATAAGATGTTTTTTTTATCAAAAAACATTTTTTCTTTAAAAATATATCTCATAGCTACTTAAAACAAATCGATGCTTTGTTAATGCTCAAAGAATCTAGAAGAAAATTTTCTCAAAACTCTTTTTTTCTTATAACGCTAAATTATAATTATTTCATGTAAATTCCAGTAAATAAATGCTTGGGAGAAATTTCCTAAGCAATGTTTGTGCGCTCAAGCCTTATTTCCAGTGAGATTTATGACCTCTTTGAATCCAGATATATAAATTACAGGGATGATGTGAATATATTTATTACACGGCTAAGGTGGGACGTGACTTCAAGGTAATGTATAATTATTTGGAGCCTAGAATTAAACGACGGGTGAAGAAACATTAATTCGTGTTATATTCTATATTGTGCAATAATATAATCTACAAGAGTCAACTAAGAGATACAACTTGTTTGCAGATAATATTTCCACACTTTCGCGGCAACACGGAGTCAGTTAAGATTGTAGGTAGTAGTTAGGGGAAGGGTCTAAATAAACAGATCTGCTCATTAAACATACTTAGGTCTCTCGTGGGGGCGATACAGAGTGCATACCATTTTTTTGTGATGTTTGAAAGTGTTGAGTTTTCATACATATTTTGTGCAATACGAATGTGAAAATTTATAATTGTAATTACAAAGTAATGTTTAAAAGTGTAACAAGATAAAGATAAATCGACTTCTCAGAAAAAGCTGAAACTTCCAACAAGTTGTGCTTTAAGCTAGCAAGTTATACGCCCCAGGACGTTCTATTTTACTTAATACGTATTTCGTTTATTTACCTGAAATTTAATTGTAGACCGGCTTTTAAAACGTTTGGTTTGAGAGTCCGATTCTAGCGAAACACAACGTCCTATTTTTTTACTAAAGAAAGAAATTTATTGTAAAGTTTTATGTAATTTATAGAATTCTACTTTTGCTTGGTCCTCAAGAAGTGTTATTTTACTTAATTTCTATTCCTTCATACTCCATTAAAGAAAGTATTTATTGTTTTATAATGCTCTAAAGAAATCTAAAATAAATATGATATTTTTACTAAACATTTTCTGAAGTAGAGTGTAATTTCTCTTTAATATAATTAGCCGAGCTTAATAACTTACTTGCTTAACTTAATTAATGAAGAAACTTAAATTGCTGCTTTTACGTTTCCATAATTTGATCGAGCGCTGCAGCGCCTTTTGAAGATTGCATTCACCGAACATCTTAATTAACAAGTTTGTCGAAGAAGATTCAATAAGCAAAGTGTTTTAGGACTGAATATAGGGAAGTCGGTAGGTGCCTACTGCCTTATCTTTCAGCGGCGTCTTTCTGTTGCTAAGTACTTAGTAGCTAGGATTTATAAACTAACTTCTGCTAAAATTTATTCAGAAGAGATTGGATGATGAAAAAGACAAATATGTATTAAGTTTATATTGAGATATTTCAATCCATAGCATTACATTTTATAGTACATAATATATAATATTATACAAAACATAATAACACAAAAATAAAAAACCGTTATTCTTTTGGCCGTGAAAAACATTAATGATATGTGTTGATCATTTTGGAAGGCGAGAACGGGTACCGCACCCTGGGAGTCGTTCACTTAATAACCAACTCCTCTGCAGTAGGTCACCTCAAGCGGTTTTGTGACTTTGGTGGAGCAGTGGTGTCGGGTTCATGGGGTGAGGTTTTTACAGGTTCTGGGAGGCGAGTATGGGTACCGCACCCTGGGAGCCGTTCACTGGATAACCAACTCCTCTGCAGTAGGTCACCTCAAGCGGTTTTGTGACTTTGGTGGAGCAGTGGTATCGGGTTCATGGGGTGAGGTTTTTACAGGTTCTGGGAGGCGAGTATGGGTACCGCACCCTGGGAGCCGTTCACTGGATAACCAACTCCTCTGCAGTAGGTCACCTCAAGTGGTTTTGTGACTTTGGTGGAGCAGTGGTGTCGGGTTCATGGGGTGAGATTTTTACAGGTTTTGAAGGCGGATGGTCGGCCGGATTGGAAGAGACCCTTTATCCACTCCAGCCGAACTCTATTGACCCATCGTCTTGGACCGCAGTAGAAGAAATAGATGCATACTTCTGGACACATTGACCCTCAGATTCCTACCCACCCCTCACACCTTTTCCTTTACTGAAGCTCCTCTCCTTCATTTCCTTCATTGCCACTAGCAATTATTTTCCACTGGGCCTCTTGTGTGGGTTAATTTGAAAAAGTTACCGTTTTAAAAAGGTAATAGGGGCGGATCTAATACTTAAAAGGCAGGCAGCAATAATAGCCCGGGGGTCTTTTTGGAGAGGGAGGGGGGTGGGGCAATCAACCTATTTTTAATGTGATTTTTACGCAAAAAAGCAATTTTCACACAAAACTTCATTTTGAATTTGGGGTCAAAATACCTATAAATATGAAAACTGTAAGCCTCGTAAAATATTTCTGTAATATTATTGAAGAGGTTTGAAAGAAAAAAAAATACCGCTAAATAAAAAAAAATATTTTTCATTTGGAAAGGTTAAATTAAAATTATTAATGATTTTTATTACCTCAGAAATATTTAAAAAAAAACTTAGATTAGAGCATTCCTGTGTTGACTGTGGAGCTTTACAATTAAATAAATAAAAATAATACATAAACTAATTAAACTATAAACCCTTCATTCTGTTATAACTAAAATTACAGCTCGGCCGTACGTTTATAGTCGGAAGTAATGAAATTCTACTGTAAATAGAATTTAAAATGAGTATTACAAACTAAATGAGTATTACAAAGTACCTGTGGTGGCTTATCAGCCACCGTTTTGACAATGATAAGAGGGAACGATAATTATTAACAAAAAAATAACAATAAGTAAGTGATCATTTAAATAGGTATATTTTAATAAGTAAGTATTTAGTAAATAATAGTAAGTGAATAAATAAAGTAAATTCATAAAGTGATCAATTAACATTTGAATGCTATTTTAAGAATCATATTTTAGTAAAATCACCGCTAATGTTCTCTATGTAATTATTAAATTAAATTTAGTAGAATTTTCTTCTGGGTCGGAGGGCAAACAAATAAATGCTATCAATTTGTGTTTTTCGAAAAGTCATTGAGTGCGTGCGTAAACAGTAGGAATGTGTGATTGGTCGGGCCGCGGGCTCGATGATTTATACCTCCCTGAACTCCTCTCACGGCGCCCTGGCTATGAGCATGAGTTCCGAGGCACATCAAGCCGGGGCTCTGGGCTTGATGGAACTGCGCGATGCACCAGGGGAGCCAATAGGGGTGGGAGGCAGCCAGCATTTGATGAAATGCTAACCCTTTGATCCGCCCCTGATGATTAAGAAGTAAGTATTTAAATTTGAGTATTTTTTCCAAATGTTTCTGGCCTTCACTTTTCAAGAGTGTTCTAGGCATCATTTCATCATTTCAAATTTAATGAAGAGAGGGAAGGTGCATTTATATATCAATGGTCTTTAAATGGGTAAATTTCAAATTTTAGAAAAGATTGGAACGAGTTCAGACTTAAAAGAAATTAAACTTTAAATGAGGGTAGGCAATTTTAGATAAGCCTTGATAGAAAAGAGAATATTTGTTTAGAGAGGGACAGCCAAAAAATATATGGTCTAAAGTTCCCACTTCTAAACAACAGAATTTACAATCTGGGGAGTCAAACACGGTTATTTTAAAAATGTGAGAAGGCGGAATAATGTCGAATTCTCAATCGGATAACATGGTTATTTATATTAACACATAACAGCAGGCTCCCTTGGATTGATTAGCAATCTGGCAATATACAGGAATTTAAATCAGAGTTACGGTTTTTCCAGAGCTTTGTTAAATGGATGCTATCAGCACTCAAATAAGGCATACAAAATTATCATTCAGATGAAGCAGAGTACTGGATTTAGGTTTTTGGAGGGAATTGAGAGATTCAGGAAATTTGTGAAATTATTTTAATTGAGAGATTCAATTATTGCAAAGCACTCGGCTGAAAATATTGAAATTAAATGATTTTTTAAAATAATCTCCACACAAAAAGCCCCGAGGGAAAGAAAATCTATCAGGGACAATGACATCTTTGGGGATGCTGTGTTGAGGGTAATTTAGGAAAGGAAGTGGAGAAAGTTTTGGGAATGAAAAAGGTAAGGGGTTGGTAGGAATCCAGGTGGTCAATTTGTCCAGGAGTGACGGATGTATAAATCCATCTCTCCCACTGGGGTCGTAAGTTATGGGTCGAGAGAGAGTCCGACTGGAGAGGTCGAAAGGTTATTCTCAACCAGATTCTACCAGTGGGCAAGAGCATCCGCCGCCAAAATCTAGACAAACCTAACCCCATGATCTCGGGCACCCCTGCTAAGTCTCTCATCAGTCAAACATAGAGAACCACTTGGGGTGACCAATGGCAGGGGTTTTATTTATCCAATAAATTGTTCTGGTGATACATGGACCCGCCTCCAAAATTGAAGTCTACATTAGAATTATTGTGGTAATCTTTAATACCTATACCACATCTTGAGATTTGGAGCCATCAGTGAATAAAAGCGAAGAGTTGTGCTAATTATATCAAATAATGTCATTGAACATATTATGGACGGTACGGGCCGCGAGATTAGAATGACTGATACCGATCCTTTTTAAAATTGTTGGGGATGGGATGATGTGACTATATTAAATTTTAATTTGTATAAGAGAAGATAATCATTTTGGATAATTTGAAGAAATTAGGGACTGAAAATTGTTATAGATGGTTACAATAAGTTTAGTTCGAGCTCTGATAGTAGTTCATGAATGTATTGAGTCGATGAACAATGAGACTCTGGAAGACAAACCTTAAAAAGTAATATTAATATTTTAGAAATATTTATGTGTAAAATATTTAACAATAAAATTTTCTGCAAATAGTTGACCCCTAAATTAGAGACAGGGTTCAGAGCTTTCTATTTGAGGGGAATTGATGGGCGATGATTGCATTGCTGCAGTTATTATTTTATTTGAGTGGAATTGATGGGCGATGATTGCTTTGCTGCAGTTATTATTTTATTTGAGCGGAATTGATGGGCGATGATTGCATTGCTGCAGTTATTATTTTATTTGAGTGGAATTGATGGGCGATGATTGCGTTGCTGCAGTTATTATTTTATTTGAGTGGAATTGATGGGCGATGATTGCATTGCTGCAGTTATTATTTTATTTGAGTGGAATTGATGGGCGATGAATGATTTGCTGCAGTTATTATTCTATGTGAGTTGAATTGTGATGGTCGACGATTGCATTGCAGCAGTTATTATTCTATTTGAGGGGAATTGATAGGCGACGATTGCGTTGCTGCAGTTATTATTTTATTTGAGTGGAATTGATGGGCGATGATTGCTTTGCTGCAGTTATTATTCTATGTGAGTTGAATTGTGATGGTCGACGATTGCATTGCAGCAGTTATTTTTCTATTTGAGGGGAATTGATAGGCCTCGATTGCATTGCTGCAGTTATTATTCGCACAAATTTAGATTGAATTTTGTCTTATTTACATAGAGTACATTTTTTGATGCAGCTAATGATCTGATTTTTTTTGCATTTAGCAACTTTATTATGAATATGGGCAGGCCATTAAAGTATCCCATCAGTTGTTACTTTCGAAACATTATCTTCTAAGGCATTGGGAATAAAAATAGAATCATCGAAAAGCAAAATGACATAAATACATCGTTAACTCTAAATATACTCAAGAATCACTGGTTAAAAGAGTGCGAGCTCTTACGCCCTGTATATTAAAAGCCTAACGAGCAATATCTTTTCTTATTTCCAAGGGTGAAAAGAAGTATCGCTAATCTACTCTTGATTCTGATTGAAAAATACATTATTTATGCAAATTTTAAAGAAAATTGCATTTGGCTGTTATTTTCAATAGGTACTTTTTCTATAATAATACTCGAAATACGACATCAAAATAAATTTGTTCTCAAATTATTCTTGGAAAGCTTATCTTTTTGTAGCTGTAGGAATAATGATCAGACTTTTTTATTGAATGAAGCTGACAATGATACGAGTTGAATAAAATGAATGTTTTCAAAGTGTTCCAAATTATTGATAAACTATAGAACCAATAGAATTTAAAGTTGATTAATATTGATTAACGATTGCTTAGTTACTGAGTGGCATTTGAAACGCATGAATGTATTTACAAAAGTTAAAAACAAGATGCATTAACAAAACTGCAGAAAAAAACTCTATTTAATCTCTCATAAGACATTGTTTATTTTAACTTAAAATAGTTCCACTTTATGTGGTAGAATACAAACAAACATGTTTACATTTTTATTTATATTCCGTATATTTATGATATTTAATTTATCTCTATATTATTTTTTTTATCATTTTAGTGAAAAGCTGTACATTTGGATTTCTTAACACAGTAAACAATTCTGTGATTATTATTTTAATATTTTCTCTGTCTCAAGTGGTGTATGTAATTACAGTATTTACTGTAATTTAGTTTGTCTCTAAAGAAAGTTTGTCATAAATTACCAAAAGCTTTGTCGATAAAAAATAAATCGTTTTAGAAAATTCTTTGTTAAACACTTCATTAAAACTTCTTTCTTGGGCATTTCAGTACTGATTATTTATTTATTACACTTCAAAACTTGGCTCATTGTTCCTGAAGGGATTATTTTTTTACTTCTACTTTAACTACTTTAATATGATATGTAGTAGTGGGGTTGTACGAGACGTGTTTGCCTGCACAAGAAAAGACTGTAAATAATAAGCACGAGCACACATCAGTCCTCAACCTGGGTAATGATTTAATTAAAACACCGTGAGGTGTTCTATCCAAACCATCATAAAAGAAAGACGATTCAAATCTAAATTCACATTTTGATTAAAAATATTGAATTGGTATACATAACGTACAAAGGGGTGTAGCTTATAGGTACTTCCTATTTTTTACAGCCAGCTCAATTCACAAAAAATAGTTATATGTATTTCAATACAACTGGGATTTAAACACAGATATAAAACTGATACAACCGGAATCCTTTCAGCGATAATTTCAAATTGGAGCACATTGTGCATCATCGCGTCATACGATACAGTAAATGGCGTGGTCGACTGCCGCAGCAGTGGCCAGTTCAATTGGTAGCCAGCAGGAATCGGCCAGCTTCTAGGTTGTCAGCATCAATGGCTAATTTAGTCAGTAGTCAGGAAGAATTGGCCAGCCTCTAGGTTTTCAGCATCAATGGCTAATTCAGTTGGTAGCCAAGAAGAATTGGCCGGCTTCTAGGGTTTCAGTATCAATGGCTAATTCAGTTGGTAGCCAGGAAGAATTGGCCGGCTTCTAGGTTTTCAGCATCAATGGCTTATTCAGTTGGTAGCCAGGAAGAATTGGCCGGCTTCTAGGTTTTCAGCATCAATGGCTAATTTAGTCGGTAGCCAGGAAGAATTGGCCGGCTTCTAGGTTTTCAGCATCAATGGCTAATTCAGTCGGTAGCCAGGGAGAATTGGTCGGTCTCTAGATTTTCAGCATCAATGGCTAATTCAGTCGGTAGCCAGGGAGAATTGGTCGGTCTCTAGATTTTCAGCATCAATGGCTAATTCTGTTGGTAGCCAGGAAGAATTGGCCGGCTTCTAGGTTTTCAGCATCAATGGCTAATTCAGTTGGTAGCCAGCAAGTATTCATCAGCTTTTAGGTTGTCAGCATCAATGCAGCAGGGATTGGCCAGCCTCAAGGTGATCACCGGCAGTGGGCAGTTCAGTCGTTTGATTATAAGAGACGCCCCATTCTTGTAATGATGACAGATGCGTCTGACTCAGCTGATAAAGTGCCGGCCGTAAACATATCGTAAGAAATGGTTGTAATCTTTAAATTGATTGTGCCGTGATGGAGGAACAGAAGCGACTACAGATTTCAGTTGACACTCAGGAATTTATAATAATAATTAACAGATTGCGTTTTCACTGGAGGTGTTTCGTCCACTCGTGTTAATTTTTAAAATTTGACTGACAAATATTGTAGTGTTTTTAGCTATTTATAATTTCTCTAGCAAGCCGTCTTGTGACGTCAATATCTTTACCACAACTTGTTTTTGTTTCAGACGCAGGTGTCTTTTGGTGATAATAATAATTTCGCACAGCGACTGGTTTGTCAATATTTTGATTTTTTCCGGCTCGATTCGCCTAGTAACCGATTATTTTTGTGCATTTTTCAACTCGTAAACATTATAGGTTGGAAAAGGAGTCATCTTACTTGCAGGTGTTCAACCTTAGTCGCAATCGAACCAAATGTAGAAAATTATGTTTTCACGTTCGATACACTCCTTAACGTGCAGTTGTGGCTGCATCCAGCTATTTTGTCGAAAATGTAAACCTCTGCAGTGGTTTTTTCGTATAAACCAGCAGTGCGTAAGGTCGGAATGGCTGTGTTACAGTTGTGGTAATGGGGGTGGGTCGGATGACAGCGAGTTTGACCGCCAGTTATTTGTTGTAGTTGGATGATTCCATTTTGTTGGGCTGCCATGCTGGGAGGGTACCCGCGCAGCCAGAGCATGTCTGCGAGCTGTTGACTGATTCGCTATTGGCGACGAAGTAACACCTCTTTCTTGTCTTTGTGATAAAAAGATTCTAGAGCTACTAGCAAAAATGATTGGACGTCTTGCACCAGTTGTCACTTGTCACTTGTTTTCGGCCATTATCACGTGGGTCCATTGATATATGCGTGAGTGGTCTGTTGTTTACAAGAGATTCAGCTTCTGCCAGCGCCGTGAATCAGGTTTCTTTCCTGGGAGCTCTTTGCTCGAGTAGTTTGTTAAGAGCTTACTTCTCTGAACCAACCTCTCTCATGCTTCTCCCGTGTAAGGTGATATATCGTTACGGGCTGCTTTGTTCGCGTTTCATAGGTTCAGTTAATCTTTGGGCGTGTTTGTGAACATGTGGGTCCCTCATTCTGAGCAATGGTTGCGAATTCCGATGATTTTATCGATAGATGTGGGGTTCATCATCAGCGGATGGACGTTCTACGACGCCTTTCTGGTAGAACCCGCTGTAGCTGATACGTATGAGGCTTTTTACTCCTTTCATCAGGGGGTGTAGGACTATTGTGTACGCTGGGTATGCATTCGATGTGTACCCGCACTGCTATGAAGTTGAGAGTACGGCTAACATCCGAGGCTGGCCGCGCTCCGGATGTTATGTGGGCTTGAGTTGCTGCGTATCCGGGACCGGCTTTCAAGGCCAAGACGGTCGCTGCAAACTCTCGGATTGACTGACTAGTTATTGTCAAAGAGGGCCGATCTACAGTGTCCGCTCACGAGTTGTCGCATATCTGGAGGGGGGGGGGGGTCGGCTTTCGAGGTCGGGCCGGTCACTTCAAGCCCTTGGGCAGACTGGGTGACCGTTGTCAATCATGGTTTGCCTCATATCCGGGACCGGCATTCGAGGCCGGGCCGGCTTTCGAGGCCGGGCCGGTCGCTTCAGGCTCGTGGGCATACTAGCTGGCCATCTTCAATCATTTTGCCGCATATCTGGGACCAGCATTCGAGGCCGGGACGGTCGTTGCAAACTCATCGGTGACTGGCTGGCCGCTTTCAAAGGGGGGCTGAGCTACAAAAGTTTCCGCTCACAAGTTTTCGCATATCCGGGGGCCGGCTTTTGAGGTCGGGCCGATCGCTTCAGGCTCGTGGGCAGTGTGGCTGGCCGTAATCAATCATGGCTTGCGACATATCCGGGACCAGCATTCGAGGCCGGGACGGTCGCTGCAAACTCATCGGTGACTAGCTGGTCGCTGTCAAAGGAGGGCTGAGCTCTAAATGGTATCCGCTCACGAGTTGTCGCATATCTGGAAGCCGGTTTTCGAGATCAAGCCGGTTGCTTCAAGCTTGTGAGCAGACTGGCTAGCCATAAAATGCACGCTAAGAGTGAGCGTTATACCCCGGCAGAGTATGAATGTTGGCTGGATGGCAGACTGTTCAATTTTTTTGTTGACAGGCAGCAGCTCATCGCACGGGGTAGCAAGGTCCCCCGTCGCTTGTAATCGCATATCAGGGTCTGGGTCAAGCGGTGTAGGCGCTAGCTTGGTTGATAACTGGCGTGATGACTGCGTTTTAACATCACAGCTGGCGAAGTTACTAGTTGCGCAAGCCTTACGGCTACTAGAGCGCTCAGGGTATATGTTATATAGCCCAGCTGAGTATGCATCCGGGTCTGGATGGAAAGCGGCCACTGTATTGGTTGACAAGCAGCGGCTCATTACACGGGATGGCAAGGTACCCCATCGCTTTTAATCACATATTAGGGTCCAGTGCAAGCGGTGTGGTCGTTGTTTAGTTGCGCACTCGAGTGGAGTGACTGCGTTTGACACCATGGCCAGGATAATCACCGGCGATTTTACTGATTGCGCAGGCCTCAGGGCCAGTAGCGCTCTCGGGGTGTGTGTTATACACCAGCTGAGTGGGCATCTGCGTCTGTCGGAGGGCTGTCAACTGTATAGGTTGACCGGCAGCGGCTCATCGCATGGAGTGTGAAGGTACCCCGTCGCTTGTAATCACATATCAGGGTCCAGTGCAAGCGGTCTGGGCGTTGCTTAGTTGCGCACTCGAGCGGGGACTGCGTAGAATTCAGCCGAGATATCACTGGTTGTCACCGGCGATGTCACTGGTGATGTCATTAGTTGCGCAGGCTTTGGGCGCATTATACCTCGGCTGAGTTGCAGCAAGCTCAGAGAAACCCAAGGCAGATGAGGCCTGGGGCAGAAGTGCAGCGACATCGGGCCTCAGTGAATAGCAAGCTCAGGTTTGCCTTGGGCCCGGGTGGAGGCCAGTGACATCGCCGCTCCTCCCGTGGGTTTGAAGCAGAGGCACTGTGACATTGGGGCCACGGTGAGTAGCAAGCTTAGGGGAGCCCGAGGCAAGTGGGCCCTGGGCGGAAGTGTAGTGACATCGTAGCCTCAAAAGACGTCCGGGGCAAGTGGGCCCGGAGCGTAGTTTGGCCGCCCAATGGAACCTGGCCGAGGAGACTCAGAGCTCGGGGAGATGGTGCCCATGGACTGCCCTGACATCAGTTGGTGTTGGAGCTGGCAGGTGCTCTGCGGGGTGCCAGCGTGTGACAGGGCGGGACCAGCGTCGTGGATGACTCGGAATCTCTCGGCCGCTGCACAGCGATGGCATCTCCAACGGGGCAGGACTGAATGCGTGATGTGTGGATCCGGCTCGAAGGACCATTTATACGGAACGTGTTTGCCTGCACAAGAAAAGACTGGAAATAATAAGCACCGGCATACATCAGTCCTCAACCTGGGTAATGATTTAAGTAAAACACCGTGAGGTGTTCTATCTAAACCATCATAAAAGAAATGCAATTCGAATCTAAATTCACATTTTAATTAAAAGTATTGTATTGATATATAGAACGTACAAAAGGGTGTAGCTTATAGGTACTTCCTATTTTTTACAGCCAGCTCAATTCACAAAAAATAGTTATATGTATTTCAATACAACTGGGATTTAAACACAAATATAAAACTGATACAACCGGAATCCTTTCAGCGATAATTTCAGAACGGAGCACATTGTGCATCATTGCGTCATACGATACAGTAAATGGCGTGGTCGACTGCTGCAGCAGTGGCCAGTTCAATTGGTAGCCAGCAGGAATCGGCCAGCTTCTAGGTTGTCAGCATCAATGGTTAATTTAGTCAGTAGCCAGGAAGAATTGGCCAGCCTCTAGGTTTTCAGCATCAATGGCTAATTCAGTTGGTAGCCAAGAAGAATTGGCCGGCTTCTAGGGTTTCAGTATCTATGGCTTATTCAGTTGGTAGCTAGGAAGAATTGGCCTGCCTCTAGGTTTTCAGCATCTATGGCTAATTTAGTCGGTAGCCAGGAAGAATTGGCCAGCCTCTAGGTTTCAGCCTCAATGGCCAATTCAGCTGGTAGCCAGTAAGAATTGACCGGCTTCTAGGTTTTCAGCATCAATGGTTAATTCAGTTGGTAGCCAGGAAGAATTGGCCAGCCTCTAGGTTTTCAGCATCAATGGTTTATTTAGTCGGTAGCCAGGAAGAATTGGCCAGCCTCTAGGTTTCAGCATCAATGGCTAATTCAGTTGGTAGCCAGCAGGTATTCATCAGCTTTTAGGTTGTCAGCATCAATGCAGCAGGGATTGGCCAGCCTTAAGGTGATCACCGGCAGTGGGCAGTTCAGTCGTTTGATTATAAGAGCCGGCCACACGGAGACGCCCCATTCTTGTAATGATTTCAGATGCGTCTGACTCAGCTGATAAAGTGCCGGCCGTAAACAGCTCGTTAGAAATAGTTGTAATCTTTAAAATGATTGTGCCGTGATGGAGGAACAGAAGCGACTACAGATTTCAGTTGACACTCAAAAATTTATTTTATTTTATATTTTTTATTTATTTATTTATACGCCTATTGGGCTTTTACATACATAGTTCATAAAAAAGTAATATTCTGAAGATTGCAAGTTCACAAAAATACACATAACCATATCCATATAATAACAGCAAGTAAATAGTACAAAAATAAGAATATTCCTACTCATAAGTTATACAGACTTAAATTAGTTAATAAATAATGTAAACGCTAGGTAGTGGCTGCAGTAACATGATACAATACGACACATAGTGTATGAGGCCTTTGAGTTGGAAAGCTAACGAAATAATTATTGGTAGTATTGTTAACAGATATACTACATTAGACCGGTTGTAGTGGCCTGCTAAATCGAGGGCGATCGGTCAGCCATTTTACATGGTTTATATAAAAAAAATATTGTGAAGATTCTAAATAAAGAATAGTAAAGCAATAATATAACATTAACCTTTAGACATATAAAACCAAGCAAAAAGCAAATCTAAACATGATAGTTTGTAGGTATAAGCCTGTTTTGTCAATCTTGAAGAAATAATTCAATAAGAAGTGCAATAGCTAGATGTTTATTGTTTTAATTTAAAAGTTCTAATATTTTGGTTTTAAATTTGGAAACCGATTGGAAATGATAGACATCGATTGAACTATATTTGTTTCCAAGTGTATGAAGCCTTTGAATTGGAGAGTTTACAAAGTAATTATTGGCAGATTTGGTAACAAAATATAGAGCATTTAAACGAGTATCACGGGTAGGTATACGCTAATTATTATATATAATAATAATTAACAGATTGCGTTTTAACTGGAGGTGTTCCGTCCACTCGTGTTAATTTTTAAAATTTGACGGACGAATATTGTAGTGTTTTTAGCTATTTATAATTTCTCTAGCAAGCCCTCTTGTGACGTCCAATATCTTTACCACAACTTGTTTTCGTTTCAGACGCAGTTGTTTTTTGGTGAGAATAATAATTTCGCACAGCGACTGGTTTGTCAATATTTTGATTTTTCTCCGGCTCGATTCGCCTAGTAACCGATTATTTTTGTGCATTTTTCAACTCGTAAACATTAAAGGTTGGAAAAGATGTCATCTTACTTGCAGGTGTTCAACCTTAGTCGCAATCGAACCAAATGTAGAAAATTATGTTTTCACGTTCGATACAGGGGTGCAACAATTGTTTTACTACTACTTTAACTACTTTAGGGCCGTCTGTTTCAACGCTAGCTATAGTAAAAGTAAGAATAAAAGTAAATGCTAAAGTTAAATTTCACCAAAATGCGTTTTTCAATCAATTTAACTCCTGGTTTTACGTCACTTTTAACTTTTGTTTTAACTTCCCGAAATCCGAGAGTGACTCGCGAGTTATTCGCGATTCTCGAGTTACTCCGCCATTGTGACATATTTGACAGTTCTATACGTAAGGTTCTTCTGTTGAGTGTTGTTACGAAACGATTATTAATCATGATTAATATTATCGAAGATGACAGTAGTGAAGATGAATTCGTCATGCAATATGTTTTACAGCGAAAGCCAAAAACATTTCGACCCCGTGTTAATAATATGGTCATTTGGGATGATTCCGAATTTTTGGCACGGTATCGCATGTCGAAAGAGCTTGCAAAATTTGTGACGGATCAAATTGAGGGAGATATTACGACTAATGGAAAGTAAATTATATTTTTCCGTGTAATATCGTATATATTATAACAGGTCGTCATTTATTTTTAAATACCCACAGAAATATTTTTCTAGGAACAAAACAATGTAATAAAAGTATATCTTTTTTCATAAACTTTGGTATAAAACTTATTATTATATTAAATAATGTTTCAATATACATATTATAATTGAAAAGAAACTATGTAATAAATACATAATTTTTTTTACAAAGTTTGGTTGGAATTATTAATCAAAGGAAACTAGCCCCTCCAATACTCTCAAGAAATTATTCCTAAAACTATAAATCGATCTTCATCATGCAAGTAAAAATTAAATTCTGAAATAAAAAATTCGAACACAATAACAAACAAGAAGTCAGAAGAGGTTATAATGACGCACAACAAACTTCTTGCTTCTGTATTTTGAGTATTTTGACAGTCACTTAACCAGAGATCATATTTAATCTTCGGTGTGGCCGTACCAAAAAATAATGCCGTGTGTTTTTCCACGTAATTTCGAGGAATATTCTGCTTTTTAGACTGGCCACACTAGTAACTGTTACTTTTGCATAAAGGCACTTGAAACAGCGCGCGGTCCGATTTAACATCCTTGTTACTTTAACTGACAGTTAAATTTTTAACATAGCTCACGATTTAGCATTCTGTTGAAACAGACGGCCCTTAATATTGACAATGCAATTATTGACTGGAGTATTGACAGCAAACTCGGTTTCAACTTCCAAAAATGCTCAGTTATGTGTTTTACGAGGTCACAAAAGATCGTATATTTTAATTACAAAATGAAAGATACATCACTAAAGCATACGGTGACTTATAAGGACTTAGGAATTGTGTATGACGCTCGCTTAACATTTCACGCTCACATTGAAAAGATCTGTAAATCAGCTACAAGAATGTTAGGTTTTGTCATACACAATTCAAAGGAACTGACAAACCTTGCAGTCATTAGGCTGCTTTACTTTAGCTTAGTGCGTAGCATTCTCGAGAGTGGATCTCAGGTATGGGGGCCAGAGGACACTGTCTATGTACTAATGGTCGAGAAAATTCAAAAGAAATTTTTACGATACCTCTATATGAGAGAGTTTGGTTTTTACCCATGGCTGTTTCCAACAGCATTTATCTCGGGAATGCTGAATATCTGCAGCCTTAGTTCCAGACGGGACGTCGCATTATTGATGATGGCTTACAAGCTTCTGAATGGTTTAGTATCAATTCCAGACATTCTGTCAAAAATAGGACTTTATGTCCCGGATAATTTCACGAGAGGCCGCCAACACAGGCTTTTAATTCTTCCCAGGTCCAGAACTAACTTACCAATGGTGATGCCCCTGGGAAGACTCACTAGGTTAATTAACTCCCTTCCAGCTAACTTGGATATTTTCCATATGTCCTACAACGACTTTAAGCGCGAAATATTGTATTTGTTTTAACTGTATACTTATGTATAATTTTTTTTTCCATATTTTGTTTACCGCTTTTGCATATGTTTTAACTGTATACTTATGTATAAAATTTTCTTCAATAATTTGTTTACCGCTTTTGCAATGTATTGGTTTTTGTACTGTTTTTGCAAATAAATAAAATAAAAATAAATAAATATGATATGTAGTAGTGGGGTGCAACAATTGTTTTATAAATGAGCAATCGTGTTTTTTTTAATAGAAACTTTTTACTACTATTTTAACTACTTTAATATGCTATTTAGAAGTGGGGTGCAAGAATTGTTTTATAAATGAGCAATCGTGTTTTTTTAATGGAAATTTTTCTTATTCTTCCAAGAACATTCTTAGCACTTTTTTGCTTTGAAATTGAAAAATTCGGCAATCGGCCTTCTTGGCAAAATTTTCTTCAAGTTCTTCAAAGTCTAGTGTTATTCCTAAGTTCTTTATCTTGTCTAATTTTTACTATTAATTGATGACATTCATTGTATGATATCTTGCTTTCAACATATTTATTTTAAATCTCTTAATTTTCAACCATGTGGATACATTTTTAAGGTAAACATTTATGTTCTCAATTATGTATTCATAATCCTTACCTGAGATATAAATAAACCCATCACCCGCTAATAATCTTATATCTTGCACATTATAATTTATGAATCTAATAATATAATTTATGTAAATGATGAAAAAAATAATAAAGCTACCTGAGATCATTAAATATTTCCAATAAAGTCTCGGATAAAACAGTGTACAGTTTGTAACAGTGTTAATTATGAACAGCACACAATAATATTTTAATAATATATACTATGTCAATATACCTACCAAGTAAAATAGGTTCTCTTTATTCAGATCTGTTTTGTCGCAAGAGCAAACTTTGAAGTTTTCCCGTAACTTCATATTTTATCAGTCCATTTGGATAATGTTTCAAAAATTGAGTATTTTAAATATAATCTTTAACAAGAGATTTGGAATAAACTCCGAGAAAATTTGGCAATGTTGAAATATTCCCATCCTTTTAACGGATACAGGGAAAATAAAGCATGGCAAATGCCGACAAGTACAAACCCAGCCATATTTTAAATCCTTTTAGATTACTGGGATAAATATTTTGAAGTAAAATTATATCTAAATGCGAAATTAACTAGAAATCGAAGTGCGTTAGATGAAAATACATTATTGCAAATGTATTTATAGCATCATTTAAATATATGAAACGCTGTTGCTACGTTAACATAAAATATCTCTTAAAACATTCGTGAGAGACTAAACACAAATAGAATATTTAACGTTCTTTCCATTCATTTAATTTCTCATGTCTATTAATTCTTACTATGGTAGTGAGTAGAACGAAATGTGATTTGTGACAAGCGTTCACACAGGTAGAATTTTGGGTGGTTATACTCCACAAGTTGATGATTGGGTGGTTATCGAAGTGATAGCTTAACCCTCTCGCTACTAACAGGGCAAAGTCTGTGCTTTTAAGGATGATATCACTGGGGAGTGTAATAATTTCTAATTCAGCTTCCGCTTTATTAACGAAGCAATGGGTCTCTAGCAACGAAGCTAGTTTTGAAACATTGCTTTCGATAAATAGATTTTTGACAAAAATAAACAAAGGTTCTATAATTTTTTTTTGTCGAAACGCCTTTTGAATTCCAATTTTAACTGGTGAAACAACTCCAAATGTTTAGCTGGGTTATAACTCCGCAAGATATTCAGCGTCCAAAAGAAGAGTAAGCGAAGGAAAGTGTTGAAAATTTTTCTCCTCTAACGGCCTCTTCCATAGATCAATTTTTTTACGAAAGCTGAAATTGCGCAAGTCATGTCTGATATAAAGTTTTCTAAATTTACTATCCTCCATTTATAATATTAAATAGAGGCCTTAGAAATCTTTTTTTTATTCTCACAAAACGTATATACACTTAATCCATCATTAAAAAAAATAAAGTAATAGATTTAAAGCATAAAAATATATTTTGTTAATATGTAGCTATACTTATTCAAAATATAATACTATTGCTTCTTCTCTGGAACAACACTCACTGCAGAATAAAGTCTATTAAAATACTCCATCTCATACGCGCATTAGTTAGTTCTCTTATTGTCCCGTCTCATCTATCCCACTCGCACACTGGCTCTTTGCTGCCATCGCACATGCTCACGCTCTTATGGTCCCGTCTCATCCATTCCACTCGCACGCTGGCTCTTTGCTGCCATCGCACATGCTCACGCTCTTATGGTCTCGTCTCATCCATTCCACTCGCACGCTGGCTCTTTGCTGCCACCGCACATGCTCACGCTCTTATGGTCCCGTCTCATCCATTCCACTCGCACACTGGCTCTTTGCTGCCATCGCACATGCTCACGCTCTTATGGTCCCGTCTCATCCATTCCACTCGCACGCTGGCTCTTTGCTGCCATCGCATATGCTCACGCTCTTATGGTCCCGTCTCATCCATTCCACTCGAACGCTGGCTCTTTGTTGCCATCGCACATGCTCACGCTCTTATGGTCCCGTCTCATCCATTCCACTCGCACGCTGGCTCTTTGCTGCCATCGCACATGCTCACGCTCTTATGGTCCCGTCTCATCCATTCCACTCGCACGCTGGCTCTTTGCTGCCATCGCACATGCTCACGCTCTTATGGTCCCGTCTCATCCATTCCACTCGCACGCTGGCTCTTTGCTGCCATCGCACATGCTCACGCTCCTTTGAGTGGGAGGGACATTATATTGGTTGACGGTCGACGGTAAAAAAATACATTAAACAAATATCTCGGCTATTTTTAAGTGCTGCTTACATGAAAAATCATTGCATTCTTGTGATTTTTCTATTGTCTTCATGATGACGAAAATGGATTTAACTGATGAAGAATTGAGAAAAATTCTTCAATAAAGGGGTAGTGAATGGATTTTGAAATAATTTCGAGAGTATCTTTCTGATGTGTAAGACCATTTTGAAAACTATAAGATTAATGAAATTTATAAAAATACATATTGTGATTTCATTATTAAGTTATTATTAAAATATACCTTTTATACTCAAAATATACCTGTGTAACATACTTAAACCTACCTCATACCCAGCATAAAACCAACACCATATTAACAACAGTCCTAAATTTATGTATTATATACAAATGTAAATAATTTGGTAGACACTGTAATGTATGTATAGAAATAATATATAAATACTATATTTGAGGCACGTTCCAGAGTGAAAGATACTTTCAGAATTGAAACGTTTGGTGAATCTGAATAATCAGGAAGTTCCCCACCATTTTCTTCTCCATACCCCAATTGTAACCACAGTCTCACTGGCTTCAGACGGTTAGGAGCAGTTATATAAAATCGTATGTAAGTCACATTATTGCTTTACATTGTATTATAATCTTATAACTGTTTGTTATATGAAATGTGTGGAATAAAATCAATTATTTTCCCACAAATGTAATATTTTTCAACAAAAATTTGACACCAAATAAAAATTTAATGAAAACAGTTTGTAACCACCGTGTTACAAGACGCTCTGTCTGCCGAGGGTACCTCGCCAGGCTACCGCTGGTACCAAATTACAGAGTAAAGTAAGTCAGTATCTGTGGTCAGTATAACCCAAACTGTCGTTCACGTTCGTAGGTGAATGATCAATTATTTTTTAAGAAATTAACTACATTATGATAATTATTTTATGAAAACTCATTGAATGATGAAAAAAGGAGAAGAATTTGTAATAATTTTTTTGAATAAATTAGAGAAAATGGCGTTAACGTGATAACATGTGCGGGGTTGCATAGTCACCCCTCGTGGTACCCAACATTTCTTTTTTCATCTTGGCATGCCGAAGGTTAACTGATAGTTAATTAATGCGCACGAATTAATACTTACAGTCTTTAAATTAAACGTGGTTTTGGAGGATTTCTTATCATTGCCAGTTTATATGGGTTGTTGGCTAGATGATTCTGCAGTTCTACAATCTTGAATCCAAGGTCGCGTGATTACTCTCAGTGTGAAATAATGAGAATTTGGATAATTCTTATTTAGTTTTTTATTTTAACGAAACTCACTAATAATAATTTTATGAACAAAAAGATCGCGTGCGCTAGACGAGATTTCGGGTTAACCCGACGGCTAGACTGCTGGAGACAGAATAATATTATATAATGTTGTAGTTATTTTCGGGAGATGTAAACTGCCTATAATTTACCCTACAGTTTTATATAATTGATAAGAAATCGTGAGTGTGAAAATTATACTTACTAAAACGTAAAATAGAAACTGACATAAAATAATTATTGAAGACAAAATTAGCGATTTCTAAACGAAAATCTGAAACAGAAAAATCAGAAAAGGATACGGTCACATCTAGGACTCGAACCCAAGACCCTTGTCTTTCCGGGACACCGCTCTACCAACTGAGCTAATGGGACCCTATCCCCCTCGGTCTCTTTTAACTGTATCATACTTCGAATAAGAACTACCAACATTGTCTTCATTTTTTCACCGCACATTTTTATTGGCAACTATCTTTATGTATGATCGCAATCTACCACTGAGCTTATGGGACCCTATCCCCTCGGTCACTTTTAACTGTATCTGAAATTTCTATTTTTTACTGAAAGAAAGCACTTTGTCTCTTGATAGATTTATTATTAAACTGTAACTTTTGTGATGAAGTTACCCCACAATTTATTATTAAACTGTAACTTTTGTGATGAAGTTATCCCACAATTTATTATCTTTTTTCAATATCCGATACCGCAACTTAACAATCATGAATATAAATTTTGTAACTACACAACACTATTCAATGTACAAAGCATTATTCAATTTAATCATAATACATTTATACTAATCCAATAACTAACTTGCAATCTTAGATGTAAAAAGTAGCAAAAAATTCATAAAATGAGGATTCTTGTGACATTACAGGCATATTTATCATTATGCCATTTTTAAAGTATGTCAAATTGATAATACAACATTGTAGCAAAGATATACGATACATTCATTACAATTACTTCCACATTGTCAATATACGTTAATATATTCATAACTTAATAATTTCTAGTCGAATTTCAGAACTTTTCCAAAATATTTTAAATTTTCTAAAAATTTCTTCATTTTGAAGATGTAGTAAAAAGAAACACCATTGCAGAAATAAGATAATTTTTTTGTTGTTGTAATATTTATTAAGTAAATGAAAACAATTTGTAAAAATTTAGGGTAGTCCCACAAAGCTGTCATATGGCAGCTTTTCTGCAGGTTCTACCACATAAAACAATTTACTAAAAACACGATATGTAGGCAGATACAATAAAAAAATTCAAGGATACATAAAATTTTTATTCATTGCTTTACCATTTTTGGGCATAGTCTCTCATTTTTTTCAAATTTAAAATTTTTATTGATTTTATTGAAAATCACTGGAATTATTTATTCAAGAGTACGGCTTCCATATTTATTTAGTATTCGAGGAGTTTTTAGGTCCTTTCCTTTTTTAAATCTTGTTGTATGTTTGTGTACCAGTGGGTGTTTGTATCCATAATAATAGTCAACCAAAGGAGAGCATTTATTGTAAAAAGGCTCCCTGATTCATATAGTACTTTTAAGTTATGTCTCTGATTGTAAATATTAGATGTGACCATTTTTTTTACTCTTGCAGTTTGTAAATTTTGAATATATTTAATGTAAATAGTGCTTGCGTGTCCCCAAGTTCGAATGCCGTATCTAACGATGGATTCGACCATAGAAAAAAAAGAGTTTAAGAGTGCAATGAGGCAAAATAAATTTAATTTGTAAAAGTGCTTGTACTTTTGTATTTTAAATAAACTCCGGAGAATTAAAAAAACACAAAACTTTTACTTAAAGAATTTGCAAGAACGAGGTTTACCAGGTTCTTACAAAATTTAGGTCATAAAAATAAATTTTAATATTGGAAAAACCGATCAACCCCACTTTTTGACAAAAAATGAAAGTAAATTTGACAGCATAAAATTGATGTTTAGTTAATTGAATAAAACTGACAAAATATAACACAAATGTTTTGTAAATATATTGAATTTTACGAATATCTTTCTCGAAAGAGTATGCAGCGAGGATATACGGTTGAATAACAAAATACACCATTCTTATACACACAGTCCATTTAGAGAAATAGGTTATATATAAAGCCGTGTCGTCGAAGAGGTATGCACGAGTGCAGTCACGAAATAGACCGAATAACAAACAAAGATATGCACTTTGAATAAAATGTCACTTTTAGTAATATGTTATTCTTTTATTAAATGCGTATTGCAAGTTATTATTATTAAAATGCAAATTTTACATAATAAGAAGGTGGGTAAGTAATTCATATTATCCCTAAGCAGACTGCTTTTTTGTAGAACTACAATACTCTTTTGATAGAAAACAATATGTTTTAATTGTCCAACAGAAGGATTTTCACTGACTTAGTATTTCTATATAATATTCTAATTGATGCATTTGATAGTCCAGAATTGTTTGCATTGAGAAGCTTTCGGATTCCTCAACGTTATAATAAAAGTCGGAATTTATTTCAGTACAGAAATTCTGGTATTAACTACCATATGTATTCCTCATTGCCCAGAATATTTATGGAGGGAAATAATTATACCGAGTCAGTGGACATCTTTGATTTATCACCTAAAAAATAGAAAATATGGTTAAGTTATATATGTATAATATATGCACTATATGAATATATAAGTTTTACTACTTATTTGTAAACTCCTCCCAAATGGACGTTAGTAAAGTAATAATAATAAAAAACCATTTTGTTTTATCCTCATATATATATACTCGGGGAACCAATTGTCATGGGATCCTCAATTCCTTGGCAATGCTACATATTAAATAGTTTATATACCGTGTTCCACGCCCCACGCCCTTTGAGATAATCCTAATAAAGATTATAATTAAAGAAAATGATAACCCAAGCTAATATGCCTGATAAAGTTTTAAAGCAAAGCAAATCTTACTATCAAATAAAAGCAAATACCGAGCGCAGATAAATAATCATAATAAAGTTGTAATGAGAAATACATCATGACTTTTTTATTTGGACAGAAATGAAAAAAAAGAACATATATTCATATTAAGTTTCGCATTATGAGCGTGGAATACATTGGGCCCATTAGTTCTTTACATTGGGGCAAATTAAGTTTATTGTTTGTACACCAAGTACCTGCCTTCTGACGAAGAAATAGATTGAGAATAGAAACAATTGAAATCAATTAATACAAGCGGGCTTCTACCAATAGGTACTGCCTGCCGCTTAGTTCTCCAGCCTTCTGGCTCTTCTTAATTTAAAATATTCCGGCTTGAAAATCTAAATAATGGTGCCCTGATGAATTGAAAGCGTCGGTAGCGGCCTAATATCTAGAGCTTCTCACTTTTATAGCTAAACTTGGGGCTGTTCTAAGTTTCGCCTCCCCACGAAGAATCACAATAAATCCAGCTGCCGGATTAACATTCAACTTCTGTGTGGATGCGGTTAACTGCGCAAGTTGGATCCGCCATTTTAAATTATCCGAAATCATGGCGTGGAAATGACAGGTGGGCGGGGGCGGGGTGCGGTGTTGCCAGGTGTTGGGCGGGAGGTAATATCCCGGTAGGTACTGCCGCCCAACGTTACCTAACATACTAACGTATATACCACCTTAGACTACCCCTTTATACAGCATGTAGCACGTTGAAAGACGTGTAAGGTAAAATTCAATTCTGCAGGTTAATGCTTCAACACATCTATTGAAAGTTATTCAGTTACAACTTTAATTATGTAAGTTAATAATTAATCAACATTGAATGTACTTTGGAAATGTGCAATAAATTTACAGCGACAGCTAATGACTTTTATCTATAACTAGTTCAAGCATGTCTGAAACTGAATTAGATAACAGATTAAGATTAGCGAATATTTTGTCAAAAAATGAACCCCTTTTAATCTAGATTTTCGGTGAAAAATAACAAAAATCTGCTACCACATTTAAAAAATGCATTTTTTGGTGAATTATTTTAAATTTTTAATTATGCAGTTTCATTGATGGAACCCCTCCTTTGCTTATGTTTGTTTTTGTTAGAAAATGCGTGGAAATGAATGGAATTGAATATTGTTAATAATATACGAGTATATTCTCAAAATTACTACACATGTTTTCTACGTTATATATTTGAAAATAATAAAATTGGATAGAGCTCAGTAAACAAAAATAGTTCAGCGCTTATAAGGTGAAAACGGCACTTGAACTTTTTTTTCCCCAAAAACCCTACAAAAATTGCATGTTTTTGCATCATCATAATCAGTCTAAGCATCGGTACCAGTAGCCAACTGTGACCATATATTACATACATGTCTGTTTGTGTCGTTTTGGGAGTAGGGAGGAGTCGGCTATGGCCCATTCTTGGGAATTCCTCCGCATTCGCCTGTCGCATTAAGGTAAACCATGGAAAACGTTAATTATGAGTAAACAGAAATGGCCTTCAGTGACATATGTATATATGTATATGATGTCCTGCATTATGAGGTGTGTATATGTTTGTCTGTTTTAATGTTGATATATACCTATGGGAAAATAAATGATAAACGTACATACATAAATATTATATAAATAGATGTGTAGACATTATAATATGGGATGGAAGTCGGGAGATTAGGACATATCTACTGCTCGTTGTTTATGCGTCCACATTTAAATTTGATTTAATTTAAGTGTCAGATATGGTTCATCAGGATGTGTTTAGGTAGTCTTTGTATATATCTAAAAAAAGGTCGCTAGCTGAATTATATTGTCCGATTTCTTGAATGAGTTGATTTAAAAAAATATTCGTTCAGTCTGTGTGTACTCGTATAATGAAGGTATTCTCGGTCGTATAGTTTCTTCGGGTTTGTTCTAAGTCTCGTGCTGTATGTTACTATTAAGCAAAAATTATGAAGTGTCTATAGTCTCGTGAGGCCAGAGTGTAATATGCTGCTACATAGAGGAATAGCAAACGATAGTACAGGGCGGATAAGCGAGTAATAGAAAAGGAGTTTGGTTCTGAGATGTAGCGGACTTCTTCAGTTAAAAATAGGCTTCATTCTGTGAGTTCTTGTCCTAGATTTAATTACGCCCTTTCTTCAGCAGCTGGCGTGATTTTAGATTCAGGGTCAGTAAAACCAGTTTAAATTCGACATTATTAATAATTTGCAAGAATATTTGCCTTACAAAAGGCAGTTTTATTGCCGGCAGGCATAAACCCCCGACAATGTAGTCGTGTTATAAAACTCAAGCCAGACAGAGCGGTACGGACGAATGAAACGACTCTAGCCAACTGCCACCACTGAGCGAGTTCAATGATTTTTTTTCTGGGTAGGTAGTACTGCTAATGCATGATTTTCATTACAATTATTGAGTTTTATTCCGCCATCTCATCATCACAGAGAAATCTTAGGGCCATTTCCATTACAACAGAAACAAAACATTACTGTTGTCTTATTATTTCCGAAATCTTTACCGTTTGAACATCCTGTAGAATGTAGATTACACAGTATTGGGGAGCTAGATGCGTACCATGAAATATGTGTCCCGGGGGTGCAGTGGAGGTAGTGGATTTCTGGACCATTGTCGGGCGCAACTTCTTAGGAATCGCTCACCTTACTTCTGCCGACCGATCTTCGTCTTATTTACAATTCGGGGATTAATGTTTAAAAAGATCCTCTACGATCCATCCTTTTTCTATTTTTATGCATCTTTTGACCCTCAACGGGCATCCCATGCCGTCACTGGGTTCAGGCGGTCGGGAACAATCGGGACTCTTGTGCGATATTCACTATTCACATTAATAATTTTATGAAATAACATTTATTCAGTACACCTATAAAATATGTTTCCACCTAGGAAAAATATCGCAAACACAAATATAATCGACACATGAAAAATAAAGAGAAAATTTTAAAAACATTTTTTTTTATGAAAAAAAAAAACATTATATATATTTATATATAATGATAAACTAATGTTTATTAGACAAGGTTTTTATGCATAGCACAAAGGATAATAAATTATTATAAGCAATAATTAGTCGCCTAAAATATCAATTCAAATTGAAAATATCTCCCGAGTAAAAATAAATGCCGCTGACGGGAATTGAACCCGCGCCTTCTGATGTTCGGTCACACGCTTTGGACCACTGAGCCACGTCGGCTTATTTCAAACCCGCCAAATAATTCAATATCTACTAGTACTTCAATCAAAAGTTACTGCTAATTATATTTTTTCCACCTGTAAAGAACCAACTTTATTTTTGTAGGAAAGGCTTTGATAGGGCTAAGCTTTCCACTAGATGGCGTCGAGACATATTAAATCTACATTTGTTGGTGAAATACTTTGACTTGTCAAATATAATTATTTTTTTTAATCATGAACTAATGTTTATAAGACAAGGTTTTTATGCATAGCTCAAAGGATAATAAATAGATATTTTCAATTCGTATTGACATTACAGGCGAATAATTATTGCTTATAATATTTTAAATTTAGGAAGAAAATTTCACGGCTGGGAATCAAATCTCCATCAACTGCTTGGAAGGTAACTGCGCTGACCATTACGCCACCGACTATAGTAAGAACGGCGGCATACACCCTTTATAATAATGTATGGGCTGAAAATAGAATAAGAGATTTTTCTAGTTCACTATTTTGAAGGTAAATTTCTGACGTTTTTCGTTTTAATTTGTCGACAAAAAATATTATATAATTGTTTTTTTAAATAAAATCGTTAATTTTATTTTTTTAAAGGAAGCAATCCTATTATCCTGAGGGAGATATTTTATCAATACTTTTAACTTCATAAATCCTACAAATATAATATCCCGTCATTTTTCATATAATAATTTTATTCTCAGTAATGTGTAGGAAACATTGTAATATTCGAAAAGGGTAATTCTTATTGTAATTAAATTTTCAGTTGATTTAACATAATATATAATAATGAATTTATGCCGCAATTGTTCATAAGTGGTGGTATAAAAGATGGTGTTGTGAAATCATTATAATAATCATTGGTCAGCATTATTGCCTTGCTTGCAGTTAAGCAGGGTTCAATTCGTGGCGGTAGCATTAAGACATTACTTTTGATTTGTTATATCTATATAACAACAAGCCATATTCCATCTCAGCCTCTCAGAACCTAGACGCACTGTACGTACAAGGCCCGCAGATACTTTAATAGTACACAACTACTGACCCTATACAAATCGCAAGTGCGCCCTACCGTTAACTATCTGCTCTAGAGCTTCAAAATACATGATAAAACCCTTGACTGTGTGATTCCCCTCAGAGCATCATTAGAGCACAGGTGTCAGGTGGGAATGCTGGCTTTGTTCTACCGGTATTATAAGAGTCTTCCTGGGTTCTTATCCATGTTCACTCCTGCCTCTCCTCGAAAAGACCCCCTACACAGCATGCAGTGGAGCTTAGGTTTTTAGTTCAACAGCTGACCTGATAAACTGACTCTGTGTTTTCTTACAACATGGGTCTCTTCCTGAAGAGTCTTCTTGGGTCCTGATCCATGATCACAGCATGCAGTGGAGTTTAGGTTGTTAGTTCAATAGCCGGCCTGATAAACTATTAGCAGGCCTCTGTGTTTTCTTACAACATGGATCTAGGTTTTTAGGTTTAGGGTCTAGGGTTTAGGGTTTATGGGTCTAAGTTATAGGTTTTTAGTTTATGGTTTTAGTTCAACAGCTGACCTGATAAACTATTAACCGGCCTCTGTATTTTCTTACAACATGGGTCTCTTCCTGAAGAATCTTCTTGGGTCCTGATCCATGTTGACAGCATTGCAGTGGAGTTGAGGTTTAAAAAAATAACTAAAACACGGAAATACATTTCCCAGACACCGCCTGGCAAAGATTTCGGATGATAAAGCAATATTTAAAAATGAACATGTTTATGCTACAAGAAAGTTTAAAATTAAACAATTTCTGCGAATAAATGAATATATGTCGCACACTCAAATAAAAAATAAGATATGTTTGTCTAAAGACACTGTCTAGATTGCATCTAGTTCGGGTTGAATCTTGCGATCGTACATAAAGATAGTTGCCAATAAAAAATTTGCGCTGAGAAAAATGAAGATAATATTGGTAGTTCTTATTCGAAGTATGATACAGTTAAAATGGTCCTGGGTTCGAGTCCTAGATGTGACCGTATCTTTTTCTGATTTTTCTGTTTCAGATTTTCGTTTAGGAATCGCTAATATTGTCTTCAATAATTAAATATTACAATTTGAGGTTTAACTCACTAAGTTATTCCAAAAAAAAATAAACCATTTCTATTTTTAAGTTTTGAAAGTACTGCAACTTAAATTAATTAATGAATTAATTTAGAACCAATTTCGATTATATTTAAAATTCCCTACTGAGGTATTCCTCGCCCCCTTCACAAAGGCAGAATTATTACAAAGTTTCTCAACATTAATCCGTACAAAGGCAATATATCATTGTTGAAATCTTGGGTACAAAATTATAGCTTTTGAGCGGGTGTTAGAAATTGTGGGAAATATCTTAATCGTGTGTTGTTTTTTAATAATTTATTTACCTTAACATATATATAATTGAACTAGAATTCCCTCACCAAACACAACAGCATTGTCTCTTTATGGTGAGGAAAGGCTACTTTAATTTCTATTGTTTTATATCTTGTTTATATCCTGTATACTTATCTATGTAAAAACTTTTTTTTTTCAAATTTAATAAAAAAAAATTTAAAAAATATATCTCTGCGGCGTTTTTAAAACTTTCTGATCCACAGCGTTTTAGGGAAAACAATAAAAATAAGAAAAAAAATTCACCTTTAGAACTGTAGAAGACAGTTTCGACCTTTTGTCCCCACATTTTACATTATTAAAACGACTAATTGTTACAACTACAAATTGATTTTCCTATATGTATATATATGAGTATGTTTGTTTGTAATTATGATTACTCAATATAATATAAGTTATGTAATTCATAAATCAAATAAAATTGTTTATTACAAAGTGTGTTTATTTCCATTTAAAAAATATATATTTTATCGAATTCGCGCAATAAAATAAGTCCCGGGGCTTTTCGCAGAGTTTTAGGAATCCGATGTAGACAGTAATTTCCTCTTATTTAGAACGTCAAGCGTCATATTTTGTAAAGAAGTATCAAAAATCTGGTGAAGCTTATGGTGAAAAAGTGGTAGTGTACAAAAATTCATCATTTCCAATTGAGGTGATTTTCTCATGAAAACGGCGCTATACAATCCAACGATCATTTCGAAATAAGATTTGTATAGAAAAACAGCCACACCATAACACCGGGTCTCTCTTCTTTTTCATACAGATAGATCGGTGGTTTTATGGTGAATTTAGTGCTATACAAGATGTGTCAGAAGATGAACTTGGCCCATTTGTGCGACATTGTACAAACTTATGGGAGGTTACTCGGCTGAATGACATAACTCTTGTTGGGTTTTACTTGAAAAAAATATACCACGTGATATTAAGACTTCATTTTTTACTCCGAATAAGCTCGGGAAACGCTGATATTGTATTGATTCATTCTATATTTGTTCTGATTGCATCGTTGTTTCAACAAATTTAAAACATATTATTTTTTATCACAATCGCAAAACTTAATTTAATTTCAAACTAATATAATATTGCGTTCCTCACCGTTTGAGAAATGCAAGCAATAGCAGAAGGACATAGCGACTCTCCAAAGCTTTTACTGGAGTAATTTATACCAACTCGATTGACCTGGATTTTAAAAACTCCTCAAAATTGTTGAAATATTGAATTCGAGTAATTTTTACGGGAATTTTGTAAGATTAATTTGGCGGCTGTCAGTGATAATTGAGGACGGAGTTATTATATGACAAATATTTATTTAGTTAAGCAAATTGTTCATTTAATAAGGCTACAAATTGATATTTTTTCTAGGATCTGTACAATATTAGAAGATGTTATGGCACAATATATTTTGAGAGGTCCCTACAACATTAAAAGATATTAAAAAATTACTGCAAAGAATATGTTTTTTTGGAAATTATTTTAGTATAAAATAAATAAATAATTTTAAAATAAATAACTTTGTTAAAAATATATTAAATGTGCTAAAAATAATTTTATGAAAATATTTATTTAATTGAAAATAGAGGTGCAAACAGTTATTTTCTTATATGTAAACAAAATGCTGAATTATTCCGAAAAGTACTTTTTTCTTTGGATAAATGATGGTTGAAAACATATTAAACGTGCCATATCTATCTTTTTTTCTTTAAGGTTTTGCTGGATATTTTTGCTGAAACTTCATCGCGCATTATAAAAACTACGCTGCTATTAGTTGATATTTAGACATTTCTCCACAGAAATGGTTTGCAATTTCATAACGTCAACATTTAAATCTTTTTTAGTATAAAACCATTTAAGTGACTTAAGCGGTTTGTCAGCAGGTTTATTTAAAAATAATTATAAAATTAAAACATAAATATGCATTTATAATGAAAAATCTCACCAAATTACATTAAATTTATAAGAATTAAAAAAATTAAAAACACAGAAATGTTTACTGTATTAAGAAATCCAAATGCACTGTAAAGGTAATTTAAGTATACGTAGGGAAAAATGAAGATGTATGTATGTTTAACACAAATATAATATAAATATCAGAAATAAGCAAAGTGTAAAGTAAAATGTAAAGATGTTTGCATGAAGTGGAATTATTTATGTAATAAGCAAAGTGTAAAGTAAAATGTAAAGATGTATGCTTAGACAACATGAAGTGGAACTATTTAAGTAAATTAGAGAATTACAAGTCATTTGAGAGAATTTCCTTAAAACGATGCTTCTTCTTTTTAACCTTAGACCTTCAAAATGCCAACAGTTTCGATGTTTTTCGTTGACTCAGTAATCCGAAATCAATATTCACACTTGTGCTCTTGTGATGAATACCGTAATGCTGTCCAAAACGTTGGCTAAAGAAGGCAGCGCAACAACATAACACCCCAAAAATAAGTCACTATGGAGATTAAAATATGTTTCAGACAAGGAATTTATTCTATGAGCGTTTTTAAAATTAAGGGTTGTCATCGATGAGCGGTTGGAAAAACGTTTGACAGACCAATTGGCGGATCTGTTTTAATTTTTGGGTTCATTGAAAAAAATCAACTAGAGTTACACTTAATTTTTTATTAAAAAACCGACATAAATAACGTGTTTTTTACTACTCTTTGAAATTTTAACAGGCCACTTCGATTTTAAATCATTTTAGTCATATTTTTACAACTTTACGATAAGTGAAAAAATGCGTTGGTTAAATCCAAGAATTAATTTCAATGGATTCAAATATTGCACTCTTAATTAAACGAATTATTTATTATGTTCCTCGCTAACCGCTTCCCGTGTTCTTTCATAATATGTAGTTACAAAACAATGGTTTCAGCAGTGAAGGTTTCAAGTTTCCATACTACGCTTCTAAATCTTCTAATTCCTAAGCCAGTTTGTGTATTTAGCAAAGACGCTGTTAGGGGTATGAAATTTAACCCAAATTATTCGGGATTAGTAGGAATTAGTTGCAAATTATTTGACGCCCATTCCATTGTGCCTTGTGCCCCGTTGTCCCGACTCGGTGGTGGCAGTATAGTTACTGGCGATGTTTTATGGTAATTTAACTAAGTGACAACTTCTTGCGGATCATGTTGCGGAGCAGTCTTATTGTGCTCACGACGAGACATTGTTTATCCGATGGGATTCGTTTTTCATCCTTATTTATTTGTTTATTTTTATTTAAATGAATATATAAATGTTCGGATGGATTTTCGAGAAAAAAAATTCTTTCTTGCACTAGTTTATTATTTAATAAAATATATTTTGTTCTATTTAGGAAACAGTTATCAATAAGAAAATTGTACTTGTAATAGACTACTTGATAAACCAATTAAGTACCATTACGGATCCAATGAAATGCTCAACAATTATTTTCAGTCAGTTGGTAAGAAATTAGCTTTTAATTTAAAAAAAACGATCCCTTTACACCATCTCCCAATCCTTGTAACATTTTAACACAATTTCTAAAAATCAGTACTGATGAAATTAAGCTGACTATTAATTAAATCAAAGATTCATTCAATTCCTCTGTATTTGAAAACGTATCTGTGAAAATACTTTTTAAAATTTCAGACTCACTTTGCAAACCCCTGGCACACGTCATAAATACAAGTTTCCAAAATAAAAACTTACCCTTGAATAACAAAAAAACTATTAGTTCTCCTATATTTAAATCAGGTGACCCCAATCTAAGCACTAATTATAAACCAATTCTCTTACATAAAAAAATTTTGGAAAAAATTTAAAAATAAACATTTATTCAAATTTATAAAACCAAATAAAATTTAAAAAAATGTACAACAATATGGGTTAAGCGTCTGAAATATAATATAAATCTTTACATAAAAAAATGTTTTGATATATTATATATTATATATTATCGACTTAAGAAAGCATTTGACAGTATATCACATTCTAATCTTATGTCCAAACTAGCAAAAGTGGTATATTTTGCAGAGATCAATTATTAAAGTTAAAAAGCTTTCTGAGCGATTCACATACATACCTCGGACTTTAACATCCCAAAGGGAACTGAATTGGAACTTATTTTATTTATTATTTACGTCAACGATTTTTTTTAAATTCTCGCTATTTTTAAAGTCAAAACTTCTCATAAGCTGATAACACGACAATATTGACGGAGGGTTTAACCTGGAACGAAGCTCAAAGAATCGCTCAATTAGACATAAACTTGATCAAACATTGGGTGGATAAAAAGAGTTTTACTTTACTTTTTAACTGTTTGATGAATCATATTGAGTCTTGAAAAAATACCATTGATACAAACATTTACTTGCCGTAACATCCGACCTGCTGTAACATCTGACCTGATGTAACTTAATTTTTTTTTTAAATATTTTTTAGTCATGGCGTTTGAAATGTAATTCAGTAAACACTGATTTTTTATTTTTTCAATTTTATTTTCTAATCTTCTATAAAGATAATGTATGTATGTGAGTAAAATTTTAACTGGTAATAAACACAAGTATACCCACGATCTGGCGATGCCTATGTGGGATTTTTAGGTTAACCTGCTAAACGTATCATTCTTTACGTTTTAACTGTTTATATAAAAAAAAAGTGTTTCCTTTATTGTAAAATTATACTATTGTTTGTACCAGAAAAATATTTAATAATAAAAATTCTATCCCTGAGAATTTTTAACATATGTACAATGTACATGTTTATGTGGGTAATTATAATTTAAATTCAAATCCATGTATGCCTGACAGTTCTGTACTTACCGTTAAAACTGATGTTAAATACCCTGGCGTAATTATAAATAGTAACATAAACTGGAAATCACAAATCAATCCAACAGTAAAATGCTTAAGAAAATTAGTTTTTTTGTTATTTGTTTTTGGGGTATCACATCCTCATACATAAGCTCACATTTCACCACTACCTCAAATAACACATCTGCCCTGATGATGGACACTGCAATGCTGTCCGAAACGTTGGCTAAAGAAGGAGTTAGCGCAACATGGCATAACACCCCAAAAACAAATAACAAAAATACTTTTGGCCGCGAAAATCTTAAATCATATTTAAGAAAATTAGTGTACATTTTTATTAGAATAAAAAACATTCACAACTATTTAATTTTTTATAATTCAATCTGTATTGCAATATGGAATTGTTGGCCAGGGTGGTGCTTTCAAAACATCTCTCATGCCGTTAGAAATCAACGAAAGAATAATAATAAAAATGCCTATATCCCAAAATCATATAGGTCCCAAAATTAACGTTTTAATAGGAGCTCGTTCCAAATGTATATAAAGACAGTGGTTTAACTGCTGGCGAGTACACTTTGTGCTGGCGAGTAAACTTTGTGCTGCCGAGACGTCAAGCTGTTAGCTACATAGGTACATCGATAGTACCGTATTGGTTTTATTTTGGCTGGAGAAACAAAAATTCGATCGTTTTAAATTAATTTAAGTACGAAATTTAAATGTTACAAAATACCCTTAAATTATATGATTAACATTAAAACAATGTACTGGAATAGTTTTTAGAAGAAAAAAAATTCTACAGTATAGATGACACCAGGCGCAACCCCACCTCGTACCACTTGGATTGCGGGCTTAAAAATATATGCTTGGATAATCAATTAAACTATGCAAACAATGTTACAGGTATTATGTTTGAATGCAGACAAAATTAAATAAAAAAAAGGTTTCAAATTTCTTATTCCTTCCTTTTTTCAATGCAAAACAAGTTCAAATATAAGTAATTGCTACAATACTTTTGTAAATGTAGGTACCCGGGTTATTTAAAGTCTCATTTTAAACCATATCAACGTCTAACCTTGCAGGAATAGTTACTAAACTGGATAGAACTAAACATATCCCAGTTAAATGAACTCAAATGTTTCTTGTTGCTATTCGATTCAGGTAATTTCCATTGATCGTGAGGGTCTCAGATGTTTATTTAATTTTAACAAAAGTGGTTCTGCAGCCAATCATTATAATTGCCAAACAATTTATTTTAAAAGTAGTAAACTCATAAAAATTTATTATTTGGAAATCTGATGAAGAATGTACTCTCCGTTTATAGGATTCCAGGAGAAGTAAATATTGATAAATTAATTGGATGTGTTCTACTCCTTATTTGCTGTATTCTATCTATCGGCTTATTAATAAAGCAAATAACTTGTGTTCAAAGCTCTCTTACGAAAGCATTAGCTATGAAGGTACCGTAACATGCGGCGACTTTTGAATCGGAGAGCAACTTTGCGGATGTCTGCATTGTTTTCGCTGATTACTCGCTTCTTTTGCAATGATTTTTTCTTACCGGGCAGCATGAATTCAAGGACAGTTGATTTCTATTTAAACTCAAATAAATTGATGGTTAAACCAACTTGATAGGCTGTTTCTCAGATAGTTCCCCATATAAAAAGTTGTGAATAGTTATTATAAATTCCTATCATATCATTTATTTATCATTTATTTATTTTGTTAAGTATATCCATATATCGATGTTATATATAACTAGGAAATTGAATATTTGCGTATCTTCGTAATAGGATTGGAAAAAATGGTACACCAAATTCGTCTTACTACGAAAGCTTAATTTGATCACCATGTTTGTTTTTTACTTTCAAACAAACATGAAACTTTTTTAAACTTAATATTATTTCGACAGTTTATTAAAAATGGGTTCAAGTCACCCCAAGAAATAAATTGGTCCCAAGGGACCAAGAAATCTAACTTAGTTTATGACTAATCGGTACTCTGTATTGTTATAACTGAGTTCTCGTGATAAATGGTCATATAGGTAACCTATGTTACTAGTAACTAATATCAAAGCACTATGCGTAATTTTATCTGGAATTAATAAGATTATAGAAGAAGTCATTATTTTTAAAGATAAACTAATGTTTATAAGACGAGGTTTTTATGAATGGCACAAAGGAAAACAAATTATTATAATCAATAATAACTCACCTGAAACATCCATACAAATTGAAAATATCTCGGAAAAAAGAAGATTTTTTTTTCTGAGTTATTTTTAATTTGTGTCAGAAAATATTTTGACACAAATTTAAAATATCTCGGAAAAAAGAAGTTGCCTAATTGTGATGGCTGATAATGAATTATGAGCAAATGAACGTATTTTACACAACCAATGTCATCAACTACATATCAGACCACTGAATAGTTAAGATGACGCCTGGCAGATCAAAAACCACCGTTCGAATGGGGATCTCTAATTCATGAAATTCACACAGGTTTGTTGTTGTTGTTGTGTTTGTGTTAAACGATTTTTCAATGAGAACAAATAGTTTTTCAATTGCGATCAAGTCTTGCATTACCTTACTATTTTTTTCATAGTTCTTTTGTGTCAAAATATTTTCTAAATTAAAATAATATTTTCATCTTTATCAAAAAAAAACAGTATCGGCAAATTATTCACTTGCATTATTTTCAATGTAGCACATTCTTTCAAGAGGCCTACCTTCGTGAAAAAAACATCGAAATATCAACAATTATTATGGAAATCCTTATGACAGTTTCTATAAACCAAAAAGATTATTTGGGGTAAGCATTTAAAGTATGTATATTTATGCTACACATAAAAACATTAATACCTCTCACAAATATAACGTATTTATCGAATCGTATTTATTGAGTCAGACAGCCATATAATATTAGTCTTTTGAAAAATATTGAGTGGGTCTTTGATATTCCTCGCGGGTTTCGACTTTAAAAGAGCGCGCAGAAGTAGGTACTGATTGTATACTCGTATGTTCCGAGTCGTTTATCCACGGCGCTATATCCTCTGCCTTGTAAACTGTGTGTGTGCATTCATTTTTAATCTTGAACAAACAGACAAGATAACTTCAAGTGTAGGACGAAGGTACCCTCTCAGCTAAACCAGTTCCCAGGAAACTGGTTTGTCAAAAATATTTTACGACAGGGCCGAATTTACTAATTTTAAAATCACAAAAAAATTTATGCAACTTTGTATAAGTTGCTTGTTTACAGAAAGTAAAAATATTTCCTGTGTTATTTATATGTATCACAATATTTTATACCCGAATGTCTGATACGCTGAGGCACTACAAAAAATACGAAGTTTGCAAAGCCAAAAGCATATCTATACATAATCCTCGCAGCACTGGAATAGAGCCGAGGAGGTGGTGTTCTCATTGCTATAAATAAAAAAATTTGTTCCAAAATTATAAAACACAAACATCAAGATGTTGAACAACTTTTCGTGATGCTTGAAAATAAAAATGCCGGCAAGTTTATAATAGGATGCGTGTATTTCCCGCCCTCCTCTGCTTCACAGAAATATATGAATCATGTTGATGATGTGGAAACTTTAAGATTTAAGTATCCTAGTGCCGAACTTACTGTAAAAGGTGACTACAACTTACCAAATGTATCTTGGAACCATTGAATTATCTGGTATTAATATGTCTACTGCTAATCCTAGTGAGAGGGAGATACTAGGTATGTCTAATTACTTATCAATCCCACAATTAAATACTGTCGCTATCGTAAATAACCGTGTTCTCGATTTAGTTTTCTGCAGCACTTCTGCTACGGTATGTAAATCTTTAGAAGAACTATTACCTGTAGACGCCTATCATCCTCCTCTGGATATAATTATCTCCAATATTAACAACAATGGAGATAAAAGTGTCAAGTCATGTTATAACTTCTTTAAAGCAAATTTTCCAAAAATTTCTGATTTACTTAAATACAAATGATTGGTCCTTTTCGGAAAACACAGATTTTAATAACAATGTAAATAAATTTTATGATTTATTTACATTGGATTATTCTAAAGTATGCTATTGCAAATTTTGTGCCCCTCCGAAAAAATTTTTTTTTTTAATTTTCCAAACTGGTTTAGTCCTGAATTGATCACTTTAACATACAATAAAAAAATTGCTCATAAAAATTACAAGCGATCCAGATTATCAAGTGATTATAATAAATTTCAATTGTTAAGAAAGGATTGTTTGGAAAAATCAAAAATGTGTTATAAAAATTTCATTGATAAAATTGAAAATGATATTCATGTAAATGTAAAACAATTCTGGAACTACACTAATTCTCAAAAAAATAATAATTCCGGTATTCCAACTTCTATGAATTTCAATGGAAAAATTGGATGTAATGTTGAAAATATTGTAAATTTATTCGCTGATTATTTTAAATCTGTCTATGAAAAGGATATAACTAATAATGAAATTCCCAAATTCTCGTTGAATCTCAATCTAAACATATCTGAAATACACATTGAAATAAATGATATTAAAAAGCATGTAAATTTTTTAGATGCTAGAAAAAGTGCTGGACCTGACAACATTCCACCTGTGTTAATTAAAGAATGTCTAAACAGCCTATCTGTTCCTCTATTTGTAATTTTTAACCAATCATTAAAGACAGGATGTTTTCCTAATATATGGAAACATAGTTTTCTTACTCCTATCTTTAAAAAGGGTGACAAAACGGATGTTACAAATTACAGACCAATATGTATCCAGTCATCGATACCTAAACTTTAAAAAAAAATAGTACTTGATAAAATATCTACAAGCATAAAAAAAATATAACTCCCTATCAACATGGCTTTTGTTCAAATAAATCTACATTAACCAATTTACTAATATACGAAAATTTTATATCTACATCCTTAGCAAACAGGTGCCAGGTAGACTCGACATACACTAACTTCAGCAAGGCATTTGACAAGGTGTGTCACAAAATATTAATCAATAAATTAGCTAAACTTGGAATTTACGGTAATTTACTAAATTGGAAAAAAAAGTCTTTGTATGAGAATAAATGGCACGAATTCATACGAATTTATGGCGACAAGTGGCGTGCCGCAAGGCTCTCATCTACGGCCCATTTTGTTTATAATATTCATAAACGACATTGTTGATGTATTTACTGATTGTAAACGTTCTACTGTTTGCCGATGACATGAAATTTATAAAGAGATTAACCACATTAATGATTGTATTACACTTCAAACTAACTTGAGATATCTTTTTTGATGGTGCCCAATCGACAAATAAGCATTAAACATAAATAAATGCCAGTTCATTCATTTTTCCAAAATAAGCAATCCTATTTTTTTCAATATTCATTAAATGATGAAAATTTAATTTGTGTTAGTAAAATTATTGATCTAGGGATTATGTTCGACAGTAAACTCACCTTTGTTTGTCATATTAATAATATTATCAACAAGGCCCTAAAGACTCTTGGCTTTGTTTTGAGAGCTGCAAAAGATTTCAATAATTTAAGAACATTTATTATGTTATATAAAACCCTTGTCAGATGCCAACTTGAGTATAACTCTACGTTATGGTCTCCATTTTCAATATTAATTTAGATAACATTGAAGAGATTCAACGGAAGTTTCTAAGGTTTATAAATTAAAAATTGCATATTCCTATACAAAACATAAATTACAGTTACCTCTTGGATAAAATGTCTCTATTGAAACTTTCAGAAAGAAGAATAAGCACAGATTTTATACTGTTACAAAGAATACTACATTTTAAAATTGACTGTCCCGAATTACTTCAATGTATCAATATCCATGTTCCCAAAAAATCATGCTGACATTTCTTACCTTTTTACTTCAATAACACCAGGACACTAGCTTACCAAAATTCTCCGATTCCAAGACTTCACAATCTTGGAAACAAATATTCTGATCTGGGTGATATATTTCATTTGAAAACTAATCAGTATAAATGTTGTATATTCTATAACTTTTATTCTTCTAGACACAAATAGACCTATGTACCCATTTAACTTCTCCGCTTCTACTATTTTGTTTTGTTCAATCTTTTAAATTCCATTATACGCGTTAGGATTCATTTTTGCCATTTTTTTACATTCTTCTTTATGTTTTTAATTTTTAAGTGTTTACTGTGATACAAAATGCTGTATTTTTTTAAAGAAAAACCCACTAGGGCGTGTAATAAATAAATAAAATAAAAATAAATAAAGTGTGTGAAAGTTTCTGGAATTCATTCATCTTCAAAACTTCAAACTTGCAAAGAAATGCATCGATTGAGTCAATATTACCATTTAGACGACATTGCAATGGATTCAACCGTTAGAAGTAAAACCACCTAAAGCTATTAAAAGTACAAAAAATTAAAATAAATATTTCAGTAAAAGACTCAGTTACTTTGACACGAGCCATTTTGTAGCAACAAACAAAACCTACTCATTTACAACTCTTACTACAGGGACTGGAATACTATCAAAGATATGAGATATGAGTTACGTAAGTACGTACAGACCGACCTGCCTACGATCATGTCTTTGGGGAGAATGAATCCACTTTTAAACCCCCTATCTTCTGAGACAAACACAATTTTTAATCAAACATCAGTGACATCAGGAGTTATATAAATATATAATTTTAAATACAAGGCTACGTTGCTACAAATGTGATAATTGTTTTGTGATTAATTATAAGTTTTGTAATTTTCTACACCGCCAGTAAATGAATAATAACAGGACGGTCAGAGCGCTTATGGGAGCCATGCACACTATTGCACACCTGCGGAACAAAAAATAGAAAACCCTTGGAACCACGTTAGATCTTACTTAATTGAATACTAAAGAGAGCGCAGAAGATGTTGTAGACTTTATTACTCTCAGCTCTATCTGGCGCGGCATATCCTGTTCTACAAGATTGTAAAATAGAACTACACATTTCCAACAACATCTCTTGAGATTCTTAATAGCTAATGCATGTAATTGCTTCGAGAAGTAAGTCGATTTACAGTCGTAATTTATCTTTAATACGTACAGTTGATAGAGTATTTATGGCGGGCGGCGTGGATTTGATTTTAATATAAATCTACAGTTTTATTCCGAGGTTAGTAAAAATTTGCACCCTTGACCTTCAAAAAAGGAGAAAGGTCACTGTCTACGTGACATTTTGAAAAACCACCATCCACTTTTCTTACCCCCTAAAGCAGTAATTTGTTGCTACTTGATGAAGTTTTGAATATTTTAAGTTCAAAATAGGATGGAAATGACTGCTCACATCTGATTTAGAAAAAAATTCCAGAAGACCCGCGCAACCCGGGGATATCAGCTAAATATTATATATTGATATTTACAACAAAATAATACTAATACTGTAAAATACTACAAAATATTGTACAATCAGAAAATAACATATAATTATAGAAACAGAATATCAACAAAAATCAACGAAAAATCAACAAAAATATAAGCAACAATATACCTAAGCAACACATTATATCTGAAAATCATCGATAAAAGTAAGTCAATCTTCTCTGTAAAAATACAATAAAAGTTTTTTTTTAAATTTAAAATAATTTTTCTAATTTTTTATTGTATCCGGTGTTAGATAATGGGTTTCCACGGAATCGAACCGCGTATAGAAATGTAATATAAATTCAAGAATACCTGGCTAGCTCAAGCAGGTTCCGTGTTTTTAGTTCGTTTGTATTAAGAGAGAACAGACGCCTTCTATAAGTGGATAGAACAAAGGGATTTCTTGAAAATAAAACACTATTATTATGGTGAGACAGAAATTTATAGAATAAATCATGGAACGATACCGCAGGGATTTCGTAAACGTCCAGGGGGCAGTCAGAAAAAAAATGTATACTAGTAATTAATTGTTTAAACACTTTCAAAACACTGTTTAGCAAAGCAAGTCTCAAATTCAAAGCGGAGAGCGTACTAACCTCTCGTTACGAAAGCTAAAACCAAAGAAAACTGGTGTCTCTTGCGACGGATTAATATCGTAAGATCGTAAGAGCAACAGCAACAAGTGGTGGTATCAATTGTAAGAGCAACAGCAGCAAGTGATGGTATCGGCACTCTCTCCAAAGGGCCGCGAGCAGTAGCGTAAACTCGTTCGTCATGGCGTAGATGTCTCGATCCCCGGCGGAAACGATTCAAGGAGAAGCGAAAAAAGCAAAACATAAGGAAATATTTAAAAAAATGCAAATACGCAGTGGGCAATGAACAAAAAAATCAAATAAAAAATCGAGTTTACATAGGGAGTGAGAATCTAATATTGAATAGTAAATATATTTGCACAAGGGAGTAGTATATAGGCAGAACTTCTCATTGTATATCGTGACGCACACACACATATATGTTTATATTTTATACATAAGGAGAAAAACATACTAAAATCATTGATTAGCACAAAACATTCAATATACGCTGAAAAATACACACGAGAATCAGTATCCGACTTTTAATGGTTCGGATATGCTTTCATATAGTCATTGCTGAAAAGAAATAAAACAAAATAAACAATATACATTGAAAACACACATGAGAATCAATATCCACCTTTAAATGGTATGGATTTGTTTCAGTGCAATAGGCGCCTACCTTTTTTTTTCAGCATATCTACCTTTTAATGGTCCAGATAGCTGTTTGACGAATAGCTGAAAAGAAATAACATAAAACAAACAATATACGCTGATAACACACACACGAAAATCAATATCCACCTTTTAATGGTACGGTTTTGTTTCGGTTCAATCGGCTTCAACGTTTTAGTTTTTTTTTTTTAACTCTTAAACCCTACCTGGGGTACTGGAGTACCCCACTGGTGTTTAAAATATCAACAATTTTATCAATATTGCACTGTTGCAAAAATCGCTCTAGTTAATCTACTCTCGATAATTGGCGCGTAAGTACGTCAGGAAGCCGTCACCACCCGGCAAGTGCAGTCGCGTCCACAGGTGTTCCGGGGTACCCCAGTACCCCGTGGTAGGAATACTGTTAGTTCTTCCTTCCAGTTATACTTGAATTACTGAAGGTGTTTTTCGACATCTCTCTGGTAAGTTTACACATTATTTATGATTTACTTTCCTTTGTGATAATGGTTATGGAGTACAGTGTTGAAAGGGAGGACCTGCGCCCGATAACGAGACATTCATGGACTAATAATGTGTTATGAATGTAATGACAGTGTATGATGCAGTGTAATGAGGTGTCTGTATTGTTTTCAAATATGGCATACCAGACTCGAAGTCTTGGGGGGGGGGGGAATTGCAGCTGCTTTGTTGGTATCTGATGAAGAGCTAAACCTACGAGAAGATTCAGAAGATGAGCCCGACAGTGTTATTGAGGATTTTCGGGACCATTCTGAAGTCGCACCTCGTGAAGACGGTGATCAAGATAGTGTGGAAGGAGATAAAGAGTATTTAGTGCCTGACAATGACTGGGCTGGTATAAATGAAGACGGTAGGCGCTTGGTTGATTCTCCATTAGTTATGTATGGAAAAGGTCATAATAATCGACAAAAGTGGACTGGTGTTGAGTCTTCTCGCTCAAGAATGCCTCGCCGCAATATTTTGTTGCACCCACCTGGTAACGTCTTAACAGAAACTTGACATGTGACAATTGGTTCACGTCTATACCCACAGCCAAGAAGTTACTGGAAAAAGGTATAACATTAGTTGGAACTGTAAAGAAGAATAAACGAGAAATTCCTCCTGTTTTCTTGGACACTAAAAATCGAGAGAGATGCACATCAATGTTTGCCTACGACGGACCTCTCACACTTTTGTCGTATTGTCCTCTGAAGTCAGCAAAGAAGAAAGTTGTAAACATGCTGTCCACCATGCATGACAGCCCTGACAAGGATAATGAAGGGTACCTTTCAGAAATAATACATTTCTATAATAAAACCAAATGCGCGGTGGATGTGTTCGACCAACTTTGTAAGAAATACTCGACGCCAGGAACATCAAAAGGTGGCCCATTTGTCTCTTCTACGGGTTGCTAAATGCCGTTATTGTCAACTCTTAGGTCTTATTCAAGCTGTTAATTAACATTGATGAAGATAAAATAACCAAGCGGCGTGAATTTCTTAAGAGTTTGTCAATGGCACTCATAAAGCCTCATATGAGAGCAAAATTACAATAGCAAAGTTTACCCCGGGATATCAGAGAAACTATACGTGCAGTCTTGAATATTCATAGTGAAGATCATAGGCCGGTCCCTGATAATCTCAAACCTGGTCGTTGCTGTTTTTGTCCGCGCACAAAGGACAGAAAATCTTGATCTGTCTGTAACACTTGTCGCCGCCATATTTGAGTTGACCATCAATACAAAATCTGTCCTTCATGTAACGACAAAAATTTCTATTAGTTTTTATTAATAAATTTTATTGTCTTTTCTTATTACTTTGCCATAATAAAATAATATTTCAAAAAATATCAAAGACTTTTATTTTATTCTTTTCTTTGCGCGGGGTACTGCAGTACCCAGTGGTAGGAATAATTACATTCCCAGAGTGGTAGGGTTTAAGAGTTAATCAGCATATCTACCTTTTAATGGTCCAGATAGCTGTTTGACGAATAGCTGAAAAGAAATAACACAAAACAAACAATATAAGCTGAAAAACACACACGAAAATCAATATCCACCTTTTAATGGTACGGATTTGTTTCGAAGCAATCGGCTTCAACGTTTTAGTTTTTTTTTTTTTGATCAGCATATCTACCTTTTAATGAAAAGAAATAAATAAAATAACCAAAGCCACTTTAATCAGTATCTACAAATTAATGATCCAGATAACTGTTGAAAAATAGCACAAAAAACGAGTAAAATGAAAATTGTCCTCCTTTAGTTACCTACCTATCGCCAGAAATCTTGTAAGAATTGCTGACATAGGTATAATACGAGACGTATCTTTCAAATGCTTAGTGCTGTGGGCCAATGGGTTAGAATTTATTACATAATAATATATATAATGATATTTTACTTGTGATTTGAACGACACAGTCAATTAAAACACAATTGAGTTTCTCTGTTTGGAAAGTAGAGGTTTATTTTGTTTATCTCACAAGATTTACATAAAGAAAAGCATTCAGTAACAAAACATTACCTGTAAGGAAAGAAACGATATTTATATATATGTTATTAATTGTTATTTCAATTCCTTAATCACAATCACGATAGCAATTATAAATTATTTAAATTATTCCCATCAATCTGCCTTGTCACAACCCATAGATTATTTTTACTATGTCTTAAACCATAGATTACAAAATATCGAGTCGACTGTGTTGGTACTGTGGCGCACATCCAGCCAGTCCACGACACACACAGCCACAATGACGAGACAAGCTCGGCATTGCCTCGAATTAAAGAAAATTATATTTTTCTTTTCATAAATACCGATATGGGCGCCATCTTGTTTATGGCTAACAAGCAACCCTAGGATTGAAGTCACATTAATAGCAAGTAGGAACTGGTACGAATCAGACCCAATGTGAATGTCGTACTGTGTGTAGGAATATTCAAAGATAGTGTCGTGTATTTAGCCGCCTCCGGTTAATTACTCCGGAGTAACTTTGATGTTGGAGTCTGTATACACTTCCATCGAAGGGGACCTCTCAAAGACAGTGCCGAGTATTGTGTAGATGTGCATGTTCAATGAGTACTTGTACCTTATTTATCTTTCCTTGCGAATTTTAAAATAGAATATTTTCCCATCCTGGCAGTCAACAAAACTGGCTTTCTAATATTAATCGCACTAACCAGATTTCAAACAGCTTTTTCCAAGAATCCAATTGGGGTAGGTTGCCAATTGTTGTTTTTAAATTCCTTAGGGCTCACAGTTAGGGTATAGAAGAATCGGTCTGGTTCTCCGCGGAGCTACCTAATTTAACCTTACTTATATTTTTTACATGGTATCTACCCAAGATCTATCCTGACTCATCTGCCAACACATATATGACGTCGGAAACCTTTTAAATCACCTTAGTCTTCAAAAAGCGCGGGGCGAGTTTGGTAGAAAAGTAAGCAGAGGAATTTGACTGAGCGAAATTTTTTCTCCAAACCGTATCACCGACGGAATACGTCACGCGTTTTTTTCTAAGATTGTATCTTTCGGAGCTCTTTTGATACGCCAGGAACAAGGCGTCACCGACATCGCCGTAAACGGCGGATAGTTCTTCTAGCCAGTCGGCGTATTCGTTCGTTGTTAGCGCGGTTCTGAGGAATGGAGTTTTATGAAGGCAACCAAGGGGTACCTGCTCATAGCCGTGATCCAAGAAAAACGGCGTGTATCCTGTGGTTAGATTTACGGAATTATTTAAAACCGCCTGAATTTTATCCAGATGTTTACACTATGTCCGTTGATTTTTCTCTACTACTATGGCCAGGGCCGTGCCAATCGTTTGGTTACACCGTTCCACAGCGTTATTCCTCGGGGTATAATAGCTGTTGTAAAATATGTCGGGCACTCCGTAACTACTCAAAAAGTTCTTAAATATTCGTGAAATAAACATTTTATCGGTATCTAATATCACGGTACGAGGCACACCATGCAGTAAAAAAGTACGTGTTTCTAAAAGTTTGATTATAGCTGTGGCCTTGGCGACTTTTAACGGAAATATTCAACAAAATTTGGTGAACGTATTTACGACACTAAGAATATGCATATTCCCGGCGAAACTTTTCGGAAAAGGGCCCATCAGATCCATGGATAACACTTGTAGAGGTCTGTCCTCACGTTTCTGGGTGCTCATATGTCCCAGAGGGGCGGACGTGCTATGCTTGTATGCTTTGCATATCCCGCACTTCGATATGTATTCGCTCACCTGGCGATACAGTCCCGGCCAAAAGTGTCTTAGGCTAAGCCTTTATAAGTGCGATATATTCCGGGGTGAATAGTTTTATCAGAATTGTGATTTTCTACTATTAGAGCTTGCCGCTGTTCGGATGGTACAACGAGTTTCCACGAATAATCCTCCCGTACAGAGAACGCGGCAGGGCAGTGTCGAAATAGCTGTCCTTCGCGGATAGTGTAGTTTGCGTATTTCTGCGGGGATTTTAGGCAGTTGTTATAAGTGCTTAGGTACCAGGTATCGGTGGTAGCCGGTGGCGTGCTGACAGCTGATATTTTTCTGTATTCTACGTGGGAAAAGACGTCCGGTACCACGTTAAGTGCTCCTCGTCGGTGAACAATATCAATAGAGTATTGCGAAAGACGTGTGGCCCAGCGGACCAGTCTCCAAGAAGGGTTATCTAGAGAGTGTAACCATTTAAAGCTCGAGTGGTCCATTATTATGGTAAATTTTCCGCCCTCTATGTATCCGCGGAAATAACGTACCGACTCCAGTACCGCCAAAAGTTTTTTTTCCGTGACACCATAGTTTCGTTCATTTTTATTTAAGCAACGGGAAAAATATTGTCACGTAACGAATTGACACGTTCAAAACTCCCGCGAATTCAAATTAGTAGCTGCAGTTGTAACCATTGTTCGCTGTGCGCATGCGTGCACAGCGAGGTTGGTAGCACTGCCCAGCGCTCTACACGCGGGCAGATTCTCCAACGGCCTTCTCGACATCTGATCTCGGCCTTGTCAACACGTGAGCGTTGCCACCAACTCAGACGCTACCATAAGCGCGCCTAAATTAACGACTATTTTGCACAAGTACTTTATAAAACCTGTATCTATTTTGTGCCAATTCACGATGGAGAACTGTGCGCGCCATGGCGCGTACAGTACAGCCGATAACCGCCAGTTGTGGTTCAACAAGTACGAGATCCTTCCTGCAATACCCATGTAAGCTGATAACTATCATTTCCCTTTATGTGCCTTTTATGTTGAATCATGCTCACCTACAAAGCTTGCCAGCCAGAACCTAAAATACCAAGAGAGATTGTTCCTACGAAAAGCTAGAAATGTTTAGGATGTTTATGACTCTTTTCAGTTGTGTATCTGTTATGTAAATGTGCTTTGTGAATATACTTTCATATCCCATCTTTGCGTTTCCTTTGACGAATATGGAGTGGTTGTTTGGCCTTTAGTCCCTCGTGTAAAAGCCCAATTGGCTGACCTAACCCCTGATGACACGGAACTCAATTTCTACCACCTGAGCTAACGCCGATTTGTTCCAAGGCACCCTTTTTACGATGGACTCCCCGTAGGGAATATCCCTTCACAATATGCAACGGGGTGCTCGCCATTGGAAAATTTTTTCGTAAGTACTCCCCCAATGCCTACATTTGAAGCGTCTGTGTGTACACAGAAATCGAGATTGAAATCCGGACAGTTTAGCACCGGGTCTATTACAAAGGCGGCTTTGAGAATAACAAAGGCCCGCTCGGCTTCATCGGACCACTTAAAGTTGCTTATGCCTTTCCTATAACCGGTGAGTTTAGTCAGTGGTTTGGCTATGTCGGAAAAACCTTTTATGAAGCGCCGGTAATATCCAGCCAACCCAATGAATGATTTGATTTGCTTGGAATTTACAAGACGGGGAAAATTCTCTATTGCTTCTACTTTGGCTGGGTCGGTGCGGAGCCCTGCGTTGTCCATGACAAACCAAAAAGTAGCAGAGGCGAAACTTACAAAATTCAGATTTTTCGTAATTTATCGTTAACCCGGCTGACTTTAATCGTTCCTGCACTAAGTGGAGAGTGGCTATATGTTTTCAAAGGTATCGCTCACTATTATAAGGTCGTCCAAGTAGCAAAAAAGTTGCTCGTCTAACTCGGGTCCAAGAAGTTTGTCGGCTAATCTCTGAAGCTCGGCCGGCGCGTTACGCTACCCGAAGGTTAGGCGGACAAATTTAAACATTCCGCGGTTTGGTATCACGAACGCTGTCTTTTTGCACGAGGCTTTAGCCAACGGTATCTGCCAAAAAGCCTTACTTAATTCTACTGAGGAGATGTTAAAGACAAAAGATTTTAAAGTTTTTTTTCTCATTTTAATATTGCAAAATTGGGTTTTGGAAAAAATAATTACTTCCCAGAAATACGTCTTAAGCCGGTAGCCTTTTATAAAAACTGGAAAAACCGCTGACAATAAAAAAGGGAAGCGCGTACCTGGAATCTATTCACTACTTAGTTTTGTCTGACTAGTACACAAGTAATTTTAAGAAATTAAGTCGGCTAATTTAAATAAAATTAATAAAATGGACGCCTTAATTCGTTTTAAGGAAGGCATTATCGTCCACGTGGATTCTTCAAGCGTTCCACAACTCAGAAGGGCACTGAAAAAACGTGGTATTTTTGGGAATAAAGATTTGCCAGCTTTGCAAAAACAAGCCCGCCAGTTTAACAAGGCTTTCGTTCGGCGTATAAAACCCGCAAACGACAAGGTTGATCCTATTCCGTGCGCTGATACGAAAGTCCTAGAACAGCCAGTAGAGATTAGGTATATTTCGAAGGAAACAAAGGTGACGAATTTCGCTTCATGGAATCTTAAATTCAACGGGACGACCGATATAAGAGAATTCGTAAGCCGGATGGAGTTGTTAACCATATCCCGGGGTGTTAATTCCGAGGAAGTTGCTTAATGTTTTAACGAACTTTTCTCTCTTTACCGAGAGAGAGTTTATCCTGTTCCGATCTTAAAAGGCTGCTTCTCAGCAAATTTGAACCGCCCAATTCTAAACGGGAACGTAAACTCAAAGTTTACGTCTCCAAACAAACGCACGGGAAGACGGCTAGGGATTTTTTTTTGAAACGCGTCATAAAAACCACATGTAAGAATTGCCCGTGTCGGAAGAGGAGCTAGTGGAAACTCTCAAACGTGGCCTCCTTCCCCAATACGCTAGTATGTTGACCATGCATAGCAGTAGCTCTATCAAAGATTAAGAAATCGCGTGCACGATATTCGAGAGCTACCAGAAACAAGCATCGCGCCCGCCCCGTTAAGTGAGATCGGGAGGAAATAGTTATCTCAATAGCGTGGCTTCGTCGAGCCTTGCAGTTCCACCGGCAGACCACGGGAAAAATAGCTCAGACAGCGGTTTTTGCAATACTCGAGAACAATATAAATATATGAGGGCGGGCAGTGGCCGCCGTTATGAAAATAAGCGTAATAACATATCCTCCCATCCGTCACCCAGTCAAGTTTTCTCCCCGCGGGAATAGATTTAACCCGACCACCGCCCAGAATACCGAATTCAAAAAACTAATTTCCAGCCACTCAAATGACCCCCTTCCACGGCAAGGTGACGCTGGCCGTGGACGTATTGAGTGGCTAGATGACCCAAAATTCTTAGAAGAAACGGCACATCTTATGGAAATTGAATGCATTGAAGTCGTAGACGGTCGCCCTTACGCGCAGTTTACTTTAAATAATGTGCCCTTTACGGGATTATTAGACTCGGAGGCAAATGTTAGTTGCCTAGGAGGAAATTCATACGCGTCATTCATTAGTATGGGAGTACCAATGAAACCCTATAGATCTCCGGTGATCACGGCTGATGCAAGTCACCAAACCGTGTTAGGTATGTTATCTCTGCCCGTCACCTGCAGTGGATACACCGCTACTATAGATTTTTTAGTCATACCGTCATTATCACCTAAGTTTATCCTTTGTACCGATTTTTGGAGATCTTTCAACGTGGCCCAAAGATCATCACTCAGACGGCAAATAGAGTTTTTTTATCACCTCCTGAAATAGACGAGATCAGAACTCTTATCCCAGTTGAAAATCTTACTGCCTCGCAGGCCGATAGCTTACAAAATATCACGAATAAATTTCAAGATATCCCCTTTGAAAAATGCGGCCTCGGGCTGACTCACCTTTTCGAACATAGCATCGGAACCACCGGACCGCCAATCAAGCAAAGGTACAATAGTATAGGTAGGTATAATAGTATAGGTAGTAAAAAAAACTCTATTCGCCGTCGGGGTGATGATTTTCAGCCCCACGTTGGGCGCCAGTGTTAGATAATGGGTTTCCACGGAATCGAACCGCGTATAGAAATGTAATATATATTCAAGAATACCTGGATAGCTCAAGGAGGTTTTGTGTTTTTAGTTCATTTGTATTAAGAGAGAACAGACGCTTTTTAGAAGTGGATAGAACAAAGGGATTTCTTGGAAATAAAACACTATTATTATGGTGTTTTTAAATGCCTTCAAGAAGATCTATATTACAGCACTTGAATCCACTATCTCTTTGTGGACGGTAAAAAAAAGGATGAAAAATGATGTTAAATATATGGGAACAGAGCAGAGGCAGAAATTAATAGAATAAATCATGGAACGATACCGCATGGATTTTGCAGACGTCCAGGGGGCAGGCAAAAAGAAAAATGAATCGAAGTTTACTTGTAATTAATTGTTTAAACACTGTTTAGCAAAGCAAATTTCGAATTCAAAGCGGAGAGCGTACCAACCTCTCGTTACGGAAGCTAAAACCAACGAGAACTGGTGTCTCTTGCAACGGAGCTGAGGACTGGCCTTTGCCCCGCCTCCCCTGATAATGGTCAACGCCCCCAAGGGGTAACTATATGAAAATATTGTAAAATACAAAGTACCTGATTTTAAGAAAATATTGCGGGGTTGAATGTTTTAATTTTAAGAAAGTTCATTTCATAGGACTGGCCTTTGCCCCGCCTCCCCCGATAATGGTCAACGCCCCCCAAGGGGTTACCATATGAAAATATTTAAAATACAAAGTAACTGATTTTAAGAAAATATTGCGTGGTTGAATGTTTTGATTTAAAGAAAGTTTATTTCATAACACCGGTAAATCGTTAAATAACTTTGGGCTTATTTATTCATGATGGTGTTGTGCAGCTGTCGTGTTGCATCTAGGTACATACATGTTCCCAGATGTTCTAGGCCTTATACTTCGCGTTGAGGACCTTTCAGAATCTTTAAAAACTTTTAAAATAGCATTTCTTTGAAATGGTTTTGACATCGGAAGGGCCATAAATTTTTCAAAATGTTCGTTGGTTGGAAAAATTCTTGGTATTTTAATAATAACTTTTATTATCATATTTTGTGTTGTTACCATCGAATACAGATTATTTTTATAGATACCTCCCCATGCGATCATTCCGTACTGCAAATCTGACTGTACAAGAGCAAAGTAAACCATTTTAATATCTGAAAGATTTAGGATGTTTCTTAATTGTATAAGAATGTAAGTAAGTTTTCTAATTTTTTTTACACAGTTATCAATATTTTTCTTAAATTTCATGTTACTTTCTATAGCGATCCCTAGATATTTGATATCTGGGGTTTTCTTCAGGCTTTTACGATTATTATCGTTACATTCTCCTCTTTTACACGAACGACTGTGCACTATCACGCTAATATTGGAATCTGTGACTGGATCATTAAGATAAAAAGGTATATATGATGTTTTTTCTACATTAAGACTAAAGTAAGTTACCATCAAAACATTCCTTCAATATGTTAATGTCAGCATTCGCAGCTATATTCACTTCTGTCCATGCTATTTCTTCAATTATGATGACTGTGTTATCCGTATATGAGATGACACTTCCATTAAGAGGAAGAGTGAACATGTCATTGACATATATATATAAGGAAAAGTATAGGCCCAATTACTGTGCCTTGTGAAATTCCATATTCAGAAGACAAAGGTTCACTTAGTGAATTATTTAGTTAAACGTATTGTTCTCTATTTTTTAAGTAACTCTGGAACCAAGATAACGCTTTGTCTTCCAGTCCTATTTTCTCTAGCTTAGAGATCAGCCTAGAATGCGACACACTATCAAAAGCCTTTTTTCGATCGATAAATATTCCCAGACACTTCCGACGTCTATCCAAGTTCCACATAACTAGAGAAGTCAATTTAGCAATTGCATCATATTATAATACTTGGAGCAGGTGGATGAGTTTGTGTATTAAGGAAGTATGTTTACGAGAGATGGGAAGGCTGACAGAGATATTGAAAGAAGTGTAAATACAGGTAATTCCGTTAATGGAGGACTGAACGCCGTTGGCGCTAACGAAAATTTGTCCAAAGAAGCGAAGTTAGCAGTCCGCAATAGAGTGCTCGTACCTACCTTGATGTATGGAAGTGAGGTATGGAACTAGCAAAGAAAGGATGAAAGTAGATTAAATGCTGTTGAAATGAGATCCCTGAGGCGTATGTGTGGTAAAACCATGTTTGATCGTGTGAGGAATGTGGAGATCCGTAAAGAGTGAAAGGCTGATGTAAGCGTAATGAGTAAGATTAAGAATGAGCAAAGATAGGAGTGTAAGGAGGATATATGATGCAAATGCGAATGGTAGCAGAAGTCGGGGACGCCCGAGGAAGACATGGCACGATCAAATGAACTCGATTCGGGCCATGTCAAGAGTCAGAATAATAGAAGAGTATGTATGAGACGATGTATGAATGTGAATGAGGCAAAAAGTGTGTGCCAAGACCGATTTGTTTGGCGGTCCGTCCTCTCTGCCTACCCCTGCGGGGAAACTGCGTGATTGTTAGTAAGCCAGTTAGTTAATTATGATGGTTAGTTAGTTAGTTAGTTATCATATTATATATACATAAAGTAGTGTCCCGGCGTGCCTTTGTTGAATGTTGCTACATTTGGTTATTTAAAATTCTGCATAAAGCCCGGGTAACACCGCACCTATACCTGTATAAAGGAGAGTGGCCTGGTATGGGGTGTGTCTTTGTTTTTTCTATGGAAAACCTTGTTCCGCGATTGATGAAACTTTGCACCTCCAAAACAAGAGGAAGGTCACTGTTTACATAATATTTCCAAAAACTTTATTTACATACATTCTCTTCACATTCTCCTTAAAATAGAATGTCATTACATCATGATTAAATTTTAAACACTTGACTTCAAAAAAGATGATCTTTAATCTCTGCTATCTGAGTTTGAAAAACTCTGAGTGAAGCCCAAAGCTCAGATCTCCAAGTTCAAAGCTCAAATTTAAAATCTCAAAACTCAAATCCCAAAACTCAAAACACAAAGCTCGAATCTTAAAGCTCAAGTTGTAAGCTTAACGCTAAAAGTCCAAAGTTCAATACTCGAAGCTCAAATATATAATTTCAAAAGTCGATGCTCGAAGTTCAAAGTTTAAAGCTCAAAACCCAAAGATCGAAACTTGAAGCCAAAACTAAACGTCAACCAACTTCATCACCTTGAGAAACTATCCGTCAATTGAGGAGCGTTTTTACAAAGAATAATATCTTCCCAAAAAGATACGAAATGGCTATTTAATTTTTTTTTAAAGTAATATAACTTGCTTTATATGTAATGGAAAATGATATTTATTCACAAAATGGAAAAAACAACATACCTACCTCTATAAAACAGAGATAACTAGGTTATTTCTATATAAATATACGAATAGGCACCCGGTTGTGTAAAATTAAATTATTTCTGATGCCCTATCAAAATTTTTGCCTTACTTGTGAGGACGTTTTATAATATTTGTTTTGTAGAATGGCTTAATTTAAAAGAAAAAGCTTACATATTTTTTTGTTTCTTCAAAAACAATAATTTAAAGTGAAATTCGCAATTCTTTAATAAATATGTTTTTTTCACATATGAATTAGACTATTCATCAAATCTAACAAACAGCTAACCCGAGTGATTATTCACTTTAACTGTTAACTGTCCCACGATGAAAAAAGTTTTTGTAGACATTTCTCTTTGTGAAAATACTCTTTAATTTTAGTTTTATTAATTTCCATAATTATTCATTGCTAACTATTTTCCATTTTAATTTTAATTATTTTTTATGAAATATAACAGTGCACAATTTTTCACATGTGATTTTACAGACCGGGATCGCACCCTCCGTTTAGGATAGGTTCAATGAGGATATTGAATTATGAAGTGGAAGTGGATGGTGGAAAAGTTGGGGACGCCCGAAGAAGATATAGCATGATCAAGTGAATCAAATAGGTATATCTGTGGTAAAGTGAGGCGTGGGTATGGATCAGACTGATGTAAGCAAAATGGATAAGATAAAGAAAGGGATGCTTAGTTTGAGCATTGAAAGCAGATGAACGAAGATAGAGTGTTGTATATATATATGTCACATTAAATATAATTTTTTTTTTTTTTTTTTTCTTTATGTTGTTTTATAGATTTTTAAATATTACAATTTTCAACAACCATACTAGGCTAATGCCCGTGTTATGGCAGTCATATGATGTTAAAGTGAATGGTCGAAGAAGTTGGGGACTCCCGAGGAAGACATGATGAAGTAAATCAAATACCCACATAAATGTACTTTTCAATGATTAACAAGATAATTGTTTCCACCTTGACACTACATACAATTTACTAGAACTCACCTAAAACATTATTCTCAATCATAGATAACCCCGAACAACGCCGGGTTCACTTCAGGTATTTATAAAAAAAAGAATGTCTTTGACGGACGGCGTTTGTTTGATTTTTATACAAATCTATAGTTTTATTCCGAGTACATTTGCACACTTGACTTTCAGAACAAGAGGAACATCACTAAGTCTGATTTTGAAGAACTCTGTTTAAAGCCTGAACAACGCCGTTAAGGCTTCTGAGTTCCGAGTTCTGCAAGTGCTGTTGTTATAAACGGAAAAAGGATAACAAACAAACATACCATTTATTAATATTCACAAATAAATTCAAAAGGTAAAACTGAGTAACAAGTATAAATAGAAAAAAATGAAAGTGTAACAAATATAATCATATTCTTGGCTGTGGAGGAATATATGGTAATATGTTAAATTCATTAAAATTGGTGATTAAGGTAGTCTTGAAAAAACCATCTATATTTACTAATGAAAACTTTAATACTAAAAAAAACATAGACTGACTGATACTGATACAGACCAAATATTCAATAGTTGTGACGCACAAGATATGCGCCAATTATCACTACTAAACATAGACTGACTGATACTGATACAGACCAAATATTCAATAGTTGTGACGCACAAGATATGCGCCAATTATCACTACTAAACATAGACTGACTGATACTGATACAGACCAAATATTCAATAGTTGTGACGCACAAGATATACGCCAATTATCACTACTAAACATAGACTGACTGATACTGATACAGACCAAATATTCAATAGTTGTGACGCACAAGATATACGCCAATTAACACTACTAAACATAGACTGACTGATACTGATACAGACCAAATATTCAATAGTTGTGACGCACAAGATATACGCCAATTAACACTACTAAACATAGACTGACTGATACTGATACAGACCAAATATTCAATAGTTGTGACGCACAAGATATACGCCAATTATCACTACTAAACATAGACTGACTGATACTGATACAGACCAAATATTCAATAGTTGTGACGAACAAGATATACGCCAATTATCACTACTAAACTAAATTTTTGACCAAAAAACAAATTTCAATATACACAAAATATCACTAACAGACCAGTTAGAAAAGCGTACCAAGAAAACATAAAAACTCCGACAGACATCAATACCATGCTATAAAAGCATTCTACAGTCTAACAATTTAAAATAAAATAGAGGAAAACAAAAATAAATTCAGACACAAAACTACAAAATGGATTAGAGAACAAAAAAGACAATATTACCAAAAGATCGTAACATAAAATAATAAAACCTACACGTAACACACAAAACCAATATAAAACACACATCACTCACAAACACACAAGATTATATACTTATCTATTCATTATGTATATATATTTTTATATTCTAAAATGGAGGCCTCAGCATGGGTTAGCCACCCAGTGAGGCCAACATTACTGGATAATTATGAAATGTAAAAAAAAAATATTGTACCAAAAAAAATAAAAAAAACCTCTTTACAATATTCAATATACCTACATTATACAAAATGTGTAAAAATATTCAGTTATACAAATTTTGAAAGAAAAGCTTCCAACTCAATATATCAGCAAGTTGCCGGATTAATCCCCAAATAGAACACCGAGCATTCAACATACCCTCCTCTTTCTAGGAATACATTATTTTAACAACCTTTCTTTAAGTCTTTAAAAATTTCAGCTTAAATTGAAAAATGGCCTAAAACTAATATAACAGTCCATAATTGTCATTAAATTTTTTTAACCAACCTTTTATGTTATCAGTAAATCTTGCGGTTCTCTTTTTTATTTTCGTTATTATTATTGACGATATTTTATAACTTACAATATTTTATTATTTGAGCTTCAACGCCCTCACCAAACACATAAGTCTTATTTTTTATGATTTATTATTTTTCTGTATAAAACATTGTTTAACATCCAAAAATGGTGGATTTATTGTAAAAGATAATTCATAATTAATAATAAAAATAATATTCCTGATAATAACCAGGGTGTTAAAGGACGTACTTTACTGAAAGAGCGAATTCAATACTCGGTACATGCCATTTAAATGTGATTATTTTTAAAGGTGAAAAATCTAAATTAATTCCTGAGTTAAAATAAATTAATCCGTGAATATGACCCTGACCCAAAGTTAAAAAAACACACCGTTTTTTGTGTTGAAGAATATTGTATGATAAATTATGAAACAATATTCTAAATCTCTTAATTCAAATTTGAATGTCGTAAAACCAAGATAAACTACGTTTTAGAACGTGATGGTCCTTAACCATACAACCAGAAATTGTAGGCTCAAATTCACTTCAATCACGGGGTGAAAAACGGGTTTTTATTGAACAAGTTTTCACACTTGCTTCACTTGCCATGAAAAATATTGCCTTCTCGGGAAACCATTATTTAGAATCGAAACTTTGTTGATTGTAATGACTTAGTTAGAGCTTAAGTGACTAAATCTGAATAGTAAAATATTTCAAACTTCCTGCCACATTCCCCTTTAATGTTTCTTTTAAATTCAGTTTCATAATATTACAAAAATTATCCACTATAGTTTCAATGACTCATTTCGGGTATGAAAAACATAAATAACTGCTTTCTAATGTGAAAAATTCTGCGCTGCTGATAAAGGAATATGTTATTATGAAATTATAACTGAAGACATAAAACGGTTGTATAATTACGCAAATTGTTGAATATTAAGCCTTTTTCAGTTTAAAGCCTTTACGACATTAATCTGCCTACGTTCCCCTATGCAAAGTCAACTAAACGATAAACAATATTTATGATCTAATACGCATAAATCAGAGGCTCTAAAGGTCACAGGGTGCGTGGGTATGTGGCACAGTGGGGAAGTTACTTGTTGTACGTACTGATATAAGGGATAAGAATTTGGTACTACATATGTACTGAGGCAGAAGTAGTCAAACCGTTGATACCAAAAACATTACATAAAAAACTATTTCATTTTTATCTTGTTAGTACAAAAAATTATGTTGTTTGAAAAACCGACGAGGAATGGAAGTTTTAATATACATTTTGACTGAATACAGGAAATATATTTTATGGAGAGCTAGACGCTTGGTGAGACCCCCCCGATTAAAATAATATAGTCAGTGAGGCTAGCAGTTTACATCGAAGTTTTAATATTAATTTCAATATAAACTAATTTCGGTTGTGACTCCGTCTGTTAAATGAACCGAACTTAAAGACAGACCTTAATTTAGGTGTCATTTTCAAAACTGGAAGAGTTTGTTTGGAGAATTAAAACCGCTAGAGTAGATACCTACCTTTAGTATAATATTTTTAACAGAAAATTATTTTAATTGACGTTTTCCAAATTGGAATCGATTTGTATAAAATTCAGACTATCCGAGATTTTTCAAAGGTCTGGACTTGTAAAATACGATTTCGGATAATTCGAACACGTAGACGTTGTCAAAAAGAGGAATTTCAACTTGCAGACGTAAGAATGTGGAAGAAACAATGAGGGTGTATAGTGTATATTCGTGCTTAGAAACGTCATCTTACAAAAAATTACTTCGTTTTTAGTAAAACTAAATCAAATTCCACTCGTTGGGAAATATTTAGAAAACCACCCGCAAAGTCTCAGAAATCAAAACCTTTACCCAAATGACACCTTCGTCTGTCATTCGTAAAATGTAATAATTTCTCAGGTTTTGCCAGTGTTTATTGTGTTAATTTAGAATGCGGATAAGTCTCAATCTGGATATAGAACATTTGGAAAGTGGTTTCATTCTTACTGACTCCTGATGTCCTTGCGGTGCTTCAGGCTCTCGGGACAAGGCGGCGCACAGTGGGCTGAAAATCGCCTTTCATAGACATAGAGACTTGAATTTTCAAGGGTATTTTTTTTTGTCTAGAAATGGATTCTGCTGATCATTACTATGCTATGAAATTTCGTACGAAGCAATTGCGTGTACAAATGAAGGAGTTATCATTTTCTTAAAAAAAAATTGTATGGGACTGACATTAAAAATGAGGCTATCTCTGGAATCATAAGGTTGGCCATTCTATTCTAACACACAGATATACTACTATTTATTTGTATTTTTGTGACATACTTCGTATTGTGGCGCAACTTGCGATTTTTTTTTTAAATCCTCATAGTTGAAAAAAATACTTTTCAATGTTGATGATTCATTTTAATGCTTAAATGCTTTACATATGCAGTGTAAATAAAATATTATACCCTACTACAGCAGAATCTATTTCTAGCAAAAAAAAATACACTTGAAAATTCAAGTCTCTATGTCTATGAAAGGCGATTTTCAGCCCACTGTGCACAGTGTTTTGGCTTGCAGTGTAAATAAAATATTGTAAACTAGACAAAGCATACTCATATGTAAAGCATTTAAGCATTAAAATGAATCATTAACATAAAAAAGTTTTTTTTTCGACTAGAGGATTTAAAAAAAAAATATTGTAAGTTGCGCCACAATACGAAGTATGTCACAAAAATACAAATAAATAGTAGTATATCTGTGTGTTAGAATAGAATGGCCAACCTTATGATTCCAGAGATAGCCTAATTTTTAATGTCAGTCCCATACAATTTTTTTTTAAGAAAATGATAACTCCTTCATTTGTACACGCAATTGCTTCGTACGAAATTTCATAGCATAGTAATGATCAGCAGAATCCATTTCTAGACAAAAGACATTTCAGTGCCATACAATTTTTTCTTTAAAAAATGATAACTCCTTCATTTGTACACGCAATTGCTTCGTACGAAATTTTATAGCATAGTAATGATCAGTAGAATCCATTTCTAGCCAAAAAAATACCCTTGAAAATTCAAGTCTCTATGTCTATGAAAGGCGATTTTCAGCCCACTGTGCGGCGGTGTTCCGCCAATAAGGGAATAGGGGTTGCGCACCCCTGCAGAGAGGTTGGGTAGATATTTGTTTTGGCCAACCGCTGACTCGAAACCCTGACGCCAGCTTCCTCAACTTGTAATGAGTTTTGTGACCGCAGCGCGGCGATGTAGCAATAGCTATCTCGTCCTTGTCGTGTTGCGTTTTCTGAAATATTTAGGCTTGGTAACCGAAGCCAACACTTCGGCACTCGTGTGCGGAACCTCCCGATAACAGAGGATGATGTTATCAGCCTTAAACTTGTATACAACTTCGTACCTTTAACATTATCAGCGGAATTATCATTCCGATCTCTACAATATATTAGTGTGCGTACGTGCGGACATTTAAGACGTTCGATCTTTGGATCCTTTTCTTGTTATTATCTTATTTAAGACAACTCTTCTTTCGCTTGTTTTTATGTATATTTCCCCGGGGTATTTCTAGAAACGGATTATAAATTGATACATTTATCATTTACACCAGTTCAGGGTGATTTATTCTCTTTTTTTAACTAGTAGATTAAATCGTTTTACAATTTTGGGGTCATGTGCCTGCTTTCCTGCTTGTTTTCTTGCTTGCATTTCTGTAGTCGGTTGTATTAAATAATTAAACTGTATTAATAATAGTTATTAGCGTATATTAACGTCATGTATTTTTGTATTTCGCTACTATCGGGGGTAACGTAACACCACCAACATTGACTCCAACGTGATCCCTTAATCCAAATTATCGACATGGTATTATAAAATTTTACATTTTTACTAGACCGCTTGCCATAAATGACTTTCTAATATTCCGTTACCAATTGTTATCTCTGAAAACAAAAATCAAGTTTCGCCCCAAAGAAATCAAATCAACGCTGGGCGCAGCCAAATACAAATTTAATAAAAAGTACGAACACGAAAAAAATGAAAGACAGACTAAAAAATAGCACTCCCAAATCAGGAGTCACTAGTGCGGAGGGCAAATCCAATTTCACTAGGAATTCTATCAACTACTTTTTGACGTAATCGATTTAGAAGTCACCGCAGAAGCAGTGGAATGTGGAGAGAAGCCGTCCCACAATGTGTGCGCTTCAAACCACCGGGAATCTGTATTAGGCCGGAGTGATTTTATTCTTTTTGTTTATAGAATTTTTAACGACATACATGTTTATTTATTGACCTTATACCACATGAGAAAAAAAAAACCATTTTATTCACCAGCGATGATAACTTGCACGGTTAACCTTAATATTATTATTTTTTTTTATATATTAATAGAGCTACTCATAAACAGCAACTCAAGTAACTTTTGTTATTATTATTTATAGTGGTGTGTGTATGGTCTCTTGTCCGATATCTGGAGGTTTGGAGTTATTCGTAGTGCAACTCTTTTGTTAATTTCTTTCGTCTTCCAAAACAAGAGGGATTTCGCACATGAGTTTGTGTGTTAATAAATATAACTCGAATAATAACACCATTATATTGACTAATTGCTTATAAACAATTCAGGTAAACCCTAAATAATGGGAATATGACGTTAACTCTAGTGCTTTTAGAAATCAAATGTGGGACTTTTTACCAATGAATTAATAACAAAAAAATATTAATTGAAAATAATGAGTTTACACTTTCTGTTTTTAAAGCATAGAAAAATGTTACAAAGACAAAATGTACGTAAATAATTTAAGGTAAAATGAGACAGTCGTGAAATAAAGTTTAAAAAAAGTGAGTAAATAAAGGTATCCATAGATGGAAACGAGGCAAAATAAATTTAAAACAAATGACAGTTAAGAAATTAAGGTAAATACTGTAAATTGCATGACATAACACTCAACAGCATGTGTTGGACTCATTGACTAATTACATCAATGGTTGGACTATTGTTTCTTGCTCTTGCAACTCTTCCTAGTGATCTCCGTTAAAATAAACACAAATTTAATTGGACGCGATGCGCATAGGACTCAAAATCTTTCCCGCGCATCGATATCAACAATCAATTCAGCAACCATTCAACATCTCTAAGAAACTTCCGATAATATCGTATTTCCATGACTTCTGTGCCCACCGTATTCCTTTGGACGTGGACTAGAAAACTGCCAGAACATTCGGACTTAATCGTTAACAGTGAACTAATACTTTTTACTACCTAGTCTGGATATGTTTTAAAGTAAACCCCTTTTGTGATCAACCAAATTTAATTAAAATAATCACTTGAACAAATTACATTACGAAAAAGGCTTTCTTAAATTATTGTTTGTAGGTCCAGTATCTGTGATTGTTTTCATATTTATAAACTTCTTTAATTTAATGCTAAACGACGTTTTTCTCAAATCTATTCACAAAATTTATTCTACTAGCGAAAAAAAAACAATTTTATCATTTAAACTTCATATATTCTGAGAAGAAATATTAATCATTTTCCGCCATTCTTCTTAGTTTTTTTAATAATATCAAACATAAATAAAAAATCTTTCTGACTTTATTCCAAGGCTGGAAGCAGTTTGTTTGATAAACTAATCATAGATTGAATCCTTTTAATTGTTCAATCATGATTATTTTTCAAATATGATATATCGTGTTTACTGTTCACAGAGCTTCTAGTATATTATTTCCCATATTTTGGGGTGTACCTCTAATAATTTTCAAAAATTGTCATCTATGTACCTATATAGTAATATAATAAAAAAATATTTTTCAAATTGATTTTCCGGTAACGGGAATTTCCTAGTTGGAAGTAAAAGTTTATATATTTTGTTTTTCTTAATTAATAAAATTATATGGCGGCATTCATTAGTGCTGATCTTAGATAACGAACCAGTAGTTGCGCTAACTCCTTCTTTAGCAAACGTTTCGGACAGCATTGCAGTATCCATCATCAGGGCGGATGTGTTATTTGTAACACCTCAAAAACAAATAAAAAAAATACTTTTGGCCGTGAAAATCTTAAATCATAATTGAAAAAACCAGTAATTTCTTTGGGAATCTGACTTCTCTCTTCCCAGAGCCGTCACCGTATAATAATAACACGCTCCCACACGAACTGAAGACGGCACAATCTCATGTGGCGTGGAATGCGGTCAAGTACCAGCACAAACTTAAATGTTATAATATTTCTGTTTGTTCTGTAGTGAGATTCTTAGAAAATAATTCGTCAAAGTATGATTATGGAAGTACTTGTAACAGATTAATCTATTTAAAATTTTACTAGAAGCATATAATTTTTTTGTTGTTCTTGTAATGTCGTGCTCACTGGGATTTTGCACGACATTTTGAATTAATAAGTTGATATGCAAAATAACGTTTCAACTTTTTTGTATCAATGGTAGGTTCATGTACACTTGTGTCTCGAATATACTTATAATTTTAAGCATTATTCGAAATTGGTGATGTTTTCAAGTGTTTTGATGATTTGTAATCTATTACTTCGATTATTTTTAAATGTGGTGTAGTATTTTTTTCGTGAACGTTCCTTGCATTGTAAAAGAGAAATTATTTTGGGTGTGTTTTTAGGGTAATTTAAATGAACGATACATGTGTGTGGATATCAATTTATACAATTTTACATTTGGTACGGGTATAATATAATGTATACATTTTTTCGAGTGTAATAATTTCATAAAATTCAAAATTCAAAATTCAAAAAAATATTTACTGCACAAAAAGAGTACAAAGGGTATAACTTAAAGGTTACATCCTATTTCTTCCAGCTAACCCAACAAATACACATTATATCACATAACCCAACAATTACATGTTAAAAAATAAATAAAAATGAATAACAGTAAATAAAAAATAAAAAAAAAACAGAGGTATTTAATTCATGTAAGGTATTCATTCAAGGTGTAGTGACATTTGTTTAAAATAAATGTTTTTAGTGTAGTGATTTAAATTAAAGTATGTCGGTTATTTGTTTGATGCTACGTGGAAGGTTGTTATATATTTTAATGGCTATGCAGTGTGGTCCTTTTTGAAAAATAGTTTTGGTTGCTTTTGGGATTAATAGGTTTTCTGTGAACCTTGTAGCGTGTTTATGTGTTGAGTTTTTTTGTGGGAACTTTTCTGGAGATGATCGTACTAACAGGCATAATTCCATTATATAGTACTAATAATAGGGATTAAAAAAATATGAGGGGTGCGAATATATTGACTGTTCATTGTTTATAAGTAACATCTAACAGAGTGATAAACAATTTTTTTCGGTGTAATTATTACTTCGCGTGACAGCTTTTTCGGCTTCATCAGCCGAACTCTATACAAAAAAATATTTGTCCCCAGCGTAATTGAATGAAGTTAAAGGATCTTTTACCCTAACCAATTATAAATCTGTTTACTTTTTTCAATCATGTCTCTTACCGAGGCAACACTGAGAATATCTTCAACTCCGGCAATTTTAATTTAACACTCTAAGAATAGAATCTTAGGTTATTTTGATCACAAAGGCGGTGAAAAACTAATTTTTCATGACAAAGTTTTAAAAAACCACCGTTTCGGGTTTAATCCGCTCAAGATATTTAGTTCAAAAACAGATGGTGTCTAAGTTTTCCGGCCGTTGAAGACATTTCCCTGGAAAAAGAAAACACACCCAATCGAGTGTAAAATTCATAGCTTGTCGTTAGATTTCATCGGCTTTTGAGAGGGGATGGAGAAAGTAGGCGTAAGTCGGAGAAATTTCTCGGATTTTCAAGATTTTAGCGGATGTGGCGGATGCGGGGGGGGGGGGTTTGTGGGGTAAGCGGGGTGAATTGGAGGTAATTACGGCGTCGGGACACGTGGCCTCGTGTACTAGTTAGTATTTAGCGTGTGTTGGGGCAATTCCACATTAGTATCACCAGGTATTTGCTAAACCTTCTCTGACCACAGAAAATGCTTCCGAAAAAAGTTTGGGAGCTTTTCTGTTAATAATATTTTTATAGAAACGGCAAACTACAGAAAACGGGAGTTTCAAAACTTAATTCGAACAAAATTATTGATTGCAGTGAGTCTTAACTAAAAACCTAAGGTTGAAAATCTCAAGAGTTTATGAAGAGCTTGTTTGAAATTGTTTACATTAATTATTTTACATACATTCTTACCCATAGTTAACTTCGATGGATCGATATTAAAAAGCGAAAAGAGATCTCGCATTGAAAAAATTTATTATCTTCATTATTTTTCTATTGAAAGTTTTTGATACTTGTTATAAAAATAAAAATACGAGGGAATATGTCACAAAATATCCCACAACACAAAGCCTGTTTTATATATACGTCAGCCTACCTTAAATATTATGAAATGTTAATACAATTGTATATTTTATTTACACGCTTACCTTAAACATGTGAAATGTTAATATAATTGTGTGTTTTACATATAACCGTAAGCATTGTGCCAACCTTAAAAATTATGAACTACATTTAAAATGTATTTGAAAACATTGCGCCTACCTTAAAAGCGCAGGAACTCATGGTCCCGAACGTAATTAGGTATATTTTAAACAATTTATATATATTTTTGTAAAGGCCATACAAGGCTCTTAATTGTCCGGAGCCATTAGATTAAAGTGAGCCTCGACATATTCACATTAATTGAGGAATGTTGTGAGGCTAAATAAAGCAAGGACGAGAAGGAGATGGAGAAGAAGGAAGGTTGAAAAGTGCCTGACTATTCATATCTTGTTACCAAATATGGCTAGTGCCATTTAAAGCGGATAAAGATACCATAACTCTGTGAGTTACTTATTGGATAACTAACACCTCCTCCATAGGTTACATTGCGTGGCAAGCTATGTTTGGTAAATTAGCAGGGTAACTCCAGCGGACCCATCACCTTGGATCGTAGCGGGAGGGATTAACCCACACTTTTGGATAACCAACACCTCTTCCATAGGTTACATTGCGTGGCAAGCTATGTTTGGTAACTCCAGCGAACCCATCACATTGCATTGTAGCGGGAGGGATAAACCCACACTTTTGGATAACCAACACCTCTTCCATAGGTTACATTGCGTGGCAAACTATGTTTGGTAACTCCAGCGAACCCATCACATTGCATTGTAGCGGGAGGGATAAACTCACACTTTTGGATAACCAACACCTCTTCCATAGGTTACATTGCGTGGCAAGCTATGTTTGGTAACTCCAGCGAACCCATCACATTGCATTGTAGCGGGAGGGATAAACCCACACTTTTGGATAACCAACACCTCTTCCATAGGTTTCATTGCGTGGCAAACTATGTTTGGTAACTCCAGCGAACCCATCACATTGCATTGTAGCGGGAGGGATAAACCCACACTTTTGGATAACCAACACCTCTTCCATAGGTTACATTGCGTGGCAAGCTATGTTTGGTAACTCCAGCGAACCCATCACATTGCATTGTAGCGGGAGGGATAAACCCACACTTTTGGATAACCAACACCTCTTCCATAGGTTACATTGCGTGGCAAGCTATGTTTGGTAACTCCAGCGAACCCATCACATTGCATTGTAGCGGAAGGGATAAACCCACACTTTTGGATAACCAACACCTCTTCCATAGGTTACATTGCGTGGCAAGCTATGTTTGGTAACTCCAGCGAACCCATCACATTGCATTGTAGCGGGAGGGATAAACCCACACTTTTGGATAACCAACACCTCTTCCATAGGTTACATTGCGTGGCAAGCTATGTTTGGTAACTCCAGCGAACCCATCACATTGCATTGTAGCGGGAGGGATAAATCCACACTTTTGGATAACCAACACCTCTTCCATAGGTTACATTGCGTGGCAAGCTATGTTTGGTAACTCCAGCGAACCCATCACATTGCATTGTAGCGGGAGGGATAAACCCACACTTTTGTCACTGCTGGACACATTGACCCCTAGATTCCTACCCATCCCTCGTGATTTTGCCTTTTAGAACTTCTTCTCCTTCCTTTCATTAAAAAGACCCTCCAAACAGCATTCCCAAATATGCCCCGAGGGTAATTATTTTCCTCAGTCTCCTGTGTGAGGTTAATGTAAAAAGAGATGCATTGTTTCAAATCTGAATGGTGACCATTTACCAGGGCGATAACGGGAGTATGTTCAACTTACAATCTTTATTTTGTTTTATGACAAACAAGGTTTTATTCTTTATCGTTAATCTACTTACGTAAAGTTCATGTAAGTGATATTGAAGCACAGGTCCGATCTAAAGTCAACTCCTCGGCAAGTTCCGATCGATCTGGCACCTCGTCCCAGGCGCTAAGATGGCGGATGTCCGTGACGTGATTTAGGAAATAAACTTTCATTACCGTCCCCATTGGAACTTTGCTCCAGACAGCTTTTTATTTATCGCTCCGTATTGAATCCCGCCCGAGAGATCTGGCTGGTTGAACGCCCAACGAGAACACATCTTTTTTAATGAGATTTTATACGTAAAGGTTTTGTTAGTTATTTAACGAATGTTTTTCAGTGAAACTTAATATTTTTAGCTGATTACTAAAGTTAGGCTGGGATATTTCTAAATTGGTTACATTTTACTAACAATCAGCCACATATGGTAAATGATAACTTTAACTTGAACTTATAATAATTTATTTCTCATGGTGTTCATAAAACAGTTAAAACAGAGATGATAACAAAAATAAGACAAGTTATAAATAGTATAGATAATGCAGCAAATTAAGTTTAATTAAGCGAACCCAGAACTCGCAAAGATTAAATGCTCGTGAATAGCATTAAAAAAAGTTTTTTATTTAAGTTTCAAACTTACTATCTGCTTGAGAAAAGAAAGTTTCGGTGAAGTCGAAAAAATAACCTTTAAATATTAAAAATAGGACACAGCAAGAAACTTTTTAAAACATCTTTCGTTAGAACTTTTAGAATATTCAAATTCGATTAACGTTTTCACATCGTGCTATCCCTTTTCAGCTAAAAATAATGAGTACGGGTGAGTAAGATAATAGGTAGTTTTTCATTGAAGCTTTTTAATCTTAAGTGTATGCAGTTCGCATCAATTCTAATTGCGCGACCCCCTTACATCCTTGCGGGCTTGCTTTTCTTTACAGGCTTGTACGTTAGTTTTCTACGGAATTTTCACTAAGTTAGTTTTAAAAGTAAAAATGTCTACCAAATACTTGATTGTAGAATTTCCACGAAGGTTCAACATTTACTTTCAATTTTCAAGCGGAAGTTAGGTGGAAATACGTTCTAACGAAACTGAACTGTTTTTTATAACGAATATTTAATGTTAATAGGTCATTTTGCTTAAAAACCCACCGTTATTTACCTAAGGAAGTTTTTAGGCTCTGATAAATGTAAATGATGTCGGCAAAAGGCGTTCTGCTCGTAGGTATTGTTGGTGGCGCAACCAAACCATTAAAAGGAATTAATGAGGTCTTGCCAGCCACAGAGCACATACATAATTATTTAAATTACAGATTATGTAAATTTTTACTTTACTGACTCCAAGAAATACGGGTCGATTAAAGATCTTCATCTTATCGCAGGTGTAATTTGGTTAACGACAAATTAAGTAAGTAGATAAAAAGAAGACTTGCGGCACCTGCTCACAAGACTTGCGGGACCTGCTAATATTTTTTTTTTGGAAAAAAGGTTTTTGAAAGAATAAGAACACTGGCGCTTGGCACCCAACGAAAATGATTAAATATTATTATATTCTCAAATATAAATATTTTTAAAAGATGAAGTTTTTAAGGATATCATAGAAATTAAGAGGCTAATTTGATTCAGTATCCCTGTCTTGAGATTGGTGTAATTTTGGAATCCCCAAACGTTTCCAACGATTTGAAAAAGTGCTACACATCGCTAAATAACTCTAAATGCCTACACTACAATCCTAATCTACCGAGAGATGTGTGGGAACGCAAGACAACACCGAACGATTTGAGTAGAGTGTTGGCGAATCAATAACGCATCGTATCGAAGTTGCGCTTTTGCCATCTCAATTATTTATTTGATAGTTTGGAGCGGCTCGAGGTGCGTTGTGCGCTAATGCGTACGTAGCTATTGAAGAAATGTTTGTCAGGACAATGTACAAATGTGAGGCACAATGTTGATAGAAAAGGAAGATCTGTAAAAAAATGGAAAATAATTTCCCTCTCAACAGAACAGAGTTTTGTTGCCAACATATAAAAATGAAAATATCGTCTTCAATAATTAAATATTACAATTTGAGGTTTTACTCATTCAAGTATTCCAAAACAAAAAATAAATAAATTCATCGTCATTGATTTAATCCTCTCAAATAGATACATAGAGATTTTTTATAATTTTAAAAATCTTAAATGTTTTTCAAATGGTTTTCAATTTCCTTATCTGGGTGTATTTATTTCCCGAGGAATTCATTTAAAAGTATACTTCTAAACTTCCTTCGATACTTGCATAAAAGACTTTTAAAATATTCCTTGATTAAGGATTAACTTTTAACGAGAAAAAAATAATATTTCGTGCATAACTCCACATGTTTTTTTAGCTAACGGACTCTCAAATATATAATCAAAAATAATTTTGAACATTTCCTTGTTCTCTCTGATTTTCTCAGTTCCCTTCTAAAACTTAAATCCAGCCTTATTCTTCATCCTGATGATCACTTTGTATGTCTTATTCGAGTGCTGATTCTATTCAAAGCTCTGGAAAAACGGTAACTCTGATTTAGATTCCTAAACTTGTTGGCATTGTGGGTAACAACATTGCAGAATCCTTAGCAAAACAAGGAGTATCGTATTGTTATCCTCGTAAACCACATTCCCTTCTCTGCATTTTTTAAATCCTAAAAAGTAGATCCGCATTATTCCGAAAAGTATTGGCACATTGCTAGTCAATCCAAGGGAACCTGCTGTGCTCAACACAAAGGTAGATCCCGCATTGTAATGAAAAGTATTGGCACATTCCTAGTCAATCCAAGGGAGCCTGCTGTGCTCAATACAAAGGTAGATCCCGCATTGTTAGGAAAAGTATTGGCACATTGCTAGTCAATCCAAGGGAGCCTGCTGTGCTCAATACAAAGGTGGATCTCGCACTGTTAGGAAAAGTATTGGCACATTGCTAGTCAATCCAAGGGAGCCTGCTGTACTAAATACAAAGGTAGATCCCGCAATGTTTGTAAAAGTACTGGCGCATTGCTAGTCAATCCAAGGGGGCCTGTTATGCTTAATACAAAGGACTATCGCATCGAAATGATAGTTTTAATAATCCCCCATTTCTCAAAAATATTTTTCGAATGAGGAATGGACATTGTTCTATTCCATCTCATTTTTTGAAAATCGACGTGCTTGACTCATCAAATTATAAATTCTGTGATCTAAAATCGAACTTTAGATCTGTCGAGTTATATCTGTATATTTTGTAGCAGTTCTTACTCCTGGGCGGCGAGTTCCTACCCGATTGGAATAATCAGTTGGTTAATTTTCTTCTGTTGGCGCTCCTGTTTTCGAGATCACGGTGCAGAGCGTACATCGACTGGTGGAGTTGGTGGCTGGACTCGGGAGATTGCGCTGTGTTTCGTGCGACGCTGAACATGAGGGTTCTTGCAATTCACGAAAGGTCTTTTCTTTTAACTTTTATTTTAAAATATTTAATTTAACATTCCGATAGGGATTACAGTTTTAACTTCTTGCATATTGCACTCAGACATTTCTTTACAAGATACTTAGAGTTTTTAAATAATCATGTTAACGGCTCGTTAGTCATATTTTATCAAGATGGCGTTTATCGTACGTGCATTCTTGACACGCCCGGAGATAGAATTTATTAGAGTCTCATGTTCGTTTTATTTATCAAATATATAACAATTGTTGTTTCAATTAATTAGCTTCTTGTAATAATTAAAACCTTCTTTTATTTAGAACTTCCTTCACAGATTACATTACATTTGCTACTCACATACATTTATTGTCAGTGCGCGTGGTTGAGATGACTTGATTATTGTAATGGTATTATCAAATTAATGTCACAATCTTAGGATCCATCACTAATTATTTATAATAATCTTTTCATCACCCATCATTGGCAAGAAATGTTACAATTTTTATCTCTAAACAAAAATATTGTCTCGTCTATCAAGACTTATCTAAAATTGCTTGTCTTCCATTCAACATCTCATCTCTTAGTAATTCTGAAATTGACTCTAATCTTTCTAAAAAAAATAATATTTATATTAACCATCCCTCTCTCCATATTTTGATGTTTGAAGGGTGAAAGCCAGAAACATTTGAAAAAAAACGATATATAATAAAAATTATAATATTTAGTCAAAGTTTCTCTTTTAATCTGAACCTAAAAAAAGTGCTTAAATGGAATATTCATAGTAACCGCTGCCCTTAGAGCTTAGATATATCTAAAGCTAATTAAACATGCGTATGTTCATAACTTAACTTTATGATATTAATTGAAATTTGAGGCACTTCAAACGTTTTTAGCGATTACTTAAGCATCCATTCAAAGGGTTATTCTCTTAGCCAGATGGCAGATGTTCCATAAATTTACTTAGGTTATGTTAAAATATGAAAAATGAAAAATAATGCTATGGAAAATTTAACCAAAAAAAACCAGAGAGAATTTCGAAAGTCTTTTAACTGAAATATCTAGTAACTGAACTGTCATGTAACTGAAATGTGTTGTCACTGGATTGTCTTGTAAATTGGACTGTCTTGTACCTTGACTGCTTGGTGATGACTTTTGTTTCAGTAACTCTTTGTGGCTGTACTGGTATAATATATTTATCTTTGGTGTTGTTTTCTTTGTAATTATATAAACATATAATTATAAACTTGTAGTTCTAAAGAAATAATTCTTATAAACTTGTAGTTCTAAAGAAATGTATTTATTGTTATTAAATGTAATTTGTAGAACTCCATTTCAATTATAGGTTTTTCTTTTTACCACCATGTTCCACACACATAGCTCTTAACTTTGGTGGGTGATCGATTATTCATGAAAATATTATTATCATTAATACCCACCCAAAAATCACGTGGTGTTGAAACCAAGCTGGCTTAGAATTTAAACTATTTATTTTTTCCACTAAATGATTTTCCCGTGGAAGAAAAAGGGTGGTTTGTACATCATGCTCGGAGGGTAACAGTAATTAAATTTTATTTAAAAAATACCAGCTACCAAGGTACCTGTGTAAAATTACGGGTGGTATTTTTATATTATTCTGGGGGATTCTGAGTAATAATTTTAAGAAAGAATGTACCTAGAATAAGGATTACCTAAGTGTATTTTCTTTTGTCAAACATAATATCGTTACAAGTAACATTCCAACTCTCGATAGAATTTCTCGTGACGACGCTGAAGAGGGGAATTTCATAAAAATTCGTCAAATTTTTGGGTCGGGTCAAACTGAAAGGTAACAACATAAAGGAGAATGGGAAAATTGAGGTACTAAATGAATCGTTGGGAGGAAAAGATGGTTGAATCGGAAAATGGGGTTAAACTCTAACTCCTTCAGTTGTGAAGTTGTTTGCAGTCTGGGTCCGTATTATTTGATCTCCAGGAGATAAGTGCAGCGGTACTTGTGATTCCAGCTTAACTGAATAAACGCATTAACCACTTTTGGTTGCACTCTGTGTACGGTCTCTCCGTTCAGTGAGGACAGTTGCAGTTAGGAAATGGAATCCTCCAGCTTGGAAATTTAGTTTTATAGCTATTCAAATTACTTTAACGTCACAATAGTAGAGAATTACAATATGGATATAAATGTGAAGAGAAAAATCACTGTTCAAATAAAATTATTTTTAAACACTTTAGTATTTATATCTCTTCTGTAGTAATTTCAAATTCACTTTGTGGCATATTGTTGGCATATTATAGCACCATACTTTGACATATTCACATCGAGTTAAAATAAAACACTTCATTTAATAACACTATTGAATAAAAAAAATTGACAAAAATAATTCACAACCAATGGTTTATTCGCATACTGATAAAGAAACCATTGATTATTTTCTTTGTATTATCACCGTACGCCTTTAGAGAATAATTACGGCTAAGATTCACCGAGCCCCGAAATAAGGCCTTAAGGACACCTATTTAAGGGAAATGTGTGTGATATTAAAGGTTGATTAGTCCCCAGACCTTCATTTTACGTTCGTGATAGTTCTATGTGCAAGACAAAGTATTCGTTTCTAATTACAGAGAACACGGTTCAATATTTAATGAGATAAAATGTGTATTTAACTTGTAAATTTATAGTGGGTTGTTTTTTATATCCGAGAAGGACTGTTTTCAAGGTTGTAGGACCTTGTGTATTCAATGTTAAATTTTCTTAAATTCTCTTTGGCTTTGCAAATGAGGGTGGTTCGCCTATCCCAACCTTACCTTATATTAATTCCACATACGTCTGACCGTTAAACTCACCTCGAATTCCCAAATTAATTAATTTATTTATTAAATAATAATATAACGTTTAAAACTATAACAGTATGCATTTTTTTCCTAATTATTCTACCACCCCATAAGGTGAGCTCCACGATCTAATATTTATGGGAGGAGTATTATAAAATAAATAATGCTTTGAAGTCGATATGTTAACAATATTCAAAGACTTATTATATAACTTCAAACATAATTCAACAAACAAATGAATATAATTCAATATTGACTACAAACGTAACTCAATATACACAATTTTAGAGAGGTTATTTAAGAAACAAATTTAACACTAGCCAACTTTTAAATTGCTAGATAGTATAGATTAAACAAACGTATATTAAGGGTGCAATATAAAAGTATCCAATTTCAGGAAGTTAATTTTGTTTTGAATTGTTCTTATTTCAAAGTTTCGTTTACATTAAATTTGTTTTTGGATAATAATATATTGTACCATCTCACACGTAAATACAAGTAGTGGTATTGAGTCGTGGTCGTTCTTAGCACTGGGATGGCTATTAAGCCATTTGTTTTGAATCTATTGCTTATGCTATCCAAGTGGTGAATTTATGGTGCGTTTATTGTATACAATTCTGTAATAGTAAATATCTCTAAAGTTGGGAAGTCTTATGGTTCCATAAGGACAATTTTATTAATTATTCTTTGAATTATTATTATGGGCTGAAAGATAGCTTTAAATGGCCTCCCCATCCAATAATGCCATAATGCAATAGGAACTGGATTAATGAATAGTAGATAATTTTGATAGTTATCTCGTTAAATATGTTACTTATGGTATTGAGGTACGTACATTCATATATTTATTGTAAATGTTGGCGAATCTTCTACAATAGGAGCTCCGGTTCCATCTACGTCAAACGTGCCTAAAATTTGCTACCTGTGTCCATCCAAGGCCCGGAGGATGACCATACACCGTTTCATCAGATGTAGAAAAGCTATTTGTGGTCCACATAATGTCGACATGTGTGGTCACTGTGGACTGATATTTTGATATTGATTTGTTCATTATAAACCTTACTTTTTTGCCATGTAACAAGTTCCTGTCTTAATTAAATATTTTTGATTTATTTCTAGTGTTTTATTGTGTAGTCCACTCGACAAAAGTATAGTTACAATGAAACAATAAAAACAGTTTAGTTATCTAGGGTTAAAAGGCGTGCGGAGAGAGTAACGTGGTGCCGCGCTCCGACCGGGCCTCGAGTACAGCCGTCATTCAATTTGTATCCATAAAAAAAACTCGTTACTTTATTCAGCTGAATTTTAATTCTTATTTCTTTGTATTTACATCTTTTTGAGAAACGAGGACTTATACACGCTATTTCACACCACCGTAGCTCGGCATGACGATTCGAATTTAGAACGGCGATCAGTGTATGGATTCTATAACTACAAGATCCTGACCATTTAGACTCACACAAGAGGAACCTGAGGATTAATTTTCGGAGACATCCTAGAGCCGACAGAACGTGATTCAAGATTAACATCGCAGATTACCCTCCATAAATTGTGTACGTTAACATTAATTCATCTGAAATGATTTGCACTCTCTCGCCCTCTTACAAATATTTTATTTACACTTTTGTACTCCAATCTAATTAAATTTGCATATTGTATTGTTTTAGAGCAAGTAAGTTGTAGCCCACAATAATAATTACTAGTGACAATGGGTAACAATTATTTTAAAAGCAATAATTATTTTTTTATTTAAAATAAACAATAACTGGTTTGACTCCCCTGAATTCAGTAATCGGTCTCATTAATAAATTACCATGTACCTAGTAGACCGACTCGACTCAAAACACCTTTCCACTGTGACAATACTATGACGAACGCAGAACAAAACTCAACCATAAATCGCTTGCATATTTTAGGCAATGAATATGCTAATATTGATCACGCTGCCGGTAATCTGTCTTCATACAAAAGATGCGTTAAACTAAATTTGTTTGCTAGTACCACGTAAATACATCATGTAAACATAATATGCCTACCAGTACTTCTAAAACTATTAATGCACTAGAAATCATAAGTACTTGTAAAACTTATCATATCGGTTAACATAATCCAGGATTTATTACTTTTTATATTTAAATCATTGTCGGTACCTTGAGATAGGTATCTTATTGGTACATTTTATTGTTTTATTTCAATCTTTAAATTTTTATTATTATTTTTAATTTTTCCTAATAAATTATGGTTTGTACTTTAATACTTTTTATTTTAAACTATTCACTTTACAATTTACTTTTATACATTATAGTTTTTATACACTACTTATTACCTTACTTTTTACCTATTTTCTTAAATTTTACTAACATTTATACTGTTATTCTTCATGTTGTTGTACTATTATAAGTATGTCAATTATGTTAATGGCACGTGTTGTGCCGTATATGTGTAAATAAATAAAAAATAAATAATAATTCGCCTGAAACACTCATCCACATTGAAAAATCTCCTGATAAAAGATACATGACGCCAACGGGACTCGAACCCGTGTCCCTTCGATTTCCGGTCGACAGCTCTGACCACTGAGCTATGGCGGCTTATCTCTTATCCGCGAAATAATTCAATATATACTAGTGTTTCATTCAACAATTACTGCTTGTTACATTTTTTCACCTGAAAACAAATTGGTTATTTCAAATATTTTTTTTGGCAAATCTTCTTGTAGAGAGAAAGGAATGCAATAAGTTTTTTCTGTGTTGAATGATAATAAATTGTTTTCAAACTATTTTTTATAACCTTCAAGTTTTGAGTGGCTGCATTGGTAAAATCATTCCATGTCTTATTTCAATAATTATCGCAGTGTTGCCAGCCAAAAATTTGAGTTTACCATAAAATGATAGCTTAAACATTTAACTAACGTAAATTATCAATAAAATTGGTCCAATGACAGACCACTGAAGAAATCTAAATTCCAAATATTCATCTTTACTTTGGGTTATTTATTTTTTTTTGACCTCTTTGAGTTAGATAGATTTGTAACCAATACTTGACCTTGAAAACTGTACGAGACGTGTTTGCTTGTACAAGAAAAAAACTGTAAATAACAAGCACTGGCACACATCAGCCCCCAACTTGTGGAATGATTTGAGTAAAATACCCAGAGTTGTTATATCCAAATCATCATAACATTTAAGATGATGTACTTCAAAATTGACATTTCAATTTCAAGTATCTTATAGGTACTTCCTATTTCTTACAGCCAACCCAATTTACAAGAAGTTGAGTATGTTTTCCAATACTACTGTATTTTAATACACAAATAGAAAATGAGGCAATCAGTTTGTGGACAGTATCTGTCCAACGGGTAGTAAACCTGTCCAAAGGGAATGTTTTCGAATAAGGTACAGCAGATGGCGTAGGCGACGGCTAGAGCCAGTAGTAGGTGGCCATCACTGCTGGTTACCGACCGCCAACATAGAATACACAATCTGCAAAATTGTGCCTGGCCTATCATTTCATAGAAGACCTCCAACCCACATAGAATACTAAATGTGTGCCTCGCCTCTTATTTCGTTGAATACTTACAACCCACATAGAATATATTTATTTTATACCCAGATAGATGATGAATAACATTTTAACACAAATATGTAACACAATGAAATGAAAAAAAAAACACTGATGCTTACTTCACAAAAACCTCAATATGCTTTTGTTTCGTGAAATTTTCAAAAAGTTCTCGGGTTTATATCTTGGGGGTAAGATGCTTTCTGCATAACTACGCCCAATTTACATTTTTCTTTGCCAGTCAGCAGAGTGTAAAGAAATCGTGCTTAAACTCCAGGCCAGTATGAAAGTTAGAAGGTTCCAGTTTTTGCTGCTGCGATTATCCGCCCAAAGAGCGGCGCTACCTTCCTTTCTTGAAATAGTTCTTTCATACAATTCTCTCGGCCCATTCCGCCGCACACCAAAAACTGAATGCGGCAACTTTCCCGCGGCCGAGTCGCATGTGCAATATAAAGTTTCCGGAATACGTTTTGTTTTTACGGGGCGGCGGTTTTCTTTCGGTTTAAAGTCTGCCTGTTGTTTCTGCAATTTTGCTGAAAAATTTAAAATAGGAGGTAGCAACTTTCAGTATCGCCCTGGTAATAAACTTCCATCCAGAATCGAAACAATGTTACACATATCTTGAAGTCATTTTTTTTTAATTCATTACCAGAAAGTATCCCAATTATAAATAACAACAAATATTTAAAAAATCACGTTACAAACACACTGAAAATATAAACTGAAGACTTTGGCATATACATAAAAAACTAAATGACACATCCCAATACACCCAAGCCAAAAGCCAGCTTTATTATGATGGTACATCAGATGTATAAAAATTAGGTGAAATAATTGCTCTGCAAATTATAATATTATTATTTGAATAAACATTAAGAAAATACTTTAACCAGATCTTAATAGCCAGATTATTCGCTAAACTTCCTCTGCTACTCGTATTATTGTTACAAAAAAATAAAAATAAAAGCTATGTTTTATTTTATTCGTGTACTTACATAATATTACACCATTAAAGATTTTAAAACATTGGATTTATTTGGGTTAATGGTACGCTATTTTTACATTAAGATTTTGGGATCAAAAATCTTAAGATATTTTGTTCCTTTTTTGTTATTTATTAGGGTATCTCAAATAAACTCAAAACCTCAAACGATTCATAAGTTAAATTGTTGTTTTAAAAATTTCACATCAAGGTATGTCGATTGCGTGTACTTGACCCATAGGCGGGGTAAGTATAAGCAAACCGTAGTGTATGGGTTCTCACTCGTAGAATATTTCACTATTGCCACTATGGCCGCACCGTTCTGACACAATTGGTTATACAATAGCACTAATTGGTGCGAGATGCGAAGAACAGAGGCAAAACAAATAATAAAACCACGATAAAAGTGTAATATACCTGTCAATTGTACACACGACTGAAGTCAAGGTGACTTAAAGCACCATATAATTAAGGAATAAGCACAGGTGAATCCAGCACGAATTTGTCGCGGACATTTTCACACCGCCTGCGGTTACCGAACGTAACTCTATCTAATTGGTTGTAAATGTACCATTTAGTATGCCACAGATCTTGTTAACTCATTGAAGATTTCAAAGAATCCATCGAATTTGTTTTCTATCGTATTCAGATAGCGGCTTGCCTTTCCCATGGGTGATATCTGATAGAGATTTAAACAACTCGCTCGACAACACAAGTTGTGGCGATGTCCCCGACAATGAGATTCTGACACAAATAGAATGGTAATTGATGTCGATTTGATTGATTCCCCTATCTTAACAAACGGATTGCAATCTTTAGAACACAGGCGTCAGGTAGGAATCCTGTCCGGTATTACAGTTGGACGTATTTCGAGGAACTAGCATCATGGATCCCTTCGGCACCGATGCACAGTCGGAAAACAAGCCAAACGCGCACCCAACATTTATAAAAATTGAAATTTTTCTATGTGACACCTCACAAGAGCGCCACTGACTTTTCTGTCTGTCACGCGAACTGGTGGAACGATTTGACGGCCTCTATGTTTCCTTCCTCCTACACTATAGGTCTCTTCAATGACTCCTTCCTCTCCTCAAAAAGACTCACCACTCAACATTCCCAAAGACAACATAGACGTAGAATAAATGTAGAAATATTTATGGTTAAGTAGGTAGGAAAATATAATTAATATCTAATTTATGGCCATTCTAATACGACTATAATAATATTCTACCTACACAGATCTGTAGATTCTAGTGGACATTCTTGTTTTGATTGATGATAAAATTAGAATCATACTTTTTTGGAAACGAGGGTCTACTGTTCACAGAATTACTTCTAAAATAATATCGTTTAATAGTACACTAGGGCGCATTACACTCAAATATTTACATGGGTTAATTTTGCTCGCAGTTGAAGCTATTAATAGAGGACCCGTATCGCCCTTAAACATTCCCGGGAGATGGTTGCGACCTAGTAAGGTCACATTCAACAAAAATATTTAATTGAAATTAAAAACCTTTTTTTATCTAACTAACTAACCGTTTTCGCCGTTTCTACATATGGGAAAGATTGATCGCCGCGCATTACACCTTGCTTCATTCAAGTTTATACATAATCACCATAAATTTACCCTACCGATATTCTTGCTCTGGGCATTACTTGGCTTAACTTTATTCAATTCAAATAAGAAGAAGAAAAATAATAAACTATTTAAAAAAAAATAATAATTTGAAATCAATTTTAAGTAAATTTACTAAGAATAATAACATAAATGTAAGAATAACAGTATGAACCAGACTAGTAGTAACAGAACATATTATCTCCGTATTCTGGGATTTTAATACTCCCCTTCCATGGATGGCTAGTCCTGCAAGGCTGGGAAATAAAACAGTCAATGTTGACGGTGATGGAGATACCCACGATGCAATCTTCGTTTTATTTTTTACCCATAGTTAAAGAAATATAAATATTTCACATTCTTACAACGTTAGTACAAGCTGTATAAAATAAATACACATGACAATAATAATTTTCGCAGAATAGAAGCATATTATCAATATCTTATATTAACAGTAATTCTACATTAGATAGCGCTACGTCTTCTTCGCGTATCACCGACTTTTTCCACAGTTTGTTTTCAAGTCATGTAGGTATATCTACTTCTTACGATCCTCTCTCCGTCATTCCACTCTAAATTTCAATGTTATGAAAAAATTTACCGCTTATTTCACCGTTATGAAAAGAAAATTTGATTGATTCAATATTGATTTATTAAATATGAAATTTTATGTTTCGAGGCTACGATATTTTTAAATAAAAATACCTTCATTCATAACGCAGAAAAGGAAAATCTGAAATTTGGTCCGCATCAAGTTTTCTTGAATAACGGCCTCATTTAAATATTACAATTCACGTTTCGGGAATTCGGTAGCATAAAAAAATAACAGCCCATTTGTATAACGTAACCAATGCGCACGATCCCACCCATAAAACAATATAATAGATACAGCCCCCCTGTAGCACTGTAAATGTGTTCAATTCTTTGCGTTATCGTTTCCTTACATCGGTATCAATAAAATAAATCTCCCGATAAAGGCCGACACCACATCATTTATTCTAGCACCACCCTGTAGTGGGAGGGGAGAGTCGTGGCGGTAACAGAACACACGGGAGGCTTAGGTGTGAAGGTTTTTTTAGTCACTTTGTATTTGCTGGTGGAAAAACGTAGCTGATGTTTTAATTTAAGTAGATTATTAGGTGTTAGCAACACAGGTATTTTTATTTTTGTTTAGTCAAATTAAGTTAAGTTTGAAAAAAATATTTTAAAAATAGTCACCGCATAAGTTTTCATTAATCTCACGGATGAAAATGAGTAACTGTAAATGTATAAAATAACAGAAGAAAAACGGACGCTTAAAACGCCTGTACTTTATACCATCAAATAAACTGCACCGGATTAAGACAGGCACTTGGTCAAGATCTCACGGAAGAATTACATTTTTAATTTACGTACTGTTCATTTTTTAAGCCTGCCAAAAGTTAAGTTCAAAGTTTAGAAGATTGTACTTATGTGTTGAAAGCTGCGTTTGTGTTTGATAAAATTCATTGTTATCTTACTAAACAGATGTTTTTTTATTCATAAAATAAGTGTCCAACAAAAGTACCAATGTTGAGTTATTTATGGAATAATGTTGGATGTGTTTTTAGAATCGTAAAGGGTTGAGTACCATAGCAAAGATAAAATATTAAGCTTGCATCTACTTTTTAAAGTTAATGGTTTGTGGAAGAAAATTGTCCAAATTATTGTCAAAATGCCTTTGCCCTCGGCAACATTGCGGAGCATATTTAAATTCGCACCTCTTACGTTTTAAACTGGAAAGATGTCAATGCCTAGACGTAGAAGAACGCACGAAAGGAGTATTTATTTGTCCAGGCATAATATTCTTGCCTGCAATCCCCGCTAATTTTAAGACGTATTCTCTTTTAAAACATCACTAGAACATACGGTTTGATATTTCTTTGAGTGAGAGCTTTCACTTAGTCACTTTTAAACCATCACTAGGACACACGGTTTGATATTTCTTTGAGTGAGAGCTTTCACTTAGTCACTTTTAAACCATCACTAGGACACACGGTTTGATATTTCTTTGAGTGAGAGCTTTCACTTAGTCACTTTTAAACCATCACTAGGACATACGGTTTGATATTTCTTTGAGTGAGAGCTTTCACTTAGTCACTTTTAAACCATCACTAGGACATACGGTTTGATATTTCTTTGAGTGGGAGCTTTCACTTAGTCACTTTTAAACCATCACTAGGACACACGGTTTGATATTTCTTTGAGTGAGAGCTTTCACTTAGTCACTTTTAAACCATCACTAGGACATACGGTTTGATATTTCTTTGAGTGAAAGCTTTCACTTAGTCACTTTTAAACCATCACTAGGACATACGGTTTGATATTTCTTTGAGTGAAAGCTTTCACTTAGTCACTTTAAACCATCACTAGGATATACGGTTTGATATTTCTTTGAGTGAGAGCTTTCACTTAGTCACTTTTAAACCATCACTAGGACACACGGTTTGATATTTCTTTGAGTGAGAGCTTTCACTTAGTCACTTTTAAACCATCACTAGGACATACGGTTTGATATTTCTTTGAGTGAGAGCTTTCACTTAGTCACTTTTAAACCATCACTAGGACATACGGTTTGATATTTCTTTGAGTGAAAGCTTTCACTTAGTCACTTTTAAACCATCACTATGACATACGGTTTGATATTTCTTTGAGTGAGAGCTTTCACTTAGTCACTTTTAAACCATCACTAGGACACACGGTTTGATATTTCTTTGAGTGAGAGCTTTCACTTAGTCACTTTTAAACCATCACTAGGACACACGGTTTGATATTTCTTTGAGTGAGAGCTTTCACTTAGTCACTTTTAAACCATCACTAGGACATACGGTTTGATATTTCTTTGAGTGAGAGCTTTCACTTAGTCACTTTTAAACCATCACTAGGACACACGGTTTGATATTTCTTTGAGTGAGAGCTTTCACTTAGTCACTTTTAAACCATCACTAGGACATACGGTTTGATATTTCTTTGAGTGAGAGCTTTCACTTAGTCACTTTAAACCATCACTAGGACACACGGTTTGATATTTCTTAAGTGAGAACTTAATTACTTTACAAAAAACATTTTTTTTCACTCCGGTACATACATAGTTTGACGAAATAAACATCATTCATATTATACGTAATACATACAAAGTCCTTTGTTGTTAAAGAATTAAATTTCTTCTTTTGGTTAAGGTTAGTAAATTTTTTTTTTAATATTTGTACAATTTTTTCCCATTCACCCACAAAAAAAGATAACAAATAAACTGATATTAATTGTAGAAGATATAACAGTTTTTCTCAATGTGATTAAAGGTATTTTCATTTAACATTCAAATTTATATTCCGCTGGGATTATTTGAGTTTTCATTAAAAAACATCAATTATTCCTTGCTCCGTTTTAAATTTCTCAAGGAAAACGATTAAAAATATTAATCTTCTCATCTTGCTAATGCCCTGTTAGCCTTTTTATGGGTTAAGTAAATTGCTACTGTGTTATATTATGTTAAGTTCTTTGTTTACTTAAAGTGAAAGATATTAAGATATCTTTTGGTTTACATGTTTGACAATTGTTCGATTTGGATAATTAACATAACATAACATGGATGACAGCCATTTACAATAATTTTTGTTCGTGAAATTTTCTTATGTTGAAATTCCTGATACTATACGAGTGGTTTGAAGAGATGTTATTACCATTTAAATTAGTTATATTAGTTAGGTTCTATTTTAGCGGAACGGCAAGGTATTAATGCAAGTTTTTTTTACTTAAAAATCTATGAAGCGTGATCTGCAATCCCGAAAAATTACCGAAGATATTTTCAACGTTTTGAACTAAGATACAAAATTTGTCATTTATTTTTTTTTACACGAATTAGTTAATATGGGTAATTTAAATTTCTTAAAACTAGCGATTTCTACGCCCACGACCTGTCAGTTATTAAAAACTTTATCGTCCTAAAATGACAAACAAATTACACATAATTTTGAACAAATTATTTGTGACGGTAAACGGAATAGCTTTTCCAAAAGTTGTGTGATGTAAATTGTTTATGCAAGTTGCATCAATCAATAAATTACTTGCGATTCAATATATTCAAGTTACTTCAAAACCAACATCAAAATCTGCTGAAGCAAAAAACATTTCATATTTTTTCTCAATTAGTTTATGATTTTTAGACCATCTAAATTGAATTGACTTGGTTAAAGGTATCACATCACAATATTACTTTCCTCTCAGCAAACTAACTACGGAGAGGAAAAATACCTAACCAGTTTACTCCTCACTAAAGAGGAAAATCTCCTCCGAGAGGGCCCGATTTGAATTTGTTCTATAAATAGAGAACCGAATTTTATGCAGGGTCAGTTCAACAATTACCTCTTAAAGGGAATCCTCTCTACTGAAGAACCATCACCAAGTCTCCAAGAAATATTTTCAAGTGTTTTACTCAGTACTAAATTAAGTTTTTGCCAGTAATAAATTCTTTTCATCAGCTCAGATTTGGAAATAAATTCCTTTCTAAACTTGCCTTCAAACTTTACTCCAAGCTTTCACCACACTCGCTGAGACTGAAAAGTGTACCCAGCCTCCTATGCGTATACAGTCATTGTACGGACGGTTAATTGTCTCGTACAGACGGCAAAATTACTTTGCGATCTGCGCAGGTATTGTTTTTGAAAGAATTTCCGCCAGTCACATTAGACTAGTTTTTTTTTTAAATCGAGATATATTTTTCATCTAAATATATGAAAATCAGTATATCAAAAGCTCGCGTATTCGAAATTAAATTTCATGGAAATTTGGTAATTTTAATATTGTTTTTAAACTGTCGAAATTTCCCGACGTGGCATTTTATTAACATCAAAATGCTTTTAGCTTTGTCCTGAACACCATGATGGTCCAAAGGTAATTCGATCAATTGCAACGTATTTGTTCGGCCACAATTCTTGAATTAAATTGACTTCCGAAAGCTAATTTTTGAATTTGTCCACCCGGTTAAAGTTTTTTAACCAAAATATTTCAGAGGATTAATCCAATTACTTAAATTGACCTGTGTGCACATTTTGATTGCGAATTCAGTTTTTTTTTCACTTTGTTATTTTAATCGTGAATAACTTTCATCATATTCTTGTATCTTTTCTAGTACGTTTTCTTCCTGAGAAGAGGAGCGCCAACACCGTAGCAGGGAGTTCAAGTCCTCTGGAATCAGAGACTGCGGGTTTGAATATGTTAGTTATTTCACAAAAAATTAAAAAAACATTACATGTTATATTTTACTAGGCGTTGCCCGGGGTTATAAATGAAGATGGAAATAATTGAAAACGTAATTTTTGAAAGGTATTCACTTTACCATGTCATGTCTTAGTCCAATCCCTTTTTAATGTTATTTCAACCGTCGCGTCGTGCTACGGATGTAGGAATGTAGATGCCCCTGTGTTATGGCGGGCGAAGTTCACAGATTGAAGATTTTCATAATAATTATATAATGGTAAGTTAATTATACAATTCCAATTTAGTGCTTATTTTATGTAACAAATAATAAATGAATACTTAATTAAACATTGATAAGTATTATTTTGACCGGTCGGTGGACGAGTTGACATCGCGTTTGGATCCCACCCAGGCGTAGTGTGTTCAATTCCTCGGCTGGCTAAGTCCTCCATCACAATATAAGCAACATTTTCAGCTTACTGTGGTGGTAGTAGAAGATTTTCAAATATTGTCAGGTTATTAGTAACCCGGGAATGTTTGTCTTTCTTTTAAAAAAAAATAATTCAAACAATTAAAATTATATTTTATATGAATTACATCACGAGGAATGTGAAAGATCTGTAGAGGGAAATTAGGTGGTTAAAGTGTAGAATGTATGGATTTTTTTTAATTACTTAAAAAAGTGATTATGGTGGTAGGGGGGTGGGGGGAAATTTCCTTTGTAACTTTTCTTTGAAGAAGGAATACAATATAAAGGCACAAAATCATCATTTTATGGTGTTTTCGCAAAACTACCAGAAATAGTGTATCTCTGAAATAACAAAATAAATGTTGAAGATGAAAGATATCTCTTACACATTGGTGAGAATTCGTTCACTATGTAAGAATTTAAAAATCGAAATGGCGAATCGCAGAAGTCGTGTTGTCAATGGCAAAAAACACTAAGACCGCATAAAAACTTCGCTGATAGAAGAAGCAGCTGCCTGCGGATGTTCTTTTATATGACGCAATGCCAGTTCAAGTTTCTTAAAATGGAAAACAATTTCAACAGACTGCTTTTACAGTTTTGTTTATGTTTCTTATGCTTATGTTTTAATTATCAACATAAACATTTCCTTGTGCTCACCACTTTGTGATATTTTCATTGTTGGCGAAGACTTTGATATTCTTGTCGACAGCATCAATACCACTCCTAAGTGCTAACCACTCGCAAATCCAGGAGAGATGAAACTATTCGGCAAATATTTTGAATTATAAAAATTGAAATATAATGGCTGCGACACAGCAACGTTCCACCTCAAACAAGTTTAAACATAATTGTACGTTGTCGGCGTAGGCCAAGTTTACGTAGAGTTTTTCGAATTCAAATGGATGCAGTCTTGATTCTCTTAATTTAAACTCAAAGCCTGCAAAATGTCATAAAGAGTATTAAAATACTGCTTTAAGGGGTCGGAAACTGAAGATGAGATTTTTTTTAAATCTCATGTAGACAGAGACCTTCCTCTTGTTTTGAAGGTCAAGTGACCAAAATTTCATTACTTTCTGAATAAAACTGTAGATTTGTAAAAAGCATAGTTAAACCGCCACATCAGGACACAATGCGGAGATAAGTGAAACAACATATATGATAATAAGCAATATAAAACATAGTAGGTAAAGAGAAAGAGAAGAAATAAATAGTAATGAAGAATGTATAATAAAGCAATTAAGTACTTCTATTTACCATGACATCATGTTAGCTTGTAGCTACTAAAATGAATGCATGTTTTTTTTTAATTTTTTAATTTATAAAGGTGTCTATATCGTTACATTCTACGTCATTATACAATCCACACGTTCGAGATATTGGATTGAAATGACAATATTGTTAATTAATAATTCTGGATGTTAGACAACTATACATGAGAAAATTAATTTTAAACACCTCTCAACAACGCCACCTCTACCCATCTATTAACCACTCTCACGACACCCGCCACTCACGGAAAAATCCAATTGTACCTCTCACAACTAAAACATCTCTCGTTCAAAGAAAATTCTCATTCTTAGGTCCAAAACTATGCAGCTTTATGCCTGATGCTTGGAAAAAGGAAAACTCAGCTATTTTTCATAACTTGATCACTAATTGGTTTCATCAATTAGGTAGAAAGGAGAGTGAACTTTCACTACACAAAAACTGAAATCAAACACAAACCAAAAACAACATCAAAAACTCCAACAAAAAATAAACCATGTTAAATATACCTTTATGTTCTAATCTTTATCATTGTGTGTATATATGTACCTACCTAGTACTTTTAAATTAGAATGCTACCCAAGCAGCAGTTTATTTTATGTTTAATATTATATTTTATTTTATTTAATTTCTTCTCGTTGTTATTCATATTTATACAAAATATGTAAGTAGGCTTAGGCACCAGTTAAAAGTACATATACCTATTATTTCATTATTATTTTAATACTATATCAAACAACTTATCAAAATGTTAATACTCATCTTAATTTGACTGTCCTAAAACGGGAATCTTCCTAGTTGGGCAGTCAAAACATTTCTTAAAAAATGTATATTAATGTATAATCTTTTACTAAATAAAATTTGAAAAAAAAATACATATATTTTTATCTAGGGGTTTTAACCCATGCTACTACAACAAAACTCATACAATAAAAACATTTTTTTCTGTGAGAACTGCATAAGAGTCCCAACTGTTCTCAACCATCTGGAGCCGAAGAGATGGTGTTCTTTCGTTAGAGCGATACTGAAAGCTCATAACCCACTGGAACGTTACGAAAATATGTGTAGGTCGTACTTATTATTTAAAATTGTGAAATGACGTAATTTTCACAGAACCGATTTTTATTTGTGCACGACGGGATTTGAACCCGCGACCTCCGGATTCGTAGCCAAGGATCGTAACTACTTAACTATGGAGGCCGTCAGTTGAATTAAAAAACGTCTTATCTTTATATTTAAAGATTTTACCATCACAGACTTAATATAACTATGAATTAAATTCAAAGTTTATAGCAAAAGTGTTATTCCATATTATATTTGAAGGGTCTTATCATCCTCGAACTTCAGATTATTATTCCTGTCTTAAAAACATGCATGAATTTTCCAGTTCTTTTTTGGCGCCCTCATTTTCCCTCGGTTTGTTTTAAAGCGGGAAATGTAGGCTTTAGAGGAGATATTAAAAACCATTAATCAAACGAGCTTTCCGCATTGGTACCCTAAAAGCTATTTCTTGGCAGCCCAACTATAAAAACATCGCGCAGAAATGGATCGTAAGGGGAGGGGGCGACGAAGAAAAACAATCAAAGACAAAGCCCTTTTTTATTTGCATTAATGACCCAAGTAATTCAGCTTAAGTATTCTGAAAAGAGTGATCGCCACAACGGCGGTTTTATTCACGATTGATATACAAAACTCTAGCTAAACCTTAATTTTTTTCATTACAAAAATAATAATTGTCATCAGTCATCATTATGGTGCTACATTTGAGGGTGAAATTATCTTCCACTATAAGTTTTACGTTCTACCTCTGCTCTCGCAATCCCATCCTACGCAAATATTATTATTTCTATTCCGTTATTCCTGTATAAATTAGTGAACAATAAAACTCTCCATAAGCTAATTTGTTTACGGAATACACAAACAAATGTACAGTGACCCGACACTAATTAATATATTACTAAATGTATTTTTGTTAATCTTTCCTCTCTGCATACCCCTAAGGGGATACTAAGATATATTTTAATGTGTATTTAAGTAGATGTAGTCTATTTCCCTAAACAGTATACACTACATATTCTTATTTATATTGTATTTCGGCAATCGGCTATCTATATATATATTTTCTGTATACCTTTTCGGGATACTTAGATATATTATAATATATATGTAAGTGGATGTAACGTATTTTTCTAAACAGACAGCATATATAAGTATGTCGTATTTGGTAATTCGGCCGTCAATCCTCTCTTCATACTTCACCAATGAGGACATACAGCAGAAATAATCTTTTAGGGTATCAACTGTCCGAGGGGTCAAATAGTAGAGGGATCAACTCTCCGGGTGATCAGCTGTCGGGGGGCCAACTGTCGGGGGATCAAATAAACAATTTACAAATAATAAGAAATACAAAATGGTCGAGTTGGATATCCCTACGCTCAGTCAGCAAGCTCTATTGAACTAAAAAAAGTATTTTTATATGAACAATGCAAAAATATATATGATTTTTACATTCGCAACTGAATCCTGTGAACGAAATTTCCCAGTTTAAAAAAATATATTTTCACAATTCTGTCAATAGTGAGTACTTTAACTGTGAACATCCTTGAAGTATATTTGTAACACAAGCCGATGAAGATAACATGTGAGTTTTCAAGCATGTTTTCACTTTGGTAGAAACTCAAAAATCGATGCCCTGGGTAAACTAGTAAACGGGAAAAGGTTAATTTTTAAAACTCAAAATTAAATTTAAAAAAAACTCACTTACGTATGTGTATATATTTATATATTATATACAGAGATAGAAAAACAATGTATACTAATTAAAAAATCTGTTGTGATGGTTTTGTTTTGAGAATTTGCTATATGGTTACTAACTTGGTTTTCTGAAGGCCACAGCAGAAAAAAGGCCACAAATATATCAGGTGATCAACGGTTCTAAGTAAATATTGGCATGTCACAGGTGATCAACGGCTATACGCAAATATTGGCATGTATAATATGACTTGTTTGTTGATATGTATTAACTATTTATTCAATAAAAAAAATAAAAAATAAAAAATAAAGTAGATATATTACAATATATATGTTAGTAGATGTAACGTATTTCTCTAAACAGACAGCATATATAAGTATGTCGTATTTGGTTATTAAACTTATTTTGGTAAATAAACAAAATATAAATCCAGTGAATTTTGGTGTCACCGGAATAAGAAATTTTAAACAAGGAGTAGTAATCGTAGAATGCGAAAATATAACTGAAACAAAGAAGATGGAAGAGCAAATAATCTCAATGATGGGAGAAAAATATGTGGTGAATACACCTACACCTAAGCATCCTAAATTAAAAATTATTGGTTTAAAAGATAAATTCATTCCGGAAGAAATTGTATCGAAAATTAAAATGCAAAATGATTACCTCGAAACAATTGAATCAAAAATTGAAATAAAATTTATAAAAGAAGTCAAAACGAAACGAGGTGACGTTAACTACATCATTTTCGCGGAAGTTGACGGAAAAACATACCATAGAATGTTACAAAAAGGCAGAGTTAATATTGGATGGGATAGATGTCGAGTATTCGACAACATTTCACTTTTAAAGTGTTACAAGTGCAATGGCTACATGCACAAATCACAAGATTGCAGAAATGAAAAAGCACGCACTCGTTGTTCCGGAACACATGACAACGACAGTGAAAACTGTCAAAACGACATCCAATGCATTAACTGCAAGAAAATGAATGATCGACTAAAATTACAACTACCAACTGACCATTTTGATTGGAGTGATGAATGTTCTGTGCACGTGAGAAAAATTAAAGCGGAAAAAAAGGAAAATTGATTTTTTATGTCACTAAAGACCTGCTCTATGGTAAACAGTAACATAAAATTATTTTCGGACAGCCAATTAGATACCGAAGAGAGTTTTTACTTTAGTATACAAAGTTCGCCTGCTCACCATGAAGAGTTATCCGCCAGAGCCGGAAAAACCATCAATATAATGCATCAAAACGTACAATGCATTCGAAATAAAATCTTAGAATTAGAAAATATTTTGTGTGAAAAATATATCGACGTTTTTTGTGCTAGCGAATACTGGTTACAAAAGGATGAAGCGACATCTATGAATTTTAAAGGTTATAAATTAGGTTCAATTTTTTGTCGAGAGAGTCATATTTATGGTTGCATTTACCTAAACGAAAAAATTGCTTTTACAGAACTAGAAAGTGTTAAACAAATAACGAAAGAATTTGTATTTGAATGTGTTGGTATGTACAGTTTACTATAGTGACTCTGATAATAATATATTTTTTGAACAACTTCAACTTTTACTAAACAAAATTTGCAAAAATAACAAAAAACAAATAATACTGTGCAGAGACTTTAATATTCACACAAGCTACAAAAACAAAAATGCTGATTCACTCAAAAGCACATTAAAATCTCACAATATACGTTTGATTATTGACAAACCTACCTACCTAATAGACAAAATATAATTGATCATATAGGTACAAATATATCAAAAAAACTCTTACACATGGGAAGTCACAGAATTAGCTGTATAAGATCACAGTTAATGATCTATAAGTTGTGATCTATGCCTTATATTAATTAATTAATATAAGGCACAGTTAATGCTCATATAAACAGATCATAATATAAAACAAACATGGTAAACAAAAAAACAATTACTTAACAAAGAAAATACTGAAATGTTCAACAATTACTTATAATGTGTATATTGGGAAACACTGAAATCATTTGAATATATTGATGAAAATTGAATATTTCATTAATGAAATAAATAATGAGATGAAAATTTGTTGCCCCTTCAAACAATTTAAACATCCCCAAAAACGCAAAATAAATTGGATAATATCGGGTATTAAAATATCTATTAAATAAAAAATGCAACTGTACATAAAACAAAAACAAACAAATGACATGTCAATCATAAACCACTACAAACAAGACAAAAAATTCTTAGTAAAGTAAAACATATAGCTAAACGAAATTACAATAGTCAACGTATTTAGAAAACGCAAAATAAAACCAAAGTATCATGGAACATAATAAAAGAAAACTTAAACAATTCAAAATCTAAAATTACACCAAATATCTGTCTTAAAATAAATGATAACATGGTATCAGAACCAGAAAACATTGCAAATGAATTAAACACTTTCTTTGCACCACCGCCACCACCACAAAATACATCACAACGTCCAAAATCTGCTAAAACAGTCACAAATAAACATTCTCGATCATTTTTATAACACCTGTAAGCAAAGAGGAAATTGTCAGAATTATCGAAAAATTGAAAAATAAAAGCAGTGTCGGCACTGACAAAATCCCTATAAAAAATAAAAAAACCACGTGCAGAAGCTTTAAGTTACCCATTAGAAATACTAATCAATAAATCATTTGAATCTGGAACTTTCCCAAAACACTTAAAACAATCCGTTATTGTGCCGCTGTATAAAAAGGGCCCTAAACAAGAAATTTCAAACTATAGGCCAATATCCTTATTACAATTATTTTCTAAAATATTTGAACTCATGTACAATCGCATTCATAACTTCCTCGAAAAGTTCGAGATAATTTGTCCACAACAATTTGGATTTCGTAAAGGTCGTTCAACAACACAGGCAGTCTTTAACTTCATTAACAAAATTCTGGATAGTATAAATGTTACCAAAAAAACCGTAGGCATTTTTCTCAACCTCTCAAAAGCATTTGATAATGTTGACCATAAGCTTCTTCTAATTAAACTTAAACACATTGGTATAAGGGGCTTAGCCTTAAAATGGTTTGAATTGTACCTCAACAATCGTAAGCAGACAATTCAAATTTAAAATATTGACGAAAAAATGATGCAACATATGGTAGAATCATAATGGAGAACCATAAACAATGGCGTGCCACAAGGAATCATTATTGGACCTCTCCTCTTCCTTGTGTACATAAACGAACTTCTAATAATTGCTGGCACAGAATGTTCAATGTTTGCTGATGACACTGCTCTGTAATTTGAATGTACTGGAGATGTTGACGAGTTCAATAAATATGTTAACGAGACTTGTCAATCAATAGCAAACTGGCTGTTATCACAAAATCTGTCGTTTAACACAAACAAAATTGAACTTCTAAAATTTTGTCCAGTACAAGCTATACCTATAAATCATATTGAACCTTCCCAAACTTGTTCACTGGTGGGAATACAACTAGATGCAAATATAAACTGGAAAGAACATGTATCTAAAGTTGTTGCACAAATCAGTAGCTTTTCTTTTGTTCTAGGCACCCTTAAAAATATCTTAAACATCGAGTCAGTAATCACCGCATACTATGGATACGTATACTCAATGATAAAATACGGAATAGTTTTTTGGGGAAACTCAGTAAACGCCAAAGATGTTTTTATCATACAAAAGAGGTGCCCACGAAAAATTAAAAACTCTGATCACCGGGATTCATGCAGACCAATTTAAAAAAATCTTAAATTTCTGACAGTGACGGACAAATGGAGTTATGCCTGTTAGTACGATCATCTCCAGAAAAGTTCCCACAAAAAAACTCAACACATAAACACGCTACAAGGTTCACAGAAAACTTATTAATCCCAAAAGCAAACAAAACTATATTTCAAAAAGGACCACACTACATGGCCATTAAATTTTATAACAACCTTCCACGTAGCATCAAAGGAATAACTTAAATTTAAATTAACACTAAAAACATTTATTTTAAACAAATGTCACTACACCTTAAATTAATACCTTACATAAATTAAATACCTATGTTTTTTCATTTTTTATTAACAAGCATTTGTTAACATGTAATTGTTAGGTTATGTAATATAATGTGCATTTGTTGGGTTAGCTGGAAGAAATAGGGTGTTACCTATAAGCTATAACCTTTGTTCTCTTTTTTTGAATTTTGAATTTTGTCTCAGGTGATCAACGGCTCTATGCAAATATTGGCATGTCTCAGGTGACCAACGGCTTGTTTGCTAACCAATGTTTCGATAGCTCTTGAAAAACTTTAGCGTCTTTGTCGGGTGCAAATTGTTCGATATACGGGAACGGGGTAGGAATTTGAGGATGCCACCAGAATTAAGGGAAAGTCCTACCTTGTACTGGTATCTCCTTACAGCCTCCGTGGTAGCACCAAACTCACACAGTATTTATCTAGTTCCGTCACTATTATCATGTTAATATTAATAACAATAACTTTTACGGAAAAATGCGAAGGCACGAACTTTAACTTTTTAACGTTTAGCAGATCGGGGGAAATAAAGTCATGTCATGTTATTATGCACTGAACAACTAAATGAGCAAAACCTCAAATTGGAATATTCAATTATTTAATACAATATAAAATAATATATTTTTATTAATTTAAATAATAATGTGAATACCGCACAAAAACCCAATTGCTCACTATTATCCGGAGCAAGTAGAACTATGGAATCCCCATTTGGGGTTTTCTGCGAGGCTGATGGGAGTAGGGAGGGGAAGGAGATAGGAGAAAGAATGGCGAAGAAGTACCCGGTTATTTGGATCTGATCATCAAAGACGGCTAAAGCCATTGCAAAAGCCTTAAGGGAGAAAAACCTTTAAAGGTTGTGCCCATTGATGCAATATTTAATCATTTAAGAAGTAGATAATACTTAAAAATCTAAAAAAAATATGAAAAAGTACAAGACACAGAAAATAAAAAAGTAACTCACTTTATGTCATTTGATCTGGGGTTCGATTCCCAGTAGCGACTTTTATTATTCCACCGCTCGGTCATTGAGACATATTCAATTTATGTCATTAGATCTGGGGTTCGATTCTCAGTTGCGACTTTTAATATTTCATTGCACGGTCATTCAGACACATTCACTTTCTGTCATTTGCTATGGGGTTTGATTCCCATTATTTTTCTTTTCTGTCTTGTGCTGTTTCACGTTCGGCTTAGATTTATTTGTATTCTCTTCTCTTTCAATGAGTAATATTTTAATTATGAAATAATTTACCTAAACCAAAAAAGCACGATCTACGTTAAAGTAAAACTTGGCGGTCATCCATCTTGAGATACAGAGTTCGCGGTCTGGAACTTAAACTTACGAATTTCTCATACAAAATTATCGGTGCAATAAGCCATTTTCCTTTGCCAAAATGCAAACTTTCCACATTACGACTTTTAAATTAGCTCTTTTAGTAATACCAGTCTATTTAAAAATAACAAACTTTTCAAAAACGTTCCAAGAAATGTTAATGTAAAGAACTTTTTTGAAGTAAATTTTACTGTTGTTAATTTTGACAGTTAAACAGTTGGATAGCATTACTGTAGTATCGAAAGTTTTAGTATGAAAACGTCGTTTGTTTGTCACTGGGCATAAATATTGTTTTTCTGCTTAGATTAATTTTGGAAGACCTCAAAAACAACACGACGACACACGAAACCTTTTGCTTTGATTCTTTGGTCAAGCAGAGTGAATTTCAAAGCTCTTATTAGACGTGAGATGACGTAAGCGCTTGTTATGAAATGAACTTTCTTACAATGAAAACATTCAACCCCGCAATATTTTTTTAAAATCAAGTACTTTGTATATTTAAATATTTTCACATGATGACCCCCTGGGGGCGTTGACCATTATCGGGGGAGGCGAGGCAAGGCCCCAGTCCCCAGCTCCGATGGAAGGCAGAGACTTTCTTGTTTTCTAGCTTTCGCGAGGATAGGTTGTTTCGCTTCTCCGCTTAGAATTTGAGATTTGCTTTGCAAAACAGTGTTTTGAAAGTGTTTGCTAACAAAAATTAAGTACTAGTATATTTCAAATCATTTTTTCACCTTGGACGTCTACAAAATCCTCGCCCTGTAGTATCGTTCCATGGTTTATTCTGTCTTTTTTTTTATTTTATTCTTTATTTCTGTCTCTGCTCTTTTTACATAAATTAAACACCATTTTAGATTCTTTTAACCGTCCACAAAGAGATTTAAGTTTTTCCTACGCGTAGATTCAAGTGTTGTCATATAGGTTTTCTTGAAAGCATGTTGTAGCACCATAATTAGATTGTTTTATTTCCATGAAACCCCTTTGTTCTGTCCACATATAGGAGGCGGCTGTCCTCTCTTCATACAAACGAACTAAAGACACGAAACCAGCTTGAACTGGCCCGGTAATTTTGAACATTGTATGTTTCATTTCCTTACGCGGTTCGATTGCGTGAAAACCCATTATTATCTAACACGCTCTAACGGATATATTCTATTTTCAGAATATTTATGTACATGATGACACCACCCTTGGGCCACGAGATAAATTTCAATATTTGGCAACAACTAAAGCGTTTCATCGGTCACACTGGTGGGGGCCTTAATATGGAACTTTTTTAATAATATTTTAAGGTTAAAACACATTATTTATAAATACAATTCCCTAATTTCTTAGAAAAACATGGTCATAATATTGCTATATATCACTATGACTACAGTTAGAATAACCATATAACCATGTTCGAAAAAAAATGTTTTGACATAAAATAGGTAGATACAATTTTGTTACAAGTTTCAGATACTCTATTTGGTTGTTGATAATAGATTAATTGCCATTGTACAGATTGAATGTTGATATGTTAAGTCTGTTACACGGGTAAGCTACTCGGATGAGCAGAATAATTGATCCCATGCGCACCATCGCAGCAGTATGAAAATGTTGCTCGTAAATGTACTTGAGATCCATTTGGGGGCTTTTTCTGTGAACACCGCTCTAGTCCCAACTGATCAGAAGCCAGTGGGACTATAGCATCCCCGTTCGGGGTAAATGTGTTGTGATGTTGCAGGAAAGGTGGAAGGGAAGGAGATGAGAATGATAAAGATTGGGAAATACCAGAAAGCCCAGTTGTTTGAAGGAATATTTTCGTAAGCCACATTTACTCTAGCGATTTACTGGCCTCCTGTGTTTCCTCCATCTAACAACATTCACCCATTAGACAAATGTTCACCAATTCAAATCCCTCCATCACACAAATGTTCACTGATTCCTTTCCTAAAAATATCCCTCCACACAGCATCGCCGAAGATAATATAGACCCTTTAAAAAAAAAAAAATTTTTCAGTTTTGTCACAGATAACTCTCATGCATATCCAGTTAACAAAAGAGATCTTTAAACAGCTAGACGTTCCAGGTATACAAAAAAATATTCCAAAAATATGCTGGTCCATCAACTGATGAAGGTCTATTCACCTCTACTGACATGAAGCGTACCAGACTCGTCTCAATTAGTTTCATAAATTATGTGTTAAGACGTTCACATCATGCAGTGGCGTACCGGCACGGACACGGACCGGACCCGACAATAGTTTTGTCTGTACCTTCGCATATATGCGCCTGCGCAGTTAAATACTAAATAACGCTCCATCTACAGTTGATCGCGACACCACGTGGGCAAATGCGAGTGCGATTTAAAACGCATGAAATAGAATTCGCATAGAATTGAAATGGAAGAAATTTAAATCGGGTTCGCATGGCTTTGCCACATAATCTTTTGCCCTAGCTGTTGATGCTACGCCATTGTGCTCATTGAAGCTATTATGTCGTTTTTACCTATCACGGTGCCGGTTTATTGTTCCCTCTAAACGAAAAGGTTTTATCTGCCATACAGATGTTGAAGTTCAAAGTTTGAAAGAAGAATAAAATATTAACACTTGAAATTTGACTATTTTAAATTTTATGAAACTTTCCGTAAAGTCAATTTCGGCAAAAATGTCAGATAGAACCTTGTAGTTGCAAGGAAACGATAGTAAATTATCGCGTCTGTGCCGTGTCAGACACGGCTCAATTAGTATCACACATTATAAAATACGCTCACATTTCCGTACAGGCGCGGGCCGGCACCGGCCAGCGCCGGCGGACAAACTAGAATATTTTGTATGTTTGTTGTATTTTAAATCGATTTTACTATGCAAGATGATAAAATATTTTAACTATTACATAATTAATGGAACTTATTATCTTTGTTTAATATGTTTAATATAAATTAATATGTTTAAAGTACTTTAAAGATCTAGTGGAAAATCTAGCTATTAGCTAGATTTTCTAGCTATTAGCTAATCTAGCTCTAGTGGGAAATTTAGCACTAACGAAGCTTTTCCTACAAAAATAAAGTTGGTTGTTTACAGGTGGAAAAAAAATAATAATAAGCAACAATTGTTGATTGAAGTACTAGTACATATTGAATTATTTGGCGGGTTGGAAATAAGCCGACGTGGCTTAGTGGTTCAGAGCGTCTGACTGAACATCAGAAGGCGCGGGTTCAAATCCCGTTGGCGGCATTTTTACTCGGGATATATATGGGATATATATAATTTGTATTGATATTATAGGCGACTAATTATTGATTATAATAATTGACTTTAAATATAATCGATTATCACAATACAAGTATATTCTTTGCATGGTGGAAAAAAATTCTCCATGATTTTTTTTCGTTTTTAATTAATCGGATGTACAGCAAATCGTCATATTTTCTGACTCTCTTCCTAGCCACCTAGTTTTGCTTCAAGCTAAATTGCCACTACATCTATTCTTCCACAGAGTACTTTATAATAGAACAATCCTGAAACATCTTGCCCGGGAGCTCAGAATAATGGTAAATGATTTTCGATTTTAAAAATTTTCCTTGACTCACCTGCAGATTACCGCAAAATTACCTTTCGGTTTTCTTTGTTTCGTGTTGCCATGGCTACAGTTTCTTGTTATGACGTTAAGGTCCTGGACAGAGCCATTCGGAATAATGTAAAGCCGCGGGGTACAGATGAGGGGGAAAATGTTTTAAAAATGGCTTTACTCATATAAAATACATGATAAATATTATATTTATTGAAAAAGTTAATTTTATGATACTCTGTATACAAATAATTTCAAAAACGTGTCGTACAAGATGACTGCCAGGCATTTTCCTCTCACCCTACATTTGTCTCCAATGTCGTTCATACTAAATCGCATCAAGTCCAGGGCTTTTAGGTTCATGGTGAAGTGTCTGTGCTGTACCGGTAGATGTGAATACTCGCGTCTGTGCCGTGTCTATCCCAGTAGATATGAATGGACCTTCAAAAGACAAAAAGTAAAATAAGTCACATAATCATTAAACCAGAGCAAAGCAAATATACAAGTTAATACTACCTTTAGACAAAAAGTATTAACTGGTATGTTTTTATTTCAAATACCTTCATGAAATATCAAAGTTATTCATTTTCTGACATTTCCCCGTCGTTGCTTGGCCTTATGAATGATTTGGAGTAAAGTTTTGATATTTTGAATTCTAGTGTAAATATTATTTTAAAAAATTGTAAGAGTTTGCTTTTCAAAGTAGGTATTTGATTCACTTGATCGTGCCATCTCATTCTCGAGCGTTCCCGACTTCTTCAACTATTCACTTCCATGTAATACATAATTTTGATAACCTTTTATTTGTTAATCACATACTCCTCATTTTACCATACAAAAGTACTTGTTTTACTTGATCGCGCCATGTCGTCCTCGGACGGCATAAACTGCTCTGTCTTTCTCTTTAATTCATTCATCACATACGCCTAAGTCATCTCACATACGTATTTTATTCACTTGAGATTGCCCTTTTATTAAATAATATTAAAATAAATAGAATGCTAATAATAAATAAAATAAAAAATGTTTTAACAAAGACTTCAATTAATTTTGTTGCGGAAATTTGACGATTCGTGTAGCTTCTACGTAGCACTTCCCTACTTTTATTATTAGGTACCCGAAAGATAAGACTTGAGTAGTCTCAAAAAGTAACCTTGCATAATATGCAAATTACTCTTTACGGTCTGTTATCTAGTTATAAAAACAATTTTAAAACAATCTGCGTCTGACTATGATTTGTACACCCTACTACCTTCTTTAAAATCAAAATTCTTCCCTGCGGCGCAGAGTGCAAATCCTTAAGGTATATTTACAATGTGAGGTGAATATTAATTCCAGAGGCCTCTTTGTGTTTGAGAAATGCTGATAACAGCCAAAAACACGTCGCGTTTTATTAATACAGAAGATAAAGTACGGGATAGCGTGTACCAGAAGTCATAAATCATTTTTAAATCAGACGAACTTTTGTAAATACTTTTTTTCATTCTACACGATATGCATAACAAACTTTATTTAAAAATTCTAAGAGGAAGACGTGCCACAAAAAACACCACTTGAGCTTTTACCGTTGACCAATAGTTATCTAAATGTTGAAGAAATTTGTACGACGGAAGGAAATAATAGAGCGGAAAATAAAATAAAAAACTTTCAATTTAAAAAATGTTTAAATAATCTTTCATTCACCGGCAATATTTTACTGGCAATGAAAACACACAGCTTTTAAATTTTGACATCTACCTTTTTCTGAACAGGTTATCTCTGGAATCCACCATAACGATTTGAAGGAAATCGGTTGACTCCAATTAACATATAAACCCATTTGACTCCTAGCTACCGACTGAAATTGATTGAATGAAATTGATTTCCTGTTGAACAAAGTACTTCGGCATATGAGCATTTTTTATCGAATTTAACAGATACAGGGAAAAATTGTGTCCACTTGTGGCACACAACCACGCCCACAACAGGGGCTTATTATATTTTCAGTAGAAGTACCTACTTAATTGCTGCTTTCCGTCAATATCTTTTTTTTGATGAATTCTTAGTAAGTTGTGACTTAAACATAATTTGTCTTCATATATGAAATAAAATGTGTAGTGCATTAGTAGTTTTACTGGCAGTTTAAAAAAGAAAATTGTAATTATTTAAATACTTTATCGACAAATCTAGTATGTTGTCTACTGGTTGTCGACAGATTTTAAAGCTCGAGATATATCTCTCCTGTCGGGAATACACAGAGTGGAGACAATTCCAATCTAACACAATTTACATCATTCGATACAGATACCAAGAAGAAATAGAATAAATAAAAATGTATTTTCTTGTTTCTATCTAAAAACATACGAACAGTTAATTAATGTTTTTATTGTTTTGATATAATTGTTTTCGTAAAAATGTTTTTAAGGTCTAGAATTCAGTTGTAAGTAATCAGTGGCGGCTCGTGACCTTTGGGTGTACTATAGTGCTTATATTTAAAAAATGTCATTATTGATGTTGTCGTAGCTGAAAACGATTTTTTTTCTAAAATTTGTTTCATGTTTGAATATTTTCGAAAATATTCATACATGAAACAAATTTTAGAAAAAAAAATCGTTTTCAGCTACAACAACATCAATAATGCAATTTTCTTGTAATATTAGTACTCTAGTACACCCAAAAATTATGAACCGCCACTGACAGTAATACAAGTAATTATATTTGTCCGTGATGTGAATATTCGGGTTCATCGTAAAGTGAAAATTCGGTTTTTTGAAAAAATGAAATTTCACGAGAATCTCTATGCAAAAAATCGAATTTTCTAAAAAAAAAACGTTTTCGACTAAACAACATCAATAATGTCGAATTTTTTATACTTAGCACCCTGATAACACTCAAAAGTCACAAGCCACCACTGAATTATTAGTAACTCGACATAATTTTTTTTTTTTTTTTTGTACAATATTTTTTACATTTCAAATTTTTCCAGTAATGTTAGCCTTGCTGGGTGCCTTGCCCGTGCTGAGGCCTGTTCAATTCAACAAACCTTTAAAACATATAAACTTTACCTACGTAACCGATTTAACTTTTTTAATGCTAAAAAAACAACATATGTATTATTTTCACTACAAAAAATACCTAAACACGAAGTAAATATCATAATCCATGATGAAAATTGTGACAATATCAACTGTGAACTACTTAATCCTATGTGTACTGTAATCAACTCTTCTTCTGAAATCAAATATCTTGGTGTGATCATCGATGAAAATCTGAAATGGAAAAGCCATATTAGGGAGTTAGTAAAGAGAATAAGGAAATGTATATATATATTTGTTAGGTTAAGAAATATTTTAAATGTGAAAATACTAAAAAATGTATATTATGCTCTTGTCCACTCCCTGCTTATTTACGGAATCATAGGTTGGGGAGGATCTTATAAAAACAACCTAAACTCAGTAAAAGTCTCGCAAAAAATTATTATAAAAGTAATACTTAAAAAAAACTCTACTTTCCCAACAAAATTGCTTTTTAAATTGTTTCCAGTACCAAATATTGATGATATATTTAAGCAAACTTCCATTATAAAAATGTGTAAAGAAAAAAATAACACAGAATATCAAGAATTTTATAAACTCATGAGAAATGGAAATCAATTTATTACGCCAATCTTTAAAACAACTCAAATGCAAAACCATTATATTTACCAAGCCATAAAAAACTACAATAATCTCCCTTCCGAATTGCGCTGTATTACGAACCAACAAGAACAAATAAATAAAATCAAACTTTTTTTCCAAAAAAACTTATATTAAACAAAAATAAAAAAAATATATATATATTATTTTTTTTTTTAACTTCCGATTTAGTTGTCCGGGTTAAATCTTCCCCAAAGGAAAAACTTAACCCTTCCACTCACTTTTCCACAAATGATCATCTTGTCAATCAACATTATGTAAGTGCATTATATAAGCAAAATAAATACAAAACAATACAAGAACAACACGTCAAATCACCAGAGATCAAATGGGAAAATAATTCACCGTCTCCAGATATTTTCATATCAGAGGGTTCGGCTCGGTAGAACTTCTAACAGGGCCTATAAATCCTACTGATCCCTCAACATAAATATTTAAAAAATCTTTTGTTATCCTACATGTATTCAAAATGACCGACTTTTGCATCTTTATATATAATTTTTTTGATAGATCTAATACGCCTAAATTTTTAATTAGAGAGCTAGGTATAATGCCAGTAGCCGAAATAACGAATGGTAATATTTTTATAGTCTGAGAATGCCAAATTCTTTTTATTTCATTTCCTAAATCTGTGTATTTTCTTATTTTTTCACTAACAGATTTTTGAATATTACAGGAATTTGGAATAGCGACATCAATGATATAAGTTATTTTTTTTAATTTTGTCATGTAAAACTATATCGGGTCTATTATGACTAATCGCTCGGTCTGTTAGTATAGTTTTATCATAATATATTTTATAAAATTCGTTTTCTAAAAATGAATTTGGTTCGTATTCATAATATGGTACTACATTACGGCAGTCAATCAAGTTAAGTTTAATTACCAAATTTTGGTGAATTATTTTTAAAACTTGATTGTGCCTAAATGTATACTCGGACGGTGCTAATATAGAACATCCCGATATAATATGTTCTATAGTTTCCGGAAAAGCCAAACATTTTCTACACAAATCATCAATTTGATTTGTATCTTTGATTATATGCTTTCTATAATTTTTAGTATTAATGACTCTATCCTGAATTGCAAGCATAAATCCTTCTATTTCTGCGCTCAACTCTCCAATACTCAACCATTTGTTTGACGAAATTTTGTCAACATACGTTTGGTTGAGATAATTGAAGTGTTTTGCGTGTAAAATTTTATTTGACCAGGAATCTAATAATTCCTGGTTGGGATTTATAAAAATGTTGGCATTCTCATCGTATAAATTTAAAGGTGTAATATTTCTATCTGCCTTGCAAATTATTTTGTGCATTTCTGAGCTATGAGCTTTCCTATGGAAAAAAGTTCTTAGCATTTCTACCTGATTATGTTTCAAAGAAGTTATTTTGACTATACCTCTACCTCCTAAATTTCTAGGTAAATTAACTCGTTCTATAGCTGAATTTGGATGATGGCAATTAAACTTTGTTAGCGTAGTTCTAATTAATCTTTCTAAGTTATCTAAATCTGTATTAGACCATTTAATTATGCCAAATGAGTACGTTAATAGAGGTATTGCCCAAGTATTTATTGCTTTTACTAAATTTTTAGCAGATAGATTGCATTTTAAAATTTTCCTGATCCTAGTTTGAAATTTAATCCTAATATCATTTTTAATACTACTATGGTCTAATGTCTAATCTATTTGATTGTGGGTATCCTAAATACTTATAAACCTCATCCCTTTTCATACTAGTAATTTGGAAATTTCTAAATATACTCTCGTCCCATATATATAATATAATATATTATAATATATTATTATTATAATATATATTATTATATTATTATTATTATATCTCATTATGAATTATGAATCTAAGTAAGAATCGTGGCTCCCTTATCAGGCACAAGAGCTCCTCTTTTCTGATAAGGTATACATGACCATATATGAACCTTAATATTATATTTTGCAAAATATGTATGTATTAATGTAACCCATATGATGTATATTAAAATAATAAAAAAAAATAAAAAAAATTTTCATCACTTTTCATGATTTTATATCGCTTTTTAAAGTTTGATTGAATTGTCATTTTGATAAGTTACCCTGTCACCATTCCTGCGTAATGAACTCAAATTTGCTTTGAAATTTTCAAAATTGGAACTGATTGTGTGAAGACAAGACATAAAGTAGGTATCTACTGAAAATCTGAAATTTATTTTGTTCTTATTATTTATTTCATAATTCGGTATTTGTGTTACTTTCATTTAAATTTTTGGCATATGTCAAGGTAATAACGGTTTTCATTCAAAATGTTAAATAACTGAAATATGTATGATTTGTCAACAAAAAGTAATAATTGCACTATAAATAATATTGGCAGAATTTGTTTTTGAATGGAAATGTGATCCCGTGTCAAATATGTATATTAAAAATAATTTATGCTTAAAAATCCTACAATGTATGTATTATCCCGTGTTTTAAAAGGAAATTTGATCCTGAGTTAAATGTTTTGTAAGTAATTTGTGCTACACAAATCGTACAATTATAATTTCTGATTTATTGACGGGTCTACCCAAATTTTAAATGTTGTGCAACAGCTGATTAAATCGGTACAAAATTAAAGTTTGCTCTGCTGTTGAGCTTGGTACCTTGTGAGGCCGCCTCTAATCCGGATCCCCTAGAATTAAAGTTTGCTCTGCTGTTGAGCTTGGTACCTTGTGAGGCCACCTCTAATCCGGATCCCCTAGAATTAAAGTTTGCTCTGCTGTTGAGCTTGGTACCTTGTGAGGCCACCTCTAATCCGGATCCCCTAGAATTAAAGTTTGCTCTGCTGTTGAGCTTGGTACCTTGTGAGGCCACCTCTAATCCGGATCCCCTAGAATTAAAGTTTGCTCTGCTGTTGAGCTTGGTACCTTGTGAGGCCACCTCTAATCCGGATCCCCTAGAATTAAAGTTTGCTCTGCTGTTGAGCTTGGTACCTTGTGAGGCCACCTCTAATCCGGATCCCCTAGAATTAAAGTTTGCTCTGCTTTTGAGCTTGGTACCTTGTGAGGCCACCTCTAATCCGGATCCCCTAGAATTAAAGTTTGCTCTGCTGTTGAGCTTGGTACCTTGTGAGGCCACCTCTAATCCGGATCCCCTAGAATTAAAGTTTGCTCTGCTGTTGAGCTTGGTACCTTGTGAGGCCACCTCTAATCCGGATCCCCTAGAATTAAAGTTTGCTCTGCTGTTGAGCTTGGTACCTTGTGAGGCCACCTCTAATCCGGATCCCCTAGAATTAAAGTTTGCTCTGCTGTTGAGCTTGGTACCTTGTGAGGCCACCTCTAATCCGGATCCCCTAGAATTAAAGTTTGCTCTGCTGTTGAGCTTGGTACCTTGTGAGGCCACCTCTAATCCGGATCCCCTAGAACCTTGATAAAGATTTGAAAATGTTCAATCGGTTTGATAAATGATTTAGCTACTTCTACGAATGGATTGCAATCTTTACTATAATAAATGCTATGTATACATATTGTGGTCTCGAGATGTTGAGGCGGCAGCCGACTGGTTGCCTCTGACACAGCACATTCTGCACATAATATTTATATAGGTATTCCTAAAAATATATATTTCATTGTAATAAACTCCTAAAAACCTGCCTGTTGAATAATTTCCCTGCTAATAGGGTCCTTCTTTCCTGTTTCTCAATACAAAAGTCGTCCCCAATCTCTAAGTTGCAAAATAATGTTTACAAAAACCTATTCAAAATTACCTAGAAACTAATAACATTAAAAATTATAGCTTCACATAATACATACAATTCTTGTCGTTTGGAAATGAAATGCAAATTGCATCGAATATTTAGTAGATTCTATAAAAGCTTTTCTATTTAGAAATTAAGTAATTTAATTTATATTTTCTTCAATGGACTATAAAGACTAAATGGAGTAGTTAATATATACATTAAGAGAATATTGCATGAGTATAAAGATTAAAGAACAAACCAGTAAATGCGTCATCACGATCCTTTGAAAAGATTAAAAGTTTCCAACTCATTGTGAATCGCAAAGAAAAGATATAAAATGAAAGACTTAAAATTTCGAAAAAAATTCCACCTCACAACCCTCGAAGTATTAACAAGTTGAAATATGTCTGTAACTGAAGTTTTTCGTGTACCTATAATAACATATTTATGTACTCTTTGTTTTGAGTTACGATTTTCTTTTAAAATAATATGAATATATTTATTTTAATTAAAATAATCTTTCGAACATGATAATATTATATAGCATATCGTCGCCGAGGAGCGAAAAGTCTAAACATTTTGGTTTTAAATTAGTTGAATTCATCAAATCATTTAATTTTGAACCCTGCTGATTTATGGCATGGGTATAAGTTATAGCACAAGATCAGTTTTTTTTCCAAAATCAGCAAATCTCTTGATGACTTTGACAATACGGCATATACGAACTATCAACTTCGTATTCAAATATTTTGACTCATTTAGCATGGTAGTTTTTGGCTCATTGTATTACCAACCAATTTAGATAAACATATCGAGCACTTAAGCTTACTAATTACCTTTAGTTATTATTATTAATTTTACACTCTCCCTCTGTTTTGGGTGTTCTCAAGATTACAAGAACACTTGGAGCAAGCTTAATTATGGAGGCAATTGAAATTTTTAAAAATCCCATGAATATTATTAAAAACAACGAGTAATCGAGTAAACAAATCAATAGTTCTTGGTATTCGGTCATTGACAGCTACACCGAAAGTAAACACAGAAAACCATTTTAAATGACACTGTAATACCAGTTCTTAGAGGACTGGAGTTGGCAACACGGTATCACATCTACATACATATGCACACACTTCACCACAATGTTGGATTAAACATCTGTCCTGATGATGGACCCTGTAATTCTGTCCAGAACGTTGGATAAATAAAGAAATAACCAAACGCGGCATAATATCCCTACAATAATTCAATACTTTTGGCCCTGAAAATCTAAAATCAGTTTAAAGATCTGTTATTGCATTTATTAAATTTGAACACTTATTACCACACTTTGATTTGTTAGTTAAAGACTATTCATTCAACCTAGAGAAGACGATTTATCTACTATAGTAAAAGTAAAAAAGACTAAATTGGGTAAACTTTGATCGGAGACGTAGTTAAGGTGGACACCGTAATTCATTAAAATGATTAGCTTAATTGTGATTAAAAATAAACAAAGTTTTTCTGTATTTTTCTTGACTTACGCTCCAGTCTTTACACCTACACACAAGATAAAGAGGCGCGAGAACAAAGAGATCGCGGTGGTAAGTAAATAAGTAAACGATTGAATAAAAATGTTTCCAGTTTCTAATGTGGCGTGGGCACATAGGACGGAGTTGCCAACTCATTTATATTTCCAACATAACACACGGCTTGGAGCACCGGGTACGTGTTCCCACATTAAACTCTTCGGGGAATGCCGCCTTCAGACTAAATAATAAATTCCATGCACAGATACAAATGGCTAAAAAATAAGGGAGCAGAGAGAAAATATTTTTTCTCACCTTCTGAACAGGGTTTTCAAATATTTGCATAGTAAAAATGAACGGGGAAATAGTGAAACAATAAATAATAATACGCATTTCAATTGAATTTAATTTGAAAGGACGTTGCTTTTGGAGACGTTTTGATTTATTGATATAGTGAGACACTGTATTAGTTTATCGACCGTTGAAACATGATGTTCAAATATATGATTTAAGATTTTCACGACCAAAGGTATGAACGTAATTTATAATTATTTTTCCGATGTATTACGCCGTGCTGTGCTTCCGAGCAGATTTTTAATTAACACAGGAAATGTTCAAATATGTTAATGTTTAAGCAGATCATAATATGTTCACGACTCGAGATTTAATAATCAGATGAGAGGAAATTCGTTTAATGTTTTTTTTATATTTAATATCAAATATTTTACACTCTAACATAATGCAATAAAATGCTTATATCCAAGCAACAATAGTAATATTAATAACTAAATGAATAACACCCCCTCCCTTACACACGGGCATAACTTTTCTATGGGAGTACACTTTAAATAAAATGAAATGTTACAACGAATTATTACGCATTAAAAAATCATAGTTCATTCTTTTTAGGTTTTCTAGTCTTAGGATAAAATTTTATAAATATATTTATACACTTTTATTTGAAAAAATCACAAATATAAAGACTTCTCAAAAAAATATTGGCAAAGGTTCTCGATGTAAAGAAAATATTCGTTGTTAAAATGCTTAACTTTTTAAATTTATTGAAATGTTTGTTAGTTTTAATGAAAATTAAAGATCGGCTGTATACAGAATAAACTATAAATTTGTAATGATCCTGATAATTAAAGTTATCAATACTCTCATTAATTAAATTTTTAATTAATTTAGAAACGGATATCTCGTACCTTTTTCTAATAACTTTTCATACTATCTGACTGTTCGATATTCGTATCTGAAGTCTCGATAATCATAAACAGATATCGCATAGAAAACTCCACGCATAATGAAGTAAATATTATATAAGTGTGCAATACTTTGACCTGTACCATTCACTTCACTCGTATAAGGTTAAAAATGTTTGATTTGTAATCGTAGAGTTGAAATAATGTGCTGCCTTAAATGGTCTACATTACACACCGTGCCGTAGTCATTCAATTTTCGTAATAAACAGAAATTTACAACGCCATTTCAAATAAATTATTAGTAAATATAATGTTAATTGTTTACAAAAATTACCAAATCTGGAGAGCAATATTACTGTTTCAAAGCAATGCAGAAGGCTTCAAAAATATATTAACTTAAGTAACTCACTAACCAACTTACCATTTCCCCGCACGGGTGGGCAGAGTGGAGGAACTGCCAAACAACTTGGCACACATTACTTCCTCTTACGCTTTCCACAAAATAAAACTACCGCTGAACCTGCAGTAAAGTTCTGCAGCAGAATATCGAAAACTCCCGCCTATCGAATTATCGAGATATGATAAAACGCGTTAAATTGTTTGTGTCATCGCATAAGTGAACCAATTAATCTACTTTTCGATCCGCTATTCATAAATAAAATGTGAAACCAACCAGTACCGAGAAGAGAATTGTGCTACAAAATATGCTGTGAGTTCCATCCACTTTCCTTGTGTGACATATTTCTCTTTTTGTGCACACAAACTTTCACTATTAATTGGTCCTTCGATTGACTGATTGAAATTACACACTATAGTCTAAATTAACATTTCATAAGGATTCACGCTAAGTCACATGTATTAACCCTTTCCTAACGGCTATGAGAAAAAAGTACAAAATTAATGGTTTTATATGAGATTCTTAATAATATGTTGTAAAGGAAACACATTTTTTTAGTTTTTTATTTGCATTCTAGGTATTATTACTGTGACCTGGACTAATTTGTACCGTCAGGAACTTTGTGTATCATAGTAATGTGTTTAATAGGAACTTTTAAAAAATAGGTTTTTTTTTAAACTAATTAAATCGTTAAATAAATATTAATAGTTATAAATAATTAAAAATGAATCTCGTGGTATTCAGTTTTTCTTTTCATTTAGACATAAGAATACATTGCAGTGAGAACATTTTGAGTGAGGCTTTGACTGTATCTTCTTGATGCTGCATACTTCGCATCTGCCTCTGTTTTCTACAAAAGTAGGCCAGTGTATGCCTCTGTTACCCAACCTAACATCTTTCAATGTCGAATAGTTTGCTTTGCGCCTTTTAGATGGGCCAGGGCTGGGTTGGTTTTCCCTCGATAACCTTTTTTTCTTGTCAAGTTCTTTTTTTGTCATCAATCCTTGTGCAACTGACCGTCTAAACTCTTTTACAGAAGTCTTTTCAAGTATCAGCCCATGAACAACATATGCATTTACAAAAGCTATATCCAGAACTCCCCAAAACAATCTGTGCCACCATTTTGGAGACTTTCGGTCTACACAGTACAAGGCCCTCAATCTGTCAGCTGTATCTACACCGCCCATGTAAGAGTTGTAGTCTTTGATAGATTTTGGACAAGATACTGTCGATTTGGATCCATTTTTTTCTTTGCGAGTTACAGTTTCTTCTTCGTTGCCATGAAAATTCGAAGCAATGTTTACGACTTTGTTGTCCTTCCATTTCCAAAACCCGATGCCCAAACTAGAAAATCGATAGTCACATTTTCCACGTTTCAATTTAGAGTCAGCTAACAGATTGTTGGGTACACCCTTACGATTAACCCTCATTGTTCCACATCCGTAAGTTCTTTCAGTCTTCAGTTTCTCCAGTAGAGCTACCGATGTAAAAAAATTGTCGAAGTAAACTACTTTATCCTTCCCCCAGTCCGATTCGGTCAATTCCAAAACCACTCTTTCTCCTAAAGTGCAATCGGAAAATTTTGCATTCATTACTTCGTCTTTTCCTTGATAAATCATGAATTTTTTTATAAAACCTCTTTGGTCAGCCAGACACCATAGCTTATAGCCTCTCTTTATTGGTTTCATCGGAAGATATTGTTTCAAGACTGACCTTCCCTTGAATTTTATCATTGATTCATCAACACTCACTTCTATCGTTCCGTGGTAGCACCCTTGAAATTGTTTGTTCAAAGCATCAACTATAGGTCTGATTTTGTATAGTTTGTCTTTGCAGTTAGGAAGCAGTTGAGAGTTATCATTGCAATGGAGGTTGGACAAAATAATTGCAAATCTATCTCTGGGCATGGTCTTGCTTACCAAAGGATTGTTCAAATCAGGGGCCGACGAAAAATGATCTGTCCATGAAGGTCTAGTATTGTAGGCCATGTAAAAGTTCATTCCAATAAAAGCCATCAGTTTTTCCTTTTTTAGGTTGAGGACCTTATCATGTTGGACTGCATATAAGTTACTTTGATATAAAGAATTATATCCAGAATATCATCAATGAAAACTAAAAAAATATCGGTGGGTGTATTACATCCAGCAAAACATTCTTCGACCACACCCGTATTTGTAGAATATTCTGGAAGATAAGTTTCTAAATCGCGTTTTTTCCACTTACGATTCGGCTCAATATTCTTCTTCTTTTTAGATGGTATAGTGAAGAACCGGAGGGTAATGCGCATTGACTTACTTCTCCATTTTTTTCTTCGATCTCATTTGTAACCTCAAGTTCAGCTTGATCTAAAGATTGTTCCAACGCTTCCTCGAAAATTTGATCAAACGTTCTAGATGTATGTAGTTGCATATTTTCAATATTTTCTTCGTCAGACAACTCCACATCTGAATTCGCATCGCAATCCGGAAGGTCATCTAAAAGTAATGCTTCAATCAAAGCATTATTTTTTGAAATATCCATTTCGAAGACCTGAAAAAAGCGTAAAAAAATTGTACGGGACGATTGTATAAAAAAAAAATATTTTTAAAATACCCACATGAGGTAAAAATTGCGAGGCGCATATGACGCCGTTCTATTTGTATAAAGAACATTAACCTTAAATTCAGTAAATTTAAATGATTCACCTCTTCAAGGCATATAAGAATCTAGTAAATCAAAAAAAAAATAAAAAAAAACTGTTGTCTCATATGCATTCGTGGACTTGTTCGATATAAAAATAATAAATTTCACTCATGTCTCAAACAAATAAAGTATAACAAGAAGTTACTGACGGTACTTATTAGTCCTTAACGATTTTTTGAGTTATTCAAACACTAATAACTAGAATTATGCACTAAAAACACATTTACTACATAAACAAAACCTTAATTTCCAAGTGTAATAAACAATAATGGCACTTACCAAGTAATAACTATTTTTAAATATTTTCTAAAACAACAGCACGTCACCACGCATTACAGTCGTCGTTGCGACTTATTATTTGCCCTACTTGGCGCCAAATCGCCGTATGTCAAATACTTTGCTGTTATTGGCTAGCTAGACGGTACTAGAAAGTATCGTCAGGCTTAGCAAAGGTATAGACGATAATGCGGCATAGATTTTAGGCAGGAAATCAACAGGTACAAATTTGTACCGTCAGGAAGGAAAGGGTTAAAACACGCCTGTAAAATTACACCCAATGAATCAATTTTTGGAAAAAACACAGTTGTCACAAGATAATTAAATTGAGGGCTTTTGTAGAAATGTATAATATAATTTTTTTCTTAATCGATTTAATTTATTTTCTATAATATATTATGTTTTGTTTACATTATAATATGTAATGCATAAATGGAAACCACATAGTAGACGCAAACTCTTAATGTCTTCATGCATATGCAAAGTATAGTTGTTTGATATGACAATCTTTGTGAAGTCTTTTGTATTTCTCGTTTTTGATATTTGTTATGCAGTTATGCTTTGTTTATTATTTGATGAGTGTGACATTTATACTGTCTCTAACTAAAGTGCTCGTTTTACAGATGATTGATTTACTAACAAATTAAGTATGGATTTTTTTGTCATATCTTCAAACATAAAAAACTGGCTACTCTGACAACAAATAGATAGCTACGCTACTCAAGTCATGTATAATTTATGTAAGGTGATAATAACGGTTATTTGTGGGTTTGTACAGATTGGTATCAAAGTCAAATATAAAGTGATAATAACGGTTATTTGTGGGTTTGTACAGATTGGTATCAAAGTCAAATATAAGGTGATAATAACGGTTATTTGTGGGTTTGTACAGATTGGTATCAAAGTCAAATATAAGGTGATAATAACGGTTATTTTTGTGTTTGTACAGATTGGTATCAAAGTCAAATATAAGGTGATAATAACGGTTATTTGTGGGTTTGTACAGATTGGTATCAAAGTCAAATATAAGGTGATAATAACGGTTATTTGTGTCTTTGTACAGATTGGTATCAAAGTCAAATATAAGGTGCTACTAACGGTTATTTGTGGGTTTGTACAGATTGGTATCAAAGTCAAATATAAGGTGATAATAACCGTTATTTGTGGGTTTGCACAGATTTGTATCAAAGGCAAATATAAGGTGATAATAACTGTTATTTGTGGGTTTGTATAGATTTGTATCAAAGGCAAATATAAGGTGATAATAACAGTTATTTGTGGGTTTGTAAAGATTGGTATCAAAGGCGATAATATAAGGTGATAATAACGGTTTTTTGTGGGTTTGTACAGATTGGTATCAAAGGCAAATGATCTATTATATTTGATTAACACGTAAAACTCTTACCTTTTGTATTTTTTTTTTAAACGTTACACTTTGTACTGATAACTTTATATCTATGCTAATGGCACGCGTTGTGCCTTAGGTTTTAAAAATATATTTATTTTTTATTTTTTTATATTTATTATTGAATTTTTTTTATGCATACATAGTTACATAAAATATTGAAAAATGTATAAAAAATATTGTAATAAATGTACATAATTTTGAAAAAATCCCACGAAGGCGAAGCCTGAGTGTGGGTATTAAAAGTATTTTTATCTTATTTCTATGGTTTAAGTGGAGATACAATATCAAATATAAATTTGAGTTATTTAAAAAGAGTTACTGTAGAGATGCAATACAAGAAACTGATTCATGAAATATGTAAAAGTTTTAAAATAATACAAGAAATAAGGTAAATACTAGTTTTTAAGAAGACATCTTTAAAAGTGAATTAGCAGACAAAGCATTACAAACACTAAAATATATCCACTGTTTTGTATGTATGTGAAAAAATAAAAATAATCTCTCCATGGATATAAATGTTACAGATAGCTTTGCTGAAACTTATAAGAAAAAATATCTAGTTCAGTGTTTTTTAGCCAAGATTTGATGTACTTTTTAAAAGATTGAAGGTTTACACACGTGTCCCTTTTAAAGGTTGTACATAAAGAATTATAAATTTTTGGAGCAATAAAACTAATATGCCTTTGGGCCAACCTGGTTTTGCAGTGAGGCACAACATATTCACAAGCGCCATGTCGTTGGCTGGCACGATTTAAATTTTTAATAAAGTTTTTTGGTCGCGTATAAATAAATTTAAGACGTTGAGCACTATAGGTCTGCTTAAGGTTCAAAATTTCAGTTTCTTGGAACAATTGTTTAGAGGGATAGGATTTAGTTTGTTGGTACATTATCTTAATAATTGATTTTTGGGCAATTTCTAGTGGTTTTACGTGATTGTTGAAAGTTGCGCCCCAGCCAATTATTCCATAGGAAAGAGATGAATGAACTAGTGAGTCATGAACTAGTTTCATGGTTTTTATATTTACTACATTACTCATTCTTTTCAAAATATATTTTATGTATCTCAATTTGTTTACAGTTTTTTCAATATGGCTGGTCCATTTAAGTTGATAATCTATAGTTACACCTAAATACTTAATAAGTTTTCCAGATTTCATCTCCTCACAGTTACAGAATGTGTTTGGGTTACAATTTACATTATGAAACTTCAAATTAAGATTGGTTTTAGGAGCCGACTTCTGTGTGTTATAGAAAGGAATACAAATAGTTTTATCAAAATTTAGGGTAAGTAGGTTTCTATCCAGCCACTCTTTGACAAATAATTAAGTAAATATGTTTCAAGTCACCTTGCTAATATTTTGATGGAGTTTGTAATTTTATTTAGAACTTTACTGACCTATCCGGTGCTTTTCACATTGTTCCCAACTAAGTTGATCACCTCCGAAATGTCTATGAAATATCAGCCACATAATCTAAAACATGACAAAATTCCGCAACTCGAAAAGTTTTCCAAGCGCGGTCACAAATTTGCAAACTCCAGCGTTGGCGGAATAAGTCGCAAATACATAATATCATAGAATGGAGATACCAACCATACAGGCATATTCAGTGACAGTTCGGTACTGGAAGATTTATTTTATTTATTTATTTATTAGATACAAATAATTACATACATATTAAGGAAGCTTTGGCTGTCCAACTAGGAAATTTTCCCGTTTTAGGACGGCAAAATTGCCTGGTTTAGTTAACATTTGTACACGCTGCTGTTATGAATTATATTTCCATACTTTACATTAATAGTTAAGCTAGTAATATATAGTCTATATAAATATATATTTATCAAAGTAATCAAAATAAAAACTTTTTCAGACATATTTGTACACCCGAATATTAGATTTTTTTTTACGAAAACACCTGATAAATTTTATCAAGGTATATGTAATAATATGCATAATTAAGGAACACTGTATCAGGGTACATGATAACATATTGGATTAATTCAATTTATAGTTACAATATAAGAAAAATATTATTTTTTCGTAGGAAGCAATCACTTTGTGGTTAGACATTATATATTAAATCAAATAAAACACTTTGTTTATTAACCACGACTTTTTTATTATTACATCTACCGGTTTTGCTACAGTCGAGCTTCATCAGGATGTGAAATATAACTAAAAACTAAGACAGAGGACATGCATATTTATAAGAAAGCAGAGGGAGACAGAATATAACACATTATAAAAGTGGGAGGAGTCAAATATTACATAGGCATAGCGAATTAAAGATATATAATAACAAAGTACAAAAAAGCAATTTTACATGAATTATACATATAATAATACATTTTAAAGACATAAGAAAAAAACATAAAAATATTATTAAGGAGTGGGATGGATTGTGGGAAACAAGTTAAATGTAGGACTATAGAATGTGTTTTTTTGATTAGATAAGTTAATTTGTGTATTTAATAAATGGTCTGACAAGTTACTGTTTATAGATTTCCTGATTTCTAGTGATTCTAAATTATCTAACCTAATGCCTATACTATTTTTATGTAAAAGGCTAGTACCTGTTATTTTATTAAATCTATGGTCTGCTGATATTAAATGGTTGGCGAGTTCCGAAAAACCTTTACCATTTAAACACCGTACATGTTCCTTAAAAAATCTAATACCGAAATTTAAACCCATGCCTAATCCAGAAACACGCCACTTGTTAAACATTCGTAAAAAGTTAGGGAAAGACCAATTAATTTTAACTAAAGCCGATAAAGGAAATACTGTTATTATTACTTCCCCACCTTCCTCTTTCCCTTCCCCACTTACCTTCAGCCTCACAACATCCCCCAATTGGGGATGCCATAGTCTCACTGGCTCCAGACGGGAGCAGTTGGGACTCTTGTGAGGTATTCACTATAAAAAAAAAAAAATAATGAATAAATGTGATTATCACTCAAAAATGGGTGATTTCATTAATAATGGTAATGTGGAGATCCTATCACAAGATCCAACAAATAAATTCCTCAATAATGTTAAAAATTCTTTAAAATCATGTAAAACCCTAATCTTTAAAGATAACTCACATAACCAAGTAAAATTTTTGACAAAAAACCCTAAAGTCCCCAAGTTATATGGAGTTCTAAAAATCCATAAAGCTAACACCCCTATTAGACCTGTGGTTTCTTCCTGTGGGTCACCAAATTTTAAATAAGCATCATTTATCACTAATGTATTCAATAATTCCAAAGTATTTTCCCCAAAACAAACTATTAAAAATTCATTAGAACTAATTAACGACTTAGAAGACCTAATTGTTCCTAGTAACAGTAAACTCATTTCTTTAGATGTAGTGAACTTGTTCCCTAATATCCCAACAACAGAATGTAAATCTTTAATTAGTAAATTACTGAATAATTCTAAATTGCCATGTGACTTTAGTAATGACCTCTCTCGTTTGTCTAATGTCTGTGTAAACCAAAATTATTTTAAATTTAATAACATCATCTATAATCAGACTACCGGATTGGCGATGGGTTCTCCAACTTCACCCTTGATCGCTGACATATTTATGGATAATTTAGAAAATAAATTTTTTTCTTGAAAATCTCCTCTCCTAAAAAATGTGTTAATATGGAAAAGATATGTTGATGACATATTTTGTATTTGGACAGGTACGGATCGACAGTTAAATATCTTCCTTCAGATTTTAAATTCTTTCCATACCCAAATTCAGTTTACCCTAGAAGTAGGTGTCAATGCTTCTCTAAATTTTCTAGACCTCACGTTCACTCTGATAAATAATAGAATTGAATTTAATATAATATACCGAAAACCGACCTACACTGACATAACTATCCACAATACTTCCAATCATCCCATCTCCCATAAACATGCAGCGTTCCGTTCAATGATCCATAGGTTAATTTTCGTCCCTTTATCTACCAATAATTTCACAAAAATAATGCAAAAAAAATAATAAATAGCATCAAATAATGGCTATGATTCGGCCTTAATTGATAAAATTCTTAATAAAAAACAAAAACATATTTCCACAAACAAATTTCTATATAGCAGTATTCCGCCAATTAATATCAACACCCATATTTATCATTGGCGTAGGATTTAATTTATAAATAATTTTTCAAATCAAAGCGTTAGGAACCTTTCTTTAGATATTAAACCTGCCTTTTATACTAACAATACCCTAGGAAATTTTTTGATTAATACTAAGGACAATGATGACATACTAAGCCATTCGGGTATTTATAAACTCAACTGTAGTGATTGTCCCGCCTTTTACATAGGTGTAATATCGCGCAATGTAAACACCAGAGCGAAGGAACATGTACGGTGTTTAAATGGTAAAGGTTTTTCGGAACTCGCCAACCATTTAATATCAGCAGACCATAGATTTAATAAAATAACAGGTATTAGCCTCTTACATAAAAATAGTATAGGCATTAGGTTAGATAATTTAGAATCACTAGAAATCAGGAAATCTATAAACAGTAACTTGTCAGACCATTTATTAAATACACAAATTAACTTATCTAATCAAAAAAACACATTCTATAGTCCTATATTTAACTTGTTTCCCACAATCCATTCCACTCCTTAATAATATTTTTATGTTTTTTTCTTATGTCTTTAAAATGTATTATTATATGTATAATTCATGTAAAATTGCTTTTTTGTACTTTGTTATTATATATCTTTAATTCACTATGCCTATGTAATATTTGACTCCTCCCACTTTTATAATGTGTTATATTCTGTCTCCCTCTGCTTTCTTATAAATATGCATGTCCTCTGTCTTAGTTTTTAGTTATATTTCACATCCTGATGAAGCTCGACTGTAGCGAAACCAGTAGATGTAATAATAAAAAAGTCGTGGTTAATAAACAAAGTGTTTTATTTGATTTAATAGAAAAATATTGGGTGGGTTTCTTTATTTGATTGCTGTTACTGTGCTGTGTATTAATTTACATAATCAAGGTACATATAATATAATATACATAATCAAGAAAAATATACACAAGGTACATGAAAACATATTGTATAAACATTATCAATCACAAAAATTATCAATCGCATTGTATCAATCAGAAGCATGGTAGGAATTTTTTATTTAACTACCAATAACAATAATAAATGTCAGTACAGAACATTTTTGTTTATCTGTTGGTCATCATAAGTTCGTTATCGACTCTTCCTAAGTCTAGAAGCCAATAATTAACTAATTTACGCAGAATGCTTATGCTTTTCGATTTCCATAAATCGGGTAAGAGGTTGAATAATTTTGGACCAAGGTAATAGAATTGTCTTTGGGCAAAGGATGTCATAGTAGTAGGTGGAACAACTGGATTCCTCCTTGAATGTCTAGTGTCGTGATAATGATCAATGGAAGGGTAGTGGTGACGTTGTTTTTGAGTGTGTAATATAATTTTTTTATGTATAGTTGCCTTACATCAAGAACTCGTATCTCTTTGAATAATACATCACTGGGGTACCTAAAAGATAAAGGGAATAATCCCACCAGATGTTCCCGAAGCCTACTAAATGTTTAAAAAATTAGTCTATGCTTTAAATTCATCAAAATGAATGAATTCATTACACATAAAAGCAATTAATTGACTGTCTCCGTGGTCGAAGGGAAAAGCTCTCGGTCAAATCACGCAAATAAATTTTATTTGATGAAATTGTATTATTTTACAAAATACTCATGTAAAATAATATATATTATATTTGCGGCACGTTTCAGAGTGGAAGATACTATCAGTATCGCCCTGGTGTAAGAACACTATTCAGAATTGAAACTTTGCTTGAAATGGCTTTGGCCGTGTTTGGTGACCAGATCTGAATAGCCCGGTACTTTCCCACCTTTCTCTTCCCCATCTGCTTCCTCTCACCACATACCCCTATTGGGGATGCCATAGTCTCAGTGTCTTCAGACGGTTGGGAGCAGTTGGGACTCTTGTGCGATTACACTTAAAATTTGCATAAATGAGATACCGAGGCGACAGGCGACAGGCGAACGCTACGCGCTATTTGGAACTTACTGACTAGTAAGTACTTACCAAGGACAAGCGACGCGAATTGTCAGTCCGGTGTCCCTATAACCGTAAGGCATTTGGTTACGTTCCTTGCTTTTATTTTGTATAATTTTCAGAGTAATTATGTACCACTAGTGACACCTATGAAGGTTAGATTATATTATTTATGAAAGGTTGTCGCGTTTATGATTAAATTTGTTTATGATTAAATTGTGTCTGCAAAGATGAACCCTGTTTGTGGCCCTTTTTGAATTTGAAGGTGTCAACAGTCTTTGTCATATAAAAGGTCGTGGTTCCTTAAAAACTGTCTCTTGCTCAAAAACAACCAAAGGTTTCACCTTTCCTAAAGAACCACAGGAACTAGCCTGTACCCAGAGTATTTATTGAAAAGTGCCTAGTCATATCATGTGATAGTGGAGGTTTATTGTTAAAATAAAAGTGATTCAGTTTGCTCTCAAGAACGGAGTTTTAATACCAAGGACACTAATTTATAACATATTTCTCGATCCTAAGCAATCGGCATTTGTATCTTGATTTCATATGGCTCGGGGACAAACCATTAAATCTTCTTTGTTTTAGTTCAATACATTTACCTAATACGGATGGGAATCAAGCAAGTTCTAATTGAGTTCGATGATAATCATGCAAGATTTTACGTATTTTTTTATACTACATAATATATATTATTAGTTAGTAAAAAATTGAGAAATTAAAATTTATTTTGTGTTTTCACATCTGATTAGGTGCATAACCTACCATTAATATTTAGGTTATAGAATGTTCTTCGGGTACACGTTACTTAAGTACACGTACAAAATGTCGGTCCCCACCATCAAAGTGCTCGAGCCGCTACTGAACCTAGAAGTTGGTGCAAACTAGAAGTTTAAGTAAGACCTATGTACCTTGGTTAGAAATAGCTAACCTTTGCTTCACGTATGAGAGACAGTTACAATGTTTTTGGATTTTTTTAAAAAGTAATATTAATTTGATGTTAATCTATTTCTCCATTCTGAATTTTCAATATTTTTTTTGCAACTAATATTTACCCCCTTAAAGTGATAAACTGACCAAATAATGCTGTGGGCTTAACCGTGTGCCCGAACCCGAAGTAACAGTTAAAATAAAATTATTTACCTCGCCCATATTTATTTCTTAAAACTTTGGTTAATTTATTCTTTTAGTGTAAATTTACATCATTTACAACTAGTAGCTCTGTGAACAGTATCTAATTTTCTCTTCATTAATAAATCATAAAGAAAATTTCCTTTGAAATCATTAGATTTGTAAGTAAGCTCTTAAATATCTCCAACCATATTACTTATTTACACCATTCGGGCTTTTACATAAAACAATTATACATTAATAACATAAAATATTGCATTCAAATAAACATAATAAAATAAATAAAAATATTTTTATTCCCAGCCGGATGAATGGGATTTACTATTCAATTTATTCATATTATTTCTTCAATTTGCGAAAATTTATGTTTAAACAGTGCCTGTTATACAAGGCGGGGAAAAGTAATGCTGTAATGTGAATGTTTCGTAATTTTTGCAAATGGCGTCAAGCCATTATGTTTTGACATTTATGCTTTAGACAGATAGAGAATTAGTTGACAACAAGCAAAGGAGCGATAAACAACTGAAAAACGCGGAATTATTGTTACTGCTTGTTTGACCAATTTTCAGTCTGTTATTTCAATGCAGCGTGAACTTTGTCGTCAGTTTCCTCCTACAAACTGTGTCCACTAGAGATGTTGCAAGAAGTGGCCTGCCCCGTTTTTCTTGTTTAACCTAGAAAATCGCTGCTGTATCTGAGGACCTCCGAAAGAGTCCAGTTGATTAATTGGGTTTCAAGCATTGAACAGTTCAGGCAACAATGTAGATTTTGGAACACCAATTTCCAGGCCGCGTGATCTCACATTTTGGCATTTTGAACTGGCCGGCCAGATCAACGGATATGCCGGCGCCTCTTTACTTCTCACTATGGGGCTTTTTGAAATTACGAGGTTACCACAATAAACTAAACACCTTGCAAGTTTTGAACGCCAATATTGAAGAAGAAACCACCAATTTGTAGCCAGATGTTTTGTGAGCAACAATTCAAATTGCCTCAGAACATCGTCAATTAATATCATCAGTTTTAAACCTTCAACAAAGTCAGTCAATTCACATCATGATATTGAATTAGCCTCACCTTGCACAAATGTAAAAAAAGGAAATGGCCAAGTAGACGAGTGCTTAGAATTTGCCTATATAAACAAAACAAAACCTCTATTGTAAAATTGGCAAAATGCTCTATAACAACAATAGAATATAAAAATGGTCTATTGAATATACAAGCACTAAAGCAGCGAGTATGTATAACAACAATATTGGATCTCATTTTATCAGATAAAGAAGACATATCATTAATACGTTCTTCATCTCCACTAAGCAAAGAAGACCCATACTACCCTGCTCTAAAAATAAATGTTCTTTTTAATTTTCTACCACATCTAGAAACCCGTAGCGCCCCAAGACCAAACTTTTATAAAGCCGACTATGATTCAATTAATACCTTTCTTCGTGAGATTGATTGGGAATTCATTAATCAGGGAAATATTGAACAATCTGTAAATCAGTATTACAGCATACTCTACCAGATTATTTCTTCTCATGTTCCCCTCAAAACGAACAAAAATCACTTTCCTAAGTGGTACTCAAAAGATCTCATTCGTTTAATAAAGGAAAAAACAAATTTCATAAAAAACATAAGAAATATGGTAATGAACTAGATCATTTATCATTCAGCTTGATTAGAACCAGAAAAAAAATCTGATTAGAGTTTGTTATCATAAGCATTTAGACTTGATGAAACAAAATTTAAAAGCTAACCCGAATGATTTCTGGAAATTTGCAAAAAGCAAATATAAAAACACAACCGATATTCCAAAAGAGATGCACCTAAATGATGTAAAAACTACCCAAGATCTGTTTATAAACCTCACAATGCAAACTATTCACCACAAATATCTGAAGATTTCTGTAACGAAAGCCTTGGTATGATCACTGTTTTGCCCTTAGCGATATTAGTCAAGTGTAAGAAATTGAGAACCAATAAGGGATCAGGTCTTGATGGTATCCCGCCAATATTTTTGAAAATGTGCAGAGATATTCTTGCCAGACTACTTAGCCTTCTTTATAAGAAATCATTACAAGAAGGTGTTTTCCCAGTCAAATGGAAAACGGCTTTCTTAACACCTATATTTAAGAAAGGTTGTAAGAGCGATATAAAAAATTATAGACCTATCTCTAAAGTTGACTGCATAGGAAAGTTGTTTGAGTCAATAATATATGACTGTCTATTAGCTCATGTAAGTAAATATATTATCATTGAGCAACACGGGTTTTTCCCTCGGCGTTCCACAACAACTAACCTTCTCGAATACTCCCAGTACATCCACGATAGCATCGATAAACGTTTACAAGTAGATGCCATCTACACGGATTTTTGCAAAGCATTTGACCAGTTAAATCAATCATTACTCATCAAGAAGCTGGAAAAGTTTGGCATAAATAGAAATACTTTGAAATGGTTCGAAAGTAACATTACAGAAAGAAAACTGCAAGTGGTTGTAGGAGGATACTCCGCTGATATTTTTACTGTAACGTCGGGAATTCCGCAGGGCTCGCATCTTGGACCTTTGTTGTTTTTAATCTTTATCAACGACATTATTTAAAGAATAAAAACATCAAAATATCTCTTGTTTGCCGATGAACTTAAGTTGTACAAAAAATTACATCATTAGAAGATTGCACCGATTTGCAAAAAAGACTTATCATCACTTCATGAATGATGCACACTAAATGATTTATATTTTAATGAAAACAAATGTGCCGTAATTTCATTCACAAAGAACATTAATAAATTCTCAAACACATATCACATTAACAATATCCCTTTGCAAAACACAACTTCAATCAAAGACTTAGGCGTGACATTTGACTCGTCACTTAGCTTCAATAAACATGTAGATACAATTTCAAAAAGTGCATCACAAGTATAAGGATAAACGCTTAGAATCACGAATTGTTTTAAAAGTATAGAATTAACTTTAACATTATAAAAATCAATTGTGCGAAGTATTCTCGAATACGCATCAACAATTTGGTCTCCCAATTATGAGATTCATAATTATAGGATTGAATCCATACAAAGGAAATTAACCCGTGTAATTGCTTATCGTGAAGGTTTATCTGGTCAATTTGGAACATATAATGACCGAATTTTGCACTATAAACTACACTCACTGACGGTCAGACGTAAACTTTCTGACGTACTGCTCCTACACAAAACTATACATGCATCAGTTGATACACAAAACATTTTATCCCAAATTAACATCAATATACCTGTACTGGACGGGAGTCCGCACAAGACTGTAGATTTAGGCGCCGGGTCCAAACCGTGTCTTCAACCGATGAGAATGCTTCTTTACGGCCGATGATGATGATAGTAGTAATATTTATGATGAAATCTGCCTCCCGCACCCAGGCTTGGTGAATGTTGGGCACTGGGTGTGCTGTCGTCTCTGCTCGCTTCTGGCGTTGGCGGTTTTCCAGAGGAGGGCCGGTTGGTCTTGAAGAGGTAACACCAGAAGGTTTGGAGCAGAAGACTTGGCAAGGTGAGGCAGATGTTGGGCAGGAGTCACTTGTAGATAATAAAACGCTTGGTTTCGGTGGTAAAGATGAACTAATTTTATTTTATTATGTGGCTGCTTATATGTAATAAGCATGACTCGCACCCGACATTGGGCTTTGAGTCCAAAAGTGGTGAGGGATTGTACCCGCGCCAATAAAGTGTTTATATGCCCCGGCATAATGTTGCATATTCATTTTGCCGGCAGCATAGTCGAAGGTAGTCGCTTGAATTTGCGAGTAAGAAAAGATTTTGAAAGCTTACATGAATAACAATTACATAGTTTAAATGCATAGTAGTTATAAGAATGTGTATCTTGACAACTAGATTTTTTGTTTCTCAAGATACGATAAAAAATAGGAAATGTTTGTAAATAAATGTGTAAAAATGATCTAAAAGCGATCAAATTTGTAAAATATTGTTAAGTTAGCATTTTTCCCAGGTCCCCCGTAACATAGCACTCAGATAGAGATAAGATTCACTATGCTACGAGGTTCCTGGATTTTTGTACACGCAAAAAAGGTAAAAAATATTGTTCAAAAATGGGTATACATATATGTGAAAAACAGTTTTTTAATATCTCCTCAGCGGTAGTATATAGAAAATAGTGTTTATTTGACTACCGCCGAGGAGATGAACAAGTAAAATACATACATTTGCAACATTTAAAAATTGATTATTCCTAGTAAATTTTACATAGAAAAAATGGAACATCGATCCGCTCGGCAATGGTAGACGCGCGATGCGGTATCCATGCCGTTCGGGGTCAAAGTTTTCAGGCCGCCTGGGCAGAAAATCGGAACAAAATGACCAGTGGCGGGGAGTAGTAATTTTGCCAGTGGCGTGGGGTAGGCACATTTTATAAATGTAAAACATTTTGTTATGAAATAAAATAATGTGGCCAACTACGTCCGTTACACTCCCCCCGTTTAGCTATGCTGAACTAAAAAAATAGGACGTTTGTTGGTACGGCGCAGTCCGCGGCGGCCAGTTCCTCTGGGATGGTGCTGGGCTGGTGGTACTGTTGAGGTTGCATCAGTAGGTGGGGCCGGCAAGATTACAGCGAGCTTCACAGCGGGGCGGACGTAAATTCCGGTGCTCGTCTGGATCCTGGCGGTCCTCACTTGGCCATCTGCAGCAGGGGTGGCATCAAGGACTCGACCGCGTGGCCAGCTGTTGCAGGGCATAGCGGGGTCCATGATGATCACGAGGTTATCCTTCTTGATGGGGATGACTGGCTGTTGCCATTTTTGGCGAGCAGCCAGGGTGGGGAGATATTCGCGGAGCCACCGTCTCCAGAACATATCAGCGAGTTGTTGACTGATACGCCACTGGCGACGGAGGCATACCTCCTCATCCTGCCTGTCGTATAGTGACAGATAAGGCCGGTTTCCGGCTCTTCCCAGTAAAAAGTGGTTGGGGGTGAGGGGCTCTTCGTCCCTGGGATCCACCGAGACGTGTGTGAGGGGGCGGTTGTTTACAGTCCACTCGGCCTCGGCAAACGCTGTCCTTAAGGTCTCTTCGCGTGGAGCTCGTTCCACTAAGATGGCGTTCAGGGTGGTTTTTACTGATCGCACCAGGCGCTCCCAAGCTCCCCCCATATGAGGAGACATTGGAGGGAGGAAGTTCCATTCGATCCCCTTTGTTGTCAAATGATCCCTCATCCGGGTATCATTTTTGAGTGATTTGATGGCATCCTTCAGCTCGTTATCAGCACCGTGGAAGTTCGTACCATTGTCTGAGTACAGAGCTTTTGGTTGGCCTCGGCGCGCCGTCATGCGTTGTAAAGTCATGATGGCGGAGTCCGTGGTCAGTGAAGATGTCAGCTCAAGGTGAATGGCACGAGTAGATAGACATGTGAAGATTGCTCCATCTCTTTTCTCCCGATGTCTGCATACGGTGACTTTCATCGGCCCAAAGTAATCGAGTCCACAGTTTGTGAATGGAGGAACATGGTGGGCTAGCCTTGATGGCGGCAAGGGCCCCATCAGTGGGGGGGGGGGGCTGTCTTGCTCCTGCGCATCTTGCAGGTGGGGCAGTTGTGGGCGATCATCCGAATATTTGTTCGCAGTCGCAGCACAAGGTAGCTGCCTCGCACCTCAGCCATCGTTCTCTCCGTACTTGGGTGATCGGCTTCCTGGTGATGATGTCTCACCAGAAGTCGCGTATAGGCGTGATCACCATCTAATATAATAGGTGTCCGCACTGCTTGGGGCACTTTACTGAGGGCTTGTAATCTGGAATTCATCCTCCATCCTCAGTAGGCCGTCAGGTCCAAGGAAGGGGCTCAAAGCTTTGAGCCGTCTGTCACTTGGTAGTGGATCTCCTTTCTGGAGCGCATTTATGTCATGATAAAATGTTTCTTCTTGACATATTCTTGCCCATCGGGCCTCTGCTTCCTTGATTTCATCGCTTCTTAAATGTTTATCAGGTTGTTCGTGGCGTTCTCCACGACACCTTTTAATAAAACGGTGTATCCAGCAGGTAGTTCGAATAAGTCGACGCTATGAGGAAAATCTGTTGATGTCGGGCAGTGTCTTTGCCACAGTTGTTGTGATGCCAACGTATTGAGGCCTCACTTCTAGGGTGCCATCATCAGGCTAAGGCAGTTTGCACCGTTCGCGCGGCCATTCTGCCTCGTCTGAGGTCAGAAAGGTTGGTCCACTGAACCATCGTCCAGAGTGCGAGAGGTCTGGAGTGTTGACGTCTCGGGTGCCGATGTCTGCCGGGTTCAGTTTGGTAGAGACCCATCTCCAATCTGCAATGTGGGTGAGCTCGTTGATCTCGCCGAGTCTATTAGCCACAAAGGCGGAGTAGGTGCGTGAATCTGTGCGTAGCCAGCACAACACTGTTGTCGAGTCTGTCCAGAATACTGTCCACGCAATGTTGCTGCGACATTCTTTCTTCAGTGTTGCTGCCAGTCTGGCCGCCATGAGCGCGGATTGTAGCTCAAGGCGGGGTATTGATAGAGGTTTCAGAGGAGCCACTTTGCATTTGCTGGCCAAAAAGGTGGGTGTGGTATTTCCATCAACCTCCTTGGTATGGTAGGTGACCGCACAGCATGCCTTTTCTGAGGCATCACAGAAGAGGTGGAGGGTGACGAAGCTTTCTTTGTTTTGTAAGCAGCGCCAAGGTATGGCGACTTTGCAGTCTTGCAGAAGTCCCAGCCAGTCCATCCACCTTTTTTTGTGTTCAGGTGTGATGATGTCGTCCCATCCGATGTTGGATCGCCAGACAGCTTGTAGTAGGATCTTCGATCGGACCGTGAGGCAAGCGACGAAGCCCACAGGGTCGAAAATTTTCATAACAATGCTGAGCAGCTGGCAGTTGGTAGGCCTGCTGATCAGTTCAGGATCGGCAGCATCGCGAAATGCATATAAAAATCGATCGGTGATAGGATGCCACAGAAGTCCGAGGATTCTCTCGGTATCTGCTTCTCCGCTGCTTATAGTGATGGCTGACCTGGCTCGGTCTATAAACGAGAAAGAAACCATCACTGAAGTGTCGTTGGAGGCCCAGTTTGTTAGGTGGAACCCTCCAATTGACAGCACCTTGGCAACAGTAGTGATGAGTGCTGTCGCTTCAGTTTTAGTATCGACCGCATCCAAATAGTCATCCATATAAAACTTCGTTTGGATGGCGGCTGCGGCAGCAGGAAATAATGTTGAATTCTCCTGGGCCACTTTGTTTTGCACGTACTGGGCGCTGCTTGGTGGACAGGTAGCGCCAAACATCATTGATGACATCATGTAAGTACGTGGTTCTTGTTGAGGTGTAGATCTCCATAAAAACAACTGTGACTGTTGATCTTCACTTTTGATTTTCACTTGTAAAAACATCTCCTTGATGTCAGCAGCGAGAGCTATTTTTCCTTCTCGAAACCGGAGTATGTTTCCTAACAATGAAGTCAGCAGGTCAGGCCCAGTCAGCAACTGATCATTGAGGGAGGTCTCTCGGCAGCGGCTGGCAGCATCAAACACCACACGGATCTTATTTGGTTTGTTGGGGTTCACTACGGCTAAATGCGGTAGTAACCATTTACGGGCAGAGGGTTTTTCTACCTCTCGATCCGTAAGTTCACGTGCGTGGCCTTGTGTTATAAGTCCGTTGATTTTAGCTGCATAGGCGGTTGCCAAGTCCTTTTCCTTCAATAATTTTCTCTCCAGAGACCACAGTCGTTTTAAGGCACATTGCCGATTGTCAGGCAGTGTGATATTATTCTTCTTCCATAAAAGGCCGGTTTCCTATCGGCCGGTTGTCAGATGATGGGTTGTATCTTCCATCAGCTGATTTGCACGCACTATATGTGCAGTTACACGAGAGGCGGACGTGATCCCCAATGATTCAATGGCAAAATTGTGTTTGATGAGATCACTCATGAAGTCGTCTCTGTGGCTCTCCTCACGCAGGGCCAGTGTTGTAGCCTCATCCTCGTGTTCAGGGGTCCCTCCGCCATGGGTGACCCACCCCAACGCTGTCCGTGACAATATTCGCGTAGAGTCTCGAACGTCGCGCACTTCCCTCGAGACAATAAGGTGTACATTGTCTTGCCCGATGAGAAGTGTGGGGGTGATGTAGCGGCCGTGGACCCTCTGTTCAGGGAGGCTGAGCTGCTGGACGGTGTTGGCTTTGATGCCGTACTCATCAGAGATTCCGGCGCCGCGTAGAGTGATTGGCACGCGGCGGGACGTCATGTCTGATGAGCACATGTTTTTTGCTCCGTGCAGCCATAACTCACGGGTAGGTCCGGTTGTGCCGATTTTCTGAGCTGTGGTGGCGTCAATAAGGGTGACAGTTGAGCCCTCGTCCAGAAGTACAAAGGTTTTAATCTGCCGCTTCGGGCCCGACAATATGACTCCCACCACTTTTAACACGGCACTTTCGGTGTGGCGTCACATATTATGAACATCTGCCACTGTATTGTTATTATCACGATAGTTCGGGTTGTGAAAAAGTCGGTGGTGGGGGTATCTGCACTCCCCCACGCCGCACCAGTCACTAACTTCAATATTACTGCAATATTTAGTAAAATGTTTACCATTGAGGCATACTCGGCATAATCCGGCACTTTTCACTGTCACAAAACGTGAATTTATGTCTTTCACGGCAAAAGTGCGACATTCGCTAAGTTGGTGGCCATTTTCACCGCACTGGACACACCCGGCGCGGTTATCGAACTCGCAAACTTCACCGTAACTGTTTTGCACTTTTTCCCCGCTTCGATTATTTCCTCGATTATTACCAGACAAAATTTGGGGCATTCGATTATTACCAGACAAAATTTGGGGCTTTCGATTAATTTTTGCGAACTGTTGTTTTTCACTAGAATTGTTGTTATAAGTATTGTTTTTTCGCGAAAAAAACCGTTCTGACGCGGCAGACGTGTTTGAAATGTTGTCACAAGTGTCACTTTTGTTCGAATTGTTTTTTCGCGAAAACTTTTCTGACTCGGCAGACGTTTTTATGAAACTGTCACAGGTATCACGTTTTCGAGCACTGTTTTTTCCCGAAAACTGTTCCGTTGTTGCGAGCGTATGTTCACGGCGTGGGCGGGACCTCGCGGGGTCAACCAAACCGGACTTTGGGATGGCGTTCGCGACGGTTTTCAGGAAGGCAGCAAACTGGCAAATGGTAGCGGAGGTCTCGTAGTGCCACACTTCCATCAGCCACGCCAACCGCAAGGTGGGCGGCATCTTCCCCGCGATGTCACTGAGCAGCGCTGGATTCGTCAGATAGCCATCATTGTTGAGGGGGCGGAGTGATGCCACCAGGTTTTGAACTGTGCCAGAGAAGTCTGCGATATCCTCCAGAGAGGCCTCAATTGTGAGGTGGGGCAGCTTCTTCACTTTGTCCAGCATCAAAGCAGCGAGTGAAGTAGTCCCTCCAAATCTCTGCTCCAGGACTGCCAGGATCTCCGGAACCTGAGCAGGGTCCATCAGAAGGGGGCCGAGGGCTTCTCGGGCTTTCCCCTTGAGGGCCCGCTGTAGGCGGATCAAGTTTTCGCTGGAGGTCATCCGACATGTGGAGGTGGACTGGGTAAACTGTGCCCTCCAGGTGGTTCACTCCAGTGGATCTCGAGAGAATGGAGGAAGGTCCTTGGCCATTGATTGTCTGGCAATAAGGGCCGCCATTCGTGGATCGTCCTCGATTGTGGGACGGGGGCTGTCCTGAGACCTTGAAGCTCTGATGGGTTCTGTCAGGGCGGAGGCCAGCTGAGCCATGGGACTGCCATCATGCTGAACCCAGACTCTGGTATGTTGGGCCGTCTCATCCGCCGTTGGTTGGGGTGGGAATATCGGCATGGAGCTGGTACTGGCTGTGGGCTGGCCATCTGGCCGTGCCGGCACGCCATACTCCTGTTCGCGCAGTGGTACGGGCGGCACATGTCCAGATGGTCCAGATGGTCCAGATGGTCCAGGTGGTCCAGGCTGTGTCCATGGCACGTCCCACTGCTCCAGCAGTCCGGCAGGTGATCCTGGCATCGGCGCTGGGTACACTGGGTGGGGCAGAGGTACGAGCAGCACAGGGCCATGAGGTCCAGGCTGCATCAGTACTGGGCATCCCTGAATGGTCCAGGGTACTGGTTGCGCAGGGCCTGCTGGCTTTTGCTGCGCACGTGATGCGTACCTCTGGTCCACCAGAGGTACAGGTCCGGCTGGCACTTCAGGTACGGCTTGCCTCTGTTCTATCAGAGGGGCGGGCGGTACGGGGCCAGAGGGTCCAGGCTGCATCATGTTTGGCCACCCTGCATTGGGCCAGGGTGACGAGGGCGGGGGACCGGCTGGCCTTGGCTGCGCCGCTGCTGAGTACCTCTGGTCCACCAGAGGCACCGGGCTCGGTTGGCCGGGCTGCACCCATCCAGGGCTGTACCCTTGGAAGCGCCAGGGTCCTCTTTGGGCAGGATACCCTTCCAGGAGTACGGGTCCAGATCGGGCAGGCACTGCTGCTGCTGGTTCCTCGTACCTCTGGTCCACCAGGGGCACCGGGCTTGATTGGCCGGGCTGCGTCCATGCTGGTGGTGACCTCTCCAGGAGCTTCGAAGGTCCAGGAGGGGCAGGGGCTGCTGCTGTTAGAGCTGATTGAAGGGCTGCTTTGAGTCTCTCAATGTGCTCGGTTTGACTGCGAAGCTGTTGTCGCAATGACTCCATCGCATCCTCTTGAGATATGGAGGGCGGTGAGTCATGATGTGCAGGTGGTGCCATGTCAGGAGTAGTGCTGGGCGTGGGCATGGGGGTTACGTCAGGCGTGACGTGAACCGCAGCCGTGGCCTGAGACTCAGCGTCCAGGGCATCGGCAGATGGTGTTGAGGATCCATCGTCTTGGATCCGGCTCGACCGTAAAGTTGGAGACATCCTGGTTGAAGGCGTGTGAGAATCCGGCTCGTAGGACCACTTGTACTGGACGGGAGTCCGCACAAGACTGTAGATTTAGGCGCTGGGTCCAAACCGTGTCTTCAACCGATGAGAATGCTCCTTTACGGCCGATGATGATGATAGTAGTAATATTTATGATGAAATCTGCCTCCCGCACCCAGGTTTGGTGAATGTTGGGCACTGGGTGTGCTGTCGTCTTTGCTCGCTTCTGGCGTTGGCGGTTTTCCAGAGGAGGGCCGGTTGGTCTTGAAGAGGTAACACCAGAAGGTTTGGAGCAGAAGACTTGGCGAGGTGAGGCAGATGTTGGGCAGGAGTCACTTGTAGATAATAAAACGCTTGGTTTCGGTGGTAAAGATGAACTCATTTTATTTTATTATGTGGCTGCTTATATGCAAAAAGCATGACTCGCACCCGACATTGGGCTTTGAGTCCAAAAGTGGTGGGGGATTGTATCTTGACAACTAGATTTTTTGTTTGTCAAGATACGATAAAAAATAAGAAATGTTTGTAAATAAATGTGTAAAAATGATCTTAAAGAGATCAAATTTGTAAAATATTGTTAAGTTAGCATTTATCCCAGGTCCCCCGTAACATAGCGCTCAGAAAGAGATAAGATTCACTATGCTACGAGGTTCCTGGATTTTTGTACACGCAAAAAAGGTAAAAAATATTGTTCAAAAATGGGTATACATCTATGTGAAAAACAGCTTTTTTAATATCTCCTCAGCGGTAGTATATAGAAAATAGTGTTTATTTGACTACCGCCGAGGGGATGAACAAGTAAAATACATAATTTGCAACATTTAAAAATTGATTTTTCCTAGTAAATTTTACATAGAAAAAATGGAACATCGATCCGCTCGGCAATGGTAGACGCGCGATGCGGTATCCATGCCGTTCGGGGTCAAAGTTTTCAGGCCACCTGGGCCGAAAATTGGAACAAAATGATGACATTATTCTCTTATCAGAATCCCACTTGAATCCAAGTGTACCGCTGAGAGTGCAAGGCTTCGAGATTTATCGAGACGATCGAAAGGAAAGATCAGGCGGAGGAACCGCAATATTCGTTCGGCAATCTATGACGTCCACAAGAATCCCCACTCCAAAGTTGAAGTACGCCGAAGCCACGATTATCGGAGTCACCATAGAGGGTAGAGCGCACACCATCATCTCCGTACACTGCACCCAAAGTAACCTAGTGAGAGAAGATCTCAATAAATTGCTCAATCTGGGACCAATTGTTGTGATGGGAGGCGATTTGAACGCCAAACACAACTATTCGAATAACTACAGAGGAAATGTGAACGGAAATACGCTCTTTACACACATGCAGACAAATACCTATTCAATAATGGCGCCCGATAGACCTACGTACTACTCGCAACTTTCTAGATATCCGAGTAAATTGGATATAGTACTCGAGAAAAATGTTAAGATAATATCCCCACTGCGCACATTAGACGAGCTGTCATCGGACCACCTGCCCGTGAGCTTTACTATAGGCGGCACAACTTCAAGGACCCCCAGAAAACAGCGCAATTATAAGGATGCGAACTGGGAAGGATTGAAAAAAGAAGTCAACGAACGAATTCATCTCACTTCGGGAACTCTGCGCTCGCCACAAGAAATCGACGCAGCTACAAGCACTCTCACAGAGATTCTTCAAACAGCACAAAATACACACATTCCTCTCAAAGAAGTTCATTCATACACGATCAAGCTTCCCGAACACGTTTTATCGCTCATCAAGGACAAAAATCGCCTGCGACGCATGTACCACCGCACGCGTGACGAAAACTTCAAGACAGCGTACAACAGCCTGCAGAGGAAAATCAAGACCGAAATCGCAGAACTCAAGCGCGAACTTTGGGACAAAAAAGTCGCGTCGCTCACGCCGAAGGATAATTCCCTATGGAAAATGGCTAGCACGCTGAGACATAAAGACTTCACAATCCCCCCGCTACAGAAATTGAACGGCCCTGGGACGGCATTGTCACTACAAGAAAAAGCTGACACACTCGCCGACGGGTTCGAGAGAGCCTACGCCGCTACAGACGGCCTTTCCGACCCGGCTACGGACCGGATCGTAGCTGACTCTCTACGAGACTTGAGGGAAGCAGAGCAGACAAACGCTGACATAGGACAATACAATGCACCGAGCGACCTGACATTCAGATACACACACAGACTACCTAAACACATCCTCATGGACCATGACCACATATGGTACATACCAGAATTAGACGCGGACGAATAGCGAGCAGTAGGTATTTCCTAAACTCCCGACTTCCTTCCTAAATATATAATGTTTATATATCTATTTATATGTTTATATAATATTTTATAATTTATATGTATATGTATGTTTATTTTCTATCTTCCCATAAGTATATATTAACATAAAAAAAGACACACACACACTCATCTCAAAAATGCAGGACATCATATACCGATGTTACTGAAGGCCGCATACGTTTCAAGTTGACGTTCGGCCGCCCCTTCCTGGGTAAGGTTTTCTGCGATTTTCCTTACTTCCAACGGCAAATGCGGAAGGATTCCAACAATAGGTCGCAGCCGAAATTTCCTCCGCCGATCCTAACACAACACAAACAGACACGTACGTAGTATATGGCCGCTGTAGGTCGCTGCTGGTGCTGATGCTGGATGATAATACATGCAATTTTAGTAGGGTTTTTAGGTAACAAATTTTTTCCCTACCGAGAAAATACAAGGCCTCCAAGTCTATAAAAGCCAGGTAATATTTAAATAAACCCATATGAGGTAAAAATTGTGAGGCGCATATGACGCCGTTCTATTTGTTTAAAGAACATTAACTTTAAATTCAGTAAATTTAAATGATTCACCACTTCATGGAATATAAGAATCTAGAAAATGAAAAAAAAAAAAAAAATGAACAAAATGATCAGTGGCGGGGAGTCGTGATTTTGCCAGTGGCGTGGGGTAGGCACATTTTATAAATGTAAAACATTTTGTTATGAAATAAAATAATGTGGCCAACTACGTCCGATAAAATACCACCAAGAAAATCAACAAGGAGGATGAAAGACATTTTCAATATTAAAGCCTACCACACAAATACAGGATATTTTTCCCCTGTACCGCGAACATTAAGAAATTATAACATTATACATGGCTCTAATAATGAAATAGACATTTTTAATGACCAATTTAAACACTTCAATAAAAATGTATTACCTTTAATCATATTGTGGCAGCGTGAATGTCGGGATCACCAGTATGGCAGTGTAAAGTCGGGATCACCAGTCTGGCAGGATAAATGTAATTTACGATGGCTGCCGGTATCGTAAATCTGTGTTCAAGGAATTCTGATGATTGAAAGAAAAAGGTCTGCGATCTTTGTTGAATTTATTTGCGAGAATGAATTTACAAGTTAAGTGAACGCAGAGACGGTGGTAGTAGAGAGTGGTGGGTTGGTCAAAAGTTGAAACTAGAATGGCAGAGAGTTGCGTTCCCGTCCGCGCTTGGCTCTCCCGGGGCTTCAGACGGCGGAGTAATTATTTAGTGTTATCATATGTGGGACGAGTTAAAGTAGTCCCCATATACCTCCCCACCAGCGTCTCTACGCGATACAATAGTAACATATAATACATAATAACAACAATGAATATTTTACAATGTCAATCATAATTTATAAAAACACAAGTCCATTTATAATCTAAGGTACATAATGTTGTGATAATATTGCGCTCGGTTAGCGACAGGAAAGTAATAACAATAGTGGCTTCATGCCGCCGTTGCATAGTAGCTGTGGCCGTACGAATTTTTATTCGCCGTAGTAAATAGGTACATAAATGATATACAGGTAAACATAATTATTGATAAACGGCGAGCGCTAGTCGCAATGTACTTAGCGTAGTAGTGAGCTACCTGTGTATACTATGATTGTTTACGATGATTTAAAATAGCTTGTTATGACAGTTCTATTGTTGTTTTTATTAATGCACTTTTGACGTAGTACATAGTATTGTGAATATTTACATAATAAAGATTTTATTGTAGGATGCTTATATATGCGTATTATTGATAGTAAATTTTATATTGTTTTTTTTTGTTTTAGTAACAGTAATTTATTAGATTGTCTGACATTTGCGATATGATAGTTACAATTAATTTATCAAATTTATGGATACGTCAATCTAAGGTTTCTGGTTAGTTTTTTTTGCTAATTACTGTGCCTTATGATATTGCCAAATTATTACTGCGCTTGATATCTGTCCGGGAAGTGAACATGTCTTCCGGATCGAGTTGTCATTTTTGTTATTAGAGGCTGTGTGACGGTTCCTCTTGATGGGATTTCTTCTGTGCTTTGAAAGAATGCAGGTTTCAGTCGATCTATTGAGACTCTTTTTGGTTTACCGTTGACCATGATAACATAAGTTTTATCGTCACGTTCTTTGACTTCGAAAGGTCCTTCGTAGGGGTTTTGAAGTGGTTTCCTTACGGCGTCGGTGCGTAGAAAAACGTGTGATGAATGCGGTAAATCCTTGTGGATGAAAAATTTTCCAGCGCTGTGGTTACTAGCGGGAGTGGGTTTCATCTCATTAAACCTTTTTTGTAGGCGTCCGACGTAGGTGTCGGGTTCTTCGCGGTGGGTTGTGGTGAAGAATTCAGATGGTAGCCTAAGTGTTCTTCCGTACGTGATTTCGGCGGGTGAGCATTTTATGTCTTCGCGGACTGTTGATCTCAAACCGAGTAGGATGATCGGGAGATTTTCCAACCAGTCCGAGTTATCACGCGCCATCAGAGATGCTTTAAGGGTCCTGTGCCACCTTTCAATAATTCCGTTAGATTGCGGGTGGTAGGCGGTGGTTCGGTTATGTTTGATACCGAATTTTTGAGTAAGGCTCCTGAAAAGACAGGATTCAAATTGTCGTCCTTGGTCTGTGGTGATTGTGTCTGGAACGCCGTGTCGAGCTATCCATTGTGACATTAAGGCTGTAGCTACGTTTTCTGCGGACATCTCTTTTAATGGCACTGCTTCTGGCCAGCGAGTGTACCTGTCGATCATTGTTAGGAGGTATTTGTACTCATTGCAAGCTGGTAGAGGGCCGACCAAGTCAATGTGGACGTTTCTGAATCGATCCTCGGGCAGGATAAATGTCGCTGTGGGTGCAGTTGTGTGTCGTGATACTTTGGCTTTCTGGCAAGCCACACACTGTTTGACGAAGGTTTTGATTTCCTTTGCCATCTTGGGCCAGACGAATCTCTGACGTATGCTGTTGGAGGTGCCGGAGGCGCCTGGGTGGCATACGTTGTGTACGTTGGCTATTACTTGTTCTCTCATGTCTCGAGGAACAAAAGGTCTCACACGACCAGTGGAGATGTCGCACCATAATAATTCGTCCGTGTCGGGAATTATCATCTTCCGCAAGACAAGGGAGGAGTTGCGCCTTAATAAGATCGTCGTCGTGACTCTGCTCTATCCCCATACGTCTGTAATCAATAGCAGAGGGGCTGTTTATCTCTTCTATTCGAGACAGCGTATCTGCTACGGCGTTGAGATGACCGGAGATGTGTTTAACGTCGGTGGTGAACTGTGAAATGAAATCTAGTTGTCTTTCTTGTCGCGGTGAGCTTGAAGCGCGTTTCTTGCTGAACGCAAACGTAATCGGTTTGTGATCCGTGTAGACTGTGAAATTTCTACCCTCTATTTCATTTCTAAAATATTTGATTGCTTCGAATAATGCTGTTAACTCCCGGTCGAACGTGCTATATTTACATTGCGCGGGTGTAAATTTACGGGAGAAAAATCCTAAAGGTTGCCATGCATCACCTTTGAACTGTTGGAGGGATGCGCCGATTGCCAAATCAGACGCGTCGACCATTATGGCGATTATCGCCTGAGGATCCGGATGCGTGAGGAGGGTGGCGTTTGCCAGCTGATGTTTGCATTCCTCAAACGCAGCTGTCAATTCCGGAGTCCAAGTGAGGGTTCTTTTGTAATTTTTCCTGTAGCCTGCTGTGAAGTTGAAGAGTTTAATCTGGGTGCTGATTGAGTTCTTCAAAAATCTCCTGTAGTAGTTCAACATTCCAAGAAAACGTCTTAAACCTTGCATTGTTTTTGGAAGTGGAAAATCTTCAATCGTTTTCACCTTCTCCTTGATGGGAGTGATACCGTCCGGTGATATTGTGGTTTTCGGTATGTCCGCCTCGTCGACTGGGATTTGATTGTAGGCGCGCACTAGGTCAATTGTAGAGAATATTTTTGCCTTATTTAATTTGTGAGCGAAGTCGTGGAGCTGTGGTATCGGAAATTTGTCTGGCGTTGTTATTGCGTTTAAACGCCTATAATCGCCGCAAGGGCGCCATTCCCCGTTGGATTTTTTCACCATGTGTAGTGGGCTCGTCCAGCTACTTTTGGATGGCCTGCAAATCCCTTGCTCCATCATAAATTTAAATTCCTTCTTTGCGGCTTCAAGCAGTGCTGGTGCCATCCTGCGGGCTCGTTCAGTTACCGGCGGTCCCTTGGTTTCTATGACGTGAGTGACGTTGTGACTCGGAACGTCTTGACTCTTGATGTTGGGTCGAGTCAGTGTTGGGTATTTTTGTAGGATGTCCCGGTATTTTTGACTTGAAGACAGCGTTGAAATGCCAGATGAGGGTCCTTGCAGCGAAGCTCCTCTAATCTGCAATCCTGTTGACTGGTCCGTTAGGGTTCTTTTCTTCAAGTTGACGCTTAAGTTGAAGAAGTGTAAGAAATCTGCTCCTAAAATGGCTTTCGAGACGTCTGCGATGATGAACTTCCACTTCATATCGCGGCGGAGGCCAAATTGGAGATTTATGGTTTTTGTACCGTATGTTTTTATATGTTTCCCATTAGCACTGTATAATGTGGTGGGGCATGTATCTGTGGTGACCGTATTGGTCGTGTTCCCGCATGATCTTGGGAGAACAGATACGTCAGCACCAGTGTCAATTAAAAATTTCTGTCGCGTCACGAGTTCGTGAATGAAGAGACGACAAGTTTTTTGAGGAAAATCGCACGTCTCTACTGCGGGTTTTCCACTGTCGTTTCTTGACTTATTATTAATAAAAGTACATGGTTTGGTGCAATTATATGATTTGTTACCGAATTTTGCATGGTAACTGCAGTAGCCGAGTGTCGTGTTATTGGTGTTTAACTGGCTACCGCGTGACCTAGAACGAGGTCGGTGCGCGGAATTTGGGTATGATGTCGATGGATGACGCCATTCGCGGCGGGTGCTGGGATTTCGGTTTTCGAAATTAATGTTTGCCTGTCCATGATCATCTCTCCGAGTTGTTTTAAGTCGACTGACTTCTAGAGTGAGTGCCGAAATTTGTTCTTGTAAGTTTTGTAATATAGCACTGATGTTTGGATTCGAGTTCGGGATGCCATTATGATGATTATTGTCCATAGTTTCACATTCAGATTTTTGATAAACTTCCGAGATTTTATCTGCTGCAGATGCTAGTTGTAACAGATTGTCGTCGGGTAGTGCGGTAAGAATGGCCTGAATGTGTTGCGGGAGTCTTTGTAGCCAAAGTACGCGAACGATTGGGCTCTCCGATAGCCCGGGACCAGCGAGTTCATGGATGAGTCGAAGCAGTCCAGAAGGCTTCCTGTCCTCGAGCTGAAGTCCGGTTAGAAGACGAGTGAGTCGCTTTTCTTCAGAATCTTGTAATCTCTCGATGAGTGCTGATTTGAGATGAGTGTACTTGTCTGCTGCAGGAGGATTGATGACGATGTCGCTTACGGTCCTGAGGGTCTCCATATCCAAAGCGGCAACAATAATGTTGTACTTGGTGAGGTCATCCTTGAGTCTTGAGTTAGAAAATTGGCTTTCAGCTTGTGCAAACCAAAGTGCAATGTTGTCGCGCCAGCACGCGGGTAGTTTAACCGAGACAGAGTTTATTGTTGTGTCCATTGTGGAATTATTACCGTGGATTTCGTTCGATGTCTGGTTATTCTCGAATGACATATTATTTTGATAATACGGCAAGCAATAGGCAGTATAAAATAGGCAGATGTATGTGTAAAAATAGCAAGGAAACAAAAGCAATGACGACAGTAAATTTAGGTTTTGAAAAAAAATTTAAAAATTCAAAAATGTTAGATTGATGATATCCGAAAATTTCAAAAATCCCTTAATCTAGAGTGCATACAATGTAAATAATGTGAATGTACTGTGACGAGTTCAACTTGTCTGGTCACTTAATTTAATAAACATGTAACAATATTGTACACTTGCAAAATTTTTTTTTTTTTTAAAAGTTATTTTATAATGTTCGTATTCGGAAATTTAACTGTAAAATCACTGTATGTAGGATTAATTATGGTTCGTTACTTGGTGTTGATTACTGGGCATTGATTTGTCATGGATGTTACGAGGTCCGGAACTGAAGTTCTGCCTGCGTAGTAAATCCGGTAGATCCTTGATCTGCGATGAAATTGATGTTGGTCTGCAGAGATTGTTGCGTTCTGCGGTGAATTTGATGCTTGGTCTGCAGCTGCTGGTGCGGTGTTTCACTGAAATTGAGATTTTTTGGCACTATACTATTCGAATATACGAGTTTTTTGGTTCAGATTAGTGGGTAAATTTGATATACTTAAGTTTCAGAATTGGTGGGACAATAATGTTTTTTTTTGAAATGTGCTTTATAATTCGACAATCAGACTCTAATAAATATACTGGACTTGAAAATGTTGAAAATGAGATTGTAAGTAATGAGATTGGAAGTTACTTACTCGATTGTCCAGGATTCCAGCTTCAACGATCGACCTACCGTGTCCACTAAATATTATTATCACCAGAAATGTCGAGGGTCACCAGTGTGGCAGCGTGAATGTCGGGATCACCAGTATGGCAGTGTAAAGTCGGGATCACCAGTATGGCAGGATAAATGTAATTTACGATGGCTGCCGGTATCGTAAATCTGTGTTCAAGGAATTCTGATGATTGAAAGATAAAGGTCTGCGATCTTTGTTGAATTTATTTGCGAGAATGAATTTACAAGTTAAGTGAACGCAGAGACGGTGGTAGTAGAGAGTGGTGGGTTGGTCAAAAGTTGAAACTAGAATGGCAGAGAGTTGCGTTCCCGTCCGCGCTTGGCTCTCCCGGGGCTTCAGACGGCGGAGTAATTATTTAGTGTTATCATATGTGGGACGAGTTAAAGTAGTCCCCATAATATTAAGCTGATATTGTGATGAAGCCCTTTATTTAAAGAGAAGAAATATTGTACCTACCTAATCAGTGTCTCACCAGTACAGGTGTGACAATAACAAATCGTTTATGAACATATTTGTATTTAGCTTTTACCCATTCTTATTTGTTATTTACTTGCATATTTAGCTTACATATTATTATAATAGATTAATATTAATATTACTTACATTTTCCTTTTGTTACTATTTTTGTTATTATTATGTATTTAAACATCCATGTATATAAATATTTGGGCACCATGCCTGTTTTATGTACTTAAATAAAAATAAATAAATAAATAAACAAAAGAATATAAAAATAGTCTATTGAACATACAAGCACTAAAGCAGCGAGTTTGTATAACAACAATAGAATATAAAAATGTTCGATTGAACATACAAACACTAAAGCAGCGTATGTGTTTAGCAAAAGTCGAATATAATAAAATAAAAAGGAACAAAATGAATCAACGAAATACACATAAGTACAATGCAGATAAAAGAGAGAAGAGAAAAATCAACACTAAAACAAAAACTACTAGTAATAACTACCATATGTATTCCTCATCGCACAAAATACTTATGGAGAGAAATAATTATACCAAGTCAGTCATCTTTAATTTATCAGTCAACAAATAAGATTGTTACTGAGACAGTTTAGTTATGTAATAAACTTGTACTGTAAATTTTTTTTGTAAAAGCCCTTAAAAAAGGCGTTATTAAAGTAACAATAAAATGGTAAATTATGAGGTTAATATTTACATTACAAATCAGTTTTAGATTGTATAATATAATTATGTTATCGAAATAATGTTAATTAAATTAAACGTTTAATTTGAAGTCTAATATAATCTAAATAAAATAATACATAATATAAATCTAACATAATATTTTCTTTATTTCAAAGTCACTATTTCAATGACAATTTCCTTTTCAAACTTTTTTCAGGTAGGTAGATGCCACATTGCTGAAAAAATGCGAAAAAGAAATTTGAAATAAACACCATGATATCACATTTGAAAAAATAATCTTAACTAGGCCACTAAAACGGCCACCATCGTGAAACGGTAACGAAAAATACAAACAAATTTACAGGCAGACGAAACGCCAAATGGTCGAGTTAATCAGTTCAACAATAATTTCCTCATAAAGAGTAGGTACAGTATATAAATATGAATGACGAAAAACATAAATAAAATTATTGTAAGACAAAGAAAAAAATATTTTTAATAATGTAAAATAAGTCAAACCACTTCAAATATTCCTTTTTTTCTTTCACTATATTTATGAGCGGGCAGTCCAGGAGTCGATAGATCTATTTATTCCGATTTTACATCTGTTCGAGAAAAATATTCGATTCCTATTTGAAATTTTACAATCAAATTTGACAAAAATATAAAAAAACATATCCACAATACATTTCAATCGGTTTATCTCTTCAGTAGTTGTGTGTTGTATTTTATAAATAAAAAAATGAGTCGTAAAATTATCGCTTTAGTCATAAAAAAACATAAATAATTGGTTATTTCGAGTACATTCTGTTTTTGTTTTAAGTTTCATCGTGCAACCAATAATTTGAAGAGAAAAAAAACGATAATTACTTTCCGAAAGTTTTTGAGAAACTGGCGCAAGTATAAGAATTGGTTTGCTTAAAAGCCACGGAGGCGGCGGCGGCACAAGCACGGCTAATGAGTTAATTGAGACGTCACGTACCGGTAGAAAATTATCTTCTCCCATACTGTTGGCACTTTTCTGGCATCATTTTTGTAGCGACTTTGCGATAAGGCACCAACTAACTTCATTACGGTACCCTACCCTACGAATTCTGTATGATAAATGTTAATGGTTCAACGAATCTTAAATAATCAAGTTACTGGTTTATTTGGTTAAGTAACTTGGTTAGGTATTAGAGTTGTGTGGATGGGGTTATTTGCCAGCTCATTTGAAGAACGCATCCAACAAGAGCAAATTAAATATACACATGGAATATTAACATTCGACGAAGAACTTCTAAATTGGCAGGTAATCAGTTCTGACTGTGGGTCCTATTTCTGTGCATCGTGTGTCTTCAATTATCTTCATTTTTCCTCATAATCTTACAAAAACATTATAAATCAATTAGACATGTTATTGTCTTATAAAAATGAAACAAAATGTGGCAAGTGACAAACGCACTAGGGTTTCCAGTAAATTCTCAATTCAAACATTGTTCGTCTATGACAAAGATTGACATTCAATTAATAGGCGTATTAAAATTCCCATGGCAACAAAAAACATAAAACGTACGTACATTATCATAATAATGCTGCAGTTCTTTCAACACTAAATATTAGTGAAACAAATGTACGCATGTCTGCATTCCCCTAAGGAAAAATGAAATCCTTATCGTATATCTCCCTCGCTCGTATTAAAGAAATTAAATGCCGTTGTCATCGCCGTGAAATAGATATAGGACCGTGTTTTCGTATTCAAAAGAATAAGACATCCTACGTCACGGTTGACACCCATTTGTTTGGTGTCTCGAGTTTCGATCATCACTAATTTAAAGATCGATGAAAATTGTCTTGCCGACAAAATCAATCAATCTAGTTGTGAAACAATCAATACACTAATATTAGAACCCACTAACTCTGCTGAAATTTAACGAACTCTCAGGTATGGAATACCTCAAGGCAGCGTCTTGGGAATGAATACAATTTCTCATTTACAGAAACGCGAAAAACGCGATTCTTGACTATTTAACACTGTTAATAGGTACCTATTGATAGACAATTATAGTGCCTTTTATTTGCCACTTGTGAGATCTCTATATCACCACTTTCCTTTTTTCCATTTTCTTCCCTTCCCCACTAAATTCAGTCTGGCTGGATGTCATTGTCTCACTAGATCCAAACGGTTGGGAGCAGTTGAGACTCTTGTGCGGTTTCACACAAAAATGAAAAGGTATCAAGGCAAGGCATCGTATTGACATCCAGCCAGGCTGAATTTAGTGGGGAAGGGAAGAAAATGGAAAAAAGGAAAGTGGTGATATAGAGATCTCGCAAGTGGCAAATAAAAGGCACTATAATTGTCTATCAATAGGTACCTATTAACAGTGTTAAATAGTCAAGAATCGCGTTTTTCGCGTTTCTGTAAATGAGAAATTGTATTCATTCCCAAGACGCTGCCTTGAGGTATTCCATACCTGAGAGTTCGTTAAATTTCAGCAGAGTTAGTGGGTTCTAATATTAGTGTATTGATTGTTTCACAACTAGATTGATTGATTTTGTCGGCAAGACAATTTTCATCGATCTTTAAATTAGTGATGATCGAAACTCGAGACACCAAACAAATGGGTGTCAACCGTGACGTAGGATGTCTTATTCTTTTGAATACGAAAACACGGTCCTATATCTATTTCACGGCGATGACAACGGCATTTAATTTCTTTAATACAATTTCTCATCTACATAAATAGTTGAACTGAAATAAACCTACAAAAGTTGTAGAGAAAAATTTTCCGTTATGCAAATGACACAGTAATATTGTTCGAGGCACGATCGTGTGAAAAGATCTTGGGAAAAACACAGATAGAAGGATACGAGTGAAGTATATAATTTGCTAGTAAATAATCTACCAACGCTCGACACTTCTAAAACAAAATACTTTCAGCGAAACAAAAGCAGGTCAACCACATCACCGTACGCAACTACATCGTCACCCCCGTATTAATACTTCTTCAACACTCGCTGTGCTTGTAAGATTATTGAATGTGCAGTGTGACAATATATATAGCGCCGTCCGAGTATGCATTTAGGCACGATCAAGTTTTATGAATAATTCACCTAAATTTGGTAATTAAACATAACTTGATTGACTGCTGTAATATAGTACCATATTATGAATACGAACCAAATTCATTTTTAGAAAATGAATTTTTATAAAATATATTATGATAACACTATACTAACAGAACGATTAGTCATAATAGACCCGATATAGTTTTACATGACAAAATTTAAAAAAAATAACTTATATCATTGATGTCGCAATTCCAAATTCTTGTAATATTAAAAAATCTGTTTCTGAAATAATGCGAAAATACACAGATTTAGGAAATGAGATTTTAAGAATTTGGCATTCTTAGAATGTAAAAATATTACCATTTGTTATTTTGACGACTGGCATTGTACCTAGCTCCCTCATTGAAAATTGTCACAGAATTTAAATATAAAAATGCAAAAATTAGTCATTTTAAAAACATGCAGGATTACGAAAGATTTTTAAACTATTTATATTGAGGGATTAGTAGGATTTATACGTCCAGTTAGGAGTTCTACCGAGCCGAACCATCCGATATGAAAATATCTGGAGAAAGTGAATTATTTTCCCATTTGATCTCTGGTGAGTTGACGTGTTGTTCTTGTATTGTTTTGTATTTATTATGCTTATATAATGCATTTGCATAATGTGGATTGACAGGATGACTAATTGTGGAAAACTTACTTGGTACACAACACATATTCAATATCTTCCTAAAAAAACAAAATTTTACCTAGCACCACACATATTCAATAACTTCCTAAAAAAACAAAAAACTTACCAGGCACCATACAATTCAATATCTACCCAAAAAAGCAAAAACTTACATCACCCCAAATAATTTTAATTTGCTGTTCAAAAGATTTGTAATGCGGTTGACTGAAAGCAAACGAACAGAAGTTCGAAATATTCTTAAAAAAACGACAACGCAGGAGTTCCCTGGTGAGATGAACGGCATTTGATTTTGTTTTTCCACAGACTAACATTTTACAAAAACACAAATAATAATATTGCCATGTTATTTATTGGTATCACCGTTACTTAACTTTATTAATTTAAATTTTATAGTGTTGATTTTTAATACCATTGGTTTTTAATTGGGTCGACGCAACGCTAAATTGGACAAAATCACATTATGAATTTCGCATCGGTAAATGCTTTTCCAAATACAAACAAAATTAATTTTATAAATCTGCAGCAACTACGCAAAAAATACTTTTGATAAGACTGTTGATAGTATTATATGAGTTCAGAGATAATGATTTTTTTTTCATTTAATTAAATATTTTGTGTTTCAGAATTAATGTCCTGTGTAATACCTTCATTAATTCATCACTAGAACGGTTTCTCACTATGGGAAACCAATACTTAGGTGATGTCGACATATTTAATATTAGCCTTGCGAATTTTGTGGATTACGCAAAAGACTTATTTCAACACTATTCCTAAATGGATGTTATATTTTTGTAAACCAGTCAAATCGCTGTATTTTTTAATTAATTGACTTGTTGTTTTTAATCTTGTTTCTTGCATATATCATTTTATTGTATGTAATTTTATTCTTTCTCATGTTTCAAAACTGTCATTAAAATTGTACCACCTAGATGTAAAAGCCCTCTAGACGTTAAATAAATAAATAAATAAATCACAGTTATTGTGGATGTGTTTTCATAAATTATTATCATTTTGTAATAAAGTAAATAATTCGTTAGAATAGAAATAATTCTGCTGCCAAACAGCGTTATTAGTTGCAGTTGATTCATTAAACTGCCATAAGTAATGTGTCCAATTGGAATTTTGAGCTGAAAATTTATATACCTAAGAAATTTGTGCTGAACTTGTTCTATATTGTAAGAGTGAACTTTTATACAAATGGGTCCAAATAGGTGAATTATACGTTACTTGACTTCTAACTTATGAAATAAAGAGTGTTCTTATACAATATGAGAACTTAAAACCAATTAAACTTCTGAAATTCAAATAATTTACTATGAAGACAAATCAGGTGCATAAACACGTGTTCTGATATTATTACAAATTTACTAAAAAAATAATGATTTAAAGAAATTTTTAATAAACTAAGGACATGCAATTACACTCCAATATAATTTATTTTATAAAGCAGAATAAAAACAATGAAAAAGGTAATCTCATTTTATTTTATCATGTTGCTTAGGTACACTTGTAATAAAAATCTTTCTTGAGTCGTGTCATGTAAAGAGTTAGAATAATTTATCCACTCTACTTATCCTGTCGGGGAAATGAAATGATGGTTGTACCTACAATATTTTTCCAAGATCGCACTGTCTTTTAATTTTCTAAAAATTGTATAATATTTTTCCACAAATATTCTTTTTCGTCTTAAATTACAAATATACAAACCTATTCTCAAACCAACCCACTAGTTCAAAAGTCGACTTCTATACTTGTGTTTTATAATTATTTCATAGAAATATATAAAATAAAAGTTCTAATGTTGGCGTGGCGTCAACACAACTTTCAACGGTCGGTGTAAATCCGGCAACCGTCGCAACGTGTTGTTTTTACTCTGCCCAGAACTTGAAATTATAAAAAAATTACGAGGACGCAGTTTTTGACTACCTACTCAAGTTTTAAAGTTATGGAGTGTTGATTATGGGTGACAGAGCTTTCCAAGTTTACATGTCGGAGATTTAGAAGTCATCACCGTCTAAGGCTGGCTGTGCCTGTATTTGATTACAAACAAAAATATAAATTGAATTTGTTTGTAACCAAATACAACATGAAATAACTAGACCAAACGCCGATCGTAATGTTTTGCGCTATTCGAATGCTAAAAAAACGACAGTGATTTATTCATACCTACTTATCAGAGTTTTCATTTAAACATCCCGTTCCGCGGTTTTCAATTTCCGCCAGCGCTTTGCTCTGTAATACGTCGAATGTGGGAAAAAGCTCACTGAAAATACTGAAAGTTCATTTTAAGTAAAGTTTTTTTCCCTCGGCGCACTCGGCGAAGAGTAATGGTTAACATATTTATTCCGCTAAGTTACCAAACAACTCATTAACTGCAAGAGTCACGGAATGTAAACGACTAGAAGGACGATAAATAAAACTTACCGACTCGTTTGCGCTATTCACCACTAGCCAAAAGCTTCAAAAATGCAATGGAGGGAAATTATGCATTTAAAATTAAACAAAACGTCCTGTTCAGCGAGCTTTTTTACTTTCACAGCATATTTTATAGGGCAATACGGCAGCTTTTTATTGGGTGAATTTCAAAACTGGTGACGGCTGATGAAAATTATATCACGTTAATTTTACAACTTCGTTATGACCGCAATAAATCCATATTTTCGTAGGTCATTATGTCAATTTATTATTTTGTGGTCTTCAATTTGGGAGGCGGGTTTGGGTACCGACGCCCTGGGAACCATTTATTGGATAACCAACATCTCTGTTGTAAGTCACCCCGAGTGGTTCCCTACATTTGGTGATTTAGCAGGGGTGCTCGGGTTCATCGGGTGAGGTGTATTCAGGATGCGCCTACCCACCAGCTGCGTGGCGGGCCAGATCAGGAGAACATTTGACCTGTCCTAGTGCTCTCTCTTCCTCCTAACTTCCTCTCCTTCTTTTCCTTACAAAAGACCCTCCACACAGCGTCCCACAAAATGAAATAGGCCCTAATTGAAATAGGACAACACTCAACGATATCAATAGGGCGTCAGTACAACAGGAACTATCACGAACAAATTAATATGTTCTCGTATACCTTTGTCGGTGGTATGAATAATGAAGTAAGTATTCATTTAAATTATAGAATCTTAGAGTCTAAAATGAATTTAAATCGCGTGTACTTAAAATATTTAGCGCAGTAAGAAAAAAATACCAGTTTGTAGTTAGCTAAAACAAGTAACCTCGCCTGAAACTAGTTCGACAGTTTTCTTATTGCTACGGATTACTAAATCCAACACACGTACAGACTTCACTAATGTTTTGCAAACCACCTCATGACTGGTGCCCAAAGTAATTCAAAAAGCCTCACTTCTTGCAAACCACCTCATGACTGGTGGCCAAAGTAATTCAAAAGGCCTCACTAATATCTTGCAAATCACCTCATGACTGGTGTGTCAAAGTAATTCAAAGTTCCGTTCGTCGAAAAACTAAAGAAATACAACACTTGGTTAAAATGTTTTCGGGTTGAAATAACTATAAATTTCGATGCGCGTGCCGCGGCAGAAATCCCTCCTTAATAAAAATACATAACATTTTACATGTTTACTAACAGCCATAAAAAGGCTTTATTAACACTTTTTTAATGTGCATTTATATGGAGTGCTTTAATTAAATTAAATTACATATATTATAGATATTAAACTTTTGCAATGTTTTATCTTTCTTCATAAATATGAAAATAATATCGTCAATATATGTTTTTATATGTTATAATTTCGTTTATGTTTATTGATATGTTTTTAATTTCGTTTATTGGCGGAATTTCCGAATTTCCAACAACTGTTTTCGAGCATTAGACAGTAACATTAAAAAATACTACTTTCGTTAGCGGGTCTGTTTTTAAAAATTGGAACAAATGTGTAAAGAATTCAGACAAGCAATAAAGTACTTACCTAAGTTTTTTTTGCACATAAAATTATTGAAGTTCTAAATTTGAAATGAGCAATAATTTTTTTTGTTTAAATTTCTTAGGGTTAATCTTGACAAGTAGAGTCAGACTTTTTAGTTTTAAACTACTCTTCTGGCACTTTATTCAGTATAGTTGAAAATCACGTCCAAAATTTTCATTTTAGGAAGACAAAATTGGTAGTTTTAAATAGTCATTAGTTTAATTGTGGCGTCTTGTACCGGTCTTTAAAGGTCAGAACGAATGCCTTACTATCGTTACTGCGCCCGGAACACGACTTCGGAAATAATTGTTTTACATAGCGAGAATGTAAAATATGAAAATATTGGTAGCAACAAATTCTTCGAGATAAGTACGTGATTAGTCAATCCGAAATGAACGGGCTATACAATGTAGCTTCAACTTTTCAAAGTGACGGACGCTCTTTTCACAATTACAATATATCCTCCTTGCCTAATTCACATTCATACGTCATCTCATATATTTGTTCTATTATTCCAACTCTTGGCATGTCCTAAAATAAGTACAGATTCACACTCCATTCCCCGACGCGATATGTATTGGTTCGTCGCTACTTTTACCGTCCTTCTGCATAATGTCCAATATTTAGAAGAGACGTTTTCAAGTGGGATCTCTATATAATATATATTATAGTACTAGTTCGGAAACTAGATTGTGTATTGCTGGTCTTGCCTCTCTTGACAACTCTATAATAGCGACTGTAAATGTGTGAACCAAAAGTTGCTTAAGTGGATTTGGGTAAATAGTAAACAATGGACTACATTTATGTTTTAAATTGAGATGAATTGGCCATTATATAAATAAATTAAGATTGAAAAAAGGCAATTATACAAATAAATTTTGCATGATTTTTAGATGCAACTTTGGCATTTTTTTGAGTTAATTGTATTTATTAAAAATAATTATCTTGCCCTACTTGATGTATTAATATAATAAATAAAAATAAATAAATAACAAATAAAATTTAAAAAAAATAAAACAAAACAAAACTTGGGTACAAATTTAAATTTATTCACAATAAATTTAAATTTGACACCCAAGCTTACGACAAATTTGTGTTCCAACTTTAATCGGTCGTCTGGAGTTTAAATTTACCCCCATCGAAGTGTTTTTTTTAATCCTTTATTTGTTTTATTTCGTATTCAATCGTGTATCAAAGTAAACCATTATTGTTAACTCACAAATAACTGCGTCTAAAATCGTGATAAATTGAAATCTTTCATGGTCTGGATATTTGAAACACAAATAATTTAATTAGCACATATCTGCAATCGATATTTTCTATACATTTGGACTATAAAAGGTAAATATTCTGAATATATTCTGCCACGATTAATACCATTTTTCAATAAAACGTTTAGATTCATAAATTTTTCTGCATTTGGAATTTTTTTCGATTTTAGCATTCTAGTTTTTAATTACGTAATATGAACTTTCGCTTTCGTTATACGGGATTGTATGGGATGACAGCCAAAATAATTTCTGTTTAAATAAAATTATTAATAAATATTTTATTTAGTTATAAAATTCTATTGCGTAGCCATAATTCCCCCATAATTACTAAAAAATATTCTTCAGTCAAGTATTTTGCTGCAGATCCTAATTTAAGTTCTGTATAAAAAGTGCCGCAAAAAGGAAGCATGAAGCAAAAGCTCATAAATTTATTTACAGCTTTTGTGATTAATTCGTAGAACTCCATTTTTTTTTAAATTAATATAAAATCAAAATTAATAACGCAATTATTAAATTCTTTTTTAAAGCGAGTATTTTTTGTTTTTTGTTATTGTTACAGCTGTTTCGGCTGTTTAATCATTTGATTTTAATTTAAAAAATAAATATATATCATTAAGATGAAATACGCTTTTTCCATATACTTTTTTAATTTACTTTTAAACAAATCAAGTTTAAAAAAAACTGTGTAAAACCAAAAATACCGATCTGTTTGTATTATAACTGTCCGAAATCTTAATTTTTAATTAACTTTATGTACCTAATTGTATTTCTGTAAATATTGAATTGTGTTTTCATAACAACAGCAAAAATAAAACAATAACAATAAACAGAAAAAAAACAATTTACATATTAAAAAAGAAATCAATTGTTGGGACCGATAACTTTCATTTATTTATTTTTTTCTCAATATATTATATACATTCCTTACCACCAAACATAAGATTTCTGTAATACTTACAAATAATGTTTCTACGTATATTTAGGGTCTATGTCATACTTGGAGATGCTGTGTGTAGGGTCTTTTTGATAAGAGGTAGAAGTGTGGGAGGAAGAAAGCACAGAGGCCACATTACGGATGGTAATAGATTATGATGATTACTTTAATATCGTAAAATCTCACTTGATTTGTATTTTTTATTTCGCATTACGTTTATTTAGTACCGTTTATAAAAAACTTGCTTTCATAATCTATAACTATCATTAAATGCATCAAAAAAATTATAATTTATAAAAATATATAAATCTGTACCTCAGAATTCAAAGGTCGGAAGTCACATTTATTTAAGTGTTCAGTAGAGAGGAAATAGTAACATTTTTGCTTTGAACATTGTAGGGATACCGGGACTTTTATGTTGACCTAACTTAGTTTCACATTGTCGTAGGACAACAGTCTTTATGCCTCTGTGTAGATTCAGAAAAAAGTAAAAAGGTCTCATACATATCAAATTTTTACAAAAAACTGGTCAACCGACCTTTGACTTCTGAGGTACAGAAATAAGGACCTAGTTTTCGTAATATGAACCCGACGGATTGGTCCAAAGCGTATGTTATAATGGTACCAGAGAAATTAAATAAATAAGTTTGCGAAAAACTATACAATCTCTCTGCTGTTCACAGCAAATTCACCACTCTAGCTCTTTCTATCAAACCTTTCCATACCAACAGGGAGGAGAAAAAAAAGTAACCTATTCATTTGAGTGGATAACGAAGTTATTATTTGTGATAAATTCCATGTACTAACCTCCCAATTCCGTATAATATGTTCTGATTTACAGACTTAAAGAGCTTTCTTGCTTGTATGTTCTCATTATCTCTGAGCACAAAACAATTCTCATCATTTCTGAGCACATGACAGTTAAAATGCGTAATGTAGATATTTCTTACTTCTTTATCGCTGTTTTTACTCTTCATCGGAGATAAAGAGACGATAAAAAGGCAATAAAAAGCTACCCACAAAGATGAGCAAACTTTCTTTCAATCAACCATTCTTATATTTTCATCGTTTGCTCTTGTTTCCTTTATTTGTTATTTCCTCTTGAAATTTACTTACCGAAGAAATCTAAAAGGGATTTTATTATTCCGATGTAAACACAAAACAGACATAGTTCTAGAAATGCTAAAATCTTCTCCCACCGTACACCAAACAATATATGATGTTATATTAGTTCGTTTTTTATGACACATGAGGTTTCAAAAACCAGATTTAACACGAATTTTATTTATTTTTTAATCTAAAAATAGAACTGTAAGATATAAATAAATAATAACAAAAAATTGGATACTTAAAATAATGATCGGTCACGGAGAACCGACATAAAATAACGGTTCGAGTGGCTTTGCTTTTAAAAGTTATCGACTGGAAAATTGAAATGTATAAAAATATAATATGCCATTAAATACATAGGTTACATTATACTCTTTTGTTCTGCATTGAGCAAAATAAGTATTGCAAGTTTATTTAGAACCTCTTCAAATTATTCGTTATCCGATTAAAACTGGGATTGAAGGCCCTTAACCGATGAATCGATAGGTTTCCTGTTAAACTTTTACAAAAATGCGAATATCTTATCAGGATGTCGGAAAACGTGCTCATATCGTATTTCGTCATTATATATTATCAAAGCAAATGCAAGTGCATGAACACGTATTCCGATATATTAAGAAATTACTAAAAGATTATCAGTAAACGGTCTGCAATTCTGTTTTTAACTGGATAACCAATAATTTGAAGATTTTCTAAATAATTTAGCAACCCTCATTTTTCTCCGTGTTCGTAAGTTCATAAATTCATGTAACTATTCATTTTCATTACAACATAATTATTTAAAAAAATATTCAAAAACATAAAAAACAGGGCCGCCAAACATTCTGTCATTATTTTACAATAACTGACCCGTGACATGGTCTAGGCATGAATGTTGTCGGCGGATTTAAGCTACGCGTTTTTAATTTAGTTTTTACAACTTATCCAATCCTTGTATGAGTTTTTTAGACCTTAAAAATGGCCTACTGAAATGTGTGGATGATTCTTTTCGACCTTCAGTAAGGCCTTTTCACTGACAGAGAATAATCAAGGATGTCACTTTCTGTTAAGATGAATTATTGTGAAAAAAAACATGGTTCTTTGTGATTTAATCACAACTTTCTTGCGTTTGTTTTATTTCAATCATTGTAGGTATTGTGTGATTCACCAATGTTTTAATAGCAGCCTTAAAGCTACCTTTTAGGAAAAATAAGCTGAAAAATAATCACAACAGAAACGGAAACAACACAAAACCTTTTTTACCATTTTTGTAAACTTGGCGCGAAAAAAAAGTTTTTTTAAAGATGATTTGTTTACGTTTATTTGTAGGCATTGTGCACTTTTCTCATTGGTCTTTGTTATACTTTTTTTCCTTTAAATATATTATAAATATTACACATATTTATGGCAGCGAGGGGTCGCCAGTATGGTAGCGATGTGTGGAGTGTAATTTACGGTGGCTGCCGGTACCGTAAATCAGTGTTCAAGGAATTTGGATGATAAAGGTCTGCGATCTTTGTTGAATTTATTTGCGAGAATGAATTTACAAGTTATGCGAACGCGGAGACGGTGGTAGTGGAGAGTGGTGGTCTGGTCGAAAGTTGAAACTAGAATGACGGAGAGTTGTCTTCCCGTTCGCGCCTAGCTCTTCCGGGGCTTCAGGCGACGGAGTAATTATACAAGTGTTGTCATAATGTGGGATGAGTAAAAGTAGTCCCACATATTATTTAAATATTTATTTATTCGCTACTAATTTTAAATAATGAGAAATAGTTTGACGGCTGGAGAATTTTCCAGTTAAATGTTAATTACTGTCTGCATATGTTTTTTTTATCTTATTTATAAAATGTTATGATAAGAGTGTATTTACCACAAAGTTATGATACTTACTTAGCCCAATGTGGTGTTAGTAGGCTGGGTTAAGTGTTAGGTTTTCAGGTACATTATTGACTGTTATGAGGATTGAAAAGTGGGTGGCCAAGTTTGACTTTGTTGGTCTTCGATAGACCAAACGCGCCAGAGTCCCAAAGAAATCGCCAAACTGACCAACCGACGGTAGAGCATAATTCTCCATTTAGGGCGGGGAAATTATATCCCATCTACATGATATTTGAAAGGAAGTTGCAAGGTTATAGAATGAAAGTAATCTGGTTAAACTTTGGACTGGCCGTAACAAGTTATATTTTGATAAATTTCACAGAGATATACAAAAATGTGAAAACTTACCCCCATCGACCAGAACGTAGAATCTATCTACCCTGTCTAAAATAATATGACCGTATTTAGTTATGAAGAACGAACACTGAGTGCCGCGCATGGCGGACTAGATGAATCAGCCAAGTATCTAGAGGACGACGGCTTCAGATGTGACTGGTACCCTCATTCCTCTCTGTCCGGCCGGGAAGTGATGCCATCTTGAATTTTTTTCACTTCCTGTTAGAGTTCCTTGTTGCCAGAGCATAAACAATAGACAAGATAAATCACAGATTTGACAGGTTCTTACTTAGTGTAATGATCGTATGTTATTTTCATAACAAAAAAAATAATACAATCTCGCATGCAAAATCTGAATATATTTAAGAAACTACTGAATATACTACTTAGGCATTGTAAACAAGTTATTTTTCATGTCTGTCGTAGTGATAATTAACTAAAATATTATCGTCAGTTAAAACCTTATAGATGCGATAGTGATGAGGGTGACACATATAAAATCATTTATCGCTCTATATTTTTCGGAAATTTTTGGTTCAAAGTAAATTAATTAATTAAGTAAAATTAGTTAAAATTATCAGACGTCGATGGAATAAGCATCTTGGTTGAAAAAACTCTATATTTTATGACATCTTTATATTGTGTACACATATATTTGAAAATCCATTTTTTTTCATAAGGGGCTTAATATATTTAATTAAAAATGAAAAATATGTATAAATTAAATATTAACTGGAGAGCTGAACATTTCTTACTACAACACTACACGGTGTACGGTAGGTACCCCAGATAGATGGTTAATAGACGAGCGACTACGATCTGAAAAATATCTATATATTATATATTAACTGGAGAGCTGACGATTTCTTACTACAACACTACACGGTATACGGTAGGTACCCCAGATAGATGGTTAATAGACGAGCAACTACGATCTGAAAAATATATTATATATTAACTGGAGAGCTGAACATTTCTTACTACAACACTACACGGTATACGGTAGGTACCCCAGATAGATGGTTAATAGACGAGCGACTACGATCTGAAAAATATCTATATATTATATATTAACTGGAGAGCTGACGATTTCTTACTACAATACTACACGGTATACGGTAGGTACCCCAGATAGATGGTTAATAGACGAGCAACTTCGATCTGAAAAATATATTATATATTAACTGGAGAGCTGAACATTTCTTACTACAACACTACACGGTATACGGTAGGTACCCCATATAGATGGTTAATAGACGAGCAACTACGATCTGAAAAATATCTATATATTATAAATATTAACTGGAGAGCTGAACATTTCTTTCTACAACACTACACGGTATACGGTAGGTACCTCAGATAGATGGTTAATAGACGAGCAACTACGATCTGAAAAATATCTATATATTATACAGGGTGTCCGGAAACTCGTAGTACAAGCGGGAAATTGGTGAATCTACATCACATTTGGAGTCGATTTTGTAGTATATTTTTTTTTTATTTGAGCTTTCGTTATCGAGTAAATCGAGTTTGAAGTTGATTTTTTTTTTTTTTTTTTTTTTAATCAAATTCTTATAAATTATTAGTGAAGATCAAAGTACCCAACTAATTAAAACTATTTGAAAGTAAAACAAATGAAGAAACTCGGATTTGAAGCATTATTTTGAAATCACCCTTCATTTAACCCGGTGTAATCATAAAATATTTCTGCTCTGCAGGGTTAAAACATCTGTTATTCAACCCTAAACACCAGAAAAAACTTTAACCCTAAAATAGCCGAAAAATATATTTTTTTGGTTTTTTTTTTTTTTTTTGAAAATGCTCAAATCAAAAAACTTTATGTTTTTTTGGGTTCCCCATGTGGTGTAGATTCTCCAGTTTCCCGCTTGTACTACGAGTTTCCGGACACCGTGTATATTAACTGGAGAGCTGAACATTTCTTACTACAACACTACACGGTATACGGTAGGTACCCCAGATAGATGGTTAATAGACGAGCAACTACGATCTGAAAAATATCTATATATTATATATTCACTGGAGAGCTGAATATTTCTTACTACAACACTACACGGTATACGGTAGGTACCCCAGATAGATGGTTAATAGACGAGCAACTACGATCTGAAAAATGCTGAAATTCATTTTGCTTAACCAAACATAGCGAAAACACTTAAATGTGTAAACGTTTGTGTTCTGTCATTAATGTAAATAATTGATTATTTATTAAATTATTGTTATATTACATATATGTTCTATTTTACAATTTATCTAACAAATTTCACTACTATAATAATGTTCCATTAAATTATATCCGAAATACCTAGCTTTCTCATTTAAAATTTAGGCGTATTAGATCTGTCAAAGAATTTATACATAAAAATGCAAAAATCAGTCATTTTAAATGCATGTAGAATTACGAAAGATTTTTTAAATATTTTTACTGAGGGATCAGTAAGATTTATAGGTCCAGTTAGGAGTTCTACCGAACCAAACCATCTTATATGAAAAGGGAGTCGGTGAATTATTTTCCCATTTCATTTCTGGTGATTTGACGTATTTTTCTTTTATTATTTTGTATTTATTATGCTTGTATAATGCATTTGCATAATATGGATTCACTAGATGGTCATTTGTGGAAAAGTGTGTGGAAGGGTATAGTTTTTCTTGTGGGGAAGATTTAACTCGGACATAAAGTCGGAAAAAAATATGTTTATAACATGTAAATAAAATCCCAAGGTTGTAATATAAATAAAAAAGTCTTGTCCATTAAAAGGTTTTTGATGATTTTTTGTATTTTTTCATGGAACCCGCATTTATGTAACAAGTCTTGCAGGGGCGTCGCCAATCTCGAGGCTAGAGGGAACAGCTTAATTCTTTTAGAGCTTACATGAAAGAAACAAATAAGCAGTCTAACTAGAAGCTGATGTATCTATAGGTCGCTCGGGGTTATGATCACAGCCGTTTCAAGCCGTGAAGAGGCCCAAAATGTTATTTTGTATTTGGAATAGTCAAATAAAATCAAATTAATGTTATGTGTAGATAACCTATAGATATTAAAAAAAACACTTCGAAAGGGAATGCTAATACCGTACTTTAGCCAAAATTCCTCAATGATCGCGGAGCGGTGTGGAACTATGACACTCTGAACTCTTGTAAGTGACGAAAGCGAAGAGATTAGCAAATTACTTATAACCCTTACTAACACACTGAAAAGCGCCGAAAATTTTCCGTTGGATCCCCTAGGATTAGGTGTGTAATATGAGTGAACAAAATGGTGTGCGATTTATAACATTTACAAAACATGGAAGAAGTGCCGCAGGTAAACATGTTTTTAGGTTGAAGCGCAGACCAATAAATGCTAGTAGGTACCCCAAAAATATTTTGACGAAAAGTCTTTATTATTTTCTTAAACGGAAATATTTTATTATTGTTTAAAACGGAAACTTTTAACACATATCAGCTTAACCGGCTAGTAGCCGGGTTGACAAATACGTCGAATTCAAACCCCTGCTAGCTAAGTCCTTCATCATTGCATAAGCAAAATTATCTACTAAACTTAGACTTTTTGTGTCCTCAATGTGTATCAAGTTGGGACCTGGCCGAGGCCCCTTCGTGTTTGGGCACTATGCGAAATTACATATATTAATTTCAGAGTCTTTTGTCCTCAATGTGCACCGTTTTACCCAGCATCCCCAAGACGAAATATTATGCCATAAGGATCTCATTTCCCATCGGGCCTACTGCCCGACACTCCGAAGTTGGAGCACTGTGCCGGGACCTCTCGGGCCTAAGGGGAAGTGAGAGGTCCCAAGCGGAAGTCTGTCCCCAACCGACAATTCGTCTTTATCCGGCACTAAACTTGTCTCACTTATTATTAAAAAAACAGATTTGCAGTTTTGGCGCCAGTTACAAACGTATTTGTTGCAGTTTTTTTGTTCATCAATTTATCTAGGGGGGGAGGGGGGGATTCCATGTTAGATTTATTACTTTTATCTTCTTCTTCAATAAGATAATTAAAACACCTGACTACTTAATAATAAACCATGAGTTATTCAAAAAAATATTTTTAAAATAGGGAATTATGCAATTTGTTCAAAGAAACGTCACCTTCTCGATGACAATAATTATTTTTTCACACAGGTACAATGATAAGTCCAAATGAACATAACGATTTCACATTAGGAAAATTAATCTCTATTGAATCATTAAAAAGGCCACCATCTTCAAACGGGAACGATACGTACAAAAAAATTACAAACAGACAAAATGCTAATCGTTCAAGTTAAAACAGTCACACACTTTTATGAACAGGTTCTGTTTCATGCAGAAAAATAGAGAAAACATGATGATCGTTTTTTTTAACGAAACATTTCATAAATTAATTTCACCATCCATCCGCACCCATAATTCCAATGTTCAAATTAATTTTAATTATAAATAGGACAGAGAAAATATTTCCAAATGAAATCCAACACGCCTTGAAAATGAATAAATTTGGTTTATATCCTTTACTAATCTGCCTCATTACTGAGTTGTTCTCCGACACCAATTGAGGTAAGAAACCTTCAATATTTAATTATTTTCTTTAATTTACAAGCTTTTGCTAAACTAATAATACCTTAACTTTACCTGCCTCGCCTCCTGGATAACGTAACGTAGAAAATTCAGAACAGTTATGAAAGAATGTCACCCGGGATAATACCTTCATAAGAATCCATTTAACATTTTCCGCTGACTGATGTTAGTTTTTAGGTGTCTTTTACGTGATTAAATCGGGTGGCGTATTTACAAAACCTAAACCATTTCAGTTATGGAGACGACCAAAGATATTAGAAGAACGAGATATGCTATGTTGGCCACCGGACCGTAGGCGGAGTACTACCTAATTAGGGTACTTTGAATACTATCTGGACGTGTATGCACAGAAATCTGTTATATGTATTAGTGCGGATACCTTAGCGTAAGCGAAGGTGTGCAGTAGTATTGGTGAACAAAACCGGCGACACTGGGCAAAACAATTCCACACAGTATGAACTGCTCATAGCACATCTCGTTCTTCTAATATCTTTGGAGACGACTGTAAAAGTCTACCATCTGTTTGGGCAAAATCATATAAAAAGCCTACGCAATTTCAGCCAATAATAGTTGTACTTTTTGTGCAAACCGAACTAACCTAACCCACAGACTTAATAAGATGGGATTTTGCTGTAATAATGTGCAAGTTTCTCGAATCTCTCTAGTAAAATTTAGTCCTTTGACTGGAATGGATTGGGTTTTGTTTGCACAGACAAAAACTACTCTGTTACTGACTGAAATGATATATACGCTTTGTAAATATGTAAACAGGTAATGGAGCTTTATAGATAAATGAATATCCCGCACCAGGGAAAAACGAGACAAATTAATACCTATAATATGTGAACAGAAAACTTTATCTTGTTTTTGCATCCAGGACCTATGCTTAAGATAATTAAGACCATCACAAGTTCAATATTATAACAGGGCATTGTTTTGAAATGGCACTATAAAGTGGACACTATAGTCGACACTTTTGCAAGAAAATATTTTTTGTTTGTAATAAAAATATTAAGACTGTTTGACTAAGCAATATACAAATGCTAGACACGTAACACATCTTCGAATTTTTTTCTTTGTGGCCCTACTTAGTTACATTTTACGTTTATGTATAGTGTAAAGTGTACAGTGTACATCAATGTATCCTAATCTTACGTACAACAACATGCTCGAATGCTTCCGGCAAGTCTATAGCTATAGGTTGTCTCGATAACCTATAAAAATATATATTTTCTTTTATTTTGATATAATGATAATAAATAAGTTAGTATACACCACTTTTTAATTAAAATAATGCAAATGTTTCGAAACCAATAATAATAAAAAAAAACTTATAGCTCAGTTTAGTGTTATTTCAATTCAAGTGCGCTGTATTATAACAAACTGATATCTATTATCTAATAATATAACAGATCTATATCAATCGTTTCTTCGTAGGGATGAGCAGATAATGAAAATTATTTCTTAGCAATTTATTTCTAGTACCAGACCTTTAATAGCAGATATATATTTAAATGATTTGGAAAAGATTTTTACTATTCATACGATTTTTACTATTCAAATGTTAATTTTCGGAAAAGATTCGTAAATGTTTTTTGAATGAGGATGGGTTCAAATCGACAGCTAAATTTTTTTCTTCATTTCTCAAATAAAGTCCACACAAAATTAAACCCTTGAATTAAATAGTGTTTTATACAAAGTGATTTATTTTCATTAAAGTAAAATGACCCCACAAAGTAGATATGCTATTATTGAAGAAGTAAATTTTACTTTATTAGTTTAATTAATTTAAGAGGCGGGTATGGGTACCGACGCCCCGGGAAACATTTATTAGATTACCAAAACCTATGCCATAGGTCGCCCCTATGGCCTAGGGTTTCTAAGTGGTTTGCTACGTTTGGTGATTTAGCAGGGGTGCCCGGGTTGATGAGGTGAAGGTTTTAGTTCTGTCTAGGATGCGTTCTTCCACTTACTGCGTTGCGGGCCGAAACGGGAGAGACTTGTCTAGCGAGACCATTTGATCCCTCTAGCAGGTATCTCCCGACATTTCGCCTTGCACTGCAGTGCGAAGGATGGATTCATACGTTCATCACTACTGGACACACAGACCACCAGATTCCTACCCACGCCTCATACCCTTTTCCTTCACTGAAATACCCCTCTTACCTTTCCTTGAAAAGAACTTTCACACAGCACCCCTAAAGATGACATAGGCCTCGAGGGGATCTATTTTTCTCAGGGCCTCCTTTGGAGCTACTGTTAAAAAGAAGATGTCTTTAATACTCTTTTCCCTTTTTTACCTCTCCAATGACAGAAGTAATAAATATTGAAATTATGGAAGAAAGTCATATATTATGTGCACATAAATGACAGAAATGAATATTTATTAATAACTTGGTAAACCCTCAATACAGCGAAGACTCCAAATCCTGAACGTGGTCCGGTGGGCCGTACCTTCCGTAAATAAAGGTATTTAAAATATTTTATTGCGACACTCCTCGACACACAAATAAGCGGATTGTCACCGAGTGACCGAGGGCGGGCCTAGAGTTACACCATCTACCTACATACCTACCTCCTACCTAGTGTGGGTAGCATCCTCTTTGGGTTTTCCGCGGTACAACTTTACTCGCCACAATTTAAAGCTACGTAACAACCCTAACAACTCTAATAACAAAACTCTTCACGAGTGCCTCTAGTGGGTGGGTGAAAAAAATATCGATCAATTGGAAGAAAAATGTGGATTAATAAACATAAAAACTTCTAATTTTAGTCTTGTCTGTATGTGTAACTCTGGTTCAATGTACTCTGATAATTGTAATGTACAATAACCATTTAAAAAAAAAAATATATTTAAAATCCCAACTTACACTTATATAAGAAAATTTAACCAATACACATAAATACATGTACCATTTAAACATAACCACGTAAACACCTCAGCACAGGTTCTCCCCGTGAGGTGTTCACGAAACATATAACACTACCCACCACAGTGTCACCTACTCAAACCTACCTCACACCCAGCATAAAAAAAAAATAAAAAAATACACCATATTAACAACAGTTCTAAATTTATGTATTTTATACAAATGTAAATATTTAGTAGACACTGTAATGTATGTATAGAAATAAATAAATAAATAAAAATAAATAAATAAATTTGTACCCTGAAGATGCTTGAGTAAAGCGAAACCGGTCGGTTCAAAAAATTATTCTAAAAAACGTATTTTATTTTATCAAAATTTATTGTATTATTTTTCCATTGAGACAGCAAGAATGTAAAACTACTCAAATTTGTTTTGAATTCAAGTGTCACTGAAAATTGTAACTAATTTTGTGAAGAATCGAGACATGCGATAAAGCACCTACAAATCTTACAAGATTTTTAACAGAACATTATTTTTATTATAATCTTCAAAATAGGAACAGATATTGACGAATTCAGACTATCCCGTGATTTTTCCGGGTCTGCATTAGTATCAAAAATACTGAATTTAGTTTTTGGTGTGTCCTGCGTAACTCTGGTTCAATGGGCTCAAATTCGCTTTGACTTTAATCATTGGAACTGATTGGATGTAGAATTCAGACGAGAATGTTTTAAACAGACTGTTAATTTAACTCACATTTTCAAAATTGTAACTGATATAGTCTTCGCTTAAGGTTCCTAGAGTCTTCTAAAGGTCCGCTTATCTAGGGAGTAATCTGCTATTTCTACACTTATGAAGTGGAATCGTGCTTATTAGCGCCCTGTACAAATGAATGTGAGCATTATTGGTGTCTGAAAAAAAGTGACAAAAATTTTTAAAATTGAAATTCTATTCAAACTTTTTAAATATTACCAAGCACGATAGAAATTTAGACGATGGCCTGTCAAGATTACTGAACTTTCGTTTCGGAACATGTCGGTACAGTTGGTCGATATTCCTAACCCGGTTACGTGGAACCGATTCCCTTGCTGTTAATTAAACCATCAATATTTAGAGTTTTTGTGGAATATTTACAAAAAACTAAAAATATTACAAAAAATATGAAAAAGGAACCGGTCAAATGCTTCCCAGAATCACTCAAGATTTCAAACAACCGGTTTCTCATCGGTCTCCGTTAACTGTTGCGCCTACCAACCATCTCTAGTTTCGACTTTGAGCTACTCGTACGTTACGAGCCCGATGAGTTTTTTAATACGAACTTATGTGAAAAAAACGGGGAATTTTGACTCGAAAAACTGTGAAATTTGTGAGAATTAATACCAATAATCACGAAGTATACAGTTTTTAACGAATTATACGTTTCCATAAATTAAACAAAGATTAATTTTTGGGTTATTGTATAGTTTCCTTCTTGAGCGTAACAGTGTTAACAGTGCCAACTATCAGGGAAGGTATAACGCTGGCCAAAAAGTTAGCTAAAGAAGGTGGAAGCGCAACGTTTCGCTGTATAGATAGACAAGGAGGATAGACCACCACTTATCCATACATTGGCACACACTTCTAACTACATTTACATTCATGCATCATCCATCTCAAGTAATCAAGTGACCCGACTTGGTGGTGATGGTGCCACGTTTTTCTAGAGCGTTCGAGAAAACACTGCTATTTCTAATAACTGAATAAATGCTGACATTTTGAACACACCCTGTAACAGATATAGGACCGCAAGGTTCCCTAAATAATTTTCCCGAGAACTTTCGAAAACCAGTGTGATAATTTTTCAAATGTAGACGTGGAAGGAGTAATTAATAGGATTCCAAATGTTTCTGCGGCTCAACGTAGCGTTATTCTCGAACGATTGCGGCCCTGGGTACTTAGATGCCTGAATTGTGTTCCCAAATAAATACGTGTCGGGTTAAGCTTGTTTAAAGGGAAACTGTAAACATGCACTCAATTCCCTGCTGTCTTTTATAGGTACAGACCCTAATAACCTTTAAGTTGTAAAAACAAAGTACAAACCTGTTCAAATACATTAATAAGCCCCAAGTTCCCAAATTAAGTCGCTTTGTCCCTTTTAATTTGAAACTGGAGCCAAGGTTTTGATTTTGATTGGAATTCAGGTTTTAAATAAATCTTTCAATTTGTTTATAACATTGATAGATGCCAGAATTTTTCATACATAGCTAACGACTTTTATTTATTTATTAGTTTCATTGAATAAGTTAAGAATACCATCAAAAATGCTTATTTCGGTTCTGTGTCCATCTGCAACTCTGTTCAATGATTCTGGAACTCAGATTTGCTTTTAATTTAAGTGCAGATCCGAAGGATCTGCACTTTTCAGCTCACACACAAATATCCATATCTACCACAAGTATAACGTCCCGTGATTCACGTTTCTGCGCCAGTTAAAATATCAATGCCTACTACAATTATAACGTCCCGTGATTCCGAGGTCTGCGCCAGTTAAAATATCAATGCCTACTACACTTATAACGTCCCGTGATTCCGAGGTCTGCGCCAGTTAAAATATCAATGCCTACTACAATTATAACGTCCCGTGATTCCGAGGTCTGCGCCAGTTAAAATATCAAAGCCTACTACAATTATAACGTCCCGTGATTCCGAGGTCTGCGCCAGTTAAAATATCAATGCCTACTACAATTATAACGTCCCGTGATTCCGAGGTCTGCGCCAGTTAAAATATCAATGCCTACTACAATTATAACGTCCCGTGATTCCGAGGTCTGCGCCAGTTAAAATATCAATGCCTACTACAATTATGACGTCCCGTGATTCCGAAGTCTGTGCCAGTTAAAATATCAATGCCTACTACAATTATAACGTCCCGTGATTCCGAGGTCTGCGCCAGTTAAAATATCAATGCCTACTACAATTATGACGTCCCGTGATTCCGAAGTCTGTGCCAGTTAAAATATCAATGCCTACTACAAGTATAACGTCCCGTGATTCCGAGGTCTGCGCCAGTTAAAATATCAATGCAATTGATAGGTATTGAAAAGAAAAACAGAGTTTCTTTTGACCTTTTAGATCATAAAGCTAATTTACATTGTTTCAATTATACTTATATCACTTCGATATTACACAGGTTGTCTCACTCACTTCAATGACTTTGCTTGTAATATTCTATCAATTTCGTGTTTCTCCATCTAGTCCAGTGACTTTTGTCTGAAAGGAGGGATAGCTTGCGTCAGATCTGCTAGTGATTTTTTTGGTGAGTTGTTTTTTATGTTAGCCCAATGAATTATTTTAGTTTCTGACCTCAAGCGTCGAACGCAACATTTAAAAAAAAAATCAAAAAATTATCTACCTTTCTTCAGTTTTTGGCGATTTTAACCCTGACGGACTCGATTATAACCATTTTGTATATTTCAGTACAAAGTAGACTGGATTTGATACAGTTTTAGCCCAAAATTGTCTCTATAGATTCAATAGTGTCCAAAATAAATCCTTTCAAAATTTATACATTTTCTAGAACTTGGAAATGTCTTGCAATATTTTGTTGTTCTGCGGGAATTCGATATTATTGCATCAATCAATAAATCTGGCATCTTTATTATTTTAGACAGCTGCAGGTTAAGCGATCGACTGTTATCTCTTCCTACCATCCCTCCCCCTATCTCTCCCCACAACTCCCTCCTCCTCAAGGTCAGGCCCTTCGTAGAACATAGTTTGCGTAGCAGCACTCCGTTTCCAAGAACGGACCTTACTATGTCCATCAGCAGTGGACATGTTGGGGAAACTACTGTCAACTACCATATGGCTCTACAGATTGGAAGGGAATCAATGCTAACAGCAATTGTTAAAAACTTCCAAGAAGTGAAATTGAAACGTAAACCTAGTCCTTTTTTTCAGATGTGAGAACTATTATTTTTGTTGATAGAAAGGTCACTTTCAATCCTCTAATACTAAACACTTTCAGGCAGGTTAAGTGTCCTAAAAAAGTCGGATTAAGAATTGAAAAATTGAAATCCTCATTATATTCAGCATTCAAACCTGTGAACCTAGATGAGAAGTGAAGAATAACGAAATTTTAAGTGCTGCCTGGTTATCTATTTCAAAAAGTTGTATGGCCTCGAAGCACATCATTTGTTTCGATAGCTGACAAGTACACCCAGCATATAGTTTTTTAATTGCTAGGGCTGCATTAAAATTGAGTTTTAATCTTGTCAAGTTACCTCCTACACAGGACGCAGCTCTATTTTACTCCTTGCGCACCTACCATCGGGTAAATCGTATCTAATATACAGTTAATTTATAAACATATAAATTCTGTTTCATAATTTTATCTTCAACTATACATGCACAACACTGTTACAGGTGCAGAAGTGGTTGGGAGCCAAACTGAACCTCTTGCCTCAAGAGACCTCGAATCCAAGATGATGGCCAGAAACGCAGCTCCACAACAGCAGCTGCAGAAAAACAGGGCTGAAGTGCTCTTTAGTCTGCAGCCACTACAGCAGGGCCTGATACGACAACCCACCAGACATTGCACTTGAGGTAGATTCCCACTCCCCAGAAAGCGACGATATCGAAATGCTGCATGTTGAATTATAGCAGATTTCACAGACATTGACGATCCTGCTGCTGGTGTTTCCAATGGAGAAGCCAGCGATGCTCAACGGGGCTCTTTCAAAGGGGCAGAATGTACTTAAATAATATGAGTCTACTTCTGTTTTTCATTACTATTATCAACCTGAACTTATATAAGAAAAATGTTAAAAGTTGGATAAGAAATATATTCGAAGCGAGTAACTTTTTTCTATAATTTAAGCTATCTGTTTCTAAATAACTAAAATACCACATTTCTTTCTGTAAATTAAAGATTAATTTCTGTAAATCAAAGAAATATACACGCATCTATGTTTTATGTATGTGTGTGTGTGTTTCTGTAAAAAAACTAATCACATTGATCTCTATAGATATTTTTTAAAAGTTTAAAAAATATATATTTTAAACACCACTGTTTTATCCTTACACTCTAATACCCACGCTCAGGCTTCGCCTTTGTGGGATTTTTTTGTTACTCTTTTATTCTATATTACAATGTATGTACCTAAATTGTATATGTATCAAAAATTTTGTTAATAAAAAAAAAATTGAAGTTTCACCTAATTTTTAATAAATAGTTTTAGATTGAAATCATTAATATTTGTAATTTTCTTTCATTAAATCCACACACAATAAGTAAAAGGAGCAAAACAATATAACTTCGGCAATATCGTCCATTTCAGAATTGTCGACTTGGATGGAGAGTAAGGGAAGGGTTTATGGTCGTAAAACAAGGCTTCGATAATGAAACACAAGGAACAGGACAAGAAATGAGAATATGAAGAGTTTAGGAAATGGTCCATATGTAGGTCCTTCAAGCCTCTTTAGCGTTCATCAGAATATTGAAGTAGGCGTTTGCGGAACAAAATAGTATTTCTGGGTCAAAAAATTGATAAACTTTGAAAAGTTGTATTTCTGGAACTATGGAGTCTACAGAGACACTTTGATTGGCGTATCACTGTTTATATATTTTAACTCGGTTAATATTAATAGGCTTGCTTTATTTTTTTACTAAATTGCTTTTGAATAAGGATCTGTCAAAATCAGCTGTTGTTGTTATGTGAACTTCTGTGGTATATAATAAATACATTCCCAATATTTTCAATATACTTGGCGTAACTTCAACGTCTCTTTATAGAACGTAAAAAATAAAGAAAAAGTTTCAGCATTCGCTTTTGTAGAAATTACATAATACAATATATTACAAATTTGTTCAAGTTGTGATTGGCTTTGTGAAAAATCTTCGGTTTTTAGCCTTAATAGTATCGATACCTACGTAAAATATTTTTTAAAGTTAATAAATTTAGGCATGCTTTCAAATTATTATTATTAATTATGATTTACACAAATTGAATTATTTAATTTCAATAAATATCATTTTAATGGAAGATTAAAAACGAATCCTTCGTCCCCCTGCTCCATACCTGTGTATCCTGATTTAGTGTATAATATTAACCTAACCTTGTGCACTCTATTTGAAGTAAGCAGAGCAACTTAAGTCAAATCTCTTATTTACTTCTCCAAAGCCTTTTCTTTATTCCAACTACTCAGGGAGCTTTTATAGAGAGCTTTCGCGGATATTTTAAATCTCCGGATTCGAAGGATTTACAAAACTTCCAGAGAAAATATTTGATTTTTAAACTCTCCATTGATAACATAACTATCGATATTTTTAAACAATTTTTTTTTTCATATATTAAATTTTAAAAAACTTTACTTATTCCAGAATATGTTTAGTTCAGAAGTACATCTGTGGGTGTAACTGAATTATATCACCGTCAATGACATCTGTTTTACAAACACCACTAATTGCTAAGGTACCGTACCGCGATAATCTTCAGATCCGCTTAGTTTCTTCAATGCAAAATATTATATTTTTAAGATCCAAATTAGGACTGTGATTCTGGTATCTCTAATACCTGTGGTATGGAGCTAAGCTAGAGGAGGAGGGGGGGTTGTACAGCTGTTTAGAGCAACCATAAGCCCCCGCATACCCAATTTTACATACATCTCTTTAACACTTTTTTAGAACCTTAAAGCCCAACGCATACACAATTTTACATACATCTCTTTAACACTTTTTTAGAACCTTAAAGCCCAACGCATACACAATTTTACATACATCTCTTTAACACTTTTTTAGAACCTTAAAGCCCAACGCATACACAATTTTACATACATCTCTTTAACACTTTTTTAGAACCTTAAAGCCCAACGCATACACAATTTTACATACATCTCTTTAACACTTTTTTAGAACCTTAAAGCCCAACGCATACACAATTTTTGGACCTGTTTTGACTATTTGGCATTTCATCTATCTGTAAATTTGTTTGTTACGTTTCAGTTCCAGTTCAAGATTCAGTTCAAGCCTTGTTGGATACCACATATTTATCCTGCCAGAGTTCTCATGATCGTTGTTCCTACGACGAGCTGTCAAATCGGAATAATTAATATCATGGTACCTACCCTTAAGAAAAATTGAAAAAGAATTGTCATTGATATGATGACATTTCCTTGGACAAAAAGTATAATTCCTTATTTTAAATAATAGGTTGCGTAAAATATTTATACCTTACTAACAGGTAAGTATGCATTGAAAGTAGATACCTACTTACTTTTAAATCTTATGTTTCATCGGAAATATTGGTTTTGGTTTAATAAATGAGAAAACATTAGAAACAATGATAGGTACTCTTTTAGACGCGAGGTCTACTTTTCGCAGAGATAATATAAAATACTTATTTATTAATTATTTGTTAATTAACACACATTTAACGAAACATATTATGTTGTAATAATCTTTAGTATGCTAAAATATAGATAATCTTAAATATTCTCATACGCTCAATACAGTCATACGACTTCAACACAAATCTGCAAAAGAAATATTGCAATTTGAACCAAATATTTCTATTCAACCTAAAGAAATGACTGAATATCCAAAATACGAACCCAAAGCTCCTACATAAAAAATATCATTCGTATGAATAAGTGTTAGTATTCGGAACATAGCAAAGAGCGTGAAGCCCGAGATGGAGATATCTTCTCCATACGCTATGAAGTACAAATAATGCAGATAAATCGAATACGGTAACGTAATATTATAACTGAGATCACGTGTGGAATCCGGAACCCAGTTTGCGGACACGTGTTCTCAGCTCTGGCCGCGATGTTTGATGAAAGTCGAGCTATGCTATTGTGCAGGGGGCGCTTGCTCTGAACTTAGATGCTTTTAAGTTAATGAACTTGGATTAATCTACGATGCTGATCTATTTTAATCATGATTTATATCAATCAACAAAATAACTCTTGTATTTTTGATATTAGTTAGTTATCGGTTGTGTTTAAAAATTCCCGTTAAATATCCAGATTTCTTTTGCTCCACACACCAGTAGAAAATATTTTTTCTTAGGGCCTATTTCATCTTTGGTGATGCTGCATGAAGAGTATTTTTAAAGAAAGAATGGAGATGAAGTTCTATGAAGGAAAAGGGTTTGAAAGGTAGGTAGGAATCTGGGGTTCAGTGTATCCAGGAGTGACAGACTTATGAATCCATCCCCTCCACGCATCTGCAACCAATATCACTCCATAAACCCGTAGACACTGAACGTAGTGAGTCATTTTGAGTGACTTATGGCAGAGGTGTTCGTTATTCAATGAATGGTTATAGCGGCGGTACACGTATTCGGTTCCCATAGCGGCACACACGTACTCGCCTCAAAAAGAACTTATGTTTTGAAACCATTTATAAAGTTGAGGAATTTGTGAAAATAAAATAAAATATATAACAATCTTTGTTTAGCTACAATTTAATAAAAATTACCAAAATTTCAAAAGCAATGGTTTCTTCACTACGTTACAAAGTACGCATGTTGATATTTTTTTATAAAAGGGTGGTTTAAACCAATTTGTTAATTTACGTAATGAAAATGACGTCACACGATTATCGAAGAGTGGTGAGTAACTTTATGTTTTTCATTTGCAAAAATACTAAATACTAAATTGCCTTCACTTCTTTAGAAACTGCACCTAATTACAGACATTTTGGTAGGTAAATATTTCGTAGAATATAAATCCCATACAGGAGGCCTATGGAAACAAATTTCTTTCGGGGCATCTTTTGAGGCTATGATAGGCTATGATTTTGATGCTATGTAGTGGGTCTTTTTTAAGGAAAGGAAGGAGAGGATGTTCTGCAAATATAAAAGGTTGAGTAAGAATAAAGAGATCAGTGTTTCCAGGAGTGACGGATGTATTATGAACATATCCCTCCCACTGCGGTGCAAGGCGATGGCGATGGGCCGAGAGACCAGTTTGACAACTCTCCCGATCTGGCCCGCCACGCAGCTGATGGGCAGGCGCATCCCAAACACTCATAACCCGATGAACCCGGGCACCCCTGCTAAATCACCCAATTAGCCAACCACTTAGTGTGACCGGTGGCAGAGGTGTTGGGTTCCCGGGGCTGCGGTACTCGAAACTGCCTCCCAAATTGAGAATTTCGATCTCTGGAAACGTTATGAATTGCAGAATAGGATTAACAGATAATTGTAGTAGGTATTGCTTGAGTTAGCAGATACACTATGTTTAGGGCCATTTTTGAGTACTTCCTTATGGATTCTATTTTCTATGTTAATATTTATTTGATTAATATTTCATTTACTGGTATCTGTGGGGCCTAGGACATAAAAGGGCTTACACACGGTTGGCAACATCAGTTTTATTTTTAATCGATGTAGACCACAAATCTAAGAATTTTCTGTCCAGTCCGTATACTTACACAGCCAATAAATAGATGTAGATCACACATCTAAGAATTATTTGTTTAGTCCGTATACATACATAGCCAACAACAAATAAGCAAAGTGTGCACAAAAGCGACTGTTTTGTACGTGAACACTTGGATGACAGTTCAACGATCATTGTCTACGAATTCGGAGGTCACGGGTTAAAATCCCAGCGCGCCCAGGAAAAAAATGACTTCCAGATGAAGAAAACATACATTTCATAGCGAAAACATCATAAATATCTTAGACTGTGTAGAGTAAGCGCTTGCTGCCTTCTGAAAGAACTAACATCTTTAAAGAAAGAGCATAGGGATAATATATTAGGCCTACATTATTCGGCTCACTTTGAAAAACCGTCCGCCAGAATTTAAATGGAAACTTCCATCGCTTTGGTTCATTAATCAAAACTGAGCTCGTGGCCTCTTTCAATGAATGCCGGTAAGAAAAACCAATAGAAAAACGTAAAGTACTGCTTTTGGATTCTTTGTGTAAAAATGAGATTAAGGTCCTTCAAAATTGTGGAACTCTCAGATAAATTACTCAATTTTCGAGTGGTATTATTTGAATATCTATTTGGCCTAGAGAACTAATGACGTTCCAAGTATTTTTAGTTTTTGTTTTTTATTCAAGCAAAATGTTCAAGTATTTTTTGAAAACGTCAGATGAACCGAATTCCTTTGTACCTACCATCCCCAAAAATATTGATATCATTTGTTACCAACATAAAAAATATCGCTTCTTACATTTATTGACTGGAACAACTTCAAAACGTAAAAAAACCAAAAAAAAACCGCTTTCATTTTATTTCGTATGAAGCGAAACAATAACTTTGTGCAATTAATTTAATAATGTGTACCTAATTTTATTATGTTAAAACCACAATAAGGTGGTTTTTGTAATTAATTTTTTTATTTGTTTACTTCGGAGGAAAATTATAGAGACCTTATTACCCCCCCAGCAGGACTCTCAGAACATCGCCTTGAACCGCAGTGGGAGGGATGGAACCCATTATTTCATCTAAATGGCCGTACTCCTTTTTTACTCTCCCACAATTAACTTTAATAAAGTTATTAACGTTAACCACAATAATTCTACTGATAGTATATTTGTTTCAATTTTCAGCCACTGTTGGATATTTTCAGCTGAGTGCGTTGCAATAATTGAATCTTTCAATTATAAAATCAACAATAATTTTGAACATTCCGTTGTTTTTTTTGATTCTCTTCAAAAACTTAAATCCGATCCTCTTCTTCATCCTGATCATGACATTGTATGCATTATTAGAGTGCAAATAGCCTCTATTCAAAACTGTGGTAAAACCTTAACTCTGATTAATTCCATAATAATTCCTGGACACGTCGGCATCATGGGTAATGATATTGTGGATTCTTTGAAAACACAAGGAGTATTCAACCCTATTGTTATCCTATAAACCACCTTTCCCCATCCGAAATTTATTTTCCTCATCCTCAAAGATAGATTCCGTAATGTTTGGTCAGAGAATTGGCACATTGCTAGTCAATCCGAGGGAGACTGCTTTGCCTCAATACAAATGACTATCCCATCAAAACCTTGGTAAAAAATTCACTCATTTCTCCAGATAATAAATTTCCTTACTTATTGGACATTGTTCCGTTCCTTCTCATCTTACAAATATCCTCTCTTCTATTACGCCTTATCTAAAATTGTCCCATAGCCATTCAACATCTCATCTCTGCTATGTCTAAATTTGACACCAATCTTCCATATAATTTTGAAATTTGCCAATTTTAACTAAATTATTATATTAATTCACATTCCCTCTCTCCATAACTTGAAATGATGGTTTGGAACACCCTTGAAGGGTAAAAGCCATTAAAATTTGAAAAAAACCCTTTCCTCCAAATTCATTTTCCAATTCTACTTATTATTTATGTTTGCTGACGCCTTACGACCTTTTCCCTTAACGAAATAATAATATTATGAAACGCTCATCAATCTTTCGCGTGTATTTAGTGTCACCTGTTTTTTTGTTAATCGCACACATTTTTCAAACAACTGCTTAAGGAGCGTTTAAATTTTTGACTACGAATCCAAAGGTCGCCGCGTCAAAAAAGAATTTGAATTATTGACATAATTTATTTAAATTCACGACTAAATACTAAATAGTATTTTGACTGGTAAATACTCTCAGCATCGTTCTGGTGAAAAAAAGTTGCTTAAAATGACTTAAACTGTATTTGGTGTTATGATCTGAATATCCAGCTTCTTTACAACTTGCTTCTTCCCCATCTCTTTCCTTTTCCCTTTCCATTCATGCTCGCAACATACCCTAAATGAGAATATAATTTTTTGCATTAGCTGTACTCAGGAGGCACTGAAGCAAATAATTTCCATCAGTTCCTACGTTATCTTTAGGGATGCTTTGTATTTTTTTTTAAAATTAAATGAAGGAAAGGAGGTTCTACTAAGGACACATGTATGAGGGGTGGGTAAGAATCCGGTAGTTAGTATATCCACTTGTAACACACGTATGAATCCCACAGGCAGTTGGAGCTCTTTGCGGTAATCAAAATAAATTTTACACATATATTTTGAACAACCAAAAAAGACTTGCTTAAATCTAAAATTATCTTATCATTAAAATGGCAATCTGAAAACGTTCGTACGAAAAAATACAGTGTGTGGCAAGCCTACGCACGACGGAAGTGAAAATTTTAGTATTCTTCTCTCTCTCTTTTCATTTCATGCTCTCTTTTTTTCTGTCTATTGACATATTTATAAGTAGCATGTGATAAAAAAAATTAAAAAATATAAAAATATGGGATTCAAACCCGGGTCCTGCATAACGAGTGTCGAACGCTCTGCCTCTAGACCTCGAGGAGAGGTATCTCGCGCGACGAGAACCGCGTATACAACGTGTACTCCTCAATTGACTTATCCCACGCAAATTTTCGTTTTCAAACACGGCAAATGAATAATATCACATAACTTCTCGTTAACGCTTTATATAGGGTCGAATCGAAGATATATCGGCAGTGTGAAGTCATATCTGTCGTTTTTCAAAATATTTCGGTAAATTTGTCCGTTTTGGAAAAGATCTATCGTGTTTTAACAGTCTCATACCCGTATGGAGTCTGAATTTGAAAAACATTTCTAAATTTTGAAAAACTCACTTACGGCTGTGTTTTTTACTAAAAAAAACTTGTCACGCACGTCTGCGAGGGTAATTAGTCGCGTTATCAGCCTTGATTAGTAATTTTAATGATTCAAAATAAAAATAATTAATCAAAATACCGAGCGACTCTACCGGCTCGATTTGTAAGCTATATTTTAACCAAAATACCATATAGGTACCGACCGTTACTTCTAGCCAATTACTCGAGTAACTAAACTATAAACTCTAACTAAACGGATTTAGACCTTTCGGGAGACTCTCCGTTAAAATTAACAAATTTATGTAATTTTTTACTACATTATTACAAATCATGTAGATATCTTCTTATATTTATGCCTGACAAAGTCGCAGCACGAAAGCATTTTATCTCTTTTCTTCGTATTAAAAAAATCACAAAAAGAAAAAAAAAATTATTTAAAGCGGGGATCGAAGCTCGGTTCTTCACGACGACAGTCGGGCGCTCTGCCTCTAGACCTCGAAGCTGAGTTTGGAGAGTGACCTAAACTAGGTATATAATATTAACTAGGCTTCTATATCGAAATGATCACGGTTTTTCGAGACGGTCATGAGTCGGTTTTACTCCGGTCCTCGAAAATGAATGACGCGCGTAAAGAAGTTTCGCTTAAAAAATATATTAATGTGCATTTTTGACAACAATCATGTAGATATCTTCTTATATGTATGCCTGACAAAGTCGTAGCACGAGAGCATTTTATCACATTTCCTCGTATTAAAAAAATCACAAAAAGAAAAAATAATAAGTTAAAGCGGGGATCGAACCTCGGTTCTTTACGACGACAGTGGGGCGTTCTGCCTCTAGACCGCGAAGCTGAGTTTGAAGAGTGACCTTAACTAGGTATATAATATTAGCTAGGCTCCTATAGCGAAATGATCACGGTTTTTCGTGACGGTCATGAGTCGATTTTACTCCGGTCCTCGAAATTGCATGACGCGCGTAAAGAAGTTTCACTTCGAAAAATCTATTTTTTACTCGATACTATCAAACGGATACCAGTGAAAAAGGTTCGTCCTCCGTCTTAATTTTTTTTTAAATTAGCCTTGATTTTGAGATTTACACTTTGCCGCAGAATCCTCTCTCCACCCCTTCCGTGGCCCGGTGGGTGACGGAGTCGAAACTCGTTTTTGAATTTTGAAATTGGCACTCAATATGAAATTGCTTCGAGCGCTACCGAGTTGGTGGCAGTTAAAAAGTTATCCCAAAAACGTTGTGGGGGAAATTCCAGGGTTGCCAAAAATTTTTATTAACTCATTCAGTAGTTTTGTACCTTCAGTATGTTTGAAACGTATGAGTCTCGAATTTTCTGGTCACCCTGAATTTCGTCACAGTAATTATTTTATAAAAAAGGGTAAATATTTGCAACTTAAAGGCAAATCACCACCACTAACAATAATAATCTTGCACATAATTTTCATTATAGTTCTACCGTTTTCTAGTGTAAAAAATTATACGCCATCACGAGGGACAAAAACCAACCTCTTTTAAAACTGAAGATTTACGCACTTATATTTGTAGTTGAGGGCGTCGCTATCGTTAAATAAACATAATATTATCTACATTGTTGAAACAAAACTCCTTCTGGCTTTGATCTACTTGATTTGCGATCTCTCTTACAAAAAACTGTCTTAACTCTGTAAATATAGACATGCTGAGTCTGACCTGAAGGTATTTCAAGGGAGTATACTCTAAGGAGCTAAGATCATTGAATTTCTCGTTCACAGTTGAAGTTTGGGCCATGAAAACGGGTAATTTCTTTTACTCGTTTTGTGTCGGCTCGTATGTGGAACTTTCTTCCCTCATCTTTTTTTCCTGCTTCATGTAATCTATTCAAAGCCCACATTAACAAATCCCTTCCTCCACTACCTTAACCTAACTTGCCTCACAACGCTGCCACAATAGTTCCCCTATTTTAACTTGCCTCACAGCGCTGCCACAATAGTCCCCTATTTTAACATTGAACAGACAGGAGCACTTTTGTGAGGTGTCATATAAAAAATAATAATAATAAAAAAGAGCCATCTATAGTGACTCACGTCTCCCGAGTTAAGCTTCGTAAGTTCCTCTGTTGCCACCTGAAGGTACAGATTTTTTTCTTTATGATTATTGACCAAGATCCAAAAACTATTACAATGGAAATCAAAATATTTTGAATTATGAGTATACAATAATGCTAGTCTCACAGGAGATTTTTCCTCTCAAAATGTATGTGGCTTGGCCTATATCGCTCGCCCAAAATTCCCATTGGTAAAAAATAGTTACAAATAAGATCTTATAAGGATTTTTCAGAAAAAAATGCATTTCTAGGATTTTAACCACCTATTTAATATATTTTAAGTTTAACATTTTTACTTAACGACTTTTTACGCACATGAATAAAATTATGTTAAAGACGCGCCTTTACAATGTTTCCATAAAAATCACAATAACAAAAACTAAACAGAATAATGTTATAAAAAAAATCATTAATTGAACCCATTGCACAACCCTGCGCGTCGCTATTTAATATTTGTACCTAAAACATGAAAGTTCAGCAAAAGTGATGATAGAAGATTAAGAACAGCAGAAAGAGAACCGTTGAGGACTGAGAACGAATTAGGGCTATTATCGCTTAGCCGAGAACTCCGTTGGAGACAGCTCTGCTTCTGAGCTGAGTACTTCTCACTTTCCATTGAGTTCCCGATGAGTCCGGCTTCTTTAGTGATACTCGTTTTAAATTATACATGCGATTTTAATAGAAATAACTTCCAATGAGTTATTTTTCAAAGGTTTTGCCTATAAAACGTTTGGTGTTAGCTACTAATCAACTAATAATCACGCCGCACTTTGTACCACCCCATACAAACTACATGCAAACGTAAGCGTCATGGGGCTTTTACCAAGTAGTTAGTGTGACAAACTAATTGGTGTTATAAATGCACGAGTTGAATAATACCAGGACTATAATTTGATTCGTTCATTCCTGCTTATTTTCTTATCTTTACCGCGTGACCTTTTCTGTTGTTTATGAGTTTAAAGTGTTTTGTTTCGCTTTTAGAAATAATGTTGAATGTTTTTCTTTCTAAAATTTAGAAAAATTAGGTTAAGATGTTTTTTTTAATAATATTTAGTTTTATTGTTATTATTTTGGTTTAAAAAATATTTAATTTCTAACTACACGAAAATTTATTTCGGGGGGTATATTAAAATCACACGACATTTAAAAAAATAAAGCTATTCTTTTCAAATCAATTTCGATATGTTTTGGAACAAAGTTGCCTCAATCTTATTTTGTTATTTTTTACAAGATTTCAAGGCCAGAAGTACCTACCTGATATAGAGGAGTTCGCCCAGTTTGCTGAAGAAAGAAAGCTTTCAGAAAATGTTTACTTTACATAATCGTAAAAGGCATATTTTTCTGATAACTTATAATACTGTAGATACATAACCAAAAAAGCACATAAATGAAGAATTTTGTAAGACTTTTGTATAAAAGGTAATTTATAATTATGCTTGTTGTAAAAAAAAAAATCAAAAGTTTTAAACAAATTTTCGTCAGACACACACTACTTAAATAAACCCCGAAGGTACAAAGTACTTGATTGATGTGTTAGATTTTTTACTTGTGTGAACGACACTCTGAGCGCCGATTCCCGCAGAGGTAGGCAAAGAGGAAAACAACTCAGTCTTAGCACACACTCCTTGCCTCATTCATATTCATACATCGCTTCATGTATACTCTTCTCTTATTCTGACTCCTGACATGGCTTTACTCAAGTATCTAGTTCACATGAGCGTGCCATATCTTTCTCGGGCATCCCCGACTTCTTATAATATTCACATTTGGATCATTTATTCTCCGTACACTTATATCTTCGTTCATACGCTCTACTTGCCCAAAATCTCCAATCGTCCCATTCTTAATTTTACACATTACGCTTACATCAGCCTAGCGTTCTTAGTATTGATTTTAAAGTTTGTTTTATTTGTCTCCCGTAGACAGCTCATTGCGATTTTTACCGGATGACGTCACAATAGTTATTAATCCGTCGATGGTGCTTAGATCAGGGTCGAATTACGTCAGGAGCTTTGTTCCTCATCGGTTTTTTATACGTTTAATGTTAAAGTTTTTTATATTCAGATCTGATATTTGCTGTTGTAGATGGTATAAGTAATTCCTGATATTTTTCAGTACTAAAATTTCTCATTTAAAAAAAAAATGTTTGTGAAATTATGATGTTTTCCCAAAATTTAACTATGACATTAACAAGGTATTACAATTATTTGATTATCATGAATTTCCCGTCTGCTAAATTCTCTACAATTTCCATTTCCAGCACCTGTATCGCTTAAGCTCCTTGCAAAACTAGCGATAAATATTAATAATGTGATAATAATACATTCGCGTGAAATTATGATAATATTTAAAGCTAATGACAAAACAAAGACCAATTCATACTCCGCGTCTCCACGTGAGTAAAGGGAGTTCCTACTTGCACCTTCCTCTCTCCTCTCTCCCAGCCAGACCGCTTGAGTTATTTTGATGGAATTAAACGTTCATGGGTATTTATGTTAATTCCTGATTTTCACATCCCCGTGAATTAGCATACAGCCTCGGAGGCTGTGCTGGAAACGTCTTAGTACGCGAAAGCCTGCGTTATTTATTTAATTATTAATCCTATCGGTTTGTGCTCTCAACCATAAAATACTTCTATTTGACAAGGTTCTCGTAATCCCTATTTAAGTAAGTGATACCTAATGTTTATTTAGCAATGTGTTTATGTTTCCGTCTATTCCAGTGTTATAACAACTCGAGGTGTTTTCTAAAAACAAATCAATTACGTTCACCCTTTCTAAACGTTTTACTAAAAGATTTGGGATTTCCAGAAACAAATCTGTAATTTATTATATTTTCACATTTTTTAATTTTTTTTAATGATTCAATTAATTAGCGTTAAAATCCCATTATATTATTATATGTTTTTAAAATATAAGTAATTTTACCAAACTGTAAATGTTCCTAACAAAAAAAAAGCAAAACATGAAAAAAATATGACCACACTAAAATGAACTAATATAATTTTTTTTTATTTCTTGGCAGACAATCCCGATGAGTTCCAAAACTCATTATAGGACAAGAGGAACTTACAATACATAGGTGGAAGTTAAAGGTTTACATTGGTATATTGAGATTAACTTTAAAAGTTTCACATACAAAATAGAAAAAGGGAAGTTAAGTAGAATAAACAAGAAAAAACAAAAAAAGGAAACACACAGGGATATACACATAAGCATATAGCCAAGTTAGAAATTTATAAAAAAGTACTTATCAATTAATACACTAGTAAAGATAGATTATGCTCGGCAGAATCAGGCATTGGAAATATAACTAGGCAGGTTAGAAATCCCTGGTTCGATGAGGAGTGCATACAGAGCGTCTGCAAGAAAAATGAGCTAAGAAAAGTATGTGTAGAAAGAGGAACAAGATCAAAGAGACAAGCCTACGAACAAGCACGAAGAGATGCTAACCATTTGATTAAAAGAAAGAAGAGACTATATTTTAACAACATATTGTTGAAAATGGAAAATGATTTTGTTAATAACAATCCACGTGAGGCATATAAAGGCGTCAATGTATTTAAAAAGGGCTTCAAACCCAACACATCCCTGTGCAGAGATAGTAATGGAGACATAATAAGAGATAAGGAAAAGATTAAGACTAGGTGGAAAGAATACTTCCAATAGCTCTTGAATTCCAATAACAACCTGACAGTCGAACCAACTCACATTCCGGATGAGCTAAATAATGATGAAACGACTAGAGCGCCATCGGTGGCAGAAGTAAGGGCTGCCCTAAATAAATTGAAAATCAATAAAACACCGGGAGGAGACAATATCCCGGTAGAGATCTATAAATATGAAAACGAACATCTGAAAAACCTGCTACACAATCTTATTGTAAAAATATGGACCGCCAAAGAGTACCAGAAGAGTGGCAAACTAGTATAATATGCCCCATACATAAAAAGGGAGACAAATTGAAATGTGAAAATCACAGAGGAATATCGCTACTTTGTACAGCGTATAAAATTTTCACAAAAATTTTGAAAGAAAGACTAGAACGTCATTCAGAGAACTTGCTGGGAGAGTATCAGGCAGGTTTTAGGAGGGGGAGATCCACCACTGATCAACTCTTTACTACTCGACAAATCCTGACAAAATGCTGGGAATTTGATATAGACATATATCAACTATTTGTTGAGTTCAAACAGGCATATGACAGTATAGATAGGGAGAAAATATATGAAATACTCCTAAATTTTGGTATACCGCCCAAAATAGTCAAGCTTGTAAAAGCAACGATGGTTGGTTCACGATGTCGAGTAAGGATAGGAGGTGAAACAACGGAGGATTTTAACGTCTCCCAGGGGCTGAAACAAGGTGATGGCTTAGCTCCCACTCTTTTCAATATTGTTCTGGAGCACGTCGTAAGGAAGACAATGATTGCTACCGACTCAAACATTTGCTACAAAAGCAATCAAATAGTTGGATATGCAGACGACCTTAACATTGTCGGAAGATCCTTACAGGCTGTAAGAGAGGTGTTTGACCCTTTGGAGACTGCAGCAAGAGAGGTGGGCTTGCAAATTAATGAGAACAAAACTAAAATCATGATGCAAACCAAAACCCCACACCGCAGAATAAAAGATAAAGTGAATTTTAAAAACTCCTATAACTTTGAAGTGGTCGAAGAGTTTGCCTAGCTGGGCTCCATCATAACGCAGGAAAACGAAGACCCAGTAGAAGTAAGAAAGCGCATCACAGCCGCTAACAACACTTACTTCGCGTTGCTGCCAGTGTTCAAATCCCGAAACGTCCATAGGAAAACCAAAATAACCCTGTATAAAACAATTATTAGAACGGTCTTGGCCTATGGATGTGAGGCGGGAACACTGACAGCAAAGTCTGCGGAACGGCTGACACTTTCGAAAGAAAGGTACTTCGAAGAATCTTAGGAGCGGTGCGAGAGGGAGAGGCATGGAGAATCCGCCACAATAAGGAGCTATATGACATCTACCAAGCTCCCAGACTCTCTACTCATCTACGGCTCCAAAGACTAAGATGGGCCGGACATGTGCACCGAATGCCAAGCACACGTGTACCAAAGAAGGTTCTAACAGGACACCCGGGAGGCAAACGAAAGGCGGCAGACCTAGGCTGAGATGGGAGGACGATGTCAGGAAAGATGCCAGAGGACTACTCCATGTTGCAGATTGGAAGACGACGGCCGAGGACAGAGGGCGGTGGAGGCTCATGTTAAAGGAGGCCAAGGCTCGAAATGGGCTGTAGCGCCATTGAAGAAGAAGAAGAGAAGATTATGCTCGGTTACAAATACATGGAATATAAAAGGAGAAAAAAATAAACAAGACAAAACACAACACGAATAACACCACTAATACATGGGTAAAAAATTATGATCGATTAAAAATGCAGGGGATACAAAAGGAGAGCAGAAGACAGAAGATTACGTATTTTCGTTTTTATATGTACTTAAAAATATCCTTTTAAAGCATTACTTCGATTGTTTTTAGATGCAGGCTGTTTTAATACATATCTGGAAGAGAGTTATAGAGTGTGTAGGTAATTTAGTTTTGAGATTTTATCCCATATTTTGTAGTTTGTGTTACAAAAATACGGATTTTATGTACAATTTTCGAAATTTTTAGTTTGTCAGAGAAATTTTGAGAAGAGGAGAGGCTACACCATTGAAACCAGCTGCCGCTTTTGACTTAGGATTAGATATGTCCCGTAAGATTTCTTTTCTGTTTATACTGTTATGTTAAGAGATCGTATTGCTTGAGGTTCCGTGTAGATCATAATATTTACTTCAGTTTTAGACTTTTTATGACGGATGCTTAGTTTTCAACAACTGAGAAAAAAATGCGTTTACACACATTTTCCAAATCAAAACACTGTATATCCTGTACATATACTGTATATTTACAGCCTTACTCGCGCGGGGACAAAATTAGTATTACTGATTTATTAAAATCCTGTTAAAAACGGGATTGCAGTACGTTTCCTGTTAAACTTTTAGTAAAATCCTATTATATTGGAACACGCGTTCGTGAATCTGCATTTTTCTTGACAATAGAAACGAGGAAATGCGAAAATATTAGAATTTTTTGAATTCGTGTTCCAACAACGCGATAAAAAATTCGTGTTTTACTGAAAGTTTATTGGTAAACCTGTCAATTCAGTAGGTAAGGGCCTGCAATCTCGTTTTTAACCGGGTTACGAATAATTTGAAGAGGTTCTTAATAAATGAACAATATTTTATCGGTAAATTTTCTTAGTGCATCTAATAAACAACCGTTTACGATACATAAATGGTTGTTTATCAAATGTGTAAAATTTAACAAACATTTATTAGTAAGGTTGATAGTGTTTAAAAATGGGAAATGTGTTTTACAGTGATTTTGATTGAAAAATCTGTGGATATAACACTATTACAGTGCTTAGTTTTATACAAATGTTGGCTTACAGCTCCAAACAAGCCCTTAAATCATTATTCAAAGGGGTACAGTCTTTGTCCAAAAATGCAATAAAACTTATTTTGGAAAAAATTACTTATACAGTCTTTTACCTTGAGACCAGCCCAATCAATTGTGCCCATCTATAGACAGTCGGGCCATCCTTAAAAAATAGGGTACATATAAATTCAATTAATAAACAGATTATGTGCCTTCATTTAAATATTATTTTTCGCAGAGTAGGTACTTTTTGTAATGAACGTAGGTCGGAAACTACGGAATAATGCAGAACGTATGCTTCTGATGAATGTAAGTATAAAAGGCCGGTACGTCTGTCAATTGTCCTCTTCCCATTTTGATCATTTTACCAGTTGTACTTTATAATAATTTACTTATCGTCTCGAAATTATTAATTACGTTTCATTTAACAAACACAGACTTATCTTTTTTATTTATTTTTTGTTTATTGCACATCAAAATTCAAAATTCAAAAAAATATATTGCACAAAAATACAGAGTATAAAGGGTATAACTTATAGGTTACATCCTATTTCTTCTAGCTAACCCAACAAATACACATTATATTACATAACCCAACAATTACATGTTAACAAATGTATGTAAATAAAAAAAAAAACAAAGGTATTTAATTTATGAAAGTTATTCATTTAAGGTGTAGTGACATTTGTTTAAAAGAAATGTTTTTAGTGATGATTTAAATTTAAGTATATTGGTTATTTGTTTAATGCTACGTGGAAGATTGTTATATACTTTAATGGCTATGTAGTGTGGTCCTTTTTGAAATAAAGTTTTGTTTGCTTTTGGGATTAATAAGTTTTCTGTGAAACTTTTAGCGTGTTTGTGTGTTGAGTTTTTTGTGGAAACTTTTCTGGAGATGATCGAACTTACAGGCATAACTCCATTACATTGTCCGTCACTATCAGAAGTTTGAGATTTTTAAAAATTGGTCTATATGAATCCCGGTTCAATCTCGGAATCACAGTTTGTGATTTTTCGTAAGCACCTCTTTTGGATGATAAAAACATCTTTGGCGTTTACAGAGTTTCCCCAAAACACTATTCCATATTTTATCATTGAGTGTACGTATTCATAAAATGTGGCGATTACTGACTCGATGTTTAAGATATTTTTAAGGGTGCCTAGAACAAAAGAAAAGCTACTAATTTTTGCAACAACTTTAGATACATGTTCTTTTTAGTTAATATTTGCATCTGGTTGTATGAGTATGAGTAGGATACAGACATATTTTTACTACGTCTGTCTCACTGTAAATATCCTGTGTAGGGACCGGCTAGTTTATAAATATTGTATTTTAGCAATAGATAGATACTGAAGAAGGTTAATTTTGTCAGGTACATTTTTTTGGTAAGTTGGAAGCAAAAATATTTCACAGAATTATACAGTTCGGGTTGGTATTGGTATTTGGTGACAATTAGAGATTTTTTCATTCTGATTTGTGTGAGTTGACTAAATATTGCACTGAATAGTTCGTTTGTCTGGTACTACTATTACATAGTTAATCTAATTTTTATATTAATTTTGCTAAGGGACGATATAATGACCTTTATTGAATAAGCGTAACGAAATCCTGTTTTTACTCGACGCTTTGTCTGTGAACCTGGACCTGACACTTCGTCTGTGAACCTGGACCTGACAATTCGTCTATGAACCTGGACCTAACACTTCGTCTGTGAATCTGGACCTGACACTTCGTCTGTGAACCTGGACCTGACACTTCGTCTGTGAACCTGGACCTAACACTTCGTCTGTGAACCTGGACCTGACACTTCGGCTGTGAAAGTAGACCTGACACTTCGTCTGTGAACCTGGACCTGGATTTTCGTCTGTGTGTAAATTTCTTTGTACGTCCAGTTCATTTTCAAAATGGTGACCGTTTTAATGAATCAGAAAAGATTGTTTTTTCAAATGTGAAATCTTTGTGGTTATTTGCAATATCCTATTCGCATTTTTTCGATATTATGGTACATATAAAAAGGCCAAATAAAGTTTTAAAAAAGAATTGCCTTTGAGATAGTGACTTTTCTTTGGACATGTTATTATTATCTTATTATGCTTCATATAATTTTTAAAGTAACAAACTGTAACTGGCACTCGTTTTCTTTGCTAGAATGGCTACATCTTCAGTCAAATTTTCACGAAAACATTAACAATAAAATCATGTTACTAGTTTTAAGCAAATAACCATGTTAAAATACTGTGCTATGTTTTTCCTGTTCTAGGTTTTTAATTTAAAATTTAACATTTTATTAGGTTAGCAAAAACGGGGATTTGAATTTTAAATCTGATGTTTACCATTTCTGTATTTATGGCATATTTCCTGTTTTTTGTTGAAAGTTTAGTTCTATTAAGTTTTTTTTCATTTATAAAACAACGCGAAGAAATACACCAAATATTATTATCCTTTAAATGTTTAATTTTTTACGTGAAACTGAGCAAAACAGATGTGTATTTATTAAAGCTATTTTCTTGAAACAAAATATATAAAAAATCACAATCTGTATTAAAGTAAACAATTTTTTCGTAATATTCCGCCCGTAGAGAGCATTTTATTTCGGCTCTTGTTGAATGTTGTAATGTTGTAATTAAAAGCAGGATTCTGCTGCTCTGCGGTTCAATCAAATTTTGCTGATTTCAGATATTTTAGTTTCTCTCTTTTCAATTCTATAATCAATTCTGATAAATTTTCTTCAGAATATAACGTCTTCGTGACTACATCATTTATTGCGTCATGTCACTCATCGGTTATTCTATTTATTTCAGAGTATTTGAGTAAACGGGTTGTAACTTGATTGATATTAATGTATTTTTGCATAGAATAAATAAATCTTTGACTTCACTTAATCGAGTCCAAAATGCATGTGTCCGATATAATGTCCCGAGACGCGATCATATCTCGCCTTACCCCTATCGGCATCTGATTTTAAATGTGTCAAACAGAAGGAAATAACACCAATTATGTCAAATGTTCAATTTGATGCATTTACAGGTTGCTGCCTATCTGTTTGACAGATTCCAGTGGTCCCGTGACTCTCATACACATAGTACGCAACAATGAAACCACTTACTCGTTCTCCCCAAACATAAAACTTCTGTGTTTGAGGGTGGTTATGGCTATTCTTCGTCAAAGCTTTAGAACGAAGTTCCACTGTCAATTCGAATATCGACATCGTTGCATTGCTCCAAAAAGCTCTGCTGCGAATGGTTGCTATCTAACGAAAGTAACCAATGAAAAGGATACTTAGCTACATGTGGTTGCGGTTATGTACATTGTTTATTTTGAATTTTTGTTGACTATTTAATTAATTTGCATTGATTTGTATACCAAATATTTCTATTTTTATTTTTATTTATTTGTGTTGATTTGAGTTTTTATTGTTAATATTATTTCATTTTTCATTATTTTACCTAAATATGTATATATTATTATATTGGAGGCACTGCTGAAAACCAGCTGCATTCCCAAAGAGATCCTGAATGCATAGCTGAGCAGTAACCTTTTTGTCAAAGAATTTATGTTAGAAAAATATGTTAAATTTATCTATTATCAAATAAATGTTTAGTTATTTTTTTCCGACTTTATATCCGGGTTAAATCTTCCCCACAGGAAAAACTAAACCCTTCCACACACTTTTCCACAAATGATCATCTAGTCAATCCATATTATGCAAGAGCATTATATAAGCACATTAAATATAAAACAATACAAGAACAACACGTCAACTCACCAGAGATCAAATGGGAAAATAATTCACCGACTCATATTTGCTAACCCTCTGATATTTTCATACCACAGGGTTCGGCTCGGTAGAACTCCTAAATGGACCCATAAATCCTACTGATCTCTCAATATAAATATTTAAAAAATCTTTCGTAATCCTACATGTATTTAAAATGAGTGATTTTTGTATTTTTATATATGAATTCTTTGACAGATCTAATACGCCTAAATTTTGAATGAGAGAGTTAGGTATAATGCCAGTAAGTAGCCGAAATAAAAAAATGGAAATATTTTGATAGAATGAGAATGCCAAATTCTTTTAACCCAAATTTCATTTCATTTCCTTAATCTGTGTTTTTTTTCTAATTTTTCAGATAGAGATTTTTAATTATTACAGGAATTTGGAATAGCGACATAAATGATATAATTTTTTTTTTTAATTTTGTCATGTAAAACTATATCGGGTCTATTATGACTAATCGTTTGGTTAGTATAGTTTTATCAAAATTTATTTTATAAAATTCATTTTCTAAAAGTGAATTTGGTTTATATTCATAATATGGTACTATATTACGGCAGTCAAAAAAGTTATGTTTAATTACCAAACTTTGGTGAATTATTTTTAAAACTTGATTGTGCCTAAATTTATATTCGGACGGCGCTAATACAGAATATTCCGATATAATATATTCTATAGTTTCCGGAAAAGCCAAAAAATTTCTACATAAATCATCAATTTGATTTGTATCATTGATTATATGCTTCCTACAATTTTGTAGTATTAATGACTCCATCTTGAATGGCAAACATAAATCCTTCTATTTTTGCGCTTAATTCTCCAATACTCAACCATTTGTTTGACGAAAATTTGTCAACATACGTTTGGTTGAGATAATTAAAGTGTTTTGCGTGTATAATATTATTTGACCAGGAATCTTATATTTTTGGATGGAAATTATGAAAAATTATTATTACTTATCTATTAAGTATACCTGAATAAAATTATGAATATATCATAAAAAGCGATAAGCACTTACCCAATAAGTTATTTGATATCTCAAATGAATAAAAAAAATCTATTTCAAACATAAAAATAGACCTGGTAACTTTCCATAGGACAAGGACATAATTTAACTTTTAAATGTCTCATCGGTATAGTATAAAGTAGCGAATTTAAATTCAGGTGATATCTCATAAGACATACATTGCATCATCTGAAAACATCGCTCTTATTCTAGGAATTCAACCCTATTTGATCTGTGAGTCTGGCCGTGCCCCGCGTTGGAAAAGTTAACAGGGCCCGGGAGCCAATAGCGAAGGGGTGCTGAGTCTTTGGTTTGCGACTCAATGCTGGGTGGTAACCTACGGTAACTTAACAACAGGTTTCGTGATCAGAATAGTACTGCAGTACTTGTAGTCAATATACATATCTTCAATTGTATTATTTACTGCCTGAGTTACGAGACGATAGGCGAGCCACTTATTTGTATTATGTGAATCATTTAAATATATTTACGAGTCGGTCGGAAGTAGGTCAACATCCACAATTTATAGGTTATATTCTGAGCAGAATGATTAAAACTCACGCTCAAAGGGCGAATTCATTTCGGCATTAATGTCTCTCAGAATTATACAATTAAGGTTTTCTCTTTCCTCAATTATCGTGTGCAATTTAGATGGACAGGATAAATATTCCGGTTAAATAATTAGTTTTGTCCACTGGCATGTATATACACATGACACACGACAAGTAATGTTCCAGTGTCTAATGTGATATGAATCGCTATTATATTCGGAGTATCACTGTCTTAAATGATTTCTTCCATAGTAGTATAGATAGTCCACCACACGGTCGTCTTCTTAGTGGACCATGTCGTAGGAGATGTTTACCGTTGAACTACCATACGAGTAGCTCATGAATAAAGGGTGAATATCGCTGAGAAAATCCAGATTAGTTGTCAAATCAGATAAGCCGTTTCTCTTGTAATAGAATAATTTCGTTTGTAGTATACATACCTAAAATATTTTTTCTACTTATTTTAGAGATTCACAATTGATCGAAGTAATATTTAGCTTATTTGGGTTGTTTTGTTTATTACGTAGTTCGCTCGAAAGCCTCTTTGAATTTTCTGAACACGATGACAGGAGGCCAGAAATCGTGGTTCATTACAGTTTTAATGTCGCTTTGCTGGATCCAAAATCTTAGGCAGGCCATAACAATGAAAAGTTACATAAGTATTAAGAAAGGTAAAATAAAAACGATGATTTCATAACATTTGAAAAAATAATCTCTATTTTTATTTATTTTATTTAGAAAACAAACAGTCGTACACTTAAGCAAAAACAGTAACAGACCAATAAAGTTCCATTAAGTTAAGTTATTATACAATATTTTTATAAATGTCAAAGAAATATAAAAATAAATAAACATTTTGAGGAATTACAATGTTATAAAACAATTAGTAGTAATACAGTTTTATCATGATTATATTAAAAAATAATAAAATAAATTATGAGTAATATATTAATAAATTAAGTATTATTTCATAAAAAAATTAAGTTGCCAGTTTATTAAGCTACATTTTATATGTATTCATGTTACAGTTCAAAATTTCTACATCTCGTAAGGCATTGTGAGTTACTGAACCATTAAAAGGGCCAACATCTTAAAACGGAAAGTGAACGTGCAAACAAATTTACAGATAAATTAAATGCAAAACGGTCGAGTTCAAACTATATTCGCTTAATATTAAATATTAGTATTAAGTTTTATTATTATTAGTAATTTAGATATATGAAAATTCCAAAAAGTTTGTCCACCCAAGCAACAGCAGGCTAAGGCAAATTTGTGATATTGATTCTAGTGCTCTGGTTTACTAGGGAGAGAACTCGTGTAATGACTAGGCAATTTAGATACTGGCAACCTCAACCCAACCCCACCCAATCACCCCCGCCGCCTCCCTCCAATACGCGTGATGGTGTGTCTCGTATGTGGAAAGAGATTTCAGCCCCTAAATTATTTGGTTTCACCGAAGAGTACGAAGTTTTAAGTTGAATAAGACGTTTAACTTGCTATGTTAACATAAATTTATCGAGTAAATTTCCAACGCGCCTTATTATTGTTTTTATTTGGAAAGTTGGAAATTGTTTTTATGGTTTGTTTATTGATTCTATCGAGAATAATTTCAAAGTTTCAGAGAAAACATTACAAGTTGGCGCGTTATTTTGTATCTAACTTATCTTTTATGGTAATGAAGAACGTGAAGAACAATGTTTCCACCCACTGCCACAAATTCAAACTACGGGAAACTGTAGAGACGTTAAACGAAGAAGATCTTCGGCATCAAGTTTGAAAAGTCATGTCCCACCAGATTCAAAAGATAATAATACAACAGTAGCTATCGAACTTCGGTTTAATAGAATCAACCAAAGATTTTTTTAATATTTTTAGATTGGTAGTAAGAAAAAACTTTAAACTGTATTTTTTTATTTACTAACTGAGCGTTCAAACGAAATGCAAAACTCGATTGCTTTCTATCAATTTGTTTGTACATTCCGTTCTAAGATGGTGGCCATTATAATGGTCCAGCAAAGATGATTTTTTCGAAAGTGAAGTCGTCGTGTTTATTTGTCCTTTTTTATTTGCAGTTTTACAATATTATGGCACCCACCAATATGAAGAAAATTTGAACAAAAAATTATTATTGACATCTAGAATTACTTATTCGATTTTTTTAAAGTTACACAAGTAAATGGTTTATAATGAGGAAATCCGCTGAAAAATATTGTGGCTTACAAAATATATGTGTATAGCAATAATTAATAGCTGATTCTGAATACATTAGTTTTATTGTATGTTATTACACGTGGAATTTATAGATCGTTATTCAATAATGAATTAAAAACAATCACATTAAAACACCCTATTTTGTTGGCAATACTCGATCTATTGATTCTGGCGTCGCGGTTCACGGAACGCAGTCCACAGGTCAACAATTCATTGTTGTTTTGCATGGATATTGGACCAATGAATCATAATACAATACATATTGGTACAATAATTACTCATCATTTTACAAACAAAATAGAGAAACACATCGGTAATAATCACAACTAATTAACTTTACTTTGATTTAGGATATATCATATATCTTATGCCAAAAGAATGATTTGTTTGCAAATCGTTAGCTAAGTGAAGATAATTTGTATAACTTTAAATTATGGTCCCCCGATTTGTTTCAAATATAATTCTCATCCTTGTATTTTTTTAATTTCTTTAATAGTAATATTAATGTTTATTTTAGCTGGACAGAGGCGGTGTGTGCAATGCTCTGCCTGCCATAAAAGTTTACATTTTAGTTAATACATAAGAAATAAATTTGAAAATAAATTAATAATGAATAAATTGATGAACGCATTAGGACTTTATGGTGGCTTGAGCGAAATTCTCCATCTCTGGTTTAGAGGCGCTCCCTGCCACTGGACAATAGGGTGTATCGATTTTTAACTTTTTTTTTGTTTTCAAATTCCAAGTTAAAATAAAGTTGCTACTAGGTACCACAACTTACCACAATTTTTTTTGGATTTTTAAAAAAATGTTTAGGTCTCTCGCACAAGGCCTAAAGTTTTAATTTTTTTCAAAAAATATCAATTTTTTTTTTAATTTAAAAAAATAAATTCATAACTTTTTTGTTTATTCCAAGTTAAAAAACAGTAATATTAGGGCATAAAAATAAGTACGAAACGGTTTTTTTTAATAAAATATGGTATTTTGGTCTCCCGCACAAGCCCTAAAGTTTGTTAATTTTGATGAAATTTTGTAATTTTGTGTACATATATGAACCATGTTTTTTTTAAGTTTAAGCCACCGGAATTAATTGTACTTTTCTTACAGAAGGCATAAAATGAGACAATATATATATACATAATTCTTATATACATACAGTAAAAATATATACCACATATATACTATATATATATATATATATAATATGTTTTATACCTGAAAAAAGATAGTTGGACGGTGTAAATTGTATGAGAAAGGTGTTGAAAGAAACTAATGTTATTTGCTATTACTGTTGTTTTTTACAAAAGTATAAAAGGTTATAACATGTCATAAAATGTAGTATAAAAACTAAGTACAAAATGTTGCTGATTACTTTCCATACGACATGAGTGGCAGTTTTCTTGTTCTACTGCAAATTTACTGACTTGTTTAAGTATTCGTCCTTTCATCTTGGCTTCAAAACCTTAAATCAAAATTATGTATAGTTTTTACATAGGCCTAGTGAAAATTTTATAAATGTTATTACAGTTCCCAAATGAAATTTCAATTTAATATAGAAGACAGTATGATAAAGACGTTATTTAGAAACATTATAACTACAAAATAGTCGAAAAAACTTACTTAAATTCTAATCCTTTGCAGAGGTTTTGTACTGGCTCTTGGTCTCGAACGTTGGTAGCTCTTTACGGTCTTCCAGTCTGGCACGGATAAAACCATCTCTTTCGATCAGCCCACATACTCGCTTTAAAGCTTCTGTGACTTTCTTGACAATTCGTTCCACCGCTTGAGTGTGAGAAGGAATTCTAAATTCAACCCTTCCACTTTTGCCAGTTTCCGCAATTGACTCCAACTCTTCTAGGCTCATATCAGTAACAAGAAGGGGTTCGGTTACTGAAGTGGATCGCCAGTCAATCATATCTATATAGTCTTCGGCATCAAAATTGATCTGAGGGGGTTTAAATACCCTTACCCCTTTCCTTTCGGTTGCGCGAGCTTTCTGGATTCCCTTATAAGCCAAGGCTCTGATATGTTTTCGTTCATCGAACAGCATAGCTATCAAAACATGCTCTGGGTGAGCCATGAAAGCATTTCTCTGTAACGTTGCATGGGCGACTTTTCTTAGCTCATCTTCCAAGTAATTGCGGAAAAGAATCCTTTTTAAAAAATGAATGGAAGCTTGCGGGATTTGGGGATTGCACTTAATTGAGAACCATGATGGTATGTAGACCTTCATTATGAACTCTGCAAGCTTTCTTAGCTGAGGGGTCGGATCATCGGTGGCTACATACAAACGAAGGACTCGATTTGCCAGAGTAAGCCACCTGGCGTGCGAGATGTTGCCGGGGTTTCGTTTGGCCAACTCTTCAGCAATAGAATTGTCTTCCATATTAAATTGAAATTTCATTTGGGAACTGTAATAACATTTATAAAATTTTCACTAGGCCTATGTAAATACTATACATAACTTTGATTTAAGGTTTTGAAGCCAAGATGAAAGGACGAATACTTAAACAAGTCAGTAAATTTGCAGTAGAACAAGAAAACTGCCACTCATGTCGTATGGAAAGTAATCAGCAACATTTTGTACTTAGTTTTTATACTACATTTTATGACATGTTATAACCTTTTATACTTTTGTAATAAACAACAGTAATAGCAAATAACATTAGTTTCTTTCAACACCTTTCTCATACAATTTACACCGTCCGACTATCTTTTTTCAGGTATAAAACATATTATATATATATAGTATATATGTGGTATATATTTTTACTGTATGTATATAAGAATTATGTATATATATATTGTCTCATTTTATGCCTTCTGTAAGAAAAGTACAATTAATTCCGGTGGCTTAAACTTAAAAAAAACATGGTTCATATATGTACACAAAATTACAAAATTTCATCAAAATTAACAAACTTAAGGGCTTGTGCGGGAGACCAAAATACCATATTTTATTAAAAAAAACCGTTTCGTACTTATTTTTATGCCCTTATATTACTGTTTTTTAACTTGGAATAAACAAAAAAGTTATGAATTTATTTTTTTAAATTAAAAAAAAAATTGATATTTTTTGAAAAAAATTAAAACTTTAGGCCTTGTGCGGGAGACCTAAACATTTTTTTAAAAATCCAAAAAAAATTGTGGTAAGTTGTGGTACCTAGTAGCAACTTTATTTCAACATGGAATTTGAAAACAAAAAAAAAGTTAAAAATCGATACACCCTACTGGACAACGACCTAGACAAGAGTGTTGTCCGATCTCTGATAGCGCTGCATTGCAAGAGGAGGCAAAATAGGGCTCTGTATGCGTGGTTGTACTGTACTCGGAGTGTGTTCATGACGCCTTGCGTGTATGTCGTCCATAGCTCGCTTGTGTAGAAGCTCATACAGTATGTTTGGAAAAGTTGCTTCTTCACCGGAGGACTGCACTTGTTGAATCTTCTGGCAAGCATGTTAGCTCGCACACTCAGTACTCTTCCTTTGAGTTCTATGTCGTTTTTATCATTTAGGTTATTGGTGATGACATGCCCCAAATATTTGATTTCACTGCAGATTTTCAGGTTGGTTCCGCCGAGACGTATAGCTGGAATGACAGTGGGACCAGTATTTGTTTTAAATATCAGCAGGAATGACTTTTTAGCATTGTACATCAGCTCGTGACTATCAACGTAAGCTTCGCATATTGCCAGAAGTTTTCTCATCGCTCTTACCGATGGAGCTAGTATGACCATGTCTTCTGCATAACTAATATTGCCCGGAAATACGGCATCCAATTCTTGTTGTATCAAGTGTTTTACTAATTTCATCTATATACACGTTGAAAAGCACTGGGTACATTAAAGCCTCCTTGCCTAACGCCGCACTTTAATTTGGCCGCTTCTGATAGGCTATCATTCCATCTGACAAAGTTTTCCTATTGGTTGTACCATGTTCTCAATATATTAACAATTTGTGGTGGAACTTGTCATTCGGTCAGTTTTTTCCACAACGCATTATGACAAACTCTGTCAAAGGCTTTGTTTAAGTCTAGGAAGCATGCGTACACCGTTGTTTTTCTAGCTTTGAAGCCCATTTGAGAATCCTCTGTATTGAGCTTGTCTTCCGTTTAATTGAAGATGACCTTTTCGAATATTCTTACAATTATTGTGGCAAGAGATATAGGTCTGTAATTAATAGATGATGTCAGGTTAAATTGGTGGTTTTTTGGGATCGGTATTATTATTGTTTTGGACAGCTCTTTCGGAATGTGTCCGAGGCCGATCATGGCATTGAAGAGAGAGGCAAACAGTATTGCTAAGTACTCCCCCGCATGCTTTACATGTTCTATGACCAGTCCATCGTGACCTGCAGATTTACCTCCTGTCATGTTGCGTATTGGTCGTTGGATCATCTCATGTAATATGACGACGGACGGCTGTTGTTCTGGTTGATGCATTGTTGTCTTTAACCATTATTTACGGTTGAACTGGTGCGGAGCAAAATGTATTTCTGAAAACTTTGGCAATATCTTTATTGACAGATTTTCCATCAATCTGGCTCGGTGCTGTTAATTTTGTTTTCAATACAGCATTGGTTTTATTCCAGAAAGATGAAAAGTTCTTGCATTGAAAGCTGTTCGCCATTTTGTTCATTTTGTTTTGCTCGAAGTTTCTTTGACAATTCTTATATTCTTTCTTAAAAAGCGATCTGGTATCTTTTTTAGCTTCCATGATGGAACCTTCAGTAGGTCATCTATTTTGCAGCCATCCATCAATGACCTATACAAAAACATCGTACAAGCATTAAGTAATTTAGCTATATCTGCGTTTAACATAAGGAGAAGGCCAAAAAATGGGCGAAAATGGAAGGCTACAGCGGGTTGGAATGAGCAGGTTGCCTTATATTATGAAATGTCTAGAAATGCACATATAAATTATAATATTTGCATTTCTTTATCTGTATGTTTTTCACATTTTTTCGTGCATGTGGTTTAAAGTACAATATTTTCACATTGTCTATTATTATGGATTGATAAACGAATAATGAAGTACACTTTTTTATTTTATTTTCTGTTTAACATAATAATATTTATTATGTTTGTATAATAACAGGTGTTATTATACGTACTGTTATTATTTTATGTTATTTTTTTAATGATATTTAATTCTACATACTATAAATTTCGTTTTATAATTATTTAATATACTATTTGTGCGTTGTCGGGGCTGATTGTAACAGTTAATTGCCACCAACCAACAGGTACCAACTTACGGTAAATAGTCTTCAAGGGAGTTTAAGCTTTAATAGTTTAAGAGAGAGGAAGATAGATTGACATTGACAGGTAATTTTCTTTGAAATAAACTGGCACGCGAAACAGGGAAACTCAAACGCACCATAGACATTGAAATAGTATGTCTGATAACTTGAAAAATAGAAGACAAGGTAAATTTTTCGAAACATGACAAAAATAATTGAGTTTCGCTCTGCAGAGTTTAATTAGGAAATGCATTTTTTTATAAAAAATATATAAGATGCTTATCAACTAGTGAATTCTTCATTAAATTTTGTAAAAAAACTAGCCAAAACTTTTTCACTATTTAAGATCATATTAACCAAAGTTAAGATATTTACCTTCCAAATGTTGGTAAATTTTATTTAAAAAATTACATCCATACGATGACATTATAAAAATACAAGATAATGTAATGTGATATAATACTAATCAAACTAAAATGAAGGAAGGCTTGTGAAAATGATGGTCATTTAAAGAAAATTTGTGTACGAATGAAAAAGCTATTTAAACGGCCTCATTATACCTTCACTAGAACTGTATATTGTATCTTCACAAAGTTTTTGTAAATTGTACTGTCTTACCAGATAATGTGTTTATATTTGAAAGTAGTATGTTGACTTGCCGTGAATATATCCCCAGAAAAGCTACTTATGTGATGTTTTTTTAATTGATACAAACGTAATATGCCAAACATGAAGAAAAAAAAAATACCCACATATCGTATAAAGAATTAAGTATTAATAAAATTATTTCAGCATCTACTACGTACTACTGTATATATTATATTATTGCGCAGTAATATTTTACATTACAGAAATTGGAACCTTTATTTAATAAAATGTTATTTACATAACGATTGCATTAATGTCACTGAATAGAACTATATCTTAATATTTGGAAACCAGATCCGGATATTGGAACTTCCAAAACATTCTCACCCCTTTCTGTTTCCTCACAACATTCTCTTGCTGAGGATTGTCATAGTCCTACCGGCTCTCCAGTATAACAAAAAATTTAAGACATCAAGAGTTTCGACAAAAAAAAAATTGGAATGCAAAAAAATTTCTTAATTAAATGTTTCTTCTTTTTTATCTATCGTTTCGTATTTCAATTATATTTTAGACCACATATTCAGAATTTCTTCCAAAACATAATATACATGTCTTGAACACTTTTTAAGAACCATTTAACACTTTTTAACAGCTTTTAAGCCCCCGCATACCCAATTTATAAGTTTCTACTTAACTATTTAAGTTTTTAAGTTCCTAAAAAGAAGTTATATTTTAAGATAATATCTATAGATTTGTTATGCCGAATAGCTATATGAAATTCCCTCGATAGAAAAAAATCTCAAAGTGTTCTCCGAAACTGTTATTTGATATGTTATGTTTAATTGGGTACCAGCAGGAATCGGCCAGCGTCTAGGTTGTCAGCATCAATGGCTAATTCAGTTGGTAGCCAGGAAGAATTTGCCAGCCTCTAGGTTGTCAGCATCAGTTCTGGTTCAGTCGGTTACTAGGAAGAATTGGCTGGCCTTTACGTTTTTAACATCAATGTCTTATTCAGTTGGTAGCCAGAAAGAATTGGCCAGCCTCTAGGTTGTCAGCATCAATGGCTTATTCAGTCGGTAGCCAGGAAGAATTGGACAACCTCTAGGTTGTCAGCATCAATGGCTAATTCAGTCAGTAGCCAGGAAGAATTTACCAGCCTCTAGGTTGTCATCATCAGTGCTGGTTCAGTCGGTAGCTAGGAAGAATTGGCTGGCCTCTAGGTTTTCAGCATTAATGGCTAATTCAGTTGGTAGCCAGGAAGAATTGGCCGGCCTCTAGGTTGTCAGCATCAATGGCTTATTCAGTCGGTAGCCAGGAATAATTGGACAGCCTGTAAGTTGTCAGCATTAATGGCTAATTCAGTCGGTAGCCAGGAAGAATTGGCCAGCTTCTAGGTTGTCAGCATCAATGCAGCAGGGATTGGGCAGCCTTAAGTTGTCAGCCTCTGTTGTCAGCATCAATGCAGCAGGTATTCATCAGTCTTTAGGTTGTCAGCATCTGTGGCTGGTTCAGTCGGTAGCCAGGAGGAATTCATCAGCCTCTAGGTTGTCAGCATCAATGCAGTAGGGATTGGCCAACCTCTAGGTGATCAGCGGCACTGGCTAGTTCAGTTGGTAGCCAGCCGGTATTCAGCGGCGGCATGGTCGCCCCATTATTGTAATGATGACAGATGCGTCTGGCTCAGTTGATAGTTGTTATCTTTAAAATGACTGTGCCGTGATGGAGGAACAGAAGCAACTACAGATTTCAGTTGACACTCAGAAATTTACAATTTTAAATTTACAAATCGCGTTGTAACTGGAGGTGTTTTGTCCACTCGTGGTAATTTTTGAATACCCAATATTGTGTTTTTTTTTTGCTTTTTATAATTTCTCCTACAATTGTTCCTGTGACGTCAATATCATCACAACAACTTGTTTACCGTTCCACACGCAGGTGTTTTTAGGTGCGAATAATACTTTGCCCATTGACTGGCTTTGTCAATATTTTAATTTCATTTTAGAAAATAGGGTTATCGAACTGTTTCATGTTCGATCCACTCTTTTGCCGCCTGGTAACAGATTGATGCATTTTCAACTGGTAAATATTATGATTTGGAAAAAGGGGTCATCAAACTTGCAGTTGTGCATTTAAGCTGCAATTGATATTAAATGCAATAAAATAATTTTTCATGTTCAATACACTTCTTTTTCTTTTTGTACAAGCTTTCACGTAGTTTCTGTTGAAAAATCGTAACTTATTACTGCAGAACGATACTTAATATGAATCTATATATTAAATATACATCACTCAAGGAGTTTAATCGGCAGGTAAGTTAGATAATTGGATAGCTGTGTTACCTGGCAGGTACTTAGCGCCCGTATGGTTCTATTCATTAATTATATATAACGTAAGTAACCCTTCTTGTTCCGTAATTCACTATGTACGTCATCATCAGCAGGCTGTGAAGCTATTAAATTAAACGGAATCCGCTAATAAATTAATCAAAACACGACTAAACCCGCAATACAGAGAGATCTGTACATTGAATTATATTTTGTATATCCGCAATTATAGAGATATGTAGCCTTGATATAAATACTTTAAACTTGATTCAAGACACATGGTGCCACAGGCTGGGCCGATTTAAAATTCTCAAAAGCCTTATGTCATTGAAAATAATTTATTTTTTTCGTTGCATACCTTCAAACTCTCTCATTCTTAAGCACACACTTCTATACCAGTGGTGGTTCTTGCATGGCTGTGCGTTTTTTAGAAGAATTTAAAAGAATCTGCCCATAACTGGAGCATGATCGTTCTATGACCGAGCCGCGAAATATGGGAAAGGTACGAACCAACCGCAAACGGCGCGAAACGCCGCTAGCGATTGATTTGTTCCTTTCCCGTAATTCGTGGCTCGGTCATGGTATGCTCCGGTTAGGTGAGCAGACTGCTCAAGGCTGATCATTTACAGATTTATTTATTTTTATTCAATTGATAGTTTATCGCATGGTTGTGGATTTTTCAACAACTATACTGGGCTCGAGCCCATGTTGTGACGATCGGATTACTTTGCTATTTTTTATTATTTAAACAATTTATTTACTTTTAGCCATATGTACCTTCAAGTTGAAAAATGTCTTATTTATTATGAATACCTAACATACGTGCAATATTATTTTTTTGTTATTTCTTGCATTTTGCTTTGCTTTTGATTGGTATGGCTTCTACAATCCAGCTTCCATCTATCAATTGGTGCAGGCTTTATGGTTTCCCGAGGCGCAATATTATACTCGTATATCGAATTCCTTTGCATAGTTAACTATGTTATGTGTTGGATTTGTCCATTTTTGGCAGGCTAATTTTATGTTACGTTCTTTATGTTCTGTTATGCCTGTGAATGTCCTCGTTGAACATAATTTACTTTAAAAATTATTTTGGTAATAGGTTAATCTGAGAAGATAACTGATTATTTTAATACCAGGGAAGATCATCGCATCATCGGGAAGATTTTTTTTACCTTTTTTAACAAAGGAAGTTACTTATGTAATGATGTAGATCTTAGCTTGCACACGAGTGAACTAAAACGCATCAAAGAAGATATTATTTTGATTAAACCCGCGACGCCCGGGGCGCTTCAGCTGATTCCGCCACAAACAGGTCTAGGAAAATTTAAATATTATGGTATTTTATAAAAAAAACATCTTTTTTGATCTGCGATTCTTAAACCCGGTCACCCCTGCTAAGTCACCAAATAAAGCTTACCACTTGGGTAAACCTATGGCAGAGATATTGGTTACCCAATTTATATGCACGGGGCGGCAATACCCACAAAAAATAATGAAATAGACATATAATATTCTCTAAAAGTCACCAACCCACCCTAGTGGAAAACCCATTATATTTCAGAATGGTAAAATAGATAGGTACAACACGATCTGATTCATATCACCTGTCATTCCTATGATTTATGCATCCCGAATACGCGACAAACTTCTGAAACTTTCAATGAATTGGCTGGAATAAATGACATGCGTTTATTTGTTGATCAACAGTCACGCAAGCATAGACATATGAATATTAGTAAACCTGCCCTAAGTGATTAAAAGCGTATTATTCCCCACTCCCCATATCGGTTCCATTGGAGCCGGCTGGGCTCGCGTATGGCTTCCCGTGAATGGCTTGTGATATGAAAACTTGTAAAAATAGATGTGAAAAAGAGAATAAACCCAATTATCGTATTACATTCCATATGTAAGCATCATTTTAAGCTTATTCACATCGTATAATATGAATCGAATGTAGCGATTCTCAAGTGTGTGCATCGTTGTTACTGGGAAGTAAATTATGAACACTTATAAAAGTGTCTTAACTAAATACGTAAACAAAATATTCGACTCTGAAAATAGAAGAAGTTTTTTTTGCCGAATTTGGACTTCGCAAATTTGTTCCTAACGTGGCGAGTAATTTGCGCTCCCATGTAAAAATGTCTATTCATTTAAAAGCAGATTTTACTTTTAAAAACTAAATGGTGATATTAAAATGCGAGATGCCTATATACTGTCAGATTGATTTATTGACGAATCACAGTCAGCTTTACCCCCTTCGTTCTTCAACAGTTGATTTTACCCCTCACCTTTAATTTCTAGTCTATATATTCTTATGTCTTTGCACGCAAGGTTTAACATATATAAAAATACTCAGAGTCCAGAAAATAGCTTGTATGTAGGTATGTTGCCGTAATTTTACTAATGCTTATCTCTTTATTGTGGATTTGACGTATTTTAAAATCTTTTAATTTCTTCTTTTCGTGCTTTGAAAAAACTTGGCTGGAAATAGTGCCATGCGTACGTTTGGTTGACCGACGACGACGTAGCGCTGAAGAGCTGGCCCGATGGCGCGTAGCACTGTAGCTCTTCATCAATTCACCTACATATTACCTTACGGGTCCGGCGTACGCGTGGCACTATTATCCAGCCTTATGAACAAATTCAGTTGTTTTGAAAACAGAAATGACTTTCATTTTTGCCATGAATTTGAAAAATGTTAATATTCATCGCAATCATTTTCTCCGCGTTGATGTTTGTTTATCAGTTGAGTAAAATAAAATAAAACATGTGTATTGATATGGCCCTTAGGAATATGTACTATTTTTTTTAAGATAATCGGATTTTTTTAGTACCTTGACCGACCAATAATTAATACACAAATAAACTTGGCGCACTTCATATCGAAAAAACTCACTGTTCATAGTTAAGATACTACTAAGAAATGGTAATTTCCATCCTGTGATAGTCTTTCACGTTGCCTATATTTTATTTGTATTTTTAAGAGCGTTTATTGCTATTAGAATTTTGACAAACTTATCCCTCGGTGTCCTCATTACTTTCTAATATCACAAGTACAATATGCGCAATGAGTGAGGCTTGCAATACAGTGGTGAAGACTGATATTAATAGACAGCTCGACTGCCACATAAATGACGTTTTGCTGCTACTGACACGACCGAGCTTCACTGGCTGCAACACGGTTCACAGAAGTCGTTGGTTGCGTTCAGATTAATTTCTGCACACGCGAATGGATCGAAAATTCAAAATACATCTAAAACACACCCACTCATCAAAATTTCAAAACCTCCCAAAACATCAAAATAACATCCAATACGAAGAAAACCCTTTTCACTAGTTTTCTTGTTGCTTTAAACATCACTTTGCTGGGTGCAGTTGACACTTAATCGACAGATCTGATAAGTGTGCATGTGAAATTTGTGGCATGTGATGCATAATTTGATTAACATATAGTCATATGATGGTCGACATGAAATTTTCATGCAAGTTTGCTTCAAGTTCTATTACGGAAGTAGAAATGTTCATGGCGTATTAATTTAATTCGGTGTCAGGAATGGCAAGATCAAGAGAAGCATATACTGAAATCGGGCCTTAACAAGAGTTAGCATAACATAAGAGTATGATCTAGACGAAATGGGAATAAGGCGAGGAGTGTGTGCCAATATTTGTTTGGTGGTCGTGAAAGTTCAAAGTGTTTCTTTCAACAAAACCATAGCACAAAATAAGAATTGAAAAACGAATGACATTTTACAAGGTCCATCATGCGAATCGCATGGTTTTCAGATAAAATGTATTTGTTCGGTTTTGCTGAAAAAAGATTTTTATTTACAACGAGACATATTTTTAGTTAGAAATTATTTGTTGGCAGCTTATGTTTCGAAGATCACGCCGCCGTCGTTCAGAAATTGGCCATTTACAATTATGCATGATTGTACCCGGTCCCGAAAACTTTGAGTAGCCTCCATTACCATCTAACGTGGAATACGAGAGATTTTTTCCTGGATTTTCGCCTTGATATGTTCAAGGCAGTCTGGCTGTTATATCTGGCTGATAGATATCATGAAAAAAATAATAATGTTGAAAGGGAAAAGCTAGTTTATAAGATTTTTGTTAAGAAACATGAAATATAATTTACTTAAAAAGTTGTGCTTTAAAAAAATGTTAGAAAGTTCCTACTACTTCAAACAAATAAGGAAAACCGAAATTTCCATTTGGATAGTGAAGAAATATATTTTATTTTTAAGCAATAATTATTGGCCTGAAACAACTGCCATGCCGCCGACGGGAATTGAACTCACAGCTTCTGATTGCCGGTCAAATGCTCTACTTATTGCGCTACGTCGGCTTATTCAAAACTTGACAAATTATTCAAAATGTACTGGTATTTTTCTTTCAACAATTATTGCTTATTAGATTTTTTACACTAGAAAAAAAAACAATGTTATTTTGTAATTATTAATAATTAGAAATTAGATTGTGGTGGGTCATGTACATATGTTAGATTCGAAATCGTAACATATGTATATGACCCACCACAATAATTAGAAATTGGATTGTGGTGAGTCATGTACATATGTTAGATTCGAAATCGTAACATATGTATATGAACCACCACAATAATTAGAAATTGGATTGTGGTGAGTCATGTACATATGTTAGATTCGAAATCGTAACATATGTATATGACCCACCACAATAATTAGAAATTGGATTGTGGTGAGTCATGTACATATGTTAGATTCGAAATCGTAACATATGTATATGACCCACCACAATAATTAGAAATTGGATTGTGGTGAGTCATGTACATATGTTAGATTCGAAATCGTAACATATGTATATGAACCACCACAATAATTAGAAATTGGATTGTGGTGAGTCATGCACATATGTTAGATTCGAAATCGTAACATATGTATATGAACCACCACAATAATTAGAAATTGGATTGTGGTGAGTCATGTACATAAGTTATAATTCTGAATCTGCCCTTGGGCTCAAACCATTTTTTAACAAACATAATATTATGTTTATGAAACCTTAATCATGGTTTCAATGAAGTTTTATATGTCCACACCTTAAAAAAAATGTTTTATTAAATGGCTTATTTTTAAAGACCTTTATCCATTAACCCCGAAAGTATCATTTCTCATCTCAGGTATCAAAAAGTAACAACACGTTTGAAAGCGATAGGGTTGTAATATCATGAGTGTCCATCCACCCTCTACCCTGTGCAAAGATGCGCTTGACCGGCGCTAATGCCTCGCTGTTCACAGAATCAATCAACTCCTTCTTCCACAACCCACCAAACCTACCCCCACTGGCCCACTGTCATTTCGGTCTTCATGATGTTAGGGGTGGGATTATATTCGAAACATTGCTATAAAACGAAAGAGATTCTCAATCAAAAAGATTATTTTTATTTATATCTAGACTTGTGAAAGAAATAGTTTTGCATACTTTCATATTTTAATAAAATTACAAGCTTACTTTACTGGTTTACACACACTTGTGAAGTTTCCGCATGAACTATATTTAAAGTAAAAAGATGAAAAATGTACTCAGATATGAGGTAAAATTATATACAGTTGGTACATTGATTGGTACCTACATCAAGAATGACTCTTTTTTTAAATAATACATAATTCATGAATCAACGTGAAATATAAATGATTTCTAATTCATTTATCTACGCACGTGCCAATTCAAATTTTATTTATTTCCCGAATTTAAAAAATCAAATCATTGCGTGTTGTGTGTTTCTGAAGCGAATTTGTTACCGTTGTACAGTGTTTTTCTCTTGTTATCCCTCGGTGTGTTTGTATTCCGTTATTTTTTTTCTAAAAATTTTGACACATGGTGAATTCAGGATATTTTCACACAAATCTAAATGGATTTTAATGTTGTTTTCTTGATTGTATGAATGTTTAAATGGATGCATAAAGAGGAATTTTGGAGGTGGAAATTAATCCACTTCTCGACATTTGATTGAGCTGAAACTTGGCAGATTGACTCGTTGTCGATGAAAATGTTTTTAATATTTTTTCAATAAACTTTTGATGGCACTCATGCACACATTGCACACACACGCGCACACACAACTTTATTTTTTAAAGGAAATTGTATTTAATAAATTAAAAAATTATAGGAGTACAAAAAATAAATATCTGTATTATAAAATCAAAATTCGACTTAGGTGTATGCGTTGTTGACTCCACTCCTTGAGGAGAAAGGTTCAATCGTCAATCAAACCAAAAGAAATAAATTCGACTTAGGTGTATGCGTTGTTGACTCCACTCCTTGAGGAGAAAGGTTCAATCTTCAATCAAACCAAAAGAAATAAATTCGACTAAGGTGTATGCGTTGTTGACTCCACTCCTTGAGGAGAAAGGTTCAATCGTCAATCAAACCAAAAGAAATAAATTCGACTTAGGTGTATGCGTTGTTGACTCCACTCCTTGAGTAGAAAGGTTCAATCGTCAATCAAACCAAAAGAAATAAATTCGACTTAGGTGTATGCGTTGTTGACTCCACTCCTTGAGGAGAAAGGTTCAATCGTCAATCAAACCAAAAGAAATAAATTCGACTTAGGTGTATGCGTTGTTGACTCCACTCCTTGAGGAGAAAGGTTCAATCGTCAATCAAACCAAAAGAAATAAATTCGACTTAGGTGTATGCGTTGTTGACTCCACTCCTTGAGGAGAAAGGTTCAATCGTCAATCAAACCAAAAGAAATAAATTTAAAAGTGTTTTTAAAACTTTACGGTTTGATTTATTCCCCAGTAAAGTTTTGACAATTTCTAAGAAAGGTGTTTAACTAACTGGAAGTTCTGCGTATACCTATAAAACTCCTATAAGAAAGAACTCCACATAAACGAATAAGTACATAAATCGAATACAGTATCTCTGCACTACCGATACTTTTTTGTGAAAACGATTTACGTTTGTTACTTGGCATAATTTATATTTTTCTGATGATTTTACTATTTAGAACACTTCAAAATCTACAAGATGACGGACAAATAACACATATAACCTTTTCCGTTACGGAGTTATGACTGATTTTTGGTAACGCAGAGTGAATTTCGAGGCTATTGTCTCACCACTTTCCCGCTCTATAGCGTAAACGCACTAACCAGCGATGGACAACGATTTATTTTAGAAGATACTTGGTGCTACAACCTTTGGGCCACGAGATATATTTAAATATTTGGCGCCTTATCGCGAACTCTGGCGAGACCTTAATATGGGAGCCTTTTAAATTATTATTTTTTCATGCAAAAAAAAAGTTGTAGAGCAAGAACAACTTAGCGACAAGCACCACATAAACAAATCCTGTTGAAGATAAACATATATTAGAGAGCCGGTGCAGGATGACCAACAAAAGAAATGGTGTAGCAAACCATTATGGTATTACATTCACCCAGAAACACAAACTCAATTACACCATGTAAATCAGTAATAAAAAAACAAAATCACTGTATCATGGTCTATATTAACGATAACCTTATTACTCCAGTTTCTGAAATTTTTATTGAATGATCGGCCACCAAGAAACATGCATTATATAGATCACCATCCTAGACATTGAATCCTTCATATCTTCCTTCATATGAATAGTTATGCCTGTTAGTTCGATCATCTCCAGAAAAGTTCCCATAAAAAACTCAACAAATAAACACGCTACAAGGTTCACAGAAAACTTATTAATCCCAAAAGCAAACAAAACTATATTTCAAAAAGGACCACACTACATGGCCATTAAAGTATAGAACAACCTTCCACGTAGCATCAAACAAATAAACGACAAACTTAAATTTAAATCATCACTAAAAACATTTATTTTACACAAATGTCACTACACCTTAAATGAAAACCTTACATAAATTAAATACCTCTTTTTTTTATTTTTATTTACATGTAATTAAGTAAGCATGTAATTATTGGGTTATGTAATATAATGTATTTACATGACATGTATTTGTTGGGTTATGTAATATAATATAATTTGTTTGGTAAGCTAGAAGAAATAGGATGTAACCTATAAGCTATACCCTTTATAGTCTGTATTTATTTGCAATATATATTTTTTGAATTTTTTAAATTTTAATACTCACCTGAATAAACTAAACTCCTTCAAAAATATTAAAATAGCCAGTGACCTTAATGTGCTACTTAATGGCCACCCATAAAAGCATGATTACCAAGTTATGTTGTTGTAACATGTCATTTTTAGTATTATAAATACCCCTACCACGGTAACGAGAGTCTTGTATAGACCATATTACGGTAAAATCAAAACAGAATATAAATAGCATAGTCATAGCATGACAATACCAATACCCAACGTGTATGTTCAACCCAACTTCACAATTAAGAAAATTGCCCATGATGATAAATTGTTTATTGTTTATTGCGGTATTTTAAGTAGGTACATAGTTATCTTTGTCCTAATACAATCCTTATATACATATACATATTATAATTATAGTAACACATTTAAAATGAATCAATCACATATTTAATGTATAATCATGCTTAGATAAACAATCATGGGAGCACCTAAGGATTATAACGATAACAGCTAACGCTTGAAATTACTTCATCACATACTTACAAACCATCACCACATAAAATACCAAGTTTTCACAAAAAATTATACCCCACCGTAGAAGAAACTGAAATCTCAGATAACTCAGAGAATTTTAAAATGCCTTAAAAAAGAGACAAATTACACAAACAAGTAAAATTAATCCCTTTTGATACTACCCTCATTCTACAAAGATACAAAATATAATATTAGATTAGAACTACACCTTAGAAATAAACTAATAGAATCCAACTATGAACCCATAAGCGTATGGTAAATACTAAAGGAAAGTACTAATACTCTAAAATACAAAAATGATAAAAAAATATATTCCTATAAACAATCAAGACATCCACTTCCAAAACAATCCTAAATTCTAAACCACATTAATTGTTTGTTACACTACACAAATATTGGAAGCACATTAGCAGAAAATATCAAAAGCACCATGGCAGAGAATTTACTTCTTTTTATTCATCAAGACTCACATAACTCCAACAATGTCAGAAAATTTAAATTTCAAACTATCTCACTTGATATGAGAAATAAAATAATACAAATCATTAAATAATAACTTATCTTCAGGCTCTAACGAGATATATGCTAAAACTATTGAAACTCTAAGTAACCACCTACTCAGTCTACTCACATATCTCATTAACCGCAGCCTAAAATAAGGTATCTTCCCTAGCTGCTTAAAAACAGGACTAGTAATTCCTAGCCATAAGCCAAAACCAGAAAACGATATCAACATCTTCAGACCTATCACTCTTCTACATAAATACTTTGTCAAAAACTATGGAAAAAGCTATTAAAGAACAGCTCCTTTAACATGCTCCTGCAACATTACCTAGAAACAAATTATCTACTCTCGAAAAACCAGCAAGACTTCAGAATGAACAGAAACACACAACACACAACAGTGACAGTAGCAGACTTAATTAATAATAACCTTGACTATAAGAACAAATTGATTTCAATAAACCTTGACTTATGTTAAGCTTTCGATATGATATCTAACGAGATTCTTTTTAAAAAACTTACTAAACTCGGCATTACTGGAAACGAACTTAACTTACTGAAAAGTTTTATGTTGGGGAGAACTCAACAAATTACCAATAACTTAAAAAGTGAACCCCTCTCGATCAGTTACGAGCCACGTGTCAGGGACATTCATTAAGGCTGAGAAAAGTCTTGCTATCGTCAAACAATGGCTTAACAAAAAAAACTAACTGTGAATAAAAATTTTTTTAAAAATTTGACACACAGTATAACACAAAGAGGTCTACCTCCTCGAATCTTTTTTCAGAATATACATGACTGCTTACAACCTTCCTTTACAAGCCATTGCAAAAGCACAGAACATGTTAAATAAACCAAATATCTTGGTGTCATATTTGTTGAAAATCTGCGATGGACAGACTAATTAACAACCAAACTACAATGGACTGAACATATTAACTCATTAACATCATCCAAACTGAAAAAAAATTATGTACATCTTAAAAAATATCAAAAACATCTTCCCACGCACAATATTGAGATTGATTTTTTTGCTGTTTCCCAATCTCTAATCGCATCTGGTCCACTGTCTTGGGAAAGTGAAACTAATAACTCTCTGGGTCCGCTAGTAAAGACACAAAAGTCAACTATTAAACTAATTGTTCAACTATCATACGACATTGACTCTGAGAAAATTCGATAACTATTAGAGAACTTTATGCGAGAGCGTCAATTCTTTACCTCCTCAAACAAAAACTAAATATTCCATTCCAGTCCTCAATAATAATCAGGTCTTTAACGAACCTTACCCTTAACATTGCAAAAAAACACTCTACTCACGCATAAAGATTAATCAGCATTAATTAACATTTTAATTAGCATGTCTAATATGTTTTTAGTTCTACCATATATATTATTGTTGTATAATCTTGTTTTAAATACTCGCATTGAATATCATCTACTTCTGTTTTGTTTTATTATATTTCGTCTATGTAATATGTTATATTATAATATAACAACTATTAGCCTTTTGTGTAAATATTACTGTCGCCATGGGTAAAACCACAGTATCCTCCTTGAGTACCTCAAGGACGATGATGTGTTTTTACTTATGACGGTATAATAAAACTTTCTTCTCAACACCTCAGCACAGGTTTTCCTAGTGAGGTGTGAAAAAAACTTATGTAAACTGTATACAAAAATTATAGAAAGAAATAAAATAAAAAAGGTTCGTAATTTAAATAAACGTCAAATAATGAACATCGATTTGCAGCTAAACACCCCTAATCTATCTCATCTTCCCTTTGTGCACCCAATCCCCAAACCTAAAAGAACCAACAGCAAGGCAGATACTCGTCCGATAGGCACCTTCGCTTTTTTGGCGTGACATCGTTTTTCAACCCTTTGTTATTTTTTTTAACACACGTTGTGCCGGCACTTTATTCTCTATTGAACGATGGATCACATATCAGTTTTATAAAAACTTTGAAATATTTCACGAAAATGAGAAGATACTTCATGAAAGGTTTTTGAGTACAAAATTTATTTAATGTTTCACAAATCAAAAACAAAGGATAGCGTTACCAGGCAGGTGTGGTTGCTTATTTCTCTTTTTATGCGATTTCAATATACCACTATAATGAAAATCTTCAAAGGCCATCCACTCTTCTCTTGACGGTAAGGTGTTTGTGTTTGATTTTTCGCCTTCCCAACTGGCAATATCTTCTGACCAACCCACATTTACAGTGGTGAGTGTCATGAAATGAATTTCCCGAAAGTTAACATTCAACCCAATAAGTTATTTTACGACAGGAACAGAATATTTAATATTTCCTGGTCAAAAAATAAAGGACATTAATTTTAATAGCTTAAATTCTTAAAGGAGGGAGTAGCGGACGTTCAGACAATGGAGGGCCTTCAACGACTCGCTTGTGTTTTAAACGTCGCAAGAGTCAGTCGTAGATATCTGACATTATAGTGTCTTTGAATTTTAAATCAGTAAATTATCATGCATATTTGTCCACACAGAGATTAAAGCTTTTCCTAGAAGCATATCAGCAGTCATTTGCTAAAATAAAGGTCTCCAAAGGGGGCATTTTTATAGCAAAAGTGATCGTTTTATTTACATATATCCCTGTGTTTTATGTACGTCCATTTTCCGATTCCCGAGAAACGGTTATTTTCCAAGTAAGCCATCAACGAACTGAAAACACGATAAATAACTTCCGACTGAGCTAGGGTATTGGGTAATGTAAGTTTTTGATTATCAGTTTATAATTGCAAAGAGAAAGACGGTTAGAAACCCATTTCTGTATGTTAAACTACCTGTATGAAACAAGATATAAATACGTAATGGTTTATATTCTTCATCCTTTCGCTCAACTAAACCTTTGAAGCGACATTGTTATTAATTAATCGAAAAAATGAGTTTTCGGGTAGCTAGAATAATCCCAAATACATTCCATTACCACAGAATTACGATATTTTTGATAATGTATATCATTCGTGATAGAATCCTGCACAGCTTTTACATCCAGCTAGTGTCAATTACTGATGTTCTTCCGTTTACCGCGGTGAAAAATCATGAGTAAAATTTATGGGAATGTAACGACTGTACTTTAAACCAATACTGACTACAATACCATTCAGTTTATTATGCGACAGTTTGACACAAAGCGAAGCGATGGAATAATTTACCATAATTATTATTGCTGCGCGCTAAACAAACCCGCGATTTGAATCATAATTTTCAATAAATCAACTGTCTGAATCATTCAGATGTTATATAACGATTCCTCCAACATCGGGAACTGGAAATGCGTGGATTACACTGAACGAGTATGTGGATATTTTCTCTGGTTCTGTTGGTGCCCGCTCCTTCATAATATATATATATTAGTTTAGCTATCATCTGCGGACTGCAGCCAATATAAAAAATTATCATTTTCTTTTCTTATAATCTTTCTCGAAATCCTCTTTGTTGCTTTCTCACTGATTAGGTGAACTGGAATTTGGTGCCGCTTATTTTCCGGCCTAATTAATATTACAGTGTTCTTACATGCATGAATGTGCATTGCAATTTCGTGGTGTTCATTTTTTACGAAAAATTTCTTCAGAAGGCAGATGAAAGTGCATACAGTAAGGTTATTTTTATCACTAAATATTCCTCTTATGACTTTTTTCCACATTTTTAACTAGTTCCGACAGGTCTGCAATAATATATTCTAATGGTTTATATTAATAATATAATATTAATTGAGCAACGTGCTTGGCCAGGCTGACAAAACGTAAGAGGTTTTATTTCAGATTATAGACAAGTTTACACCGTTAGAGACAAGTACCTAAAGAAATGGTATTTTGAACATATTATGACAGTTTATAATATATTCATATTAATTTTACAGGTGCGAGTGTAGTTTAAGCAACTTCAAATACAACTGCGGTTAATCGTACTTGTACGTTGTTGTACTTATGACTGGTGATGAATTTTACAAATACAATGAGTATAACAACTGTAGAGCATAAATAGTAATAGTAATAATAAATAGAGTGGGGAATAAATACACTTAAAACCTTGTGGTACATTTAATTAGTGTAACGAACGTGCGACTGATATATCGCATGAGAGAAGCAGCATGACGGAGAGTCAACAATGTGGGTATCTCTTCAAGCTTGTCCAGCGTCTCTTCATTACCACCTGTAATCCGATATAATACATTGTGTTAATTACTGTATAGTGCCCATTATTCAATCATTAAAATATGAAAATTATTAAATATAAAAGACTTTCATAGATTTTATCTCTGTGTTCAATAAACCCTAGAAATGGTACTTGCTTTGATTTTCAAAATTGTAAGTGATTGTTTGAACCATTCAGACAAGCGATGTACAGTTGCCAGGACTATTGAATGTGGGTTTTTTTTGTTTAAATTTTTAACAAATGTCGTAATTTTTCAAGTTTACCAACGGTTTTATAGTGATTTGTATTTTGGTTATTATGACGTTTGGACAATTAGGATGTGCAACACGGAATAATACCCCAAAAATAAATAACTGTAATACTTTTGGCCATGAAAATTTTACAATTTCACAACGATGTTCATTTAATAGGTAAATTTGTGATCATCTTTTGAAATCCTGTTGCAATTTTTTTTAATAAATTCTTCAGTTAAAAAAGGCACTCTTTGGTGTCAATCACATTTATTTTCCCTTTTACAATAATTTAAACACAAGGAAGCTTTGGTCACAAGCTGTTTAATTATTTAGTTCGAAAATTTAAATACAAAGAATTGTTTTTCTGAAGGTATACAAGACCATTATTGGTCATGTATACCTTATCAGAAAAGAGGAGCTCTTGTGCCTGATAAGGGAGCCACGATTCACTTAGATTCTATGTTATAATATTATGTTATGTGTAAACTATATATAATAAAATATATATACCTATATATATTTTTTTTTACTATAAGTTTTTTTGGAAAAAAAGTTTGATTTTATTTATTTGTTTTTGTTGGTTCAGAAGGGAGATTATTGTAGTTTTTTATGGCCTGGTAAATATAATGGTTTTGAATTTGAGTTGTTTTAAAGATTGGCGTAATAAATTGATTTCCATTTCTCATCAGTTTGTAAAATTCTTGATATTCTGTGTTATTTTATTATCGTATTAAGCGTGGCCAGCGATCTAGAATATTTACCAAAACTTATTTTCATTTAATAGCCGATTCAGTCGCCGGGAGCTTAATTACAAAATAATCCATAGCGAGCGGTAGATATTATCAATGGTGGTGGAATTCAAAATCACAGACTGTTTTCATAAAAACATTTTTAAATTAAATAAATCCAGCCCTTGAAGCGAAGAGGGAATTTAATTATCCAGAATTGAAAACAAAAGAAGCATCCAGCCTTTGGCCCAGAGAAGAACAAAGCTAAATTCTTCGCTGAATGACAATGAACAGAAATAATTATATTTTATTTATCACAATAGCTGCATTATTCCAATGTTCCAGTGATAGATTGATCTTTTTAGAAAATATAATTTATTTTGTAGACATATGTTAAAAACACTAGTCATGGAGCATGTTTACCCAACACAAGAGTCCCTACTGATCCCAACCATCGGGAGCCAATGAGACTATTTGGCATCCATGTCAAATCTTGGCCTCTACTTTTTCTAATTTTCATAAATGACCTTGGTTCAAAATTAAAGTGTGGATCTTAATTTTTATCGTGACATGAATTGTGTATCCGATCATCAACTGCTTCAAAATGACCTCATCACACTTTATAACTGGTGTAGTGTCAATGGTCAAACTTCACTCGAAATAGAATTATAGTGGATTTTCCTATTATTATTATTATTTAAGTTTTAATCCAGCAGGACTAGGAGGATAGTGCAATCCCAGTCTGCCATATTACATGAAATGCAGTAAAACAGGGAAACAATAAAATAAAGTAAAAAAATTATAAAAATGGAAATAAGATAAAACAAAAGGAAAAAAATATTAGGCAGGTACCTAAACATAAAATTAATATATAAATCAAAAATAAAATAGTCATATAAATAGGTAATACAATAAAAACAATATTGAAATTATTAAAATACTTCGTTTTTACCACTTTTATTGTTTATTACCAACATGTTTCATGAGCAACGCCCACTTCTTCAGGGTTTTTAATAATACTAATTATAAATAATAGACATAGACAGTGGTGTCAATAGAGAAATAATAGACATAGAAAATGGTGTCATTAAAAAATATTAGACATAGACAATGACAACAATGAAAAGATAAAACGGATAGGGAAAAGAGAGGCAATATGGAACAAATTTACGAAGGGAATAGGTTTTATATTGGGTCATTTAAAAATAATTTTTGATTGTCAATAATATTCAATTTTGCATTCACACTCTTTCTAATCTCTAAAATTTCTAGTTTATCCAACTGGATGCCATTGACATTACAATGTATTAATTCTATTCCACTATTGAAGTTAAAGGTATGACTAGTTTCCAACAAATGGTTGGCAAACTCCGAGAAACTGTTATTGTTTAAAGATTTGATATGTTCTTTAATCCTTATTTCAAAGTTTCTCGAAGTTTTTCCTATATAAAAGAAACCACAATCATTACACTTCAATTTATATATTCCAATTTTTTTCATTTTTGAATCTCTATCTTTATTATTTACTATGTAATTTTAAAGTTTATTATTTGCACAAAATACAGGAAGAATTTCATCAGGTACATTTTTTGTTAAGGAATTAGAAATTTTATTATTAAAATACATAATTTTCCTCCATTTATTCTTTTTATCGTCCTTTTGTACAGGATAGATGTATGATTTAGAAATTTATTCTTATATTTTTTATTAAGAATGTTTTCAATTAAATTGGTGTTATATCCATTATTGGTTGCAATTTGTTTAATGATATTTAGTTCCTTTGAAAAATTGTTAAGAGATAGGGGTACATTAACTAGTCTATGAATCATAGAATGGAAAGCAGACATTTTTTGAGAAATTGGATGATTTGAAGTGTTATGGATTAAAATGTCTGTGTATGTATTTTTACGAAAAATATTAAATTCAAATTTGTAATTAATTATTGAAATATTTAAATCCAAAAAATTTATTCTTATCCAAAATTATGTATTTTGTGTGTGGACAGGTACATTGAGACAACTTAATATTTTTCTTAATTTCTTAAACCAACTCCATAAAAACATAAAATTTACCGTAGAGATTTGCCAAAATTTGAGTATTGAGTATTTCTGCTGTCCTTACCAAATAGCCAACAAATTAACAACTGCTGAAGTAGACTGTGTTCTGAAGTAGACATTTTTGTCGATAATTTATATATATCCAGAAAAAATGTTCCACTTTCAATAGAACTATGTAGCGCTGATTAAAATATGTATTACTGCATCTCTATTTGTGTCTTTTACTTTTGTTAAATTTGTCAAATGAGTGAGGTTTCGTGTAATTTTGTATTTTTATTTTAATCTTTATTTAGATGTATTAAAATTAAGGTATCCTATGTCTGAGTACATTTGTGTAATTGTAGTACCTATTTTTGTATTAATTGTGTTTTTACAACTGGATTGTTGTTACGTAAGTGAGATCGTCTGTAAAAACCCAGTAAAATTAAATAAATATATCCCCAATTGGGGTATATTGTGAGGTTGAAGGTAGTGGGGAGGGGAAGGAGTTGGAGGAGAGGAACGTGAGAAAGGACCTTATTATTCAGATCTGGTCGCTAAACACTGCTAAAGCCCGAATAATATTAAACAAAAAGATAATTTAATGTTGTATTTTATGGGATTACAACTTTGATGCACAATATCTGTTTGTCGGTCCGTGTCTCAAATTTCGGTATTACAGAACGTGTGCCGAGGCAGAGTTATGAGGCGTTCATTTTTCTCTGCCTATGATTTAAATAAAATAAAACACATTTCAAATATGGCATTATGGCTGGTCAGTAGTTGAGTTGGCATCGCGTTTGGGTCCCACCTAGGCATAGTGTGTTAAAGTCCTCCATCACAACATAAGCAACATTTCCCACTTACTGTGGTGGTTTTAGGAGATTTTTTAAATGTTATCAAGTTATTCGTAACACGGGAATGCTTAATTAATCAAATTAATACGATGTTCTGCGGTAGGTAGGAACTTCTCAGACAGTTAGTACCTATTTTTAAAATGAAACTTAAATTCAAAGCACAATTGAGTGCGGGAATAATTAACGCCCATCACAGATAACCAAAATCAGTATGTTTTAGGATGAAGGATTAGTATGTTTATATAAATTCTTCATATTCGCCAGATCGTTCATCGCGTTGCGTCATTCGAATCCTGAAATAGAATTCCAACATAATTATATTATTTGAAATTTCATATTCAGATTAAAAAAATTTTAATGTTTTTCATCATTCTTAAATTTTTTTCTCCCTTCTTTTATTAAACGTCCGAAAATTTCAAATATCTGCCATGGAAATATTACAAAGATGAATGTTTAATTATAACATCAGAATCGTTTTTTTCCGTCAGAGTCTTTGTGAATATAAATAATAACAATATTTCTGGTCAAACAGTACTAATTTGATTGAGAGATTTGTATCCAACAGAAAAAGGGAAAATAAAATCAAAATTCCCAGAAATTTCTTTTCCTTTTGATTATTTTATCCAATATAAACAATTTCAATTGCCGGCGGTTTTCTTTTGGCAAACAAATGATCAAAGGAATTATGTATTTATTTTAATTACACAACATGTTCTGCTTTTTAAGATTTCAGCTTGGGCTTAATCTAGCGTACCTAATCTTTATCTATTCTAGTACTGGGAAACGATATTGAACGTAGAACAAATAGTTTTCAGTATATGTGGATTTAGGACTAATATCTAAATTCTTAGCAAGACAATTTTACATGATATTAAATATTATATTTTTTCTTGTGCGAAAAAAATTGGTAGTGTGTTACTTATAATTATATCCGTGCATTTTTACTTTAAAATGTTATTGGTTTGAAAATATATGGCGATGACATCTTATGCATTTAATTAGGCAGAAAAGACAACTGAACGTGTTCCTCATCCTTCTAAATAAATTACATAAAAAATCAATTCACACTTTAAATGGGTAAGGATTAGAGTTTAAATTTAACTTTAACACGTAATAAAATATATTAAAATATTTTTCGTAAGGCTACTCATACCGATATTGCTATACACAATTTATCAAATCATTCCTTTTCTCATAAACTCGCGGTTTTCGACTTTATAATTAATAGATTAATTACGATTTTTTTTTATCGGATCTTAATTATTCTTCGGAGCTAAATCTCATAAAATAAAAAGTAATTAATAATGATTATTCTATTTATTTATATATGAAATACAAAATAAAAAATAATATGATTTCTTCACAGTGTTACATTTACCCTAGTTCCAAAGATAGTAGGTAAAAAACAAAGGCAAATAATTCTATTTGTTAAAATAGAATCCTTATATCTAAAAAATCGTAAATAAAAAGATTTCAGGCATTATTCAAGTGGCGTTTTATACGAATAACAAATTGAAGAAATATATAGTTAACAAAGTTTATGAGCTCAATTGTAACTATTGTAATTCCTTTAATAAAAGTGGAATAACCAGAAGATTCGATATAGGTAAGTGTTTAAGAACATCTCAGAGCTCCAAATTCCGATGGCGACTCTGAGTTTGCTGATCATTTATTGAGATATAAGACAATTTTTAATTTAATTTCTGGACTAAAAATACTCCATATAGGTTGTTAGGCATCGCAGATAAATAACTATGAAAATGCAAATGAAAAAAGCGAAAAAAATTATAAACCTTATTTTCAAGATTTTCCCACTTAACCTCTAATGACATTGTAATTCACAATTCACTCCTCCAACCACTTCCCCCTCCCTCTATCCTCTTCCCAAAGGTGATCTATGTTTAATGTTTAACTTTAGTCTACATTTACTTAAAATATCTAAGTTGTGTATGAAGAAATAAATTGATGTTAATGAATTTATTTATGTTTTTTAATAAAAATAAATAAAGCCCTCATAAAGTGTTAGGAGACACTTGATAATACTCGTTATTGAAATATTAACCATAGAGACTTATTAATTAATAATTTCATTGGTAAAATATGCTGTACGGTTTCTGATAACAGACTACTTTTAGTTAAAATATTTACATATAGCCGTTTTTGTGAAGAATCACCTCGAGAGTGCTGACTTATTTATTCATTTGATTTGTAAAATATGTCATGCGGTTTCTGACAAGAGACTACTTATTTTTATATTGTAGAGTTTATGTTAGGAATGATAGAACATCTGGCTAAGTGAACATGCGCTAAAGTGTTTTAATCGAATTGCTAGGAATGTGTATTGCTGCATATTAGTGATTTAAATTTGGTTAGAAAATACCACTATTTTATCAAAAGTATCCACACGTTTCGAAAAAATTGGTTTCTTCGTCAGGATAAACGTATAAAACAAATATTTATTACTATTTATTACGCCTCATTGGACTGTTACATTACTATGTTACTTTTATACTTAATTGTGTAAGCATAAAAGGATAACAATATGTATTTTTCTTGATTTTAATAATATCTTCCTTATTGTGAATTTCTTTAGAATAAAGTTTTCATATAGATAATAAATTTGCTAGATCCTATTTCTTTTTTTTTCAAGCCTTAGGGTAAAAAGAAACCTTGAGGTTCAAAGCGCGTTGTCATTCAAAGCCCAGTGAACGTAAATAAATAATAAAATGAAATAAAACTTGTTGTCAAAGCAATCTTTAGATTTCTTTCAAGAAGCTGCTTGGAAACGAATTCATTTTCTTTTAGAATTCTAATTCCACGAGAGAAACTCAAAGGTGTTTTTAAATTTAAAGGTATAGGGATTCATGCTTTATAATAATATCATTTTTAAAAGTGTTTTTATTCTACTTTAACAAAGTAACTTATTATTTAATACTGTAGTCCTCACTGCATGCTTTACCCGTGCTGAGTATTATTTATCAAACACGAAAAGTTTTAAATTTGTAAAAACATTGATTTAAAAAATATATTCATGTTCCGCAACAAAACGGAAACATATTTCGACTACCAGAGAACATTTGAAACGGTACTAATAATATAACACTGTGTTATCCTATTCCAAATAAGCGATAATGTACCTGCCTATAATATATTTTATCATACATTTGATAATGTACCTGCCTATAGTATATTTTATCATACATTTGATAATGTACCTGCCTATAATATATTTTATCAGACATTTGATAATGAACCTGCCTATGATATATCTAAAAGTGTAGCTGTCTACAATATATTTTATCACACATTTGATAATGTACCTGCCTATAGTATATTTTATCACACTTTTGATAATGTACCTGCTTCTAGAATATTTGATAATGTATCTGCCTATTACATATGTTACCACATATTTGATGAACTTTACCACGAACACAATTCTATATTTGATTAAATTTGTGTTTAAATTTATTTTTCATCATTTTTCAATCTTTATACTGGAAACGTGACTTTTAAAATATAAAATGCACTAATGTATATATTAGTTCTTTGAACAGTGTGAGCTCGCGTAAAAAAATATGATATATAATATATTATATATCATATATATAATATGATATATTACGTGATATATTTTCTCTTATTTAATAAATCAATACCAAATTTTCATCTGAAATCATTGATAAATTAAAAATAGATCATATTTTTGGTTGGTACTTAAATATCTATCTACTCAATTGGAAATCAAATATTTCATGTAAAAAAATATATATAATTTGTCTAAAGAAATCAATGACCAAAGAAAACAGCGTTACAAATTCAACGAAAGACAGGTAACTCAGTAACTATCTGAATGAAATTTAAACAAAAAAACAACGTAACAATTTGAATGAAAATATATTTGTACAATAATATTGAAAAATGCGAGTAAGAAAAAACACGCCTATTTCACATAAAAAAAAATAATAATCTTCACCAAACCATTAAAACAGCCACCGTCTTGAAACAAAAACGTAACGCACAAACTAATTTACGAACAGACAGACGCAAATCGAGTTCGCTAGATTCAGTCAATAAAAAAATCATTTTCATTATTTTACTTTTTTATTTATCCCGAGCTTGGCGACCATCTTCCTGTTTGAAAAAAAATCAAATCCGTTTACATAAAAATCAATCTGTTTTTACTTTACTTGCAAATTCATCAAATATTTGTAAATTGAAGTTGAATTGATAATTACTAAAATAAAAGTAATAATTACTAGCAAAAAAATATTTTCTAATTTTGCGTGTAATCATTTATATAATTTTATTGTGTTTGCTTTCATCCGAAGCCGACACAAATATACTATAATCTAAAAGTGACACTTGACGAGTATTACGAAAATTCTGATGTCACGTGCACAAGTGCACGGGCACGTTCTAGTCCTAGGGATTGAGAGGTCAAGAGATCTCTCACTCTACAAGACGGAATGTCGTTCGTGTGAAATATTCCTTAGGAATTATCTGTCCATAGATGCGTTTTGGATTCCGCTTCCATGAACGGATCCTCACTTCACAAGGGCGTGGGGCAACCGGATGTATGAGTGCTGAAGAAATATAATTTGTATTGGACGTGTTTGCCTGCACAAGAAAAAACTGTAAAATATAAGCACCGGCACACATTTACCTTTGTCCTTTGTAATGATTCAAATAGCACTTGAGGTATTTGAATCGTTACAGAGTTATTTAAAATATCATAAAAATGTAAGGAATATTGACTCTTGTAATTATGTTTGCCTGTGGTGTGCCAGGAAATGTATATTAATAAATTAATATATAAATATCACACCTGTGGTGTGCCAGGAAATTCCAAGCTCTATTTAATTCCAAAATCAAACGTCAAGTGTCCACTTAAATTTTTTTGTGTCGCATTTAATAAGTATATGATAACAATTCTTCCAGATTTCGGTAGTTTATACAACTGTTGTTACTAGTAATATTATTTTATACAAGAAACCTGTAAATAAATAATGCTAAAAATAAAATTTTTCTGTCCTAAAACGGGAAACTTCCTAGTTTAAAGCTTCCTTTTATATTTGTATATCTTGTATGTAATAAATGTAAAAATAAATAAATAAATAAATTCATTATGACGTAAAAATTTTGACATTTCTTACGAAGTTAATTTTCATCACTTTTCTTGTGTGAAATATTATAAAAATTACATCAAAATAATGTAGATAAAACTATCTTTCTGATGATAACTCAAATCTATTATTTCCACAATCAATTTATATCAAAAATAATGAAAGAAGACGCTTTGACACTAAAAACGCGGCACATATTTCGTTGGCATTCCACAGAAAAAATCTGAAAAGCTAAGTCATTCCGGTATTTGCTGCGTAAAGAACGAGAATAGCCCAAGCGATTGTGACCTTGTTCTTCATACAAATTCCTTATACATAAGGGTCAAAATCGCAAATATATATTTTTTTAATTCGTAGATAATGTGCAGCACTCACATATGCGGTCCCGGCATATGACGAGAAAGAAAAGAAAGAAAAAAAAAAAAAAGCTTCTAAAGAAAGACAATATATTCGATATTTGTAATCTGCATTTTTATAAGAACGCCTTTATAAAGACGGTTGGTTTCTATTGCGGGTGCAACTTCTTGTATCCGCCCAGGCTCAGTCAGTAATGTCTCTACGGGGCGCTGGCTCAGTCGGCAAAGGTAGATCCCCTCTCCGAGGCTGGCTGGGAGGAAGGCTTGAAGGATGGAATCAAACACAGCGAGTTGATTCCCAGGTAGTGAAATGAGTATGGGCAGAGCGGGCAGCGGTAGGTGTTGCCCGGTCCAAGGTTTGAAGCGAATGGAAGCAGGGACCGGTTTTTGCAGCGTATTTATAAGATTCTTCAGGACTGCGGCATCGATCCCTGTTTGTAATATTGAATTCCCGTAACGAGCTTTTGCATTTTTTGCTATGAAGCTCGCCACGTTGTAGAATTCAATCTGTTTATCTCAGAAATAAGGGAATATTTCACAATATTAGTCCTTGTCTACCGCTGTCGTTTTGCCCAAACCAGGTCGTCGCAATATTTTTTATTTGGTTATAATAAGACATATTCTACAAGATAAGTGGTTAAATCTCTGTAACATTTTCAGAGTTTCGCTAAGTACATAATTATCTTTTGTGCAACATATTTTATTTCTATTCGAGTTTATTTAATTAAAATGTAAGTATCTTTGAATAAAACTATTTAGTTAACATTGTCTCCTATTATTAAATAAAAAAATTGCAAATTCTAGTATTTTTTCTAAATCTCTCATTGCCTGTTGACGGGAGAGCGGGTTTTTTCGTTCAACCAATGAGCGTTTGCTTCACGAGAGCAAGATGGTTGCTTGCGTTAAGTCGAGACAACTGATCTTCCATTTGGCGTGATAATATTTACCGTTAAACGGAATGGCAGGTTTTTTAACATGAGTTACCTATATGTAGGGCAGGTTTATCAACATTAGCTTTATGGAATGTTGTACTTAGTTTTCGACAGTGGTAAATATGACAGCATTTTGTTGTGCTTGTTATATTTGATGTACATGTTATATTGATGATGACGTTCGATATATAATTTATGTTTGTATTCTTTGTATTTACTACTATTTATGAGTTCACTGTGTAGATACGCACCTTAGAGAAAACCGCCACTGCTTGTCACTCTCGCATTATATGACAGTGAAATATAATAATAAGAAGCCGGATGTATTTTGCTAGCACAACTTTTGTTGTAAAAATTGTCCATTCATTTTTAGCATGCATCCAAGAAGATACATTTCAAAGTCTTGGGGTCAGTTTAAAAGCATTTTCAGGTATGCAGATTGATACTGAATATTATCTTTATCATGGTTGAAGACACGCGATCCCACTGAGGTCGATAAATAACTTTCTTTTCTTTTCAATTTAAATATGACGAAAACTAAACGCCATATAGATTATATAAATTTACAAGCAAAAAAATAATATGCTCCCTAAATATCCACCAACTCATATTATGAAGCATGAGAATGTTCACTTTTATCTAACCAGAAGTTACCGAGATATTAGTCTTCCCCTTGGGTATGTACCAAATATTCACGTATAAATAGCAATATATTTACGGAGAAAACTTATTGTTATAAAATATTGCTAATTTACTAAAAATATTTCCAAATTTTAGGCATTCCTGGAAAAAACGGGCCTTTAACGAATGAATTGACAGATTTCCAAACAAACTCTCAGTAAAAAACGAACGTGTTTTGAGATTTTTGAGATGAGATTGTCGGAACACGTTTTCATAAAAATTATGATACCATCGTATTTCGTCATTATATTTATCAGGAAAAGCGCAGCTGCATGATACGTGTTCCGATATTTTGTGAATGAACTAATATTTTATTAGGAAATGGCTTGCTATCACGAATTAAACAGGTTTTTAATAAACTATTTTTAAAAACCTGTTTAATTCTAACATTAATTTAATTTAATTTAATTAATTTTAACAAACTATTTTTTGCTCGTGTACGGTAACACAGTTCATATTATGTACATACTCTGCAAATGCACGGCATCCCAATTCCATATCATTCAATCTTGTGATGAAAGGCTTTAAATCACAGTGAAAGAAAAAACAGATAAACCATAGCTGCAAGAAAATATGCAAATTATTTATGAAAACGGACATGCTAACGACATCTGGCGGAGAAAGAATTGATCCAGCTTGCTTGCGGTAGGCTCCTGTAATAGTTGAAATTATATCGAGGTTCTAAGACGAAAGCAGAGAGGTCGTAAAATCGTCTAGGACTAGACAGGGCTTCCCCTTTTCTAGGCCTAAAAATAAACAATGAAGGTTGTCAACCAATAGATCTAAACAAAGAGCTATAAAAATTTTGAGTAACCAATCAGTGAACGAAGGGGGGTGTGTCTACGAAAGACAAAGGATTGAACCTTGGACCCGACATTAAAAAAGATAATTAATTGCATTTCCGTTCCCACAAAAATTAGAGGTGAACGCGCTATGGCATAAACACTGACGTTCAAGGCGACAAACTCTAGGAAATGTTTACAATAACCGAGACATTTAGGTGATGGCGAACCGTTGAAATCGAGTGCTTTGAAGATTTTACAAATTGAAAAACACACGCACGAAAATGCAATGGAAAATTTATAAACGTGATAGTATAAAAAGGGACGGGAAAAGCGAAGGAAAGTTACTGGCGGAATTTCAACTGTAGTGCAATTATTTATGATAGAAGGAGGGTGTCATGTTCGATAAAAATCGTACTAAAGAGAGGAGTGAGTGTTGGAAACAATGGAAATTAATCGTTATCAATTTAAGATGAAACGGACATATTGGTAAATCAATTTTGAATGAAAATCTCGCAAAAAAAATAGACATTTTAGAAAATTGCGGCGACCGAATGGAAGGATAATACAGAGATTTTAGCTGCTACGAAGGTTCTAGGGACGTGAAAATCGAGTATCAGAAGAAGACAGTAACACTAAACATATAGCGATAGATTAGATTCAGGAAAAGTAGACAATATACAAAATTATTAGGTTAGATATATATTAGAGTTACCCAATATTACGGAGGGATCGAACCAAGATAAAAGGTTGGCGGTCTCATGTATATTTTGAAGAATAAACAATCGAAATCCGAACATGATTTTTATTTACGTTAAGGTAATAAACGATTGGAAAAGCGATTAACTTTAACGTTGGTCTTATGAAGTATTTAGATTAGTCAAAAGAGATAAAAATTAATAGGTTTGAAATTAAACTAAATTTACGAGTCTGGTACCAAAATTTTAAACGTAAACAGGTGTCCAGACATATAATTTATGTGAAATCTTGTAAGTGAGGGATGGAGGATGGGGCGGAGATTGGGTCAGGCAATAAAAATGACAGATATCCCAGAGTCTAATTAGGTATATCTCCCATAGAAGTGTGGAAAATTATATATTAATTAATAATAGATGAAGTATGAAATTTTCCTGGAGACCACACACATCGGGAAAAGTGGAGAAAAGATGAAAGAAAGGGTAAAGAACGGAGATAAAGAATAATCCAAGTGGAGAAAAGTGATACAATTCAAATTTATCCGTGAAATAAATAAATACGACTTGGAAAATAACTAGTTAAAGAGTTATGAGAAATGACATAAGAATAAAGAAGAAAATTGTGCAAGAAAACGTCGCGGATAAAAGAAAATCCAAAAGATAAGGAAAAATTCAAATCTGCGGCATTAAGAGAGAAAGTACTGGTGAAAATGGAAAAGCTCATATAGGTGACAATAAAATTGAGTAGAATTTAGATAAATCGAAATTCTAAACTGCATAGTAGGGATTTCAACATGGATTTAGGTATTTTTCACACGAGATGCGTAAAATTGAGATGTATATATATATTATTGAGGACGGACCTATCGCAAATTGAGAAAAAAAAGGAACACAAAATCATGAGAATTTAACTACATTTTGTATGAACACAGGACAAAGGAAGCTTGGGCGATTAACACAGACTTACCCGATTCGGACCCTATCGACTTAGATTTGTGAGATAAAAACTAACTACCGCCCAGAGCCGGAAAGCAGAACATCTTATGGGAGCACATTCGATATTGATGGAAGGGGTGTTTGGATTTACGAGTTGATAGGAGATAGAATTAAGCATCAAGAGACATTCAGATACGTCTTTTGGAACCTGAGAGGGGTATAAAAGATGGAACTCATCAGTCAGGAGGCAGTCGCGCCGAGGGTTTGAAAAGTTGTTACATGGCAGTACTACGTCTATTGGTAAAATTCTAGTGAAATAATCTAAGTGTTAAATTCTGAACAAGTACCTGGACTTAGAAAGTTTTGTAAGAAGTCTTAAATTCAGTTTCTAAATTCTGAAAACCCCACCAGTGAAGTTTTGTTAGATCAGTTTAATTTGGTTAAACAGTGGAAATAAATATAATTTAAACTCAGTGCTTAAAAGTGTTAAATGAAGTGCAAAAAGTGAATTGTGAATTAATTAAAAATTTAAAAATAATTATTTCATTCAAAGTGAAAACATTCAAATTAAATTTAAGAGTTTGTTATCGTTAATCTAAAGTGAACGTGATCGCGTATTGATATTTAAAAATAGATTATAATTTTGTGTAAAAATAATAATAGTAATAAATATTTACGTCTTAGTTTAAAATAAACACAATCTAGACAGTTCGAAAAGAAATAATAACAAATGCTCAAACCTTTGTTCTAAAATTAACAGTTCGGAAAAGAAATTAATTTTAAGAATCGAGATAATTAAAAGTCTGCGCAATTCGAAAAAATTTTCTTTTAAAAATATATAAAAAGAAATTTAGAATTAATAAATTGTTCAATTAAAATCCATCGTGCGTATAGCGACAGTGTTAAAAGTGTTTGTCATTTTAACCGGAATTCTAAACATCAATCTACCATTTCGAAAAAAGTATTTTAACAGCTATCATTCAAAAGTCTAAACTAGAAAAGTGTTATTAAATCAACGGGTTTTCTGAATTAGGATTTCGTTCGGAAGAAAAATTAAATATCAGCTAATTTATACGATTCAAGCGAGAATAAAATATTAAATAGGAATAAATAGTCGAAAGGATTTATTTTGAAATTAGTTGAAAAATACAATTAATTAGGTAGGATTTCTTCATCAAGGTTGTTGTGTACTACCCGACCGGAAATACCTTGACGTGGGTGAGTTTTCCTTTTATAAATAATTTTCAGGTCCCAGGAGACACAGAAGGGCTGTGAAGTGGAAGTATATCAATTGAATATTAAATTAAAACAACAAAACAAAGAATTACACTTTAATATATGTATATTGTATATTTGTATATATATTTATCTATATAGAAGTAAAGTAAAATATTGTATATAAAGTATATATATATGAGTAATGTAATTATATATATGTATCTTATTTATTAATCGAAGCATCGAAATGGTAGCGATTTTTAATACCTACCCGAGGACATATCTATATTATTGAAAAAAAAAAAGTATTTACTAATATTCCAGACTATGTAGAATCATATATTTTATATTTATTTATTAATATATGTACTCTTATTTAACTTATTTTGACAATAGAGATATGTGTACTTATATATGTATATTTATTCTTCAATTAAACCTAGTAAATTTACTAAATTCGGGAAATGACAAAAAAATAGTTTAACTTCAATAAAGGATTTAAAAATATTTTAATAAATAGTGCGCAATAAAAGTAAAGAGGCACAAATGACTTCTAAGGAATTTAAAAATAAACAAATCTCACATTTAGGTTAGTGTGTCAGGAGATGTTTATTATTTGTTTACAAAACAAAGGATCACTGGAGAATTGGGTCAACCGCATAGTTTGAAAACGACCTTGGCCATAATTAGTTAGTCACAAAGGATTTTATTAATTACCCGAAACAGCTGGAAGATGCGTGTTCTCAAATACTTATCAATCACAAACGACAATTGAAAAATCACGGGTTAGCCAGATTTATATCGAAATATTACATGAAACATTTAAATATCATTGATTAGATAGTCGCATAGATTTTTATTAGTTATCTGAACCAGCTGGAAGCTGCGTGCGCTCAAATACCTATCAATCACAAACGACAATTGAAAAATCACGGGTTAGGAAGATTTATATCGAATAATTATACGAAACATTTGAATTTTATTGATTGGGTGCTCATACAAAACCCCATCAGTTGCCTGAGATATTTGAGGGTCGAGTACTCTCTAATGTGGCAATCAACCACTTGAAACAATTGGAAAATCACGGGATAGGATGAACAAAAATTAATGTTGAACCCTGGAGGTAAAATTTAAAACAAATACAGTTCATCAATAGGAGGCAGTGGTCGCTCCTATAACTAGACCATTAACCAAATCCAATAGAGATGGCGATTCTCTTAAATAAAAACGTCAAAACCAAACAAACAAAAGCCTGGAGTTCGATAGCTCTCCAAAACAAACTATCAAATATGATCTTATTTTACTAGTATTTATTAGTATCACCTTATTAGTACGTATATATTCGGTTACCAGACCTAGAGCTTCGCAGAGTTCTTGGCGCGAGATCCGAGCTCGGGATGCGAGGTAGATAGCCTCGTATTGCGAGTTATAAGCCTTTCCCAAACTGTATGTATACATATATTTATTCGTATGTACTGTTTACTGGAGGATGCGGACCTGCATACAGCTTGCATTTTAGGTCTAATAGACCACTATCGCATCTTCTCTTAAACGTGGAATGAGGATTCACGACCCGTAAGTCCACACCAACCGTGAGTATATGATTGTATATAGGACGAAACCGGTTCGCCCTAAGTAAATTGTAGTCCAAGGAGGGGTCGGAATTTGGGGGTATCGAGACCCGAGGGGAAACTTGAAGGCTGCACATGATGACGTGGAAGGCTTTTTGGGACGAGATAACTTAGGTATCAATCAAAGAGCCGTGTCAAAGGATTGTGCAAATTTCTTGTTGACTCACGATCATCTCGTTTACTTGCAGGAGGATTTGGAGCCAAATTATGCCAGCAAATGGGCTATTCCGAGTTCGTCAAATATGCAATTAACTAATTACATTAACCTACTAAATCAATCTTTACATGTACCTTATAGCAGCAGAATCATAAAGGAGTGGCGCCCCACAGACACAAGAGTTTACCAAAATCAAATTTACTAACAATTAACCATTTGAGTTATATCAAATTACCTGTCCAAATAAACATGTATAATATCTTTTAGCAGCGTTTAACTACGATTTTGTTAGGGTGCAGGGAATCAGAATAATTACAATAGGAAAGTTAGCTCATTCAGGGAATTCATTTAAGTCTAGGTTTGCAAAGGAAAAACCAATTAAATTGTGAAACTCAACACCTCGATCAGAACCAAGGGGGTTACCACAAAATGAAGGTAATTAAAATCCTATATCATAAATCAAAAAATTACACAACGTTTGATGGAATTTAATTACAATATAAATACGAAAATTATTTGCGTTCAAGTTCGTAAATAACGTATTAATTAGTTGAGTACATATGTCTATGAAGATATATAGTACAAGAGAGCTTTAAGTAGCTTTCTGTAGATATCAAAGAAAAGGGTCCAATTTTCATGGAGGCTTATGTGTTGTAGGGGAGGAATTTTCCATCCCTGCGAACACATATGCAAAGCCTTAGAAAAAAAAATTAAACATCGATCATAGCCAAGAGAGAAGAAAATTCTATATTGTTTTAAACAAAAAAAAAAAAAAAAAGAAATATTTAAAATTACTCTCACACCCAAAAAGGTGAAACATTACAACTGCATAGCCGTGTCCAGGAGGTTCAGGTTTTATAAGTTTTGAGAGAAAAAAAACAAAGTTATTGGTCAACCTATTGCAAAAACGGAGAAAATAATAATAATAAATAGAACGAAATTAATTAAAGAGTTAACAAAACAAAAAAAAAAAAAATTATCAGAAAAGTGCGACATTACATAAATATACAGTGAAATTTAAAAATAAATAGATTAACGTAAACAAACAATAAATCCAAAAAGAAAGTGTTAACGAATAAATCTTATAATACAAAAAGTGTCTTTATAAATAAAAATGTGTTAATTCAAATGACCGTGAACTTTAGAGTCAATAAAAATACCTTTCATACGATAATATAAACAATATGAAAGAAGTAGGTTAATGATGTCATTCACTCGAGAGGAATGCGTTCCGTAAACAAAAACATTGTTTATGTTTTGGGTTCATCGAACAAATCGGAATGTTGATATAAAGCAAGTTTAATAAACAGACAAACCCGAAAAACATCGAACTTATTGGGACATCAAAGAACATCTAAAAATTGATAAGATAAACATCGAGATTTTAAAAAGTCGGAAACATCGTTGAATAATACGTATCACTCCGAGGAACAAAAAATTAAATAACAAACGTCGAGATTAAATAAACAATGACACAAAACGAGATAGCTGGAACAAATATAACATAAACATTGCATTTGGATATCGTGAAGTATTAACGTAAACAATTATTGTTTATCTTATATCCGACCAGCGGCGGGCCGTGGTACTTAACAAATTATTCACAAAGTCAGGAAAAGAAATTATTATTTCATCGCTAGACATTCGACAGAATTATGAGGAGGATAGAAAGGTTTAGAGAAATTAAATTGATTAATGTTTTACAACACCCAATGTACCTTACTAGATATCATTGGTTTTGCAAAAATAATGATTACGAAAAATATAAAATTGATTAATATCAATTGATTAACAAAAAAAAAAAAAATTTTTTTTTGATTAACATTAATATCATTATAAAACAAAAGAAAAACAATTCTTTTGAGATGTTGGGGTGTAATCTATTATGATCATGTTGTAACAAAATAAATAGCGGAAATATTACACCCATATCATGTGATAGATAGATCTATAATAACAATAATATCAAAATAGAAAAGTGTAGTTGTATTACATCATAGTTACTCATTAGGACCACGTGTTAGATTCAAATGGTCGCGCTACGTGCCGCCAATGTAGATACTTGTTGTCAGGATCACAAATCTCGATAATCGACAGAGACATTAATGAGGGTGAAACATTTGATGTTTTGTTTTGTGAGGTAAGATTAATCTTACATAATATAATTTACCATATAAACGGGTAAGTTGAAATAATGTAAGATTTACTCATGATAATTTTGTTGACATTCGGATCAGGTTGTTGACTATTAAGACATATTTTAAGACACAGAGAACCCAGTCAATGGATTCGATAAAGAATTCAAGTATAGGCCAAACAAATAAACGTTGTTTTGAAAAGACAAAGTGTTAGTTGAGAATTCGAGTTTCAATTTCAAAAAAAAAAAAAACAATTCAGAGTCGGCTCGAGATTTTAATGTTGTTGACGAATGTTTATGATGGGATATATATATATGTGTATATATATACCTATTTAAAGGAAATTCATGTTAGGCATTGCAAAAAAAATCATAATAGATTTTACAAATTTTGCAAATTGAATATGGATTTTGCAAATTGGAAATAGATTTTGACGAATCAGGTGATGAAATACAAGAAAAAAAAAATCTAGAAAAACAAAAAAAAAATAGAAAAACGAGAAGGGAAATATTGTTACCAGAGAACTGCGAAATAGTTTAGTGATATTAAAAATAAAATAGATCAATAAATAAAATATAAATAAAAGTGAAAAAGTGCTCGCATGCAACAGACTGCGTTACGTAAACAAACGAAAGCAATTAAACACGATTCATTATGACGGGACAGTGAACCCACAAAATAGGACTCATATTGTTTATAAAACTAACCCTCGCGCCTTTGAGAATATAAACAAAGTAAGAAATTTACGACTTGGATTCAACGCGAAGGAATTTTAAACGTAAACCAACTTGGTCCTTCATGAACGAACGGGTGACACATTAAGATAAACAAAACGAAAAAGGATAAGATAAAAGTGATATCCAGATGAAACGAAGGATAACGTAAATAATCCTTATAGATAAGGATAAACATTGGATAAAGATAAAAGATAAATTATGATTTATCTAACGGGATAAAAGTGTTAGGATTTGCGGACACTTATTATGAAATACAAACATCGGAGCTTAAATCAAGTATAGATCAAACAAATAAGTGTTGTTTTGAAACAACAAAAGTGTTAGTTGTGATTTCAACTTTCAATTTCAAAGAAAAATTACAATTCAGACGGCACCGAGATAAGCCACTTGACAGTGAATGAAAATAAATAAAATGGTCTAGACAAATAATAAACGGAAGCGCGTAGAATTGGAATTTGCAGCAACTGATAACACGGAGCAGGGGTACTCAACAGTTTGGAATTTGAAAAAAAAAATTTTTTCATTAAAGAAAAAAAAGATTGAAGAATAAAACGTCAAGAAACGCTTGTTGTGAAGAGGGAGGTCTTAGTCCAACCAGGTTGAGGACCACCTAAACACGCGAGTCGAGGGGCGTGTTTTTTTTTTCCCAGAAAAAAAAGAGAGATTAATTTTGAGTTTATCAAAATTAGAGAAAATTCCATAAAATAAAATCTACGCGAAAAGAAAATAGAAAATACAATGTGATTCAAAGTCAAGGTTGTTAACAATCCAAACAGAATGGAAAGAGAGATAGGGAATAACAGAATGAGGGGGGGGGAGAAAGGAAATAACAGAATGGAAAGAGAGATAGGGAATAACAGAATGAGGGGGGGGGGAGAAAGGAAATAACAGGATGGAAAGAGAGATAGGGAATAGCAGAATGAGGGGGGGGAGAAAGGAAATAACAGAATGGAGAGAGAGATAGGGAATAACAGAATGAGGGGGGGGGAGAAAGGAAATAACAGAATGGAAAGAGAGATAGGGAATAGCAGAATGAGGGGGGGGAGAAAGGAAATAACAGAATGGAGAGAGAGATAGGGAATGATAGAGTGAGGTAGAGAAAGGAAATAACAGGAAGTGATGTAGGAAAAGGAATAACAGAACGAAGGGGGGAGAAAAGCTAGACTACATTTTGAACACAATTTCGATGTCTAAAGTAGTATACAACGTTAGCCACAGCAAATTGAGTTCAGAGGGGGGAACTGTGATGAAAGGCTTTAAATCACAGTGAAAGAAAAAACAGATAAACCATAGCTGCAAGAAAATATGCAAATTATTTATGAAAACGGACATGCTAACGACATCTGGCGGAGAAAGAATTGATCCAGCTTGCTTGCGGTAGGCTCCTGTAATAGTTGAAATTATATCGAGGTTCTAAGACGAAAGCAGAGAGGTCGTAAAATCGTCTAGGACTAGACAGGGCTTCCCCTTTTCTAGGCCTAAAAATAAACAATGAAGGTTGTCAACCAATAGATCTAAACAAAGAGCTATAAAAATTTTGAGTAACCAATCAGTGAACGAAGGGGGGTGTGTCTACGAAAGACAAAGGATTGAACCTTGGACCCGACATTAAAAAAGATAATTAATTGCATTTCCGTTCCCACAAAAATTAGAGGTGAACGCGCTATGGCATAAACACTGACGTTCAAGGCGACAAACTCTAGGAAATGTTTACAATAACCGAGACATTTAGGTGATGGCGAACCGTTGAAATCGAGTGCTTTGAAGATTTTACAAATTGAAAAACACACGCACGAAAATGCAATGGAAAATTTATAAACGTGATAGTATAAAAAGGGACGGGAAAAGCGAAGGAAAGTTACTGGCGGAATTTCAACTGTAGTGCAATTATTTATGATAGAAGGAGGGTGTCATGTTCGATAAAAATCGTACTAAAGAGAGGAGTGAGTGTTGGAAACAATGGAAATTAATCGTTATCAATTTAAGATGAAACGGACATATTGGTAAATCAATTTTGAATGAAAATCTCGCAAAAAAAATAGACATTTTAGAAAATTGCGGCGACCGAATGGAAGGATAATACAGAGATTTTAGCTGCTACGAAGGTTCTAGGGACGTGAAAATCGAGTATCAGAAGAAGACAGTAACACTAAACATATAGCGATAGATTAGATTCAGGAAAAGTAGACAATATACAAAATTATTAGGTTAGATATATATTAGAGTTACCCAATATTACGGAGGGATCGAACCAAGATAAAAGGTTGGCGGTCTCATGTATATTTTGAAGAATAAACAATCGAAATCCGAACATGATTTTTATTTACGTTAAGGTAATAAACGATTGGAAAAGCGATTAACTTTAACGTTGGTCTTATGAAGTATTTAGATTAGTCAAAAGAGATAAAAATTAATAGGTTTGAAATTAAACTAAATTTACGAGTCTGGTACCAAAATTTTAAACGTAAACAGGTGTCCAGACATATAATTTATGTGAAATCTTGTAAGTGAGGGATGGAGGATGGGGCGGAGATTGGGTCAGGCAATAAAAATGACAGATATCCCAGAGTCTAATTAGGTATATCTCCCATAGAAGTGTGGAAAATTATATATTAATTAATAATAGATGAAGTATGAAATTTTCCTGGAGACCACACACATCGGGAAAAGTGGAGAAAAGATGAAAGAAAGGGTAAAGAACGGAGATAAAGAATAATCCAAGTGGAGAAAAGTGATACAATTCAAATTTATCCGTGAAATAAATAAATACGACTTGGAAAATAACTAGTTAAAGAGTTATGAGAAATGACATAAGAATAAAGAAGAAAATTGTGCAAGAAAACGTCGCGGATAAAAGAAAATCCAAAAGATAAGGAAAAATTCAAATCTGCGGCATTAAGAGAGAAAGTACTGGTGAAAATGGAAAAGCTCATATAGGTGACAATAAAATTGAGTAGAATTTAGATAAATCGAAATTCTAAACTGCATAGTAGGGATTTCAACATGGATTTAGGTATTTTTCACACGAGATGCGTAAAATTGAGATGTATATATATATTATTGAGGACGGACCTATCGCAAATTGAGAAAAAAAAGGAACACAAAATCATGAGAATTTAACTACATTTTGTATGAACACAGGACAAAGGAAGCTTGGGCGATTAACACAGACTTACCCGATTCGGACCCTATCGACTTAGATTTGTGAGATAAAAACTAACTACCGCCCAGAGCCGGAAAGCAGAACATCTTATGGGAGCACATTCGATATTGATGGAAGGGGTGTTTGGATTTACGAGTTGATAGGAGATAGAATTAAGCATCAAGAGACATTCAGATACGTCTTTTGGAACCTGAGAGGGGTATAAAAGATGGAACTCATCAGTCAGGAGGCAGTCGCGCCGAGGGTTTGAAAAGTTGTTACATGGCAGTACTACGTCTATTGGTAAAATTCTAGTGAAATAATCTAAGTGTTAAATTCTGAACAAGTACCTGGACTTAGAAAGTTTTGTAAGAAGTCTTAAATTCAGTTTCTAAATTCTGAAAACCCCACCAGTGAAGTTTTGTTAGATCAGTTTAATTTGGTTAAACAGTGGAAATAAATATAATTTAAACTCAGTGCTTAAAAGTGTTAAGTGAAGTGCAAAAAGTGAATTGTGAATTAATTAAAAATTTAAAAATAATTATTTCATTCAAAGTGAAAACATTCAAATTAAATTTAAGAGTTTGTTATCGTTAATCTAAAGTGAACGTGATCGCGTATTGATATTTAAAAATAGATTATAATTTTGTGTAAAAATAATAATAGTAATAAATATTTACGTCTTAGTTTAAAATAAACACAATCTAGACAGTTCGAAAAGAAATAATAACAAATGCTCAAACCTTTGTTCTAAAATTAACAGTTCGGAAAAGAAATTAATTTTAAGAATCGAGATAATTAAAAGTCTGCGCAATTCGAAAAAATTTTCTTTTAAAAATATATAAAAAGAAATTTAGAATTAATAAATTGTTCAATTAAAATCCATCGTGCGTATAGCGACAGTGTTAAAAGTGTTTGTCATTTTAACCGGAATTCTAAACATCAATCTACCATTTCGAAAAAAGTATTTTAACAGCTATCATTCAAAAGTCTAAACTAGAAAAGTGTTATTAAATCAACGGGTTTTCTGAATTAGGATTTCGTTCGGAAGAAAAATTAAATATCAGCTAATTTATACGATTCAAGCGAGAATAAAATATTAAATAGGAATAAATAGTCGAAAGGATTTATTTTGAAATTAGTTGAAAAATACAATTAATTAGGTAGGATTTCTTCATCAAGGTTGTTGTGTACTACCCGACCGGAAATACCTTGACGTGGGTGAGTTTTCCTTTTATAAATAATTTTCAGGTCCCAGGAGACACAGAAGGGCTGTGAAGTGGAAGTATATCAATTGAATATTAAATTAAAACAACAAAACAAAGAATTACACTTTAATATATGTATATTGTATATTTGTATATATATTTATCTATATAGAAGTAAAGTAAAATATTGTATATAAAGTATATATATATGAGTAATGTAATTATATATATGTATCTTATTTATTAATCGAAGCATCGAAATGGTAGCGATTTTTAATACCTACCCGAGGACATATCTATATTATTGAAAAAAAAAAAGTATTTACTAATATTCCAGACTATGTAGAATCATATATTTTATATTTATTTATTAATATATGTACTCTTATTTAACTTATTTTGACAATAGAGATATGTGTACTTATATATGTATATTTATTCTTCAATTAAACCTAGTAAATTTACTAAATTCGGGAAATGACAAAAAAATAGTTTAACTTCAATAAAGGATTTAAAAATATTTTAATAAATAGTGCGCAATAAAAGTAAAGAGGCACAAATGACTTCTAAGGAATTTAAAAATAAACAAATCTCACATTTAGGTTAGTGTGTCAGGAGATGTTTATTATTTGTTTACAAAACAAAGGATCACTGGAGAATTGGGTCAACCGCATAGTTTGAAAACGACCTTGGCCATAATTAGTTAGTCACAAAGGATTTTATTAATTACCCGAAACAGCTGGAAGATGCGTGTTCTCAAATACTTATCAATCACAAACGACAATTGAAAAATCACGGGTTAGCCAGATTTATATCGAAATATTACATGAAACATTTAAATATCATTGATTAGATAGTCGCATAGATTTTTATTAGTTATCTGAACCAGCTGGAAGCTGCGTGCGCTCAAATACCTATCAATCACAAACGACAATTGAAAAATCACGGGTTAGGAAGATTTATATCGAATAATTATACGAAACATTTGAATTTTATTGATTGGGTGCTCATACAAAACCCCATCAGTTGCCTGAGATATTTGAGGGTCGAGTACTCTCTAATGTGGCAATCAACCACTTGAAACAATTGGAAAATCACGGGATAGGATGAACAAAAATTAATGTTGAACCCTGGAGGTAAAATTTAAAACAAATACAGTTCATCAATAGGAGGCAGTGGTCGCTCCTATAACAAGACCATTAACCAAATCCAATAGAGATGGCGATTCTCTTAAATAAAAACGTCAAAACCAAACAAACAAAAGCCTGGAGTTCGATAGCTCTCCAAAACAAACTATCAAATATGATCTTATTTTACTAGTATTTATTAGTATCACCTTATTAGTACGTATATATTCGGTTACCAGACCTAGAGCTTCGCAGAGTTCTTGGCGCGAGATCCGAGCTCGGGATGCGAGGTAGATAGCCTCGTATTGCGAGTTATAAGCCTTTCCCAAACTGTATGTATACATATATTTATTCGTATGTACTGTTTACTGGAGGATGCGGACCTGCATACAGCTTGCATTTTAGGTCTAATAGACCACTATCGCATCTTCTCTTAAACGTGGAATGAGGATTCACGACCCGTAAGTCCACACCAACCGTGAGTATATGATTGTATATAGGACGAAACCGGTTCGCCCTAAGTAAATTGTAGTCCAAGGAGGGGTCGGAATTTGGGGGTATCGAGACCCGAGGGGAAACTTGAAGGCTGCACATGATGACGTGGAAGGCTTTTTGGGACGAGATAACTTAGGTATCAATCAAAGAGCCGTGTCAAAGGATTGTGCAAATTTCTTGTTGACTCACGATCATCTCGTTTACTTGCAGGAGGATTTGGAGCCAAATTATGCCAGCAAATGGGCTATTCCGAGTTCGTCAAATATGCAATTAACTAATTACATTAACCTACTAAATCAATCTTTACATGTACCTTATAGCAGCAGAATCATAAAGGAGTGGCGCCCCACAGACACAAGAGTTTACCAAAATCAAATTTACTAACAATTAACCATTTGAGTTATATCAAATTACCTGTCCAAATAAACATGTATAATATCTTTTAGCAGCGTTTAACTACGATTTTGTTAGGGTGCAGGGAATCAGAATAATTACAATAGGAAAGTTAGCTCATTCAGGGAATTCATTTAAGTCTAGGTTTGCAAAGGAAAAACCAATTAAATTGTGAAACTCAACACCTCGATCAGAACCAAGGGGGTTACCACAAAATGAAGGTAATTAAAATCCTATATCATAAATCAAAAAATTACACAACGTTTGATGGAATTTAATTACAATATAAATACGAAAATTATTTGCGTTCAAGTTCGTAAATAACGTATTAATTAGTTGAGTACATATGTCTATGAAGATATATAGTACAAGAGAGCTTTAAGTAGCTTTCTGTAGATATCAAAGAAAAGGGTCCAATTTTCATGGAGGCTTATGTGTTGTAGGGGAGGAATTTTCCATCCCTGCGAACACATATGCAAAGCCTTAGAAAAAAAAATTAAACATCGATCATAGCCAAGAGAGAAGAAAATTCTATATTGTTTTAAACAAAAAAAAAAAAAAAAAGAAATATTTAAAATTACTCTCACACCCAAAAAGGTGAAACATTACAATCTCCCCATTTCTCTAAATTTGCACAACAAATTACTCAGGGCGAAAGCAAACCATTTGCAATAATTTAACTCATGCAAGTTAAACCAGGGGTTAAGTTCAGCCCGGAGGATCCCCTCCCCCTCCATTCACTTCCCACTACCCTCCCCTGACCGAGAAATATTAGACTTAATTTAAATTTAAGCGAAAAGTTCTCGTTAACAAATATACCAACGCTCCAGAGTTGGCCGAGTTTCGATCGTAGCCTGGAGGGGTATTTACCAGAAATAAAGCGTCACATCACATGCTAACTTAGTACCTAGGTGCAATGAGCTTTTGGATTTAGTGGTCAGTAGCTGAGTGTACAGATGCTTCAGTTTCCCACCAGGCGTCGTGGGTTCAATTCTCCGCTAGCTTAGTCCTGTGAGTAAGTATATTGCCGACCGGCTGAACTATCGGGGCTCCATAGAAACCCGAATAAAACTGGCTTCCTAGAAACTAGAGCAAGCAGATTTTCATTAGTTACAATTTTGTAATCCTGCGCAAATCTCATCTACATCTGAAGTATCAGATGAAAAAACATTATATGTATATCATAAGTTTTTGTGTGTGGAACGAGCTTCCGGCATCTGTTTTTCCTTATTTATATGTTCCACGCCTGTTCAATGTCAGAATTAATGAATCTCTTCCTATAGCCCCACCTTAACCCACCTCGCAACGCTGCACAACCTGATGGAGACTTTTTTCTTTATATTGTATAAAAATATTTTTTCAAATGTAAAATTGATATTAATAATGATGGTAGGATTAATTTAATATTTTGAGGATTTTTGTAACATTGGAATGTTTGTTTTTATTTTAACTATTTTTTTGTTGATAATTAATCATTTTTCTGTGTATTATTTTCGTGGAAACGAATATTTTGCAGAATATTTTTTTACATTGCTTACCAATCTCTTTCTCGGAAGTATTTCTTAATACTCCTTCTCGGAAATAGAAGTATTTGAAGTTAAAGATATAAAAATTAAGAAGTAAGAATTTTATATCCCTTCTTTGAACTCTGATTTTCAAAAGTTATGGCCAGTCAAGTGGAGAAAAAAATATTAAGAGTCAATAAATATGTTCATTTAGAATCTTCAGGAGAAAATATATTTTACTTTGAAATTTCATGAAAAAGTTACTGCTCGCCACTTAGTAATTTTTATAAGATAGATAGATAATATTTAGTTGTTTATCACCAATATGTTCATTTGAATATATATAGCGTAGTCCTTGAAAGGACTTTTTAATTAATGACGTTTCGAACAGATCTCACTGTCCATCTTCAGAGGCCTTATGTCTTGAGTTTTGTCTCAAACAGAACGCTTTCGCATGTCTGTTCGGTCCAGAAGTCAAGATATTTACGTTACGCGGGTAAACCGAGAAAATTATTCTACATCTTACACCCGTGAAAACCTTAACCATAACATATTAACACAGGGTCATCCTTAGCATGGAGGGTGAAATATCACAAAAAACCACATGTACTCTCTAAATCATGTATCAAAAAAAAAATATATATATCAAATCATTCATATGTTTTATTATTAAATATTCCTCTTGACATATTATATTATATTCTTCATTTACGAAATATTTTTTTTAACCATTTCAAACTCGAAAATGTTTGAAAAAAAAATTTTTTGAACCATTTCAAACTCAAAAATTTTATTCCAAGCACATCTTACTAAAGTCACCAAAGTTTTTTTTCAATCAGCTTTCAAAATCTCCAATTTCTTAATCTTTCTGACAGAAATACCGAATAATACAAAATATACATTCAATTTAAATCGGTCCAATTGAATTCCGCAGTTTCTCTCAGTTTAAGCAGCGAGGAAATCTTTAAAGATCTCATATAAATTCAATATCGCTTCAAACCCACTTCCCGGCCTGTCTTACAGCAAGCTGTTCCGTTTAATTACAAAATAAAATTTACAACGCGTATTATATTACATACTATCCTACCCATCTGGAACATGTTTCGTTGGAGGACTGTTTCGTTTTTACACGAACGGGATGAGTTTCACAAGTACATATTTTACCGGTCTTACTAGGGATGAATAAGGTAAGGAGATAATAATATTGAATATATTAATATTTTAGTTGAGAGCCCTACCTCTCGACTGGCAATCCGGAGGACGCGGGTTAAAATCCCGGTGCGCGCCATTAAATTTTATTGGTTAATTTGTGTAATTTCTCAATTTATTCATTAAAAATAATGTTTTGTATGTAGCTTCAGGAGGAACGCAATAGGGAACACAATTAAATAATATTCTGTGCATTGCCTCAGTAGGAACGCAACGGGGAACACTATTAAACAATATTCAGTATATTGCCTCAGGAGGAACGCAATGGGGAATACAATTTAATAATATTCTGTATATTGCCTCAGAAGGAACGCAACGGGGAACACAATTTAATAATATTCTTTTTATTGCCTTAGGAGGAACGCAATGGGAACACAATTTTAAACAAAGCTGGAATTAGTGATGATATTATTAGTTTATTTTTGTTGATATTTTTTGTGATACAATTAGACAATCATAAGATGTCCATATTTCTACTAGTAAAAAGTACTGTCAGTATCGTCCTGGTGAAGAAATACCATTCGAAACCATAATTTGCTCTTTTGGTAACCAATAGCCTCACAACATACTCCAAATGCGGATACCATAGTTTCCCTGGCTCCAGATGGTTGGGAACATTCGAAACTCTTGTGCGGTATTCACATAATTAAAAAACAAATTAATATTAAAAAACAAACATACCTCCCTTGACGCAACGCGCTTCCTAAAAGACTTTGAGATTTGAACCAGATTATACACCCGCTGGTTGCGACGTGTTTGAAATTGCTACTTACTTACAATAATTTATGCAGTAAAACAACATCGCCATAAACCTTTTTAATGAAATTCAATGATTAAAATGTAGTTATATGGTTTCGATCGAAGAGGTTTTTTAATCTATTTTAATTAGAATCGTTGATTTTTGTTGTATTAGCGCCATCCCTCTATCATTCGTCTCTACGTAATATTCTTTTTTAACGCTTATAACGAGCCTTTATCATTCAGCTACGGAGGTATTAACTAAATAGGTAAAAGGTTCTGTTCATCCATGATGCTGCGTCCCACCCCTACAATTGCCTTCTCTTCCCCAATTCATGCCCAGCTTCATACACCGTGGTTGTAATTAAGTAGATACCACCGCCCTCGGCAGTGCGCGATGGGCGGGGCGGAGGAGTCCCGCTCGCTAAATATCCCACCACCCCTCCTCCTCCCACGTGTTATTTTGTCTTATTTCACAATTCCTAAGATGTGCTGCGGCGATAAAATGCTTCACCGCGAGACAGCGTTTTCACATCCGTGGCATTGTTTTCGCGTAAAGAGACGGGTTCTGGCAAAATTATTTAAAAAAAAAAAAAATGTTTAGTTGAGTCCTAGCAGCCCATAATCGTCTAAAGCCAGAAGCACTGGGGCATCCCCAATCGGGGTATGTTGGTATGAAGGTGGTGGGGTTCTATTTACCAAACGTGCAAACTATCGGATGTGAATGGTGTTCTTTCACCAGGGTGATACTGACAGTACATTTCACTATAATAAAGGTGCTAATACTCATTATTGTCTTAAAAATTTTGTAGTCTTAAAAACTATAAAAATTAACAACAAAAATAAACTATTAATATCATATATATACATCTGACCTGATGTAATTTAACATTTTTATTTTTTTTATATTTTTCAATCATATCTCTTGAATTGTAATTCAGTAAACACTGATTTATTATTTTTTCAATTTTATTTTCTATTCTTCTACAAAGATAATGTATGCATGCGAGTAAAATTTTAAATGGTAATAAACACAAGTATACTTAAGAACTGGAGATGCCTATGTGGGATTTTTTTGGTTAATCTGCTAAATGTATTATTCTTTACTTTTTGACTGTTTATATAAAAAAGTGTTTCCTTTATTGTAAAATTATACCAATGTAAGTACCAGAAAAATGATTAAAAAAATATATACTCGTATATGATTTAAGATTTTTACGGCCAAAAGTATTTTTGTTATTTGTAGTGTTATTTAGCCAACTTTTCGGACAACGTTACAGTGTCCATCATCAGGGCAGATGTGTAATTAATAGTGGTGAAAAGTGTGTTTAAGTACGTCTGTGCGATACCGTGTTGCCAGCTCACTTCTCTCCGAGCTGGTTTAGCAGTAAAATTTAAAATTATTTTCTACGTTTAGCTTTGGTGTAAACGTCAATTACCGGATACCAAGAACTATTGATTCCACAATCAGTTGCAATTTCGAAATTGAAGCAAATTCGAGACGTAAATAATTTCACGCGGAAATATTTTACTTCGCGTACCGATAACCGAAATTAGTTTTTTTTAATAATATTATGATATTATTTAAACTACGTAGTCTGAATGACATAATACGATTAGGTCAACCTCTCTCTTCGTCATTTCGCTTCTCGACACGTGACTGATTAAATTGTTGTTCCGTTGAATAACACGTGTGAAAGTTAATTTGTTTTCCAATGCTAATACCTCAATACCGTTCAAAATGTCTCCCCTGTTTTTCATATAAAAGTTAATAAAAGCTGAAAATGCCACTGTGTATACAAAAAAATAATCTGTTAATTTCTACAAAGCTCTGACTGTGCATACACCTATTATTGTGTGTTTATACATAAATATTCAAGACGGATTTCTCAAAATGAGAAATGAAAATTGAAGTGGGCAAGCTCAACTTCTTGATCAAAGTTTTTTTTTTAATTCTAAAATATCCAATGAGAACTCGCCTTAAGGATGAAACTAATATTGAATTTAACGAAGAATCCTTTAAAGCGGCGGCCTTCAGTCGCAATTTCTAAAGAAAGATTTATAAAGCTGCGGTTACACTGAATGCAAATCTTAAATGGTATTCCAGTCCCGAAGACAAAGTGGATACCAATAATAATTTATGGTTGCATCGACATTATTCCGCACAGTAATTCTTTCCTCACTCACTGGAATTGAATTTCTATGGAAATATTACAATGAAAGAACTAACAAAGAGTGGGTATGATTCTTCAAATACAATTTAATATATACAAAAGGTAATTATTTAGCATTTTAACGTTTATCAAACATTGTGTTTTAGAAGACTTATTGAATGAATAGTGACGTGAGAGTGAATTGTATGTACAAACCAGGTCACATGTAGAGGATTTGTCCACGCCGCGCCGGTCGTGGCAATAACTGATATCGCAGACTTTGAAGGTTACGCACTAAATAACTGTCATAACTTTTGTACACGGGGGTGGGCAGAGAGTATGAAACGTCATACATATATTTGGTTAGCCACACACTCCGTGATTCAATCACATTCATAATGATTATGGTTTCATTCATGTTCATTGAAAAAGAAGATAATACTTATAAATCTAAACGAAACATGAAATAGAACAAGACACAGAAAAATAAAGGTAACGATATAAGGATTTCTGTCTTAACAGGACAACTTAATAGAATTTCAGGTTTTTACGGTCCCTAACAATTTATAAGTATGTCATTTTATTTGAATAAACGTAAAAAAAGTAATTTTTTGGCATGGAACTCGTTATAATTTTTTATATTGATTTATATGGGAAAAATTGTTTTGCCTAACGAGTGTTTCACATAGTAAGTAAGATTCTAGAACGAAATAAGCTCGTTATAAGAGGTTCCATTGTATATGGACAGAGAAGTTTGGAGTTACGCAAACACAGCCAACCTCCACAGTGACGTGACAATATTGCTAATATTTGTGTAGAGTATTTCAACTATTCAAATGGATGCAGTTTATGAAATAGCCAACTACTTTGGTTAACGCAGACTCTTTGAAGACCTATTCATCTGTTGGTGTCGAAACATAAACTCGACCAAACTCAATTATATAATAGCTATCGCTGCCAGAGTTGACACGATCACATTACTAACACAGATGCATGTCTTGCATACATCATGCATCAAGTCATTCGACTTTAGAAAATAAAATTTTAATCCGGGATTTCATCTAATATTTTATTTAATATATTTCATAATTTATTATCTATGAAATGGATCCGTGGGGACAGGTTTTACTATGGTTGAACGGACTTCTACTTTCTTCCTTTAAATTGACAATAAATTTTTTATTTTTTTATTTTTTATTTAAGTACATAAAACAGGCATGGTGCCCAAGAATTTACATACATGGATGTTTAAATACATAATAACAACAAAAATAGTAACAAAATGAATAAGCTAAATATGCAGAAGTAAATAACAAATAAGAATGGGTAAAAGGTAAATACAAATATGTTCATAAACGATTTGTTATTGTCACACCTGTACTGGTGAGACACTGATTAGGTAGGTACAATGTTGCTTCTCATTAAATAAAGGGTTTCATCACAATATCAGCTTAATATGATTAAAGGTAATACATTTTTTTGAAGTGTTTAAATTGGTCATTAAAAATGTCTGTTACATTATTAGAGCCATGTATAATGTTATAATTTCTTAAAGTTCGCGGTACAGGGGAAAAATATCCTGTATTTGTGTGGTAGGCTAATAAAGATTCTAAGGATGGGTTGTTTCATAAAATTTTTACAATTCATCAAATTTCAAAGTAAATTTTAAAGTTTTGTAAATGTCCAATTAAAGTTCTGATTTAAGAATGACATATTTCCCTTTCATTATAAAAATGCCAAATTATACTTCTTCTGAAAGGTGGAGATCATCAAACTGTTAATATTTACAGATCCATATCTTTGCTTAATACTCTCTCAAAAATAATAGAAAGATTGTCAAGATTAGTTTCATTCTTAGAAAAATATTCTCGGACCACCAATTCAGTTTCAGAGAGAAAAGAGGTACGAGTGATGCTGTATTACAGGTATTGACACTTAGTAATAAACGCGCTGGACTATGGTAACAGAGCTATAGCGGTATTTTTGGACTTATCAAAAGGCCTTTGATACGGTTTCCTACGAGCTTCTTCTTAAGAAATTATTATCTTTAAGCATTAATAATACAGCTATGGGTTGGTTTAGATCTTATCTTAGTGATAGAACAAAGCAAGAAGAAATAAATAAAATATTAAGCAATAGTAAATCATTCTCTTTTGGAGTCCCACAAGGTAGTGTTCTCGGGCCAATATTATTTCTAATTAATATAAACGATTTATGCAGTTTAAAAATTCCAGGTGACATTTTTAGTTTTGCAGATGACACTGCCTTAATATTTGAGGGTAAAAATTGGAGTGAAACTTTTGAAAATGTGATACAAGTTTAAGGATGGGTAGTTTCGCAGAATTTGAACAATTCATCATATTTCAAAGTTCATATTTGGGTTCTGTGAAAGTCCTATTCAAGGTCTGTTAATATATCACTATAGGCTAGTTGCTTGACAGAACTGAAATAAAAACAGAATTTAAAAAAAATCTTTCACAGAACTTGAAAATTAACTTTAAAATTTGAAGAATTGTTCGTATTCTCTGAAACAACCCGTCCTAAGAGTAGTAAATAGTTATCTGAGTAATAATATTCTTATTTTAAATACACAAAAAACCAATAACATAACTTTAAGCATTTCTTATAAAAGTCAGCCATAAACCTCTCATAACTTGATTTTTCACAATTGTGTGCAAACGTGTAACTGCAACCCCTTAGAAAATGTAGACAACGTCAAATATCCAGGGTTAAAAATAGATACATTTTGAGATGGAATGATCAAATCGAAATCTTGGTAAATAATGTTATGAGACTTATTATCTTTATTTTTAAAGATCTCAGACATGTACTACACAAGGACAAATTAAAAATAGTTTATTTTGCTATAATTCAGTGTCTACTTTCGTATTATAATTCAGTGTCTACTTTCGTGCTGGGGTTTCTGCTTGAAGACTGTAATATAAACACTTAATATGTCCGAAAACTGATTCTCAAAGTTAAGTAAAAGAAAAAAATCAGATATCCTACACAGTTATTTTATAATTAATTTAATATTATGAATTTTAAACGGCTGTTTATCACACAAAAGCTTTGCAGATTTTTTAACCATATTTGCGAAAAGAACGCAGCGAATTCGTTCTACAAGAATTGGCTCTGTTCTGAACTTTATGGCAATTGACACTAAATCTTCATTTGGGTAAAGACATTATTTGTACCAAGCTCCACTTCTATTTAATAGCTGAACAGAACACATAAAGTAGTCAAATTACTTGTTTACTTAAAAAATGTTAAATTATTTGTGCTAGCCGAGGATTTCAAACATCTTTGTTCTTTAAAATTATGTATATTTATTAATATAATATGTTGTATATGCAGGTATATTTTTTCATAATTTTCCATTTATAATGTATTTTTTTCTTCTTCTCTCCTATTTAAAATAATATTTAATTATATTTTTATTCAATCAAATATCAATGTATATCATAGTCACCCTCCATGTTTACTACATTTTTAAGGAATTATCTGGAATTAGACCATTTAGGAACCAAATTCGTAGAAACGTTAATGTAACAATATTGTTCTCTTAAAATATAATCTTTGTGTTGTTTTTATTATTTTGTAAAATTATTAACCTAAACACAAGCTTGTCCTTTTGAGGTTATAAATTCTAACGTAAATAAAATACAATGTAAAGAAACAATAAACCGATAAACAAAAAAACAAAATACCAACATGGGCCAGTTGCTTCACAGAACTGAAATAACAATAGAACTTCCACAGTCCTTGAAAATTAACTGTGAAATTTGAACTATGAAGTTGAATTTCAAGTTCTGTGAAGGTTCTATTCAAGGTCTGTTAATATATCATTATTGGCCAGTTGTTTCACAAAATTGAAATAATAGGAGAACTAGAACCTTGACATAACTTGAAAATAAATTATAATAGTATATATTTTATTCTTTTCATTTTCTAATAGTATATACCTTTCTAAAATTTTTTATTTTATTTTTTACAAACTCTTATTGCCTTTCAGACATTTTATAAGCACTTAATTCTTGCTTATACTATTATTACATATAATTTCTTACTTTGACTTAATACTATACTACAGATTGTTACTTATATTTTATTTATATCTCTTTTTTTCATACTTTTAACCTTACTACTATTTACTGATTATACCATTATACTTACATTTATATTGTTACATTCCTTATGTTGCTGTACTATTCTCTGTAATTTAGTATGTGAATGGCACATGTTGTGCTGTATATGTGAAAATAAATAAATAAAATCAACTTTTAAATTTGATGAATTTATGAAATTTTCTGAAACAACCCATCCCTAGAATAGATCAGGTGAAATCGCGCCATTAGTAAAACGAAAAAAAGTTCATTTTTAATAAGCGTAAATCTTTTTAATTTTCATATTCAAACAACGTATTGGTATACGTGTTCTCATTTTTCGCTAAAACAATAAGCAGAAAAGAGAATTCTATTTCTCAATAACAGCACTTTCACACTTGAACACATATGTCACAATGCAAATATATGTGTGTTATTTGGATCAACCCTCATTACACTTTTATACCCATTCACTTTATTGTAAAATATTTTCAGTGATAATTTGTGTAGATACTGGTTCAAAGGATCATCTTTCAACAAAAATTCTTTTAAGAAAACAATGCGTTCTTATCTGAAATATCTCAGACATTTTTGAGTGAAACAAATGGTGGCTAAGCTTCAACATATAAAAGTAATCGAAAAGTAAAAAATATTACGTTTACCAAAAATACATAAAACGGACCTTCACCTTTATGAAGTGATATTTCTATCATTATTATTTCTGAGAGCTTTCTTTGTTTATTTAATGCTTAGTCAATAATGCCACAGACCAGAGATGATCTGTTAATGGATGGTATTTCACTCAGACCGAGATGGACTTGGACATATGTAAATACACTTACTAACTTTCTAGCATCTTATTGTTCTCATGGTACGAGACAAGAGTCGTAAGATCATTCATAGGATTACGCTGGTAGCCGTAACGGGGGATCCGTATCGGGCGAGTCGCATCGGGCGGGCTCAGTATTCGCATTGCTCATACGATCTGAGCTCCCGGTTTCCGTTTAATTGAGCCGTCGCGTCGTTTGAGTCGTCTCTTTGAGTCGTACGAAAATATTGAGCTAAAAATAATAAATTAATAATAATTAACTAAAGTTCATAAAATCAGCCATGACCCATTGCTAGTAAAGACTTAACTTCCCAATTGCCTGTTAATTTAATTAAATATAAAGATTCAAACTTAAGTCAATTAGCTTCAACAACCTTTGTTTAGTGATATTAATTCAATGCATTGTTCAGTGACTTCCACATGAAAAGTATTTTACAAAACTTAATATTGGCCATGTTGACTTTTTGCTAAAGCTGTAAAAGATGGATGTAAAACTAGAACTTACTCCTGGACTAAGTATTATAATTGTTTCATGTGATTATATATTTTTTCTAGCTTAGCTTACGTTTAAATTAAAGAAAACAAATACGTTTCTTGAGAATATGTGCAATGTGCTGTCCTTATGTAAATACACCTAACGTAGATATAATATAATGGGCCCCACATACCAGTCATTTTGGTTGAGCGGTTTTATAAATCTGGTTTATCTTATCAATTAGAATGGATGTACAGCAAGAGTATCTAACCACCATTCGACAACCCAACCGTCCAAACAAGTTGAATCGTCTGTAGCGCGGTTGAACCGTTGAACTAACTTTACTTAATCTGCCTAGGAAGCCGTCGTTAGTAGATTGTTTGTGAGCTCAAATAAAATACCAAACATACTCAATACTCAACGGTTGACATACAAAGGTTTGAACCAACCAATTTGTGTTAACACCGTACCACATGACTTTTTTTTTGTGTGAATGATTATATTTGTCCTAGGTATGTAATTATTTAATTGATTTTATATTACAATTCTACAGTTTTTTTTAAATTATATTTTTGTACATAACTTAACTGCCCCAACAAAAATCAAATATAATTCACATTATAACATTCCATTGATATTCTGGGCAATTAGAAGTACATATTATGGTAGATAGTCCCATGATTTCAACACTGAAAAAAATCCCGAATTATAATAATCTATTTTTTGGTGGAAACTTTAAAAATAAAACGTGAAAGGAATGAAAATCTTAAAAATTGTACAAACTTTGTCAAAACTGCCATCACATGTTTTTCATGTATTACAAAGATAGATACTCAAATAATTAATGTGTGTGAATGAACGAAATAAAGATAGAACCGGGCAGTGTTTGCGAATTCAAATGGCGGAAAACAACTCCAAATATTTTCGGATTTATAAATTATATATTATTAAGGCAAATTCAGGTACATATATATATATATAACGTGTTTCGATATATTATTCGAATGGTCAGTGGTTGAGTGGGCATAGCGCTTGGGTCTCACCCGAGCGTCGCGTGTTCGATTCCTCGGCTGGCTAAGTCCTCCATCACAACACAAGCAACATTTTCGGCTTTCTGTGGTGGTATTAGGAGATTTTCAAACATTGTTGGGTTATTCGTAACCTGGGAATGTTTGTCTTTCTTTTTTAAAAAAAAAAAAAAAAAAAATTAGGGATATGGAAAAAATACCAGGAACCAAGAGTTTTCCATTGAAGAAAAAAACTGTGAGATTTCTCCAGTTCTGACATTGATTGTGTACATTGTATTAAATTACGTAATATTTCACAGATGTCGGAATAATAGTTGTATAAATTATGAGGTATATTTTTGAAAAAATTTCTTTCTGAAATAAAAATATAATAAAATAATTAATATTGTTATGTATTTATTTAAAACCATATCCATTCTTATTAAATATATAAATATTTATTTGTCGTTTTACTGCAATTGAGAAAATAAATCATGTATTACAAAATACACTATTACCTTATCCTCTCAACTAAATTGCAAACAGTGAGTTCTAACTAAGAAGTTATAATAAATCTGAGTTTTAAGTCACTAGTAAGTTATTAGTAAGCAGGCCAAGTGATAAGTTAGAAGGGTGAAGAAATTGAGTTGCAAAGTCACCTTGAGGTGATTTTTCCACGAAAACGTCGCATAATCCAATCATTATTTTTTACTACATAATATGTAATACCATGTAAATGCAATATTCTTATGTATAAAATATGATAATAATGTCCTATTCGTAAAATTTTCCTACTGGTATGAAAGTACTACAAAAGCTTTGTGGGAATTAAAAATGAATCTTTACAAAACTATAAGAAAATGAATTATTATTTTTTTGATAAATTAATGTTTTTAAAGACAAGATTTTATTTATGCATAGCACAAAGGATAACAATTATTTTTATAAGCAATAATTGTTCGCCTGAAACAATCATCCACATTGAAAAAATCTCCTGATAAAAAATACATGACGCCAACGGGACTCGAACCCGTGTCCATTCGATTTCCGGTCGAAAGCTCTGACCACTGAGCTATGGGGGCTTATTTCTTACCCGAGAAAATATTCAATATATGCTAGTGTTTCATTCAACAATTACTGCCTTTTTTTATATAAGAAAGAGTAATGTCAGAGCTTTCGACCGGAAATCGAATGGACACGGGTTCGAGTCCCGTTGGCGTCATGTATTTTTTATCAGGAGATTTTTTCAATGTGGATGATTGTTTCAGGCGAACAATTATTGCTTATAAAAATAATTGTTATCCTTTGTGCTATGCATAAATAAAATCTTGTCTTTAAAAACATTAATTTATCAAAAAAATAATAATTAATATTTGACAAGTCCAAGTATTTCACCTAAAAAATGTATACAATTTGTATCAACGCCATCTAGTGAGAGATTTAGCACTTACAATGCTTTTCTCATATAAAAATAAAGTTGGTTGTTCTCAGGTGAAAAAAAAGTAAAAAAAAAAGCAGTAATTGTTGAATGAAACACTAGCATATATTGAATATTTTCTCGGGTAAGAAATAAGCCCCCATAGCTCAGTGGTCAGAGCTTTCGACCGGAAATCGAATGGACACGGGTTCGAGTCCCGTTGGCGTCATGTATTTTTTATCAGGAGATTTTTTCAATGTGGATGATTGTTTCAGGCGAACAATTATTGCTTATAAAAATAATTATAAGAAAATGATTTGTATAAGACATTATAGATTGCCCCTTGTCAAACTAAACACCATGTTTTCTTACCAAATGATTACCGTTTCCTCTCCCCATACGTAACTAATACTGGCTAATTTTTCGTGTATTTTATTGTAACCTGCTTCCAGTCCCGTTCGCGAGAGCTCGCCCTTACCGTTCCCCTTGACAGGCCGGGAGTTCCGTGAAATCCCCGTATTTGTAAATGTCCCCGGAATTATTTTTTTATTTATTACCACCCCAACTCCGCTCCCCTCTGACGTCCCGCCTGAGCGGCAGCCATGCGGATTTAGTGGTGGATGTATGCACATCGGAATAGGGTTGCAAAAATCATATGTAAACAAAACCAAATAATATATTTTTTAAATAATTCTTTCTAACCATACCCACTTACGTAAGTACTCAACTTCAACAAGTCAACGAATTGGATCTCATCTTAAGAACGTTAAATAATATTTAAAGTGGCAGCACGAAATTCTGTTATTTCGATTTATCTATGGAAAGGGTCGAAGAAATGTGCTGAGCAGGGGGGTATAACTCCGATCGAAAATTGAATCCCAAATTTTGTGAGTCATATAATTGCCTAACTATATCCAGTAATGAAAAACTCTGAAAGTATATGGAATAAAACGAAGTTTTTCATTTGTATATAGTGTAATAAGTAGGCTCCGAATGAGAATTGTACTGTCTATATATTGGCATATCTATGGTTTTTTAGAACCAATTTGTTTCATACAAAAAGCCCGAAGAAATCGATCTAATAAGTGGTTTATTTATGGTGCTGACCATTTGTCATTTGAGCGTAAGTCTGCAGAATTAAGCTAGCCAACGAATGTGGTTTAAAAAAACCTTTCCCGTTCAAAGGTTTAATGGTGTATGCTTTCACGTGTATGTTTCACCTACCTATTCTTAAATAATTTCTTGTATTTTTAGTTTAAGAATCACTATTAACAGAATCGAACAAATTTCTCATAAATGGGGGGAATTTTATCCTCAAAGGTAATTGAACTGGATACTAAATTATTTTAATTTAATTTATTTTTTCAGTAGTTTAAATTGCAAAGTTTGTACATGATGTAGGTATAAAGTATAATTTTTTTTCACAGACCTCAGCTTCCTTGTTCTGAGGCGGCCAAAAGGTTTTAATATTTTGTATTTAGTTTCACGTCGTATTTAAATCGTTTTCATAACGTTTGTAAGTTGAATATCACTTTATTCTCTCAGCTATGTTTTTACTTTTGTTTTAAATATATTATTTTAGTAATTTTTTTGTTTGATTTGGTAGAGTACTGTATGATTTCGTAGCATAGAATTTAATGTTTCTCTCTCCAAAAGATGCTTTCAAACTCTTGTTGAGTATTTATGTTGAGCAGTGGAATATTCATATTTATTAACTTTATAGTTTTTGTACATATTTGAAAATATTTCGTCTCTCGGTGTTCTAACCGGAATTTTTAAAATTGTCTTTATAACTTATTTTTGGGCTATGTTGAGCCGATCTGTGTGAGTGCTCAAGGCTTACCACCAACCAGTTATCCCGTACTTTATTAGTGATTGCCACAAAGCGTAGTACACTTTTGAATGTCGTTTATATTGAGGATATTACGGATGTTTCTAAAGAAGTATATGTACCTGGAGAGTTTTTTTGTAATTACGTCGATGAGTGAGTTACATAGGAAAATATCACCGATTTTAATTCTAAGATTTTTGATGCTTTTGGAGTATTCTATAGTGTCACAGAAGCATGATAAACCTCGAGTATGTTGATAGATTGCTTGGTAAGTACATAATTTGAGAATAAAGTCATCCGACGGCTGTCCTCTGGCTGTTATTTAAAATGTCATATATTTCGTTTTATTGACATTTAGTGTGAAGGAGTTTCTATAAAGCCAGTTTTTCCGGAGACCAAGTCCACGTTCCGCTTTTTTGTAGGTACTTATCCAATCTCTTTCTGTAAATAAAATTACTGTATCGTCAGCAAAATAATGATTATTCCCTTTGTTCTAAGATTACGGATGTCATTGATATATATTAGAAATATTATCGGTTCTAGTAAGTTTCCTTGCGGTACTCCATGGTTAATTAGGAAAGGTTTGCTTTTTTTCTGTGTACGCTCCATCTTATAACTTTAGTAAGTTTAGAGTTTTATTTAAAATACCAATTTATGAAAGTTTTGTAAATGAATTTCGTGATCTATTTTATCAATCGGATCTATTGATGCTGGTTGAGGGAGACCCTTTACAACCGGTTACCGCTGTCCGGGCCGCTCGATAGTACAGGGGCCCGACCCTCAGGCTCACGACTAAGGGTGGGCTGCCCCATCAGCGAGTGAAAAAACCCTGCCACTGCTGTTTGTGCCGGTTCGCGACCGGAGGGGACCCAGCAGCAGCGTTTGGAGCGCATTGGATGCCCTCTCCAGCCGGACTCTCCCAGCCTATCGCCTAGCACCGCAGTGGGTAGGCTGGAACCAAACGCTCATCACTCCTGGACAGCTTGAACCCCAGATTCCCACCCACCCCTCATACTTTTCCTTTCCAGGCCTTTCTTTCACCTCATACACTTACAAAAAAAAAAAAACAACTTAAAATCATGAACATACAAAATAAATTTAACATCAATACAGCGGCGAGTAGCAGGCGTCCCCGGTGCGGGCCAAAACTGTTGGTAAATTTTGCCAATATTCGCGGCCTGCACACAAATTTAAACTCTGTTCATCACCATCTTTTGTCCCAACGTCCCAACTTTCTTTTCCTATCCGAAACTCAGATAGCCGAGCCGCCAGACTCCTCCTATCTGGACTGCCCGGGTTTTACCCTTGCAAGCAAGTTCCGACTCAAAGGAGGAGTCTGCCTCTATAGCCGAGCTGACGTCAACTGTGTAGGACTATTGAGTCTGGAAAACTCCAGATTCGACGTAATGTGGGTGCGCGTCAATTTTTCCAGTACGGCAAGATTCTACGCATGTTTATACCGCTCTCTGAACCAAAGCGAATCAGACACTTCCGAACTCTTCAAACATTTGAGCGATACTATTGATGATCTCTTGCCCCGCTACCTTTCGGCCGAGTTTATTGTTCTGGGTGACTTCAATGTTCATAACAAACCATGGTTGAAGTTCTCAGGCCCAACGGACTCGGCTGGCCAACAGGCGGAATCCTTTGCCATTTGCTACTGATTAGAGCAACTGGTTCAGGAGCCTACAAGGGTTTCTGATGTCCAGACTAACCGCTCCAATCTGTTAGACCTATTCTTAACTACTGTGCCACACGATTATAATATTGACGTCACAGCGCCTCTGGGATCATCCGACCACTGCCTAGTGACGACATCAATCCCCGTTAACCTCAGACCAACCAATGAGAGGCTGAGGAGAAAAGTGTGGCGCTATGGGTCAGCAGATAGGTCGGTATGCGGGCCCATTTCAAAGCTTTTCCGTGGTCAGCTGTTTGTTTTCGGACTTCAGACCCTTCAAGATGTGCCCAGGAGATTGGTGAAGTCATCAAATTGGCGATGAATGGCTTCATACAATCGACTACTAAAGAAACTGGTGTGGGCTCAAAGCCGTGGTTCAGTCGACAATGTTCCGAAGCAGTTCGACGAAATAACGCGGCTTACCGAGCCTACAACACATCTCGAACGCCCGAAAGCAGATCAGCATACAATAAATCGGCAAAGGAATGCAAGAGAATCATTTATAGGTCAAAATTCGAACACGACCTGCAGATCAGCAAAAAGCTGGCTGCCTGTCCGCATGGCAGCAGAGCATTCTGGTCGCTTGCGGGCTCAATAGGTCGGAATTTTCGCAAACCCAGTTTGCCACCTCTTACCAGACCTGACTACTCACTAGCAAACACCGCCACCGAAAAGGCTAACCTATAAGGGAAAATGTTTGCTTAAAACTCGACCCTCGACGATGGAGGTGCTGTTCCGCCATCGGTTCCTCACTGCGGCTTCTACATGAAAAAGCTGAGGATCCGGCATCGGGATGTACTCCACGTCATACGGGGGCTCGATGTTAACAAAGCTAGTAAAGCTGATGGAGTACTTGCCCTGGAATTGCAGAGGTGGGCTGCGGAAATAGTTCCAGTTTTGACAAAGCTCTTCAAAATGTCCCTGAAGTGTGGCACTGGCCCTCTGGTTGGAAAAAAGCGGTCATTCACCCTATTCCCAACAAAAGTGACCGCTCCAACCCGGTCAACTACCGCCCCATAGCGATCACATCAGTTCTGTCTAAAGTGATGGAACGTGTGATCAACGACAAACTGCTCACATACCTCGAGAAGAACAAAATTATCAACAACCGTCAATACGGATTCCGGCGGAACCGCTCGTGCGGTGATCTTCTCGCGTATGTGACGCATGTTTGGGGGCGGTGCCTGGAACGTCACGGTGAGACCCAAACGGTCGCACTAGACATATAAAAGGCCTTTGACCGGGTCTGGCACCGAGGACTTGTCAACAAATTGCCTTCTTACGAACTTCCCGCATCCCTGTGTACGTGGATTGCTGACTTTTTAAGGGATAGGTCGATTCAGGCGGTTGCAGACGGTTTCACCTCTTCCTCACACTCCATAAATGCTGGCGTCCCACAAGAATCGGTTCTGTCTCCGACTTTGTTTTTGTTGAACATCAATGACCTTTTGACATGTGCACCGATTCATTGTTACGCGGATGACAGTACAGTTCATGATAGCTTTTTGTTTAACAAGCCCCCAAAGGGAACACAAACTCCAACGGCTCGGAGGGCTTTGAAGCAGAGAATGGACGGTTATCTCGAGAGTATTTCCTCCTGGGGTAAAAATAATCTCATCGAATTTAATGTTTCAAAGACCCAATCCTGTCTGATTACGTCTTAAAGGGATCCAAACGATAATCTAGTCTCCTTCAACGGAAGCAATCTTCCGAACAGGCCTTCCATTGATATGCTTGGTGTAACTATAAGTGACCAGATCAAGTACGGGGGCTCCATCGAAGCCAGAGTAAAGTTGGCCTCTCAGAAGCTGGGCGTACTGTACAGGGCCCGCAGATACTTTAATATAGTACACAACTGCTGACCCTGTACAAATTGCAAGTGCACCCTACAGTCGAATTTGGCAGCCATCTCTGGTCTGGAGCCCCTAAATACCTGAAAAAAAACCCTTGACTCTGTGCAAAAACGGGCGGTCCATTTGATAGATTCCCCAATCTTAACAAACGGACTGCAATTTTTAGAGCACAGGCGTCAGGTAGGTATGCTGTCCTTGTTCTATCGGTATTACAATGGAAGATGCTCTGAGGAACTAGCGTCATTGATCCCTTCGGCACCGGTGCGTAGTCGGGATACACGCCAAACGCGCACCCAACATTTGTTCACGGTTGACATTTGTCACATGAGAACGGGTCGCTTCTACGATTCGTTCTTGAGTTCAACCGCTCGGCTGTGGAACGAACTGCCGGCCTCTGTGTTTCCTCCCTCCTACAACATGGGACTCTTCAAGACCCATGTTCACTCCTTCCTCTCCACAAAAAGACCCTCCACACAGCATCCCCGAAGATGACATAGGCCCTGAGAGAAATTATTTTCTTCAGGGCCTCCTGTGATAAAAATAAAAATAAATCTAAATCCTTTTGTAAGTCTATATAGATTGCCAATGTTTTTTCTGCACTATTTTTTTTGTGATCATTTCTGTAATAGTTTCTATGGCATCACCAGTAGTTAATTACTTCCTTAAGCCGTACTTTGTTTCCGATAATATTTTATTGTCTTCTGTGTAAGATAAGAGTTGTTTTTTTAGTAAGCTCTACATTATTCTACTTCTACAAACGACTTCACACCATGGGAAATCATTACTTGGGTGATGTTGACATATTCAATACCAACTTGGCAAGTTTTGTGGATCATTTAAAAGATTTATTTCAACAATACTCCTAAACACATCATGTAAACCAACAAATAGCTGTAATTTTCTGTTTTTGTTTCTTGTGTTTGTATGACTTGTTACATAGCTTTTATCAAATGTAATTTTATTCTTATTTTTTATGTTTGAAAGTATTTGTCAAATTAAAATTATACTACCAACCATGTAAAAGCCCTCTGGGCGTTAAATAAATAAATAAATAAATAAATAAATAAATAAATTATTCTTGAAAAAGTATTGAGTAGGTTTATTGGTCGATACTTGTTTATGTCATTTTTACATCCTTATTTATATATTGGAATATCATTTTTTTTAAAGCTGTGAGGAAAACGCTTTCAGTTATAAACAGATTGACTCAGTATGTTAGAGATACGATTGGCTCTTTAAAGAGATTTTGATTTGATTTCATTTCATTGGTTTTGTGATTAAGTCCTCCCCCAAAGATATATTTGATTTTAGAGAAGAAATTGTTTTTTTAGATCTCATCAGTCGTGATTTGCTTCAACGTGGGCTTCTTTATCTGCTCAAGAATTTTGTTTATTTGTATTGCTTCATTACATTGCGTTAAACGCTTTGCTAAATTTGATCCTTTATTCATGAAAAAGTTATTGACATATTCAAGAATTTGGTCAGGTTTATCAGCTATGACCTGGGGACCTTGTTTACAGTGGGTTGCCATATTAATACGGACAGTTCCAATATTTTCTGATTTTTATGTTTACGTTGTACTACTAAATAACTTGGATATGATGGCCATTCCTTCGTTATTTTTGTTGCTGGTATCACTGCTGATACTTTTAAGAAGAGGTAACACTCGCGGAGTGCCACATCCTTCGAAAATTTAAGGTTTTTTCCATGTGGCCAGCATTTTTGTGAAAATTCGTGATTGAAGTTCTGGTATTTAAATATACATAATAATTATATTTACGAGTTTTAGCAGTTTAGCTGTACAAAAGTGTAAGTAATTATTAATTATCTATTAATTTTGTTTTTTTTTCAGTGAATAGTTTTTCCATATTTTGAGTCCATTGTTCTGTTTTTTCAGTATGGCTAGGTCTTCAGACACGTCCCCAAGAAAATGTCTCGAAGTGAAGACACTATTGTTAAACACTCAACATTTCTAAAGGAAAAAAGCAACCATTACAAGTATTTTAAAGTCTGTGGTTAACAGTATAAATTAGAAAATCATTCAAAACCTGCCCCTTGAATTGCATCACAATGGAAAATGTGGCAGAAAACAAATCACTACACCTCGTACTGACCGCAAAATCAAAGACGTCTGTCTCCAAAACCGCAAAAAGAGTGTGGCTCGTCTGACTTTGATGATCAACGAAGATGATATCGAAGTCTCACAAAGGAGAGTCCAAAGGAGATTGGCTGAGGAGAACCTCATTGGTGATCGGCCAGCTAAAAAACCTCGCCTCACTGTAGATATGAGGAAAAAACTATTGTAATGGGCCAACGCACACCAAAACATGACTATAGAGAACTGGAATATGGTAATTAACATTTTTGTGGTTATCAAACTTTAAAAAAATTCCTTTAGTTTGATTATGGCCTTTTTTATAGGTGTGCTTCTCTGACGAGTCCATATTCCAAATTTTGTTGGATGAATCATCGTTCGTCCGACGACGCCCAGGAGAGAAATTTCATCCGGACTGCCTTGTAGAGACAATCAAACACCCTACCAGTATCATGGTGTGGTCAGTCATCTCTTTCAAAGGGATGGGGCGCCTCCACATCGTGCAAGGGATTATGAGGCAGGATCAGTACAGACAAATACTGGAAAATCGATTACTGCCTCAAGTCGGAGAATGGTTCCCTGGTGGCCAGGAATACGTTTATATGCATAACTCACCCTCAACCGCACCCTGTCATAAAGCCAGGTCTGTCATTGCACTCCTGGTTGAAAAAAATGTGCCGGTTTTACCTTTGCCGGGGAATTCCCCTAACATGAACCCAATTGAAAACCTGTTGGAGCTCACCAAGAGGGAGATTGCCAAGGAGGTGATCACGACGAAGCAGCAGCTCATCAAAACCCTCATCCGGGTGTGGCATCATTCATTTGACCTAAAGATTACTGCAAAATTGTGCATTGAAAGTATACCACGGCGTGTACAAGCTGTTATTGCGGCTCAAGGCGAAATTACGAAATATTAACTTTTTGTTCGATAATATTTAAAAATATTAAAAAAATAAAATAATCGCAGATTAAGGATAAATACGGTGTTTATAATTTTCAAAATTCAATGTACTTGTTGATAAATAATAATAACCGCACTCAAAATCATAAACATTTTTGTTTTATGAACACAAAGTGTGAAAAACACATTTTCCATAGGTGTCCCTATTAATATGGCAACCCACTGTATATTCAGCTTGTCACTTGATGTAACGTTAGTAGATTTAGAACTGGTTATTTCATTCATAATTTGCCAACTTTTCCGAGGATTTTTTTGACAATGTTCAGTTTTTTTCTTATAGTAGGTTTTTTTGTATCCGTTGTAACTTTTTTCAAGTGTTTATATATCTTTTGAAGTATCTCACATGTGTATATCGTATGATTTACACATGTTGAGATACTAAGGATACTTGATAGTTAGGTTTTTTTGTAATTTTATTTTGTTTGTTTATTTTTATTGAAAACGTAGTTGTAAAATCGGTTATAGTTGAGTTAAATACAACAATTTGAGTAATTTCTTTTGTTTTACTCATAATACGGTCCATGGAACTCTTATTGCCGTTGAATTTTCGAGAAAGGACGTTTATTAGGCTTTCCAGTCCGTGGGAGGCTAGCATCTGCAGATATATTGTAATCTTTTGAGATGTCCATTTTCTAGAGAATTTATATTTACATCTCCTATAAGAAACTCATTTTTAGTGTATTTTTAGTAGGCAGAGTTCCTCGTCTACGCATTTAAGGAATGGGTCTATATTAAATTTCTTGTTCAAGGCGATTGATAGATTGCTAATATACCTTTTTCTTTACCCATTTAAATTTTTAGACTATTGGAGATTTTTTGTTTTTTTTTTTAAATTTAATATTTGAAAAAAATATTTTTTTACATATTTAAGTATACAGGATATAAACAAGATATAAAACAGTAGAAATTAAAGTAGCCTTTCCTCACCATAAAGAGACAATGCTCTTGTGTTTGGTGAGGGAATTCTAGTTCAATTATATAATATATGTTAGTATTAAGGTAAATAAATTATTAAGACACAACACAAGATTTAAACAATATTACTTCTAGATGAAAGTAGTGAACGTATTTTGGACTTATAATAGATTAAGGTAATTTTTTAATTTAAGGTGAAATTCCTGAATTTTTTCGATATTTTTTAAATTTAATGGAAGATTATTAAAATAAATTATGCCTAGATAAAGATAGGTATTTTGAATGAGCTTAGTGTTAAATTTTGGGATTTCAATAGTTTTCTGGTATCTTGCTGATGTATTGAATTGCGAGTTATGAGTATTTGACTGTATTTTTTTGTAAATTTAAAGTATTGAATATTTTTGATACATTTCGTCTACTGTAGATACTTTGAAAATTGAAAAAAGAATTTGGGTAAAAAATATTGACGGTTTTTTCAAAATTACTTTGATTACCAATCTTTGAACTACTTTAAGTGGGTTCAAAATTTTATTATACGTTCCTCCCCAACCAATAATACCATATTGTAAAATAGATTGAACAATCGCATAGTACACTCTTTTTAGGTTTTTAGTATCAGAATATTTCTAAGTCTTATAAATATATAAATACATTTCCTAATCCTTTTGACGAGTTCACAAATATGTGTTTTCCATTTAAAATATTGATCTATATATTTTATTTATTTATTTTTTATTTATTTTATTTTATTTATTTAGTACAGGTGATGATACAATGACACATGTAGATAAAAAATACTTTGACTGCCCAACTAGGAGGAATTCCCGTTTTAGGACAGTCAAAATTGAGTTAGTATTCATGCACGCATACATATTTTGTAAGAACAAAAACAAAAAAGGAAAAAAAAAGAAAAGTTATATAATATATACACAACTAAAAAAATAAATACATATATAACTAAAAAATAATGATGCATTAAAAGAAAAATATTATTATAAAAGATTAAAAGCAAAAAGTTATAAAGTTAACTGATGTTAACTTGTTGTTTGGTTTGTTTAGTTTTGTTTATTTTCCTGTTTTCTTAATGTGTTTGATATTTTGTTTGTTTTATTTTTGGAAAAGTGTGAGTTCACACTCTTTTCTCCCTAATTGGTGAAGCCAGACAGTGATCGATTTACGAAGAGCACCTATGCTTTCCTTTTTCCAAGCATCAGGTATAAAGTTGTAAAGTTTTGGGCCTAGGAATGAAAAATGTCTTTGAGCAAGTGAAGTTTAAGTTGAAGTTCAAAAAATAAGACATCTGCCCTGATGATGGACACTGCAATGCTGTCCGAAACGTTGGCTAAAGAAGGAGTTAGCGCAACACGGCATAATACCCCAAAAACAAATAACAAGTGAAGTTTTGGTTGAGGGTGGTACGATTGGATTCCTCCGTGAGTGTCGGGTGTCGTGACAGTGGTCGATAGATGGGTAGAGATGACGTTTTTTATGAGTGTTCAAAATTGTTTTCCTCATGTATAATTGTCTGACATCTAGAACTCGTAACTCTTCAAATAGTGAATCGCTGTAGTGCCTAAAAGGTTTTTTCATGATTACCCTTAGTAAGGATTTTTGGGCCTTTGCTAAGTGGTCTAAAACCATTTTTGCGCATCCACCCCAGCCTAATGATGCATAATCTAATAGTGACCCACACATAGCGTTGTAAATGAGTCTTAACTCTTTTAGACATAGGATATTTCTAATTGGCATAAAGATATGCGTCAGCTTTCTAACCTTAGTAGTCACAAGGTCTATATGTCCGTCCCATCTAAGATGTTTGTCGATAACAATACCGAGATATTTTATACTGTTCACGCATTCTAATTTATAGCAATTACAGATATTTGATTCGTTGCATTTATGTATGAAAATATTGTATAATTCTTTGGGTTGGCCCAAATATTTAATTACAAGATATACACCAAGATATTTAATTTTGAATGTTGGACTAAGGATAGGACAAGTTTGAATGCAGTTAGTTCTGCTACATTTGCGTTGGTGTATTATAATGTTTAACTCTGGTTCTGATTTAAATTTATTGATTGAAAATGGGATAAATTTTGTTTTTTCTTTGTTTAAGGATAGAAGATTTTTATCGAACCAATTTTTCAGTATATTAATATCAGCATTTGCCAAATTATTCTATTATTATGACAGTGTCATCAGCATATGATATTATTTTCCCGTTAAGTTTTTGCATGAATATGTCATTAACATAGATCATAAACAGTAACGGACCCAGAACTGTACCTTGCGTTATACCGAATTGACTTGTTTTTGGCGAGATAAATACATTGTTAATTTTTACGCCTTGAGGTAGTTTGAAATGGTAACTTTTTACCTATTCTAGAGCTGTACCATTTAATCTAATGTTTCTTAATTTACTTATAAGTTTGTCACGTGATATGCTATCAAACGCTTTTTTAGGATCTATGAAAATTCCAAGGCATTTTAATGATTTATCTAAAGAATTATATACTAGGCTACTCAATTTTGCAATTGCATCCTGTGTGCTTCTCTTTTCCATAAAACCGAACTGGTTTTCATTAATTATACAATTGAATTTTATAAATTGGCTCATTCTTTTTTAAACTATTTTTTCAAAAATTTTTGCTATATTTGAGATGACTGATATGGGTCGGTAATTGTTTACTTCTTCTGGATTAACTGATTTAAATATTGTATTGATGGTAGTTTGTTTGTAAAGTGATGGGAATACTCCGCTTTGAAAACTTGTATTTTTTATTATATGCATTAATGGTTTGGAAATTAGTTTTTTAATATTTTTTAAATTATCAACTGTAATTGCATCAAAGCCCGGAGCAGAACCTCCTTTCACACCAGTTATAATAGAAACTATTTTGTCCTCTGTGGTGATTTCAAATGTTGCCATTTTTTTTCAGCATCAATATTACAGTCTGGAGATGTTATATTTGTGTCAATATGTATCAGATTGGTTAGATTTTTCCGTACGTTTGCAAAATAGGTGTTAAATATATTTGCAGCTTTTGATGGGGTTTTTTACAACATGTTTTCGAGTTATCATGATTAATAGCACTGATTTTATTATTCCTGTATTTTTATTTGTCAATTATTTAATTTATCACCGTCCATGCTCTTTAACTATCATTTTCAGCAATTTTTTTCATTTTCAATTTGAAATAATAATTTCCCTTTCTTCACCTTTTAATTTATTTTAATTGCAAATACTTACACCATTCTTTTGTTTTTTTGTTATCTAAACATAAGTAGGTTGTAAATATAGCATTTTTTAAATTCAAGAATTTATGGTTTATCCAATAACATTCTGTAAGAATTATTATATGAAGATTTACTTTCAAATTAAAATTGTTATTTCTAGGTTTTTTGTATTTTAGATTTTCCTTTATTTATAATTGTTGTATTTAATCATGTAACAACCTGTCCTGGTTTTAAATTTTGAAGCACTGGTACAGTAGCGATGATGACAGATAAAATATGTTTTTTTTCTATAGATATCTTTGATGTTTCAAACTGTCCAATAACCGTTATTTTTTCTTCAATGTTCCGGATATTAAACAGATTTTGTGTGACCTAATGCGCCGTTTAGAATACTTTTCCACACAATTCACTCACTTTTCACATGGATAGTCACAACAAAAGCTGGAGAACTTGTTTGAAAATGTACAAGTACTGGTATGTGCAGTCCATAGATTATATAAATATATATAATACTGTTGTGCGATTCAAAAAATATAAAAGGCAATAAACTTGTTTGTTTTCACAATATACGAGTATATACATACTATTTTTCAACGAATGGCACTGAAAGTCAAATAATGACAAATTAATTGTATCACACTGTCAATTTCGTGTACGAAAGTTGGTTCACTGGCAAGTTAATTTTATTTATTTATTTAATTTATATTCATTAATCTGATGTTAGTTGTTAGAGTAAAAAATATGAACGAAATGTTGGTCTCCAATGATATTTTAGATGTTTTTTAAATTTTATTATCAACTAAAAGCACCAAAATCTGTAGGCATTTGACAGTATGGTTAAGGGATTTAGAAGCCACTAGTGGTAATACTTGGAGAAAAAATATTTTCGTTCGTATCTAAATGTTTTTTTTAAAGGTTATAAAAAAAATATTGAAAAAAAAATTGTTTAATTTGTAGAACTCCATTTATATTTTTCATTTATGTACTCAATAATATTATTATTCAATTTATAAAAAACAGTTAATTTATAAACAAGTTCTGATATGTAAGAATACAGAGCAAAACTTGTTTAAAAATAAACTGTTTTTATAAATTGAATATTAATATTATTGAGTACCTACATAATATATAAAAGAAATAAACAAATAAAAAACTCACGGAAGACGAAAATTTCAACATTCTGTATATATTATTATATTATGTGTTCAGAAATCAGACTATCCTGCGATTATCACGGGTTTGCGCCTGTGCACAATATTTTACGATATAGCACGACAAATAGCGCATGTAAACGGCCACGCTTTTGAACTCAATCTGAATAATTTGGCCATAAGGAAGTCCACTTTTAGATAATGTGTTCCTGGCCGGGCTGTTCTACTTCTTACCACAGGCATTAGACATAGACATAGACAGGCCGCGCTAAGGAAGTTCCTCACAATATATCGCTGCCGTAAGACAACTATAATTTGAGAACCGAATACAACAGGGGTCGGCAACATAGAAAAGCTCAGATTGAATGGAAATTGTTAAATCTTTTTTCTCAATTTCTTGAACCAGAAGTTTTGCAGGTCTTTTTTAGGAGTTTTTGCTCAATTTATCGCTGCCATTAGACAAGTTAAATTATTTGTGAACCAACCGTATTAGGGGTAACCAATTTAGTTTTGACAAAAATGTTTTCCTTTAGAATCGTTTCCGTAACATATTATTTAATGTTAAAAAGAAGGTTAATTATTGTATTTAATTATCAAAAATATGAGGTGATTTTCTCACGAAAATAGCGCTATACAAATAATCCAATCAATATTATTTAAAAGATCCTTGTTTGTGTAGTTGTAAACTGGATGGGAAAAAATATATACAAGTATGCGTAAGGTTTCCCGGTGTCATTATTATTATGTAAATTTCATAGCCAAATACATTTTAAAAAGGACACTTTAGAACGTATTTGGATATCGAAAGTTACAGAAACATATTCTTTTAACTAGTTAGGAACACTCGCCCCTCTTACCCAAAAAAATTCCAAATATACTGAGTGTGTTCTGACGTTTATGAATTCCGTTTAAATTTAGACTCACAATTGAATTCTCAACGTTCTTTTAATATTTTTATTTTACTTACCCGCTTCACAACAAGAAAAAAAATTATCATTAAATTAAATTATTCATTGATCCACCCAGTACACTTTTACATAAGTAAGGATTTTTCAAAATTATTTATTTACCTGCATGTTTACATAGGTTGCAGAATCAAACTTTTGCTTAGTAGTGGTTTCTAAACCATCAAGTGTCCCCGTCCCATGAAATGAGGGCCCCTGCCTTATAATAATTTATTACTAATGTGTTTTTTGGTACAACACGAGGCCTGTTTTCTTCAAAACATAATTTTTAATAAACGCTGTCATATTCCCCATTAGGAAATTAAAGTTTTTGCACGCCCGGCCACCACAAATCATTTATAATAATTGGTGAAGGAAACTAGTATTTTTTGCCGTGAAAAATAATAAGAATGAAAATAAGCAGTGTATCATATTTTTAGCATGGTTTACGCAATTGCGTTGCAATATTATGACGCACTGTAGAAATTCCAAAGTGGCAAACCAAAAGCAAGTCAATTGAACTGCTTTCGATTTCGTAGTTTAAGTACTAAACTGCCGCGCTGCGCTTAACGTCGTACCTGTGCTCCTCTCAGTAAAAGGCATTAAAAAGTGCAAAAATGTTCTTGTCTGTGAGGAAATGTTTTCATTACTCGGCAAGTATGAGTAAAAGGGAAGAAATAAGATAAATTAGACATATTATTTTATTATTATAAAAAATACGATTATTTCGACTGTTTTTCAAAGACTTTCAGCACCATTAGAGAAAGTGAAATAGCGAATGTAGCAGCACATTAGTATAAGAAGTACAACAATCATGCGCACATATTCTGTCTATCAGAATTTACTGGAAACAAAATAGTATTTCTTACTTGCCACATTTGAAGACTAAGTGTGTTGTATCGTCATTGGGTTTACGCATTGTAAATGATCTTGATTATAATAAAATACATACTAGAAAATAACCAAAATACATAAACAATAGCAAAAAAGGTTAATTCTAATTTTTTCTCATTTTAAATCAAAACATTTTTGTAAACTGAAATTTGGGAGGCGGGTTTAAGTACTGCTGCTCCGGGAACCATTTATTGGTTGACCAACAAGTGTGTCACTACGTTTGGTGACTAAACGGGGGTGCCCGGGTTCATCGGGTGAGGTTTGTTCAGGTTGCACCTACCCACCGGGATCGGCAGAGGGTGGTTTGGGGAGACCCCATGACCTCTCCAACTGATCTCTCTTGAGATATCGCCTTGCGCTGCAGCGGGAAGGATAGGTCATACGTTCGTCACTCATGAACAAACTGATCCCTAGATTCCCACCCATCTTTCATATCTTTTTCCGTCCTAGAAACCATTCTGTAACATATATTATTAAAAATAATGGTTACAACAGCCAAATATATTAATTCAAAAATGTAGGTAGAAAAATATAAATGATTTTTTGTAAATTATACCACCCTACTTAGAAATAAAACAATAATCGATTTTTTTTAAATTATACCACCCTACTTAGAAATAAAAATATAAATGATTCTTTGTAAATTATACCACCCTACTTAGAAATAAAAATAGTGCACTTACAATCTGTCGTATCTGTTTAGTTTTTACACAGAATTTTTTTATTAAAATAAAGATTTATTTTCAAAGAAACGATTCTTTTAATCGTGGCTATCGGCTGTTAAAATAGCCGCCATCTTGAAACCGGAACCGCAACTTACAGAACGTAAAGAACAAAATTATAGACATATGAAATGCTAAATGTTACAGTTTATATGGGACTTTGCTACGCTCAATCTCAATAACTCGGTCTGTAATTTTTTTGGGTTGAGTATGTAAAATCTCTTTTTGTATTGTATCTTTAGGCAGTGCTTACGATTGACTCCCGACGTTTTGTCAGATATTCGATATATCACTTCAAGAAATTCGGTAGTCGGGAGACGAGGAAATCATCTTGAAGGGCTGTGGATTTAACAGTAAGATTTTACAAAAAAGGGCTGAATAAATCGCACTCAATATGTCAAAATAAAAATGTATATAGCGATGAAGATACATCTGATTATGCAATCCCACAAGGTACGGTACTGGGCCAAATATTATTCATAATATATGTAAATAAAAATTTAACGAAAAAATACCAAAATGATGAAACTATCTTCATAATTAATAAAACCTTTAATTTGTTTATTCATATATTTTTTAATTATCATATTTAATTAAATCATAATTAATTACAGACACAAAATATTTTTCATCTTGATGCTAACCGCTTTAAGCAAAAGCGCCTGTTTATATAGAAGTGAAATATTAAATAAATCAAAAGCGGTGAAAACTAATGAATTATTTTGATTAACATAAATTATTATACTTTAAGGTGATTAAATAAAATATATATCATTTTTTTTAAATCTGACCGAGTTAGATCCCGATAATATCTAAACATTCAGAAAACGAATTTTCGGAATCAGCTGTTTTGTATCCGATTGGTATTTGAAATGAATTGTCTTTTAACCCTTTAAATATTAGGAAACCAAATTCATATGATGTTTGGGACCAAATTTTTCTCTTTATAATTAACGGGTTAAAGAGAAGAAAAGTTCGTGTTTATTATCACAAGGGATAAGGCTGGCCGCATACATACGTTTTCCGTATTCGATTTACGAATTCGTTTTCCGTATTCGGAATTCCGTGAGACTAGCGCAAACGTTCGTTTTTCTTCATTCGGAATGTATAAAGAATCAGAACCAGTGTTGCCAACAAGGGCGATATGTCGCCATTTAGGCTACTCAGAGCGAGAATCGGTGCCGAAAAAATCCAAAAGGCGACTGGTCGCCAATTAAGCTACATCAAAAACATCAATTTTAAACATGTCCCGAAATTCTCTAGCCACCCCCCCCCCCCCCCCCCCATGAAATTTATTTTTCTGGGGACAAATTTTATATTTTTTTGAAATTCTCTAACCACCCCCCCCCCCCCCCACAATTTTTTTTTATTTTCACGTAAAAACATCAATTTTAAACATGTCCCACCTAACAGCAAATTCGGCTACTTTACGCTACCTTATGTATGAGAAACGGCGATATTAGGTCAAGATCCGTTGGCAACACTGAATTACGAATGGAAATTTCCGTACGTTTGCGTCGGCACAAACAAACTGTATGCAATAGCTGCGTTCCACATGACATCATTAGGTTTTTTCCATTCGTTTTCTCCGAACGCGCCGGCTGGCATTCGGAACGTGCGTAAGGAATTTGTTCCGTTCGGAACTAAAACGAACATGTGCGGCAGTTAATGTATTTTCTACTGATTCCGTGCATTCGGATGTCCGAATACGGAAAACGAATTCGGAAATCGAATACGAAAAACGTATGTATGCGGCCAGCCTTATAGTGGGAGTGAGGAAAGGAAGCCTTTATTTGTTAATCGTGGTTCTTTCTTTGAAGTTCTGGTGGTGATAATTTGAAATATTTTACAGACTTTTCACGAGATAAATTATTAGGAGAAGCTAAATAATATGCAACAAGACTACGACAAGAATTCTAACATAAAACAAAATGACACACGTTGGTCACTTATTTTTCAAATATTTTTTCTTCCAATTTACTTTTTAATTTAATTTAATTTAATTTTGACTTTTAGGAGCGGAACAAAGAACAAAGGAACAGAGAATTTGAGTAGGAACTGGAATGTGGTATAATCAAAAAACAGTTTCAATATTAAACCCTGGTTAGTGTAAAATAACTAAGTATATTGGCCTATGTATGTTATTTTGGTGTCCTGACACTCTCGATCACCGGAAAGTTGATCCCTGTTAATTTATCCCCCGAAAGTTGATCACTTTATCCCCTACCTATTGAGGTTTATTTCAGTTATATTTCCTCACGCCGTTTCTCCGCAGGGGTAGGCAGAGAGGACGAACTGCCCACCAACTCGGTCTTGAATCACACTCCTTGCCTAATTCACATTCATACATGGTCTCGTAAATACTCTTCTATTAAATGGTCATTTAATTGGTCGTGCCATGTCCCCCTTGGGCGTCCCCGACTTCTACTACCATTCACATTTGCGTCATATATTCTCCTTACACTCCTTTTTTCGCTCATTCGCTGTACATGCCCAAACCATCTTTGTGTCCCTTTCTTAATCTTACTCATTAATCTTACATCAGCTTTGCACTCTTTGCGGATCTCCACATTTCTCACACGATCATATATAGTTTTACCACACATACGCCTCAGGATCTCATTTCTACGGCATTCAGTCTACTTTATTCCTTTTTTTGCCAGTTCCATGCCTCACTTACATATATCAGGGTAGGTACCAGCACTCCATTGTAGATTGCTAGCTTCGCTTCGTTGAACAATTTTTTTTAGCGTAAACTGCGTTTAGTTCTCTATTAATGGAGTTACCTGCATTCACACTTCTTTCAATATCTCCGTCAGCCTTCTAATCTCTCGAATAACATTATTTTTTTGCTTTAACGTAGAATAAATGACATCAGAAACACGTAGTTCGTGACTTGTTATATTTGTAAATATAGCCATTACAAAACCAATAAGTTCGTTTATAAAGGTAAAGAAATACTTAAGCCTATTTCATTTTCCGAGAAGGGTAGAACTTGAAGAAAATTACAAACTTTTCCATGAACTGGTTTTCTTGGCACTCGAGTTTTTTTAACATGAATTAAAAATTATTTATTTTTTACGATGTTTGATTTCTATTATACCATAACTTGATATAAAATGGTATTGTATGTTACGACAGCAAAGCAAGCAGTTTAATAGAAAAAAATATTAAAGGAATAAAAGCACTAATAGTGCTTTATTTTTGTGAGTTCGGCTATCCAGGGATTATGTAAAGTTAGGTTAGGTCAAATTATCGTAGCTTATGAAAAAAAAATCTGTTTCGCCCACTACAAAACACCCAAACTACCAACATACTCGCTAACATTCTATAAATTATCAACACTCGAAGAAACTAGTAAAAATTATACCAAAAAGGTTATAACAGTAACGAATCAATTAAAAAAAAAAGAATGACCAATGATGGTAAGTTTTTAGATTCTCACGGCCAAAAGCATTTTTGTTGTTTGTTTTTGGGGTGTTATGCCGTGTTGCGCTAACTCCTTCTTTAGCCGACGTTTCGGACAGCGTTGCAGTGTCCATCATCAGGGCAGATCCGGTAGATCCGGTAGATCCGATCACATCTTCGGATCTACCGGATCTGCCCTGATGATGGACACTGCAACGCTGTCCGAAACGTCGGCTAAAGAAGGAGTCAGCGCAACACGGCATAACACCCCAAAAACAAACAACAAAGAATGACCAATGATGTCAGTTATCAGTAAGGTCAATCCCACTTGGGTTTGTATGATATCGACACATCCTAATTTAAATATTTAACAATATATCCAATAAACATGAATTACCTTTGAACTAATTTGTTTACAAACCACAGTTGTGAACTTTGTGCGGGTCTAACAGAAATATCCGCATCCTAAAGGCCGATCCTGAGGTAACGGTGTATGTTCTGTTTTTAGTTCTACGTATTATTTTTTATTATATATTACACACTTTTTTTATTATAAAATTCTCCATACTTGTAATAAAGGTCATAAACTTGATAGACTAGAATCTTTAGAAATTACCCGCTTAACACTAACATTGACTAACACTAACTTTGTAATGAATAAGCAATTAGAATCAATTTTTAAGTTTCCGCTTTTGTATCCATTATAATTTTCATAATAATCTCGAAATTAAAATATGTATATAGTTTATATAATGACCATATTGACCATTCCTACTCCTATGTAAGCATGTATCCTTAAAAAAATAATTAAAAAATAAAATTAAAAAATCCCATACATTATAATAACGGTTTGAAAATAAAATCACTGGAATCTTTAGAAATTACCCGTTTAACACTAACATTAACTAACACTAACTTTGTAATGAATAAGCAATTAGAATCAATTTTTAAGTTTCCGCTTTTGTATCCATTATAATTTTCATAATAATCTCGAAATTAAAATATGTATATAGTTTATATAATGACCATATTGACCATTCCTACTCCAATGTAAGCATGTATCCTTAAAAAAACAATTAAAAAATAAAATTAAAAAATCCCATACATTATAATAACGGTTTGAAAATAAAATCACTAGAATCTTTAGAAATTACCCGCTTAACACTAACATTAACTAACACTAACTTTGTAATGAATAAGCAATTAGAATCAATTTTTAAGTTTCCGCTTTTGTATCCATTATAATTTTCATAATAATCTCGAAATTAAAATATGTATATAGTTTATATAATGACCATTCCCACTCCTATGTAAACATGTATCCCTAAAAAAAAAAACAATTAAAAAATAAAATTAAAAAATCCCATACATTATAATAACGGTTTGAAAATAAAATCAATGATTCGTATGATATTGTGTCAGCGCTCTTTATTAGCAGCAGACACATGTCAGCGCTATATTAGCAGCAGACACATACCTGAACGGATGACGAACCTCGTGCTGGCACTGTTGGTGGACGCGGTAGTCTCTCTCGCTGCAGCAGCTGGTACAGTTCCTTCACCACCTAGGATTCTTGCTGCAGAGTCTCCATCTTCTATCTTCATGTCACCTGTTCATTTTCTTCATTTTACTTTACTTAACTTCACTTTATTTTGGTAATATTAATATTTTTTTGTAATACCTGCATCAACTGTAAAGCGCCCCTGAGGTGATAACTCACAAAAGCGGCGCTATAAAAATTGTCCAATATTTATTTATTTTTATTTATTTACTTGTAAGGTTTTTCCCTGAACAATATTGAAATGAGCTACAAACCCAAGGTATTTAGCCTACTGGAAATAACAAAATAATTAGAAATTCGACAGTCTAAAACGACTTAGTTAGAAAGGTAATTAATATAATTGGTTAAAAACCCTTGTAGACCTCCCCTCTCCCCCCCATATGTTATGTATATAAACCGTAGACTAAGAATAATTAGTACCGGTCTAAAGATGGCTTTAACGAGCTGAAACTGGTTACGGTCAATAAAATTAAAGTGGAAAAAGTTTCATATTTGTTTCCGACTTTATGTCCGGGTAACATCTTCCCCACAGGAAAAACAAAACCCTTCCACACACCTTTCCACAAACGATCATCTAGTCAATCCACATTATGCAAGTGCAGTAAACATAATAAATAAAACACAATACAAGAACAACACGTCAAATCACCAGAGATCAAATGGGAAAATAATTCACCGACTCCAGATATTTTCATATCAGAGGGTTCGGCTCGGTAGAACTTCTAACAGGGCCTATAAATCCTACTGATCCCTCAACAATAATATTTAAAAAATCTTTCCTTCTCAAATATGTATTTAAAATGACTGATTTTTGCATTTTTATTTACATTTTTTTTATATACGAGTATATTATCATTTAAAGTTTTTTTCTCAATTCCGCCATCAATAATTATTTTTTTCTTAAATCATTTTTATTGTTTTGTATATTTTAAATCTTATGTGGAAACATCTCTGGTTTATGCAACCCAGCAAACTTTGATTGATTTATAAAATGTGTTTCCCATTTAAATTAAATTAAATTAAGAATATGACAGTTAACCGTTGTAAAAAACTGAAACTTCAGAAACTAATATTATAATAAACATCTTTTCCAACAATATATTATGTTTGCAAACAATTAAGACAAGAATAAAGATTTATTGTTTTTGGAGTTTTTTGAACATTTTCTCTTATAAAAACAAGTACAAACTAAAAGCTTTCATGTTGTTTTATTTTTTCTTATCCCCGGCAGGATATATATATATGTATTTAGATACCTACAAAAGCTTTTGTAAACGTAATCTACGTAACTTTTAGTTGTTGTTTTCGTCCTTATATGAAGCAATTAAATTTGTTGCCAACCTTTGGATGTTAATTGTCTATTTATATAGCCTTTCCATGTCCTCTTTGTAGTGGCCATGTCCCCCTAGTAGTAGGTACCGCTACTGCCCCTCCCTCCGTGCGAGCTTGAGATGAGGGAAGACATGGGGCAGTAGAAGGAGAAGGGGTGGTAGATAGTAGGGGGTGTTATTAGCGGACAGGCGTAGTGGTCAAAGTAGGTACCGAGTCTGTTCCTCGTCATGAATAATGTATTTGTTTTGTGTCTTTCAAGGGACCGTAACACGACAGAGGAATTTATCATGGCCGCAGGAAAACGTGGGTTCCAAATTACCAGGTCGGCACATTCCGACTGGCCATTTCTCTAATTATGCTCCTAGCTTAAGACCAAAGGTTCTATTCCGAGGAGGCTGTATTTAGTTACAAGAGGATAAACTATTTCTAAGCAACCGAGATGAGATAAAGACTCTTTGTCTGGGGGGTTTTGTGTTGTGTCTGAGATGTTGCGGAGCTAATTTATACTGCACGACATTATCTTGATTTATAATAATTTTAGAAAATGAAGAGCAATAGCGTAAGGGATAAAACAACCCATCTTATAATTTACTGTAATCCCATAACCAATGATTTACCGGTCGGTGGCTGAGTTGACGTGGCGTCTCGGTCCCACCCAACGTTGTGTGTTCAATTGGTTGGCTAACTAACTCCTCCAACACAACACAAGCAACATTTTCCGCTTGCTCTAGTGGTAGTAGAAGATTTTCATGAATTGTCAGGTTATACGTAACCCCGGATATTTGTCTTAAAAAAAAGATAACTAATTGTGTTTTGTAATTTGTGAACAATCCAAAATGCGGAAAAACACATCAAAAGCGAAAATGATGTACTTTGAACTCGATAAATAGCGAAATTCAAATGAATTTCATAACAAAAATTACATTATGTACAAAAGTTATCTTGATAAATTGTAGAAAAGGTTCGGTAAAAATGTCAGAATGAATATTGTGGTATTTTTTAGGTAGTTTTTCAGATTCTGGCAATTAGTTCAGATCAACGTCAGATTTATAAAAAAACACATATATTACCTGCCCTAATTGGTCTGCCAAAACCAAATCACACGACTTATATTCAATGGTGCCCTCAACTCTTTTCGTGTCAAATATATTCGGGCTATATCTGGCAACCGTTTGTCGCTTCTGATGAAATTGTTTTCAAATATCAAAAATCTTTTTATCGACGCTCCTAGGTTTTTGCGTACTCAATAGCAGACTTCAGACTGAAAAATAAGTGCCTTGTTGTAGTATGTAGACTCAGCTATTACTGCCACAGTTTTTTTTAAGTCCGAAGACGTACATAAATATAATAAAACTGCATACAGTGTATTAAATTTCACTATATGCATATGATGAACAAATGAGGACTAAATGAAAAACGAAAAAACGTGTAAATGTGAACACATACAAACAAATTACATCCTAGAAGAATGTCGTCTCCAACAATTTCACAGAGACTGAATTTTACCTGAGTTGAATGGAGTAACTTCCAATGTTATCGACTAGCTGACTAACCTTGGCATATAACATTGACCTTGACCAATTAAACCAATAATATCGGTGATCATCAAAGAAAAATTATAACCGATTTGAGTCGGTTCCTCATTGCTGAGGATCATGACCTCCACTTCAATTTCTATGTTGGACAAGGTTCTGCGCTGCCTGGAGAGCCATGGACAGTATTGGACAGTGGACACCCTATTATCGGAAGCCGCCAGTGTTATTAGTTAATTTCTATGTTGGACAAGGTTCTGCGCTGCCTGGAGAGCCATGGACAGTATTGGACAGTGGACACCCTATTATCGGAAGCCGCCAGTGTTATTAGTTAATTTCTATGTTGGACAAGGTTTTGCGCTGCCTGGAGAGCCATGGACAGTATTGGACAGTGGACACCCTATTATCGGAAGCCGCCAGTGTTATTAGTTAATTTCTATGTTGGACAAGGTTCTGCGCTGCCTGGAGAGCCATGGACAGTATTGGACAGTGGACACCCTATTATCGGAAGCCGCCAGTGTTATTAGTTAATTTCTATGTTGGACAAGGTTCTGTGCTGCTTGGAGAGCCATGGACAATATTGGACAGTGGACACCCTATTATCGGAAGCCGCCAGTGTTATTAGTTAATTTCTATGTTGGACAAGGTTCTGCGCTGCCTGGAGAGCCATGGACAGTATTGGACAGTGGACACCCTATTATCGGAAGCCGCCAGTGTTATTAGTTAATTTCTATGTTGGACAAGGTTCTGCGCTGCCTGGAGAGCCATGGACAGTATTGGATAGTGGACACCCTATTATCGGAAGCCGCCAGTGTTGTTAGTCAATCCAGGGCATTGATGACCGTCCTAAAATGTTTTAGGGATTGAGTATTTTGGTCGATTTCTATTAGTTGGGTATTGCCTACTATTCTTTTGTTCAAAGATTTGTGAATAATTTATGTTTTTAAATAAAACTCATTAAGGATTAACAGTAGTTGTATAATTATTACACTACGTAAATTATTATCCGAACTTGAAAAAGTTATTATAATCATTTTCTGACAGCATTTTAATTTAAATAAAACACTTTGTAAACACCACTATTTAATAATTGTTTGATTATAACAAAACAGATTATTATATAAATTGAACACCTGAATGCTCAAACGAGAAGAAAGATGTTTATACATTACTGAACGAGAAGAGAAAATGAATGGATTTTGCCAGAGCAATCGCAGTATAATACATAAAAATATCGACTTTTTCATATCTTCAGTTTTTGTCGTGTTTCCTGACGTCTCGAGAATCTTTTCAATTATTTGTTAGCGGTCGTCAGGAGGCTGATACAAGTCCAACTGGGGTCTAGGAGTCAAAAGTTTTATATGAATTTTCTTTAAGTTTATTTTTCGCATAGGATTGGATCACACTTCTATTGGTTACCAGTTCAGTGTATATCGGTTATATTATCTAGCTAAGTGAGTCCTGCCCCCACGAATAGACCAATAATATTATTGTCATTTGCAGAGGCCAATCTGATGGGGTGCCCGGACCGGCCGTGGATCGGATTGACGTAGGACCGGCCCTTAAAGGTGACACTTCAACCGCAGTGGTCTAGATTGACTTTTAGCGCAGTGGTGGCGTTGTAGATAAAACAATTTATATCTCTATTAAAATACAATTTTATGAAATGTATTGGAGATGACAATTAAACATAAAATTATTATTATGTAGTTCAATGGATATTTTGTAGCAATCGCACTTTTTCTTATTATTGTGAATGAATTTTCTGGCGATTTCATTATAAAACGTGTTGGAGTTATCTATTCATATTTTGATAAATTCGTGGATGTGTGCATAATATACCTACAATATATCCTATAATGTTGTGAAAAAAGTTTTTTTTTTTAATAAATTATTTTTTTTCAAACTCAAATTAATTTTTTTTCGTAGAATAATATTTTGTCTATATTTAAATAATACTTTCAACCTAAAAACTACCCTAAAACGTTGGTACACTTTTACCCCTGGACATCATAATAATTAACCGAATTTTCGGGTACCTTGCTAACTTTTAGTATCGTAGTAACTAACTATCGTGCTATATAGCCGCTAGAAAAAACAGAGGGTAGAATGCAATATATCTCTATCTCTATCGCTATCTCGGTACGCAACCGTTTTCTTTATTTATTTTATCTTCATCATAATCAAAATGGATAATCGAAATAAATTCTTTTTTGAATCATCACCATACATAATATCAATATGACTTCAAATCATAGCCGGATGTGTAAATTGGTAGTGTTTTTAGAACTGTCTAAAAAGGTCTTCAATATTTTTTTCCAATGAAAGGTGAAAGGGGTTTGTGCAAAATAGCAATGCAACCAAACGTGAGTTGAAGAAGATCCCAGAGAAATTTAAGTGAAATAAATATTGCTTGGAATGGCTTTGGTCATGTTTGGTGAACATAACATTAAAACAAGGTGCTTCTCATCCTCCAGATGTAGATTCGCGCCGAAATCTAGTTATTTAAGATTTCAGCTAAAGTAGTTGATAAATTTAGTAAAACACACAACTTTTCCACAAACAATTTTCTTTTATCCCTAATGAGTACCCAGGTATAGAGTCGTAACAGTGCGTATATGTTTGAAAAATCAAGTAAATTGCGCGACTAGGTTTAGTTTTTCATGAATAATCTAGAAAAAAATACAAATACCAATTTTGTTGAGCATAAAATTTCCAAAAAGATGTATGTGTTTTGTAGTTTTTTAAACTGATATAAAGAAAAACAAATCAAGGTAAGCACGGAATATCAAATTTATTCCGATTTTATGCTCAACTGCAGTTGCCACCAAAATTGAATGCGGTAATAATATCAATAATAATATGTTTAATACATATGTAGCGCCGTTTTTGCGAACAACCACCTCAATGGTGCTGTAGAAATATATAATATATTTCTACAATGATCTATCAAATCTATCTGGGAAGCAGTAAAATATACCTAGTGGATATTTAATGCAAAAAGTTGAATGGGTTCATAAAAAACCTTTTCAGCCATTTTCTAGTAATGTGTCAGGTATGTATAAAATCATTATGGAGTCAATGCAATAGTGGTCATCGATGGATACCCAGATTAGGTTGAAAACAAAAGCTTTAAGTGTGTGAAAGACCAAGGCGTGCCGAGTTACAAAATTTGCAGAAGTTTTGTTTTTTTTGAAAACATGCACCCACAGATACCACAGGAAAAGTTTCAAGGAAATGAGAAAAAAAGTCTCGTTTTATTTCCATACTCAGAACGGCAAATGAACGATCACATATAACGACAATATGAGCTGAATAGGATGCTGATGTCTTCTATAACCAAAGAAAACTCATTGTCTTCTCAACAGGATGCAGTCATAATCATTAATCAGGATATCGTTCTACTGGTACTCTTCATAGCTCTCTCAACTAACAGCGTATATTACGAAATAGTTGGTAAAGGTAAATCACCTAACACGTTGTAATGTAACCTTGTGAGTATCAGTTTATGTTAAATCAGTATGTGTGAACTCACACATACCCCAATTGGGGATTCCCAAGTCTCACAAGATTCAAATAGTTGGGAGCTTGGAATCTTGTGTTGTATTCAATTAAAAATGTATACTTCTTGCCCTCAAAACGGCAATTTAATTTAATTGGAAAAGATAAAACTTTCAGCAACTCTTATGCCAGGTTACCAATATTTGCCTTTCCTACTATGTTCATTGATACTGAAGTGAGATCTCACCGCTCTGCAACGGAGGCATTACTTTCAGCAGATCTTATGCAAGGTTACCAATATTTGCCTTTCCTACACATTACTTTTATTTTTAAAAAAGCTTGCACCAAATTTCACCCAAAAATATTTTTTCCGCCACTTCGACACATACACCCCTCTACTCCAATGCGCCGGAGACAAATTGTGTTCCCCTTAAACCCAAATTGGTTGTCATGCTAATGGGGGCTTAATCCGAATCCATAATAATAGTTCCCGAATACTCGTGCAGGCGAGTGGCCTACACGCACACACACTACACAGTCCCACGAGCGCGATGTTTCTGCATGAAAGCTTATTCCTATAAGCTCCGCACTGCCACCTGAAGGACGAGCTTTGTTCCAGGGACGTGGAGAGCTTTATTATGGTCCTTTGCTGGCGGAGTGGTGTGCGGTTAAATGGTTAAATAATATCTTATTGCCTCGTGGCCGAGTTAAGTTGGATTTGCGATGCTGAAATTCATCGGAACGGAATTATGAACATTATTGTATTACAGGATATTTCAAATGATAAAGCAATTTAAAAAAAATAATGAAACACCTTAGCGACACCAAACTTTGGACCATTTTATTTTAAAACTGATAATCATCAGGGCAGATTTTAATATTTTTTCTAAGCCAAAACTGGTTGACGAGTTGTTATAAAACATAGTGACGCGTAGCACACGTATATAACACTGCTTTAGTAAAAAAATGTTCTCATATTCTCTTAGGTAATGTCTCCATTTTATTATTACACATAAAATATTGCTAATTTATCAAAAATCTGGCCAAATTATTAGCATTCCTGTTCAAAACGGGACTGCAAGCCTTTCAAGAATGAATTGACGGGTTTTCTAACAAACTTTCGGTAAAACATGAATATGTTATTAGGATGTGGGAACACGTATTCATAAAAATTTTAAAAAAGTCGCATTTTGTCATTAAATTTATTGGGAAAAGCAGAGCTGTCTGAACAACTGTTCCGATATATTCTAAATAGACTAATATTATATAATGAAATAGATAGCAATCACGTTTTAACCCTTTACGGCGCAAGAACTTTTTTTATATTTATTTTTATACCTCCAGGTAAAACAACAACTATACATAATGGGAAAAATAATAAAAAAAATCCTATGTAAAAATATTTTTTTTTTTTGAAAAAAAACATTGTGATGCAGAAGTGAATCATGGTGTTAAAACATACCAAAAGTTAGTAAGTATGAAACATTTGAAAACAGTTATTATTCTTGTTAAAACATAAGGCCACACCACATTTTTGACATTCTGTTTGGGCTGTTCCTTTACATCCTGGAAGTTTGCATCTCAGCCTCTTTTCAGTCCATGTAAGCCAGCCCTACCTGGTCCAATCTGACCTCTTTTGGTGGTATGTACTGGCATGGTCCTTTCTTCTTTTATCCTGAATCAGTGATTCTACATCACTGGTACGTTTGAGCCGGTTCGTTTTTTATATTTTACTAACCTCTCGTCTTTACTATGTCAAAAAACAATCGATAGTTTTGGTTGTCAGGTATGTCTCTGGCAAGTCGGACCACTACGTTAGATGACGCACCTAACTGAGGCTCACCATCTGCGCATATGTTCTCTTGGCCACTGTAGACTTCGAACTTGTATCCAGATACACCACAAATCACAAACAGCTCGAAGCCCCATTTGTGAGGTTTATCTGGCAAATATTGCTTTAGGGCACTTCGCGCTTTGGTGGAACACATTTGTTCATCAACAGACAAATGTTGTTCAAAAGGCAATCTAGCAAAATTATGGTTTAATTTCTCAATCATAGGTCTGATTTTATAGAATCGATCAGAATTTGGCTGACCATATGGAGTCATTTTGACGTTATCATTGAAATGTAGCGACTGTCTCAAAAACTCAAACCGTTTTACCGTCATGGTCTCGCGTATGTGGGCGTAACCATATTTCTCTGACCAGTACATTCGCACATTAGGCATAATATGAATTATGGACATGAAGAATATAATTCCTATGAACTGTCTTATTTCCTGGCTTGTAACATTTATAGACTTACTGGTATCTTCTTGCACACTTTACAGGTTTGTTTCGTCTCTAATAAGATCGATAAAGTCGCCAGTAAATAAATATGAAAATACCTGATAAGGTGTCTACAGCTCTTATATTTCGTTGGGTAAGATAGAAGATCGCTGAAACTTCATCTGGTCTTCGCTAAGCCCTAAGTTTTTATTTTTCCATAAAATATTTGTCTTAGGAGCACGTGAACTTCTTGAAGTAGTAGTTGAACTGGTACTCGGTATTGGAACACCAGGCGATGTCTCATATTGCGCGACTGTAGTGTTGATATTGTCCTCAAGTTTGGTGTCAAGATGTTGTTGTCCTGTTCTTCTGGATCTGGTTTTTCTGGTTCCTCATCCGAATCCTCGCTTCTGCCCATTTCGTTCCAATATGTACGATGATCAGCTATGTCTTCGTCATCTGAGTAGTCTAAACCATCATCACCATCTTGCCAATGGCCCAGAATGTCTTCCAATTCTTGAATCGTCAAAGATGGAACTTTGCCACCTAAACGTGGAAGCCTCGAACTCATAACGAGACTGAAAGAAAAAAAACATTCTTTCTAGAAACAAACTAATGGATTATGATCGTTTAGCGCAATGATGCATTACTGCATCATGACAAAAGTGTAGCGTATCCCTGTAAATATAGTAAAATTCATTGAAAGTACATTAAATTTATGAAAAAGAAGGACTTACTGTTACTTCAGCACAATTTCACGGCAATATTTTCAATATCAGTAATAAAAACAAACAATTGAACACGCGTGCGAACTACACGAACCGGTTATGACAAGTTTTTATATTCAAATGACTTCAAAATGTAAAGTAGCGCCATTTAGTAAAAATAAAACTAACTAATTCGTAAGATAGCTTTGCTGTGGATATGCAACGCTTCGCCAAATGGTATTTTTTTGTTTCTTTGAACAATTGAACGAGTTCGAATGGTATGATGCAGATCTGCAATTCGGCGCCGTAAAGGGTTAACAGGATTTCAATAAATCAGCCATACTCCTTTTTCTCCGTGGGAACATATACGTTTCCATTTTATCTTTTTAAAAATTGGCAATAGAATTCGAGTAACGATTCATATTTTTTCCACCTTGATTAAAAGTAAGCTATCTAATATCACTCTCAATGAATGTTCAAACTACATTGCCAGTGTTAAATAATAACATTTTTAGGAAAGTAAGATGAAAACATTTATATGTATTCATCAATCAAAAATTATCAAGAGGTCATTAGGAACGATCTTTTTCTGCGAAGTTAGTACGCGGAACTATTTTATGATTCGGTTTTATAATCGCAATAATGAATTCTGGATTCATTCGCTTGCTTCCCTAGGCCATTTCCTTGAGTCAGTTTAATTGATATGGTCGTACGTAAAGCTCGGAAGAACCCATGATAATTGCAGTTGTAACAAAGGAATTTAATTCTAAGATGCACTGGTTAATTTTTGTTTGTTTGATTCAATATAGCATCAAGCTTGTAATACTATATTTAATGGGTACCTACCGCCTAAGGCTTACTCAGTTTATCACCTTCCAGTCTCTAATAGCTCTGAAATGAAACCGCATAAGAACTGCTTCCACCCGTCTCGAACCATTGAGGCTATGGCATCTCAAATAGGGGTACGTTGTGCGACTGACGGTAGTGGGAAGAGGAAGGGGAAGGGGAAGGTGAAGGAGAAGTGCCGTGGCTATTCATATCTGGTCACCAACACGGCCAAAGCCATTTTAAGCAACGGTTTAATTCGAATGGTTGTCTTACACCAGGACGATACTGAGAGTATCTTCCACCCGGAAGATATATATTATTTCAACTAAGTAATTTGTGAAATGAGATAAATTAATTCAATAAAATATACACGGAGAAAAATAAAAACCAAACTGGCTTTGCAGAATTTTTTTTTGCTGTTTTAGCAATAGTTATGGTATTTTTAGCAAAGCGGAGCATCACGAACTGAAGAACATGTTTTACTAGACTCCAAGTTAATGTTTAGCAAACTAGTTTGTCTAAATCTGCCAAATGTTTTGGAGATTGAAAAGCGCAGTCTTTCAGACAAACGTATTGCAGACGGTGCAAAACATTTAGCACATTCCATATTGCCGCCTCGGGTTGCTGGACATCGGGTGTTGGTGTTAGTTCGACTTCGGCCGTTATCGGAATTGCACGTCCGGTCAGCTGTGCGCTTCGTGAAATCGTGCGTTTTTCATCATGTCCGACAAGTTCTTTCGAGATACTTTATCCCTGTGGGGATACGACTCTGCGACGCTCGATAACTTTGAAGGTATGTGGTGCGTTATAATATAATCACAGAATCATCATACCTTATACAGTTACATATAACACACCTATTCCAGTCCAGCCAAGAAAAGAAGCCACCAGGGTTGTGACTGTTCCATCCTGCCTGGTTTAAAAGCCATTGCCGAATTGATTCAAATTTAGTTCTTTCATGCATGTTGGCTTTGGCTTTTGAATTAATCTAACTCCCACTTCAGTCTAAATTCGATGGTGTATTTTAGTTGCTAGTAGTTGCTAGTAAATGCTAGTAAATGCTAGTAAATGCTAGTAGTTGCTAGTAGATGCGGTTATTTATATGAGATTATTAGTAGGTACTAAACACCCTATGTTCCTTGCCAAAATTGGACAACAGGCGAAGTTTGTCAAACAGCTTGATGCGCTCTTGAAGCTGGATGAGGCAGCAGCAACATTGATGGTCATTACCTACCTCAAGAGTAGCACACCAACATCGCCATCTAGCAGTAGCACTGAGGTTGGTATTGGGACCTTTCAATACCTAACTTTTATCATTTCCTATAAAGTAGATTCTTCTGTAGATCATATTCACTTTTATTTCAAGGTGGTTTTGAGTGAGAAGACATTCGAATACAGGTCAATACTTCATAATTGTTTTTTTTTAGGAACAGCTGTCAAGACCCTCTACGTCAACTTCGTTTTCATATATAAATGTAAGCAGCATTATCAACTCATCGGAGGAATTTCCGCCGCTATCGTCATTGCGTAAGCATTTAATAGTTACTTTATTTGTTATTACTATACCTTTACTACCACACTTACTTACCTACTTATATAAGTTTTAGTTTTGTGTGACATTTTTAATCATTCTCTTTCTTTTGTTTATATTCTAGACCAAAACAAAGACGACTATGAGGTTTTGGACGTTTGGAGGCTGATACAACATTTGCTGGTATCTGTGACTTGAGCTCATCGCATAAGCGTCAGCGATTAAGCGACAACGACTCAACCTGCATTGCAAAGGTAAATAATAAATAATCCAATATTTCTCTCTGCCAAAATTGACACTGTGAATAACTCAATTAGACCCTACAGAATCTATACTGCCCTATAAAACTGGCTGCTACTGATTTCAGGAACTATCCAACATCTGTGGAAAGATTATCCCAGCCTGCATAAGCAACAGGACACTGAGGTTAGGTCAAAGCTGTGCATCGCGATCGCGGCACACATTCTCCACGCAGACAACAATCGAATCTAAGCACACATCAGATTTTTAAATGTTGATTTTCCTTCAAAAATGTCTGGCTTGTCGAGAACTTGAACCCTGGTCTACGGATGCCACATTGTTGCTATTTTGATTTTATTTTTTATTTTTTCATTCATAATTTGCATTTTTTGTAAATATTTTCCAAGGGGTATTGGACCCATCCCTTTTTTGTTATAATTTTGTGTTTACAGGAAGATCTGTAATTGGGTTTTATTTGTATTTTTTATCATGTTTGTATTTATATATGTAATAATACCTGTAGATTTTCTTCAACAAAATAAATAAAAAAATAAATCTGTTTTACTAATAATACATGCAATACCCATTCAGAATTCAGTCAGAGTCCACATTTTACTACATTTTAGCAGATGTTACTTGTTGTATCTCAATAAATATTAATCCTTAATTGTCTTGATGAGCCAAGCTGTTATAATTTTGCCATTGTTGTAATTGTAATGTTAACCTGTACATAAATGTATTAATATTTTCTACCTAAAATTTTAACAAAGTGTTTTCTGTACAGCATTCATGGACAAGATAAAGGAGTAGCAATATGTTGTGCAGGTCTTGAAGAATGTTCTTCAGGAGCTTCAAAATGTTTAGCTGGATTTTGAAGTATTTTGTAGGTATTTGAAGGTTTGCAATATGTCTTGCTAAACTACCAAACCATTCTGTAACATTAGCAATACGTATTTTGCAGTACGTGCAATATGTCTTGCTAAACGACCAAACCATTCTGTAACATTAGCAATACGTATTTTGCAGTACGTGCAATATGTCTTGCTAAACTACCAAACCATTCTGTAACATTAGCAATATGTCTTGCTAAACTACCAAACCATACTGTAACATTAGCAATACGTATTTTGCAGTACGTGCAAAAGGTTTTGCTAAAGCTGCAATACATATTGCACCTTGTTTTCAATACGAGTTTTGCTAATTCTGCAAAAGGTTAGTGTGTCCAAATGGTCATGCTCTGGTTTGCACCAGCAGCAAAACCTTTTGCTATGTTAGCAATAAGTTAGACTTTATTTCTCTCCGTGTACTTGCGCACGCCAGGATTTGAACCCGTGACCTCCAGTTAGCTAGTAGAGACTCTTACCCCTCGACGACAGAGGTTGTCAAAAATTAAATGGAATTTTTTTACATATTTACTTCCAATTTAATATAATTATTTTTTATATTTTTTTACAAAAGTCGATTTGATAATCAAAGTTAACATAACTCTATTTTTGAGACCGATAATTCGTGGTGGAATTCCATTATAATATATTATAATAAAACAAATAAAAAAACTTTATTCCACTTAATTTTATTTTGACCGTAACCGGTTTCAGCTCGTCAAAGCCATCTTCAGACTGGTACACAAAATTCTTAGTCTACGGTTTATATACACAACATATGGGGGAGGGGGGAGAGGGGTAGTTTATAGGGTTTTAATCAATTTTATTTGTTACTAAGTCGTTTAAGATTGTCGAATTTCTAAATATTTGGTAAATCCAGTAAGCTAATTACCTTGGGTTTGTAGCTCATTTCAATATTTAAAACGGGGCCTTATACCCAACTACATCAACATCAGGACGAACACGAACAGCAAAGCAGCTACACTAGCAGTTACCGCAGCCCGCAGAACATGGACCACACAGGAGATGAAGAAATGGTACAACATTCGGGGTAATGTAAATAACTATTTATTTTATGTACACACTTTACTCACATCACAACTACACCCCGTAGAATTTGATTGCCTTTATAATGACACCACCCTTATGGTTAACAATAAAATTCATATAACTTACCAAAAACAACTTAAAAAACTAACACACTGGACACAAAAACACTTAAAATCAACGACAAGGGATAAAACTGTTAATTCACCCATACCATCCTTTTACGATCAGGTAGTAAACAACACTAATGTAGAATTTGATGATACTGAAATAACAATGCTTAATAAAGGATTAAAATACTGTCCAAACTTACCACTTAACTTAAAAGATCTCGAGAATCTCGCGGTAGATACAGATATTGCAACGTCAGATTACGGTAAAAAATATCTATGTACTAAAATAATAAAAAACGCGACGACTGAGGGGAAATTTTCTAGCGAAGCACGTATCGTAAAATCAATAAAAAATAAAATCAAACAAAATAATCTGATTATCTCAAAAGCAGATAAAGGCAACAGTACAGTTATCTTAAATAAATCAGATTATTTAGAAAAAGTCCAAGATGTGCTGGACACCAGTAATGTAACCTTATTGAAAAAGGACCCCACTCCTAAATTTGCAGCAGACGTAAACACAATTCTAAATTCATGCCAAACCTTGATTAAAAATAAATACCATAAAAATAGCCTTTCTGTTATGAACCCCCAATGCCCACGTCTATATGGACAGCCAAAAGTACACAAAAATAATATGCCAGTAAGACCAGTAGTGTCATATAATTCAGCCCCTGCCTATAAATTAGCAAAATTTGGAAACAATATTATAAAAAATACTCTTAATTTTAAACCAAAATACGGAATAATAAATTCCCTACAACTAATAGACCTCATTAAAGACATCAAAGTACCCAATAATGCTACCTTAGTTTCATTTGATGTTGTTAGTTTGTTCTCAAACATACCAACAAACGAATTAAAAATAATTATTAATAATTACATGGAAAAAATAAACATTAATTTAATAAAACGTAACGAAATAACAAGATTACTAAATACATGCATAGAACAAAATTTCTTTAGATTTAATAATAACTATTACATCCAATCTAGTGGGTTAGCTATGGGGAGCCCGATTTCACCGGTCTTGGCTGAATTTTTCATGGATTATATCGAAGAATCCATCGAAAAACTAAAATCGTTTAATAAAGTGGCCTTCTACCGTAGATATGTAGATGACATTCTGATTATCTGGACAGGAACAAACAGACAATTAGATATTTTTCTAAAAGAAATCAATAAAATTAACAAATCAATCCAGTTCACAATGGAAATGGGGGGTAATAAGATTAACTTTCTCGACATAGGTATAGAAATCATTAACAATAAATTAGAATTTTCAATTTATAGAAAACCTACATATAGTGATAATATCATACACAATACATCTAGACACCACATTTCACATAAATTATCAGTATTTTATTCACTCATTCACAGACTTTTACACGTGCCTTTGAATTATATAAATTATAATAATGAATTAAATATTATTAAAACTATCGCCAATAACAACGGATACAAAAGCGAAACTATTGATAGGCTAATAGAGAAAAAGGATAAAAAACTTACATTAACAATCATTTCACAAGGCCTTGAAAATAAAAATGAAAAAGATAGTAATAAACAATGGGTTAAAATCCCGTATATTGGTGAAATATCAACAAAAATATCTAGATTAACCAATAATGATAAATGCAAAACAGCTTTTTATAATGTAAACTCTCTAGGTAGAATTTTAATTAACAACAAAGATAAGAGAGAAAAACTCGAGAACTCGGGCGTTTACCAAGTGAACTGCGCTAACTGCCCAGCATATTACGTTGGTCAAACAGGGAGATCTTTCAAAACCCGTATTAAAGAACATTTTACAAATTGGGTAAATAATAAAGGCGAATTGTCAAATGTAGCATCACATTTATTAGAAAACAAACACTCGTTTGATAAAGACAGAGATGTTAAAGTCCTCCATACTTGCAATAAAGGCCATAAGCTTGATAGATTAGAATCTTTAGAAATTACTCGCTTAATCAATAAAATAGACCCTAACTTTGTAATGAATAAACAATTAGAATCATTTGCCAAGTCTCCGCTCTTGTATCCATTGTAATTTTCATAATAATTTCGATGTTAAAATATGTAGTTAGGTTAGACCATCCCTACTTCAATGTAAACATGTACCCCTTCAATAAGTAACTTTGTAATTAATAAGCTATTAGTATTAGTTGCTAAGTCCGACGGCCGGCGTGGTCTAGTGGTATACGCTTTTGACTACAGATCCGAAGGTCGCGGGTTCGAACCCGGCGTGCGCAAATAAATTTTATTTGATTAATTTGTGTTATTTCACAATTAATTAATTTAAAATAATATATAGTATATTTGCGGCACGTTCCAGAGTGGAAGATACTCTCAGTATCGCCCTGGTGTAAGACCACCATTCAGAATTGAAACGTTGCTTGAAATGGCTTTAGCCGTGTTTGGTGACCAGATCTGAATAGCCAGGTACTTCCCCACCTTCCTCTTCCCCATCTCCCTCCCCTCCCCAATACCCTCAGCCTCACAACATACCCCAATTGGGGATGCCATAGTCTCACTGGCTCCAGACGGGAGCAGTTGGGACTCTTGTGCGGTAATACTGTAAAAAAAAAAAAAAAAGTCCCTACTTTCTTAATTCCTATAATAATTTCTCAAATGTAAACATGTATATTTTCAAAAAGCAAATATAATCCCATCATAAATAATGATTTGACATTAAAATTAGGTCATTAATAATGCATATTACCTGTGAGGTTTTTTCCCTAATAAATATTGAAATGAGCTACAAACCCAAGGTAATTAGCTTACTGGATTTACCAAATATTTAGAAATTCGACAATCTTAAACGACTTAGTAACAAATAAAATTGATTAAAACCCTATAAACTACCCCTCTCCCCCCTCCCCCATATGTTGTGTATATAAACCGTAGACTAAGAATTTTGTGTACCAGTCTGAAGATGGCTTTGACGAGCTGAAACCGGTTACGGTCAAAATAAAATTAAGTGGAATAAAGTTTTTTATTTGTTTTGTTATAATATATAAAGTTAACATAATTATCTGTATTCAATCGTCTATACCTAAACTTTTTGAGAAATTGATTCTTAAGAAAATCAGCTTCTTTGTAAACTCTTGTATCGCAACTTGTCAACACGGCTTTATCTCCGGCAGATCAACTTTAACTAACCTAACATTATATGAAAATTTTATTTCCAATGCATTTGTCAACAAACAACAAGTTGATTCTATATATACCGACTTCAGTAAGGCGTTTGATAAGGTCTGTCATAAAATCCTTATTAATAAACTTTTGAAACTCGGAATTAATGGAAACCTTTTATCTTGGTTTAAGAGTTACTTACTTAGGCGTCAGTTAACTGTCTGTATTAATGATCACTTATCCTACATGTTCGAAGCTACCAGTGGCGTACCCTAGGGTTCGCATCTTGGTCCTATACTTTTTAATTTATTCATTAACGACGTAACAAACATTTTCACCCGTGTTCTCATTTTAATGTTCGCTGATGATATGAAGATATATAGAATTATTGACAATATTGAGGACTGTCTAACACTTCAATCTAATATTAATAGCTTTAACGATTGGTGTCTTAAAAACAAATTAACACTTAATGTAAAAAAATGTCAACTTATGAGATTCCACAGAAAAAAAAACCCATTGTTGTTCACCTACTTTCTCAATAATCACACCTTATTATCTGTTGATGAAATAAGAGACCTTGGTATAATCTTTGACACTAAATTAACATTCATTAAACATATTAATAATATAACCAGTAAAGCAATGCAAATGTTAGGATTTGTCTTACGGATTTCAAAGGACTTTAAAAATTTAAAAACTGTCAAATTACTTTACACTTCACTTGTTAGAAGCCAACTAGAATTTAACACCACCATTTGGAATCCTTACTACAGTGTACATGAGAATTCCCTTGAGCGAGTCCAACATAAATGTTTACGTTATATTAATTTTAAATTGTGAATATTCATCGAAAACATTAATTACCCCTCTCTGTTACTATTACTGGGACTCGATACATTAAAAGAAAGAAGAATTTGTTTTGACCTAATTTATGTATTTAAAATCGTTACCAACCAGTTGAACTCCCCTGAACTTCTTTCGTTAATATGTTTCCGTGTACCTAGTCGATCAGTTCGTTTTAAATTACCCTATCATTGCAACAATACAGGATCTAACGCTGAACTCAATTCCATAATGAATCGCCTACATGTACTTGGTAATAAATATGTTTTGGATGAATCTATAAACATTGCTAGTTTATCCTCATACAAACACCACTTAATTAAAACTGTATGTCAGCGCTTCTCTGATTGACTATAACCAAATACAGTTTTAAAGCATTAGTTTATCCGGGATTTATTGTAAATTAATTGTTTATATATTTATATATACATATTGTTGTATTGTATTTATAATAACTATTTCTATTGTTCTCTTTTATTTATTTTTATATTTATATTTTTTTTATCTATGTTTATTCTGTATTCATAATAAGTAAAACAATTGTTATTCTTTTGTAAAAGTCGCTATAATCGGCGTTAATAAATAAATAATAATAATAATAATAATATTTCAAAGCGCACCAAAACCAACAAAATCTGACAGGATACAAGGGACTTTATACGTACCTCGTTTTTATCAGTTAACAGTGAGATCAATCCTAATCTGATCGGAATCAACACGAAATACTCAATTTATCAAGATTAGCAAACAAAAAATTATTTTTGTAATTATTCGTTAACCGCAGTTCTGACCAGTATGCGAGTGTCAGTTGCGCAAATTGGCACAAAATTGCCCCATTCTTAATGCACCCGGCCGGCCAACAAGTGAGGTAGCGGATTAAGTGCTGTCAGAACCCGCCGACCAATCACTTAACGCATGTTAAGGGCATCACGATTTTAATCGTTTTTAATAATAAAAATTGTGTATTCGAAATCAGCGTCGGTTGATCTATTTCAAGTCACACTGATTAAAGTTCCTTATTATAAGCGTAAAATGGCTTTTAGAATATAAACTAAATAATAAATGTTGCCTTTTGTCTGGCTGGTAAAGTCATACGTAATCAACTCTGCTTCTATTTCGAAAAGAAATTAAGAAATGTTTTCAAGGCAGAATTATTATTTATTTTGGCAATGCCATTTATGAACTGCCACATTTTAAATTTTAATTAAATGAGATTTTAAATATTTTTTTACATCAACTAAGATTCTTGAGTAGTGACAGGTGACTGTCATGAAATGAGTTTCCTGAAAGTTTAATATTCAACCCCGTAGATATTTTACGTCAAGTACTGAAATAAAAAAGGAAAAAAAAAATAGCAATGGTTAAGAGTTTTAAGAGAGGGGGTCCATATTCGAGCTCGGGTTTTAAGCTTTATGTGGTCAGTCCTAGCTAACGGACACTACCGGGTCATTGATTGTTTCAATTCAAATCATCCTAATTTAGCTGATTTTCCGAAAGTGTATTTTCAAAGAGAATCAAAATTAATAATAAGAATTAAATCCAGTGTTTTTGGACGTTCTTTGTCCTGGCTGGGGTAGAACAATGATATAGAGTGACTAAAGCGTGGCATAGGCAACGCTTTAGAAGCGCAGAGTCAATTGTTAGAATATATTGGTTTCCAAGACGACCATCAACAAATTTGAAACGGTTAAATAACTCCCGATTGAGCTAGTAATGGGAGAAGTGAAAGTATTTTATTAGCAGTTGTTATTAGCATAACAACCAAGACCAATACGGTTCTTTAAGGTTTAAAGAAGTATTTAACTATCTTTTTTTTTTGTATATTGGCATTTGGAATGAGCTACTGGCATCTGTTTATGTGTAAGTCACCTGGCATTTGGAATGAGCTACTTGCATCTTTTTATGTGTAAGTCACCTGGCATTTGGAATGAGCTACTGGTATCTGTTTATGTGTAAGTCACCTGGTATTTGGAATGAGCTACTGGCATCTGTTTTTTCAACCCAACTCACAACGCTGCCCAACCGGGTAGCTATATAGTTACCCTGTTCTTACACTTCATAGACATAGCGCTTTTGTGTAACATTAAATAAAAAAACTTGAAATAAACTTGATTAGCCAACCATGAGTGCGGACCACGTTAAAATATAGGGAAACGGAATAGTTGGTAGAAATAAAGGGTTAGCATTTTTACTTACTGTCACAATAGGTTTTACAATGAGAAAACTTTTTAATTTTAGAAAATATTAATTAAACTATTTTTTTTTTTTTTTTAACTTCCGATTTAGTTGTCCGGGTTAAATCTTCCCCAAAGGAAAAACTCAACCCTTCCACTCACTTTTCCACAAATAATCATCTAGTCAATCAACATTATGTAAGTGCATTATATAAGCAAATAAATACAAAACAATACAAGAACAACACGTCAAATCACCAGAGATCAAATGGGAAAATAATTCACCGACTCCAGATATTTTCATATCAGAGGGTTCGGCTCGGTAAAACTTCTAACAGGGCCTATAAATCCTACTGATCCCTCAACATAAATATTTAACAAATCTTTTGTTATCCTACATGTATTCAAAATGACCGACTTTTGCATCTTTATATATAATTTTTTTGATAGATCTAATACGCCTAAATTTTTAATTAGAGAGCTAGGTATAATGCCAGTAGCCGAAATAACGAATGGTAATATTTTTATAGTCTGAGAATGCCAAATTCTTTTCCTAAATCTGTGTATTTTCTTATTTTTTCACTAACAGATTTTTGAATATTACAGGAATTTGGAATAGCGACATCAATGATATAAGTTATTTTTTTAATTTTGTCATGTAAAACTATATCGGGTCTATTATGACTAATCGCTCGGTCTGTTAGTATAGTTTTATCATAATATATTTTATAAAATTCGTTTTCTAAAAATGAATTTGGTTCGTATTCATAATATGGTACTACATTACGGCAGTCAATCAAGTTATGCTTAATTACCAAATTTTGGTGAATTATTTTTAAAACTTGATTGTGCCTAAATGTATACTCGGACGGTGCTAATATAGAACATCCCGATATAATATGTTCTATAGTTTCCGGAAAATTTTTTTTTTTTTTAGTAACCTTTTTTTAAATAGTCATCTCTTAAATTTATTTTAAAAATTTTATCAATTTACGTAAATTCGTGATCTTTTTTTGTTATTTTAGCAAACTTAGTTATTTTTTGATTCGTTCATATTAATTTATAAATTTAAAATAATTGATATGTGCATAAATGTGTAAGTTTATAAAAGTTTTAAAATAATTACCTATTTTATGAAAATTTTATACATGCATTTTTTTTAAACTATAAAAACTAACAAACCACCGCTCAGTATTTATGTGTCTATCCCTGTTACAAAGTTATTTATATTATTTAAAAACTTTTGTCTGCTTTTAATATTGAATTTTAAAACATAATAATAATTTTGGTTTTGGTTTTGGTTTCTTTGAACGGGCAATTTGCCTAGTTAGGAACCAATAATTTCGACCTGATAAGGTACAATAATCACAAAATATTTTAATTATAACTTGTATCATATTGTACTGTGTGTAAATCTAAATGAATAAATAAATAAATAAATAAATTTGGTTAAAAATGGGCTGATTGAAAACGAAGCACATTACTTATATTTAGCAGGTTTTGATGAGACCCAATAATAACCCTGCATAAAGAGGTTCGAACACGAAAACCGGGTCATCATTTGAATCGCACGTTTCCGTCCCTTATGCATGCTTTTGGCATATTGTTCGCAATTCGTAATTCTCCCACAATTACAGAAAACTAAAAATTGTTTTTTTTTTATCACCCCAAAGCACCGTCAATTGATACTCTAACCGGAGGTAATTAAAAGCGTCCCCTAAGTGTGAAACCTAACCTAACCTAACCTAATACCTCCGACTTTGACTCGCGGTTGTAGTTTCAAATCAGTCACGATCCTGCCACACAAAATTTAAGGAGTCCAAGTTTTCATTATTTTATATAACATATCCCATGTGTACTGGACAGGAGTCCGCACAAGACTGTAGATTTGGGCGCCGGTTCCAAACCGTGTCTTCAACCGGTGGTAATGCTCCTTTCCGGCCGAAGATGATGATAGTTGTAATAATTATTGCAATATGCCTCCCACACCCGGTGATCGGTGAATATTGGGCACTGGGTGTGCTGTCGACTCTGTTTGCTTCTGGCGTTGGCGGTTTTCCTAGGCAGGGTCGGTTGGTCTTGAAGAGGTAACACCAGAAGATTTGGAGCAGAAGACTAGGCGAGGTGAGGCAGTTGGAAGGCAGGAGTCACTTGTAGAAATAAAAATACTTGTTTTTTGATGGTAAAATTGAAATGTTTTAATTATTTTTTCGTCGCTGCTTATATTCTATAAGGTTGACTCGCAGCCGAAATTTGGCTGTCAACCAAAAAAGGGTGGGGATTTTACCCGCGCCACATACGCGTACATAAGCTACCGTAAAACGTTGCATTTTCATTTTGCCGGTGGATTAGCTGAAGGCAGACACTTGGATTTGAGACTTTGCAAAGATTTTTCAAGCTCGACTGTATTACAATTACATAGTTTTTTTACATAGTAGCTATAACAATGTGTATTTTGACAAATAGATTTTTATTTTGTCAAGATACGACAAAAAATAAGAAATTTTTGTAAAATAAAATTGTAAAAATGATCTTGAAGCGATCAAATTTGTAAAAGGATTATGGCAGTATTTTTCGCATATCTCACATGACATAGCGCTCCGAAAAAAGAAAGATTCACTATGCTATGAGGTTCCTGGATTTTTGTAGAGACAAATATGTAAAATAATTTAAAAAAATGGTTACATTAAATCGTTAAAAAAGGGCATTTTAAATATCTTCTCAGTGGAAGCATATCGCAAATAGTTTTTATTTGACTACCGCCGAGGAGATGTACAAGTTAAAAAAGGTATAAGTAACATTTTGTAAATTATAATTTGTTAGTAAAATTTGTATACAAAAAAATCTGAACATCGTATCGCTCGGCCGGGATACGTGCGCGATACGGTATCGATGTTTTTCGGGGTCATAATTTTTGGGCAATTTTGGCCGGCTGGACGAGGCCGTCCAACCCCGTGAAGAGGCCCATGTCCCCACGGGGACCACAACCGCTCCAGTGTGGCAACCGATTTGAAGAGTTGCCCGAGGTAAGCGAAGGCGCTGGCGCGCCGCGTATAAAGCGTGCCAATACTAATCATACTTTCTCCCCCGCAGGTGCTGGCAGGAGAGACCGTGTTCCCCCGGTTGTGATGACCCTGGGGAACATGACACACGCGCAGATCCCAGCTGCGGTCCAAGGACATCTGGGGGCTGGTAAGCTCTTTACTTTCAGGTACAATAGGGGCGGCACGGCCAACATCTTCGTGCGCACGATGGAGGACCATCGCGCCCTCACCAATGGACTGCGAGCGGAGGCTCGCGGCTTCCACACATTCACGGCCGAAGCCGAAAAAATGAAAAAGGCCGTGATCAAGGGCCTGCCGCTCGTTGAAGTGGAAGAAATCAAGGCAGATCTGGAATCACAAGGATTCCCAGCAGTGAAGGTGGTTAAGATGACCGCCTCAATTGAGTATCCCTTATACTTAGCACACTTCAATAAGGAAGTCAACATGGGACAGCTGCGTGCGGCCGTCAAATATCTGTGCCACTGCCGCATTTGCCTCCAGAAGCACAGGAGCAATCACCTACAGCACGGCACCCAGTGCTACAGGTGCCAAGACTTCGGGCATGGGTCCCGAAACTGTTCGCACACAGCAAGGTGTGTTAAATGCCTACTGGAGCATGCTTCGGCAGAATGCCCCAAGAAGACGAGAGATGAGCCCGCCGCATGCTGCAACTGCTCAGGCCCGCATCCCGCCAACTACAGAGGCTGCCCCAAGCGGGTAGCGTACGTCGCCTCCATACAGCAGCGACCTGCCAGAAGGGCCCAACGCCCACCGGCAGAACAGAACCCGAGCAGGCCACCTCCTCAGCCGAGGACGGATGGACGCACATGGCACAACGTAGCCGGAGGCACCGCCTCCGCCCAACAGCAGCGCGAGCCCGTGCCGCCCCCACAGCCCCGCCCCCAGCCCCGCCCACAGCAGGAGCACGTGCGCGCGTCCAACTCCCCAGAGGACAACCTGGATTTGATGGCCCTGCTCCAAGGACTCCTGAGGATGTGATCACAGCTCGCCCGCTGCACATCAAGAGCAGACAAGCTCGTCATCCTGATAGAGCTTCTAGACACCCTCGATGCCTAATACCGAGATGGTGAAAGTCCTCGTATGGAACGCATTTAGCGTGCGCTACAAGACAGACGAACTGCTCGCTTTGGCAAACGAATTAAACACCGACATTATTCTCTTATCAGAATCCCACTTGAATCCAAGTGTACCGCTGAGGGTGCAAGGCTTCGAGATTTATCGAGACGATCAAAAGGAAAGATCAGGCGGAGGAACCGCAATATTTGTTCGGCAATCTATGACGTCCACAAGAATCCCCACTCCGAAGTTGAAGTACGTCGAAGCCACGATTATTGAAGTCACCATAGAGGGTAGAGCGCACACCATTATCTCCGTATACTGCACCCAACGTAACCTAGTGAGAGAAGATCTCAATAAATTGCTCAATCTGGGACCGATTGTTGTGATGGGAGGCGATTTGAACGCCAAACACAACTATTGGAATAACTACAGAGGAAATGCGAACGGAAATACGCTCTTTACACACATGCAGACAAATACCTATTCGATAATGGCGCCCGACAGACCTACGTACTACTCGCAACTATCTAGATATCCGAGTACATTGGATATAGTACTCGAGAAAAATTTTAAGACAATATCTCCACTGCGCACATTAGACGAGCTGTCATCGGACCACCTGGCCGTGAGCTTTACTATAGGCGGCACAACTTCAAGGACCCCCAGAAAACAGCGCAATTACAAGGATGCGAACTGGGAAGGATTCAAAAAAGAAGTCAACGAACGAATTCATCTCACTTCGGGAACTCTGCGCTCGCCACAAGAAATCGACGCAGCTACAAGCACTCTCACAGAGATTCTTCAAACAGCACAAGATACACACATTCCTCTAAAAGAAATACACCCATACACGATCAAGCTTCCCGAGTACGTTCTATCGCTCATCAAGGAGAAAAATCGCCTGCGACGCATGTTTCACCGCACACGCGACGAATATTTCAAGACAGCGTACAACTGCCTGGAGAGGGAAATCAAGACCAAAATCGCAGAACTCAAGCGCAAACTTTGGGACAAAAAAGTCGCGTCACTCACGCCGAAGGATAATTCCCTATGGAAAATGGCCAGCGCGCTTAGACATAAAGATTTCACAATCCCCCCGCTACAGAAATTGAACGGCCCCGGGACGGCGCTTTCGCTACAAGAAAAAGCTGAAACACTCGCCGACGGGTTCGAGAGAGCCTACGCCGCTACAAACGGCCTTTCCGACCCGGCTACAGACCGGATCGTAGCTGACTCTCTACGAGACTTGAGGGAAGCAGAGCAGACAAACGCTGAAGATATTCACTTTGCTACGCCAAGCGAGATTGCTGTCACAATCAGGCGATTGAGAACAAACAAGGCGCCGGGAAGCGATCAAATTCACAACATTTTACTCAAACATCTCCCTCAAAAAGCCATCATCTACACAACAAAATTGTTCAATGCCTGCCTCATGACCGGGCATTTTCCCCATATTTGGAAATCGGCGACCGTGCTGCCTTTCGCAAAGCCGAATAAAGATAGAACGCAGCCGACAAGTTACCGGCCGATTAGCCTATTATCTACGCTGAGCAAGGTATTTGAACAAATTATACTCAACAGGCTTGTACCACACCACGACAACAACAAAACGTTGCCAGACGAGCAGTTCGGCTTCAGAAAGAGGCACTCCACGACCCATCAACTCACCAGAGTAGCGGAATACATCGCAAGAAAATTAAACGAACATCGCTTCACCGCTGCTGCGCTCATCGACCTAGAGAAGGCATTCGACACCGTATGGATAGACGGGCTCGTGCATAAGCTGCACCGCACTAACACGCCCATATACCTAACGAGACTGATACAGGAATACCTAAAGAATAGATCGTTCAGAGTGTTCATAAGGAACGTGCTATCTTCAATGCGTGAGATTCCAAAAGGCGTGCCGCAAGGAAGTTTACTTGGACCATTTCTCTTCATTCTGTTCACCTACGACATCCCCCGAGACGAGAGATGCAATCTGTCTATCTACGCAGATGACGTCAAACTTTACGTTTCCTCGCTGAAAGCGAATATGGCCGCTATTTACCTACAGAGGGCGCTCGACGCGCTCGTAGAGTACAACAAAAAATGGCGCCTGAAACTGAACGAGGCGAAAACTGAAGCCATCATGTTCACGAGAAAACGTGTAAATAGAACACCTGACTTTAACATCGAAATGGGAGGACACAGCATAGAATGGAAAGATGAAGTGACATATCTGGGCCTGACCATGGACTCCCGCCTCAACTGGAAATCTCACCAAGCGAAGATGCACACGCGCACGCAACAAGCGATCGGCATGATGAAGCCAATTTTCAATAGATGGAGTCCGCTACTTCCCAAAACCAAACTCCTCGTCTACTACTCGCTCATTCGTCCGGTACTCTCTTATGCGATTCCTGTATGGAGCAGCATCTCACACACAGACCACAAGAATCTACAGACACTTCAAAATCTCTGCATTAAAATCACATACAACACGAGACTCAGAACAAACTTGAAGAGATTACACGAATGAGAACAAATTCCAACTCTATACGAATTCACACACAGACTGACTGAACGCTTTTACAAATCACTCACACTTAGTAAAAATCCACTAATACGAGACATAGGACAATACAATGCTCCGAGCGACCTGACATTCAGATACACACATAGACTACCTAAACACATCCTCATGGACCATGACCACATATGGTACATACCAGAATTAGACGCGGACGAATAGCGAGCAGTAGGTATTTCCTAAACCCCCGACTTTCTTCCCAAATATATAATGTTTATATATCTATTTATCTATTGATATAATATTTTATAATTTGTATGTATATGTATGTTTATTTTCTATCTTCCCATAAGTATATATTAACATAAAAACAGACACACACACACACATCTCAAAAATGCAGGACATCATATACCGATGTTACTGAAGGCCGCAAACGTTTCAAGTTGACGCTCGGCCGCTCCTTCCTGGGTAAGGTTTTCTGCGATTTTCCTTACTCCCAACGGCAAATGCGGAAGGATTCCAACAAAAGGGCGCAGCCGAAATTTCCTCCCCCCCATTCCCAACACAACACAAACAGACACGTATGTAGTATATGGCCGCTGTAGGTCGCCGCTGGTGCTGATGCTGGATGATGATACATGCAATTTTAGTAGGGTTTTTAGGTAACAAATTTTTTCCCTACCGAGAAAATACAAGGCCTCTAAGTCTATAAAAGCCAGGTAATATTTAAATAAACCTATATGAGGTAAAAATTGTGAGGCGCATATGACGCCGTTCTATTTGTATAAAGAACATTAACTTTAAATTCAGTAAATTTAAATGATTCACCACTTCATGGAATATAAGAATCTAGAAAATGAAAAAAATAAAAATAAAAATTTTGGCCGAAACGGGATACAAATGAGCAGTGGTGTAGAGTTATCATATTTTATAAATGAAAACATACTTTTTAAAAAATTAAAAAAATGTGGCCAACAACGTCCGTTACACCAAAAGTTTCAAATACCCAAATGTATGGTACTATTAATTGCATCTTCTGAAAAAATAAACCGATATATGTCTGACTTATACTGAATCGAAAGAAAACTGATGTCATAAAAACGTCATGACTCAAATGCCCCAGGTGAAATTGAAAATGAATATCTTCACAAGAAAGAAGTTCGGTAATGGAAAATGTTTGAACAATATTTCACCCGCACTAAGAAAAAAATAATCTTATTTTGGGCACACTAACACAATTTTCGGGAATTTTTATTTGTTGATTAACGTATTGATAGCCAAATACAATATCACATTATAAGATGATACAAGAAATAAGAAATTTTGGTACATATACACGTAAATATAATTTGCAACAGGGAGATAGTATCAAGTTCGAGTATGAACGATGATTGAATGGAGTCCATCAGAAAATATGTCTAAAGACTTAAAGACTTTGAGTTTACGAAACTTTCTGGACAATGGAATCAATGAAAAGTAGAGAATTTGCAAAGTTGAAGAAGTAGGTAGAATAAAGAGATTACTAACAAAAATGTAATATTACTTGTGTAATTGTGATCATTCTCTTAAATTTAAAGTAAATAAACCTCGATCTGGAAAAGAATAGGGAGTTGACTTTTGATGCTCGAAAAACATTGACATGAAGAATGAATTTTCATTTCATTAAAACTCATTTCCATCCGGTATTTTCGTAAAAACGATTCATTGCATGCAGGAAAAAAAAGCAAATTAGTTGTTGTAAAAACTTAAATTTTACATTTTATTGAATATTTCCATTAATTCATTAGTATATTGAAATTTTTTGAAAATGTTCTAAAAAAAACCATTTTAAAAGCAAGATAACTTTACATTTTCGATGTTGTGTTTGTATACTCAAATAAACAGACGAAAAAATTAAGAAACAAAAAATGTACACTACATATATTTTTACTCAAACCGTCGAAAAATTGTAAAAAATACGTCAAGAAAACATATATTCCTCTTATTTAGGAAATCTGCAAGAAAACTGTCACTTCACTGTTTATCTTGTTTAAGAAGATAATGTTTGAATATATATAATAATAATATATTATCTTATCTTGCTCATATCATACGTCTCTAACTATTATGAAGCATTATCGCTATCCGCGTCTGTCTGTTTGTGCGCTTAGTTTTTCTAAACTACGCAACAGATTTTGATACGGTTTTCACTACCATTTAGAGAATATTTCTTTCGCAAGGTTAACACATATAATACATGTATATTATATTTATAGAAAGTTGAGAACATCGATTTTTGAAATAAGCCGTAAAAAAAATTTCAGGCGCTTACATTGGTAAAGCTAGCTAAATCTTACGAGAAACATCACAATAATAGGCTACCGAAGTGTTTATCTTAAAAAAGCCTAGATAAAATATACAAAAGCTTCAGAGTTGTTTTATAGTGATTTAGTTTTTGGGAATTATTTGTTATTATTAACTCAGAAAATAAATAACTTAAATACTTTTTGACGTGAAAATTTAAAAAAATATCTTCACAGTTATTGTTCAAAATTGGTTATGGGCTAATGGGTAATGGGTAACAGCTACCACAGGACGTGGAAGAATTAATTTCGACAGTGAAAACCTTTGCGATTGGTAAATAACATTTGAATTGGTCGACATGTTTATCCCAAAATTATTGATAGCAAAAATTGTAAGATTATACCTTAGTTCAGGGGTAGAACAATTATTTCATCTACTAACGAACAAGAAGGCAATGTAAATAACTGGATTTTCTCTAAGATTGATGCATCGACGCAAGCATACTAGGTACTCTGTAGACACTGTGCTCGATATTGAAGATATGTTGCAGGTATAGATTTGAACGTTGAGTGTTTTTCACATGGACAACTATATTTAGCCCTTTTACGTGTAAGTTCTAATCAAAGTCTATTTATGCTGTCAAAAAACAGCAATAAACATTGTACATAAAGAGATTCTTAGAGTTACTGACAGTATAATTTCATCCAAGATAAAATGTTGCTATTTAATTTAATATCCGATAGTATTATTATGCTAGCTTCTGGATGGTTTCGGCCCTCTGATTGGTCGAATTTAAATCGTATGTTTTGGGTAAATTCCGAATAGCCTTTGCGTAAAAAAAAATCGCGGGTCAACAGGCAAAAAACGACCACTCTGCCCCTCAATTTTAACCAACCGTAAGGTTCATTTCGGTTCGGTTTCGATCAAATAGTACCTACCTAGTATTTGCATAGAGTAAATGGTAAAAACTCTAGCCTCTCATATCCGGAATACCAACAAAAGAAAATGTCATCAACAGAAATTATTCCGGCTGTCATTCCATACAACGAAAGCGAATTAACATTTTACGTAATTAAAAATTAAAAATTTCCCAAATTCTGTCAGATTCCTTTTTTGGTATAAGGTAAACCAGAAGGTTTTATTAAAAAGTATTTCGTACTATCCGTGTCCAGCAATTCCGAATATTGAACTGCCTAAATTGAACATTTTTTATTCATTTACTCCTTCCTATTCCGTATTTTAACAATATATACTCACCTTCTCTCTGTGAATGACATAATATCGACATATTAAATAGCACTGTTAGTATCACTTAATCTGGGGGAAGCCCGACTAAAAAAATGCAAATTAACAATAAAATATTAATACAAATTAAAAATAAAACACATCACGTGAAGTTAAATTATTTGTCAAAATATTGCTTAACGCACTTTTTGAAAATATAAACTGTCAATGTAAAACCGCCAAAAATGGATCGGATAGTTCATATTGTGTCTAAATCACTCGGATACTTATGACGCCACATTACACATTGCACCCGTGCAAAACCGGGGAGGGTCAATGGTATATAATATATATGAACATGATGATTCCCAGATTAAAACCATAAATATGATATTGTGAATTCATTGTTTGTGCAATGTAAACATTGATATCTTGGATATATATACACCTGCACATGCGTAAGAGATTTATGTTATTAAAAACTTTACTTTCATGGAATTCTTAAAAATTAACGCGGAAAGAGCCAATTAAAAAATTACACGTCGGAAATTATCTAAATTTTCAAGACTTTCGGGACAGTTTTCCGAAATGGGACATTGCCAGCTTTTTTGCAACCCAGCTAAATTTATGGGAGTTTCGCGTAAGCGTACCAATTGATCCCAGCTGTCTAGAATCAGTGAGACCGTGGCATTTTCAGTTGATGTATATTGTTAGGCTAAAGAGGTGAAGGAGTTGGAAAAAGGAAGGTGGGAAAGTTTCTGTCTATTCAAATCTGGTCACCAAACACAGTTAACGCCATTTCTGTTTTTTTTAGCTTCATTTCGATTCTAAGTGGAAGTTTTCCACCAAGGCAGTATAAAGTATCTACAACTATGAACTTTTTTGCAAATATATTAATGTATATTATTTTAAATGATTAAATATTCTGTAATGATACAAATTTATCAAATAAAAATTACTTGCACACGCCGAAAATCGAACCCAGGATCTTTTCATTCGTAGCCAAGGATGGTTACAACTCATCCCCAAAAGCAATCAAAATATAGGACCCCTTAGAATAACAAAGTTCAATCTGACACAAAAACGGCATATGTATAGAATGGGTGCGATAATACTTGTTACTTCATAAATCAATAAGCTTGAGACCTTGTGACCTATTTCATCCAAAACATCATTTTTAATTTGTAGTCGCAATACTTAATCTGACTGATATTTAATATCTGTTCATTTTATAAACATACTGTATGTATGTATAAGTATAATGAGGAAATCTATAGTTGGTTTCGTAGTAATGTAAATTGCACATGTATAAACCAACCTTATTGAAACTGTTGATTTCCCTAAAATTTAAAATTAAATAATGTGAGCAATTTTATTTGTTTTTTTTTTTATCATTTATTAACTTTCAAAAATACATTTTTTTACTATTAAGTCCCGTTAAACTGATTGATATCAGTTTGTCAACGGGTTCTTTTAACAATTAATTTTTAAATACATATACAATACAATTTTCAATTTTCAGTTTCAATTTTAAATTACAATTGTCATTTGAATTTTAGATAACAATTACATTATGATAAAGTTTCATTTAACATTATTTTAGAGTAAACTGGAATTCATTCGTGAGTTTGTGAAAATTATTTTAAAAATACATTTTTTATTTTTTAATTTTCGGGTAATCGACAGTTTACATTTATTTAAGTTTGTACATAAGTACGTATTATGTAGCCAAAATAAAACCAATTATGGATTTCCTCTTTGTGACTTTACCTCTACTGAGACAGTTTAATAAGGAATAAGTAAGTAAATTAAATTTGTAAGAAAAGAATATGAATTCAAAAATTTAAACAAAACAAAAAATTATAAAACCAAACATTTATCAATACACTTATAGCCATGAAGAGAGGTTATAGGTATAAATCAAATCATAATAGAAATATAAACAATAGAGACATAAAATTATTCAAAAACCATCAGAGAAATATTCTTTTATAGACTTCTTGTATTTTGCAAGTTCGCAATTGAAAATATTCACCTTTGATAATACGCTATTGTAATTATTGCATAATCTGTTCAGGCAAGAATTCTGCTTAGAGTTCGTTTAGCATTGATCTACCCTGAACATGACAGAAAAGCGTGTTGAACGCGCAGGTACATTGAATTGAATCTTATTTAGCTACTTTATAAAGTAATGGTGCATCCTTATGATGCCTTCGTATACTCAGTGAATCAAATTCAAAGTATGAATATGCCTCTTCATAATTACTAAATCTTACGTGAATTTTTACTTAAATGACTTTTAACAAAGATATTTTAGGAATTTGTTTTGAATTGCTTCGATTTTGTTTATGTGGATTTTGTAAAATGGAGACCAAACAATTGATGCAAACTCCAGAAAGAGTTGCTTAATGATATCGATGCTATTAAAAAGTTTGTGTTTCTTATAATGAAGCTTAACAAAAATGCTTAACAAAACTGCTAAAAAGCAGCTTTATTTGTGATTTAATGTATATGAAGGTTAAATTGTAGTTTAAAAATTAATTTTAATTTTATTAATTTTGAACTACTAATAATGGAATATGAAAAAATATTATAAAAAGCTTTTTGATGAGCTTACATTTAGAAAAAAATTATCCAATTTATGTTGGAATTTAAATTTATCGTTATTTAAATTAAAATATCAACCTAAAAACGCCTTTCTTTCAAAATGTTAATTTTGTATTTACATAGAAGGAAGGACAAAACCATTATTTATTATACATAATAAATAAATAGGGAATCAGAACATTCTACTTGAAGGGATTAATGGGTGACGATTGCATCGCTCCAGTTATTATTCGCAAAGAATTCGATTGAATTTTGTCTAATTTACTGTGTAAATTTTTTGATGCAGTACTTAAAGGTGAGCAGGCATAGTCGAGATGGCTTCGAATAAAAGTAACATAATGCAAGTAGGATGAGTACTTCACCAAACGCCGGTTAATGATCTGTTGATATTAAATTTTTCGTCACATTTTTATTTTTTATTTTTTTTTATTTTTTATTTTTTATTTTTTTTATTTAACAATTTTTTATATAAGATAATGTGTCCTTACTGGGGTACCCCGTTCTAAGGTCACATTGTACATGGTTATATGTTTGAAATATTATAAGTACATATGTTAAAATACTACATAGAAAATTAAAAAACAATATTTAGAGAAAAAATAAAACATAATACGAGCTTTAGTCTTTGTTGGGTTGCAAAATTATATCTATATTCTTCCTTCCCTTATCCATAATCCATTTCTTAATGTTTCTTTTGAAGTCAGTTATTTTTTTAATGTTTTTTTATATCAAAAGGGAGGACATTAAAAATTTTTATAGAATAATACTGCATATTTCTTTGTCCAAAAGTTGTTTTAGTTGTAGGTTGGTATAACATGTGTTGTAATGTGGATCTTGTGAGTCTGTCTGAGTTTGTCTGTGTAAAGTTGTCCTGGTTTTTGAATGCGTAAATTAGTATATCTTTTGCGTATAATTGTTTTGGTGTCATTACATTCAGGGTTTTAAAAACATAGTCGGTAGGAGTTCTGATGGGGATCCTAAGTATAATTTTGAGAATTGCCTTTTGTGTTATGAGGACTGGTTTTATAGTGGAATCACATGAGCTTCCCCATCCGATAAGACCATATTGTAGTTGAGATTGGGCTAATGCGTAGTAGATTTGAATTAATTGTTCTTTATCTAAAATGTTTCTTATTGTTTTGAAGAAATAGGTTAGTTTTTTTAATTTGTTGCTCACATTTTCTATTTGGGAGTTCCAATTTAAGTTTTGATCAATAATTATCCCAAGGTATTTTATTGTTTGAATTTCAATCAATTTTGGGCAGTTGCAAGGAATTCCATGGTTCGCGGTTAAACAATTTTTATGAATTTTTATGTTTAGATTTGAATTGACTTTATCTGTCTGTTTGTTGTAAATTTTGAATTTAATATATTTAGTTTTTGTATCATTTAATGTAAGTGAATTTGTATCAAGCCATTGTTTTACCTGATTCATCCCTTCTTCAGCTTTTACGAATACTGTCTCCCACTACTTTCCATGGAAGAGAAGAACTGTGTCGTCTGCGAAACTAATTACTGAGCCGTGACAGTTTAGATTACATAGATCATTTATATATATCAGGAATAAAATCGGCCCTAAGACACTGCCTTGTGGAACTCCGTATTGAATTGGTATTGGTTGACTTGATTCATTTTTAATCCTGACTAGTTGTGACCTTTCTGACATATAGCTTTGAATGAGATTCAGTTCACTACCTACAATTCCAATCTTTTTGAGTTTTTCTAGAAGATATGTATGATCAATTGTATCGAAAGCTTTACATAGATCTAAAAATATTCCGATACACTTATTACCATTATCGAGACTATGTTTTATACTTTTTACAATAGAGGCGATGGCATCGGAAGTTCCCATATTTTTTCTAAAGCCGTATTGATTTTCAGATAGTATGCGGTTTTTTTCAAGATATTGAGTGAGCTGTTTCTTAATAACTTTCTCTACTATTTTTGAAAGATTATTCAAAATTGTTATTGGTCTATAGTTACTTATATCCGCTTTATTTCCGGCTTTAAAGATTGGTATAACAGAACCCAATTTAAGCGATGCAGGAAAGATACCATCCTTGATACATCTGTTCACAAGGTGGAGAAGTGGTTGGATCAGTTCATATCTAGTTGATTTAATTATTCTCATTGAAATGCCATCTGATCCGGAAGTGAGTGTTGGTTTCAATGAATCTATAATGATTTTAATGTCATCTGCCGTAACTGTATTTAATTTAAAGGTGATATTATTAGTAAGTGCGTTATTATTCTCATTAGCAGTACGAAGAGGTTTAATGATTTTTTTAGCTAAATTAGAACCGACATTGGAGAAATATTCATTTACAAATTGGACTATTTCCCTTGGATGTTCTTTCATATTTAATTTTTGATTTGATGTATCCAGTTCGGTAATATCACTGTTTGTATTGTTGTTAGTATATGTCATCTCCCTAATAATTTTCCAGACAATTTTAGGGTCGTTATTACAGTCTTGAATCTGACTTTTATAGTAGTTACCTCTGGCATGTTTCAGAAGTTTGGAACACATATTTCTATAATGTTTATAAAGATTTAGTAATGAAAGATCAAGTGGGTTTTTTTTAGTTTTCAAGTGTAATTTGTCTCTAATTCTTATACTTTTTAGAAGTCCTTGAGTAATCCAAGGTTTTTTTATTTTACGTTTGTGTGAAGTCTGTGTTGTGAATGATTCTGAAAATTTATGAATATTTGTTTGAACAATGTTTGTAAACGAGTGCCAGCAATCTTGAAAATCTTTAATTTTAAGTAATTCTCCCCAATCTTCCGATTTTAGTAAATCCTTTAATTTGTTAACATTAATTCTTTTTTTAACCAGTGTGTTTTTAATATATGTTTGTGTATTTTGAAGTTGAATAGTGAGTAGTAGTGTAAAGTGGTCAGTAATATTGGAATGGTGAACGGCGGTACAGTATGGTTTATTTGTTTTTACCATGATGTGGTCAATACAGGAGGCAGATACAGTTTGAGCGTTTTCGATATATCCTAATCTTGTTGGTACATTAACTGCACTGATCAGTCCATGATGCAGCAAAAGTAGTTGGTAGTCATCACACTGCGGGTGTTTCTGTCCTGTATTTAGTAGATTAATATTAATGTCCCCAATTAAGTACACGTTCCGAACATCTCGTAGTAGGGTTAGCTCATCATCCAGGGAATTAAGAAAGGGAGAAATGTCTCTTGTTGACGGTGATCTGTATATCCCGAATATTGAGATGTCATTATTAATGTTTATCAGTAGGCAGTTTGCGTCTCTGAGTTGAATTTCCTTTACAATTCCTTGGATCTCATTTTTAAGATAAATTATAACTCCGTCATTCTGACTTTTATGTTGCGTGGAGTTATATACCTTATATTTGTCCAGATGTTTTGGTGAATATGTTTATTTTTTTATACGACATTCTGTGAGTATGATAATGTCGATTTCCTCATCAAGTTGCTCTAGCATCACTGTCAACTCTACGAAATTTTTGTTGATGCTTCTAATATTCTGGTGGAGTATTTTTAATGTTTTTGTTTTTTTGTTTAGTATGTAGTCATTAATTTCTCGTATTGTTGAAGTTGTGGTGGTTTCGGGAGAAGGGTAATTGAATTCAATCTCAGTTAATGGATCCATTTTTGGTATAAGTGTTCAATATATTATAGATGGTTATGGAATTTATTGTTTGTTTACATGATTTTATTTTCGAGGTCGTAATGATTTTTTATTTCAAATATTGGAGAGTCTTCGGATTTTCTTGCCAGTAATTTTCCATTTTTAAACCAAATGAATTTGAATTTTTTTCCTTTGCCCTTATTTTAGTGTTCCATAGAAGATTTTTGTAGTATGGCGTCAGGGCTTCATTTACGTAAACCTTTTTATTGACATCTGCTAAAAGAAGGGAGACATTGTTATTCTTTCTGGCATTCATCATTGTTATTTTTTTTGTGTCATCTTTGAAGGTAAATATTAGACGTGTTGGTTTTATTTCAGTAGGTTTTATATATTTGTATTGGTCCGCTGTTTCTAAATTAATTCCAAAGGCTGAGCTAATTCTGTTGGCTATTTTTTGTGGTGGCTCGTTTGGCGATACTCTGAATCCGTTGACTTCTACACAAGTTTTTAATTCCCTTTGTTCAGATTCAGATATTTTAGTTTCAAGTGCAACTATTCTTTTTTCTTTGTTTTCCAAATCTTCCATTATTTTTTGGTGTTGTTTCGGAAGGTCGAGAATTTTATTTAATTTTTCGTTTATGTCATCATATCTATCGCTCACAAATTGAGTTGATTTTTTTAGATCGGTTAGTTCCGTCTCTAATTTTGTAAACAATTGTGATTTAAACTCACCCAGTTTGCGATCAATGTATTTGGTGAGCGAGTCCATGATTTTTTGAAGTTCAATGGCGGATCTTGTTGCTGACATAATGTTTGTAATGACAAAAAAATAATTCCAATAGCTTGTGGAGTAATGCACTGTATTCACACTTAGATTTAGAAATTTTGCGCCTGTCAACTGGCAGGCGTAGTAACTGTGGTAGTAACTGGTGGCTTAGTAACTTTATTATGAATATGGGCAGACCACTTAAGTTTTCAATGAAATGTTACGCTCAACAATTTAATTTCAGAGGCATTGGGAATTAGAAAGTTTTTGAATGACGGTTTGGTGTGTTTTTTTACGATAAAAAAGAAAGCTATGTCATCTGCGAACTCAATAACTTTTACTTGAGGGGGGATAATGACATACATATCGTGGGTGTAAATATTGTATACTAAGGTTGTTAATAAATCGCCTTGGAGTAGACCCTTCGAAAGAGATCTTTGATTTTTGAGGAGTAATATCCGGTAACTCAATAATAGAAAGTAGTTAATAATGGATTGAACAAACATGGGGGGAAGGCCTACAAATTGTCAAATTGGTTTTTAACTAGTTTTTCAAAACGTTTACTTAGGGTAGATAAAAAAAGATCGTTAAATGGAAAATTGGGTGATTTTTAAATTTTGGGATTGCAATGATTATTTAAAAATTTCAGTCTTCGGGAATTACGCCAGTCTGGAAGATTTTATTTTAGATGCTTATGTGATGGATTTGAACATTATTGTTACATTTTTTGATTATGTTGCAAGGTATGCCATCTTTACATGGAGATTGAATTTGTTATAGTCATGTTGGAAGGGTAGAAAAGAGATTTGGCTTTCCGAATTCTCACCACTCTGGAAAATTGGATTTAATGTCAGTATAGTCATCTTTTACAGATAATATGTCGGTGGCGGGTAAATTCAGTAGAAACTTGTTCATATGCGAGTTAAATTCGTCCCATTTGGTGTGCATTGTTCTAATCTTAGTCAAAATATTGGACTTATCTAGTTAGAAAAAAGTTTGATAAGTGATGGTGTTTAGGATGATTACTTGAGCAAGAGTCAGGGGACGCCATCCACGAAAAGAGAGGAGCCAGACTAGTAGAGCATACTGAGAGATCCGTTGCACTGGGTTTGTGTTGAGGCATGAGATTCTAGTAAAAGATCCGTGATTCCAAAGGAAACGGTTGGATTCATCTAGGAAATCCATCACACTTTGACCAACTTGGTGAGGAAAAGCAGAACCCCGAACCAGGAAATGGGCATTCAAATCGCCTATTATAAAGAAAGAAGGGTTTAGTTGATGAACAATCTGTAACGAAATTTGCTTTTTGAAGTGGACTGTAGGGAGAATATATAGTAAAATAAATGATGTGTCCTCTTTTTTCCATCACAAATTTGTTTCAGCACCTGTCGGTTTGGTTATACCAAAGTTGCATGCAGATTACCGCTCATATCGATTAAATGTGGAGAAAACCACCCGGCTAAACAACGTCCTTCTTTCTCTCCACCTAATTGTGAAACAACTGCTTGGCTCTCATTCCGCCATCAAATTTTTTTGTAATTTAACCTTCTGACTTTTATGGTGCTGCCGATATGTTAGGGGGTTGAATTCTGCGATGTAAAGATAGGTCGAGATACCTCTGACGAAGTCCATGTGGGTGACGAAAAAGTAAGAATATGAGCCTTGACTTTTGAATTATATGGATATGTTTTTAAAACAGTTTTTGATGTATGACCTCGCGATGAGTTCAACGGAGATTTGCAAACGACCCTCAGTTTTTTCTTCTCCAGGTTTATTTGAATGATTCTTACTATTTCATGAGAATTTACCATATTTAAGAACTTAAATGGTTTTAAATTAATCTTTTTTTAGCGTGTTTGTGTGCAAACCATCGGAATAAGAGAGTAAAAGTTTGTTAGAGGAGGTTGAAGAAGTGCAGATAAAGGACTGTGAAGTCAAAGGCGGGTCGAATTTTACTGGTTAAAAAGAACTAAGAAAAACTAAACTATGTTTTAGGTAGAACGACGTATTCACAGTCTGAAATATTTTCACCATCTAGGGCATCAGTGGGGGGATTTGGGAGCTTTGCAGGTGGTCTATGGGAATCTTTCAACAAAATCCTCCTATATTATTCACAAAAATTACGAACCATCAAACAAGTATGGAAAGTGACAGAAATAACAAAAGTTTATATGTATCTGGAAATCCTCAAGGCACAATAAACTACACCTTTTTTGGCCAAAAAAGAGAAAAATATTGGTTTTGGATTATTTTTCAAACACGCAAAACAAAATAACTGTTTACAACCAAAGTAGTTTGTAGCGATTCATAGAATAGAATTCAATCTCAGGCGAAATTACGTAATGATATTTTATGGACATACGTAATAGGTACTACAACTATGTAATAACTAAAAATATCTAACTGTATCTTATTGTACTGTGTATGTTGTCACGTAACGAATCGGACACGTTCAAAACTCCCGCGAATTCAAATTAGTCAGCGGTGAGTTGTTACCATTGTTCGCTGTGCGCGTGCACCCGCTTTGTGCACGGCCAAGTTGGTAAACTGCTCTACGCTCGACACACGCCGGCCATTCAAATCACCAACGGCCGCCCACACTCACAATCTAGCCTTGGCCCTGTCAACATGTCTGTTTTGCTATCAACCAGGACGCCATCGTTGCGCGCCTAAATTAACGGCCGCTTTGTACAAGTATTTTCGAAGCCTGTACCTAATTGCTGTGCCTACTCACAATGGAGAAATGTACGCGTAATAGCGCGTACAGTACGGAAGATAACCCTCCATTTGTGGTTCAACATGTACGCGAAACCTACTACAAATTCATGTAAGCGGATTAACTATCTTTACCCTTTATGTGCCTTTTTGTGACTTGAATCATGCCTACACACAAGCTTGCCAGCCAGAACCTAAATTATCAAGAGAGATTGTTCCTAACGAACCGCTAGGAATATTAAGGATGTAAACGACCCATCTCATTTGTGTATCTGTTTGTAATTGTGCTTTGTGAATATACTTTCATACCCCATTTTCGCGTTTCCTTTGACGAATTCGGAGTGGTTTGTTTGGCAATTAGTTCCCCGTGTAAAAGCCGTAGCTGACCTGACGCCTGATGATCATGGACTCAACCTCTACCACCTGAGCTGACGCCGATATGTACTAAGGCACCCTTTTTGCAATGGACCTCTCGCAGGGAAAATTGCGCTTTTTACACTGTTGCCTAACATGGGGCAAAATTTTTTTTTGTCATCCCTTCATAAGCCAACAATAGACTGCCTCGTGTTCGTCAATTGAAATTCTATTCATGTACATTATTCTTGTAACAACATGTGATTTCCTTCTCAGCAAATGTCCACAAACCGTTCCACAAACCGTTTTTTTTGGCGCGCTCGCAAAAAACTGGGTTCACAAAATGGTGGCCACGCGTGCTCACACTTTGCCGCGTATCGTGAACACTCACGACAACTACAAACGAACACAACAGAGTTGTTTTTGTTTCTCGACAAGCAATAAACATCACGAATTCGTGTTTGTTTATCTTTTTTCAACGCCCATTTCAAAACCGTAATGTCTCCTTTCACATAGCGAACATTACCAACAAATCACCTTCCTTCAACGAGTGTAAATAAAAACACGGGTTTGTCTTAACACTAATTATACATTTATTCCTAATAAACTATAGGTACAACTGTTTTTTCCTCTAGTGTGCAAATCCAAGTGTTAACCTTCCAACAGTGCCTTCGACAAGTTTTAACCTTACAACAAGTGACGTGAAAAGTGAAATTAAATTCATTCATTTTCTTCAACATCCTCAATTTCAAATCAGTAAATCTGTGGCCAATTTTTTCCTCAACAAGTGAAAGTGACTAGTGAAACTAAAAAACACAGTTTTACAAAGCAAAGTCCTGGCCAAATTTTTTTTCTCAACAAGTGAAAGTGACTAGTGAAACTAAAAAACACAGTTTTACAAAGCAAAGTCCTGGCCAAATTTTAAAAATTTCAAAACACTTCAAAAATTCCGGAACACAATCATCTTCTTTTTTCAAACATCAAGCAAACCTTCAAAATGGACTCACCCACTGTACCTACAGAAATTACATTTGGTATAATCACCAACATTTTCCAATCAAAAAGAGAAATATTACTACAAGTTCTTCGTAAAAGGGACCTGTCGCCAACTGACAAATCAAGGAAGTCGCTTATAAATTACGCCTTGTACTTCAATAAGAAATACATCAGGAATTTACGTTTTAATTGCCCCGAACCAGTGGAAGCAAAAATAATTACACCAGTACCACCTGAGTCAAAAAACATACCAGCACCGGTAATTCCACAAAATAAAAGTTACGACCTATCATCCTGGAAAATTAAATTCAACGGTCGCACCGATGTGGAAAATTTTATTGACAGAATAGAAGAAACTGCCCAAGTCAGAGGAATTCCCATAGAGATCCTACATCGCAACTTTATCGATCTCATTCCACCCGAATTACTCTCGTGGCATAAATCACAGAGAAAAAGGGCAGATTCTTGGCTCAAACTAAAATCAGCCCTCATCAGCAGTTTTGGAAAAAAGGAAGCTCAGCACAAAATAAAACTATCGCTGTTTTCAATCAAGCAACTTTCAAATGAATCAGCTGCCAACTACATACAAAGAGCTGAATTCATAAACGCCAGACTCTCTTCACCTGTTTCGGACGACGAACTTTTGCCGGTTATAATTGATGGTCTCCTCCATAAATATGAGAACATCATTACATCACAAAAAATCCTCAGCATAAACCAACTCAACGACGTTTGCCTTCTATTGGAAACATACCAAAACAGAAGAAAAGACTCTAACGATGCGAACGAAATCATCAAACCAAGCAGATCCTCTGGTATCAAACCAGAATATAATGAAAGAAAAATCTGCTCATTCTGCAAAAAAACCGGTCATTCTCAAACTACTTGTTTTAAGCAAGCTAATCTCCAAGAACCCCGGGACACCAGAGCACCTAAGATACCTAAGGCATTCTTCACAAAACCGCTCTCCACCTCGTGACAATCTACGAGAAATTTTCAAAAAATCAAGACACAATTACGAGAGACTACACGCTCCCAATAAAGTTGTCAAACCTCCACCGGACTTTTCGAAACCCCCTCCAAATTGGGTAAACAAGAAGCAAAAAAACTAATACCCAACCTCTCGGGAATCCATTTCACTCCAAGGCCTAAGGAATGGATAGAGTGGTTGAGACACGTAAAATACTTCAACCAGGCCTTACACCTTTCAACTGTTAGTTGCAAAGAAGCTCAAGACGGAAGACCCTATGCTCAATTCTCCGTCAATAATGTCACCTTTTCGGGACTTATGGATAGTGGCGCATCTATTAGTTGCCTCGGCAATAATGCACACATACCTTTCGTCAATTGCGGATTTAGAATCAAAATGCATTCTACACACGTCACAACCGCAGACAACACAGCACAAACTGTCACAGGTTCTCTAGCACTACCTGTCAATTGCGGGAACAAAACATTCACGATCAACTTCTTAGTGGTTCCTTCGATAACCCAGAACTTCATCCTCGGTGTAGACTTCTGAAAGGCCTTTAATGTCGCCCCCCAGGTATTTAACACTTGCAACAACACCTCTCACTCCACACAAGTCAGTGAAATTCGTACAGTAATACCTTACGAAAACCTAAGTTCTGCTCAGTCACAACAATTAAAAAGGATGATCAACAAATTCGAATCAATATCCTTCAAAAAATGCGGTTTAGGACTAACTAACCTAGTCGAACACCACATCAAAACCAATGGACCACCCATCAAACAAAGGTATTATAACCTAGCTCCCCAGAAACTTAAACAATTGGAAAAAGAGTTAGACGAAATGTTGAGTTTAGGCGTTGTAGTTCCTAGTAGAAGCGCCTGGACCAACCCAACTCTACTTGTATCAAAAAAGGACGGCTCTGCACGATTCTGCATCGACAGTAGAAGGCTTAATGGTTGCACTGAGGCTGACGCCTATCCACTTCCATTTGTTCACGCCATCCTCGACAAACTACGAAACGCCAAGTTTATATCCTCAATTGATCTAAGCAAAGCTTTTTGGCAAATACCATTAGATGCTGCATCTTGTGAAAAAACTGCGTTTGTCATACCAGGAAGAGGTATGTTCCACTTCAAAAGGTTACCATTCGGCCTCAAAAACAGCCCTGCCGAACTACAAAGGTTAATGGACAAGTTATTCGGCCCAGAATCGGATAATAACTTATTCTGTTACCTAGACGATCTCATCATCATAACTGATACTTTCGAAAAACACATTGAAATGCTGGAAAAAGTCTTCCAACAACTCAAGCTCGCCGGTCTTACCATCAACTTGAAGAAATCAGAATTCTGCAAGTCCCGCTTGCGTTATTTAGGCTTTATTATCGACGAAAAAGGTCTGAGAACGGACCCAGCTAAAGTCGAAGCCATGGCAAATTTCCCCAGACCCAAAAACGCAAAAGAAGTCAAAGGTTTTCTAGGACTGGCCGGTTATTATAGAAGGTTCATCAAAGACTTCTCCAACATTGCAGCACCCCTCAACAAAATCACTGGTACACGCAAAGGCATCAGTAATTTCTTATGGTCTCCTGAAACCGAAAAAGCCTTTATCACTTTGAAATCTGCTCTACAAACAGCACCTGTGCTGAACTGCCCTGATTTCACACTTCCTTTCATGCTCCATACTGACGCTTCTAATGTTGGAATCGGCGGAGTACTAACACAGGAATTTCCCGATGGTGAACACCCTGTAGCTTACTTTTCCCGAAGCTTAAATAAACACGAAAAGAACTACGGAATAACGGAAAAAGAGTTACTGGCAGTAATGGATTCTATTCACCACTTTCGAGGATACATAGACGGTAGCAAATTCACCGTAATAACTGACCACAGCAGCCTAAAATGGCTAATCTCCTTGAACAATCCATCCGGTAGACTCGCTCGTTGGTCATCACGTTTGTCTCAATACACTTTCGATGTCATACACCGCAAAGGCGCCGACAACATTGTACCTGATGCACTCTCAAGAATCGAGCTTGCTCTCCTAAACACCAAACCAACTGCTCCCATCTCTTCCACTAAGGACACCTGGTATCTAAAGATATTCAACGGTTGCATTAACTCTCCTCAACAGTTTCCCAATTTTATCATAAAAGAAGGACAATTGTACCGTCATTGCAAACCTCCTTTGTCTATTCTCGAAGACCATGCCTGGAAACTGGTTGTTCCTCCTGAAGAAAGAGAACAAATAATATTCAACAACCACAGTGCCCCGGAATCCATACACCCCCGAACCTTCAAGACATATAAGAAAATATCCTTGAAATATTATTGACCCGGTCTTTTCAAACAAGTGCGCAATTATATTTCTAAATGCGACATTTGCAAAGCTTATAAACACAGCACTGTACCCCCTGCTGGTCTTATGGGTAAACCCAAACGCGCCGATAGACCACTGCAATCGCTGTCAATGGATCTTATTGGACCTTTCCCCAGAAGTTATGCTGGACACATGCATATACTCAGTGTAGTGGACATTTTCACCAAATATTGTTGGATTTTTTCTTTAAAAAGAGCCACTGCATCTGCAGTCGTAAGCCTTTTGGAAAAACACATATTTATACCTTACGGAACCCCCCGTACAATCATCGTGGATAACGGAAAACAGTTCATCGCAACTGAATTTAAGGAGTTCCTGTCCAAATACGGCATAAAGGACATTTTTTATAATACTCTCTACACACCACAGAACAACACTGTAGAGCGTTATAACCAAAACATCAATACTGCCCTGGCTATCCTAGTCGATAAAGACCAACGCACTTGGTGTAAAAACTTGGAAAAAATTCAAGCAGCTATGAACAACACGGTAAATCTTACAACCGGTTACACCCCATTCTTCCTCAAACACGGCATGGAACAAATTGTTCACGGCTCTCTACATCGGAATATTGATTTTCCATCATCGGTCCCCTCATCTGAAGACCCTGTAGAAACATATGCCCACCGTTTAGAAGAACTCTCCGCTATCTACAGCGAAGTAACAGACGCTTTATTACTGGCCCACCAAAAAAGTGCGGACAGATACAACTTACGCAGGAAACATGTCACTTTTAATAAAGAGGATATTGTCTGGAGAAGAAATAACACATTGTCACAAGGTGCCATGTACTTCTCTGCCAAATTGGCACCCCGCTTTATCAAGGCTAAAGTACTGAGAAAAATCTCAGATTTGGTGTACACCCTGTCCGACATTTCTGGTAAATACATAGGCAACTACCACATAAAGGACATTGTCAAGGCTGGAAATATGGAAACAATAGAAACCATCACTCCTGTCCCTACGTTTGTACCTCATTGGCAGAAACAACCACTGCCATACACTACAAACTTTGCTTAAACAACTATCTATGACTTCTACTATTGATCTCACAAGCCGTCTACCATAGTGTTATTCGTTTTTTGTTGAAATCATTAGCCTTTTTAACCATAATGTTCTTGATTTTCATAAGTTAATCATCCATTATGGTTTGTTGTAAGTAAATCTTACACGACAAGGTACAATAAGTGTCAATTGTAACCTTGACCTCAGTACACTATTTCTTTGTATATAAACTATTGTTCCTATTCTTTTTCTCATGTTTCACTTTTTCTCATGTATACACCTTTTTTGTAACTGATCATTTCAGAAAAGAGACACCTCCCCAATGTCAGTTTGTATTTTTTGATACGCGCGATACTCGAAAATGTTCTGCATTCCCTGTTCCCAACACACCAAGTTTTCTTGTCTTGTCATATCATTTTTTTTTTTTTTTTGCTCTTGTTCTTCCAATTGTCCTTCATATTTGTTCTAATGGGTTCCATCGTACATAAAACAATGACCCTTTTGCAACATACACCCAATTGAGGTGAATGTTCTACCCCTGTAATTTGTCATCAAAATGCGTGTGTAATTCCAGTTCGGTATCGTCATTTGATTAAAGTTGCACAGGTGTAACAAATATAAGTTACAATTACCATGTTAAAGTTTTTTCAGTTTTCCAAAAAATTGAATGGCGCTCAACTATCCCATTTGCTCTAGTCTTTTTTTCAGAATTTGATATTGACACGTCATTTCTGAAAATAGTTGTTGTAAAGAAAAACAAATTCCGATTTGTCTTCCTTATCAATAACAATGTACCATGTATAACACCTTTCGGTCATATTGAGTATGTAAAATCATAGGATCTCAACTTCCTGACCCAAATCTGTTATATTGTTGCACTTTATTTTGTCTTGAATGACATTTATTTGCCTCGTTAAATACACCAAGCCAGGCCACTCATATTAAGTTATCCTGTGTCTCAAGGTGCCCTCCTTTCTGTATATTAAAATGTATAACATGTAAAGTTCACAACATTCGTGTTTGTGGCAATTGGTAACACCAAGCGTGTTTCCTTGCTCATTTCGTTTGGTCATTTTAAGTAGGTAAAACCCAATCAGGTCTTAAATAAACCACTACAAACCTTTATATTATAAGCAAAGAATATGTAAAGCCAAATAGGCCTCTTTTGCTATACTCATTTTTTTTGTCTTGTATAAAAATCCTTGTTGGCATATGTCTTGTATTATTGCCAACCTTCCGTGTAAACTCAGCATATGTTTATGTCATCACTTACCGTGTAAACTCAACTTTTGGTTGTGTCATCACAGTATATTGTAAGCAAAGAGTAAGTAAAACCAATAGGTCTCTTTCGCTATATTTGTGCGCTGTGTAAGTAATTACTACCATCACATCACATGTCTTGTACAATTGTATCTGCTTGTCATGTTACTTTTGTATTATGCTGGTACCAAAAACTATCAACATCACCGTATATGTTTATTGTGTATTTTGTGCATATGCCGTCTGTATTGAAATGGTAACTTCTTTATCAACTTGAACGTAAATTTGTCTTTCCACCATGGAGAGATCGTTATAAAATCCACCATGATACGTGCGAACGTTATAAAATCCAACGCTATACGAGAAGTTCGTCATAATCACTTAATTTTTTCGCCAATGCAGCGAATAGCTAATTTGTCTCAATGTTTTGATATAAATACCTACTGTCTTACACCCTTTCAATACTAGGCTTGTCCTTTTTTCAAATCGTTCAAATTTTTACATGATACGTGAAGACGTCATAATACTTACCGTGATTCGTGTGAACGATATAATATCAATTGGCTTTTCTTAATTAAGATTGCCACCTGTTTATACTTGAACTACCTGACGTAGATCATTTTACCCGGATATGTCTTATCATTTTTAAAATATTTGACACTTTTGTTAAACTTGCCAAACAGCAGGAAATTTCCCTCTTGGAAGAAAATTTAAAAAAAAAAAAAAAAATAACATTGAAGCTGTGCATTCAGCAAATTTTGGTTAAACTGATGCCTGTGGACTTCTTGTAACTAAACCCAAGAACTATCTACTATCCATTGACCATGGACTAATTATCGGCTTCACTTTTGATTATGAGGTATCGTGTCGTAGGAGGTCAATCGGGACATGACACAAAAACACCTAACTCGTCGGCTGGGAAACGAATAAGAAAACTCCCAGGTTCGTGAAATTTGAACAAGGGTCTGTCATTTTCTCACAAATGTGTAGAAGCTTAAATCAACCCCTAGTCTTTCATCCAATACACATGAAAGACTAGAATTGTATTATGTTATATGTTATGTTTCATCACACTTTCTTGTAAATGTAATGAGTCGGGAAACCTGCTGTCAAATATATTTCGCTCTCTCCTGAAGATCGAATCCGGACTCTAGCCAGTTTTCAGCAGATTTCTGTACTCAAACATCTTCTTTCGTCATCACTTTCACCATGTACATTTTGTTGAAAATTATTCGCGGATTTGGAAATAGTACGATAAGCATTGGTTTATCGTCTGTCAAATAGGACAAACCTCATCCACGGATCTTTTTTTCTCACCCCTTCTTCCATCATCCCTTCACCTTTCAATGAAATATATTCACTATGTTTTTTTCCTTGAAAGCCTTACGTTGTTACCGCTTTAGCGATGACATTGACCATGAAAGGTCAATTGCTTTCAAAGAAGTTATTATTTTTTTTGTCTCACTGCACAAACATGTTCTTGTATCAGTGGATTTGTATTCAGTACTATTGCACTGAATGGACTATACAGAGTCACCTCTTAATACGAAAACATTTTTATATTTGTAAAATATCAACTAGTTAGGAACATCTCTATCTTTCTCTTTCTCTGGTTCCTGGCAAGCAAATCTCTTTCTTCTACCCAAGGCACATTTGTTTCCCTCCAACCATTTTTGCATCATTGGTCTACCAGGCAGGTAAACTTCAAGAATTTTGTTCTAATAATAATTCACCCCTGGACTAAAAAGAAGCCCAGCAGCCTCTCTCATCACCAGCTGAGCCCTCTTCTTTGCCGCCTTCACTACCGTCACGGAGGTCCCCTCTCTTCAGCCTCGTTATATAAAAAGCACCCGACCACACTCAACTCAATTTAGTGTGAGCCGTTTGTGCAGTTGCGAACAAGTTGTCTCACAATATAATGACACTTTCCAAACAACAACCTCCGAGCATGTCAGCTCCAGGTTAGTTGTCCGTTCCTGCCAAATCAACAGCTGTCTTTTGCTCCATTACGCACTGACACAAGCACTGTCTTGCAAATACTAAAACACGCAGACCAACCAGTCGCCGTTCGTGCAGACTCACCAAATGCCGTTTGTGCTTACTCACCACCAACCTCCATTTGGCACCAACCCATGTTACTCGCAGCCCTGCACGCTTTTATAACCAGTACAACCTTGCTTACTACCAGCATGGATCCACTCTGGCATCTCTACAAACCTGAAGCACCTATTTTGACCTCTGTGATAGTAGAACCCCTCCGCAACAACAAAGTTCCACACCGTGTTCTTTTACAAGACCCTAGTGTTCATTTGAGTGTAATCTCAAAGGGTCATGTGTTAGTAAAAATAACAAGTGCTACGCAAACTCCGACCCCTACGCAAACAAACTACGCTTCGCAAATCTTAGCTTCCCGGACCAATGATAAACTTAGAGTCTTTTTCTTCAAAATGTCACACGTTACTATGTTCTGTCTTGTCTTGTCATGTCATACGTTACTATGTTCTGCCTTGTCTTGTCATGTCATATGTCACTGTATTTTGTCTTGTCTTGTCATATCACTTTGTGTTTTATGTTTGTCATCAATTAGCTAGCACACCCAACAATCTCTCTCTCTCTCTCTCGTAAGCCATCTCTCTGAGAAGCCAGTGGCATGTTTTAAGTAAAAGGAGATTCTTTAAGCCTGTTGCTTCATTGCCACGTCGCTTTTTCTCGGGCGGGCGGGGATGTGTCACGTAACGAATCGGACACGTTCAAAACTCCCGCGAATTCAAATTAGTCAGCGGTGAGTTGTTACCATTGTTCGCTGTGCGCGTGCACCCGCTTTGTGCACGGCCAAGTTGGTAAACTGCTCTACCCTCGACACACGCCGGCCATTCAAATCACCAACGGCCGCCCACACTCACAATCTAGCCTTGGCCCTGTCAACATGTCTGTTTTGCTATCAACCAGGACGCCATCGTTGCGCGCCTAAATTAACGGCCGCTTTGTACAATTATTTTCGAAGCCTGTACCTAATTGCTGTGCCTACTCACAATGAAGAAATGTACGCGTAATAGCGCGTACAGTACGGAAGATAACCCTCCATTTGTGGTTCAACATGTACGCGAAACCTACTACAAATTCATGTAAGCGGATTAACTATCTTTACCCTTTATGTGCCTTTTTGTGACTTGAATCATGCCTACACACAAGCTTGCCAGCCAGAACCTAAATTATCAAGAGAGATTGTTCCTAACGAACCGCTAGGAATATTTAGGATGTAAACGACCCATCTCATTTGTGTATCTGTTTGTAATTGTGCTTTGTGAATATACTTTCATACCCCATTTTTGCGTTTCCTTTGACGAATTCGGAGTGGTTTGTTTGGCAATTAGTTCCCCGTGTAAAAGCCGTAGCTGACTTGACGCCTGATGATCATGGACTCAACCTCTACCACCTGAGCTAACGCCGATATGTACTAAGGCACCCTTTTTGCAATGGACCTCTCGCAGGGAAAATTGCGCTTTTTACAATGTCTTAACAATTAAATAAATAAATAAATAAAATAAAAGACATCGAATTTCGCTAACTTACAACTTACTTCGTAAATCAGTGGAATTTCTTAATTGCACTCAGCCAGGCTAGCTTTTACTTGCGAGATACACGTCAAACTGAGCGAGCTCAGAAAACTGTAAAAAATACTGCCGGTTGTAGATTTTGTTCGCAATCACAAAGAATTTTCCTATTTCATGAAAATGGCCACATCTTATGTTTGAAATTATTTTTCAAGATTCATATTCACAACAAAATAAATAACATAAAGAGAAAGTACATATTGCTGTGCTTTCAAAAATACCAAAAACCTGTTAATAGAAAACGTAGTCTGAAATTGTTAAATGAATTATCTGACTTCAAAATAACAAAATAAATTTGTAGCAGAAAACCTGCTACTTTATATGATTATAATTTCTTGACGGCGGACAACGTGAAATCATCAGACGTAAACTTACAGCAAAAATCTTTTAAAGTCTGATTACGTGTTGTTTCACAGAATTAAACAAATCATCGAATTTCAAAGTTCTGTAAAAGTTTTATCCAAGTTCTGTTAATATATACTTATTAGCCAGTTGCTTTGCAAAATTTAAATAATAACAGAACTTGGATAGAACCTTCACAGAACGTAAAAATTAACCACGAAATCTGATGAAATATTCAAAATCTGTGAAACAGCATCATCCTTAGTGTGACGCTTCCGACAGCTTGAGAAACCACAATCTCAGGGTAGTTAAAAATCCGGCCAGTATATTTGAACTACTCCAATTTTTCGTTTTTCCTCCCACTTAGTTGATGAGTTGTTGGAATGGAATTAATTAAAATTTAGATAATAAAATAACAGTGCGGACCGTCTCACGCTTTTCCAGTTAATTATTTGTTTTAATTGAGGCTCTGTTGATCTGTGGAACTGGGTTGAATAAATATACTTTCCGGCTGTTTCAAGATAAGCTGGTAGACGTTTCCAAAAAAATGGTTTACCCTTACTCTATACGCTTGCTACCTAGTTAAATAACTTTTCGGCATACGATAACCATTTTCAATAATGTCTCGTTTGTTAAATAAATGCAAAAGATTTTACATGACACAAAAAAGGAGTGAGTTACATAATCGATTCGTGAACATTCGTGTGACGGGTTATTTCACAGAATTTGAACTTTTCATCAAATTTCAATGTTAAATATCTAGTTTTGTGAAATTTTTATTCAAGTTCTGTTATTATTTCATTTATGTGAAACAACTGACCAATATTGATAAAATAACAGAACTTGAATGGAACTTTCACAAAACTTGACAATTAACAATTAAATTTGATGAATTGTTTAAATTTTGTGAAAAAACCTGTTATTATACACTTGTTGTTTAACCCGCTTACTGGTACTGAAATCTTCGTAATATCCAACATTATGGCGCCTTTGTATTTTTTAGTTATTGGGGGTAAAGGGCACAAGCTCGGGAAGTGATTCTACACTATCGTAAAATTTAAAAATAATACCTTTTTTTCGAAATCCATGGTTTTCTTTGCAAACAAAAATATTTTTCCATTCAAGAATATTAATTAATCGTTTTTTAGCTGAAAGCTACACTTAAGCGTTGAAATTTCTAATAAAGTTTTTTTTACTTCTACCATCATGCAGAAACACCTGCCGAAGTTTGTGCACCTTACCACTAAACACTAGGAATGTTATTGAAATGAGTTGGGTTTGCAATAAAAGAAAACACAAATAAGCACTCTAACTTAATTAGCATACGACGCATACTATAATTTTATTGAAATTCAAACTTTGATAACGGCCTTTAGTATCCGTATGTGCGACTTTGTGGAATTAAGTTTTTTTAATCCCCAGTCTATTCTTTGTCATTGTTTTTAAAGCTTTCTAAACACGGAGATTGTTACGTGAAAAAATGATTTTGAATTTTCTAGATTTTCCGCTCCGGGTGACTTCACTATTCTGTCATCTGAGCACTTAACACAGCGTGGAGATATCCAATTTGGGAATAAAAGCGGTTTAAACGAGTTCGTGGGATCACGGACCAATGCGTTAACTGTTGATATCTAATTGTAGAGCCTGTTCAAACTTTTCAATTTTTTAATCAGATTAGATCTGATCTTTGTCAACAAAGTGTTTTTTTTAATTTTTTTTTTTTAATTTAAATAAAATCAAATTTATTAATATAATTATTAAGTTCTGCAAGTATTTTTTGGTTTTTGTTATTGTTACAGCTGTTTCGGCTTTCAAGGCCATTTTCAAACTGAAACAAGGCCATTTTGAAAGCCGAAACAGCTGTAACAATAAGAAAAAGCAAGAAATACTTGCAGAATTTAATAATTATATTATTAAATTCGATTTTAATTAAATTAAAAAAAAAATAAATGTAGTTCTACGAATTAAACACAAAAAATAAATAAAAAAGTGGTTTTTATTTAAGATAGATTACTAGAATTTCGTTTTATTATTCTTATAGAAATCAAAATCTTTTTGTTTTATGATTTTTAAAGAAATCAAAATCTTATTTGGTTTATTCATATTTATTTACTAACGCCTTTGTGAGTCCTAATTTAGAGATATTTCAGGAATTTAATGTACCATCTATCACAGAATTTAATGTACCATCTATCACAGAATTTAATGTACCATCTATCACAGAATTGTATAAGAGAATCGCCTTATATCAAATTTATATAGAATATTTTATTTATAAAATTCACCCCTCAGATAGCATAAGCAATAGATTCAAAACTAATGGCTTAATAGCCATTCCTATGCTTAGAACGACCACGGCTCAGCACCACTATTCGTATTTAGGTGTGAGATGGTACAATATATTATTGTCCAAAAATAAAATTAGTGTAACCGAAACTGTGAATTATGAACAATTCAAAAAGTTAATTAAGTCCGTCAAATTGGATAATTATAAATTGTACCCCTAATTTTCTTACACTTACTCAATCTGTAAAAAAGTAATATATATATATATATATATATTAATTTGATTGTCTTTAAAAAAAACTATTTTTAAAATTTTTTCTTGATATATTGTACCCTTAATTTCCTCACGCTTACTTAATCTGTAAAAAGATGTATTATTTTAATTAACTTTAAAAACACAATTTTCTAATTTGTGTACCTATGTTAATATTATGTTTGTATTTATTTCAAAAGTTTTTGATTATTGTTTAAAAAATCATTAGAACTAAATGTAAAGACTCCTCCCATAAACACGAGCTCCTGGAGCTCAACTTATGGAGAGATAGAATAATAACGACACAATTATATATAGTCTGCATATTGTTATCATTTATAATTTTAAGTAATAAAAAAAAAATAAAAAAAATATATATTTTTTTTTTTTGATACCTGCCGAGATTAAATAGCAAAATGTATTGATACCTGCCAAGAGTAGATAGCCAAATCTATTGATACCTGCCAAGAGTAAATAGCAAAAAGTGTTGATACCTGCCGAGATTAAATAGCAAAATGTATTGATACCTGCCGAGAGTAAAAAGCAAAAAGTATTGATACCTGCTCAGAGTAAATAGCAAAAAGTATTGATGCCTGCCGAGAGTAAATAGCAAAAAGTATTGATACCTGCCGAGAGTAAATAACAAAAAGTATTGATACCTGCCGAGATAAAATAGCAAAATGTATTGAAACCTGCCCAGAGTAAATAGCAAAAAGCATTGATGCCTGCCAAGATTAAATAGCAAAAAGTGTTGATACCTGCTCAGAGTAAATAGCAAAAAGTATTGATGCCTGCCGAGAGTAAATAGCAAAAAGTATTGATACCCGCCGAGAGTAAATAACAAAAAGTATTGATACCTGCCCAGAGGAAACAGCAAAATGTATTGATACCTGCTGAGAGTAAATAGCAAAAAGTATTGATACCTGCTCAGAGTAAATAGCAAAAAGTATTGATGCCTGTCTAGAATAAATAGCAAAAATTATAACTTAATCAAAAAGTTATGTTTATTGTAAATAAATACATAAAAAAATTAAGCAGCGGATAACAATAAAATAATTTTATCTAAACCAAATATTTTCAAAAAATTAATTTCAAATAAAAAAAAAATTGTTTTCAATAAATAAAAAAAATTAACGTAACTGCATTTATTTCCAAGCTTATGTAGCCTTTTCACTGGGGAATGAATGAAATAGTTTGTTTTACATGAATAAACAAAGAACATCTCAGGAAATGTCGTGTTACGATACGGTACTCGGAACGTTATAAGCTTTGTTAAGTAAGGGACATCCATTGAGCAATTAACTAATTTGTGTAAAAGTACCGATTTGTTTTACTGAAACACAGCATAGAAAGTATGCAGGGTGTATCAGCAGTCAGCACGTACATGGCAGGGCTTAAAGATTCCTGAGAATTTGAAGATAAAATGTAGATGTCATTTGACTATCCAATGAAATCCATTTTAGCAATTAAAACAGATCGGATATCACCACCCAATTTTCAAACTGCACGTGTCGCAACAGATCACGTGATACTTGTACTATCTCGTATGTATAGTGCTGCTGGAACGAGACGAAGCACGTATCACGCGATCCTTCAGGTTGTACCGGGAAGGTTTAGGTAAGGATAGGTTCATAAAGTAAAAAATATATATATTTTTTTTAAATATCATTGAACAGCAAAATAATACCTGCATTTTCTACTGCAAATATGCTCAAGAATCACAGATAAAAATCGATCGAGTTTGTACTAATACATCCTATACATATCAGCATCTGTATATATTTACTAGAAAAAAATTAACGTAACTGCATTTATTTCCAAGCTTATGTAGCCTTTTCACTGGGGAATGAATGAAATAGTTTGTTTTACATGAATAAACAAAGAACATCTCAGGAAATGTCGTGTTACGATACGGTACTCGGAACGTTATAAGCTTTGTTAAGTTTATGCATTCGTTAACAATACAACAATAAACAGTGTATACCACGATATTTGCTCTACCGATAAAATCATAAAATCTATATTTAAAACCGTCATATTGAAAATTAAATGTATTGGAGGTGATTCCTTGGGTCACATTTAGTGTACAAACTTCAAACTTGGTTATAATTCATTAATTCTACAGCGATTACAAGTTTCTTAATTTTCGATCAAGTGACATTTGACAATGACAGTTCAATCCAGTGTTTATCTGTGCTAAGAACTGTGACTGCTTATAGCAAAACTTTTACTGCCTATTACAAATAACATAAAATAACAGTGAAACATCATCAACATATCATACATCATCAACATGAATAATACCTGTCAAAAATGTTCCGAACCAACACTTTCAGACGAGTCTATTTTTGTGTGCGTAACCTGCAAGGAGACATTCCATCTGCAATGTGGAGGTGTGACGGAAAGTACCTACCGTCGCCTCTCTAAGGAGCGGCGTGCCCTCATAAAATGTAAACAATGCATTTGTGTCACACCGACTGTCAAACCCAGTGGCAGTTCACTTATTGATAGTGAACTACTCGCCAAACTACTCGAACAAAACACGCAAATTCTTGCCACTCTAGCGGGGATGAGCAAGCAATATGAAGACATTCTTCTTCGCGTCCACAAGCTTGAGGACACTAATAACAAGCTTGAGAAAAAGAACACCGGCCTCGAAGCAAGAATTGAAGTATTAGAAAACCAAATGGAGCAAATAGACAGGCTAAATAGGTCTAAAAACGCTGAAATCAGGAGGATCCCGGAAAATAATGGGGAAAACTTAAATAACCTCATATTCAATATCCAAAAAACTACTAATTCAAACGTGGAAATGAACAAGATTGACGCAGCTTACCGCATCTCCCAAAAAATACCTAAAGACCAATGTAGGCCCATAATCATATCATTTAAAACCAGTATTGACCGTGATGTTTTCCTGTCAGACATAAAAAAGTTCAACAAACAAGCTAACAATAGAGAAGAAAAACTCAACACCACCCTCGTCGGAATTGCAGGACCTCGCTCTCACATATACGTCTCAGAACACCTGACGTTTCGTGCGAAACACTTATGGTTCCTTGCACGTAAGGCTACACGGGAAAACTTATATAAATTCGCCTGGACCCGTGGAGGGCAAGTGTACGTCCGTAGAGATATTGGAACACCAGTCATTATTATCAATGACAAAAACAAACACATCTTATCTCACACACCCAATAACTTGTAAAAGAACTGTAACTATTGTATTTATGTTTATAAAATATTTTTTACTTTACTCAAAATTCATTAACATCACTATTTTAACTATTAATCTCAACCTATTATATGAAACAGAAGGGCACAGGTATATGGTTACAGGGGAATTTAAATTATTTAATTTGTATTTCTCTAGTTTTCTTTTATCTCTTTACCCAAACACTACATTTAGTTTTAGCATTAACCAATATAAATCTTGTACTATGTATCTTCAATTCATAGTTACACTATATGCCTGCTATAATTATGTAAAATACTTACAACAACTAAATCCCTATAACACCTATGTACTTTACATGCTTATGCTTATGTTTTATTTTCTCTATATACTTATATTTTATATGCTTTATATGCTTATGCTTTATATGCTCGTGATATATACTCGCAACAACTATATGCATACTCTGTATACTTATGCCAATGTTATGCATACTTTTCACGCTTATGTTAAATATCCGCAACAACCAAATCCATATATCACTGGTATACTTTATATGCTTATGTTTTATTTTCTTTATATGCTTATGTTTTTTAATCTCTTTAAGCTCATGTTTTATTTTCTCTTTATGCTTATATTTTATATTATTTATATGCTTATGTTATGTATTATTTATATGCTCATGTTATACATTCGCAACAGATATAAGTACACTTTATTCACTAATAGACACGATACCGATATAATTATAATAACGGAGCGTAATTCTTTTAATTTAATTCTTCATAGTTTTGGCAAGCTTATGGATGTATGTGCTATCAATTGCTCTAGATGAATTAAAATTAATTTTAAATGGATGATTTTATAGCTAGCCAAATAGAAAATTTCTACAAAATCCATGAATACGAATGTGCAAGCACAGAGACATGTAATGAATTTTTCCCACACAAATTTAACGGTCTATTCATATTACACCAAAATATTCGTAGTATGTTTCAAAATTTTGATGAATTTATTATTAAAATCAATAATCTAATATTACAACCAGACTGTATAATATTAACAGAGACATTTACAAATGATGAGTCACCAGCCTTTCAACTTCCTAACTATACATACATCCCAACTAAAATAAATATCAATAAAAATAGTGGAATCGCAATATTCGTTCACACCAAATTCAGTATTGTCACGACTTTAGAACACCCAATATTACTGACTAACTGTATTCAAATCGAAATTAAACTCGATAAATATATTTATCACATAATTGCCATTTACAGAACACACGAATCAAATATTTCACATTTTATAACTCAACTGAAAAATATATTACTACCGCTTAAAAATAAAACCTGTTTTATCGTGGGTGATTTTAATATTAACATTAACGAAAAATCAGAAAATATTTTCAAAAATGAGTTCCTAAATTGTATGACTGAATTAGATTTTAAATCATGCATAAACAAAAATACTAGAGAAATGCACGGACAAAAATCGTCTTGCTTAGATCATATTTGGATAAACATAAAATTACAAAACCTATATAAAATCAAAACAATGATTTGGCAAACGAATATTACTGACCACCACACTTGCTTATTATTGTATGATAATGAAATAAAATCACAAATTAAGGCTCCAATTACTATTAAAAAACCACAAATATTGCCACTTTAGAGAAAAAATTGAAAGCAGAAACTTGGTGTACAATACTACAATCTAACGATGTCGAACAATGCTCAAATATGTTTGAAAAACAAATTATGGATCATATTGAAACCTCCACAACAGAGGTCTCATTATACACGAATTCAAAATTCAGACGTATAAAACCTTGGATCACTTGTGGCCTAATAAAATCTATCAGAGAAAAAGAAAGGCTATATAAAAATACAATTAAAAATCCACACGATGAAAATGCTAAGATAGTTCTCAAAAAATATAGAAATAAATTAACAGCTTTAATTAAAAAAAGTAAAGACGACTACTTTAAAAAAATAATTTCTACTTCAGAAAACAATCTAAAAGTTATTTGGAAAACGGTAAATTATGCAATTGAAAATAAGAAAAAAAATAATTCTATAAAATATTTAAAACATGAAAATAATATCATAGATGTATCCAAAGACCCAAAACTAACAGCAAACATTTTTAATTCTTACTTCTCTAAAGTAGGAAACAATCTCGCTGATAAAATCACTAAATCTGTACACACACCAAAAACTATAACAACTAATACCCAAAAACAAAATACACTATCCACTTTTAAAAAAACTACCGAAACTGAAATACAACTTGTAATAGAAAGCATGAAAGACGGATCCTCTCCAGGTTTTGACCACATTTCTGTGAAAATTCTTAAAGAAATAAAAATGTATCTACTGAAACCACTAAACCACCTTATCAATCTCAGTCTGACTAAAGGCATATTCCCAACAAATTATAAAAAATCTATAATATCCCCTATCTTTAAAACCGGCGACCCGCAAAATGTTTCAAATTATCGACCGATATCACTAATATCGAATATAGCAAAAATATTTGAAAAGATTGTGAAAAAAAGGGTTGTTGATTTTCTAGAAAACAATAAAATATTACATTCCAATCAATTCGGATTCTTAAAAACAAAAAGCACACAAGATGCAATAGCAAATGTAACATCATTTATATACTCTGCACTTGATGAAGGAAATAAATGCGCAGGAATATTCATAGACCTAAGAAAAGCATTCGATAGTATCTCACACGCAAAGCTTATCAAAAAACTGAAATTAAATAACATCAATGATAAAGCCGTCCAATGGATAGAAAGTTATTTGAACAATCGTGCACAATTTGTTAAAATAAATGACCAAACTAGCGACCAAGAAACATCAAATTTTGGTATCCCACAGGGCACCGTGCTTGGACCAATATTGTTCATTTTGTATGTAAATGACATATTTATTCAACCATTGCATGGCCAAATTATCTCTTACGCTGATGATACAGTCCTTATAATAAAAGAAAAAACTTGGGAAAAAATTAATCTAAAAGCTACAGAAGACATAAATAATCTAAAAATATGGTTTGACAATAACCTCTTGTCGTTAAATAGTGATAAAACATATGTCATTCCTTTCGAAATTAACACTAACATTGTACCTCCAAATCTTCAAATATTCTTACATAATCAATCTCTCGCACAACACGATACTAATCACTGCCAACAAAAATGTTCACTTCTGAAAATAGCGGATAAAATTACATATCTTGGAATAATCATAGATAAAAACCTAAAATGGAAAGATCACATCGACCATACAATAAAAAGAGTTAGGAAGTTAATTCATATATTCTTACGGATACGAAACTTTTTATCAACGAAAAACCTATACTCAATATACTACGCATTAGTACAGTCTATTCTTCAGTATGCCATTATCAGTTGGGGAGCAGCTTACAAAACTAATCTGACCCCCATAGAAATTGTTCAAAAACTAATAATAAAAATTATACTAAAAAACCTCCAGACTTCCCAACTGACAGCATATTCGAAGAATTCAAAGTTCCAACATTTAAAAACTTATTTATAAAAAATTCAATTATACAAATTATAAAAGAAAAAGATAAATACGCATTTATAACTGAAAATCGTACTAGACTTAAACATGTATTTGTGTGCCCCAAATTAAACACTTCTTTTGCACAACACCATTATACTCACCAAGGAAAATTCTTTTTCAATAACCTACCAATAGAAATCAGAAGCATTAGGAACAAAATTCAATTGTTGAACTCCATCAAAAAGTATTTTAGAGAATGTCACACTAAAAATCTTACTTGTTTTTCTTCTTACTGAATACATATATGTTTACATATTTTAGTTAACGGGTCTGATTGCCATGTGTCTATATTACCTACACATACATATATATTGAAATACATGATTATAGTAAATAGTAATTATAATTATATGAAATGTATTAACTGTATTAACTGCATTGTATTAACTGTACACGTGACTTTATTTGTACATAATATGTGAAATGTTAACTCTTCTTCCATCCACAAGCTAAGGCTTTTAATGGAAGACCAGTAAAATTATAATATAAAAAATGTAACTAACTAAAAAAAAAAAAAAAATAATAAAAAAAAATATATCTTTGAGATGTATTTAAGTAACATTAAAGTAGTTAGTATAAGATATATAATGAGAACTAACATAATAAGGAAAAGAAGCTAATGCTTAAAAAAAACATGTAAATCACATTTTTGCATATGATTTATTTATCTCGTCGGCCGAGCAGAGGTTTTCGATCAACATTTTGCCCTTTTAGTTCCTCCGAGGAAGTGACGCGTAGAAAAAGATTTGTCTCGTAGAAAAACTTTTACGTGCGAAACGATAAAAAACGTATTCTCCCAGTGAGACACCGACCCGAGTTCTTTATTAAAAGTAGAACGAACAAAAACGTTTGAGAAAGGAAATTAGAGAAAAGAAAATATAATACAATAAACTATTGAAGAAAATAAGAAAGAGCTTTTCAATTATTTACTATGACTATTTCCCTCCATTAAACGATTGCACCATGCCCGGTACCTTTATGATAGATGAACATACGCCACTGGGGTAACCAAGCTGTTACCGCGTAATATTGCTAAGCCTAAGCTAAATAAATCAAACACCCAGTAGAGAAACGGGCGCAAGAATACCATAGACACATACCATGGATATACACAGCTTTAGGCAAACTGACGAGTATTCCGTATACGTGTTCCGTAGATTGTACCATAAATACCCTGGCGTCCGCCTGAAAATTGTATATGGACAAGCAAAAGAAAAGCCAAAACAAAATAAGAAGACCCAACACATAAATCTATATGTCACGTCTCCCGTATTCATAGAGGTCTAAAGGTCACAGTTTGTTTTTCCCCTTTCACAAAAATATACAACCTGTCCGCGTTATAGCGGTCAAAGACAGGCATTTACCAGTCCCTCGATAAAAGGACGAACAGGGTTATGATCTTATAGTGCTTTATATATACAAATTATATTAAATTTAAAAACAGGTCCCCCTATTGTTTTGTTTTTTGAGAAGGTAGCGTGTTGTAGTTTTCGTATACGCTATAGTGTTTGCAAAGCGTTCTACGTTGCGTTCGGAGTAGTTTTTAAATTGTATTTTTACGTTACACCTCATAAGAGTGCCCCTGTCTGTATGGTGCAAAGAAAGGGAAACTGTGTACCACCCCCCAGGTTGGACAGTGTTGTGAGGCGAGTTAAGGTAAAGGCTGTAGTGCAGGTCTTGAAGAGGCCCGGATTATACGAAGGTGAAAACCAGATTTCAGTAGCTTATTCTACATATGAGTTGAATTACCTACGCGAAAACGAGTCGGAGAAGCCAAACTATGCACCGGTGCTTGATTTATGTTGCTAGCTCCGTCGACCGGGTTCTATTGAAGTACCTGTAGAAAAGACCCAGCATGCTTACGTTTCTAATCTTCATTATAGATGGCAATAGGTATTTTATTGTAAATCAGACAAACCGCCTTTGCACTGTAATGTATGTATAGAAATACTAAATAAACATAATCAAATAGGTTTACCAGGTGTTTTGGGACTCCAACTTAGAGGTGGCTCACAAATTAAACTGTCAGAGGTACTTAAAATTAGAAGAGGGTAATCATACAGTGTGGTATTACAGGGTACAAGTAGTAATCTAACATTGTGTTCATTAGAGCACCATTCAAATTTTATAAAATATTTTTAATTACCTATGTCAAAAAAGCCGTATGTCAGTTTAACAGTAAAGTTTTTTTCATTTTGCCTAATGCTTAAAATAATGCAACACAATTCTGTAATTTGTATAATTGGAATCGATGAAAAGGGATAATACAAAAAAATAATGTCGTACCATGTACGAGTAATAGCTACCTCAGTGAAATAAATTAAATCCAACAAAGTTTAAATTTGACTCGATTAGTGCTAACTGAAATAACAACTTGGCCTCCAAAACTCCAAAACGGCATTTAAACATATTGAACGAAGCAATTTTGACACATTTAGAGAAATAAAATCGTTCGATTTGATAATGGCGGCAGATAAAAGATGCGTAGCGAGCTATTAAAATAACGAAGTGTAATTTAATTCAGTGAATAATCACGTTAAAACACCACATAAAACGCTCTGTTCTACCAATTCTGGGATAGATTTTTCACTATCTGGCACTAAATGGCACATCTTTTCGGCAATAAATACCCAATGGTTCAATAAATCGTAACTCCTACCTGCGCCCGCTCCTACCCCGAAATCCTCCCACAAAACCACCCCCCTGAATCCCACCCGCACCCGCTTGAACCCGCGGCCTCTGTAGCTCTCCGCGCTCCAGGGGTCATATCCACGATACGAGAATACTACCTTCATCAATATGGAAGTTCGGGCTGATAAGGCTTAAGCTGGTGTGTTAGAACTGGAATTCGATTCGATATGTAAAATGGAGTTAAATATTTACCGGTTTATCTATTTTTAATCTTTATATTGGTGAAGGGTAACGACAGAGAGTTATAGTATAGGCGGGCGATTGTGGCCTCAATCGCAAAATAAGAGCATGGAAGACAGTAAAGTGGCGGAGAGGACAATGGTTGTTATATTTTTTTTTATATAAGTCAAGGGTGTAGGAATGATAATATAAGAGGGCGGTTGTGGCCTCAATTACAACGTAAAGGCGTGGAGGACAAGTTGTGGCGAGGACAATAAGAAGGCTCTGTACATTATCTGTATATTGAACCAATGTTTTTAGTATTAAAACAAAAGTTCTGTCCATGTTCCGGAATATAAACAATTGTTGTTTCCAATCATTTATTCCCTACCGTCCCGTCCTGTTACCTTATCACCAGGAGACGAGAAGTATAACCAGTACGATTTCTGCACCGCCTCTGATAACAGGTTGTAAGGTTGCAATTACGGTGCTGGCAGAAAGAGTGAACATTGAGGACACCAGGACAAAAGGTAGGACTTTCATAATTCTGGTGACATTCTTTCATAGTTTAATTTCGTTCTCCTTTCGATATTTTAAAAAGAAACTCGCGGCCGGAATATTTCCAAGAGCTATCGAAACAGTTCGTATCTATACATGTTTTATTTATTTGAATAATTTGCATTGATATTTAAGCTGAAGATTTTTAATTAATTGATGATATCTTCAATATCATAATTAGGGGCAAAACGATGCAGTCTCCTATGATTGGGAGTGGGGGCTATAATAAAAAAATGTTACAGATGTGCTATGAACATATTTTTAAAATTATATTTAGGCAATAATTATTAGCCTGAAACACCAGTATAAATTGAAAAAATCTTCAGAGAAAAAATACATGCCGCCGACGGGAATTGAACCCGCGGCTTTCTGTCGTTGTCGGTCAGGTGCTCTACCAATTGCGCTACGTCGGCTTATTGAAAACCCGCCAAGTTATTCAATATGTACCTACCGCTATTTTTCTTACAACGATTATTGCTTATCAAAGTTTTTTAGAAAGGTAGATTTTTTCAATTTATATAGCTGTTTCCAGATAATAATTATTGCTTTTTTACATTATCTCCACACAAAGGCCCGAGGCCGAACTGTGGAACTCAAGAATGAGTCGTAGAAGCGACCCATTCTCATGTAACAAATGTCAACTGTGTATTTGTGTTAGGTACGCGGTTGGCGTGTATCCTGACTATGAATCGGTGCCAAGCGGATCAATGACGCTAGTTATTTGCAGCATCTTCCATTGTAATACCGGTAGCATGAGACAGCATACTTACATGGTACCTGTGCTCTAAGTATGCAGGTGTTTCAGGCTATTAATCATTGCTTAAAAATAATATGTTATCCTTTGTGCTACGCATAAAAACCTTGTTTCGTAAACATTAGTTTATCAATATCATAAAAAATAATAATATTTTATTTATTTATTGAAACTGAGTTCAAGCAAACTAACACAATACTGTGGCTTATTTCTTTATTTTAGATTCACGATGATTGCATAGTTATGCCCTTGTATGTTCATTACAGCTGATATCTACTAATATCAAGAAAAACTGACGTAATTGGTCAGTTTTTATGACAGTTCTGGAAATCACAAATTATAAGTGGTCAAGCTGATTCTTAGACAGCCAATTAGCGAACAATATAAACACATCTGAGTCAACCCTCAGACTGTACTAAAAGGTGAATTTGAGATAAAAAGGGCAAATGGCTATGGTATAACGTTAAGGTTTTCTTGATGCATTTGGAAAGCGCTTATTGTTGCAGGTTGATTTATTTGGAGAAGGTCAGAAAAACAGTAATAAATAATAATCAATTATCAAGTACGGAAAGCCTTCCTAGTCGGTGAGTAAGGATTTCAACTAGCAAGCTGGAGGTCGCGGTGTTATTTCACAAATAAATCATTTAATGTAAATACAGTATATTTGCTGCACGATCCAGAGTGGAAGATTCTCTCAGTATCGCCCTGGTATAAGACTACTATCCAGAATTGAAACTTTGCTTGAAATTACTTTGGCTGTGTTTCGTGACCAGATCTGAATAGCCAGTTGCTTCCTCACCTTCCTCTTTCTATCTCGTTGCCCTCAAAACTACCTTCGGCCTCCCAATATACCCTAATGGGGATTCCATAGTGTTTCTGTCTCCAGACGGTTGGGAGCAGTTGGGACCCTTGTGCGGTTTCACATTTAAAAAAAGTAAATAAGTGTAAAATGAAAAAAAAAAATCTTTATGTTAAATTATTATAATATTATGGTAAAATATATATTTTTTTAAACTAAAATTATTTTCCTCAGGGCCTATGTACTCTTTTGGGACGCTGTATGTAGGCATTTTTTTAAAGAAAGGAAGGAGAGGAAGATCTGGGAAGGTAAAGGATATGAGGGCTGGGTCGGAATCTAGTGATCAGTTTGTCCGGGAGTGACGGACATATAAATCCCTCCCACTGCGGCGCAAGGAGATGCATACTGGGGCAAGAGTAATGAAAAACGCCCTTTATTCACAGGGACGTTTTTAAGAGAAAATTTGAATGTGGAAAGGAAGTTTATAAAAGAACAAAAATTTAAATACATAATATATGTGAACATTTTAATATGTACATATTATATATATACGATTTAAATAAATAAATCACTAAAAAAAAATCAGTTCTCTTTTTTGACTTGTTTGAGTCAAAATCACTATCATCATCACAATCATCAACACTACCATCATCGCGATCATCATCATAATCGTAATCGTCACTATCATCATCATCATCCTGAGTACTTGAATAATTTTCACCCATCGGCTGTGGGGAGTGTGGTCAACTTTTTTTTTGGCAGCTTCCTTTTGCTCGTTATCAAAGGATCTGATGACAAAAACAACAAATTGAAAACCTATTTTCCAATTCCTTAGAATTGAGTGTACGTATTACATTGCCTTGAGCGAAGACCAAACGCTTAATGGTAAGATTGAGCATTGTCTGCAAATCAAGATGAACTAAAATATCACTAACATTGATTATTGCAGTCACTGGGTAACATTACTTTTTTGCGGCCTGTACAATTTTATAAGACGGGTATAGTTTTGGAGCATTTGATCTCATTACATTGTATTGGTGTAGAGATAATCCCGCTTTCACTACGAGTGCTATAGCATCCCCTACTGATATAGTAACTGTTTCAAGAGAATTCTATAAGCTTTTAAATATTTATAATAATTAAAATAAAATAACTTTGTTTAAATACCACTTTATTGTATATATTTATAACCAACCGGTTTCAGTTCAGCCCGAACCTTCATCAGGGTAAATAAAACATATTAAATTAATTACAGAGGTGTATGGGTACTTATAGTTAAGCTGGAAGAGGGAGAGAGAACATCAACTTTGGTGGGGGTGGAAGACTTAGGTAGGAGAGAGGGGGTAAACATAGGTGCAGGAAATGGAAATATATGTGTATACAATTAAGAATTCTTATGAATTAGTCAATAATTTAAAAGATTTGTCTCTACCCAATAACTGTAAATTAGTTTCTTTCGATGTTGTAAATTTATTCCCAAATGTACCTGTACCCGAATGTAGAACTATACTGTCTAATTTATTAACAAATTCAAACCTACCAAAAGATCTTTCTGACGATCTTGCCCGAATGTTTAACATCTGTCTTAACCAAAACTACTTTAAATTTAATGACGCTATAGTCCAACAAAAATACGGACTACCCATGGGTCTTCCTACGAGTCCTCTATTTGCTGACATCTTCATGGATAACTTGGAAAAAAATATTTTTAGTTCTAACTCACCTCTTTTAAATAACGTTTTTATGTGGAAACGTTATGTTGATGACATTTTTTGCATATGGAAAGGTACAGAACGTCAACTTAATTCCTTCTTGTCCCTCCTTAATTCGTTCCATAAAAATATTCAGTTTACAGTAGAAATAGGTACTAATTACAGTTTAAATTTTCTAGACCTATCCCTTTCCATTATTAATAATAAATTTAATTTTAATATTTATAGAAAACCTACTTTTACCGATACAGTCATTCATAGTACTTCTAACCATCCCATTTCCCATAAACATTCTGCCTTCCATTCTATGGTCCACAGACTTGTCACTATTCCGCTATCTAAAGTTAACTTCAATATTGAACTCTCTATAATCAAATCTATCGCTATAAATAACGGATATACCCATACCTTAATTGATAAAATCCTTGCAAAAAAACAACGACTCATATTTTGTAATAAATTCCTGTACAATAGTATCCCCAACATCGCAGTAAATAAAAACCATGGTTGGCGTAGAATTTTATACATTAATAATTTTTCGTCCTCATGTGTTTTAAAATTTCCAACAGAAATTAAAGCCGCTTTTTATACCAATAATAACCTAGGTAAACTTTTAATTAACTCAAAAGATAAAGAAAATAATTTAAGTCATTCTGGCATCTATAAACTTAAATGTAACGACTGCGAAGCATTTTACATTGGTAAAACTGCAAGAAATGTTCAAACGCGGGTAGTTGAGCACTTGAGATGCTTAAACAACATAGGTTTTTCGGAATTTGCAACACATTTAATAGATAAAGATCACTCATTTGATAAGCCTTCAGGTGTAGAAGTATTACATAGAAACGAGATAGGTCTACGCCTCAACAATTTAGAAGCACTCGAGATAAAAAAATCCCTTAAAGTCAATAAAATCAATTTACTAAATAAACAATTAGATTTAACAAACAGCCCCATTTTAAATATATTTCCATTTCCTGCACCTATGTTTACCCCCTCTCTCCTACCTAAGTCTTCCACCCCCACCAAAGTTGATGTTCTCTCTCCCTCTTCCAGCTTAACTATAAGTACCCATACACCTCTGTAATTAATTTAATATGTTTATTTACCCTGATGAAGGTTCGGGCTGAACTGAAACCGGTTGGTTATAAATATATACAATAAAGTGGTATTTAAACAAAGTTATTTTATTTTAATTATTATAATTATGTATACCCACAAAGTGTTTGCTACAAGTGAAAAATTTTAAATATTTACTGGGACTTGATAAATCCGATAAAATATCAGTGATCGCTATAGACGCCTCTCTCTGTCCTGTAGCTCTAAGTTCCATTTGTGTAGCATTTACTAATTCAGTTGGAGAAGTAGACTTTCTCAAATCCAGAGTTTTTCGTCGTTTCATTTATTTTGTACTCTGATCAAAGGTAATTTTCGGGCGACCGGGACCACCGCGTTTTAGTGTAAGTTAAGGAAAATAAATTGATGAATCTAGCCATGTTTTATTTTTCTCCAGAAATCTTACTTCAATCCGGTGCGCTGCTATCCATCGTGAATAGTGTTCCAATTTGAAGCGATTTATTCTTCTCGAAATAAGTTTTTTGGGATCACCGATGCATCCTGTCCTCAATTCCATTTCCTTTTGCAGTGAATTTAGCTGATCTGGAATGTGTACGTGTTCAGAGTTCTTCATTATTGTGAATAATTGTCGTTTAATCATGAATAAGGTATCGGAATTCACACTTGCGTGAAAAAAAAATGAATAAATTTCTCCACTCTCCGTGCTGTATTTGTCACGAATCATAAAAAACCGCTGAATTGCGTTATGCTACATCTGTCACCAACTGACACTACTTTATGTCTCTCAGAAAACGCGTTTTATCTTTTTTCTATTATGACCAGACATGTGGTATAAACAGTTTTAAGAAGGGAGACCATGAAGTTTTATCTTTGAGTTACAATTGACCACTTTAACACCTTACGTTTAAAAATTTAGAAAATTGAATGTCGGTAACGATTATTTTGAAATAAATCTCTTTTCTGACAGGTTTTCTAACTAACATGATAATAAATGGTCTGATCCCGAGTTATTAAAAAACTATTCATTTTAATTATAGCAACCGATCTCATTAAAATAATTCATTACTTTAAAAAGTGAACATATGTGTAAAATTTTAAAAGTGATTATCAAAAGTCCTAAGAGTGATTGAATGAAAGCACGGAGCTCAACTAATCTCTAAAAGAATACCATTTTTTTTTAAATCACCACTATATTTTTATATAATATTTGATATACAATTTTTACTTTCAAAATAATGAATTATGTTCAAAATATAATGTGGAAAAATAAGATAAATACCTGAACATGATGGTTCCATTAACCACTTTTGGGATTCGTAATAGGTGTTTTCCGAAATAAATACTTGAACTTGAGGTTTATGTTGGCACTTGTAAACGGCGTATTAACTGCACGAGTGTTCGCTCTTTACTGAGCGATGTCACAGGTAGAAGGGTATGGTCAAGGATTTCTACCTGCTATATAATAATGCTACAACTATCGAAACAAATGAAGCGACATCGTATAATCGTTTTTTTTTGTTTATTATATCAACTTCTAGTATTTGGCCCCAGTGTGCGATGGGTCGAGAGACCGGTTTGAGAAGTCAAAAGGTCTCCCCAAACCAGTCTTTCCCGATCTGGTACGCCAAGCAGCTAGTAAACACACATCTCACAGCACCCCTACTAAATCACCAAATGTAGCGAGCTACTTGGGGTGACCTATGGCAGAGTTTTTAGTTGACCTATAAATGGTTCTCGGTGCGGCGGTACACAAACCCGCCCCCCAAATTGAATTATCTTTGACATATATGAAACGGAGATTAAGAATTTAGTTTAGTATGTAATTATTGTTTTTCGGAATCGTGGTGAATTTTCTAGTCACAGGTCGAACCCATAATGTTATTTTTTATGGCATTAACGTTCAAAATGACATTTTTTATGTAAATGTATGTTTATTCTGAAAACAAACTCACTTAAATAATATTATTTCAAATAAATAAGAACATCTTTAGTTAAAAACTGTAGGTAGGTGAAAAGACCAAAAGATTTATTTTATTGGGTAAAATGAACTGTGTCTTATATCTGATACAGTGACAGGCCGCTAGAAGCCAGATAAGCTAAAACTATTAAAGATAAACAAACAAGGTATTTCCGGAGATCCACATATTATTGGAACATTATTCCAAGTTAAAAAATCCTTACTCTTATGCAATGTCGTTCTAAAACCATTTCATAACTTTTCTTTTCCGCAAATTTGTCTTCCTATTCAACCCTTATCAAGTCTAAATAAAATATACATTTGATAGTCCTACGTAGCCCCTGGCCTTGAAGAAAAATTCAGAACTTTATAAACTAAACTGGAAAAAATTGACTCACAGCGACCTTTCAAATTTTATAAGTTGGTCTTTTTGCCGATGGAAAAGTTGTGTTTAACTTGTCAACAAAGCTTAAATATTTTTGCTCACTGTATAAACCCGTTCAAGTTCATAAATTTATCACAGAAAAATTATTTTATTCTGGAGTAGAGATTTTTCCAAGCTGAATTTCGAAGTTCAACTATGCAATCAAAATTTCGTGAAAAGGTAATATTTTTAAGCGTTAACTTGATGGTTTTGAGAGTCCTCATTAATGATGTAGCTTATTGTTTCCCAAACTATGGGTCGTGACCCGGCACAGTGCTATGTAATCTATGATATCTAAGGAAAATCTATAGAAACTTCATATTGATATTTTTCAAATGTTGTTTCTCTAGACAGAAGCTGTATGTTTCTATATAAACAATTCTCTTGGATTAGTTTTGTTTGGTTCCAAGATGATATTCCCGTAAATACATAACATCAAATAGTATTATGGGTAGTTGCCTTTCCTTTGTTTCTGGAACTTCACAATAAAAAACATATTTGTTTATACCTTTCACGGAGGGGCGAACCAGATTTTGCAGTCCGCATAAGATCCCGGTGGAAGGTTTAAGGGAATCACGCTAGAGTCAAGATTCCAGCTCCGTATCCTACTGGATAAAGTTATTGGCCCCGGCAAACTCAAATACTACAGATCATTAAAGTGTTTTTTGTTCTATGTAGTTACATACGTATGTTTATATTTTAAATTAATATAATGCTATTTATGTATGCTTTATAGAATGTGTAGATATTGCATTGTTTTCCCTATTTTCCGGATAAATACATCATTATGAATAGTATTAATTGCATTCAGAACATTTCAATGTTTTTTTTCTTAGTGACTTTAAAGCAAAAATTTAACTTTTGATATTATAACGAATCATTATGAATAAAGAAATATATGTTAAGAGTGAGTTTTTCACCATATCTTCGGTATTAACCGGGAAGATATATTATATTGAACTATTAATTGAAGAAAACTTGTAAAGTTAAATTGACACTACGATACGTATATTTTTCTTTGGATGTTGGCATCCTCGATTTACTGAACATGAATCCGCACAAGACTGTAGATTTAGGGCGCCGGGTCCAAACCGTGTTTTCAGTCAATAAGAATGCTCCTTTACGGTCGATATTGATGATAGATGAAAAGTTGAAGATGATTTTAGAGTCTGCCTCCTTCACCCGGTGCTCGGTGAATGTTAGGCACTGAGTGTGCTGTTGTCTCTGCTCGCTCCTGGCATTTGGTGGTTGCCTAACAGGGCCGGCTGATCTTGAGGAGGTAAACACCAGAAAATTTGGAACAAAAAATAGGCAAGGCGAGGCAGGTGAAGGTCAGGAGTCACTTGTAGAAAGGTAGTAAAACACTTGTTTGTTTGTAAAGATTAACTGATTTACTGTGAATTATGTCGCTGCTTATATCCAATTCGGTCGACGCACCGCGATATGTGGCTGTCGACCAAAATGAGATGGGGGATTTTACCCACGCTACATGAGAGTACAAAAGCCACCGCAAAATATTGCATATTCATTTTTGCTGTGGGCTTGCAGAAGGCGGACGCTTAATTTTGAGAATTGCAAAAGATATTGCAGGCTCGTCTGTATTACAATTACATGGTTTTATGACATACCTAATAGTTAGTATAATTTGTATTTTGACAACTAAATTTTTGGTTTAAAAAAAATTTACAAAAAATTAAAAATGTTTGTATATTAAGTTTGTAAATTTGATTTTGAAGCGATCAAATGTATGAAAATTATTATGACAGTATTTCTCTGAACTTTCTCGTAACATAGCGCTCGGAAAAAAGAAATATTCACTATGCTACGAGGTTCCTGTATTTTTGTAGAGGCAAATATGTGAAATTGATGATTAAAATTGTTACATTGAAATCGTTAAAAATGGTATTTTAAATATCTCCCCAGTGACAGCATATCGTAAATATTTTTTATTTGACTACCGCTGAGGAGATGTACGAATTAAAACTGGTAATATTTGTAAAATTATAAGTAATTAGTTATCAAAAAATTGTATACACAAAACAAAACCTCGGCCAGGATACGCGCGCGATGCGAAATCGATGCTTTTCGGTGAATTTCTGGCCATTTTGGTAAACCCATATGAGGTAAAAATTGTGAAGCGTATATGACGCCGTTCTATTTGTATAAAGAACATTAAATTTAAATTCAGTAAATTTAAATGATTCACCACTTCATGGAATATAAGAATCTAGAAAATGAAAATAAAAATGAATATTCGAAACGGCTATGGAATGAGGCGGGAAGTGAGGAATTTTCCAGTGGCGTTGGCACATTTTATAAAAGTTAAGATATTTTTAGAAATGGAAAAATATGGCCAACAATGTCCGTTACACCCGATTTAAGCTTAATGTACAATTTTTCACAAAATATCACCAGACAAAGTATTGCCAATTTTACAGAACTCATATTTGTTTAAAGCACTCCATTTTCTCACGCGCTATGCCAAAAACTCTAACGAAGCTTAATAACAAAATTTATTTTCTTAGTTAAATCTTGAAAGGTGTTTCCTACACCACACACAATGCATAATTTTTTTAATGATTTTATTATATTTTAAGTTTAACGTGATCATGAAGGCCCCGCAGTAAGCGTTCAAAGATTGTTTGAAAGGGAGATATATAAATACGAATGTTAGAGAGAGCGCGCTAATATCAAAAAACGATAATAATTAAGTGAAAATGGTGATAATATTTAATAAAACACGACTCGTTTGAAATAGAGCAAAAATCTCTCGACAAATGCTTTATTTGCATTTAAAGATACTGTCAATTTTCTCATGCCTATAACATATTAAATAACGGAACAAAACGTATTTTTAATAATTTTCGGAGCTTACGTTGTGTTTTTTTTCGATTGAATTTCATATTAATACCGTTCCGGCAAAGCAAATAAATAGATAATATTTTCTTCGAAAATAATTTTTTTTTTGCAAAAAATGTTGTTAATCGGTAGAAATTGAGTATGCGGGGCTTAAAAAAGTGTTAAATTTTTGTTCGATAAAAATAAGATCCCACAGACCACCAAGCATATCTAGTGATATACCTACGAGTAATTTCACCAGGAAAGCGGAGGGTTAAGACCAACATAATAAAGGAAATTATATAACAATATAATATAAACAGTTCTGATTAAGTGCATCTGCTTAAATCAATAGTAGATTTTTTTACATAACTCTTTTATTATTTTCTTTTTCGGTTTCCATTTAAATGGAATGGGAATCAATAATAATAATAAGATGAAGTGGTGTTATTCAATTAAAACTGCTGAAATAAAAACGAAAAAGTGATGTAATAGTTCAATACAGCATTAAGTGTTCTGTTATTCATATTCGATCAATGTTTTTTTTTATAGAATGTCATGAATTTAGTGAGGTTTATGTTCAACGTATACGTCTGTGCATAATCTATGGAAAAAAGTGCTACAGCTTCCTTATATAAATACATTTTCAAGATGATTGGTATTACTGTTTTTTTTTAATTTCAAAGTTTTCATTCTGAATGTGAAAGAAAGCTATCTTTAATGATAACTTTTGAGAATTTCAACAGAGTAATTCGGAATATGGGTTTGGTTTCTCTTTCGACCTCCTTACGTAATGTTATGGATGGATTATAAAAAAAATAATAAACGATAGTTCCAACGAGCACGTGTGACTAATTTGATGGTAGTTACTTACAATATATAACTCAAAACCATTTATAAATCAATAAAAAAATATTCATTAGGTTATATGCTTTCAAAATTATTTGGGAGGTGGGTATGAGTACCGCTATGTGAAACATTGTTCGGATAACTTTTGCAACGAACAAGTGGTTCGCTTTGTTTGGTGACTAAGCAGGGGTGCTCGGGTTCATGGCACCGGTTAAGGGACCTTTGACCTCTCCAGCCGGAAGCTTAATCCATCGCCTTGCACAGCAGAGGGACAAAGCATCGTCAAAGATGAGTCCTTCAGGGAAACTATTTTCCCTGTTATCTCTGTACGCTAGGTATGAAAAGAAATTAAAAGTAATGCAAGTAATTACTCATGGTAAGCAATGATATAAAAATTAACAGTTAAAATAAGGTTGGGTTATTCATGTGCAATTTACTTAACTAAGAAACAAATAATAGATTTATTCATTATGTATTAAACTATTAAACAGTATATGGATAAAATGAACAGATATTACATAATGAAATATATAATTAAAACAAGAGATACTCCATAATATATATCATTACATTTTATGTAGTTTGTTTTTTTGGTATACAAGTGAATACATTTTTTGGAGTTTTATTATTCAAATTGATTGCAAGTGAAGATATCTACATCAGGGAATATTTTGTTATATTTTGAACACAGTCTCTTCAGGCGATGCACTACGTCGTGTAATATTTTAAATTGAGCCGCTATCAATAACAACCCATCCGCCTGTTTTGATTTATGCAAGAAAAAAAATGGCCAAAAAGTGCCTTTTATTTTATTTTGTGGATATTCAGGGATAAATATTTTTTTTTCGATAATTTTATAAATAACTTAATTTGCCACATTATACAATAAAATCATAACCGAAAATGGATTCGTAAGTAAGAGATTTTGAACTTTAAAGCAGTTTTCATAGGCCTTTACATTATTTTTTTCTGGGCTTATAAAAAGACTTATGTAAAAAATACTCGATCATTTCAAAGGCCAAGATGTATTCTACTCGCAGAATTTAATTAAAGCATCTAAAACATTTCTAGGCGACCAAATTTTCAAACCAAAAACACATGATTTTGCATTACTACGTATGGCATCGCCTTAAGGCAAGCTCTTTGGTTTAAATTAGTTTTACATTAAAATAGATTGTGTAGCAACATCGCGTCTGAATATTGTAAATTTACTTACGATGCGTGAATTTTGTTCATTAACATCGGGTCTGAATATGTTCAATTTAAATACTATGCACGAATTTAAAAAAACACACTTGTTATCACATAATTATTAAATCGTTTGTGCGGTTTGTAAGAAATGTATTATATATTTTTTTCTAAATCGATTTTGTTTGTATGTAATGCATAAAATGAAGACCTAAATGGTAATATATAAATTAAATAAAAATGTCGTGTAGGAATATGCATATGCTCCATACGAGGAAACTTTTCGTTTATATAACCAAATTCGAATTAATGTTAGGGGACCTTAATTATTCCAATATTACAATTATGGAGTTACGAACTTCGTATGCATCGGTTTATATACCTAATATTTCTGACATACGAGCCTTCCATGAATATTTATGAATACCAACAAGTTAACAAACTAAATGTGTGTTATAATTTTAGTTCAACCCGTTGGTCTGGGTGTGGGAAGGACGCTTATAATAATCTAACATTCACCGATAGAGGCGTGTTGTTGGGGTGTGGAGGTGTCCGGTGCCCGAAGTAAGGTCTGTTTTTCCTTGATTCTGATAAAATTGATCAAATATTTTTTTAAATAAATTTAAAATAAATCAAATTTAAGAATGTTATAATAATTATTAAGTTCTGCAAGTATTTCTGTTATTTTTACAGTTTTTAATGTGACAGCTGTTTCGGTTTTTGAGGCCATTATCAAACTGTTTGATAATGGCCTCAAAAGCCGAAACAGCTGTCACATTAAAAACTGTAAAAATAGCCGAAATACTTGCAGAACTTAATAATTGTTATAACATTATTAAATTTGATTTATTTTAAATTTATTTAAAAAATTAAATGGAATTCTACGAATTAAACACCAAAACAATAAATTGATCAAATATGACGAACAGATAATCGTGATGAACAGATAATCACAATGAACAGGTATAATACACATCTGCCCTGATGATGGACACTGCAATGCCGTCCGAAACGTCGGCTAAATAAGGAGTTAGCGCAACACGGCATAACACCCCTAAAATATATAACAAAAATACTTTTGGCCGCAAGAATCATTATGAACAGATATCATGATTAACAGATAATCGCGATGAACAGATAATTCTGATGAACCGATAATCATCATATAATCACGAAAAATAGATAATCATGATGAACAGATAATTCTGATGAACCGATAATCATTATATAATCACGAACAATAGACAATCATGATGAACAGATAATTATGATGAATAAATAATGACGATGTAAACACAAACATGATGAATAGATAATCAATTTTGATTCGCAAATTTTCATGTAAATTGTTCAAATTCGCAGCGATTATCTATGCAGTGAGTATATTATCACAAGTTAAACTATCCTTCGGGTGTGGAACAATAATCGCAAACTAAATAATAATACCGGAGCCCTCATTTTCAAAATATTTAGAGAGAAGGAAGGAGTAAGATAAATAGTGAAAAAATCTAGTAAAAAGGGCACAGTTATTTCTAATAGCAATAAAAACTATTTAAAATATAAAACAAACAAATGCTAGACATGTCTGTTGATGGTCTCCTTAGTCGAGGGGAAAGGCTCTCGACTAGCAAGCGGAAGGTTGCGGGTTCAATTCCCGGTAAATACATTTTATTTGATTTTTTTATAATATTGTTTTTTGTTTTATTAACAGGACATAAAAAAATAATGCATATTGCCAAAAGTATTTAAGAACTTGTAAAGGGCGCAATTTCCCTGTGAGAGGTCCATTGCAAAAAGGGTGCCTTAGTACATATCGGCGTTAGCTCAGGCGGTAGAGGTTGAGATCATGATCATCAGGCGTCAGGTCAGCTACGGTTTTTACACGGGGAACTGATTGCCAAACAAACCACTTCGAATTCGTCAAAGGAAACGCATTAATGGGGTATGATAGTATATTCACAAAGCACAATTACAAACAGATACACAAATGAGATGGGTCATTTACATCCTAAATATTCCTAGCGTTTCGTTAGGAACAATCTCTCTTGATAATTTAGGTTCTGGCTGGCAAGCATGTGTGTAGGCATAATTCAAGTCACAAAAGGCACATAAAAGGTAAAGATAGTTAATCCGCTTACATGAATTTGTAGTAGGTTTCGCGTACATGTTGAACCACAAAAGGAGGGTTATCTTCCGTACTGTACGCGCTATTACGCGTACATTTCTCCATGGTGAGTAGGCTCAGCAATTAGGTACAGGCTTCGAAAATACTTGTACAAAGCGGCCGTTAATTTAGGCGCGCAATCATGGCGTCCTGGTTGATAGCAAAACAGACATGTTGACAGGGCCAAGGCTAGATTGTGAGTGTGGGCCGTTGGTGATTTGAATGCCGGCGTGTCGAGCGTAGAGCAGTTTTACCAACTTGGCCGTGCAAGGCAGGCGCGCGCGCACAGCGACAATGGTAACAACTCACCGCTGACTAATTTGAATTCGCGGGAGTTTTGAACGTGTCCGATTCGTTACGTGACACATCCCCGCCCGCCCGAGAAAAAGCGACGTGGCAATGAAGCAATAGGCTTAAGAATCCTCTTTTACTTAAAACATGCCACTGGCTTGCGAGAGAGAGAGAGAGAGATTGTTGGGTGTGCTAGCTAATTGATGACAAACATAAAACACATAGTGACATGACAAGACAAGACAAAATACAGTGACATGACAAGACAAGACAGAACACAGTAACATATGACATGACAAGACAAGACAAAACATAGTAACATATGACATGACAAGACAAGACAGAACATAGTAACGTATGACATGACAAGACAAGACAAAACACAGTGACATTTTGAAAGAGAGAAAAAAAAATGACTCTAAGTTTATCATTGGTCCGGGAAGCTAAGATTTGCGAAGCGTAGTTTGTTTGCGTAATGGGTCGGAGTTTGCGTAGCACTTGTTATTTTCACTTACACATGACCCTTTGAGATTACACTCAAATGAACACTAGGGTCTTGGAAAAGAACACGGTGTGGAACTTTGTTGTTGCGGAGGGGTTCTACTATCACAGAGGTCAAAATAGGTGCTTCAGGTTTGTAGAGATGCCAGAGTGGATCCATGCTGGTAGTAAGCAAGGTTGTACTGGTTACTAAAGCGTGCAGGGCTGCGAGTAACATGGGTTGGTGCCAAATGGAGGTTGGTGGTGAGTATGCACAAACGGCATTTGGTGAGTCTGCATGAACGGCGACTGGTTGGTCTGCGTGTTTTAGTATTTGCAAGACAGTGCTTGTGTCAGTGCTTGATGGAGCAAAAGACAACTGTTGATTTGGCAGGAACGGACAACTAACCTGGAGCTGACATGCTCGGAGGTTGTTGTTTGGAAAGTGTCATTATATTGTGAGACAACTTGTTCGCAACTGCACAAACGGCTCACACTTGATTGAGTTGAGTGTGGTCGGGTGCTTTTTATATAACGAGGCTGAAGAGAGGGGACCTCCGTGACGGTAGTGAAGGCTGCTATGAAGAGGGCTCAGCTGGTGATGAGAGAGGCTGCTGGGCTTCTTTTTAGTCCAGGGGTGAATTATTATTAGAGCAAAATTCTTGAAGTTTACCTGCCTGGTAGACCAATGATGCAAAAATGGTTGGAGAGAAACAAATGTGCCTTGGGTAGAAGAAAGAGATTTGCTTGCCAGAAACCAGAGAAAGAGAAAGATAGAGATGTTCCTAACTAGTTGATATTTTACAAATGTGAAAAAAAATATGTTTTCGTATCAAGAGGTGACTCTGTATAGTCCATTCAGTGCAATAGTACTGAATACAAATCCACTGATACAAGAACATGTTTGTGCAGTGAGACAAAAAAATAACTTCTTTGAAACCAATTGACCTTTCATGGTCAATGTCATCGCTAAAGCGGTAACAACGTAAGGCTTTCAAGGAAGAAAACATAGTGAATATATTTCATTGAAGGGTGAAGGGATGATGGAAGAAGGGGTGAGAAAAAAGATTCGTGGATGAGGTTTGTCCTATTTGACAGACGATAAGCCAATGCTTATCGTACTATTTCCAAATCCGTGAATAATTTTTAACAATATGTACATGGTGAAAGTGATGACGAAAGAAGATGTTTGAGTACAGAAATTTGCTGAAAACTGGCTAGAGTCCGGATTCGATCTTCAGGAGAGAGCGAAATATATTTGACAGCAGGTTTCCCGACTTATTACATTTACAAGAAGGTGTGATGAAACATAACATACAACATAATACAATTCTAGTCTTTCATGTGTATTGGATGAAAGACTAGGGGTCGATTTAATCTTCTACAAATTTGTGAGAAAATGACAGACCCTTGTTCAAATTTCACAAATTTGGGAGTTTTCTTATTCGTTTCCCAGCCGACGAGTTAGGTGTTTTTGTGTCATGTCCCGATTGACCTCCTACGACACGATACCTCATAATCAAAAGTGAAGCCGATGATTAGTCCATGGTCAATGGATAGTAGATAGTTCTTGGGTTTAGTTACAAGAAGTCTACAGGCATCAGTTCAACCAAAATTTGCTGAATGCACAGCTTCAATGTTATTTTTTTTTTTTTAAATTCTTCCAAGAGGGAAATTTCCTGCTGTTTGGCAAGTTAAACAAAAGTGTCAAATGTTTTTAAAATGACAAGACATATCCGGGTAAAATGATCTCCGTCAGGTAGTTCAAGTATAAACAGGTGGCAATCTTAATTAAGAAAGGCCAATTGATGATATATCGTTCACACGAATCACGGTGAGTATTATGACGTCTTCACGTATCATGTAAGAATTTGAACGATTTTGAAAAAAAAGGTCGAGCCTAGTATTGCAAGGGTGTACGACAGTAGGTATTTATATCAAAACATTGAGACAAATTACCTATTCGCTGCATTGGCGAAAAAATAAAGTGATTATGACGAGCTTCTCGTATAGCGTTGGATTTTATAACGTTCGCACGTATCATGGTGGATTTTATAACGATCTTTCGTATCATGGTGGATTTTATAACGATCTCTCGTATCATGGTGGAAGACAAATTTACGTTCAAGTTGATAAGGAAGTTTCCATTTCAATACAGACGGCATATGAACAAAATACACAATAAACATACTCGGTGATGTCGATAGTTATTGGTACCAGCATAATGCAAAAGTAACATGACAAGCAGATACAATTGTACAAGACATGTGGTGTGATGGTAGTAATTACTTACACAGCGCACAAATATAGCGAAAGAGACCTATTGGTTTTACTTACTCTTTGCTTACAATATACTGTGATGACACAACCAAAAGTTGAGTTTACACGGTAAGTGATGACATAATACAAGACATATGTGAACAAGAATTTTTATACAAGACAAAAAAATAATATATATATAGCAAAGGAGGCCTGTTTGGCTTTACATATTCTTTGCTTATAATATAAAGGTTTGTAGTGGTTTATTTAAGACCTGATTGGGTTTTACCTACTTAAAATGACCAAACAAAATGAGCAAGGGAACACGCTTGGTGTTACCAATTGCCACAAACACGAATGTTGTGAACTTTACATGTTATACATTTTTATATACAAAAAGGAGGGCACCTTGAGACACAGGATAACTTAATATGAGTGACCTGGCTTGGTGTATTTTAACAAGGCAAATTAATGTCATTCAAGACAAAAAAGTGCGACAAAATAACAGATTTGGGTCAGGAAGTTGAGATCCTATGATTTTACATACTCAATGTGACCGAAAGGTGTTATGCATGGTACAATGTTATTGATTAGGAAGACAAATGCAATTTGTTTTACTTTACAACAACTATTTTCAGAAATGACGTGTCAATGTCAAATTCTGAAAAAAGACAAGAGCAAATGGGGTAGTTGAGCGCCATTCAATTTTGGGAAAACTGAAAAAACTTTAACATGGTAATTGTAACTTATATTTGTTACACCTGTGTAACTTGAATCAAATGACGATACCGAACTGGAATTACACACGCATTTTGATTACAAATTACAGGGGTAGAACATTCACCTCAATTGGGTGCATGTTGCAAAAAGGGTCATTGTTTTTATACGATGGAACCCATTAGAACAAATATGAAGGACAATAGGAAGAACAAGAGCAAAAAAATATAATGATATGTCAAGAAAACTTGGTGTGTTGGGAACAGGGAATGGAGAACATTTTCGAGTATCGCGCGTACCCAAAAATACAAACCGACATTGAGGAGGTGTCTCTTTTCCGAAATGATCAGTTTCAAAAAAGGTGTGTACATGAGAAAAAGCTAAACGTGAGAAAAAGAATAGTAACAAAAGTTTATATACAAAGAAATAGTGTACCGAGGTCAAGGTTACAATTGACACTTATTGTACCTTGTCGTGTAAGATTTACTTACAACAAACCATAATGGATGATTAACTTATGAAAATCAAGAACATTGTGGTTAAAAAGGCTAATGATTTCAACAAAAAACGAATAACACTTTGGTAGACGGCTTGTGAGATCAATAGTAGAAGTCATAGATAGTTGTTTAAGTAAAGTTTGTAGTGTATGGCAGTGGTTGTTTCTGCCAATGAGGTACAAACGTAGGGACAGGAGTGATGGTTTCTATTGTTTCCATATTTCCAGCCTTGACAATGTCCTTTATGTGGTAGTTGCCTATGTGTTTACCAGAAATGTCGGACAGGGTGTACACCAAATCTGAGATTTTTCTCGGTACTTTAGCCTTGATAAAGCGGGGTGCCAATTTGGCAGAGAAGTACATGGCACCTTGTGACAATGTGTTATTTCTTCTCCAGACAATATCCTCTTTATTAAAAGTGACATGTTTCCTGCGTAAGTTGTATCTCTCCGCACTTTTTTGGTGGGCCAGTAATAAAGCGTCTGTTACTTCGCTGTAGATAGCAGAGAGTTCTTCTAAGCGGTGGGCATATGTTTCTACAGGGTCTTCAGATGAGGGGACCGATGATGGAAAATCAATATTCCGATGTAGAGAGCCGTGAACAATTTGTTCCATGCCGTGTTTGAGGAAGAATGGGGTGTAACCGGTTGTAAGATTTACCGTGTTGTTTATAGCTGCTTGAATTTTTTCCAAGTTTTTACACCAAGTGCGTTGGTCTTTATCAACTAGGATAGCCAGGGCAGTATTGATGTTTTGGTTATAACGCTCTACAGTGTTGTTCTGTGGTGTGTAGAGAGTATTATAAAAAATGTCCTTTATGCCGTATTTGGACAGGAACTCCTTAAATTCAGTTGCGATGAACTGTTTTCCGTTATCCACAATAATTGTACGGGGGGTTCCGTAAGGTATAAATATGTGTTTTTCCAAAAGGCTTACGACTGCAGATGCGGTGGCTCTTTTTAAAGGGAAAATCCAACAATATTTGGTGAAAATGTCCACTACACTGAGTATATGCATGTGTCCAGCATAACTTCTGGGGAAAGGTCCAATAAGATCCATTGACAGTGATTGCAGTGGTCTATCGGCGCGTTTGGGTTTACCCATAAGACCAGCAGGGGGTGCAGTGCTGTGTTTATAAGCTTTGCAAGTGTCGCATTTAGAAATATAATTTCGCACTTGTTTGAAAAGACCGGGCCAATAATATTTCAAGGATATTTTCTTATATGTCTTGAAGGTTCCGGGGTGTATGGATTCCGGGGCACTGTGGTTGTTGAATATTATTTGTTCTCTTTCTTCAGGAGGAACAACCAGTTTCCAGGCATGGTCTTCGAGAAGAGACAAAGGAGGTTTGCAATTACGGTACAATTGTCCTTCTTTTATGATAAAATTGGGAAACTGTTGAGGAGAGTTAATGCAACCGTTGAATATCTTTAGATACCAGGTGTCTTTAGTGGAAGAAATGGGAGCAGTTGGTTCGGTGTTTAGGAGAGCAAGCTCGATTCTTGAGAGTGCATCAGGTACAATGTTGTCGGCGCCTTTGCGGTGTATGACATCGAAAGTGTATTGAGACAAGCGTGATGACCAACGAGCGAGTCTACCGGATGGATTGTTCAAGGAGATTAGCCATTTTAGGCTGCTGTGGTCAGTAATTACAGTGAATTTGCTACCGTCTATGTATCCTCGAAAGTGGTGAATAGAATCCATTACTGCCAGTAACTCTTTTTCCGTTATTCCGTAGTTCTTTTCGTGTTTGTTTAAACTTCGGGAAAAGTAAGCTACAGGGTGTTCTCCATCGGGAAATTCCTGAGTTAGTACTCCGCCAATTTCAACATTAGAAGCGTCAGTATGGAGCGTGAAAGGAAGTGTGAAATCAAGGCAGTTCAGCACAGGTGCTGTTTGTAGAGCAGATTTCAAAGTGATGAAGGCTTTTTCGGTTTCAGGAGACCATAAGAAATTACTGATGCCTTTGCGTGTACCAGTGATTTTGTTGAGGGGTGCTGCAATGTTGGAGAAGTCTTTGATGAACCTTCTATAATAACCGGCCAGTCCTAGAAAACCTTAGGGAAATTTGCCATGGCTTCGACTTTAGCTGGGTCCGTTCTCAGACCTTTTTCGTCGACAATAAAGCCTAAATAACGCAAGCGGGACTTGCAGAATTCTGATTTCTTCAAGTTGATGGTGAGACCGGCGAGCTTGAGTTGTTGGAAGACTTTTTCCAGCATTTCAATGTGTTTTTCGAAAGTGTCAGTTATGATGATGAGATCGTCTAGGTAACAGAATAAGTTATTATCCGATTCTGGGCCGAATAACTTGTCCATTAACCTTTGTAGTTCGGCAGGACTGTTTTTGAGGCCGAATGGTAACCTTTTGAAGTGGAACATACCTCTACCTGGTATGACAAACGCAGTTTTTTCACAAGATGCAGCATCTAATGGTATTTGCCAAAAAGCTTTGCTTAGATCAACTGAGGATATAAACTTGGCGTTTCGTAGTTTGTCGAGGATGGCGTGAACAAATGGAAGTGGATAGGCGTCATCCTCAGTGCAAGCATTAAGCCTTCTACTGTCGATGCAGAATCGTGCAGAGCCGTCCTTTTTTGATACAAGTAGAGTTGGGTTGGTCCAGGCGCTTCTACTAGGAACTACAACGCCTAAACTCAACATTTCGTCTAACTCTTTTTCCAATTGTTTAAGTTTCTGGGGAGCTAGGTTATAGTACCTTTGTTTGATGGGTGGTCCATTGGTTTTGATGTGGTGTTCGACTAGGTTAGTTAGTCCTAAACCGCATTTTTCGAAGGATATTGATTCGAATTTGTTGATCATCCTTTTTAATTGTTGTGACTGAGCAGAACTTAGATTTTCGTAAGGTATTACTGTACGAATTTCACTGACTTGTGTGGAGTGAGAGGTGTTGTTGCAAGTGTTAAATACCTGGGGGCGACATTAAAGGCCTTCCAGAAGTCTACACCGAGGATAAAGTTCTGGGTTATTGAAGGAATCACTAAGAAGTTGATCGTGATTGTTTTGTTTCCGCAACTGACAGGTAGTGCTAGAGAACCTGTGACCGTTTGTGCTGTGTTGTCTGCGGTTGTGACGTGTGTAGAATGCATCTTGATTCTAAATCCGCAATTGACGAAAGGTATGTGTGCATTATTGCCGAGGCAACTAATAGATGCGCCACTATCCATAAGTCCCGAAAAGGTGACATTACTGACGGAGAATTAAGCATAGGGTCTTCCGTCTTGAGCTTCTTTGCAACTAACAGTTGAAAGATGTAAGGCCTGGTTGAAGTATTTTACGTGTCTCAACCACTCTATCCATTCCTTAGGCCTTGGAGTGAAATGGATTCCCGAGAGGTTGGGTATTAGTTTTTTTGCTTCTTGTTTACCCAATTTGGAGGGGGTTTCGAAAAGTCCGGTGGAGGTTTGACAACTTTATTGGGAGCGTGTAATCTCTCGTAATTGTGTCTTGATTTTTTGAAAATTTCTCGTAGATTGTCACGAGGTGGAGAGCGGTTTTGGGAAGAATGCCTCTTAGGTGCTCTGGTGTCTCGGGGTTCTTGGAGGTTAGCTTGCTTAAAACAAGTAGTTTGAGAATGACCGGTTTTCTTGCAGAATGAGCAGGTTTTTCTTTCATTATATTCTGGTTTGATACCAGAGGATCTGCTTGGTTTGGTGATTTCGTTTGCATCGTTAGAGTCTTTTCTTCTGTTTTGGTATGTTTCCAATAGAAGGCAAACGTCGTTAAGTTGGTTTATGCTGAGGATTTTTTGTGAAGTAATGATGTTCTCATATTTATGGAGGAGACCATCAATTATAATCGGCAGCAGTTCGTTGTCCGAAACAGGTGAAGAGAGCCTGGCGTTTATGAATTCAGCTCTTTGTATGTAGTTGGCAGCTGATTCATTTGAAAGTTGCTTGATTGCAAACAGCGATAGTTTTATTTTATGTTGGGCTTCCTTTTTTCCAAAACTGCTGATGAGGGCTGATTTTAGTTTGGGCCAAGAATCTGCCCTTTTTTTCTGTGATTTATGCCACGAGAGCAATTCGGGTGCAATGAGATCGATAAAGTTGCGATGTAGGATCTCTATGGGAATTCCTCTGACTTGGGCAGTTTCTTCTATTCTGTCAATAAAATTTTCCACATCGGTGCGACCGTTGAATTTAATTTTCCAGGATGATAGGTCGTACTTTTTATTTTGTGGAATGACCGGTGCTGGTATGTTTTTTGACTCAGGTGGTACTGGTGTAATTATTTTTGCTTCCTCTGGTTCGGGGCAATTAAAACGTAAATTCCTGATGTATTTCTTATTGAAGTACAAGGCGTAATTTATAAGCGACTTCCTCGATTTGTCAGTTGGCGACAGGTCCCTTTTACGAAGAGCTTGTAGTAATATTTCTCCTTTTGATTGGAAAATGTTGGTGATTACACCAAATGTAATTTCTGTAGGTACAGTGGGTGAGTCCATTTTGAAGGTTTGCTTGATGTTTGAAGAAGGAAGATGATTGTGTTCCGGAATTTTTGAAGTGTTTTGAAATTTTGAAAATTTGGCCAGGACTTTGCTTTGTAAAACTGTGTTTTTTAGTTTCACTAGTCACTTTCACTTGTTGAGAAGAAAAATTGGCCAGGACTTTGCTTTGTAAAACTGTGTTTTTTAGTTTCACTAGTCACTTTCACTTGTTGAGAAAAAATTCACCACAGATTTACTGATTTTGAAATTGAGGATGTTGAAGAAAAGGAATGAATTTATTTCACTTTTCACGTCACTTGTTGTAAGGTTAAAACTTGTCGAAGGCACTTGGAAGGTTAACACTCGTCGAAGGCACTTGGAAGGTTAACACTCGTATTTGCACACTAGAGGAAAAAACAGTTGTACCTATAATTTATTAGGAATAAATGTATAATTAGTGTTGAGACAAACCCGTGTTTTTATTTACACTAGTTGAAGGAAGGTGATTTGTTGGTAATGTTCGCTATGTGAAAGGAGACATTACGGTTTTGAAATGGGTGTTGAGAAAAAAAAATAAACAAACATGAATTCGTGATGTTTATTGCTTGTTGAGAAACAAAAACAACTCTGTTGTGTTTGTTTGTAGTTGTCGTGAGTGTTCACGATACGCGGCAAGGTGTGAGCACGCGTGGCCACCATTTTGTGAACCCAGTTTTTTGCGAGCGCGCCAAAAAAACGGTTTGTGGACATTTGCTAAGGAAATCACAAGTTGTTACAAGAATAATGTACATGAATAGAATTTCAATGGACGAACACGAGGTAGTCTATTGTTGGCTTATGAAGGGATGACAAAAAAAATTTTGCCCCATGTTAGGCGACAGTGTAAAGGGCGCAATTTCCCTGTGAGAGGTCCATTGCAAAAAGGGTGCCTTAGTACATATCGGCGTTAGCTCAGGCGGTAGAGGTTGAGATCATGATCATCAGGCGTCAGGTCAGCTACGGCTTTTACACGGGGAACTGATTGCCAAACAAACCACTTCGAATTCGTCAAAGGAAACGCATTAATGGGGTATGATAGTATATTCACAAAGCACAATTACAAACAGATACACAAATGAGATGGGTCATTTACATCCTAAATATTCCTAGCGTTTCGTTAGGAACAATCTCTCTTGATAATTTAGGTTCTGGCTGGCAAGCGTGTGTGTAGGCATAATTCAAGTCACAAAAGGCACATAAAAGGTAAAGATAGTTAATCCGCTTACATGAATTTGTAGTAGGTTTCGCGTACATGTTGAACCACAAAAGGAGGGTTATCTTCCGTACTGTACGCGCTATTACGCGTACATTTCTCCATGGTGAGTAGGCTCAGCAATTAGGTACAGGCTTCGAAAATACTTGTACAAAGCGGCCGTTAATTTAGGCGCGCAATCATGGCGTCCTGGTTGATAGCAAAACAGACATGTTGACAGGGCCAAGGCTAGATTGTGAGTGTGGGCCGTTGGTGATTTGAATGCCGGCGTTTCGAGCGTAGAGCAGTTTTACCAACTTGGCCGTGCAAGGCAGGCGCGCGCGCACAGCGACAATGGTAACAACTCACCGCTGACTAATTTGAATTTGCGGGAGTTTTGAACGTGTCCGATTCGTTACGTGACAAACTTCAGAAGTGTGAAGCAGATAGAGGGTTAATATTTTAAAAAAATTGCAAAGTAATAACAAAGTATATACACTAACCGTCCAATAGCGGTATACAACAGCATCGGTAAAAGGGTGAATATATAATATATGTTCCAAGCTGTTAATGAATGCCTCCATAATTGAGAATAACCCGGGTTGAAGGGGAGGGTTAATTTGTTCAGAAATGAATCATTTAAAATAATATATAGTATTTTTGCGGCCTGTTCTAGAGTGGAAGATACTCTCAGTATAGACCACCATTCATGTTTGGAATCGCTACTCCCCGCCACCTTCAGCCTCACAAGATTTGCTGCAACACTGGCTTGAGATGGTTGTGAGCAGTTTATTTATTTATTTATTTATTGTAAGAAACAAACAGCATTTTTTTACAGGATTAGTTATACAAGAGGTTACATATGAGGTAAGCCAAAATAGTTTCTTATGCTAATGTTGGTTAATGTGATATAATACAAGATTGTAATTGGTTATTACCATTAACTGAAAATGAAAATGAAATTAACAAAAAAAATAAAAATCGTTTAAATATATTAGAAGGAAGAAGGAATAGGAAAGGGCAAGAGGCAGAGGAAGATGGGATGGGGACAGGAGACGCTCATGTTGTACCTTTTCTATAACTGTACATTAATTTAATTAATATTTGTGGTCGTGCGCTTGACTTCGTTTCGGTATTTCACAAGAGTATTATTAAGAATATCGATATTATTAAATTGCGTGTTATATTGCGCGCATATACGGGGGATTGGAGAATTTTTTCTAAGGTTGGTTCTGCACGCGGGCAAATGAAAAAAATGGTTTTGTCTGGTTGGCCTTGTAGGTATGTGAATTCTTAAATAATTTACGAGTTCAGGAGTGTCCAGGCCGTTATTCAGAATTTTGTATAAAAATATTTGATCAGATATTAATCTACGTGTTTGAAGTGGAGTAAAGTTGTGAAATTTTAAGGATTCGGTGTTATTTGCAAAGAGTATTTTTAAATTTATAATTTATGTGTTTAAAAATTTTTTTTTGCACACTTTCGATTCTTTCAATATGGCATTGGTAGAACGGTGCCCAAATAAGTGTGCAGTATTCTAAGTGGGGGCGGATATACGTGGTGTAAAGGGAATACATGGTTTTAATATTGCAAAAAGGTTTAGATATTTTTTTTTTTTTTTTTTTTTTATATTTACTCCACACAGGAGGCCCTGAAGAAAATAATTTCCCTCAGGGCCTATGTCATCTTTGGGGATGCTGTGTGGAGGGTCTTTTTGTGGAGAGGAAGGAGTGAACATGGGTCTTGAAGAGTCCCATGTTGTAGGAGGGAGGAAACACAGAGGCCGGCAGTTCGTTCCACAGCCGAGCTGTTGAACTTAAGAACGAATCGTAGAAGCGACCCGTTCTCATGTGACAAGTGTCAACTGTGTACAAATGTTGGGCGCGCGTTTGGCGTGTATCCCGACTACGCACCGGTGCCGAAGGGATCAATGACGCTAGTTCCTCAGAGCATCTTCCATTGTAATACCGATAGAACAAGGACAGCATACCTACCTGACGCCTGTGCTCTAAAGATAGCAGTCCGTTTGTTAAGATTGGGGAATCTACCAAACGGACCGCCCGTTTCTGCACAGAGTCAAGGGTTTTTTTCAGGTATTTTGGGGCTCCAGACCAGAGATGGCTGCCAAATTCGGCAGTAGGGCGCACTTGCGATTTGTACAGGGTGAGCAGTTGTGTACTATTAAAGTATCTGCGGGCCCTGTACAGTACGCCCAGCTTCTGAGAGGCCAACTTTACTCTAGCTTCGATGGAGCCCCCGTACCTGAGCTGGTCACTTATAGTTACACCAAGCATATCAATGGAAGGCCTGTTCGGAAGATTGCTTCCGTTGAAGGAGACTAGATTATCATTTGGATCCCTTTTAGACGTAATCAGACAGGATTGGGTCTTTGAAACATTAAATTCGACGAGATTATTTTTACCCCAGGAGGAAATACTCTCGAGATAGATATGCGAATTATAAATCCCAACATTTTATTGGCTTTGTTGATTACTTCGTTAATGTGTTTGATAAAATTTAGTTTTACATCCAGTACTACCCCAAGGTCACGGATTGATTCTATTTCATTGATATGTGTATCATGAAAGTTATAATTAAAATAAATTTTATTTTTGTTGCGCGTAAAAGATAATTTGTTGCACTTAGAAATGTTTATGATTAATTTGTTTAATTTACAGTATGCAAAAAGACGATTTAGGTCTTCTTGAAGTTTTATGCAGTTATTGATAGATTTGATTACTAAGTATATTTTGTTGCAGTTGAGACTCTCGTGCAGTATCACATAAAAATATCTGTACCTTTAAGCTGCAAGTGGCGTAAGAGATGTCATTTTAATCATTCACATTCTGTTAATGCTGAATCTTCTGGTGTACCATTACTAAATTAGCGTGTTTTAAAACACCGGTAGTCTAGTCATACTTAAGAGATGAATTTACTGGTGCCCATTCATTTACATGCTTTCAGCTCTGAGTTCGAACAAGATATGAAAAACATAAAAGCTTTCAAGAGCTTTAATAATGATTATTACGAAAATGAGTGTTATTTTGTAAGCGGTTTTAACAATTTAAAAGTCTTGAAAAAATATTGTTTTAGTACTTGAGTTTATTACGTTTTTACTTGAAACCATATTTTTGCACCAATTCCACCCATATCCGCTCAACAATACTATATGGTTCATAGACTAAATAAGACTAGACACGGCATAACCATTGAAAAATAACCCAAACACAATTTTGGTTTGGTTCACGTGCACATTTATGAAAAGGCGCACGCATTGTGTCGCAATGCGAAATGGGCACTGTGCATTGGGTTACCTTTTGTTGGTCTAGAGTTAAGCTATTTTGCTTGTCAGCTATTTTTGCTGGTAAAATTCCTGACGTAACATGAATAACACACCCACAAAGAATCCACCAATAGGGTGATTCATGTTAATTATTATCACGTGGGGAGCATACAAATATCACGCAACCAATGCGTGATAATTATTGATGTATTAGTCGTCTAGCGTTGACACGCGCGACAACGCGTGATTTATTTGGTCCGTGCATTTTGCCAATCAGGGTTGTATTAAGTCGTTATTGCCTTTCGGGTAGTATCTGCTTCGCCTTTTCGATTTTTTGCAGAAGAATTGATAGAAATAAATTTACGTCATTTAATGAATTCATTTATTTTGTGTGTATTTTCGCTTAGGTTTCCCCACAAACCGGAAAAAATGGAGAAATGGTTAGAAACAATCCGGATTCAATTATGTGACAATAACTGGGTACCATCAGCAGGAAACCGCGTTTGCTCTCATAATTTTCAAACATTTCAAACATATTTATCTAACTGCAAGCGGCCTCCGACGTGTAGACTGCAAAGCTTTGCCTGTTTTTCCGGTAATTATTTTGTTTGATTTTTGTCTGAAAACTTAAGAAAGATTATTATGGATTGATCAGGTTTTAATTGATAATGTCGTTGTTTTCAGGCTGATATTGGACAGTCGCTGTCCACCATGGCCACAGGTCCTGCGAATAGAGATACCGTCATTGTTTCTTCTCGAACAGGACTGGTTCTCGATCCTGCTGAAACTTCTTTTGTAATCGAAAAGCCGGTTGTTCCTCTATCAGAATTGCAACAACCGATGAGCGTGAATTCCGTAAATAATACTTAAAATCCTATTTAAAGGGCGTAAATAAATAAATAAGTATATATTGTAATCATACCCCTTACCCCATACCCATACGCTCTCTGAAGGTCTGTCCTCATCATTGTTGCTTATTCATTTGCGAACCGGAACGCGAGCCGAACTACGAATTATGGGAAAGGAACGAAGACATATTAGGTTGCTTTGTTCCTTTCCCATAAGTCGTGGTTCAGCTCGCTTGTGAACACTCAATATTTTATAATTTATCTCTCTCTTTATGTTAATCTTAAATTATATTTAATGTAAAGTCGTTTAGTAGTTAGGTTAGTTTTCAATAATGCTATCTTGAAGAAGGTTGAGAAACTAGCTGACCAAAACTAGTTGACACAATGTCTTAATTCTAACAAAGTGGTTAAAGACAAAATAACTTTTAATTGAATGATATGTATAATTATTAAATGATACGTAGTGTTGTATCTAGTATCTAGTCTCTATAATTTTATGTTACTGTTAAATGTTTTACTAATATTATTTTATATTCATCAGCTTTAATTATTTTGTATAATTTTCGACAGCTTACTAGATATATTCTGTTTTAAAATGCATGCAAAAGCCCGACTGGGCATAAAACCAAATTAAATTAAATGATGTCAAGTCACAAAGTGATTGCTTTCTTCAATAATTATATACCATTCTATGTAAATACTATGGTAAATTTAAAAAAAAACCTATGCACAATAATAAAAATGTAAACGTTTTTGGTTCTATAGGACTTATATAGAATTCATAAACAAAAATAAATTAAATTAAAATCATTTTGTGTTATTTATCAATTCTTTCCTGATTCAGCCCTTATTCAGCACTAAAATTTGCTGTAAGTGTTTCTTTCTTCTTGGCTTTTTCTTTTTGGCTTTATGTTCAAATTACAACACCTCTGACAACAAATTCTCCTTGGTTTCGCTTACGAGTTTGAACGCTTGTACAAGGAGTTTAAAAAGAGTTGAGTTGTTAAGTTCATCTCCATATTTGTGACGTACGCTATGTGGGGTCATTTTAAAAATGAATTTAGCTAGACAGGGCTAATCTAGTATAATACATCAATGATATGGTAGCATCAATTATTTCTGGAAAAATAACGCTCAAAAAAAAAATTCAAGTGTTTAGTTTCATTTTGGTCTAATTAAACCAAAAAAAGAAATTCATGTATTCAATAAAAAATAATCTTGTAGTAATGGTTTAAAAAGCTTGTTTTATTACTTACCACAAAAAAAACACTAAAATATTCGCATTTATTACGAAACTACAAGACATCTGGACCTACGATTTCATATACGATTAACAAAAAAATGATAATTCCAGTTAAGGGCTACAACGTATACCTGTTTTATTTTGTATTTATTACATCAAATTAGACACGTGTAAATAGCAAAAATGACAAGATAATAAAATAGCAATAACTTTATAAGCATATTCAAAATAATTACAATTACTATTATGAATTGTAGGTCGATATTAGTTCCTAGCTAGGCAGATAGCCCGTTCAAAGCAACCAAGTGCTGTTAAAATTGCTAAAATTTTATTCTGTAAAATTAAAGCCATTAAAAGGTAACCATGTAAAGATTTTAAGTGGAATTTTTTAATAGTTTTTCAGAATCCACCCTCCCCAAGCCAATCAACCGTTTAGTTATTATTGAACCGATGAAAGACATTTTGCATGTTTTAATATTCTATGCTTGGGAGATTTTATTATATAATTTCTTTTATTTGATGTTTTTCACACATTTCAGTTATTATATTATATATTATATTATATTATAGGAATTACAATAAATTTTGTGTATTTTTATTGTGTATGGTTTGGTAGGTTGTCCTTTTATAGTTGAACTAAATCTTATGTATTTAGTTTTTGTTATATTCAGTGTTAGTAGATTTTTGTCAAGCCATTCATTTATCGCATTGATTCCACTTTCAGCATGTTTATGAGTTTGAGTCCAATCTTCTCCTTCAAATAAAGCTACTGTTGTAACGCAATATTTTTTAACTAATATTAATAATAGCACGTTGGTCCCCATTGTAACAAAATTAGGATAACTAACAGAAAGGATTGCTTTGTTATTGAATAAAAGAAAGATGAAGTTAACGAGATTTATTTAAAAACATGAGACTGTCAAATTAGAATGGTTTACATTTTCTCACGGGTTTATGCTGCGAAACGAAGAGCGCAAGCACGGTTGGAATTAATGGTGGCAATTTTTTATCAGTTAAATTTGTGAAATACGATTTTTGAAGAATATTGTCTGACCTGTTTCTCAAATGGGCGCCATACAGCTCTTAGAAAAGAACTGTTAAATTTATAAAGGTTTACATGATGACCAGCGATTACATCAGCTAGCTAATCAGCCATTAAAATCTCCCGTAAAGTTTGTCGTTTGGAGCAGTTGCTCGAATCCTTCCTGTTGAACTGTCTTTGCTTCAAGGCCGCCCGTTTGGTACTGGCTCCAAGAGCTCCTCCGGCGCGCTCCCTGCGATCAACCACAGACCGGGAGTCCCATGGAGGAAAGCGGTCTTCAAATATAGTTGTGTAAAGAATTCCATAAATGTAGCGGGGAAAAAGTGAACTGCTAAACTGTATCGCCTACTGTTAGCTCGCATAACTCATTGATGTAAATTATAAATAGAAGAGGTCCCAATATGCTTCCTTTTGGTACCCCAAAGATACTCGTAGTATCTAGTAAATTACTCACCGTTTTTTTCCATTTTGAGTTGCTGGCTTCTACCCTTTAAGTAATTTTTTAACCATTCATAGGACATACATACAATACCAATATTTGTTAGTCTTTTGAGTGGTAGTTTATGCAATATTGTATCAAAAGCCTTGGCTAAGTCTAAGAACAGTAAGATTTTTTCTTTCCGCGATCTATATATCCAGAAATATGTTCTGTTAGTTGCGATATAGCTTCGTCCGTTCCTCTCCCGGCCGATATCCGAACTGATTTTTGCTTAGAAGTTTTCAGTTCTATACATAGTAACTCAATATATTTTTAAAGATTTTTCTATAATTTTTAAGATAGCACTCAACAGAAATATTGGCCTATAATTTTTCACTTGGCTTTTGGGCCCGATTTTGTAGATTGGTACTACTAAAAACTTTTTAAAATGGTCGGGAAAAACTCTTGAAGAGAAACTTTTATTGAAAATGTTCGATAAAGGTGATGCAATATTGTGTTTGAAGATTTTTAGTGTATGACTGTTAACCTTTCCTTATTCGTGGTGTGTATTTACTACACATTGCTTCTAATAACTTTAATAACTCTATAAATATAATAAATTCTGGGTTCAGATTTTAGGTATTTCTCCGTCATACATTTATGCACTAAATTAAAAAATAATATTTTACATAGTTTTCAATTTCAATTAAAAATCAGAGATTTTTGTTAAAAATCGGGAATAAATACACCAATACAATCAACCGTGTGATACTAATACGCGAAGAGTGTGCGAAAAAATGACACGCTATTGATGTCCCGCTTAAATTCGCTATGCGGGAACATGAGACATCTACACGTCTGCAGTTGTATTTTGATTTAAACCATCGATACCTAGGACCGCACAGCTGTGTTTCTGCCATCCGCCAGCCGCTAGCCAGTCACCCGCGAACCGTCGTTAGATGTGGACCCTCGCACGTTTCTTTAGCATCTGCCGATGGTTTTTTCATGTTTCTAGCAATTAAATTACAATTATTATCACGTTTGATATAAAATATAATAAACATAATCGATTATCTATGAATATTCATATTTTTCCGATATGAAATCACTTATTTTGAGATGTGTATTGACTACACAGCACCGGAACGCGTGGATTTTTTTAGCACAGTAAGGAAAAGGTTAAGACCATCATGACCTGTCGAATGTATATTGTTAAGATTGTCAATAATTTTTAAAACCTCTTCATTTGTCGTAGGTGAGAACTTAAATGAAAAAAAATAGTGTTTTTGATTCATTGCAGATGCCAATGAAACTTCAGTTTCTTTGGTGACACTTAGGATGTTTTCAACAAGGTTTTCCGCAAAACCCTACAGTCGAAAATAATTGGTTGGTGGGGCAAGCTATTAATAATCCCGGATCGGTGGTGGCTGTGTTTCCAATCAGAAGTTCGTTAATATTATAGTAAATTGTATGTTTAGTTTTTGTTATTTGTTTAACGATTTTCCACATGTTTTTACTAGATGGATCTTGGTGGAGTTGATGCTTATTGTACCTTTCTGTTGCATTACGCATAAAATCTTTACAAATGTTACGATACCTACGGTAATTCTGTTTAATAGTGTTTTGTGGGTATTTTTTCGCCACTTTGTGTAAATGATTTCTTTTGAGTATAGCTTTTACAAAACCACTGCTAATCCAAGGAGTAAGTAATATTTTTTTATGTGCCATGAGTTTATCTATTGAATTTTTTGTCATGTGCATGTTGATTTAACTTTAGTCTCTTTATATACATCCTGCCATGTTTCATTATTTCGATCCTTAATCAATCCCTCATAGCACATGGATGATGTGAACTGTTTAGTGTTTACTTGTTTTTAAGAGATGTGTCTGTAATGCTCATTGTGGTTGTATAATGATCAATTGCTGTATTGTGTATGATAAATGTATTGGAGGCCGTAATATTTATGGTATTTGTGTGATCTAAACATGTCGCGCTAATATGTTGTACCAGGGTAGGAAATTTAATATTTATTGCGAAGTCGTTTTCTGCCATGGCGCACAGGTAATTGTGACATTGTCTGTGTATATTTCCAAATGTGTTGATTTTTGTATCGCCCATTACTATTTTCTGTTTGAAGTTAATGCATTTTTTGAGTTCAGATATGAGATTATCCAGAAATGGAAGAATGTCAATTAATTATTGTGATCTTTATATGGCTAAAATAATTAGATATCCCTTAATTACTAATTTCAGACAATTTGATTGACTGATGCAAATTTTTTGAACTTGTGAGTGGATGTCATCGCCAATGTAAAGTACCACTCCACTGCTTTGATTAAATTGTTGTTTTGTGTGATATTCATGATATCCCGTTATTTGTTTTGTGAAATATGAGTCATTCAATCTGCATTCTGTAAGTATTTTTATATGAAATCTCACAGCCGACTTGATATTGTTTAAAAATAAAAGAAAGTCATCAAGATTTTCATATTTTACAGATGTTTTGATGTACGAGTATAATATTGATTTTGTTTAAACTCCAGTTAAATTTTTTGAGTTGATCAATTTCTTCTATGGTAAATTCATTGTTTGGCTCTCCAATATTATCTCTTTCCAGATTAGCGTTTACAACCTTTATATTTTAGATTTATTATGAAATGTTGTCCTTGGATCACTGAGTGCTAGGGCTATATTTACAGTTGCAAGGGGGGAGATTTGACAATAAAAATATTTTAGATCATGATATTTGATGTTACTTGACGGAGATAATGCTTGTGTTTGGTTCATTTTGAATGGATAATATTTTATAACAATTTTCGATACTTTATATAAAATATGGGCGATAAACGGGATCATCTGATAGTGAGCCTGATGTTTAATGCTTGTTATCGAAAATAATAATAGTACAGTAGAAAAAACTATAAGTTCGAGTCATTTCATGTCGGTTAACTTTTGCTCCGAATCTATCATTTTGGCCGCGAGTTATCATCCTTTTTTGTTTAGATTCTCCCAGCCTTTGTCCAGACATTCCTGTAACTGGGTTTATGTGCTAATTGCCTGGCTAGGAACCATAAATGTTTTGCTTGAGAAGTTAAGTGTTCCGAAACGTATATTGGGTTTCTGGGACCTGACATACCTATAACACTTATATTTATTTTGCATTCTATGTTTTTACTGCGATTATTTTTTTTATTGCAGAATGCAATTTTTTTCCAAGTGTTTCTGAAGTTATTTTAAGCACTTAACAGGAATACCAGGGTTTCTAATATAATACAAAGACTAAATTGCAATTAAACAATGAATATATAAATTTCTTTATTCTTGCATTTAAAACAATAATTATTCTAATTCAGTTATAGTAACTGTCATGTAAGTGATTTTGGGTACTGTTACTTAATCTTATTTTTTGGTTTTTAATAATCAAAATTAAAAACCTCCAAGACTCCCGGTCTACTGCTGGCAAGGCAACTATGCTAACCATTACACCTCTTACTATTTTAAGAATGGCGGCATAAATTCATTTATTGTCCTGAAAATAATAAAAACCATATTTTTTTTAAATTTTGGAATGTTACTACGTAGGTAAATCAAAAATGAAATAAATGTTATTTGTAATTTCTAACTGTTGGTTAGTACGTTAGGTCAGTAACTGTTAGTTGCCATTGGAAACTATTTTTTGTTTTGTTATAATTTTAAATTGAATAAATGTGAACAAAGCAAAACCAGCTGGCGATAATTTAAAAAAAAGTCGTTATTATTGTTTCATTTAATTTAAAAAAAAACATACGGAACCAGGGAATACTTCGGTATCAACTAATAATAGACTCAGATATAATATTACACAAATATCTTTAGTAACTGATTTGATATCAATATGACATGCTTGAGTAAACGTACGTGTTAATTATAGTATCATCTAATTTACTGAAGCGGGCAAACATATTGAAGACACTCCTCAGTCAATAGTCAATATATCTCAACGCAAACATTGACGTGTTTCGTGTTCACGGTTCGCCTTTCATCTCGGCCATTTACTAGTCAACTCGGATAGTTAGGTACCCTCTGGAGTTAAACGGCGGCTAGGGTGGATCGGTACGCACCACCCAAATCTTGTAGACATCATACGCCAGAGTGGAGGGTGATTTATGGTGCCTCTGATGGCTGGGAGGGTGGGAGGGGTGAGTTCCACCCCGAGCAGGGGTCTTAAACCAATTTCGTCTTAAATACTTTCTGAATCAATCTTTTGAAATTATAGCATATTTTGAAATTCCACTGACAGAAAAAAAGTTTTAACCATATTATTATTAGGTGTTTGATTAATAACCTTACCTACGCATATTCAGTTCAGCTCAGTTAAATGCCGATAAATCGGCGTGTATTGAAATATAAGTGAACAGTTTCATGTAAAAAAAAACATTATTAATGTATGCTTTACATCACAAATCGCTCCGGGTGTAACCTGTTCTGAGGTGGTTGTCAGGAAAGTAGAGTGCAAATATTTATTTGAAATTTTAGTGACAGATTACATTCAGTTTCAGTTTCAGTGCCGGCAACCCGGGCGTTTATTTAATTTCATGGTTGTTTACATTGTTTTCTTTTCTTTTACCCGCCTCACTAGACAAAGTCTGTTCCGAGGCGGCACATTACTAATACAAATACACCTGTAATCATATCTCACTCTTTTGACTGCATTCACAACAATATCACACAGCCCTGTGCGTGTACAAATATCGAACTGGTTACCCACTATGCCTATCTAGGAGTTACAGTAGATTGTAACATGAAGTGGGATGTACACATTCTAAAACTGTGTAAGCGCCTTCGGTCTATTGTAGGTAGACTGTATAAAATAAAATATTATGTGCCTTTGAAAACTATGAAATTGATTTATTTGTCTCTTGCAGAATCTACCGTAAACTGTGGGATAACTTCATGGGGTCAATCGTGCAAAACCAACATAAAACATGTACAAATGATTCAAAACGCCATAGTAAAGTTGTAAGTAAGCAAAACCGTTTTTAACCACAGGCGAGACATTAGTATCATGTATAAATCAATAAATGTATTACCGATTCGTGCCCTTATGTGGCAAAAAAATTGTATTACAGCATATATCTGACAGTCCGTATAAAAAATGGTGGATTATGTACACAATACACGTTTCATACAAAATAAAGGAATGAAAGTACCTGTGTTCCAAAACAAATATGGTCAAAGAACCCTTGAATACATAATACCTTTAATTTTCAACAAATTGCCATATGAATTAAAAGAAAATTGTTCCATTAGTAAATTCTTTTTAATATTAAAATCATGACTACTAAGGAGTAACCTCACGTATTAAGACTGTGATACACTGTTTTTCCACATAACACTGTATTTTCAACTTTAAAGTATTACACAATTATTTATTTTTTTGGTTTTTGTAGATATGGAGGTATGTATTACTACGCTAAAGCATTGATGATTATTTCATTTTTTTTTTTTAAACTTCCGATTTAGTTGTCCGGGTTAAATCTTCCCCAAAGGAAAAACTTAACCCTTCCACTCACTTTTCCACAAATGATCATCTAGTCAATCAACATTATGTAAGTGCATTATATAAGCAAAATAAATACAAAACAATACAAGAACAACAACACGTCAACTCACCAGAGATCAAATGGGAAAAAAAAATTCACCGTCTCCAGATATTTTCATATCAGAGGGTTCGGCTCGGTAGTACTTCTAACAGGGCCTATAAATCCTACTGATCCCTCAACATAAATATTTAAAAAATCTTTCGTTATCCTACATGTATTCAAAATGACCGACTTTTGCATCTTTATATATAAATTTTTTGATAGATCTAATACGCCTAAATTTTTAATGAGAGAGCTAGGTATAATGCCAGTAGCCGAAATAACGAATGGTAATATTTTTATAGTCTGAGAATGCCAAATTCTTTTTATTTCGTTTCCTAAATCTGTGTATTTTCTAATTTTTTCATTAACAGATTTTTGAATGTTACAGGAATTTGGAATAGCGACATCAATGATATAAGTTATTTTTTTAATTTTGTCATGTAAAACTATATCGGGTCTATTATGACTAATCGCTCGGTCTGTTAGTATAGTTTTATCATAATATATTTTGTAAAATTCGTTTTCTAAAAATGAATTTGGTTCGTATTCATAGTATGGTACTATATTACGGCAGTCAATCAAGTTATGTTTAATTACCAAATTTTGGTGAATTATTTTTAAAACTTGATTGTGCCTAAATGTATACTCGGACGGTGCTAATATAGAACATCCAGATATAATATGTTCTATAGTTTCCGGAAAAGCCAAACATTTTCTACACAAATCATCAATTTGATTTGTATCTTTGATTATATGCTTTCTATAATTTTTAGTATTAATGACTCTATCCTGAATGGCAAGCATAAATCCTTCTATTTCTGCGCTCAACTCTCCAATACTCAACCATTTGTTTGACGAAATTTTGTCAACATACGTTTGGTTGAGATAATTGAAGTGTTTTGCGTGTAAAATTTTATTTGACCAGGAATCTAATAATTCCTGGTTGGGATTTATAAAAATGTTGGCATTCTCATCGTATAAATTTAAAGGTGTAATATTTCTATCTGCCTTGCAAATTATTTTGTGCATTTCTGAGCTATGAGCTTTCCTATGGAAAAAAGTTCTTAGCATTTCTACCTGATTATGTTTCAAAGAAGTTATTTTGACTATACCTCACCTCCTAAATTTCTAGGTAAATTAACTCGTTCTATAGCTGAATTTGGATGATGGCAATTAAACTTTGTTAGCGTAGTTCTAATTAATCTTTCTAAGTTATCTAAATCTGTATTAGACCATTTAATTATGCCAAATGAGTACGTTAATAGAGGTATTGCCCAACTATTTATTGCTTTTACTAAATTTTTAGCAGATAGATTGCATTTTAAAATTTTCCTGATCCTATTGTGAAATTTAATCCTAATATCATTTTTAATACTACTATGGTCTAATCTATTTGATTGTGGGTATCCTAAATACTTATAAACCTCATCCCTTTTCATACTAGTAATTTGGAAATTTCTATTAATTTTACTATTATTATATGTGCAACTAATCTTCTGCTGACAAGCTACTTGCAGTAGCTTAGCGGGTATAAATAACATTGTATGTAATTTTTATACAAATAAAAAAAATCTTATGTTTTTGGTGCATGAGTAAGCAATGTGAAATATTCCCGCGTAACAGATAATCTTATTCAAGTTTCTTGAACATAATTATTAGAACTAGGTACTTATCAGATATCAGACAAGCGATAAAGTTTATTTACAAAAAATATTTGATGTTTTTATATTTTTATTGCTTAAAAAACAAATACGGCAGTGTTTTATTAATAAGACAATGCGAATATAAACTGCATTCTACCTGTTTCTCACTGATTAACAATGAATAATTCTTTAGTTTCTCACATTTCAAGAAATACTTGTCGTGATCATTACTACCTTTTGCAGGGCTCGTGGCACATTGATATAATCATTGCCATTAAGAGAGTTGACTTATTTGGCTTCCTTGGACATTTCTGTCGTTTATTTCACTTATTTCTCGTATTGACACACACTTCTATGAAATTGAAATTTATTTCACTTCTAGATGACATAAACGTACATTCAAATAAAAATTAGATGCAACAAGATACTATCTATCAATCATGTGAATGTGAATCATGTGATCATAGATAAAGAAAAATGATAATAGCCAATAAAAATGTGCGGTGAGAAATTGAAGATAACGTTGGTAGTTCTTGTTTGAAGTATGTATGATGGAAATTAGTCCCATTACCAGTTGGTAGAGCAGCGCCCGGCAAGGCGAAGGTCCTGGGTTCAAGTTTTAGATGCGACCGTGTCTTTTTTTGATTTTTCTCTTTAAAAATCGTAAATTAAATTTATGTGTACCAAATCCTTAATAACAGTGGACCCATTGATGTATTATATTTAGATGAGACATGAAGCAAACAAATAGGTTCCGATTTTTGATTTCCAACAGACCTCCAACTCTCACAACGCTCTAACCAAAACCAATTCCGGTCTACGCGCACCGCTTATCGCGTTATAATAGTAGAACAAGTTTCGGCGATATATTAGTACCCAGTAGCACCGCTATTTATAGCTCTAAATGTGGACCTGAAGATTTTGCCTTACGTTTTTTGCAGAAGTTCAAGATATTTTTGGTGAATTTCACGTTATTTTTTGACGAACTTCGGGTTATTTTTTTTTCCAAAACGGTTTTTTGCAATATAAGCGATTCTGCGTACTCTTTTTGGTAATTTAGAGACGTTTTTTTTTAATAAAAAAATGATTCGAGTTTTAACTGCGTCTTAAAAAATCAAGCTTGTTAAAAGATAAAAATATTTAGAAATTAAAATAATGCATAACTATCTTATTTTAAAGTATCAAATAATAACGAGAAAAATGAAAATCCGCGTTACTTACTCGAAAATATTTTTTTTCTTTATAAAGTCACCTATTTGACAGTGTTGGTATTTATTACATCACTGAATAATACAAAAAAGACATTTTAAGACAAAAAAAAAACAAATTTAAGACAAAAAATACATGACAAGCCCCTAAAAGAGGTTTTGAATATTTTGTAAGTTTACATTTAAACATGGAATGGAGATCAATAACAGTAATAAGTTTTCTTTAATGCATATTTGATTATTTGTCACATTCGTTGTGGTGCGAAAATAAAATAAATGGAAAACTGTCAGTAACTGAAAATCACTTAATTAGTTTCAATTGTTTATTATCAAAGCCATTAAAACACACTGTTCATATTATAATCAGTTTATATTTAGTACAGCTTTACCGAAACCAGTTGGCTTATCATGTAATAATATATAAGTTGGTTCACAAAGGTGCATTGTTCGAACTCTTCTCTTTTATAATTTACAAATTGAACATTTACTATTACAATAAAATAAACAACCAATTTAGACTGACATCATAATATTATATTGCCGAATACTGGGAAGGTAGTACTAATCTACGAGTAAATACTAAATAAAATAAATTGTACCGAGTGTGAGCATTTTTATTCCATCAATTTCCCCAATTTAATTCCACGGCTGGTTCTGGAATCCACTATTACATAATTCTAGAATTCAATAACGAAGACCGCTCGCGTTGAATAATGTATGACCAAATATATCTGAAAACAGAAAACAGTCTGTTCGCAGAAGAACTCATCTTTCGGATTCCTTCCTGGAACAAACATAATACCATTAGAATCAATCGTTTTTATATGTACTTATGTATTATGTATAATTATTTTACCCGTCGCTATAAAATGCATTCTCTCTCTTGTTTCAATCCTGGGATTGGTTTGCAGCAATTTCATCTAATCTCCTCTTCCATTCTTCCCTGTCTTGTGCGGCTCTTCTGACTTGTGCATATGATGAGCAGCGCACGTCCACCAGCAGGTCCTCCAGGTACTCTCGGCGTGGGCGTCCCCTAGAGTTGGTCCCCTTGGTCATACCCTCCATTATGACATGCAAGAGGCCTTCTTGTCGTATAACATGGCCGATCCATCTTGCACGCCTTTCGGACAAGGTCCGTCGCTATAAAATGCATTATGTTTGCAGTTATTTCATACTGTCAAATTCAATAAATTACCGTCCAAAATTTGTTATAACATTTTACAATATTTCATCCCAACAATTTATATCATTTAATATTTTGAAACATTTTATTCTAGGTGGAGTTCCATTTTCACATTTAAATGGATAAAAACATCCTTAAAACTTTTGTTAAACTTTTGAAAACCTATTCCTGTTTTTAATTTATCACATTTTATTGAATTTTGTAATATTTGTTTACACAGTAATTTATTTGCATATTGGCAATATTGGCTTTCACCAAAAAACAACATGGAAATCATAGACATTTAACTAAAACTCAATTAGCATTTATATTCTGTTTTATTGACTAAATACACAGATTTTTAATTCATCACAAATTCATTCATCGATCAAAATCGATTCTTGCAATTGATTAATAATAAATATTTTATGTTTATACCGTGTAGAAAAATATGTGTAACGTTTTTTTCTTGTTTGAAGTTTGTGTTTTATTTTATATTTGAAAAACAGTAATAGAAATAAGAAGGGCTCAGAAAATATTCTGGAAACGAAACCTTCTCAGGGAATATAAACAATTCAAGCAACCCATTCAAAATGTATCATATTTTGTAACTATTCTCTACGCCTTCTATTTATTGTGAAAACGAGGGAAAATTTCAAATGAGAACTTATTGGAAAGCTGTAATGGATATCTGTTTGGGGAGAGTTCGGACAACAAGCAAGAGAAGAGAATACTTTAAATCCGAATGATACATACCACTTCGTACTACACACGAGAAGGTTAAGCTGCAAAATTGTGCGTCCCGCTTGACCATATTTGATAAATATTAACAGAAAGAGTCAATCTTTGAAAACTAGATAAAAAAACCTCATTATTAAATTATATGTGCTATTTGCAATTACTCATTATTTCCTTTTCTTTTATTTTCTCTCGTTCATTTCATTTTTTCACTTTTGTAATCATTTTTAAATTTACTTCCTCCTCATTTGCCTTAGTTTATTAATATTAGATTAAATGTCTGCCACTTTATTTCAAGCTCAGCCTAGTAAGATGTTTTATACAAAAAATATTTATCTTTGTTAATAAATAAAACATAAATTCATTTTAATTTACAATGCAAATGTTGTTCAGTTGTTTTTTAATTGTGAATTAAATTTATTTCTAGTTTGTAATCTTTCATTTCGGGTGTCGACTATTGCTTGGATAATAAAGAGATACATTAATTTGGTTTTCAAAAATTAACTGCCAAAATTGGTTCACTCTTAATCATAACATGTTAGATTTGAAACCTTTTTTGAGAATGACATTGAAATTATTTTGATTTTTTTTTAACTATTTGTCACAATTCATTATATTTATGGTTTGAAGTTAGTAGAAAGTGCAAGACACTTGTTCAGATGAACATCGAACGTTTACAATAATACTGTCCTTTTATTCAAAAATCAGTTGACAGCATTGCGATTTACAACAAATATTTAGTATAATGTATAACATAAATAGTGTTTTAATAAGCAATTACCTGATTTTCAAAAAAATAATTCATCAACAATAACTACATTTCCAGGTGAATACAGTTACAGTTGCTAATTGAAGTAAGCGCCTACCTTAATTGTGACGTTGAAAGTTTCGTTGGAGTTACCGGGAAATATTCTCGAATGAGAGAAAGCCTAAGCAGTGTAGAGATCCAGGCTATTCCATTCAAAAATAAATTTGCAACAACTGCAAAGTGTAAGGAAGAACTTGCAGAACAATCATCCGTAGTATTCGTACTTTTGTAATACAACAATACCTAGCGCATTTCCAGGTAAAAACACAAAAACCCCGCTAAAAAGAAACTCACCACATCCTACTTTCTTCCATTCCACTTCTTGTTTCCAATTACCTTTTGAAATGAAAGAACCGCAAACAATTACTGTACTTCCCATCCAAATCTTCAGCCGGCCTCATAAACTCTAACTTTGCTCACGCCCAAACTACAGGAGAGAACATAAAATGAGTGAAATGGGCGAATTGTTCCAAGGCCCAGGGAAGGAGGCACCGTAAAACGTGGCTAGACGTATCTAATTATTGTTTTACATCGCGAAGAACAAGAAATATATCCACGTAGATTTTCTGCGCACGATAAGTTGTAATTCGTAGGGAAAATCCAGGGTGTTCGTTTATCTAAAGGACTATGAATTAATTTATTTGTACGATATCTCAGCAGATGTCGCCCAGTTGTCGGATGATGGACACGGTTAGGTTGACGGAAACATTTGTTCGAGAAGGGTGAAATGGTTTAACACCCTTTGTGGTGTTGCTGATATAAAGGGTGTTTAGCGGTTTACTTTCTTATTTCTCCTTGCGTTTGCACACATTATGTAAAAACCTAAAGCAGAAATTGTCCGAGATTAACGCCCGTAAAATAAGTAGAATATTCTACTCCATTTTGAATGCCCAAATCAAAACAATGTATACTGTATATGTAGTGAAAATGTGTTCTTTAAACGCAGAAAAAAACTCTTGAACTTGATTTATGGCAAACCTGAAAATTTATTTAAAACTTTAATCATATCTGAAAATTTATGGTTAACCGGAGGCGTGATTTTCGCTAGTAGTCGTTAGAGCTGATTGTGGACACTGGATTGAGTGTGTGGCGTTGTGCGCGGCCATTTCTAGAAGCTGCGCGTTCTCTCGTTTCGAGGCTAAACTCGTTGCGTGTATTGTAAGTAGCGTAACAAAACCAAATTTTGGGTGACGTTGTGCAGTAAAACTTGTTTTCAGTGAATGCCTCACAAAGTTTTGGTAAATGAAGATAAATATATGATATTAATTCTAAACTGTTATTAAGTCTTAAATATGGAATAGGTTTAAGACTAAGCAATTTTGAAGCTTTGGAAATAAAAAAGTCGGTAAATTCAAAGGTTAAAATTATTAATAAACAATTAAATTTAACTGTCAGCCCAATTCTTAGTATGTTTCCCATTACTTCATTTATCCCATGTTCCCCTACCCACCTTTCTCCCACAACTGACGCACTGTCCCACACAAGTATACTGTCTCTTTCTTTTTTTAGTAAGTTATGTATATAATATATTTGTACTTCTGTATTCAAAAGCATAACTTTTATAACTGTCCTGATGATGGTACAGAGATACTGAGACCGGTAGACAGTAAAATTTTTCAATAATATGACCTAAAACGAAATATTTTCATTTCATTTATTATAAATAAATTAATTAAAAAACGTATTCATTTTTGGAGGAATATTGTTTATGAGTTACGAGTAGGAATATTTCTGCGAAAATGGTACGGTTTTCTCGAAGAACATTTATACGTTATTCAAATAAAACGACAAAAATTTAATAAGAAACATTTCGCTTGTTTTAAGTAAGACCCTGGGAAGTGATAAAATTCGAAGAATTCGTTTCAATTTTCGAGTTTAAAACGTATTGTTTTTTGTGACGTGATGATTTTTTAACTATTTTTATTTAAAATAAGTGATGTTATAATTGACTGACACTTATCGTTCTTATTTATATTATATAGTTATTGACTGATACTCAACGTTCTTAACAAATTTGATGAACATGTTGAAATTGGTTGCTTATGCTTAGTTACGGTGAGTTAACGTTTTTTCATTCCTCCCTTAATTGGTAGCGGTTTAATCCGAAGGTGACTGATGTTCGGGTCCTAGGAAGGGGTAGTAGGACCACACATAACCTCCCTTACATCTTCTGACAGGTATATAAACAAAGTGTTCCTTCAAATACCCGATTACCCCTAATTACCTAGGATATTTTTAATTGAGATATATCCGTCAGTAACAGAAAAGAAACGAAAAAGTTTTTCCACATAAAAAAACTTAACTGTTTTCAGCCGTTTGGAGCCATGATAACTATGGCATCCCCAACTGGGGTGGGTTTTGAGATAGTGAGGAGGGGGAAAAGATGGATAAGTTTTTTGCTCTTCAGATCTGGTCACAAAATAAGGCTGAAATGCAGTTTTGAATGTTGTCATTTCAACCGGGGTGATACTGAGAGTATCTTCTACGTTGGAATGTCCTACAAACACTGTTTATTATTTTAAATCAACTAATTGACAAGACACAAATTAGTAAAGTAAAATTTTAATGCGCACACCGCATTTATATCTGCGACCACCGGATTGCTAGTCAAAATCTTAACTCCTCGACCACAGAGGCTGTCATCGTTATAAAAAAAAATAAAAATAAGATTAGGTACTCAATCTACTTCATTTAATTTTGAAACGGAATAGTTGTACCTTGATGTGAATATTTTCGGTCCGAAACATTTGATTATTTTAATGAAATATTTCTAATTACCAAGATGGTTAAATTAAACGTAAAGACACCCATTAAGAATAGTATATTTTTTATACAATAAATATTAAAATAATACAATTTCATAAAGTGTAAATACGGTACATTCCAGAGCGCAGGATACTTTTAGTATGGCCCTGGTGTAATACTACCATTCGGAATAAAAACGTTGCTTGGTAACTTTCTATTCTCTTTCGCCTTTCCTCCCCGGCTATCTTTAGCCTCCCAATACACCCCAACTGGGGATGTCATAGTATCACTGGCTCCAGACGCTTGTGAGTTAATGAAACTCGCGGTGCGGAAAAATAAACTATTTTTTTTTTTTAAATTAAATTAAAACAATCACGAAATTCTACAGAGTAAACACCATACAGTAAAAAATGGTAAGTATCGTAAATCGAAAAGAAGATAATCTCACATTTACCTGTTTGCAAAAGACCTCAAACGGAGAGTCAAAAGAATACATATCCACCTTTATATCAATAATGAAAATGTAAATAGAGCATTCGGTAAATAATTTCATCAATCAGTTTTATTGGGACAGGCTGTATTCGGGCCGGGCTGGTGGCGGGGGGTGGCGGGGGGGTGGCTAGGGAGATTCCATCACGCACTGCGCGCATCCCCCGACCGGCTTGTATGGACGTGGCCGCCGCGGCGCTCGCGACGCCAGTCTTTGCTCGAACGTCGACCTAACAACGCCGATATCCGGTCAAAATAAAGCTTCTCCGCTCTCGCTCCTCCGGACGCACCGTTCGCACTTCCCGTTCGTGCTCCGGACCTCGTATCTAGCGCCCAGCAAGCCTCACGCTTGTGGAAGTGATAATTATTTTATGGTGTTGTCTGACATCCTCACAAACCAATTTAATTCGTTTCGTTTCGAGCTTTCCCAACATATTTAAATAAGGCGTTAAAATAAGTGCTTTGTGTGTTTAAACATTAATTATAATAATAATAAATATTTAATTGTATTGATAAGTAATTCGCCAAGAAGTTAAGTAAATATGATGTGAATTCATTTGATTGCTGCTTAATACTTACATGAAGTTTTTGATGAAGTGTTTTGTGTGAATATCGAAGGATCTTTTCATACCTTAGTAATTGATATGACCGGTAAGATATGTTCTAAGTTTGATTTATTCTTTTAAAGGCACTCTTCCATGTATATGTTTTAGTTTACGGCTATTTATTTAAACATATTTTTGTTTGTTCCAGATTCACAATGAAAGGTTCATCGTGTCGCATATTGAAAATCAGTCCCCTAATTTTCCTAACGTGGACCTTTTTCTTTTCGGAATACATTAACGGTAAGTAATTTTTTTTTACATAAAACATCTTTTCGTCTAAACCATTCTATTCATATTTCCTTCAAAAACATTGCAAAAAATCTATTTATTTTTTCTATTTTCATTAATTGAATCAAAACGCTTATAAAATTACGCGATTATTATGGAATTATTTCTGTATTTCCATGAACCGCATTAAAGATCCATAAATTTCTCCCACAATATCAGTACCGCTGTACTAAGTTTAAATATTTTGGCTCTTGTGTCCTGAGGGGGAGAGTTCGATTTCCAAACGCAACGCTCAAATATTAGCAAACTAATTAACCATCGCGCTGTTTCACCGCAGGGATAGGCAGAGAGGACGGACCGATAAACAACCCTGTCTTGGAAAATACTCCTTGCCTCATTCACATTCATACATCGTCTCACACACCCTATTGACATGGCCAGACTCTAGTATCCGATTCACTTGGTCGTGTTGTATTCCTCGGGCGACCCTGACTCCATCTACCATTGGCATTTGAGTCATATACTCTCCTTGTACTCCTTTTCCTTAATTTGCGCCACACGGCCAAACCAGCGTCCGAGCGTCTGTTTCCAAATCTTTCTCATCACGTTACATTTGTCACACGATCCTACATGGTTTTACCAGACATACGACTCTTATTAGTTATCTTATTTCTACAGCATTCGATCTACTTTCATCCTTCCCTTGCCAATTTTATGCTTCAATGTCATATATCAGGGTAGGTGCCAGGACTCCACTGTGGACTGCTCGTTTAGCTTCTTTTGACAGTTTTAAAAGCGGGTATGGGTACCGCCACCACTAAAATCGTTTATTGGATATCGTTCGTAGTTCACTTCAAGTGGTCGCTACGTTTGGTAACTTATCAAGGGTGCCCGTGTTCATGACGAGAGGTTTGTATGGGTCTTAGCGTTTCTACTCTGCGTAGTTTGGATAGATTCATACGTCCGGTACCCTTGGACATTTTCACCACCATATTCCTACCAACTCCTGTTACGTCTTTCCTTTCCAGAGCTCCCTTTCCTCAAACAAATCCGTTACACAGTATCCCCAAAAATTACATGGGCCCTGAGAGAAATGACATTCTTCAGGGCCTCCTGTGTATGTTATGCAAAAAATGTTATTAAATCCGAGAAATATTACTTAGTTTGATATACCTTAGAGTCGTGGTTTTACAAACGTCAAAAAATTATAAATAGGTACTACTCGGAAATTTCTTTTTATTTTTGAAATTTTGTGTAACCTTTCTTTATCCATTCACAAGACTGTATCCAAAACAGCCTAAGTTCACATCACTTATCGGTTATTTTACCCCTTGGAGGCGTTAGTAGCCGTTATTGATCAGAGGTTATTACCAGATATTGGTTATTGACCATTTCGTATTTCTGTTATACTTTCCGTAGAGCCTATCCACATTTCATTTTTTTCCGATATGCCTCGGATAAATAAAGATAGCTGTATTGGATAATGGGTTATTTATATAAATCGGGGTATTTTGTTGACCGCAAAAGAGATACCGACCACCAGGTTAGTCATAAATATGGTCATAAAAATAATGAAGAAGAACATGGATGATTTATGTATATATATTTATTATATTTTTATTTTATTAAAGAAACATGTAACATTATATAAAAAAAAACTAAGGAACTGTTGGTTGACGTAAGATAATTTTAATTTATATGGAAATAGCGTTTGTGTTATTAATATGTGCCGCCTTTTTCATACAAAACTTACATTTTGGAAATGTGGCCAAAATACTTAACTTAACTGAATATTTTTTTTTTCAAAAGGTAGAGCACATTTCTAACACAGGTATGTACGTTAACGTTGCATTGAAATTATAATTTCCACCCAAAAAACGCTTATTTAACTATTTTTTATTTTAATTTTATGTTTAATAATTTTTAAGTTGTAGCTTGGGTATTTTCTTTAATAATTACTATTAGGTAACTCAAAAACAGTGCCAAAATTGCCTTTTAAATGGTGAATTCTTGAATAGCGTATACTTCATAATTTAATTATTACTATTAGGTAACTCACAAAGAGTGCCAAAATTGCCTTTAAAATGGTGAATTCTTGAATAGCGTATACTTTATCATTTAAAAAACAAATAAAAAAAATTATACAAAATAATTCTTCATACTTTCTATACCTTTAAAATTGCAAAATTTATTATTTTATTTGGTGTAAATTCCTTTAAATACAACTTAAAGTATTGTATGGATTCGTCCTAATTACATAAATACTTAATAAATCACTTTTAACATCATACAAATAGTAAAAAAAGGTCAGACGTAAATAAAATCATGTAAATATGCTAATCAATGTGGTATAGTCTTAGTGTGAAAATGGCTTTGAAGGCTAAAAAGCTTTTAAAATAATAAAAGTAAAATATCACGATTCACTTTAAATTTTAAAAATAAATAAAATTATAATAATCTTTACATTACATCGTGTAGTATCTCAAGGATTTTTAAATTTTATGGGAGGATGTTTACCAAAAACACATAAAAGCTCTCAGAAAATGAGATAACACTATGAATAGATATCTGATAAACTCTTATTATTATTTTCTAAACTATTTTAGCTCTCCAAATATATCCATAAATAAAAAAACACAAATGCGTACTGCAAAAAGTTCAGATATCTGTAATAAGCTGTCAATAATCAAATAACTGATAATTGACAGACGTACAAAAAACACAGAGGCATTTAAAGATACCTGCTAATATGTTTAAACCGTGCACAAAAAGTACGTTGCGAATTTTTTACTATTAAATAAAAAATCGAAACCAAAATTTTCATTGAAATAATAAAATTTGTAAGAAGATTCTCACGTACCTACCTTTTTAATTAAAATACACCACGATTTCAAATTTAAAAATTTACGAAACCATTAAAACGGGCACCATCTCAAACCGGCACCGTAACGTAATAAAACAATTTATATGAAAACGAAATACGATACAATTATTTCAATATTAGTACAAGGAAGAATTATAAAAACAAATTTGGCACTTTTTGGAAGACAACTTTACTGACCATTACTATTTAAGCTATTCTGAAAACGTAATTTTTATCGTGTTACATTGAACTTGAATGGATAGATACAACGAAATAATTGTAGGTACATCTCAAAAGAATTACGTTGAAGCCTCCTTTTTACATCAAATTATATTTCCAAATACCCGGACTCGATTGCCGGCGGACCCTCATAGTTGTTATATGTTTGTTCTCTGCTAATTTAATTTGGGGAGTTACATCCTCATCAGGGCAAATTAAATGTCGCTGTCCAGTACTCGGACCGAGGGGTTGATTTCCATCATCATTTTTCATGAGGGTCGCAGCCCACATATTCTTAACACCCGCTACGAGACACATCACATTACCTTCAACTTAATCAAGTAACAACCCTTGCGGCAAACCCTTTGCTAGAACAACAACAAAGATCTAACTTCATATTATTGTTGGAAGGTTGTATTTGGTGAAAGTTTCAGCATTAGTGCGCGGAAGCATAATTCTGCTCTAGTAAGCAAACGATTTACAAAAATAGCAATAACCAAATCTGCGGTACGATCACTACAAACGAAGTAATTAAGTATCGATTGGATTTTGTCGAATTCCGACAAAGTATTACTTATTAATTTTATTCATATAAACGTGATTATAGTAATGGTAAAGAAAGTTGTTGCGGTACCGTACATTTAGAAATAACTTATGTATGTTTACACAATCGAGCAACTATTACTGTACCCAACGAAAAAATGGCTAATAATTATGGTCTTTGTGTATTATATAGGAAAGAATGATGATCTTTCCTGTCACATTTCAATGAGGTAAGCTTTTTGGCAAGATACGATATCTCTCAATTTTTAGTCCTTTAAATGCTGACTTATGATTTGGTCAAACCTTTTCCACTTTTTCGAAAAATACAAACATAAAATTAATTATACTATTTTGGAATACCCGCCCACTGGGGGGTTTCACTTCCTCTCTTACCCCGCCAATCTCCAAAGGTGCATAACAAAATGTGTATTTTTTAAATTAAAAACGAATATTTTTACCCATCAACCAGCAGACGAGTGTTTTTATAAGTAATCCATTTATATTTAAACTCGTGGTAGATATGTTTTCACTTCTTAAACGTATATTTACTTGTAAGAAATATGGTTTAACTAGAAGTTGTACCCTTTGCAGCTTTATTTTATTTCTAGAATTAAGATTTTTCTAATTAGAATTTGAAATGACATCCAACAATTCGGCGATTACTCGACTGAGTGACAAATGACGACGTGTGATATATTCTTTTGTTTGTTTGAATTCGTTTGTTTTAATTTGTTTGAATAAACCTCTTACGTTACTTAAATTGGATTTCTTAGAAAAATTTTGCTCAATAGATTGCACTGAATACAATAAATATTACAGAAATGAAATCAAGAAATTTTATTATGTTCACAAAGAGATTGCTGTGGTAAACGTTTTTAAACAAAAGGCATACAATTAATTTTAAAAAACCAACTATAACAAAGAAACAGTATACCCCCCGAGGTGTATAAGTAAAGTAAGTAGTAGCCCTCATTTATCTGTCATCTTTGCTTTGATGGTGTGTACCGCCTCGAGACGAAATTTATTTTTATTTAAATGGAAATCCTATATTCATCAACAAAGTTTATTACTGATATTATTCTGTGGCGAGCAGGTCAATAAGCTAACGGATAAAGGAAAGTAAATTAAGTTCACCAAAAAGTCAAAATTTTTTAAATAATCTAGAATCAGAATTTAATGATTTTAAAACAGAATTTTACTCAATTTCTTGCTCGTAACGCGTTACGGTGGAATAAAAACACTATCTTGCCTATCTCTTTCACGATGTTCTACTGAAAACAAACATAACGACAAGTGAACTCAAGTCTTCCGAACAACATTCCTACCTATATTAAATTCACATTAATGCAACACACTATATTATTTTATATATTGACACACAAAAGCACAATAAGATTTATTTTATAAATATCTTTTAAGTTAATGTTTTGTGTATAACTTTTGTTTGTTGGGTGAGTGTAAATTCTTACTCTAGTTCTTAAAATGCCCTCCGCTCTAACGACCAAATCTACACAGAGGTTTTTCGAAATATATGTTTCAATGAATGATATTTCGTTTCATGATTTTCACGGATAAAAGTACTATAGTGAATTATTTGTGGGAATTATGACGTGTAGAACATTCTCCTTTCAGATTTGCCCTGAAATCTGAAATTTGCCTCGATGACGGACACTGTAACGCTGTCTGAAACGTTGGTTAAAAAAAGAAACGTCATACTGCATAATACCCCAAAATAAATCATTCGTTAATTTATTTATTTAGTTAATACAGTAAAATAAGATACAGTTAAGTATATTTTTCGTTATTACATATTTGTAGTACCTATTACAAATGTCCATAAAATATCATTAGTAATTTCGACTGAGATTGTTCTGAAAACTTAACCAATGATTTTTAGTTAAAATCAATGAATTTAAATTTAAATTAATGTAAGAGTGGGTAAAAGTTATAAAAGGAAGAAAGTGTGTGGATAGAAAAAATAAATTAAAATCAAGAATTATAATATGATTTATAATACGTTTAGTCAGCAAAGATATTTTTAAGGGTTCCATGATAACTCAACACAGTGACAATTCAACACACTTTTAAAAAGTGATATAAAGGCATTAGAAATGATGATTTTTTTTTAACCTTACCTAACCTACTTAACCCAGTTAATAAAGTTTTTGTCTCATCACTTTTCATGACTTTATATAACTTTTTAAAGATGTGTTGATTTATCCGGTCACCATTTTTAAGATAGCAGACTAACATTTTTGACTTATATCTAATTACAGTACTAAAATCTTTGAGTGCACCATAAATTTCACCAAATATTTTTGTTAAGTTTTGATCTTTAGTTTGGAGGGCTATTAAAGTACAAAAAACTCGACAGTGGCTGAATGATATTGCCGTGAGATTTTAGTTGTTATGTATTTGAATAGTGATATTTCATCTTAACGGGGAAATACGATAGATAACCTAAAAAATATAGACAATACAACCTTACTGATAAAAAAAGTCCAAACTCTTAAATAAAGACTGTACAAGGTCTGTTTTGAAATCATACTAATTAATCAGTTCTTTGACTGTTACGTGTATAAACCGGCAAAGTTGCTCTTCGTAGTCCGGCTCTTCGTATATATAATTTTTTTAACCGATTACCTCCACGAATTTATTTTAATAAATTAGATTATCATTATTATAAATCGATAGTATAGACTCAAAGGAGAGCCCAAAATCATTTTCTTAATTTATCGACCACCCACCCTCTTACCCAGGCCTCTATAAAATTGATGCCTAAACGCAACCCCTCTGGGCAAATTTATGTTAACTGTGTGAAATGTCTTGACAAATTAAAATTAAATAATGATTTTTGGATATATTTTAATCAAAATAACGCTTACTTAATGTAAAATACATATTACAACAAACAATGAAATTCTTAAAATCATTAGAATGCGGAAAATTAGCCGATTCTGGGCAATTTTATTGTCCAGGTGGTACTGTTCAAAGTAATGAAAATGAAAAGTTTTGTTAGAGGTTACAAGCCCCCCAACGATAGATTGTTGGATTTATTTTGCTCAGGGTACAACGAAGAAGAGATTTACCACGGTATAACAAATGATATTCTTGCGTTAGAGGCACATAATTACCATCTTCTGCATTATGGCCTTCTTCATGGTCCCTCTGCCATTCCTCTATTTCAGCATTGACGGATTCGTCAATAAATTAGTAGGGACAATGTCTTACACGTAATGCCTTCTGAAAAGGTTTTCTCTGTTGTCTGTTCAACTGGTTTCCTAACTCATGATCACATTTCCTCAAAAAACAGTGCAGCTCCCACCCATTTACAAGAGAGTTGCTGAGGCAAGACACAAATAAATGCCAGTACCGCTCTTGGATCGAAATTCATCCGAATAGTTCTAATTCCGTTGTCAAGGAGGTCAACACTACCCATTCCTACATTATAATTTCGCATCGGCGCCAGGCAAACAATTTTTTTTATGTTTCCTCTAAGACTTTTTTCCTACTTCGATTTCTGCCAACTTTACACACACATGACTAACTGGCTTCTTTCGATCATAATTCGTTGCTACTACCACGGTTGTCCTGCCAACAGCATACGAATGTTTTGTTTTTCACGTCTAACACCGCATCAAATTCACCTGTTATTAGAAGAGCTGAGAGAATCGCAGAATGGTGATGTTAAACTGTAACCTTTTGGACATTGTTTGCCTGTCTTCTACTTGCCTAAAGCTGAAATTAGAAAATCCAACTGGATTACAAATTAGTGCCATTAGCGCACATCCTCATATCTTTGAGGATCATCTAATGGAAGAATGTGAAGAAATTAATTAGAAATTATAATTAGAAATTAATCACAATAAGGCGTGCGGGGAACTCTACATATTCCATCTTCGACAGTACAACAGATGATCTCTGCCTTAATTCAGAATCATACAGGTATCAGATGCACCGAAAAAAGTAGACTTCTCTAGAAAGAATGTCCACCGAAATAGGACACCATTTGCTTGTCAATTGAAAGTTTGTAAGCAAAAACACTGAATTTAAGTAATTTTATGCTCAACACATTTAACGTTGAATGAACCTACAGGTATCGATATACACTTCGTCCAATTTAACGTTTAGGTTTTCTGAAGGAATCAAAAAAGCAGCACGCACATAGTCAACATATTTTGCAGAGTACTTCAATTCTATCATCCCTTTATCGTGGTTCAACAGTATTATAATATAATGACAAATAATATTTGGAGAAGAAGGTTTTTTGACATTTTTGATAAATGTGTGAAAACCGAAGACAATAATATACCAATTTGAATCCCTCACAAAAACTGAGCACAACCGCTCCCTACAAGTTAACTAATAGCATATTCAAACATCTGTCACAGCTGACCTCCAAACGTTGCACGTAGGCATCACCTACTTTGAGCGACACCTGGCGGATGTCTTTTTTTGTTTTATGTTGAAACGGCACAAGAGTCCCAACTGCTCACAACCCTTTGAGCCAGTGAGACAGTGGCATCTCCAATTGGGGTATATTGTGAGGCTGAAAAGTATCTGGCTATTCAGATCTGGTCACCAAACAAGCCGTTTCAATTCTGAATGGTGGTTTTACACCAAGATGATACTGTGAGTATCTTCCATTCTGGAACGTGCCGCAAATATACCATTTTTTTAAGACTTACCCCTCGACCTAAAAAGTGCACTAAATGCCATTTTGTATGTGATACCATTTTCAAATAGAAAATGGCAATTTGGTGTTTTACTAACATTTCGTCAAAATCACATTTTTATTATTTTCACTGTGCCTATTTGTTTGTTTTTTTTTTAAAGGTATATTTTCAGGGTTTTGACAAATAATTAATAAAAAATAGAATAATTCATAAAATTTATCAAACTATGTTTTTTATTGATAGCTAAAACACCAATCTTGAAATGCTGCATAATTTCTTGGTCGGATTCAGCTTAAATCATAGTGAAATAAATTCATAGTTTTCATGTATTTTAAAGATGCCTATAGACATCGTCTTGGAGGTAATGAGTTTCACAAACTAACTATTATATAATATAAGTATAATTAAACGTATTTACTACTTATATGAGTAATTATTCGTCAAATTTAATTAAAAATTATACTAGTTTATTTAAGTTGTAAATTTAGTTTCGTTTTACGTCAAAACGTGTGGTTATTCTTACGGCATGGAATTTGTAAATTGAATTTTATGGCTTGAATTTAACAAGAAATCCGTGACACTGATAGTTTTAACATAAATGCCTTATGCATGCACATATCCAAGAAAATAACGTTTAAAATGTGCAAACAATAAGTCAAACGAGGTAAAAAGTGGAGTGACAGTTTTCTTGCAAAACTAAATTTCATATTCTTTAAAAGTTTCAACTTTGTAGTACAAATATATGGACTCAGTTTTATTTTCAACTTCAAAATAAAAATATTCCAATTTACATACCAAATACAAATATCTATCTAATCTCTAATTTTTAAATATCTTTCTAACATGGTATTCTAATTTTTATTTAGTTACTAATTTATTTTTAATCTATTTTTATTTAGTTTCTAAAATGGTATTCGTTTTTACGACAAATTCAAAAAGGAGAATATATAGCACAATTAAAATTCTTTTGGATTGAACTGAACTGCTAAAAACTCAACAGCTGTTACACCACAGATAAACTAGCCTCTTCCTCTTTCCATGAACTATTTATGGCTGTAAAATATCAGTCTTATTAATTAGGTTTTTACTTACAATGTTGTTCAACAACTGTATGCAATTTCAAATACGTTTGTTGGTACAGAAGATGTATGTAAAATACTTTAGTCGGATTTTAAATCTGAAAACACATTTGAAGGCAAAAAGCAATAAAAAAATATGCCTACTCACGATTGACAAAAAAATAAAGATATTTACCTACTTTCGGTATTCATTCACCACAAAGCATTCAAAATTTTAGTGATGTTACTTTCATTATGAGGACATGAATAAAAAATAACTTTTGATATCTGAGCGGCAATAAATTATTGAAACCTGAAATTACGAATTTCTTGAAAACACAACTTTCTTGGAAATCAGAAACCAAATTCTCAGAATCACGATAATTAATTAAATACGTTAACATTTACATTTTCTAATGAAAGATTCTCTTGGACCAAACACAAAACTTTAAATGAAACTAAAGAACTGAACTAAGTACATTCATAGAACGATCGTATTTGGTTATGAGAATTTAAAATCTCTTTCATTAAATTCTCAAATAACATTTTACGCTTTTCATACCATGTTTTAAAATAAAATGCTAACGCTATCCTATGTACGAACAGTATCTATATTTTTGATGTAAAGTCGATTTCATTGTTAGTAATATTTTTTTATTATTTGCGCGTGGTACGTAAAATTCTTCATATTGACATTAAATATCAAGAGATTATAATCTAATAAATCTTGAAATCATGGGATAATCAAAAGTTTTGATGATTACCACAGTAGAGTATAATATTTATAATATTAGTCTGATTGATATAATACTAGTAGTTCTGTGAACCTTGTCACGAAGCAGATCTCTCAAACGCATTTTAAAAATAAAAAATTAGATATTGAACATATCGTCTGGAGGTTGAACAATTCGGCTCCCATAAGTTTGAGGTATTTTTTGTTCAATTAGCTAATTAGCGGCAAATTGTATAAACAGAGTGATTTTCAGATTTAAAACACATTACTTTTATCTTAGGTAGTAGTTGACTTAAAGTATTGCTTAAAAATATACAAAAAGCGTCTTTGAGGTGATTTTTCACAAAAACTGCTCTATACACGGTGTCCGGAAACTCGTAGTACAAGCGGGAAACTGGAGAATCTACACCACATGGGGAACCCAAAAAAACATAAAGTTTTTTGATTTGAGCATTTTCAAAAAAAAAAGAAAAAAAACCAAAAAAAAATATTTTTCGGCTATTTTAGGGTTAAAGTTTTTTCTGGTGTTTAGGGTTGAATAACAGATGTTTTAACCCTGCAGAGCAGAAATATTTTATGATTACACCGGGTTAAATGAAGGGTGATTTCAAAATAATGCTTCAAATCCGAGTTTCTTCATTTGTTTTACTTTCAAATAGTTTTAATTAGTTGGGTACTTTGATATTCAGTAATAATTTATAAGAATTTGATTAAAAAAAAAAAAAAAAAAAATCAACTTCAAACTCGATTTACTCGATAACGAAAGCTCAAATAAAAAAAAAATATACTACAAAATCGACTCCAAATGTGATGTAGATTCACCAGTTTCCCGCTTGTACTACGAGTTTCCGGACACCCTGTATAAATCATCCAAATATTATGTAAGTTTGAAAACAACGTACAAGTACAAAGGTACCTACCGCTAATTTACTACTTTCGGCTGTCGGTGCATGCGTGATGTGAAATATTCTTACATCGTACGTATTACGGCCTCCGTGGTCTAGGGGTACTCTTACTTCGGACTAGAGATCCGGAGGTCGCGGATTCAAACCCCGGCGGGCGTAAGTAGGTAAATTTTATTTGATTTTAAGGTTTAATAATTCTGGAGTCGGTGAATTCGTTTTTCAGTTTAATAACAGTATATATTCGCAATTAAACGTACCTTTAGACTTTAGACGAACAATTTAGTTGTTAGGAAACATCTAAAAATCAAAATGGCCGCTCATTTTAACTAGCCAACTCCTGATTGGTTGAAAGCAGAGATTGAACATTCAAGCCCTCATCGTTCGGCGGGATGTTGAAAAAATATCAGTGAACTTTTTTAAAAATATTATATTCATAACTTTGAGTGCTTTAATGTTCAATATCCGGGAGTTTGAACAAATAAGAACTAAAACATTGTTCCGTGAGTGGATATTAGCACTCTAAAAATGCTAAAAATGTCACTTAAAAACAAACAAAACGTTTTTTATTAATATTAACATATTGGAATTCAAAACTCAGTTTTGCAAAAAAAGGTCTATTGTACATACAAGAACTAGGACAGCGAGAAGAACAAAATGCAATGCGCTTAAGTAGCCAGAGTTAAAACAGGACTTCAGTCAAAGAGTTTTCACAGAGAAAACAGTATTATTTTTGGAAAGAAGGTTATATTAAGGCTATTATATATAAAGGATTTTTATAAACAACGCTTATATTCGGATTTTGCAACCTTGTCTGGTACTTGATCCTTGGCTTATAGCGTAAACATTAAAGACCTAATAATTATTTTTTTGCGAATTAAAGCGGAGACTAGAGAAAATAACTCAGTGAAAAATAAGTTTTTCCACTGAGGCGTTTTTAAAAGCTATGAAAATTATAAAACGTAGTTAGTTCAATTCTTTGTTATTTATCTGTAAAAAACTAGATCAGACCTGAGAAAAATAATGGGATATTGGAATTGTACGATTTGTTGTCAATTTTAGAGACAATCAGTAATTTATCGTTCAAATGTAGGTATACCATTAATTTTCTTGTAAATTACATCTGTAAAAAAATTAAACATTTCCAATATACAGTGGGTTGCCATATTAATAGGGACACCTATGGAAAATGTGTTTTTCACACTTTGTGTTCATAAAACAAAGATATTTATAATTTTAGGTGCGGTTATTATTATTTATTAACAAGGACATTGAATTTTGAAAATTATATACACCGTATTTGTCCTTAATCTGCGATTATTTTATTTTTTTTATTATTTTTAAACATTATCGAACAAAAAGTTAATATTTCGTAATTTCGCCTTTAGCCGCAATAACAGCTTGTACACGCCGTGGTATACTATCAATGCACAATTTTGCAGTAATCTTTAGTTCAGGAGAATAATGCCACACCCGGATGAGGGTTTTGATGAGCTGCTGCTTCGTTGTGACCACCTCCTTGGCAATCTCCCTCTTGGTGAGCTCCTACAGGTTTTCAATAGGGTTCATGTTAGGGGAATTCCCCGGCAAAGGTAAAACCGGCCCATTTTTTTTCAGCCAGGAGTGCAGTGACAGTCCTGGCTTTATGACAGGGTGCGGAGTTGTGCATATAAACGTATTCCTGGCCACCAGGGAACCATTCCCCGACTTGAGGCAGTAATCGATTTTCCAGTATTTGTCTTACTGATCCTGCCTCATAGTCCCTTGCACGATGTGGAGGCGCCCCATCCCTTTGGAAGAGATGACTGACCACACCATGATACTGGTAGGGTGTTTGATCGTCTCTACAAGGCAGTCCGGATGAAATTTCTCTCCTGGGCGTCGTCGGACGAACGATGATTTATCCAACAAAATTTGGAATATGGCCTCGTCAGAGAAGCACACCTAAAAAAAGGCCATAATCAAACTAGTGGATTTTTTTTTAAGTTTGATAACCACGAAATTGTTACTTACAATATTCCAGTTCTCTATAGTCATGTTTTGGTGTGCGTTGGCCCTCCAGTAGTTTTTTCCTCATATCTACTGTGAGGCGAGGTTTTTTAGCTGGCCGATGGCCAATGAGGTTCTCCTCAGCCAATCTCCTCTGGACTCTCCTTTGGGAGACTTCGATATCATATTCGTCAATCATCAAGGTCAGACGAGCCACACTCTTTTTGCGGTTTTGGAGACAGAAGTCTTTGATTTTGCGGTCAGTACGAGGTGTAGTGATTCGTTTTCTGCCACATTTCCCATTGTGATTCAATTCAAGGGGCAGGTTTTGATTGATTTTCTAATTTATCCTGTTAACCACAGACTTTAAAATATCTGTAATGGTTGCTATTTTCCTTTGGGAATGTTGAGTGTTTAACAATAGTGTCTTCACTTCCGCACATTTTCTTGGGGACGTGTCTGAAGACCTAGCCATACTGAAAAAACAGAACATTGGACTCAATATGGAAAAACTATTCACTGAAATAAGATATTAAAAATAAAATTACAAAATTAATAGATAATTAATAATTACTTACATTTTTGTACAGCTAAACTGTTAAAACTCTTAAATATAATTATTATGTATATTTATTTACCAAAACTTCAATCACGAATTTTCACAAAAATGCTGGCCACATGGAAAAAAACTTTAAATTTTCGAGGGATGTGGCACTTTGCGAGTGTTGCCACTTCTTAAAAGTATCAGTGGTGATACCAGCAACAAAAATAACGAAGGAATGGCCATCATATCCAAGTTATTTAGAAGTAGAGACAACTTAAACATAAAAATCAGGAAATATTGGAACTGTCCCTATTAATATGGCAACCCACTGTAGCATTATTAAGTTTAATTTAATAAAATAAATAATTTTTCAAGAATTTCCGTGTTTTAGCCAAGGTGATTTTGAAAATATTAAACATTAATTTGAAATTTTAACAAAAGTTTGTTGATATTAAAATGCACATAAGTTTAAATAATGCCTTAATTTTTATTACTTAGTATTTTTAAAGTTAACCAGAAGGAAATAATGCCTTTTGTGAGTAAAACCCTAACCGGTATAAAACACATAAGCGATATTGCCCGGCCTTTATGTCTCCTCCCTTCTATAACATGGGTCTTTTCAATACCCGTGTTCACTCCTTCCTCTCTTGATAAATACTCTCCACACAGCATCTCCAGAGATGACATTGGCCCCGAGGGAAATTATTTAAAAAAAAAAAAAATGTTGAAAATCGAAAACTTCGAGTGTGGTAGAGCGGCGTACGGAGAATTGGTAAGATCATCAATTTTTTACAATTTTAATTACATGGTAATTGATTTCATAAAATATAGGTGCATCAAACCATCTGGCCCAATACGTTAAGCAGGTAACTGAAGATTAACATTTTTGGCGCGGACTTGGGTACCGCCGCCCCGGGGACCATTTATTGGATAACTAACACCTCTGCCATAGGTCACCCAAACGCTACGTTTGGTGATTTAGCGAGCGTGCCCAGGTTCATCGGGTGAAGTGTGTTCAGAATGTGCTTGCCCACCAGCTGCGTGTTGTGCCAGAAGAATTAGATGACTTTGTCTTTGAAAAATTCACCGTTTTTCAAAAATCATTTTTTAGCGGAAAAATTCAAAAGTTGAACTACTCGTACAAAAAATTCACGTGTTACGAAAAACGTTGAAAAAATGCAAAAAACGCAAACTTTCTTCTCTTCGGTATCTACTCACAATCTTATCTCCCTCAATTTCTTAACCCCATAACATTTCTCACATTGCAGGTATGCACTGCAACCTTAACCTAAAAACAAAAAATAAAACATCGAGAAAAAGATTTTGCATTACTACTAAATACAGTTAAACTCGAATGCTGCTTTGTTTAACATTTTAACTATCTAGGCATTTGGTATAAGTTTTGTATAGGTAATACGAATGGGTATAAGTTACGAAAACATCCAGTGAATAACTTTAGTATGACCGCGGAAGATAAATATTTTTTGTTAGGCAACGGGTTAAGGAACACTCATTAACTTAATTACAGTCATTAGTAATGAAATGTGACCTAATATATTGGGCTTTTTTGCAGGCTGCTATATTATTGTTTTTACCGCAACATTGTGGAAAGACGAACGAGAGAGAGAATAATGATAACTTTAATTTATTTTATGAAACAGTAGTGACAGCTTCACACAAAATGACTTACTTCATATATTTAATGAAAAAACATTATTACATTTCTCTGTATCCGAAGAAAGCTTTGAGATATTTTTTAGTTATCATCATTATATTTTTTTAAATTACGCCAATAAAGTTACCATTTCTTATTTCTAATCAAACAATGGCATCACTTTATTAGTATTTACGATGTTTATTTTGAAAACTGATAAGATATTCATGTAAAACGTGTATATTTCACCAAACAATAGATTATAGAGTAAACACACACATTTTCATTTTAAATGTAATCTAATTACATATAACGAAGAAGATAATTGAAAAAAATATTAAAAGTAGGTACTACTTATCCGTAATACGTATTTAATATTATGTCGTATTTTAATTTCTATACATACATCATTTTCAAATGATATGCATTTTTTTTATAGATCGGTTTGCATCAAATATCAACTCCCCAATCGTTTTTAAATAAAAATATTGAATCAAGATTCAAACTTTGAAATTTCCTTTGAATACAAAAAAAAATGAAATCATTAATTAAAAACTTGACAAAATTAAATAAGTAAAAATCTTCAAGTCAGCCTTTAAATATCTAACGAACGACACCGGTCAAAAGCACAATCGTAAAAAGGAGTTAGCTGATAAAAAAACTAGCTTTTTTGATTAATTTTACAGTAAAATGTCAGAATCAGAGAATGCAAAATAAATTTAAGTGTTTGAAAATAAAGCCTTAGCAAAAAACATCATTTAGGTTGATTTTTTAAAAAAGTATTCTATAAATACTAACGAAACAAAGGTGAAGCTGGGTACAAAAACTAATTAAAATGCAAAAAGAAATGGAGAAACACACAACCAGTAAGGAATCGAGAATGGTTGATACAAAAACTAATTAAAATGCAAAAAGAAATGGAGAAACACACAACCAGTAAGGAATCAAGAATGATTGATACTAAATCTCTTTGGTTTATTTTATTTGGTATCTTGGTGATTCAGACAAGGTTGAAGGGTTTGTAGATTTAAACAGGTTGAAACATTTTTGGGGCGAAATTCAAAGCAATATTTTTTGGAAAGATTTTCTTTGTCAACAAACTCGGAAACTTCGAAAAGCCCACTTGTTTTCGGTTTCAAATAACTCGTTTTTAAAATAAAGTTCCTTTGAAAATCTTATAGCTCAGTAGATGACTGCTTTCGCATTCACATTTCAAATAAATACATGTAAGTTGGTTTGCTTCTAGCTAGGAATAAGGTTTTGTGATCGGGGTCACGCAAAATGGATATTATGACCTACAAAAAACCCGCGTGAGAGAATTTGGGAATTTGCTTTTGTTGTTTAAATATATATGTCATTATTCAAAAAAACAGCTTGTGTATTTCATTCGGTAAAGCAGAAAAATTCTGGAAAATGTTGATTTACTTGTTTTAGGTTTTTGTTGGATTTGGTAATTTCAATACATACGAAATTAAATACATACACACGTAAATAAATCTGAAATGAACATTATTATATTATTTAACTAAACTACGTATTTAGAAATCAAATTTAGAAAATATACTTCATTTTTTTATTTCTAAAACCTACAATCAATAAAAAACCTTAAGATTTTGTAATTTTCCATGTTGGGAAATGAATGGTTAAATTTTTTTCTATGCCAGTCATTTTTATTTTACCTAAAATATTAAATTTAACAATTGTTGAAAAGATCTCCTCAATGGGCGCTGTGGTCTGTGGAAATCAAAAATCTTAGATGGATATATCTTGCAAAATTTTATTTATTTCAAATAAAAATATAACATCACCATTAAAAGTACAATAATAATATTTTTCCGGGTTTAGAAAGCTAAAGATGAGTGGGTTTCGCGGCAATTAAAATTAAGTTAAATCGCACTCGAAAAGATTTAGTAAGTCTTATCATTATGTTTTATATTATCCCACCTTTATACGGGCATGCGCCTTGTTTGATGGGTAATTTAATAAATCAAATACGCCGTTGTTAATGTGAGATTTATTTGGAACAGTTACGATTTTAGCAGTTCTACAAGTTTCACCAACAACTAACGATATTATAATTGTAATCATTTTAAAAATAAGACATTTCGTTAACTCATTATTACATGGTAGGATCATTCTCGATCATAATCGTTTTTCACTATACGTTTGAATTTAGAAAATGAAAATTGTTTTAAAATAAAATCTGAGTTGTTCAGTTTATTCAATCAGAGTATGAGATAAACACATAATGTATTTTTGATGATGAGGAACTGACTGATTCTACTTGTTGATAAAATATTACATTCATTCTTCTTATAACCAAACTGAGGAGTATTATCGATGGCCTAGTACACACAATATGTGTAAAGTGCAGTTTTAAGGAAAAAAAATGTACGTATTTGTAAAGTTTCTATCAAGATTACTCACTTTGAAAATAGATGTTTCGTGGAAAATTTACATTACTCATTTCATCTTGTATCGATAAAAAGCCGATATTTACATTAACTTTAGTGCTTGCCATCTTATAATTAACCAGGAGTATTCTAAAAATTTACATTACTCATTTCATCTTGTATCGATAAAAAGCCGATATTCACATTAACTTTAGTGCTTTCCATCTAATAATTAACCAGGAGTATTCTAAACATTTACATTACTCATTTCATCTTGTATCGATAAAAAGCCGATATTCACATTCACTTTAGTGCTTTCCATCTTATAATTAACCAGGAGTATTCTAAACATTTATTTTTTAATTATAATTAACATATTTGTGCGTTGTGTGATTGTTATATTCAGTGGAAATGTTTTTTTAAGCCAAAAGTTAGACGTAACTTGCGACATAACACTTTCGCTTCAGCCTTTCCATGAGCGGGAGATATTTCTTTCGTCAATCCCCTGTATTTTGATTTTCAATGATTTAGTATATTTTATTAAACACATTTGAACATTTTGCAGTCCTCTCTGGAGGCGACGTGACCAACTCCAAGCAGAGGTTCCACCCGAAGAGCAGTGGCGGTGAGCAGGCGGGGCCCGTCTTCGACCCCACCACCGCCACCAACATCACGGTCCAGCTGGGCACGCACGCCTACCTGCCCTGCAAAATATCACAGCCCTATGTGAGTTGTATATGTGATCCCCCTTGAAATATATTTTACATTTAATATATCGCCGTTGTTAGGAATCACTATTCAAAATCCAAACATTGCTTGAAATTGCTTTAGCCGTGTTTAGCAAATGTTTCTTAACTTTTCTCTTCACGATTCAAATCTCCTCCCAACTCCCTTCAGCTTCATAATATAATGATCCAAATAAAAGTCACTACCACAAAGAGAGTACCTATCCATATAGGTATTTTTTTCCGTGTTTACCTCTTTAGGTGTGTGATTTAAAACAACCACTGTCACTGAGCAATAAATGTAACATTAGCGTATAATAAAGTAGTAACCAAAAGGAAATAACAATTATATTTCTGTGATTTTTGTATTTTTATTTCACGTTTATTATTTTTGTGTATATTCTGTAACATTAGTGTTCTTGCGGAATATTACTCTATGATATTTTAAGGCTCCTCGTATTTAGTTTCTTTCGACAGGTTCACGATTTGAGTTTAATTTTTATATACCTACACAGACTCGTGTAAGTATGGTAGGATTGTCTGAATTCTCGACAAATCAGTTCTTATTTTGAAAAGACCAAGAATTAAAATAGTTTTCCCGTAAAATTCAAAGCAAGGCACGTAAAAGTTATCTGATATTCAAAGTGTCCCAGCCCTACGTGAATGGAAAACTTATCTATCTTGTTTAAATACATTGATCTAGGTACGACTTACTACGTAAGCTTGGTACAAGTAGTGATTATGTAGGAATCTAGGGTTGCTGGTGAGGGGGATAAAAAATGACCATGAACCGGCCTGAACTTACCCGCATACATTTTACGGTTCCAACGTTGGTTTACTAATAATATATTATGAATAGTTACTACCGGGCTCCATCCGACATTAAAACACTTTTTACACATACAAAGGTAAAATAACATAAGTCGAGTTATTATTTTAAAATGTTAAAACGTTATTGCAAGCTTTGTGCAATAATGTTTTGTTATGTGATATAGAACAAAATTGAAAAATACGGAACACTTTTAGAGGTATAATAGTAATTTTGACCAATAAATTCAGTAAATAAAAAAAAACTGTGCAAAATTAGTAAAAACATAAAACACAGATAGATTTCATATTTCAGCAACTGAAAAATCGTAAAATTGTTCAAGTTTTTTTTTATTCTTACTTCCCTTTTTAAATAAAACGCCCACAACAGTTCTCAGAAGAAGAAAGATAACATTTTCATGTCTAGACACATTTCACAAAAAAGCTTTTTTGAATAATTTTAATGGGTTCCACAAATATTTCCACCAAAACGATCTTCCAAACGAAAAAGGAAAAAAAACGGTATGTTATTAGAGAACCACAAACATTTGGTGTAGTAATAATATCTAAGAATAATACACAAATAACTTTGTTTACATCATTTTAATATAAATATATAACCTCTACATATTTAAGGTTAAATATTATTTTTTATATATTAGGTTATATATATTAAAGTGATGTAAACAAACTTATTTGTGTATTATTTGAATAAATAATGACATCACAAAGTGATAAGCTTTCAGAAGAAATTTTCTTCGAAAAATTAATATCTAAGAAATAAATTTGATCAGGCCAGATCGTTGCATTTTAGAACGAATAAATAAATTAGAGTCACGGATTCTTAAGCCTGCCTCAGCAATCCAGCCAACTCATGGCATTATTCAGCAGATCTGAACACATATCTGGGAGCTGTAAGCGATGGTTTAATCGATTACTCAATTGACTTTGGAAGACTCGATGTTTTCAATTTTTATTAAGAAAATAAACTTAACAGTACATAGCAGGAATAAAACGTGTAAATTCAACTCCGGAATTGATTTAATATGATTTTAGTAAAATGCGAGGAGATATTACCTTTATTTAAATAAAAAAATCCTAAATATTTTATAATAATATTGATTGGAATATTTCTATATCACTCTTTTTTTACTTTTAACCTTATACTTATAACTAATAACTTACATCTAAGATGTATTAATGGTAGCTTCCAACTAAGATTATAAAACTACTGAAAATATCGCAAAAACAACATGGCGCCCTGACTTGTTTTTTTGACAGATTTTTCAGACTCAACGAACTGTAATCAGTTGTTTTGACCTAAATATTCCAGGTCGAAAAGTTTGCAAATTTCCTGACAAGAGAAGTTATCATTTTGCTGCTTTGGATATCAGACAAGAAAACATTTTTTGTAACAAGAGCAGTTAAGCTTTTGAATTTATCATTTTTAATGATAAAATTGTTCGTGTGCGATGGAAGTCATAACTGCATCATGCTTCTTTATAACCTTCTGGCACCAGCGTTGGAACAGGCCTTTCTCAAATACGTACAATTTCACAGCGGCTTTCACCTATCTGAAATCGATTTGTATCTTCAAATTGTTAAATTTTTACTCCAGGAATTTTTGGCATACTATGGCACGTTTGCAAAAAACGTTTTGAGCGATACCATGTTTATATAACCTAAAATATCTATAAATAGTCAAATATAGGCAGAGTCATTGGCTTTAAAGTGAAGTAAGCAGTTCATTTGTTTCCATATTAATTTTTCGAGAAACGATATTATTTAAAGAATATGGTAAATGTATATATATATGAAACCAATCGCTCTAGTGTGTGTAAATAATCTGCATTTCAAGCAAAAGCTATTCGACATACCATAGCCAGGGTAGGCAGAGAAAGCGCAACACTGCTTAGTGCTTTACTTAGTAGGTTCTTTACTTATGATTGGTGTTTTGACTACCCGAAAACGTGGCAATTAAACTGGTATTCTCTCTGATAACCTAAACTTGTGCTTATCATGTGTCTATGTAGGTTCTGGGGTCGTAACGACTTCACCTGAGTCTCAAAATATCTGTAAGACTTACAATAATGCTCGTTTTATGTAGCGTCGGAAACAGCCAAAAAATAACATAATACATCAAACGAAAAGGAGTTTAGGGAAGAAAACCCCGGACGGTAGTAACGCGAGGAGGTGCTTGAGAACGTAACCGACGAGTGTGAAACATGAAACATTTCGAGCTGTTTTATGATACGTGCATAATTATCCTTATAAAGTTTAATATTAATTCCGTAATTTTTATAGTCACTTCTCACGCTACATAAAATTTAATATTCAATCGCGCTGCTGAGGAAGGAAGTGAAACACTAAACATTCTTTTCGCTGATGTATTATAGTATTATTTCGCAGCGTAACGGCTTTTGAAGCCTCATAAATACTTGCCTAAATATGAATATTATACGAAATTTTCAATAAGAACTCGGTTTGTATATAGAAAATTTATTGTCCACTTAATGTCGTTTGATATGGATCGTTCTACATAATGTTAATTATAAAGTGTTGAAATACTTCTCAACGTGTTTTATTGCACTATGAATGATTTGCGCGATATTAAAACAATCTTGTGGAATTTTATCTCCAGACAGCTGTCAAAATAATGGATAGAGCCGCTAAAGCTTTCATTTGTAAAAGTACATACTTTCATTAAAACGACCTTCATACATTTTATTTTTCTGCTAACGTGACTGAAAATGGTTATTTTAAAGCTTAGATAGAAATTTTTGTTTCATTCATTGAAAATAGTACCATGGTAGGTAACTGATACTGAAATTGAACTTAGAAAATATTACTTTGGTAGGGTAACTGACACTTATATTGAACTTAAAAAATGGTACCTTGGTAGGTAACTGACACTGAAATTATACTTAGAAAATAGTACATTGGTAGGGTAACTGACACAGAAATTTGAAGTAAAAAATGAAATTAAGTCAGTGCTTCGAGTATTTTTTAAAGATTATTATGATTTTCTGAAACGTTATGTATTCGTATTAGATTAAACCTTTACGTAACTGAAGGCAAAACATTAAGAAGGGGGTCGCTATTGTCCCCCATAAAATTGTGAAACAACCATCCCACTTAATATTCTATTTGGCCTTTTCAATAATACTTAGATAATAAAAATAAAGTTTTCATAGTAACGGGATAATTTTTGTGAAGGTCGATTAGCGAATATCTTTTGTTAATGAGTTATATAAATTATAGAGTTTGTGATGTAAAAAACATCTTTGATATCGCACAAAACTCTTGTTTGGGGTAAGTGTACGTACTACCCCCCTTCGGAACGGCTGGAAAATGATGAGTAAAATATTAAATCAGCTTCATCAATTGAATATAAACTACAGAACATTTTCTTTTGACGAAATCTTTTCTAGTAACATTCAACATAGAACGTTTTCAACGCCAAAATAATATCGAGTAACAACAAAAGCAAATAATTAAGTTTTTCGTCTTAGTTCGCTTTACTATTATTAATTCCATAAGTTATCATTATGCAATACAATCACTTCTTAAGTCTGAAAACTCCTTTCAAATATTAATAATAATGTCTTATTATATGTAGATTTCTTTTCGAAAACGTTACGACGTTAAACGTTAAGACTCTAATAACGTGAGTTTGATCGACGCTCACATTTTTATTATTTCTGATGAACGCATTAATAAAATCTCAAATTTTTCTTGAGGGATCCATACAGATGTAAGTTATTTGTATTTAAGATTGATAAAAAAATGATCTTACAATGAAAATATTTTATTTTATGATCCATACAGATGTAAGTTATTTGTATTTAAGATTGATAAAAAAATGATCTTACAATGAAAATATTTTATGTACAACGGTTTGAAAATTTATAAAATAACGTTTTTCGATTATAAAATTAGCGGTAAGTATCAAATTTTATTTTTCTAGACGATGAATTAGTAACTTCCGGGGATACCTCTAGAAACATTTTTTGATTTTCGTAATACGTTCATCATAGATAATTAAAATAAACCCCACAAAAAGATCGATTTTCTAGGCCTTCTGCGGCAAAGTCAACTGTAGGTACATCGGTATAATGTTTTAACATGATTTCATCGCATAAGTCGTTAAGATTCCCACTTTATTTTAAAGATTTGGTAGATAAAATTCAACCGCAGGTCTCTCCAATACACCAGGATCGCGTGTCGCATATATTTGTACACGGCTGCTTTATTTGGGTTTACTTTAGGGTATAATCTCGTCTTAAGGTGATGCACTACGTCGTGTAATATTTTAAACTGAGCCACTATCAATAACAACCCTTAGGTAGATGGCGATAAGGTTTAAATTCCCGCTTAACACCATCCGCCTGTTTTGATTTAAGCAAGAAAAAAACATGGCCAAAAAGTGCCTTTTATTTTATTTTGTGGATGTTCAGGCAGAAATATTTGATTTTTTTCGATGATTTTGTAAATGACTTAATTTTCCACATGATAAAATAAAATCATAACCGAAAACTGGTTCGTAAGTAGGAGATTTCGAACAAGCAGTTTTCATAGGCCTTTACATTTTTTTTCTGGGCTTATAAAAAGATTATCTAAAAAATACTCGATTATTTGAAAGGTCAAGATATATTCTACTCGCAATATTTAATTAAAGCATCTGAAACATTTCTCCAAATTTTCAAACCAAAACACATGATTTTGCATTACTACGTATGGCATCGCCTTAACCCCAGCGCTATGTTCTTCGCTTGATTCCTCTATTTGCCTTAGGTATTGTTAACCCCAGAGCGTTGTTCTTCGCTTGATTCCTGTATTTGCCTCAGATACTGTTTTATTCTTGTTATTTTGACCCCCGTTGCTGAATATACCAAATGTAAAAAACACAGCTTTCTTACTTCCTTTAAGTTTCTAGTTTACAAAATACAATATTTCTTACGGTTAAATTTAGTCCGCACCGGGATTAAATTTCTTCTTACAGGAGCGATTAATTATCGTATTCGGTAATAAATAGGTATGGCTGCGCTGCAACTTATTCCTGTGTAAGTATAAATTGAAAAAAAAACGGATTTTTGTATCGTCTAACATAGAGGAGTATTATATATTATATATTAATATATTAGAGCATTTGTAGACTAATACATTTATACACATGTATATTAATACATTTATACACGTTGTTAGGAATGTGGAGAATGACGTAGGGCGTCAGTGTTGGGAATGTGGTGAATTACGTAAGATGCCAGTGTTAGGGATGGAGCTCCCAACGTTATAGCACCAGCGTTAGGAATTGGCGAGCGACGCTCCACGATATGAACCATGTAGGCGGCATTGTTAGGAAGGTAGCTCAGCGTAGAGTCATGAGAGACCAATTATTCAGGAAGGGTCGGCAAACGCCTTTACACGGGGGACTTTCAACAATCTAGACTACACTTCTCTCGTCAAATGAAACTCCTATGGGGATGATAAATGGTTGTATTCAAAGTCAACAGGTACATTGTATAACATAAATGGGGACACAGTATACATCCTAAATTATTTACCGGCTGTTAGAATTGAACAATCTCTCTCTGTAACGTATTGATATTTACAGGTTATAGAATACTGGGCCCTTAATCTCCAGTATTCTATCGAGGATAGGGATCTGGTAATATCTCTATTAAAAGTCGTAGATTCTGATATACGGAGGTTGTTTTAATCGTAATATAATATACTGACAATACAAGTAACAAGTAGCCTAAAGGCCGTCTAGCGAGAGAATGACTTCGCGCCAGCCGACGATGTCATACAAGGCCTGTAGTAGCGTTCGGTTATCTTCGGTAGAACCCGAAGCTACCCGAGCGCAAACACCAAACACTACACCTTCCCTCCTTCAATTCTGAAGCTACTTACAAACCAACATAATATTTCACATATATATATAAATCACAACATAGATATTCATTTTATATTACATTTGGTTTTAACAATGATTCTTAAAGATAGACAACTTAGAAATTTAAAATATTAAGCACCAAACACGATTAAATCATCAAATTGCAGTTATTACATTTGCTAACAAATAATCCTAAGACTAATAACCGCGGTGACTGGGTCAAGTTGCCCCGTTTCCTCTGGAAGATGTGGGTGTCTCGCGTCTTGGCCGCAATCTCCCCGACCATGGTCTCTGTTGCCGGGCCTGTGTCTGCTCCGACACCACCTCCTCTGCCGCCAACCTGAAATCAGGAGGAAAACCAGTGAATCCACGCAATAAGGTTGAAGTCTCTAACTCATGAGGCTCATTCCTCGAAATTTCAGACGCGGGGTGCTGTGCACTATTGCCATCTTTCTTCCAGCTCACTGACATTTCCCTCATTTGGTCGACATGTCTCTTCCATGTCACATCTGTGTTCCCTATCTTAATAATATAAACTTTTTTACCTAGCTTCCTAGAGACTACTCCCTTAGCCCAAACTACTTTATTATCCTGACGATAATCTTTTGTTAAACACTTTTGTCCAACTTTAAAAACCCTGGTTTTAACCCCTTTGTAAAACTTAACCTGATCAGATTGAGCTTTAGAAATGTTAACGTTTGCTTGCTTGACTTTTTCCGAAAACTCATCACCATTTTTCACTGGAATTAAATTGTCGAAAGTAGAACGCAGCCTCCTTCCTAATAACAGTACCGCTGGTTCAATACCTGTCGAGCAATTCAAAGAATTTCTATAGTCCATTAAAAAAATTTAATAACTTGACATTAAAATTTAGTGGGAATTTACCGTTTACTAACAGTTTCTTGAGGAACGTTTCCGAAGTTTTAACAGCGTTTTCCGCCAATCCGTTTGACTGGGGGTGTTTCACAGGAGAAGTCATGAGTTTAATATTGTTCTCCTTTAAGAACCCTCTAAATTCCTCACTTGTAAAAACTGAGCCATTGTCAGACACAATAAACTCAGGGTTTCCAAAATTTGAAAAAATTTTCCTCAATTCCAAAATCGTATGAGTTGAATCTGCCTTCTGTACTTCAATACAGTCCAACCATTTCGAGAATGAGTCACACACCACGAGGAACATCTTCCCCGCTAAAGGCCCACAGAAATCTACGTGTACCCTACTCCAAGCTTTACCTGGATTCGGCCAAACCGCCAATTGACTTTTTGGTGCTGACTGTTTTGACAACGCACAATCTGAACATGATTGAACGACTTCCTCCAAGTCTTTGTTCAGAGCTGTCCACCAAAAATATGCTCTAGCTATTCCCTTCATTTTAACAATACCAAAATGTGACCTGTGTAATGAATCTAACACTTGCTTTTGGAGAGAAAAAGGTATAACTATTCTGTGTTGCCAAAACAAACAATCTCCTATGATAGAAAGTTTGTTCTTTTTTAGCCAATATTTCTATATACTGCTGTCACGATTTACTCGTTTGGGCCAGCCCTGCCGCAAACACCTAAATACCAGCTGTAATTCGCTGTCCGCTGCGGTAGCCACCACAACTGCTTGAAAATTTACATGTTCACAATTTTCAATAAAACAGATTTTGTCCTTGATTGATGAAACCGAATTATTCATCACAGGAACTATCTTCAGATTAAAAATCTCCATAAAATCCCTACCCACTATCAATTCCGTGCCATTAACCACAACAGTAAATAATAAATTATTTTTAAGATTATTGTATTCTACGGTAAACAAACGGTTGTTTTGGCTGGAAAGCTTGTTTAACAGACATTAGAAGAAGACACATAATGGGGCAATGGTTAAGTAACACGCTTACATGAGACGTTCTGGGTGATGCAGGAGTTGTGAGACCATGGAAGCGTTACTCATAGTCATGATGGAGTAATAACCAAGGTGATGCTTGTCCATACGCGCTGTACGGGACGTGTTTGCCTGCACAAGAAAATACTGTAAATAATAAACACCGGCACACATCAGTCCTCAACCTGGGTAATGATTTAAGTAAAACACCGTGAGTGTTCTTTCCAAACCATCATAAAAGAAAGACGATTCGAATCAAAATTCACATTTTAATTGCAAGTATTGTACTGGTATACAGAACGTACAAAGGCGTGTAGCTTAAAGGTACCTACTTCTTATTTTTTACAGCCAACCCAATTCACAAGAAATAGTTATATGTATTTCAATACAACTGGGATTTTAAACACAGATAGAAAACTGATACAATCGGAATCTTCGAAGCAATAATTTCAGATTGGAGCACATTGTGCATCATCGCGCCATACGATACAGCAAATGGCGTAGGCTACTGCTGGAGCAGTGGCCAGTTCAATTGGTGGCCAGCAGGAATCGGCCAGCCTCTAGGCTTCAGCATCAATGGCTAATTCAGTCGGTAGCCAGGAAGAATTGGCCGGCCTCTAGGTTGACAGCATCAATGGCTAATTCAGTCGGTAGCTATGAAGTTGGCCAGCCTCTCGGTTTTCAGCATCAATGGCCAATTCAGTTGGTAGCCAGGAAGAATTGGCCGGCTTCTAGGTTTTCAGCATCAATGGCTAATTCAGTCGGTAGCCAGGAAAAATTGGCCGGCTTCTAGGTTTTCAGCATCAATGGCTAATTCAGTTGGTAGCCAGGAAGAATTAGCCGGCTTCTAGGTTTTCAGCATCAATGGCTAAATCAGTTGGTAGCCAGGAAGAATTAGCCGGCTTCTAGGTTTTCAGCATCAATGGCCAATTCAGTTGGTAGCAGGAAGAATTGGCCGGCTTCTAGGTTTTGAGTATCAATGGCTAATTCAGTCGGTAGCCAGGAAAAATTGGCTGGCTTCTAGGTTTTCAACATCAATGGCTAATTCAGTTGGTGGCCAGGAAGAATTGGCCGGCTTCAAAGTTTTCAGCATCAATGGACAATTCAGTTGGTAGCCAGGAAGAATTGGCCGGCTTCTAGGTTTTCAGCATCAATGGCTAATTCAGTTGGTAGCCAGGAATAATTAGCCGGCTTCTAGGTTTTCAGCATCAATGGCCAATTCAGTTGGTAGCCAGGAAGAATTGGCCGGCTTCTAGGTTTTGAGTATCAATGGCTAATTCAGTTGGTAGCCAGGAAAAATTGGCCGGCTTCTAGGTTTTCAACATCAATAGCTAATTCAGTTGGTGTTCATCATGTTGCCGGTACTCCGCGTTCGAGACCGGTTTATAGCAAAACACCCACACATGTGGTCAAGACCAAAGCTAGATTCCGAGAGCGTTTTGGTAGCAAACTGCCTACATCGACATCTACTTTGTGACAACGTGTATACTAATACACACATAAATATATGTGTATTATTAAACATGAATATGAATAAAACATTAAAATTAAATTAAAGAATAACACATAAAAAATATGATACGAGTATTTACATTAATCCAAATCTGCAAGCATAAAATAATATATGTATGCATAATGTTTATAAAGTTTAATTAGCTTGGCGTTAGTTAGGCCATTTTTTCTTTATTATTAACGAGCTTTCACTAAGCAAATAAACATAATATTTTTATAAGTTGCTCGGTTTTTCTAAAAAAATTATCTTAACCAGGAGAATGAGCGCTCTTATTAATTTACCTATAGCATTAAAATTATCGGTGTTGAAATTTGATATTGTTTCCATACTTACGTACCTACTTTTAGACGCCATTTTGTTACGCAGTCTTTCAGACCCTAGAAGCAATTACCTCCTTTATTTTTCTTCGGGTAGCCGCTACAATTTTGTTACGTTAAGTAATTTATTACCCATTTTATTTTGTTTTATGGGCTAGTGGTTTTTATTAATAGATAATTTATTTCAAACTACCCCAGCACACCAGGCCTCCAGTAGTAAAAGCACACTTTATGTCGTTGTGTTGCTGAGTAACGTAGACACACAAATTTGTACACTTAACAGTCCTCACAGTATTTAAGGTTCGTTTAGATAATAATGACCGATTTCACGCCATAAAAGTAAATACTCACAGTGACAAAATTAAAACTGTACCGCGTTTGCAACATTTTTAGTCTGGAGAAAAACCATTATATTGAAAGTACAATTAAAAGGCTTCATTAATTTAAATGGGATTCAATTTGAGTTTGCTAACTGAGAAAATGTATCTATCGATGCAACGATAGAGTTGACATGACTGATTAACCACAGTAGAGAAACTTATTTGAAATTTCTCGATATTAAGTCCGCTCAAAAGTTATCAGAAAACGAAGATTTTTCTTTACGAGTATTGTTACATGCTGCAGCCTGCAGGATCACGACCGCCCGATGACAGCCAACCCCCGATATGAGAATTGTTGCATGCTGCAGCCTGCAGGATCACGATTGACCAATAACAGCAAACCCCCGATATAAAATTTGTTGCATGCTGCAGCCTGCAGGATCACGATCACCCGATGACAGCCAACCCCGATATGAGATTTATTAGATAAATGACAAATTGATTCCGTGTAAAAATCAAACCTTCTCGAATATTTCGAAATAATGATAAGCATATTTTCATAAAAAATTCAGTTTCATCAATGATTTATTTTCTTTTTAATCGAAAATCTAAAAAATATACGCTCATTAATGGCTACTGTTACTAACACAGGATTAATTTATTCAACCCCTCTTTATAAAAATACGAAAGATGGTACCTTATCTTACGTTGCCTGCTATCGATTTTCCTCCGAAAATATATTTTTCATTTGGAAATTTTGCCTTACTGAAATTATTTGTACGAAAATATAAGGCCGTCAGCATTCCGAAACTGACCTTGAAGCGGCTTTGAACTCTACATAAACCATAGCGATTTCAAGATAATGAAATTACAGTTAACACTTCCACCCCGGACCGGGGTTATAATTCTACACTAACTAGAGTTTTAAGCTGTATCTAGATGGTTTTTTACACCATATAACAAATAATTTAGGTAATCTTAGAAAAACTATTCAGCTATCGATCTGCATTTAAAAAATTTATATCGCATTACTACTTTTTAAGATATTAAATAAATTACATCTAAATCTGATAGAATATTTTTTACGGGGCGGGACTTTATAAACGTTTCCACGAACTGGACGAAGATCCTGCCGAAGCCGGTAGCCGAAAGATAAATTTTGCATTGTAATAAAAAGGGCTACACCGTTATAATTGAGTCACGCTAGTATTCTTATTATCACTTTACCATTTTGCTTTACCTAATGATTGACCGGAATTGAAATGGGAGAGGCGGTAACTGGACAATTTTTAAGGGATAGTAAGTAATTTCTTAGTTATTAATGAAAAGGACTTAATCCGAATCGGTGACACAGCGCTTCTCATATGTCCTTTTGAAATACTAAGATATTCACTTGGCGGTCCCAGACCATTTCGTCTGGGTAACATCCGGCGCAGGTGTCCTTATACATTCTATGAGCAACACATTTTAGGAACACAATTAAAATTGCATCTGTCTCTGTTTGTCGTATGAAATACAAATAGACCAGAAAGAGACAATTATTTTTTTAAATTTGTTGGAATTTGGAAGATAGAACTTGCTCAAAAGTTTAAAGTACAGTATGATTGAAGACTGCAGCGAATAAATAGTGTTTTCGGTTATTGCTAACTTGTGTTTTGGTGTTAAATAATTCTCTTTGGGAACGGACCAGTTTCACAGTGCTACGGGCGTCTTCAGATTGGTAAGTACATTTATCTTATGCAATGGCGTATAAAAGTATATGTTTCAGGGGTGTTAACTAACTAACTAACCATCACGCCGTTTCCCCGCAGGGGTAGGCAGAGAGGACGGACCGCCAAACAACTCGGTCTTGGCACACACTCTTTGCCTCATTCACATTCATACATCGTCTCATACATACTCTTCTATTTTTCTGACTCTTGACATGACCCGACTCAAGTATCTGATTCACTTGATCGTGCCATGTCTTCCTCGGGCGTCCCCTACTTCTTACACCATTCACACTTGCGTCATATATTCTCCTTACGCTCCTTTCTTCATTCATTCGCTCTACATGCCCAAACCATCTGAGGGTCCCTTTCTTAATTTTACTCATTACGCTCACATCAGCCTTGCATTCTTTGCGGATATCCACATTACTCACACGATCATACATGGTTTTACCACACGTACGCCTCAGGGATCTCATCTCTACAGCATTCAGCCTACTTTCATCCTTCCTCTGCCAGTTCCATGCTTCACTGCCATACATCAGGGTAGGTACCAGCACTCCATTGTGGACTGCCAGCTTTGCTTCTTTGGACAGCTTTTTGTTGGCGCCTACGGCATTTAACCCACCATTTATGGAGTTACCTGCATTCACCCTTCTTTCAATATCCCTATCAGCCTTCCCATCTCTCGTAAACATACTTCCCAAATACACAAACTCATCCACTTGCTCCAAGTATTCATCATTCACAACTATATTGCACACTGTTTTCATACTCTCTCTTTCAAATACCATGACTTTGGACTTACTTACATTCATAAACATTATTTATTCTCCACAATATTAAAATATTGCATTTTAATAGTTTGCTTTTATTGATGGTATCAGTGTCAAAATTTCTCGGTGTATTATTATTATAACTGCATATTATTGCAGCTTGTTTTTGCGCTTTTACTCAAAATGTTCATTTGGTTCCCATATTCTTTTATTTTATGATAAAAATTATTATATTAATTCTAAATTTATTTTCATGTAAACATTATGTATTCCATTGCTCAAACCATACAATTTATAGAATAATCGTACTACTAGTAGTACTAATAGTACCTACTAGTTTTTCACGCATTAGAATATGACCATATGATTTAAATAGCGCCGTTTTTGTGAAAATTCACCTCAAGAAGCGTTAAATTTAGTCTTACATTAATTATAATTAACAAAAAGGTATCATTTAATTCTTTTCTTTATGTGAAATAATAATTTCAAGATGTTTTTGTTATTTATTTTATTTTATCTTCGTTATTTGATAGATCATTAAAAACATAAAAATGTAAACACATAATCAACGGAAGGCACCCATGGTTATTTTTTGGATGCATAAATTTTCGATTTGAGATATTTTGAGAATATCAATCTCAGATGGGAAGGCTGATAGAGATATTGAAAGATGGGTAAATGCAGGTAACTCCATTAATGGAGGACTGAATTCCGTTGGCGCCAACAAAAAGCTGTCTAAAGAAGCGAAGCTAGTAGTCCACAGTGGAATGCTTGTACCTACCCTGATGTATGGCAGTGAGGCATGGAACTGGCAGATGATGATGATGAAAGTAGACTGAATGCTGTTGATATGAGATCCCTGAGGAGTATGTGTGGTAAAACCATATTTGATCGTATGAGAAATGTGGAAATCTGCAAAGAATGCAAGGCTGATGTAAGTGCAATGAGTAAAATTACAATATGCCCATGCTATTGATTATATTACGACTGGCAATTTAATGTTATTTTTCTTGGAAGCCTCGAACCAGGTGAAGGTAGTTATAATGTGTTGATTGTTTTGAGAAAGGAATTGTGGAGCGGGAAAACGAAAAATTAAAAACAATCATTGATTATAAATTTTATGAATAAAAGTGTTGTTTTCTAATACACTACACATATATTAATAGTAGGGGCAGGTAGGTAGGTACTTACGACTTTTAGAAAACCTATTTTGGATAAAACGAGTAATCGCTCTAAGGAGAAAATTTAGTTTTTTGTGCTCGCTATAACCAAGTTTGACTGTATATATATATTCATATATCGTCTCATATATATATATATATATGAGACGATATATGAATGTGAATGAGGCAAAGAGTGTGTACCAAGACCGAGTTTTTGGCGGTCTGTCCTCTCTGCCTAGGTACCCCTGCGGGAAACGACGTGATGATTAGATATTTAGTTAGTTATTATTGAAAAGTAAGTGGGTTGATGCTACATAATTACTTTTTTCTGATTACAGATTGCAGGCTCTGATTGCAGATTCAGTTACGATATCAAGTTTACCTACTTACTTTTTAAATTTACACAATTCTAAAAAAATGCCCAAAAAATTTTTAAACGCTGAGCAGGTGCGAGCGTTATTAGAGAAAGACTCTGGTAGTGATGAGTCAAACAGTGATTTTGAATTTGAAAACATTCAAAACACATCGGACATTGAAGATCATGTTTCTTTTGAAAGTTCTTCTGAAAGTGAATCCGACACCTCTGACGAAGATGCCGAAAAGATTACTGATGAAACGGAAGAAAAATCTTTTACTTCCAAATCTGGATTTAAGTGGAGTTCCGTTCCTCCGACACAATCCCGTAGTAGGCAACACAATATTGTTTACTCTCGTCCTGGCCTGACAAATGAAAGCAAAAATATTTCATCTATTGGAGACGCATTTTCATTGTTTATTACTGACGATATTCTCAAAGAAATAGTTACTGAAACCCAACGTTTTTGTGTGAGGGAAAACAAGGGCACAGCCGATGATGCATCAATTTCTACGGATGAAATTAAATCCTTTATCGGCATATTGCTTGCTGCTGGGAGAAACCGTTGCAGAAAGATGCAGTTGAAAGAGTTGTGGACAACGAATGATCTATTTAGGCAATTTTTTTATACAGCAGCTATGTCTAGAGATAGATTTGCATTCTTATTTAGTACTCTACGATTTGATGATAGAGTGACTAGGCACGAAAGAATCGCACAAAGTGGGACAAAACTGGAGGCGATAAAATCAATTTATGAAAATTTTAACGCAGCTTGCACTAGAAATTACTCCCCGGATTCCCACATCACCGTAGACGAACGTTTGGCGACGTACCGGGGATCATGTCCTTTCCGTGTATACATGAAAAGCAAACCTGGACGATACGGAATTAAAATATGGGTGGCAGCTGATGCCAAAACAGCCTATATTTTAAATACTCAAGTATACACGGGCAAAATTGGCAATGCCCGAGAAGTAAATCAGGGGTTACGAGTCGTAACTGACTTAGTAGCACCATATTACGGTTCTGGAAGAGGTGTTACGACAGACAACTTTTTCACGTCAATACCTCTTGCCAATAAATTATTGGATAATAATTTGACGCTGACTGGTACATTGAGGTCGAATAAAAGAGAAATTCCAAAAGAATTTTTACCTTCTCCGCAAAGGGAATTACATACAAGCCTTTTTGGTTTTACCGATGCACTTACAATTGTTTCTTATGTGCCGAAAAAGAAGAGTGCAGTGGCTCTTCTTTCAACCGAATTCCACGACGACAAAATTTCATCAGCGTCAGAGTCAAAAAAGCCAGATATAATATTACATTACAACTCAACAAAGGGGGCTGTAGACACCGGGGACAAAATGACAAGGGAATATTCCTGCGTTAGGTCGACAAGAAGGTGGCCATTTCGTATTTTCATGGAGATTTTAGATATGGCTGCCTTGAATGCTTATGTTATTTGGATCACTAAATATCCAGAATGGCATTCAAATGACCGAAGCAGACGAAAAATCTTTATCAGGGAGTTGGCCATGGACTTAGTGAAAAACAACATTAAAAGTAGAAAAGAAAGCGGTGTAAAATTTCACAAAGCGCAGCAATACGGCTTCGAATTATTTGAAAAAGTTATGCCGAGCACAAGCGACGATATTGTATTAAATGAAGTACAAGTTTTACCTACCAAGGCAATACGAAGACGGTGTTATCTTTGCCCGCGCAACATTGATAGAAAAACTAAGCTGTGTTGTTATACTTGCAGGAAATCTATTTGTGTTCTGCACAGGGTCCAAGAAAATTTTTGTACTAACTGTAAAACTATCAAGGACAATGCCAATAATGAATGTTGTTAAAATAATAAAAGTTGCTTAGGACGGATCTTTTGACAGATTTTAAACAATTCATCAAATTTTGATGTTAATTTTCAGGTTCTGCGAAAGTTCTATTCAAGTTCCGATATTATTTCAGTTCTGTGAAGTACCTGGCCTATACTGATATCATAACAGAACTTGAATAGAAATTTCATAGAACTTTAAAATTAACAAACAATCTGTCATTTTTGTAATAAGCATATCCGACCTTTAGAAATTTCTTCTATTATTCACTTTTTCTAGTATTTTTGCTGTTTCTTTTCAAGTCATCACTATACTAATGGTGCCATGATCTGCAATTTTAGGTTTGTCTAGTATTTTAGAATTTGTTCACGTTCATTTGATTACACAAACTCAATTAGTGTACTGGTTGTTTGTGTTATCTTGGTGTATTCTCAGTCGAATTGTTTCATTTTTAAAATGATCACGTTGGAAAATATTTTGCATAAAAATCCGTTTTGTTTATTTCATATTAATATTATAGTTTTTAATAATAAATTACGTGTATTTTAAATAATTAAAGCATTCATGATAGTGCATGTAGTCACTTACTAACATTTGGTAAATGAACAACATATTTTTCTATAAGAAAACAAACATTTTTCGACCATATCTTTTGTGCTTTTAATCATTTCTCTGTTTATCACTTTTTTATAAGAAGTCCCTCTACTGTTTTAGACGTGGTGCACTTTTCTCATTTTCCATTTAAATTTATGTATAAAGGTTTCAATTGCTCAAAGCATAGTGGTCATTTGGAAATTGTTAATTTATGCGATTGTTTATTGATAACTTGATATCAATTTTACAATGTTTTCCAGAACATCTAGTTCACTTTTGCAGTCTTGTGCAATAAGTATATATCCAGGAGTCATTACGCTATAATATCTTACAAGTGAAATGTTGTCAAAAACCGGACATAATATCCAATAGTTACTGTACCTTCTTATAACATTATATTTTATGTTTTTCCATCAAATTACGCAAAAATTGTGTTGTTAACGTCAGCTTGTTTTTGTTTTGTCTTCTTTTATAAATATGATCCCAATTTTAGATTAGATTATTTCTTGGTAATCACTTTGCATTTCATTTTTTCATACAATTTATTCTGGAGTATATTTATTCGATTTACCAATAAATTAAAGTTTGGGATATGTATGTACCAAAATTAATAGCTGACAGAATTATTCGCTATTTAATAATGCTGATTTTATTCCATGTTGTTTGGGTTTAACTTTCATCGTGTTGTGTGTGTTTTTCTAAATTGTGAATTTTTATTTAAAAAGTTATTGTCTTCTAGCTAGGTTATAATTTTCGTTTATTTCATCTTCAATTTTGGGAACTCGTGCCGTGTGTATATGTTACATTCCACTTGCTCAAGAAAAAAAATTCTTTGTAATAATACGATAAAGAGTAAATATCTTACATTTCAAGTTGTGATTTTCATCACGCGATTTGTGTATAATATGTAAATATAACGATCGTCCAGTTGATTAGTCAGACATCTCCGAAGAATCGGAATTTGAGTTGAGTATACAGTTATATGTAAAATGAAAAAACAAACAAAATATATGTTTTCTGGGTTATTTGTAGAAAATTTAAAAATGTCGTACTAATGTACCGAACCGTTATACTTCCCGGTGTTATTTTTTTATAGCATATTTAATTTATAAAATACAGACACATGTAAATAATATTTGGTTTATGGCGAGCATTCGAACATTGCTTTCCTCATTATCTCAAAACTTTGTATTTAGAGATGTCTGACTAATCAACTGGATGATCGACATGTCTTGTTTACCAGTAATAGGTATGTTCATTATACTATATGTGTAATAATTTTTGCTAATATCTAATGTTTGTTTCATAAAACTCATTTATTATAAAGTAGGTACCTACCTTATGTGTTTCCAAAATGTTGAGGTGTATTTTTGTAAAAATATAATATTTTGAGGTCTGTTTTTTGTCTTTTTGTAAATTTCTTCATTTTACTACGATATTATGTGTGTAAGATATTTTAAAATTATATTAAAATTATGTTTTATATTACGAATGTCTTTTTCTATTTTCTATTATAATTTTGCAATTTTCAGTTTATTTAATCAATCCCTATAAATGGTCACCATAAAAGAGATAGCCTCCTAGTATGATGACGTTTCTATTCTAAATGGTGGTTTTTGTTCAGGGCAATACTGAACGCATTTCCCATCCTTGGCCGTGCGGAAAATATATTATATTAAATGCATTATATTTTATGAATTATTTATGAAATATCACATAATTATTGAATTAATTTGCGCTTGCTGGGATTTTGAACCCGCGACCCAGAATCTCAACCATTTGACCATGGGGGCCGTCATTACTAAGAAAAAGAGAGAAATTCTCCGGTTTCTCATATGTATCCTATTACGAGTTTATAAATACCGTTTCCAGATCTCTCATAAATATTGTTTATCAAAAACGGGGAATTCTCAGGCTACAATAAAAAAATATTTATTTCAAGATTGGATTTCAATACTTTAAAAATACCTTATTTTTAACAATTTGAAGTTATTAAAAATACCTTATTTTTTACAATTTTATTTGATAAAACATTACAAAACAAAACCATTCACCGTTAAAAATGTAAAACATACCTACATAAATGGATCAGTGAAAAACTATAAACTCAATATATACCTATTCAAGCAAACGCATCATTTATGATTACAGGTTAACTGCGGCACGATGCTAGATGATACTCTAAATGAAATTATAATAAAAACAATCAGAAATAAGATATTAATTATTTTTTTTTTTGTAAACTAATGTTTAAGACAAGAATTTTTTTTCATAGCACAAAGGGTAACATTTATTTATAAGCAATAATTATTAGCTTGAAACACTCATCCACATTGAAAAATCTCCCGAGAAAAGATACATAATAATAATAAGAATAATTGTAGAAATAAAATAATTTAATACCTACATTAAATATCAACATACAACATTTGTTTCAAAATATTTAACATCCGTACCTAGTTTAGTAGTACGTAGTAGTTTTCATAAACTATAAAAGTAAAAAATACATATCCATCATTTACAGACCACCCTATGCAAGAAACTAGCCACCCACGTCGACGCTTAATCGCCAATCGGCAGTCGAGATTCGGAAACGAGGCGCGATGCTTGCTACGTACCCGCCTTCTCCGTTTTCTTTGAAAACATATGCGTTATGGTCTAAATTCATTAGAACATTAATTATGACTTTATTTATGAAACGATTTTGATAATGACTACTGAAATATGTAATATATACTTCCCTCTAATTATAACCAAAACAAATTTCATCGAATTATGTCATTAACACCTTTTAATAAGCAAAACAAATTGGGGGACTGAGTGACCCCGCTTCGGATCCAATGTGATTTTTTTCTTTCCGGGACGAAAGGGTTAATATATAAACAGTTTATAGAAATTACCTAATTAATATTAAATATTAGTGCCCGGCGTTGCTCGGGGTTCTGAAACTGGCATTGAATCGGCTTTGAACTCTACATAAACCATAGCGATATCAAGATAGTTAAATAACATTTTTAAAGAACACCAGCTGACGTTTACCCGGCGTTGCTCGGGGTTCTGAAACTGGTATTGAATCAGCTTTGAAATCTACATAAACCATAGCGATATCAAGATAGTGAAATTACAGTTTTCTAGAACACTAGCTAACGTGTACCCGGCGTTGCTCGGGGTTATGAAACTAGCATTGAATCGGCTTTGAACTCTACATAAACCATAGCGATATCAAGATAGTTAAATGACAGTTTTCTAGAACACTAGCTGACGTGTACCCGGCGTTGCTCGGGGTTATGAAACTGGTATTGAATCGGCTTTGAACTCTACATAAACCATAGCGATATCAAGATAGTTAAATGACAGTTTTCTAGAACACTAGCTGACGTGTACCCGGCGTTGCTCGGGGTTATGAAACTGGTATTGAATCGGCTTTGAACTCTACATAAACCATAGCGATATCAAGATAGTTAAATTACAGTTTTCTAGAACACTAGCTGACGTGTACCCGGCGTTGCTCGGGGTTATGAAACTGGTATTGAATCGGCTTTGAATTCTACATAAACCATAGCGATATCAAGATAGTTAAATTACAGTTTTCTAGAACACTAGCTGACGTGTACCCGGCGTTGCTCGGGGTAATGAAACTGGTATTGAATCGGCTTTGAACTCTACATAAACCATAGCGATATCAAGATAGTTAAATTACAGTTTTCTAGAACACTAGCTGACGTGTACCCGGCGTTGCTCGGGGTTATGAAACTGGTATTGAATCGGCTTTGAATTCTACATAAACCATAGCGATATCAAGATAGTTAAATTACAGTTTTCTAGAAAACTAGCTGACGTGTACCCGGCGTTGCTCGGGGTAATGAAACTGGTATTGAATCGGCTTTGAACTCTACATAAACCATAGCGATATCAAGATAGTTAAATTACAGTTTTCTAGAACACTAGCTGACGTGTACCCGGCGTTGCTCGGGGTTATGAAACTGGTATTGAATCGGCTTTGAACTCTACATAAACCATAGCGATATCAAGATAGTTAAATTACAGTTTTCTAGAACACTAGCTGACGTGTACCCGGCGTTGCTCGGGGTTATGAAACTGGCCTTGAAGTGACTTTGAACTCAATTTTTCTGGTGATCTTCCGTGCCGATCATCTAGATTTCTTCTTAGTAAAAAGAATGTGGGTTCTCCGTTACTATTCGTTTTTACTCAGGTAGCTACAAGTATTGATACAATGGATAATATAAGAGCTTGCTATTGAAAAGAAGACGAGTTACAATAGACATGCCTTTTTATACGTCTCGGTCATGCTGTTTCACTCAGATATTATAATAATAATAAAATGGCGTTTATAGCGCAGTTTAGTGTCATTTCATTTCAAGTGCGCTTAACTATAACAAACATAAAAATGGTTATTCACTATCAGTGGTTCTTAAAATTATTCCTACATTGTGCCTTACCCAAATATATATTTTGTCATCACTGTTTATACAAAGTGATGACAAAATTTAGAATAACTATAACAGCAGGACAGGACAAAACAAGAATATTAAAACTAAAATATCATACCTATAAAATACGAGGCAGTTTGTGCTCAGAAATTTGAATTTTCTGAGCAGACATTTTAAAAAGGAACAATAACGAGACAACCGAAACCAAAAAATTCCCGGAAGTCTTAGAATATGGCTTATTATAAAATATTGAAAAGAAGTTAAGATTTATGAATGGTAAGATTTTTTAAATAATTTGGTTTTTAAAGCCCGTTTAAATTCAGCCAAATTCTGGAGATTAGTAAGAGCTGGGGGAAGTCTATTCCAGATGAGTGGGCCTATTACACTAAAAGAACGATCACAGTAAACGGTTCGATTTGACCTAGAAAGTTCGATTAGACGATTACTAACATCTAGATCTGCTGACCTTAGAGTAAGCTGTCTATTGCTTAAGTTTTGTCGGACACATAGTTCCGATATATAGGCTGGCGATAATCCTTGCAATGCTTTGAAGGTCATTAAGCAGATCTTAAACTCTATGTTTGTCTCTTTCATACCGACAGACATACGTTCACCACGATTTGTGTAGTAAAAAGTATTTGTTTCACTTGAACATGCCATGTCTTTCTCGAACATTCTCGACATATCTTGCCAATCACTTCCAAGTCATACATTCTCCTTGTACCTTTTTCTTCGTTCACCACATTTTACCACACATATGTATTTGATTCATTTGATCGTGCCTTTCTTACTTAGGCGTTCCCAATTTCTTCTTTCCATGTCATAAATTAACCTTTTACCTCTTTATTCGTTCATTACATACTTCTCAATTTACCACCATAATTATTTGATTGATGTCTTCTTCGGGCGTCCCCGACTCTTTCTACCGTTCTCTACTATAAACCATATTATTACTGTTAATAAACTACATCATATCGATTTTAATTCTACTCCGTATCTCATTCCTGTGTGGAGAAAATGTGTTGAGTCTTCTTCGGGCGTCCCCGACTCTTTCTACCGTTCTCTACTATAAACCATATTATTACTGTTAATAAACTACATCATATCGATTTTAATTCTACTCCGTATCTCATTCCTGTGTGGAGAAAATGTGTTGAGTCTTCTTCGGGCGTCCCCGACTCTTTCTACCATTCAAACATTCCACTTTCTAAATACTCCCGATACTAATAAAAAACAAACAGTAGTTTTTGAGGATATAGGGGACAAATAAACAAATAATCATTCATATATCATCTTGTCATTTTTGTTATATACGTGTATACTCGTACATATATCTAATGCAATGTAATAAATAAATATAGATCAGGAATTTATGAAATTTAGTCTTTTAAGTCTGTTTTGGTTGTGACTTTTAACCAAGACTGTAACCAAGCATTTTTTAATGATTGCTCCGCTTAATAAAAATAAAAATAATCATTTATACCGATTGACATGAATAACTTTGCAGGCGGCTGGGATTGAAATAAATTTTATTTTCAAATTCAAATAAAAACAGATTTTAGAGGACAGTTTTTATTTTGGTTTTCTGTTAGTTTCTTTTTAGCTTGAATATATTGTTTTGTTTAGTTTTTGACCTATAACGTGAAAATCTAATGTCCCAATTTAATCTCTTGGGAGGCAGGGTTGGGTACCGCCATCCTGGGAACTGCTTGTTGGCTAATCAACACCTGTGTCATAGGTCATAGGAGGGGTGCACCGGTTCTCGAGGTATGTTCATGATGCCCCTGCCCACCAGCTGTGTGGTCTACCGAGACCCTTTGACCTCTCCAACTCGTCTCTCTTGACCCATTTTCTGCCTTTTGTCACGAATGCACAATTGAGTCATTTTATTCTTTTAAATGAGCAAAATACAATTTAATTTATAGTGATTTATTTTTAACTATTTTGGCCAAAGTCTTTTTTATCCGTATATGATGCAACCTATAAAGTATTATTAACTCCCATTGAAATTAAAGTAACCGTCCAACAATATTTAACTACAAAAAATAAGCGAAACCCGGTCGGCATTAAGTATTTACCCATAAGTGATGTTTACAAAGTAACTGTTTAATTTTAAACAAAAAATAATGTTCGACAACCTAAAACAGTCAAAGTAACGCCGTGATATTTATGTCTCAATAATCCCGAATAATCCCCACTTCGTATTTATTAACCGACATGATTACTCTAGTTCTGTTAGAGTGTGGTTACTTTGAGACATAACTTTTATGAGTACTTTTAGTTGATTGGAAAGCATTAAGGTTTGACATTATGCAATTTTATGACATTTTCGTGGTTTTAATGTGACCCAAAGAATTTTTAAATGGGTTTTGAAACAACCGTTTTTCAAATAAAAAATATTGAAGACAATATTAGTGATTTTTTAAACGAAAATCTGAAACAGAAAAATCAGAAAAGGAAAACGGTTACATCTGGGACTCGAACCCAGGACCCTTGTCTTTCCGGGACAATGCTCTACCAACTGCGCTAATGGGAAGGGTCCCATTAGCGCAGTTGGTAGAGCATTGTCCCGGAAAGACAAGGGTCCTGGGTTCGAGTCCCAGATGTAACCGTTTTCCTTTTCTGATTTTTCTGTTTCAGATTTTCGTTTAAAAAATCACTAATATTGTCTTCAATATTTAAATATTACAATTTGAGGTTTTACTCAATAAAAGTTATTCCGAAAAAATAATAACCGTTTTTCAGTTTAATATCGGAGTGGAATGGTGTTAATAATTACCTTACAAGATATTTTTGGAATTTCGAAAGATTTTTTTAATGATAATAGATAATTTATTTTTCTTAGAATATATAACTCCCTGTGATGGTTGGAAATAATCGTTAAAAAATATTGACGGTACTAAACTTATACTTACTTGGTATGATGATAAAAAATATTATTTCAGTTCAACTGAGTGTGGCGAACTCCTTCTTTAACTAAACCGCTTGAAAATTCCTGTGTGTCTGTGAGTAGGTTATTCTTTAGGTAGTGGATTATAATCTCTAACATGACCACCACCTTCAGGTAGTATATTGTAGTCTCCAACATGACCACCACCTTCAAGTAGTGGATTATAGTCTCTGACATGACTACCACCTTTAGGTAGTGGATTATAGTCTCTAACATGACCACCACCTTCAGGTAGTATATTGTAGTCTCCAACATGACCACCACCTTCAAGTAGTGGATTATAGTCTCTGACATGACTACCACCTTTAGGTAGTGGATTATAGTCTCTAACATGACCACCACCTTCAGGTAGTATATTGTAGTCTCCAACATGACCACCACCTTCAAGTAGTGGATTATAGTCTCTGACATGACTACCACCTTTAGGTAGTGGATTATAGTCTCTAACATGACCACCACCTTCAGGTAGTATATTGTAGTCTCCAACATGACCACCACCTTCAAGTAGTGGATTATAGTCTCTGACATGACTACCACCTTTAGGTAGTGGATTATGGTCTCCAACACAACCACCACCTTCAGGTAGTATATTGTAGTCTCCAACATGACCACCACCTTCAAGTAGTGGATTATAGTCTCTGACATGACTACCACCTTTAGGTAGTGGATTATGGTCTCCAACACAACCACCACCTTCAGGTAGTATATTGTAGTCTCCAACATGACCACCACCTTCAAGTAGTGGATTATAGTCTCTGACATGACTATCACCTTTAGGTAGTGGATTGTGGTCTCAAACACAACCACCACCTTCAGGTAGTATATTGTAGTCTCCAACATGACCACCACCTTCAAGTAGTGGATTATAGTCTCTGACATGACTACCACCTTTAGGTAGTGGATTGTGGTCTCCAACACGACCACCACCTTCAGGTAGTATATTGTAGTCTCCAACATGACCACCACCTTCAAGTAGTGGATTGTAGTCTCTGACATGACTACCACCTTTAGGTAGTGGATTGTGGTCTCCAACACGACCACCACCTTTAGGTAGTATATTGTAGTCTCCAACATGACCACCACCTTCAAGTAGTGGATTATAGTCTCTGACATGACTACCACCTTTAGGTAGTGGATTGTGGTCTCCAACACGACCACCACCTTCAGGTAGTATATTGTAGTCTCCAACATGACCACCACCTTTAAGTAGTGGATTGTAGTCTCTGACATGACTACCACCTTTAGGTAGTGAATTGTGGTCTCCAACACGACCACCACCTTCAGGTAGTATATTGTAGTCTCCAACATGACCATCACCTTCAAGTAGTGGATTATAGTCTCTGACATGACTACCACCTTTAGGTAGTGGATTGTGGTCTCCAACACGACCACCACCTTCAGGTAGTATATTGTAGTCTCCAACATGACCACCACCTTCAAGTAGTGGATTATAGTCTCTGACATGACTACCACCTTTAGGTAGTGGATTGTGGTCTCCAACACGACCACCACCTTCAGGTAGTATATTGTAGTCTCCAACATGACCACCACCTTCAAGTAGTGGATTATAGTCTCTGACATGACTACCACCTTTAGGTAGTGGATTGTGGTCTCCAACACGACCACCACCTTCAGGTAGTATATTGTAGTCTCCAACATGACCACCACCTTCAAGTAGTGGATTATACTCTCTGACATGACTACCACCTTTAGGTAGTGGATTGTAGTCTCCAACACGACCACCACCTTGAACCAAAAAAAGAAACCCACAAAAAAAATTCAATTATTATTCAAATATTCACATTTAGGCGATTTGTGTACATTTTATAATTTTTTTATTGGATACAACACAGATACAGACATTAAAAAACATGAGAGTAAAAAACATTCACTATTTTTCACAGATTAACATGGCAGTCTTGAAAAATAATAATAATATTAATAATCCTTTACAAAGTAAGTTATATTAACAATTGTATATTATTAGGAGAAATTGCACAATACTTATCGACAAATATTTTTTAGAGAATTGGAGGAAAAGTCGATTAATTCTAAAATGTTATTAAACAGAAAAGTGCGAAATGTATTTCAAAGTTTTTGTGTTAAGTTCGATACAAACCAACATAATAAGTTACGCCTTATTTTGTTATATATAATATCTTAAGCTTTTTTGAAATCGCCTCTACCTGGTAACTAATAAGTAAATTACTCTCGGTAAACTCGCCTTTGTGTTTTTTGGTTTATAGCCGTGTTTGAGTGTCTAGCTGGGGATATATATTGTCACGGACAAGTCTTTTTAAGAGCTTAGGGATTGCCAAAACAATAAATATCGGTCTGTAGTTTTCCACTCTTTGACGCGAATCACCCTTGTGGACCGGTATGATATAGGCTAACTTCCACCTGTCAGGTAAAACTCATTGACTTAGACATTTAATGATAATATAACAGCAATGTATAATGTGTCGTCTCACTCTATGATATGTTTATATTATAAGCCCACACATTGTATTTTTGATAAGTTAAATTTTAAACCCTGAAAATTCTTCTACGAAGCGTAACCGGTCGGTCTTAATAAGATTTACAACAATTCGTGGTTTTTAAACAAAGTATTTTATTTTTATTTAATAACATATCGAACCACAAAGTGAATACTTTCCTAATCACACTGTAACAATTGTTAAATTTAAAACTCCCTACCGCACTGTAACAATTGCTTAATTTAAAAGTTCTTACTAACTTTGTGATAATTGTTAAATTTAAAAGTTTCCAATAATTTTTATCAAATTAAATTAAACTATTATTTTCAACAACGTGATGACTTTTATTTTGAAAGCAAAATAAGGTGATTAAATTACCGATATTAATCCATATATTTGCTTACGAACCCGTCCCAATTAACAAAAGTTATATTCCAAAAGATAACTAGTTATGAATGGCTTCAAAATGTCAAGAACTGGAAACCTTACGTAGATTGATTACCGACAAATATGATTTATCCTTGGCAAACGCTAAGGACTTGGTATTTTATATTATGGCTGTCTGCACTTTGACACCATTCAAAGGAACTTTGAGAAAAGTGGACTGATAAAATAAAATCGATGAATGAATGAAAAGTCTATTTGTTTCGAATTCTAAAGCCTTATCTCTTGCAATAACAAGCTACAAAATGCTTTACGAGCACAACGGGTATTTCATTACATACACTACAAAATTTTTTCGTCTAAATTAGACTCTTTGTGCTAAACGAGGTACATTTTGTTGATAGTTATACAGTGTGTCCGGGGGTAAAGTGAAGTTGTTTGCACGGTAAAAATAATGAATTTTCAAAATACAAAATTATCGTGTATACTTCTATGATCATGTAGAATACCCTCACGAAGTCACCCCTCAAACACCCCATATATATATATCGTTTAAAATAATTGTATTGAAAAGGCGTCGATGACTAGATGAATTTAAAATTATGTACAAGTGTGTATAACTTGACTTGTCTCGCCTTGGTCGGAGCTTCTAAGAATTATTAAAAAAAACACTGCATTGAAATCGTTTACACTTAAGGCGAGTCTCTCGTTTTTGTTTTGTCGACTCCGTTATTTGATGTTGTGAGGGTTAAAATGTAGATATTTTTATGGCAGTCATTTATGGAGGGTGAATATTATTTAATAAATGTATTTTTGTTCTAGATTAAAACACTAGGAAATAAATCAGTGTCCTGGATCAGAAGACATGATGCACACATCCTTACTGTGGACCGCTACACCTTTATTGCTGACGAAAGGTTTCAGGCATTCTTCGTCGAGGGAACTGACACGTGGACATTACAGGTTAAATTGAAATTCTGCTTACAATATTTAATTGAATCGACGTACTAAATTCATAAGTGATGCTTGGGAATTGTTTTTCTTTTAAAGTTTTAGTCAAGGTGCATACGAGCGACGGAAGGGCTATTATATTAAAATGTATACAAAACCCACAACTATTGATATCGGCGCGACGTTAATCGTTCGTGCGTGCCTGGCCTTATCCTAGTTTTTAAATACAATATCAAAGCCCTGTAAATAAAAATTTGTTTTCGTATAAAAGAATCAGAGCATGTTGATCATACTTTCTTACAAAAATACAATATTTCCACTAACTAATTTTTATATAAATTCACGGCTTATTTTGTCAATGTCATTCTTATTTTTCAGGTAAAATACGTCCAACCCAGGGACACGGGACTTTATGAATGCCAAATAAGCAGCGAACCGAAGCTAAGCCACTTCATTCAACTAAATGTTGTAGGTAAGTTATCTATTATAAATTTTTTATAGTTAAAATAATAAATAAATGTAATTAATTTGAATACTGAACTCTTAGATATCAGAAATAGATGGTAGTATATGAGGTTAAATATATTTAAATATCATACATACTATACAATAGGAAAATGGATCTTCACTGATCAGAGCTGGAACTCTGGTAGAGATATCAGATTTCCAGAACAATAATATCGGAAGATAAACATTCTCTCACAAAAATAAAATAAAATATAAGTATGCCATTGTTAGTTATACAGTCGTATATTTGATATAGAAAGTTAATACTGGGCTATTGATTTAATAAATAAACAAAATATATATTGTCTACCTTTATCTACATTGTAAGTGGCAGCTAGTAAATGGCAGGTTGTTTCGGGGAGTTTTCTTTCCTCTTTGTTCAGATTAACTTTGAAATTTCAGACAGAGCAAAGTGAACGTATTTGTGTCCTTCAAGATATCACAGAAAGTCAATGTGTAAAATATATCTTTCAACAATCTTCAAGTAGCAATTTGTCATTGTCTATGACAAGGAAGCGTTTTCTTCACGTGTTTATGACGAAAAAGGCCGACAGCTCAAAATCGTGCCTAGAAATAGAAGTTTAAGTTTGTCATAGAATGTTAGCGTTATAGTGTGATTTATGTGTTTATTTACAAAATAAAGACATGTTTTCGTATCTTCAAAATTGATTGATCATTTAAAAAAAAAGTATAAGCGTGAATTTAAAACACGAATCCCATTACTTTTTAACAAACATGACCTGATGAATATATACGAACAAAAGTTTTCTATAATGCAAATAATAATTACTTATTAAATAAGGTACATTCAAAAAAATAAAATACTATAATTGACCTTGTATGTTGTCTTTTGATAGTTCCCAAAACGGAGATCGTCGGAGAAGCAGAAATGTACGTGAAAGCCGGCAGCACCGTCAGTCTGCGATGCGTGATTAGCCGCTCTCTCGAGGAGCCCGCCTACATCTTCTGGTACCGGGACAGCGAGAGGGTGCTCAACTATGACCGCAGCATCATAGATATCCGCATGGAGCGGATAGGAGCTGACACCACTGTAAGTATAGTCAGTCAACCTTCACACACGTCAGCCACTCCACTAGAGGAGTCCGCCTACATCTTCTGGTACCGGGACAGCGAGAGGGTGCTCAACTATGACCGCAGCATCATAGATATCCGCATGGAGCGGATAGGAGCTGACACCACTGTAAGTATAGTCAGTCAACCATCACACACGTCAGCCAATCCCCTAGAGGGGCCCGCCTACATCTTGTGGTACCGGGACAGCGAGAGGGTGCTCAACTATGACCGCAGCATCATAGATATCCGCATGGAGCGGATAGGAGCTGACACCACTGTAAGTATAGTCAGTCAACCTTCACACACGTCAGCCACTCCCCTAGAGGAGTCCGCCTACATCTTCTGGTACCGGGACAGCGAGAGGGTGCTCAATTATGACCGCAGCATCATAGATATCCGCATGGAGCGGATAGGAGCTGACACCACTGTAAGTATAGTCAGTCAACCATCACACACGTCAGCCACTCCCCTAGAGGGGCCCGCCTACATCTTCGGGTACCGGGACAGCGAGAGGGTGCTCAACTATGACCGCAGTCTCATAGACATTCGCATAGAGTGGACAAGAGCCGACACCACTGTAAGTATAGTCAGTCAACCATCACACAATAAACCCGCGCTGCGCAATCAGCCACTCGAGGAGCTCGCCTTCATCTTCTGGTACTGTGGCGACGAGAAAGTGGTCAACTGTGACCGCAGTCTCATAGACATCGACGTGGAGCGGATAGGAGCCGATACCACCGTAAGTATAGTCAGTCAACCATCACATTGTAAGTCTGTGCTACATGCGACTGCCCATGACCTACGACATATTTTATCGTTATCTTCTGATGATTGTTTTTTCCCTACTAAAAAAATTTCAATTGAAAAATTTACTGCAAACACTACCCACTCTCACATATATAATCTTTAGGATAGAGAATGCTTGAGTTTGCACCCTCATAGATTGCAAAACGCTTAACCTGAAAACGGTTATATCGCTTTCAGATTCATTTCCTCGTTACTGTTTTTGTTTCAAAGATTGGAAACATCATCGTTTTCCACTTATTTCATCATTGTGATGTTTTTTGCGTTGCTTTTGTACATCTACTACATTTAAATACACTAGTAGATGCAAACAAGCATCAGAAAGTTATTATTTTCAGAATAAGGTAAATCAAGGTATCATTTAGGAAATACCAGTAAGGAATTCAGAAATCTTATTGATTTACAGTGTAGTACTCTACAGAATACTGCGCATGATTTCTAATCTACAAATAAAAACGTTACACTATCAACCAGTTGATAAGATCTGGTTAAAATACAATCAAATCTACTCTCAATCTTTTATTACTCAAAATTAAATTGAAATTCAAAAATACTTCCAAAAAGGGCAATAATAAGGTTCAGTTACCGATTCAACAGTCAAATTTCTAAACCCACCGTAAAAATAAAGCTATTCGGCAAATGCGAGTCCGTTCCAATTTTAAAGTTAAATTTCTCGAGAGTACAATTTTCCAATATCCCCTCCGAATTTCTGATTTTTCTTTGTCACTTAATTTTTCTGCGTTAATTTTTTTTTCCGTTCCATACTTTTCCTTCCTCAGAAGATAACCGCCGTTATCTTTTCGTTATAGATAAGTAACGCAATGCTCGATGGCTCGAAAGAGAAAATTCTCTAAGTGGGGATTCAAGCTAAATACAGTAAATCGTTATTGATGTCGATGATGAAACACTTTTCAGAATGAAAGGGAAACAAAAAACGAATGTAAACGAAATCTCACGAGTTTGTGCTTTCTCAAGAATTTTGTTTATTCGTTCAAAGTATTACGCGTTAGGTTAGGTCTATGGTACTACGAAGCTACGAAAGGAAACTTTAATGTTGGATTTTTCGATAATTTTGTTTGATTTATTGTTAATTGAAGAGATAAAAGACCCTGGGTTGAAAGAAAATACGTTTTTGAAAGTTTGTGTTCGGTATTAGATTTTCATAATTGTTTATTATCGTTAATATTGTATTGTTTAATTATTCATTCGAATTTAGTGTTTTATTTGGGCAGGTAAATTAAGTATTGTTGTTTTATATCAACATTGCAAACGTGTAAAATTTCGTTTATAGTAATCGTATTGTGTTTTGTTTGTACACAGATTGGACAACTCACGATATACAACACGAAAAGAAAAGATTCTGGAAATTACTCCTGCAACCCATCGAATCTCGATTCTGCAAGCATGATATTGCATGTTCTGAATGGTAAGAAACTATTTTTTTTACTTTATCAGCCAATTTGATGAAGTCGCAGACAACAGGTAGTACTCGCGGCTGTGAAAGGGAAATTTAACGCGCTAAACGTTTATTAATCTAATTTCTTTCCAATAAATGTATCAACCAAATCTTATCATCTACGCTCTTTATTATTTTTTTTTTTTAACAAACTGAAAAATATGATCTTATTTTCAATTCCATTAGTTTAAAGCTGGTCATTTTAATGACTCTGAAATAAAAAGTATTTCTGTTAACAGTGACCAGCGAACGACCAAAAAAACGTGATTCTATTTTTTCTCATACATAATTACATAATAAATCGAAAGCAAATTTTTCTCTAAAATTAAATGATTTGTAGTTAAGTTCTTAAATACTTACATTTTTATTATTATATACTACAATTTATTTTGTTATTTTTTGTTTGAAATAAATATTTATACAATAATTTTTCAAAAGAAACAATACTATGTCAGAGGGTTTATTGATAAAATAAGAACAATTTTACTAACTAAAAGTCACTTTATTTGGCATAATAAGCCAGGAGGAGAAAAAAATAAAGGAATTTTACGAACGCGTCTTTTCTGGTTAAAGGTTGATTTCTTCTGGAATGAAGAACGAGGTCCATACCTCGTGTCCGGAAATCATGCGGCAATCTGTGTCCGGTATTTTCTCAGCTAACTGCGTACACATGAGCGTGATAAGGATATCTTGGTAACGAGGTCCATACCTCATGTCCGGGAATCATGTGGCGATCTGTGTCCGGTATTTTCTCAGCTAACTGCGTACACATGAGCGTGATAAGGATATCTTGGTAACGAGGTCCATACCTCGTGTCCGGGAATCATGTGGCGATCTGTGTCCGGTATTTTCTCAGCTAACTGCGTACACATGAGCGTGATAAGGATATCTTGGTAACGAGGTCCATACCTCGTGTCCGGGAATCATGTGGCGATCTGTGTCCGGTATTTTCTCAGCTAACTGCGTACACATGAGCGTGATAAGGATATCTTGGTAACGAGGTCCATACCTCATGTCCGGGAATCATGTGGCGATCTGTGTCCGGTATTTTCTCAGCTAACTGCGTACACATGAGCGTGATAAGGATATCTTGGTAACGAGGTCCATACCTCGTGTCCGGGAATCATGTGGCGATCTGTGTCCGGTATTTTCTCAGCTAACTGCGTACTCATGAGCGTGATAAAGATATCTTGGTAACGAGGTCCATACCTCGTGTCCGGGAATCATGTGGCAATCTGTGTCCGGTATTTTCTCAGCTAACTGCGTACACATGAGCGTGATAAGGATATCTTGGTAACGAGGTCCATACCTCGTGTCCGGGAATCATGTGGCAATCTGTGTCCGGTATTTTCTCAGCTAACTGCGTACACATGAGCGTGATAAAGATATCTTGGTAACGAGGTCCATACCTCGTGTCCGGGAATCATGTGGCAATCTGTGTCCGGTATTTTCTCAGCTTACTGCGTACACATGAGCGTGATAAGGATATCTTGGCTCTCGGCATATTTTAAGGGCTTCTTATTCAAGTCCAATCGGGCTACTACGAAAAAATGACACACTCCTTTTAAACATCGTCGAAATTCCTGGCAAAAACCGGGTTCAGTATTTCCAAATAATTGCGCCCGCCCACACCAAAACCAAAATTTATGCCCTCCACCATCTTTGCTACTTCCGCTGGTCCAGTAGTCATTCTATAAAAAAAATATTTCACTTTGAAAATTAACAACGTAACATGTATTTTATAGAAAACAAATATTTTTTAACGTTTTTTCAGGCTGGTATTTACCATAATATTGAAAAAAATGCGAATAAGAAAATCCAAATTTACACGAAAATTTTACATTCGAAAAAACCAATCTTTACTGAACCATAGTCAATGTAAGCCATCAATATAAAGATTGCTTGAATAAAAAAAGGGAATGTAGTAGATTTTCGAAAACGGAACGGCACAGATAAGCAAATTTACAGATAGTTGAAATGCCAAACGGCTGAGTTGAAACAAGAGATGGCTAAGCACACCAATTGTATTGTTTAGATGATACTTTATTATTAGGGCTCATTCAACAACTATAAGCAAAACGACAGCTAGGAATTTTAAAAAAGTAACATTCTAATATACTTTTATTGTAATAGGTGAAAGCCCTTTTTTATCAGAATGTGAGTCTTGCATATTCCTAGCTGACATTTTATTTATGAAGGCAGTATACTAAGTTAATGTCTGAATCATGGTTGTAGTTTATTTATAAACATCTGATTTTTTGCTGTTTGAGTTAACATGATAATTATTAGATTAGTGGATTTGGACGTTGGCAGGGGTGGTAAACAGCTGAGATCCCAAGAAAAAAATTGTGAACGAACAAAAAATTAAGAAAAATAGATTTTTATAACTGCCTCCAAAATCACAAATCTATTATTTTTATTATAAATGTGACAGGTTTAGTACCTCGCCTAGACCTGAGAGGCCTAGGGATCGATTTTTATTTTATTTTTTTAATATTAACTCTACACAGGAGAAAAAATCCCTTTTTGTGTAATCGGAAAATGTTTCTTTTGCAATGATGGAGGACGTAGCTAGTAGTTGATTGAACTCGCGACGCCTGAGTGGGAACCCACATTTTTTTTCTGTCTGTAGCACTCTCTCTGTATTTGTGAATGTAATAATTTATATTTCACTCTCTTCACCCACACCACATACCTACCCCAATTGGGGAAACAACGGAAAAATTTCTCTTTTAAAATGGCTCTTTTCCGTGTCTCAGTGAAAGTTGTAAATAGTTTCCCACTCTCTTGGCTTTCGTCACTTAATCCAGGTTGGGATTTCATATTTCCACATCCACCGTCTCGGAGTTTATTGAGGAATTGAGACTAATGTACGGAATCCGCCATTCTTGTAGAAATATTTGTTTCATATGTACACATTTAAAAAAATATAAATACATCTAATTTCTATTTGACATTTTCAAATGTAAAAGAATATCTTCATACGTAAATTGCGTAATACACAATTCAAAATGATATAATCTGTATTAAGAACTTTTTAAATTATTTTGAAATTTGTAATACTCATATATCTCTAAATCACGTATAGCGTCTTGCAATCTTCAATGAAGTTTTGGAAAAATGGTGCATTATTTTCCTGTACGTCAAGGACCACCAAATTCAATGTACCCATGGGTTTTTTCAAGGCATAAGATGGTCCTCTTACTACCACAAATAACCTTGGGTAAATGTCAGCGTGTATGTAAATATTTTTATTTTATTCTACCTACTTTTTTGGTCCTGTAAGCTCTATAAAAATGTTAAGCTGCCCTCCCGTGGGAAAGTGGTGGGCAACCTCCAATGCCTTCCCCTCTCTGGCTTGGAAGCTGAAACCGCCCGTGCGATGGGACATTAGCGTCTGATTCCTCCACAGGCGTCGTAGGTTCATTTTCTGCGCTAGCTTTATCCTCCACCATTGCACATACAATATTTTCCGTTTATAGGTAATGATGGAAAAGGAATTACTTTTAAGTGTTCGTCGCCAAGAAATGTTAAATATTGAACCTTTACCGTAATTACCTAAGTTCACCATTTTTTATGTTGAATACATTTTCTTCCTTAGAAGTAAAACTTGAAATCTTCAAAACATTTTCAAAATCGTTCCACCGCTCTCTCCGTGCATCTGACACTTTCTCATTATCTACCTTTCAAGTTGCACAAGTTTTATATATGTTCCTACGTGTAGAATCTGACAGACTCTCAGCAGTTATAATATCGACAGGAGCAAGCTGCTGAAAGGCAGGATCTGCACTTGACACATTGATGCAAGTTGCGCGCAATTTATGTCAGTTGGTAAACCATCATTTTTGGCATTCGCGTTAAGATGGAGCATGAGAAAATGCCCAAGGGTTGAACGGGAATTGAATTTGACGTACATTAGAGCATTTAAATTCTGCCAAACATTTTTGAATATGTTTAACTTTCAAGAACGGATAAAAAGTATTTGTTATTTTGTTCCAGAGCATTCTACGTTATATTAAGCATACACATATTATGAAACATTACGAAATTTGTAGAACGACCTTAATGCTTTTATTACTAGCGCCATGAAATTTGTAGAGCGACCTTAATGATTGTATTAATAGCGCCATGAAATAAAAAAGAAAACTCGAAAATCCTTCCATTGAAATTTGAAAAAATAAAAGTTCCATTTCGCCCAATGGTCCAGCGTTCTGTCTCACATACACATCGTAGATCTTCATCCCATTTGAAATTCATAAGCTCAGTTTTCTTTTGGAATTTTTGGCCTCGATTGGGAACATATTCGGGTCACAAGGCATTCTTAGTGTCCTTATTCTATAACTATCGCAGACCCGTAAAAATAAAGGATATTATAACTGTAGGATTTGTGAAGTATTTTTAACTAGTGAAAAATCACGGAATATTATAATACAAGTTTGAAAAAGAAAATTAAAACAATTTTCTGTTAAAATATTATATTTAGGTCGCTTGTCTGAATTTATTCAAACAATAATTTTCAAAATGTCTGGATCTACAGCAAATCCGAGTTCTAGAGTTAATTGTACCGGAATTAATGACACAAATTCATAAAAAAATGTGTATTCTGTACTTATTAATAAAAACTACAAGAAACACAGTGACCGTCAAATCGATCCACAGCCGAGCAGTTGAACTCTAGAACGAGGCGTAGAATCGACCCGTTCTCGTATGACAATTATAAACCGTGTAGATATGCCGTGCGCGCGTTTAATAAACAATAACCAGCATCACCTAACCTAACCTAAACTAATAGTTTTATCGAAGGAAGCAAACACTTTGTGATTTGACATTATATATCAAATGAAAAATACACTTTGTAAAACACCACTTTTATTTTGAATTAATATTAACAGCCAACCAGGTTTCGCTTGGCTCAAGCTTCATCAGGGCTTATTATATGAACAGTTGATATAATAAGCCCTGATGAAGCTTGAGCTAAGCGAAACCTGGTTGGCTGTTAATATTAATTCAAAATAAAAGTGGTGTTTTACAAAGTGTATTTTTCATTTGATATAAACTAATAGTGTTGTTCACAAGTATGCCTTTTCTCATATTTAATAATTCTAAACCAAAATTTCCCCTGAAATCATATTAGGATTTGTAGTTTTGTACTTGGATTTAGTTACATACGTGATCCCACTTATATTACATAATATACCGCCGTGGTGAAAGACCATCATACTTGGCTTAAGCCGTGTTTAGCAAATGTTTCTTAACATATCTCTTTCCGATTTCAATCTTCTCCCAACTTCGTTCAGCTTCTCAACATAATGGTTCCATAACTGCCACATAACAGAATATATGATTTTTTGAATATTATTTCCACACCTGAAATTAATTTCCCTCAGGGCTTGTGTCATCTCTGGGATGCTGTATGGAGGGTATTTTCGAGGAAAGGAAGAAGTGAACATGGGACTCGAAGAGACCCACATTGTAGGGGGCAGGAAACACAGAGGCCGGCAAATCGTTCCACAGCCGAGCTGTTGAACTCTGTTGAGTCGTAGAAGCGAACGGTTCTCATATGACAATTGTATATCATGTACATATGTGTTTCCCGATTATACACCAGTGCCGAGGGGATCAATGACGCTAGTTCCTCGGAGCATCTTTCATTGTAATACCGGTAGAACAACGACAGTGAACCTACCTGACGCTTGTGTTTTCTGCAGGATAAACCTTTACAGTGGCCACACATAACAGAACACGCTAACACTGCTCTCTGACAGCTACATGACTTTATGTACAAGGTTTTGCAGTTACAACAAATTAGCGTGATAAGTTCATTTGGAGCTACGGGACATGTTAGTGGTATTTAAAGATGTTGAATTATGTTCTTGCAATCTTTATCTCTACTTTGCAATCCCCATCCAATAAATGCTTGTTTATTTCCTAGCCATGTTTGAACATGGAGGTGTGTCCTTATGGAATGCTAGCGGGCCGCGCTATTTGTTGGCTGAATTCTTGCCAAATCAACTTTCGATTTAAGAGATAATTGATTGAAAACTTGATTTTTAATTACTTAAATTAAGTTTTATCGTGGTTCTAATATTTTGACAATTAGCAAACGAGCTACATTTAAGTTGTTAGAACTTTGTACAATGGAGAGTTGCACTGTACAATAAATTCCTCCCATGGCATGAACTGGGTTTAGGCTACCTAATGTTTTGTATGTTTACATCGGCATTTTCTAACTATTACGTAAAAATCTTCATCTCTTATCTTAGAGACCTTAAACTTCTGTAACATTCACTCTTATGTTAGAAACCTTATATTTCTGTAACCTTCACGATAAGATAAACGAATGCTTAGTGACGACAATTAAATTTTTAGATCCGTTCATTATTTTTAAATATTAAAACAGACATATTTGCCCATACTGATGATAAAAAATGTTATTTCTGCAGCAGCACGTCCATTAAGGCGATGCCATACATAGTAATGAAAATCTTTTATTTTCGTTTGAAAATTTGGTCGCCTAGAAATGTTTCAGATGCTTTAATTAAATACTGCGTGTAGAATACATCTTGGCCTTTGAAATAATCGAGTATTTTTTAGATTAGTCTCTTTAGAAGCCCAGAAAAAAATAATTTATAATTCCTATGAAAACTGCTTTAAAGTTCAAAATTTCCTACTTACGAACCCATTTTAGGTTAAGATTTTATTTAATAATGTGGCAAAATAAGTTATTTATAAAATGATCAAAAAAAATTAAATATTTATGCCTGAACATGCACAAAATAAAATAAAAGGTACTTTTTGGCCACGTTTTTTTCTTGCATAAATCAAAACAGGCTGATGTTGTTAAGCGGGAATTTAAACCTTATCGCTATTTACGTAAGGGTTGTTATTGATAGCAGCTCAAGTTAAAATATTACATGACGTAGTGCATCGCCTTAATTTAAACTCTCCAGTTTTTCATCTTTTCTCTGCATCTGTAAAAGTCATCTAGGGCCTTATAACTTGAGGGAGACATGCAAATAATAGTTTTTCTGCTAGAAATACACACAAAATTCAATCTTGAAAATACATGGGTCTGGTATATCGGTTGATTTAAAGCTCGGCTCGGTTGGAATGTGGAACTTAGCGCGGCTCGGAATATAATCCGTATATAGGTCGGAAGCCTAGATATCAGCAATAGTACACGAATTGTCTATGATTGTATTAAAGGAAAGTACTTAATGTTTTAAGCTGCTTGAGTGGAATATCTATGCTACGTCAGCTTTTAAAGCTACGAAAGCTTTCAAAATGTCAAATGTTTTAGGCGGGCTAATTTTACCAGATATTTTTTGATAACGTTCGCCACTTCAACCAGCACGGTGAGGATACTAATTTTTTTCATGCATTGATAGTCAATGCACTATTCATAAAATTATGACAAAAAACGCTGAAACCCCGTCCTTAACGTTGAAAAATTCCTCTTACCATATCTTACCATACTATTTTATAATGATTATCAATTAATAACATCAGCATCCCCCATCGCTCGATAAATGTAACACTCCATACTGATAAAATTTTGAAATTTTTTTTTATTTTAATTTTTATTTTTTTACTAACAAAATTTTTGATACATATACAATTCAGGTACATACATAATAATATAGAATGAAAGAGTAACAAAAAAATCCCACAAAGGCGAAGCCTGAGCGTGGGTATTATAGTGTAGGTAAGGATAAAACAGTGGTATTTAAATATATTTTTTTAAACTTGTTAAAAGTATCTATAGAGATCAATGTGATTGGTTTTTTTACAGAAGTTTCTATATATTTTTTTAAAATTTACAAATATATACACACACACACACACCCTCACCCACACACATACACACCCACACACACCCACACACACACACATAAAACATATATGCATGTATATTTCTTTGATTTACAGAAATTCATCTTTAATTTACAGAAAGATATGTGGTATTTTAGTTATTTTGAAACAGATGGCTTAAATTATAGAAAAAAGTTACTCGCTTCAAAATTATTTCTTATCCAATTTTTAACATTTTTCTTATATAAGTTCAGGTTTTGACAAATGTTGATGGAATTGGGTAAAGAATTGAACAATTTTGGGGCAATATAGTTGATGTGCCTTTGGCCCAGCCTAGTTTTGCAGTGAGGGACTGTGAACACGCATGTGGTATATCTCTGGCTCGAGCAATTTGTGTTTTTGGTGAAATTGATAGGACGTGTAAATATAAATTTGAGACATTGAATACGATAGATCCGTCTTAGTTCCATGATTTCTGTTTCTTGAAATAACTGGTTGGTGGGATATGTCTTGGTCCTTTGGTACATTATTTTAATGATGGATGAAAGCACTAACGCGTCATAAACAAGTTTCATGGTTCTTATATTGACAATGTTGCTCATTCGTTTGAAAATGTAACTTAGGTATCTCAGTGTATTTCTATATGGTAAGTCCATTTCAGTTGGCAGTCTATAGTTATACCTAAATACTTGATATATTGTCCGAATTTCACGTCTTTGCAATTTAAGCATGTCGCAAAGTTACAATTAGGGTTGTGGAACTACAGATTAAGATTATTTTTAGGGGATGACTTTTGGGAATTATAAAAGGGAATAAAGATAGCTTTATTATAATTTAGACTGAGGAGATTTATAAATATATGTGTATTTATTTAGCCGAAATACATGTGTATTTCGGCTAAATAAGAGTACGTAACCGTCACATTTGACATATTCTGTTACTGCTATCGCACCGGTCGATGTTTAAAGTGGGAACTATTCTACGGCTTACCAAGGCTTAAGCGGCCGATTTAAATTAGCGCGAGGAATGTTGCACAAAGTGAGGACACGGACTGACTGATATACCGGGATATAGCCCATTATCATAAAATGAATAATGTTGCTGATATGATTTACTTTTACAGAATTATCGAATTTCTGCAGAGACCAAATCAAACACAAAATATGATTTTATTTGGCTTTCCGCACCCTGTGCTATTGGCCTAGTACGCCATTAAAACTGGCTAATTTAACGGAAACATTTTCATGTCTTTCAATACTAGTATTATTTATCGTCTGTAATATCGATTGCGTTTTTTTACTTAAAATATATAAAAGATCTCCCCACCAGACATTATTTTCAGTTCGGAAACTTCTTATAGTTTCCCGATATTGTTATTTGATGAATGTTGTTAAATGTGCAAAACACTATTATATTATATAATGCCTAAGATCGTTATTCGCAGAAGAATATATAATGTCTTTTGATTTTTATTGATGGATCAGTTATAACTTGGTAAAGTGACAAATCCCAACGTGTCACTCAGTCCTACCGTGTCGCGTTGCGTCTAGAGCGCTCGCGCCGTGCCGCGTCTACCCACTATTTTCATAAAGACAATCAATGTTATACGCCATTTTAAATCTTATTAAATTTGAAAATTAGTGAATATATTAGCAAATAAAAAAAAAAAACTTATTTCAACAAAACAAAATATATTTTTTTAAAACAATCAACCATTATTTGCTAATCAATTTCAGAAAACAATAAGTTTTATTTTACATTATTATTAGATAATTTTATAAAAGTTAACTTCCGGAAATAATTTTCTGATTTATGTTTTAGTTTAGGAGATATAATGACTTTAGTAGAACCTTCGATTTGAATCTGTTGGCGGTCACAGAGGTGAGGGAAGCAAGCGGAGGAGTGGGGACTTTTGTACAAAAAATCAACTTTCCTCTATTTTTTCTTTTGTCTAGATTGACTGAACTATTAGTGAATAATAAATATACAAAAACCATAATACTATATTACAATATACGTAGTATAACGAGTTGCCCATATCCTCTATTAATCAAGTATCCCTACGACTACAAATCACAGATGATACACCTTCACATCGATCACGCAGCAATATAGGTAGTGTAAAACATACCTTGGTCACGTGCAATCAGAAGGATCATCTTTTTTGTTGAACGACGGAAAAACAACAAGCGCTAAAATCATGCCCATACAAATAATGATTAACTACAGAGGAGTAGAGATGAAACAGGAGGGGTAGCGGGAACATACTGCGGTACTGCACTTGAGTATGGAGAAATCTTCTTCTCTGCGCGGAGAGCCATGGACTTCAGGTGGGAGAGAAGACGAACAGACGTGCCGTCCGATGTATGGGTGGTTATTACCCACAAGGCCAAATGCAGATTTACTCTGGATGATTGAATGACGCGATGGTGAAATGAGAAAAGCAACACAAATCAGTGCACAGCAATGCATAGCAGTAAGCGCTTTTAAATATATGGTACCTCTAACAAAAGTAATGAAACAAAGCCAATACCTCCCAACGTACAATTGTTCCGTACAATAGTTTAAGGCTAATTTAGTAATATTGTCCATAACCTTGTTGCCAAATAACGTTGAGCAAGGTATTTGAACAGATTTTACTCAACAGGCTTGTCCACACCACCACGACAACAAGACTTTGAGAGACGAGCAGTTCGGCTTCAGAAAGAGGAACTCCACAACTCACCAGAGTAGCAGAATTCATCTCAAGAAAGTTCAACGAATACCGCTTCACCGACACTGCCCTCCTAGATCTAGAGAAGGCATTCGACACCGTTTGGATAGATGGGCTCGTGCCAACACGCCCATATACCTGACTAAACTGATACAGGAATACCTATAGAATAGATCCTTCAGAGTTTTCATCAGGAACGTGCTATCATCAACCGGTCAGTGGTTGAGTGGGCATAGCGCTTTGGTCTCACCCGAGCGTCGCGTGTTCGATTCCTCGGCTGGCTAAGTCCTCCATCACAACACAAGCAACATTTTCGGCTTTCTGTGGTGGTAGTAGGAGATTTTCAAACATTGTTGGGTTATTTGTAACCTGGGAATGTTTGTCTTTCTTTAAAAAAAAAAAAAAAAATCAACGCGTGAGATTCCAAAAGGCGTGCCACAAGGAGGTCGAACTGAACGTTTTTACAAATCACTCAGACTAAGTACAAATAAATTCATACGAGACATTGGAAAATACAAAAACTTAATTATAGAAGCGGAAAGAAAAAAGAAACTTAACTTCGAAGTACATACACACATCCTTCCTAAACATATCCTGATGGATCACAACCATACCTTGTCTATCTCAGTTTCAGACGCCGACGAATAAGTCATGAACACTAGGTACTTTCTAATATCCCGACTTCCCTCCTAAATATATTATTTTTATAAATCTATTCACATATTTATAGTTTTTATGTATATGTATGTTTATTCTCTATCTTCCCATAAGTATATATTAACATATAAACAGACACACACCTCAAAAGACAGGGCATCTTATACCGATGTTACTGATCCCAACATAACACAAACAGACATGTATGCGGTATATGCCCGCCGTCAGCAGCTGGTGATGCTGAAGCTGATGAACATGATGCTCCAAAACATGCAATTTTAGTAGGGTTTTTAGGTAACAATTTTTTCCCTACCGAGAAAACACTAGTCTTCTAAGTCTATAATAGCCAAGTAACATCACCCATACGAGGTAAAAATTGCGAGGCGCGTATGACGCTGTTCTATTTGTATAAAGAACATAACTTTAAATACAGTAAATTTAAATGATTTACCGCTTAATGTAAAATAAAAATTAGAAAAAAAGTTGCCAAATAAATGGTAAATCAGTATAACTGTTCAAAGTGTTTTCATTTTGATGGTTCCTTGAGAGACGGCCAAAACTCCGATCCCTGAGTTAGTTGTCAATAAACCTGTGTTATCTTTTTTAACACTACATACTCAAATTCTTGGCTATAGACGAATAATCGGTTAGTTATTTATTTCAAACGGTTTCTCGTGATTTTGTTTTAAATTAAACCAAGAAATTCATTCATATTATATCGTGTTTGTTGGCAAATATATTATAAAAGGTTGCTTCTTACTTTTTTACAAAATTTCTGAATAACAAAACATTTAAGGATCATCCCTATCACATCTCTTTCTTTTCATCTTTTGAATTTTCCGCATTATTCGCATCACAGCTTATTTAATTGTTTTCATACTTCCTCCGCTTCTATCATATAATGTATTCAAGAAAATACATTATGTTTCCGAACTTGTATTTATTATCATTTGTATATATTACATACGTACAAATAATACAAATGAGAAATATATTCGAACAACTGTCAAATATTTGTAAATATGTATCAATATGTATTTTTACCTATTACCATCCAATTAAACAACGAATTCTTATGTATTTTTTTACACTCTCGGTGAGACTATACTACCTTTAGGGTACGTATACATTTCGGTGTGACTATACTACCTTCATGGTACGTATACATTTCGGTGAGACTATACTACCTTCATGGTACGTATATATTTCGGTGAGACTATACTACCTTCATGGTACGTATACATTTCGGTGAGACTATACTACCTTCAGGGTACGTGTACATTTCGGTGAGACTATACTACCTTCAGGGTACGTATACATTTCGGTGAGACTATACTACCTTCATGGTACGTATACATTTAGGTGAGATTATACTACCTTCAGGGTACGTATATATTTCAGTGAGACTATACTACCTTCATGGTACGTATACATTTCGGTGAGACTATACTACCTTCATGGTACGTATACATTTCGGTGAGACTATACTACCTTCAGGGTACGTGTACATTTCGGTGAGATTATACTACCTTCAGGGTACGTATATATTTCGGTGAGACTATACTACCTTCATGGTACGTATACATTTCGGTGAGACTATACTACCTTCATGGTACGTATACATTTAGGTGAGATTATACTACCTTCAGGGTACGTATATATTTCAGTGAGACTATACTACCTTCATGGTACGTATACATTTCGGTGAGACTATACTACCTTCATGGTACGTATACATTTCGGTGAGATTATACTACCTTCAGGGTACGTATATATTTCAGTGAGACTATACTACCTTCATGGTACGTATACATTTCGGTGAGACTATACTACCTTCAGGGTACGTGTACATTTCGGTGAGACTATACTTCCTTCATGGTACGTATACATTTCGGTGAGACTATACTACCTTCAGGGTACGTATATATTTCAGTGAGACTATACTACCTTCATGGTACGTATACATTTCGGTGAGACTATACTACCTTCAGGGTACGTGTACATTTCGGTGAGACTATACTACCTTCAGGGTACGTATTCATTTTCGAACCAAAAAGCGAATCGTACCACGAATTACGGGAAAGGCACGAATCAACTACAAGCTGCGTTTCGCGCCATTTGCGGTTGTTTCGTTTCTTTCCCATATGTTGAGGTTCAGTTCGACAGTTTGGCTCGAGGGTTTATACGTATCATAAGGTGGACCGAGTGCGAGAGTGTACTCTCTACTCGCCTTGGCTCCCTCGTGTTGTGTCGTTGGCGTACGGTTAGTGTTGTGCCCATGTTAAAAACGCAAAGCATACCATTGCAGTGGAAAATGGTCAAATACAGTCGACACAATAAATAATGATCTAAACTCTAAGCAACAAGAGGGTGTAGAACTTGTTGAAGTGCACTTATTTTCAGAAAGTGCCTCCTAATTATGTATTTTTACCTTTCTCGTGAAATCGCAAGACCAAGCATGAGTATTCGATCAAAATTTGGATTAAAGGATCAATAATTAGAAAAGGGTATTATTAGAACACCTTGCACTGTAATACGAAGTATTTCTTGTGCGAAAAAATCTAGAAGTTATAAAACATAAGAAACCATATTGCTGTAACGAAAAGACAAATAACATTCTAGGAATGAAATGAGCCAACAACATTCGCGTAGACGTAAAAAAAATACTTTTTACCATGTTTATTATGAAATTAATAAGTTTTCTCCTTTGTTGTATTAGGCGAGCAACCCGCGGCTATGCAGCACGGCAACGCCGGTTGGCGGGTCTCACGCAGGGAAGGGGCCTTACCGCTGCTGTTATTGGTCAGCCTGGCCGTGCTCGCGGTGGCGTCACGGCAATACGTGTAGGTAAGTAAATTTAAATTATTTAAAAAAAATGTGTTTGTTTTAATTATTAAAATTAACTTGACTTATAAAATTTACTTAACTTATATAAATATTGATAAAGTTACTATCTGCATACAAAAGCACTCTTTTGTTTACCTTATCCACTCTCCCATGTTTACCTGAACCATTCCATTTAATAAGTTCATTTGCGTTTCATTGGGCAATCAACCATGGATCTTGATTCCTTAACTTATCTTTCCAGATATTGGCACCGTAGATGATTCATATTCTCATTTCCCACAGTTAATTAATGGTTCTATCCACTCCAGTGCAATTAAAACTATTTAAATCATCTAAACTATTTAAATATTTTTGGAAAAAGGCAATCTTCCACCCAATCCCTAAGAAAGGAGAGCGCTCTGAATCTTTCAATTACCCTCCATTGCCATTATTTTCATACTCTCAAAGGAACTGGAAAGGGTGGTCATAAACAAATTGCTCACATACCTCGAGAATAACAATATACTAAGCAACCGGCAAAATGGATTTTGACAAAACCAATCGTGTGGCAATCTGCTTGGATATGTGATATATAAATTGGGGGGTAGTACTCGCAACGTTTTGGAGAAACTCAAACCATCGGATTTGATATCCAAAGCCTTTGATAGGGTCTGACACCGGGCGCTTGTCGGCGTGTTACCATCGTATGAGGTCCATCCAACCTTGCATAGTTGGATTAAGAACTTTCTCAAGGGAACAACAATTCAAACGGTAGCTGACGGTTCTTCTTCCTCTTCGCACCAAATCAACGCGAGGGTTCCACAACGATCTGTGCCGTCATCAACGCTGTTTTTGTTGCACATCAAAATTACTTGTTGAATGTGCACCAATGTATTGCTACGTTGACGACAACACGGTTCACGATTGTTATTTTTTTTGACAAACCCCCTTTCTTTTATTATTTCTGAACAGCTCGAAAAGTAAGACAAAAAGTTGACCACCACCTCGAGAAGTTTCAAGCCGGGTTAAGACCAACCTGGTCAATTTCAACGTCTCAAAAACCCAAGCATGTCGAATTTCAGCAAAAAAAGAGATCCATTATTGTCTGGAGCAATTTAATGGAAAAATTAAATGCTTCGAGTAAGTATATTAGACCGGCTCAAGTATTGGGGCTTTATAGAAGCCCGGGATAGTCAAGCGTCCATAAAGCTGGGCGTCTTGAATAGGGCTATCAGATTCTTCATCAATGAGCAGCTGAAAATCTTTTACAAATCTCAAGTACGCCAAATAATTTAATTTGGGAGCCACCTCTGGGCTGGACCACGTAATACATGATAAGCCTACGTGATTCTGTGCAAACGAGGGCGGTCCGACTGATTGACAATACATTGCCATCTCTAACGCACAGGCGCAATGTGGGCATGCACAAGTGCACGTGCGTCATACTCAACGTACTAGAGCGGAACACTAGTTCACATTTGATGTTAGCTTCGTGAGAACGGGCCGCTTTTTCGACTCGTTTCTGAGTCAGACAGCTCGTATGTGGTATGAACTACCGGCATCAGTTTTTCTACTTTATATAATCCGGGCATCTTCAAGACCCGCATTGACAAATCTCTTCCTACGGCCCATATTTTAACCCGCTTCACAACGCTGCCCACCGGGTGGCGTCATAGCTTCCCTGCCTTTACACTTTGCTGCTGTTGTGAGGTGTAACATAGAAAATAATAATATATAAAATTGAAAAAACATTCTTTTTAATTTTATGTATTTTTTTGGAATCTAGGTATAACTTTTTATTAATTTGCTCAATTGTCGTTTTTCTAATATAATTTTTCTTTTCAGGTGATGTAACGGAGGCTTGTAATGAAGAATTTAAATACGTTGGAGTTTACCTTTAAATGTTATATAAGTATTTTTTATATATACGACATATTACTATGTAAATTAATTTGATCTTTATTAGATGATAAAACAAGCTAATAAAATTAATTTAATGAACTGAAAATTTGGCATCTGAGGAAGTGGAAAATACGCTATGGAGTGATTTGTTAAAACTTAAGAACTTTTAAGAAGTGTTTTAAGCTATTCCGAAAAATTGGACCTGTAAATATTGTACATATATTTTTGGTAATAAATTATTAAAATGTGAATTCAATTGTTTTATTAAAAGATCAATCATTACTTGATTTAGTCTAACTTAAAATGGAAACTGATTGAGGTTCAGTGAAACAACAAACTAAAATAACCTGTTTTTCGAGAAAGAGAAGATTCTTGTTTCAATTGAAAAAAAACAATATTTTTAGAAGAAACTGAAATGGTCGTGTCAGAACCATCTATTTTATTTAACAAAGGATTGGGAAGCAAAATTATTTTTTAATTCGTTAAAATGTAAGAACAGAACGGCTTTAGAATATTAAACCGAAAATGTGAACACAGAACGGCTGTAGATTAATAAAATGAAAATGTGAATGCCGAACGGCTATAGATTACTAAAATGAAAATGTGAATATAGAACGGCTATAGATTACTAAAAAAAAAGTGAATACAGAACGGGTATAGATTACTAAAATGAAAATGTGAACACATAACGGCTATAGATTACTAAAATCAAAATGTGGATACAGAACGGCTTTTTTTAATTTTTTTTATATTAACTCCATACAGGAGGCCCTGAAGAAAATAATTTCCCTTAGGGCTTATGTTATCTTTGGGGATGCTGTGTGGAGGGTCTTTTTGTGGAGAGGAAGGAGTGAACATGGGTCTTGAATAGTCCCATGTTGTAGGAGGGAGGAAACACAGAGGCCGGCAGTTCGTTCCACAGCCGAGCTGTTGAACTTAAGAACGAATCGTAGAAGCGACCCGTTCTCATGTGACAAATGTCAACCGTGTACAAATGTTGGGCGCGCGTTTGGCGTGTATCCCGACTACGCTCCGGTGCCGAAGTAATCAATGACGCTAGTTCCTCAGAGCATCTTCCATTGTAATACCGATAGAACAAGGACAGCAGAGTGGAAGATACTACCAGTATCGCCCTGGTGTAAGACCACCATTCAGAATTGAAAAGTTGCTCCAAATGGCTTTAGCCGTGTTTAGTGACTAGATCTGAATAGCCAGGTACTTCCCCACCTTCCTCTTTCCCTTCCCCACTTACCTTCAGCCTCACAACATCCCCCAATTGGGGATGCCATAGTCTCACTGGCTCCAGACGGGAGCAGTTGGGACTCTTGTGAGGTATTCACTATAAAAATAAAAAAAATACCTACCTATAGATTACTATAATGAAAATGTGAATACAGAACGGCTATATATTACTAAAATGAAAATGTGAAAACACATTACGGCTATAGATTACTAAAATGAAAATGTGAACACAGAACGGCCATAGATTACTAAAATGAAAATGTAAATACAGAACGGCTTTAGATAACTGAAATGAAAATGTGAAAACAGAACGGGTATAGATTACTTAAATGAAAATGTGAATATAGAATGGCTATAGATTACTAGAATGAAAATGTGAATACAGAACGGCTAAAGATTACTAAAATGAAAATGTGAATACAGAACGGCTATAAATTACTAAAATGAAAATGTGAATACAGAACGGCTATAGATTACTAAAATAAAAATGTGAACACAGAATGGCTATAGATTACTAAAATGAAAAGGATAGTAACACGTTTATTAGAGTTGAATGTTTTTTATGAGTTTGTGATCACACTTCAAGAGTTTGATACTCTGTATAGCTAAATAAGATTTTCGGAAAGTAACGATTATGTTCGATATCAATTGGATATAGAATATGATCATCGTGTTTGTGGTAGTTCTGATCAATATGCCGGTGGGTAACGCGTACTTTACTGTCGATCACTAGTAAGCAAATAGGTCGAGCTAGCGCTATACTAAAAGTCAGAAGTCTTTAATAGTCCGCGATATTATAAATAACAAAATGTGTAAACTATTTATAAATAAATTTTTGTATTTAAACCTATGAGGAATTTTAAAGTTTTTTAATGTATTATTTTGTAAAAAATTAGATTGAGCCTACGAGGTTATATTTTTACAGCACCCTTAAGCTGATTATTTTACAAAAAAAACGGCGTTGTAAAAATCAAAGTAATTTTTTTTTTTTTTTTTTTAAAAAGAAAGACAAACATTCCCGGGTTACGAATAACCCAACAATGTTTGAAAATCTCCTACTACCACCACAGAAAGCCGAAAATGTTGCTTGTGTTGTGATGGAGGACTTAGCCAGCCGAGGAATCGAACACGCGACGCTCGAGTGAGACCCAAGCGCTATGCCCACTCAACCACTGACCGGTCAAAAAATAATTAGTCTATGGACGGTGTAATATAATTAGTCTATGGACTGAACGTTCATTTATTATTATTATAACTAAGCTTTTGTAGAGAAAAGTATACATCTTCTAAAATAGTCTTTTGGTCAACGAATGGCCGCTCCATTAATTCCTCGGCGATATTGATGATGTACTCATTGTGAAACCTGAGGCTCTGAGGCTTGCAGACCAACATGTCCCCAACTGACCCCCCATACAAAATAAGAAGAAGAAGGAGAAGTATCTTCTCTTTAGGACAAGCCAATTCTGATTTTTTCGAGATTTAAAATAAGTGCTTGCGATTATTTCATTTAACATTAATAAAGTGAAAGCACGAGTGATTATTTAACCATTATTAATCCTATTATAAAAAAGCTCTAAAACGATGAAACCACAGAGTAAGAATCTTGGGTTTCTTCCCTGAGCTCGGTTGTTAACTATATATTATATTTTTAGAACAATAGCCTGGGTTTCAGTCCTGAGCTCGGTTTGTACTTTTGTATTATACTTTTAAAACAATAGCCTGGGTTTCAGCCCTGAGCTCAGTTTGTACTTTTGTATTAAACTTTTAAAATAATAGCCCGGGTTTCAGTCCTGAGCTCGGTTTGTACTTTTGTATTATACTTTTAAAACAATAGCCTGGGTTTCAGTCCTGAGCTCGGTTTGTACTTTTGTATTATACGAGGCATATCCAGAAAGTAAGTGTACTGAGGCTTTCACGACCGAATGAATTTTATTTTCGATATGTTGGCTACACTTACGTGTAGCCTGACTCTTCCCCTCCGCAACGATACCTGTTCAAGGTCAGTACGTTGAGAAGTGTCAACGCAACAACACGTTTCGTGAAAAATGTCAATCCAATCTCCCGCCAAATGCGAAATACGCGGCGTCATCCGTTATCTCGTTTGGAAGGAAAAACCTCCGTTTGAGGTTTATAATGAGGTTAAAACTGCATATGATGATAAATCTATGAATTGTACGAGTGTGTACAAGTGATATCGCGAGTTTAAAAACGGTTCTAACCTCTTCACCCTCCACCAAAAAGTTCAAAACCACAATTTCAGCCAAGAAAATCGTGGCATCCGTGTTTTGGGACTGTCAAGGCATAATTTTGATTGAATATCTGCCTCAAGTGGAGACCATCAACTTTGCAAGATACTGTGAGACCCTAAAAAAATTGCGGAAGGCGATTCATAACAAGAGGAGAGGCATTCTGACAAAGGGAGTCAGCCTGCTGCACGACAATGCCAGACCACACACGGCCAACGCCACGAAGGAACTGCTTAAATGGGATATTCTGAACTCGTTTAAATGGGATATTCTGAACCACCCCGCGCATTCCCTTAACCTAGCACCTTCAGATTATTATCTCTTTACCTCCTTGAAGCTGTACATGGGTGAAAAAAGGTTTTTAACCGACGAGGAGGTAAAGGAGGAGGTGGAAAAGTGGACGAAGGTGTTGGCGGGAAACTACTTCGAGGAAGGCATCAAAAAGTTGATCCCCCGCTTCACCACCTGCATTGAGAGGAATGGTGACTATGTCGAAAAATAGCTTACATATGTACTACGGTAACCATGTAATTTTTTTGTTTCAATAAAAAGATTAGTAACCTACAAAAATTCAGTACACTTACTTTCTGGATACGCCTCGTACTTTTAAAATAATAGCCTGGGTTTCAGTCCTGAGCTCGGTTTGTACTTATGTATTATACTTTTAAAACAATAGCCTGGGTTTCAGTCCTGAGCTCGGTTTGTACTTTTGTATTATACTTTTAAAAGCATAGCCTGGGTTTCAGTCCTGAGCTCGGTTCGTACTATTGTATTATACTTTTAAAACAATAGCCTGGGTTTCAGTCCTGAGCTCCGTTCGTACTGTTTAATTATAGTTTTAAAACAATAGCCTGGGTTTCAGTCCTGAGCTCGGTTTGTACTTTTGTATTATACTTTTAAAACAATAGCCTGGGTTTCAGTCCTGAGCTCCGTTCGTACTGTTTAATTTTAGTTTTAAAACCATAGCCTGGGTTTCAGTCCTGAGCTCGGTTTGTACTTTTGTATTATACTTTTAAAACAATAGCCTGGGTTTCAGTCCTGAGCTCGGTTTGTACTTTTGTATTATACTTTTAAAACAATAGCCCGGGTTTCAGTCCTGCGCTCGGTTTGTACTTTTGTATTATACTTTTGAAACAAGAGCCTGGGTTTCAGCCCTAAGGTTTGGTTGCTACTTATGGATTATGCTTCAAAACAATAATAATTAGCTTATTTTTGTAATCCAATTTATGTCAATAATTTATTAAATTATTACTATAGATAACCTAACCAAACCATCGACCAATAGAAAGATATATAAATTTACTTATCCAAAATAAACATTTACAGATATTTATTAAATGACGTCATTTACTATAAAATTGCTAATTCCCCAGTGCTAAAGAAACAATATACTGTCAAACAACCCATCTGGTAATTCAGTGACCGGATAACTCATCAAAATGATAATTCATCACATAAAGAAAAAGTTATATAAAATCATGGAAAGTGATGAAACAAAAACTTTATTAGCTGGGTTAAGTAGGTGAGGTTAGGTTAGGATGGGTTTAAATTTTTTTTTCATCGTTTCTAATGACTTTATATCACTTTTTAAAAGTATGTTGAATTTTCACTGTGTTGAGTTATCATGGAACCATTTTTAAATGAGTTGCTACAAGAAAATCCTTCTTCTAAAATATTTAAAACGATTTGAAATTACAATAATTCCGAGTAAAACAAAACGAAATCCTTTGTATGGTGTTTCCAGCTCGTTTTCTTACCCAATATTTTTTCTTCTTTGTTTTACTTGTTTGTGATATTTGAAAAAGAAAATCACGACGGCGAGTTACCAGGCGGGTATCCGTTTAATGGTTCGTGAAAGTTAAACATTGTGACATTAATGCTAGATCGATCTCTTTTCTTTTATCTGAGCCCCGAATCGGGAGGAACATTCTCTAAAGAACTGGGTACTTATAGGGTGTCAAAGATGTTCAAATATAACTCTATTTGGATGCTGAATGTATGTTTGTGTGTTCCATTCTTACGCAAAATATTAAATTTACATTTAATGTATAATTATATGCAGTAACCCTAAATTACACATTTTGGTTTTGAATTTATTTTTTTGAGGAAGAAGATAATACTAAAAAATCTAAACTAAACATGAAACAAAACAAGACACAAAATAATAAAAAAAAATATTTTTTGGAATAACTTCAAACCTCAAACTGTAATATTTGATTATTGAAGACAATATTTGCGATTTCTAAACGAAAATCTGAAAATCCGGGCACCTGGTAGAGCTGTGACCCGGCAAGGTAAGGGTCCTGGCTTCGAGTCCTAGATGTGACCGGATTCTTTTCTGATTTTTCTGTTTCAGATTTTCGTTAAGAAACCGCTAATATTGTCTTCAATACTAAAAGTATTTATTTAGAAAGTTTCAACCCAGATTCTTAACAAGGGCCTGCTTAGCCAAACGTATGGCAGCAGGTATCTATAAATTATTATTTGAATATATTTTTGATAAAATACTTTATAATTTTCATATTAATATCAATTGAGTGGTTTTAAATTCTCTGACAACCTAGTAAATTGTCGCAAATCTGCAACTTGTCGCTTTTGATGAAAATATTAAATTATCTCTCGTTATTTTAGCTTTTATAGATAAATACTAAATTTAAAAAAAAAAATTCCCTTTAAATTCCACATGGAAAAGCTGTGCGACTTTTCTGAAGTCAAAAAATAGAAAAACAGAATTCTGCTTTATGGTTATACAATATACTTTGATTTATTCGTGTAGTTTTATCTATGCAACATCAAATATTATTGAAAAAATTTAACACTGCTTTTTAACAAAACTATTTGCACCAAATTTCATGGTTAGAACAAAGATATCCAGTTAAAATGTTTGCCATAGACTAAAGGAACAGTTTCAGTCTTCAAAGCTTATGGTGGTATTCACAAACTTGATGATGCCAACGTATGGCAAAAACAGATTTTTCCGTTTTATTTAAGGTTTCGAAGATTCATCGTCCTTTAAATAGTTATGATTTTTCAAGAAAACGGCGCTACACAAGTTATTCAAATATTATTATTATAATGTCGCATTATTTGTTTCTGTTGCGTCAATGATAAACTATTTTCATGCGTTTTCTTGAAGAAAATTTGACAATTTGAATCACACCCCTCCCTGTTTTTCTAAGGGAAGTATTCCTTGAACGGAAGTGTTTCTTGCATGCGGTGAGTGGTTTCCTCGTCACCCTGTGGTTGCTTCCACTCCAAGGCGGGCTGTTTACCCAGTCTCAAATGAGCTAATCATAGAGTCAAACGGTTTGTTTTGTGAAAGCCTGTCGTGGAAGCAATTTGTCAGACGATTTTCAAATTTCCCCCAATATTGGACTATTGATTCTATACCCGACGATGACGGATAAACTCTACATCATGTGTTATATCCGATGCTGAAAAAATCGCGTAGGCTTTTCATCGACAATACTTCGTCAGTGACAGATAGGTACTATATTTAAGTAATTTGTACATTTTAGTGAACAAATCACTTATTTATTTTAACTTAATTTAATATTAATATATAATTTTAATATTAATATTCAGTTCCGTAGGCATATTAAAATATATGAGAGAATTTTCTTAGGAGCAATACTGATTGATACAACAAAATATATTACGAAAATCACCGGAGGACACATTGACTATTAAAAACCTTAGCTTAAAAAGAAACGAAAACGCTACTTGACTCAATACCCCAAAAGTCTAATAAATATCAATATTTTTATCCATGAAAATTTTTAAGTGTTTTTAAAAATGAATGAATAGAGTTTTTTTTCAAATATTTGTAGGTTTCATCCTTTGAGGGTGTTCTTGGCCACCATGTCGAATTGTGTGATAGGAAAGGTGTTTTATTCATAAATTTTCTTCAAATGGATAAATTTCAAATTATAAAGAAGATTAGAGTCGAGTTCAGACATTAAGAGATGAGATGTTGAATGGAGAGGAAGCTTTTTTTTACTTGATAGAAGAAAAGATATTTGTTAAGAGGGGACGACCAAAAAATATGTGCTGTAATGTTCCCACTTCTAGGCCACAGAATGTACAATCTGAGGAGTCAAATCACTCAAAATAAGTTTTATAAAAAACTGTCCGAAAAAACTGCAATCACCATTTATAACTCCATTATTGCTCCACATTTTAATTACTGCTCAACTATCCTTTTCCTATGTAACGACCGAGAGCAAAATAAATTTCAAATTCTCCAAAATAGAGCAATGAGAACAATACTCAGACGAAATAGGTATTCAAAAGTAAATAAAATGTTAAACGAACTAAATTGGCTAACGGTGAAACAGATGTTGACCTTGAACACGATGATATTTTTACACAAAATTGTAAACAACCTGCTACCCAAATATTTTTCGAATAAAATTGTATACAACAAGGACATACACAAACATAAAACTAGGACGTACAATCAAATTAGGGTACCAAAGAAGGACAAAGCGAATACCCAGAATAGTATATTATATAAAGGGATGAAATACTATAACGCACTGCCGGAAAACCTTAAGTCTGCCCCAATTGAAAAGTTCAAGATGTTGTGTAGGAGCCACATCAAGCAAGAAAAAAAAATAGTATATTTGTATGTAATAATTAATTAGTCATTTGTAAACTTAAATGTACAAATTACTAAAATAAAAACAATAAATAAAAAATAAAGGTAACGTATCATATAAATATATTATATCTTGCGATCATACATAAAGATAGTTGCCAGTAAAAAAGTGCGGTGTAAAAAATGAAGACAATGTTGGTAGTTCTTTTTCGAAGTATGATACAGTTAAATGTGACCGAAGGGGATAAGGTCCCATTAGCTCCGTGGTAGAGCGGTGTCCCAGCAAGACAAGGGTCCTGGGTTTGTGTCCTAGATGTGACCGTATCCTTTTCTGATTTTTCTGTTTCAGATTTGAAAAACATATCGTTTTAGCTAATTACAATAAAATATCTTCTATTTAACGTAACTAACCAATTCAATAGAGAAAAACGTTTCTCGTGTTTGAATTGGAGTGTAGTGCCATTACAGTATACATAAGGTAAAGAGAAGAAAGAACAGTTTTTTTTTAAAGTAAAAAATAAACAAATGTACATACATTGCATGATAACATAAGTATAGATAGTGAAATAGACTAATATAGCAATTACTAAATTAGATACACTGTAAATGTAAATAAATTTAAAAATATGGATGTAGTAAAATAAATATAATATTATTACAAATATGATGTAAGATTTTCACGGCCAAAAGTATTTTTGTTATTTGTTTTTGGGGTGTTATGCCGTGTTGCGCTAACTCCTTCTTTAGCCAACAAGGGCAGATGTGTTATTTTTGATAACAAAAATAACACATCTTTTTTTTATTTTTTTATATTAACTCCACACAGGAGGCCCTGAAGAAAATAATTTCCCTCAGGGCCTATGTCATCTTTGGGGATGCTGTGTGGAGGGTCTTTTTGTGGAGAGGAAGGAGTGAACATGGGTCTTGAAGAGTCCCATGTTGTAGGAGGGAGGAAATACAGAGGCCGGCAGTTCGTTCCACAGCCGAGCTGTTGAACTTAAGAACGAATCGTAGAAGCGACCCGTTTTCATTCTCATCTGCCCTGATGATGGACACTGCAATGCTGTCCGAAACGTTGGCTAAAGAACACCCCAAAAACAAATAGCAAAAATATTATTACAATTTGTTTAATAAGTAGGTGGTAGGTAGTAAGTACATGGAGTTAAAATATTCAGTTGGAATAAAGCAGAGCTGATAATATTGCAAGAAAAGGTACTTAATAAATTGCGAAAATAAGCCCTTCGTAGTTCTATTACGAGAAGGGACGGAACAACATCCAATTTTAGTTTGGAATGAAAAAGTAATTAATCGCCTCTGCTACGGTTTTGTGTCGTGGAAAATCAAAAAGTTATTATTTGATGTTTAGTTAATGAACAATTCAAGCGTCAAATGAAATAGAAAAGTTGATATCAGACATCGGTAAACAATTTGTAAGGGAACAATTATTTTATAAGCAATAATTATTAGCCTGAAACACTCATCCGCATTGAAAAATCTCCTGATAAAAGATACATTACGCCAACGGGACATGAACCCGTGTCCTTTCGATTTCCGTTTTTTATCAGGAGATTTTTCAATGTGGATGAGTGTTTCAGGCTAATAATTATTGCTTATAAAATAATTGTTACCCTTTTTGCTATGCATAAAAAATCTTGTTTTAAACATTAGTTTACCAAAAAAAATAATAATTAATTTATAAGGTTATTTTTTTGACTACCTTCTCAGATCACCAATTAAGCTCCTGGCACTAATATCCTGTATCCTCGCACATGCTAGACTATCCTCAAATATAAACTCCTAACCGAGGATTGATGTAAATGGGCAAATTGAGAATTTACAAATCCGACGAGGGATCGAGAAATCAATGAACGAAAAATGATTTGAATTCCTACAAATGGAAAGATTAATACATAATAATACGCTTTACTTCAAAAGTATCTAACTATTTTTGTAATTTGCCTATGCAAGAATTAATAACCATGAACTAGATATATTACAGATTTTTAAAAAATTTTTTGCAAAACAATATTTAAGGTAAGAATTTCACATTTTTATTCGTTGAGTGTTTACCAAAAAGATACGTATTATGATACTGATTGTTACCTTTGAATTAACAAATTACGTTAGTGCTGTCTAAAAAAATGTCAAGAACATTCATCGAACATTTGTTTATTTTTGTATCCGGTAGGTTTCATGTAAGCATGAGAATGTAAAATATGGTCCAAAGTAAACAATAACAATAGCTTCGTGTTGTGAATTTATTCATGTGTCTAGCAATCATAATTGTTTCGTGAATACTGTAGAATGTTCTGAACTACAAGGCAAAGGCATCAGCATTCATGGTAATAATAAAAAACAAATTTGATATTTCGGCGTTGTTACATTCGTAGATAGCTGTTAACTTTGACGATGAGTTTAGGAAAGTTAAATCATTATATTTTGCCTCTAAAGGTTATAACTTTCAATATGCATAAAAGATTCGTGTATAGATTTTACTGTCCCTCAGGGCCAGTACCATCTTTGGGGATGCAGAGTAGAAGGACCATAAGATGATGAAAACCATCACAGTTATTTTGTTTGTCATAAAAAAGCTTTGTGTATTATGAAAAGCACTGCGGGTGAAATTCAGAAAAAAAAATCTCCCTTTTAAAATCACTTTTTTATAACACACGGAGAAAAAATATTAAAATCCCGTTAAAAAGTGATGACAAGCCATTTCCTAATAAAATTTTAATCCGTTCAGAATTTATCGGAACACATACTCATGCAGTTTTGCTTTCCCTGATAAATATAAGGACAAAATGACATGATTAGAAATTTTATGAACATGATTGTGTTCCACCATTCTCACAACACATTAGTTTTTGTATCAATAGTTTGTCAGGAAATCTGTAAATTAATATTCATATTGAGTATGATCTTAATATTTTAAACAGTTTGCTAATAAAAAACATACTAACAATAAATATCCTAGATCCTAAGCTCACCTAAAATAATAATACCGTCGCATAAACCTTTACAAATAGAAGGAAGAGACCTGCTTATTCTAGACAGCGAGAAATACCTTGGCTTACATATTGATAAACATCTGACATTTAAACAACACGTAGAAAAATTAAAAGCAAAAATCATCCCACTAATTGGTGTATTTGGTAGAATTGCCATCTCCTACCAACAGAGGTAAAGAGGGGCTTATACTTTAGTTTAATCCAGTCCCATTTAAATTACTTAATAGAAATATGAGGAAACACATATATTACATACCTAAATGATTTAAAACAATACAGATCAAAGTTATTAAAAAAACTCTTCAATTTTAACCCGGACACTCCCAAAAAAAACTATATCAGGAAATAAAACTTTTGAAAATAAGAAAATTGTAAGAAAACAACACATGCCTCCTAATCTACAAAATCCAAATTGGGCTTATACACACAAACACAACATTTAAACAAACGTCACAAGTACACAAACATTATACTAGGCAACATAACAAATTGTACACACATGCTGTAAGGACTGAAAGTGGCAAAAGAGGCATTGGCCATGAGGGTGTACAAATATACAATCTCCTTCCAGATAACCTTAAAACGGAGAGTATAAATGTATTTATAAAAAAAACTCTTTAATCTCTAGTTATATTTTTATTTTTATTATTTTTTTTTTTTTAAAAGAAAGATAACATTCCCGGGTTACGAATAACCTGACAATATTTGAAAATCTCCTACTACCACCACAGAAAGCTGAAAATGTTGCTTGTGTTGTGATGGAGGACTTAGCCGGCCGAGGAATTGAACACACTACGCCTGAGTGGGACCCAAGCGCGATGTCAACTCGGCCACCGACCGGCCAGTTATTAGAACAAAATTAGAAAACTACTTATTTAAGGTTGTTGTACTTATTTAAGTTAAGAAACTAAAATGTAAAATTTCTTTTAACTTACTAAATAAATAAATAAAAAAGTTCACTCGTTAAAAGCCCGCAGTCCCGTTTTTAACAATCAATAATTTGATCAGATTTTTAATAACTGATTAGTAAGTTTTCCCAGTGCATTACTCATTAATAGAAACCCCGTAGAATTTAATAAAACCTTTCAAGTTTCAAGAAAGTTAACAGGAGCTTTGCAAAAGATTATGAAATAAGTTTTATATCCTTATGTTACCGACGCCATTATCAATTATTCTCCGAGAAAACCGTCCGCTTTTGAGTGCAGCTTACATTCTGAAATAGAACTTTTACTGTAGAGATTAAAGCAATAGGAATACATAATGGAAAAATAGCTTCTCGAGTAAAGTTTCTCAGTTAGTTTCATTCACAAAATAAAACACTAACATCCATTTTTAACATTGATTTTCAAATGATGACAGACAGTATAAAAGTAATAAAAGCTCTAGAATGATATAAAATTAGGAGATATAAATAAGTACAAACTATAATGAGCAAGTATTAGTAGACTACGGTTTAATTAATATTAGGATATACACATACGGACAGACTATAATAAACAAGAATAAGTAGACTAAGGTTTAATTAATATTAGGAGATTACATACAGACTAAATAAACAAAAATAAGTAGACTAAGGTTTAATTAATGTTTGGAGATACGTACAAACTATAGTTAACAAGTACTCGTATAAGTAGACTAAGGTATAATTAATATTAGGAGATACAAGTACGTACAAATTTTAATAAACAAGTATAAGTACACTATGGTTAAATTAATATAGATTGCATACTAAAAGTTATCTACGAATAGCTAAGAGTTCATCCATGAAGGTGACATACTGCTTTATTAGCATGACATGATTAAAGAATGTGAAAGGTTTGTTGTTAAATCATAAACAAAAAATCATTGGTGGTTATATTTTCTTAATTATTTTGTGTATTTACCTATTACATAATACCTATTTGCAGGACTTATATATGTCCATATATAATCTTAAAATCAGTTGGTTAACCATTTGGCACTAAATATCTTTAGAATAGATCTAAATGGACACATTGATAGTTCAGCGGAAGATTAAAGTAGGAGAAAATTCCACAATTTATGGCATCGAAATATCAGTGTTATTTTTACTTGTGTACATAGTTTAGCTGTCTTGAAGCTGGCACTAGAAAAGAATGGTACGTTTCAAAAATGTATTGTAATTAAAAAAAATACGTTCTAGCATTTATATGGTGTAAAAGTAAACGTGATATTGAAGGGGTGCTTTTCCTTTCTTTCTGTACTCTCCTTCATACATACCAACTTTCACTTCGTATAATACGAGAATAATATTTTCATATCATTTAATTGTGTCGAAAATTTATAAACCTATATATATCTTATTACCTTTATGTACTAATATAATAATTTTACTCTCTCCACAACCTAGAAAACTGAAATTATTTTCTGTTACGTACATTAAAAACTTCTAAACTAAACTGGACAACATATTTAAAAGGAAAAACAGAACACATTTACTCTGTATCGGCGTATTAGAAATAATATACTGTAATAATCGTACGTCTATTTGGTTGGACTGAAAGTAGTAATTATTGGTTTTTGGTTGTGGTCTGATAAAACGTAATTTTTCCCAATGGCCCAGACCTTTCCATACTTCTTTAAGAGGGTTTTCCCTTCTATTAAATGATTATTTACGAAGGTATAAGGGAGATGCTTTCTGGATTACTTGTGTATTTATGAGATACTGAAGGGCTTATAAGCTGAACGAGAAAACACATTATTTGATTAGCAAATGAGGTTTTATTAGTAAATTGGTTAGCAACTGTAGACGTTTTATCATTTATATCAAATAAGACTCTTTATATGGATTGAAACAATAAAACATTTTCATTAGAAATAAATTTGTAATGGAATAAATTGATACTTTGATAAAAACTCGTTTATTTGAATACTAGACTTTAATCAAATCTGTTCGAGAGATTAAAGATTACAACACTTTGTACATAATGACTAAAAAATATACTTAAGGATATCACTATGAGTTTTATAAATTTAAGAAACATATAGGTAACTTTGATAAAATAATTAGAAAACTAATAATATATTACTTTCTAAGACATAGAAATATTCTGAAACTTTCATTCATTAAAATGGTTCATTATACTCTGGTACAGTCGACGTGTCAGTATTCTTCGATGTTATTCGGGGAAGCATTTATGAGACAAACTTGTATCCGATAGCAACACAAATTGATCAATAAATTTATGGTTAAGTAACGAGAGATTTTACAACCAATTAATGGTTTGATAAAAGTTGTAAAACTTTTTCATAAAAAATCTTAAAAATTAATTAAAAGTTTTTTGAAAGAATCCGAACTGTCCTTAACGTCAAGTGGAAGACCTAAAACATCGGGGAGTTTAATAATAAATGAAGCACAACAACTGCACAACACCACTACGAATACTTAGGCCAATAAATATGTAACGATTAACCTGTTTTCATAAAAAGTGAGAGAAGCCACCCCAAATTTAAAAAAAATGTTTTATTTTATCCAAAACCAACAGACTGATTGATATTGTACCGTTTTATATTTTTCCGATATAAATTTTTTTTTATTATTTTCACTAATTTTACCATCCAATATTTATAATATTTTATATAAATACCGAGAAATTTTTCAAATAATAAAACAATTGGGCAAATATTTAGCACAAGCAGTTCTTGTGTTCTTCTTTATTTTGTGATTTAAAGATGTTTTTTTGCACTCGCTGGGTTTCAAAGTAAAAAAAACTCAAAGATAAAGATCTTATCAGTTTTCCTAGCTGGTTATAGTAAAATAAGAAAGACAAATTATTTCAAATTGTTCCATGTGCGAACTGTTTTACAAATGAAAAAGTTAAAAACGGGTTGATTCGGAGAGTTCGAACAATTCTTCAAATTTCAAAGTTAATATTCAAGTTCTGTGAAAGATTTTTTCAAGTTCTGTTATTATTTCACTTTTTTCAAGCAACTAGTCTATAATGATATAATAACAGAACTTAAATAGGACTTACAAAGAACGCGAAAATGAACGTTGAAATTTGATGAATTGTTCAAATTCTCTGAAACAACCAGTCCTAAGAAAAACGACTCGTTCTTATTTGCCGGCATCAATATTTGTGAAAAAGTGTTCCGCTTTCGTCTGCTGAGTTTCTTGTCCATATACCAGAGTTGTGCCATGTTACTTGTTTTTTTATTTGTTAACATTTCAGCTAATTCCGCACATGGTTATTACTTAAGTGATAATAATTACGTAAATTAACAATAGGCATAAAATACATTAAGGTATAATATGTAAGTGTAATGTATAAGCTAGCGCAGATTCGTGAAAAAAACCTTTGAAAAACTAAAATTGTCAATTTAAGAGACGTTCAGAAATGTAGCGATGCTACGAGAATATTCTGGAACGATCGCTAATGCAAAACGCATTGTAGCGGGAACTCTCTAGACGCAATGCGAGCGTTCCGCGGTCCTACTTACAGGCCTGAAATGTTTTCGTGCACTCGGTCGGCTATATGTATAAATGAGGCGCGCTGAGATGTACTCAGAGCAGTTTTACGAGTGACCAACAAGCAAGCCATAAATATACCACTCTCTAGATCGATATCTTCGGGCTTTTTGTATGTAACGGAATTATACAGTACTTAACCACAGATATACAAGCAGCATACAAGCAGTACCTACCGTGCGGAGCAGAACAGTAGACAAGGTAGAGGAAACTCAAGGCCATTTAAAAAAAGATGCGACCATAGACAACGTAATTGCTCTCAGCCTACTCTACTCATTCACTAGCCCAAAAAAACTATTATAAAAATAAAAATGTCCTTGAAGCAAAAAAATGCCGAAATGTTTTCCAAGGGCAAGGTTCATCTGACTAAGAAAATAAACTTTTACAGTGCATTTCCTTAAGATGAAACTTGTTAATCTGAGAAGAAGAAACCCAAAATGACAAGAAATTTGCAAAAACACTGAAGAAAATTTCCAAAACATGATTGTCCGACAGTACGACGAAGAATTCCGACATTTTTCAGCCTCATGAACTCATGGTTACATATGTTTAAAAATCTTTAATTTCACCAAAACAATAAGATAATACAGGATAACACTAATCAATAACATGAATAAGTTTATCGATATAATAAATAACATTTATACGTTGTGGAGGAAGACATATGCCAAGTATGAAGCATTGTTCAAAAAACTGAACGAATAACCTAAAAAACTGTCAATTCACTTTAAACTTGAACTTACGTAGGTAGGTTGAATATATGTTTGTAACTCGCTAACACTATACTGGCTTATATTGTATTTTTATCACGAACAACTTTAACACGCAATATTTTCGACGGAAATGATAGTATTTCGGCAGCAAATGACAACCCGCGTGTATAAATAAACCACACTCATTTTGTTTGAATGATTAGAAACTGTCAAAAGGAAAAATTCCGTCATCTCTTTCTGTTACACGAGTCATTATGGTAGAGAGCGAGAGATCAAACCAATCCTTCTTTTCTCACCAATGAGATCTGAGCTTTTAGCCATATTATTCGTTTTCTATAAGAATTTTGAGGTGGGCGTGGCGGTTTCAAATGAGTTTCAAGGCCAAAGCTTAGTTAAATGCCCCTGAAGCAAGCGCTGCGACTGCTTACTGCGCACTGAGGAGTCAGCCGCTATGGCCGGTTCCCCCCGCGTCGCTCTGCGCTATTTCTCCACCACGCCTCTACAGGACCATCACCTACACCCGGCTCTGCACGGACTACAAAAAATTATGGACTCCTCGGGATCACATCAGCGACCCCGCGACACTTTTGCTGGTCTGCGCCTCGGACCCGTGGCATCGTCGCCAGCCTGCATCTCCCGCTCATCTGCCGACCAGGTCCATCGCATCTTCGGCTACCAAGTTTGCACTGGAGTACCCGAAAGACTCCACATTTTCACCAGCGCTAAACACATTCACGAGTCCAGTCTCTGACTACCGCCTCGACCACTCCATCGCCGTGATCGCCGTCTACATCTGGTGTTATCCTCATCGGTCCAGAGTCATCTCCCAACTGCGCAATGCTACTGACTCATAATAAACGCTGTGACACAACAATTATCATCTTCCATTGTCTCCTTACCAGATCCCCAAAGAAATTTACATACAAAAAATTAATGGACGCAGTTGAAGACTTGAAAAATTTATCAAAAATTTTAACGAAAAAAATACAATTTTAAGCTTAGAGTTATTAATCGATTAATTAATAACACTTCTTTGAGTTCCTAGTATATCGCTTGTCTGAATTGTTTCCACAATAAGTTCCAATTTTGAAAATGAAACTTATATTCAAAGCAAAATTTCACTTAGCAGAAATTAATATTTTTAATAAGAATAAAGTGACAATGTTCAGTTCTCCTCTGGGTTTCAAGTAGTTTTAAAAAAATATTTTAACATTGAGTATCTAGTTGTCTTTACATTGTCTTCATATTGTTTGCTAAATGATTATCCTGATATCTTGTTCTATCAGCAATGGTTTGGATTAAATCTGAATAGCCAGTATTTCAAACCTTCTTTTTTTCATCTCCTTCTCCCCGCTCCTTTTATCCTTACAAGATTCCTTTTAAATTGAAGAACCTTAATTAACAGACTGTACATTTATGCGGTGTACGGTATTGACCGCAAGAAGATCTGCAATATTTAGAAATCTGAGCTTTGAGCTTCAGAGTTTGAAAATATATAGTTTTTTGCTGAAATAAACAAGACGTACATTCAAAAAATCAAGAACGTCTAATTGAAAAGCTAAGTGGAGCTGTCTAGAAACAAAAATGAAAAATGTATGTTTCCTCTAAATTGAAAGCGACAGAGAAAGTATTTGATCTTGAACACGTGTTTTTATCTCAAAACAATATTAAATATTTGTTTATTACTTGAAAAATCTCGAAATATAATTTTACACCGTTTAAAAAATTCTCAGAAATTTTTTTTAGAAGATTCTTCAGATAAAACCGACTGATAATAATTGTTCTGGGAATAAGATATCCATTCGCATTAACATCCAATCCAGAGAAATAATACGCTTCATGAATAAACTCCATTAATGGCTTCTTCTCGGAAATAAAGTGACAAACGTCTGTAGCATTTGTAAACTGACTTGGATATAAAGGTGATCTTCATCGCTCTAAAAAATATCCCTCGAACGAAGAAACGATGAATCGAATAACACATTATTTGGTACAGAAAGGTTAAAAACTTTCAAATAGTAAATGCTGACTATAGTGAAAGAATATATTACTTTAGTCTCCTTACCTTTTTATCTTATGTATACAATGTATACATACAGATTAGGTTTTTTCTGAGTATTGCAAGTAAAATTGTCTGACGATGTACAGTATCGGAAATATCGCGTTGTTACCTGAAAAGTTTTCTGTCGTAAGAAAAAATGATTATATCTATATATTTATTTTTTAATGTTTAAAATTTCTAAAGATATGAATATATGCCTCCGTATTAAAATAGATAAATTTCCAAAACGAACGCCAATCACTCAACTCATATTTCAGTAATTGACGCGAGCACTCGAATGGTGAATGGGACTATGGCATCCACATTTTGGGTTGGTATATTGTAAGACTGAATGGAGTGGGAAGAGAAAGTTGGGGGAGTACCCAAACACTGCTAAATCCTAAAGGACCCTTTTTGTCTAAAGGGTGCATTTTCACCAGAGTGACGCTAGCTTTACGCGAAGAGAATATACGCACGCTGTTCTTGGAAGTACACGTTTCAAAAAGCGGGTCTCACACACCCGATAAATATATAAATAAAACAATATCAAGAAGTTGATTAATTAATGGCTATCCTAATTTTTTATTTTATTTTCATGAAGCAATGTTAATTTTTTTAGAATTTTTTCAATCAAAATGTCTTCGGGACTAACCATAGAGAATGATGACGCACTATTAATTATAGAAAACCGCGATTCCGAATATACTTTTTTCTTTGATTCGATGCCATTTTTTTAACGTTTTATCGTGATGACTGTCGACCACTTCAGTGCTATAATATAGCATAGGTGTACAAGACGTCCTAACGCAAAATATTGCAAGAAAAAATATGTAGGAATGACACTCTTATATCACGTATATTTGTTTGGAGCACGCATTTTTCTCCTGCGAAAAAGTGCAATTTTTAAAGCCAAAAATTCTAACCGAGCTTTATCACAAATATTGTTTTCCAAAGTAAACATTGAAAAATGATTCCTTAACGATTTTATTAAAGTTAAAGTTTTGGGCGATCATAAATGGACGTTACATTTCTGTAAGATAATAAATAGACGGTTTTTAAGACTTTTTTGTTTGTTAGTTTTTTTTTCGTAATTAAAGGAATTATAATCAATTATCCTCAGTCCAACATCCAAAATCAAATATCTTGGTGTATATAAAGATCAATATTTTAAATGGAAAACACATATTTGTGAACTCGTCAAAAGGATTTGGAAATGTATTTATATATTTATAAGACTTGGAAATATTCTTAGACTAGAAAACCTAAAAAGAGTACTATGCGATTGTTCAATCTATATTACAATATGGTATTATTGGTTGGGGAGGAACATATAATTAAATTTTGAACACACTTAAAGTATGATTTAAGATTTTCACGGCCAAAAGTATTTTTGTTATTTGTTTTTGGGGTGTTATGCCGTGTTGCGCTAATTCCTTCTTTAGCTAACGTTTCGGACAGCATTGCAGTGTCCATCATCAGGGCAGATGTGTTATTATAACAATAACTAATATTACTAATAACACATCTGCCCTGGTGATGGACACTGCAATGCTGTCCGAAACGTTGGCTAAAGAAGGAATTAGCGCAACACGGCGTAACACCCCAAAAAAATAACAAAAAAACCACTTAAAGTAGTTCAAAGATTGGCAATCAAAGTAATTTTGAAAAAACCGTCAAAATTTTCTACTGAAATTCTTTTTTCAATTTTCAAAGTACCTACAAAGTACCTAGACAAAATGTATCAAAAATATTCAGTACTTCAAATTTACAAAGAAATACAGTCAAATACTCATAACTTGCAATTCAATACATCAGCAAGATACCAGAAAACTATTAAAATCCCAAAATTTAACACTAAGCTCATTCAAAATACCTATCTTTATATAGGCATAATTTATTTTAATAACCTTCCATTAAATTTAAAAAATATCGAAATTATTCAGGAATTTCACCTTAAATTAAAAAATTACCTTAAACTATTATAAGTCCAAAATACGTTCACTACTTACATCTAAAAGTAATATTGTATCTTGTGTTGTTTCTTAATAATTTATTTACCTTAATACTAACATATATATATAATTGAACTAGAATTCCCTCACCAAACACAAGAGCATTATCTCTTTACGGTGAGGAAAGGCTACTTTAATTTCTATTGTTTTATATCTTGTTTATATCCTGTATACTTACTTATCTATGTAAAAAAATATTTTTTTCAAATATCAAATAAAAAAAAACTTTTTAGTATTTTTTTATTATAAAAGAATTTTTTAAGAAGAAAAAAAAATATTGATCCAAGTGTCGCCGGGTCCTAGAGACCCAACCAGGCATAACTTGGATATAATTTCATGCGGAAGGATAAAAAAAAAAGATTTGTGGTAGCCGGTAGGCGGGCAGACTCCGAGAGGTGGCGTTTATTAGATGTTTATACAAATCTAAGTTTTTATTCCAAGGTTAATTACATGTTTCATACTTAATTTTAAAAATAAAAGGAAGGTTACTGTGTAATTTTAATGTTGAAAAAGTCCGTGTAAAGCCCGCAACGCCGAGAACTTCAGGTGGTAGCACGAATGTTATAACTCTTTTTCGCTTTGCCATTAATCCAGTCGAACCTCGCCGACATGTTCTTAGAACTTCCTAATACTTACCTCTGATAATGCATGATTTCCTTAAATTAACAACTCCTGCATCCGCTGCCAGAGAATAAACAGTTGGCTAAACGATGAATATATAACTGAGAACTGACTGTGGCTTATCGGACAGTTAATGTATTCCGGTCGAAATCGCTTCACCGCTTAAAGAATTAACGACTTAAATACAAACCTAGAAACATCAAGCCATGTTTTCATTCCCCACACTCAACCTAAAGCCCTAAATACAAGCAAAGTGGAGAGAACTAATTAAAAAGGTTGGTTTAATTACTACGCACTCAATTTATTCGGGGTAAATGAATTAAAAAATTTGGATTTGTGAGTTTTCAACCCTCTCTTGCAATAATTTATTCATTTTGTTTTCTTTGTGGCTGAATGGGATCTCTATCAAAGAAAGTATTTTGTTTCTAAATTGAGTGTTAAGGTAATCATGAACAATAAATGTATGTTTTAATTCGCGTATATTGTTCAGTTTTATTTATTAGTTCAATATTTTGTTTTAACTGGGTATTTATAATTTCTCCAACAATCGTTCTTGTGAAATCAATAACATGAAACAAAAAAACTTGTTTACTGTTTTAAACGTAGGTGTTTGTATGAGTCAGCGTCAGGTGTTCAATATTCTTTTTTTTCCGGCTTGAATCGCCTATTAACCGATTATCTTGATGCATTTTTCAAGTAGCAAATTTTATAATATTAAATGCAATAAAATCGTATTTTCATGTTCGATACAATCTGTTAAGAATGGACTACAAGTGCACACACTTCCATGGTTTATGTTTGACTTACTGCTACAATGCGAACCATCGGTGGGACTTTATAATACATACCTCTCCCGTAACAACCTGATTGCAACACTGAAACACTGAGTTACAAGAACCCTCCTGTATGGAAGGAAAAAGGCTGCTCCGATTACTTCTCACTCCAGAAAATAGGTGAAAACTTGAGTAGCAATCGGTCAATGTGAGAAATACCCATCTTGTGGACGACCCTACTGAGAGACATCCTGGATTTTCACTGCCTCATGAACTCTGTTCCGCCATAGTCAAAAGTCAGCGCTTTCTTACCTTAAATTCACAATATGACAGACAGAATCGCCAGGATAATAAAAGAAGAAAGCATCAAGACTGTTTTCGGAAACACAACTAAAATACAAGACTTACTAAGGCCTGCTAAACCTAAGTTTCCTCTGGAAACGGATGGAGTTTACAAACTCAGCTGTTCTGGATGTAACAAGGTTTATGTATGTCAGACAGAACGGAAAATCTCTAAAAGGATATCTGAAAACTTCTGAGCTTGTAAACTCGACCACCCTGACAAACCGGCAATTGCCGAGCATTTGATTAAAACCGGGCATTTCTTTGGATTTGTTCCTGAAATCCTGAAGAGATCCTAAGCATATAGATCATTAGTGATTGCAGAGGCAATTGAAATTCATAAAAATCCCGTAAATATTAATAGGGACAATTAAGCTTAGCTCAGTGGTTCTCGGTATCCGGTAATTGACGGCTACACCAGAACTCAACGCAGACAACCACTTATGCCCTTATAATGGACACTGCAATGCTGTCCGAAACGTTGGCTAAAAAAGGAGGTAGCATAACGCGCATAATACTCCAAAAACAAATCACTGTAATACTTTGGCCGTGACAATCTCAAATCATACCAAACGAAAGAGTGTTTATTGCATATCATAGACAAGTTATGTTTTATATAAGTACCTAAAGACATAGTATTTTGAGAATATCATAAGATTAGTCCCAGTAAGACAGAGATCTTGGGTTCGATTCCTTGTTGATATTATTACATTTATATTTTAATTGGTAATTATTACAGTTGTGCACGTGAATGTCGACTAATAACCAACATAGTTCATAAAAACTTTAATCATGTCGATGCTAGCTTTCACGCTAGGGCCCTTTACTGGTATGGTATTAGATTTGATATTAACACTTAGGAAGTAAGAATAAACTATAAGTAAACATAACAACTTCTATTAGGGTTTGCTTAGATTTTCTTGTAAAATGAAGAAACGAAGATATGACGTGGTAGGTATTCCTCTGATCTTAAGCAGGTCCAAAAGAACCGAGAACATTTTTCAATTACTGAAACTTTCTTGCCATTCATTTCTCTTCCTGGACGCGGCAATGATGAACAAATTTACTAGAGGATGTTGTATATAAAAACACCAAATAACATTTATTCTTACTAGTTTCGATGTATTTACTGTCAAAATATCTTCAGAATTTTCAACTTAAATTTATTAGCATCATAAAAGAATTAATATTATTTTTTGAGTTTCTGTTGCATTATCGATATTTTGAGGGATGTGACACATTTTACGTAAGTGTAAAAAAAGACTAACGATCTTTCAGCTGAAAAAAATTATATTATATGATATTTATTTATTTCTTATCGTTAGCATTAATTTGTATTCGCCGAGCATAAATAATAGATCATTATAAATTATGGCACATTAAGTGTTGAACTATTGTTTTTAATTTCTAAAACACTATTTTATTTTTAAATAGTATTGTGAAAAAAAAATTATGCTTTCCTAGGGAACATGTCTCCTGTGTCTCCAGTGTTGATAGAGGTTTTAGGGTTTTTACTTGTTTTGTGGGTAAAACAGATCCTAAAGGACTCTCAATATCAGAAGGTGAGTTTATTTGAACACATTGTTATACGCGACAATAAATTTTACATGGACGATTCTAGAATGTAGACGGTATTATATATATATATACGGAATCTTACTTGGCACCACATATATTCAATAAGTTTGTAGCCCAAACAAAGACCTACGTCGCATCTAATAATTTGAATTGGGTATTCAAAAGATTTTTGAACTGGTTGAATGTCAAAGAAAGAAGAGAGATAAGTAATATTCTTAATATCTAAAATTATATATTTTCTTTTTTCTACTCTGTTTTTAAATTCTGATTTTCCTCTTATTTTATTATTATTATTTTTACTATAATATATATATTTCTTTTTTTTTTACCACTTATTTGTTTTTATGTAATTAGAAATTGTTAGTTACCAGCCTCAGGACAGACTTTGTCTAGTGAGGAGGGTAAGGAGAAAAATCATGTATGTACATAACTAATAATAAATAAACGCCCGGGTTGCCGGCACTGAAATTGTAATTGTATTCAAAAGGGCACAACCAGTCTAAACGAACGAGAAATCAAGAATGAATCGGTCAGCGGACTGACGGACCGTTGTCTTGGACACAAAATGTTGCCATAATAAGGAAATTAACCTTATTATTATTTTATGCTGTTCGCTGGTAGGTACCTACCGTATACAAGGTGCATAAATGAGGAAATAATCTACCCGGTGAGCGGGCTGCCTTTGCTATTGTGAGGGTTTTTGTACATATAATATTAAAATAAAAAATTTAAAGTGAAATATACTGTTTTTCTTGTGTTGGTTGTGTTTTTGTGAGGGGTCAGGCTTGGGTTCCAGTAGCCGAGGTTGGAGATGGAGGTATTCGGGATCGATTCATATTTGTTATATAATCTATTATTCTTTATTTATTATTATCTCTGTTCCATGATTTGAACTCGAAAACTATTGCTAAGGATAATATTCAAATGTCACCCGTCACACCCGTCAGAGCCACTTTACAAAATTTTTAAAATCCTAGATTTTCGTCAATTCTACATTAAGACTATTCTTATGTGGAAAAAAAATCATGAAAAAAAAAACAAAACAAAATATTCACACACGTTACTTTTCACACCTAAAATGTGTAATTCCTCCAAAAAAAACAGCCCAGCGACAATTTTTTTATATTGTTCCCAGGATATTCAATTCACTCAATATAGATACCAGAAAATCGGAAACCGATCATCTTTAAATAAAAAATATTCAGAATTGGCTATTGGTACAGGAAAGGAGCTATTTCAAAGAATGTCTCGTGTCATTAAATTAAATTAACTTCTCTTTCATTCCATTCTATTCTTATATTTTCTTTTTTTCATCTCTTTTTTTCTCTCTCTTTTCTCTGTACATCTTAACATTTTAATCTAAAACATTATGACTAGCATATTACGGGCATCAGCCTAGTATGGTGGTTGTAGACAAAAAAAGTAATTGTAAGCTTTTTAAATTTTTATGAGTACAGACATACCAAAACAAATTTATATGTTTTCAGGGTGGAGGAATTTTCGATCCTGTATTAATTATGCTTTACCTTATGATCCGGGGACTATTGGTGAATAGTAGCCTGGAGCACGGATGTATGAAAAAAAAAGTTTATGATTCAGAGTTCTAAGAGGGGGGGATTTGTGCCTTATGTTAAAATAAAAATACTTGGGATTTTTCATTTCATTTGATTAAGATCTTCTGCCTCCACAGTGACCCCAAAAATTGAAAATTAGGGTAAAAAAGTTAAAAGTTTATAAGGCGATACATTATGATTAATTTAGTGGTAAGTAGGTGTTAAATGATAAACAATATATATTAAGACGTTTATTAGGGCATCGCTCTAAAAAAAATTGAAACATAATTATACATTTATTATTTAGGTTTAAAATCCTTTTTTAGTTTAAAATTTAGGTATTTTGTTCCGCGATTCCAGCCTGGCATCACCTAGCCGCGACTTTCTTGTACACTGAGAAATGGAAGCTTCTGTCGTAGTCTTTACAGCTCTTGAAATTTGAAACAAACTTGAAAAATTATACATTTATTATTGAGGTTTAAAATCCTTTTTAGTTTCAAATTTAGGCATTATGTTCCGCGATTCCAGCTTGGCATTTATGGCACCTAGTCGCGACTTTCTTGTGCACTGAGAAATGGAAGCTTCTGTCGTATTCTTTACAGTTCTTTCAACAGCTTGAGTATGGCAGGGAAGCCTTATAAACAATAGTTCGCTTTCGCCACTAGATTCCACGATATTCTGAATTTCCTGGTCCGATAAGTTTTTCGAAATCGGTGGTTCGGTTAAGTTTTCCTGCCAATTTATTAAATCAATATATGTAGAAGCATTGAAATCTATCAATGGCACTTGAAACATTCTAGGTGTTGGAGGTTGAGCAGTACTGCGTGCCTTTAGTATGCGGTGGGCTGCCAGCTCTCTAACATGTTTTTTATCATCTGTCATCATCGCAAGTAGAATCCCTTCAGGATGCGCAAAGTAGCCGTTTCTTTGGATAACAGGATCTATAATTTTTTTTAGAGTTTCTGGCAGGTATCTGGAGGATTTAATGATATTGAACAGATGAAGCGTGCCATCTTTGCATGGTGGTTTATTTTTAATTGAGAACCAAGACGGTGCGTAAACTTTGACCACAAAAGTAGCCAGAGTTTTCAAATTTTCAGATGGTTCTTCAGTAGATACATACAAACGTAGTATTCGGTTAGCACGCGTGATCCAACGGGCATGTGATAGTTTTCCTGGGGATTTATTGCCTAGGTCTTCTGGAAATTCACCTGAAATTACCGCCGAGACAATTTTATGCAAGTACTGTTGGTCTGAACTCAGATCTTTGGCCTTTTCTGGTAGCATTTGACCTTCGATGCGTTCAAATTTTTTAACAGGCAGCTTTTCACAGGTTACCAGTGATTTTCCCAGTGGACCAATATAAGATTTAGGTCCCAAAGTACACCCATCGAGATGAAGAAACAGATGTCTCAAAGGCAGTTCGTTCATGTAAAGCAAACAAATTATCCACTGAAGTGGTTTTTGTAGCTTTTTCTCAAGCAGTCTTATAATTCCAGCATACTTTCCAGTAATTACATTCGTACCATCGCAACCAATTGCCATAATTCTATCTTGGGAAACTTCTTTATGTAACAAAACCCTGTTATCGCGGTTTCTATTCCTTTTGCTGTCCCAACATCAGGTACCACTTATCCCATGTAAATGGATCCCGGCTCTTGAATTAGTGAGATATGTTCCTCCACAACCATAGTCCTGTAGCATTTACCGCCCTTTTTAACAATATTCAAAGTTTTGTCTTTTTTCCTGTCAAATTATAAGGCCAAGAACTCTGTAATTGTTGCATTTTCCGTTATTTTTTCTCTAGTTTTAGTTCTCTCTCTTCGTAACTTGTGCCGATCAACGACCTCAACATCAGACCCAATGTCGAACAAAACAGATGATGCCATTGCTGCTGCTGCTCTGTCAGACACTCCATACCTATCACATGTCTTCGATAACGTAGGAAAATAAAGCGTCAATTTTTTATTTTCTTTTTAATAACGCCTTTGATCATGGGATGATGTCGCTGAAGAAATACTAGCATTTAATCAGCTAACGTTGAAGTGCTTAAGGATGTGTTTCGGCGATTCTCTCGTTTATGGTTCCTTTTTAGAGTTTTTTGCATGTTCTTTGTAGCAGTTACGTCGATTCCGCTGATTACCATTATCCGAGACGTTCTTTGATCGGTCAAAAAAGTTTAGGAACTCTCGTTTAGGAACCTTTTTATTCTTAGGACAGATACGTTGAGCGAATTCTTTGCACTTGCATGCTGAAATATCAAAAAGTATCTTACTTCTTTGCTGAAAACTATTTAACTCGTCCGAGGAGAGCTTCTTGATAGATTTGAGTAGATTTTTGTACTTTAGATGATATGCTTTCAACATTTGAATGATCCTTGTTCGCGTCACTGTAGGAATAGATGCCGTTTTCCATATATTTTCAATTCTCGACGTTACTATGTCTGCTATCTCGCCAAAAATTGGTTCTTTTGCAGTTTCTAATTGCAATTTCAGTTGATGTCTCGTCCACTCATAGTATTTCACTACATCTTCATAAGTAGGTAGAACGTTTTCTTTCATCTCACAAACATCACCAAATAGAGGATATTTGAATACACTCCGAGTTCTTTGCATGGTTGCAACGAAAGATTATCGAACGTATTTTTAACGATAAACGAGCGTGCGACTGATCCGAGCTACGAACGATAGAGCACTGACGACGCGCGACTCGAGACGCGACAAGTGCAAGCAAGCTCATTATCACCTCCCGCGCTTCCTCTCTCCCCTTATTTAAATTATAAAACACAAATTCGAACTTCTTTTTATTTTGTGTCAAATCATATTATACCAAGTAAACTTTCTTGATAAAAATAGGTAGGTATGTTTATTCAAAAATATCGTACATAAACATTACTTCAAATTAGAGTGTAAAACCGATTATTTTCATAAATTCGATGCCGTTGCGGAGGCAGTTACCCTAAACCAAATGGTATAATGTTTTACATGGCTTAAATTAAACTTGAAAGGCACCAAATTTTGACTCTTACATTACCGTCCAGTGAAAAAAAAGATTTCACTCCACTCTAGTGAATAGTCGGAGCAACACATTGTGAAATGATTCTAACCTTGTGTTTGATGTAGCTCATATGTGAGACCCATATTAGTTTGGTCGGATGTGTAAACGAGATGTTAGATTTTAAGGTTGAGATTACTGTTTTAGCTGATAAATGTGAATGGTGCGTTTTTTATCCATCTCGCTTTCTCTAGCGTTTCATTAATGTGTTTATTTCATCCCAGTTTTCTGTTGAGTGTCACTCCAAGGTACTTTGTCCTTTTTTGCCATGGTATGATTTTGAGTCGCGAGTCATTTATAAAAAAGAAAACCGCTGCGTTTTTTGTTGAGTTCACGTCAATGCGCCATGTTAAACCATTTTTGGACGAGGGCTATGTTTTATCAAAGTCTAAGGGTTACCATTCTCGTTAATTTGTTTTGTACCGTTTTGGTACAAAAAAAATTATCTCTCACGGTCTCTTCAAGACCCATATTCACTCCTTCCTCTTCTCAAAAGACCCTTCGCACAGCATCCTCAGAGATGACATAAACCATTTGCGAAATTGTTTTCCTCAGAGCATCCTGTGTGGAGATGAGTTAAAAAAAAAATGAGTAAAAATGTTTGGAGCATAATTCTTGTTGAAACTGATTTATTTGTTTTTGTCTCTGGGATTGCCAGCCATGTTGGACGAAGTTTTGGCTGTTTATCAAGATTTGAATAACATAAAGGATATCACCTATTTAAAAAAAATAGTATCTGCCTTAATCTAATCTAATAGTGTTTCGGCGTTCAAGGCTATTATCAAATTGTGGTTTTACTGTATTAAGGTCATTAATTTATATGATGGTATTTACCCCTACCCTATTTTATTTTTGTGATTGTTTAAAAAGCAATTTATTAATATTTTCACTAGAACTAATTTACTTACAAAATCAATTCTGTGAGGCATTTAACGATGGCAGTTAAAATCCAGCCGAATTTAATAATAGCATTATTTTACACAAAAATATTTGTAACTTATTAACTAATGTAAAATAGAATAAATTCTTATAAAGGTATAGGTCGGGCCATTAGTCGAGTTGACCCAAACAACAACGGTATAGGATTCTTTATTGTTGACTATTCATTTCCGAGAGCGATCTCCCTGTCTAACGTCACTGAAAAACCAATCTTTGGCTTTAGCTATAAAGCGACATGCCCGTTCGATAACATAATCTTAATATAAATATTCTTTAAGGTTTCATTAGATTTGCATCAGATTATTGAGGTGATTTTTTAGGCGATTAAGTTTTCATTAAAGAAATGACATGTCAGAGAAATTTAAAGACCTCAAATCGTTGTTGGCAGTGATTTTACTTTAAGCATCCTATTTTCCAGTTTCACAATAATATTTACTGAGTGTATTATTTAATTTAAGGTAGATAGTCGTTAAACTTTACAGTTTGAAACTGAATAAAACTCTAAATTGAGCAGTATTTTTTGGTAAAAGTATGCTTGAATCGATAATTAAAACGTTAAAGAAAATGGCTGTACAATTCTCTAATAAAACCATCCCTGTTTTAACGGTTGCGGAAGGGGCCGGGGAAACTTTTGGCCTTCTTTATTTTATTTACGTTGAAAACTTTGGCGCGATCTTTTTTTATATATAGCTGCAGCCATAAAGCTAGATGAAACCTGTTCGGTTTACGACTGGTACGGCAATTTGGCGTTTTTTCATATCTTTTCCAATATTGGCAGGATCCCCTACAGGAAAGGGGCGACTACCTGCAAAGGAGTACCGCTGATAGCTCCGTTGCAACATCCCTTTCATTCTCAAAAGGAACGCATAGAACAGAATGAGAGGTTAGGCGGGTCTATGTTAGCTACAGTCCGTTACCTCTTCTTCCGATGCGATCGAGCGGAAACATTTAAATCGTGTTCCACGTCCGAATTTTGAATTCTTTGATTGCGTTCAATACATCACTAGAATGTTTGATGTTTCTAAATAACTGTTATGTTTTGAGATGAAAACTTTTGGTATATATGTATAGCACCCATACGTTCGTACGTTACGCAGCGGAAAGCTTGTTTGATATGTATGTACTATGTAAATATAAGATCATGAACATTGAAGAGTTGTTGAACATCATCAGCTGTCCCAGTTGTATGTACCCATGGATACCTACAGTAATTCTATGTCATGCAATTCAGGGAAATGATTTGATAAAATTTATGTTACGTAATTCGTCCATTGAGGTTATTGAATTGATTTAATTGTTTTTAGAAGTAAATACAACAGATTTAATGCCGAAAATGCCTGTTAATTTTACTTGGCCTTGACAATATTATTTTCATTTTGATGAAAATGTACCATATAAAAGTTAATAGAGACAGCACTATTTTCGCTTTATGTCTTTAATTAAGACACACTAATCACATTGAATAAAGCGTCTAGTGATCCGTTAACATGTCCTTCAATATTATTTTAACCTGTTCTTAGATTTCTGACCTGAATATGATTTAAGATTTTCACGGCCAAAAGTATTTTTGTTATTTGTTTTTGGGGTATTATGCCGTGTTGCGCTAACTCCTTCTTTAGCCAACGTTTCGGACAGCATTGCAGTGTCCATCATCGGGGCAGATGTCTTATTTCTAAATAAGACATCTGCCCCGATGATGGACACTGCAATGCTGTCCGAAACGTTGGCTAAAGAAGGAGTTAGCGCAACACGGCATAATACTTCTGACCTGAATGTTTAGTGTGGGCGTATTCATGATTACCTCTGCTGAGATAAACCGATACAAGCATGTTCTGGGCATTTGGTGTACCCAGAGTATCATTTTTCTTGACTCTGGGCTAAAATCAATCAATCGTTCCTAAAAGTCATATAAAAAATTAAGATTGAACACTTTAAAAAATATATAAATTAATGATTTCAGGCCATTGGTAAAGACATTGTAAAGTGTATACCGTCATGGCTAATGCTACTTTTACGAATTTCTGCCTTTACTGTAAAGGTGTAAAATTTATTATGTGTATTTGCATAGTGGTCATCCATTTATAATTGTTGTGTTCCTGTCGAAAAATACATTTTGTTTTTTGTATATAGTGCGAAAGGAAGGAGTTGGTGATCAAGAAGGTTGGCAAGTGAGACCTGGTCGCTGAACACGGCTAAAGGCATTTATTATCACTTTTTTACCTTTGGCATAAATCTTATCAAATTTAAGAAAACCGACACCTTTGGTTTCACAATGAAAAATCACAGAACTCAACACATTTCTAGAGATTATCCGAATTTATCGAGTGGTGTGGGTCTATTCGTAATAACTATGGCCTTTTGGACTTCAGTGCTTTTAATATGTCATTAGCATAATAGGCAATTAACATTAAATTGAAATTAACATTAAAAATGTAGAATCTCATTGTACATGCTTGCAACACAAATCACAATGATATCAAATTAATATTATTTAGGGTGTAATTAATTCATTATGAATTCGATTAACATTTAAATTTGTTTTCGAATTTGGAAATTTAATCATTTAATACGATTATTAGTAATTTATTGATAGTTAAGCTAATTGAAAACGATGTGCGTTTTACTGCAATTATTTGTCTAGAATGTTTGTGGCCGTCTGAATTATACCCATGTCACTGTTTATATTTCGTTTAAATGTTTTTAGAGTTCGGAATTTTGATTAAAAACATGACGATTATTTGTTTGAAAAGTTTCAGGAGTCAACCATTAAACACAATAGTATTTTGTCTCTGAATTACCTTTCAATTCCATTCCAGACCACCATTAGGAATCGAAATGACTATAGTTATATTTAGAGATCATTTCTGATTAGCCAGGCAATTAAAACCTTCCACTCCCCCTTATAAGTCCCTTCACCAACCCTTTCAGTCTCACAATATACCCAATATTTGGGCAGTTGGAACTCTTTTGCGGAATTAAAATAAAAGTAGGGTTTTCGCAACGATGAAAATTTTATAGTGAGTCTAACTTGCAAGTGAATGGATTTTTCTTTCATCGTAAAGCGTGTTCTATTTTTAAGTGATCTAAACAAAAGCAAAATAGTTAACTTTGACATGTGGATTATTGATGGGAAAACAGAGTATCGGGAAGAAAGACAACCATGAAACAGAAGGTTCGTTAAAAGGATTTAGTTTGTTTGAATTTTGATATTATTTGAATATGAAGATGATTAAAATGAGATGAAAAATATTACCTAAATTTTTATCCTGTTTCTATAATAAGCTGTGAACACAAGTGCGTTGTAAAAGTGGTGAAGGTCGGCGATGTTCCGAGTAATATTTGGGTAGGTAGTGGTTTTCCCTTCTTATTAGAGCCAAAGAGATCTCTCAGTCCCGAAACCGCTCGTTTTTATAAATTTAGATTGCTGTGTATTGTTGTGTGCTTTAATTTGCAAGATAACATCAAATAACCCCGATCAATGAAATCGTATACACTTTTTCTCCCTTACTACCAACTAGTATATTTTCTTCATTTTTTGATAATCGACAAATTTAAGTCTTATAATAATGTTAAAAAGTTATGGGCGGTTAACATTTTTGCCGTAGAAACGTCTTTAACCCTTGATTTACCCGGTAGGTCCCTGGGACTACATTGAAAACTTTCAGCGATCATAAAACCGTTCCTTTTTGGAATTACAAATTGTGCGTTCCAGTGACGCGCCAAGCGCGAGGGCGAGCGGACGTCGATGTGCGTGAGTGTGCGCGTGAGTAATCACGTTAGTGGAGTCCTTGGGACTCCACCGGGGTACTAATGTTACAGTTTTGGCCTATTTACTGTATTTTTTGCAGTCTATTTTTTTCCCCAAAATGAGAAAAAGTATTGTCACCTGTGTCCACCGCGTCTAAAAAGGAAAACTTTATATAGTTGTACTAAGCCTGTGTGCCTTGGCTGTACAAAAAATTAAGCAATGACTGTGTCACCAACCGTGACTGGAAGGTTTTGTACGTTTCGTTTTTTTATTCGAACCATGTTTTTTTTTACTTTTTATATGAATTGATTATGTTTTCGTAATATTTCTTTAAAAAATAGTTTGAAAAATTGGTTTGTTTTTGAAATGTTGAGACTAGAAGTTAGGTCTCGTAATTTTGTTACAAAAAGTGCAATATTATAGAAGTTCCTTAATAAAACGCCGTGATTCTATAATTTTAAGTAAAAACTTATGCCATTGTAAAACCTATGCCACTGTAAAACCAAATATATAATAAACAAATGTAACTAGCATTTCATTTTAAAAAGTAATTTAGTTTATGTTAAATTAACGATTTTATTTCCGGGAGTCCTGGGGACTCTACCGGGTAAATTGTGTATGTATGAAGTCACCGGGTAAATCAAGAGTTAAAGTCAATGTCGGGTGTGGAAGACATTCAAAATCAGCGACAATTTCTGTAGAGGTAAATTAAAACATCTAAACTCGGCTAAAAATCTACATAGCGCCGTCATCTTAGACTTGCTTTAAAAAAAAAGTATTCAAATTTATTTATGGAACTACCCAATTGCAAAATGAACCCAAGTTGTTGAACTTTCCGGATTCGACACGTGTCCATAAACGGGATTATAATATCGTAAATTGATGACATACAGTGATTCGTTTTATGGACTCGTGTATTTGAGATACTAATTGATATGCAGAAATCATCCGATCCATAAATTGGAAAGCTGAGATAATCGCATTCGAATATTTGTTGAATTAAGATAAAATAGTAACAGGCAGAGGCGGCTCCGGGTTGAAGAAGTTGAAGGTCAATCGAAAAAAAAATTAATATGAAATGTTAATACATATTGCTAATGCGTAGTGAATATTATAAAGATCTATATTTTAAAGATCTTTTCCAATTAAAAGTTTTTATTTAAATTTGTACTAACTCCAAACTTAGTCAATTGTTTATCTGTAGACTTAAAAGTAAACAGTGAAAGAAAAAGTACCTATACGTTCATTTGATTGATAAAAACGAAAACTTTTGTTTTTAACCTCTTTATTTTCTTTCTTGTAACATAAACTAACTGTCACTTCATTTGAATAAGTTTGTCATGATTCAAGGAATTTGACACTTTTTAAAGTATTCCATGCAAATTCCGTCAACAATGGATAAACATAATTTCAAGTTCAAAATGATCAGTTATAAAACAAAAAACCTATGACTGATATTTTTTCACATCTCCCTCTAATACCTCAATAATTTTAGGTCGTAAATATCTCTATCTCACCGAGGTCATGTGGTAAAATCCCTTGAAAATAAATTTTGTATGATACTAAGCATTCGTCAGACATGATAGTGTTTACCTTCTTTGTCCGTATAGCAAAGAGAAAGAAAGGAGGTAACTTTGGGATAAAACTTAAAGTGACTCACGCTAGGTACATACCTACTCGTACAGCAGCTTCTCATTTGGACGCTAGATGGCACTGCACCTCGCTATTACCGTACGAATATTAAAAAATAAATTAATAATCGGGTAGTTTTTTAAAAACTTTTTTATATTAATACTATTGCAGCATATTTTGGGAGGTCGTTTAAACTCATATATTATCTATCCCTCTACTTTTACCAAAAGACCTTCGTAAACGAGCCGCCAATAATAGGTAATAGTTTTATATTTTTAAATTGCACTAAAGAAGCATTGTTTACTGTAAGTCATTTTCAACATTTTATTATGTTGTTAAAAAGTTTACTATTTGGCATTTCATAGATTGAAAGGTTTCAGCAAAATTTAAAATGAGAGGTTAATACAAATTTACAAAAATTAATGCATTTAAAAAATATTTATTAAAAGTATATAGACAGGAAACACTGATATAGAGGGACGAATGGTAAAATAAAATATATACCTGATGGTGAAACTGTGAGTCCACTTTAATAAATGGTTTTAGGTGCTGTTGTACTAAGCCCTACGCAACACACCCAAAGAACCAGTCCCAAAGTATGTTAATGGCAACGTTTTGTGGGAAATTAACTTTGAATGCATCCGTTAAACTTGATAGGCAGTATTTTTCAATGTTCAAACCTGGGCTTTTGGAACATAAGACAAGCCCAGGTTGGGGTATAGGATAAAAAGAACTCACCCGTTGCAGTTTGGGGTACAGATTCTGAACTCACTTGAAATAGGAATATTAAATTATTATTATTTAATAGTCACACTGGCTCCGAACAATTTGTAGGAGCTGTTGGAACTCTTGTACTGGACTTGGCTTTAACTCGCACATAAAATTCACTAAAAAATATGCAGGCTTAAAATAATCTGGCCCTTTTTCACAGTAATTCATTTTTCACAAAATGAAAGTGTTCGATTCTTTTTTCCTTTCCCTACATAAATATTAAACAGTGGTAAACAGTGTTAAATAATATTAAATATATGAACAATTTGAACAGCATTTAAAAAATTCAAACCAATGGTACAAATGCTTCTTTCTGAAGCGAACGAAATATATTTTTTACTGTCTCCTTTCAAATAGAAAAGTTTTTTAATATTAATTTTAATTAACACACATAATTATGTACAACCGTACCTCATAGAAGGTACCCTAATTATCTATTTAAAAAAAATACCGCCTTTATTTTTATGTTAATTTTATTTAGTTTTATTTTTTTATTTTTTTTTTAAATTTTTATTCCAGATCTCGGAGAGGGTGGTATCACGAGCTCCATATTATACATAGAATATATATAAAGTAAATATAAAAAAAAAATATTGTAGGATAATACATACACAATAAACGAAAACAAAAGACCATAATAATAATACCAAAAAACATAATGAGATTAAAGTTTTTTTTTTTTTTTTTTAAAGAAAAAATATTTTAAAATATATATACATTTTTTTTTCTCTATGATACCAGGATTTGGTTCCATCGATTGTAAATAGGTCCCTGCCAGAAGTGCAGTGCTGCCATCACAAGACCGTTTTCGCTAGCGGCTAGTCGTGTTCGAAAGCTAAAATATGCTATGTTTATATCGGTTTATTATTTCATTTTTCCTTAAATGGGGGTCTTGGCACGGGTTAAGAACCCAATGAGGCCCACTTTATCAAATAATGTGCTAAAACATGTAAAGTGTATTTCACGGTTGTGATTATGTTATACGTCATCCTCCCTGACTGAGATATTATTTAATACTGAGCTCTGCAGAGCTCCAAACGAGCAGAACAGTTATGGTGATATTTGGGATGGGTACGGGTACATTGGGTAGGACAATTGAAGGATTTGAGGTTATCTATACACCAAGTCTTTGCGAATGCACCAATCCCATATACATTACATGAACACCTGGTACTTGTGTGATTTATTTATGTTAGTTATGTTATATTTAGTTATGTTATACGTCATCCTCCCTGACTGAGATATTATTTAATACTGAGCTCTGCAGAGCTCGAAACGAGCAGAACAGTTATGGTGATATTTGGGATGGGTACATTGGGTAGGACAATTGAAGGATTTGAGGTTATCTATACACCAAGTCTTTGCGAATGCACCAATCCCATATACATTACATGAACACCTGGTACTTGTGTGATTTATTTATGTTAGTTATGTTATATTTAGTTATGTTATACGTCATCCTCCCTGACTGAGATATTATTTAATACTGAGCTCTGCAGAGCTCCAAATCAGAACAGTTATGGTGATATTTGGGATGGGTACATTGGGTAGGACAATTGAAGGATTTGAGGTTATCTATACACCAAGTCTTTGCGAATGCACCAATCCCATATACATTACATGAACACCTGGTACTTGTGTGATTTATTTATGTTAGTTATGTTATATTTAGTTATGTTATACGTCATCCTCCCTGACTGAGATATTATTTAATACTGAGCTCTGCAGAGCTCCAAATCAGAACAGTTATGGTGATATTTGGGATGGGTACATTGGGTAGGACAATTGAAGGATTTGAGGTTATCTATACACCAAGTCTTTGCGAATGCACCAATCCCATATACATTACATGAACACCTGGTACTTGTGTGATTTATTTATGTTAGTTATGTTATATTTAGTTATGTTATACGTCATCCTCCCTGACTGAGATATTATTTAATACTGAGCTCTGCAGAGCTCCAAATCAGAACAGTTATGGTGATATTTGGGATGGGTACATTGGGTAGGACAATTGAAGGATTTGAGGTTATCTATACACCAAGTCTTTGCGAATGCACCAATCCCATATACATTACATGAACACCTGGTACTTGTGTGATTTATTTATGTTAGTTATGTTATATTTAGTTATGTTATACGTCATCCTCCCTGACTGAGATATTATTTAATACTGAGCTCTGCAGAGCTCCAAACGAGCAGAACAGTTATGGTGATATTTGGGATGGGTACGGGTACATTGGGTAGGACAATTGAAGGATTTGAGGTTATCTATACACCAAGTCTTTGCGAATGCACCAATCCCATATACATTACATGAACACCTGGTACTTGTGTGATTTATTTATGTTAGTTATGTTATATTTAGTTATGTTATACGTCATCCTCCCTGACTGAGATATTATTTAATACTGAGCTCTGCAGAGCTCGAAACGAGCAGAACAGTTATGGTGATATTTGGGATGGGTACATTGGGTAGGACAATTGAAGGATTTGAGGTTATCTATACACCAAGTCTTTGCGAATGCACCAATCCCATATACATTACATGAACACCTGGTACTTGTGTGATTTATTTATGTTAGTTATGTTATATTTAGTTATGTTATACGTCATCCTCCCTGACTGAGATATTATTTAATACTGAGCTCTGCAGAGCTCCAAATCAGAACAGTTATGGTGATATTTGGGATGGGTACATTGGGTAGGACAATTGAAGGATTTGAGGTTATCTATACACCAAGTCTTTGCGAATGCACCAATCCCATATACATTACATGAACACCTGGTACTTGTGTGATTTATTTATGTTAGTTATGTTATATTTAGTTATGTTATACGTCATCCTCCCTGACTGAGATATTATTTAATACTGAGCTCTGCAGAGCTCCAAATCAGAACAGTTATGGTGATATTTGGGATGGGTACATTGGGTAGGACAATTGAAGGATTTGAGGTTATCTATACACCAAGTCTTTGCGAATGCACCAATCCCATATACATTACATGAACACCTGGTACTTGTGTGATTTATTTATGTTAGTTATGTTATATTTAGTTATGTTATACGTCATCCTCCCTGACTGAGATATTATTTAATACTGAGCTCTGCAGAGCTCCAAATCAGAACAGTTATGGTGATATTTGGGATGGGTACATTGGGTAGGACAATTGAAGGATTTGAGGTTATCTATACACCAAGTCTTTGCGAATGCACCAATCCCATATACATTACATGAACACCTGGTACTTGTGTGATTTATTTATGTTAGTTATGTTATATTTAGTTATGTTATACGTCATCCTCCCTGACTGAGATATTATTTAATACTGAGCTCTGCAGAGCTCCAAACGAGCAGAACAGTTATGGTGATATTTGGGATGGGTACGGGTACATTGGGTAGGACAATTGAAGGATTTGAGGTTATCTATACACCAAGTCTTTGCGAATGCACCAATCCCATATACATTTCATGAACACCTGGTACTTGTGTGATTTATTTCATTTAATCTAATCTCCAACTATAATGTATAGTTTCAGTGAAATCAATTCTTCGTTATCAAGTTCAGCACATCCAAACCAAATCGACATTATTTTTGCAATTATTTCATGTATGAAAACAATTTAAATGTGAAAAACGCTGAAATTTGTCTACTCACATGGATGTTTCTATCAGTATTTTCTAATAAATTTTTTTGTTTGTCGTTTAAATTTTTTTTTCCAAAATAGATTGTTTTGATTTTGGAGTCGGAGGACTTCAGCAAATGAAAGTATCACCGTAGAAGTAGATTTCCTCAAAAAGTCAAATTTCGCAATATTGTGGATCGGATGGTTTCTGCATAAGATGGTCCAATTTTTAACCAACCTGAGTTAAAAGTTTCACAATTTCACTTTTTTTAAATATCATAAATTTTCATTTAAGAAAATGACACCGAAAACACCGCGCACGGACCCAAACCAACTCGCACTAGGTACAGCCGCGAATATAATATGCAATGTAAGCGCGCTTGAACAACTTGGACGACATCTGACGAGCCTGATCTCATCTGATGAGATTAAAAGTGCAATATAAATATTATGTAAGAAGTAGTCAAATAATTTTTAACTCATATATTATCTATCCCACTACTCAAACAACCACCCTTTTCAATAAATGAAGTTTGTAATGAATTAAAGAATTCAAAGTAAAAAAAAGATTAATAATTCAAATCAACCTAGAGTATTATTCACGATTGACGTTTTCACAAAAATTGAAAAGCTTGAAAGACAATGAAAAGCTTGTTATATTTTACTAACTTTATTTTAGAACTCTACAAATCTATAGCAAGTTCAAAAGCATACTGTTAAATAATGATGAAATTTTAAATGAATTCTTTTCTTTTCTATTATTTCATAAATAAAGAAGTTACCCACATTAATTTCACCCCTCAATGTGATGCGAAATGTGATGCAAACGTAAATGTCGCTGAAATATGAGAATTAATTATGTATTGTTTACACTCACCGCTGAAACACTGGAATGTGCGCCCGTCGCTTCATGAATTATTATATTATTCTCATAGTTTGGTGCTGCGCTGAATGTTGCTAGTATTTTGTAAATTTAGTACATCAGGAGAGCACAGATTTAAGACAAATAATTAAACAGTCAAAAATATTACATTTGACTTTATGAAGAGTTGATTCAGTTTAATAACTATATATAATAAATAAAAAATAGGAGAGTTGACATTACTGTATTGTGGGAAGTCCTAATCTCTTACTACTTTTAACATAGCAATGATGATCGACTTTTCCATAAATAGTTGCTTACTGTGTTTGATGAATGTTTTAAAGTCATACATACTTATCTTTCTCTGAAGGTTTTAAAACCCTTCGTGTAAAAAGTTGTTGATTATGAGAAAAACGTCTAAACGAACCTCCATCACGAAAAATATTGGCACACATAACGCTGTCTATAAAGAAATATTTGGGAAAGCACAAAATCCTCCAGAAAGATAGAGCCCACAATGCATTTTTTATATCATTAGTTTTATCACATCAAGTAAGTTCATTAAGAAGTTGCATGTTGTGGTATGGTGCGAAGCATCTAGAACACGACAATAATACCGCTGTACAGAAACAACAATAATATTTCGACAACAATAATACCGCTGTACAGAAACACGCTGTGAATTTCGTTCCTGTTTAAAATCAAACAAGTAAATATTCTAAACGTATTTGACAAAAAATAGTGCACTAATATATACGGAATTGCAGTAGCAGTGTAGTAAAGAAGTGTCAAGCTGTACTAGTACATCTGTAATAACCTAAATCCGAATTTTTGAAAAAAAAGTTTGCTCTCAAAACATTTGATAAACAGCGATTTACTCGGTAATAGGCCAGTGTTGTGTGTGTCAGTTTGTGTGTGTGTGTGTGTACGTGCTACGACGTTCGACCGCCGACCAACATCGTCCACGCAGGGCCGCTAAACCTTTTACCGCTCTACATTTCGAAGCAGTACCATGGACACCAGTGACACCTTTTCTTTCATCTCTGCGGCAAACCAAATTATAAATTCCTTACAAAATACTATAATGGACCCAAGCAATAAGTTTACAAAAGAACAAATGGGGAAATTGTCACCAAAACTCACAGAACTGCTAGGGAATATAAGCCTTGTTGCTACCAAAATGGGCTTTCTGGAGAATAATCAACCTGCTGATATAAAAAAACAAAAAAATATAAAAAACAAGTACAGTATCTTAATTACTCCAAAAAATAAAGATACATCAACAGAAATACAAAATAAAATTCAAAGGCACTTTAAAACCAGCCAATTAGGAATATGCATTGAAGGCATTAAAAAAATCTCCCAAAATCGAATTGTAATCGATTGTGTTAATAAAGAAGACGCTAAAAAACTACAAACTTTAATTACTAAAGATCTACATGATATTGACTGCAAAGAATTAACAAAGAAAAAACCAACAATGATATTCAAGGGAATTTTCAACGACTTTATCAAAGAAGATTTTACTGACGATATCTTGAACAAAAATGAAGATATCAAAATTGTAACGCAAGAAACAGAAAAAAATTCTATTTTTAACATAAAAGCAATAATTAAAAACAAATACAATGACACCGCTAACTACATAGTAGAAGTAGACAGCACAACCAGGAAGATTCTATTAAATAAAGAAAAAATAAACATTGGCTACCAGCGAGTTACGGTTGGCGACGCCTGCCCAGTAATACAATGCTACTTCTGTCTACGTTACGGACATACATCAAGAAACTGCAACCAGAAAGAGAAAAACAATTCGCCTTCCTGCTCGCACTGTGGAGCTGCTCACTTGTTCAAAGAATGTGCCTCAACAAATCAACCGAGGTGTGTAAACTGCACTTTTCAAAATGAGAGATTTCAACTGTCATTTCCTACCAATCATAATGCGAATGATAAAACCAACTGTTTATATTATAAAAAAATGCTGGCATTCGCGCAACAGAAAATTGAATACTAATTTGGATTCAAGGTATATTTTTCATAGTAACTCATGTTTATTGTCAATATATTATGCATGTACCTGCACTTTCAAAATTTTAAAAACTAACAAAATTAATAATGCTATTACATATTCTTTAAAAAAACATGATGTTCCCTATCAATCTCCAGTATATAAAACAAGTATACTTACTATTAAAACTGAAAATTCTAAGAAATATTCAAAAATGATACTAACAATTAAAAAAAAAATGTCCATAATCAAACGAACTGTCAATATTACAAAAAAATACTTGCTCTCACGGAACAAAAACTGGAATATTGTTATAAATTTTAAAGATGTCTATAAAAATATTTCATATCTATTCTCAATGTCTTACAAATACGCATGTACTTTTGAATATCCACAAGCTATAAAAAATAATAATAATATAGTCTATACATTAAAAAACCGACAAATCTTTCATCATTCTACATACTTTAAAGTCAGGATATATGTATTTAAAACCAAAAAATTTAAATCATTCTCTATATATAAGATAAAAAACCTAAATATTTTCTTCATGATAACACATCTCTACTTACTACACTTTTATGTTTATTTTTACAATTCATTACATCTACGTTCTACATTTGTATATTCCTACCAGAAAATAGAAAATACAATAACAATCCACAACTGCATTTATCGAATGCTAGTAAATTACAGAATACTAAAGTCTAATTATAGATATATTAATTTGTCAAAATTATTATTATATACATTACTAATCCATATATCATGCTGCCAATATTCTATATGCAATAAATCTCTACACTATATGTTCACTTGTACTATTGATATATTCTTACAAACGCTTTTTTTTATTGTAATTATTATAAAAAAGAAGAACGAATCAAATTAATTATTGCTGTCAATTAAACAAACACTCACTATGTCTCCGAGTATTATCTAAACATAAAATAAATCTTATAGAAAAAAATCAAAACCTACAATTTTAGATATGAACTGAAATCGAGCAAGAATAGTGTTACACTAATTATGAGCATTATTACTTATTCATTTACTCGTAGAATTTTATATACATATTTTATCACACCTAAATAAATACAATGGAAAATTTTAACTTAAGCGAAATTGATAAAAATCTAAATATAGAAGAATACGTATGTGAAGCAGCCAGTGAATGCAATAAGATCTATGACAATATAATAAATAGACTAACAATCTTGCACCTAAACATTAGAAGTATAAATAAAAACATGGATGAACTTTTGGTATCCCTAAATACATTATGTTCACAGCCAGATTTCATAATACTATCCGAGGCGCACATACATGCAAACATAAATATACCAATCATCCCAAACTACAAAAATTACAATACAAATTATCAGATTAATAAAAATAGTGGAATTGTAGTATACGCTAAAGAAAAATTTACTGATATCAATATTACCGAAATACACATATGCAAAGCAAACTGTTTGTCATTAAATTTTGTTTTAAATAATATGCCATTCAATATAATCGCAATATATCGAACACACAGTTCTGATGTACCTTTATTTATAGAAGAATTAAAAAAAATACTATGTAACAAAAACCATCTAAATTGTATCGTAATAGGTGATTTAAATATTAATATTGGTCCTAATAACCACTGTAAAAATAAATTAGATTATATAAATGCTATGAATGAAATGAACTTTATATCATGTGTAAATAATTTCACAAGAGAATTTGCAAACCAATCGCCATCATGCCTGGACCACATATGGAGCAATATTAAACACACAGAAAAAATTAAATCTATTATATGGAAAAATGATATAACAGATCACCATACAAATATTTTTATTTATGATTTCAATAAAAACTTAGGATTAAATGACTCTAGAAAAAATATTAACATAATTTCCAAATTGAACAATGTAAAATTAAACAATAAATTAAGTAACGAATCTTGGTCCTCAATACTAAATTGCCAAAACCCAGACATGTGCGCAAACTTCTTTGAAGAAACTTTAAATGCTCATATCGCAGACTGTACAACCTTTATAAATAATCAACCAAGTTCTAAATTAAGGCAAATCAAACCATGGATTACGCAAGGATTACTCATATCTATCCGGAAAAAAGAAAAACTTTTCATAGACACAAAAAAAAACCCTACCAGTAGCCAAGTAAAAAACGTATACAAAATATTCCGGAACAAACTCATTAAAATTATCAAAGACACAAAAGAAAAATATTACAGGGAGAAAATAATCCTCACAAAAGAAAACCCTAAAAAAACATGGAACACTATAAATGAAATAATGAATAAAAATAATAAAAATAAGTCTACAATAAATGTCATAAACAATAATGGAACTAACATAAAAGCTATCCGTGAACCAAAAATGTGCGCAAATATTTTCAACAAATTTTTCGCTACCGTCGGTCAAAAACTTGCATATAAAATTGACCAAAATTATCAACCTGATGACATACATGAAGATAAAATAACAAATAGCAATCTTTCAAATTTTAAACCGACTTCAGAAAAAAATATTGAAAACATAATACAATCACTTAAAAATGGTAGTGCGCCAGGATACGACGGTATAACTACAGAAATCTTGAAAAAATACTGCAATTTTTCTAACCAAACCGATTACGCATAAAATTAATGTAAGTACTAAATACGGAATATTCCCGTCTAACTACAAAAAAACCATTATAATCCCAGTATATAAATCCGGAGATCCAAAAGAAGTAAACAATTACCGCCCAATATCCTTATTATCCAACATTGCAAAAATACACGAAAAAGTAATAAAAAAACAAATTACTGATTATACAGATAACCAAAAAAGTATTAACCCTAGTCAATACGGTTTTAGAGATAAACTTAGCACACAAGACGCAATTGCAGAATTAACTAAGATAATTTACAAAACATTAGATAGAGGCAAAAAATGCTTAAGTATATTCATTGACCTCAGTAAAGCTTTTGATAGTGTCTCACATTCAAAATTAATTAATAAAGTAAATAATATAGGAATTACTGGCAAAGCTAAAACATGGTTAAAAAGTTATCTCTATCAAAGAACTCAACAGGTTAAAGTAAACAACGAATTAAGTGAAATAGAAAATATAGATTTTGGAATTCCACAAGGAACTGTTTTGGGACCTTTACTTTTTATATTATATGTTAATGAACTTTTTCAACTCCCAATCATTGGAAACATCATATCTTACGCAGATGATACAGTTATAACTATTGAAGGAAATTCATGGAATGAGGTCGTAGTATCAGCTAATAATGCAATAAATATCGTTAAACTATGGTTTGACGAAAATTTATTGACACTGAATGTCGAAAAAACCCATTTTATACCTTATAGCCTAACAGGGAATAACTCAAATGTAAATCTAAACATAAAAATTCACGAAAGAAATTGCCTCCTTAAATTCGCACCCTGTAATTCAAACTGTATAAACATTAGTAGTAAAAAAGAAATAAAATATCTTGGAATAATTATTGATAATAACATTAAATGGAAAAGTCAAATAAATTCCACAGTAGACAGAATGAGAAAACTAATCTATATATTTTTTAGACTAAGAAATATTGTATCATTAAAAATACTAAAAGATATTTATTATGCATTGGCGCACTCTGTCCTACAATATGGAATCGTGGCTTGGGGGGGTGCATATAAATCATCCCTACTCCCACTGGAAACTATTCAAAAAATACTAATAAAAATCATCTTAAAAAAGCCATATTACTACCCAACTATAAATGTTTTTCAAGATTTCCCGGTTCCCCCACTTACAAAAATTTATGACAAAATTGCACTTCTACAAATACATAAAGATTTCTTTAGTCAAAATAATTTACCACAATTGAATATTAGCAAAAGAATAATATCTGTTGGAGGACTAACCGTGCCACTAGCACGAACCACAACAGCACAACATCACTATATATTCAAGGGTGTAAAATTATTTAATAAATTACCCCTTGATATACGATCGGAAGAAAACTACGAAAAATATAAAAAAAAAATTAAATTAAAATACTCTTGTACCACCTCATAACTTTACTTATTGTTTAGAAATATGTTTTTGCCTTTTAAATTCTTTGAATCATTTATTAACTAACCTATATTTTTACTACTTTTATTGTTATTTTTTGTGTTATTTTTTGTTTTATTACTAATATTTTTTGTTTAATTTAAACAAATGTAAAAATATTTTTGTTGTCCTCTCCTAAACACAAGCAGCTGCTTTATTAGGAGAGTGATTGATATATTTTGGTTTATATTGTTAAAAAAATTGTAACCTTGTTTATATGTTTCAATAAATAATAATAAAAAAAATAAAAAAAAACATATTTTCCCAGAAACGATGCTAAAAAATCTGGTTAACTTATATAAAAGTGGTACACAGTTGACAGTGCGTACAGTTTAAATAAAATGCACTCTGTATCAATTAGATATCAGTGAGAAACAACTATTTCAGTAACCATGAATGGAAAATGATACTTTTCAATAGTTATTTTGTTAAAATTTTAATTGATTGTTCACTTGGAGGCCATTTAAAAGTTTTCAACCTATTTTTTTTTCTCTTATTTAACTCAAACTATGAACAAAAGAACTTAAAATTGGTTTGTAGGTTCTTCTAAAGGAGTTTGATCAAAAACATAAAATTAAACTTGCCTAAAAACACCATTTTAGTAGTAAATGTGTACCGCTTTTTTGTAAATTTACCAAAAATCTCACCAATTACTTATTTGTACTCAAAACAATAGTTAAAAGACAAGTGAGCTTACCGTTGGCATTCTCAAGGGAGTGGATGCGAATGACACCATGTAATACACATCTTATCTTAAGAGTAGCACCTAGAAGCGATAGCTTGCGGTGGCCCTACTTACTGCTCTAGGTTATTTAGATTTATTTTGGGGAAGGATTTTCTTGGAAGGAAGGAAGGAAATCTGGGCTAAATTAGAAATGGTGAAGTCGCTTCTGATTCTTGATTTATCAGGGCGAATTAAAAATAAGTCTAGCTTCAATTTAGAATGTTTTAATCAGATCACGATTCAAAGTGGTACGCACACTATTGCTGTCTCATTCATTTATCATTCTATCACACATATACTGAAAAACAAAATACAAAGTATAAAGTATAAAATACAAATACAAACCCAAAGAAGTAGGGAAAGTATTGAAATTTTAACTTATATTTCCGTGGTTATATTACCACCGAGGATCAAACGTAGACCTTTTTCTTTCTACGAACTTCGATTAAGCAATTTGCAACGTACAAACGTATGACAGGAGACCGTCTCAACTTTCCACACAAAAGAAAAGATGGAGTATTTTATAATAAATCCATTGTCATGAATGTAAAACTGCTTTATGTCACACAATTCTTTGTAGATTTTTAATAACATTAATGTTGCAGAAAGAACACAGCATATTCATACAATAGGGGGCGGAAAAACATACAATGCAAAAACAGACAGCGCAGTTTTGAAGGACTATTAATGCAATGTGACAATCGCGTTAACATATCCTCCGCAACTAGCTCGGAACAATACTCAAATATATTGCTGTTTTATACTTACCTATTCAGTCGTATGTTCTGCCTTCTTATCAATTCGGGTCGCTTGTGTGGGGACTAGGGAGGTGAATTTAATTAAAAACATCTATTTATTATGAGTCGCGATTTAAATTGGGTTTGTCAAGTTTTAATACTAAATCTAAATTATACTTAGATCTACTTACATCTATAACTTAACTAGTTGTCATATGGTTCGGGTTGCTTCTCCACTATTCACATTGTCATTGTTCACAGTTACTACCCTTTCGTCACTGAGTTGTTTCTGTGCGTTGGCCTTAGTAAGGCCGAAGTACTAGGTGGCTGCTTCCACAGTTCTGCAGCTCAGGCCCTCCCGGCCGTGTCTGATCACCGCGCTTTCTCCGCCTCCCGCCCAGTATTACGTCGCCGGACGGAGGATAACATATCTTGAAAATCACTTTCTCTAACTTGACTGTAACTTCTTCATCCACATCTTCTTCTTGCATCACACCGCTGGGCGAGAAACGCGTAATTCACCACCACTCCTATCTCAGTCTCCTTCCTCTCCCGCCTTGATCTTGACTGTCTTCCTTTCTGAGTTCGTAGGACCTGTCGCTCTACCTCGCACTTCTCACTTCTTTCCTTACAACCCACGTATGTCAACACTTTCTTTGTCTTTGGGAGCATACTGCAGGACACACTCAGTTTATATTTCAAATTTATTTGTGACGAAATTTGATTCGTCACAGCAACTTACATAAATATCGTTATTCGGCACATCACATTTCAAAATCTTTGTCGTATTTTTTGTTCCGAACTCCCTTTTATTAACACTCTTTGTTTACTGGTAACATTTTATAAAGCAGTTATTATCATTATTGTCACTACACAAAACATTCAATACAAAAAATGTACATACGACAGAATAAAGAAGGTAAATATAAAGCGCTTGTAACTCCTCCCCCTTCGGCGTTTGAGGGTCAAATACGACCGGGCGTCCACATTTTATAATAATTTTTTTTTTAATCTTTTTTCAATCATGGGAAAATACGTAATTTTTTACAGTTTGTTTTAAATATTTATTTAGGAATCCATTATTAAAATCCTAAAATTAGCTTTAAAAATTATTTTTTATTACATGAACGAGATATAAGTGATGGGAAGAACTGATTTGGGGAATTTGTAGGACAGTTTTCCTACAAATTCCCCAAACAAAACGAATGTGTTATCACAATTATTTAGTTCTCTCAATTTTTCTATATAGGATTGATGTTAAGATTTTATTATTTAGAAATAGTACCTTTTGCCTATTTTAAATGAATCCATCGGAAAGATTTATTTTAAACCTCAGTCATAGTTGGAGCCTCATTCGCAACGTTACATTGTTTAAAACATTAGTTTAGGTGACATAATGTATCTGATATTTATAACTAACTAACTAACCATCACGTCATTTCTCCGCAGGGGTAGGCAGAGAGGACGGACCGCCAAAAAACTCGGTCTTGGCACATACACTCCTTGCCTAATTCACATTCATACATACTCTTCTATCATTTTTGACATAGCCCGACTCAATATCCGATTCACTTGATCTTGCCATGTCTTTATCGGGCATCCCTCTCTGCTACCATTCCAATTGATATTCATAACAGTGTTAAATTTTGTGAAATACAGTGTTTAAACTTTCGTGTTTAGTGTCACTTTACCAATAAAGCAAAAACATAAACATTAAATACACTTCTTGTAAGTACCTACACGAACTACCTGTCTGAAATTTGTGACAGTGAAGCTCAACCAGTGGATCTAAAATAAAATTTAAATATTTATTAAACTAAAAAATATAAAATCTGAAAAACGTATTTTTTCTATCACAATGGATGTTATTTACAACGTAGAAAAGGCAGTAGACGCTATGAACAAGGTACTTCTTGACCCTAGTAATAAATTTAACAGGGATCAAATAGAAAAAATCACTCCGATATCATTTGAAAACTTGGCCGCAATTGGCAGCATGTCGGCAGCGGTAGTTGCAAAAACTGGCACTTTGGAAAGTGAATTGCAGGCATATAAAGAAATGCAAAAAAAATTCAAATTCCGTCACCTGTAAACAATGTGACCGACATCTGTGAGGTGCTAACTGAGTTGGAGGAAAGGAAGTCAAAATCTAAAAACATTATACTATTCAACATCACTGAGAGCAATTCACAGTCAACCCCAACGAGAATCACCGAAGATATATAGAAGGTATCATCTTCCTGGGAGAGTTTTGAAAACACCTTTAATCCCAATAAAAGATTCAAGAAACCTGACCAAACAAGGCCCATAAAGATCGAATTCAAAGATTCAACATCTTCAAAATCCATTCTGATGAACAAAGCAAAGTTAAAGAACACTTTCAAAGAAGCAAACGACCTCACCAATCTCAAAAGAATTGAACTTGCTCTTTTACGAAGTGAACTTGAATCAAGATTAAAAACAGCAAAACCAATATAACTATTAAGTATGTCAACTCTACACCAAAAATCGTGAAGGCTCAAACAAAAAACTATCAAAATCCAGCTCACTAAACCTTTACTAACAAAATATATGTGGGCTTCGAACAAAACTAGATAACTTTAGAATTTGTATACCATCAATAATATGTTAAGTTGTGGTACTGACTGAAATATGGTAAGATCCATCAATCAATTCTTCTGAACTAGGATTAGCTTCCCATAATGTTAATAGGATGGACATAAACCACGCTACCAGCTCCAAGTTAAGAGGAGGTAGTGTCCTCGTTGCAATAAAAAGAAATTTTCTTCTAAGAAATTAAAAAGTCGTATTAAAAAACCATTATGAAGAGGTAGAAATAATCAAAGCAAAATACCCTGATGCCAAATTTATTGCCGTAGGTGATTACAATCTTCCAAATGTAAATTGGGATTTGCACGACCCTGAATTGTCGAATACTTGTAATTCAACTTTCTCGGAAAGTGAAAGAGCAATACTCGACATGTCAATATACTTAAACATAACTCAAAACAATCTTGTTAGAAAAATTAACAATCGTGTATTGGATCTCGTTTTCTTCAATTCTTAATGTATCAAAGAGAGTAAAGCCATAGCAGTTGTCATACCCCCTGACACCCATCATCCTCCACTAAATATTTGCATAAAAGACTTAGGCGAAAAAATTGTGACACCTACTAGATCATGCTATAATTTCAAAAATGCAGATGATTCAGGTATGTGTGACTCGCCTACATTGTGGTTGACTGGTCTTTCTTATAAAATGATCATTTAATTCATAATACCGAACATTTCTACTTAATTCTAAGTAATCATATAAACCGCTTTGTCCCTTACACTCAATATAAGGAATCTAAATATTCTGTCTGGTTTAAAACAGATTTGATTAATTTAATTACGTAAAAAAATAGCTCACAACATGTATAAGAATCACGGAAGATCAAAGTTGTACATGGAATTCTCTAAAATTAGGAATGATTTTAATAAACTTTTTTTTTTATTTTTTTTTTTTTATTACAAGATAATACATTACAAAATGATAACAAAGTAATAATGTTTTATTCCCAATGAGTTTATAAAACTCATTTCGGGAAAGACAACATTAGAAAGGACAAGGCAAATAAATAAAATACATTAAAATAAATACATTAAAATAAATAAACGCAGATGTTATTATAGAGTTCTAGAGAAAGATTGTGTTAGTCATTAATGAAACTGTTAAGGAAATAGCTTTTAAGAGCTTTTGCCAGTGTTTTTTTGTTTGTTGCCGGAAGTTTTAAATTACCAGGTAATGCGTTATATTGTTTATGTGCAATGTATTGTAAGGAGTTAATTCCAAATTTGGTCGTGTAAGTAGATGACGATAAATGTATTTGATTTTGTGATCGTGTTTTGTGCTGGTGTATGTCAGAATTAAAAACTGGTTTAGTGTTGGTGTGTGAGGAGTGTTGAATTATTTGTAGAATGGCAGTTGTGATGTTATACTTTGGCAGGACTGTAAAGGGAAGTATTTGTGTCTGTGAGTATATATCTTTGACATGTGTATCCCATGGCAGATTATATATATTACGTACGGCTCTATTTTGAATTACTTGTATTTCCGAACTTTTTTTTTTGGTAATGGTGCCCCAGATACTAACTAGATAACTCAGGTGGGAGTGAATCATAGCATAATAAGTTGCACGCAGTAAAGATGTGGGGAGCACACCTTGGAGTCGATAAAGTACACCGGTTATAGGGGAAATTTTGGATTTTACATTCTCAACATGGGAGTTCCACGAGAGGTTAGAGTCTATGAGTAACCCCAAATATTTCGTTACTTGAACATGTTGTAGCTTTTCATTTCCAAGAATGATATTCATACCCATGTTATCTTTTTTACCGAAAGTAAGGTAATGGGTTTTTTTAACATTGAGGCTTAATTTGTTTAATCGAAGCCATTTTGCCAGCTTTGCGAGATCTTTATTCATTAGAGCTTCAAGTTCCTTCAGATTTTTACAATGGTAGTAAATCACAGTATCATCAGCGTAAAGTTGAAGTTTTCCCGAGATGCCACATTTAGTTATATCATTGATGTATAGTAAGAAAAGTAGAGGTCCAAGAATAGAACCCTGTGGCACTCCACATGTGATTTTTCCAAAGCCGCTTAGGTTCCCTCCGATATCGACAAGGCAAAATCTATCAGCTAGGTAACTTCGGAGCAAATTTAAAGATTTACCTACTATTCCCAAATGTTCCATTTTCTGTAGAAGTATTTCATGATCTACCGTATCAAAGGCTTTTTTCAGATCTATAAATATAGCTGCCACATATTCGCCCTGGTCTATGTACTGCTGAATGTTAGAAATGAAATCGAAAGTGGCACATTGGGTATTGGAGTTTTTCCGAAAGCCATATTGCTGTGGTGTAAGGATATCATTGCTAGAGATGTATTTTATCAGTCTATCTTTGATAATTGACTCGAACACCTTTGAAAATACCGATAAAATCGATATTGGACGGTAGTTAGAAATACACTTCTTGCAGTCTTCTTTAAAAATTGGTATAATTTTTGCTAGCTTTAACTGGTTTGGAAATATTCCCGAGCCTATGGAGAAGTTGATAAGTTGGGTTAGGTGCCCCGCTAGTTCTTCTTTACAGGTTTTAAGAATGCACGGTGTTACTCCATCGATTCCTGCCGCTGCATTCGACCTAAGTTTCGAGATGACCTTTATTACCTCATCCTTATTCGTCCTAGTCATATATAAGGATTGTCGTGCCTTTGGTTCTACATATATTGTATTACAGTCATCCGAGAATGATGGAATGGCAGCTGCCAATTTTTCTCCAACTGACAGGAAAAACTCATTAAATGCCAACGCTATTTCACGGGGTTCCCTAATTTCACAATTATTTACGATGAGAGATTCAATTGTGTTGGTGGGTTTATGTACACGGTTAGACAGAATTGAGTTAATGGTTTTCCAAGTTTTTCTTGGGTTAGTTAGGCTTTGTTGAAAGCTATTGATGTAATATTTGTTTTTCAGACTTCTCCTATAATTAGTTATTATGTTTCTGAGTTTATTTTTACGTATTGCAAGAGTAATATTACCTGGGTCTTGTTTCCACTGCTTGTGAAGCTGGTTTCGTTCCTTGATTAGAAAATTCAGTTTAGAATCAAACCAAGGTGTATTAAGATGTTGCCGCCTTCCTGTTTTTACGTTCGGTGTAGTTTTACCTGCTTCTAATGCATTTTTGACATAATCATTAAAATCTTTGTAACCGTCTTCGGGTTTGGTTGAGTTGATAGCAAATTTGTTAGTCGCAATATAAGATTTTACCGCCATACTGTTGATGATAGGTTTAGTAAAGCGTGGTTAAGTTCTATTATTAAACCATTTTTTTAAATTATTCTTAAAGTCAACAATTAGTATATTATGGTCACTAAGCGGGTCATCTATATTCGATATGGTTGTTGAAATGTTTTGTCTGTTTGATATAACGTGATCTATAATAGTGCTGCTTGTATCAGTGACTCTCGTGGGATATGATTTATTTTGTATTGAGAAATTGTATGTTAATAAGGTGTTGATAAAATTTAAAGAAGAAGGTGTGTTTATGGAAGTGTCAATGTTGAAATCTCCGAGTATTAATGTATCTTGTCTGCTTTTGTTCAGTATTTTTTCAAAATGTGTTAGGAAATCGTGCATGTTGTTTGGGTTAGGTTTTCGATAAATGGCATAAATGTTGACTGGTTTCCTATTACTGCTGCAAACACTAATACCTAAAAATGAATTTTCGTTGGAAAAATTTTCAATGATAGAGCACTTCATAGAATCCAGAACATATATGGCCACACCTCCTCCTCCTTCATTTGGGCGAGAAGAAAAAGCACTGTAAAAACCATTTAAGCAAAAGAACTTTTCTTCTCCGACATCAAGCCACGTTTCAGTGATGACAAGAACATGAACAGTATCGCATAATCTTCTGACCTTTTCCTCAATTTCGTCAAACTTGTTTCGTATACTTCTGGCGTTCATATACATTATTCGCAGACAGTTCTTCATGGGAGTATAGTCATCGATAGTTAGGCACTTGTGTTCTTGTATATTACACTCCATAGTCTATTGTAGCTAGGTCCTTCTTGAGGGCAGCTATGTAAGCTGGGCAGTTGTCTCTATCTCCGGTTGAATGGTCAGCAGGCTTACCAAATCTGGTGCATGTCGCGCAAACTGGTTTGATGGCTGCATTTGGGCACGACTCACGGGTGTGTTTTTCTTGTGCACAGTGTCCACATGTAGGTTTAGTATCTCTGCAATATTTGTATGAGTGTCCAATCATATGACATTTAGTGCAGACAGTAAGGCCAATAAAATCTCTGACGCGGCAAACAGTCCAGTTCACAAATACTTTCTCCTGTTCAATAAGTAATTTACGGACGATAGCTGGCATTTCATAAAAACGATGACAAGTGTTTCCTGTGCGAGCACCAGCTAAGTGACTTAATTTACAGCACGCTATAGTTCCCTCAATGTCTTGAATGTTGGGAACCCCAGTTAAGGCGATCCTTAAAAATTCTTCGTCAGTCAGGTCCCTCGGTACCCCAAAAAATATTAGTCTCGGAGATCGCTTGGTCAGCAGTCGGGCCTTAATTGTGCTTGATTTGTCGAAACAGGGTGCATTTAATAGTTTTTGTTGCTCACCTGCGGTTGCCGTGTTTATCAAGATACCTTTATTTCTTATCTTTTTTATTCCCGTGACCCGAACGCCTAGTTCAGATGGCCGAATCATGTCCTGGATAATTTTTTTGGTACCATCGCTATCCTTGGTGGCGTCTGCATCCGTTGGAAATACGCATACGCCTGGTCTTGGTGCTCCGACACGATGTCCATATTGGGTAAGTGGAGGGGGTTGGTGAGCATCATTAGGCTGCTTGCGGGCGATATCAGCAAATGAGAGGCTAGCCTCCGTTGCCTCCGCTACTCTCCGCATTACAGGTCCAAGATCAGACTCTAGTTGAATAATTTTTTGTTCAAGTTGTCTTTTTTCGCTCTTCACGTGTCGTACTTTGATTTCTGTCATTCTCAGTTGGGCAGTCACTGTAGCCAGATCAGCACGCATGGTCTCGCGCTCCAACAACAGCTGAGATACGGATCTAAAAACTTCCGACACGTTTCTGGCAATTCTCAGCTGCTGGTCTTTTGAGACCTTCGACTGCTTCTCTGCCAAGACATCTTTTAGAGCTGTCAGATGTGTTTGAGCTTCATTAAGAACATCTACCCCTGAGGTGCAAGGATATTCTACTTCGGTATCATCCGAGCCTTTGGATGATACCGAGCAATATGAAACGTTTTTGTCGATTCAGTAAAACACTGAGAAGTGGAGACTCTGATATACCAAATACTATGTATTTTGAAGACAGAAAGGCTGATGACTTCTTCAAGAACGTTTGCGATAAAAGTCAACCCAAACAGTTCTCCTTACCTAACTATACTTCCAGTTTTAATATAAACCTGTCACATGTGCACATCTAACAAAACGAAATTATTAAACAAATTAAACTTTTTATAATAATAATAATAATAAATTGGACAATTTGTATAGCGCCGCTTTTGTGAGATATCACGATCCCAATAAAAATGCTGGTTTTGACAACATTCCACCACTCTTACAGCAGTGTGTCACCGTTCTTGCTTATCCCCTGTACACACTCTTTAGTCATTCTTTATCGAAAGGTTTATTTCCTGATTTATGGAAACGTAGTTATATAACACCTATCTTCAAGAAAAGGGATTAAAACGAAGTAACTAGACCGATATACATACTTTCAACAATTTCAAAACTTTCTGAGAAGCTTATTCTGAATAAAATAGTTCGTTCATTTAAAGATAGTATATGTCCGGAACAGCATGGTTTTACAACCGGAAAATCAACACTTTACCACAATAACTACATTCTATATCAAAATTTTATTTCCGATGCAGTGGCGAAGAAGCTTCAAATTGACTCAATTTACACTGACTTCAGCAAAGCGTTCAACAAGGTTTGTCACGCTATTCTTTTAAAAAAACTAATTTAAACTGGAGTTCGTGAAAATATGTTGTATTGGTTTAAAAGCTATCTTTCAAAGAGAAAACTTAATGTTTAACTAAATGGGGAAACATCATATGATTTTTTTGCATCCAGTGGTGTTCCGGAAGGTTCTCACATTGGACCTGTATTATTTATGTTTTTTATGAACGACATTTGTAATATTTTTGAAGGCATCGACGTACTTATGTTTGCAGATGATTTGAAACTTTTTTAAGCAATTCAAAGCCTAGACGACTCTTATTTTTTTTCAGCAAACTTGTCAAAATTAGTTGAGTGGTGTAGCGATAACAAGCTGTTTATAAATGCATAAATATATGTTTTTAAATAAAAAATCCACTTTATTTCAATTACTCAATCAATAACATCATTCTTGAATCTCTTTCCGAAATTAATGACTTGGGTGTTACTTTCGACACCAAACTTAGCTTCATACAACACATAAAATGTTAGGTTTTGGACTAAAAGTGGCTAAAGATTTCACCAACATTAAAAAACTAAAACTTCTTTTCACACACTACTGAGGAGTCAGGTTGAATATAATTTAACTGTATGGTCTCCCGACTATAACGTGCATTCTCAAACTCTAGAAAGAGCACAAAAAATTCCTATATTTTAAAATTATTAACTAAAAATACCAAAAGAACAAATAAACTACACTTATCTACTATGATTATCTAATCTTTTAAATTTGAGACATACAAGAACTGTTTTCGATCTAGTATTTTTATTTAAAACTTGAAAAATACAATTGACAGCCCTGAATTACTGGCGCTCATAAATTTGAATGTGCCAGCCAGAAACATAAGGTCAATACTACCGTTTTATTGTGGTAATACAACGACTAGGTCGCAGTTCAATATACCAATACAAAGTATTCAAAACCTTAGGAAATATGTGTACGCACATAGAAATATGGAATATGTCACTGATACAATATAAACATGAAATAATCAAATCAATTATCCATGATACAAGTTCTCACTAAAGAAGTTCTTTTTTAAATTTATCAAACTACATCGGCAAATTTACTAAACATATCTCTACCTTTATCTTAAACGTATGTTATATATAGAATTATTATAAACCATCGTAATCTGTAGTATAACTTAGTAATAAAAAAAGATTTTTTTTTCATCATTACAAATTGACTTATATACATTATTAATTCCAAATCGGACAGTTCCGAACTCCTGAAACTAGCTAATTCCCCAATACAGCGGTTTCGTACTATACGAAACCAATACCGAACCAATACCGTAACAATTATGTTGTAATTCTCTGATCACGATACTTAAAATTTGTGTTGCTATAATTTCATATCTTGTATGTATTTTAATTTTTTTTATAGTAACTTTATTGTTATTATTTTTCATTGTACTTTAAATTTTTGTTGCTTTTATTTTTATTTCATGTATGTATGTATATTTCTCATGTTACGTTGTACTGCGTTTGTTGTAGGACATAAAATAAAATAAATAATATTGATTAAGATAATGTTATTTGAAAAACCTTCACTTACCGTCCATGATTAAAGCCTCCTTGACAGAAAGAGAAAGAGAGAGAGAGAGAGAGAAATACTATATTTTTCTTTGTAAGCCCTATGTATCCGGTGGGCCTATGTAGGTACATAATTGATTACCTTGCAAATATGTGTAAGAAAAAAGTCGACCGTGAAATAGAAAGAATACAATAAAAAATACAATATATTACGAGACTCCTGAGATAAATCAAAATGGAGAATGAACATGAGTGACATGCATCCGGTTTTTGTGACGTTACAGTCAGTGCGAAAACTGAAATAACATAAATAGGGATTCTCGAATACGCTTCTATATTCAACGATAATTGTATCGAACGTCATCAGCATCATCAATATAAAATGTACATCAATTATAAAAAAACACAACAAAATGTCATCATATTTACCACTGTCGAAAACTATGTAAAACCTTCCATAAAACTAATGTTGATAAACCTGCCTTACATAAAGGTAACTCATGTTTAAAAACCTGCCCTGCCGTTTAACGGTAAATTTTATCGCTCGGACCTAAAAAACAGTTGTCTCGCTTCAACTCAAGCAACCATCTTACTCTGGCTAGGCAGCCGCTGATTGGCTAAGCACAAAACCCGCTTGAGCGGCCCACGTGTATCCAAAAGATTTGTAAAAAATACAAATTTGCAAGCCTTTCCTGTAATAATAGGAAACAATGTTAACTAAATAGTTTTGTACAAAGATACTTGCATGTTAATTGTATAAGCTCGAATAGAAATAAAATATGTTACACGTAAGATAATTGTGTACTCAGCGAAACTCTGAAAATGTAACAGAGATTTGGCCACTTATCTTGTAGAATTATGTCTTATTATAACCAAATAAAGAATATTGCGACAACGTGGTTTTGGCAGGGCGACAGAGGCAGATAAGGCATAATATTATAAAATATTAATTTGTTTCTGAGATAAACTTGGTCCATGTAATAACACGGCAAAACTCACGCTGAAAAAATAAGTTCCTAAAAACACAAAACGAGCCAGCGACAAACTTGGCCGACCACGCGGTCTTGTAGCGCGTTATAAATAGAGCGCTTACATTTGTACCGGCCCATTCCGCCATAAGCCCTGGACCGAGCAACATCTACCGCTGTCCGCTCTGCCTGACCCGCTTCGCTACCTGAGACCAACACGCTGTGTTTGATTTCAACCCGGTTCCCCCCCCCCGCTCCACTTCCGCTGTCTACTGCAACTGCCTGCTGCTGAGCTCGCTGCTCACCGACAAGCCAACGACGCCCCGACGTCGCGGCGCCTCTGCCTTGGGCTTCACTGAGCCTTCCCAACAGCCAGCCTCGGAGAGGGGATCTGCCATTGCCTACTGAACCAGCCAGCGCCCCGCAGAGCCGTTACCGACTGAGCCTGGAGGGATACAAGAAGTTGCACCCGCAATAAAAACCAACCGCTTTTATAAAAGCGTTCTTTTCAATATGCAAATTACAAATGTCGAATATATCGTCTTTCTCAAGACGCATTCATTTATGCAAACATACAAGAGTCGATATTCCCTGGATCGAGGGGACTGAACGTTGCCGACTGAGCCAGCCCGCCTGCCAGCCCGCCTGCCAGCCCGCCTGCCAGCCCGCCTGCCAGCCCGCCTGCCAGCCAGTCCCGGAGAGCCTTCCCTCCAGCGTGCGGTCCTGCTCACTGGCCCCGATGTCACAGAGCCGTTACTGACTGACCTTGGACGAATACAAGGAGTTTTATCCGCAATAAAAACAACCGCCTTTATAAAGGCGTTCTTTTCAAAAGCAAATTACAAATTTCGAATATATCGTCTTTCTCAAGACGCATTCATTGAGGCAAACATATTACAAGAGTCGATATTCCCTGCATTTTTATGATATTTTAAATAACTCTGTAATGGTTCAAATGAAATACCTCAAGTGCTTTATTTGAATCGTTACACAGGACAAAGGTAAATGTGTGCGGTGCTTATATTTTTACAGTTTTTTCTTGTGCAGGCGACACGTCCCGTACAAAGTGGTCCATTCGAGCCGGAACCACACATCACGCCTTCAGTCCTGCCCTGGTGGAGATGTCATCACCTTGCAGTGGCTGAGAGACCCGGAAGTCATCTAAGATGCCGGTTTCCCGCCCTGAAAGCAGACACACGCCGGCTCCCGACCGCCCTCCCGCCAGCGTGCGGTTCTGTTCGCTGGAACACCAGCCGATGTCAGAGCAGTCCAGGGGCACCCCCCTCCCACCGAGCCCTAAGCCCTCTCGGCTCGGGCTCCCTCATGCCCTGAGCCCTCTTGGCTCGGGCTCCACCGACAGGCCAACGACGCCCTGACGTCGCGGCGCCTCTACCCCCGGGCTTCTCTGAGCTTGCCGGTGACCGACGCCCCAACGTCGCGGCGCCTCTTCACCGGGCTTGCCGGAGACCAAGGCCCCGTTGTCGCAGCGCCTCTTCCCCGGGTCCACGTGCTTTCCTGTGCTCGCTGCTCCCGATGTCGCAGCACCTCGGCCCCGGGCCCCACATGGCTCGGGTTTATTTGAGCTTGCTGTCGCTTACCGAGGTATATAGAGCAGAGGCCTGCGCAACCAGTGACATCCCGGCGGCGGTGATTACACACAGTCACCGCTACAGTGAGCAAACAACGCCCACACGGCTTGCCACTGCCTGTCAAACTCTACATTGGACAGCCAGCCAGTATACCAACTCAGCCAATGTATAACGCGCACGAGGCCTGCGCAACCAGTGACGTCGCCGGTGACAACCTGTACAACACCGGTGACGACCAGTGACATTGCCGGTGACATCCCGGATGCAATGTCTTACATACTCAGAGCCACACGATGAGCCACTGCCTGTCAAACTCTACAGTGGACAGCCCAACAGCCAGCCAGTATACAAACTCAGCCAATGTATAACGCGCACGAGGCCTGCGCAACCAGTGACGCCACCGGTGACAACCAGTACATCGCCGGTGACAACCAGTGACATTGCCGGTGACATCCCGGATGCAGTGTCTTACATACTCAGAGCGGCACGATGAGCCACTGCCTGTCAAACTCTACATCGGACAGCCAACCAGTATACATAAACAGCCGAGATATAATGCGCACGAGTCCTGTGTAGCCGGTGACAACCATCCATCGCCGGTGACAACCAGTACATCACCAGTGACATTGCCGGTGACATCCCGGATGCGGTGCCTTACATACTAAAATTCTACAGTAGACAGCCCGACAGCCAACCAGTATACCTAAATAGCCGAGCTACAATGCGAACGAGTCCTGTGCGCCGGTGACAAGCAGTACATCGCCGGTGACAACCAGTACATCGCCAGTGCCAACCAGTAACATTGCCGGTGACATCCCGGATGCGGTGTCGTACCTACTCAAATTCTACAGTGGACAGCCCGACAGCAAACCAGTATATCTAACCAGCCGCGGTACAATGCGCATGGGTCCTGCGCAACCGGTGACACCGCCGGTGATAATCAGTAACATTGCCGGTGACATTGCCCGGGTGAGCAACCAAACAACGCTCACACTGCATGCACTAGCCCGCAGAGCCGTGAGAGGTGTCAGCCTGCCCGCCAGACAGCCAGAATATCTACTCAGCCGGGGTATAACATGCACCCCGAGCGCGCTGGCGGCCAGAAACCTATGCAACCAGTGACACCGCCTACAGACGGAGTACCCTACTACCTTATACGATGTGCCAGCCGTACAGTGACCCGTACCCTCAGGACTCCGATAAGATGACGACAATACAATTCGAGTACACTGGGGATCATTACGTGCGCTTTGCCGGGGGATGAATGCTAACTGGCACGCAAAACAGATTGCAGACCTATAAAAATAAACATCTCGCCGCCAAGCTGCCGAGTTCGCAGTACCGCAGCCCGCCTTGTTGGACAGGCCCCCTACTACACTGGGCCACCTTCACCTCCAGAGCCCCCCTGAGCGCACATATGATGGCTACGTCTACCCACGAGCTTGAAGCGACCGGCCCGACCTCGAATGCCGGCCCCCGGATACGTAACATCTCGAGAGCCGACACCATTTGGAGCGCAGCCCGATTCATCACCTCCGTGTTTGCTGCGACCGTCCCGGCCTCGAATGCCGGTCCCAGATATGCAGCAAACCACAACTACATAATGGCCACCCTATCGCCCACTAGTTTGCGGCGACCATCCCGGCCTCGAATCGTTGCGGATATACTGCAAACCGTGACTTAATGTTGGCCATCCTGTCAGTCACGTGTTTGCTGCGACCGTCCCAGCCTCGAATGCCGGTTCTGGATATGCAGTGAACCGTGACTACATGATGGCTTGCCTGTCACCCACAAGCTTGCAGTGACCGTACCGGTTTCGAATGCCGGCCCCTGATATATAATGATAGTGTTACTTTTTCGCGAAAATCTATTTTTACGGCTAAAATTTACCGACTTTATTTACTGTTCCCACTACAATACACAATAGACAGATTTCTACAGTGATCGGAATTTAATAATGCGAAATGGCGTTTTGAACAAATCGTTTATTTCAAATAATAAGGATGAATAAATAAATATATAAGGCCAAGAATACGATTAATTCCCGACGGAGAGCTTTGTTCTTTATTGAAAATCAAATTCAATTGTTGGAGGAATCGTATTTCCAAATTGACCCAGGTATTATAATAACTATAGTATTCATTTGAATTTTTGAAAATGCGCGAGTATTCCTCGAGTGTTTCGTGAAAAATCCTAAGGCCGAAATTTCGCTAAGCTCATTTTAAATCTTTCAACGCAAAAAATAAACTTATTGGGCATACGATAATTAATTTCGCCAATTTTTTAACAACTAGCATTTCACTGGTAATTTGGCAAATCGTTTTTAAAAATGCGAAATGGCATTTTTAAGTAAAGAAAAAAACTGAATATGCCAACTTTTATGTATTATTAATAACAGGGAGTAATAAGGTAAGAATTTAGTTTTATTAATAATAAAACAAATGTCGTGAATTCAAACGGATATAAGATTAAAATTAGTTCACGTGCAACTGGATAAACACTGAAGATATTTATAATAATGCATTGGAACTGACAGAATATCATAACAGCTATTTTACGTTTTTTTCACGGTCCTATATCAGTGTAAGCCAGCTTATCAAAAATAGTGAGAGATGTTTTGTAAAACTGGCGGGGAACATTACACACTAAAAGATATATACAATATTATTCATTTTGGATTGAAAAGCATGGGTCATAAATTAATCGTTATTGATGGAACTCCATAAATATTTTAGGCACTCCCTTCTGCTGAAATTTTATTTATTTATGGAATTTACAATTTTCCCATTTATGGTGTTACAATAAAAAAATCAGAAAAAATACTAAGGCAGATCAATGTAAAACCACGGAATTGCCATAGAGGCGCTATTTCATATTAATATCTCGTCGAAACGTGTTCTACTATTATCAAGCAAGTATGAGTCCGCGAGGACCATATTTGGTAGTTTCCGGTCGTTCGGCGTTAGTTCGTTGGGAGCATTGGAGGTGAAATTTAACTGTCTGAATTCTCCAAGCAAATTTACGATTATGAAAATGATGACACAATATTTTTATAGCAAATTTAAGAGTTTTTGTGAACCGGAGTTACAGACAGAGTTACCATCCCGTGCTACCTTCTGATCCTGAAATATGGTAATCGTATCGGTTTATTGAAAAAAGGATGGGAAGGCATGGCAAGTAATTTTTTGATTCTTAGCGTTGGACTTCGCCGAGTGCGATACTGAGAGTGTTTTCTTCTGTTATATCAGTTAAAAATAAATATTATGTTTTTTTCATTCTTACGTGAAAACTTCTTTCACTTTAAAAGGTAATGAAACAGGAATTCTTTCGTGTGGCGCGGTGGATTTGAAGCCTGTATTCAGATAAAATAATCATATTTTAAGTTACCGTAGTGAAATAAGAAGAAAGTTAAGCAATTATAGTAAAATTCCTTTCTCGAATTTAGTATAGGGGAGTTGTGAAGTTATTTTATTATTTTATTTATTTTATTGATTTATTGCGAAAAACAGTATAATCCATACATTTCACAAATAACAGTTTATAAATTACAGTTTATAATAAGTAAGTACATACATTTATTTGCATAGGTAAGTACATCAATACTATCTGATTAACCAGATTTGTTAAATAGTAAGCTTATTGCCGTCTTAAATTCTCTTTGGTTCAAATTAAAAATGTCAATCACAGACGAAATGTGATTTAACAAAGTAGTTATTCTCCCCAAAGACATAATCATTGGTAGGTTGGTCCTGCCCCTTGGAAAAATAAATAATCTGTGCTGTCTTGCTCTGATGAAATTATCAGGGACATAAAAAGAAATTCGTTCCAGAATATCTGGATTGCAAATGTGCCCATTTAGCAGCTTGTGCGCTACTAACACCATTGCAATATTTCTCCTAACGTCTAGACGTTCTATCCCCAGCATTCCGGCAAGAAAATCAGAGGGATACAATAAAGGGTAATATCCGAACTCTCGCATGTAGAGGTATCGCATAAACTTTTTTTGCACCTTTTCTATTATTATTATCGCATTTTTTAAATTATTTCAGCTGAACAGGGAAAAGAAATATTCTTTTTTGTTATTTGTTTTTGGGGTGTTATGCCGTGTTGCACTAACTCGTTATTTAGCCAACGTTTCGGACAACGTTACAGTGTCCATCATCAGGGCAGATGTGTAGACAGATATTATTACATGAGGAGTAAATTGATTGTTTCTTCTCCTTCTATTTACCAATAAACCATTTATACTCTAGGAAGATTTTCGCTCATTTCCTACGATATTCGAGTTTTAATTCAAAATTTATTTCCATGTGTATTTTTTCTGCTTCTTAACTAAATAGTGGCATTATTTTTACATTCGATGTTTTATGTTTAAATTTATTAGTTATTTCCCACTATGATATAAAATGTTTGGTGGTTTATGTATTAAGTTTTGTGAGACATTTTTATGTAAAATTTTTTATTTTTTTAATATAAATTCTAGGTGTTGTGACAGTGTATGTAAATTTTCACGGATCTTTATAGAAATGTCTATAAAACTGCCGGAAATAAAATGACATTATTTAAAGAGTGACGATTGAGGAAAAATCGTCGTCAAAATCATATTTTTCGAGTTAACAATATAAAAAATATATTTGTCGAAAGGTCGTGAATCAAATAATAACTTAAATGCTGACAGCATGACACATTTATATGTTCAATGTTTACCTTCGAGAAAAATACTTTCGCCAAAATCATTGAATAAATATGGGTATGTGGGAAATACAACTGATTATTTATTCATTTCTTTAAATCAATTTGAAATTTTTTTAAATAAAATCACAGATTAGGGTCTAGGTCGTTGTAAATGTACCGTTTATACAATGTATTTACAATGCCATAAACCGTGTAAGTGCGTCCTAGGACATAAAAAACATATCGATCTTTTGATCAACTACATTTAGGAAGTACGTAGCTCTCCCCACGGGTGAGTTCATGAACTAATTGGTGAGGCTCGCTCTACAGTAAAGGAGGTTATGGCGACGTTCATTGATTTGAGCCAGAATCTCAATGTTTGATGTATAACCGTTTAGTTAATGCTTGAAATATATCATCGTAGCAATACCTCTACGTGTCACTAAAGTGTGGTAATTGGTCAATCTCAGGATAAAAATAGATGAGATAGGATTTAGGTAAGCTTACGAATATTTCAAAAGTTTTTTTCCAATTATTAAGTTATCTGTATAATTTGGATCAAAGCATTCTTTTTCTAAGAGCGCAATAGTTGTATTTATAATGTAGGTAGTCTTGTAGGAAGAATAATGAATCTTCCAATGATTCTACCGGTGGGAGAAATAACAGGTGGGAAGAGTACCTACTGAACAAAATCTCTTGTCGCGTCTGTGATTACATTTTTTCCTTTCATATTAATTTGGTAAATCGTTGTTACTATAGTCATGTTGTATCGTACGTAAATGTATTTCTTATATGAAATAATCTTGTTTATTTGTAAGTAATTAAAAAAAATATGTTTTAAAAAGTCTTGAAATAAAAAAGATTACTAGTTACTATATCGCACGCTTGTGCGTTATAGTTTAAAAATGAGTTTAATATTGTTTTTGTTTATATCTGTCGCTACTATGTTATACTTGACCAGACAAATAAATATTGTTTTGTGTATAATGTTAATCCGTGGATGTGACATTAATAAACTATTTTTAATTGTCCACATTCACGGAACCCTGCATTATGTACCTAGCTTTAAGATTGTCAAATTCATTAAAATGTAAAAAAAATGTAACTTGTACAAAATAAACAATAAACAATTGGCCGGCGGGCAGCGGGTAGAAAGTTTGAGTAGTCCGAGGCTGGCTCGTACGCTCCAACGGCTATAGAAATCCGACCAATGAGAAGCCATAAACGGGCCGCCGGACCTTGGCCGACCTTTTTTTATGTGCCGTTGTAGAGTCGCAACTTTGACAAAAAGCAGCAATTTTAAAGTCTCTTTCTCCATTGTGTCACCATCACCTCGGACATACCTTCGCATCTACCAGCTACCTGCCGCAGCCCCTTTCTGCCGAGTTCTGAGAATTTTATCGACCTTTCTCCCTCATTGACTGAAGTATCCTGCATCGACTAGACTCCGGGCGGCGGGAACCACGAGGCTTAAGACCCTGACATACTTAACCGCCTTTTTAAAGGCGATCTTTCACTTATTTGAATTTTGCACAAAAGTTGTCTATATACCAGAAACGCCCTTTTCAGGACGAAATTCAATTGATTTGCATTTTGCACAAAAGTCGTGTATATAACAGAAACGTACTTTTCAGGACAAAGTCAATTGATTTGCAATTACAAAGTCGTTTGCGGCGTGTAACTAACCCCTATTTTTACAGTCGAGTACAGTTGCCTAATTATTATTACAAGACTAGCTGGACCCCGTCACGCGTGGTGACGTGTTTTTAACTGTCCCTGGTGACATATTAAAAAATATATGTATTTTAAAACACCTGATTATTCGAATACAACTGTACGGGACGTGTTAGCCTGCACAAGAGAAAACTGTAAAATATAAGCACCGGCACACATTTACCTTTGTCCTGTGTAATGATTCAAATAAAGCACTTGAGGTATTTCATTTGAACCATTACAGAGTTATTTAAAATATCATAAAAATGCAGGGAATATCGACTATTGTAATATGTTTGCCTCAATGAATGCGTCTTGAGAAAGACGATATATTCGAAATTTGTAATTTGCTTTTGAAAAGAACGCCTTTATAAAGGCGGTTGTTTTTATTGCGGATAAAACTCCTTGTATTCGTCCAAGGTCAGTCAGTAACGGCTCTGTGACATCGGGGCCAGTGAGCAGGACCGCACGCTGGAGGGAAGGCTCTCCGGGACTGGCTGGCAGGCGGGCTGGCAGGCGGGCTGGCAGGCGGGCTGGCAGGCGGGCTGGCAGGCGGGCTGGCTCAGTCGGCAACGTTCAGTCCCCTCGATCCAGGGAATATCGACTCTTGTATGTTTGCATAAATGAATGCGTCTTGAGAAAGACGATATATTCGACATTTGTAATTTGCATATTGAAAAGAACGCTTTTATAAAAGCGGTTGGTTTTTATTGCGGGTGCAACTTCTTGTATCCCTCCAGGCTCAGTCGGTAACGGCTCTGCGGGGCGCTGGCTGGTTCAGTAGGCAATGGCAGATCCTCTCTCCGAGGCTGGCTGTTGGGAAGGCTCAGTGAAGCCCGAGGCAGAGGCGCCGCGACGTCGGGGCGTCGTTGGCTTGTCGGTGAGCAGCGAGCTCAGCAGCAGGCAGTTGCAGTAGACAGCGGAAGTGGAGCGGGGGGGGGAACCGGGTTGAAATCAAACACAGCGTGTTGCTCTCAGGTAGCGAAGCGTGTCAGGCAGAGCGGACAGCGGTAGGTGTTGCTCGGTCCAGGGCTTATGGCGGAATGGGCAGGGACCGGTTTTTGCGGCGCTTTTATAAGATTCTATAGGACCGCGCCTCCGACCCTTGATTGTATTATGAAATTCCCGTAACGAGCTTGCTTTTTTCTTGCTATGAAGCTCGCCACGTTTGTAGGATAAAATCTGTTTATCTCAGAAATATAGGAATATTTTATAATATTAGACCTTATCTGCCTCTGTCGCCCTGCCAAAACCACATCGTCGCAATATTGTTTATTTAGTTATAATAAGACATATTCTACAAGATAAGTGGTCAAATCTCTGTAACATTTTCAGAGTTTCGCTGATTACATAATTATCTTACGTGTAACATATTTTATTTCTATTCGAGCTTATTTAATTAACATATAAGTATCTTTGTATATAATTATTTAGTTAACATTGTTTCCTATTATTACAGGAAGGGCTTGCAAATTTGTATTTTTTTACAAATTTCTTGGATACACGTGGGCCGTTCAAGCAGGTTTTGTGCTTAGCCAATCAGCGGCTGCCTAGCCAGAGTAAGATGGTTGCTTGAGTTGAAGCGAGACAACTGCCTTTTAGGTCCGAGCGATAAAATTTACCGTTAAACGGCAGGGCAGGTTTTTAAACATGAGTTACCTATATGTAAGGCAGGTTTATCAACATTAGTTTTATGGAAGGTTTTACATAGTTTTCGACAGTGGTAAATATGATGGCATTTTGTTGTGTTTTTTATAATTGATGTACATTTTATATTGATGATGCTGATGACGTTCGATACACTCCTTCCCGTGCAGTAGTGGCTGCACCGAGCTATTTTTTCGAACGTGTCAGTCTTCGGTGGTGGTTGCTGCATCCGAATCCAGTGATTGAGTGCGTGGTCACTCCTCCCATCTGGCCGTGGTGATTACTCTTGGGGCTTGCTTGTAAGTTCTCGGTTCCGGGGAGCGGCTGCAGGGTGACGCGCGTGGGATTTGGGCGCGCTCGCAGGTTTTGAATGGCGGTGAACTGGTATCCTTTTGTGTCGGGGTATCTGTCGTGCATTTTTGAGTTGTTGCGTATCCGGGGGAGGGGGGCATTTCAGGCCGGATGTGCGCTTAGGTGCGCGCTGGAACTGTGAAGGGGCCAGAGTTGAATCCGGCTAGCTTGTTGCTGCAATTTTGATGACAAGCCGGACATCATGTAGTCACGGGGATTACTTTGCGGCATATCCAGAGCCGGCATTCGAAGCCGGTACGGTCACTACAAACTTGTGGGTGACAGGCTAGCCATCATGTAGTCACGGTTCACTGCATATCCGGGACCGGCATTCGAGGCTGGGACGGTCGCAGCAAACACGTGATTGACAGGATGGCCAACATTTAGTCACAGTTTGCAGCATATCCGCAACGATTCGAGGCCGGGACGGTCGCCGCAAACTAGTGGGCGATAGGGTGGCCATTATGTAGTTGTGGTTTGCTGCATATCCGGGACCGGCATTCGAGGCCGGGACGGTCGCAGCAAACACGGAGGTGACGAATCGGGCTGCGCTCCAAATGGTGTCGGCTCTCGAGATGTTACGTATCCGGGGGCCGGCATTCGAGGTCGGGCCGGTCGCTTCAAGCTCGTGGGTAGACGTAGCCATCATATGCGCGCTCAGGGGGGCTCTGGAGGTGAAGGTGGCCCAGTGTAGTAGGGGGGGCCTGTCCAAAGAGGCGGGCTGCGGTACTGCAAACTCGGCAGCTTGGCGGCAAATCGTTTTATTTTACAGGCCTGCAATCTGTTTTGCGTGCGTCCCTTGGCAAAGCGCACGTAATGACCCCCAGTGTACTCGAATTGTGTGTCGTCATCTTATCGGAGCCCTGGGGGTACGGGCCACTGTATAGCTGGCACATCGTATAAGGTAGTAGGTTACCCCGGCTGTAGGCGGTGTCACTGGTTGCATATGTTTCTGGCCGCCAGCGCGCTCGGGGTGCATGTTATACCCCGGCTGAGTAGATATTCTGGCTGTCTGGCGGGCAGGCTGACACCTCTCACGGCTCTGCGGGCTAGTGCAAGCAGTGTGAGCGTTGTTTGGTTGCTCACCCGGGCAATGTCACCGGCGATGTTACTGATTATCACTGGCGGTGTCACCGGTTGCGCAGGACCCATGCGCATTGTATCGCGGCTGATTAGATATACTGGTTGGCTGTCGGGCTGTCCACTGTAGAATTTGAGTAGGTACGACACCGCATCCGGGATGTCACCGGCAATGTTACTGGTTGGCACTGGCGATGTACTGGTTGTCACCGGCGATGTACTGGTTGTCACCGGCGCACAGGACTCGTGCGCATTGTACCTCGGCTGTTTAGGTATACTGGTTGGCTGTCCACTGTAGAATTTGAGTAGGTACGACACCGCCTCCGGAATGTCACCGGCAATGTCACTGGTTGGCACTGGCAATGTACTGGTTGTCACCGGCGCACAGGACTCGTGCGCATTGTACCTTGGCTGAGTTGGTATACTGGCTGGCTGTCCAATGTAGAGTTTGACAGGCAGTGGCTCATCGTGCGGCCCTGAGTATGAAAGACATTGCATCCGGGATATCACCGGCGACGTCACTGGTTGTCACCGGCGATGTTCTGGTTGTCACCGGCGACGTTACTGGTTGCGCAGGACTTGTGCGCGTTGTACATTGGCTGAGTTGGTATACTGGCTGGCTGTCCAATGTAGAGTTTGACAGGCAGTGGCTCATCGTGCCGCTCTGAGTATGTAAGACACTGCATCCGGGATGTCACCGGCAATGTCACTGGTTGTCACCGGCGATGTACTGGTTGTCACCGGCGGCGTCACTGGTTGCGCAGGCCTCGTGCGCGTTATACATTGGCTGAGTTTGTATACTGGCTGGCTGTTGGGCTGTCCACTGTAGAGTTTGACAGGCAGTGGCTCATCGTGCCGCTCTGAGTATGTAAGACACTGCATCCGGGATGTCACCGGCAATGTCACTGGTTGTCACCGGTGTTGTACAGGTTGTCACCGGCGACGTCACTGGTTGCGCAGGCCTCGTGCGCGTTATACATTGGCTGAGTTGGTATACTGGCTGGCTGTCCAATGTAGAGTTTGACAGGCAGTGGCAAGCCGTGTGGGCGTTGTTTGCTTACTGGAGCGGTGACTGTGTGTAATCACCGTCGCCGGGATGTCACTGGTTGCACAGGCCTCTGCTCTATATACCTCGGTAAGCGACAGCAAGCTCAAATAAACCCGAGCCATGTGGGGCCCGGGGCCGAGGTGCTGCGACATCGGGAGCAGCGAGCACAGGGGAGCACGTGGGCCCGGGGAAGAGGCGCTGCGACAACGGGGCCTTGGTCTCCGGCAAGCCCGGTGAAGAGGCGCCGCGACGTTGGGGCGTCGGTCACCGGCAAGCTCAGGGAAGCCCGGGGGTAGAGGCGCCGCGACGTCAGGGCGTCGTTGGCCTGTCGGTGGAGCCCGAGCCAAGAGGGCTCAGGGCATGAGGGAGCCCGAGCCGAGAGGGCTCAGGGCTCGGTGGGAGGGGGGTGCCCGTGGACTGCTCTGACATCGGCTGGTGTTCCAGCGAGCAGAACCGCACGCTGGCGGGAAGGCGGTCGGGAGCCGGCGTGTGTCTGCTTTCAGGGCGGGAAACCGGCATCTTAGATGACTTCCGGGTCTCTCAGCCACTGCAAGGTGATGACATCTCCACCGGGGCAGGACTGAAGGCGTGATGTGTGGTTCCGGCTCGAATGGACCACTTTGTACGGGACGTGTTAGCCTGCACAAGAGAAAACTGTAAAATATAAGCACCGGCACACATTTACCTTTGTCCTGTGTAATGATTCAAATAAAGCACTTGAGGTATTTCATTTGAACCATTACAGAGTTATTTAAAATATCATAAAAATGCAGGGAATATCGACTATTGTAATATGTTTGCCTCAATGAATGCGTCTTGAGAAAGACGATATATTCGAAATTTGTAATTTGCTTTTGAAAAGAACGCCTTTATAAAGGCGGTTGTTTTTATTGCGGATAAAACTCCTTGTATTCGTCCAAGGTCAGTCAGTAACGGCTCTGTGACATCGGGGCCAGTGAGCAGGACCGCACGCTGGAGGGAAGGCTCTCCGGGACTGGCTGGCAGGCGGGCTGGCAGGCGGGCTGGCAGGCGGGCTGGCAGGCGGGCTGGCAGGCGGGCTGGCTCAGTCGGCAACGTTCAGTCCCCTCGATCCAGGGAATATCGACTCTTGTATGTTTGCATAAATGAATGCGTCTTGAGAAAGACGATATATTCGACATTTGTAATTTGCATATTGAAAAGAACGCTTTTATAAAAGCGGTTGGTTTTTATTGCGGGTGCAACTTCTTGTATCCCTCCAGGCTCAGTCGGTAACGGCTCTGCGGGGCGCTGGCTGGTTCAGTAGGCAATGGCAGATCCTCTCTCCGAGGCTGGCTGTTGGGAAGGCTCAGTGAAGCCCGAGGCAGAGGCGCCGCGACGTCGGGGCGTCGTTGGCTTGTCGGTGAGCAGCGAGCTCAGCAGCAGGCAGTTGCAGTAGACAGCGGAAGTGGAGCGGGGGGGGGAACCGGGTTGAAATCAAACACAGCGTGTTGCTCTCAGGTAGCGAAGCGTGTCAGGCAGAGCGGACAGCGGTAGGTGTTGCTCGGTCCAGGGCTTATGGCGGAATGGGCAGGGACCGGTTTTTGCGGCGCTTTTATAAGATTCTATAGGACCGCGCCTCCGACCCTTGATTGTATTATGAAATTCCCGTAACGAGCTTGCTTTTTTCTTGCTATGAAGCTCGCCACGTTTGTAGGATAAAATCTGTTTATCTCAGAAATATAGGAATATTTTATAATATTAGACCTTATCTGCCTCTGTCGCCCTGCCAAAACCACATCGTCGCAATATTGTTTATTTAGTTATAATAAGACATATTCTACAAGATAAGTGGTCAAATCTCTGTAACATTTTCAGAGTTTCGCTGATTACATAATTATCTTACGTGTAACATATTTTATTTCTATTCGAGCTTATTTAATTAACATATAAGTATCTTTGTATATAATTATTTAGTTAACATTGTTTCCTATTATTACAGGAAGGGCTTGCAAATTTGTATTTTTTTACAAATTTCTTGGATACACGTGGGCCGTTCAAGCAGGTTTTGTGCTTAGCCAATCAGCGGCTGCCTAGCCAGAGTAAGATGGTTGCTTGAGTTGAAGCGAGACAACTGCCTTTTAGGTCCGAGCGATAAAATTTACCGTTAAACGGCAGGGCAGGTTTTTAAACATGAGTTACCTATATGTAAGGCAGGTTTATCAACATTAGTTTTATGGAAGGTTTTACATAGTTTTCGACAGTGGTAAATATGATGGCATTTTGTTGTGTTTTTTATAATTGATGTACATTTTATATTGATGATGCTGATGACGTTCGATACAACAACGTTGTGTCGATATTTCATAGCAACAAGTGAATAACTTTCAGAGATTTAAGATTATAAACAAACTAGCAATATAAAATAATTTGTTAAATGACACGTTTCCTTTAAATTGTTGTTTTTTAAAACTTTTAAATGATTTATTATTTCTGTTAGTTAGTTCAGCACACTTTTAAAAAATATTTTAGAATATTGTGTTTAAATTTCAGATTTTTTTTGTTTTATTTTTTGAATATTTATTTAGATATTTGAAATTTTTTTCATACATCTGGAAAAAATACAAGAAAAAAATATAATAAATTTTTTTTTTAAATTACAGTGTAAGAATTACAGTTATATTGGTTAAAAATTTACAGTTCAGTTGGTTTTATGTGACTAATACCACCGTACACTACGAATCATATTTTTTCTTGCATATATTGCACATATCCTACTAAAAGTGCCAAGACTCGTGGCATCCTTTACGGCTTTTGGTAGGTTTTAAACACGCCTAAAATCTCGGTAACTTCTCGTGGGGTAGTTATGAACATTTTCATTGAACTTCATATTATTTTGCAGATAATTAGGAAGCATGCAATTTTTATGCTTGTACATTAAATTTTAACGTATTAAATATTATAAGTGGTTGAGTTGACAACATATTTGAATTTTATAGCATAATTTTAAAACCTGTAAATATATTGCATTTGAAAATCATCCTCATCCTCCTATTTTGTATAACCTTTAGTTTATTATTTTGAGCTTCGGGCTTTCTACTTTTTAATAATATAACTATAAAACACTCGTGTTCCTTCAGGCAAACAGATTTCTCTATTTGTAAAAAGCATAAACTTCGTCATAATTTACAATAAAAACACAAATTTGTTTTTGACCACTTTAATATTATTTCAACTCTACCGGTTTCCGAAGAAGCCTTCCTCCTTCAAGAGAATATCAAAAACTAATCTACGATGTAAAATATTGATAAATATAAAAAAACCTTTAGATGTATGAGGGAGAGGTGGACGAAATGGAAGGGGTAATTACGGGATTTCCGGGAAGAACAGAGCGGTTAACTGAAAATATGTCTAGAATCAGCTAAACGATAGATTAATTTGGTTATTCACTATACTAGATTTATTATTCAGGAATTTTCTGATTTCAAGTGCTTTTAAATTATCTAAATTTTTATTTTATTACTACGGCGAAGAATTTTAACCCCTGTGTCCTTATTAAAAGTATGATCGGTGAAAATGAGATAATTTGCCAACTCTGAAAAATTATTATTATTTAAACATCTCAAATGTTCCATGATTCTAATATTTATATTTATATTTGTATTGCTTATGGAAAACGATGGATAAGCATTGCAACATAGTCGGTAAATGCCTGAGTGGCTAAATATATGATCTCTCTCTTAAATATTTTTAAGAAATTTTCCCACGTTGTTATCTGTATAGAACGCAGGTTTAATGTGCGCAGGCAAGTTTTTTGTACCAAGTGTAGAAAAGTTGGATTTATATAAGATTCTACGTCATTGAAAGGGATTTATGATTTTATTATTAGTTTCAGGTGTACCAAATAAAAATGTATTCGTCGAAATGAGCTTAAGTTCAGAAAAAATCCTGATCCTTATTAAGAATTTCATCAATTAAGTGTGTTGAGTCACCATTATTTAGTGCAATTTGTTTTATTTTTCATAGTTCAATTATGAAATGAACAGATGATAGTGGGATTTTTACTAGGCGGTGCACCATTGATGGTTTGTCGTGTTATGTTTAATTATATCTTTGTATGTCGATTTACGATAAATGTTAAATTCAATTCTTTTATTTACTGAAGTAAGTGTTAAATCTAGAAAATTAATCGACGCATTACTGCCTACCTCTAAAGTGAATTAAATGTTTTTATGGTGTACGGGACGTGTTTGCCTGCACAAGAAAAGACTGTAAATAATAAGCACCGGCACACATCAGTCCTCAACTTGGGTAATGATTTAAGTAAAACACCGTGAGGTGTTTTATCCAAATCATCATAAAAGAAAGACGATTCGAATCAAAATTCACATTTTAATTACAAGTATTGTATTGGTATACAGAACGTACAAAGGGGTATAGCTTATAGGTTCTTCCTATTTTTTACAGCCAGCCCAATTCACAAGAAATAGTTATATGTATTTCAATACAACTGGGATTTAAAACACAGATAGAAAACTGATACAACCGGAATCCTTTCAGCAATAATTTCAGATTGGAGCACATTGTGCATCATCGCGCCATACGATACAGTAAATGGCGTGGGTGACTGCTGCAGCAGTGGCCAGTTCAATTGGTAGCCAGCAGGAATCGGCCAGCTTCTAAGTTGTCAGCATCAATGGCTAATTCAGTTGGTAGCCAGGAAGAATTGGTCGGCTTTTAGGTTTTCAGCATCAATGGCCAATTTAGTTGGTAGCCAGGAAAAATTGGTCAGCCTCTAGGTTATCAACATCAATGGCTAATTCAGTTGGTAGCCAGGAAGAATTGGCCGGCTTCTAGGTTTTCAGCATCAATGGCTAATTTAGTTGGTAGCCAGGAAGAATTGGCCGGCTTCTAGGTTTTCAGCATCAATGGCTAATTCAGGTGGTAGCCTGGAAGAATTGGCCGGATTCTAGGTTTTCAGCATCAATGGCTAATTTAGTTGGTAGCCAGGAAGAATTGGCCGGCTTCTAGGTTTTCAGCATCAATGGCCAATTTAGTTGGTAGCCAAGAAGAATTGGCCGGCTTCTAGGTTTTCAGCATCAATGGCTAATTTAGTTGGTAGCCAGGAAGAATTGGCCGGCTTCTAGGTTTTCAGCATCAATGGCTAATTTAGTTGGTAGCCAGGAAGAATTGGCCGGCTTCTAGGTTTTCAGCATCAATGGCTAATTCAGGTGGTAGCCTGGAAGAATTGGCCGGCTTCTAGGTTTTCAGCATCAATGGCTAATTTAGTTGGTAGCCAGGAAGAATTGGCCGGCTTCTAGGTTTTCAGCATCAATGGCTAATTTAGTTGGTAGCCAGGAAGAATTGGCCGGCTTCTAGGTTTTCAGCATCAATGGCTAATTCAGGTGGTAGCCTGGAAGAATTGGCCGGATTCTAGGTTTTCAGCATCAATGGCTAATTTAATTGGTAGCCAGGAAGAATTGGCCGGCTTCTAGGTTTTCAGCATCAATGGCCAATTTAGTTGGTAGCCAAGAAGAATTGGCCGGCTTCTAGGTTTTCAGCATCAATGGCCAATTTAGTTGGTAGCCAAGAAGAATTGGCCGGCTTCTAGGTTGTCAGCATCAACGCAGCAGGGATTGGCCAGCCTCTAGGTGATCATCGGTAGTGGGCAGTTCAGTCGGTAGCCAGCAGGTATTCGTCAACCTTTAGGTTGTAAGCATCTGTGGCTGATTTAGTCGGTAGCCAGGAGGAATTCATCAGAATCTAGGTTGTCGGTATCAATGCAGCAGGGATTAGCCAGCCTCTAGGTGATCACCGGCAGTGGGCAGTTCAGTGGGCAGTTCAGTCGGTAGATTATAAGAGCCGGCACACGGAGACCCCCCATTATTGTAATAATGACAGATGCGTCTTTTTTTATTATTATTTATTGAGTTAGTTTATACATTTGAAAATAATTAATATAAACAAGATCTTATTTCATTTTGTAATTTTATATATTTTTACAATAAATATAACATTTCTTTTTAAATACATTCATTCTTTCATCATTCTTCAGACTTTCAGGCATTTCATCATACATTTTTAGTCCTTTGTACATTAAGCAGTTCTGTGATATTTTTTTTTTCATATGTGGCAATCTAATCATATTAACATTTCTGGTTTCGTAATTATGAACATCTCTATTAAAAACAATTTCATCCTTAAAATATTTTGGCATTTGGTTGTTCATGATTTTATGTACAAAAATTAACACATTAAAAAATAGTCTCTTTTTTATAGAAATCCAATTTAGCTGTTCTCTCATTTGATCTATGCTTGCGTATTTTCCTTTTCCTAGTATACATCTCATAGTTCTATTTTGTATAACATCTAGCTTGTTCAAGTTTCCTTCATTGGCCAAATACAACATAGTAGAGCAATAATCTAAATGTGGATTCTAAATATGGACTCAGCTGATAAAGTTACGGCCGTTAACAGCTCGTTAGAAATAGTTGTAATCTTTAAAATGATTGTGCCGTGATGGAGGAACAGAAGCGACTACAGATTTCAGTTGACACTTAGGAATTTATAATTATAATTAACAAATCGCATTTAAACTGGATGTGTTCCATCCACTCGTGTTAATTTTTGAAATTTGACCTCCGAATATTGTAGTGTTTTTAGCTATTTATAATTTCTCTAGCAAGCCCTCTTGTGACGTCAATATCTTTACCACAACTTGTTTTCGTTTCAGACGCAGGTGTTTTTAGGTGAGAATAATAATTTCGCACAGTGACTGGTTTGTCAATATTTTGATTTTTCTCCGGCTCGATTCGCCTAGTAACCGATAATTTTTGTGCATTTTTCAACTCGTAAACATTATAGGTTGGAAAAGGGGTCATCAAACTTGCGGGTGTTCAACCTTAGTCGCAATCGAACCAAATGCAGCAAATCATGTTTTCACGTTCGATACATATGGAATGAATTAAGTCAGTTGCCGCTATGTTCCTGTCCAAATACAAATTTCCATCACTCCAATGCGGTGCAAGACGATTTCCGAGAGATTCCTGCGAGAAAAGTAAAAATTTCTGCCTCAACCTGTTTCTCCCTACCCGGCCTGCTACGAAGTTGATGATCATATGCATTCGCTGCCAAGCCCCGGACAAACTTCACCTCGTGAACCTGGACACCCCTGCCAAAGCACCAAATGTAGCGAACCACTATGGGCGACCTACGCAGATATGTTGGTTAGCAATAAATGGTTCCCGCGGTGGCGGTACCGCCTCCCAAATAGTACATTCGCTCTAAATGTTAAAACGATACCTTGTTTTTATATATCAATTATCGGATAACAATTATTGAAGCTTGGTTTTATAAAATTAGATAATCAGTATTCTTTGTGAAATATCAAAGTGTTATTGCTGTTGGACTCTTGGCTTTTTAATTTAGATAATAAACATGTTGAATAGCAAAGATCATTTTTAACTTGCCCAATATTTCACTTTAAAAGATCCCATAACTATTTGAAGATAAAAAAACCCAAATCAAAATCTTAGGGTCTCAAGAAGAATTCAAATCAATAAATATTTTTATGCCTCACAGACCATTCAATTTGTTTTGTTCAACCCAGGTTCAATGATTGTGTGTCAACTATTGAGTGTTAACGTTAAAATTGTCGTAAACGACACACTTCTTTCGTTTTTGGGTTCAACTTAATCAGATTGATATCAACCGCTTAACCAAATTAAGTCGTCTGTAAGACCCATTCGACAGCTCAACAACTTAAGACAGTCAAAACAACTTAAGACAGTTAACAGTCACACTGTTCAACTTAAGAATTTTCTAATTCTTTGACTGTCGGAGGTTGAAAACCAGACAGGGAAATGTCCACATTGCAAGTTGTAGACCGGAATAACGATTACGATTCCATTGAGTGTTGAGAGTCTTCCTCTGCTTCGTGTTCGGTCGATTTTCACCTGGATAATCAATTATTATTGTGTATTTAATATTCAATTTTTCATTCCTTCAAGATAAAAATTTCGGAGTTTTTTACGACTACAATAATTTGAATTTTATTTAGAAAAGTGCGTTGAAACGATATGGACCTTAAAAATAGTAAAGTTTTCATTATTCGTAAAGTAAAAAATACTTTGCCAAATATTAGAATTCCGACTCGTTCATTATTTATATAATATGTTTGTTTGGCAGTGTTGTGGCCGGCTTTTGTTTTCGGGTAACAGTTTTAAGGTCTAAAGTCAGGGAGCAAACGTGATGTCAACTGACATTATTATTTCTTTCTCTCTTAGACAATGGAAATATTTCGTGTTTGGCGAACCCTTTTCGCGTTGTCACTTTCCGCGGCCAACAAAATTGCAAAAAAAATTAAGGGTAGAAGAAAAAATACTGCTGCTTCAACATTGTTTTAGGTTCAATTATTTTTTTAATGTATAAAAAGTGAATTCTGAATTGTAAAAACGAAATTTCTAGGCGTACTTCTGAACTCGAAATTAATATTGAGTGTTGGAAATATCGTCGTACCAAAAATTACCCCATTTTTACTATTTTTTACCAAGAAAATCAGGCTAGCTCATTTCCAGTGGTTTTCACCGACGTTAAATAAATCGTTTACGTTAAACTTTTTGGTAACTAATAGCCCTTCATTTCTTATAAATATTATATAACAATATACACCAGAAAATAAAATGTATTTAACTTACTAAGTTCCTAATACTAAATAACTGAGTTCCGGAATCGTGAATTTTTTTAATGACATTTTTTTACGGAATTTATAGGCTAACAAAATTATTTTCAAAAGGCAATAGTCATTTATCTGAAGTATCTTGAAATAATTACCTTCAAATTATATCATATGGAAAGTAAATACTTAAAAAACATAGAATGACTGACAGTGACCATTTGGTCATTCAACGCGTTTGAAAATGAAATATAACAAATATAACTACATAGAGCCTGTAACTTCCAGCTTAAAACTGTTTCATGCAATAGGTTTACGATTATTCCGTAATAATATGCATAACACTGTTATCAATAAATGTACATCAGTAATATCTGTAAATAGTGTTTTCAATTGAGTAGATTCATAAAAAAATAATCTAAATATTTCGTAAGTAGATCAATTAAATAATATTTATTTTAACCTTGTAAGAACAACTTGTATATTGAATATCACAATTATTTATCTTCTACACGTGTCCCATTCATTATTTTTGCTGTAACATTCAATGAGTAATTCTCATTGAATGTTACAGCAAAAATATAATTCTCATTGAATGGGACAAACGTCATGGTGCTAAATAATTTTTTTCTTACCAATAAGCATATGCAAAAACAAATGTTTTATTTTATTTTCCAAGAGTCGACGGTTATCTTTTTTTTTTTGTTACTAAATAATTTTATCTACTTATAAAAACACATTTTTTTATAACTGTCCTATTCATTTAATCAGTTTCGGGTTAATACCAGCTGTTTAATATATTTTAAATGCGTCAAAGAATAGATCCGGCTACAAAAGTCTTTTTAATCCTTCATTTAATATCGATATTTTCATTTAGAAAAACATAAGTTGTATTGGTTCTCTGTAACGTGTGTTCACCAGGTTTCTGATTATTCTACGAGTTATCGGATACCTTGTATGCCTACTCCATTCAGTAAAGGACTCATCTACCGTCAAATACCACAATGCTCTCTGTCCAAAACCTCTACTACAGTGGCGTTGAAAACAAACCGAAAGCTTAATTATTAGAAATAACAGAAGTAATTCAATTGACTGTTATTTAAAGAGAGTTATAACCAACTGTTTGAGACCATTCTACTATTTTTAGTGCAGCGAGGGATATTCTTGTGTTGATTTTTAATTTAAAGTTTGTTATCTTCCGTTCAGCTGGTGTATTGTATTTTTGCAACTTCAAAATCACAAGTTTTGTATGAGTCCAATCTACAATGAATTTTTTGAATTAATTAATGTGGGGGAAAATAAGTTTCAATTAGATTTTTGAAATCTCATTCGAAAAATGATTTGGATAAAAAATTGACCAATCTATGAGAATTTTGGTTGGGGCATTGCAAACACCGTCATATTGTGATAACCATCAAATCGACGCTCACGCTATTCAATTTGAAAAAAGAATATGGGTACCGTCGCCCCAGGAACCATTTATTGGATAACCAACACCTTTGTCATTGGTTACCCCGAATGGTTCGCTACGTTTAGTGATATACTAGGGGTGCCCGGGTTCATCATTTTAGGTGTGTTCAGAGGCTTTTCTGGACCCTTTGACCTCTCCAACTGGTCTCTTGACCCATTGCCTTGCACCGCAGTAGGAGAGATACAGGGTGTCCGGGAATAACGGGCTCTAACTTCGGGGGGTGATTCTACATGATAAAAAAATTCTACATGTAAAAGCAAAAAAGTTGATGAACTTTTTTAGTAATTCCAACGTTGTAAGGTAGTTTTTAGGTAAACTATTGAATTGTATGTATTGGAAAAAAAAAATATTTTACAGGATATTTTTGTACGGTAAAATAAAGTAGTAATTTCAATATTCACATCCTTCTTTATTCATATGTTCGTCACTTTTAGACATACTGATCCCTAGATTCCTACCCAACCTTCATACCTTTTACCTTCCCAGAACATCTTCTCCCTCCTTTCCTTAAAAACACCCTCCACTCAGCATTCCAAAAGATAACATAGGCCCCGAGGAAAATTATTTTTCTCCGGGTTTCCTTTATAAAATGTGTAATGTAAGAATAAAAAACATATTTGAATCATTTTGAACGGTCCACGCCGAACACATATTCTCATCCCATTTTAGCTTTTGATATCTGACAACATTTCCCTCACGTTTTCAGCTGATCAGGATTTGATCAAAAGCTTAAACGGGCCAAGGACGGAGTTTGAAACACCTTAACCTAACAGTCAAATCCCGGCTACTCTTTACGGAAACTTCCTGGATCAGGGGCGTGTTTTCAATATAGGCACACTAACTTCCACAGCCACTCCCTTCTCTACATTACTCGTATAAAAAAATAATTTTATTACAATCTATAAAATTATTGCAAGGCATCAATTTACATTTTTAAAAACCCCTTTCTATGACGTAGTGGAATTGGCCCATGACCAGTTCAATTCGAGTCGGGGGCATGTATTTTTCTTAGGAAGATTTTTTTTCAATTTATATACCTAGATGTTTCATGCTAAAAATTATTGCTTAAAATAATATCATTACTCATATTAAAACCTGGCAATAAACCTTATTGGCAGCAACACATCTACCATCAACTTTTATTTACATTTGATTTGAAAATTTAACCAATTATTTTTAGTACCTACTTTATAATGCCATCATCTTCGCAAGAGGAAAATATATTTCAAATTAAATGTTTTTTAATAATCCGTTCATAAAACTGATTGGTTCGAATGATTCCAGACTTAATTAATATTCAAAAGAATTAAATGCTTGGATTTTGAGGCAGTCATTACAATTGTGAGGAAGTCGAACTTGAAAATAAACAAAGTTGTTTAATTTAATTATCGTTTTGGAAACGAAGTTATACTTCCCTAACTGAGTTGAGTCAGTATTTATCTTGAAGTTCCACTCCACTCTTACCGTGGGGAGTTTCTCGTGAAACACCAAATTTAGCATTCGAATGGGATATGCATTCCGCAGTGATGTCAAATTAGAGATTATTACTTACTTTGAGCTCCCTGCAGTTCTGTAACTATTCATTTGAACTTGAGATAATAGTAATTTTAAGTTAATTGTTATTGCAATATTAATGCAAATGTATTATAATATTATATTATATATTTATTTTTATATACGCTTCAAAAGGCTTTCACAGAAGTGATACATGATGCAGTGTACATAGGAGAGTATCTGTATTATACAGAAGATACTGACAAAGTAAAGTAGGTACAAAATACACAGTTGTAAAATTGTGATTACATGTATAATGTGAAAATATTAAGAAATGATTAAAAAAAAGAAAACTAAATAAAAAAATAAATATGAAGCAATATTAGTAAAACGTAAGAGTAATATAAAGTAAAAAAAGAAATTACAACAACACTACATAAAAGACAAATCATTAAAACTAATTTACCAACGCTACTCTAATTTGTAGGATTCGACAAAGTGTTGGTATAGATTATGCTTGCTTCTATAAATGGAGTCAATAAATAAATCAATATCACCCCCATACTTGTTGTCCCGATCACGCATCCTATTAGTCAGCGAGTGTATCTGATAGTTGGTCGTGTATGTATTGCAGAAGAATGTTATACTTTGTATTCCTTGTCGGCACATGGAGTTAACAAATTAACCTTCAGGCCCAGGTTAAAAAGAGAAAAAAATATATCATAACGAGCACAGTCGGGGACTAACATATTCCTAGCTACTGGTGAAGAACCCGAGAATGAATAACTATATAATAGAGAATTTAGTTTCACGGTGACAGAACAGGGCTTTGGGCGCGTGACGGACGAGCTCTCGCAAGATGCAAGATGGCGAACGGAGGACCGACTCGCGGACCCATTTAACAATCAACATTTTATTTAGAATAATCTGGTTTTACTTTTGGTTTACCTGCTTTTAAATTCGTTCTTACTTTTAAGTTCAACATTTAATATAGACTATAGATCCTAAACACTTAAATATAATATTATAAATTCATTTTCGTGATTTTCTAAGTATTTGAATTTAACCATCTAATATTTCTTTGCGACTTGACATGAAATTTATGTTTTTTTTTACCTAAAATACACCTAATTATAAAAATTTCAAAATTTTAGGTAACTTTAAACTGAATGTCTTTATTTTTTTAAGTTAATGCTGTAGTAAAAAATAATTATTAAATAAAAAAAATAAAAAAATGAACCTGTCAAAGGTCAAATCTCTTATCATTTTCTGAGACTACATATTTGAATGAATTGTTTTACTGGGTTAATTTAATCCAAGCTTTACAACCGTACGTATATTGCTTATGATCAGCAGTTTAATATTATGTAAAAAAACACATTAGATGGGATCCACCCTTTCTCAACGGCTGTGTGAGGAAACTGATTGCTAACCTCCTTAGCCGCATATGTCAGGACTTTTTTTGTAAAAATAAACTAAATTTATTTTTAAAACGAAGCTAGACTCTCTAATGTCTCTGCATGCATGATTTTTAGTAGGAAATAATGTATGCATACTTACATTCATAGTCACCAAAATAAGGACACATCAGAGATGTGTTCGCCCGATGGTTTGGCATCTGAAGTGAAATAATAGAGAAAGAAAACAATATTTACAGGTAATTATTATTAAAACATTAAAATATACAAGCCGCGTATCGAGGGCAGTTTACCTCACTATCACGGGCCATTCCCCACAACGGGCCACAGCGAGCCCAAGCACCCGCGTCCTTTAGGCGGTTTCTTGATAGTAGCCTCGAAGAAAACATACAAGGGAAGTTTATCTCACTATCACGGGCCATTCCCCACAACGGGCCACAGCGAGCCCAAGCACCCGCGTCCTTTAGGCGGTTTCTTGATAGTAGCCTCGAAGAAAACATACAAGGGAAGTTTATCTCACTATCACGGGCCATTCCCCATAACGGGACACAGCGAGCCCAAGTACCCGCGTCTTTTAAGCGGTTTCTTGGTAGTAGCCTCAAAGAAAACATACAAGGGAAGTTTATCTCACTATCACGGGCCATTCCCCATAACGGGCCACAGCGAGCCCAAGCACCCGCGTCCTTTAGGCGGTTTCTTGATAGAAACCTCGAAGAAAACATACAAGGGAAGTTTATCTCACTATCACGGGCCATTCCCCACAACGGGCCACAGCGAGCCCAAGCACCCGCGTCCTTTAGGCGGTTTCTTGATAGAAGCCTCGAAGAAAACATACAAGGGAAGTTTATCTCACTATCACGGGCCATTCCCCACAACGGGCCACAGCGAGCCCAAGCACCCGCGTCCTTTAGGCGGTTTCTTGATAGTAGCCTCGAAGAAAACATACAAGGGAAGTTTATCTCACTATCACGGGCCATTCCCCACAACGGGCCACAGCGAGCCTAAGCACCCGTGTCCTTTAGGCGGTTTCTTGATAGTAGCCTCGAACGAAACATACAAGGGAAGTTTATCTCACTATCACGGGCCATTCCCCACAACGGGCCACAGCGAGCCCAAGCACCCGCGTCCTTTAGGCGGTTTCTCGATAGTAGCCTCGAAGAAAACATACAAGGGAAGTTTATCCCACTATTACGGTCTTACTCATTCCTCCTGTCCCGCAGAACCCCAAAGATGCGTAGCAACCTTATCAATTATTATGATTATTAAATTTAATAATTGAATTTTAATAATTATTTTCACGTAGCATCACAGTGCCTATTCAAGCACCTTTAGAAGTAAACGGTATATATTAAGACTTGCGATAGGGATATTTTATTTTTAAATGACAAAATTCTTTCTTTATTTTTATATTGTTCGTAATTACAATTAAATCGCGTTCAACTGCTAGATTGCGTTTTGTCAACGGTTTGTTAATAAAAAAATACTTTTATTTTTTTAATATTTAGAGCTGTATATATAACACTATTATTTTAAAATTAAAATAAATATGTTATTAAAAAAACGTGGGCAAAACATTTTTGTGTATTTATTATAAACGCCCTGGTGGGCTCTTAGACGATATATATTTTGCAAGATTTACTGCATAATACCGTGACAAAAGGAGTGTCTAATGTTTAGATAACAAAATTTTTTAAATGTGCATTAAACATAGTACACATAAAATTACTTTTTAATGTACGTAATAAAGATGGAAAGAAAAGAAAAAATAATACTACAGGTTCATAATAAATAATTTACAATCAACAAAATAAATGCAATCGCTCGCGATGCTCCTGAATAATACTATTATAGGACATGAAAACATCATCTAGGAATGTCTTAAATACTGGTAAACTCATATTAAATACGTCGATGTTTGGGGTAAATTTGTTTCCAAGTGTGTGAAGCCGAGATATAGGTGCGTACGTGTGATAAATAGACCTACGATAATTGTTGCGACATTTATGATGTCATTTATTACCGTAAGGAATAGAATGGTGCCAAAGTGGCTTCCTTGTGGTAGACCACTAGTTGCAAAAAATAAATTTGATTTGAAAGGTTTAATTTTGACGAATAGGATTCCGTTACACAAGTAACGCGAGAACCAATCCAATAACTGCCCCCAGTATACTGTAATTCATATACTATACTAAGTGATAACTTATGGCATACTTTGTTGAAAGCTTTTGAAAAATCTGTATATATACTGTCTATTTGTTTATTTTTTTTGTAAAAGATTCCGTAATATAATTATGGTGAAGGAATTTATTTAAACATGTTCAAATTAACTTCAATTTTTACATAAATGATAAACATCAATATATGTAATTTTTTTTTAAGATTTTCACGGCCAAAAGTATATTTGTTATTTGTTTTTGGGGTGTTATGCCGTGTTGCGCTAACTCCTTCTTTAGCCAACGTTTCGGACAGCATTGCAGTGTCCATCATCAGGGCAGATGTGTTATTTGAGGTTGTTTTTTTTTTTTTTTTTTTTCATTTTCTAGATTCTTATATTCCATGAAGTGGTGAATCATTTAAATTTACTGAATTTAAAGTTAATGTTCTTTATACAAATAGAACGGCGTCATATGCGCCTCACAATTTTTACCTCATATGGGTTTATTCAAATATTACCTGGCTTTTATAGACTTAGAGGCCTTGTATTTTCTCGGTAGGGAAAAAATTTGTTACCTAAAAACCCTACTAGAATTGCATGTATCATCATCCAGCATCAGCACCAGCAGCGACCTACAGCGGCCATATACTACATACGTGTCTGTTTGTGTTGTGTTGGGAAGGGGGAGGAAATTTTGGCTGCGCCCTTTTGTTGGAATCCTTCCGCATTTGCCGTTGGGAGTAAGGAAAATCGCAGAAAACCTTACCCAGGAAGGAGCGGCCGAACGTCAACTTGAAACGTTTGCGGCCTTCAGTAACATCGGTATATGATGTCCTGCATTTTTGAGATGTGTGTGTGTGTGTCTGTTTTTATGTAAATATATACTTATGGGAAGATAGAAAATAAACATACATATACATACAAATTATAAAATATTATATAAATATATAAATAGATATATAAACGTTATATATTTAGGAAGGGAGTCGGGAGTTCAGGAAATACCTACTGCTCGCTATTCGTCCGCGTCTAATTCTGGTATGTGCCATATGTGGTCATGGTCCATGAGGATGTGTTTCGGTAGTCTATGTGTGTATCTGAATGTCAAGTCGCTCGGAGCATTGTATTGTCCTATGTCTCGTATAAGTTGATTTTTACTAAGTGTGAGTGATTTGTAAAAGCGTTCAGTCAGTCTGTGTGTGAATTCGTATAGAGTTGGAATTTGTTCTCGTTCGTGTAATCTCTTCAAGTTTGTTCTGAGTCTTGTGTTGTATGTGATTTTAATGCAGAGATTTTGAAGTGTCTGTAGATTCTTGTGGTCTGAGTGTGAGATGCTGCTCCATACGGGAATCGCATAAGAGAGTACTGGACGAATGAGCGAGTAGTAGACGAGGAGTTTGGTTTTGGGAAGTAGCGGACTCCGTCTATTGAAAATTGGCTTCATCATGCCGATCGCTTGTCGCGTGCGCGTGTGTATCTTCGCTTGGTGAGATTTCCAGTTGAGGCGGGAGTCCATGGTCAGGCCCAGATATGTCACTTCATCTTTCCATTCTATGCTGTGTCCTCCCATTTCGATGTTAAAGTCAGGTGTTCTGTTTACACGTTTTCTCGTGAACATGATGGCTTCAGTTTTCGCCTCGTTCAGTTTCAGGCGCCATTTTTTGTAGTATTCTACGAGCGCATCGAGCGCCCTCTGTAGGTAAATAGCGGCCATATTCGCTTTCAGCGAGGAAACGTATAGTTTGACGTCATCAGCGTAGATAGACAGATTGCATCTCTCGTCTCGGGGGATGTCGAAGGTAAACAGAATGAAGAGAAATGGTCCAAGTAAACTTCCTTGCGGCACGCCTTTTGGAATCTCACGCATTGAAGATAGCACGTTCCTTATGAACACTCTGAACGATCTATTCTTTAGGTATTCCTGTATCAGTCTCGTTAGGTATATGGGCGTGTTAGTGCGGTGCAGTTTATGCACGAGCCCGTCAATCCATACTGTGTCGAATGCCTTCTCTAGGTCGATGAGCGCAGCGGCGGTGAAGCGATGTTCGTTAAATTTTCTTGCGATAAATTCCGCTACTCTGGTGAGTTGATGGGTCGTGGAGTGCCTCTTTCTGAAGCCGAACTGCTCGTCTGGCAACGTTTTGTTGTCGTCGTGGTGTGGTACAAGCCTGTTGAGTATAATTTGTTCAAATACCTTGCTCAGCGTAGATAATAGGCTAATCGGCCGGTAACTTGTCGGCTGCGTTCTATCTTTATTCGGCTTTGCGAAAGGCAGCACGGTCGCCGATTTCCAGATCTGGGGGAAATGCCCGGTCATGAGGCAGGCATTGAACAATTTTGTTGTGTAGATGATGGCTTTTTGAGGGAGATGTTTGAGTAAAATGTTATGAATTTGATCGCTTCCCGGCGCCTTGTTTGTTCTCAATCGCCTGATTGTGACTGCAATCTCGCTTGGCGTAGCAAAGTGAATATCTTCAGCGTTTGTTTGCTCTGCTTCCCTCAAGTCTCGTAGAGAGTCTTCTACGATCCGGTCTGTAGCCGGGTCGGAAAGGCCGTCTGTAGCGGCGTAGGCTCTCTCGAACCCGTCGGCGAGTGTTTCAGCTTTTTCTTGTAGCGAAAGCGCCGTCCCGGGGCCGTTCAATTTCTGTAGCGGGGGGATTGTGAAGTCTTTATGTCGCAGCGCGCTTGCCATTTTCCATAGGGAATTATCCTTCGGCGTGAGTGATGCGACTTTTTTGTCCCAAAGTTCGCGCTTGAGTTCTGCGATTTCGGTCTTGATTTCCCTCTGCAGGCAGTTATACGCTGTCTTGAAATATTCGTCGCGTGTGCGGTGAAACATGCGTCGCAGGCGATTTTTCTCCTTGATGAGCGATAGAACGTACTCGGGAAGCTTGATCGTGTATGGGTGTATTTCTTTGAGAGGAATGTGTGTATCTTGTGCTGTTTGAAGAATCTCTGTGAGAGTGCTTGTAGCTGCGTCGATTTCTTGTGGCGTGCGCAGAGTTCCCGAAGTGAGATGAATTCGTTCGTTGACTTCTTTTTTGAATCCTTCCCAGTTCGCATCCTTGTAATTGCGCTGTTTTCTGGGGGTCCTTGAAGTTGTGCCGCCTATAGTAAAGCTCACGGGCAGGTGGTCCGAAGACAGTTCGTCTAGTGTGCGCAGTGGAGATATTGTCTTGACATTTTTCTCGAGTACTATGTCCAGTGTACTCGGATATCTAGATCGTTGCGAGTAGTACGTAGGTCTGTCGGGCGCCATTATCGAATAGGTATTTGTCTGCATGTGTGTAAAGAGCGTATTTCCGTTCGCATTTCCTCTGTAGTTATTCCAATAGTTGTGTTTGGCGTTCAAGTCGCCTCCCATCACAACAATCGGTCCCAGATTGAGCAATTTATTGAGATCTTCTCTCACTAGGTTACTTTGGGTGCAGTATACGGAGATGATGGTATGCGCTCTACCCTCTATGGTGACTTCGATAATCGTGGCTTCAGCGTGCTTCAACTTCGGAGTAGGTATTCTTGTGGACGTCATAGATTGCCGAACGAATATTGCGGTTCCTCCGCCTGATCTTCCTTGTCGATCGTCACGATAAATCTCGAAACCTTGCACTCTCAGCGGTACGCTTGGATTCAAGTGAGATTCTGATAGGAGAATAATGTCGGTGTGTAATTCGTTTGCCAAAGCGAGCAGTTCGTCTGTCTTGTTGCGCACGCTAAATGCGTTCCATACGAGGACTTTCACCGTCTCGGTATTAGGCATCGAGGGTGTCTAGGAGCTCAATCAGGATGACGAGCTTGTCTGCTCTTGTTGCGCAGCGGGCGAGCTGTGATCGCATCCTCAGGAGGCCTTGGAGTAGGGCCATCAAGTCCAGGTTATCTTCAGAAGAGGTGGACGCGCGCACGGGCTCCTGCTGTGGGCGGGGTTGTGGGGGCGGCGCGGTCTCGCGCTGCTCTTGGGCGGGGGCGGTGCCTCCGGCTACGTTGGCCCATGTGCGTCCATCCGTCCTCGGCTGAGGAGGTGGCCTGCTCGGGTTCTGTTCTGCCGGCGGTCGTTGGGCCCTTCTGGCAGGTCGCTGCTGTATTGAGGCGACGTACGCTACCCGCTTGGGGCAGCCTCTGTAGTTGGCGGGATGCGGGCCTGAGCAGTTGCAGCATGCGGCGGGCTCATCTCTCGTCTTCTTGGGGCATTCTGCCGAAGCATGCTCCAGTAAGCATTTTACGCACCTTGCTGTGTGCGAGCAGTTTCGGGACCCATGCCCGAAGTCTTGGCACCTGTAGCACTGGGTGCCGTGCTGTAAATGGTTGCTCCTGTGCTTCTGGAGGCGAATGCGGCAGTGGCACAGGTATTTGACGGCCGCGCGCAGCTGTCCCATGTTAACTTCCTTGTTGAAGTGTGCTAAGTATAAGGGATACTCGATTGAGGCTGTCATCTTGACCACCTTCACAGCTGGGAATTTGAGGTTGTGTTAAAATGTGAGCTTATGTACGAGGTTGTGATACCGTGTTGCCAGCTTCAACCCTCTGAGCTAACATTAACGTATAATTTTTTATTTAAAGCCATTTATCATATTCAGCCTTACAACATACCCCCATTTGGGATTCCATAATCTCACTGACTTCAAAAGGTTAGGCATAATATTCACATAAAAAAAGCTCCGATCCGTTTGTTAGCTAGGTGGTCCAAAGCGTCGTGTTTCCACTCAGAAAGCACGCCCACTAATTTATTTTTCATAAAGTTCGAAGGTAAGTATTTGAAGTTGCCTTAGTAAGCCAAACGTGTTTTGATGCCATTCTTGTTTAGAAGTAAAACGGTATTAATCCCCGAATAGTAACCAATCCTCAGAGGTTAACGCGATTGTAAAAACGCCCGAATAACCCTATGAAAATAAGCTAGACGTTCTAAATCCTTACATTTTCAGTTCCACCATCAAATAATTTATACATTTATTTCTTCCCACATAGGGAAATGGAATTTCCAAAGAAGAAAACTGACCGATATATCATCGAGTATTCACAATAGCTCTTGTAAATCATTTAAAGTAGGCTCTCAAGGAACGTTATTTTAAGTTTATAGCTTGGCCCCGCATTCCCTCGGGCTGAACCGGTCGCGTTATATTCCCGAACGTTCCAGAGAATTCCCAAACACCCACAGTTCACAATGCCTCTGATGAAAGAGCTTGAAGGGTAACGCAAAATATTATAACAGCGTGTATGTAGTGTAGACGTAGCTTAATAAATTGTCTCTCTTGAAAGTACAGCTTTTCCCCATATTTCAATTAACTTGTTTTTAAGTCTCGTTAAATGTTTTTCTTCAATAAAAGTGTAAATATATGTATTAAATATTAGGTATGTAATATCAATAATATTCAGTATGGAATTATCGAACGGGGAGGTGCATATTTGCATATATGTACAAAATTTGTTACCGGTGCAGGTGGTACAAAAACTAATTAACTAATACTGAGAAAAAAATCAGCAATTTTGTCCAAAATTTCCCCAAGAATAGAAAAAAAAATTATAATAAAGCCCCAAAATTACAAATAATCAATGGCACCACTTGAAATAACTAATTTCAAACTAAATTTCAATTTTGGATTTGAATAATAAAGCCCAAAAATTAGAAATAATCAATGGCACCACTTAAAAAAAAACAAATTTCAAACTCGATTTCAATTTTGGATTTAAATAATAAAGCCCCAAAATTACAAATAATCAATGGCACCACATAAAAAAACTAATTTCAAAATTGATTTCAATTTTGGATTTGAATAATAAAGCCCCAAAATTACAAATAATCAATGGCACCACATAAAAAACTAATTTCAAACTCGATTATAATTTTGGATTTGAATAATAAAGCCCCAACATTACAAATAATCAATGGCACCATATAAAAAAACTAATTTCAAACTCGATTTCAATTTTGGATTTGAATAATAAAGCCCCAAAACTACAAATAATCAATGGCACCACTTAAAAAAACTAATTTCAAACTCGATTTCAATTTTGGATTTGAATAATAAAGCGCCAAAATTACAAATAATCAATGGCACCACTTAAAATAACTAATTTCAAACTAAATTTCAATTTTGGATTTGAATAATAAAGCCCCAAAATTACAAATAATCAATGGCACCACTTAAAAAAACTAATTTCAGACAAAATTTCATTTTGGATTTGAATAATAAAGCCCCAAATTACAAATAATCAATGGCACCACTTAAAAAAACTAATTTCAAACTCGATTTCAATTTTGGATTTGAATAATCAAGCCCCAAAATTACAAATAATCAATGGCACCACTTAAAAAAAACTAATTTCCAACTCGATTTCAATTTTGGATTTGAATAATAAAGCCCCAAAATTACAAATAATCAATGGCACCACTTAAAAAAACTAATTTCAAACTCGATTTCAATTTTTGATTTGAATAATAAAGCCCCAAAATTACAAATAATCAATGGCACCACTTTAAAAAACTAATTTCAAACTCGATTTCAATTTTGGATTTGAATAATAAAGCCCCAAAATTACAAATCATCAATGGCACCACTTAAAAAAACTAATTTCAAACTCGATTTCAATTTTGGATTTGAATAATCAAGCCCCAAAATTACAAATAATCAATGGCACCACTTAAAAAAACTAATTTCAAACTCGATTTCAATTTTGGATTTGAATAATAAAGCCCCAAAATTACAAATAATCAATGGCACCACTTAAAAAAACTAATTTCAAACTCGATTTCAATTTTGGATTTGAATAATCAAGCCCCAAAATTACAAATAATCAATGGCACCACTTAAAAAAACTAATTTCAAACTCGATTTCAATTTCGGATTTGAGGCCAAAGTTTTTTCATATTATTGAGTATTTTGGCTTCAAATGCAATTTTAAGATTTTATTTAAAAGGTCGTCAAGCCGTTCCACTAAAAGTATAAACATAACATGAAAACTCCTTTATGTTCTTCACAACAAGTGCACAATAATAATAAAAACATAACATCAAAACTCCTTTATGTTCTTCACAACAAGTGCACAATAATAATATTTACAAAGGGATAAAGTATTTGAAAACGTTAAATACACCTGTAACATCATCGACAAAAAAACGGTTCTTCATTAATTCAAACCAAAATAGTATTTTTTCACGTTACCTCGACTTATTGCTTAAGATACATTGCTAATAAAATAGAATGGAAAAAATCAAATAAGAAAATTGTAGAATTTTCAGACACCTTTTTGTGGCAACTTTAAACTTTACAACAACCTGACTGCTTGTATGCTGTTATTGTCAAAATTCTCGTAAAATAAATGTTTAAAAATAAAAATAAATTTAAAAAATGTACATATATAGAAGAAAAACTCGAGAACTAGTACTCTTCATTGGCATAAAAATACTGATATAAACATAATGATATCAGGTATTACACTATTTTGCTTCAAAGCAATTCCCGTCGGCGGCATTTATTTTTACTCGAGAGATATTTTCAATTTGTAGGGATATTTTAGGCGAGTATAGTCTATAAATAAAGAAAAACAGCGAATTTTAATATGTATATTTTTGTATTATGCAACTATTTAAATACCCGCTACCCTTTTTGGTCACCCTGTTTATTAGATAAAAGAAAGATACGGGAGTGTCTATTGTTATTTTAAATCCAAGAAAAACGCTTTGTATCCTTTATTTCTAAATCAGTTTCAATAATATGTTTGACCAAAACAGAAAGAAACAAAGAACGAGTTTTATGAGGACATGTCAGTTGGCGACAGGTATAGTAGGTACTACGTGACCCGAGTGATTTTAAAAACCAACCAATCTAATTTGAACGTTCTTTGATCAAAATTTCGTGTGAACCTATAATTTCCAAATCCAGAGTAACCGTCGAAACCGTTTCTCCAATAAAAAATTCCAGGGTGATATTATAACGTCACGGAGAAGGGTACAGGTTAGGTATAATACTATTACAACCGGTCAGCACTTACTCAAATGGCCACTATTATTCATATCCCTTCGAAAGTTTAACCAATTCCCCGAATTTTATTTTATAAGGGTCAATATGTGATGATTCCTGTTCCAATGTTTCAAACAAATTCAATTATATGCCGGAAAATAATGTAGGTCAAAAAATAAGGCAAAAAGGTTCTGCGACATATATATAAATAATATGTTATTATGCTTATAAAACACATAGTAAGATTAAGTGGTCAAACAAAGGCCTGATTTTTAATGTGTCCTTAGCAAACACTGCTATTGTACTTGTAAAATGAAGATATTTTAGAAACGCTATATAATGCCAAAGAGTTTGTAAAGTAAACACGTTGTGAAAAATTTACGAATTTCAGTTTTTCATCGTAACTATTTTAGGAATTATTTGGGGAGAATTCCATAGTTTTATCGCTGGAAATTAAGCTGCAACAATAAACATAGCCGCCTCCTCCCTTTTTTACTTTACTCAGTTTCAAAAATTCCCATCTGGGCATGCCATAGTTTCACTGGTTTCTGGCTTAAAACTTTAATCTACAACTATTTAAGAAAACTACGAACCACGAAAATAGTAATTTATCAAAATTCGACATTTTACGAAAGACACTGCTTATTTCTCTTAACATTTTCTTAAAATGGAGTAAGCTACCAGAAATTTAATATTGCTCGGTGTTTTTTTTTTTTTTGTTTTTTTTTTTTTTTTTTTTTTTTTTTTTTTTTTATATTAACTGCACACAGGAGGCCTGAAGAAAATAATTTCCCTCAGGGCCTATGTCATCTTTGGGGATGCTGTGTGGAGGGTCTTTTTGTGGAGAGGAAGGAGTGAACATGGGTCTTGAAGAGTCCCATGTTGTAGGAGGGAGGAAACACAGAGGCCGGCAGCTCGTTCCACAGCCGAGCTGTTGAACTTAAGAACGAATCGTAGAAGCGACCCGTTCTCATGTGACAAGTGTCAACTGTATACAAATGTTGGGCGCGCGTTTGGCGTGTATCCCGACTACGCACCGGTGCCGAAGGGATCAATGATGCTAGTTCCTCAGAGCATCTTCCATTGTAATACCGATAGAACAAGGACAGCATACCTACCTGACGCCTGTGCTCTAAAGATTGCAGTCCGTCTGTTAAGATTGGGGAATCTATCAAACGGACCGCTCTCGAGATAACCGTCCATTCTCTGCTTCAAAACCCTCCGAGCCGTTGGAGTTTGTGTGCCCTTTGGGGGCTTGTCAAATAAAAAGCTATCACGAACTGTACTGTCATCCGCGTAGCAATGAATCGGTGCACATGTCAAAAGGTCATTGATGTGTAACAAAAACAAAGTCGGAGACAGAACCGATCCCTGTGGGACGCCAGCATTTATGGAGTGCGAGGAAGAGGTGAAACCGTCAGCAACTGCCTGAATTGACCTATCCCTTAAAAACTCAGCAATCCACGTACACAGGGATGCGGGAAGTCCGTAAGAATGCAAATTGTTGACAAGTCCTCGGTGCCAGACCCGGTCAAAGGCCTTGGATATGTCTAGTGCGACCGTTTGGGTCTCACCGTGACGTTCCAGGCACCGCCCCAAAACATGCGTCATATACGCGAGAAGATCACCGCACGAGCGGTTCCGCCGGAATCCGTATTGACGGTCGTTGATAATTTTGTTCTTCTCGAGGTATGAAAGTAGTTTGTCGTTGATCACACGTTCCATCACTTTGGACAGAACTGATGTGATCGCTATGGGGCGGTAGTTGGTCGGGTTGGAGCGGTCACCTTTCTTGGGAATAGGGTGAATTACCGCTTTTTTCCAACCAAAGGGCACAGTGCCACACTTTAGGGACATTTTGAAGAGCTTTGTCAAAACTGGAACTATTTCCGCAGCACACCTCTGCAATACCAGGGCAGGTATTCCATCAGGTCCACAAGCTTTATTAACATCGAGCCCCCGTATGACGTGGAGTACATCCCGATGCCGGATCCTCAGCTTTTTCATATAGAAGCCGTAGTGAGGAACCGACGGCGGAACAGCACCTCCGTCGTCGAGGGTCGAGTTTTCCGCAAACATTTTCCCTAATAGGTTAGCTTTTTCGGTGGCGGTGTTTGCTAGTGAGCCGTCAGGTCTGGTAAGAGGTGGCAAACTGGGTTTGCAAAAATTTCGACCTATTGAGCCCGCAAGCGACCAAAATGCTCTGCTGCCATGCGGGCAGGCAGCCAGCTTTTTGCTGATCTGCAGGTCGTGTTCAAATTTTGACCTATTAATGATTCTCTTGCATTTCTTTGCCGATTTGTTGTATGCTGATCTGCTTTCGGGCGTTCGAGATGTGTTGTAGGCTCGGTAAGCCGCGTTTTTTCGTCGAACTGCTTCGGAGCATTGTCGACTGAACCACGGCTTTGAGCCCACACCAGTTTCTTTAGTAGTCGATTGTATGAAGCCATCCACCGCCGATTTGATGACTTCACCAATCTCCTGAAACATTGAAGTCCCCCAGAACAACAAACTCGGCCGAAAAGTAGCGGGGCAAGAGATCATCAATAGTATCGCTCAAATGTTTGAAGAGTTCGGAAGTGTCTGATTCGCTATGGTTTGGTGAGCGGTATAGACATGCGTAGAATCTTGCCGTACTGGTCTCCCTCAACCAGCATCTCCCAACCGGCCCGCCACGCAGAAGGTGGGCCGACGCACCCGCCACCAAGACCTGGGCAAACCTTAACCCATGAACCCGGGCACCCCTGCTAAGTCACCAAACGTAGCGAACTACTTGGGGTGACCTGTGGCAGAGGTGTTGGTCATCCAATAAATGGTTCCTAGGGCGGCGGTACCCATTCCCGCCTACCAAACTGATCTACGACAAGATGTTGAATCCTTCCAAGACGTACAAGGCGAGATGGAGCAGCGCAGCAGAATGTGCTATATCGATATTCACAACATTCCCGAAGCGGAAGGTGAAAATTTGTTCAATTTAATCGAGAAATGGGAGGCGTCATCAACGTGCTGCTTTTGAGTAGCTGTGTGGTGCCGGTACATCGCATCAGTCGCGGTCACTGGTCGCCCGCCAACCGTCCACGCAACATAGTCGTTCAGATCTCAATGTCATCACTCGCCGTGGCCGTACGACGGATCATTTAGGTACGTCGGGCACCAATAAAACAACCCACACCGAAAAATACTTACAGCTTATATTTTACAGTCGCGAAATAAATGTTACACTTAGCAAAGATCCTCTCTTTTCAGAGAACAAACACCACCCAGCCATGAAATCCGATATCGATCCTCAGTAATTCAACCTACAAAAATCCTCTCCTTTCAGAGGACAGACACCACCCAGCCCTGGAATTCTATATACCCATCTTCAGTAATTCAACCAACAAAGATCCTATACTTTCAGAGGACAGACACCACCCAGCCCTGGAATTCTATATACCCATCTTCAGTAATTCAACCAACAAAGATCCTATACTTTCAGAGGACAGACACCATCTAGCCCTGGAATTCTATATACCCATCTTCAGTAATTCAACCAACAAAGATTCTATCCTTTCAGAGGACAGACACCACCCAGCCCTGGAATTCTATAAACCCATCTTCAGTTATTCAACCAACAAGGATCCTATCCTTTCAGAGGACAGACACCACCCAGCCCTGGAATTCTATAAACCCATCTTCACCAACAAAGATCCTATCCTTTCAGAGGACAGACACCACCCAGCCCTGGAATTCGATATATCGTCAGTAATTCTACCAAAAATTGAATCCAACAGAAAGAGTAGGTGCAATTCAAGGAAAGCTGATTATACTCATATTGATATTATTGATAATGACATTAATTATATTGATTGGAAATTTGATACTGCAAATGTATCAGCCGAAGAAGCAGTATATCGTTTCTATGTAATAATAAATAATGTAATTCATAAGCTTACTCCAACACGACGAAATTAAAAATTTCACTTCTGTTTTACATGGTTAATTAGTTTATCACGAAAAAAGATAAATTTCGACTCAAATGGAAGACATATTAAGGTCTTTCTGACTACCGTGAATTTTTTACCTTACGTGCTACATAAAACATGGTCTACTGATTCCCGAAAGTTATTTTTTGACAACATTGAAAATTCATTGCAAAACAATGTCAATTTTTTGGCCATATATACCCTCATTAAAAACGTATGACGGATACCCTGCTGCTTTCTCCCTACAATTTTATAGTACCCAAGAAATTTGAAAAAAATTGAACCCTTCTCCATCAATGACACAATCGACATCGACCAACTTGAATCAGTTCACGATTCTGGACTTGCGTACATTCACACCATTCACCTAACGGAAATAGAAGTAGGTACAATCAAGTTTAAAGATGCTAGATATAAACAAAAACGCGGGTCACGATGGAATACAAGCGTTTTTTCTAAGGTCTGCTGCATCTTCACTGTGTGTGCCGCTCATCATAATATTTCATACATGTCTAAGTGAAAGAGTTTTCCCTGACAGGTGGAAGTTAGCCTACATCCGGTCTACAAAGGTGATTCGCGTCAAAGAGTGAAAAACTACAGATCGATATTCATTCTTTCGGCGATCCCTAAACTCTTGGAAAAACTTGTCCATGATAGTATATATCCCTAGCTTGCCGCTTAAATTATAGACCAACGACACGGGCTTGTCAAAGGCAAATCTACCATGAGTAATTTACTTATTTCTTTAATTTTTTTATTTAACTGGTAGAAGCAATTTACTTCAATTTGAAAAAAGCTTTTGTTAAGGTTGACCACTTTTATAAAAAAAAATATATATATATATATATACGAGTATATAACGGACTTAGGGGTAACTTATTACGTTGGTTTGTATCGTACTTAACTAAATGAAAGCAAGCTATATAATTATAAGGACATACTTCTGTGTGGGAATCAGTTACTTATGGCGTGCTACAGGATCAATCTTGAGTCCCGCTTTTATTTATACTTTTTATTATTACCATTACTTAATGTTTCATGCTTTATTTGTTTCTCTTGTCCTGATTAAAAAAATATTTTCCATTGTTAAGAATTTAAATTATTTTCTGCTCATCCAAAGAGATTTAGTCAAACATTTTGCAATTAAAAAAACGATTGAATTACAACAAATGTAAATAAATGAGCTTCATACATAATTATTATATTAGAAAATATTCACTCGTACGCATGTACTGTATAAGAAACCTATGCGTACTTTTTGATTCAAAACTTCTTTTTGATGCGTATATTGTGAATAAAGCTTATTGCATGCTTGTCTTTGTTATTAGAAACAGACTTGTATTTTGAAATACGCTGGTATTTTGAATATTGCTCCTTAATATGAACTCCACTTTACGGTATTTATAAAGATAATTTCGAGAAATATTTCACTATAATATAAATTATCTTGTAATATTATATTCGCAAAGGCTTATTATTATTATTTTTAAGACTGCCATGTTAATCTGTGAGAAATAGGATATTATAGAAATTGGAAAATTCTTCAATAAATGTTTTTTACTGTAATATTTATTACGCAGCAGTAGCGATGTAAATGACGTCGTTACAAAATGACAGTCTTATGAATAAATGCGGAGTTGACACTTATCAAGTAGGTATAGGTATTTATTTTAAACATACATATTTATTTTCAATTTATTTGTAAGAAGATGTCTATTTTATAATGTTCGAACAATTGAATAGCGTTCTAAAACTCACGAAGAAAAGCACAAAGTTCTGCCACTTTCGTGATATATTTTGCTAAAACTGCAAAAAAATATTTGTTGCTTTATGAACTTCATTCTGCTACACATATACACCAAGGCTGATATTGTGAAATATAATTTATCTTACAAGATGGATGAAATAACATATCAGCATACATCATAAACAAAATAAACGTTATATTTTTCGTACAAATTAAAAAATATTTGTTGTTATTTTATTTTCCGACCTTCCTTTAATTCACACTCTTGTTTAATGGTAACATTTAACAAAACAGTTATAATTGTTATGTATGGCCATGTTGGCAGTCCTGATGCGTCACGTGGGATTATAACGAGTGTGCGCAGTGTGAATAAACGTCATAGGTCTGAGTCAACAGTCTTTTATTTTTAATAATCCCCGATATAATAATTGGCGACGAGGATAATCGAAAAAGTTAAATTAATAACGAGTAATATTAAGTCCAGTGTAAAACAGTGATTTCGTCTTTGTTTTTTCAATCATTTTAACGTGTCTACGAGTACTTTGCCAGTGCCGCAATACGAGTCGAGTTGTGAAACCTTCGGAATGTTTTTAGAACGTGTTCAAATTTATTTAAAAGTAATTAATATTACGGACAAAGAGAAAATTAGATATCTTTGTATGATTATTGGTGCGGAAAAATATAAAATTTTAAAAGAAACAGTTCATCCGAAAAATATTGAAGAGTTAACTTATAACGAGATTGTAACAACACTTCAAAATAAATATGAAGAGAAAAAATGTACGATCGCCCAAAGATATAAATTTTATAATCGTCAGCAACAGTCGAACGAGGGAATTGATGATTACATTTCAGAAATAAAAAGTCTGTCAATATCATGTAATTTTGGAGCATTTCTGGATGAAGCCTTGAGGGATAAATTGGTGTGCGGTGTGAAAAATGAAGCCATGACTATAAGATTACTGTCTGAAGATGAATCGCTGAGTTTCGAAAAAGCAAAAAAAATTGTGAAGAATATGGAGACAGTAAGTTGTTCTGCAGAAATATTACACAAAGAAGATCTTTCATCGGGAGTTTTCGAAGTAAAGCCGAAAACGTCACGTCAAAGGAGTACTAGTCCGCAACAAGGTCAAAGGAGTTCAATGTCATCAAGTCGTCTTTCATCTCCATCACGTGGAAATCCCAGAAAAAGATGCGAGAGGTGTTTTATCAGTCATCAACCAGAGTCATGTCCGTCAAGGAATTGGAAATGTTACAAGTGTAATACATACGGTCATACGTCAAAATTTTGTTCTAGTGTAAAATCAATTGTTATTAATCATGTAAAATGTGTGGGTAATATAAATGTTTTAAATATGTCCGTGTCTGAAACAGCTAATATTGATTTGTTTGTAAACGGTAGGAAAATGTCCTTCACGATTGACACAAAATGTACATAAAATTTTTCAAAACTTGTAAATTAAGTCAGTTCTATGGTAATTTGTTTACAGCAAATAGTAAAAATTTATATTGTTTTGGATTTTTTATTGCAAAAGTAAGTGTAAAAGATAATTCTAAATTGGTCGTGGATTTACCAGTATTAGTTATTAAAAATCTATCGTCTGAAGCTATTCTTGGTAGGAATTGGATAAATGTTTTGAATCCGTCTTGGGAAAATACATTTATAAATTCTTTTATGTCAAATATTGGTAATGATAATACTGTAAATTCAGTGTCTGTCAGTGGAAAAAATAAATCAAACATTGTCGAAAAATTGTCACAAAAATATTTAAATTCTTTTTCTAAAACGAATAACGACATACCAATTAAAGAGTTTTCGGTAAATTTAAGTTTAAAAAATAATTCAACTCCTGTTTTCCACAAAGCATATGAGGTCCCTTATGCACTGCGTGCAGAAGTATGCCAAGAGCTAGATCGTCTTGAAAGCGAAGGCATAATTTCTAAAGTTAAATATAGTAATTGGTCTTCTCCAATAGTTTGTGTACCAAAACAAAATGGAAAAATACGTTTATGTGCAGATTTAAAATCTACAGTCAATCCACAATTGAGAATTGATCAATATCCTATTCCACGTCCAGAGGATATTTTTAATAAATTTTCAGGTTGTCAAGTATTTTGTAAATTAGACTTAACAAATGCATATTTACAGTTGTCTGTGTCAGATTCTAGTAAAGAATTACTTACAATCAATACATGTAATGGTTTATATGTTTACAATCGTTTACCTTTTGGGTTGTCATCGGCTCCTGCCACATTTCAAATGGTCATTGATACAGTCTTGGGAGGCATAAAAAACTGTGCTGCATACATTGATGATATTTGTGTAGGTGGTAAAGATGAAACGGAGTGTTGTAATACTTTAGAAAAAGTTTTGTCAAAGTTAAATGAGTTTAATATAAAAATTAATGTGTCAAAAAGTGAATTTTTTGTATCTTCTTTTGAATTTTTAGGTTTTACTTTGTCAGGTCAAGGCAAAAGTCCGTCTTTGTCGAAAGTTGAGAAAATTAAGTCTACTGGGTATCCAGAAAATGTTACTCAACTAAAATCGTATTTGTCAATGTTGAATTTTTATAGGAATTTTATTCCTATGTGTCCTACTGTACTAGAACCACTCCATAATTTATTAAGAAAGAATGTAGAATGGTGTTGGTCTGATGAATGCGAAAAAGCATTTATAAATAGTAAGTCTCTCTTGTCAGATAAAACTATGTTAGTTTTATTTGATCCGTCAAAACCATTGTGTCTTACAGTCGACTCCAGTGCATACGGTGTCGGATGTGTCTTAAGTCATGTCGTAAAGAATCAAGAATTTCCTATAGCTTTTGAGTCTGCAACGTTAAATTCAGCTCAAAGAAATTATAGCCAATTGCACAAGGAAGCCCTTGCTGTTATTTTTGGAATCAAGAAATTTCATAAATATTTAATTGGTCGTCATTTTACTATATATACTGATCATGCTCCATTGTTGTCTTTATTTGCCGAAGAAAAAAAAGTCCCCGTTTTAGCTGCATCACGTCTCATAAGATGGTCTATAATATTGTCCGCGTACAATTATAAATTAGTTTTTAAAAATGGACTGAAAATTCCTCAAGCTGATGTGATGTCACGTTTGCCAAGTGAACAACAATTTAATGTAGAGGAATGTAATTTTGTATACATGTCAACACCCTTAATTCCATTTTCAGAAGTTGAAAGTCATTCTGAAAAAGATGAAATGTTATCTAAAGTCATTAAGTATGTTTCAATCGGTTGGATTGAAAACTTGTCAAGTCCAGAAATTAAAAAATATTTCAAGTTCAGAAATTTACTGTCGGTCAAGGGAAAATGTCTTTTATTTGGTGACAGAATTGTAATACCAGAATCTCTTAAGTCTAAAGTCTTAAATTTAATACATTATGGTCATCCTGGTATAGTCAGATCAAAAATTCTTGCTCGTTCTTATGTTTGGTGGTTAGGTATGAATCAAGATATTGAAGATATTATTTCTAGATGTGAAATGTGTCAGTTGGTACAAAAAGCTAACAAAAATGTGCGTCATAATTGGCCTATTGCTGAAAGTCCATGGGAAAGAGTCCATTTGGATTTTTTTGACTTAAAAGGTTCGAAATACTTGTTAGTTTGTGATTCATATTCAAAGTGGATAGAATGTTTTTATATGAAAAATACTAAATATTCGGATTTGTTATCAAAATTAAGTGAAGTTTTTCCAGATTTGCGTTTCCGAAAACTATTGTTTGTGATAACGGTCCTCCATTTTCATGTAAAGAATTTTCTATTTTTTGTAAAGAAAAATCTATTAAATTATTATTTTCTCCACCATATAATCCCGAGTCAAATGGATTAGCAGAACGATCTGTTCAAACATTCAAAAAGATTTTAATTAAATTTATGTTTTCAAAAAATTCTAAATTTTTGTCACCAGCTCAACGTCTAATAGATTGTTTGTATACTTATCGTTCCACCCCTACTTCTGTCACGGGTTTGTCTCCTATGGCTTAAATATTTTCGTATGAGCCACGTACACCTCTTCATGTTTTGACAGAAGAAAATAATGGAAATAAAAGTAAGCAATCAAGTAAAAATGCATTGACAGAGTATGAGGAAAATGATAATGTATTGGTATACTTAAGACATTTGAAAGGTCCTATGAAATGGGTTCAGGGAACTATTAAGTTAAAATTAAGTTCATGGGTGTATTTAATTCTTTTAATCGGAGGAGAGGTAAAAAAGGTCCATGTTAACCAAATAAAAAAAAGTTGCATTAAGTTAAAATCAAATTATGAAAATCCCGATAAATGGTATGACTTGGGAAGTCAAGAAAATAAAAATGATAGTGAGCCTTTACCCAGCACTAGTGGGAAAACTGATGTAGTAACTAGGGCTGGCAGATTGGTGAAACCTCCTGTCAGATTTAGTCATAGTGATTATGTTTAAGTTTTTTTTGGTATTGTAAATTGTTTGAAAAAAAAAAAAAATAAAGGAGGAAAGGATGTTATGTATGGCCATGTTGGCAGTCCTGATGCGTCACGTGGGAGATTATAACGAGTGTGCGCAGTGTGAATAAACGTCATAGGTCTGAGTCAACAGTCTTTTATTTTTAATAATCCCCGATATAATAATAATCATTATAATCACTATACAAACCATTCAATCAAAGACATGAGCCAGAAATCCTTTTCACTTTAAAGTACAATTAGAAACCGAGACGTCGAAAAGGTTCAGGGGGTAAAAATTGTATCCATGAGATATCCACGCCATTGGATAATATGAAGTCAGACTGTTTCCATTATACAGCAATTAAAAATGGAATGTATTTTTACTTCGTATTAGACTAAATGCTGACCAATAATTATGTATGTAATACGTAGTGGTCTATCGCACATCTTCTCCAAGCGTGTTTACGAGAGAGGTCACGTGGCCGTCGCAGTCGAGGATATCTATAAATACCAAGAATACCTAACTGCATTGAACGCGAAGTATGATACCGGAGTCTTCAGTTTTTCAAGACATCAACAAACGGCGTAGATAAGCTCGACAAAGCCACCCATAAAAAATATTTACGACGCTTAATAACCTTTCACTTTAAACTTTCTAACAAATTACGTAAGGACCCCTGCTGAGTTTTAAAAACTTAAATAATGGTGTAATTTTAAACTACGGTGGAGCCGTAGCTCTTAACTTATGTTGCGATTAGAAGAATTAGTTTTTGGGAGATAAATAATTGAGTTAAAAGCACTTTTTTACTCCCAACCTTTCATTACGTACTTGAACAATCTTAAGTCCAGTAATTAATTTAATTTTCCAGTCCATTCTGACTAAATACCGGTACTAAATCTCAACGAGATTCCCGGAATAACGTTTTAGTCAGGAAATGAATTATGTAATTTATAGAAAAGAAACAATGATATATGTACTTTTGGTTATTGTTATAAATTGTAAAATTACAATTCTTTAACCATAAAAATCTTTTTTTTTGTTAGTGCCCCCCGTTAAGTGAAGTGAAGTTTCCTGCAATTACTCTCCTTTCAATATCTCTATCAGCCTTACCATAAAATGATTAAAAATCTAGATAAAAAGGTTGATCTACAAAAAACGCCCGAAACCAAAAATAAACACCTCGTGATTCATGAAATGCTGACGTAAGCGCGATTGCCTATCTTTTGTCTTAACTTCTGTATGGACTGGTAGACAAAGATATCAAATTATTAACTGGGAGAAGCTTTTCAACAGAGGTCTCATTAGCCCACCAGTGCTGAGTTTGGTCCAAGCCAGAGGCTGAGATCATGGCCCAGATCTTTTCTGAATACATCCTTTGTCACACCTCAAATAAAGATAATCTCAATTTTCGAATGATTTGTATAGTGCGTTTTTAATTACCGAAATTAAAAACATTTTATAAATGCTGTAAAAATATGTTTTTATGTTTGTTGGCAAGAGCAAACATTTTTTTCTAAAAATTGTAACAAGAAACTCCAAGGACTTATTTGTTGAAAAATCACGGGATATTATTTTTATATAACTTGTTAAACCTAAAATATTTTCTTTTAAATATGTTTACCTCACCATCATTAACTTTCAAACGACAATCAGCAATAAAGTTTTAGAATATTTCTTTATTTGAAAATTACATTCAAACAAAATAAATACACATTTCAAATAAAGAATTACCGACTTTATCGCTTTTCTGATATGATTTTTATTCCATCAAAAACAATTCTGAAATTTGAAGGTTCATTAAACTTGAATAATTTTACACATTACGCAGGTTATTAACACGTATTTAGGGAGGGAGTGTCGTTTTAAGTTTTTGACATTAATTTATTTAAGGAATACGTAAAATTTTCACAATAACAATTATTAACATATGTGTACAGAATAACAGACAAATATTTCAAAAATAAATAAAACATTTTACAGAAAATATTAATATATATTTTTAAATTCGCTTGTAGTATAAATATAATATATGTTTTACATTTTTTTATACAATAATATACCAAACAACCAAATTAGTCTGAGGTAAAGTATATTTAAGTTTATTCTTAAAATTTTCATCATTTTTCTGCTTGTATTTGTTTGGAGTTTGTTAAAATATTTAATGTCTGAGTATGTGTAGTAGTGTTGTGCCGTTGATCTATTGAGTTTAGGAATTATTAAATATACGAAACGAAAATACTTGGTTTTAAGTAACTTTATTGAAATATTTTATTATCAATCGGTTTCGTTACCTCCGTACCATCATCAGCAATGTTATAAAAATGATGTTATTAAATACAGAAGTACACATATATATATATACACAAATTATCAAAAAAGAAAGAAACAGTATACTAGAGTGGGACAGTGCATCAGTTGTGGGAGAGAGGTGGGGGAGGGGAATGTGGGATTAGTGAAGTAATGGGGAACATACATCGAATCGGGCTGTCAGATAAATTTAATTGGTTATTATTAATTAATGATTTCAACATTTAAATTTACCGATTTTTTATTTCCAAAGTTTCTAAATTGTTAAGTCTTAAGCCTATTCCATTTTTGTGTAGGAATTTAATTTCTGTATGTATGTATGTATTAAGAGTGTGGTCTTTATTAATTAAATGCTCCGCGAACTCTGAAAAACCTGAACTAGTAAAGCATCTTAAATGTTCTTTATGTGTTCTTTTGAAGAATTAGAGATTTATTATTTGTACCGTGGTTCTCGCTCTGGTGCTTAATGACCCAATTATTAGTTTATCTTTATTAAATGATGCATGAGTGTGAATGAAACAAGGAGTGTGTGACAAGACAGAATGTGTTGTGTGGTGGTCTATCTTCTCTGCCTACCCTTTCGGAAAGGGCATGATGACTAATTTAATAGTTATTTTAATATAAACCATTTCACATCATTTTTTTCATCATTTAGTAAAAGATTTTATATATTTTTTTACTTACCTATTACATAAGAACTATAATTGTAATCAAAAATTCTAATTTTTGTTTGTTTATATATCCTGCGTGACTCTTTGCTCAATGAACCCTAGAACTGGATTTTGATTGAACTCGGATATTCGTTGAATGTTAGTGTCTTTTTTTAAATTGGAAAACTGTTTGTTTGAAGAATTCAAAAAATCTTTGAAGTACCTAACGAAAACAGAAAATCATTTTAATTGCCATTTTCAAAATTGGAACTATTTCGTTATTAATTCAGACAACTAATAAATACGTACTTCTTTTAATTCAAAAAACGTTATTCTTATTTTCAATAAATACAATCAATTTATGCCACCGTTCTTAAAATAGTTGGTGGTGTAGCGGTAAACGTAATTGCCTTCCTTGCAGTTTATTAGGGCTCGATTCTCACCTGTGGCAATTTAAAAAATATATATTTCAATAAAGAAAGTCTAAATAAAAAACAGTTTAAATACTTCGACTACCATAATACGGACATGTGTCTAGTGTGGTAGTCGAAAAGCATCTAAAAAACCTGTATCTTAATATATTTTTATGAATAAAGAAAATTAAAAAAAAAAAAAAACTTAAGTTCAAAAAGCGAATAAAATAAACCAATGTCATCTACCAGAACTATACACTCTAATTAATAAACATTACCATTTCGATAAGGCCACTGGCTTCGATGGATGTAATCCAAACGCAAAATAATATTATTTGTATATTTATGACATCATTGAAATATTTTAAAAATTCGTAACGCCACACAGCATCCGAATGTAAATATGACCAAAATTTCCCAGGATATTTCAAAATTTCCCTAGAATATTTAAAATTTTCCCGGAATGTTGACCTTATGTAGTCAACATTTCAGAATTATCTTTGATTTGTGTGCTTTTTCCCCTATCCTCAAAAAAGTTTTTTTTTCTCTAAATCTAGGGTAAATTCCATAAACATCACTTAGAATTTTTCTATTTCTGAATACTTAACAAAGATAAGTTAGTTAAATTTTATTTATTTATTCATTTAAAGATAGATACAAAAGAAAGTACAAATTACATATTAGGAAGCTTTGCCTGTCCAACTAGGAAAGTTTCCCGTTCCAGGACAGACAAATTAGTATATATATAAAGTTTGTATATATATTTTTAAAATATGTTGCACAGGACGATTCTGTGAGAAAAAATCCAATCCTTAAATCTACTTTATTGGTTCTTTTATACCTGTAAACAAATATTGATTAGGTACTTATTCAACACGGGATTTATTATTCTGGTTTTCAACCCGTTACCTCTGCTTCAAAGGCAATATACTATCCTGTAGATAATTACGATCCAGTGATATATTTATAAGTTATATATCAGTGATGTGTTTATCCAACAAATATATTCATTCGTCTCGTTAACATGAATAGATAATCTGTGCAAATATGAAATACAGTTGAGAAAAGTAAGAAAGAAAAAAAAAACAAAGTTTCTAACAAGTTGTTTCCCTGCGCTAATCTGGCGACCAAGAATTATATCTTGGTAGTTGAAAAGGTTTGCGGAATAAACTTCTTCTTGAGAAAATTATGAATTTGCGCATGTACTAGTCTTCTCTTTGAATCCCTCTCCAAAGATCATTCCAGATTGACCGCATCAAAGGAAACTGGGAGATTTGGCGAAACTTTTAAAAATATGTATCTTGTTTTACCTCTCCTGTGTGAGATTAGGCCAAAACTAACCTTACCAAGTAAAGAACTACGTGATTCTGTAAACATTTTATCATAAACGAAAACCCATGTTCAATTTATTTTGATATTTAAAACGTGAAAGGACCCTACCTTTAAAATCTGTGACTTAGTTATTTATTTTCACTTATTTAATTTTTTTTGATCCAATTTTTTTTACATTTCAGAGTTATCCAGTAATTTTGGCCTCAATGGGTGGCATACTCGTGCTGACGACGTAATTATATTAATTGAACTAGCGATGTGGTTTAAGTAAATTATTCAAAACATGGTTTCGATAAAATTTGCGGAACCCTACTGGTCATTAATTTTAGAATAATACTTTTTGTGAAATACAAAAAAAAAGCTGTTAATGAATTAAAATAATTATATGTCAATCTATTATAAGATATGGATTAACCATATGGGGAAATACTACTATAACTAATCTGAAACAAATGTAAGTTGTACAAAACGCAATTTTAAAATTACTAGTCGTCCCTAATATTTTCAAACAGAAACATAATAATTATTTTACAAGCAATAATTATTTGCCTGAAACACTCATCCACATTGAAAAATCTCCTGATAAAAGATACATGACGCCAACGGAACGTTTGCAGAATCACGTAGTCCCGTTGGCGTCATGTATCTTTTATTAGGAGATTTTTCATTGTGGATGAGTTTTTCAGGCGAATAATTATTGCTTGTAAAATAATTGTTACCCTTTGTGCTATGCATAAAAAATCTTGTCTTAAACATTAGTTTACCAAAAAAATAATAAGAAACATAATACACTGTTGCTGTTTCAGAGTGCCAAAATTTTACCTTTTAGGGCTATACTACGGCAAAAAATCATAATTCAGCATGTATTTACTCTGCAGCATAAAGCATAATTAGAACATAATTATAGTATTAGATTCGCGTGCAATGACGGGTTAATAGTTCCGAAATTTAATAATAAATACTGACAAAGAACGATCGAATACAACATATCGAAGATATTTAATTTATTACCTGACACTATAAATCAATGTCAATCTATGAATAAGGTTAAATATATGGTGAAAAATTGGCTATCGGAAAAAAAATATATTTACTTTAATATGTATGAAAAAATGTTGATTCTGTAGATATAAGATGTAAATTATAACTTATAAAAATGTATATGTAACTAAACTTTAAACACCTGTTGACAAGCCAACTCAATTGGCTTAGCAGGACTTGTTTGTTGATATGTATTAAATATTTATTCAATAAAAAAAATGATTAGCACCAAATTTTTTTAAGCCTCTTAAATTTGATATTTGCGAATGAAAATATTCGGTTAATTATTTACAGCGCCCTTAAGGTGTTTTTCTCAAAAACACAAAATATCCAATTATTATAAAAAAATTATGATTTAATGAAAATTGGTACTATTTTTTATGTGTTTCATTAAAAGGCTAAATATTATGGCTTTGCACGAGCTTACGCAAAATGTTATCTTCAAAGTAGGTATCCATTGGCGTCATGTATCTTTTATCAGGAGATTTTTCAATGTGGATGAGTGTTTCAGGCTAATAATTATTGCTTATTAAAATAATTGTTACCCTTTGTGCTATGCATAAAAAATCTTGTCTTAAACATTAGTTTACCAAAAAAAATAAAATAATATCCATTTATTCTTGTTAATCATTTCTACGACTAAGGCGTCTTGATTTATTTTTCGGCAACTGAATTGGATTCGCGGGATGGAAAATTGAACTGAAATACCTTTGCAAGTTTCATAACGTCAGATCTCACTGTTTAATCATTTGAAATACATTTAACATGATAACCGTTTGGTTCCTGATGAAGTTATGTATGAAAACGTTAATAAGGTACACAGCTATAAATAATTATGTAGTTTTTAACTTTGTTCATGTGTATAACTTTACTATCCGATGCCTGATCCACAAAAATAAATAATTTTCGAAGAAGTTTAAAATCAAGCGTTATTCACGCTTTTTGAAAAGTTTTGAATCATTACCATTTAAATAATCGAGCTTGAAAGCCCTCACAAAACAATGAGCGCTAATTTTTAAGTTCATAAATCAGCAGGTGCTTGCTTGGTTGGCTGGTTACGGGGAACGGTCTACATTTCCTCTTACTTCTGTTCGCGATCTTACCCGGGTACCAGAAGCAGGATCGGGTCACGCCCCTCCCCGTCCTTATCAATAGCGGGATTATCAGACCAGACAACAGACGTGACAGACCCATTGAATGGGATGAAAGGCACAAAGGAAACGGAAAACTGTGCGCTTTGCTATTCTGCGCTCCGGGGATCGAATATTCGGATTTCTCCATAATGACGCTAATGGTAAAGAAGACTCAAAGGATGCTTTACAAGATCTGTGCTTTGTAGGTATTTAATTAACCAAATGTGAAATCCGCAGAATTCGGTAAAGATGAAACATTCCGTACGTCAAATTATTTTTAATGTATTATATATATCAGTTGTTGATTATTCTATTCATTTCCATTAGATACGATGCCTGAGATGTTGAAATTGTTATAAAGGTATTATGCAAACAGGGAATTTCAGTACGTATGTGTACCATGTAAAGATGAAGGAAAATAATCTCAATTAATACACGAAAATAAGTATTAAATGTTGACACACGAGTAAATGAAGGAAAATTTCAAGGATATCTAGGAAGAACGTAGAAGTGTGACAAGATCAAGTGTAACAATGGAATCAGAATTAATGCAAATTAGTACTCCTTATATTCATTTGTCCCCCGTTTGACTCCCAATACTATGTCATTAAATCTAGTCCAAACTCTAACGTGAACTGTTTCGTTAGCGGTCTTGAGAAATTCCTCATCGAAGTTATAGGCATCCGCTGTGTTACTGGTGTATGATTTCTTGAGTTCGATGAATTAGGTACAGCTCCTCAAAAACTTAATGTGCACCGATACTCGTTTATATACACCCAATTTTTTTATTAACTTTTAAAAAATATATTTTTACATTTATTACATTTGCCACTATCAATTTGCGAGATTTCATAATGTTCTCGTATTTACGACTATGAATTACATTTATAATTATTTTATTTAAAGTTTGAACTGCATGACCTGTAAACATGTGCATCCTTAATACACGTTAACATATGAAAACTTGTAGCCATCTATGTTATATAATATTAATCCCTCTATATTCTTGGCTATTCGACTGAAGTATTCACACATCTTGTTGAGTCATTTTGAATAAATGATTTTAGTAAAAAGTACAGGACCGCAGTCCGCATCATCAGCTCAATCATCGCGGAGATTAGGAGAACCCTTCCACATTCAAATGTGGGGATGAAATAGCAGCCTCGGATACAAGGTTTAAATTTAATATGTTGGATTTGTTAGAAATAGCACTTCGAATATTCGGCTGAAGTATTTGGACATCTTACTAAGTCATATTTAATTAATGATTTTAATATGGAAATAATAAAAGCATCATTGTACGGTAGATTGGTTTTTGAAAAAATTAGGTCAATTTGAATAATTAGGGTCTGGATAAATGAAGAATTGTCGTATGAGAGTTTTTTAAAAAGGATGAAGGAGTTCAACCATTCGTGGCATTTGCGATTACTTACATTTATTTCATGTTAAATAGGTACGAAAACTTAAGAGAACAACTGTAACTGCGTCATTGAAATACTATATAAATAGTGTTTATATTGATGGTCACACAACAAGCAGACGAAAATAAATTCGTCCTATGATAACGATGATGATTATGATTGTCAAATTTATCTTCCCCTTTGGGCGAATGAATGTACATAATTTCAATAATATTCAGTGCTTTGTTGGATGGAAGAATGAACCTTTCTGTTTTCTCTCGGATAAATAGGTAAATTGTCAACCGAAACGGGAAAAGTTTACTTTACGAGAAATCTCATACGGCTGGCTTCACAACAACAAGAAAGGTAAATTCTTCCCAACAAAATCTTGAATAAAATCAGCCTAAAATAATTATTTTCTGCGTTACTAAAAAAAACGACCGTGTATGTAAAATTTAACTAATTGAAACGTAAAATGAAATGTAGATCAGATATTGCACACCCAGTAAAAGGGGGTGTTTTATCTGTTGTATAAACTTTACTAATTGAAACGTAAAATGAAATGAAGATCAGATATTGCACACCCAGTAAAAGGGGGTGTTTTATCTGTTGTATAAACTTTACTAATTGAAACGTAAAATGAAATGTAGATCAGATATTGCACACCCAGTAAAAGGGGGTGTTTTATCTGTTGTATAAACTTTACTAATTGAAACGTAAAATGAAATGTAGTAGTAAATAGTGAATTGGTAATTAGAATAGAAATTATAAACGAAAAAATGTTTTTTTCAGGCGCATGCATGGGCCTGCCAAAGGGCTGTGTTGTCAAATATTACGCAGCCAGTTTAACACAGTTAAACATTTTAGAAGTAATTTAAAATAAAAGTAGTACAGTCATTGTACAACATGTAACTAAAACACCGTCTAACGGTTGTGAAGAAATTTTTTATTAGTAAGGCTTCAAGTGTTTTATTTTTGACAAGGAAAATTTTTATACTGGTCAACATTAATACAGCATACGTCGTTTTTTGGATGAAAACACGGTTCAATTAAATATTTTCGTAGATACCACCAGAATAAACAAATATAAGTGCAATTTACATGATTAAAAATTAACTTATTAAAATAAATATTTTAATCACTTTTAATTGATTTGACCATTGATTTTTAAACGAGTATATAAGTACAAATATAAATTTTTGTGATAATCGCTCAAGGTTCCTAACTGCTCCCATCCGTCTGGAGCCAGTGAAACCATGGCATCTTTAAGGGTAAGGAGATGGAGAAGAGGAAGGTTAGTAAGTACCTGTCTATTCAGATCAGATCAAGTCAAGAGCTGGAGGATGGATCACGGATTTAAATCCCAAAACATTAAATTATATTTAATGAATTTGTCTTATTTTACAATCTAACCATTATAAACAATGTATAAATATTGGAGTTTTACCTACCGTGAAAACTCTTATTATGTTGCTTTCCTTATCCAGAATATTCCTTGGCGAAAGTAAACAGGCTTCAAGATTTTGTTTTGCAAGCACATTTCGCAGAGAATGCAGCCTCTGTAGTGTACATATATTATGTTCAATTGTCGCCGTGCATAATCCTCGTATTTTTCAAATGTCGGCGCCCGCCATTTCATTTGCGGCACATTCCAGAGCGGAAGATACTCTAAGTATAGCTCTGGTGGGAAACCATCATTCAGAATTGAGACGTTGCTTGAAATGGCTTTTGACCGTGTTTTGTGATCAGGTCTGAATAACCAGGTACCTTCTTCTCTCCACTATCTTCAGCCTCGGTTAAGACGCTTAAGCGAAGTTGGGACTCGTGCGTGGTTTCATATTTAATAAAACAATACTATACTCGTATACCAGATGACATAGTATGAAGTGAATGAAATGGAGTTGTGTTTCGGTCATTTTTTCTGCAGACCCATGCGGAGAAACGCCACGGTGGTGAATTAATTAAAGGTAGGCAAGGGCAAAGCCCTAAATTCTCATTCCCCTTTTATTTTTAAAAACACTATTGTCCATGTCAAAATAATATTATACACGTAACGATGATTTGACATAATATAAGGTTCACTGAATTATTATTTTCTTTTGTTTTGTACCTACTCCGAACTCGAGAAAAAGTTGTTATTCGAATCAATTCTCCTTCATATTTTCTTTCAATTACGAATATGAACTTATCGAAGGGAATGAATACTTACAGAAAAAAAGATCTACGCATTAATAAATACAAAATAAGATTAGAACATTATATTGAATATAAATGTATCTTTAGAAAATATGATGTGTTTAGTCCAGAGCGTGATAATTACATTCTAGGTGTTTGCTTTCAGCAATCATTTTAGTCCTGTGTGATATGTTTAGGCATTTCTGAAAGTTTTTCATTGGATATTTGTTAGCAATAATAACATATTTATCTCCACAAAATTTTATATTAAGTTTTTTGTTTGAGATTTGTGAAGGTTAGACTAGACCGTCTAGAGGGTAGGTTACACAGGTTGTGTTATAATATTACTGTTGTCTTGTTGTTGGCCAGGAGTTATGGTAGAATAGTACCTACTTTCCAACATCTCCAGATTTTCAATACTTTGACCAAAGGGATGCGGACTTCCAATTTGACAAAATTCAATCAATACTGAACGTATTAACCTCAGTCGTAATTCATGGGAAATTAGTAGCCGAGTGGTCTAAAGCGTTGGGTACTCGTCCATTTGCTGACTAATTTTCGGTTTATAGTGATGAAAGTAGACAAAAATATTGTATTGCCAGGTTATTCGTAATCCAGGAACCTTTATCGTTTTAGACTTGGAACGACGATATGAACTGACTGTGAACGTTTGTTATGAGTAAATTTCGACGAATAAAGTTTTGGCGTAGTCCAGTTTTTACCGACAGGATGAAAAGTTCTTATTTTTACTGCCAGCGCTGAAAGCAACGCTTCTGCACTGTAGAAATGGAATGACTTACCATTGAACCAAGCACTTACGAAATTCTCCTTTTTACCGACACTATGGTGAAACTTACTTCCATCAAAATTTACATATTATATAAGATTTATTGAAATCGTATGACGATAGATTTTTTTGGATGGTTGGAAACACAAACTAATCCATACGCGTGGAAGAGATTAGTTTCACAATTACAAAAGCACAGTGAGACAAGGTCAGTATTCTTGCTGACCTAATTGCGTTATATTTGATGGGTGGAATGGATAGGGTTATGGGGTATAGGGTTTGCCGCCAATTACATTTAATCTTCTTGCTTCTATCCCTAGAAATAATTCCTTAGTTTGGCGGAAAAGTTTAGCTGATATGTTGCGTGTGGTTACAAGTAGACATTTTATAGAACATGATTTTAAAGATATATGGTATCTAGTTAGTTAATATTTTACGGCAAGTAGTATTGTGATAATCCTTGAAAAACTGCTGCTTTTCACAGGATGCAAAACACTTGAAGGTGACTTCTTGCATTATTAAATTAATACTGCTCTTTTTTCGTGGAATTTAAAGCTTAATTTTTTTGAGTTTAAAATATCTTTGTTCTTATCACAAAATAACGATTTATGGCAAGAAAGGCAATTTTGTTTATTTCAACAAATCGTTTAGTGAGAAAATATGATTTATTTACAAATAATGTTGAAGCTTTGATCCAATCCGGGTAGTAAAGTTACTAAAAGCAATTTATTTAAAATTTTAACCCTAGAAGCCTAATCTATTTTATAGGTACATAAAGCCTTTACATACGTCTCAGAGGCGTACACATGTAAATGACAGCCAGCAGGCCAAAATATACCTACTTGTGCCCTATTTTTCGATGGAAACTTAAGTTTGGTATGTAAACTAATAATAAAACACAGTTTTATCAAAGAAAACTACTATCACAGGTATTTATTACAACGAATCAGAACATTATGCTTATATTTAAACAAAAAAATCATCTTCTTAAAAATCAACTTGAACATATGTTTTTTTTTAAATAATCATATATTTTATTAAGATTAATTTCTTATTCTTAGGGCAAACATTAAAAGTAATCATGCTTTTAATTACTAGATATAATTTTAGAGCAATCTACACAGACAACAACTTTGTGCTCAGAAAATATTGACTTTTGCACTTACAGCACACTAATTTCTACATTATTTTTTTTAGCAGCAAAAGGGGCATTATTTATGATTTTCGGGCTCTAGTTTTCCTGCCTGAATTTTATTACCTGATTCAGTAGGTTTTGCGAAAATTTGGCTTATATTTTTAAGTCGGAGCTTCAAGTCTGAATCCAAAGCTTGACCGAATCTGTGCTGAGTTGTTTAATGAATTCTCTTTTGTTGGAGAATTTATTTGATCAGGTTGTGGCCATAAATTACAGCAGAATTGACAAAAGCCATGTTTAAGATGCCATAGAATACACCCATTGACCATCTATTAGTTTTGCGGTTGCACGTCATTAAGGAGCACATTTGATCAAATAAATCTACTCTTCCTTTTGTTTGGTTGTAGATATGAATCATTTCTGGTTTGCCACTTAAATTATTAACTATTGAATTTTCATCACAAGAAAATAAACGGTAAAACATACTTGCAGGTTTTGGTTTGTACGATAGAAGTGTCAGAATGCCATCAAAACAAAACGTAGATTTGCCAACAGGTCGAGATTTCGAATTTTTCAATTAATCGTTGATTTTCCGCCTATTTGATCGGAAAGTGCCCACTATATTTAATTTGTAATTTGAGCTGGTCTTCGAAAGGTGCGGACTTTATTCATAGCTGAATTTCTGTGACATAATTGACCCTCATTAGTTGACCAAACATCCCGCGTCTATTCTTACCGCGAAGAGTATTTCCAGGAACACGATAAATTCGCCCTGAGTTGGCAGATTGCGAAGCATAAGTAGAATCAGATGCTAGGTTAGCTTCTGCAATTTTGAGTCGGCTTCTTCAGTGGGAGCAGATTCTTGTAAAGGGAAAGCCTCTTCAGTTACATATTTATTCTCATCTTCTTTGAATGTCATCCACAAACTGGCTGTTTTCGTCTTCAGAAGCTGATTCTCTCAGAGAAAGACTATCTTCTTGGTCTAAGATTTTCAAAATATCGTAATTGTTTAATACATTAGACCATGAGATGTTGGTATCTTGCAGCGTCATATCTTACTCTCGAAAAAAACACACAATATTATATCCCTACAAAATTAAAAACAAACTCTTAAACAGGGTAAATGAGTCCTAATGGGAAGTAAACTTCGTTTGCAATCTCATATCGAGCACATTACGTCGAAAGCTTTGAAAATGCTGGGATTTATACTTAAAGTATGTTCAGTTTTCAAAAATCCACAAACATTTAAGATTCTCTACATATCTTACGTTCGAAGCCACCTAGAGTATGCATCAACAGTGTGGAACCCTCAAAGTTCTACGCATAAATCAAACATAGAAAGAGTTCAGAAAAAGTTTTTAAAATATGTCTCTTATCGCATGCGAAATGATGAAAACAATGTGTCCATGAACCTAAAAACTCTTGATCAACGCCGAGATATCAGAGACCTAGTAATGCTATATAAGATAATCCACTATTTTATTGATAGCCCATACCTTTTACAAAATATTCATTTCAGATGTCCATTAAGAGTAACTCGATCTCCGGACACATTTTATATTCCCAAGAGCAATACTAATTATCTTGAAAATGTATTTATAAGAAGAAGCTGTAGCACCTTTAATAGATTATGCACAAATATCGATGTGTTCAATACGAGCCTCGCAGGATTCATAGCATTCCTAAGAGAGTAGCGTTCGATCGTTGCGGGAAACTTAGTAATGTTAGTGTGTGTATTGTTTTTGTATGGGTTGAATCTATAGTCTTTTTATTTTTTTGGAGATTTTCCTTTTCTACTAGTTAGTATTTATATTGTTTTGTATTATTTATATTCATTTAGGGAAATTTATTATTATAATAGAATATAATGTACCATAACAACAGTAATAAATTAACCATAAGCTCTTCAATAATAATCATGAAGGTACGAAACCATATGAATCGATGAAGTTATTTTGTGGTTTTAACTATGATGAAGCGAAATATATACGAATTTAATTAATTAAACCGTGCGAAATTATCTGTAGCTACTCTTTTCATTGTTCGAAAACATAATCTCTTCTTTGATAAAAGCTTTGATAAAGGAACGAAATTTATTTACGTATACGCGTATAAAGGCTTTAACATAAAGGTTATACATTAAATAAATATTTTTTACAGAATATCTATTTATAATATGGATGTAAGAGAGCAGATGTAAATATAGACAGACTTACTAAAAAACCACTTCACATTCGTTAAACGGTATTTTTTTATACAAATTGTACAATTACTGTGAAAGTTTTGATTTATGTTGGTACTGATAAAAAAAATTCTTTAACTGGGCTTATGATTTTCCGCAGATTATCAGGTGAAATTCCGGTCTTTAAAAAAATGGTTATTTCGAACACGTTATTCTTTAATTGACTGTTTCTGCGAGGATTTAATGATAATTCTTTGAAAATTTTGTTTTTTAATAAAATAAATGTTTTATGTACGTGAAAGTAAATGTCAATCATAGAAATCAATTCTTCAAATTTTGTAAATTCACTTTGTGGCACCATTTTATTAATGAAATAAATTAAAACACTTGTTTTAATTTATTTAAAGAAACCTATGTTTTTATTGTGCTAACAATTTATAAAAATTCCATTTTTTGTTGTTGCTATTCTCTGGGAATTATTGTAATATTTTTTTATTGCATAAACTAGAACTGAGATGACAGTTTTGTTTCAGATTACTTAAATAAAAGTAATATGTTTTCGAAATTCGGCATTCTCTCAATTTTTCCATGATTGGGGTAAAAATATGAGCGTTGTTTTGTTTAAATTTTACTTTTATGTTTCAAATTAAAATATTCTAATTTACAAATATCATTCTTATTCAAATACGAAAATCTCAATGGTAATTTTTTTCGTTTTTCTTTAAATAATATTTGTATTTACTAGATATTCAAAAAGAAAAAAATGACTGGCATATTTAAAATACCTTGGAAATATTCCGATATTCGATTATAAATTTCAATTTCAATTATACAACAGATAAACATCCCCCTTTGGCTGTGTAAACAATGTATATATCTTGTCATTAACTATTTTATATCAGTTTCTACATTAGCAATGTTTTCACATATACGGTCGTTTATCAATTGAATAAAAATTTTACCACGTTTTTAGAAACATAGGTATAAAATAAATACATTAACATACAAAAAATAAAGTCTAATGAGAAATAATAAAATAATAATATTCATAAATAAAAATTAAAAATTTAGGCGTATTAGATCTAACAAAAAAATTATATATAAAGATGCAAAAGTTGGTCATTTTGAATACATGTAGGATAAAGAAAGATTTTTTAAATATTTATGTGGAGGGATTAGTAGGATTTATAGGTCCAATTAGAAGTTCTACCGAGCCGAGCCCTCTGATATGAAAATATCTGGAGTCGGTGAATTATTTTCCCATTTTATCTCTGGTGAGTTGACGTGTTGTTATTGTATTGTTTTGTATCTATTTTGCTTATATAATGCTCTTGCATAATGTTGATTGACTAGATGATCATTTGTGGAAAAGTGTGTGGATGGGTTTAGTTTTTCCTATGGGGAAGATTTAACCCGGACATAAAATCGGAAGTTTAAAAATAGTTAAATAATATAGGTTTAAAAAAAATCCGAGTTCTGAAAAATTAAAAAAAAATTGGAAAGCCGTGTTTCGGAAATAATTGGGTCTATAGAGACGATTTTGTAATCAATTGAAAACGTACGAGATGGTCATAATCGAAAACTAGTTCTTCAGGGTTAAAATCGCCAAAAACTGAAAGAAGGTAGAAATTTAGTTTTTTGACGACGTTGCGTTCTATTTATTGGACCAACATCATAAACAACTCAGCGAAAAATCAGAATTACCAGATCTGACGCAAGATATTCCCCTTTTCAGGTGACAAGGTTACTGGACTAATATGGCACATTATGGCAAACGATCGCTCAAAACGATATGCAAACTTCATACAATATTCCAAAAAATCTCTCGACTGGCTCTCAATGTTTATCTTTAATATGATTTGTTTAGTGTGAACTCCAAAGGAAACATTTAAATTTCTAGTGTTTTCAAGGCATAGTGTGGCGAAAAGAATTAAATACATTCAATTTTAAATATAAAAATATAATTTCGGGTTGTGGGTCTATCGGTGAGTGTATCCCTGACATTTTAAAAATCGGAACTGATTGTGTAATGAATTCAGATGAACGGTAAATTACCTATGTATCAATAATATCCATAATATTTTTTCCAATTCAAGATTTGAAATATGTTTTTCTCTTCTATAAATTTCTAACGATTAATCTCAACAAGTTATGTCAGGTTTTGTGATTTTGCAAGTGTCTGCGCTTTATCGATCTTCAAAAAGCTTTTTACTAACCAACATTTACTAACATAATTTATTACATTTACTAAAATAATATCGTTTTGAATATGAAAGTTGATTTGAATTCGCAAATTAAGGATCCGTAGTAAATGCTCAAAGATGGTTTGAAAGGGATATATGTAAATATCTACGAATGTTAAAAAAAAGATAATCATTAAGAAAAAATTGTGAAAATATTTAAAAAAACACTACATTGGAAATCATTTGAAACAGCGAAAATCTCTCGAAAAATTCTTTAGTTGCATTTAAAGATACACTGTGAATTTTTTCATTCCTATAACATATTTATTTAATAACTGATAAAAACGTGTTTTTAATAATTTTCGGAGCTTACTTAGCGATTTTTTCTATCGAGGGAATTTCTTATAATTAACGTTTCGGCATAACAAATGTATAAATATTATCTTCAAAAATAACTCTTTTTGGAACATAAAATTTAAATAGTTAACGAGAAACTTGCTATAAACCTGTAGAAATTGGGTAGGCGAGGGCTTAAAATTATTAATATAAAAATCATCTTGTGATTGATGAAAGTGAGGAACTATGTAAAGTTTATCGAGAAAAATTATACGTACCTACATCTCTTTGGTATAATTTATTTTCAAGAGTTATTCCATTTACAGATTATTGAAACAACGTATTAAGTCAAATTATAACATGATGATTTGCCAATTTTACTAAAAATAGGAATAAGGTTGACATGTCGTCGCTCCAGTTCATTTATATTAAACAGATCAAAAGATAAATCTAAAAAAAAACAGTATTTTAAAATTTAAAACTACCCAAAAGGTTTTTTAAATTAAAAAAATATCAATGATTGAGTTTCATGTTCTTATGAATTCACAGTTAGTTAATTCTTTAAATAAAAACTTTCAACAATTTTTTAATTAAAGCTTTTCATTTTGGATAAGATACCATGTTTATCTCCCAACCGTTAATTATGTATTTTGTGTAGATGTTTTCATATATACCGTGTGGATATCTCTATTGAAAATTACTTGTTATTATCTGGTGCATGTAATAATAACTATTAACGTGAGCAAACACAAACAATGCATTGCTGAGTGCTTTTATTCATACATATTTTATCGTCGTATATTCATCCAAAACGTTTATATGTGTTGTAAGACAATAAGATGTCGCAATCAATAGTATTACCGTCATGAAATAACCACTCCAGCGATGTGTGTTCGGTTTTCGTTTTAGTTATTATTTGGTAATTAACATCGTTCTTGTAAACATAAACATGTTCTTACCGCGGCTAGAATCAGCCTGGCTTTTCTCATATTTAGTAAACTAACTAACTAACTGACTAACAACTCGGTCACACCACACACTTCTTGCCTCATTCATATTCATGCATCGCCTCATACATACTCTTCTATTATTCAGACTCTTGACATGCCCCGACCCAAGTATCTGATTCATTTAATCGTGCCATATCTTCTCGGGCGTCCCCAACTTCTGATACCATTCGCATTTGCATCATATATCCTCCTTACACTCAATTCTTTGCTCATTTGCTCTACGTGCCCAAACCATCTGAGCATCGCCTTCTTAATATTCCTTATTACGCTTACATCGGCTTCACACTGCTAAGTGTTGGTTAAAACCAGCTGGAATCGAACCAGGTTATGAATTGGCTAGCTCAGTAGAAAGGTAAGCAGATGAAACTCGTGTACTATCAGGGGTGAGCAGCTTCTTTAATCATCAGCTCGTCCATCGGTTAGGAGGTTGGAAAGGCTGACACACAATAATAACACATGGGTAAAAAGGCACAAGGTATATTAATCATCTCGAGAAATTACAGGGTTGACATAGATCTCCACTCTCTCTCTATAACTTGACGACCGGATGAAACGAGGATTTTACATGAATTTATATGGTTTGAACACAAGAAAGGGGTATACTGGAAGCTTACGATTCGCTTTGAGATGAGGAATGGTGCATCAGGCCGAGCTGGACTTTCCCGCGCCAAAAAGGCCCGGCGGGACTGTCGAGGTGAAGTTGGAACACAAGATGCTTCGACGGAAGCGTGGCCCCGGCGAACAAGGGTTAATCTCGGGATGTAGAATCATGTTTTCGAATGATGCGGCAAACTATTGATTACAATAATTGAGATGGTTTAAACACGCGAGAACTACGTGAGGTTCGGGTGAATTGATAATTGCCAACTGTAAGAGCGCGTGGCTTATTACAAGCCGGAACAAAATCGCGTCTAATATCGCGTAATTATACGCGCCAGGCATCGCGAGTGTTTGGGTCCGCGAGAGACACAGTTACTACGACCAAGGTCGCTTCTAGACTGCCGGGGGGGCCGGGAGCGGCCAGTGTTGAACCGAAGACGCTGTGTGTGGTCCGTGCTGAACACTCCGCGACTAGCTGCGAGAGGAAGTTGGGGTAACTAAGCCCCATTTAATTTAATAGGGAGACTGTATTACGTAACAACACATATAATGGCAAACTTGCCATTATATGCCAAAATTCGTTCGAGCGGATTAGTAAACATTTCTTTATTTTTTTTTCTAGGAACCAATTTGAGATATGTACGGCCAAACGGTTGAAAGTGATTTATTAAGGGGTATTATGCTGTATTTTTAACAGCATTACAGTGTCCATCAACATTTATCACATCTGACCTGGTGATGAACAGTATATTTAATTTTTTAGTGGTTTTTTATAAAATTTGAAAGTTAGGGCCTTTTTTTATACATACACTGATTATGAAGAGTTTATTTTTTTGTTCATTTAATTTTTACAGGATTTTTATAAAATTTCAAATTTTGGCCTTTTTTTATTTTTGGCAATGTTGGGTTCGGCGCTCGAGGTCGGAAACTGGGATTATTTATTGGGCCAAAATCACAAACAAATCAATTAAGGGTCTGCGTTGTTTTAGTTTTACCATTTAAACAATTTATTTATAATGCTAAAAACCTTGTAAATGCGTTACAGGACAGGAAGAGAGAACATATCGATCTTTCGATTCACTGCATTTAGAAAGTAAGTGGCTCTTCACTTGGGAGAGTTCAAAAATAATTGGTGTGAGTAAAGGAGACTTTGGCGACTGTTTCCGAGAGTGAGACTATGGTATAAAGAAATGTATAGTATTCATGTAACGCTGTCAGAAACGTTGGCTAAAGAAGGAGAAAGCGCAACATGGCACATCACATCAGAACATCTGCCCTGGTGATGGGCGCTGTAACTCTGTCCAAAACGCTTGCTTAAGAGCACCACGGCATCATGCCTAAAAAAACACGATTATGATTCTTAAATAGTTTAGCGAGTTTGATTTTGCTAGGAAAAAAGTGTACTTAATATTCGTAGGTGAAACGTATTTATGCTAAGAGATATGGGACCATATTTCCTTCCGTCGTATTTAACTTTATCATACTACTTCAAATAATAACTCCCAACACTATCTTCATTTCTTCTTATCGCACAAGATTCAACTCAAACTAAATGCAATCTTTGCAGTGCCTTGGATAAATACATCCTATTTTATTTTAATGTCCTTCATTTATTGACTTTTCTGCAAAAATGAAGATAAGTACTATTGGAAGTTCTGATTCGAAGTATGATAGAGTAAATATGACCAAAGGAAATAGGGCCCCATTAGGGCAGTTGGTAGAGCAGCGCCCAACACAAGCGAGGCAAAGGTTTTGGTTTCATGTACCAGATGTGACCGTATCTTCTTCTGATTTTTCTGTTTCAAATATTCGTTTAAAAATTACAAAGAAATTTTGTTCAAAACCCTATTATAATTTCTTGTAATATCTTCTAACAATTCTTATCTCTAAATGTAAATAAGACGTTATATTATATTAAACACATACATAAATTGAAGTAGAGGATAATAAATATAAATGAAACGTGAAACAAAACAAAGAAAAATAAAAACGTTATAGTCCCCACTAGGAATCGAGCCAAGGATCTTACCTTGACAACGCCTCTAACCACTCGGCCATTGGGACCGAACTATTTTATATAATTTTTGTTGATCTCATATTTAAATTCAGAAACAACTGTAATATTCTCATCTAATTGTCCTTAATGTCCCAGTAATACAGTAATCCTGGGTTTGATTCCAAGTTGACACCATTCCCCTTTAATTTGTCTGTGGACTATTGCAATAGTGCAAATGCAGGCCTACCTCAGAAACAAATCAATAGAATCCAGTCAGTTTTTAATGCTGCGGCGAAAATTATTTTTGGTGAATCTAATTACTGTCGTATAACCCCACTTCTAAGGGATTGCCTTCACTGGCTTCGATGCCCTGAAAGAATAAAGTTTAAGATCTGCTTAATGACCTTCAAAGCATTGCAAGGAATGGCGCCAGCCTATATATCGGAACTATGTGTGCGACAAAACTTAAGCAATAGACAGCTTACTCTAAGGTCAGTAGATCTAGATGTTAGTAATCGTCTAATCAAACTTTCTAGGTCAAATCGAGCTGTTTACTATGATCGCTCTTTTAGTGTAACAGGCCCGCTCATATGGAATAGACTTACCTCAGCTCTTACTAATCTCCAGAATTTGGCTGAATTTAAACGGGCTTTAAAAACAAAATTATTTAAGAAGTCTTACCATTCATAAATCTTAACTTCTTTTCAATATTTTATGATAAGCCATATTCTCCTTCGGTTGCCTCCTTATTGTACCTTTGAAAAAGGGTGCTCAGAAGATTTTTATTTCTGAGCACACACTGCATCCCGTTTATATTATGTTTTAGTTTTAATATTCCTGTTTTGTCCTGTCCTGCTGTTATTGTTATTCTAAGTTTTGTCATCACTGTGTATAAACAGCATATTTAGTGTTATAATATTAGATCTGTATTGGGTAAGGCACACTGTAGGAACAATTTTAAGAACATGACCACTAATACTGATTTACCATTTTAAGTTTGTTATAGTTAAGCGCACTTGAAATGAAATGACACTAAACTGCGCTATTTAAATGCCATGTTATTATTATTCTTTTTGTATATTTCACGTCTCATTATTACCTTCTTCTTCAATGATATATTACATTGATGGGTATAACCTTCAAAAGATATTCTTATAAGAATGACGTATTGAATGAGAACATTTTGTGCAGATGGGAATAGATAGAGGGCGTGATGAGAACATTTTATGCAGATGGGAATAGGTAGAGGGCGTGATGAGAACATTTAGTATAGTAGAAATAAGTGATGAGAACATTTTTTATTTACTTGCGGTTTTGACGATGGACTCTTTAGACCAAATTTTGTCATATTAATTTATGTATGAATACTGGCATGAGTACAAAGAGTAGGAATATTAAAAGATTGTACTGTTAATTGCACGCATAACAATGTTTCCAATTATTTTGCTCCGTAGCCCATCTAAGGTTCACTCTGATACTATTGAAAATGTATATAACAATTTTTTAAGATGTTACTTAAATGACTTATGTAAGTAATAACCTCAACATTCCTTTTGAAAATATGATCTAAAACTGTCTTTGACAAATATTAAATTAATATACCTACGACATGTACGACAGAACATTGGCATCTGTTGTGACTTCTATTTTTAAAATCATTTCATTTTACTTCAACTAAAAACATATTTTATTGTAACTATAAAGTTATATCTATTTTTCTTTTTTTATTAACCATTATACATATAATACATAATTAACCAATATATATGTGGTAACAATATTAGTGGTAACAATACCTCACTAATTGAGAAATTCTCGTGTTTAGGGAGGGAGCACTATCAAATTGACAGTACTATACATACTTATCAGTTTGGATGCATGAAGGACTACTTTTTTTATAAATAATGAAAATATAAGTTGCCATTATTTTTTTATTTTTTTTTACATACTGAAATTTTTTTTATACATAGTGAAAAATATAAGATGGCATTTGTTTTGTACATAATGGAAATATAGGTTGGCACATCGTAACACATACTTAAACATTATTTAATAGTAAAATGTTTTTTGAATTTTTGTTTAAAAATTTCATAATTCCTCTCGGATTGTATTTCTATAGGGAGATCGTTAAAACATTTTATTGCTGAGTATGTGTAATGATGTTGGGCTGTTGGGCTGTTGTAGTATTAAGTTTAGGGATTATTATTTGTCCTAAGGTTCTCGGTCTGGTGCTGAATGACTTTATTGTTAGTTTAATCTAATTTGTTTATAAACTCTCTTGTACAACATATATACAGCTAAAGTATCCAATGTGTACACGTTGCAGGTATTTTCAAGTTTATTAAATTACCTCAATGCATTTCACATATTATTTGAAATTTCAGTTTCATTTTATTTTAAATAGCCTATAAATAAGTGCAAATAAAAAAATTAGATTAGCTCTGTATATTTAAATATATTATTTTAATTGCATTCAGAATGTTCTATTCATATAATGCAACCTTTAAAGAGACCGTGTTGCGACTGTTGTAAAAAATATATCAAATCTTGGCTAAAATTACTGACGAAGATATATTTTTCGCAAGTCAACAGTCATATATAGTAATATTTACATCAGTTGTGCAATGCCATACAATCATTGATCTTCAAATAAAATGAACACCTTCATTGTATGTATTATTCTTTAACCATTGAGTGCTGATAATTGCTATAATACAATCGCACACACTTTTCCTTTGCTGGATTTTTTGCTACAAATATACTAAACCGTATTTATTTTGCATAACTGTTTCAATAAGATGTAAAAACACTTTCAATAAGAAAAGATGTATAAATATAAAACCATAAATAAAAAAAATAAAAAATGAAAACCGAGATTGATACATTCAAGGTCGATGAGAAAAACAAGATTAGAAACGTAAGGCTTTTATTATAATGGTTTTGAAACGTAGAACGGATCGGCATGAACGAGTAGATTGGGAAAAAGATATCCTGACATAGGAAGTCGAAGTTATCCCAGAAAGTTGTGGCATTGAGTCGGGAAAAGTCAGAAGTTGGAATAACAGAACAGTGTTATTGTGTAAGATGATGCTTGCATGATGTATTTGAAATTCGTTGTTTGTTTCATGAAATTGAAGAAGTCTCTTGTGGGTGTAAAATATGAAGGAGGTTGTGATGAAAGGCTTAAATCACAGTGGAAAACAGACAAACCATAGCTTCCCACTTCGCGGACTAAAAATATACAAATTATTTATGGAAACCGTCATTCTAGCGACATCTGTTGAGTTCAAATTGATCCAGTTTGTTTGCAGTAGGCACCTGTAATAGTTGGAATTATATCGAGGTTCTAGGACAAAAGCAGAGAGGTCGTAAAATCGTCTAAGATGACTAGGATTCCCCTTTTTTTTAGGCTTAAAAATAAACATTGAATTTTGTCAACCAATAGATCTGAACAAAAAGCTATAAAATTTTGAGTAACCAATCAGTGAACGGAAAGGCGTGTATCTACGGAAGACAAAGGAATGAACTTTGGACCCGGCGATAAAAAAGATAAGTAATGGCTTCTTCGTTCCCACAAAAATTAGAGGTAAACGCACTATAGTGTAAACATCGACGTTCAAGGGAACAAGTCCTGGGAATGTTTAGAAAAACTGAGACATTTATGAGATAGCGAACCATAGAAATCGAGTGCTTTGAAGATTTTACAAGTTGAAAAACACACACGAAAATGCAATGAAAAAAAATTATAAACGTGATAGTATAAAAGAAGGGCGGGAAAACGAAGGAAAGTTGCTGGCAGAATTTTCAACTGTAGTGCAATTATTTATTATAGAAGTAGGGTGTCAAGTTCGATAAAAATCGTGCTAAAGAGAGGTGAGAGTGTTGGAAACAATGGAAACTAATCTTTATCAAATTAAGATGAAGCGGACATATTGGTAAATCAATTTTGAATGAAAATCTCGCGAAAAAATAGACATTTTAGAAAAGTGCAGCGACTGAACGGAGGGATAAAACAGAGATTTTGAGCTGCTACAAAGGTCCTAAGAACATGATAATTGAGTACCATAGGAAAGCAAAAAAAACTAAACATATAGCGATAGATTAAATTCAGGAAACGTAGGCATTTTACATGATTATCAGGGTAGATAGATATTAGAGTTACACAAGACTGCGGAAGAAGTGACATGAGATAAAAGGTTGACAGTCTCATGTGTATTTAAGAGGATAAACAATCGAAATTTGAACATGATTTTTGTTTACGTTAAGGTAATAATCCATTAGAAAAGCGATTAAGTTTAACGTAGGGCTTATGATATGTTTATATAAAGCAAAAGATATTAAAATTAATAGATTTGAAATTAAATGAAATTTACGAGCGTAGTTCCAAAATTTGAGACGTAAACAAGTGTCAATGCGTATGTTTTATGTGAAATCTTGTATGAAAGAGATAGAAAATTGGGCGGAGATTGAATAAAACAATAAAAATGACAGATATCCCAGAGTCTAATTAGGTATATCTCCCATAGAAGTGTGGAAAATTATATAATAATTAATAATAAATGAAGTATGAAATTTTCCTGGAGAGAACACACATCGGGAAAAGTGAGGAAAAGATAAAGAAAGGGTAAAGAACGGTGATAAGAAATGATCCAAGTGGAGAAAAGCGATACAATTCTAATTTATCCGTAAAATTAATAAATACGACTTGGAGAATAAGTAATTATAGAATTATGAGAAATGACATAAGGATAAAGAAGAAATTTGTGTAAAAAAACGTCTGAATAAAGAAAATTCAAGAAGAAAAAGGGAAAACTCAAGTCTGCGACATAAAAAGAGAAAGTACTGGTGAAAATGGAAAAGCTCACATAGGTGACAATAAAATTAAATAGAATTTAGAAAATTTGAAATTCAAAACTGCATAGTAAAGATTTTGACATGGATTTAAGCATTTTTCGCACGAGATGCATAAAATTGAGATCTACATATATGTTACTGAGGACGGACCTATCGCGAATTGAAAAAAAAAAGGAACGCAAAATCATGATATTTTAAATACATTTTGTATGAACCATGGAACAAAGGAAGCTTGGGCAAAGAACGCAGGCTTACCCGATTCGGACCCTATCGAGTTAGAGTCGTGAGATAAAAACTAACCGCCGCCTAGAGCCGGACAACAGAAGATCGTATGTAGGCACAATTGAAATTAGGGGCAGGTGTGTTCGGATTTACGAGTTGATAAAAGATAGAATTGATTATCAAAGGAAATTCAGATACGTCTTTTGGAACCTGAGAGGGGTATAAAATACGGTGCACACCAGTTTTGGGACAGTCAGTCGAGGTTTTTTGAAAAGGTGAATACGCCGCAGTACTAAGTCAGTTTAATTTAATCAAACAGTGTTAATAAATAGGTAGAGTTTAAATTCAGTGCTTAAAAGTGTAAAGTGAAAAGTGCAACAAAGTTACTAGTGAATTATTTAAATTTTAAAATAATTATTTCATTCAAAGCGGAAAGAAAATTCAAATTCAATTGAGAGTTTTATCGTTAATCTAGAGTGAATTTGTTCGCGAATTAATATTTAAAAATAGATTATAATTTAGTATAAATTTCGTTTAAAAATATTAAAAGCAAATACTTACATCTTAGTTTAAAGAAACACAAAAACAAAAAGGAAACAATAATAAACGCTCAAACCTTTGTTCTAAAAGTAACAGTTCGAAAAAAAAATTAATTTTGGATAGGTTAAAATATTGGTGAAACCAGTGCAATTTAGAAGAAAGTTTTAACAGATATTTAATTTATTCAGAATCGAAATAATTAAAAGTTTGCGCAATTCGGAATGAATTTTCTTATAAATTTATTTAAAAAAAAATTAAAAAAGGAGTGAAAATAGCAAAAATAGTTCGACCTAAATAATTTATAATTTTCCGGCACATCTATTTCACAAAATATTAAGTATTAGCTAATTTATATGAATCAAGCAGGAATAAAATACTAAATAAGAATAAATAGTCGAAAAGATTTATTTTAAAATTAGTTGAAAAATACAATTAATTAGGTAGGATTTCTTCAGCACGGTTGTTGTGTTGCTCCCAACCGGAAAGACCTTGGTGGGGTAAGTTTTCCTTTTATAAATAATTTTCAGGTCCCAGGAGGCACAGAAGAGCTGTGAGGTGGAGGTATATCAATTGAATATTAAAATAAAACAACAAAAAGGAATTACACATTAATATATGTATTTATCTATATAAAAAATAAAGTAGTATATTGTATATAAAGAATATATATATGAGTAATGTATGTACCTACATGTATATGTATATATATATATATTTATCATTTAACCTTTAACTGTGGACGCCAGGTCTCAGAGGCCCAGCCCCTTCTTCAATTTCTCGGAATAAACCCCTTTCCCTGCGCGTGCCAACCCCGCGCGTCTCAGTAGCTTCAGTTTAAGTTGTGTTTGGACCAAGGAGGGAAAAAGTCGCGTCGTTTGGCACTTATTACGTGAGTAATAATCATTTAAAATTTGATCAGGGTCTGTGAGACCCGCTGACTATAATTTCCATACAAATATACTCGGGCCTATATGACCCACCTACTATAATTCTCTTACATTTTAATATTATTATCTTTTTTAATTTGTTCTAGATTTTGAAAACCAAAGAGCGGACAGTAGTGAGCCGAGTACATCAGCTGTGAAACGTGATGCCCAACCAACAAAAGAACATTCCAGGCGTAAAGTAATGCTTGTACACAGCCAGTTTGTCTTCAGTGTTCCAAGCCTGTATGTTATGAATGCCAGTAATTTTACATAACTTTGATCCTTGTCAGAATTTTTATTTTATTTCTTTCAGAAGTTTTTTTATGAGGTTTTGTTACTGTTTTCTTTATTAGCTATGAAAAATGATTAGTTTGATGTATGTAATACCTACTATAATTAAGGAGCCTTAATATGATCTCAAGTCAATTAAGACTGAAAACTGACTAGGTTTGTTAAATTTGGAGATAATTATTAAAATATGAATAAAATTTGATTATTTTTATTACTCGATCTTTTATTTATAAATACTTTATAAATATAAACTTCTTGCTAAAGTCAGATTGGTCCAGGTTTGAAAATTAGAAGAATTTTATGAAGGGGTCTGTGTGACCCGACGTCCATGGGAGTGTGATTTTTTTTCACGTCCATAGTTAAGGGTTAATCGAAACATTGGAATGGTAGCAATCTTAAATACCTGCCTATGGACATATCTATTTTATTGAAAAAGAAAATATGTATTTATTAATATTCAAGACTATGTAGAATCATATATTTTATATTTATTTATTAATATATGTACTCTTATTTAACATATTTTGACAATCGAGATATATGTGTGCTCATATATATATATTTATATTTATTCTTCACTTAACCTCTGGTAAATTTACTAAATTCGGAAAATGAAATAAATAGTTTAACTTCAAAAAAGGAATAAAAAAATATTTTAATTAACTATGCACAGTAAAAGGTAACATAACTGAATTATAAGGAGAGGTAGAAATATTTCTTAAATAAACAATCTCACATCTGGGTTAGTGTGTCAAAGAAGGTGTTTACATTATTCGATTTTTTTATAAATATAGCGTACACTGGAGAATTGGGTCAGTTACATGGTTTGAAATCGACCTTGGCCGCAACTAGATAATAACAAGGATGTCATTGTATAATGTGCAGCGATTTTTGCGTATTCAAAAATACCTATCATTCACAAACGACAATTGGAAATCACGGGTTAGCAAGATTTATATCGAAATATTACAATGAAACATTTGAATACCATTGATTAGATAGTCCAATAGATTTTATTAGTTACCTGAAACAGCTGGAAGCTGCGTGCTTACAAATACCTACCATTCACAATCGACAATTGAAAAATCACGGGTTAGTAAGATTTATATCGAAATATTATACGAAACATTTGAATATTATTGATGGAGTGTTCGCATAGATCCCATCAGTTGCCTGAGACAGTTGAGAGGAGTGTACCCTCTTATGTGGCAATCGACTACATGACACAGTTGAAAAATCACGGGATAGGATGAACTAAATTTAATGTTGAACCCTGGAGGAAAAATTTCAAATAAATACAGTTCATCCGATAGGAGGCAGTGGTCGCTCCTTTAACAAGACCATTAACCAAAAAAAATAGAGATGGCGATTCTCTTAAATAAAAACGTCAAAACCAAACAAAACAAAATCCTGGAGTTCGATAGCTCTCCAAAACAAACTATCAATAAGATCTTATTTTATCGTATTTATTCGTATCACCTTATTCTCATGTATTTATTCGGTTACCAAACCTAGAGCTTCGCAGAGTTCTTGGCACGAGATCCGAGCTTGGGATGCGAGGCAAGTAGCCTTGTATTGCAAGTTATAAACCTTTCCCAAAACGTATGTATACATATATTTATTCGTATGTACTGTTTACTGGAGAATGCGGACCTGCATACAGCTTGCATTTTTGGTCTTCTGGATCACTCTCGCATTTTCTCTTAGACGTGGAATAAGGATTCATGACCCGTAAGTCCACACCAACCGTGAGTATATGATTTATAAAGGACAAAACCGGTTCGCCCTAAGTAAATTGTAGTCCAAGGAGGGGTCGGAATTCGGGGGTTTTGGGACTCGAGAAGAGACTTGAAGGCAGTGCATGATGACGATGGAAGGTTCTTTGGGACGCGGTAACTTAGGTACCAATCAATAAACCGTGTCAAAAGATTGTGCGAATTTCTCGTTGACTCTCGATCATCTCGTTTACTTGCAAGAGGATAGGAGCCAAATTATGCCAGCAAATGGGCTATTCCGAGTTCGTCAAATATGCAATTAACTAATTACATTAACCTACTAAATCAATCTTTACATGTACCTTATAGCAGCAGAATCAAAAAGGAGTGGCGCCAAACAGACACAAGAGTTTACCAAAATCAAATTTACTAAAAATTAACCATTTGAGTTATATTTAATTACCTGTCCAAATGAACATGTATAATATCTTTTATCAGCGTTTAACTACGACTTTGTTAGGGTGCAGGGAATCAGAATAGTTACAATAGGAAAGCTAGCTCATTCAGAGAAATCATTTTAGTCTAGGTTTGCAATGGAAAGACCAATTCAATTTTGAAACTCAACGCCTTGATCAGAACCAAGAGGGTTACCACAAAATGAAAGTAATTAAAATCCTATATCATAAATCAAAAAATTACACAACGTTTGATGGAATTTAATTACAATATAAATACGAAAATATTTGTGTTCAAGTTCGTAAATAACGTATTAATTAGTTAAATACATATGTCTATAAAGATATATAGTACAAGAGAGCTTCAAGTAGCTTTCTGTAGATATCAAAGAAATTAAGGGTCCAATTTTCATGGAGGCTTATGTGTTGTAGGGGAGGAATTTTCCATCCCTGCGAACACATATGCAAAGCCTTAGAGAAAAAAAAATTAAATATCGGCCATAGCCAAGAGAAATAAAAAATTTATATTGTTTTAAACAAATAAAAGAATGGCGAAAAGATAGAGAATATTACAAGGTGTTCGTTTCAATACAACGTAAATACACACAGTTCCACGTAAAAACTCATACATTTATTTACAAATCTGAAATGTTGCAAATAGAAAGAATATGAATAAAGTCTACCAAGCATACATTCTCGAATCGAATATGGAACTACAGAATGAGAATCTGCTGCATCTACGTACATACATAACCTGAATACAATTTAAAAAGGAATCACAATGAACGTAATAAATGTACCCGTAAGAATGCCTTTAATTGAAATTTTCATAAGTTTTGACATACCACAAATTTACAGCAAATATATGCCAAAAATATACTATAAAATCTATTTTAAAAAACGGAATACTCGGATCGAATCAAAATGACATAAAAAACATTTAAGGTTATAAAACAACATTCGGACAAAAAAACTATATTTATTTTGTAACAAAACTGGACAACATCCTTCCCTCAGATCCAAAATCAATGGAAAAGCGTAATGAGTATCAATCAAGTATTAAAATCAGGATTAAAGAGGTCGATGAAAAAACTCTTTAAAAATACTAAACACCTCATAGAAGACATATAAAACAGAACTAAACAACTTTAGTCCACCTTAGGACAAGACACCCTAATGACGAGGACGTAGAAATACCATTACTATACTATAACATAAATTATACATAAATTAAAAATGAAATTTTTAAAAAATGAAAACGGTATTCAACAACATTTTATCATTACGCAACCGAAACTACATATTGTTGAATTGATACTTTTAATAGATGTGACAAAAGAAAATTCAATTGTAAGCTCAGAGAATAGTTTTAATACTAATTGATTCCCTTCCAGTTTTAGACTTGCTAACATGTTTGCTCGACAATTTCGAGAGTCAACTTCAGTGGGCTGAAGGCACATATCCAAACACCTGAAACTGGATGTTCTGAACTTAATGATTTTAAACTGAATGATTTTGACTGAAGTCCAAACATAGACAAGTGATTATGACTGCGGTGATTCGGTCACTAGATTTGCATGAGGCCGGAGCAGCTGCCAACAGTGAAACGGCTCAGTCGGGGCTAATGCATTTATTCATGGGGCAAATGATAAGAGGAGGTAATTCCTGATTTAAATTTAAGGGGCTTTTTGAACCCAGGGTGACTTGGAGACTGCCGATAAATAATTAATTTTATTGAAAAAATATTCTCAAAATAATGCGATCGAAATTAAGTCTTCAATAAATTTGACGTTACTGCTTTATTTAACGTAATTTGTTTTACAATATTCAGTGTTGAACGATCAAGTGGTTACTTTGTATTGCCCGTTCGCCGTAGAGGCTAGAATATTGTATTTCTTAATGAAGATCAACTAATTTGGTAGAAAATTTATTAACGAATGCCAATTCCTAAGCGGTGCTTAGTCATTTTTTTTTTATACAGACATTAGAGTATCATCTTAATATATAAAAAAATCAGCCTGGAGATGTTTGCGCTCGCAAAACTCGAAAAGTAGTCTTCCGATATTACTGAAAAATTACAAGTTTGTTCTTGTTAGTTTCAAGACTGATTTGAATGGCAGAAAAAGTGGGAAGTGTGTTAATACTTACGCAATATCTCTGCGCCGGAATGAGATAAGTCGATGTAATGTAATTTTGAATGTTAATCTTGTGGTATATAGTAGTAAATGGTAAAATAAGTTAGAGACGCCCTAGAAAAATTACAAGTTTGTTCTTGTTAGTTTCAAGAGTGATTTGAATGGCAGAAAAAGTGGGAAGTGTGTTAATACTTACGCAATATCTCTGCGCCGGAATGAGATAAGTCGATGTAATGTAATTTTGAATGTTAATCTTGTGGTATATAGTAGTAAATGGTAAAATAAGTTAGAGACGCCCTAGAAAAATTACAAGTTTGTTCTTGTTAGTTTCAAGAGTGATTTGAATGGCAGAAAAAGTGGGAAGTGTGTTAATACTTACGCAATATCTCTGCGCCGGAATGAGATAAGTCGATGTAATGTAATTTTGAATGTTAATCTTGTGGTATATAGTAGTAAATGGTAAAATAAGTTAGAGACGCCCTAGAAAAATTACAAGTTTGTTCTTGTTAGTTTCAAGAGTGATTTGAATGGCAGAAAAAGTGGGAAGTGTGTTAATACTTACGCAATATCTCTGCACCGGAATGAGATAAGTCGATGTAATGTAATTTTGAATGTTAATCTTGTGGTATATAGTGGTAAATGGTAAAATAAGTTAGAGACGCCCTAGAAAAGACATAAGCAATAGCAAAGCACTGCAGGGTCTACTAGTATTTTAATACTAACGAGTAAGAACTTCTGTTCTAAAGCCACGAAATGTAGATACGTGAATGAGCAATATCCGAAATCGAAACAGCACTTGAAATGGCTAAGCCGTATTGAGTGATCAGATCTAGCCAGATCCTTCGAAACCTTCATTTTAATTTTTTTCTCTTCCACTCCCATTAACCACACCAAAAAACCCAGTATAAGTACAACCCTACACCCAACATCCTAGCAGGTAATGAGCGAAATTCACACAAAAAATCCAGTTTTCATTTGACCGAAAATATTTGTTACGCCACAATAAATCGGTAATGGAAAACAGAAACCGGTTAAATAAATTACATAATTTTCAATTTAAATTTAATACATACCTTTTGAATAAATAATACTCTTCTTCAATAGTTGCAAAATTACTTTGTGGCATCATTTTAATTATACGGAATTGAAATACTTTGTAAACACCAGCTTTAAATAATGGAAAATCAAATTATTATAACTTAAAGGTGATTTGTACAACGTATTTCATTTTCATATAAATAATACTCTATTCAATAAGCTAAAACGTATATTGTCGTTACGAGTTTAAACTCAAAGAAAAATAAAGAAAACATGTTTTTTGGAATGAAACATTTAATAATAAACATTGTTAAAGCTTTGTCACAAACCGTGAAGTACTTAGAAGACTTCTGCCTAATTGGGATTTGAACTTGGTCTCAACGAGCTTCGAGATACGAGAAGAATGAAAAATAAAAATAAATGTATTTTACTTCGCCTCCGAGGAACGCGGTAATATAAGGCTCGCCTGTCAAAGTTCTATGATGTAATATGTATGTTTGAATCTCAATCTTGTTTTGGAAACAATGTCACCCTATCTCCGTGGTCATAGCCACGGTTCCGGAAACGGCCACCAATGGGCCCGGAAGTTGGGCCCATTCGCCATGCAAATGGCTTCCTCTGCCGTGTCCGCCGGCAACAATAGATGTGAAAAGTGTTCCCTGAATACAAAAGAATCCGATTTTCTAAGATATGTCCAGTTCCTGGAATACGTGCATAATGTGCCCTTTGTTATTTTATTTTGAATTCAAAGTATGATAGAGTTGGAAACCGTATGTAACCAAGTCTAACCCGGTCTGCTTTGATTCTTGCACATTTTGTTGGTTTTCGTGATATCAGTTCTTCTCTCGTTCTCGTCCCAGGAGATAAAATATGGAAGAAAGGAAGGAGAAAGTTTTCAGTACGTACCAAAAATATTGAAAACTTATTGAACGACCGGTCGGTGGCCAAGTTGACATCGCGCTTGGATCCCACTCGGGCGTAGTGTGTTCAATTCCTCGGCTGGCTAAGTCCTCCATCACAACACAAGCAACATTTTCAGCTTACTGTGGTGGTAGTAGGAGATTTTCAAATATTGTCAGGTTATTCGTAACCCGGGAATGTTTGTCTTTCTTTTTAAAATAAAAAAATAAAAATTCCTATTGTTATTTATTTTCGTAAATCAATGAAACTATGCATCTTTCATTTGCAATATAATACAGTTGATTTACATTCAGTTTATAAGTGATTATTTGTATGCATAATGGATTGTTTTCATGGTAAGACAAAATTAAAATAATTATTTGTGTGCATAATGGATTCATTTCATGGTTTGACAAAATATAAACGAAATGTTGAAAAATAATAACTAATAGAAAGTGGAAAATGTATACGTGTAAAAATTTCAAAAAAATCAAATATTTTGGAGCAATTAGAATTACGTTTAGTTTAATTAAATATTAAAATTGGGTAGCTTTGGCATAAGTATAACAATTGTGGAAATTCAATTCATATTAAAAAAAAAATACTGTACAAAATAAACAGAATAGCTTAAATATACCAGGCGCGGTCCGTTCATACATAGGTTCTGTGGATGCTCCGCATCCCTTGCATTTTAGTGTAAAAAGATTTGGACTTCTAGCCATAAACAGCAATACTGCAATTTTAATATTTCTACAGCGACCTTAACGTGATTTTTTTTACCAAAACGGCGCTGTGTCTATTTCAAAGGGAAAGGGCATAGAAGGGAGTGGGCACCTTGGGAATTCCGGCATTCTCTCATAATACTTACTATAGAAAATCCCAATATATATGATTCAAAGCTGACTAATTTTATCGTCATGAGTTACTAAATGTTTTGTTTCAGTCTATAAAACTTAATATTATCTTATAATAAGTTGTAAATAATAAAAAATATATATTTTGGCAATAAACCCCGTTTTGCGCCTTAAGATAGGCAATCCCACAGTATTTTGCGTTTTGCGGAAAAACCTTACGTGATGGAATTTTTTTGATAATTTTTCCGAATTCAGCAACCAAAAATACATGGGAATAATTTTTTATTTTAAAGAAAAAAAACGTTGCAGACATGTGTAATAGACAATCTAATAACTCCCAGCAAACATTTATTACAGGTGACTTGTAACTAAAATTTGTAACAATCGACTTATAATCAAGACTAATAGTTACCAACCAAGTGAGTCTTAATCATAGACATATGAATATTAGTAGACCTGCCCTAAGTGATTAAAAGCGTATTATCCCCACTCCCCATACCGGTTCCATTGAGCCGGCTGGGCTCGCGTACGGCCTCAAGTGATATTTGAAAACGTGACGTCATCATTCTTGTGCGAACTATGGTCGAGGCATCATCGGTTCATTTTCCGAAATAACACGGCAAAATGTTTACTTGTACTATGAAAACTGGTAAAAATAGATGCGAAAAAAGAGAATAAACCCAATTGTCGTATTACATTCCATATATAAGCATTATTTTATTTTATTTTAAGCATATTCACATCGTATAATATGAATCAGTTGTTACTATCACATCGAGAAACGTCTGGACGCGAAACACAAAGCTGGTTGGTTGCTGGGAAGTAAATTATGAACATTTATAAAAGTGTCTTAACTAAATACTCTGAAACTAACTACGACTCTGAATATAGAAGCTGCCTTACTTTGCCGAATTTGAACTTCGCAAATTTGTTCATAACGTGGCGAGTAATTTGCGCTCCCATGTAAAAATGTCTATTCATTCAAAGCAGATTTTACTTTTAAGAAGTAAATGGTGATATTATAATGCGAGATGCCTATTTACTGTCAGATTGATTTATTGACGAATCACAGTCATCTTCACTCCCTTCGTTCTTCAACAGTTGATTTTACCCCTCGCCTTTATCTTCTCGTCTATTAATTCCTATGTCTGTGGTCTTAATACATAATGCCATGCCATATGACTTGTGATGATTATTATCAAGATTATTGTCAAACACAAAAAAGTCACATTTTGAACTAACACTGGCAATGTATTACTAATTGAAATATCTAAACATATACGACATTATGAAAAACAAAAAGATAAGGTTTTTGCCAATATCTCAAAAAAACTTTTTTTAGAGTTGGCCATTTTTGATACTGATCGTCACAAAATCATTAATTAAAACAAATTTAACCATGCAGCGGTCAGTATCAATAAAGTAAACTGCATTCAGTCAATTGATTGTCAAAGATCCCCTGAAGATGGTTTACAGGGACCAAAAATCACTGAGTTATCGGATGGGAATGGTATTATTTAAAACGCCGTAATTTACTAGTAAGTATGTATTAACGGTTGGTAAGGTAACAAAAAGGCAACTTAAAATTATCTACGTGTGTTTTGATTCATCTATTTAATCATTCACGTAGGCGTCGGGTGACTTAGATAAAATAAAGACAAAACATTGGCCAATGACTAGTAAAAAAAATGTCAAAGCAACCCTATAATCTAGATGCGGGAGCACTTCCGTATCCACTACCTACTGCGGAATATCGATAGGGAACCAGGGATGTCTTCGTTTCTTTGGGCATACTCGGAATACTGATGGGCTGTCTACGGTCTCCAGTCTGCAGTTTACTTTCAGGCTATGTCACTTCATTGCGCTGCGCAACAAGGCAAGCTAGCCGTGTTATGTCAACCTAACGGAATCAAAATAAATAGTGATGCAGTATAATATATCATCATAAACAATACATATTTTGGTTGTATTCGCGTCCTGCGTAACTCTAGTTCAATTAACTCAAAATTGCTATGTTTTTAAGCGACCTTTGCAAAATTGAATCTGATTATGTGAAAAACTCACACAAGCGATTTTTATTACCTGACGATGATGTTAACTCTGGTTCAATAAGAGATAATTTTACGAGAAAATTATTTATTTTCAAAACTAGAACTGATTTTTTGACAACAGTTCAGACCGATTCGTGATTTTTCACGGGTATTTTATACAAATATAAATTTAATTCCCTTGGTGCAATATAATAGCATCTATGGTAAAATATTTATTGGGTTATGCGGGCAAACTGATTGAAGTTCAACACTCTCGTCCACGGCATCATAAAACTAATGAATTATTTTGCTTAGTACTCATTTTTTGTTACAATTTAAACATAAGTAGTATTTATATTTTTATGAACATACCAAACTGTAATGATAACACAAAGAACACTTATTTGTCTGAAACACAAATATAAATAGTAAAAATCTGCCGAGAAAAATAAATCCCGCAGATGGGAATCGAATTGACTGCTGGTCAAATACACTTAGCCACTGGGCTATGCCGGCTTATTTGTAACCGTCAAATAATTCAATAAATACTAGTATTTTATTCAAAAATTATTGCTTGTTTCAAATCCCGTCGGCGGCATTATTTTTTTCTCAGAAGATTTTTATCAATTTATATTTGTATTTGAGGCTTATAATTACTGCTTAAATTTATTATCCTTTGTTATTTGCATAAAAACCTTGTCTTGTAAACATAAGTTTATTTTCAATAAAGAAATAATGATATCTTGTAAATTCAATAATGATCATGTTTCTTTTCAGTAGCAAAACCTAAAATTTATCTGTTTATTGTATTGATTGATAACCGAGTTTCTGATTTTTAAAAAATGTATATCGAGGACTTACTAACAACGTTTTTCTCAGAATTGGGATGTCTTCGATCATATTTTTTGAGATACTGATGTCATTGGCAGTTGTTCGACTGAGCGTGGAATCTTGCCGGAGAAATAAATTGTCTCATCTCACCAGGAATTTGGATGTCAGGAAAGCAATAAAGATGGTTTCATGCAGCTCTGGAAAAAATATTAAATTCTTTTAAAGTGAGACCTTAATTTAATATAGTAGGTGAAAAATGCGTAAAAAGTTCAATAATTTCATTTTGATACTACGCAAAGATTTTAGATTAGAGATCGCTAAAGTTAGCCTCGCTCCCCAACTTTCTTAATACGTACCTTAACAAATACAAAAAGTGTTTTAAAATAATCAATAATAGTGTGGACACAATAACGCTATCCAAAGTTTTGGCTAAAGAAGGTGATAGCGCAAAACGGCATAATACCCTAAAAACAAATCACCATAATTTTGTAAAATTTTAAGATTCAGCCGACGGAAACTAAACACGGAATTGTTTTCCGTGAAAGAGCATTAATGTGTCAAATTTTTCCACGATGAATTACTATCACTGTGTGAGGTTGTTGAGAAGTGTTCCAACATCTTAGTATAATATTTTACGATAGTATAAAAGGAGAGTAAATTATTTTCATACCCATAAGAAAATCTAATATTTTCTTCCAATCGAGTAAAAATGCCACCAGGAAGAAAAAAGCCTAACCACAATTAATAGTTTTGAAATAATCGTAATAATGGTACCTACCAAATTAAGGTATGATTATTATAGTAACATTACATTTACTTGTTTTCTGAAGTTCGGTATTTTTATAAGAGAGAATTAAAATAAACTTTGCGATTGAAAGTTTACAAACAAAAGAAAACAATCATAAAGTACTGCTCAATCGCTCATTGCGGTATTTTTATTTTTACGTTTATTTTAATTTTTACTTCGATGGGGGTTGTAAAACTTTTGTGCATAAAGATACGCCCTCGAGAAAAGCGTTTTCAGAGAGAAAAAAAATTATGTTGAAAAACTCTTACAAAATAGATTAAACCCTTTACACCCTTTTTCATAATATTATACATTGTATAACCTTAGCTACCTTTTATTAGTGAAGAAAAAAAAGTGCCCACACTTCCATGAAAGACGTTCAGCTTAATGCCACAATACGAACCATCAGCGGGACTTTAAAATCTACTCCTCTCCCTTGGTTCCCCGTAATTGCAAACATTACCCCGCCAAACATCAGGCGAGAAATTGCAACACTGAGGGAATACAAGAAGTCGCTACAAAAAAGCGCAATACCTTTGTACGAAGATCTCGTCTCCCACCGGCATTCCACTTGAAGTCCCGGAAGCCCTTCTAGGCGGAAGGAGAGAGGCTCCTCCGATTACTTCTCACCCCAGAAAATAGGTGGAAACTTGAGTGACAAACGGCCAACGTGGGAAATGCCCATCTCATACAGGACCAACCGAGAGACTGCCTGGGTTCTCATTGCCTCGCAAAACCTAGTCCTCCATCAATAGGTTAAGGTGCTCCCATAGCCGCTGTGCCCACATGGTGCACAGAGGAGGTCTTAAATAGTCGGTGATGTGTGAATGTGGTGCGGTTCAGACCACCGAACATTTGGTCAACGAATGCCCGCTCCATTCATTCCCCGGCGGGATTGATGAGGTCTCTGACCCATCCCCCATCTTACGAAAGAAGAAGAAGATTCGTGAAGAGGACTTAAAGCCATGCAAGAAGATATGTTTGAAAAATATCGACTACAATAGTGATGGTCAATGTGTGAGCCTTTTCAATAGGTAGCACCGATAGACATTGAAATTGATAAACCAGCCAATCAGGGAAAGGGAAACAAACCAAAATGCAAGGAGCATGGTGGGTGATACAACCGTTTCCTTTCCTGTGATTTGTCAATAAATGAATCTGACAGTATACAGGCAATTCGCATTATAATATCACTGTTCAGTCCTCGGAAATAAAATCTCCTTACGAATAACTCTTCATTTTTACTACAGCGCGCAAATCGCTGGCTGCTTAAGAAACTTACTAAATACTAAATTGGGTAAACAAATGTTGGGGTTTGTTTTCAAAACTTAGAATTTTATTACACTATTTATTAAAACACTTTTATAAATGTGCTATAATTTATTCGACTAACTAATTTTAGCGTCCATCCAGGGCCCTGATTCTTGACGAAGTCATTCCACTCGATCGAGTGGTTCGACACACACGCTGTTCGTGTGGAATGACGTTTGGCGTAAATAAGTATGCATCTTTGACGATACTCAAGAATAAGATGGTCGACCAATGTATGTACTTTTGACGGCGATTTCGAGCGGCCTGGATTAGAGAATCGATATCCAGATTCTGCGTAGAAAAATCCTACAAATTACTGCGCCGAAAACTTTAGCGAACTTAACTTTTCTGCGCAGGGTCTGGTTTTTTAAATGTGCGCTATTCGCGATTCAATGTCGTAGTTTAATTTAAACATTCTTGAATCCTCCTGGTGCCAAAAATATGGTCACGTGGTTTGCGTCCAGCTCATCGAAATTATACTCAGATTTCATATTAGGACAAACCAATCAATTTAGATGTCTATGGTGGCAACTAACAAATTATACTCAGATTTCATATTAGGACTAGCCAATCAATGTAGAAGTCTGCGGTAGCAACAAACACGTTATACTGAGATTTCATATTAGGACAAAAATGTCAATTTAGAAGTTTAAAGTGGCAATTAAAAAATTATACTCAGTTACCATATTATGAGAAATCAATCAATTTAGAAGTGTATAGTGGCAACTAACAAATTGAGAATACTATCAGCAGCCATTTTAGTTCGATGTCCGGATCTTAAATTCGGTTGAAATTCATCATATAAATAATTTGGCAGTTTATTTCAGCACTGTATTGAAGAAAACCTAATAAAACAGACAACATAAATCCTGGGATGTAGTGTAATAATGATTACTGTCACGAACCTCCCAGTGAGAACAACCTAGTTGCCCCGAATCCTTAATTTCCTCCTTACCTTCCGGTGTTTGTGTATTCGCACTTCCTACGTACTGCGTACTAGTAATAAATCTTATATTTCTCACACATTTACATATCTACATGACGCGTGTTACTCCAATGTATGCACGCAATATAGATATATATATATATAAATATTAAATTCCTGCAATTAAATGTGTTATAATTAAGACAAACAATTAAAAGTAATAAAAAAACAAAAAACAATGTGATATTATCAAAGAAAGCAATTTTGATAGACCGCCACGGTCAAATCTGTTTATCAGAGGCTATAATGGAATATTATGTTTGTGGCTAAATATGTCCTTCCGAGGCCTGAAAGGTTAAATGAAATGTTACTTTTGTTTTTAACCACTTCATTAGAATGTTTACATTACGTCAATAAGTTTAGGTTAATATCTAACCTTCTTCAGCACAGTATTAGTATGATTACATACAAGACGCTAACAAAGTGGTTGCAAACCAAATATATTTTCATTTAAGAATAATAAGAAAGTTTGAGTTGATTGCATTGCGAATTTATAAAATTATATAAATTTGAGTGCCTCATAAATAAAACACTACTTTGAGATGAATAAATTAATCGACAACCTTATACACAAGCGCATTACTGAAGCTAAAGTTTTAATGAAAACAAGTACCTACCTCTTTTTTTTTCAAAATTGCTTACGACAAAAATAAGCATTGGAAGATTTTTTAATTTTGCATTGGAACAGGTTTTTTCCAAAAAACAATAACATTGTCAAAAAACTCTTGAATGACTTATCTAGACAATGATAATGTTGCCAGTATTCGCCATTGTTGCTACAACAGTTATCATGGACTAGAAAATACGCTGAGAGATTTTCACTGACATAACTTAATCTTTTAGTTTTCAATAACTGAACAATACATAAAAGAAAAATGATGTCAATACGTTTATTCTGTGTATTTTTTTATTCTGCAGTTCTTCAAGTAGTATTTATTTCACGGAGAGAGTAGAATTTATTTCAGAAAGTACCCAATCCGCTCCGCCCCGTAAATAAGGAAGACGCAGCAAATTTTCCCGCGTTTAATTAAGTCGCGTGAAATGTTAAAACAAAAGAATTCCTCTCTGTTCCGTTGTCAGAACACTTATTCGTTATTCTTCCTCTTTCAGAACAACCCCCCCCCCTCCCTCCACGTTTCTTCTTCTTTTAATAATAATTTAAAGTTTTCGCATTTCACGGGCGCCTAAATGGTCGGGAAGGGAATATGAATAAGCACCCACCGTTAACACGTTGACTACCATGAAAACCTGGTGTTTTAAAACTCAATTAAAAATATTCTATTAACATATTCAGATATTTTTATCCAAAAACAATTCCCCAGAATTATTTACTACCTATTATGTTTTAATAACTCTGGTAATTCTCCGAAAATCTTCATAGCCATCATAACAGTGTTCTTAATTAATGAAAATTTGTACAATAAGCCCGCAAAATAATATTGTTAATCGTTTTTGCAAACTAAAACAGAAAATAGAATAAATATAAAAAAAAACTATTATTTATTTCATGTCATATAAATTCACGCCATAGCAAGCGGTGCTGGGATTTTACCGCCAGACTTACGGTTAGTGGAGTCAATTCTAACTGACATCACTATTATTACCTTTTTTCAACCAAAACTTACTACAAGAATAAAAATATTAAGAATCCTGAAAATCAAAAGATATTATATCAAATATATAATTCAGCCCCGCTTGCACGTGTTAAGCACACCCCTAAAATCTGCGAAGTCAAAACAAAAATAACGACCCTCAAGATCTCAATTGTCGGAGTTTGGTTAACTTCATCAAATTTGCGATATACCCCGCCCCCATTTCCTTCCACTTAAGTGTTATGTAGGTACTGGGGTTTAGGGAGGACAATTACCCCTACCGCTGGGGGTAATCATAATATTTGTATTATTTTTTTCTTTTGGACGAGAAATAATCATCGTCATATTCTAGGGTATATTTTTTTAGAAGATATTATTGCGACACCTTCGGAGTTTCCATTCCAAATATTTCTTTGGTTCATGTGGTTAAGATAGAACAAGCCACCTCCACCGCATGGTGCCAATGGGATCTCGATATTATGTTTGCCTAATGAAGGCAAGAAATGTATTATAGGGTGAGGGAAGTATAAATTATAAAAAAAATTGTACAAAACATATTTTTCTTTTGACTGAACACACTTTGATTGATATGATAACAAAATAAGAAACTGATTTCTATCACAACAGTTATAACATCACGAAAATTAAATAACTCTATTCTAAAATGATATTCCTTTGCATTCATAAATACACAACACAAGAAATAACCACTTTTTTAGAAATAAAGTTAAAAAAACTAAAATATCTTACAAAGTGGCGGCTCGTGACTTTTGGGTGTACTAGAGTGCTAATATTATAAAAAATGGCAGTTCTGATATTGTTTGCAGCTGAAAACGATTTTTTATTTTCTTTTCGGAAACCCAGTTTTTTTATGAAGATTTTCAGGAAATTCCAGTTTGCCGCACGGATTTCCTGAAAATCTTTAAACAAAAAATCAATTTTTCGAAATAAATAAAAAATCTTTTTCAGCTACCACATCAATATTGCAATTTTTTGTATTATTAGCACTCTAGTAAACCGAGAGTCACAAGCCGCCACTGCTTACAAGCAACTACAAATAAGTACAAATACAACACTTCGTTATCTTCGTTAATTCAAAAATAAAAATGGTGAATTACAAATTGTGTTTTTTCATTTAATTTGTTACATTTTTGGAAAAACCTTCAGTAGCTATCGAACTGTCGATGTGTGTGTTGAGGTGAGAGGTTTACGAAAGAAATTCTTGTTCCACTCTTAGTTTTGCCATCACTACGATACAAATGAATACCCTTGACTTGACAAGTACAGAAAATATCAATAAAAACATATTTGATGTGCATGGTTTTCTACATTTTGCATTTTATTTGAAATTTATTTTAGTAAATAACATTTTAAGCAGGATTTCCAGATTGTGTATTTTTCTTTACATTGCCATAATTCGATAGCAATATATTTAAGAGTGTATCTTTTTGGATACATTTCCACGATACCGATAAAAAAAGTTCTACACATATTAATAAAATGTTTGTAAGGAAATTAATAATTTTAAAAACATATGATAAAAGCTTAAGAAATGTGGAAACGAACTTTCTTGTCATCAAAACGAGAATACGTTTTTTCATAAAAATAAATTTACCGAATTTAAAAATTTCAAAGAAATTATTGCCAAAAATGATTAGAAAGTAAAAGGTTATTATAAGAATTCAAATAAAAAAAAACAAATTAAATTTAAAAGAGTTTAAATATAACATTATAGTAGTTTTTTAAAGTTGAGAAAATAGAGTGGTCGTTTGTCAATAAAGATACGAAAGTTCACCTCACATTTTCTGCATTGCACCTTTTGGTCACCAATCGGAAAATTATCGAAACAACGTAGACGGTTCCCTACAACCAGTTTAAGCAGTGGAGGTTTTCTATTTGTTTCTTTTTTTTCTATTAGCTCATTAAAAACTCTTTTTTATGTATTCATTTTCTTCCACCGATCTCAAACAACTCACTATTACATATACTCATTATTACATATACTTATTATTACATATACTCATTATTTCATTATATTGACTCATTATTACATAGACTCATAATTATGTAGACTAATTATTACATAGACTTCTTATTACATAAACTCTTTATTACGTAGACTCATTATTTCATCAATTGCAAAATTATGCTAGCATGGCCACTGTAGCCATCACTAGTTCTATATCGAAGAATGAGTTCAGTTCTTTATTTACGCATCAATAGATTTTCATTTTTGTTGCATCGAATACATATTTGTCATACTTTATGACTAACTATGTTGTTTTTTGTTACACATTTAGATCTTCTAGACTCTAGATGCTTTAGTTGGTAAATGGACCAGTACAGGTGTAACAATCAACGTTTGTGATTGTCTAGACTCTACATGCTGTCGTTGGTAGATAAACAATTACAGGTATAACAATCCACGTCTGTGATTGTCTAGACTCTAGATGGTGGGATACTTTTTTCTTCCGATAACATGTCATTCTATAAGTTTTCCATCTCCAAAGGTATTGAACGCTTTTCGGATGAAGTTCAAGATATAATCTTATTCTCATAACAATATTATATACACAATAGATACAACGCGTGACTGATAATAGTTAAAGAAATCTCATTATTTTTTTTAATTCTTTCGGTAAATATCATTTTTTCGTTTTCACCGAAACAATCTTCTTAAATGTGAGTTTTTTTTAAATAAATAATTTGGAAAATTGTTAAAATTATTTATTTATATTTTAGATACCCTATATCGAAAACATAATGTTTTGACAGAGTATCTTTTTTTACACATTAGCAATATTAAAATTAAAAAATAAATATTAAAATATTAAAAAATAAATGTCCCCAATTCCCATTGTTTAAGACGCCATAATATTTTTCACCTGAATACATTTATAAATAATATGGCCTACTTTAGCCCTCTGACCCAGATGTGTCGACTGTATAACAAGATATATAACGAGTGTGCTGAAGTAGATATTTTCGTCGACAATTTGTACGGATTCAAAAAAAAAGTTCTGGCGCTATTAAAAAATATTAGCTAATTTATTGTGTCAATTTTCTCTCTATGCATACCTCTCGTATTTCTTATGCCTCTTACCACTTGTAATAATGTAGATTGTAATGTGTTACTTGAGCGAGCTTGTATATGATTGTGTATTTTATTTTTATTTTTTGATGTTTTTGTTTTCTAATTGTATGTATCTGTATTTAATTGTATGTATCTGTATTTAATTTTTTGTATCTTTATTTAATTGTAGATTTTTGTAATTGTACAATAACTGAGTTTTTATAAGTGGATTGTTCTCACGTAAGTGTGATCATCTGTAAAACCCAGTATAAATAAATAAATGCACCCATTTAAAAATCTTCACCATACGCCCAATATTGTATGCCTATAAATAAATGTGTAAGGGAATATTAATTTGACTAGCATTTAAAATTATATGTCAGAAACTTCAAATTTATCTGATTTGTGAACTCATAGCGTTTTTAAAAAGGGCCTCCAGAAAAACATGTAGAAATGAAACTAGTCAAGTTTGACGGTAATTAAAACTATATGTTTTGAAAATACCTATAAATTTCGTATATTTTATTTCATCTGATCATATCCACTTTCATCATAGAAATGTAAAATTCACTGCAATATTCAATTCACATTTTGTGTTTAATGGTCAGTGGCTGAGTTGGCATTGAGTCTGGTTCCCACCCAGGCGTCGTGAATTTAATTCTTATGGTAGTACAAGATTTTCTAATATTAACCGGTGATCGTAACCCGGGAATGTTTCTTTCCTTAAAAATGTACCTGTTGTGACGAATCAAATTTCGTCACAAATAAATTTGAGTTATAAACTGAGAGTGTCCCGCAGTGTGCGCCCAAAGACAAAGAGTTGACAGACCGGGGTTTTAAAGAAAGAAGTTAGTGGTGCAGGGTAGGGCGACAGGTCCTACGAGAGGATCTAGGACAGTCAATAGGGAGACAGGAGATAGACGAGCTAGTTAGGAAGAGGTTCCTAAGAAACAAAGAAAGTGAGTTGTACAAAGTGGACAATCGATATCGCCGGTTAAACTAAAAAGTGAAGCGGACATTACTAAAACAGGATAAGAAACGAACGTATTGTAAAGTGCTCTTGCGATTTAAAGTGTCAACCAAACATTGCAAAAATAACAGTTCAACTGATAGTGCTACAAAGTGCCGATGTATCTTGTGAACATTAAATAGTGATAAAACAAAATAATAAACACCGCGCGCCACCCACTGCCAATCGCCACAGACCCATTGTTGCATTCGGACGACACCGCGTCTAGAAACGCCCCCGCGGAACGCAGAAGATTTCACGAATTTAGTTGTATCCGATCCATATGACAATTAGTTTAGATGTAAGTAGACATAAGCATAATTTAGATTTAGTATTAAAACTTGAGAAACCCAATTAAAATCGAGACTCATAATTATTAGATGTTCTTAATTAAATTCACCTCCCTAGTCCCCACCCAAGCAACCCGAATTGGTGAGAAGGCAGAGTATACGGCTGAAGAGGTAAGTATAAAACAGCAATATATTTAAGTTTTATTCTGAGCTAGCTGCGGACAATGTGCTAACCAGATTGATACACTGTATATAATATTTATATTTTTTTTTATTTTTTTATTTTATTTATTAACCAATATACATATAATACATAATTAAAGAATATATATAATATAAGTGGTAACAATACCTCCCCAATTGAGTAATTCTCGTGTTTAGGGAAGGAGCACTATCAAATTGACAGTACTATACATACTTATCAGTTGTTACAATTTGGATGCATGAAGGACTACTTTTTTTATACATAGTGAAAATATAAGTTGCAATTTTTATTTTTTTTACTGTACATAATGAAATTTTTTTTTATACATAATGAAAAATATAAGATGGCATTTGTTTTGTACATAATGTAAATAAAGGTTGGCACATCGTAACACATACTTAGAAATTATTAAATAGTAAAATATTTTTTGAGTTTTTGTTTAAAAATTTCATAATTCCTCTCTGATTGTATTTCTATATGGAGTTCGTTAAAGCATTTTATTTCTGAGTATGTGTAATGATGTTGGGCTGTTGTAGTATCAAGTTTAGGGATTATTATTTGTCCTAAGGTTCTCGGTCTGGTGCTGAATGACTTTATTGTTATTTTGTCTTTACGGATTTGTAGTAATGCGTTTTTTTGATAAATTTTATTAATTGGTAATACTTTGAATTCATCAAATATTTTTTGGGTGGAATAGTCTAATTGTTTCTTTAGAATTATTTTGATGAGTCTTCTATGTACTATTTCAAGTGGGGTTAAGTTGGTTTTATACGCTCCTCTCCATTCTATTATTCCGTATTGCAGAACTGATTGGGCTAATGCATAGTAAACCTTTAGTAGCAAAGATTTATGTAATATATTTCTTAGTTTGAGGAATACGTAATAAAGTTTACGTATTCTATTTACAGTTTGCGCAATATGTTCTGTCCATTTAATATGTTGGTCTGTAATTATGCCTAAATATTTAATATAACTTTTTTTTTAGATTTTTGAGCATTTAGGTGAATTTCAGTTGTCAGTATAATTATTACAAGAGTTATGGATAGTAATATTGGAATTCATTGTTGGGTGCATTTTGTCTGATAATGTGAAAGTCATGAAATAGGTTTTGTCAAAGTTTAAGGAGAGGTAGTTGTTATCCAACCATTGTTTTAAGTTATTTATTTCTATATCCGCAGTTTGATAGGCTTCTTCCCAAGTTTTTTTTTCTATGATTAAAACTGTGTCATCGGCGAAAGATATGTTTTTTTTTCCATTTTTTGGTACTGTAAGCATTTCATTCACATAAATGATAAACAATATTGGGCCTAGAACTGTCCCTTGAGGAATTCCAAATTCGGAATAGGTGGGTTCACTCAATATATTGTTAATTTTTACGTGTTGGTGTCTTTTATGAAGATAACTTTTAAACCATTCTTTAACTGTTCCTTGAATTCCAATATTTTCTAATTTTTTTATTACTTTCTTGTGGCTTATACTGTCAAAGGCTTTTCTTAGATCGATGAATATACTTAAACATTTATTTCCCGAGTCAAGAGCATTATATATTATAGAGGTTATTTTAGCGATTGGATTTTGCGTACCTAAATTTTTTCTGAAGCCGAATCGGTTATCATTAATAATTTTATTTGAAGTGATATGTTTAGTTAATTGTGACTTTACGACTTTTTCAAATATTTTTGCTACGTTAGATACAATTGAAATGGGACGGTAGTTTGAGACGTCAGATGTAATTCCTGATTTGAAGATCGGGGTTATTATTGTATTTTTATATATTTTTGGGTAAATTCCTTGCTGTATGCTGTTATTAATGATATGTGAAATTGGTTTTGATATTAATTGTCTCATTTGTTTTAATACATTTATTGTGATATTATCAAAACAAAAAGCTCGGGGACACTCGTAGGTTCATTATAATTTTTTTTATTTCTATTTGGGTGCATTTTTCAAATTTTTGTGGATGTATTGGTTGTATTTTTAGGTTGGAACGAGTCGATTTTTTTTGGCTAGTTTTTCTCCGACTTTAGCGAAGTAGTTGTTGAAAATATTTGCAATTTTAGTTGGTTCTTTTATTGAGTCTATTGTTTCGTTGTCAAAAGTTATTTTATTTATTTGTTTATTTTTATTACCGTTGCCGATAATGTTATTAATTGTAGCCCAGACTTTTTTGTTATCTTTACCACTATCTTCAATTTTTACATTGAAGTAATTTTCTTTTGTTTTTTTAACTAAATTTGTAAGATTGTTTCTATATTTTTTATATAATTCTAATAAAGTTAAGTTATAAGGTTGCTTTCGGGTTTGATAAAATAGTTTTTCTTTATTCCTAATTGAGGTAACTATTCCATGGGTGATCCAGGGCTTAATTTGTCTATGTTTTAATTTAGGTTTAACCTTTTTTTTATTTTTATTTATTTATTTATTTAACGCCAAGAGGGCTTTTACATGGTTGGTAGTATAATTTTAATTTGACAAAATTTTTTATGTATAGTTGCATTTATTATGTGTTCGCGAAGTGTTTTTTCGAATATAATTGAAGATTTTTCGGTTTAATGTTTCTTTCCATTTTTCCAATTTCAATTTTCGTTCAAGAAGTTGTATGTTTAAGGTTTTTATGTTATACTGTTTTAATGCAGTTTTGGAAAAGGACATATTTTTTTTTAAATGAAGAATTAAAAAACACGTGTAGTGATTGGTAATGTTTGTTTTCCAAATGCCACGTGTTAATTGTGTAGTTGTGTCAGCCTTAGTCCAGATATGATCAATACATGATGGGTTTTGTCGGGGCACAGCTCTAGTGTAATCGTTTATACATGAAATGAAGTTAAGCTCAGCCATCGTATTAAGTAAATCATTTTTTCGACGCTGTTTGAATTTAGACCTATATTTATATTGAAGTCACCCTTCACTATAGTATTCTGACATTTTGTTTTGTTAATTGCATCTTTGAGGTTCTCTATAAATTGTTGAGTTTTTGATTCGTGGGTTCGGTAAACAGCAATAACTTGATAAATCTGATTATTTACTTTAAATTGTAATGCTACGCAGTTCGTAAGAGTCATGTTTATTTCTTTATAAGATATATCTTGGTGTTTTTGGCTAACGTAAATAACTATGCCACTATTATTGTTAATGTGTGTTTTCGTCGAAATACAAGTATAGTTCGGTAATTGTAGTATATTATCTTTATTTACTGTACTCAGGTGTGCCTCTGTCAAAACAATACAGTCGAGTTCAGTTTTTAAAAGACTACGGGTGCATAATAATTCATTAATGTTTTTGTAAATGCTTCTAATATTTAAGTGCATAATTACTTATGAGTTTGTCATATTTTTTAAAACAAGGTTACATTCATCGACATTATTACATACTTTTTCTGTTATATTATAAGTGCTATCTAGTTCATCCGTAATAATATTATTCATCAGAATTTGAAAACGTGTGTCTTATGTTAGAGTAGTTGCGAATATATAGCATAAGCTTATAAGTAATATATGACAAAAGCATGAAAAGTATGTAGAGTTTAGGTATATAATTAATATAAGACATAATGTTATAAAGAAGATAAAACATAAGCATATAAAGAATGTAAAACGTAAGCTTGAGTATATAAGATATACGAGAGATATAAGTGTTTAGTTGGTGCCAATATTTTACATAAGCATATACAATATATATGGCATAAGAATAGGTATATAAAGTGTAAATATAATTGTTGCAAATGTAAGACCCAAGCATGTAAAGAATATAAAGTATAATCATATTAAGAAAGTAAAACATGAGCTTATAAAGATTATAAAGCATAAACATATAAAGAATATGAAACGAAAACATAAGCATTTAAAGTATACAAGAGATATAAGTTAGTATAATCATATTAAGAAAGTAAAACTTGAGCTTATAAAGATTATAAAACATGAGTATATAAAGAATAAGAAACGAAAACATAAGCATATAAAGTACATAAGAGATATAAGTTAGTATAACCATATTAAGTAAGTAAGACATGAGCTTATAAAGATTATAAAACATAAGCATATAAAGAATATGAAACGAAAACATAAGCATGTAAAGTATACAACAAATATAAGGATTTGGTTGTTGTGAATGTTTTGCATAACGATATAAAGTATATATAATAGTTGCTGCGAATATATAACATAAGCTTTTAAAGGATATAGAGCATGAGTATGTTAAAACACAACATATACTTCTTGATTCTGTGTTTTATATAGAGATTTATGTGAAAAAGTATAAACATATGAGAGTAAGTTATATGAGTATATCTAAACGAGCTTTGTTTATTGGTTATTGATTGAGGGAGACAAAATGTTTTTGTTTGTTTCGTTAATAATAATAGCAGGTGTTCCGTTGTCTTTGCGAACATATACTTGACCTCCCTTTGTCCAGGCGAACTTAAACCGATTTTCGTGTGTAGCTTTTCTCGCGAGAAACCATAAATGTTTTGCGCGAAAAGTCAGGTGTTCCGAGATGTAGATTTGCGAACTTGGTCCTGCCATTCTGATAAGGGCGGTGTTAAGTTTGTCTTCACGGTTCGGGGCTTGTTTGTTGTAGTTTTTAATGTCTCTCAGGAATTGAGAGACATTAAAAACTTTATACTATTATACTATTTATACTATTATTTACGCAACAATCAAAAATTTTCAATAAAAAAGATGTTAGTTTATGAATTTTTCGGCTCAATATTTCGATAATTTAATTAATACCCTGCGAAACAAAATAAAACGTTAACCCCCTCACCAATAAACTTCTTTAAAGTTTAACGCATCTCAGATTATTTAACCTATATTTGTGGTTGTTATCGTAATCAGTGGTATAAAATTAAATAAACGTTTATTTGTAAGGACTTTTTATCTAAGCAGTAGTTAATTGTTTTACTGTTTAAAGTAAAATGAGTTTGTTTTTTCAAACTGGATTTATGAATTAAATGACTCGATTAATTACCTAAGCTGGTCGTTGTTTGGCCGAAATCAAAAACAATGCTGCACAACTCTTCCTGAACTCCGTTTCCCCAAGTTCAAAAAGTTTACAATTATTTAAAGTATGTCAATATTTTTTTTGATTCATCATGAAATTTAAACAACTTTATTTGCAGGGCAAAAATACTCGATCTACTTAGCAGGTCATAGTGGATGATCACTGTCGTATTTACTGATTGCGGAAGTGCTAGTGGAATTCGATTAATCACCGATAATGTTGATAAAAAATATCATGTCAAAAAAGATAATTTTAAGGGTGTAATACTAGGCCTTGAGCCTAGAGCCAAGTAGCCTACTAATAGGGATCATAATATTAACGTGTTGGAAGAAAAGTTGTTACACTTAAATTGTGTGGCAGTGGCTGCTCTCCTCAACACCCTCCGTCTAATCTCATTGTTGTCTAGAGTTCGGAAACTTTCACAAAGGGAGTGTCGGCAAACAGACAGCCAAGGAGCGCTAAAGAGTAAATATGTAAGCCAGTTTTATACGAGATACGAAATCGAGGTTAAGACAGAAAAAACTAACGCTGTTCAAAAACTGTCGGCTTAAATAAGAAAGGAGAGATATAACCTTAATTAAATGGTAGTCTAATTACTACGCACTCCTGTAGGAAAATAAATTTTTGTCCTCTTTCTTTTTGAAATTATCCAAATCGCAAAAAACAAACCCTAAAATTGTTAACTACCCAATTTTGTAAGTGTGATAGTAGTTTCTATAATCTCGAATGCCAAACAAACAAAGATCCTCTCATCTATCAAAGCATTTCTTTCCCTTGCATTCAACATCTTATCCGGTTTATGTCTGAACTCGACTCCAATCTTCCATAAAATTTAAATTGAAAACTACCCGTTTAAATAAAAAAATTAATAATATAATCTCTCTCCATTATTTAAAACGATGGCCTAGAACATCTTTGAAGGGTCAAATCCATAAAAATTTAAACAAAAATACCTGGCGCTTCTTAAAAACCAAAATGGCTTAAAAATATATCATCAAATCGTTGGATTCAACATTCAACAAGTTTTTTTAATGAAAATAATAAAGCCAGTAAACGTAAAAGCACCTACTAGAGATTAAAAGGAGAACATTTTGTACAAACAATCGCCTCTAAAAGCACGGGAATGTAGGTATTTTTTAGTCTATTCCATTAGCACAGAATTGAAAATGTATTTTACTTCGGAATGCAATACTAAATTCAATGTTTATTTTCAGAAAATAACAGTTTCACAGAATGGATATAGGTTCAATTATTTTAGATCATGGCTTTGTAATAAAGGTAAAACAATATTATTTTTTATCTGCCCGCTGCGGGTATGAACATTATTGGAACATGAATCCTGTTTCGGAGAAGGCCGACCAATTTTATAGTTACGAATTGAATGAGGTAAAAAATACTATCACCTTATTGTAAGCCTCATTGGAAACTAAGAAAACTATTAAGTTTTAGTTTATTTCATAGAATAACTTTTTGCTTGCTGTTACTTTCTCAATCGTAAGGTAAAATCATTAGATTAAAGACGGGTTTTTTCCCATAATTCGTACATTCATCTTACAAATAGAGCTTTTTTCAGATCAGGATAACAGCATACAAAGGGCCGCGGATTGGAGGCTAAAATACCTAACCAAACTAATTTTTTAATCAAAAGGGTATTACAAATACATAGTACGGATTAGAGTATTAAATTTAAAAAATAAGCTACAAAAGAATTACAGTTTTCATGATTTTAGAAGCAAATTTGGCAATTATTTGTGAGTTAATGATGATAATTTAAAAAAAGAAATTGCTCTGTTTATTCTACCTACGAGTATATAATGAAATTAAACATATTCGTGGGCGTAAATTTAAACTATGAATATAAATTTACGTTACAAGATTTTTTTATATAGAAATTAAAATACCCAAAAAAATACAATTTTTACGATGTTTTTTTTTACGATGTTTATTTATTTATTATTATATTTACTCAGTAAGTAAGGTAAGATTATTATTTTACTATACTCAACTATTTTAAAGGTGTAAATAAATAAAATAGCAGATATTCGTTTTAAAAATTTGCTAAGCCTTTGAATTTAAAAATAGTTTTCAATTTGATTGGGTATTATAGCCTCAAATCCAATTGTAAGTTTTGTATGAAAATGATTTTAAATTGGGTTGTTTTTTATAGTGATTTATTTTGGTCGTGAAAATCTCAAAACGGATTGAACTTTTGTAAAAGATATTTTCCCGCTTTATATTTGGATAAATATGTTAAGGGGAACGGCTGCGCGGCCTTTTTCATACAAAAATAAAATTTGGTTTTTAAACCAAAATACTAGACCAAGCTGAAATTTTTTTTTATTAAAAGGTACAGAAAATTTCTAGTACGGGTACGCGCTCTTTTATTTTATTTTTTTTAAATTACAAAATAAATACAGTAATTATTATGTTATATAACAAAATTAAATTTAATAACAAAAATAAAACGTAAAAAAAATATTTTTAGGTATATTTTTTTAATTTATATATTAATCTATATATTATTAATTTATATATTAATAATCTGTCAGATGAAATTTAAATTTATGCCCATGGACATGCTTTTTTATTTTATATAAAAAACATTTTTAGCTTATATAAAGTTATAATATGTAAAACATATTTTTTTATAAAACCCTGCCTTAGGTTCAGGGTTAACCGAAATCGGTTGGTTACACATATAAAAAAATATATATTAAATGAAGTGGTATTAAAACAAAGTTATTTTATTACAATTATGTTTATCCACAAAGTGTTTGCTACACATAAAAATTTATATATAATTGATAACAATAATAATAAATACTGACCGAATGATTAGTCATAATAAACCCGATATAGTTTTACATGACAAAATTTAAAAAAATAACTTATATCATTGATGTCGCTATGCCAAATTCCTGTAATATTCAAAAATCTGTTAATGAAATAATAAGAGAAAACGCAGATTTAGAAAATGAGATAAAAAGAATTTGGCATTCTCAGACTATAAAAATATTCCCATTTGTTATTTCGGATACTGTCCATTAGCTCTTTCATTAAAAATTTAGGCGTATTAGGTGTATCAAAAAATTTATATATAAAAATATAAAAATCAGTCATTTTAAATACATGTAGGATTACGAAAGTTTTTTAAATATTTATGTTTATTGACAATGTAATCATTTCATATTACATTGTTTAGTTATAGAACATATTATTTTATAGAAGGAAAAAAAGTTTTAAGATTGAATTCCTGTTAAAACTTTAGTTAAATATACAGTTTTGTACTTATAAGTATATGCGAAAAGAAAAAATATATACTAAAATACAAAATTAGTATCGAATGCTTATGTTTAACAGATGTATGTTTGGTTATTTAAATCGCTTGCAAAATCGAAAAACAAAACATTCTTCAAGCGTGATTACAAAATATTATATGTATATATATATATACATATATATTTATATATATATATATATATTTTTTTTTTAATGTGACATCTCAAAAGAGCGTCCCTGCCTGTGCAGTGTACAGACAGGGGAACTATGTCACCACCTGGTTGGGCGGCAATGTGAGGCGGAATAAGGTAGGGGCTGTAGGAAGGGATTTGTTAATGCGAGCCTTGAAGAGGCTCAGATTATAGGAGGGAGGAAAAACAGATGCCGGTAGCTCGTTCCACATACGAGCCGACTTACACAAAAACGAGTCGTAAAAACGGCCCGTTCTCATGAAGCCAACGTCAACTGTGAACGGGTGTTCAGCTCGTGTTCTTCGAGTTTCGCGCACGTGCACCGGTGCATCAGGAATCAATGCTGCTAGCTCCTTGGAGCAGGCTCCATTGAAATACCTGTAGAACAGACACAGCATGCCTACATTGCGTCTATGCATTAGAGAAGGCAATCGGTCTGTTAACAACGGATTGTCAATCAGACGGATCGCTCTCCTTTGCACAGATTCAAGCAGGTTTATTAAATATTTTGGGGCACCAGCCCAAAGGTGGCTCCCAAATTCAGTAGTTGGGCGGACTTGAGACTTGAACAGGGTCAGCAGCTGGTCACTGCTGAAGAATCTTCTAGCCCTGTACAAGACGCCCAACTTCTTGGAGGTCTGATTTAAGGCGCCGAAGAAAGACCGCATGCTGTCCCATTTTGCTGCCCTGTAGTCCCATACCTTCTTCTTTACATGTTTGTCAGGTTGACGGTTCATGGAGAATGGGACAGAGGTGGTAATCAGGCAGTGGTCAGAGGATCCTAAGGGGGCTGTCGCCTCCACTCTGTACCCGAGTGGCTAACTAGTGAGAAACAGATCGAGTGGTTAGCTCGATGTGATGGGATGTCTGGTATTCTGGTCGGAGATTCTATGAGTTGGCTTAGTCCATGGATAAGAGCAAAGGATTCCGCTGATCTAACGGCAAAGTTCGTTGGGCCCGAGAACTTCAGCCATTGTTCATTATGAATATTGAAGTTTTTAGAGTGAATGACGTGTCCCCCAGATTTAGGAGCCGACAAAAAAACTCAACAGGATGCAGCAAAAAATTAATAATAGATAGATATTTATCTTAAGTAATACAGATTAGTATTGATCTTGAGTAAGTGCATAAAAAGCGTCATGAGAAAATGGTTGAAAAAAAAAAATTAAAATACAAAATGAGTATCAAATTTTTATTGTTTGTTTTTGGGGTGTTATGCCGTGTTGCGCTAACTCTTTCATTAGCCGACGTTTCGGACAGCGTTGCAGTGTCCATCATCAGGGCAGATCCGGTAGATCCGAAGATGTGTTCGGATCTACCGGATCTGCCCTGATGATGGACACTGCAACGCTGTCCGAAACGTCGGCTAATGAAGGAGTTAGCGCAACACGGCATAACACCCCAAAAACAAACAATAAAAATGCTTTTGGCCGTGAGAATCTAAAAACTTACCTGAGTATCAAATGTTAATGTTTACCAATAGATATATGTTTGGTTATTTAAATCGCTTGGTATTTATTTATATTTACATGCTAGTCAGGTTCTATTTTTTAAATAATATTCATCAACTCACAAATAATTACCTCACAATTAATTGAGTTGCTTCTATAATCGTGAAAAAACGATTTATTTAATGCAGGTATTTTGTTATTTGAAACACAAATAAATATTGTAAAATATATCATTATTAGAAATTTGCTGAACCGATTGATTGAAAAATAGTTATTCAGTTTGATCAAGTATTTTGGCCACAAACTGAAATTAAAGTTTTGTAGAAAAATGCCACGCAGGCGTTCCTTCTAACATCAGGCAGCGTTTTTATATATAAATAGTGGACTCCGCAATTCTTCGCTATGTCTTTCTCTGACGTCTCCGACCTATTTTACCATTCTATAGTGTATCGAACGTCATCAGCATCATCAATATAAAATGTACATCAATTATAAAAAACACAACAAAATGCCATCATATTTACCACTGTCGAAAACTATGTAAAACCTTCCATAAAACTAATGTTGATAAACCTGCCTTACATATAGGTAACTCATGTTTAAAAACCTGCCCTGCCGTTTAACGGTAAATTTTATCGCTCGGACCTAAAAGGCAGTTGTCTCGCTTCAACTCAAGCAACCATCTTACTCTGGCTAGGCAGCCGCTGATTGGCTAAGCACAAAACCTGCTTGAGCGGCCCACGTGTATCCAAGAGATTTGTAAAAAAATACAAATTTGCAAGCCCTTCCTGTAATAATAGGAAACAATGTTAACTAAATAATTATATACTTACAAAGATACTTATATGTTAATTAAATAAGCTCGAATAGAAATAAAATATGTTACACGTAAGATAATTATGTAATCAGCGAAACTCTGAAAATGTTACAGAGATTTGACCACTTATCTTGTAGAATATGTCTTATTATAACTAAATAAACAATATTGCGACGATGTGGTTTTATCAGGGCGACAGAGGCAGATAAGGTCTAATATTATAAAATATTCCTATATTTCTGAGATAAACAGATTTAATCCTACAAACGTGGCGAGCTTCATAGCAAGAAAAAAGCAAGCTCGTTACGGGAATTTCATAATACAATCAAGGGTCGGAGGCGCGGTCCTATAGAATCTTATAAAGGCGCCGCAAAAACCGGTCCCTTCTCCATTCCGCCATAAGCCCTGGACCGAGCAACATCTACCGCTGTCCGCTCTGCCTGACCCGCTTCGCTACCTGAGACCAACACGCTGTGTTTGATTTCAACCCGGTTCCCCCCCCCCGCTCCACTTCCGCTGTCTACTGCAACTGCCTGTTGCTGAGCTCGCTGCTCACCGACAAGCCAACGACGCCCCGACGTCGCGGCGCCTCTGCCTCGGGCTTCACTGAGCCTTCCCAACAGCCAGCCTCGGAGAGGGGATCTGCCATTGCCTACTGAACCAGCCAGCGCCCCGCAGAGCCGTTACCGACTGAGCCTGGAGGGATACAAGAAGTTGCACCCGCAATAAAAACCAACCGCTTTTATAAAAGCGTTCTTTTCAATATGCAAATTACAAATGTCGAATATATCGTCTTTCTCAAGACGCATTCATTTATGCAAACATACAAGAGTCGATATTCCCTGGATCGAGGGGACTGAACGTTGCCGACTGAGCCAGCCCGCCTGCCAGCCCGCCTGCCAGCCAGTCCCGGAGAGCCTTCCCTCCAGCGTGCGGTCCTGCTCACTGGCCCCGATGTCACAGAGCCGTTACTGACTGACCTTGGACGAATACAAGGAGTTTTATCCGCAATAAAAACAACCGCCTTTATAAAGGCGTTCTTTTCAAAAGCAAATTACAAATTTCGAATATATCGTCTTTCTCAAGACGCATTCATTGAGGCAAACATATTACAATAGTCGATATTCCCTGCATTTTTATGATATTTTAAATAACTCTGTAATGGTTCAAATGAAATACCTCAAGTGCTTTATTTGAATCATTACACAGAACAAAGGTAAATGTGTGCCGGTGCTTATATTTTACAGTTTTCTCTTGTGCAGGCTAACACGTCCCGTACAACTAGTATATACTACAATTTTACTGTTAAAAATCTGCATTTCATCGACTAATTCGACTCCATATCTCTTTCTGCTGCAGAGATGGGCGTCAAGTGTTCTTCGGTGCCTCCCTGACTTTTTATACCATTCAAGCTACTCTCTCAACACTCCTGGCACTAATTTTAAAAAAATCTTTGAAATCGTTATCGATATATCTCTATTACTTTTTGAGTTTTGCGAGTACAAATTGGTAGGCTGATTTTTTATTTTAAAAAGTTTAGATTCGATTCGCAAGGGTAGATACCAATCCTAATTTTATAATTTCTAGAAGAAATTCGTGATAAGGGTACTTAATTTTTTTTACCTTCATTATAAGTACACAATTAACCTTCATTATAAGTATCAGCACGTCAATTTAATAATATTAGTTATGACACTAAAGCATTCGATTGGAAAATTGATTGAGAATAATGAAATTGCAAGTAAATTTCATTTCATACAAAAGCATAAAATACACAGACAGATATATATATATTATATATATATATAACAAAGGCATAAAATGTACAGACCAAAAGATATAACACAGTCAACATATCATTGGCATACACAAACATTTCAAACAAAGGCATAAAATACACAGGCAAATAGATATAACACAGTCAACATACTCATAAACAGATATTTCATACGAAGGCATAAAATACACAGACAGGTGATATAACACAGTCAACATATCATTGGCATACACAGACATTTCATAGGGAGGCATAAAATACACAGACAGGTGATATAACACAGTCAATATACTCATAGGCAACACAGACATTTCATACAAGGGCACAAAATACCCAGAGAGATAGATATAACACAGTCAACATATCATTGGCATACACAGACATTTCATAGGAAGGAATAAAATACACAGACAGGTGATATAACACAGTCAATATACTCATAGGCAACACAGACATTTCATACAAGGGCACAAAATACCCAGAGAGATATATATAACACAGTCAACATATCATTGGCATACACAGACATTTCATAGGAAGGAATAAAATACACAGACAGGTGATATAACACAGTCAATATACTCATAGGCAACACAGACATTTCATACAAGGGCACAAAATACCCAGAGAGATAGATATAACACAGTCAACATATCATTGGCATACACAGACATTTCATAGGAAGGCATAAAATACACAGACAGGTGATATAACACAGTCAATATACTCATAGGCAACACAGACATTTCATACAAGGGCACAAAATACCCAGAGAGATAGATATAACACAGTCAACATATCATTGGCATACACGGACATTTCATAGGAAGGCATAAAATACACAGACAGGTGATATAACACAGTCAAGATACTCATAGGCAACACAGACATTTCATACAAGGGCACAAAATACCCAGAGAGATAGATATAACACAGTCAACGTATCATTGGCATACACAGACATTTCATAGGAAGGAATAAAATACACAGACAGGTGATATAACACAGTCAATATACTCATAGGCAACACAGACATTTCATACAAGGGCACAAAATACCCAGAGAGATAGATATAACACAGTCAACATATCATTGGCATACACAGACATTTCATAGGAAGGCATAAAATACACAGACAGGTGATATAACACAGTCAATATACTCATAGCCAACACAGACATTTCATACAAGGGCACAAAATACCCAGAGAGATAGATATAACACAGTCAACATATCATTAGCATACACAGACATTTCATAGGAAGGCATAAAATACACAGACAGATTAGATATTACACGGTCAAAATACATCTCAAAGGCACACACCATACTTAAATACATTCATAGGCATAGTTTTGGGCAGATTTATACAATTACATGCATACATTCGACGAAAACTAATATATTTATAAACAATATCGATTTACCTAAAAAATCTTGATGTATTAACTTATTTTTGGTTCAGTGGTGCTGGTTGGCAACTTATTAAATATTGAAGGTACAAGATAAGTGAATATTCGTTGGCCGTATTTATTAGTAATTTTAAATATTATTTATAATATTTAAAATGAATTATTATAATATTATTACAAAAACCTATTAATGGCTTTATTATTCTAGTACCATCAAACATAATACGTTATATGTATACAACATAATCGTGTCATGCATTTTACCACAAATGTTGTTAATTTGTTTGGATATCTAGTATGAAAATTGTAAACTTGTGACCCTAACATTTTAAATACATAATATTTATTTTGAAAACAGGTGTTATTATAAGTCGCATTAAAACGCCCAGCTAACAACTCGCGGGGGGGGGGGGTGTTTTCCGGGCGTGCCGTAACTATTTGTGTTTATGAACTCTCGTTAGGCTGTATGCAACCTGCAGAATTCCTGCATAATAACGGCTCGAACTAACGGCGTTAAGTGTTGTTCAACGCCGTTAGAGGAGGCTGCCGACGAGAGCAGATCGTTCCACACGTTCCGTTGGGCGTTCTTTCGGAGTTAACGGAACTAGTTCCCCTCCTTTGCGGAAAGCGTTTGCATAATAAGTGATTTTTACTAATGAACACATTTAAATTATTTGCTTTCAATGCTTAAAGCCTTTGCTGCATGTTTTAAATATGGAAAACTCATGCACTCACAAACTAACGTTTTTAATGTATGTTTTAGTATCGACTTGTTATAGTTAGGGAACGCTGTGTTTATTTACGATGGGAACTATTAGAACATTATCGAAAACTTTAATCGATTAGGATCTGACAAAAGATGGACATATAGATGTACGGATGTCATGAGACTGAAGGAAGTTGCTATGATAAAGGAAAAAGATAAGTGGATCGTTTTAAGAAAGCTCGTTATTCAGATATAATCGCTCAGTTGAACCCATTTAAAGCAAAGTTCTTTTCTGAATAATGCTGTCCTCTCCCACCAGATCTTAATACAGGTCATATTTTATATTTTCTAGGAATAGATTCTTATTAATAATATATATAATCACTTTGGTTTGGTTGGACAGAGGTCACCTTATTTTTTTCTCAGATGTGTGGTGTCAAAGTTTGCAAAGACGGTTTCTCAAAATCTATTCACTGATTTCTAATTTTAAGGTTGAGGTTGTGCTAAGTATTTTGGTTTAACATATTTTAAAGAACAATTTTTATGTAGGCCGTACACTTACCATTTTCGAACATACTTAAACGTGCAGATGGAACCATTTACAACCAGCTATGGCATAATAGTTGGGTTATTTTCATTCCAAGATAGGGCAACGTTATAATTACAGTGTTCCTTTAGATTGACGGCCGGCATAGTCCAGTGGTAACGCATTGGACTGCCATTCCGAAGGTCGCGGGTTCGAACCCGGCGTGCGCAAATAAAATTTATTTGATTAATTTTTGTTATTTCACAATTAATTAATTAAAATAATATATAGTATATTTGCGGCACGTTCCAGAGTGGAAGATACTACCAGTATCGCCCTGGTGTAAGACCACCATTCAGAATTGAAACGTTGCTCCAAATGGCTTTAGCCGTGTTTAGTGACTAGATCTGAATAGCCAGGTACTTCCCCACCTTCCTCTTTCCCTTCCCCACTTACCTTCAGCCTCACAACATCCCCCAATTGGGGATGCCACAGTCTCACTGGCTCCAGACGGGAGCAGTTGGGACTCTTGTGAGGTATTCACTATAAAAAAAAAAAAAAAATTATTTAAACTTAAATATTTTACTCAAGATTGTACTTCAAAATCAGAAAATGTTAAATAGATTGATCGTTTTAGCAAACTTTGGCACCTCCGAACATGGTACATGATAAGGCAAAGTTAGAACCTTATCAAACAAAAGTTTGATATCAACAAAATGGCAATTGCAAAAGGTTCAAAGTAATGTTAGAACCTTGTAAAATACATGGAACCTTTAAAAACGTGATTGTAGAACTTCATAAAACGGGAATACAATAACAATCCAATCTACTTAAATTTGGTTTTTCTTTCATGTATTCAATAATATTATTATTCAATTAAAAAAAAAACAGTTTACTTAGAAACAAGTTCTAATGTGCAATTGACAGCTGTTTTGCTCTTCGAAGGCATTACCAAAGAGTTTTTTGAGTTTAGAAATGAGCAAAATAAACGTTTTTGCAATTATATGTAATTTAAAAAAAACGTCGTTTAGAATCTTGTGCAACTAAGGTGACGATTTATTGATATATTAGATTTTAACAAGACAATTGAATCCGCGACCCTTTAATTAAGCTCACCGCTTTGTTTTAAAATGTGAAATCTACTACACATTACGACATTTTCAAATAGTTGATATTTGTGATAATTACTTTAAAATCCGTAACACGAATACCCTAGAGATCGGCGCGATAGAGAGAACCCTGTCTTAAGTCGACATCTAACCTTCCTCGTAAACGTTTCACGGGATTCGGCACGTTTCAAACTTCACTTGCATACCTCGTCGTTAAATGTTCGTGTTACGGATATAACGGATATAAACGGTCGCTAGGTGAGAGGCGGAATCCGTTACCCCGTCTCCTAACGGCGTCACATTCCGGGATAACGAATCCCAATCAAGAGGGTCCGGGTCTCTTTTCATCCGGCCCATCAAAGAGGTCAAACGGCTTCAAAATGATCCTTCTTTTTTCGAAACCCCTGGAGACTTTGATATTTTTCCAGAGATCGAATTTAAATTCCTACAGTGACCGCAGAGTGGATTCTTCATTGTCGTTCATAGACCCCTTCACGAAAATCATTTGCAAGCTTTTTTGAAATGTCTCGTTTATAACACCCTTAGAGAATTGCTGGAATCTATATATATATATATATACTTGGATGTATATAGAACCTGATGACACATAAAGGTAGGTACTTAGAAAGGCCCTCAACTAACAATCCGAAAGTCGCGGGTTTAAATCCCAGCGTGCACAAGTAAATTTGATGTGGTGAATTTGTATTATTTCACGATTTATTAATTAAAAATAATATATAGCATAATTCCGGCATAGTGGAAAATACTCTCAGTATCACATAGGAGTAAGACAACTTTTCGGAACTTAAAAGTTGCTTGAAATGGCTTTAGCCGTGTTTGGTGACCAGATCCGAATAGCCAGGTACTCCCCACCATCCTCTTTCCCATCTCGTTCCTTCCACACTAGCTTCAACCATACAACATACCCCAATTAGTGATAATTAATGATAGAAAATATTAATAAGTTCAAAAATGAATTAAGAAAATATGTCTATCTCAATTATTAATGTTTCTTTTTTTTGTGACTTTAGTGAAATATTTAAAGAAAGATTATGTTTGCCAAACAATGTACATGTTTATATGTTTATAAAACTATTAGCACACACGAAGATGTGAGCTAACTTAAGATTAATAAATAAATAAATAAATTGGGGATGCCATAGTATCACTATCTACAGACGGTTGGGAGCAATTGAACTCTTGCGCAATATTCACCAAAAAGGTACTACGGGAAGGGTTTTAGCAAATGAAGATAAATTACATAATATAAAGCTCTATTATCAACTGCTTCACAAAATATTGAATCATAAAGGGATACACAAATCTCGTAAAATATTTCAAAGTTCAATAGCTCTTGATGAAAATATCGTTCGATTTACACGACGCGATATTTAATCGTTTTCAAACTTTAATTTATTTCATTAGTAGGAATCCTTAACAACTTTTAGTTTGTCGAAGGTTTCACAGGTTGCCGATGATTTCACCTCTTCCTCATACGCAATAAATGCTGACGTCCCACGGGGATTTGTTCTGTCACCGACTTTTTTTTTGATGCACGTCAATGACCTTTTTCGTGTTCGTGATATCTTTTTGTTTTAGAAGCCCCCAAAGAATACACCAACTCTAACAACTTGGACGGCTTCAAAGCCGAGAATAGACGTTTACCCTGAGAAGGTTTTCTCTTGGAGTAAGTATAACTTAGCCGAATTTAATGTCTCAAAGACCTAATCTTGTTTGATTACGTCTTAAAGGAATTGAAATGACAATCTAGTATCCTTCAACACGAGCAATTTTCCCAACATGCTTTTCATTAATATGTTTGGTGTATCTCTAAGTGACCAGATCAGGCACGTTCCATCGAAGCCAGAATCAAGCTCAGATAGTTTAATAGTACACAACTGCTGACCCTGCACAAATCGCAAGTGCGCCCCATTGACACCGGTGCATAATCGGGACACACGCCAACATTTGTACATGGTTGACATTTTTCACTGGAGAACGGGTCGCTTCTACGACTCGTTCTTGAGTTTAACAGCTCGGTTTAGGAATGTTTGCCGACCTCTGTGTTGACTATTTCCTACAACATGGGTATCTTCAAAACCCATGTTCACTCCTTCCTCTCCCCAAAAAGAGCCTCCATACAGCATCCATAGAAATGTCTGGAGTTGAAATACAAAAAAACGATATTGATTACATTTTGCACTTATCATTTTTTTAGTAAGTACCTACAAACTTACATGATAATAATATCTTAAAAGATCCTGCAAATATATAGTTTTGGAATCGACCGTACCTTTTTTACTGTAAATAATTTAACAATCTCTTCAAAAAAATGCTAAAAAAAGTGAGCGAAAGATTCATTCAAGAACATTCAGATACAAATTTTAGATAGAAACGAAAAAAACACAAATACATAAAACTAAATTCCATTTGAATACAAATAAAAATAAATAGTCACATACCCAATACTCACATAATATTTACAGAGTGTTTTTATTTATTTCATTACCGTTATTGAATTTTATTATTTTGTTTTATTCCATATCAGTTTTATTTTATTTAGATTTATTTTTTATATTATCTTATTATTGAATATCATTAAATTTTTAAATGGTGGCCTCAGCATAGGTAAAGCACCCAGAGAGGCCTACATTATCAAAGAGCATTTTAAAATATGTAAAGTTATTTTAATAGGGCCCTCAGCATAAAAAGTTATAGCCTTAAGTGAGGTCCACATTAAAGTAGTGTTTTAAATGGGGCCTCAGCATGGGTAAAGCATCCAGTTAGGCCCACATTGTTAAATACTGTTTAAAAATATCTAAAGTTATTTTTAAATGGGGCCCTCAGCATGGGTAAAGCCCACAGGCCCACATTAAGGTAATGTTTTAAGTGGGGGCCTCAGAATGGATAGTGTACCCTGTGAGGCCCACATTGTCAAATAGTGTGTAAAATGGGGGCTTCAGCATGGGAAAAGCACCCAGTTAGGCCCACATTGTTAAATAGTGTTTGAAAATATGTAAACTTATTGCGCCTAAAAAAAACAAAATAAGAAATTTGATTCAGTTTTGGCGAATTATGAATATTAATATGAAAACAATGTGCTTTTTACGTATTTATCTAGATATATTTGCTTACAAAAAATAAATAATCGCTGGAAAAAAAAAATTTGAAGTACAATTAGAAATAAAGAAAACATTTTCCAAGTAAGTTCCAACATTGCTTACCCCTTCAGGTATTAGCGATTTTGCAAATAAATATAAGAAAAAACACTCTCATAAATGGGAAAGATTGTTACGAAATGAGCGGCAATCGAGTGGTATAATAATTTCAGTTCGTGTGATTATTTTATTTTTTTAATATTTTTTTTTATGTGACACCTCACAAGAGCGTCCCTGCCTGTGCAGTGTACAGACAGGAGAACTATGTCACCACCCGGTTAGGCGGCGTTGTGAGAAGGAATAAGGTAGGGGCTGTAGGAAGGGATTTGTTAATGCGGGCCTTGAAGAGGCTCAGATTACAGGAAGGAGGAAAAACAGATGCCGGTAGCTCGTTCCACATACGAGCCGACTTACACAAAAACGAGTCGTAAAAACGGCCCGTTCTCATGAAGCCAACGTCAACCGTGAACGGGTGTTCAGCTCGTGTCCTTCGAGTTTCGCGCACGTGCACCGCTGCATCAGGAATCAATGCTGCTAGCTACTTGGAGCAGGCTCCATTGAAATACCTGTAGAACAGACACAGCATGCCTTCAATGCGTCTATGCATTAGAGAAGACAATCGGTCTGTTAACAACGGATTGTCAATCAGACGGATCGCTCTCCTTTGCACAGATTCAAGCAGGTTTATTAAGTATTTTGGGGCACCAGCCCAAAGGTGGCTCCCAAATTCAATTGTGATATTGATTATTGAATACTGATAATACGAATGGGATGTGGTGGTATAATTATAAAACAATACGTATTCAGCGCTCATTGGAATTTGAAGTTCGTCTATTAGAGTTCACAAACTTGCATATGATGTTCATACACCATTAAAACGTGCATTAAGTTGCACCAAATGCAACCACATAAAAACATTATCATATGGTATCTAGAAGGGCGTAAGAGTCACCGTAAACTTGTACGATTGTAGTTAGGATAACTCTGCCAAGTTTTCAACAGTTAATGCCACATTATAAGGGCGATAACCGTTTGACATTCGCTGGCTTCGATACTACAGTATATTTACAAAGAGATTGCATAGTAATACATGTTTTGAAAAAATGGCCTTTCGAATAACAACACGGCTTAAAATACGGAAAGAGATTATATTTTTTCTGTTTGTTGAATTCTGTTTCGTATACATATACGTGGAACCAAAGATATTCGAATAACGAGATATGCTATGTTGGCCGCCGGACCGTAGGCGGAGTACTACCTAATTAGGGTACTTTGAATACTATCGGGACGTGTACGCACAGAAATCTGTTCTATGTATTAGTGCGGATACCTTAGCGTAAGCGTAGGTGTGCAGTAGTACTGGTGAACAAAACCGGCGACACTGGGAAAAACAATTCCACACAGTATGAATTGCTCATAGCACATCTCGTTCTTCTAATATCTTTGCGTGGAACCAACTGTTCGGAGCCAGTGAATCTATGGCATTCCCAATAGTGATGTGTTATAAGATGGTATAGCAGAATATTAAGAAATATCTGTAACTGGTAAACTGAAAACTGGTTGATTCAGAATGGTGGAATTTCACCAGGGCAATACCGAAAGTATCTACCTATGTTTTAACACCAGGGCAGTGCTGAAAGTACCTACCTATGTTTTAACACCAGGGCAATGCCGAAAGTATCTACTTATGCTTTAACACCAGGGCAATGCTGAAAGTACCTACCTATGTTTTAACACCAGAGCAATGCTGAAAGTACCTACCTACCTGTATCGAACGTGAAAACATGATTTGGTGCATTTGGTTCGATTGCGACTAAGGTTGAACACCTGCAAGTTTGATGACCGCTTTTCCAACCTATAATGTTTACGAGTTGAAAAATGCACAAAAATAATCGGTTACTAGGCGAATCGAGCCGGAGAAAAATCAAAATATTGACAAACCAGTCGCTGTGCGAAATTATCATTCTCACCTAAAAACACCTGCGTCTGAAACGAAAACAAGTTGTGGTAAAGATATTGACGTCACAAGAGGGCTGGCTGGAGAAATTATAAATAGCTAAAAACACTACAATATTCGTCAGTCAAATTTCAAAAATTAACACGAGTGGACGGAACACCTCCAGTTACAATCGGAATCCTTTCAGCGATAATTTCACATTGGAGCACATTGTGCATCATCGCGCCATACGATACAGCAAATGGCGTAGGCGATTTCATTTTGAAGATTACAACTATTTCTAACGAGCTGTTTACGGCCGGCACTCTATCAGCTGAATCAGACGCATCTGTCATCATTACAATAATGGGGCGTCTCCGTGTGCCGGCTCTTATAATCAAACGACTGAACTGCCCACTGCCGGTGATCACCTAGAGGCTGGCCAATCTCTGCTGCATTGATGCTGACAACCTAGATTCTGATGAATTCTTCCTTGCTACCGACTGAACCAGCCACAGATGCTGACAACCTAAGGGCTGACGAATACCTGCTGGCTACCGACTGAACTGCCCACTGCCGGTGATCACCTAGAGGCTGGCCAATTCCTGCTGCATTTATGCTGACAACCTAGAAGCCGGCCAATTCTTCCTGGCTACCAACTGAATTAGCCATTGATGCTGAAAACCTAGAAGCCGGCCAATTCTTCCTGGCTACCAACTGAATTAGCCATTGATGCTGACAACCTAGAGGCCGGCCAATTCTTCCTGGCTACTGACTGAATTAGCCATTGATGCTGAAGCCTAGAGGCTGGCCGATTCCTGCTGGGTACCAATTGAACTGGCCACTGCTCCAGCAGTCGCCTACGCCATTTGCTGTATCGTATGGCGCGATGATGCACAATGTGCCCCAATCTAAAATTATCGCTGAAAAGATTCCGATTGTATCAGTTTTCTATCTATGTTTTAAATCCCAGTTTTATTGAAATACATATGACTATTTCTTGTGAATTGGGTTGGCTGTAAAAAATAGGAAATACCTTTAAGCTACAATTCTTTGTACGTTCTGTATACCAGTACAGTACTTGCAATTAAAATGTGAATTTTGATTCAAATCGTCTTTCTTTTATGATGACTTGGATAGAACACCTCACGGTGTTATACTTAAATCATTACCCAGGTTGAGGACTGATGTGTGCCGGTGCTTATTATTAACAGTCTTTTCTTGTGCAGGCAAACACGTCCCGTACACTACCTTTGTTTTAACACTAGGGCAATACCGAAAGTATCTACCTATGTTTTAACACCAGGGCAATGCTGAAAATACCTACCTATGTTTTAACACCTGGGCAATGCTGAAAGTACCTACCTATGTTTTAACACCAGGGCAATACCGAAAGTATCTACCTATGTTTTAACACCAGGGCAATGCTGAGAGTACCTACCTATGTTTTAACATCAGGGCAATGCTGAAAGTACCTACCTATGTTTTAACACCAGGGCAATGCTGAAAGTACCTACCTATGTTTTAACACCAGGGCAATACCGAAAGTATCTACGTATGTTTTAACACCAGAGCAATGCTGAAAGTACCTCCCTATGTTTTTACACCAGGGCAATACCGAAAGTATCTACCTATGTTTTAACCCCAGGGCAATACCGAAAGTATCTACCTATTTTTAAATATATTCAAACACTGAAAATTGAAACACACAAATCTTACAAAAAATATTTGAAAAATGCAATCAAAAATAAAATCACTGAACATTTTGAAAAATATAAAATTTCATCATCAATATTGTTTTCAAATCAGCCTTGAAGTATATGAATTGACAAAAAACATCTAGAGGTAAAAAAAAATGTCTAGCTATCTTCTTAGATTGAAGACAAACATTCAATACAGTATATCGTAATTTACTCATTCAAAAAATAACTCGCCAACATATATTTAGGTTTACGTATAAAAACACTAATAATTTCGAAAAAAAATAAGCTAAAGGACTTTTAATATATTTTACACTATCCAAATTAATGCCAGATTAATGCATACAACATAACAGTTTTATTTGTCGTAGTACATTTAATCTCATATCAAAACAAATACCAATGACTAAACAATATCAAAGTTGGTAAAAGGATTAAAATAATTTCTGAACTGTTTAGATGTTAACAAACATTCATTTGCATTCTTTGCAAATTTTTGAGTTTCATTTTTCACCACAGTGTTACCATAACTTCAAAATTTACTATATATACCCACTTACATGTTATTGTATTTAAATCAATTATTCATTAAACTTTACATTTCACTTCTTATAATACCCCTTACATTAAAATTTACATAACAACTTGCTTACGTCTGTAATGTAGAGGGAGCTGCTATGTGTCCCACAAGAATAGACATATATCTGGGTTTCTGGGTAGGTTCGTGGTTGCAGCCTTTTTTAGAAGCCGCATGTTGAGCCAATCACATTTTTTTAAATTAATTATTTTCAATTGGAACACTGTGTTAGGTTTTCAGTTATTTCATATCTTTACTGACTATTTTAATTTGATCACTGGTTCAAATCTAAACATGGACTGCCTTGAATATATATGTTGAAAACAAATGCGATACTCAAAAATTATCCGGGGAAACATCAAAGATGGCCGCGACTTGCGCCGTAGAGATGGGGTGTCGAACTAAAGATTTAAATTTTAGTCAATATTGCTTATATCCAAATACTAACTACTTATTCGGATTAAGTACATAACCACGTATTAATAAAATGGTACTTATCACTATTTAAAATCACGATTAATGATTGCTGATATTTCTTCACTTTCTTCCCAATTTCCTTTCCTCCCCAAAAACGTCAGCTTTTTCACACACTCGTCAAAATCACGGAAGTAATAGTCTCACTGGTTTTGGGCAGCTCTCGTTAGGTAATCTCATTTTAAAAATACTAAGATAAATATAATCGGGTCGATTGAGTATTGAAAAGTAGTAATGTTGACTGACAATGAATTACATGAAAACTTCCAGGCTTTGAACATATCAGGAAAATTAAATGCGAATATGTTCGAAATAACATAATGACCTTTCGCAAATATCCCTAAATTAATTGAAATTACATTCTGGCGCTCGGAAAACGTACCCGGATAGCATAAAGCGAACCGGGTCAGTTGATCATTAATTGTCAAAATGGAGCCGGCCATTTAGCGGGGGGAGTAATGGGAAGTAATCGGCCGCCAGTCGCTCGTTACTTCATACTAAATGGCTGTTTAAGATAATCGCCATTGGAGAAAACAACTTCCAGTACCGAGTATAATAACAATTATATGATGTTGTTGCATCCCACATAAGGTAATGCGTATAATGCCTTTTTGGTGACAAATAATTATTGAAGATTTGGTATTTTACTTGCTGCTCAGAAATAAAGATGATTTTCTGGAAAGTTCCGTTAAGGTATAATATAGTGAATGTCATGAGGGCATAATATAATGAATGTCATAAGGGTATAATATAATTAATATAATGAGAGTATTAATATATGGCATTAGGGTATAATATAATGAATGTCATGAGGTTATAATACAATGAATGTCATACGGGTATAATATAATGAATGTCATTAGGGTATAATATAATGAATGTCATGATGGTATAAACTTTTTATCAGCACTGTGCATGACGGGAATATATTTAACATAACAATTTTACTGAGCGCTAATATTATTCTGGTTGGTAAAAATTATTTCAAAGTGGATTTATTGATTATATTCCATAAATTAATTGAATAGGTATATAGAAACAGTTTCGCCAATAAGAAGTCATAAGAACTTACTCTTTAATTCAAATGTAGAATAACTTTTTACTAATTCGATATTTACTTTAAAAACGCTAAAGAGAAACAAAACCTATTTTATGTTACGTGATGTTGAATGAAAAATAGAGCAATTACATTCTAAGCAAAGCTAAATAATTCGTAACACTAAACAATATGGTACCTAAGTACATTTGTACAATAATTTTTTTTATTTTATTTTTATTATCAATATAAAGTTTTTTTACAGGTTTTTTTTTTCGATGTCTGTCTCACTAGGATAAACCTGTGTCGAGACAGACGTATTTGATACATTAAAAATGTTTACATATTTTTCGATACATTAAATATTTCATTACATTAAATGACATTGTGAAAAAGATAGAAAATAATAAATAATAATAATAAATGATACATTTGTTAATCAGAATCTAGTTAGAGTACATACTTATGTAGGGATTTTTATAAAATTTTTAACCATGGATAGAAAAGAAAAAGAAGATAGAAAATAATAAATAATAATAATAAATGATACATTTGTTAATCAGCATCTAGTTAGAGTACATACTTATGTAGGGATTTTTATAAAATTTTTGATCATGGATCTGTCTTGGCTGATGATCCAAGATTTGATGTCTGTTTTATATTTCAAAAAAAAATCGTTCAGTCTAATGGCTAGTGGTAGAGCATTATATAGCCTTGTTGCAAAATATCTAAAATTTCTCTGGCCAAAAGTTGTTTTAGCGAAAGGGATTTGTAAGAAATTATGTCCTTTGGTTCTAGTATCACGAGCAGTTTGGATATTGTCAAAAGTAGTTTTGTGTTTGAAGAGGTATGTTAGTATGTTTTTGGCATAAAGTTGCCTAATGTCCATAACACAGATTTTCCTAAAGATTTCATCCGAGCTGCTTGTGATTGGTAGTTTGAGGATAATCTTTATTATAAGTTTCTGAGCTTTAGATATTGGATCAATGGAGGCAGCGTTTGCTCCTCCCCATGCTATGATACCATATTCTATTAAAGATTGACAAAGTGCATAGTAGATTGTTTTGAGCTGGCTTAGGTTGAGAAAGTTGCGAGTTTGTCTAAAAAAGTAAATGAATTTTCTAAGTTTGTTTGCTGTAGTGGTTATATGTTGTTTCCACTTTAAATTGCTGTCAAAAATAATACCTAAGTATTTAATTTTAGTTACCTGTTCTAAATAAGGGCAATCGCATATTATCGTATTTGTCAGGTTGCAAGCACATATTTTAATTTGATTTTCTGGGTTTCTTACGGAAGGATTAATACTAAATTCAATGTATTTAGTTTTGGTCACATTCATTGTTAGTGTATTATTATAATATTTATTTAAAACCATTCGTGGTCTGAATCTATATTTGTCGTAGTGCGCATAAACATCACCAATTCATTTAGAGATCTCTGGGTTGACAGATAGATACATGGAAAAAGTTATGTTTCTAAAAATTAATTTTAGGTTAAACGCTTGACAAAGTGAAATTAAAAAAAGTCTTAATAGGTGTATTGAACAATTATTGATAAACATGGAAAATACAGAAAGGCATATTGTCGTATTTATTTAACATGAAACAAAAATATGGAAGCTCAACGCTGGATTTTATATTACGAGCTGAAAATGTTACGTTAACCAAGGAATTTCTGACAATAAAGTTTCGTGGAACTAGAAACATCATTTGATTAAAAACTTTCGTTTTTAATGTACGCAATTCAGAAAAATGTGAAGTTTGAAATATGCCGAACTGATTTTGATAAACAATAATTGATATTCAGACTATCAACAAAAGCACTGGAAGACGTTTTCGAAACTATTTTCAACGACAGCCTTAAAATTTCCCCCGTCATCTTATTTTTTAATTTTCATAACCAAGCCGCGTACCTTTCGCACATCTGTCCAACTCTTTACATATTACTAATATGACTGACTACACAGTACACACGTACGAGTATAATAATTATTCTTCTAAAACTACTGCATACTCTACACTAGGAACACCTCTATACACGTATTGAACAAGTACAAATAATATACACTGTACATTCTACAATTATATAAAAAACATTATATTTTACGCATGTACACAAAAATGAACACTATATGATGAGTTTTTTTTTTCCAATTATATTTTATTTTTATTAAAATGTTTTATTTAAAGAGTTGAAAATGATTGTAAAATTACGTAATTGTAAAAAGCATTCACTTTGTGGCTCATCATAATTTATAATAAAAACACATAAATTTGATTTAGACCACGATTGTTTTATTTTCACTCTACCGGTTTCGGAAGATCCCTTTATTATATTTAAATATTCTCCTGACGAAGGAAGGGTTCTTCCGAAACCGGTAGAGTGAAAATAAAACTATCGTGGTCAAAAACAAATTTATGTGTTTTTATTATAGATTGTAAAATTATTTTTTTCGATATCTTCAAAAACTTTGAAGAGCTTCCGAAGTGATCTTGGGTAAAATCTATGCAATGGTGTCTCGTGACATCATACGAGATATAATTAAGTACAATTCATAATTCGAATGTTAGTGCAGCGGTGTCATCGGTTATTCGGTAATTACTAAAAGTAATAAAATCTCTATCCTCAACATGCAATAATTAAAGTAATGCATTTGCAAATATCATGAAATTCCGCTATAGGAGACAACTTCATACCGATATACAATTTAGTGTGCAGAGGTAACAAGTACCGTTTAGGTATTTCGGGCTAACCGTAGTAAGTCACACCCAGGCAGTATCTCGTATGTGACAAATCCGATTTGTAAAGTTAGCAGGCAAGTTCCGAGCCCTGAATTGGAACGACGGGCTCGACGTTTTGTGGGTTCCAGACTCTAAGCTGCCACGGTATAGAGATACAAATAGGAGTGAGCATTGGGTTTTACAAACTCTCTGCCACACATTTCTGTAGCCAGGTAGAAACACAAACAAGAACGTGATTACTTTTTTGTTGTTAGAATTTTGGTTTTTAGACAGGCAATTTGTTCCGTTAGCGAATTATTTAATTAATATTACTAGGTTTATTAACTGTATTTTCTGTTATATCTTAGAATTCCTATTGTAAAATCTTTATATCCCTAATAGATGATGTTTATAATTCTTTCTGCACTGTTTTTATTCATTATGTTTGAAAACCTTGTATTTTTACTTGGAATCGTTTCCACTAAATAGTTAATACAAAGGTTGTTTCATAAATTAAGAAAAAATATTTTTTCTTATGTTCAGATATTATTTATATATTCGACAGTTCGTTAGCCATTTTTTTAAATATTACTAACTGTTTTTTTCGTATTTAGAGGAAAGGATTAGAAACACATTCTGGAAATAATTTTTAAAGAGACCCCTGATCGTATAATGGGGTACTAAATGGATAAAAAAAATTAATATAATAATAATAATATTTTTTATTCCAGGATGTGGGGAGGTTAGTGCAATCCCACACGTCCAATACATACATATTTTTGTACAATAGGTATGTGAAAAATGAAAAAAATATATGAAGAAGAATAAATTAACAACAGAGTACAACTCTTCAGGGCGTGGTCTTGAGTGTAAAATATTTTTATAATATTTTCTAATTCAAGAATGAACCAAAAAAGCGTTAACAGAAAACTCTCGAATTGAATTTAAACGGAATTGATGAGTATTCCATATTTTTACTGTAGATTATTTTATTGAATTAAACCTTGAAATGTAATATTAAATTATTGAAGAAAACATTAACAGCTCTGGTCTGTTATGGCTGAGGTCCTGGGTTGAATACCTAGATGCACCTCTTGTGATTTTTCTGTTTTATAATGAACAGAAATGTTGTTTCTAATGTACAGAAACTTACTCGGGATTGATAAAAAAATAGCAAAAAAATACAGTTAATTGCGAAAAAAATTAAAAGGCTAAAAACGATGTCAACATATTATTCGTACATATTTTATTTTGAAGGAAAAATGATATGATCTGTTTTTCTTTTGTTCAATATTTTATTATTTACTGCATTATATGATGGGGTATAATGGATATAATCATGCCATGGATTTTTTTATTTGATACTATAATAATAAGATTTCCAAAGCCCGGAAATAGTGGATAAATATCGTCATCATTTCATGAATTGACGTTAAGCTGATAGAAGCAGGGATGGGAACGTGGTGATGAAGTGGATGCTTGGAAAGCTACCACTCTTCAAATCTGGTCACTAGTCAATGTCATATGGCCATTAAAAGTAATGCTTTGTTTCGATTTTGTAATACGTCTTTAAATTTGAATGCATCTTATTCTGAATCCAAGAAAACAATGTACTATATATCATAATATTACAACGCAACAAACAAACGAGAACACGCTTCCAAAAACCGTATTAATATTAATCATGTTTTTACAGAGTCGTTCCAGCGGCAGCGCAGGGGCGGATTGGCAATGGAGTGTTTAGCAAATAAAGCCAGACTAAATCCACATTAATCTTGTAATTAATGGAGGGAATACTCAGGGCCGTAGCAGTACATACATTAACGTCCACACTCTTAAGCCAGGCCCCTAAATCCTATTGAATAGAGCTGGAAACTTGTGAGGCTGCGGGAGCGGTCCAGGCACCAGTACTAACATCGGACAAATCTCAAACATCACAATTTGGTACTAAAATATCATTTTTATTTTAAAAGAAATTTCGTTTTGAGCTCGCGAGATATATCCAAAAACTCTAATAATATTGTATTTTTAAATATGTACTGTTATATAAAGATGTGGTTTATAAAGACGTTTGACTTGATTGCTATGAACTGAAAATTAAATACTTACCTTCTCCTATCACTAGCTCAATAGAGGATCATTGGGGACAATCGGGAGTTATTTGTCGTGTCCATTGATGAATGATGGTCTATTTGGAAAACCACCGTTACACAGCGGTTGGGGAATGAAAGGAGAGGTACATAAAATACAAGGCGGGTAGACGGTTTAAATAAATATGTAAACAGTCAGCGAAATGATGTGACTTAGTCGATATCGATACCCTAGTGATGTCTTGTCCAGAGTTTTCGATGTTTTTCATTTTTTTATCTTTGATGGCATCTTTCTCGATTGTGCCAATACTTACAGAGCTTACGTGCTACAATTGTTCCTAATTTCATTTGTTGTCAAATAATCTGCGGAAATATTTCGAAGTGATTCCAATATGTCTCGATCACACCCGATCTCCCGGACAGTGTATTTTCGAAGTTAGATTCACAAATTTCCTATAAAAATATTAACTTTACCTTACATAACTTGATATTATAAATAGTAAGCTATAAGTTTTAAAATTATGTAATTATTTTTCTCTAAGAATAATAATAATTTTTACAATACATTGCCATAACTAAGGTGGTTGGTTATTGATTTAACCATAATAATATCATAGATATGCATTGTTATTAAGAATATTTTTAAAATTTTTAATTACAATATAATTTTTAAGATCACTTTAATGAATTTTATATTATGTATATACTCGTATAATACAAACAGGACGTTTTAATGTGATCATGATTTGTTAATTTTAAATAACAATTTATAAAATCTACGTTTTATAGTATAAAGTACAAAGTATATATTCATAATCAACGATTGTTGATCCAGACGAATGTATTTTTTTAAGTAATAATATTTTTCACTGTAGTTTCTTATTCATGAGAAATGACAAAACAGATTCCAAACTGTTCTTCAAAATTCAAAAAGGTTTCAGGACAATACATTTGAGGTAGAACAGGGTCCAGTAAACATAGAAGCAAAAACTATATACAATACCGCTAACCACATTTTTTTGCAGAAAAATATATTTAATTTTATTACATATGGTACATTATTATACATATATCATCTACATGGAAAACTGAAACAATTCTGAGTTATGTTAATTAATTTTTGTTTTACTTACTTCTTCAATATTTAATCTGTTGAGTTATGTTAAAGATTTAATAAATTTAAACTCGGTTTACATAAACCATAAATTAGAACCACTCGATGAAAGAATTGACATTATTAAAATTCCCTGAAAGAAGACTTGTTCCAGTTGTTATTGGAATTACAGACCGCCCTGATTAACTCGATTTAATCAAATTACGTGTTATACCAACTAAAATTACTCCATCGAAAATTGCAACAACAATATAAGGACTGAGTCATTTAGATATTCGCTTGTAATACTTTCGCAGAAATAGTAGATGTGTTCAACTGGGTGTCCAGGTATCGAATCGAAATGACAATTCAACACACCTCAAAAAAGTGATATAAAGTCATGAAAAGTTATGAAACAAAAACTATCTTAAATAGGTTACATAGGTAACTATTAAACCTATTTTCATCACTTTTAATGTCTCTATATCACTTTTTAAACGTGTGTTGAATTTTCATTTTGATGAAATATCATGGAACCATTCAACTGCACGTATTACAGTTAGAACAAGGCTTTAATAACATACCTCGACAATAGTAATATTTAATGTTAGCATAGAACTACTTTTCTGCCTGGGTTCTGTTTCCGTAATTTAAATAGCAAATTTAATTTCATGATTACTGTTACAGTATATTATATTATGTAATGTTACATGTTTGTAAAAGGCTGTATGGGCGTACAATATAATGTTTATATATAAACATACTGCTGTACACCGTTATTTGATGGTTGGTATATGTAATTTAGTATTACTATTTAATTTAACTAACTAAGCATCACTCCTTTTTTGTAATTTTTGTTATTGGGGTGTTATGCCGTGTTACGCTAACTCCTTCTTTAGCCAACGTTTCGGACAACGTTACAGTGTCCATCATCAGGGCAGATGTGTAAATATTATAGTGAAGTGTGCGGTTATGTATGTACCGTTTCCCCGCAGAGTTGACAGAGAGGACGGACCGCCAAACAACTCGGTCTTGGCACACACTCCTTGCTTATACATATTCATACAATAAGTATGTATAGTACTGTCAATTTGATAGTGCTCCCTCCCTAAACACGAGAATTTCTCAATTAGGGAGGTATTGTTACCACTAACATTATATATTATATATATTGTTTAATTATGTATTATATGTATATTGGTTAATAAATAAATAAAAAAAAATAATAAATAAATCTCTTCCGTGCTTTTTTGTTATTCTGACTCTTAACATGGCCCGACTCAAATATCTGATTCAATTGATCGTGGTATGTCTTCCTCGGGCGTCCCCGACTTCTACTTGAAATTTTCTTAATGTTAATCCACTATCTGTTGTTCACTTAATGATGATCTTACTTCTATCAATTATATTAAATTTTTTATCACTCTGTTAAAAAAAAATAAACAATACATTTTAAAAAAGTAAATATCTATCATACAAAAAACTAAAAAGCTTCACTGATGATAAAAATATGTAAGTACTCGAAGTGCTTATATTTATCAACAAGATAGCTCTCCACACCGGTAATATGACCATTGGCAAGTTAGTCCTACGAGCCGGGAGATTAAATAGTCTGTGCTGATTACTATCGGGAACATAAGAATTAAAGCTCTCTAACATCCCTTCTGACCCATACATCTCAAAAATTGCTTGTGCCATTATTATGAAAATATTGCTTGCGTAATGGTGGAGGTCTTAGCTAATAGATAATTGAACTTGTGATGCCTGGGTTCAAACTATCTAACTAGCTTTTTACTACTCAGTGGCTTAATTTTAAACAAATTGGTTAGAACAAAAAGAAAGTGCTTGAACTATGCCACGAATCCTGTGCAAACAATCCACACTTTTGTCAAATTAAATACCACATAGAATCAAAATTACAAAAATTGCATCGTAATAAACACGTGTTTGGTAAATGGGCCTTTTCTCCAAGACTGATTATAGACAATAGTGCAAATGATTAAAGCAAAATAAAAATAAAATAAAACCCCGTCGCGGCGCACAGGTCTTGTTCCCGCGGAGGAGCTGATTGTTGCGAGCGGCAGAATGAGTGGAAACATAAAGTTAGTGAGATTGCATTATCTCGGCACAATGCACATTGTTTGCTGCTTACTGACAATGGGCAGACCATCTTGCCATTTTTCTCATGGAGGGCCGGCATAAATATTATAATAATTTATGGTCTTCGTAGTCAAATGGTAAAATAATATTATACATATATACAGCCTTACTAAATAAAAACCACTTCACATTCGTTAAACGTTGTATTTTTTACACAGTGTGTAAAGAATGTGAAAGTTAAGATTCGGGTTAGGTTTAAGTACCAATAAGAAAATCTATAATTTTGTTTTTTTTGCGACTTCACCCATGCGCATTAAAATATTTTTCAAGCGCCAAAGCCGCCGTTTGACGGTTCTTTTATGTTTATTGAAATATTTTCATAAATATAAATAAAACGACTGTTTTTTTTTTAATTTTTGTGGTTACCTTTTGTTTAACTTTTTTCATGTTTGAAATTAAAATATTTCACTTTTTAAAGTACTAAAGTAAATTTCGAATACAATATCTAATATGTAATTTTATCTAGTTTTTAAGTTTACACAGCAGATAAACTACCATCTGTGACTGGATAAGCAATGTATATATCTTATGTACCTTTCAATGAACTATTTTATGTCAGTTTATAATTTGATTGAATCAAATTTTCAGCACTCTTTTAGTCCGACCTATTTTGTTAAATAATTAATAGACAGTTTTGTGATTCTATAGGACAATTTCCTCGTAAAATTTTTGTTGCTTTTATAATATTGACATTATTATATGGACTATAGTCCTCACCTTCCTTAGAGGACTACCTGAGAGGAAAAAATAAAGAAGACAAAACCATCTACCTAGGCGAGTGATATTCAATTTTATTTGTTTTTATTTATAATTTTGTCATCGAATAATGCATTTTATCTTGCTTGAAAAATTTATTAAATCGTGTAAATTGCATCCCCAAATTGAACATCGCCTTGTGGTGAAATGAAACACAGTTTATTTGTTTGCACAAAAAATTATTTGTGATTATATGAGATGTATACTTTAAGTGATCAATACGATTATATTTTTCGAGAAAACAAGAGCATTAAAAGAAAAGAACAAAACATAAGGTAAAGCTTCCATCATCTCTCCTCGCGTTCCCTGTGATTTTAACTCGATCGAATGGAACTTCTACTTCCATTTACAGTCCACTTTAACCGTTATTTGAGCATCAAGCACATATTATGTATTTGGGTATGTATTGCATCGAGAGGTTGGAGATTAGATTCCAGATTTTTTAAACATCAAATTCAGACAGGAGGCTCCAAGAAAAATAATTTCCCACTAGGCCAATGTCATATTTGGCAATGGGTCTTAAGTCCTATTAAGTCCTGGGAGGAAAGAAGGTTCGAGGGCTGGGATTTGGAGATCAGAGTCTCCAGGAGAGACGCATGGATACTTCCCTCCCACAATGGGTCGAGAGAGACCGGCTCGAGAGGACAAAGCGTCTCCACGAACCGGCACATCACGCGGCTGGTGGTAAGATGTATCCTCCACAAATGCCTGGACAAACCTCACTCCATGAGCACGGGCTCCCCTTCTTGGTAGCCAAACGTAGGAACCATGGGGTGACTATTTGCAGAGGTGTTAGATAACCAATGGCAGGTTCTCATACCCACCTCCTAGATTTCTAGTGAATATTTAAAAATATTGTGAGCGCTGCAGACCTGGGAATTGGAATGTTGACTGTTTATCGTAATATAACCGATATCACGCCATGGGCATAGGCTCTAAGTGAATACATAATTCAGATGAAATGGTTTTCAAACCATGTAATTAATAACTGTTACAAATATACTCACACCAAAACCATTGTGAGCCTTCATAATTAACAAAACAATATTGTTCGTACTATGTTCGCCAACTTATTCGTGGTAAATATCTACACTATTTGTCTATTTCGTGACGTTGGCACTCTGGCGGGTCGATTGACACTCTGCCCATGATGATTTTACAAGTCAATAGTTATTGTTCGAGAATACAATATTGCTATGTTCAACATCTTGTTGGTAATAAGTACCTTCCTTATTTGTCTATTTCATAAAGCTGGCAATATTGTTTTTTTCAAATGCAGTATAAAAATTAATACATTACAAAAGAAATTATAAAAAGTCTCAAATAAAATTTAAAATGAAAAATTTTTATCTCTCGTATTCTGTGTGCAATAATTCACGTACGTAAGTGTTAAACTCGAACACCAAGATAGATAGAGAGAATCTTTTACTATGAACATGCCAAAAAAAGATATGATTTTAGATTTTCAAGGCCAAAAGTATTAAAATAATTTATTTTTAGGGAATTATGCCGTGTAGGTAGCGTATTCCTTCTTTTTTAGCTGTCCGAAACGTTGACTAAAGTGGTAGGTGGCGTAACACGACATAGTATCCCAAAAATAAATCATTATAAATGCTGAAAATAATTTACTATTAATAAGTTTACATAGATAATACCACTAACAGAATATTGTTTTCTGTAGAAATTTTATAATTACGATAAACGACCATTGAAAATTCCTGTTAAAATACCACCAGATGAGGGACTGAAGATCGATATGATCTCCTAACAGTTACTACAGAAAACTTTTGGAACTATGCCCACGCAGCCTTACTGAAGTATTCTATCACCCAAAAGAATAAGGCAATCAGCAAAATAATTGCTCCATATATTTATATCTTCTTTAGAGTATCAAGAGAATATTGTTGGAAAATATGTAATGAGAAATGTTCATAATACGTTACAACTCAGAGAACTATATGAAGATAAACGATTTGGAAAAAGCTGCATCATCAAGAGTTCGCGCAGAGAAATAGGTCAAGAGATTCCAATTTTCATTAGCAGCACCAACCTTCTAAACAAACACGTATACTTGTTAGATACTTATTTCTTAACGAGTTCGTGACTCTGTTCCTGTTATGAAAATTTCGCAAATGCACCATGATAATATTATATATATATATAATACAGTGACAGGTGATTTTTAAAAATAAAGATAAAAAACGTTCAAACCTAAAAGAACTTCGAAAAATAGTCTCAAATTCATTCCAACTTTGTAACTACTAACAAACATAACTAATAACGAGTAAAAAATAAACGCAATTTTTATAAGTCTATAAATTCATTCCATCGTTGTAACTACTAACAAACATAATTACTAACGCGTAGAAAATAGAAATAGGTTTTATTAGTAGTAGAATGAATTTCAGAGTCTATTTTTCAAAATATTTTTAGGTTTGAATGGTTTTCGAATGTCGGAATAACAATCTGCGGATCAATTTTTTCTTCTATAATATAAAAATCTCGTGTTACTATGTTCGTACACCCTAATCTTTTAAACCACCCAACCGATTTCAATGAAATTTTTGTGAATGTATATTGTTACTTCAAGCTTAATATATACAATAGTTTTGGACCCAATAAGTGGCCCTATTGTCGAAAACTAAAAAAGGAAGAAAAAAAATTGACGATTTTTTTTTTCAGTGCACTCATCCAAAAATATATTCTGTCATGCATAATTATATGTAGTATATTGTCAGTATACTGATAAAACAAGTTAAATGACAACATTTGATAAAATCAGTTAAAAATGCAATTTTGTAAAGTTTTTTTAGCTCTATCGAACGATAAAAGCCAC